>NC_069690.1:30252110-32752110 GCF_023699985.2 Odocoileus virginianus | reverse complement strand
GGCACGTGATGGAACGGGGTCACGTCATAAACATACCCCTCCTCCTGAGGGCACCCCTCCCCCTAGAGGCTGTTAGGGAAGCAGTGTCCAGCTGCCTCCTCCGTGAGGAAGGAAGGGGCTGAGGGCTCCCGGGGACCGCCCACCTGCGAGGTGGCTCAGGCCCTCCAGGCTGGTGGGCAGGTTGCTCTGGGTGCGCTGTGTGTTCCGCAGGTGCAAGGTCTGCAAGGCAGTCAGTGCCGGGAGCTGCCTGTGGGGGGATGCGGGGAGACACTGCCTCAGGACAGGGGCAAGGCCTGAAGGTGGGTGTGGGCAGGGCAGGCGGGATGCCTGGTGTCACCCAGCGAGGCAGGTGGGTATTGACCCAACTAGGCCAGGTCTGGTGGGGAGGGTGGGCGCCCACCGGAGCTGGGCATGCAGCAGCGGGTTCCCGTTGAGCACAAGCGTCTGCAGGTGCACGAGCCGGCGCATCTGGGGGGGTAGGCTCTCCAGGCGGTTCTCGCTGAGGTCCAGGTACAGCAGGTCAGTGAGGTTGATGAAGAGCTGGTTGGGGATGGTGTCGATGCTGTGGGCAGAGGGCCGGCAGTCAGGGCTGTGCTCTGCTTCTGGGGTCGGCCACCTCCCCGGCCCAGCCCGGCACGCGGCACCTGTTGTGGCTGAGGTTCAGCACCAGCATGTTCTTGGCGTTCTCCAGCTCCCGCGGGCACTCTGTCAGCTGGTTGTAGCTCAAGTCCTGGGGAGGGGGTAAGGCCGAGTCAGGGGTGGCAGGGCTGGCCCCACCCCGCCAGGCCTGCACCATGCTCAAGGGTTGGGATGGGTGCTGAGAGGGCAGCAGAGGAGGAGGTTTCCAGGCCAAAGGGAGCCAGTGGGACCCTGGGAGGAAGGGGCTTAAGTCAGGGAACTGAGCAACCTTGGGCAAGGCATTGTCCATTGGATGCCTCCAGTTCCTTCATTTGTACAACAGGAAAACCATGGCCCCAGGGACCAGGGCAGTGGGGGTAGGGTCACTGAATAGTAGGGTTCACTACCAGATGGTGGGTGACCACTGACCAGGACCGAGAGATCGTCCAGCTTAAAGATATCATCAGGGACTCCTGAGTTCTTCAGACTGTTGGCTCGAGCCACAATGGCCTGGGGATAAACCACGAGAGTCCATGAGCCCTGGCTTCCACTCCAAGCAGAAGCAGAGGTCAGGGAAGGATACCTTCTCCGTAAGCCCACGGGAGGCCAGTCCTGAGTGCTCTCCCACTCTGGCCTTTGCTTGTGGTCCCTCTACTTGGCAAGCCCTTCCTACGCTACCAGTGAGCTCCTATCCACATTTCAAAGCCCAACTCAAACGTGCCCCACAGCCCAGCACACAGAAACACAGGGAACTTTTTCTGATGGAATAACCCCTCTTCCTCCCAGTTCCATAGGGCAAGATAGGGATGGAGCTCTGAGTCAGAGTTTCTGGCACAGATGGAAGAAGGTTGGACCAAAAGCATCAGAGTATAGACTCACAGCAAGCCTGTTTTCTGTGCCCTTAGGGCTGAAACCTGCTCAGGCTCTCATGGTACAGGACGTCAGTGTAGGATGGCCACGGGGGAGGGAACAGACCAGGGGATGGCACCATGACCACAAGAGACAGAAGGAGAAACAGGAGCCACCACTGCGGCTCCCTCTGCCCAATGTCTGCGTGGTGACACCCTGCCACTTCATGGTGGTCACTGAAGGGCCATCTTGGAAAATGAAGAACTCAGGTTTAACCCGAGTCCAGAGGTGTGCCCTTCGCATCTCAGGGCTCCAACCTTAAATGGGAATGACCATTGGAATGGCCTGAAGATCTGGGATGGGAGGTTCCATGGAGAACAGCAGGGGGACTGACCCACCCAGACGACCTCCCCTGCCCTGCCCCAGCTTTATCACTGGGGATAAACCACAGGCAAGTGACCTGCCCCCGTGCTCAGTATCCTCATCTGTGAACTTGGTGGAGGTCGGGATCACATGAAAGACCCTTGAGAAATAGCTAGAGTGCTGCTCGGCCAGGATCAGCTATCATAGCAGTTCAAAATGGATCAGACTTAGGTTTTTTCACCTTTTCTCCTATGTGTTACTCAACTCAGGTCATTACTGCATGCTCTCTCCCCCCAACCCACCTAACACCGGGGTGTACAGAGGTGCTGGCCTGGCCCCCAGGCCCCACCCTGAGTTCTGCAGTCTTGGGCGGCACTCACCCGCAGTGATGGCAGGCTGGACAGCTCCCCGTGCAGCGTGGTTAGGTTGTTGTGGCTCACCGACAGGTGTTCCTGGGCCGGCACAGGGTGCAGAGGCTCAACAGGGTGGGCTGGGCGTCCACAGAGCCCCCACTGGCACCACAGCTTTCCCCTGTCCAGGGACCCTCCCATAGAGCCCCCAAACACCACCACAGCCTTGCCCCACCCTTGGCAACCCAGGTCCAGTCCACTCTTGCACCTTTCCTCTTTCACAGACCTAGCCTCTTCTTGTATACCTCCCGGGATAGGGTGCTCATCCCCTCCCCACCAGTTCTGCTTGTGACAGGCAATGTCCTGCACAGGCTCTGCCCACCTGGCCAGCCCCATCCACCAGGACCCTCCCCTGCCTGCCCAAAGCCTCTTACCAGCTTCTGCAGGGATGCCAACTCCTCTGGCAGGTAGCAAAGGCCGGTGCGGTTTAGCTTCAGCCATCGCAGGCTAGTCATGGCCTTGACGTTTTCAGGGAAGTAGCCACCCTGGGGGTATGTCACAGTGAGGCTGGTCTGGGTCATGGTACCCTTGCTCTGCCACCCTGTGGCCCCCACTGCCTGTGGGAGCCTTTGGGGGGCAATAGTCACCTCTAGTTGGTGTGACCCCAGACACATCACTTAGCCACTCTGTCTCAGTTTCCTCACCCGAAGAATGGGGCTGATGAAAGCCCCCTGATGATAAAAGCGTTCTGAGAACCCACTGGTGATCAGGATGGCTGCTGACCTAAGACCCGCCTCTCCTGCTGGATTCTCGGCCCAGAAAGGCTTATTCTAGGTGCCACCCCACAGTCAGCTGTGTGGTTGGACCAACTCGATGTCTTTGCCTTGCATCCAAGCCCTGTCTGTGCAATCTGTCGAACTGCATGCACCCTGTGCCTCTGCCAAGGTCCCACCTGTGCTCTGCCAGCCACCCCCTGCATGAGGCCCCAGCTCCCCACCCTCTCCCACACAGGCATAACTTATTCATTAGTTCACTCACCCATCTGTCCCCCAGACTCCAATGCCCACCTCAGGACCCCAGCCCTGTGGCCAGAAGCCTGGGGAGGCTGGTGCCCCTCCTCCCTACGGCCACATTCCCTGCTGGTGACTCACTCTCCTAGACTGGAGAGGACACTTGGGGACTCCAGGTGAGGACGGTGGGGATAGAGAGAGAGGAGTGTGCATGGCGTCAAGTGTAAGTACACACAGGAAGAAAGGGCCTGTCTCCTCTGCCCTGACCCCAGACACTGCCTGGACCACTGGACCCTGCAGACCCAGGCTGGGGTCGGCCCACTCATTCTACCTGCAGCCCTGAGGACCCTCCTCGAACCAGGCCATCTCTCAGGGCCTTCTCTCTGGTCACCAGCCCTGCAGCCTCATTCTCAGTTCTCAAGAACCATTGCCCCGCCCCGAGGCTGGGCTGGTGTACCCAGCGGCCCTGGTCCAGCAGTTTGGCAGCTGCTCAGACAACTGGCACCCAGGGCCTCGCACACCTGCCCAACACGCCCTCCACAACTAATCCCTGCCTCCAGGGGTTTCAATGTAAGCCCCTCCACCGGACGAAAAAACAAGGCTCCGAGAGGGAAGTGACTTGCCTAAGACCACACAGGATGCGGGTGGCGGGTGCCGGTAGCGCAGAGCCGGCGGCGCAACCATGAGTCAGGGCCCGGCTTGGGCTGTGACCTCACAGGGGCGGGGAGGGCTGGGGAGTCGCAAGCTCGAGCTCCGACCGGGACCCCCGGCCGGCCTGCCCGGGCCAGGCGCCAGGACCGGACCCTGTGGGCAGACCCCGCGCGCCCCGGGGCAGCTCCGGGACCCTGCGCGCGCCCGCCCGCCCCGCCCGGCCTGGGCTGTCTACGCGGGCGCCGGGCGGAGGCCTGGGACGTCGGCCCGGGGCGGGGTCTGGGCAAGCCCGTCCACGGTCCCGGAGGCGCAGGAAACGGAGGGGCGGGCTGGGGGTCCCGGCCGCCGCCCCGAGGCTCACCTTGAAGTCGTTGCCGCTGAGATCCACGCCGCGTACAAACGGCAACACCCCGGTGCCCTCCATGGCGGCGCTGGGCTGAGGGGAGCGGACCGCGGGCGGGGCCTGGCGCTCGGGGCGGGGACCGTGGAGCCGGCGGGGCGGGGAGCGCGCCGGCCCCGCCCCTCAGCCCGGGCCGCTCCGGACGCGCCCCGGGCCAGCCCGGGGGCGCGGGGCCCCGGTGCCCCGAAGGGCCTTCTCAGCCCGCGGCTATCCCTGCGCTGGTCAACGCCGGGGACCCGGGTGGTTCGGGCGGCAGTGGGAGTAGGACGCCCGGGTTCTCGTCTGGAGCCACGAGCCTCTCTCCGAGAGACGCTCCGGAGCCAGTACCCACACTCCTAGGCGTCCCGGCTCAGAGGCGAGCCCGGATGCGCGGTTACGTGCCCGCTTGCCCCTCGAGGGAGGCGTCCCTGGGCCGGCACATGACGGTCCCAGTAGGTGACAGGACCAGTATCCCCTTCACGGGGGAGGCGGCCGCAGACTACACTGACCAGGAGCTCCACCTGATGCCTCCTTAGCTGGGAAAGAGCTCGCGTTCCCACCGGCCGAGTCCGGGAGCACGGCCCTGCGCCTTTAAGGCGGTGCTCGCCGAGGAGCCCCGCCCCGAAGGGCGCTCGGCCGCCATTGGCCGAGGCCGCTACAGAGCGGCACGTGGGCACGGGCCTTGAGCCCTCTGATTGGATTCGGGGCCTGTCCGTCTGCGAG
The DNA here is from genome assembly GCF_023699985.2 of Odocoileus virginianus. Classification (NCBI taxonomy): domain Eukaryota; kingdom Metazoa; phylum Chordata; class Mammalia; order Artiodactyla; family Cervidae; genus Odocoileus; species Odocoileus virginianus. The sequence goes on along the minus strand of NC_069690.1, from coordinate 32,747,167 downwards.
CCGGGGGCCCGCGCCCGCCCCAGCCCCAGGCCTCGGCGTTCGACTCCCGGGTCCTGCACGTTCTATTCTCAGGCGGCCCCGGGGCGCGGCCCGAGCGGCCCCCTGCGTCCCCGGGCCGGGGCGCCGAAGCCGCGACGCAGGTACGGCCGGGACGCGGGGCGTGGCCTTCACCGGCCGCGCGGATACGGCCGGGAGAGAGTCGTATCGGGTCGATCTCTGGTCGCTTCTTGGGCCCATCCCTGCGTTCCCCCGGCCTCGGTGTCCTCGCGGCCGGGACTTGGGGGAGGCTAGGGGAGGCCTGGTCTTTCCCTCTCCCCTTCCCTGGTTAGGGTCTGCGCGCCCTGGGTCAGACAGGAGGGGGTTTTGAGCACTTTACAGTTTGGAGGCGGTTGGCAGTCCTGATGAAGGAAGCCGCCGCGGGGCCACGCTGGGTCAACCCTCTCCGTCGTCTTTCCTATTTTTAGCTTGGGAAAGGGGGGCGGGTGCGGGGCTGCAGGCCCCACCTGGCAACCGGGCTCCGGCACCCGCTGGGAGCAGGGCAGGCAGAAGTCCTTGGGGCTGAGTTGGCTCTGAGCTCAGGGTCATCTGTTCAGGCATCCTCAGGATAACAGTTCTGCCTGGCCATCTGACTGGTCCCCTGGGCTTGTCCCTTGGTCACACACCCCGTCAGTGCTCAGGACCTGAGGGCTGGGGCTCAGCCTGCCAGGACTGGAGAGATGCCTGAGGTCCCAGCCACTGGTACTTCTGGGTTCCGCATGTCTAACGGTTTCTCGTGGCACCTGCTCCATCTTACAGACGAGCTAAGAGTATCGGGCACACTCAGGCCCTCAGCTCACCTGCTGTGGCCTGGGATCTCAGCAGCTGAGACCCCTCCCCACCCACTGTTGTCCCTAGCCTCAGAGGCCCTTGTCCAGGGCATTGGACCAGCCTTGTTGTGGTCTTTAGAGGCCCCTTACACCCTGTCCCCATAGCGGGCTCTTCAGCCTTGTCTGACACATACCTGTTGACAGCCAGCCCTTGCCCCCCGGGGTGTCCTGGGCCATCTCACCTGTCCTGTTCTCTGATTTGGTGGCCCTGCCTCTGGGGGCTGCCATGCTGAGATATGGGGGTAACTGTGGCCCCCTGAATTTCACTGAGGTTCCCTCAAAGGCCTGAGAGGCTGTCCAGTGCAGGTTGCCTGGGTCCCCAAGCCGTGGTCTTCTCTGGGCCTTAGTTTTCTCCTGCAGGGCCTGGTTAGGAACCACGATAAGGCTGCTCCTGGGACCTGGTCATAGGTGGGGTCCGAGTCCCCACCACTCACTGTGTGGTCAGCAACCTATTTCTTTGTAAATGGGGATGGTGCTGATAAGACCGACCTCATGATCTTTGGCAACATCAGGGGGCCTGGAAGGTGGGATCGGGGAGATTGTCTCCCTTCTCTGACCTGCCATGGGCCTTAGGGTCTTTCTCTGTGAGCCCCTTGTCATACAGATGGGTTGTTTGCAGGTTTTGGTGGAGGGAGGTCTCTGGGCCAGCTCCCAGTCTCCTCCCAAGAAAACCTGCAGGCAGCCCCTTTCTCATCAGAAATTCTCTGGAAGCCCCCTTGTGACCCCAACTCTGACCGTAGGGCACCTGCCTGGATGCCAGGCCGGCCCCTCACTGAGTGGCCCCTGCACCCTGGCTCCCTTACAGGCAGACTGACCATGGCGGAATTCTCCCAGAATCGGAGCAAGCGGCGTGATGGCGAGGTGCTGGGCGGCGCTGTAGACTTCCTCCTGGCCAATGCCCGCCTGGTGCTGGGAGTGGGTGGGGCTGCGGTGCTGGGCATTGCCACCCTGGCCGTGAAGCGGGTAAGGCTGGGCTGGCCCGCTGACATGGACTTCACAACAGGGCTGGGGAGGTGGGACTGCCTGAGACCGCACCTGCCCCTGCCCCTCACCTGGTTGGCTCTGCCGTGGCCGCCCAGGCCTCAGATGCCCTCACCTGTGTCCCTCTGCCTGCAGCTCATTGACAGGGCCACCAGCCCCCGGGACGAGGACGACGCCAAGGGGGATGCCCCATGCCTGGAGGACAGCTGGCAGGACCTGAGCCTGCTCAAGGCCACCCCACGCCTCCAGTCCCGGCCCCCGCCCGCTGCCCTCAGCCAACCGGTGCCGCCTCCGGCCCCCTCACTCTCTGCCCCAGGTGAGCGGCGCCCCTTCCTCTCTGACCTGGGTGGGTCCTGTTTCGGTGGTCACATTTGGGAGATGTAGCCCAGGTCCTGCCCTGGTGACTGTGTGACCTGCTCGGGTCCCTGCTCCCTGTGGGCTCCCTTGTGTGTTGGATGCCTTCTCCCTCCTACATGGTGCTGAGGCTCCAGCCACCAGGACGTGAGACCATGGGGGCTGGCCCCAGAGCGAGGTGGCAGCGTTGTGATGGCAGGGGCCCTCACCTGGGGAACCGAGAGCTGGGGTTTCAGCCTCAGGGTGTTGGGAGGGGCCTCAGATGGTGAGAATTCATCACTGAGCTCAGTACCATCTCAGGTGGTCCCATTACAACCCCTCTGACCAGCCCCTGGTCCCTTCCCTCTTCAGAAGGGCCCGCTGACATAGGGCCCCAGACGTCGCCTCAGCTTAGCTCGCCGGCACCGCCACTGTGTCTGATGTTCCAGGAGAAGCTGCTGGCTTTTGAGCGGGACCACGTGACCATGCCAGGGGCTCACGTGTCTCTGGCCAAGCAGCTGGTGGGCGACATTGCCCTGGAACTACAGGCCTACCTGCGGAACAAGTTCCCAGACCTGCCCTTTGGGGCGCTCGTGCCCGGCGGGCCGCTCTACGAGGGGCTCCAGGCGGGGGCTGCAGATCCTGTGCGGCTCCTGGTGCCCCTGGCACTGGAGCCAGGCCTGTGGAGCCTGGTGGCTGGCTTGGACACTGTAGCCCAAGACCCTCGCTGCTGGGCTGTGCGTAGGACTCAGCTGGAGTTCCGTCCCCGTGGGAGCAGCCCCTGGGACCGCTTTCTGGTGGGCGGCTACCTCTCCTCCCGGGTCCTACTGGAGCTGCTCCGCAAGGCCCTGACTGCCTCCGTCAACTGGCCAGCCATCGGCAGCCTCCTCGGGTGTTTGATCCGGCCACGTGTGGCCTCGGATGAGCTGCTGCTGGAGGTGCAGCACGAGTGCCTGGAGCTCACCATGGCTGTGCTGCTGACTGTGGCTGGAGCCCAGGATGGAGACCTCTTGCTGGCCTGGCCCCTGGAGGGGCTGGCCGGGAACCTCTGGCTGCAGGACTGGTACCCAGCTGAGGCTGCCCGACTGCGGGCCCTGGATGAGCAGGACGCTGGGACCCGCCGTCGGCTGCTGCTGCTGCTCTGCACTGTCTGCCGCGGTCACCCGGCTTTGTGGCGGCTGGGCCGGGACCGCCTGGCTCAGGTGGTTCTGCACCTGGGTGAGCAGGAGGCTGACTGGGCCGAGGCGGCCCTGGGGGAGCACTTCCTGCAGGCCCTGGAGCTGCTGCTGGGCAGTGTGGAGCGGGCCAGCCTGCCCAGCCACTTCAACCGTAGCGTGAACCTCCTGGATGGCCTGCGGGAGGAAGAGATCGACGACCTGGGCTTTGCGCTGTACCGTGGCCTACAGGCCCCCGAGGGGCTGCTCTAAAGGGTAGACGCAGCTGGGCAACACCCGACACCGCCGCTTTTAGCTGGAACGAGGGGGTGTGGGCGGCCCTCTTGGCCTGCAGGAGCTGCCGTGAGTCCCAGGCAGGGATGAGGCCACTGTCTTTTTCTGTCCTGAGGGTGAGTCATGCTTCCCTCAGATGCGGGCATCTCCAGGCTGCTGGTGCTTGGTGGTGGACAGTGTTTGGTCCCTCTGGGGCTGGAGTCACCTGGGATCCTCAGAACATAGCTTTTGGCTGACCCTCAGGCCTGTGTTTTCCGTGCTGTGTGCCTGGTTTGCTCTCTAGCCTGGACTAGCGAGGGCTAACCTGGGGGAAGGCCCTTCCCCTCTAGCCACGGAGGCCCTGGGAGGGCTCTGTCCTCACTGGGGGAGCCAAAGCTCTCTGTGCTGCTCACCTGGCTCAGAGTCTAGGGTACCCCTGGCTGCTGCCAGCCCAGCCCCCACTGTGCCAACACCAGCTGTCCTAGCTGACCCTGTGCTCTCCCTGGAGCTGGTGGGGGCTGGGGCGGGGCGTGTTGTCTGCCTCCCCTCCCCGGCATCTCTCCTGTCTCTGGTATCCTTCCTGCCGAAGTAAAGCTATGCCGCAAGGACTGTGGATGAGAATAAAAAAAACTCAAATGTCAGTGAGACACGTGTTGGGCTCTTACACGCAGCCATTTGAGGCTCTGTGAGCTTGGCCAGAGGGGCTTGGGCTCTACCTGGAAGCAGGAGACTGACCTGGAGTGGCATCTAGCTTTAGTAATGGGCACCAGCTGGTCAGGGTTTCCTTTCCTCCAAAAAGCATGACCCCTGGAGCCCTGTAATCTGGACGGGTGGGGCTGCCAGGGGGCCCTCTGGCCAGCAGTGGTCCACATGCAGAGTTATGGACCCTCGAGTGGAGGACAGGCTCCCTGCTTTGTACAGACAGGGATGCAGACGTATCTAGGTGTCCCTATGGGAGCTGTGGCTCCCATGTAACCCCATGTGGCAGACGAGCCGGGGAGGGCTTGGGGCCACATGGGCTTGGGGTGAGGCCCCACAGCTGTGTCAGGCCCCTCCTTCCTGCCCCATGTGTCCTGAGGCGACCCCCTCCCAGCTGGGATGTGGGGACAAGGCTGGAGGAGGTGCTCTTGAGCACTGGTTGCAGGGCCAGTGGCCTCTGCGGATCAGGAGGGGCTTGCCTCCCGGGTGTTCCCATGGGCTCAGTGGCTCTGCAGAGGGGCAGAGGGCAGGAGACTGGCTTCCCCAAGGGCTGTTGGGTCACCTGGTTCAGGAGCTGCCTGGCCTGAGTGCCCTTGGTGGTGAGCAGCTGTGATGGTAGCAAGGGGACAGGCTGGAGGTGGGGCAGCCTTGGCCTCCTCCCTGCAAGATGAGGGTTCCAGAATACCTACCTCACAGGTGGGGGTGGGATGTTAACCCAGTGCTGGCACAGCAAGGTGCCCCTGAACCAGTGACTAAGACAGACGGTCCAGCGTCCGCCAAAGTTGGGGTCCTCTGGAAAGTCTGTCCAGACGAGACAAGTCCTTTAATGGATTCACTCATGAGCAGGATCCCTCAGGACAGTGCATCACATCCAGAGCTGACCCAGCCAGTGGTTTCAAAAAACCGTGCTATTATTAAACAGAAAAAGGCCCAAAGTCTGCATGGGAGCTCTCTCGCTGAGGCTGCAGACTGGGGGCCTGCTGGGCACACCCACACTCAGGTCCCTGGGGATCTCACCAAGCCTCCTGATGGGGTTGTAGTTAAGGTCCAAGGGCCCTGACGGGCAGGGCTGGAGTGGGATGGGAGAGGGAAGCCCTCAGCTCTAATCCAGGACCACTGCTGCCCCCAGCCTGGTCCCCTCCAGGATGAGCAGCCTTCAGCTTGGTTTAAGTCATGTACATCTGATGCATTTGCATTTTTAAGCGTATTCTTTTACAATGAGGATAGTCTTTTAAATACTCTCCAAATTAAAAAAAGATTAAAAAGTTAAAATCCCAGTAACATGACCGTTTGGTGGCACTCTGTTCACTGAGGATAGACACCAAAGGTGGTGTCGACAGCGCAGTGCTCCCAAGGCCAGCATGGGGCCTGGATGCTGCTCTGGGTGTTCTCAGCAAAGCCAAACACTTCCTGAGCCAGCAGTTCAGCTTGTGGGCCTCAGGCTCGCCCTCCTGTATGACCTCAGGGAACTTTCCAGGCCGACCCTGCACCTCTGCCCAGCATGAATATTGGTGGAGACAGGGCAGTACACCCCTGCCTTGCGGAGCAGGCCCCTCCCACCTGTGAGCTGAACACATATGCAGCTCAGGAACCCAAAACAGAGGTCCAGGGGGAACGGTGGTCGATGGGGAACGGTGGTCGATGCACCACCAGGGCAGCGGGGCCTCCGCCTAGCATCCTGGGAAGCCTGTGTGGAAAGCTCCCTCACAGTGTCCACCCATCTATGTGCAATGGTCTCACCACCTGGGCTGACAGCAACCCTGCCCCCAGAACTCCCACCAGGCCCTGTGAAGGCCCAGCCCAGGGAGCCCAGCAAGTGGTTGTCGGCAGGACCCCGAGTCCCACCTGGCAATTCTGGTCCTGGTGGGCACGGGGGCTCCCTGTGGAGAGACTGCAACCCACAGATGAGTTGAAGGTAGCATCCTTCAATTCAACAGCAAGAGCACAAACAATCCCACTGAAAAAACGGGAAAGGTCTTGAAAAGACCTTTCATTTCTCCAAAGAAACATGAAAGGTGTGTGAGCAGTGAAAGCATGCCCAACTTCAGTGGTCACTGGGAATATGCAAGTCAAAGCCACGAGATACCACCTCAGGCCCACAAGGATGGCAATACGGGCAAGGACATGTTGGCAAGGACGTGGAGAAAGGGGAATTCTCTGGTGAGAAGGTAAGATGCAGCTGCTGTGGAGAGTTTAGTGCATAGAATTAAATGACCCAGCAAACCCACTCCTAGGTGTGGATCCATAAAAATACACGTGTTCAAGTAACTTGCACACAGAAGTTTACAGCTATACTGCTCCCAGCAGCCAGGGGGTGGAAACACCCCCGTGCCCATCAACTGATGACAAGTGAACACGGCGGACTAGCTCAGTCAGAAAAACACACAAAGCGCTGATGAATGACCATGAGGGCCACCCCAGGAGAGAAGGCACTCAGAGAGCAGAGGCAGGCCACGGCTGTGCGGCTGTTTATGTGAGATGCTCAGCACAGGTAAAAACCAAGGAGACAAAGTGGACTGGGCCACTGGGCTAAGACCAACACCCACTGACCAGATGCTCCAGGAGCAATTCTGGGCAGCCCACTGTCCAGTCCAGGTGCAAGGGCTGGTCTGAGGGAAGGGTTTGGGGCCAGGAGTCCCAGAACAGTTCGCTTCTTCACCAGCCATGCAACTCAGTCACACCCAGCCTACTCCTACTGGTCATCTGAGCTGCAGAGCCAAGTCCACTGATTCCCACTCGGCTCCTCTTGGGAGGCCAGCACAGCAGTATCTGTACCAGTTCTTCTTTGCCCCAAAGGACAACGATGGGGCTAGGGGAGGCCAGGCAGGTCAGCACTGCCAAGTGTCCTGCCAAACTTTCCCAGATGCTACACCATCACCTGCCAGGGTCAGGGAGCTGGATTCTTTACCGAGGCACCTGAGCTGTGGGGCGTCCTGGCTGCAGCTTAATAAAGAGGCAAAAACCTTCCGCAGACACAACCTCCAAACAGGAGCCTCCCCCTGGCATCCCATCCTTTTTCAGACCATCTGTGGATGGAAGCCCCTTGCAGATAAGGCCAATCTCCACTAAGGCGTTGACAGCACAACCCCTGTGAATCGCAGAAGGCAGCCTCTGTGGCTTCTCAGCCATGGACATGGTTGTTCCTGGGTCCCGCACAACAGGGTCACTGTCCAGCAGAGAGAAAGATCTGGACCCGGACTCAACACACAGGCCAAACCCCAAGAGCTGCTGGTGGCCCCTGAGAAACAACTTGCTTCCTAAGACATGAGGGCAGTGAAGAAGGGCAGGTGGTCCCCTCAGCCCGATGTTGCCTCATCTGTTCTGAGGACAGAAGGGACGGGTATGTCCAGGCTGGTGGCAAAGGCTGCACTTCCGAGGTTTCTTGGCTGCAGACCCCATATCTGAGGAGCCAGCCCGAGCCCTCTTGCTTCTGGCCTCCAGTCCCTGGGTTCCTCCTCTACTTCCTGGCCAAAGGGTGCCTCCAAAGGTCCCTGTGGGGAGAATGATAGGTTGCTGAGTGCAGACGGGAATGCCCTCCAAGAGCCTTGCCACCATGGCCTGGGTCAGGAACCCATGTCACCTCATATGCAGAGACAGGGACCTATTAGGCAAGCCACCTGATTGCGTGTGGATGCGACAAAGACAAGCCGGCTGTGACCAACACTCGCTCCCACCTGCCGTGTGAGAAGCCTGAGCTCTGGACACTCCCCGTCCCTCAGGAGCCTCACAGCATGAACCGCCCCATCACCCAGGACCAAAGACACCACCTCCTCCCAACAGGAAACCCTGACTCCCGCCATGCAAGAGGTGGTCCAGCCTTGATGCCTCCCACAGACAGACTGCCTCCTCCAAGGCAGACGTGGGTCCCTTGGAGCAGTGGTGTCTCTGACCCCTGGCCTGCACCCAGGCTCTGGGCTCTTCCTGTGTGTGCAGACCTGTCACGTGTGTGTCAGGATCACTGCTGCAGATTAACAGGAACAAGAGAAAGGAAGGAGGTGCCCCAGCTTACTGAGGAAACAGGCTGAGAAACCACACCAAACGGTTCAAGGACATACAGCCAGGCCCACCACAAGGCCATTCGGTCTCTCTCAGATACCTGATCAGGTATCTGCTGTGTCCCAAAATGGCCAGGTACCTTCAGGTACCTCATCTACCTTGACCCTAAGTCTGGACAGCAGTTCTCCCCACACCCATCTGCAGGGGGCCACCCAAACTGCGTCACCCAGGGCAGGTTCCAAACATCAGGGCCAGGGCTTCCGTCTTACTACACGAGGACCCAACACAGACCCTGCCAGCTTCACAAAGGTGAGAGGGGCTCCCATGTTAGGCCTGGCTGTGGGGATCCAAACAGGCCATGTGGCTAGTGTGGTCCTCATGGCCCCCGTCTGGGAGGCACGACCACAAACACCACCCAATGGAGACAAGAGCAGCTGTGAGTGGAATATTGCACAGTGCCAGGGGCAGAGTAGAGTGCCCGTGACCTCGTGGGGGTGAAGTGACCGGGAAGGGAGGGCAGCCCCACCACCTCACCTGGGGCCACGTTCTCGTCCACCCACTGGAAGAAGCCGCACTGCTGCTCACGGGGCTGGGCGCACGTGTGGAACTGGCGCCCCTGGTTGGGCCCATCCTTCTGCACGGTGCGTGTGACGGCCGGCTGGCCACACAGGCAGGATGCACCACCGCTGCCACCGTTGCCGGGCCTGCCGGACCCGCCTGGAAGAGTCCCTGAGCCCAGAGGGCGTCCCAAGGGGCCGCCCGGGGGTCTGGATGCTGAGGGAGGCCCGGCTCCTGGGTGGCCACTGTCAGCCCACAGAAAGAAGCTGCAACCGCCACTGCCGCACTTGTAGAACTGGCGGCCCTGGTTGGGCCCCTCCTTCCGGACGGTGAGCAGCAAGGCCTCCTGGCCACAGTTGCAGGTCACCGAGTTGCCCTCACTCTCAACAGCGGGTGGAGGCAGAGTCCTGGTCAAAGCCTTCGAGGGCTTGGTGACGGGCGGCTGGGGCTGGCCCTGCTGGCCACTGTCCATTCTGTTCAGGGACTGGCTAGCCTGCAGGTGGCCGGAGGTCTGGCTGGCGGGCTGGCCGACTCGGGGGGTGCCTCGTGAGAACCTGAGGGCCAGGATCTCCCTCAGGGTCTCGTCACACCCGCCGATGCAGCCGACAAATTCGAGGGGCATGGTTGGGGGCAAGCTGCCTCGTTTAAATTTGAACTTCAACCTGTGAGGACAGAAGATGACAAGACACTCAACCCTTGGGTGAAGAGTCTTCTCCTGGGTCCACACGGGGCTCTCCCGCCACCCCCACCCCAGGGAAGCCACACAAAGCACAGCTACCTGGCCCTCCAGTCGTCACAAGAGGGAGGAGGGTTCTGGGGGGGGGGGGGTGAGCTCTAGGACCCAGTTAACCGCCCACACCCAGGTGCCTCTGAAAAGTGCCTGTCCTCGGGGCCCCAGTGCAGCAAGGTCCAGGGCTCCTTGGTGTGTGGCTTGGTAATGGCGCCCAGTAGCAAGGCAGGGCTCTGCTCTACTGTTAAGCCAGATGTTACACTGGCAACACTGCAACACAGCCTGTTCTCATTTTTTTGCTTTGAAAATAAATAAACTTTATCCTAAAGACCTACTGTTAGGATGCAATTGTTACAAACTAACAAGCATTTAAAAACCTGCTTTCACTTTGAGAATGTGGTAAATCCTCATAAACATAAGTTCTCTGAGATCCTTGTGATTTCTGACATGTGACCAAAGGTCCAAGGACCAGTCCTGGGCGTCCAGTTCACCTGTAGACAGGGTGCGGCTGACACACTGGACACACGCTCTCATCCCTGCTGGCCTCTAGCACGCTGTCCGGGAACCAGACGGCCGACCGACACTCGGGGAAGCCCGTGCAACTGAGGTAAAACCTGGGGAGCAAGGCTGGGTCAGATGGGTGTCCCCGACCCTTGGGACGGTTCCATCAGTGGAGACCCTTCTGTCTGATCACAGGTGATACTCGAGCTTCTGGAGACATGGTCCGTGACACCAAGTGACGAGAGCCCCAGCCTGCACTTGTGTCCCTGAAACCCCCTCAATCACTGGTGATGCTGTCTCCTGATGAGAAACCACCAAGCCGCCACCAGCGCCCAGACTGAAGTGGGGCCTGGCTGCCCTGAGCCCCCAGCTGGACGCGTCTCAGGAAACACAGGCCTCACCCTCCTGCAGCTCTGTGAGGAGCAGACGGGCTCAGTGGGTCACTGAGGAGGCCTGCGCCACCGTCCACGCATGGAGCATCGTCCATCCCCAGGGGACAAGCCCTGCCCCCACCAGCCCTCAATTCCCACGAGGCCTCACACCCCTGAGGCCACCATTTCAGCACCAACACTCAGTCCGGGAACTGGTGAAGCAGGCCTGCTTTTAAACAGGACACAGAACCAGAGGACGGGCCTGCACAGCAGTACTGGGTCTCAGGGGTGTGGGTGGGGGTGGGGCACAGCCAGACACCGACCCGCCGCTCTTCCTGGTCTTGAGAACCATGTCCTGGCCACACTGTGGACACTTCCTGATGGGGTCGGGCACAGCTGGGAGGGCTTCCTGCGGGGCCACCTCTGCAGCCGCCCCGAAGTACTGGGACAAGGCCTCATCCAACCTGAGGAAATGGAGAGCGTTCACAGCATTCTCAAGTCAGGTGCCCACCGTGCACGTGTGACTCACACAGCATTCTCCCACAAATGGGGCCGTGTGGGCCACGCGGCCTGCTTCCAAGGTGGCCACTCCCGGGAGTGATCCAGCTGCAGGCAGGTACCCCTGCCTCACCACCTGCCCCACAGCAAGCAGACCTTAGGCCACACACACACTCGAGTTGGTCTGGAATCAAGTCTAAATGGCTCGTGCATTTCTTTTCCAAATTTGCACGGGGTAAAAAAATGTGTTATTTCCAACAGAATACATAGACATGCTACCTGCTATGGTCACCCCCAAAGGCCCAAGAAAACAACGGGGCACATGCCCACACATGGTGAACCCACAGGCAAACTGTGCCACCTGCTAACTCAGGATGGGATGGAAACGGTGTTTCTAAAGCCCAGAATGACTGGACCAGACCCTCATGGTTACAGTTGCTAGGCTGACAAGGCTCTGGGGTGAGGAGCCAAACAAACAGGGGAGGAGAGAGGGGAGACTGCAGGCAGGGGTGAGGTGCCTGGCAAGACCACAGTGCATGGAGCAGCTATCCTCAGGGCCTAGCGGGCCGCCCAGCAGTGCCCGGCACTCACTTCCTGGCTTTGGCCACGGCTTCGATGAACACCTGCTTGTACTTCTGCACCTGCTGATGCAGGACCACCAGCTTGTCCTTCTTCCCCTCGCAGATGAGCTTCAGGTCAGCCTCCAGCTCGGCCCGCAGGTCAGGCTTGGACATCTCGTAGCCCATGGAGTCATAGCCTGTGGACAACAGTGGCGTCGTGTGGCCTGGATACACTGTGGAGCTTCATGACCACCACCCGCAAAGCCCCTAGCTCCTCACCTTCCACGAGCCCCATGCCCAGGTGTCCAGGGAGAAAGCGCTTGTCTGGCGTGAGCCCGACATACATCCTGGCCTTGATGGTCTCGATATGCTCGGCATGCGTGGCGTCCGTACCTGCAGGCCACTCCCATCACTCAGGCTCATCCTTAGCCCCCAGCCCCACAGGCCCCTTTCTCTGCCTGGACTTCCCACTCAGAGCCAGCCGTGCAGAGGCCTTGTCAGCAACCGTACCTCTCCCTCACACCCATTCACTCCAGTGGTCAGGTCCTGCTGTAAATCCTTCTATAAGCTCCTCCCCCCACCTCCCTCTGCAGTGAGGGATGGAGCCCTGCCCTGCTCCACCCACTCCCCATCCCCCAACCCCTTGTGGCGCTGGTCACCCTGGACTTGGCTGCCCTTGGAGCTCTGGTGAAAACTGAGGGGCAGCAGGTAAATCACAAGGGACCCACCTGTAAAGCCAGGGCCACAGGACTAATGGGAAAAAGTATTCTGGCCCAGTTTCTTTAAAAAAAAAAAAATTTCTGATTCTTAAACAACTATGGGAAATGCTTTAACAGAAGCTAAGCACGTGGTCATCCATGGAGAACCTGAGAGGCAGACTCAGATCGCACAGGGATCCTGCATGTGCTAAGCAGGTGAACAAAGCCAAGCGTGAGTGCCAGAAAAATGCCACTCTTGGCTGCCAAGCTGCCAACCCCTGATGCTCCTGAAAAGGAAGGTACCCATTTTTACATGGGTCTCGACAGTTTCAAATGTTGGTACCTTGCTAAATGTAAAACAGAAACAAATCCCTATGAGGGCCAAGAACACTGGTCAGTGTGGCCCAGGGGAGCCCCAGTGATGGGGAGCACCTGTGTCCACATGTGGATGCACAGGGCCGAGGCCAAGGGTGCCAACTGTGGTGTCACCTAGACCCAGGGGTTCACAGTTCACACACTCTGTGCCCTGAGGGGAGTTCTTCACTGCTCCTGAGCCTCCCTTCAGCCAAGAAGTACCGGTTACCATGACGACCAGCTACTGACCGATGCCGTGCTTCTCCATGAGGGCAATGAGGTCGGCCTCAGTGAGCAGCTGCGGGGGACTGGTCTCCCCATCCACCATTTCCACAGTGCTGGGCTGAAAGCAGGTGCCTTGCTCGTAGACGGGGAGGGTCTACAGGGGCAGAGACACAGCGGTCAGCCCAACCTGGCCCCTGGGCCAGGAACAGGACGGTCCCCCAACCCGAAGTGTCACCTTGTCGCTCCAGCGATCATACGGGTACACGTCCAGATAGTTCCGGGCCAGGATCATGAGGCCTTGGGCCACAAAGCGCTCCTGTGCAATGTCAATCTCCACGATGGTCTCCTGGCCCTGGGCATCCTGCGAGCAGCAGGCCAGGAAGTGGCGGACGATGAGCTCGTACAGCCGCTGCTCATCCCCCTGCGGGCAGAAAAGGAGCCTGAGCACCTCCAGACCCTGTCCGGCCAGTGCTGCCTCCCAGCCCAGAACTCTGCACCCATGTGCAGGGCAGGCAAATCCCCGCTGCTTGTGGGTTCAGGCCCATAAACTTCACAACTGGAGTCCCTTTCCCTCAAGACTGGAAAGCAACTCCTCTGACGTAAAGCCAATCTGAGCAGGAAAAAAGGTGAAAGCAAGTTTCCAAGAGGGCCCATGTATGCAAGACATGAAGAGTGAAGACACTCAGGCAGCCTCTGACCTACCACAAACACAGGGTTCACGGCAACCTCTCCACTTTCAGTAACTAGGGACACCGTGAGGCCCCCTGGCAGGAACCTGTAAGACGTTCACACTCAGATCCCAAATCCTCCTCTAAGAACGTCTACAAGGGAGACGTGACATCCACACACACAGCCACTGTGCAAACAATATTGAATACAATCCTTCAAAGCCAGACCCAACAAATATAGCACAAGCACACAACCGTTAGACGTCATGCCGCACGAAAAGCCCGGTCTCGGGAGAAGGTGCTAGCTGTGTGAGGGCTCAGCGAAGGGGCCGCTCGGTCTGCTGGAGGGTCAGGGGAGCAGTGGAGGGAGGGGACAGCGTGGGGCGGGGCCTGGGCAAGGCACAGCCCCTGTGGGATCCGTCAGGGAATCCAAGCGCAGACTGTGGGAGGAGTGTTGATGTGACATCTCTTCCCCGCAATGAAGAGAAATTTTCAGTCACGTTGTTCCTGAAGTCAGAGCCCACAGAGCAGATTCATCCCGGGCCTGAGCCCTGATCTCCTTGAGGGTCCTCAGCAGCGCAGCCAGGAATACCCACCTGCAGGCTGTCAGTGTACTTGGTGGGGTGGATGGGAGGGTGTGCTTGGTCAGACTTATTTCCATTGCGTGGGGTGGGGCCACCGCGCTCTAGAATGTTTCGAGCAAAGGCCCCCCAGCGTGGATCCGGGGTCTGCTGCTCCACCAGCGCCGCCAGGTCTAGATCTTTGGGGAAAATGTTTGTTTCAGTTCGAGGATAGCTGATGTACCTAAACAAGGCCAAACACACCGAGTGAGAAACAGCTGAAGTGGTCAAGAAACGACTGAACTGACCTAGGAACACTGGTGACCCCAGTAGCAGCCCGTCTGATCCAGGACACTGTGGTCCCCAATGCTGGGGAAGTCCCGAGACGAGACCCCAAAGGGAGGAGCAGCAGGCACTCCTGTGGGTCACTCCCAGGGGCCAGAGTTGGTTCCAGGCCACCCACCCTAGCCCCGCCCTCCCACAAGCACACAAGTGCCAAAGGTGCCGCCTGCCCCTGCCAGGGTCCCCACGCCCTGCCTGTGAGTGGGATCCGAATGAACTCTGTGGGTTCTTGTTTTAGGTTGCAAGTGACTCTGACATGCCTTTTCCATCAGAAGAGTAGTCAAGGCCAAAATCTCTCCATGGGGAGCTGGTGACATCTAGACAGCCTGGTTTCCCCATGAGCTCAAGTTCTAAGATGCTTCACCCTTATTTAGACGCATCAAACTCTCTTCCCAAATAAGGACTCAGGCTTACCCTTGGGTATACAGCCTTTCTGCAATCCTCATGGTTTCTTTAGCATTTATCCTCAACTTCCGAGATGCCAGCTTCTCCAGCTCCTATCAGACATGTGATGGAGCATAAGTCAGAGAACACAACATCCACACTCTCTTCTTCAGCACCCCTCAGCCCATCACCCTGGCTGCATCACACACGTGTAAAAGGCTGGGCAGGGGAAGGATTCTGGGCCCGTCGGGCAGTCAGGCCACAGCCCAGGGGGTGTCAGATTCTGAGTGCAGAAGCCAGAATGAGTGGGGACAGGAGTGGACACACTCCTGGGCACAGGCACTAGGGGATTTGACGAGGAGGGCTGGACAGGGGCGGGGCCAGGAACTGCATTTCTAACAAGCGTCTAAAGGACTTATTCCAGTACCAGCAGTCTGAGACCTGCACTCTGGGGACACCATCCAGACCTCGGGGCATCCCCTGGTGACAAACATCTATGCAGGCATTCAGGGGGTCACCAGCTACCCCTTCCCTTGGTGGGGCTGGGGGGAGGGCTCTGAAAATGCTGCTGGCTACACGTCTGAGCATGTTAACCAGCGAGGGATGACTCACTTAGGTCCACTGCACACAGCCTGTAACCCCCACTGCCCCGGCCATCCCACAGGCTCCACCTTCAGAGTGAACACACCCTGAACTCTCCTGAAGAGTAGGGACTGGGAAGCGGCACCCTACAGTGTCCTGCTGGGCGGCTTTTCCTGGGGTCACAAAATTTGAGAAGCCCTATTCAGGGCAGGTTCATAAACTGGGTATGCAAAATAAGGTTTACACAGATTATGCAGAAACAAAGAAAATGCTTTTCACTTCAGTGGAAAAAACTAGCTACTCCAATAACAACGCTGTTAAGAGTGACAGGGAAATCAGAAAACGACACCAAAACTGTAACAGCAACCACCTAAGGATGGGAAGCGTCGGTGACTTCTCTCCCTGCTCGTGTCCCACACCCCGAATGGAGCAGTTATGTCATGTTTATTAGCTGCTCGAGCAGGTCCTGCTCTGGGGTCTGTTTTCCTTCCTGTGTGGCAATGGGAAGACAGATGCCCCTGGGCACCTTCTGCAGCAGAAGCCGGTGCCCCCTACGGACACCAGGGCTCCTTGGGGTTAGCACAACTCCCCCCACCAACTCCCATCCAGAACATACCACAGTGTCCAGAGCTTGAGGCCTCCACTTGCTCTTGGCTTTGGACCTGACCTCCACCACCGTTGCCCTGGGATCCTGGAAGACAGGGAAAGCTGAGGTCACTGTGACCAGATGACCACCGTCATCTTCCCCAGCTATCAGGGCCTGCAGAAGACCTGCTTCTACCCAGTTCCCCAGCTTTCAGCTCTAGGATCTGCGGTTCCTGGCTGCCCCAGTGGGTCCTTATCTGCCTCTGACGAGAGTGCACTGTTTTGGGACAGATTCCAGCTACACATTTATTAACACTCCTGCTTTCACCTGAAAGTTCTATAAGTCTTTCCTTCCACAGTCAAAACTGTTTTGATGTGGTCTTACTGGTGCCAAAAGCTGATGTCCTGAGATGTATGCTGAAAACTGCAGTCCCGTGGGACATGCGACAGAGAAGGGCAGCTTGGGAAGTCCCAGGACGGTCTTCCCAGATCACCACCTTCTGAGACTTTCTCACCTCCATGCATAGCTGATAGAGAACGAGACATGCCGTGTGGTTGAAGAGACGATGCCTTTTCCAGCTGAACTCCACCACACCATCCCTGTGGTCATGAGTCACTGTTAGGGACACAGGAAGGCCGTGACTCAGGGAGAGAGGCCCATCACAGGGAGAGCAAGAGCCACCTCGGACACATGACGAGGGGGCGAGGACAGCGGGGCACAAACCACCCCTTAGACCAGCACCCGGGCCGCCGCACAGGCCCCGGCACACACCTCGGATCTTGTGGAAGACTTCTGGCACAAACGCCTGAATGGCTTTGAACCTCTCCACCACGAACCCCAGTGTGGGGAACTGGCAGCTGCCATAGCTGATAAGCTGCTCCGCCAGCACCTCGGGGAAGATCTTTTGCAGCCGCAGCGTTTGGAACCTGGTGAAGGCCGCCCCTGGCAGAGAGGACGGACAGAAGGAGACATCACAGATGGCAAGGTCAAGGCTGGATGCGCACCCAAGCCCCGGCCCCCCCGCCCCCACTGCCCCCTCCTCACCAATCCGCAGGTCCAACTCCTGCCTCACATCCACGGCATCGCTCACTCTCTGGTCGGGCTCCGTCAGGTTTTCACATGCTGTCCGGACGGCGCGGGCAGTGATCTCGGAGAAACGGGCTCGCAGCACCTGCAGGCTGGGCTTCACTGTGCAAGAGAGGAGGCACGGGGCAGGGCTGGTCACATGGGCTCATTGCTCCCAAACCACCCTGAACCCTGGGGGGTGAACCAGTCCAAGAGGCTGTGAGGCATCCAGCTTCACTGGTTCAGTTAAATCAGCCACGCGCTGCCTAAGAGGGAAGCCTCATGGTGGCAGGCTGAGAACTGTCAGAAACAGGGGCTGAATGCATCTCAGCCACCCGCCGAAGCAGCCTGGTAAGCCTCGTGAGAACGCCTATGTCCCTCGCTGTCTTGGGCCTTCAGGGAAAAGCACCCCCACTCTCTGAAGCCCAACAATGGCCTTCAAGTCACCCTCTCACTTACCTGAAATCATTCAGGAGATGCCAATAGTTATTTAATGTCCAGGCATCGAACAGCTTGGACCAAACAGGCAACAAGCCCTGGGTTGTTGGGGCCGAGCCCGACACACGGCTGGTGAGTCTGGTAGGGAGACCCGGGCTGAGCACCACCCACTGTGGCCTCAGATACTCACCGGCCTTGCACACGTGGATGACCTCAAACCCGATGTTTTCACCCTCTCTGTCACAGTCGGTCCAGATCACCAGGGCCTGGCATTGCCGGGCCTCTCGCTCCAGAGTTTTCTGAAACGCCCAGGTGGGATAAGAGGGTAAGAACAGGACCTGCAGAGCAACCACCCAACAGCTCTGCACTGGACCTGCCCCGTGCTGGCGAGGCTCCTTGAGACGTCAGCTCGGTGAGGCCTGTCCCCACCGGGTGCACTGAGGAGGCTAGGTCACCAGAGCAGCCAGCCTGCCCGGGAGCTCCTAGAAGATGGGGTTTATACCACGACACCCATGCAAGGAGCCCTAAAACTTGGCTCTGACACACACTTTCAGCTTTAGGAGTTCTGACCATGTCCTGGGTTTAAAAAAAAAAAAAAAAAAAAATCAACCCTCAATTGACATTCATCCCAAGAAGGGCCCCCAGTCAGCAATGAACCAAGGACAGGGGCCCCGACAGCCTGAGAAACCAGAGCTCAGGGCCAGATGGCCACTCACAGGCTGCAGGCTCTCCCTCCAGTGAGGGCAGTGGGAGCTGCTCTGACAACAAAAGCGCTTATTCCCAAGATCTCCTCAGGCGGCCACAGTTCATAAACACGCTCACCCAGTCCCTCAGCCACTTAGCTGAAGTGGCCTCACTTCTACAGAATGGATGGGAATGTTTTAAACCGTGGTGCCTTGTTTAGTGGAAAACCTCAGCTCTAATGCCATCGAAATACAGAAATCTCTCCATTTAATTATGTGGTGGTTGTTCAACTGCAGGGCCACATGTCTCCCAAGATCCTACCTTGATGTCTACAAAATTCTCTGGGCAGTACTTTTCAATTTCCGCTTCAAAGAGGACAAGAGGATTGCAGCTCTGCCTGGAAAAGAAAACACAAAATCCTAACTCAGCGCAGGAGGGAGAAAGCCGTCCCAGTGCCCTGGTGGTGCGTCCCCACCAGACACAGGCCCCGAGAAAAAGCCAGAGGACATGAGTGAGACTGTGACCTTCTGAGAGGCACTTCCCCTGGGGATTAATAGGAGCTGCTGAGAAGAAATTCTGGAGCCCTTTCCTGCATATCTGCAACAGGGTAAACGCAACCCAATGACTGCAAGCAAAGGTCTGGGTGGGGAGTTCCCTAGTTGTCCAGTGGCTAGGACTTGGCATTTTCACTGTATAGCCCTGGTTCAATCCCTGCTAGGTCAGGGGTCTGGGTTATTTTGGGGAACACACCTGAAAGTGTGTATTTATTCTAAGCATGTGGTGAAAATTCACAGCAAACAAGTTAATCCTAGGTCACTGCCATGGTATCTGCAGTTTGTGTCTTCCTAGATTCACAGGCTGGAATCCCAACAACTGTGGGATGGTGCCAGAAGGTGGGGCCTCCTGGAGGCCACTTGAGCTTTTACAAGAGACCCTGGCCGCCTCTCGAGACCATCCAGCACGTGAGATGTCAACCGGCTATAGACAGGAAGAGGGCCTCCCGGGACCAAGTTGGTGCTCTGACCTCTGGCCTCTGTAAGTGGGAGAAATGCGTTTCTGTCCCGCACAAGACACCCAGCGCCTGTGTTTTGCTACAGTAGCCGAATGGACTCAAGTCATCTTACTGCTGTAAGTTACCTAACACTGACAAGACTCAGACTTCCCGTGATGCTTTACAGGTCACTGTAATAATCAGAATGTTCTGCCCCCAGGGATTGAACTGACCATTTTCGAAACTGCATCCGGAAATCATGAGCCAGCAAGTGTCCTGAGACTGAGGTCATTACCATGGTGACGTTCTGAATGAGGACAAAATTCACGTTAGCCTTGTTTTTCTTTAAACTTCAACCTTTTTATTTTGTATTGGGGTACAGCCAATTTAACAATGTTGTGACAATTTCAGGTGAACGGGGAAGGGACTCAGCCACACACAGACATGTATCCATTTCCCCCCCAAACCCCCATCCCATCCAGGCTGGCACATAACATTGGGTAGAGTTCCACGTGATACACAATAGGTCTTTGTTGGTAATCCACTTTACATCAGCCTTTTAGCAATTAGATTTTGCCAAGTCAAAATAGGGAACTTCTATAACTTCTATCAAAGAGAGAAAAAGTGGTTGTCAGGGAGGATGAATGGGCAGAGCATAGGGGCTTTGGTGGCAGTGAGAATATTCTGCATGGGGTCTTAACAGCGGGTACAGGTACACATTCACACAAACCCACAGAATGCACAAGAGTGGGGTGAACCCTAATGTCAACTTGGGACTCTGGGTAAAGTTGATCTCATGTATCCCGTCAACTGTAACAAAGATACCATCTGAGAGGTTTGTTGCGGGGCTGTGTTGAGGCAGGGTGTGTGTGTGGGAAATCTCTGTACCCTCCTCTCAGTTCTGCTGTGAAGCTAAAAACACACACACTCACAAAACCTCCCCAAACCAGCAGATTGAAAAGAAATAAACAAATATAGCTCTTTAAAGCCAAACCCATAGTGATATTAATACCATTCTAATTCTGGCTCCATGATGCCTTTTATATTTAAACTATGGTATACTAGCTTGTCTCTTGTCACAGACAGCTGACATTGGGATCACATTTTATAAAAAATAGACTTCCTTATGAATTATAAAATGATAACCTGTCACTAGTGATCTTCAGGTCATAGAAACAGTTCTTCTTAAAAGACACTGTATTGTCGACAATGGCCAGGCTAATTCTCCTTGATTAAATAATTCTAAAACACAAGCTCTCTTTTCAGCCATCACTAACACCCCAAGGAATGCACAGCAAGATGGATCCAAAAGCACCCTTCAGCCCCAGGATAGAAGCCCTACAGCACCTACCTGGCCACACAGATGATAATCAAACTCATAGATCTTGTTGAATCTTGAAAGTCCTTCCCTCTAGAAAGCAGAACAAAAATAGAAAAAATATATAAAACACATAAAAGACAAACTGAGTCCTCACATAAGGATCAAGCAAACTCCTGCAGAATATTAAAAATGCAACAAAACTTCCTACAAATTAATACGAGGCGAGATCACTAGGCACATTTGTGAAGTGGCCCCTCCACACTCAGGGAAAAGCAGGGACCTGGTCATGTCCACTGTGGTCAGCGAACATGTTTCTACAGGTGAGACTGGACTTGTCCAAGATCATGTGACAATTACTCCAGACAGGATTATGACGAGTCTCACCAGTTCTCTGTTCTTCACACACATCTCTACTTCCCAGCCATACAACTGCACCAATAAACTGGGGACCACGGGCAAGTCATTCACCTTCCTGAACTTCACTTTATTCTGAGTAAAGTCATCTATAAGGTCCCTCTGGCTTTGAAATCCAGTGAAGCTGTGAGTCCCGGTCAGACCTGGGAACCAGCCTACACCTACCTCCTTAGCTGTACTTTTCTGTGAATGAGACCCTCTCAGAGAAGATCCCATCCTTCAAAAAGGTGTTAAAAGTAACTATATGTGTGAGTTTCACACCAACACAGCACAGAAGACAAGACACAGGCAAAATAGGATTCTGGGAATCTGCAAGCACCAAGAAGGATTGTGTCCAGAACATTCTCCCCCAGCCTCACACAAATTTTCTGTGTGGAACAATGAGTGCAGACCCCTTCAAGGCACAATGGCAAACTTAAAGTGGGAATTTATTTTCATATCTGATACACGAGTTCACTGGGTCTAGTGCTGCTGCTGCTGCTAAGTCGCTTCAGTCGTGCCTGACTCTGTGAGACCCCATAGACGGCAGCCCACCAGGCTCCTCTGTCCCTGGGATTCTCCAGGCAAGAATACCGGAGTGGGTTGCCATTTCCTACAAACTGCAACTGCTGGTTAAGCCCTTTTAGTCCAGAGAAGAGAAATAGTTGAATCAGCAGCATTTCCACCTCTTTCTAAGAATGCATTAAAGCTTCTCAGACAAACTCCTGCTCTGATACATACCAAGTCCCAGGCTCTCTGGCTTCCAGAGGCCGAGTCCAGCCAACAGCCTTGTCCCAGCCCAGCCACCGTGGCGTGTGTCCATGGTCCCTACTCTCCTGGGAACAGTCTGGAAACTGTGTTCTAATCCTCTTCAGGTGATGACCTGTCTAACAAGATGTGTGCACCCCAGGGCAAGGCTCTCCCAGGCACTCTCCGCCAGTGGACAGTCCTGAGGAACTAAAACGTTTTCCTGGCATTTCAAACTTGCCCCCAAGTTCCCAACTGAGGACAGCACTCAATTATGCATGATTCCAATGCCTAGGTGAGATGCTTGGGAGTGGGCTGCTTAAATTCAAGCAGAGTTCTGGAGCCCAGAGAAAGAAGAAAACCGAGTACACAGACCAAGAAGGTGGCTTCAATGATCTCTCTGCAGAGCCATCCATGCCGTCAAAATTAGAGAAAACAAACAAACTCCCTCCAGACGCCAGAGCAGTCCCTGCTCTAAGCACTCTGCAGGGAGTGATCACGTTGCTGCCACTGAATTTATAGGACTTCTTCTGAATGTAAAATCCTCAAAGATCTATGAGTTACTAACAGTGGTCACTGTCCGAAGTGGGGCTGCTCTGCTTATACACATCTATGTTCTCTGAACTATCTGCAGTAGTTACTACCATTTAAGCACTACTGTTAAGGAAAAAAAAAGATTTTATCTTAAGTTAATAGTGAACTTCTCTCAAATGTACATATATTTCTACATATGAGTCTTTTCCATGAGGAGTATCTAATTACCTATCAGAACTACAGCTTGATTTTACCCCTCCCCGTTGCCGTTACTTGTTACTTCCATTCTTTTCTATTACTAAGAGGCAAAGACCATCCCCTGATTCTGAGCTCTGCATGTGGATGTCTTGGCTCCTCCTCCTTCGGAATTTACATCCCTGAAAGGCAGGGTAATTGTGTCATGGGAAGCAACCCCTGTGTGAGGGCTAAGTGAGTGAACAGACTCATCTCTGTCTTAGAGAGTGACACACATGGGAGAGAGGGACAAGGAGCTGGAGGATGTGACCCACGAGAGAGATCCCCCAGCACCAAGAGCTGTGAAAACGCATCTGGAAACAGAGACGGAAATGGATGGAGAGGAGCCTGAGGAAAGACCTCACAAAACAGGTTACTTTACATCACACAGAAAAACTGACTCAAAATGGATCAATGACCTGAATATAAGAGCTAAAACTCTTAGAAGAAAACACAGGGGCAAACCTTCATGATCTTCAGTTTGCCAATGGTTTCTTAGACATGACAGTAAAAGTATAACCAACTAAAGGAAAACTAGATAAACTAGATGCCATCAAACTTAAACTTTTCTGTATCAAGTAACACTATCAAGAGAGAAAACAACCCATAGAATGGATTAGAACATCTGCAAGTCATACATCTAAGGAGGACCTAGTATCCTGAGTATAGTAAGAAGTCACCACTCAATAACAAAGACAATTCAAAGCTGGGCAAAAGACATGGACAGACATTTCTTCAAAGGCAACACAGTGGCCAACAAGCTTATGAAAAGATGCTCAGTGTCATCAGTCACTTGGGAAGCACAAACTAAAACCACAATATATTTCACACCCACTTGTATGGTAATGGTTTTGACTATGCCAAAGCCTTTGACTGTGTGGATCACAACAAACTGTGGAAAATTCAAGAGATGGCAATATCAGACCATCTGACCTGCTTCCTGAGAAATCTGTATGCAGGACAAGAAGCAACGGTTAGAACTGGACATGGAACAACAGACTGGATCAGGAAAAGAGTACGTCAAGGCTGTATATTGTCACCCTGCTTATTTAACTTATACACAGAGTACATCATGAGAAATGCTGGACTGGATGAAGCACAAGCTGGAATCAAGATTGCCAGGAGAAATCAATAACCTCTGATATGCAGATGACACCCCCCTTATGGCGGAAAGCAAAGAAGAACTAAAGAGCCTCTTGATGAAAGTGAAATAGGAGAGTGAAAAAGTTGGCTTAAAACTCAACATTCAGAAAACTAAGATCATGGCATCTGGTCCCATCACTTCATGGCGAATAGACAGGGAAACAGGGGAAACAGTGACAGATGTTATATTTTGGGGCTCCAAAATCACACTGAAGATGACTGCAGCCATGAAATTAAAAGATGCTTGCTCCTTGGAAGAAAAGTTATGGCCAACCTAGACAGCATATTAAAAAGCAGAGACATTACTTTGCCAACAAAGGTCCATCTAGTCAAAGCTATTGTTTTTCCAGTAGTCATGTACAGACTGAAAGTTCGCCTATAAAGAAGCTGAGTACCACCCCTTGGGCAGCAAGGAGATCCAACCAGTCCATCCTAAAGAAAATCAGTCCTGATATTCATTTGAAGGACTGATGCTGAAGCAGAAACACCAATCCTTTGGCCACCTGATACGAAGAACTGACTCACTTGAAAAGACCGTGATGCTGGGAAAGATTGAAGGTGGGAGGAGATAGGGGATGACAGAGGATGCCACCTCAACGGAAATGAGTTTGAGTAAACTCTGGGAGTTGGTGATGGACACAGAGGCCTGGTGTGCTGCAGTCCATGGGGTCGCAAAGAGTCGGACACGACTGAGTGACTGGACTGAGGGTGGCGATAACTGGGCTTCCCAGGTGGTGCCAGTGGTAAAGAACCTGCCTACCAATGCAAGAAACTTAAGTGAAGGAGTTCAGACCCTGCATTGGGAAGAACCTCTGGAGGAGAGCACGGCAACCCACTCCAGTATTCTTGCCAGGAGAATCCCATGGACAGAGGAGCCTGGAGGGCTCCGGTTCAAGGACTTGCAAAGACTCAGACACAACACAACTGAAGCAACTTAGCACGCATACAGAATAGTGATAATTAAAAAAAGAAAAAGTGTTGACATAATATGAAAAAACTAGACCATCAATGAAGAAACTATATTATGTTTCAGCCACTGTGGAAAACAGTTTGGCAGTTCCTCAAACAGTTAAAGATAGAATTAACTTATGACCCAGCAATACCACTGCTAGGAATTTACCTCAAAGAACTGAAAACAGATATTCAAATGAAAATGTGTGTGTGAGTGAATGTTTACACCAGCTCTATTCCCAAGAGCCAAAAGGTGGAACCAACCCAAATGCCCACCAACTGATGAAAGGAAAAACAAAATATGATCAGTCTATACCATGGGATATTATTCAGCTGTAAAAAAGGATGCAGTGCTAACACACGCTACAATGTGAAGCTTCCAAAAATGCTAAGTAGAAAAAGCCTGACACAAAAGGCCACATATCACGTGACTCTCTTTGTATGACATATCCAGGACACATATTTGGGGACACAAGGTAGATTAGTGGATCCCAGCAGCTGGGAAGAGTGGGGAAAGGAGGGTGACTGCTTAATGGCTATGGCATTTCCTCTTGGTGTGATAAAACCTGGAACTAAATAGAGGACAACACTGGGGATGTAGTGAACACTGATGAACTGTACCTTCAAGACAGTTGATACTCACCTATGAAACACATGGCTCTCTCATCCTCTCTTGCTATGCCCACTGGCTCCTTCCCCCAGCACCCCACACTCTCAACTTTGCAATTTTGAACTTGCCAAGCTGTTTCAAGCCAGTGGGTTGCCCTTTGTACATGTGGTTCTCACTGCTTGGTAAAACTTCAAGACTGAGGTCAAACGTGCACCCAGAAGTGCTGACTGAGGGCCTGCTGTACTCCACACACATAATTGGGTACAAGGGATACAGCAGGGGACCCAACAGCCACAGCTCTTTCCTTCGGAGCTGAGGGTCCATGGAAGGGTGGCGGGGACTCAGATGAGATGAGCAACTTGCACAGCACATTATGGAACTGTAACCAGGAGGTGCCTTCCAAGTAGAAAGGGACACAGTGACAGTTTATCACACTGCACCCTGACCCCTCTGGGGGAGAGAAACGTGAGGAAAAGGTTCCCGGAAAAAGAGACACTTAAACGAAGGCCAAAGGATACAGAAGTTAGCTGTGCAGACAGGCCAGTCTCAAGGAGCCTGGAGCCCTAGGAGTGGGCATAGCCTGGGGCTGGTCACCAGGACACTCAGCTCTGGGAAAAGGTGATGCTGTCAGCCAGCACCCGTATCTCTGCTCCAGTTCCCACCACCTATAGGTGGGAAACAGAGGCCTGAGGGAGGACCCTGAGATGTGAAAGAAAAGAAAGCAGGGGACTTCCACCCGCGCACTGAGAAATGTCCAGAAAACCATTTCGGGGCCCACTTTTGTAACTGAGAGCGTCCTGAACAGCTTGTAAGGCCTCCAGTCACCCCCTTCCCAAACCTTTTCACTCTCTCCTCTGCGCCTCCCGTGGTCCAGAACAGACCCGATCTCCACCTCGCCCGGCGGGACAGGGGCTTGGGCGGGTCGCCCCGTCGGATGCACCCAGACGGACGACCCCGCAGGTTCCAGAGCAAGCTGGGGGAGTTCGGCCGGCGGTTCCGCGTCTCCGACTGACTTGACACCCGCCGCCGCGCAAGGTCTCTAAACAAACTAGAGACACTAACTCCGTTTCTAAAAGCCCGTCGGTCGCAGCAGGCGCCCGGACGCCCTGCCCGACAGCAGGGGACGCCCGGAGGGAGCAGCGGCCGCTCATCCCCGTCCCGCCCGCCCGGGGACCTTCTCACCCGCCGCATGCGGCCGCCGGACAGCAGGTCGGCTATGCCCTTGGCCGCGTCGTTCTTCTCGGCCACGCAAAGGATTTTCCGGACGCCTCGCAGGGCCACCTCCATGGCGGCGCGAGTCAAGGCCCGAGCACCGGGCCGCGGCAGCCACTGGAGAGCGCGGCGGGCGGCCGGAAAGATCATTCCCGGGCCCAGCGCATCTGCGATGCCCGCCCCGGGAACAGGGACTCGCCAGCTGGTCCGCGATCCCGCGCACAGCCTGCTTCCGCCCGCCTTCCAGCCGCTTCCGCCAGCGCTAGCCACACAACCTCGTGAACTACAACTCCCAGGCCGCCCCGCGCGGCCACCTCACTTCCCTGCCTACCCGCTTCGCGCTCGGGAGACGGCGCTCTCCGGTTCGGAAGTTGACGCGGACGCTTCCGGGTCACGCGGCACTACAGCTCGAGTCATGTGATACCAAGATGGCGGCGCCGCGGTAGTTGGATCCGGGTTGTGGCGTCCGTGGAGCCGCGACGGTTTCTGCCTTCGGGGAGTGGGAGTCGCCACGCTTGGCTGGTCCGTGCTGCAGCCCGTAGCCCCGCACTGGGCATCCGTCCAGAGGTGGGGCTGTTGCCGTGGCGGTGTGCTCGGGGGAGCGCCGGTGACCTCGCTGCGGGTGCCCTGCGCCCGCCGCGGTCGCGGGAGGAGGCGAAGGGCAACCAGTCTCCTGGGTCTTCCTGACCTGCGGAGTTCCTGAGGCCTCCGGAAGCCTTGAAGGAGCCACACCTTTGAGGGGCTGCGGGAGCTTGAACCTCCGGTTTGTGACTCGCAGCCTCGGACCCCTGAGGGCGCAAAGAAGACTGCTCCGCAGGCACTTCGCTTCCTCCTCCAGAGGCCTGGCTCCCCCGCGTTGGCTACCTCCGCAGTGTGTCCTACTTCTTCTCAATGTTCTTCCCATATACCTGGAAATATGATCAGCGCCCCTGACGTGGTGGCCTTCACCAAAGAGGACGAGTACGAGGAGGAGCCTTACAATGAACCGGCACTGCCCGAGGAGTACTCGGTGCCGCTCTTCCCCTTCGCCAGCCAAGGAGCCAATCCATGGTCCAAACTGTCCGGGGCCAAGTTCTCTCGGGACTTCATCCTTATTTCCGAATTCTCTGAGCAGGTGGGACCCCAGCCCTTACTGACCATCCCCAATGACACCAAAGTTTTTGGTACTTTTGATCTCAATTACTTCTCTTTGCGGATCATGTCTGTGGATTACCAGGCCTCCTTCGTGGGGCATCCTCCTGGCTCTGCCTACCCCAAACTGAACTTCGTGGAGGACTCCAAGGTGGTGCTGGGAGACTCCAAGGAAGGGGCTTTTGCCTACGTGCACCATCTTACCCTGTACGACCTGGAGGCCCGTGGCTTCGTGAGGCCCTTTTGTATGGCTTATATCTCGGCAGACCAGCACAAAATTATGCAGCAATTCCAGGAGCTCTCAGCTGAATTTTCCAAAGCATCAGAGTGCTTGAAGACAGGCAACAGGAAGGCTTTTGCCGGGGAACTTGAAAAAAAACTGAAAGATTTGGATTACACCAGGACAGTGCTACACACGGAGACAGAGATCCAGAAGAAAGCCAATGACAAAGGCTTTTACTCATCTCAGGCCATCGAGAAGGCCAATGAGCTGGCCAGCGTGGAGAAGTCCATCATCGAACATCAAGACCTTCTGAGGCAGATCCGCTCATACCCTCATCGCAAGTTGAGAGGGTCCAATTTGTGTCCTAGGGAATCGGAGCACACCCAGGATCCGCCCAGCCAGGCAGCCGCTACCTCTGACCTTGAAGAGTCTGCTGATACCGACCATTACACCTGCAGACCTTCCTACACCCCGAAACTCATCAAAGCAAAGTCCACCAAGTGTTTCGACAAGAAGCTCAAGACCTTGGAGGAGCTCTGTGACACCGAGTACTTCACCCAGACCCTGGCGCAGCTCCGCCACGTTGAGCACATGTTCAGAGGGGACCTTTGTTACCTCCTGACCAGTCAGATTGACAGAGCACTCCTGAAGCAGCAGCACATCACCAGTTTCCTTTTTGAAGATTTGGTGGAGGTTGGCGACAGACCAGCCGAGAAACAGGAGAGCACAGTCTCTAAGCCCCATCACTATGGGCTGCCTTCTGAGTCTCCGGAAGACTGTTTGGTTCCTCAAGTGTTAATCAGCGTGGGCTCCTACAAATCCAGCGTGGAGTCCGTGCTCATCAAGATGGAGCAGGACCTTGGGGATGAGGCATCAAGGGGAGCGGCGGTAACGGAATCAAGCAGTTTTGACCCCCAGGAGAACTTGGACTACCTGGAGATGGACATGAAAGGGAGCGTTAGTAGTGGAGAGAGCATCGAGGTTCTGGGCACAGAGAAACCCACCTCTGTGCTGTCGAAGTCTGAGAGCCAGTCCAGCCTCACGGTGCCCTTGAGCCCCCAGGTGGTCCGGAGCAAGGCGGTCAGCCACAGGACCATCAGCGGGGACAGCATCGAAGTCCTCAGCACCTGCCCCTCTGAGGCCCTCATCCCCGACGACTTCAAGGCCAGCTATCCAAGTGCCATTAATGAGGAGGAGTCCTACGCAGAGGGCGGCCAGGGGGCCATCCTCTTCCAGGCAGGCATCAGCCCTCCAGAGTTGGGGGAGGCCGAGGAGGGCAGCTCGAGCCTTGCTTCGCTACAGACAGACGCCTCTTGCTGCATTGGGAGGGAGGCTGGTGCTCTGCTGGTGCCGCTCTCCACCCCAGGCCACACAGTCTCTGATGAGGACGGGGTCGTGAGCGTTCCCCCACAGCGCTACCGGCAGAAGGACCAAGGGTTCCACGTGGACTTCTCGGTGGAAAATGCCAGTCCTTCCCGAGACAACAGTTGTGAAGGCTTCCCTGCTTACGAGCTAGACCCGAGCCACCTGCTGACCAGCCGAGATGGCAGTAAGACCAGCCTGGATGACCACTCCGACGCCACCAGCTACGGGAGCAGCGTAGCCTCCACCAGCTCTGACAGGACTCCCTCCTCCGTGCCTCCTGCTGGCCTCTCTTCCGAGAGGCACAAGAAGAGGGCGGGCCAGAACGCCTTAAAGTTCATCCGCCAGTACCCGTTTGCCCACCCAGCCATCTACTCCCTTCTCAGCGGGAGGACGCTGGTGGTCCTGGGGGAAGAGGAGGCCATGGTCAGGAAGCTGGTGACTGCACTGTCAATCTTTGTCCCTGGCTATGGCCGCCATGGCAAACCCGTGAAGCACTGGCTCTCCTCCCCTTTGCACATCACGGACTTCCAGAAGTGGAAGCTTATTGGCCTGCAGAGGTAACTGGTTATGGGGTGGGACGGGCCCTGGCCGTGAGAGATGAGGTGTTGGGTGGCCGTCCCTTGGGGTGAGGTTCATGGGTCCTGTGGGGGGCCCCACACCAACTCACTGTGTCACTTTTAGCAGATCCTTTCCAAAGGGACTTCAGTTCCGAAGTGTTTCCCGACCCTGGTCTGTACCTTGTTGTATCAAAATTGTTTGGGAGCATTTCCTAGAATCACTTGCTCCTTGGCCCCACCTGCAGAGATTCTGATCAGGTTGGCTTGGGGGATGAAGTGGAGTCACATGGTTTGCAGCAAGGTTTGGGAATGACTGGACTTCTGGATCTCAGGTCCCTGCTGAGTCTCTAGTTCACACTGTAGTGTAAATGACTGAGGTGAGGTCTGGGTCTGAGGAGGGTAGTGGTGCTGGGAGAGGCATCCTTCCTGGCTACCCCCTCCACTGTCCTGTCGGCTGCGGGAGCCTATTCCTCTACCTTTGAAAGCTTTCTGTCTCCACTTTACTCCCTTGTGCTTTAGCAGTTCCTTTTAGGGTTTTCCACTCTGTTTGTCTGGCTTGAGGGACTCCTGCTCTTGAGTGTGCTCTGGGCTCAGCCTCCTCGCTCCTGTCCGCACACCTGCCTTTTCTCACCTGCGACATGCAGGCGTCGAGGGGGGTGATAGCTGGAGTCCAGTCCCGGGACCATTGAGAAGGGCATGCTTGAGTTGCTCTC
Source organism: Odocoileus virginianus (assembly GCF_023699985.2). Classification (NCBI taxonomy): domain Eukaryota; kingdom Metazoa; phylum Chordata; class Mammalia; order Artiodactyla; family Cervidae; genus Odocoileus; species Odocoileus virginianus. The sequence continues at coordinate 32,716,936 of NC_069690.1, read as the reverse complement.
CTGCAGTGGGCACCCAGGCAGGGCCCTCCTCCCTTCTGGGGAAATAGGAGGGTTGCGTCACTGAGCAGTCATTTGACAGATGTTTACTGAGGCTGTTAAGTGGCAGCTGCTGTGCCCAAGGCTGGATTACAGATGTGTCCGCAGTGGGGCATCCCTGTGACAGGCTGCCCTGCTCCTGCCCCAGCTGTGACCTCTCTGTGGGCTGGGTGTTGGGCCAATTTGTGTCTGATCCCTATCTGCTGCTCTCATGTCCCCACAGGGTGACGACCTGCCCTGAGGTAGGCAGGCTGGGCGGCAGGAGTGGAGCCAGGCCCTGGCCCCTGGCCTTGGAGCCATGGAGGGTCCCTCCAGGAAAGCGGGAGGCCCGTCAGCAGTGACAGCTGAGACCTTGGAGATTGTCTGATGACTCGTGCCATGAGTCCTCCTTCCCAAAGCTCCTGAGTGCACAGGGGTTAAGAATTGGGATATGTACCCCCAGAGGGTCCTGCTTGGGGGTGAGCCACAGTGGACAGGCTAGGGCCCTTGCCCTCCAGGGCACCTGTCGCTGGAGGGTTGACTGAAAGACCAGGAGGAGAGTGGGGACCGGCCTTGCTGTGGCTTCTCTGAAGGTGTCCCGGGCAGTGAGCTGCGATGAGGTGAGGGGCACTCGGGATGAACCAAGGCTAGGGCAGGGGTCCTGCAGCTGCCCTTCGGAGCAGGAAGGGGCTGCCTCCTGGGATGCACGTTGAACCTGGGCCCCAGACGTGCTCAGAGCTGAGGTGGGTGATGAGCCAATCCAGCAGGCAGATCGGACACTGAGACGGGAGGCAGATCGAGGCCCCTGAGGGTCAGTGCTAGAGGGCCCAAGCAGAGGGTGCCTCTGTGTGTCCACGGGGCTCGGTCCCATGTGCGACGTCTGTTTGGAATCTGAGCTGGACCCAGGACAGTCCGTACCCCCCTCCCCTGGCACTCCTTCCCTTGGCTGAGCGAATCCCACCCGCCTTCCCGCCTCTGACATGCAGGGTACCGCATGGGTTACAGATCCAAGTCTGCAGAAGCTCCTGGCACCATACTGGTCAGCACCAGGCTGGGGGTGAGGGCCAGGTGCTATCCTGAGCACCCTGGACTCAGCCTTTGTGGTGACCCAGTAGCTAGGACCAGCGTCTGTCTTACAGATAAGACAAGGCTCGGAAGTGAAGGAACTTGACCAAGTCATAGAAGAAGAAATGATGGTGTACATGGGGGTCAGGGAGGCTGGGTGAGGTTTGAGTTGGCATAAGCCAGGCACAGCAGAGAGGACCTGGTGTTCAGGCAGAGCAGAACCTGCCCCCCACTGGAAAGCTTGGCATGGCTGCAGGGGAGTCCCCAGGGAAGTAACAGCTGGGCCTCAGAGACCAGCAGAAAGCGGGTCATCAGGGTTTCATGGGCCACACTAGGATTTGACCTCCATTGTGAGGGCTGAGGAGCCCTGAAGATCGTCATGACCACATTTGCCTTCCAAAGAGCACTAGCGAGTGGGGCTGGCTGGGGCTGGCCTCTTGAGAGGGGGCCCCACCCCAGCTTCTACCCCTTGACCTTGATCTGTGTTTTTCAGGGTGGCGTCCCCCGCCAGTGCCGGTGCCCTGCACGCCCTGAGCCGCTATAGCCGCTACACGAGCATCCTTGACCTGGACCGGAAGACCTTGCGCTGCCCGCTCTACAGGGGCACCCTGGTGCCACGGCTGGCGGACCACCGCACACACATCCGGCGGGGCAGCACCTACTTCCTGCACGTGCAGAGCCTGCTTGCGCAGCTGTGTGCCAAGGCCTTCGTCTATACCTTCTGCCACCACCTGCACCTGCCCGCACATGGCAGCGAGGCCCCGGAGCTGGCTTCCAGTCGCCAGGCCAGCTTCCTGCAGCTGACGCTGGGGCTAGTGCACGAGGATGTCAAGGTGGTGCGGTACCTGGCAGAGCTGCTGCGGCTTCACTACACGCAAGAGCTGCGCGGGACCAGCCAGCCTGCCCTCAGGTTCGACTACGTGCCCAGCTTTCTATACAAGATCTGAGTCCTGCCCGGCCTCAGTGACTGAGAACTGTGACCCAGGGTTGGGGAGGTGTTGGCATGACTGGGCGGTCCTCTGAGTTGTTCAGACTCCTGCTGTTGTCAGCGAGAAGGACAGCAAGGCAGCAGCCATGGTTCCCAGGTGCCTCTGGGCAAGGGTGGAGGGCCTGGCCCTCTGGCAGTGTTCCTTGGAGGAGAGTGGTTGGGGTCGCGCCCAGAGGCTGGGACAGAAGAAAGTCTCTGTGGTGGATGAGGGCAACGGGGCAGAGCCCATGTGGAGGACCACACTGGTCACGGGCAGCTTCTCTGGACACTCAGACAAGCAAGGTCAGGGGGCAGCTGTTGCCTGGAGGACATCGTGGGAAGCAGGACGAGGCCCTTCACTTGGCTTTGTGGAGCCGCCCTCTCAGGGAGGCCCCTGAAGGCACCCTGCCCAGTCCTCACCTCCTGACCAGGCATGGAGGCACCTGTCGCTGGGCTCCCCAGCTCAGCAGTAATGAGCAGAATCACTGGCACCCCATTTTCAGATCTGTTCTCGGGGGTGGGTAGTCCTGGAGATAAGGCCACGGGGTTCCTCGAGGAAGAGCCAGCCCTGTCCACCCTTCCCTGGCCGGGTGATTCTACTCTGTCCTCTGAAAGGGTCTGCCGACAGGCTGGAGCTCAGTTGGCAGAGGTCACCCCAGTCCTCACACCCACAGCAAACCTTTGCAACCACTTCACTACCTCGTGGGGTGTCGCGGGCCTGGCGCCCGCTGGGTCCTGTTCAGCTAGCCACCAGGCTGGGGTCTCCAGGAAGGTTGTGTGGCAGTCTTAGTGATCTGCCTCAGGGGCTGTGCCGGCCTGGAGCGTGGGCACCTACGGCAGCTTGCTCTGCTGCACCCTCCCGCCCCCGAGTACCCCACACCTTCACCCACCAGGACCCCCGAGGCTCTGACAGTTACCCCTGATGTATATAGATGGATGGTTTTTGCAACCTTGAGACTTTCGTACCTTTTTTTTCTTATGCTGTTAGAGAGAACTCTTGGTGTTACTGCTTTACGTTTCCCCAAATTGTGATAAACACACCTGAACCAGCCACAGTGGTTGCTCCTGAGCACGTGTGTGCAAGTCTGCTGGGGCCGCATTCTGTGTTGTTGGCTCCGTGTCACCTCAGTCCGGTGGCTTCTCCCTGCCTGGGCTTCTGCTCAGGGTCTCCATTCCCACTGGAGGGCTGATCCTGCTCCAGAGTCTATGACTGAGGCCCCTTGGGGGCATTATGTCGCCTTTTCTCGGCTCTGTGTACCTCTGCTGTCACCTGTGTTCCCCCAGAGGTGTCTCCGGGGATGGCCCGGCAGCTTTTAAATGTGCATTGTGGGCACCGGCAGGAAGGCTGCCCTCCTGTTACTCCCCACTCCCCCTCCTCGTGTTCTGAGGCTGCTCTGTTTCCAGGTAGGTGGCTGATTGTGTCTACTTGGGCCTCCTGGGACATGAGCTTTTGTGACACCTTATGTCCAGGGAAGATCAGCGGGCCATGGGGCCCCAGTGACCAGATACAAGGTGACCACTGGCCCACCTGTTTTGTTCCTGGGCCATCAGCATGGGCTCAGCAGTTCACACCTCTTACTTGGGAAGCTGGGAGGGGCAGCAGGTCAGTCACACTGGCCTCCTTGAAGCAAAAGTCCAATTCTGGAGAGTATTTGTGCAGAAGCTACACCTTAAGTGGTCAGGAGACCCGCAGGGTGTGGAGGGCAAGCCTGGCTGGTGTGAGCAGGCCTGGCCATGGGGCAGCCACAGAGTGGGCACCCAGGAGCCAATCCCTTGAGCTGTGTCTTCACTGAGAAGTAGCCTTTGCTAACCAGTGGTTGAACTCCAGCATTTAAATTTTAGTTAAAATCCAGCTCTGCAGTGTGGCTGTTTCACAGGCTTGCTTGATGGCAAGTATGTTTCTCGTCAGAGGATCTTGAAGGGGAACCAGGCCCTCCCTGCCCGCCCACAGTTCCGGAACCTGCCGGAAGTGTCAGACATACCCACAGTCTGAGCAGTGGTGGCCTGTGCAGCAGCCTATCTTGTCTTCCCTGTAATATTAAGTGTTCAAACACCAAGACACTTAAGAAATCAGGATATCAGCGCCCCTAGTACTTCTTCAGTCCTAGTGTCACCTTGGAGGCCCAGGCACCGAAACCTTGAGGTTGGTTTCAGCTTCACTTCCAGTCTGTTACGTGCACTACGCGCCGCCCCCCCCCCTCCCCCCCCACTTTTAAAGCAGTCCAGGTTATGAAGAACCTGCTCAAGCTGGCAGTGAAGAGATTTCCAGAAGCTCCACACCCGCCGAACCCTTTTGGCAGCCCCTGGGGGTCTTGCTCCTTCAGTAGAATCAGATCCCGGGTCATTTCCCAGTTGGTTCTTTAACATCTTGTTTTAGGTCAGTTACCATGTGCAGAGATTGTAAATTTCACCCCCAAACTAGTGACAAGTTGCAGGAAGGCTGGTAGATTCTCCCCCAAGTGCCAGGGCTGCTGCAGCTCGTGGCCCGTCCCCGGAGGCCTAGCAGTCCAGACAACCCTGCACGCAGCTTGCCGACCCCTCCCCAGCCTGATGTCGCCGTCCGGCCAGCTGCTCCCTCAGTCCACGATGCTGCCGCTGCCACGTGGTCTCCACACAGACAGGGGCCCTCAGCTAGTGGACAGCCTTTCCCATCTCCCTAGAGGCTTGAGAAAGTGCCTTGGCTCGTGCTGTGAAGCAAACCAACTGGCTTTCTGGCTTTTCCCCAGTGTTGTGATAGAAGCTGCTAAAACTGGAATTTTTAAGAGAGACGGCATTAACAGACTGCAAAAAGGAAAAGCATCAAAAAAAAAAAAGGAAAAGCATCAAATCTCTACTTCTGCCCAGAAGGAAAACCAGCTTCAGCTAGGGTTTGAGCACACTGGCCCTACCTGAGGAGGTTTGGTTACCACTGCTGTGGGGAGGAGGGAGCAGGCGTGTGGGGTGGGCGTGCGGCGGCCTGGGGACGCCCCTTTCTCTCAGGCTGGGCAGTGTGACGACCCCACAGCCTCCAGAGGTGGTGGCTGCCCTGCCCACTGTGCTGGAGCTGCCACCCACCACTGCGTTCAGGCCACAGTGAGAAGCATAGGGCGTGACAAAGTCGTATTTGTCACTTTTTTAAAGGCTATTTTATTATTGCATGTTCCTTGTCGTGTGTGAGTGTGGGTCCCCCGGGTGAGCTGGGCACTGCAGGGCGAGAGCACGCTGCACATGCATGTGCCCGCAGCTCTCGGTGTGGCTGCACCAGTTTAACCAGTCATGCCAAACAAATAGTATGAGAAGTGTACTTTTTAAGAAATTAATTTATTTGAGTTGAGATATTTTTGAAATATAAAAATTGGTTGTATTTTTTAAAACTATAATTCTTGTAGACATCCTGTGGTTAAAAATTTAACTGTGCTTATTAAAAATGGTCATCTATGTTTTGCACTTGAGATTTGTGGAAAATAAAGTTTCTCTGGGAAGGTGACCTCTGGTTTCCTGATTAGGAGAGGGAGATGGTCGTCTGGACCTTGGTGGCTCCAGACTGGCTTCCAGGGCCACCCGTTCCAGACTGGGAGAGGAAACCACACATGTCCCCCTCCTCCCAGGTGTGACAGCCGGACTCCCACCTAGCTAGGTGGCACCCGAACAAAATCATCTGACTTGGGATTCTGGTTGAAAGCACAGGCCAGGACGCTCCCTCCTCGCCCACGACATCAGGGCTGAGCCCTTGTCTGGCATCAGAGCAGCTTCTCCCAGCTGCAGCTCAGTGCTTCTCTTTGTCACATGTCCCGGGTCGGGGGGGGGGGGGGGGGGGAGGGAAGCCCAGGGGATCAAGAGGGGGTAAAGGTCGCGGTGTCTTCCCAGCAGCTGTGCCCATATGTCTGGATAATTAAAGTGGAATGGCTAAATTGTATTCCATTTTCCCATGATAACTGTATTTGCAGCTGTAAGAAGGTGAGGTTCAGATTTATACTCCTTCATAACTTGTCCCAGAAGCTTTAAATGTTGATTTTTAAAGAAGGTAAAAAAGAAGGTAGCAAATTCTGAAAAGAGGCCTCTGGGAGGGCCTGTGTGGGGCCCACAGGGCGCTGGGTCCCTGGGCGGGCGGGCGCTCCTCTAGAAGTCAGGTAGGCCAGGCAGCGGGAATAGGGTGGCGAAGCTCTCCACCTCTGCCCTGAGGGCCGCCACGGCCTGCTGGTGCTCCTCAGCCCCTGCCAGCTTCTCCATGAACTCCTTCAGGGTGGCTTTCACCCCTACAGCGTCCTGTATCTTCAGGGTCAGCTCTATGCCTGTGCCAGTGAGAGACACCAGTGCCCAGCGGCCAGCCAACCGCTCTGCCGTCCAGGCCCCAGTGTGCCTCCCACCCACGCCCACCACCCTCTCTGCCCACGTATTCTGGGAGAGACTCTGTCCCCTGGCCCATCACCAGCCCTGACACAGAGCAGTCCTCCCCTCATCTCACAGCCCGGCATGGCCAGCAGCCATGCCTCCCCTCACCTCTGTGAATGAAGTGGGCGACCTTTTGGAAATCTTCTTCCAAGAGCCCTCGGGAGGTCAGTGCTGGGGTCCCCAGGCGCAGCCCACTGGGCCGTAGCGCACTTTTATCACCTTCAAGATAAACAGGCTCTATCCCCCACTGATCCCCCTGAACCGAAAAGGGACGCATGGGCAAAAGAAATGGGCCTGAAGATACCAGCTTGAGTGGGCACAGCCTGAGCAGGCCAGAGTGGAAGGCAGAAGCCAGGAGGTGGAGCCAGGTGTCAGCTGCACTACTTTAAATTCAAGGAAGTGGCCTCCTGGACGTGGTCCTTGCTCCTGACACCAGGCGTTCATGTCTGCATTTGAGACGCATCTCCCACATCTTATTCACGAGCCGCTGAGAAATCCAGTTTTCCAGAGGGCCCCCACCTCCCACACCCTCTCCTGCTCTGTCCTGGGCAGGGTCAAGTGTCTCATCAGGGGGCAGGCAGTGGGGGAAAGCCTGGCTCCTGTCCCACACAGCACATCTTGTCCCCAGAGCAAGTCACCATCAGCCCCAAGAGGTCCAGACAGGAGAGGACCAAGGATGCTCACCTGGGCAGGTATTCTTGTTGCAGGCGATGGAGCAGGCTTCCAGCACCTTCTCTGCCCTGCCGCCATCCGTGCCTTTGGAGCGGAGATCCACGAGGATCAAGTGGTTGTCAGAACCCCCTGGAAATCAGGTGGGAGACATGGAAGGTAATCTTCTGCTGAGCACAGGGATCCCTCTTCCAAAGAACTGGCAGGGTGCAAGGGGGCTACAGCAGGTGAGATAGGGAAGGTGACCCCATCACGTGTCCTGCAGGGCTGTCATCACGTGCTGAAGACCCAGGGCCTCCGGGTTTGAGATGATGCACAGAGTAGTTTAGAAAAGGAACCTGAGAACGCAGAGGGGGCTGAGGGCATATGGCCAGCCCAGAAGGCCTGTGGCTGCATCCCAACCCACCAGCTCCCGGAAGCCTGTCAGGGTGACGACCCCCCTTGGGAATTTCCCACTTGTCTCTAGATCCATCTTCAAGGCTCCCTCTAAGGGGCCTCAGGGCAGTGGGCAGGGGGCGATGGAGGTGCCAGGGTAACTGGCACATTACCCCTAATCCTGCCAAGGTGACTGTATCTTCCAAGTGGTGCAGGTGATATGGAAGAACTTTCTGGAACAGCCCCTGGCCTCCCAGGCATCTCTCAAGCACCTGATCTTCCTGTGAATGAACCCTGCTTAATCCCCAGGCACTGACTTCAAAGATGCTCATGGCCTAAGCTGACCCTTGGCCCTCAACCCATCCTCCACCCCTACCCTCACTGCCCCCAACTCCAGTAGTCATGTGGCTTTAGGAACCTCAGATGCCCATTTATAAAATAAGACTAGTGATTCTCAAGGCTGTTTCAGGGTTCGAATGCAGAGGTCATGTGTCCAGAGCTGGGAATCCTGAGTCACCCCAGAGCTGTGGCCACCTGCCCAGGCCACGACCTACTGCCACACCCTGATGGAGATGGGACGAGGAGCAGGGCCACCCCGTGGGCTGACTTCCTGCTGTACCTGTGACCACTCTGTAGCCCAGTCCCATCAAGGCCTCGGCCAGAGCCCTGCAGTTGGCCACCACCTGGCGCTGGTAGGCTCTGAACTCCGGAGTCATGGCCTGCTTCAGAGCAACTGCGACCCCTGGCAGGAGATGAAAGGCAGACCATGAGTCAAAGAAACACCTGTCTCCATTCGGGCATCCAAGCTTCTCAGTGTCATCAAGGCAGGGTTACATCTCCTCCTAAATGATCCCATTTTAACCCTGCCATTCCCTGGATGGCCCTCCAGACCTCTCTGAGCAAGAGTTTTTCAGGCAGCCCCTGTCCAGCATGAAGTTCTGGGCTAAGATCGCCACGGGAGAGCTGCTCCCTGTCCCCAGCAAGGTGGACGTGGGACATGCTTCACTTGGCTGCCACTGCTTTGATGCAAAGTGAGGCAGCTTCCGGAGCAGAGCCGGGGAGAGGAGTGGCCAATCCACCAGTTCATCCAGGCTCCTCTGGATTTGTTCCATCCCAAGGGCTGCTTAAAGGGGCACTGAAGATGGAGGAGGATACAAGCTACCTGCCTGAGTCCTGGCATGGGAGCCTCCAGTCAGCATGTGGAAAGGGTTGGAGTGGCCAGTGGATGGGCACCCCACCATCGCAGAGCTAGAGCACCTGGGCGCTGAGCTGGGGGTGTAAAGGGAGCCACCCCACCCAGCCCAAAACCTAAAACTCGTGCTTCACTGCTTCCTCCACATCCCTCCTTGCAAACACCAGTTGAAAGGGAAGTGACACCTTGACCCCGGCTCTTCCACCAACTGCTTTTCTCCAAAGATGGAGAAGTAACTCTGAGATCATCACAGATTCTCTAAGGCTTGTGTACCATCAGAGAACTGCTTCTGCCTGGGGTGGGGTGGGGTTGCGAGCAAGGTGGGGATCGGGCTGCCGGGGGGTAATAGCAGGGAAGCCATGGGGCAGGGTGTGTTACCAGCAATGGCATGGTTGTGGGGTCCCCCTTGCAGGCCTGGGAACACAGCAGAGTTGATGAGCGACTCCAGGTTGTAGCGAGTCTCTTTGCCTGTCTTGGGGTCCACACTGCACACTCCTGGATGAAGGACAATATGGGACATGGGACAGGCCGTCCCTTCTGTCTTCTCCCTGCCTGGACACAGACCTGGCCTGGCCCCCACTCCTGGAGCTGACACTGCGGACCAGAGAGGGTGCTTGCTCCCGAGGGGTTAGGGGAGGGGGAACCACGCTTTAGAGATGAAAGGAAGGATGAAAATGTCCCTCCATCAAGACAGGAACAAGGAGTATGCCTTGGGCAGTTTCTCAAAGAACCATCCAAGATGATGCTTCTGGAGGAGATGGGGCTCACTGGGCCACAAACGGGAAAGAAGCTTCCTTTCTGAGAAAAGTTAAGGATCAGGGATGGGAGCTGCCAGCATCTCCACAGAGCTTCTTGTGAGCTGGGAACTGCTCTGAGCAGCTTCCCTAAATTCATTCATTTAATCCTCACAACAGCCATACCAAGGGACAGGTGCTATTGTGATGATCTGGAGGTGAGGAAACAAGGCACAGAGGAGCTGCACAACTAGCCCAAGATCACACACGGCTTCTGTGGCAGAGCCAGGCCTTGCTCTGTGACTGGGTCACTCAAATGCCACCAACATACAGCAGGGAAAACAAATGTCTCCCAGGTGGGTGGGAAAGGCTGCTGGCCTTGGAAAGCTTAAAGCAGCTGGGGAGGGGTCTCCAAGGAGAAGCAGGGCCCTGGAGGCCCAGTGGGTGATGGTGTGTCCAGCCCTAGCCAGGGGCTGGGCAAGGGGGTATTGCAGGGGTTCAAAGAGACTTGGTCCCCAGAGGGGGTTGTTTCTGTTGACAGAGCTTAGTCACTGGTACCATCTAGGGCTGAAGGACCATGGGACCCTCATCTGGCTTCTCTGGAAAGGAAACCCCAAACAAGGGCTCCATCATCCAGACCCCTCGCTACCCTCCTGCCCCATGACCTGGACTGCTGTGCTCTCACCCCCTGCTCTTCATGGGACCCTGACACCCTCCAGGGATAAGCGCACCCTTCCTGTAGAAGATCATGCCGGCGCGGCAGCCCCTCAGGGTCTTGTGGGTGGTGGTGGACACCACGTGGCAGTGCTCGAAGGGGGAAGGCACCACGCCAGCCGCCACCAGCCCGCTGACATGTGCCATGTCGGCCATGAGGTACGCCCCGTTGTCATCAGCGATCTTGCGCAGCCGGGCGTAGTCCAGGTTCCGGGAGTAGCAGCTAGTCCCTGAGATGGCAAGGGTGATGTGGAGTCAGAGACCTTGGCCGGCAGTCAGCTCCAGCACAAAGCAGAGCCCCTGCCCCGCCCACCCGGTGTGCCTGCCTGAAAGCCGGGGCTGCTCCCTCTAAGGTTCGAGAAATCCCATCTGTACCAAAGGCAACCCCTGCCCTCTGCCCCTGTGCCACAGGGTCAGGGGGACAGGTTCCCCACTGTTACCACCCCAGCTTCACAGAGGCCAATGTGTCCAGATGCTTCTGGAGAGCAGGGCAGGTCTAACAGTCCCGAGAGAGACAGAGATACTCAGACCGGAGCAGCTCGGCTGTGCAGCAGAGCGGGGACCAGCACGTGCTGGAAGAGCAAACCTCCCATGCGGGGGGCTAGGGCCCTGCCCGGCTCTCACCTGCGATGATCAGCTTTGGGTGGAAGAGGCGGGCGTTCTCCTCCAGCTGGTCGTAGTTGATGTAGCCGGTATCGGGATTCACCTGTGGATGTCACGGAGACCGGGCTCATGCTGCTGCCTCCAGCCACACGGGCCGCTCCGCCGGAGCATGCCCAGACGATGAGGCTAAGAGGACTCCCTTCCCTTGCTTAGACCCCTCTGCTGCCCTCGCCCCTGACCAGGACTTGAGGGCAAGACAGGCACAAGTGTTTTAAGACAGTCAGGTATTGTCACTCTTGGACAGGATGCCCTGCAGGGTCCCAGCGAGCCGTGAACACCCAAGGGTCCCCAGAGCAGGGAGATGAGAGACAGTGATGGCGGGACTTCCTGAGGTCACTTGGAAATGAAGCTCCTTATTCCTACAGGCACAGCCCATGAGGAAGCTTTGAGAAATAAGCCACAGAACGGAGAGACACACTCCCATACCTTGTAGGGCATAGATTCAAAAAAGATGGACGTAGCAGAAATCTTCTTCTTGTCAGTCATGAACCCATGGGTCAGGTGGCCCCCATCTGGCAGGTCCAGGCCCATGATGCGGCCATGGGGCTCCACCAGGGCCGTGTACACTGCGAAGTTTGCTGGGGAGCCTGGAGGGGACAGACCGGGAGGCACAATTACACCTGCCCACAAGGCCGTCGATCACAAGTGGCTGCAACAGCCTGGCTGCTGCCAGGCCCTCTCCTGGACCCTGGTGCCCCTGAGTAAGTGGCAGGGACATTCAGAGATAGGGGTGGGGTGCCCAGGAGGCATGCGTGCAGTACGCAGTTGAGGGGGATGGGGGTGAAACCTCATCTCCCCCATCTGGCAGGGTGTCCTGCTTATACTCTCCTTTTCAGGGAGCCCCAGGAGGCTGGCAGGAAGGGGGCCACCCAGGCCTGTCTGGACCTGGCCATTACCTGAGTAAGGCTGGACGTTGACCCCCCAGCACTGGGGGTCCAGGCCAAAGACCTGCAGCGCTCGCTTCTGACAGAGGACCTCTAGCTCGTCGATGAACTCCGTCCCACCATAGTACCTGCGAAGGAAGGTGGGAGGTATGGGCCCACTGGCACCACCTCTGCGTGCAGGACAGAGGCCAGGCTCCTGGTGGGATGAAGGAGCAAGGGTGAGAACACGCACCTTGAACCCACGAGACGGCTTCCACCAGGCCCAGGTGGCCGTGTCTCACCATCCATGGGGGGGTCTGACCCCACATCTCGGATGAACCCTGAGGACACTGTCACAGCCATGTCATGGCCTGTGCCAGCTGCCTAGGGGTCAGTTCATAGCATGTGGAGCGGGACAGTGATTGCCAGGAGCTGGGAGAGGGAGTTACTGGTTTGGGAGGACTTATTTTGCATTTCTAATAAAATTTTATTTCTTGTTTAATAATTGCATATCACAATGCATCATGCAGTTACATTTTTTTATTATTTGTGACTAGTTTTGGCCTGGGACGGAAGCCATGCTCTTCAAGTCGACTTGACTCGCCAGAGAATGGGTGCCCCTCTCTCCTGCCATTGTCGTGGGAACAGAGCTGGGGGCAGGGGTGGTGTGCCACGGTCACCATGCCCTCAGTCCCAGCAAGAAGCAGCAAGGCTGCAGCACCACATCTCTGAACAGAGGCACCAAAGTATCTCCTCCAAGGTCAACTAGAAACACTGGGGCCCCGGGAAGCCTGGGGTTTGAACACAAGCTGGGTGTCCCACAATTCCACTTGGTTCCCATACTGACCACCCAGAGTCAGTGCAGACCCACATACTGAGGGCTCAGGCCCGCAAGACCGCCCCCCACTTCAGATGCCAAAGGCAAGTCCCTGGTCACTGGGCCACCAGCACTGCTACCCCACTTGGCTACAAGTGATCCCCTCAGTTTCAGTAATTCGCTTGAAAAACTCAAGACTCAGGAAAGCACCTCGTGATCCCTGGTCTATTGTGAAGGACTCAATTGGTGAACAAGACAAGGTTCAGGAGGGCATGTGACCCTACAACCCCCTTCCAGGGGGATGGGTGTGGGGGTCCAAAAGTTATGTGTAGAATAATCAGTGTAGAACGACAGGTGACGCTCCCTTTTCCATGTCCTCTGGGACACAAGTGAGCAATTTTGCAAAAACCACATGTTAAATTCTGTCATCACCATCTCTGCCTGATGACAGCTGTAAAAAACACAAATGAATATGACTTCTGGCTCTCAGGAGGAGAAGCTGACGGAAGTCTCTTGTAGGTAAACCCAGCATTTAAAACGCTGACCCGGTTTCCAGTGTGTCAGGTCAGCCTCACCTTGGGGTCCCTGCCCGCACAACCTTCCTCTGGAGGCTCAGCCACAGCCAGCAGCGGCTCCTTCGGGCCTGGCTGTTATTCTAGAAAGGCCCAGGGGGACTGTGCAAGTGACCCCAAGTATCTTGCCCCCAGAACATGGGTGCCACCACCTGCTAGGAATCATAGAGAGGAGGGGACAGGAGGCCCTGCCATTGAGAACCTGGTTGTTTTCTGAAATGTCCACTCCCTTCCTGGGAGGCAGGCCTGGATGACACTCACATACCTCTGGCCTGGGTACCCCTCAGAGTACTTGTTGTTCAGGCAAGAGCCTAGGGCCTCCAGAACAGCCCGGCTGGCGAAGTTCTCAGAGGCGATCAGCTCCAGTCCAACCCTCTGCCGGTTACTCTCCTTCTTAATGATGTTGTAAACCTGACAAAAGAAAACAGGAATGGGGACACTGCAGTTTAACATCTGCTCTGATCAGAGCAATAACCGAGTAAAGAGAAGAAACACTTATACTTTCATATTTTGCCCTCAGAAGCCAAGTGTAACCAGACTAAGATGACTCCCACAGCACCTAAGGAACAGAGGAAATCCTCCTCAAAGCTTTTAGCACATGGAAAGGAATTAATAGAAAGTGAATTAAGGAGAACAAAACGATGGAAGAGAAGATGATCCTTAAAACACGCATCCCACAAAATTTTAAAATTCTGCGCCATCTTGTTATTTTCATCCCTAGATTTCACCAAGTTTCCCTCCTGAACCTTGTTCCTTATTCCTTTCCTTAAAATAATAGATACCTAGATGAATCCACAGAGACAGAAAATAGACCAGTGGTTGCCAAGGGTTGGGAATCTGGGGGATGGGGGGGCAATTGCTAATGGGTTTGAGGTTTCTTTTCTAAAAGCGATCATGAATACACTAAAAATCACTGAATTGTGTACTTTAAATGGGCAACTTGTATGTTAAGTGCGTTCACTTATCTCATGTGTAAAGCTGTTGTGAAAATACATAAATAAAAGATGCTTCTAGAAATGCTCCCCTGAACTGTAAGGAGACGGTCAAGTCTCAGTGACCCCACCCCTTCCCCTTTCCTCAGCAGCAGCCAGCACACTGCTCTTCACAGAAACTCAGATTTAAATGCACCCTCAAAGGACTTTCAGCCACTTTGTAGCCACTGCCTATAAACCTGTCCTGTATCCAAACCACAAGGCTGCCCCAAACACAGCTCATTTCTGGTGAGAATCAGAGGCCTGAACAAGGACCTCCAACAGCAGAACTTGCGAGAACACCCACAGCCTTACCTCGACATCGCTGTCCTTCAGGGGCTGTGCCAGCATCTTCTCATGTGAGGACCACAAATCGGCATCCCTGGGAGCCCTGTTGACTGGAGCTGCCATTGTGCTGGTTCAGAGGCGCCTAAAAATGGAAAACCTTCAAATATTAAGCTCAGTCACAGCTCATAGCCACCTGTCAGTTCCCAAGTTGCTGAAGTACTGACGCACGTGTGGGCCTTGTCCCAGAACCGCCTGGAGAGCATGAGGACTCTGCTGCAGATCCACCTCGTGGGACCACCTGTGGATCCCTGCAGGTCACTGGCTCCGCAGGAGACCCACCCTCCTTGCCTCAAGGCTGCTCCAGCCTCGGGGAGCCCAGCACCCCCTATTCCTACCTGAACTTCTCCTGGTTGTGGCTTAGCTTTCCAACTAAGCCAGCTTCCTGAAGGCAAGGGCTGGTGGTTACTTTTTTAAAAATTTCCCACAGTACCCGGCACAGCCATATGAGAGTAATATTTGCCAAATGAACAAGTAAATTGCTGACTTATGTATTACTTTTTCTATTTCTCAAGTAATGAAAATGAGACTCAGAAAAGTATCTTAGTGGAGGGCTGCACAGCCCACTGGCCTTGGAGGAGAGCCTCAAACCCAGCACAGGCTCCACCACCTGGTGTCCCATGGCTGGGGCTGCAGGTAAACTGCATGCTCTGGGTTGACCCTGGGCCTCTGGTAAGGACCACGGGCAGAGGTACACGCCTGGACTCGGCATCATCACAATACAGCAGGCTCGTGTCTCCACATACGCACCCACAAAGAACAAGAGTCTGAGCTCAGTGGTATTTCAGCTAAAGGGACAGCATAAATGTTTACAGGAACTGACCTCCTTTAATCGATGGTTGGCAACTTTTCAGTACTTTCTATTAATTAGATAAGCTTTCATTTCAAATTTATTCCCTTAACAGTTACTTATCGAGGCCCTTCCCCTCAGCAGCCACAGATCGGGACTGGGAACACAGTGGGACCCAAACAGACTGAACCTTCCTGGAGCTTCCTGGGGGAAGGTGAGCAGGAAACAGCGAGCACACTAAATGCAGACAGATAACCAGGCCCACAAGGACAAGCGCTGGGGGCAGGTCGGCTTGGAGGGTGGTGACTAGGGAGAGGACACCAGGCTGAGAAGGGGCCCATCAGATGCAGTCTCCTGAGAGCACCGTGAGAATATAAATAATTATACACACACACAGGTCCCTGCGATTTCCTAGTGACAGGAGCATCTCTTGTTCCAATGATGCAACTCAGGGTGAGAGGCTCCCAAGTTGGGGCTGTTCCCAGAAAGACCAGGCCATGATGAGAAGCATTTTCAGCCCCCTCAACTCCTCTAGAGAGGGAAGGGGGCTGGAAATGGAGTTAATGACTCCCTCACAGGGTTCAGGGAGCTTCCGGGTGGTGCACCTCAACCCCACGGGAACCCTCCCAGCCCTCTCCCTGAACATCTCTCTCTTCTTCTGGCTGCTTATCTGTGTCCTTTGTCATATCCTTTAATGAACTGGTGAACGTAAGTTAGTGTCTGCCTGGGTTCTGAGAGCTCTTCTAGAACATGTGTGAGTCCTGGGAGGGTCCTGGGAGCCAAGTCTGACAGGAGCTGTGGGTCTCCTGGGGACCTGCTACTTGTGACTGGCATCTGCAGTGGGGAGGGGCAGCTGTCTGGTGAGACTAACCTGCGGGGTCTGTGCTCACTCTGGCTCACGTCAGAACTGAGCTGAAATGAGCGACACCAGCTGGTGGGGCAGAAATGCTGGGTGAGGGAAAGCCACCTGGTCGTCTGGTGTCACAGGTGCCATCAACAGCAGTTGGGAGAGTGAAGAGCAGACACAGCAGGAAAAGCTTGGTTCTCCTGCACAAGCACACATGCAGTATCACTTGTTAGACACATACACCCACTAAATAAACGAGCCACACGATCCCCAGTCACAGTATCCTCCTTACTCTCTGGAGAAGCAAATATCTACCAGCAGGAAGCTTCAACCAGGAAATCCCAAACTGGGGTTTTTAAAGCCTCCATTATTTTAACATGAGCACCATGGAATCAGAAACAGAGCTACTCCCACAAAGCCACAGTGAGTGCAGGACTTAGGCCACAAATGCATCTGAGGCAGAAGTGGCCCCAACCCAGTGCCAAGGCCTCCGCCACACTCCCCCAGAGGTGCAGGGAGACGAGGTGGTCTGGGCACCTGGCTGATGGCTCCTCTGAGCTCAATGGCTGCTTCCCACATGCCCTCAGCAGGTGGTGGCAAACCCACAGAAAACCAGAGACCAAACGGATACACTCATCCTACAGTCTTTTCAAAGAGAAAAGTTTCTTTGAAATTCCAACTGCTCAGTGTTAAAAAGGATTCGAGCAACACAGAGCAAGTATTTCTCAACCACCGAATAAATAACTAAAGTCCTTTTGGAATGCCTTCTCCCCGCTCTCCCAGAAAAGTTAGATCTGCATCGGCTCCTAGAGGCACTCAGATCCACTCTGCTCCACCTCCACCTGTGGTCTCAGCATCTCCTGTAGCATTGCCACCTGCAGCCCTTTACCCTCATAGCAAACTCTTTCTTTTATGGCCGCACCGCAAAACATGTGGGATCTTTCAGGATCAAACCCGTGCCCCTGCTTTGGGAGCACAGAGTTTTAACCACTGGACCACCCGGGAAGTGCCAACAAACCCTCCTCTCATCTAAGATGCGAACTCAGAGTCCCAGTTTCTTCTCAACCCCTGGGTGAGGGCTGTCTGTGTGGTCAGCCCCCCTCCAAGGCTAGCAGGGCCCCCCTGCTCCTGCTGCCGCTCTCTGGGGGTGTTTCCCACCCCGCATCCTGTTACCACTCAGGTCAAGTCACCCCCACCCCCCAAATGGAGTGCTCAGTTCACATTCTTATTAAATCCACCCAAGTTGAGTTCTTTTTAAAGTTCTTTTAAAACAAAAAAGTCAAAGAAGTCTGAATTCTTTACTAAAACAATAACTTCTGGATTCTTTGTCTTGTTTCAGTTAAATCTGTAATATCTATTACAGTATAATGTATATCTTGTTGCATTCTAAATTACAGTAAGAAAGGCAGAGATCCTGAATGTGATGGTTAGCTCACACATCAACCTGGGGGGACGCCCTGATGGCTGGCAAACAAGTGAGACAAAGATCCCTAGACTGTCCTCTTTTATATCAGAGGGAAGACCAGAAGATACACTGAGCATCTATCCTTCAGGTCTGGATGCTGGCTAAGAAACAGGACACCTTGCACTTTTCTCCACTTTTTTTTTGAACTGTGACAGAAGTGCACAGCTCGGTGACATTAAAAACATCTACACTGTCATGCAGCTCCACCACCATCATCTTCAGAATGCTTCCACCTTCCTAAATTGAAACTGTGTCCCCATTAAACACGCTCCATTCCCTTCCCTTCCAGCATAGGGTAGCAACTATGCTAGTTTCTATCTCTATAAATTTGACTATTTCAGGGACCTCCTGTAAATGAGGTCACACAATATTTGTCCTTTTGTAACTGGCTTATTTCACACAGCACAATGGCACCAAAGTTCAACTGTGTTGGCACACGTGTCAGAGTTCCCTTCCTTTTAAAGGCTGGATAATAGTCCACTGTTCGGAGAGACTACCTCTTGTTTATCCATCCATCCCTCTAATGCCTGGGCTACTCCCACCTCCTGGCTATTGCAAAGAATGCTGCCGTGAACACAGATCCAGTCCCTACTGTCAATTCTTTTGGGTTTATACCCAGAAGTGGAATTTCCGGGTCATATAGTAATTCTACATTTAATGAGAAATAAACTTTTGATATTTAGGAGCTTTACTTCATTATCATTAACCTTCAACGGATTCATTTGTTCCTTTCACAAATATTTATTAAGTGACACCTGTGTCCCAGGCACTGAGTTAGGAGCTCAGAATACAAGGGTCAACAAGACAGAGGCCCTGCCATTATGAAAAGCAGGATCTAAAAAAGTAAATAAGTTCATGAGAGATAACATCACGGAGTGATGACTGTTAGGAGGGCAATAAACAGTCAGAGGGCTTGTTCAGACCTGCCATGGAAGGCGCCTGAGCTGAGGTGGGAACCGTGGAAAGGAGCCAAGCTTGTGAGCCGTGGGGCAACAGCAAACACCAGTCCAAAGGCCCGACAATGGGAAGAGGTTTCAGTTGTCAAGGGTCAGAAATGAGGAACACAACAAAGATGAGATGAGATTCAAGGGCCTAAAGGCCAGTGCAGGGATGAGAAGATCCTCACCTTGGCAGAACAGAGCTCACAGATTTCAAACTGTGCTCAAGGACCTAGGTCTCATGTCGTTACCCAATGTACCTGTTTGAGAAATACCTGTCTGAAACTAACAACTAGAGAAACCTGACTGGAGAAGATCAAGGTTCCTTTCGTGAGAGCAGTGGACGTTCCACGGGTTCGACCCCTGCCATGACCCACTTTCCATCAGTGAAGGCCACATCCAAGGGAGCTGTGCTGAACTCACTGCAGAGCCAGCCTGCAGAGTTTGACTCCCACTCTCCACTTCCTAATGTGAAGCCCTGGCTGCTGACACCTGTTTCTCAGTTTCCGTGTGCATGACACAGGGATGATGACAGTCCTGAGCTGGTTGGAGTTAAATGAGGTGTAAGACACAGAGCACTGAGACAGGACCAGGCAGAGTGACTACTCAACAATCAGCAGCTACGGGACGTCACCAGTGGTCCAGTGGTTAAGACTCCGTGCTTCCACTGCAGGGGCCACGAGTCCCATCCCTGGTTGGGGAACTAAGATCCCACATGCCATGTGGTGTCGTCAAGAGATTTAAAAAGAGAGAGAGAGAGAGAGAGCAGCTACTATTATTATTAAAGAGACATAGGTACCTCAGGGCCATCTTTACTACCTCTAAGCACCCCGGGAAACACAACCCACTGCAGCTGTCACTGTGTCATGCTGTTGATGTTTCTGTTGGAGAGACGTCACCTATGACACTGTCCATGATCATCACCTCAAGCCCAGGGAAACAATCCGAGTAAGTGAATTCACTTCCCAGGGTTACCATGCTTCCCATACCCCCAGATCTTTCCTGGGTCTTTGTCACACAATGGGATCAGCCCCTTGTTGGTGCTGAGGAAATTACTGTCTGTGTGTGTGCCCTACTTTACAAAGGAGCAAACAGGCTCAGAAGTTAGGTGGCAAATAGTGACAGAAGGAATCTGAACTCTTCCCTCACTCGGTGCTAAACAAAACCATAATCGCCCACATCCACTTCCCATTCGGTCAAGTAAAAAGATTATGAGCCCATAAGAATATGAACTGGTGTTTCCAGTCCGCCAGCTCTGCCAGATTGAATCGCATGTTTGTGCTGGCCTCAGCTGACTAAGGGTCGCTTAACTTCCTGGACCTCGACGCTCAGCGCCCCGGGCCGCAACCCCACAGGGCAGAGCTTGTCTCTTAGGCCGGGGTGAGGGTTGGGGAAGCCAGGCTTGCCTCCCCCCCACCACCCCAGGGTGGCCGCAAGTGCAGTGGGAACGCGCGGGCTCCGTCGGGCCCCCTCTCTGAGCCTCCCCTTCCCCGTCTGCGAAAGGGGCTACAGGGAAGCACTTGGATGCAGCCGCGCCGGGAAGATACTGGGACGAGGTGACGCGCTGCACTGAAATCTAGAGTTCCAAGAGGAAGGCGGCCGCCGGCACCTGCACCAAGCCTTCGAGGTGCGGTCAACCCAACCGCACGGGTCTTGACCTGGGGCCGCGCGCGCCGGCCCCTCACCCCAGGCGCCAGTAAGGCGCTCCTCACTCACCCGATCCCGCTTCTCGGAGCCGCGGGGAAAGCACAGCCAGAAACACCAAGCTCCCGGCTGCTGCCAGTACCACCAAAGTTGGGACCCGCGCGCTAGCCTCCACGTGATCCGCGCGCGAGACCCACTCCCAAACCTGGCGCGCCCCGCCCCGCCCCAGAGACACCCAATCAGAGCGCGCGTCCCGGAGAGCCCCGCCCCCCGAGCAGCCCAATCAGGACGCGGAAACAGGAGAGCTCCGCCCCCAGAGGAGCCCGCGCTATTGGCTACCGCGGGTCGGGCCTCGCCCAGTACAACGGGATGAGCCTTTGCTCACCTGGCCAGGGGGCATGGTGCCATCCCCTGGGATTGCAAGCCAGGGGCTGGGGGTTTCCGGGAAGACAAGAGGTTTAGAGGTGAATTCTGTTGCTTATATCTGTCTTTTGCATTGTCCTACTTACAGGTTAGCACAGTGGATATTTAAATAGGACAAAGGGGGGGTTCCAACTCCGACGCTGTTATTCTGCACATATGGAACCCTAGACCAGTCGCTTCGTTTTTTGAGTTTCATATTCTCATCTTTGAGTTGGAAATAACTATATCTTCCTGAAAGGGCTGTGGGGAGGTTTTGTAGATATATCTAAAACACTTGATATTGTGCCTGACACACAGCAAGGGCTCAATAAATAAAAACCGTTGTTGTTATTCAGTCACCAAGTCGTCTCCGACTTTCTGCCACCCCTTGAACTGCAGCAGGCCTGGAAGGCTTCCCTGTTCTTCACTACCTCATGGAGTTTAAGATGTTAACATCTTAACATTAAACCATTGTTAAGAATAACAAAACCAAGGGCCTGCACAATATAGGGAACAAGCTGACAAAGATTCTCTAACTGAAGGAAGGCTGACTTTTGGACTTTCCTGTTTGTCTCTGTGTTGTCAGATTTCAGCAAGAATCCTGAAGTCTGTTTAAACAGAACAGTGCGCCCCCACTTCTCCACATCTGATTGGATTCCTCATCTTCTACCAGGGTTGGTGATGTCTGAACACCCAGGCCTAGTTTGCTTGGCCAGAATTCCCTGTCCCCTGATGCTTTCCTTAGTAATTTTCCATCCACCCACCTCACTCTGCTCCTTGCTATAAATTCCCACTGCCCCTGCTGTATTCAGAGTTGAGCATAACCTCTCTCCCAAACTGCAAGTTTCCATGCCAGTGGTCCCTACACCAATTGAAATCATGTGCCCACCCTGCTCCCACCAAATAAGGTCTGTCTTACTGTGTCATTGAATATTTTTTTCTTTAACAGCTCCGGATTTTTCAGTACTCAGTGTACCCACAGCACTTTACCTCTTACCATGTCAAGCAATTTCCAAAATATTGTAACAAATGTGGCTAAAATGTGACAGTGAATGGATTCAAAATTGATTCAGAAAAGTCTAGGGAAAGACAGTGAGAGAGTAAGGATCCATAAGAAAGTCAAGGACATTTAGTTCCTTTTCAAGGGCTCTAGATAAAATCCTGAGCCATATCCTTGAGCTGTGATGCAGATACTGAAACCCCCACAAGGTGGAAGAAGTTAACAGCATGCTGACCACCAACATGTAGACACCACACTAGTTAAAGCCAAAAAATTGATAACCGAGATTCCCTAAACGCCACCCTCTTACCACCAACAACTAAAAAGAATGATCACGAGCTGATCACACACCCTTGAACCCTCACTCCTAATGTTGTCTTTGAAAACCTTCCCAAAAGCCACTGGGGAGTTGGGTCTTTGGAGCATGAGCTGCAGTAAACTTGGCTCTGCGGTAAAGATTATATTTTCCTTCAGTACCACTTGGTGCCAGGAGGTTGACTTTGCTGTGCATCAGGTGAACTGATGCAGGCTTGGTTTGGTAATGTCTGTGGTTGTTGCTATTCAGTCTCTAAGTCATGTCCAACTCTGCAACCCCATGGACTGCAGCATGCCAGGATCACCTGTCCTTCACTATCTTCCAGAGTTTGCTCAAATTCATGTCCATTGAGCCAATGATGCTATAGATAGATACTAATAACATCTCTTTGAAACATATATAAATCCTTTTGAAGACTAGATAGGCTTTTTGTCAAGTTGATGACCCAGGAATGTCTTTGTCAAGAACCTGGGAGCCATCACTTTGAAACATAAATGTGAAGGATCCAGCAGCCATATCTCCAAGTGTCTGTCACTGGGTAAGAACCTCCTTCTAAGATGTCATAAAGATAGGAGAAGATTGTTATTCCTCTTGAGACAGGTAGGAAGGGGAAGGGCACAATCATTAAAAGCAATTCATGGGGTAACAGAGTCGGACATGACTTAGCAACTGAACAACAACAACAGACTTTGAGAATACAACAAAAGCTAACTGGGACCAATCAGGTCCAAAATAGTGGAAGAGTCGACTTCCAGGAGACCCTGAGCCTCAGTCTATGCTCAATGTAATGCATTAGCATCTAAATGATGTACACACAGGCAGCATGACAGTTTTGAGGCTGACCATAAGAGGGCAAAAAGTGGGCAGTGGCCCAGTTCCTAGAAATCCCTGCCCCTTCTCCAACCACTTTACTCTTAAATTCTTTTCTGTGTGAAGCCAAGGACCCTCACTTGGTGACTCGCTAGAGACCTTGTTCACTCCTCCTCACACTTCTACTGCAACATCTTTTGTGGCAACCACGAAAGGGACATCAAAAGGCATAACCTGGATCCATCTACTAGGCTGTGGCTGCCCACTGCAGAGGACAGCTGGGACTTAGTCCTGAAGATTTGAGTATCCCTTAGGTGGCAGCTAACGCTGCCTAGGAGATCTGGTGGAGACCAGCTCTCTGGCCCCGAAGGAGCCCACCAAGCCCAAGACTCTTCTCTTCATGTTTGTCATTCTCCCCCATCACTCCGTTTCTTTGGACCTGAGAAGATCCACAGAGTCCACCACTTGGACTTCCAAATTAAGACTGTGGCAATTGGCAACCTGACTGGGTTAGTTTCCCCTCTTGGCTCCTCAAGTCTGATTCCCGCTTCCTCCTCGTTCTTAGTCTTGGCCCGGTTCCAGAATGTCAGAACTGCATCGGCAGCCCAAATAAGGAGAATTGGGAGTCTCCCACTACATCTGTGGCCCAGCCCTCTCTGAGTGCCTCTCAGGGCTCACAGCCTCACTGCACCCCTGGTCACATGTGAGGGTCTCAGACTTTATCAAGCCCTGAGCAAAGGAAGTGATCAAGCACCCTCCGCAGGGGGCCTGTGAATCTCTGGCTGAGGAATCTCTGGCGTCCTGGCTGGGCACCTTCTCTCTTCACCCTGGATTTCTCTCATATCCTCCTTCTCTCATCCCCTCCTGGTTTCTTAGCCTGACTACTGGTCCTTGCACCTCCCTGCCAGCTTTCAGCGGGTGGGGTGTAATCTATGTGCTGCTCATGTAAAGAAGTGCCCATCCTCAACAGCACAAGGACAACCTCCCAAGGAGGGCTTTGACCTTGTCTTGTTACTACCTTCTGGCTTCGGCTCTACCCTGCAGCTCTGTTTGAAAAGTGAAAGTGAAGTTGCTCAGTTGTGTCCAACGCTTTTCCATCCCACGGACTGTAGCCCACCAGGCTCCTCCATCCATGGGATTCTCCAGGCAAGAGTACCGGAGTGGGTTGCCATTTCCTTCTCCAGAGGATCTTCCCGACCCAGGGATAGAACTTGGGTCTCCCAAATTGTAGGCAGACGCTTTACCGTCTGAACCACCAGGGAAGTCTGTTTGTTTACCTCTTCCTTTCTCCGAAAATGAAGGTAATCTGCTTAGTGACACAGCCTAGGTCTCCTTCCTCTCTCCCTGAAGGGTTTAGGATTTGGGACTCTAGTCACTTTTTCTGGCTCTTGTTCCTCCCCTTGACTAACCCCAGGGGTCTCCTCAGGCTCACCAAACTGATTTTGGGTGCTTATGGGGCCCTCGCTGTTGTCTTTGCCAAACAAACCTTTTCTCATGGTCTGATGGCTACAAGCCCAGTTTTCCCTGCTTAATTAGACACCTCTTCTGCCTTGATCCCCTAACCTAATCAGTTTGTTCAGTAACTCAGTCATGTCTGACTCTTTGCAACACCATGGCCTGCAGCACGCCAGTCCTGGAGAGCACTTCCCTGTCCATCACCAACTCCCAGAGCTTGTTCAAACTCATGTTCACCGAGTCAGTGATGTCATCCAACCATCTCATGCTCTATTGTCCCTTTCTCCTCCTGCCTTCAATCTTTCCCAGCATCAGGGTCTTTTCCAATGAGTCAGTTCTTCGCATCAGGTGGCCAAAGTACCGGAGTTTCAGCTTCAACATCAGTCCTTCCAATGAATATTTAGCACTGATTTCCTTTAGGACTGACTGGTTTGATCTCCTTGCTATCCAAAGTACTCTCACAAGTCTTCAACACCACAGTTCAAAAGCATCAATTTTTCAGTGCTCAGCTGTCTTTATGGTCCAACTTTCACATACACGACTACCGAAAAAAACATAGCTTTGACTATACGGATTTTTTTTGGTAAAGTAATGTCTTTGCTTTTTAATATACTATCTAGGTTTGTCATAGCTTTTCTTCCAAGGAGCAAGCATCTTTTAATTTCATGGCTGTAGTCACCATATGCAGTGATTTTAGAGTCCAAGAAAATAAAGTCTGTCACTGTTTCCATTGTTTCCAATCTATTTGCCAGGAAGTGATGGGACTAGATGCCATGATCTTAGTTTATTGAATGTTGAGTTTTAAGATAGCTTTTTCACTCTCCTCTTTCACTTTCGTCAAGAGCCTCTTTAATGGTTTCTGCCATAAGGGTGGTGTTATCTGCATATCTGAGGTTATTGCTATTTCTCCCTGCAATCCTGATTCCACCTTGAGGTTCATCCAGTCCAGCATTTCACATGACGTACTCTGAATATAAGTTAAATAAGGAAGGTGATAATATACAGCCTTGACGTACTCCTTTCCCAATTTGGAACCAGTCTGTTTTTCCATGTCCAGTTCTAACTGTTGCTTCTTGACCTGCATACAGATTTCTCAGGAGACAGGTAAGGTAGTCTGGTATTCCCATCTCTTGAAGAATTTTCCACAGTTTGTTGTGATCCACAGTCAAAGGCTTTGGTGTAGTCAATGAAGCAAAAGTAGATGTTTTTCTGGAATTCTCTTGCTTTTTCTATGATCCAACAGATGTTGGCAATGTGATCTCTTGTTCCTCTGCCTTTTCTAAATTCAGCTTGAACATCTGGAAGTTCTCTGTTCAAGTACTGTTGAAGCGTAGCTTGGAGAATTTTGAGCATTACTTTGCTAGTGTGTGAAACGAGTGCAATTGTATGGTAGTTTGAACATTCTTTGGCATTGCCTTTCTTTGGGATTGGAATGAAAAATGACTTTTCCAGTCCTGTGACCACTGCTGAGTTTTCCAAATTTTCTGGCATATTGAGCACAGCACTTTCACAGCATCATCTTTTAGGATTAGAAATAGCTCAGCTGGAATTCCATCATCTCCACTAGCTTTATTAGTAGTGATCCTTCCTAAGGCCCACTTGACTTCGCACTCCAGGATGTCTGGCTCTAGGTGAGTGATCACACCATTGTGATTATCTGGATCATTAAGATCTTTTTTGTATAGTTCTTCTGTGTATTCTTGCCACCTCTTCTTAATGCCTTCTGCTTCTGTTAGGTCCATACCATTCCTGTCCTATATTGTGCCCATTTTGCATGAAATGTTCCCTTGGTATCTCTAATTTTCTTGAAGATATCTCTAGTCTTTCCCATTCTATTGTTTTCCTCTATTTCTTTGCACTGGTCACTTAGGAAGTCTCTCTTATCTCTCCTTGCTATTCTTTGGAACTCTGGGGTCAGGCCAATAAACTGCCTATAGGACTTATCCCTGTGACAATCCCTTGAAGAGCCCCATCCACTAAAGTCCCTGGCAGCAAACTCCTTTCTTACATTTTGGGCTATCAGTGAAGAAGAAAAGTATGTCTGACTCTTTGTGATCCCATGGACTATATCCCATCAGGCTCCTCTGTCCATGGAATTCTCCAGGCAAGAATACTGGAGTAGGTAGCCATTCCCTTCTCCAGGGGATCTTCCAGACCCAGGGATCTAACTCAGGTCTCCTGCATTGCAGGCAGATTCTTTACTGTCTGAGCCAGTAAATCAGGGCAGTCCTGGTGGGCTATCAGGGAGAAAAATAAACTGCAGCTCCCATGCCTGCATCACCTCATGGCTACCTTTCCTTGTGAAAAACTCATGGGAAGGACAGGGTCTAGGAAGCCCGGATTGGAGCCCTGCCCTGTGGAGAAGGGATGTGTGTGAAGTGCAGCCAGAAAGGCCACTGGAAGGATGAATGTCACCCATGGGGAAGAGGGCCACCAGGACTCTGTCCAAAATATAAACAGGAGGATCTCTGGAAGCGGGACTACCCTCAGTCCCGAAGGGGACTCAGGGCTCCCAAACCAATGATGGCTGATAGGACAGAAGACTGACAGGGCCCAGGACCCTCCCTGGCTCCCAGAGGACACCTGGTCACTTTCCAGAGGAGCTGTGGCAGCCCTTGATGTGGCAGGTAGGAAGGTTATTTTCTATTAGGTATGGGGGCAGCCTGCTCTGTGCTGACTGGTTTCCCTGGACAATCCGGTCTGATTCTCAGGATTGATGTATGGCCCCAAACCAAGTGATTCAGAATCCCCTCTTCCCCACGCCATGCAGCTGCTTGTTAGGAATTTTACCTCTGCACATGAGTTTCTGCTCATGCCTGAGTGCCACCCCACCTCATGGATCACTGCCTTCTCATAGCAAAGGGGCTTGCATAACTCAATGAAGCTATGAGCCATGCCAAGCAGGGCCACCCAAGACGGACGGGTCATAGTGGAGAGTTCTGACAAAACATGGTCTGCTGGAGGAGGGAATGGCAAACCACTCCAGTATTCTTGCCGTGAGAACCCCACGAACTGTATAAAGACAGAAAATTGTGACACCGAAAGATGAGCCCTCCATGTTGGAAGGTGTCCAGTATGCTCCTGGGGGAGAGAGGAGGACAATTTCTAATAGCTCCAGAAAGAATGAAGCTGCTTGCTGGGAAGGGACCTGCTCACTCTATTCCAAATGATACTACACTCTGGAGACCTTCACAGAGAAGGCACCCAGCCATGGCAACCTGCCTCAGTCCCAACCAGAGGAGGTCTCCATTCCAGCCCACATTATTTCTCAAGTGGACCCCACTGTCTGGGATGCTGAAGTCCCTGGGAAAGCTACTAATCTGCTCCCAGTTCAGAGCCTGTTAAACCCAATGCTGATTACCCATACAAGAGATTCTGATACCTGAGGCCCAACAAGGTATCCAAGTTCTTAAAATATGGGCTATGACCCTGTCATCTGGACAATTCATTTGTGTTAGACAAAAGCCCACTCTCGGGCCCTGGAAGGAGTCCCCTTGCCTGCAACAATTCTGCTTATAAAAAACAGTGGAAAGCAAAGGGAGAAGAACCAAATTAACAAAATTAGAAACAAAAATGGAGAGATCACAACAGACAAAACTGAAATACAAAGGATCATAAGAGACTACTACCAGCAGCTCTATGCCAATAAAATGGACAACTTGGAAGAAATGGACAAGTTCTTAGAGAAGTATAACTTTCCAAAATTGAACCAGGAAGAAATAGAAGATCTTAACAAACCCATCACAAGCAAGGAAATCGAAACTGTAATCAGAAATCTTCCAGCAAACAAAAGCCCAGGACCAGATGGCTTCACAGCTGAATTCTACCAAAAATTTAGAGAAGAGCTAACACCTATCTTACTCAAACTCTTCCAGAAAATTGCAGAAGAAGGTAAATTCCAAACTCATTCTATGAGGCCACCATCACCCTAATTCCAAAACCAGACAAAGATGTCACAAAAAAAGAAAACTACAGGCCAATATCACTGATGAACATAGATGCAAAAATCCTTAACAAAATTCTAGCAAACAGAATCCAACATAATAAAAAAATCATACACCATGACCAAGTGGGCTTTATCCCAGGAATGCAAGGATTCTTTAATATCCACAAATCAATCAATGTAATACACCACATTAACAAATTGAAAGATAAAAACCATATGATTATCTCAATAGATGCAGAAAAAGCCTTTGACAAAATTCAACATCCATTTATGATTAAAACTCTCCAGAAAGCAGGAATAGAAGGAACATACCCCAACATAATAAAAGCTATATATGACAAACCCACAGCAAGCGTCACCCTCAATGGTGAAAAATTGAAAGCATTTCCCCTGAAATCAGGAACAAGACAAGGGTGCCCACTCTCACCACTACTATTCAACATAGTTTTGGAAGTGTTGGCCACAGCAATCAGGGCAGAAAAAGAAGTAAAAGGAATCCAGATAGGAAAAGATGAAGTGAAACTCTCTCTGTTTGCAGATGACATGATCCTCTACATAGAAAACCCTAAAGACTCTACCAGAAAATTACTAGAGCTAATCAACGAATATAGTAAAGTTGCAGGATATAAAATTAACACACAGAAATCTCTTGCATTCCTATACACTAACAATGAGAAAACAGAAAGAGAAATTAAGGAAACAATACCATTTCACCATTGCAACAAAAAGAATAAAATACTTAGGAGTATACCTACCTAAAGAAACAAAAGACCTTTACATAGAAAACTATAAAACACTGATGAAAGAAATCAAAGAGGACACAAACAGATGGAGAAATATACCGTGTTCATGGATTGGAAGAATCAATATTGTCAAAATGGCTATACTACCCAAAGCAATCTATAGATTCAATGCAATCCCTATCAAACTACCAACGGTATTTTTCACAGAACTAGAACAAATGATTTCACAATTTGTATGGAAATACAAAAAACCTCGAATAGCCAAAGTAACCTTGAGAAAGAAGAATGGAACTGGAGGAATCAACCTGCCTGACTTCAGACTATACTACAAAGCCACAGTCATCAAGACAGTATGGTACTGGCACAAAGACAGAAATATAGATCAATGGAACAGAATAGAAAGCCCAGAGATAAATCCACGAACCTATGGTCACCTTATCTTCGACAAAGGAGGCAAGGATATACAATGGAAAAAAGATAACCTCTTTAACAAGTGGTGCTGGGAAAACTGGTCAACCACTTGTAAAAGAATGAAACTAGAACACTTTCTAACACCATACACAAAAATAAACTCAAAATGGATTAAAGATCTAAATGTAAGACCAGAAACTATAAAACTCCTAGAGGAGAACATAGGCAAAACACTCTCCGACATAAATCACAGCAGGATCCTCTATGACCCACATCCCAGAATTTTAGAAACAAAAGCAAAAATAAACAAATGGGACCTAATGAAACTTAAAAGCTTTTGCACAACAAAGGAAACTATAAGCAAGGTGAAAAGACAGTCCTCAGATTGGGAGAAAATAATAGCAAATGAAGCAACAGACAAAGGATTAATCTCAAAAATATACAAGCAACTCCTCCAGCTCAACTCCAGAAAAATAAATGACCCAATCAAAAAATGGGCCAAAGAACTCAACAGACATTTCTCCAAGGAAGACATACAGATGGCAAAAAAAAAACACATGAAAAGATGCTCAACATCACTCATTATCAGAGAAATGCAAATCAAAACCACAATGAGGTACCATTACACACCAGTCAGGATGGCTGCTATCCTAAAGTCTACAAGCAATAAATGCTGGAGAGGGTGTGGAGAAAAGGGAACCCTCTTACACTGTTGGTGGGAATGCAAATTAGTACAGCCACTATGGAAAACAGTGTGGAGATTTCTTAAAAAGCTGGAAATAGAACTGCCATATGACCCAGCAATCCCACTTCTGGGCATACACACCAAGGAAACCAGATCTGAAAGAGACACGTGCACCCCAATGTTCATCGCAGCACTGTTTATAATAGCCAGGACATGGAAGCAACCTAGATGCCCATCAGCAGACGAATGGATGAGGAAGCTGTGGTACATACACACCATGGAATATTACTCAGCCATTAAAAAGAATTCATTTGAATCAGTTCTAATGAGATCGATGAAACTGGAGTCCATTATACAGAGCGAAGTAAGCCAGAAAGATAAAGACCATTACAGTATACTAACACATATATATGGAATTTAGAAAGATGGTAATGATAACCCCATATGCAAAACAGAAAAAGAGACTCAGATGTATAGAACAGACTTGTGTTCTGTGGGAGAAGGCGAGGGTGGGATGTTTCAAGAGAACAGCATCAAAACATGTATATTATCTAGGGTGAAACAGATCACCAGCCTAGGTTGGGTGCATGAGACAAGTGCTCGGGCCTGGTGCACTGGGAAGACCCAGAGGGATCGGGTGGAGAGGGAGGTGGGAGGGGGGACTGGGATGGGGAATACATGTAAATCCATGTATTCATTTCAATGTATGACAAAAACCACTGCAATGTTGTAAAGTAATTAGCCTCCAACTAATAAAAATGAATGAAAAAAAATTTAAAAAAAAAAGTGGAGAATACAGGTTTGTTCAAGTCCTGAGGATGTTACTTTACCTTACCAGGCAAAGGGAGGCACACCAGGCTTCTGCCTCAAAAAACCTGTGTGCCTCTACTTCAGAGAACTGGATGAGGGTTTATAACAGTGGGTCAAAGGTGGGGCCTGACAAGACTGGGGGTCTCCCAATCTTGATGAGCATCTCGAGTTCCTTTAATCTTGCCTTAGCTTGTTTCTTGGCTGCTCCTCCCTGAATTATTAACTGTTCCAATCTGCCTTTTGGAACTCAAAGAAGGTCAGGGAGGCTGAAGTCTTACCTACAAGAAATCGGGGACACAAAGACCTCCATGCCTGGGAGCCCCACAGAGTCCAGCTTGGTTTTAAGGGCAGTTAATGAGGCAGTAGTCCCAGTTTACCTGATAGTTCCCTTGTGGAACTCCCCTTGTGGCTCAGCTGGTAAAGAATCCACCTGCAATGTGGGAGACCTGGGTTCAATCCCTGGGTTGGAAAGATTCCCTGGAGAAGGGAAAGGCTACCCACTCCAGTATTCTAGCCTAGAGAATTCCATGGACTGTACAGTCCATGGGGTCGCAAAGAGTTGGACACAACTGAGCGACTTTCACTTAGCCACTTAGCCACATTTGTCCTGAAGGAAATCAGCCCTAAATATTTATTGGAAGGACTGATACTGAAGCATCACCAACTCAATGGACATGAATTTGGGCAAACTCTGGGAGATAGTGAAGGACAGGGAAGCCTGGTGTGCTGCATTGCATGGAGTCAAAAAGAGTCAGATGCGACTTAGCAACTGAACAACAACAATAACAACACATATTGACTAAGTTCCAGAGACTGTAAACTGATTCCCAGAGCTAGACCTATTGTAAACTGATTCCCAGAGCTAGATCTAAAGGATGCTTTCTTTAGGATTCTTCTGCACCCAGACTCCCAACGCCTCTTTGCTTTTGCGTGGACAAATCCAGACAGCCACATAATGCCGTGAATGCTTCCATTCTGTGGCATTCAAGTAGAGGGAAGCCATGCAGTTCTAAGAACTCAGTCAACCACAGCCTTGTTCACTACTGCTGCTTCATTGATGTTCAAGGGTCACACGGTGCCCAGCATGGACTAGGCCGAGGGCCCGTGTCCACTTCTACACACATTATGGGCGTCCACAGTGTGTTCACGGCCTTGACCCCTGAAGACTACCCTGTGTACCCCTCTGTGTACCCTCCCAGCTCTTTGACTTTGTAATGCCCTGTGCCCTCTCCCCGTGCCCACCCCCTCGGTGCCCCCCCTGGCTGTGTGTCAGCCCCCTAACTATCTCTACTCCACAGGGTAGACTCAGACCCCTGGGTCTTGCCTCTCCCTGCTCCAGGGCCATCCGAAGCTATCTGGGGGTCTCCATTCACCCACTGCCCACACCGGCCTGCCTCACAGCTCAGCGGGGGACAGAACCCTTCGCAGGAGCCTGGCGTGTGCATCTGTTCCCCTCCAGACTGCTTCTCTCTCCAGCCCAGAGAAAGTCCTCTTGTTTTAGAGGCTTGGTGGAATGGAAAATCGTCTGGCTCACCAGTGTCTTCCCTACTCTAAATCACAAGGAGAGGAGGCCTTTGTAACCCCTCTCTGCCTCTAAACTCTTTTATCGCAAACCATTTGCTCTGTGAGGAAGTTCCCAAATGACTTGAAATTCAAGAATTAAGACCTTTCTTCTCGCTGCCTGCTCTGCTGGCTCTTCCTAATGCTACAGTGGAACAAGGAGCTGGAGTCTCAGCCAACATTGGGTGACAAGAGTACACATATGTAAGTAGATCAAAATACCACCTTCCAGGGGAGAAGGTCTTACTCAGAGTGGATGCTAGCCAATTAGGAGAGGCCACACAGCTCAGTGAGAGTGGACACCTTTGATTTTGCTGCAAAGGCACATCGAGGCATGCAAGGTGAATGTGTTGTGTGGCCTTGAGTAAGATGTTTGACCCCTCTGGGCTTTTATCACATCCACTTTGGACTCCTCTCTTCCTCTGCTTTCCTCCAGGCTATGGGCCCTCCAGACATGATCTATGGTCTTCATTCTCCTACACATTCTCCCAGACCAGCTCATCTACTCCCAGGTGGTGTTGACATCTGAGTGCAGTGTCACAGGTGTTGGAGGAGAAGGAGAAGAAACTCTAGGGTGGGGGAGGAGCGCAACGTGGGAGAGGGGCTGGCAGAGAAGAGACCCACTAACTCTGCCTGTGATGGGTAAGGAAGCCTGCCCCGAGGAGGGTCTCATCAGACTCACAGGTCTGATTTCTCTGGACAAAAGGAGGTGGAAGGGAGGTAGGCAGGACAGAAGAGCAGGCAGGATGCTGGAGTTCCACCCACTGTTTCCTCCTAGACATCAGGCTGCCTCTGAAACTTTTTCTTTCTCCCTATTCAGCAACACTTAAAACAGAAAGGAACTTAAAACTCCACAGTCATCACTTTCCTGTGTTGCCATGTAAAAGCATTATTCTCAGAAAGTTAAAAATATGTAACAGACTTCCTCCTCCAAGCATGATACAGTAGAAAGGATCGCACTTAACCTTCCTTGATAAACAACTAGGAACTGGGCAAAACCTATCAAAGAGCTCCTTGCAGACACTGAACAACCAGGGGTTGGGGGTTCAGACACTCTGGGAAAAGTGGGGTCTGCCCTGGTTGGGTGTGTGGGGATGAGGGGATGGCACAGAAGCTGGTGATCTCGGCGGGTGGAAGGGGTGGAAGTCAGGGCTGGGGAGAATGAGGCATTTCTTTCTGTATGGAATTCCTTTGAGTTTGCTGAGTATGTGACTTGCATGTACAGAGAAAAACTCTTCAAAGAGGTAGAACAGCCAGGGAATTGTGAGTTCACAGGGAAAGATGTTCAAACTCTGAGCAGCCAGAGGAGCTTCCCCAGTGATGGCAGGGGGCATGGGGTGGACACTCTGGAGCCAGCATACCTGAGTAGTAAATCCAAACTACCCCCAGATGGAAGCTACTCTCCTCTCCTCTAGCAAAACTTTGAAACAAGCCTCAGGCAGAAACCAGAGACAATACTGAAGAACCCAAAGCCACCCTCAGCCAGCTCAATCCAACTGACATTTATAGGACATGCCACCTAACAACAGAACAGGAGATTACACATGCTTTCAAATGACGACAAATACCAAGGTGGACCACATCCTGGGCCATAAAACAAACTTCAAGAAATTTAAAAGAATTGAAATCAGAGTGTGTTCTCTGATAACAATGAAACCAAAATAGAAGTCAATAACAGGAAAATAATAAAATCTCCAACAACCTAAATGCCCATTGACAGAGGAATGGATGAAAATGTATACATACACAGTGGAATATCACTAGGCCACAAAAAGAATGAAAATTTGCCATTTACAACAACATGAATGGACTTGGAGAGTATCATGCAAAGTGAATTAAGTTAGACAAAGACCAACATTGTATGATATCAATTATGTGGGCTTTAAAAAATAAAACTAGTGAAGATAACAACAATAACTAAAACAGACTCACAGATGCAGAGAACAAATTAGTGGTTACCAGTGGGGAGAGGGAAAAGGTGAGGGGCAAGCTATGGGTAGAAGATTAACAGGTTGAAAACTACTACATATGAAATAAATAAGCTAAAAGGATATATTGTAAAGTGCAAGGAAAATGACCAATATTTTATAATGACTAAGCAGAATATAACCTTTAAAAACTGTGACTCACTATGTTGTACTTCTGAAACTTATATTGTACATCAACTATACCTCAATTTTGAAAAAAAGGAGTCTTTCTTACCGTAGATCTTAGCAGCCTCAGTGTATGATTTCTTTCTTTCCTTATTAAGTTGAGAGTTTTCACCTTTTCACTTAAAGGAAGCACTGTAGGTTCTCTTTGGCAGATCTGAGTTACAGCATCACTACTCTCACACTTTGGGGGAAGTTATTAAGAAAAAAAAGGGTCACTTGAACACAAGGTCTGTGACACTGCGGCAGCTGGTCTGGTAGCTGACACAGTTACTAAGTGACTAACAGGTGGACCAAGCTGGACAAAGGCGTGATTCACATCCTAGGCAAAACAGCGAGAGATTCCATCACTCTGCTCACAATGGTGTGAGATTTAAAGCTTATGAATTATTCATTTTGGGAATTTTCCTATTCAGTATCTTAGGACCGTAGAAAGTAAAACCATTATAAAGAAGACAACCACATATGAATCTATACATGTGATAAAATGGCACAAAATTATACATACATTGTATCAATGTAAATTTCCCGACTTTGATACTGTACAACAGACAGTTGCGGAAGAAAACTGGGTGAAGGGTTCAATGGGCCCACTCTGCATGATCTTTGAAATTTCCTGTGAATCCATAATTATTTTGAAATAAACTATTTTTAAAAATCTCAAAGAGATCGAACGCATCACGAGTAATTTAACCACTTTTCAGAGCAAAGTCCAACACCCTTTAAAGGAAGACACCAAAGTCCAGATACTCAACAAGTAACACCTACAGTGTCCAATGTCCAATAAAAAATTAGGAGGCATGCCTGGAAGCAGAAAAAAGCAACCCACAACTAGGAAAAAAAAAAATTAATGACTAGTAACAGATGCAGAATGACAGAGGTGCTGAAGCTAGCAGACAAGGACATTAAGACAGCTTTATTTTAGTTTTGGCCGCACTGTGCAGCATATGGGACTTCCCCAATCAGTGATGGAACCTGTGCTCCCTGTAGTGGAAATACAGAGACTGAACCACTGGACACCAGGGAAGCTCAGGACAGCTTTTTCTTTTAGTCCATTACTTTAATGAAAACCCCCAAAGATGGTATGGTCCCCATGGGCTTAACACCTTTGTAAAAAAACTAAAGATAGTCCCAAAGATCAGCTCCATGGAATATGCTTGTCTAAATCTTCCCCATCCTCTTAGACCACCTCTGTGTTTTCCCTTGGGCATGCCCAATGACTTTCTAATTTCCTCTGTACTGCAGTTGTTTTTGGATATCTTCTTCTTTCCAAAAAATTACACTGGGTCTTTGTTGCCGTGCATGGGCTTTCTCTAGTTGAGGTGAGCAGTGGTTATTCTTCACTGTGGTGTACAGGTTTCTCAATGTGGTGTACAGGCTTCTCTTGTTGCAGAGCACAGACTCGAGGCACATGGGCTTCAGTAGTTGTGGCTGGCAGTCTCTAGAGCACAGGCTCAATGGTTGTGGCTCACCAGCTTAGTAGCTCCATGCAGCATGAGGGAATCTTCCTGGATCACGGATCAAACCTGTGTCCTCTGCATTGTCAGGTGGACTCTCTTCCACTGAGCCACCAGGGAACTTCTGGATGTCTTATTTTTCAACATCTGGGTCACAAAATGAGGAAAAGAGAATAAAGGAAGGGAAAAAAAGGCCTGGTCCTTTCCATTCCCTGATAGTCACTTTAGTCAGAGAAGATGTGGCTTTGCAACACTAGGTGGAGAAGCAACAAGAGCCCTGTCTCGAATCTGCACGTCTGTAATCAGAAGCAGCAATCAGTGATTAGGGGACAGATGTGCAGTTTCTGAAGAATGTGGTTCTCCCCTCTGCCTGGCTCCTGCCAATCTCATACAAGCGACTCTAAACACCCATGCACAGCTGCCTGCCACAGCACTGGGGGGTAGGAGGTGGGAACTGCTATTCTGCTAAGAGCTAAAATTGACTCTGATTAGCCACCCTTTTCTGTCCAAACCTTTACATGGAAGTTACAAGCCTCCAATAGACTCCAGAGTTTCAAAAGAGTTACCTGAGACAAAGCTTGCCTGGGCAATTCTAGGTGGGGTGACAAATTTCTGGCTCTGCTACCTCTCTAACTTTTCCAAATTCCTGTATTTGATTTTTGACAATTTGAATATAATATGCCTTTTGTGGATCTTTTTGAATTTGTCATACTTTTAGTTCATTGAGGTTTTGAATATGCAAGTTATGATTTCATCAAATTTGGAAGGTGTTTGGCCTTAATATCTTTAAATATTCTTAACTCTGTGTGTGTGTCTCTCTCTCCCTCCTGGGTTCTCATCATGCATCTACTAATACATATGGTGATGTCCCACACACCTCTTAGGCTCTGTTCATTTTTCCTCATGATTTTTTGTCTATGCTCCTCAGACTCAATGATTTCACTTGCTCCATCTTTACATCTGCTGATTCTTGATTCTTTCCTCGGCCTGTTAACACCTGGTTCTGATCCCCAGCGAACTTCTTATTTCAACTATTGTACTATTCAGCTCCAGTATTTCCATAGTGTTGCTTTTCATAATATATACCTTTTTAAGCAATATTCTCCATTTGTTCATACATCATTCTCCTGGATTTCTTTAGCTTTTTAAGTACATTTAAGACAACTGATTACAAGTATTTGTCTAGTAAGTTGAATATCTGGGCTCTGCCAGGGACAATTCTTGTTAATTTTTTTTTTTCCTGTGAATGGGACATATTTTTTTTTCCTTTGCGTTGCTCATCATTTTTTGTTGTTGTTGAAAACTGGCTATTTTTAGTATTATAATGTAGAAACTCTGAAAATCAGATTCTTCCCTCTCCCCAGAGTTTGTTGTTATTTATTGCTAAGAACTGACATGTTCTGTTTACTTGTTTTTGGTGACTGTTCCAACGTATTTTGTAAAAACTATATTCCTTGCCATGTGTCATGACTGAACTCTCTGTTCTATTATGTCAGTGAACAGAGATTTTCATAAATGACTGGAGCCAAGGGAAATAAACAATCCTCCCCCCAATCTGTGCAGATTGGATCTGAGCTGGACGCTCCTACAACCTTGGCCAGGCCTAGGACTCTGCTTCATCTTCTGCTTCTGCAGAGCCCAAGGGTCTGCTAGATATGTAAGCCTAGGACCCTGGGAGATCTTTTCTGTGTATGCATCTGGCCCTGGGCATGCTCTTTGTAGTCCAAATACCCTCATACACGCCTCAGTCTTTCAAAGCCTTCTTCCATCCACCATCTTTCTCCTCAGCCCCCTTCCTCCCAGGCCTTTCAGTCCATCTGCTGCCACTGTGTCCACTCACCCTTGCACCAGATGGCTTAGGGGACTCTAGATCTTTAAATGTTTTTGACTGTCTCTTCCTGGAAAATGGATTTAGCCCGAGGGGGGTAAAACCAAGAGACATCTTGGCACCAAGGCCTTAGGGAACTGCCAAACTGGTTAAAACATTCCAGCACAGTGTTTAAGAGCAAAGTCCACACTGACCCCTTACCCAACAGGCTACACCAGGAACAGGAACACGGGCTATGGTTTCCACAGCCACCTGTGGCGGTAAGGGAAGCAAAACACCACAATCCCCTCATACTGAAACTTAACTCCCCCCCCCCCCTTCATTAAGCACTCCCCTGGTTGCTGTAAGCTCTTGGTTGGATTCCAGAGTTCCAAAATAAGTTAGTTCTATTGGTTTTTGCCTAACGGTTGCTCCATGGAGGGACTGACCCCTTGAACTCCCTACACTTCTATTTTCTGTTGCTGTCATGCTCTCTTCCTTTGCTTTTTCAAGACTTTTTAAATTAGTCACTTGTTTTCTTTCCAATTACTTCCTATCATGAATAGTACTATTAAAAACATCTGCAGAAAAACTGCATATCTTCCCCTTGGGAATCATTTCTTTGGAATATATTCCCAGATGGGGAATTTCCAGGCCAAGGCAAAGAACAGCTGCCCAGCTCTTGTTAAATATTACCAGTTGCTCCAGAAGGATTGGCTCAACTTACCATCCCGCCCACACTTCCAATTTTTCTTTGTTTTTCTCTACAATCTGTTGGCAACGGTCTTATTTTTATTTTTCTCATACCTACTCTTTACTGTCTAATATGTGCCGAATGCCTTTATCTGCTATCTCTAAACACATCTCCTCAAAGTGAGCATTTTCATTTTTTAATGAAAAAAGCTTGGAAAGTTCAAACCACTTGAGGTCACATAGCCAAAGGCAGATGAGAGTTCACTGGCCAGAACATTACTACAGTTTCTATGAGCCCTGTGGCTCCCACACTGGGTGACAACCTGTATCAGGAATGAAAAAATATGCAGATCCAAATTAAAGCCCAGAGGGAAGAGTCCTGGATAATAGTGGCAATGTTAATGTAGTATTTAAATATCCCCAAATTCCTACATAAAAACTGTTCAACCAGGAAAGCACACCAAAATCTCACAACCTAGATCTACAACCAAGCCAGGTGGCAGGGAAACTGTCATGATGGTACAAGGACTCTAGAGGGAGCAGTGTACCTATGAGCCCTTGTCAAGGGACCCTATCAGAACCTTTCTGGAGGATTAAAAATGCCCCCAAATCTCTTTCTTTACGGCTGCGCTGGGTTTCGTTGCTGCACTCTGACTTTCTCTTGTGGTGAGCAATGGCTTTTCTTGTTGCCGATCACAGGCTCTAGAGCACGGGCTCAGTAGTTGTGGCGCTCGGGCTTAGCTGCTCTCTGGCACGTGGAATCTTCCCTGACCAAGGATGGAACCCGTGTCCTCGGCATTGGCAGGCAGATTCTTATCCACGGTACCACCAGGGAAGTAAAAAAATGCCCCAAATCTCTTTAAAACCCCTCCCACTGAGGAGTTATGTGATCTCTCCTTCAACTCGAGTGGGTCCTGCGACTACTTCAACCATTAGAACACCAAAGAATGATGATAATGTACCCATTTCTAGGCTCAGGAGGCAAGAACTCTGAAGTTTCCACTTTCTGTGTCTTAGAACACTTATTCTGGGAAAATCTTTCTGCCATGTCACAGGGCAGACAATTCTATGGAATGTGGAAAAGTAGCCACGTGGAAAGGTTGCATAGAGAGAGGTCAAATCCTGTCTAGTCCCTGGTGGTTGTAGCCAACCCAGCCGGGGCACCAGACAGGTGAACACAGGTGAGCAGTCTTAGGAACATTCCAGCCCCACTCACCATCTGTCTGACTACAACTGCAAGAGAGATCCTCCATGGAAAAACCACCCAGCTGAGCCCAGTCAACTCACAGAACCGTGACACGGAAACAATTCTTTTTCATGGCTCTAGGTTTTGTGAAGGTGACATAGCAGGAGGTAACCAGAACTACCTTGCTACAGCAAGTTTGGTCCTAAGACCAGCAGTGCCAGCATCACCTGAAAGAGCATGAGAAAGTCAGGTTCTCTGAACTATACCCTTAGAATCCAAATCTGCACAGCAGCCTGACTTCCAGTCACATTTATATACCATGCTCCAGGCAGCCCTGCCACTACTTGGAGTGGACACCTGGGCACAGCTGCTCTGGCTTCACTTTTTTTGTGGGCAAACAAACTCCATTTGTTTTTGTCTGTTCCTTGCCTCTAAGTACATTCCTATTGCTACATACAGGGTGGTAAGGTTTCTTTTCCCCCAAACTTTAAAGCTTTTATTTTGTATTGAGGTATAGCTGATTAACAATGTTGTGATAGTTTCAGGTGAACTGCCATACATATACATGTATCCGTTCTTCCTCAAACTCCCCCTCCCATCCAGGCTGCTATATAACATTGAGCAGAGTTTCATGTGCTATACAATAGGTCCTTGTTGGTTATCCATTTTGAATATAGCAGTGTGTACATGACCTTTCCAAACTCCATAACTATCCTTCCCTACCCCCAGCAACCAATTCATTTTTTAAGTCTGTGAGTCTCTGCTTTGTAAGCAAATTCATTTGTATCACTTCTTTTTATATTCCACATATAAGGGATGTCATATGATATTTCTCCTATATCTGACTTATGTCACTCAGTATGACACTCTCTAAGTCCATCCATGTTGCTGCAAATGGCATTATTTCAATTTTTTTTAACGGCTGAGTAATACCAGGGTGGTAAAGCTTTTGTTTTTCTTTTTTAAAAAATTGAGAAATAATCTGTATACTGTAAAACTCACTATTCTAAAGCATAAAATGCAGTGGTTTTCAGTAGGTTCACAAGGTTATGCAACCCTTACCACCATTCAATCTCAGAACATTTTCACAATTCCCAAAAGGAGTTAGTAGTTATCCCCACTCCTTGCCCCCTCCTATACCCACAAACCCAACATCTAGCAACTGCTAATCTGCTTTCTATCACTATGGATTTGCCTATTCTGCACATTTCACTTAAATTAATAAAATATGTTGCTTTTCCTGTCTGTCGTCTTTCATGTTACATAATGTTTTCAAGATTAGTGTTCATTTCAATGGTTTAGTAAAACTTTGCTCTTAAACAGCTGCATCCCCCCTCTCCTTCATGCTGTTGTTGTCACAAAGTACATCTCTGTACATGATATACCCACCTGCATAGATTGCTAGCTATTGCCTGATGTAGTTGTCTTTTCAGAGAATAAAAAGGAGAGGAGTCACAAACCAAAAATGCAAGACTTCACCAGTGTAGCTCCCAGGATGCAGAGTGGTGCAGAGAAGGGTGGGGAGTTCACTGAGCTGCTGGAGGGGGAACAGCTGCATGCAGGGAAGATCCAGGACTGTCTTCCCTGGCTGCGGAAATGTCTTTCCACCCTGGACTGGATGAGGAGGGCTGTCGCCCTGGTGACTGCCGGTGGTCAGGGAGGATGTTGACATGAAAGGGCGAGCCTGACACACCACTCCATCACTAGGGCCAGGAAGCCCCTCTCGTTAGGTCTTTGTTGCCTGAGACTGTCAGGACCCCACCGCCTCTGCTCCCCTCTCTCGTCTCACACGGCCATGGCCAACCAACGGCCAAGTCTTTGCACCTGGAATTCTCCTCACTTGGAATGCCCCTCCCCCAAGCCCATCTGGTGCAAACCTAATTATCCCCCAATATACAAACCTCCCAGCTCAATCAGAGGTCCAGGACACTCTGCTGCTATGCCTACACTATGCTGTCATGACTGGTTCTGGACTGGGGGCTCATACGGGGAAGGGCTGGGCCCTCAAGCCCCAGCACGGAGCTCAGCACAGCGGTTCTGCAGGGGTCTTAGCCATGCTGATAAATGCTTCCTTTTCATTACTGTATAAGGTCCCACGACACCAGACCATTAATCTACATTCTCCAGTCAGCTGATCATGTATGTCATTTCCATTCTTCAGTTATAACACATAATGCTGCCCAAAACATTTCTTTCCATATATTCTTGTCTGTTTGCTGGGGTTTCCTCTCAGCACAAAGTAACAGAAATATGAACAACAGTGGCTGGACACTGTCCCCCAAAGACATCAAGTCTTCATCCCTAGAGCCTGTAAATATTCCCTTACTTGGTTAAAGGGTCTCAGCAGAAATGATCAAGTCAAGGATATTGAGATGAAGAAATTTTCCTGGATTATGTACGTGGACCCTAAATGTAATCACATATATCTTTCTGAGTGGGAGCCAGGGGGAGATTACACACATATGCACACAGTTGGCAACATGTTGTTCGGTTGCTAAGTTGTGTCTGACTTTGCAACCCCATGGACTGCAGCATGCCAGGCTTCCCTGCCCTTCACTATCTCCCTGGGTTTGCTCAAACTCCTGCCCATCGATGCCATTCAACCTTCTCATCCTCCACTGCTCCCTTATCCTCCTCTGCTCCCTTATCCTCCTCAGTCTTTCCCAGCATCAGGGTCTCTGAGGCAGAGATCAGAGTGATGCGATCATAGTCCAAGAAAGGCTGCTGCCCCCAGATGCTGGCAGAGGCCAGGGGCAGATTCTCCCTTAAAGCCTCTGGAGGCAGGGAAGCCCTGCTGATTCCCCGACATGGCCCAGCAATGCTGAGTTCAAACTTCTGGCCTCCAGCACTGAGATAATACCCGAATGTGGCTTTAGTCCACCCCTGGCGATCCAGTACACAGCCACAGACAGAAGCTGGTGTGTCTCACACATCTGAGTCCAAGTACGGACTGACTGCCCTGGCTGCTATGGTATCTCCACAGATAACCACGATTCAGGCTGACTCAGCAGTTTCTGCTCTCTCATCCCCAGGGTGCAACCCTAACTTCATGGTCCAACTTCATGGTTCATGGCACTCCAGCACCACATCTGATTTCTAAGCATCAGTCAAGAAAGGGCAAAGGGCACCCATGAGCTGTCTTTTGAGAGAACTTTCTAGAAACTGACATGTAACATTTGCACTGCATCCCACTGGCCAGAACTTAGTCATGTGGCCTCCCTCACCATCTGGGAACTGGGAAGTGTAGCCTCTACTCCAGGTGACAAACTGACTAGTTGAAAATCAGAAGACGTAAGATGGAAATAACAGATCCTGGGGTTGGCAACAGCTCTCTTTTAGGGATATTTCCTTGCACTTGTTTTCATTTTACAACACCATGCATTATTTGAATATTTTAAAAAAATGTTTGAGGTGAAAAATGAAACAAAAAATAAGGTTTAAATAAGTTTTAAAAATATCACCATGCATTATTTGTAAATACACAATGAAATGTTTGAAAGAAAAGGAAAATGAAGTTTTTTAAGTTTATAAATATCACCATGTGTTATTAGTGTATTTTAAAAATGTTTGAAATGAAAAGGCAAGGGGAACTGGGGTGGAGTGACTCCTTGTGTCCAGGGCCTGGCCCTCCCAAGAGGGGCTGGTCTGGGTGTATCCACAGGAGCTGATTCTAGAAGAAAACAGACTGAACACCCAGGAGATATGATCTAACAGACTTCCTGTACCCCCACCCCAACCCCATCAAGGTGATTTTCATACCAAAGCCAGCAGCAGGCTCCACAGTGAGTGCCAGCTCAGAGTACGAGGAAAGGCAGGCATCTTCCAACAGGCTCTCTGAGCACTGTGTTGGGCTGCATAGTGGCCCCTCCCCAAATTCCTGTTTATCTGAAACCTCACATGTGACTTTAATTGGAAACAGTGTATTTGCAGGTGTACTTGGTTAAGATTAAGGGGTAGGGGAGCCCTAAATCCAATATGACTGGTTCCTTGGAAGAACAGCAGAAACACAGATATGCATACACAAAACCTCCCTGTGATGAGAAGGTAGAGACTGGAGTGTTGCAGTTACAAGTAAAGGATCACATTAGACACACCATCACAGCTAGAAGAGGCAAGAAAGGACCTCCCTGCCAGCTTCAGAGGAAGAAGAGCCTTGCCCATGACTTGGCTTCTGACTTTGAGCCTTCAGCACTGTGAGAGAATACATGTCTGTCACCTTAGGCCCCCCAGCTTGGGGCACTTTGAAAGCCTCTGAGACACTGCTCGGAGCCTGAGACACATAGTGAAGAAAGTCAAGACCCTGTCCTCACTGCCCGCACTCCAGGAGAGAGGCAGACCTGTATTGAAGCCCAGGAGGTTCTGGGGGTAAAGGGCAGAGACTCCTAACCAACTCTGTGGTTGGGAAAATCCCCAAGGTTTGGAAGGATGAGCTCTTCTTTGGAAGGACATTTTCCCAGCTGGTGGTCAAGCTGATGTCCTTCCCTGTTGTCTTACACCTTGCCCCTGCTCCCTCCCCACATTTGCAGTTATAGCGTCAGAAACCCTTGTCACTTTCTGGGTCACTGCACATCCCACGCTACTCTGTACCTCTCCAAGATTACAGAATTGGGTTATGTCTGACTCTCTCTAGGCTGCAAGGACCAGGTTTTCCTGATTTTTCAGTTATTCATATCGCCTAGCAAAATGCCTGGCACCAGACAAGTGCCCAAAGACTGTTGAAGAAAATGAGGTTAAAAAACAAACTGAACAGGGCATATGGGGTTAGGAATGATGGAAATGTTCCATAATTGATTCACTGTGGTGATTGCACAAGTTTACTAAAAAGCATTTATTTATACACATAAAAACAGGTGAATTTTACAGTATGTCAATTATACCTCAATCAAGCTGTTTTTAAAAAACCTATTGAGGGACTTCCTTGGTGGTCCAGTGGCTCCCAATGCAGGGGGTCCAAGTTCGATTCCTGACCAGGGAACTAGATCCCACATGTCACAAACAAGACCTGATGTGGCCAAATAAATATCACTGCCCCCCCCCCCCCCCATGAAAACCCTATTGCACTTGAATGGCTAACAAGGAAAAGACAGAGAGTACCCATGGCAACTGGACCCTGAGTGCAAATCCACTCAGCCTTGTTGGA
Source organism: Odocoileus virginianus (assembly GCF_023699985.2). Lineage (NCBI taxonomy): Eukaryota > Metazoa > Chordata > Mammalia > Artiodactyla > Cervidae > Odocoileus > Odocoileus virginianus. The sequence continues at coordinate 32,672,348 of NC_069690.1, read as the reverse complement.
AAGGGTGTGGCAATCAGTATCCACTGACACTAAAAAATGTATACAACTTGTGGCCCAGCAATCCCATTCACAGGTGTACATCCAACAAAAGTGCGTATATATGTGTCCACCGAAACATATGTGAAAGGTTCCCAGTGGCATTATTTATTCATAATGGCCTAAACCAGAAATTACCCAGATGCCCATTAACACTAGAGCAGACAAATGAACGCGGGGACCACAGAACCTGAGAACAAATGTGTTCACACGGAAACACAACTACACACTACGGCGCAGAGGAAGCTCACAAAGGAGTCCATAATGTGAGTCAGGGGAGCGCGGGTGGCACGGTGTGTGTGTGGGGGGGGGTCCTCGGTAGCTGGCATCGCAGATTCGTCCAGTTTGTGAGGACTCATCGACTGCACGAGGCGCTTTTCCATATACAGTTAAAAAGCAAAACTCAAAGGACTGACTTGGTGATGGACAGGGAAGCCTGGCGTGCTGCAGTCCACGGGGTCCGGAAAAGACACGACTGAGCACCTGAACTGAACTGAAAGGACTGAATGGAGTCTTGCCTCTTGCCTCTCCATCGTCCCCTGACAGCCTTTCTTGGAAGTACAGCCCCAACTACTACGGCTTCTGACAGGGGGCTGAGCTGAAAGGAAGCGCGTTCACCAGAACTCTCAGAAGACAAATCCAGCCCCTTTGGTGTCCAAAAATCATTCTGGGGACTCACAGGACGAAGAATCACTCAGAACCAGCGAGCACCCTAATGGCCTCTGAGGTGGGCTGGACCATATCACCCAACCAGGTCCCCCACCCCAACCCCGCCATCCACTGCATTTCTGGCCTCATCTCTCACTGATGCCGGAACCCCATGCGAGTCACCTGCCTCCCAGAGTCACCTGCTTCCGAGCCTTCGCGGGCCGATGCCATCACTGACTCTCCTCAGAGCCAGGTGTGGAGTATGTGACCCAGACCCACCAACCAGGGCCAGACATTCCCTGATTGGTGGGCATGTGATAAGCCTGGCCAATGAGAGCAAGCCTTGGGACTTTTGCTGAGCATGCTGGGGCAAAGGCTTCCAGCCAGAAGGAAGCCTGCCTGGGAGCTGGGAGCTGCTACCTCGTGTAGTATCTGCAAAGGGAAGCTACCCCAAGGAGCAACAGCCATGTGATAGGACCAGAGCCGCGGGGCCTGACCGCCTGCTTGGAACCCTGGGTCCAAGCCTGCCTGACATGGAATCTAAACTGTTTGGTTATGTGGCAGAGTTTCCTTTTTTTCTTTTTCTGTGCCCTGCAACTGAAAGAAGGCAACAGTAAGAGTCCAGAAGAATAAGCATTTGGATTGGAGGGAGGGACGGATACTATAGTCAGAGTGGGGGAGGGGAGCTACATAAAAGAGGGGAGATTTGCACTGACTTGAGAGCAGGGAGCTTTAAACAGAAGGAATTTACTCACCGGTAAACCACACAGGAAATGAAAGCAGGTGGTGAACACCTCCATTTTAGATTTTATTTCCTTTGATTTTCTATAATAAAAATTTTCAACCACTGAAGCATAGTTTGATAAACTCATTATCTGGCTTCAACAAGTGTCAGCCGTTTTGTCTTATTTAACTTTTTTGTCCAGTGATTTCAAATGTTGCAGACATCCGTGACTAGAGGGAGAGCTTTCACAGCTGTGAATCCCTCCTCCAGGAGCTGACTTGTAGTCTGAACTCAGATGGCGTTCCTGTAGGACCTGTGTGTGCTCTTCAACTGACCTTAGGCTGCCTCTCGGCTTGCTGTTCATGGCTACTGGTGCAACTTGTAATGTATGGGCTGTAGCTCTGTTGAAGAATGCATGTGACCTCTTTACCATCACATTGCCACCAGACCAGCAAGGAGCCACAGAGCCAGTGGGTCCTCTTTGCTGAATCCTCTGGGGATAGAACCTAACCCATATGCAGTCATCAGAGCCGTGGAGAGCTGTATGGAATGCTGCTGTACTTCCTGTTCCACATCCTTTCTAAGACAGCTAGGTGCTGCGTGAGCAGTTTGTATTGTGAGTTTGGATGTCAGCCTTAAATCAAACCCACTGCTGTGGTCTTGTGTGACTTTTCACCTCTAACTAATTAGGCATACATCTCTCTCTTTTTTCTTTTGGCTGGGTTTTCGTTGCTGTGCTTAGGCTTTCTCTAGTTGTGGTGATCAGGGCTACTCTTTAGTTGTGGCGTGCAGGCTTGACATGTTGTGGAGCACAGGCTCTAGGCAAGTGGGCTTCAGTAGTTGCAGTTCTTGGGCTCTAGAGCGAGGGCTCAGTGGTTGTGGCACATAGGCTTAGTTGCCTCATGGCATATGGGATCTAGTTCCCGGAGCAGGGATTGAACCTGTGTCTGTGCACTGGCAGGCACTTAAACACTGGACCACCAGGGAAGTCCCGGGCATGCATCTCTTAAATGCAAGGATATCCTATGCAACCAAAGTGTCATTATCACAAGTAGGAAAATTTTAAATTCTATAATACCACCTCACAACCAGTTTATTTTCAAGTTTCCACAACTGTTCCCAAAATATTCATTATAGTTGCTGTTTAAAAATAAGGATCCAAAGGAATATTGGCAAAGATTCTCTGCTTGACCAAACTTTACTCAGGCTCCTCTGAGTCCTCTTTGGCCCCATCCTTGGGCGTGTCCTCCAAGAGTCTGGTTTTAGCAAGAATCCTGCCAGGTCAGTTTGGCCAGAATTTCCCACCCTTGATCACCCTGGTTATCTGACCAAACTTCTCATTCTCCACTGAGGTGATGCCTGATCACCCCTGCCTGCCTTCAGCATAAATCTTGTTTAGCCAGAATACTTCTTTATCCCTGATGTTTCCTTAATAATTCTCCATCCACTGGCCCCCACCCTTGTGTTCCCATGACTTCCTCTTCATATTCTGAGTTGAGCCCAGTCTTATGATGAGGCCTCCTTCCCCCTGCTACAATAGTTCCTGAGTAAAATCTGCTTTTACCACTTTAACTACTGGCAGGCTCTGGTTTTCTTTGATGTTGTGAGATTGGAGCGTTTTATGGACCAAACCCTAAAATGGTGTAAATTACTTCTGCTCACATTCCATTGTCCAGAGTACCGTCACACAGTCCCACTGGAAGGAGACTGGGAAATGTAATTTATCTGAGTGCCCACGAGGACACTTGGGAGATGTCACTTTTATTGCAGGAAGAACAAATCACAGTGGTGAATATTAATGGTTATTGCCGGTCACTTCCCTAGTACCCATTGTCCTCCACCTAATATTACCCTGGTTTTCATATCCTGAGGGAAACTGAGCCTGCCTTTGAGTACGGCTGGGAGAGGGAACAAGGTGTTCAGGTTCCACCTGTGAGGTTGGCAGTTAGAAGTCATTACAGGTTCTTATGTAGACAAATGACATAAGTAAATGTCACTTATAAATGATAAACGTGTGAAAGTAATTTTTTAAAAATTTTATTTATCTACTTATTTTTTTGCTATTCTGGGTCTTTGTTGCTGCGCAGGCTTCTCACTAGTTGTAGCCTTTGCCATGGCTTCTCTTGTTGCAGAGCATGGACTCTAGGCGCACAGGCTTCAGTAGTTGTGACATGTGGGCTCAGTAGTTGTGACAGTGATTTTTTTTTAAGGAACTATTCAAGATTCATGCATAAAATGTCTGTTCAATCTGAGGCAGCTTATCTTCATCTCATGCAAACAGGCTACCTCAGAAGAGAGATTTTGTGCCTTCCCCCACCCCGACCCCAGCTGAGTCAGGTGACCTTTCACACCAGCTCGAGGGTCAGGTGTGTGAATCAGAAATGATTCAGTGGATGAAGAGGTTCAAGGAGGGGAGGGAGAAAGTACTTCTGATGACCTCCTGCACGTGACTTCCCCTCCCCATCCCCCAAGATGTGGTTGCCTGAGATCTAACAGGCAAGACAGCTGTCTTGGGTAAGACCTGCTCTACAGAGGGTTGTCTTCAAGTTTCTCTGTCAGAGGAAAATGGTAAAAGACTGTGTTACTGTTCACAAGCACCTACTGCTACTTTCTGGAAAACTCTCCTCCCCAGCCCTGTCAACAACCATCTTAGTCACTTGCCTTCCTCTGGCCAATGGATGAGATGAGTTAAAGAAAAAAAGATTCACTCTGACTCTTGTTAAAGAGTGGTAAGGCAGGCTTTATTCAAGAGGGGTTCTTGGGATAAGTGGGGGTTTGCAATGGGAGAGAGAGGTTGGACTGATTGAGTGGAAAAGTGGAAATTTATAACCGAGGAGCAGGGTGGAGTCACTGGATGGAAAATTAATCAAAGGAAACAGGAGTACTGGAGGATTCTGTGTGTGTGTGTGCTCAGTTGCTCAGTCATGTCCAACTCTTTGGGACACCATGGACTGTAGCCCACCAGGCTCCTCTGTCCATGGAATTTTCCAGGCAAGAATACTGGAGTGGGTTGCCATTCCCTGCTTCAGGGGACTTTCCCGACCCAGGGATTGAACCCTTATCTCTTGTGTCTCCTGCATTGGCAGTCAGATTCTTTACCACTAGCACCACCTGGGAAGCCCACAGGAGGTTTCTGATTAAACAAGATTTTTGTTGGAGCCAGGTCATGGAGATTGCACATCACCTGGGGTATGGTGGAGGATGAAGAACTTGATTAGATGTGGAGGGTAGTCAGATATGGAGGATGGGGAATTCTGGCTAAACTGACTTAAGCAAGATTCTTGCTACAATTGGACAATGCAGAGATGAACATGGAAGTCCAAAAATCAAAACCTAGTAGAAAAAGAACTCAGAGGAATCTGAGCAGAATTTGGTTAAGAGGAGAATATTTGTCAGATGTGAGCAAATGTGACATGCATCACTTCCGAGCAGAAGCTCTACTGGTTGACACACAACTAGCAACAGTTCTCTCTTTTTCCCTCCATTGTACCAGGGACTGTGCCCCGCACAGGCACTGCTCCTTCAGACTAGGCACTGAGTGTAGGTGATGTGGATTCAGCTCCCAGGTGATTCATGATGGACTCAGAGTGTGGGGAAGGAAGGAATTTTGGTTGGTAGAAACCAACAGTGGTTTGGGGCTTATCTGCTTCTGCAGCAGAGCCCAGCCCTTCCTGATGTAGACAGAAATCTTCATTTCCATCCCAGTGGTGCCTCCTTGACAGAACAAGCCTGTCGGCTGCTGTGACCACCTTCCTGAGGCTGAGACAGAACCTGTTTCCCTGCAGTCTCTGCCTTGGCCCCAGCTCCAGCCCTGGCCATGAACAGGGCCCAGCCGTTCCCTCCCATGGGAATGACCTGCAGTAATGTATAGACGAAGGAGCCTCTGCATGGTCCACACCCTCTGTCTGCTTTCGGGAAGAGCTCCCACTTCATCCGGCAAGCTCTTCTGGCACATAGTCCAGAATTTAATGACTGTTTCAGAGCTTTCATTTATATTTGATATCTAAAAAAATTAACACATATGAATTAAAAAAAAAACAAAAGATTTGCAACCAAATCTTGCAAAACCAAGATTAATAAATGTTTAATTAAATACCTATAAAATATAACATTATTGTCAATTTTCTCATCATTAAATCTCATATTCATAAAACTTTCAGGACAGTGAAAAACATGTGGCTTAGATTTTCTCACATTGCCAGAATTCCTCATAAAGCAAGATGAAAGATGTTTCCTTAGACATCACAGTCAAAAAAAAAAAAGAAATTACAGTCAGTCATAAGTTGATTGGACCACTTGTGCCAAATGATTTAGGAAGCAAAACCATAAAAATCCTTTCAAATTTTATTTTGCAGCAAAGGGTTATATTTTCTGCAATATGTGGGTGACTTTTACATATTTAATAGCGGATGTGGAGCAAATGTCCAAAGGGAAGGCCTTGAAAGAAAGTCTTCTGTTTTTTTTACTGCAGTATTTGTCCTCGCAGTAACGTGTTGCTGGACCTCATGTTCTCACACGATTATATAACACCAAAATTTCTTGTCATCTCTTAAGAACTGAGGATTGAGTACAAAAATCTTGCCTAAGTTAAAAGGGTAAATAAGTTTACAGTGGTAAATGAAAACCGTTTTCCAAGTGAAGGAAGGTAACAGTCCATGGTGCCCTGGAGGGAAAGGAGCTGGTATGAAAGGAAAGCGGGTCCCGAGGCTCAGACCTTCCCGGACCTCATCAGGCCAGCAGGAGAGAAGTAGTGATTGGCTCAGGGCTCTTGCCAGCCTCTAGAGAAATCCTGGAATAAGAGGCTTTAGAAAAAAAGAAAGAAGGAAAATTATTTACTTGGTTACACTGGGTCTTTATTGCGGCATGTAGGATCTAGTTCCCCGATCAGGAATCTATCCCAGGCCTCCCGCATTGGGAGTGCAGAGTCTTAGCCACTGGACAACCAAGGAAGTCCCTGGGATCGGCAGTTCTGACATATTAACCCTCTACACAGGTAGAGAGATTCGAGGTCTCACAGATTCTCATCCAGCCAACGATATTTCTTCCAGAAACATGTTTTCATTTCAGCCACGAAGTGACGGAATCACATGTAACTAGGGGCTTAAACTAAAGATCTACACAAGGTGTTAAACATATACCAAGGGGGGCTTCCCTGGTGGCTCACTGGTAAAGAATCCACCTGCCAATGCAAGAGACATGAGTTCGATCCCTCATCCGGGAAGATCCCGCATGCTGCAGAGCAACTAAGCCTGTGGACCACAGCTACTAAGCCTGTGGACCACAGCTACTAAGCCTGTGGACCACAGCTACTAAGCCTGTGGACCACAGCTACTAAGCCTGTGGTCCAGAGCCTGTGGGCTGCAACTACAGAGGCCTGAGAAGCCTAGAGCCAGTGCTCCACAACAAGAGAAGCCACTGCAGTGAGAAGCCTGAGCACCAAAACTGGAGAGCCGCCTCCTCTCGTCACAACTAGAAAAAAGCCTGCATGCAGCAACAAAGACCCAGCACAGCCAAAAACAAACAAACAAAAGATACACCAGGGGAAGTGTTGAATACAACGTCAAAATCAGCAGTAAGTTCTACAGTCTCAGATACAAGTTTCAAGGACAAATTTATTTTCAAAGACTTATTCCAGTTTCAGGAGCCTGGCAAAGGTGTGTGGCAAATTTATCCTGAATGAACTTACATAGCAAGTGCTATGCATCTGCTCACAGTCTATTTAGAAACGTTTGTGGAGATGCCAGTCCTGCTGGTCCACCCACATCTGCTGGAAGATGGATTGTGAGGGTGGGGTGCAGCCCACTCCCCACCATGTACTTGTGTCCAGAGGAGTGAGGGTTGTGATCTCCATCCTGCCGGGGACAGGGCCCTGATCTCCCTCTGCATCCAGTCCATGATGCCGATGTACACGGTGGTCCCACCAGACAGCTCAATGCAGGCAGATAGGTCCTTCTAGACTTGTATGTTACCCTTAGTGATGGAGCTGAAGGTGTTCTCGTGGATGCCACAGGACACCACACTCAGGAGGGAGGGCTGGGAGAGCGCCTCTGGACACAAACCTGCTCCTCGTGAGCACCTGACTGTCGGGTAGCTTGCAGCTCTTCTGGGGAGAGCTGCCCTGTCCCTCCATGCACCTGGCTCTGGGTCCCTTGTAGCCCAGCCTCTCCTCAGCTAAGGCCTCCCTCTCCTGCCCCGTCCACTGACTCACCGTGGTGGCCTGGCTGGCAGGTTATGCCTCTAAGTGCCTGGAGAGAAGTGAAAGTCACATGACAGGCAAGTCATGTGGGATGAGGAAGCACTGAAGACCTGGTTTCGCAGTGGGGTTGGGTTCAGTCTCTCAGTCAGGAAGACCCCTGGAGAGCACAGCAGGGAGGGGATGAACATGAACAAGAATAGCAGAGGGCAAGCTACAGAGGCCATGGAAGCCAGCGGTGGAGGGGTGGGGTGTATGTGTGGAAGGAACAGGCAGGAAATGCGTGGGGACAAGTGCACTGGGACTAGCATGTAGGACAGAGGGTCTGCCCTTGGGGCCAGCAGGTTTCTATAGATACACTTTATGGAGGCATACTCTACTGATGCTGAAGCTGATAATTTGGCCATACAATGAAAAGAGTTGATTCATTGGAAAAGACCCTGATGCTGGACAGGATTGAATGCAGGAGGAGAAGGGTGAGATGGTTGGATGACATCACCAACTGAATGGACCTGAGTTTGAGCAAATTCAGGGTGATTGTGAATGACAAGGAAGCCTGGCATGCTGCAGTCCATCAGGTCACAAAGAGTCAGACTTGACTTGGTGACTGAACAACAACAACTACTCTACATAAAAGCTTCCCTGGTGGCCCAGTGGTTAAAAAAAAAAAAAACCTGCCTGCCAATTCAGGAGCCACAAGAGAGTCGGGTTCCATCAGTGGGTTGGGAAGACATCCTGGAGAAGGAAATGGCAATCCACTCCAGTATTCCTGCCTGGGAAATTCCATGGACAGAGGAGCCTAGAGGGCTACAGTCCATGGGGTTGCAAAGAGTCCAACATGACTGACCAACTAAACCACAGCAAACAATAACTCTGCATAAAATACAGTATTACCATTGTGTGGACTGCTGTCATGCTATATGATGTGATAGAACTTCTGCATCTTTGTGAAAAATTCCTTCTTGTCCCTTTGCAGGCCTCCCTGACCTGCGTCCTGTCACCATGGGTTAGTTTTCCAGGGAATCCCCACAAAGGGAGTCACACAGTCTGCAGTCTCCTTCTCTCTTCTGGCTGCACCTCATGGCTTGTAGGATTTTAATTCCCTGACCAGGGATCGTTTAGGGGAAAGGGGAGGTTAAAAAAAAGTCAAGTGCTTATCTCTCCATGATGAGATAATGACAAAGATCTGTTTAATTTTTTCTTCTGGTTTGTTTGAATTGTTTATAATATATAAATATTAATCATGAAAGATAATGAAGCCTTTTTTTTCCCCCATCGGGGGTTGTGTATTAAAAAGGAGAAAATCCAGAGGATGAAGGAAAGAACACGAAGATGGAAACTTCCAAGTTTCCCTTGTCTAGTAACCAGGCCCCTGGTCTCTGCAGCCTCCCCCGGCTGGACAAGCTGCCCTCCTCCTCCACTTGAGAAAATACTGAAGCTTCATTTGTTCATTCCTGATAGCCAGAGATATGAGGGTGGGGAGACAGCTGCACAACAGCTTCCTCTGGTGGCCTTTCCACTCTCTGACTCCATGGAAAAGTCATCCTCCACCTGGAATCCATCTGTGGCTGCTAATCTTAGCGCCCATTTTTCAGATGAGGAAACTTTAGCTAAGAGAGGTGACTTCAGCTCTCTGGCTGAGGTCATTTCTGTGGAGGAAGCTGGGTACAGACCTTGGTCAAAATGACTGACAGTCAAGTCCCTCTGTTTTTGTCTCAATAGTCACTTGAAGAAGTCTGTGTTTTCTGGTTTACCGCCCTGCTGAAAACCTTCTATAAAACTTTAGCAAAGATGCTTTTCTTTCCTTAAAAAAAATGTTGAAGGACAATGTCTTAGGATTGAGTGTCTTGATTCATATTCTCTGTGCCCTTGAATGTGGTCAGTGACATGATGCAGGCAAACTGAGCATCCATCATGTGCAGGCTCTGCAAGCGATTATCAAGCTCAGAAATAGACTAACCAAAACTTCATTAGAGTAAAACTGACCATAACCTTTAGATTCTGGTTCTGCTCCTTTCTTGCTCATTACCCATAGATGTCTGTCAAGACATTGAGAGGCAAAAAAAAAAAAAGACACACACACACAAAAAGACACCACCAAATGCAGCAACTTAGTACAAAGTTTTATTATTACCTCTCAATTTTTTTGTGGCTTGAGTTCACTCAGCTGGTTGGTTCTCATTTGGGGTCTCTTATACAGTTGAAGTCAGGTAGTGACTGGGGCTGCAGTCATCAGTGGGTCATCTGGACTGGATGTCCGTCGTGGCTCTCTCCCATGGCCTAAACCCCAAGGATAAAGAAGGAGGGGGAAATAAGGCATCAGCCTATGAGGGATTTCAAAAGAGCTTGGAGAATGGAAACTGGAGGGATAAGTGGTATCTGATATAACAGAGCAAAGGAAACTGAAAACTACGTGCCTGCAATGAGGAGAAACTGATGAGAAACGGGCAATTTCATTGCCAAATCCTGGGAGCACGATATGTGGGAGCTAGCTCATACTGACTCAGCAGAGACAATTTTTAAATTATCAGGAATATTGTCCCTGTGTGGTGCTATTGCCCACCTCCTTTCCATCAGGGGTGGAGGTAATTCTGAGGTCACCCTCAGACATTCCTCGAGTACCACACTTGTGTCAGACACTGTGTTGGGTACTGGGAAACAGTGATCAACAAAAGAGACAAGAACTTGCCTGCAGGGTTTGGGACGGGAATATTTATAAAATGACCATACACACAAATACACATTTAGCAATCACGATAAGCCTAAGGATAGAAAAGTGCACGCAGTTTTTTCTTTCTTTGAGAAGGTAAGTGGTTTAGGAAAGGCTTAAAAATGACAATGGCACTGAGATGTAGTTTAAATAGGAGTTGATGGAGGAGAGGGCAGCAGGAAGGAACATGTCCCCAGAGGCGGAAGCAGCATATGCAAAGGCCCTGTATTTCAGGGATAGGGGAACAGGCTGGTGGGAAAGAACAATAAGAAGTAAGCAGGGAAGAACACCCAGGCCCCTGTGATGACGGAAACCCAGTCCACACTGACTTCAGGGATGGAGGGAAGGAATTCAGTGTTACATATTCAGAATCCTCTAGTTATTCTTACTGCATCAACTGGAGAGGTAGCCCACTGTGGCTCGAGCATCTTCCGCGCTCCCATTGGCTCAGATGCAGAAGACACCAACCTTATGGCATGCAGATGACATATAGTATGCAGATGACACCACCCTTATGGCAGAAAGTGAAGAACTAAAGAGCCTCCTGATGAAAGTGAAAGAGGAGAGTGAAAAAGTTGGTTTAAAACTCAACATTCAGAAAGCTAAGATCATGGCATCTGGTCCCATCACTTCATGGCAAATAGATGGGGAAACACGGAAACAGTAGAAACAGTAACAGCCTTTGTTTTTGGGGGCTCCAAAATCACTGCAGATGGTGACTGCAGCCGTGAAATTAAAAGACGCTTGCTCCTTGGAAGAAAAACTATGACCAACCTAGACAGCCTATTAAAAAGCAAAGACATTACTTTGCCAACAAAGGCCCATCTAGTCAAAGCTATAGTTTTTCCAGTAGTCATGTATGGATGTGAGAGTTGGACTATAAAGAAAGCTGAGCGCTGAAGAATTGATGTTTTTGAACTGTGGTGTTGGAGAAGACTCTTGAGAGTCCCTTGGACTGCAAGGAGATCCAACCAGTCCATCCTAAAGGAAATCAGTCCTGAATATTCATTGGAAGGACTGATGCTGAAGCTGAAACTCCAATACTTTGGTCACCTGATGCGAAGAACTGACTCATTTGAAAGGACCCGGATGCTTGGAAAGATTGAAGGCAGGAGGAGAAGGGGACGACAGAGAATGAGATGGTTGGATGGCATCACCAACTCCATGGACAAGAGTTTGAGCAGACTCTGGGAGCTGGTGATGGACAGGGAAGCCTGGCGTGCTGCAGTCCATGGGGTCGCAAAGAGTCGGACATGACTGATCCACTGAACTGAACTGAATTGATCGGCTCAAAGGCCTGCCCTTGGAGAGAACCATGGATCTAAGAGGGATGAGTGGCCCTGATTGGTCAGATCCAGTCACTTGGACCGTGGAATGCTGGGTGGAGCCAATGCAGACCTAAACCAGGAGGTGAGATGCATCAGGGTTGGGTCACTGCAGAGGCAGTGGGTGAACCCAAAACATCCTAGAAGGGGATTCAGTTTTGTATGCAAATGTATCTGTGGGCTCACCGGCCTTGTTGCTCACGGAGGTAAGACCCTGTAAAGCTGTCAGGCAAAGGAAATGACTCCATATCAGAAAGCATTTTATACTTAATTTATAGTTCGTAAATAGAGATGCTTGTATTCCACACTGTAAATTAGGAGGTTGGACTGTGAGGACCGGCTGCTTCTAGCTGGCTGTGCTGCCTCTCGTGAGCGATTTCAAGCCTCACACTAGTTAAAAAGTCAAAGCAGAACTGGAGCTGGGGCATGGTATAGGTCCTGACTTAGTGCAGACCGTGCTGCCAGGCCACCTGGATTGAAGTTTTTGTTCAGGTTGTTTGTTATTTTGTTGTTTAGTCACTCAGTTGTGTCCTTCTTTTGAGAATCCATGGACTGTAGCCCACTAGGCTCCGCTGTCTACGGGATTTCCCAGGCAAGAATACAGGAGTGGGCAGCCATTTCCTTCACCAGGGGATCTTCCAGACCCAGAGATCGAACCTGTGTCTCCTGCATTGCAGGAGGATTCTTTACAGCTGAGCCACCAGGGAAGCCCTTGTCATTAGGCAATTTGTTTAATGTCAGTGTTTCAGTTCCCACAACTATTAAAATGAAGATAATAAGATCATCTCATACTTATGTGAGGGTTAAATAAGTTACAGTAAGTTACAGTGTTTAATATGTGGTAAGCACTTCACCTGACACACTCCATATGTGTTTGCAATTATTACATTTTATGCATATATAAAACATACTCAAATTATAAGGAACTCGGGCAAGCACCAATTCCTTACTTTATGATAAAAGAGGAAAGGACAACAAAGCAAATAACTGTAGTTAACCACAATAGAGGGTTTACTATACGCCAGGAACTGTGCTGGAAACTCAGCAGGTGTTATTTTACTTACTCCTCCCAACAATCCCTAAGATGGGTGCTACTATCATCTCCACTTTTCAGCTGCGGAAACTGAGGCACAGAGAGGTGAAGTGAGTTTGCCCAAGGTTCAGTTCAGTCGCTCAGTCGTGTCCAACTCTTTGCGACCCCATGAATCATAGCATGCCAGGTCTCCCTGTCCATCACCAACTCCCGGAGTTTACTCAAACTCAAGTCCATCGAGTCGGTGATGCCATCCAGCCATCTTATCCTCTGTCGTCTCCTTCTCCTGCTGCCCCCAATCCCTCCCAGCATCAGGGTCTTCTTAAATGAGTCAACTCTTTGCATGAGGTGGCCAAAGTATTGGAGTTTCAGCTTCAGCATCAGTCCTTCCAATGAACACCCAGGACTGATCTCCTTTAGGATGGACTGGTTGGATTTCCTTGCAGTCCAAGGGACTCTCAAGAGTCTTCTCCAACACCACATTTCAAAACATCAATTTTTCGGTGCTCAGCTTTCTTCACAGTCCAACTCTCACATCCATGCATGACTACTGGAAAAACCATAGCCTTGACTAGACAGACATTTGTTGGCAAAGTAACATCTCTGCTTTTTAATATACTATCTAGGTTGGTCATAACTTTCCTTCCAAGAAGTAAGCGTCTTTTAATTTCATGGCTGCAATCACCATCTGCAGTGATTTTGGAGCCCCAAAAAATAAAGTCTGACACTGTTTCCACTGTTTCCCCATCTACTTGCCATGAAGTGATGGGACCAGATGCCATGATATTAGTTTTCTGAATGTTGAGCTTTAAGCCAACTTTTTCACTCTCCTCTTTCACTTTCATCAAGAGGTTCTTTAGTTCTTCACTTTCTGCCAAAAGGGTGGTGTCATCTGCATATCTGAGGTTATTGATGTTTCTCCTGGAAATCTTGATTCCAGCTTGTGCTTTGTCCAGCCCAACATTTCTCATGATGTACTCTGCATAGAAGTTAAATAAGCAGGGTGACAATATACAGCCTTGACGTACTCCTTTTCCTATTTGGAACCAGTCTGTTGTTCCATGTCCAGTTCTAACTGTTGCTTCCTGACCTGCATATAGGTTTCTCAAGAGGCAGGTCAGGTGGTCTGGTATTCCCATCTCTTTCAGAATTTTCCACAGTTTGTTGTGATCCACACAATCAAAGGCTTTGGCATAGTCGATAAAGCAGAAATAGATGCCCAAGGTTACAGGCCAATAAAGACTTGAACCCAGATATTTGTAATTCCAAACAGCAAAGTCCGCACTCGCTTTCACGTGTCGGTGATGATCGCGTTCCTCCGGTACTGGAGGCTCTGCCCCGCCCCTCGCCTAACCCGGCCCCACCCCTCCAGTCTGCCCCGCCCCTCTCACGACCTCGCCTCGCCCCCTCGTCCGGCCTAGCACCTTTCCTGCTGGACTCGAAGGCCCCGCCCCTCCCCTCTGTGGGCCCCGCCCCTCCCCTCCCCTCTGTGGGCCCCGCCCCTCCCCTCTGTGGGCCCCGCCCCCGCAGAGGGTCTCTCCTGAGGCCCCGCCCACGTGGCCCCGCCCCCAGGCCTCGCTGTCGCCGCGGACGCCGTTCTCGGGCTCCGAGTCGCCATTTTGCTCCTGGACAGGCCGCCTGGTGACCGGCGCTCTCCTCCTTCGGCAGCGGGAGCTGCGGCGGGGCCGGGGCTGGGGTCGGGGCCAGGTAGGCGGGCGGGAGCCGGCGACGGTGGTGGCGCGGCCGGCGGGCCGGGCCTGTGAGGCGCAGGTACAGGGGCGGGGGGCTCGGTGGGGGCCGGCCGCGTGCCGCCCTCAGCGCGGTCTGGTCTGTCGGGGTCCGCTGGCCTGGCGCGAGGCCGGTCCGGCTGGTCTGGGACCTGCGGCCGCGGGCGGAAGCGCGGTACTGGGCCGGCCTCTGTCGCCCGGAAAGATGCTTTCTTCCTCGGCCGGCCCTCAGAGCCCGAGGGCGGCGGGGATGTGGCTGCGAGGCAGGCTTCTGCTCTTCAGGGCCCCTCACCCCCACCCCGACTGCACAGTGATGGTGCGGATTTTTCCCCGTTTTATTGACACTGCCGCAGTTTGGGTGTGTTGCTTTTGCAAGGAGTAGGAAATTAGGGATGGAGATTTGGAGTGAGAAAGTGTGATTTCTCATGTGTGAAGATGTTCCGTACACAAGTATAAGTGATTCGCCCACATTATTGAACCCCACAAAATCCTGCCCGTCTCCTCCCTATTCCTGTCCCGACTTGGTCCCTTGCTCTTATCACCCAGTTCTGCTCTGTACCCGCTTAACATAAGCACTTTCACACAGTCTGGGATATTTACTGGGATATTTTTTATTATGTTGAATGTATATTCAGAGTTTTACTTAATTACCCCTATTATGTAACTTCTCCATATGTTCATGGTCATCCTCTTAGAAAAACCATGCAGTGGCCATCATTGATCTTTTTCCTTCTTTCCCTACAATAAATTCTCCAAAGGGGAAATACCGAGTCATGTGTTCTTTCTTTGGCACGTGATATAAATTGTTCTCCAAACAAGGTGTGTTTACTACAGACGTTTTTATAACCTGGTGTTTTGTCAGGTCCCCCCCGCCCTGTAATGCGGGGTGTTTGGTCACCTTCCTTGGTTTTGGGAGACAAGCTGAAGCTGACCTGGTGTCTGCTGCTTCCAGGAGGGCCACTGGAGGAAGTGTCTTCATCTCCAAGCCTCACCCTGCCCCCAGCACTGTGTATGAAAGGGGTCGACTTGTAGTGTAATACCTGCTTTACTGAGTTGTCATAAGAATTCAGAGCACTCAGAAAATGGTATTTAGCTGAAAGAAAACATTCTGATGGAGACATCAGAGTGCCTGGGATCCCAGAGGCATGGGGGCTTAATTACATCTAGGCTTTACCCTTCTAATTCTCTTAGAATTCACATCCTCAAAATGTGAACATCAGAATAAAAATAATAATTCTTTATGGCACCTTTGAGCTTGCAAACTACTTTCAACTCTATGTGTTAGTTAGTGCAGCTTAATGAGGTCAGGCTTTATTCGACCAACATATATTATCTGACAGACGTGTACTGAGCCTCTCCCTCTGCTAGGTGCTGTTCTAGGCCCTGGGTACACAGCAGAGAAAAGCATAGTGGAAAAAAGCCTCTGCTGTCCTGAGCCTTAAATTCTGCTGGGGAAGCTGTTTTTAGCAGACTTCTATCTCTTGTCCAGAGGGGAAAGCCAAGAACGGGTAGCTGGTAACTGGGGAGACAAATTGGCTCTTCACACTGCAACTCCAGCTGTCTTCAGATGGAGGGTGTTTACACACCTTGATGCCAGCCTTTCTTGTCTGAGGTGTGGATGAGTTTTTTTACGATGACTGCTAGCACTTACAGAGCAAGTGGTCTTTCAGTGAGGTTTGGTTCATGAGACTTAGCAGATTGCCCCATCTCATTCAAAGAGAAATATGACCCACTTTGTGTGAAGTGCTGAGATTCTGTGGAAAGGGCGTGCTTTCATGTGTTATATATAATTCTCACACATTCCAGAGTTAATTTAGGATAAATGTAAGGGCGAATGAAGTTTATGGGGCGAGAAATGGGAATGTTGTCTTTACACTCTGTTCACCCTAAAGCCTTGTGCTAATGAACTTTCTGCCCTCCCATCCCAGTGATTATCTTGCTTCTGAGGATTTTCTTTAAAACTCTTCCTGAAGCTTGGAAAAGAACACAATTTGAGTTTACAATAGGAAAAGGAGAACTGAAACTAGCAGCTAGTTCTGTTGTTTGACAAGCTCTTGAGATGGACAGTCGCAGAACATGCTGTACTGATACCTGTTCCCAAACAATCTCCCTGCCTGTGGCATGTTGGGGTCTTAGGTTTTGACTATTGAAACCTGCTGCCTGGACTGGAACCCTCGAGAGCATGGGCAGTGATGAAGGACTTAAACCATGATCAGTAATGCCAGGCCCAGGCCAAGAGCGCCATCTTGAGATAGGCTGAGGACTGCCGAGGGGAGAAGGAGTTTGAGGTTTCCCATAAATCTTCAAGGAAAGGACAAGGCCCAGAGGTGGCAGCTGCCAGGAAAGTAATCATTGTGTATTCTGAGGAAGGATTTGGAATGGCTTGGATATCCCTCAAGGCGTAGGCATTGGGTCCGGACTGTTCAGTTGTCTGGAGTGGCTCATTGGTAGGAGTCCTAGAGATGGACTGAGTTACTTCTGAGGACTCTTCCTTCCCTTCAGACACTGATTCTCAGTGTTAGATGTTCACTCAAGAACACCGTTCTCCTTTAAGAAGCTTCTTATTTGAAGACTGGGGGATGTAAAAAGGTTGCCACCCCTATGCATATTACGTGCTTGTTCAGTAGATAGGGAACATATTACAAGCTGACTCCTCGTAGCTTCAATTTACCAAGGGTATCCTGTATGTGGGGCAGTGTGTTAAGTGCTGTGCAGGAGCTAATCTTACAGTGACCCTGTAAGGTCAGTATTCACAGTGGCATGGATGAGGGTGAGAGAGGTTAGTTTATGTGAGATCTTGCAGTAAGGTGAGGGCAAATAGGAGCTAAGATGCAAACCTGGGTTGACTCTAAAGCTTGTGTTCATAACTACAGGAGAATAAGCTGTATTCTGTTTAGGAACAGACCTCTGTTCCTAAATACAGCCATAGAGGGGTTGAGAGGTGGTGTTAGAAGACAACCAGGATCTCCTCCAATTCTGAGTGTTGAGGGTTAAATAGTATTCTTTCTTTCACTTGCACCAGTCCCCCTGCCCAGACGCTATGCTGTAAAGCTGGGTCAGCATGCATTTTCTGTAGGGGGCCAGGTAATATTTTAGGTTTTGTAGCCCACACCTAACTCTACCATTGCATCCATAGACAGTTTGTAAATAGTGAGCTTGGCTGTGTTCCAGTATAGTTTTATTTACAGAAATAACCTGTTTTGGCCTGCATGTACCTTGCACATCCCTGCTCCAAAGCCACTTTCCGGTATACACACCAGTGGTCCTTCTTGGTCTCCTTAGGGCTTTGGCCAGTTGTTCATATGTTTCTGTTTGTAATTAATAGGCCAAGTCCAGTGGGATGGCCCATGTTTCCCATTGTGAAAGGCCTCTGAAGAAGTGTTTTCTCCTAGCCTGCTTGTGGGACCATGAGTCACCCACCCGTGCCCCCTTGGCTCCCCCTGGCAGTTGCTGCAGAGGAAGATGCGTGCACAGGGAGGCCTGTTTGGGTTGGTGACGTGGCTGCACCAGGGAGCCCTGGCAACAGTTAAAAAGTGCACAGTGGGTCTTTCCTTTCTGCTTGGGTTCTCAAATATATTGTTTCAAAATAAAGCAGATTAGAGATAGATTTGTATGATGGTCCCTTTTTATGTTACAAATGAATTTTTATACATTTTTTTAAAATGGGGATCACATGTGTGAATGTGGAAACAGCCCGATGGTATCTGTATCAAACCAGTAATAAGAACTGTCTCTTCCAGGGAGGTAGGTGGGAGGAGCCTGGGATCGGATCAGAGCTGGTGACGTTAGTCTAAACTCTCATGTTTCAGTTTTTTACAAGAACGTACTTGTGTAATTAAAATTTAAGAATAATAAGTAAGATATGAGCTCCAGGCTTTTGCTCCCTCCACCAGCCTTCCAAGAGCCAGCCGCATAAACATAACGGCTGCATTAATGTGGCCGGCTTGCTTGGAAGACTCCTCCATCCCCCCAGGCCTCCTGGACTGCTGATCCTGCACCCAGTCCTCTGCCTGCCTTTCTCCATCAGGATACTCGCCCCAGAGTGGAAGGAGGAGGAACATGTGGATGACTCTGAAGGCCTCTAGGCCAGGGTCTTTCTGTGTGCCTTGCTGCTGGTCAGTTATGTGGCTGAGTCACTTTCCTTCAAGATTATTGTAATCTGCTCAACCTTGTGTTCCAGTTGAGGAAAGTGCCGATGACCTGGTCAGGCTTAGACAGGACCCAGGACAGCTGCAAGGCCGAGGAGGGGGTTTGTGGTAAACAGGTATTACAGGAAAGCTGGGTGTGGATGGGTTATTTATTCATTGTTTAAGGATCAGTCAGTTCTTGTCCTTGCTAATGGCTCTGCCATTTTTCTGTGTGTTAATCCAGGAGGAATTTTGTTGTCAGAAACTAAAAGGAGGTTGTCGTAATTGACTTTAAGCAGCAAACAGTAAAACACTGAGCTCTTCAGCTCCACCTTTCTTGTAAGTTTATCATTTATTCCCAGTAGTCAAGAAAATAATTGAGTCGTGTGATGACATCTTTCCATAAATTCAAATAGACTCCCTACTTGTCCATATACCTGTTCAATGTGAAAGACTCTATTATGGTAAAAACTAATTTCCTTCAGCTCATTTGCTGTTCAAAAATATTTAGGTGTATTTCATCTCATTTGACAGTTTTGAACATATTTGGTATCTTTCTAGGCGCTGAGAATTGGAAAACCAAGAAGGTTTTGATGTTTTGTGTGGCGCCACCTGAATCAGAAGCCAAGATGAACATAACCAAAGGGGGTCTGGTGTTGTTTTCAGCAAATTCGAATTCATCATGTATGGAGCTTTCAAAGAAGATCGCTGAGTGAGTATAATCACACTGTTAAAGTCTGTGCTTGTTCAGTGGTGGTTTATGTTTGATATTCATATTGGCGCTGGTGTTAACTTTGACAGCAAATATTTTACAGTGAATCTTCATGTCATCCGTCCTACACATGGATTCAGGAAACATTTACCAGGGACTCCTGAGTACCAGTGATGGTGTGAGCTGCTACATTTGTATAGAGCTATTTGAGTACAGAGAACAATGAAGTGTCTATGCTATATGAAGGTAGTTCACAGGTTACAGTTCAGTATAATTTCAGTAACTTATTAAGTAACTATTGAACCCCTGCTGTGTACTATACTTTGATCTAGATACTGGGGTAAAACAGTGAACAAGCCGGTCAGAAGCCTTCCTTCTTTAGTGGAGGCGCCAGTCAAAGAGGAAGTCAACAGACACACAAACAGGGAAACTTCAGGCAGTGATCTGCACAGGAAAACCAGACAGGGCAGGTCCTGCCGCCTTAGCTCAGGCGCTCAAGTGCCTGTAAACCTGTGGGTAGAATGTGAATTGAGAAACAGGAAATGGCAGCAAGTGGGAGTTGGGGCAGAGCCCTCCAGGCAGAAAGGGGACAGCAGGAATGTGACTGGAGCGCAGGGAGCCCCAGGACTGGGTAGGTATAGGGTGGAGGTGTGATGGGCTAGGTGACCAAACAATTTGAGATCCACCTTAAATTTTATAATAGCAATATCTCTGTTTTTAAAATTTGTTTTATTTTCATCAATCTCTAAATCATCTTAAAAGTAAAGATGTTGTATCTGTTTTATTACTGTTTCCGCTTTTTCCCTCTTTCTCTTCTCTAGGCGGCTGGGGGTGGAGATGGGCAAGGTGCAGGTTTATCAGGAGCCTGACCGAGGTGAGTGATCCTGTGCCCTTGTGATGGCTTTTTTGTGGTACCTGCCATTCCAGCCCGGCCCTCACCCTCTGTGACTGAGCAGTCAGCCTCAGTGTCCAGTGAGTTCTGTCTGCAGGAAGGCAGACAGGGGTGGGCCATCATGGTGTTCCCACCCCCACTAACACCAGCTACATAGAGAATCTGGGGCCGGTCACAGCTGGGAACTTAGAGGCTCATCCTCAGACCTCACCCGAAGGCAGTTGCTGTCAGCTGACGGAAGCATGAGCTTGGCCTGGGTTGAATCTGTCCCCTGAGGCAGAGTGCATGTGTCTGGTGTGGCCATGGTGTCAGGTAGCATTTTCAAAGTGTGTTAATCACAGTGTGTTCATTATCCTCCATGGAATCTAAAGCCTTGTAGTGAGTTTGTAACAGTTCCAGTTTCCATAGTTTATAACCTTGGGAAATGGTGCGTATTTTCTTGTGGGTTTTTTTAAAATGATGTGCCTTGTTCACCTTTCTTCTCATTTCCCTTTTTCCTGCCAGAAACAAGAGTACAAATTCAAGAATCTGTGAGGGGAAAAGATGTTTTCATCATTCAGACTGTTTCAAAGTGAGTAGCTTATCCACCAGAAATGTTGTTGCTTTCTGGGTCTCTGTTTGGGCTTGAATGTCTAGTATAATAAGAGTTACCCAGACAAGAAGAGCTAAGATTGTTTTAAAACTAACCTGATCTTACTCAACTGATCTTTCTGACATAGCTGTTGACTTTCTTGTGTCCTTTCTGTGTGGGAATAGCTGCACACTGGGGGAGAGGCATGGGACAGTGAGCACCTGTGACGTTCACTGTCAGGAGCCAGAGTCTCATAGAGCTTATAGGGAACCTCTACTAGTTCCCAAAGAGAACAAGCAGCAGGAGAGGTGTTCACTTAGTTGGGGTTCTTAAAGCTTTTCCTGCAGGTAATTTAAATGTGATCACTGTGTGCTGTCCTGCCACGTAAGTTAAAGGAGAAGAGAGACGGTTGTGAAGGCAGGTATGTCTCTGTCTGCCGTGATGTCTGCGAGCTGTGTGTTCTAGAGATTGTCGAGTCACAGGCGTGTGCACTGGGGTAGAAGATTCAGTGCGGTGAGGTATCTGCACCACTCCTTTATCAAACGCCACTCTGTCTACACATGTTCCTGAAGGCTCTTAGATGAAAATTTTAACTCAGCAGTTTTTAATAATGTCTAGAAATGAGTTTGTATAGTACATCAGTTTTTAGCCTAGAGATTCCAAAAATTGCTGCATGCTAAATGTACATTTATATGTAAAATAAGTGCCTCTTTTTACTAAAAGTTTAAGAAAATGTTTAAGTGAAGAAAATTATGTCCATTGACTTAAGTTTTCTGTAATCCAGAGAACCTGCTCACCCGAAAGCTCCAGGCTTCCCATTGCTCTTTCATGCACTCACTTATTCACAAATATGTGTCAGGTGTGCAAGAAGCATGAAAGATTAGAATAGATCACAGATCCTGATCTTCATGGAACCTGTGTTCTGTGACATGCAAGTGACATAATGAACAAGTAGATTATCCAGTTTGTCAGGAGGTGACAAGGTCTGTGGGGAAAACCAGCACAGTGTGCACGGAAACTGGCGTGACGGTGGCAGGAGGTTGGAGTGAGGGTGGATCGGTGGGTGACCTCTGACAAACACTGGAAGCCAGTGCCAGCTGGCGAGGAGGTCATTCCAGGCAGGAACGGGGGGCCCTGGATGGAGGGCCCTCAGGTGGCGTGAGGACTGGCATGGAGGGGGCATGGAGGAGGAGTGGGGTGCAGAGAGGGAGCAGGGCGGATCCAGAAGGGGCCTCAGGAACCCGGTGGGGCTTCGGGCGTCTGCCACGGGCTGAGTGGGAAACCATCTCTGGGTTCTGGGCAGAGAGTCTGTGGTCTGACCGTGACTCTAAGATCAGTCAGGTGCTATGCAGAGAGTGGCTGCAGACAGACTTCCAGGCACAGGGGGAGGGAGCGGGGAGCGTGTGGGTGCAGCTGTTGCCATCCCTTGGGGAGGTGGGCCTCGGCCCGGGCAGCACTGGAGTGTGAGATGCTGCCTGTGTCTGGACAGGAGGGCAGCTAAGGATGCCTCTGGGGCTCTGTCCTGAGTAAACTGGAGTGAACAGTGCTGTTCTTGGTGGGAAAGGAAGTAGAGTCATTGGCTGAGAGGCAGCGTGGGGGCTACTGATGGAGGCCTGAGGAGAGTGGTGTTTGTCTCTTCTGTGTGTCTGGAGCCTGTCTTGGCTGAGGCGGGCATGGCATCTTGCTGATGTTTAGCTGGGACTGAGAGAGGTCGTGGCAAGTCTGACACCCTCCCTGCTGGTCTTCGCCCTTGGGTTGCAGGGACGTGAATACCACCATCATGGAGCTCCTGATCATGGTGTATGCCTGTAAGACCTCCTGTGCCAAGAGCATCATCGGCGTGGTCCCCTACTTCCCCTACAGCAAGCAGTGCAAGATGAGAAAGAGGGGCTCCATCGTTTCCAAGCTGCTAGCCTCCATGATGTGCAAAGCTGGTGAGGGGCCGGCGTTGATGGTTGATGGGGGTCTTGGAGTTGCATTTTTACCTGAGGAATCGTAAAGCCTCATCTTCACTGACTCAGAGTATTGGACAGAGTGCCCAGAGTGATGTAGCTTCCAGATGGTGAATCTGTAGCAGACGCCCATGCTGACAGTTTGCTCCTGGTCCAAACTCTCTGAACACAAAGCTCATGAGGACAATTTATTTTTTCCTAAAGTCTTTGTTTAAAAGATTAAAAAGTTGAAATGGCAGGTGGCAGTCCTATTGAGGCTGTTTTTAAAGTAGAAAAGGCATTGGAATCAGCTACTCTTAACACAGCAACTCTCTTTATTTTCACCTCTTCTCTTTCCCAGGATAGGTTGGCATATTTTGCAAACCCTATGTGTTATTTTGTGTTGTGCATTTTTCAGTAACATCCTAAGTGTCTCCCCTTGTTTCTAAATAATTTCACAGTTGTTACTCTGTGTGTGTGCACACGCACACAAATGTGTACTTGTGTATGTGACCATAGAAGGCACACATCACAGAGTTGCACAGATAGAAAAGAATAAAAAGTCCCCATATCACTACCTTTTAACACACTTAATGCAGAATAAATTTCTCCTGTAGCATTTCAAAGAAGACAAAACCAAAACAGAAAATGACCAGACCTGAACCCCAGTGACCTCCAGGCACACCCTGCTGAGAACTTTGCTGAAGGGAGCAGATGGGCCACTGAGCTCCCGAGAAGGTCCCCTGCCCTCCTAGTCTTGCTCGTGATGGGCCACCAGGCTTTCTTGCTCTTTTGGGCATATTTTGCTTTAAAAAATTTTTCCAATTTAATTATATGTATGTATGTGTATGTAAGTATTTCCATTTCAAATATCCTTCAAGGAGCCAGTGGGATGAAGATTCTTCATTTTTCCCAGTTACAGGCATGTGAGGTTTACCTTAATAACTGAAGACGTTATGTCTTAATCTGGCTTTATCACGCCTGTTGACACAACTTCAGGGAGAGGGAATCTCTCTCATAGAATTATCAGAGGCGTTTCTTCATCGTTGTGATTTTGGCTGTTTTAAATTGGTGTGAAAACCATGCATCTCTCTGTAAGAATAATCACCAGTCTTTCCCTTCTGAGGAGGGAAAGCCCAGGTTCCCACCTGCTTAGGAGAGGGGGCATCCCCATGTTCACCACCCGGATACTCCCCAGAGCCCTTGCTCTTGGGGCTTCAGGGAGGCGTGGTCATTCATCAACTCTATGTCCAGTCCCTCCCCCTCTCTGGACAGTAGCGGGGGGGAGCCTGGTAATGACAAGCTTCCCGTCAAGGTGACCAGCCACATCCAGGAGCCCGTCTCCAGAGCTTTCAGGAGCTTTGTGTCAGAGACAGGGTCACAGACCAGATGTGACAACAAGAGATGCTCCCGGTGCTCTTAGCACTGAGGGAGTGACAAGGGGTTAGGAGTTCTGTCCTGGGGGCAGAGACCAGCGTTTATATTTTCTATTATCTCATAATCTCATTGTACTAAGAATCTGAGGAATAAAAATGCTGAGTTTTTGATGAGAGTAATTTTAGATAGTAATTTATTCCATATAGTGTGTTGTTTTATGTAGTGCTTATTCATACAGTGCAACTGGTCATGAAACAACCTTTGTGTGTGTGTGTCTGCTTTGTTTTCAAAGGTCTGACTCACCTCATTACTATGGATTTACACCAGAAGGAAATCCAGGGCTTCTTCAATATTCCTGTTGACAACTTGAGAGCATCTCCCTTCCTCTTACAGTACATTCAGGAGGAGGTGAGTTAGCTCAGACTTCTCAACCTTCTATTTAAGGCTGAAACATGCATCTCCATCTCCTTGGGCTCGATGAAGGGTTAACATTGATGTGTTCTGCTTAAAGTTGACTTTATGAATGTAACTGGTGTACTTGAAACTCTTCATCTGCAGAGCTCTGAAAGTTGCTCTTTTTCCTCTTGGACCTCAGGTGCCTCGAATCACCAGCCTGGGCTGGACCCTCTGCAGGGCACTCCCTAGCTCCAGCCTGGGGTCTGTCCTAAATCCTGAATCCTCTTAGTGCCTTCTGAGTTTACCTTCTCTCCCTCTACAATATACACGTAGTTGTAGATACTGATTTGTATGGGGGGAAAAAAAAGGAGTTGATATATTGTTTGTGTTGTTCTGAAACTTTCTTTCCTTTCCTGTTGTTATGTAACTTTCTTTTTTTTTTTTTTTCCATTTTCAAAATAGAATTTATTTCTGTAATAAAGAATTAAAATATGGCTGTGAAAGTAGAAAATAATATAGAAAAATATTTAAAATGTGCAACAGTAATTCCAAGTAAAGATAGTTAAGCACTAGAATTTATGCTCAACTTCTATTTGAAAGCCCAATCATACTTATTAACTATACCAGAAAAAAAATACTAACTTGCAATTTTAATTATTGTTCAAAAACAGCTTTATGTACCTGGTCAGGCCCTTTTAAGTACAAATCTTGGGGTATACATTTTGAAGCTGGCTTTACTTCAGACTGACTGATAAATTTACTGCCCCACAAATAACAAGGTTTTTGTTTTTTTTTTTTTACTAATTTATCCATGTGATTAAGTCAATGTGCAGGAAATATGTACTTTTTGGATGGAACCAAATGTTTTGGTAGAATGGGACAAGAGTATAATTTTTCATTATATTGGTATAAATGCTGGTAAACCCATGTAACCCCAGAGCATGGTTTCCACCAGGCGGGTCTCAATTCAGATGCTAAATGCACATGAAGGACTATCTAAATGAATTCTATCCACCCTTTCCCCAAAGTTTCACTTACAGTTAAGATACAGATATTATTTGTATGAAGAATATACAGAAGAATTGGAAAATGTTTGGCTAGAGGGAAGACAACTCTTCAGGGACTACTGTTTGCAGTTTGCAGAATAGATAATCTTCTCTAGGAAGAATAATGTCCACATAGCAGCACTATATTCTCCAGGAATCCCAGAACCAGTGGATCTATCATGTGACAGGAAGCCAAACCTGGCTGCTCACAACATCACTCAGTTTCCCCTTGATCTTCAGGAAGTGTCTTGAATTCCAATCCATCACCCTTAGAAAGCCGGAAGTCAACTAAGATCTTCTCATCCATTTCTACCAGATCACTTTGAAAATCAGCTAAAATTGTTTCTTCTATCAGTTGTTGATACAGTAACCTGATTCATACAACTTTTCTTCCACTGATAGCCCAATTTCTCACAAGTCTCTTTCAGGCATTGGTAAGATTTGTCTGCATCCAATTTGGTAAAAAATTGTGTCATTCTTTTGACTAAGCGCTGCCAGGGGTTCTGTGAGGATCCTGGAGTGCCAAGCAACTGACAATTTAGAAGCATGTGATCAGGACAAGTGGGCTGGGTAAAGCTGATCCCTTGTACCAGTTTGTCAATGTATGAAGGGCTGGTGTCCCATAAGGAAAGGCCTGTCCGTGGTTCTGGCTGAGAACTGGAGTACTTCACACTTTCTTCACTAGAAGCACAGTTTACTGGAGAGAAGTCCAAGTTGGAATGAATATGTTTAGAGAATCCACCAGGAGACTCTGATACACCACTAGAAGTAGCCTGGGGCTTCTTTGCCCCTTTCTTGAGTGGTTTGTTGTACCATCTATCTTTCTTGATGTCTGGGATGGTAATCCTTACTGATGGGTTCTCAACTAAGATTTTATGTAGCAGAGCTAGAGGAGCAGAATCAATTTTTTTCCAAGGGTTGAGGTATGTTTTCTTTTCTTTCCAATCACAACATTCCTGACAACTATCACTAGGCTGGTCCCACGGCAATTCTCCAGCCAACATTGCAGTAAGTACTATTCCACAGGACCAAACATCGACTGGCTCTGCATGAAATTCTTTTCTCTTTAGAAGTTCTGGAGCAACATATGGTAAAGTACCACACATCTTGTTCAACAAATGCTCCCGATTATTATGCTGAAACACGGTTGCCAAGCCAAAGTCAGAGATTTTGAGGTTATCCCTTTCATCCAATAGGAGATTTTCTGGTTTAATATCCCTGTGAGTTATTCCAATACCATGCAGATAAACCACCCCTGCCATAAGTTGATGGAAGAACCTCTGAGCGTCTTGTTCAGGCATGCCTATGTCTGGCTCTATTCTATCAAAAAGTTCTCCCCCACTGCAGTACTCCAAAAATAGATACTGGATATTGCCTTCTCTTCTGTGACCGTAAAATTTCACTACATTCTCATGATTTAACATTTTGTTGATACAGATCTCTTTCTTAATATTTTCTGGACAGTCTATGGCACGTTTCATATCCACAGTCTTCACTGCAACTGCTTCTTCAGTTCTTCTATTCACAGCAAGTTGAACTTCTCCATAGGCACCTTCTCCCAGGGTTTGTACCAAGTCCCAGTCTTCCACAAAGGGCACTGCCATGACTCCATTAAGTCCTGCGGCAGGCCATCCTTTGCCTGCCACCACAGGAATCCAAATCGTAACTTTCTTTCCTTTCCTGAACTAGTGTCTGGTGGTCTTTCCATGTTTAGATATATAGGATTACCTCTTTCTTCATGATTGTTACACAGTATTCCAAAGTTCAGACCAACTGTAATGGATATTACTTTCTATGCCAGTGAAAATGTTCACTCTGCCTTCAGAATGGCAGCTGAACTGCCCAGTGTGACTAGAGAATGGAATCCTTGATTTCATTTGAGTTTAGTTAATTTAAATGTAAGTAGCTGCCTGTTTAGGTGTTAAAGCACAAGTTTAAAAGAGCCACAGGTATTTCATCCATTTCCCTCTTGGCTGGATATTAGGTGGTTTAATTTTTCATTCTTTTTTTGGGGGGGGTACCAAATTTTTCATTCTTTTAAGTGAAATATTTTATTTTCAAAAAATTTTTAAATAATGTTGCACTGAAAATTCTTTTTTCAGTACTCAAAGTACTTCAGTACTAAAAGCAGTACCTGCTTTTCTCAGTACTTAAACAAATGCTCTTCTGAGATATACTAGGAAGTGAAATCGTGATTGAAAAGTATCTACATTTTTAATATTTTACTAAATACTGCAAAAATTAAGATTGTCTGAAGGGCTGTATTAATCTGCACTTGGACAGAACTCCCCGCTTGAAATAGTACTTTATCTTTTTGCTGTGGTTTTGACATCTCTGCATGGCATGTCCGTGGACATCTATGACCCATGAACCAGCATCCAGTGAGGTGAACCATCTTCATCCATCTCACTGGATGCTCAGTGGGGCCTTTCTATTCCCTACGAATTTTGTTTTCTGTAATTTGGATTTTTCATTTCTTTCTTCAGGAGCTATTAGATATTGAAAGTCTTGTATCTAGTCTATATATTATTTAACTGTTTTTTCTTTAAGTTTTGCTTTTTCCTGTACTGAATTGGTGGGTAAATTCCATGGCTTGCTCTCTCTGACATTTTCTTACAGCCGTGTCCATCCTGCCCCTGAACCAGCCAGCTGCTGACCTTCTTACTTTGACCATAATAAACTCCACCTTCATAACAACTTGTTCTTTCTTTATGCACATGATTTCCTGTTTTGAGTCCCAAGGAGAAAGTAGACCTGTTTTTATTAAAAAGTCCTTTCTTTTAAAGTTTCCTTTTCTTTGCTTTAGTAACTGTTCCTTCATTAGTTATTTCTCCTCTGGGTTGGGTTTGATGCTGTTTGATGATGTTCGATGAGGCATGGAAGTACATAAAACAGTTCATAAAGACTCCCAGGAAAGATGAGGAACATGCAAAAATGAAAATATTTTGTGCTATTTATGTGTATAGATGGACCAAATGGAGAGACATCTTATCCAAGTAGGTGTATCTATAATAGAACCTTCTTCAAATTCATCAGGGTTTTGTTTGTTTACTGAGTATTGATTATTTAGTTTTTTCCAATGCTAGGCATTGTGTAATATTCTAGATGGTGGTGAGTGCTTATGTTCCAATTCACCAATCTAGCATAATTGTGAGAAATCAATGGGGACATATCTGAATGGAATAACATAATTTAATGAAGTGATTAGATTTTAAGCACATGATTTGAAAATATTGCCCAGATGAAATCAGAAACAGCAGATTACTGCTTAGCTGAAAAGCATTGCTAGTTCTGTCCTGTGAGCTCTGAGGAGTTGGTACTGCATGTCTCTTCAGTTGTTGTCATCTTCATCCAGATCACTCAGGTGCTCAAAGTGAAAGGCTTCAATGTAGACCGACATTTGCTTGTTTTCTTAAGGGCTCTTAGTATCTTTGTAAAGAGTGCTGGGCTGATTCTGTTAGCAGTTTGGTTTCTTTCTTCATCAGCTGTGACAGTTACATTAAGTAGTCACTTGTTTAGAAGTTGACAAATGCCTTTGATTCAGGTACAGTGAATATCATCCTTAGGCTGTGAAATTACATGTAACAGGGGTCCATGAGAGGACTTCCTGTTGACTTTATAAAAACATCTTTGCTGCCACTTAGATATGAGCTTATTACTGATTAACTCTACTTTTTTCTTAAAATAAGTCTATGAGATTCATGCCTTGATGATAATTTTTTTTCTTAGGTAAGCATTTTTTCATTTTTCAAAGAGGAAATTTACTTTGAGTTTTCTCTCTTTTTGGAAAATGTTCACGTGACCAGCTGACATTTCTGAGTGTGTTGGGGTATTGCTTTTTATTGACTGTGGAGCTGGTGTGAGCAGCCTTTTGAGATATGGCAGTCACCTAGCCCCTCCTCTTCTCAGATCCCAGACTACAGGAACGCAGTCATCGTGGCCAAGTCTCCGGCCTCAGCCAAGAGGTAGGTGGGCGCTCGCAGCTGCTGTGCAAAGCCACACCTGAGTCCAGCCCATTGAATTCCAGTGTTCTGGGTCCCATTGCAGCAGCTCCCACTCTGGCCCTTGCTTTTTGACCTGGGGACTGACAGTGCATAGCCTGTCTGCCAATTTCATTTATTAGGTGATGATTCATCATCCTCCCTTGTCCCAGTCCCTGTCTCTGACTGCTGGTCACATTTCCTACCAGAAACCATCCAGGACTGTAGAGTCCTAGCCCTGCACTTGGGTAGCTGCTGGTGGTTCATCTTCACATCTGTGATTTAAAATACCAGCGGGGCGGAGGGGAGCGGGGGGAAATACCAGCGAATATATTTTGAGGTTGTTTACTGCCTTTTATTCAGAGAACTCAGTAATTTATTAACAGATAATTCTATCCAGCCAAGAAGCCACTGATTGGTATGTGTTAAAAAGTGACATTTTAAAAAACTTTCAGACACTGCAGTTGTGCAAATGGGGCAGTGCTGAGAGGTCCATGTAACTGGAGTAACTGATAAGACAGGGGTACAGAACTTGCAGTTGTGTTTGACTGAAAGGGTGTCAGACAGAGACATGCCCTGGGGGTGGTGTGGGTTCCAGAAAACAGTGTCTCAGTAAAGTGAGTCACATGGACGTTTGGTCTCCCAGTGCATATAAAGTTACGTTTACACTACACCACAGTCTGTTCAGTGTGCAGTAGTGTTATGTACTACAAACATTGTACATCCCTTCATCTAAAAATACTTTATTACTAAAAAATGCTCCCTATCATCTGAGCCTTCAATACTCTGCTGAGTAGTTAGCATGTTTTGTCTCATGTGTTGGTTCTCACTGTTAACCAGGTGAGCAGGTAGAGTGCATAGCTCCAAGTGAGGAAGCAGAGGCTTCAGGGAGGTGAACTAGCCTATAACACAGGCTCACTCGCTGGCTGCGTACCCACAGGCCCCGCAGGGGGACGTGTGTCATGTGGGTTCTCCACAGTCTGTCCTTGATTCCCAGAAGCTGAGGTTGTTTCATTCTCCTTTTTTACTAATCTCTTGGGAAACTTCATTTTCTGAGTTCCTGTGATACTTCTCTGTAGACATGAGCAGAAACCACTTTGCGTGGCTGTGACCCATCTCCTGCTCTCCCTAGGGCCCAGTCTTTCGCCGAGCGCCTGCGACTGGGCATTGCGGTGATTCATGGGGAAGCACAGGACGCAGAGTCCGACCTGGTGGACGGGCGGCACTCCCCGCCCATGGTCAGGAGCGCAGCCGCCATCCACCCCAGCCTGGAGATCCCCAGTAAGCACGCAGTCCTGGGTCACTTCCTCTTTGCCTTTAAGGCTGACTTAATTTCTTTATTGAATGTGAAGTACTTCTTGTCTTTTTGTTTCTTAAGTTGACAAAAACTGGTACCTTTTTCTGACTGTGACAAATGCATCTCTGATGGCCTCTTAGCAGTGGTCTGTCTGATCCCAGCAAGACCCATGAACATGCCCAGTTTAGACTCACTTGTGGCCCAACAGGGATCGCATTCGTCCACTCAGTAGTGTGTGCTGGAGCAGAGGTTAACGCGGGCAGAAAGCTTTAGGTGCACAAGTTATTCACGGTCCTGTTATTTCTGATGCAAAATACTAGACAAGTAAATAGTTCAGAGGGGAGGCCTTGGTGAAGAATGTCGCATCAGCACAACTCATTATGCAGCCCTTTGAAGGAATTGACTGGAAACAAGAGAAAACCTGAGGAATGTGTGTGAATAAGGCAGAGTGTCTTATTCACTGTCTTCTGCCTGGGCCAGGAGGGAACATGAGGAATGTGGTTGTGACTGGCTGTTGGAGTTGTGCATAAGTTTCTTTTTGTCTTTAAGAAACTTCTTTCAAGCTTTAATAATGCCTTTTCAATGGGAAGAAAAAATACTGCTTTTGTTTGAGTCTCTTAGGGAGAAAAAGCTTTTCCTCTAGCCTCTTTAGGTTCACTGCTCTGGAGGCTGCAGTGAAATAAAAACTGTCAACAGATTAGCAAGAGAGAAGGCAGATTTTAGGAGAAGGTTGGAATTTGGGGCTTAGGGGAAGGGGAGTAGGGCAGGGGCTCTGATGGGAAGACGAATGGCTCTTGGGAAGGGCGAGGGGAGACAGGACCGTGTGTGGCAATGTCTGTGTAGGAGCGGCACTGACCTCTGGTCTGGGTGATGAGAGCCAGGCTTCTGTGTTGTTCCTGGATCAGGATTTATGACAACTGAATTCTTTTGGGGGGCTCTGCTTTTAGGCAGATAAAAGGATGTCAGGAAATCAGATGCAGAAACTTGTGTGTGTGTTCTCTTCTGACCAGTGCTGATTCCTAAAGAAAAGCCCCCAATCACAGTTGTTGGTGACGTGGGAGGAAGGATCGCCATCATCGTGGTACGTGTGCCTCTTCTGTGTTACTGATTGTCGTATTTACCCTCATTAGCTTGTCAGCTCACCTTGTTAATTGTGCTGGGGATCGTGCTATGGCCAGGTAAGTCTCACTTAAGTTGGTGGGTGTCTTAGGCTAAATGTTTGCTTTGGTCTAAAAACTGGGAGTTGTTAGGTGACCTCCAACTTCTGTCCGACATGACTCCCAGGACCCTCCTTGGACTCGGACATGTCCTAGAACAGCTCTCAGAACCCAGGCAGACACTAACTTCCCAGAAGCTCCCTGAACCCTGTGAGGGGGTCATTAACTCCATTTCCAGCCCCCTCCCCTCTCTGGAGGAGTTGAGGGGGCTGAAAATGCCGAGCTTCTCATCATGGCCTGGTCTTTCTGGGACCAGCCCCGCCCAGGAGCCCTCCAGAGTCACTGAATAAAGACAAGAGACTCTTGTCGTGCCCTCATTACTGAGGCATCACAGGTGCTTTAGAAGCCTGCTGTCAGGATCCAGGGACAGAAACCACCATATGTATTTTCTATTACCTCATTCTGGGAGTCTGTGAGATTAGAAACCACTAGACTGTGTATTTTGTTAATAGTAATTATTGTTTTTCCATTATAAAAGTATATATAAGACCCCATTTCCCATCCACTCAGTGGAGAAAATTTGGAAAATAGGAAAAGTAGCACCAGAGGGGAAAGAACCTGGTGGAGTCAAAGCATCTCCTACAGATGCCGTACTGGGCATGAACGTACGGGTGCGTGTTCCTGGAGCCCCTGCCTGGTGGAGCATTGCTCTGGAGAATAGGGACAGAGAGACAAGGGCCCAGGGGCCCTGAAGTGACAGCTGTCATGACTGTCCAGCTGGGAGGCCCAGAGGGAACACCACGGAAGCCAGTGACCTTGCTGTCTGGACCGGGTCACTGTGGACAGTGAGCATGTCACAGCAGAATCAGCCCTTCCCCTCTCCCCATGGTCTAGACTCACCTCTGCACATGTCTTTAGTCCCTCCTCTCTCCCTGTAGTCTAGACTCACCTTTGCACAAGTGCTCATGTCTTTTGCTGCGTCTGTAATGCCAGGATGACATCATCGACGATGTAGACAGCTTCCTGGCCGCCGCGGAGACCCTAAAGGAGAGGGGTGCATATAAGATCTTCGTGATGGCGACCCACGGCCTGCTGTCCTCTGACGCCCCCCGACTGATCGAGGAGTCTGCCATCGATGAGGTAACAGAGCCAGGCCACGTGTGGTCACAGCTGCTGGTGTATGTGGGCCCCTGTCCTGAGGTCGCGAGAGCAGGTGGAGAGTTAAGAGTGGATTCCCGGCATGAGTGCTGTTTGTTGGTCACTGGCTGTAGCCTCTGCTCCTGATAGTGGCAGTGGGTGGTAGTTTTAGTAACTTCTATCGATGGAGTACACGGTGCCTGCAAGTACTGCCCGGGGTCAGGCACACATCCACCCTGAGCTCTGATACACTCCTGTGGGGAGAGTGAGAGACATGCAGGGACCTCAGGTTGGGCAGCCATGAGGCGCACATGGGTTCAGACCCTATTTGCCTGATGCTGAGGCCCAGCTCCCCCTGACAGACACCCGTGATGTGACAGAGAGGAGGGCATGCTGGCCATTTTCCTACCCGCCTGTGGCACCTGGCTGAAGTGAGCCTAGCAGGCGTCCCTACCCTGCTGTGTCCACCTCGGCCCAGCGCCTGGCTGTTGAGGTGAACCAAGCAGGCATCCCTGCCCTGCTGTGTCCGCCTCAGCCCAGCGCCTGTCTGGTGAAGTGAGCCAAGCAGGCGTCCCTGCTATGCTCTGTCCACCTTGGCCCAGGGCCTGGCTGGCTGGAGAGCGATTGTGTGAATCACGTGTTTATTATCTTTTAAGAAATAAAAATGCTGTCTCCTGTACATTCCTGGAAGATCAGGCAGAGAGCCAGTCTGAGTCCTCACGGTGGCCAGGTGATTGCATTCTCGGTGCTGGTTTGGCATGATCCCTGACCATCCCATTCAAGTCTCGTGTGTGGACTTTCTTGTTATGAGCTGTCTTGAGGCTTATTTTGGAAGTAGGAAATATGTATTATAAATAATAACTTGAGAAGTATTCCCATCCTCTGTTTTTTTTTAAAGAAGGCTGAGTTTTTTTTTATTTATAGCTTTTTAAAAATGTTTGTTTCTCCTTTTTTAGATGTTTTATCAAATCTTAACTTTTTAAAATAGCAGCTTTATTGAGATATACCGGAAAGTGTCACTCAGTCATGTCTGACTCTGTGTGACCCCATAGACTATACAGACCATGGAATTCTCCAGGCAAGAATACTGGAGTGGGTAGCATTTCCCTTCTCCAGGGGATCTTCCCAACCCAGGGATTGAACCCAGGTCTCCCACATTGCAGGATTCTTTACCAGCTGAGCCACAAGGGAAGTCCAAAGTCCCCACTTATCCACAGGGGATGGGTTCCACGGCCTGCCGCGGGATGTCCAAAACTGTGCAGGATAGTACTGAACCCTGTGTGTAGTCTGTGATGAAGTTTGTTAGGCACAGTAGGAGATTAACAATGACTAATGATAAAATATAACTATTATAACAACATACCTTATTGTGCAAATTTAATGCCTTTTTTGTCTTAACTAAGCACTTACCACACACTGTAGCCATAACTTTTGTGGTTTGAGGTCCAACAGCAAAACCAGCATGAGTTTGTTTCCTTCTACACAATTTCATAGATGGATGATTCATTCTTACCAGGGATCTTCACAATCTCAGTTCTTTCCCTGAGAACTTTTGCCTTTTTGCTTAAAGGAAACACTTAACAGCTTCTCTTTGGTGTATCTGAATTGCCGGTATCACTGCTCTTGTGGTCTGGGGCCATTATTAAGTCAAATAAGGGTCCGCTGGTCACAGGCACTGAGTCACTGCCGGGGTGGGGTCTGCCGGACAGAGGGATGAGTCCCCTCCCAGATGGGGCACCACGGTGTGAGGTTTCCTCACACTACTCAGCTCTCTGCACGATTTAAGACGTTTGGGTTATTTATTTCTGGAACCTTCCATGTAATGTTTTCAGACTGAGGTTGACTGGGGGTAACTGAAACCATGTAATGTGAAAGCTTGGATGGTAGGTGGGAGGAAGGTCTATAGTTCACATGCCTTATGACTGACCCATTTAAAGTATACGAGAAAGACAAATGTCATATATTGCTTATATGTGGAGTCTTTAAAAAATGGTGCAAATGAGCCTATTTACAAAACAGAAGTAGTCACAGATGTAGAAAACAAACTTGTGGTCACCAAGGGAGACAGAGGGAGAGGGATAAATCGGGAGATTTGGATTGACATAGATACACTATGATGTGTAAAATAGATGGTCAACAAGGACCTGGTGTATAGCACAGGGCACTCTACCCATCAATATTCTCTAATGCCGTGTATGGAAAAGAAGCTAAAAAGGAGTGGATATGTGCATATGTATAATTGATTCACTGTGCTGTACAACAAAAACACATCATAAGTCAACTCCAATGCAAATTCATTTAAAAAATTAAGTATATAATAATTTTCAGTATTATCACAGAACTGTGCAGCCATTACCACCCCCACTTTTAGAACACTTTCAGGCTGCCACAGTGGAACTCCTTACCTGTTGTCTGCCTCCGTTTCTTCTCAACCCACAAATCTTTAGGTGGCCGCTAATCCGCTGTTTGTCTCTTTAACAGGTTTACCTAACCTGGCCTTCTCATATAAATGGAGTCGTATAATACATGCCTTTGGTGTCTGGCTCCTTTCACTAGCATAATGTTTTGAAAGTTCACCCGTGTTGCAGCAGGTGTCAGTACTTCATTCCTTATTTTTGCCTAATGGTATTTCATTGCCTGGATGTAGCACATTTTGCTTTCTATTCATAATTTGGGTTGTTTCCTCTTTTTGACTATTGTAAATAACACTATTACGAACTTTTATGTACAGGTTTTCAGATGGAGATGTTTTCATTTCTCTTGGGTGTCTACCTAGGAGAAGAATTGCTGGATCACACGTTAACTGTATGTTTAACCATTTGAGGAACCTCCAGGCTGTTTTCCAACACAGCTGAACCAGTTTGCATTCCCACCAGCAGTGAATGAGGCTTCCAGTTTCTCCACGTCCTTGCCCATACTTGCTGTCATCTGTCTCTATAGCTGTCACAGTGGGTGCAAACCTTAACCTAAGATGCAGGTTGTGTTCACACTGACTGAACTCATACTGAAGGCAGAGTAGACCCCAGTCCTGGAAGTAGGACCTCAAAAGGGTGAGAATGTGTCACGTTTTCATATCCATCCAGGAGGCTACTTGGTGTTACGACCTCTCCTTTCTTCCTCTTGATTGGCAGGTGGTGGTTACCAATACAATTCCACATGAAATCCAGAAGCTCCAGTGCCCCAAAATCAAAACTGTGGATATCAGCATGACCCTCTCGGAAGCCATCCGTCGGATTCACAATGGGGAGTCCATGTCCTACCTTTTCAGAAACATAGGTTTAGATGACTGAACACTGTCCTCTTAAAAACTCCCAAGGGCCACACTGGAGTCATGAGCGTCCGTACTCTGAGGCGCATGCCCAGCTGGATGCATTTCACGGGGGCCAGCTGTGTCTTGTTCCTTCCTTTTGTTAATTTCTATGAAGACAGACCCACTTTTTATGTCCATTTGGGTGTTTGTGAGTTTGAGGGGCAATTTTTATAAAAGAAAAACTATATTCTCCTCATAAATAGAATAAATTAAGACCTGGTTGTATTCAGTTTAACCATTTAAAAAATAACTTGAAAAAAAACTTTTAAGCTCACAAACGGCCTTTATCGAAAGTTGCTGCAGCCCAAGTGCTTTTAAAAAGTTAGTAAAATAAAATGATCTGCTGTATGATACTGCAGTTAAAAAGCCAAAAAGATTATGCTGTTAAATCCAGTAAATTACATTTTTAGAAACGCTTTTATAGACAAGCATATGGAATATGTGACGGTTATTTATTTTCTGCAACAAAAGAAGGAATAAAAACATACTGTGTGTGTGTGTGTGTGTTTTTTTTAATTTTGTGTTTTGGCAATGGTTTTGTAACTAAAATAAAGTGGAAGCTGAATATCCATGTGTGGATGTTGAAGTGTTGGTCAGCTTGTGGGGATTTCTGCAACTTTAGGTGGTGTAGTTGTGTCTTTGGGATGTAATGTTCCCTGTTCTGTTTGTCCAGGGCCCTGCACGTTCATGACGCATAGTCACTTGACTGCAGCAGGAGAGGAGTTGGGACACCAGCATGAGCTACTGGGGTCAGGTCAGGAGTCGGCATGAGCTGCCGTCTGCATCTTGGCGTGGCTTTGTTCTGCTCCTTGTCGGATAGCACAGTCATACTCAAAACAAAATGCACCGCTGCATGCTGTGGATGATGAGGTGCTGGAGGGAGGGGGTTCCAGAGGGCAAGTGCTGTGACCCTAGTCAGTGTCGAGCATCTCATATTGTTTGTCAGAGTTCAGAGCCCAACACTCTGCCTTAGAGTTTATCAGGTGTGAGATACGGGGTCATCTAACCACAGTCCCCTCCTGCTCATGCACACAAAAAAAGAAGCCTTTCTTACAGAGAGAAAAATTGCTTTTTTTTCTTCTAGAAAACCTTAAACCTTTGCTTTCTGAGCATGTGCTCAGAAATACCTGAGAAAGCCATAAGCTTGCACCTCTGTCTGACCTTGGGTTTCTGTGCAAGCAAGACGTGAGGGCCCCAGTGGGGTTGTAGATTTCCTGGCTGAGTGTTGACGGCATGCCCAGGACTCACAGCCCACCTGCAAATTGGGAATGCTGTTCTCTCTCTCTTTTTTGGTTTCAGAGTTTTATGGAAGTGTGTGATGACTCACTAGCTGACCACTAAGCTGACTGTCCAGAGATTTCAGTTGCCACAAACAATGAAGAATGCAGACTTTACAGAATCAGTTGAGAAAAGCAGACAGACCCTGTGGATGGAGAAGACCCTGATTTCCATCACATGATATTAGAAATAGCAGTTTTCAACAACAAAAAGTTTCGAGGCGTCTAAAGAAACAAGGTTGCACCCATATACAGGGTCTTCCTTGAGGAAGCTCAGACTTTAAATGTACTAGACAAAGACTTTAAATCATTTATTTTAAACATGCTCAAAAAACTAAAGGAAAGTATAGGAATTATATGTCACCGAATGGAGGATATCAATAAAGAGGAATAATAAAAATGAATCAAATGGGGAGGATTTGTGGAAGATGGTGGAATAGGAAGCACCAGGAATCTGTCTCCATCTAAACAGTGGCAAATCCATCTAATTATTTTGAAATTCTGGAGTCTTGAGGGTTTGCAACTTCCAGGGAAAGTGTTAGACGGTAAATGTAGCTTCCTTTTGTCAAATCCAGCTCTTAGTAAAGTTGCTGATACCTGACCCAGACTCAACCCTGCAGCAGGCAGCTCTGCATACATTCCTGGAGCAATCTGCACAGTTTTGTGGGAGCCAGGATAGGCAAGAAGTCCCCTCCTCCAGACAGCAGAAATCTGTGCTCTGATGGCAAGTAGCTACTTCTTGGCACAGAGATCCAAAGAGGCTGGTAACCATTGTTACTTCACCCTGCCCCACACCCCTACCATTGTTGCAAGCTCCACCCTGCTCCCGCTGAAGAAGGGGTAGTTCCTAACTCACTCTATGAGGCCAGCATTACCCTAGGACAAAAACCAGACAAAGATATTACAAGAAAAGTAAACCAAAGTCCAAGATCTCAAGAACATAGGTGCAAAAATCCTCAACAAAATATTAGCAAATTCATTCCAACAATGTATAAAAAGAATTATGCACAACCTAGTGGATTTATCCCAGATATGCAAGACTTTCCTCAGCAGTTGAAAATCGCTTCATGTAATCCATCATACCAACAGACTAAAGAAAAATAATGATTATATCAATCAATGCAGAAAAAGCACCTGACAAAATTCAACATCCATTCATGACAAAAGCTGAGTGAAATAGGAATAGAGAGGGAACTTGATCTTGTTGAAAAATATCTACTGATAGCCTGCAGTGAACATCATACTTAGTGGTGAGAAACTAGAAGCTTTCCCACTAAGATCAGGAATAAGCCAAGAATGTCCCCTCTCATCATTTGTTTTCAATATTTTGAAAACTATTCAAAATATTCAATAGCTATTGAATAGCTTATTCAATAGCTTATTTCAATAAGCTGATGCAATAAGGCAAGAAGGATTTAAAAGGTACACAAATGGGGAAGGAAGAAATAAAACTTTTGTTCTCAGATGATATGATCACCTATGTAGAAAATATGAATCAAGAACAACTCTCCCAACTCATTACTAATAAGTGATTATATCAAGATTGTAGGATAAAAGTCAATTGCTTTCCTGTACCAGCAAAGAACAAGTGGAATTTGAAAAAGTAAAAATACAAAACCGTATACACTATCAACACAAAAATGACATATTAAGTATAAATCTAACTAAATAGGCATAAAATCTATGTAAGGGAAACTACAAAATGGATGAAATAAATTTTTAAAATCTAAATGGAGAAATAGCCTATGTTCATGGATAGGAAGACTTGTCAACATGTCAGTGCTTTCCAATTTGGTCTAAAGATTCAATGAAATTTCAATGAAGATTCCACCAGATTATTTTGTGGATTTTGTCAAACTGATTCTAAAGTTTACATGGAGAGATAGAAGACTCAGAATAGCCAAGGCAGTAATTGAAGGAAAAGAACATATTCACACTCCCTCTCTTCAAGCCATCTGTAAAGTTGCCATAATCAGGAGTGTGGTGGGACTTCCCAGGTGGGCCAGTGGTTTAAGACTCTGCATGTCCACTTCAGGGGGTGTGGGTTCCCCTGGTCAGGGAACTAAGATCCCACATGCCCTATGGCAAAGCCAAAAACAACAACAAAAAAATATTGTTGAAAAAAAGACGGGAGGGAGGAGCCAAGATGGCGGAGGAATAGGACGGAGAGACCACTTTCTCTCCTACAAATTCATCGAAAGAACATTTGAATGCTGAGCAAATTTCACAAAACAACTTCTGATCGCTAGCAGAGGACATCAGGCGCCCAGAAAAGCAGCCCATTGTCTTCGAAGGGAGGTAGGACAAAATATAAACGACAATAAGGGAGTCAAAAGAGCTACGGACGGAGACCCATCCCGGGAAGGGAGTCTTAATAGAGGAGGTTTCCAATCACCAGGAAACCCTCTCACTGGCGGGACTGGGGGAAGTTTTCGGCATTCTAACTGGGAGGAAAAATTAAACAAGGCCCACAGATTACGTGCCTAAAAGCAACTCCCAGCAGAAAAGTACCCCAGACGCCCGTACCCGCCAGCAACAAGCGGGGCGGAACGGAGAGGAGCGGGCGGCATTGCTTAGAGTAAGGACCGGCCCGAAGACCCTGAGAGCAATCGGAGGGAGCTTTTTTAAACTGTGGGATAGCAAGGGACAAAATTAACTGGCCCGAACACACTGCCGGTGGTTCGCAAAACAAAGGGACTGAGAATCTCCAGAGAAGAGCAGGCCCATCCCCGCTGGAGGTAGGAGGCAGGGGGAAGGGGAAAAGGGCAAACTTAGCCCCTGAGAAGCCACCCCCTCCCACACTGCAAACAGGCCCCCGGTTCCTATCTAAAGACTTCCTGAGACCCGACTGGCGGCGCGCGCTGGGGCCGCGGAGGGAAAAAGTGCGCCGTACCCGGGGAGATTGCGCCCAAGCCTCTGGCTGCCTGAACCGCTCAGGCCGGGGAAGGCACAAAACGCAGGAGCAACCGAATCTGCGCTTTTGTGGAGTACCCGAAAACTGGAACCGCACTCAACGCAGGGCCCACTCCATATAGAGCAGCCGGGAGCCTGAGCAGTGTTGACGGCGAAAGCACAGACACCCGTGAGCGGGGCAAACCCAGTGTGACCGGAACACGGTGAGTGCCATCCACACAGAGCGGTATCTGTCTGCAGCGCCCCGCCCTCCCAGTAGCAGGACTGAACTGAACTAGAGAACCTAAATAAGAGATCACCTCCTCCCGCCTGTGTCAGGGCGGAAATTAGACACCAAAGAGACGGCAAACAGAAGCCAAATAAACAAAAGGAACCGCTTCAGAAAGGACCGGTGCAACAGATTAAAATCCCTGAAGGTAACACCGACTACACGGGAAGGGGCCTACAGATATTGAGAAGTGTAAGCTGGAAAGAGGAGCTATCTGAAATTGAACTGAACCTACGCTGACCGCAACAACTCCAGAGAAATTCCTAGATATATATGTACATATATTTTTTTTAATTAAAAAAAAATTTTTTTTTCTTTCCTTTTTTTTATTTTTTATTTTTTCTCTTTTATTTTCTTTTATAATTCCCTATTACTCCCCCATTACTCCTCAACTTTCATTTTCATATATTTTTACGATTTTTTTAATTAGGGAAAAAAGAAATTTTTTTTTTCTTTTTTTTTCCTTTTTCTTGTTTTCCTCTCCTATTTCCTTTTAAAGTCCTCTAATACTCCTCTATTATTCCTTAACTTTCATTTTCATTTCACTATAACCTTGCCAAAAAAAAAAAAAGAGAGAGAGAGAAACCCTATTTTTAAACCAAACTTCATATACAGTTCTAAATTTTTTTTGTGTTTTTGTTTATAAATATTGTATTTCAAAGAGTCTAACCTCTACACTAGATTTTCAATCTTTGTTTTTCAGTAGTATGTGATATAAATTTTGGTCATTTAAGAATCCAATATTCAGTTCCCATTTCTATTCAGGAGTGTGGTGATACTCTCCCACTTTTGACTCTCTGTTTTCTACCTCAGAACACCTCTATTTCCTCCATTCCCCTTCTCTTCCCAATCCAACTCTGTGAATCTTTGTGGGTGTCTGGGCTACGGAGAACACTTTGGGAACAGATAACTGCATAGATCTGTCTCTCTCCTCTTGAGTCCCCTTTTTCTCCTCCTGCTCACCTCTATCTCCTTCCTCCCTCTCCTATTCTTCATGTAACTCTGTGAACCTCTCTGGTTGTCTCTCACGGTGGAGAATCTTTTCACCATTAATCTAGAAGTTTTATTATCAGTGCTGTATAGTTGGAGAAGTCTTGAGACTATTGGAAGAATAAAACTGAAATCCAGAGGCAGGAGACTTGAGCCCAAATCCTGAGAAAACCAGAAAACTCCTGACTACATGGAACATTAAGGAATAAGAGACCATCCAAAAGCTTCCATACCTACACCAAAACCAACCACCACCCAAGAGCCAATAAGCTCCAGTTCAAGACATACCACGCAAATTCTTTAGCAACGCAGGAACATAGACCTGAGTGTCAACATACATGCTCTCCAAAGTCACACCTAACACAGAGACCCATCGCAAAACTCATTACTGGACACTCCATTGCACTCCAGAGAGAAGAAATCCAATTCCACGCACCAGAACGCTGACTCAAGCTTCCCTAACCAGGAAACCTTGACAAACCAATCGTCCAACCCCACCCACTGGGTGAAACCTCCACAATAAAAAGGAACCTCAGACCACAAGAATACAGAAAGCCCACTCCAGACACAGCAATCTAAACAAGATGAAAAGGCAGAGAAATACCCAACAGCTAAAGGAACATGAAAAAAGCCCACCAAGTCAAACAAAAGAGGAGGAAATAGGGAATCTACCTGAAAAAGAATTTAGAATAATGATAATAAAAATGATCCAAAATCTTGAAAACAAAATGGAGTTACAAATAAATAGCCTGGAGACAAAGATTGAGAAGATGCAAGAAAGGTTTAACAAGGACCTAGAAGAAATAAAAAAAGTCAATTAAAAATTAATAATGAAATAAATGAGATCAAAAACACTCTGGAGGGAACCATGAGTAGAATAACAGAGACAGAAGATAGGATAAGTGAGTTAGAAGATAAAATGGTGGAAATAAATGAAGCAGAGAGGAAAAAAGAAAAAAGAATCAAAAGAAATGAGGACAACCTCTGGGACAATGTGAAACGCCCCCACATTCGAATCATAGGAGTCCCAGAAGAAGAAGACAAAAAGAAAGGCCATGAGAAGATACTCGAGGAGATAATAGCTGAAAACTTCCCTAAAATGGGGAAGGAAATAGCCAACCAAGTCCAAGAAACCCAGAGAGTCCCAAACAGGATAAACCCAAGGCGGTTTAACCCCAAGACACATATTAATCAAATTAACAAAGATCAAACACAAAGAACAAATATTAAAAGCAGCAAGGGAGAAACAACAAATAACACACAAAGGGATTCCCATAAGGATAACAGCTGATCTATCAATAGAAACCCTTCAGGCCAGAAGGGAATGGCAGGACATACTTAAAGTAATGAAAGAGAATAACCTACAACCTAGATTACTCTACCCAGCAAGGATCTCATTCAGATATGAAGGAGAACTCAAAAGCTTTACAGACAAGCAAAAGCTGAGAGAATTCAACACCACCAAACCAGCTCTTCAACAAATACTAAAGGATCTTCTCTAGACAGGAAACACAGAAAGGTGGTATAAACGTGAACCCCAAACAACAAAATAAATGGCAACGGGACCATATCTATCAATAATTACCTTAAATGTAAATGGGTTGAATGCCCCAACCAAAAGACAAAGGCTGGCTGAATGGATACAAAAGCAAGACCCCTATATATGCTGTCTACAAGAGACCCACCTCAAAGCAAGGGACACATACAGACTAAAAGTGAAGGGCTGGAAAAAAATATTCCACGCAAACGGAGACCAAAAGAAAGCAGGAGTCGCAATACTCATATCAGATAAAATAGACTTTCAAATTAAGTCTGTGAAAAGAGACAAAGATGGACACTACATAATGATCAAAGGATCAATCCAAGAAGAAGATATAACAATTATAAATATATATGCACCCAACATAGGAGCACCGCAATATGTAAGGCAAACGCTAACGAGTATGAAAGAGGAAATTAATAGTAACACAATAATAGTAGGAGACTTGAATACCCCACTCACAACTATGGATAGATCAACTAAACAGAAAATGAACAAGGAAACACAAACTTTAACGGACACAATGGACCAGCTAGACCTAATTGACATCTATAGGATGTTTCACCCCAAAACAATCAACTTCACCTTTTTCTCAAGTGCACACGGAACCTTCTGCAGAATAGATCACATCCTGGGCCATAAATCTAGTCTTGGTAAATTCAAAAAGATTGAAATCATTCCAGTCATCTTTTCTGACCACAGTGCAGTAAGATTAGATCTCAATTACAGGAAAAAAATTATTAAAAATTCAAACATATGGAGGCTAAACAACACGCTTCTGAATAACCAACAAATCATAGAAGAAATCAAAAAAGAAATCTAAATATGCATAGAAATGAATGAAAATGAAAACACAACAACCCAAAACCTATGGGACACTGTAAAAGCAGTGCTAAGGGGAAGATTCATAGCATTACAGGCCTACCTCAAGAAACAAGAAAAAAGTCAAATAAATAACCTAACTCTACACCTAAAGCAACTAGAGGAGGAAGAAATGAAGAACCCCAGGGTTAGTAGAAGGA
Source organism: Odocoileus virginianus (assembly GCF_023699985.2). Lineage (NCBI taxonomy): Eukaryota > Metazoa > Chordata > Mammalia > Artiodactyla > Cervidae > Odocoileus > Odocoileus virginianus. Next base: position 32,628,009 of record NC_069690.1, on the reverse strand, counting down.
AAGAAATCTTAAAAATTAGGGCAGAAATAAATGCAAAAGAAACTAAAGAGATCATAGCAAAAATTAACAAAGCTAAAAGCTGGTTTTTTGAAAAAATAAACAAAATTGACAAACCATTAGCAAGACTCATTAAGAAACAAAGGGAGAAGAACCAAATTAACAAAATTAGAAATGAAAATGGAGAGATCACAACAGATAACACTGAAATACAAAGGATCATAAGAGACTACTACCAGCAGCTCTATGCCAATAAAATGGACAACTTGGAAGAAATGGACAAGTTCTTAGAGAAGTATAACTCCAAAACCGAACCAGGAAGAAATAGAAGATCTTAACAAACCCATCACAAGCAAGGAAATCGAAACTGTAATCAGAAATCTTCCAGCAAACAAAAGCCCAGGACCAGATGGCTTCACAGCTGAATTCTACCAAAAATTTAGAGAAGAGCTAACACCTATCTTACTCAAACTCTTCCAGAAAATTGCAGAAGAAGGTAAACTTTCAAACTCATTCTATGAGGCCACCATCACCCTAATTCCAAAACCAGACAAAGATGCCACAAAAAAAGAAAACTACAGGCCAATATCACTGATGAACATAGATGCAAAAATCCTTAACAAAATTCTAGCAAACAGAATCCAACAACATATTAAAAAAATCATATATCATGACCAAGTGGGCTTTATCCCAGGAATGCAAGGATTCTTTAATATCTGCAAGTCAATCAATGTAATACACCACATTAACAAATTGAAAGATAAAAACCATATGATTATCTCAATAGATGCAGAAAAAGCCTTTGACAAAATTCAACATCCATTTATGATTAAAACTCTCCAGAAAGCAGGAATAGAAGGAACATACCCCAACATAATAAAAGCTATATATGACAAACCCACAGCAAGCATCACCCTCAATGGTGAAAAATTGAAAGCATTTCCCCTGAAATCAGGAACAAGACAAGGGTGCCCACTCTCACCACTACTATTCAACATAGTTTTGGAAGTTTTGGCCACAGCAATCAGGGCAGAAAAAGAAGTAAAAGGAATCCAGATAGGAAAAGAAGAAGTGAAACTCTCTCTGTTTGCAGATGACATGATCCTCTACATAGAAAACCCTAAAGACTCCACCAGAAAATTACTAGAGCTAATCAATGAATACAGTAAAGTTGCAGGATATAAAATTAACACACAGAAATCTCTTGCATTCCTATACACTAACAATGAGAAAACAGAAAGAGAAATTAAGGAAACAATACCATTCACCATTGCAACAAAAAGAATAAAATACTTAGGAGTATATCTACCTAAAGAAACAAAAGACCTGTACATAGAAAACTATAAAACACTGATGAAAGAAATCAAAGAGGACACAAACAGATGGAGAAATATACCGTGTTCATGCATTGGAAGAATCAATATTGTCAAAATGGCTATACTACCCAAAGCAATCTATAGATTCAATGCAATCCCTATCAAACTACCAACGGTATTTTTCACAGAACTAGAACAAATAATTTCACAATTTGTATGGAAATACAAAAAACCTCGAATAGCCAAAGTAATCCTGAGAAAGAAGAATGGAACTGGAGGAATCAATCTGCCTGACTTCAGATTATACTACAAAGCCACAGTCATCAAGACAGTATGGTACTGACACAAAGACAGAAATATAAATCAATGGAACAGAATAGAAAGCCCAGAGATAAATCCACTAACCTATGGTCACCTTATCTTCGACAAAGGAGGCAAGGATATACAATGGAAAAAAGACAACCTCTTTAACAAGTGGTGCTGGGAAAACTGGTCAACCACCTGTAAAAGAATGAAACTAGAACACTTTCTAACACCATACACAAAAATAAACTCAAAATGGATTAAAGATCTAAATGTAAGACCAGAAACTATAAAACTCCTAGAGGAGAACATAGGCAAAACACTCTCCGACATAAATCACAGCAGGATCCTCTATGACCCACATCCCAGAATTTTAGAAATAAAAGCAAAAATAAACAAATGGGACCTAATGAAACTTAAAAGCTTTTGCACAACAAAGGAAACTATAAGCAAGGTGAAAAGACAGCCCTCAGATTGGGAGAAAATAATAGCAAACGAAGCAACAGACAAAGGATTAATCTCAAAAATATACAAGCAACTCCTCCAGCTCAACTCCAGAAAAATAAATGACCCAATCCAAAAATGGGCCAAAGAACTCAACAGACATTTCTCCAAGGAAGACATACAGATGGCAAAAAAAAAAAGCACATGAAAAGATGCTCAACATCACTCATTATCAGAGAAATGCAAATCAAAACCACAATGAGGTACCATTATACGCCAGTCAGGATGGCTGCTATCCTAAAGTCTACAAGCAATAAATGCTGGAGAGGGTGTGGAGAAAAGGGAACCCTCTTACACTGTTGGTGGGAATGCAAATTAGTACAGCCACTATGGAAAACAGTGTGGAGATTTCTTAAAAAGCTGGAAATAGAACTGCCATATGACCCAGCAATCCCACTTCTGGGCATACACACCAAGGAAACCAGATCTGAGACACGTGCACCCCAATGTTCATCGCAGCACTGTTTATAATAGCCAGGACATGGAAGCAACCTAGATGCCCATCAGCAGACGAATGGATGAGGAAGCTGTGGTACATATACACCATGGAATATTACTCAGCCATTAAAAAGAATTCATTTGAATCAGTTCTACTGAGATGGATGAAACTGGAGCCCATTATACAGAGCGAAGTAAGCCAGAAAGATAAAGACCATTACAGTATACTAACACATATATATGGAATTTAGAAAGATGGTAACGATAACCCTATATGCAAAACAGAAAAAGAGACTCAGATGTATAGAACAGACTTGTGGACTCTGGGAGAAGGCGAGGGTGGAATGTTTCAAGAGAACAGCATTGAAACATGTATATTATCTAGGGTGAAACAGATCACCAGCCCAGGTTGGGTGCATGAGACAAGTGCTCGGGCCTGCTGCACTGGGAAGACCCAGAGGGATTGGGTGGAGAGGGAGGTGGGAGGGGGGACCGGGATGGGGAATACATGTAAATCCATGGCTAATTCATTTCAATGTATGACAAAAACTACTGTAATGATGTAAAGTAATTAGCCTCCAACTAATAAAAATAAATGGAAAAAAAAAAAAAAGACGGATCAGTTGAACAGAACAGAGAATGCTCATAAACAGACCCACATAAATATAGTTAACCAATCTTTACAAAGGAGCAAAGGCAACACAGTGGACCAGAAATATTCTTTTCAACAAACAGGGCTTAAATAACTGGATGACAGTGTGAAAGTGTTAGTCACTCAGTCATGTCCAGCTTTTTGTGACCCCATGGACTGTAGCCCCCCCAGGCTCCTCTGTCCATGGAATTCTCCAGGCAAGAATACTGAGTGGGTAGCCATTCCCTTCTCCAGGGGATCTTCCCAACCCAGGAATCAAACCTGGGTCTCTGGCATTGCGGACAGATTCTTTACTGTCTGAGCCACCAATAACTGGTTATTCACATGCAGGGAAAAAAAAAAGGAATGCAGACTTAAATGTAAAAGTCAAACTCCTAGAAGAAAATCTGGATGACCTTGGTTATTGCAATGGTTTTTTTCAGATATGACACCAAAGGATGATCCATGAAAGAAATAATTGATAAACTGGAATTCACTAAAGTTAAAAACTTCTGCTCTGTGATACTCAGTGTTAAGAGTGAAAGACCTGTCATAGACTAGGACAAGTCTTTGGAAAACAATTATCTGATAAAGGACTAGTAAAGAGAACAATTAAATCTCCATAAGAAAATAAAAACCTGATTAAAAATGAACCATAAAACTTGGAAGTGAGATTACGATATGCTTAGATTTAAGTGATTTTTAGAAAGAAAATTCCGGGATTGATTTGTTATTATTGAAATTCCACTAAGACAAAGTAATAGGACTTTGTTTTTGATCAGTTAAATAGACATCAGTGTCAACATATAGAATTATTTTTTCTTAAAACTTGTTCACATATTTTGATCCATTTTTCTGTGGTATTTGGTACAGCAAATGTTTTGAATTTATATTGAAAAAAAATGGGGCCAAAGATCTTACAGACACCTCACTAAAGAAAGTATATAGATAGTAAAGAAGCATATGAAGAGATGCCTTCTATCATATGCCATCAAGAAACTGCAAATTAAAACAATGAGAAACACTGCACACTTAGACCAACATCTGGAACACTGACAGCATCAAATGCTGATAACATGGAACAACAGGAACTCATTCATCACTGGTGGAGATACAGAAATGACCACTTGGGAAGATGGTTTGGCAGTTTCCTACAAAACTAAACACACCATGTGATCCAGCAGTCATGCTCCTTGGTATCTACTGAAAGGAGTAAAAAACTTATGTCCACATAAAAACCTGCACGTGGAGTTTTATAGCAGTTTTATTCCTAATTGCCAAAACTTGGAATCCATCAAAATGTCCTTTAGTAGGTAAATGGATAAATAAACTGTGGTGCCTTCAGACAAGGGAATATTATTCAAGCAAAAGGAAATGAATTATCAATCCATGAAACAATGTGGAGGAAACTAAATAGAATCTTCGTAAGTGAAAGACAATCTAAAAAAGCTACATACTATGTAATTCCAACTATATGATGGTCTGGAGAAGGCAAAACTGTGAACACTAAGAGATCAAGTCTTGGTGGGGGAATGGAAAGAGGAATAGATAGAGCCTAGATTTTTAGGGCTGTGAAGATGCTCTGTGATACTCTAATGATGGATGTATGTCATCATACATACATCTAAACCCATGGAACACACAACAGCAAGAATAAACCCTAATGTAAACTCTGGACTCTGGATGGTGATGGTGTGTCCATGTGCAGTCACCAGTTGTGACTTTTTGGCTGGACAGCTGTCTGTATTCCTGTCCTAGGTGAGCTGGCCCAGAGGAGTTGGATCTGCGAGTGTGGTCAGGGGAGGCTGGAAGAGAGTGTAAACTGTGATTGGACTGCCGTGTGGAATTTCTTCTCCATTCCCTCCCCTGCCACCCTCCTGGCCCCATCCATCAGCTCATGTCAGCCATCTCTCCCCAGGCCTTTTGATCAGACAGTGGAGGGGGTGGAGGACTCTGTCTAAGTGGTATATTTCTTTCTGAGACCCAGGCTATGGAGAGGGGACCAAAGGCTGTTCTTTCAGCTACTTCCTCTTTAGGAGACCAGTTTAATAAATCTGGACATTACCCATTTGGGTCCCTCTTCAGTACAAAGTGACCTTTTGAGTCACGATGCATTTCCAACAATGAGTAAGACATCTGAGAGCCTAGCTGGCTGAAGGTGAGGGTGGCTGGGGAGGGCAGTCTGGGCCTGCCTGAATTTACCGAAAGCAGTGACTTCTTCCCGGTCGAGTCCTGCATGTGAAGGGGATTAATCTTCAAACCCTCCCCCTTGGTTACCAAATAACAGGCACAGTTGGCTTTGCAAGCCGGTGTTCCCAGTGCCAGCCGCTCACTCATTAACACTTCTGGAAGGGCTGCATATCAGGATAAACTCCAAATGCTCTGTGAAGCCACGGGCCATGTCACTGAGAGCTGCCTGGCTGCACACACGGATTTAATCAGTGAGCAAGCATCTGAGCAGGAGGGACACAGTGGACCCTAGCCATCACTGCCACCACCGGGGAGGATCTGGGGTTGGATACAGGGCCGAAGCCCAGCTCTGGCCCTCAAGTGGCTGGATGGGGGCAGGTGGCCACCCTCCTGCCTCCTTCCCTGATTGTGACCCACACCACCTACTCTGAGCACAGAACGGGTCAGTGAGCAGAAAGATTAAGCATGGCCCAGCCCCTGGCAGATGCTTGCTAGATGTGGGGCCCAGAATCTGTGGAGCTGGGAGACCAGGGGACCCAAGAGGATGGTCAGGAAGGGGCTTTTGGGCCTGGTCTAGAAAAGAGGACAGGAAATGTGGTGACAAGCCCCTTGTGTCCAACAGAGGACATTCTGTGGCTGGAAGTGACCCAAGAGATGCAAGTCACTGCCAAGGGCCTTGTGGCCCACTTGAGGCCCAAAGGCTATAGAAAGACATGGCTGCTGTCACAGCAGCATCCCCAGAGGAGGGGCATTTGCCCCCAACCCTCCTGCTCCTTACCTGAATTGCATGCATTCGGTAACAAGCCCTTTCTTTCTGGGACAATTCTGGTTCCTCTGGGTCCACTAGACCCCTGTACATCTCCCAAGTCTCCTTTGTGTGTAAAGATGTGCCCCTCCCCCAGTGGTCCTCACCGGGGCAGGGGAGGGGGTAAGGTGGAGAAGACCCAGCTGCACTTTGAAGCGTGCACCGTGGGCTGGAATGTCACCGTCGTGCTGGTTTAATCATAAATTTACTGCCTGCCAGGAAGCCCTCTGCTCTGGTCCAGCCCTCAGTCCCATTCGCTCAGAGCCGGCCCTGCTGCAAGATGGCTGTGGACAACTCCACCAGCGACCCCCATACCCCCAGGCCGCAGCTGAGCACGGTGGACGGTGCCATCATCGCCGTGTATTTTGCCCTGAACGTGGCTGTGGGCATATGGGTGAGAGGACTGGTGGCACAGGCCAGGGTGGGCACTGGGGTGTGGGAACCATCCGGGATGTCCCTGGGCATGGCATCCTCTCTCTGGCGGCCCGATGCCCTCAGGCCCTCCTCCCAGCCCTGGGGAGATTTGCTGGAGACCTTGACCAAGCCCTTCTCTCTTTGGTACCAGATTCTCAAGTCTCTAAAGTGAGGAACAGGAAGTGTCTCTAAGGGCAGGTCAAGTGGAACACTGGGGGCTTCTGTGCGGCTGACAAGCTGGGCGCTTGGCACAGTGTGCCGTCTTCTGGCCTCCCCTCCAATGTCAGATGGGCTCACAGAATCACAGGGGTTCTTGGCTGCGCCCACACCAGCTGAGCCAAATCCAGAGGGGGGCAGTGGTATGCAGGCCTGGGATCTCTGTTATAACAATGCCGTGTCCACCAGCCTTGCCTAGTTCATAAGCCAGTTTCTTCTGAGAAGAGAGAAGGGCTGTAGGTCACCACAGGCTCCAGCAGCAGCGGGAATTCTGCTATGCAGGTGCTGTATGCATTGCCGCCCCCCCACAGCCCCATTTGCAGGTGAACCCCAGGGCTTCAGGGGGCAGGGACTTGGGCAGTGAACCCAGGACCTGCCCAGAGGGGAGGGCCTCCTCCATCTACCCCTAATAGTGGGTGGGAGATGGACACAAATCAGCCAGTCTTGTCCCCAGAGCTCCGCAGGCTGGCACCCCTGAGCCCTGACTGGCAGTGGTCTTCCTCTCCTGGTGGAGAATGAGGAGCCCCTCTTATCTTCTCTGGCTATGGCCCCAGTTCTAGGATTCTTGGAAGTTGCTCAGCTTTTTGAGTCTCAGGATCTTAATCTGTAAGACATGTATCACCTGCCTGGTCCTAGGTCCCAAGTTCCCAAATGGGAGAGGTCTTCTCCCTGAGGTGACCACATGTAAGGGACCCTGCTGCTGCTGTCGATCCTATAGTAGAAAGTGCAAGTGGTGGGGGTGGGGGTGGGGGTGGTGGAGATGATGGTGGAGGCGGAGGAGGGCCTGGTGGAAGTAACAGCCGCAGTGACTGGAAGTCATTATCATGTGATTAAATAGTAACTCTCAGGCAGCCCAGTGCTGGGTGTCGGGAAAGTTGGGTCTGTGTATTCTCGGAACAGTTACTGTTTCCTCAAACACACCCCGTAGATCTGTACAGTCGCCTCTCACAGCTGTTCCAAGGAGCACAGGAGCCCAGTGGATGTGAAAATCCATTCCAACCATAGCGTGCTGTGTTCTTGGGAGCACTGTACTGGGGGTCAGAAGAGGGGCCCCTGCAGTGGAAGCTTTCTTTTTTTAAAAAATATTACTATTTATTAATTAATTTCATGGTCTTAATGACCCAGATAACCACAACAGTGTGGTCACTCACCTAGAGCCAGACATCCTAGAGTGTGAAGTCAAGTGGGCCTTAGGAAGCACTGCTATGAACAAAGCTAGTGGAGGTGATGGAATGCCAGCTGAGCTATCTCACATCCTAAAAGATGATGCTGTTAAAGTGCTACACTCAATATGCCAGCAAATTTGGAAAACTCAGCAGTGGCCACAGAACTGGAAAAGGTCAGTTTTCATTTCAATCCCAAAGAAGGGCAATGCCAAAGAATGTTCAAACTACCACACAATTGTGCTCATTTCACATGCTAGCGAGGTCATGCTCAAAATCTTTCAAGTTAGGCTTCAACAGTACATGAACCAAGAAATTCCAGATGTACAAGCTGGGTTCAGAAAAGGCAGAGGAACCAGGGATCAAATTGCCAACATCCGTTGGGTCATAGAGAAACCAAGAGAATTCCAGAAAAAACATCTTTTTCTGCTCCATTGGCCACACTAAAGCCTTTGACCGTGTGGATCACAACAAACTGTGGAAAATTCTTAAAGAGATGAGAATATCAGACCACCTTACCTGCCCCCTGAGAAACCTGTATGCAGGTCAAGAAACAACAGTTAGGACTGGACATAGAACAATGGACTAGTTCAAAATTGGGAAAGGAGTGCATTAAGGTTGTATATTGTCACTCTGTTTATTTAACTTACACGCAGAGTACACCTGAGTACATGCAGAGTACATGAGGAATGAGTCAGGCTCTGTGACAGGTGGCTTGGGACCCCTAGAGCTGGAGTGAGTCAGGACCACTCAGTCAACCGCTGGGAAAGATGAGGCCCTTGTAGGAAGGGAAAATGCTGTGAGAAGGCTGTTGGCAACATCCACTACATCCTTGAGGATAAGAGAACATGACAGAGAAAAGCAGAGGCTAAGACCAGGGTGGCTCTGGAGGTTGTGCAGTGCACCACCTACACAGGTGGACGTGGCCATCCTGGCAACATGGTGAGAGTCCACAGACTGTACTGTGTTCCGTATGGCTGGATCACGAGCACAGAAAGAAAGCAGAGGTCGGGGGGCTGTAGTGGGACAGGCAGCCAGCAGTCATATCAAAAGCTTCGAGTGGTGGGCCCAGACAAACCAGCTTAGTCATCCTGACCATCTGGGGAGCAGAGAGAAGGCAGTTGGAGTCTGGAAGAACCAGGCCCGCATGTTGATGGACTCGTGTTTCAGCAAATCGTGGTGCCTCTTCCTCTTGGGGGCTGGGCGATGGTCTTTGGTGTGGATGCACATTTGTTCATCCGTCCATCCATCCATTAGTTGATGAGCCTTCGGGTTGCTTCCACTCTCAGGCTGCGGTGAGTTACACAGCTGTGAGCAGCCATGTGCGGGGGTCATTTGAGCACCTGCTCTCAGCTCTCCTGGATGTAGCTGGGAGCGGACCTGCTGGGTCTCAGGGTCACCTGTGTGTCCCACTCTCTGGGGAGCCAGTGCACTGTTTCCCACAGTAGCGGCACATTGTTCACTGCCTTTGGCCCAGTGAAGGCTCCAGCTCCTGCCCCTGTCTTTGCAGTCCTCCTGCCGGGCCAGCAGGAACACGGTGAGCGGCTACTTCCTAGCCGGCCGGGACATGACGTGGTGGCCGGTGAGTGCTCCCCGACCTCTCCTGCCCCTCCTTGCACTGGGGCCACATCTGTCCCCTAGGTCAGCCTGCATCTGCATCCCTGCCGTCCCTTCCTGTGTCCTCCTTACACCCAGGGTCACCCCCAGGCTGGGCCAAGCTGGGAGAGATGGGGCCTATGTCATCAGGGGTCCCTGAGCGGCGGTGTGGGGGCAGGTGGTGGAAGGCGTGGAGAGAGCGGGGCTGATGCTAGCTTCTCCCCTCTCTCTCCTCCAGATCGGAGCCTCCCTCTTTGCCAGCAGCGAGGGTTCAGGCCTCTTCATTGGACTGGCGGGCTCGGGAGCGGCTGGAGGCTTGGCGGTGGCCGGCTTTGAGTGGAATGTGAGCTCCAGAGGCGGGTGTCCACCATGGGCGGGAGTGGGGTGGGGTGGGGTGGGCACCAACCTTGATAGGTGCTGGATGGCGCTAATCAGAGCCCACCCCTCCATGGCCAGAGGCAGTATCCAGCAACCAGGATGGCCAAGATCCAGGCAGGCAGGGTTGATGGGGAAGTCAGGTCTACAGAATGCTGCAGGCAGGGAGTCCTGAGCCTTGGCCGTCATCCTTAGTGTTCAAGGCTGCAGAGAGGAGGCAGGGACAGTTCTCGACCCTGTATGTCCCTAGCCTTACCTGCCTCTGTCCCATGCAGGCTACCTACGTGCTGCTGGCCCTGGCATGGGTGTTTGTGCCCATCTACCTCTCCTCGGAGGTGAGTCTGCTCAGGGACAGCCCAGCTGGGGGCCTCAGGACAGCCGGGCCTGGGGTGGAGTGGGTGGTGGCGATGGGCAGGACTGCTGGCTTCACACATGAGTTGGTGAGTGAAACCACAAGTGTCAGCTCTGGGTTTGTTTCTAGTCCAACTAACATTCTCATCAACCCATGGAGACAGGTCCCCTGGGCCTTCAGCCCAGGTGCCTTGTCTGTTGGTCCCTATTGTACCTGCATGTTGCATCTGGAGGAGGATGCTCCATCTACCTGAGCACACAGGCTGCACACCTGGGCCGCACACCTGGGCTGCAAGTCACATCCTCAATTGTGCCGCTTCTTTAGTTCCAGCCAGGCGTCACTAAGTCCGGTGGTTCACATTTCCTGAATGTCTCAGTCTTGTACTTCCCTATCTAGCCAGAGCTCATCTGGATTTGTTATAACAGCCTTCCAACTTGTCCCCCGCTCTCAGCCACAGCCCCCCATGCATCCCTCCTGTCTCAGCCCGCCACAGCCCAACCTAAGCTGCTCACCATGTGATCGGAAGTGTAAGCCTGGAATTCTAGGCCCAGTGCTGGGGCTGTGAGATGCTCCAGGCCCAGTCGCTAGCTGTGGCCTTGCTGTGAGCTTAGCCCCCCGGCCTGTGCCCCTAGATCGTCACCATGCCTGAATACATGCAGAAGCGCTACGGGGGCCAGCGGATTCGTGTGTACCTGTCTGTCCTGTCACTGCTGCTGTCCGTCTTCACCAAGATATCGGTGAGCCACCCCCTCCCCCACCAGCTTCTGGCCAGCTTAGCCGGAACATCCCTGCTCTGGGGCCCTCAAAGAGACCTGACAGCCCCTGATCCGCTTCTGCCTTGTCTGACAGCAGGGGAGACCAAGGCCCAGAGAGGCACACTGACTTGCCCAGGATCACACAGCTGCCCCAGGGCCCCAGGAGAGGGAAGAATGCAGCCCTGTGACTCCTGCTTTGCCCCTGGGTTCTTCTCTGGACTCTGGGTCCTGGTTCTGGCAAGCCAAGAGTGCCCACTAGGGGGAACCCAGAGCCCGCCGTCTCTGGCCCAAGGTGGCAAGTCACTGTCAGCTCCACTACCAGGCTGACCCCCCAGCACCTCCTTTCCCTGGGGGGCCTGGCCTGGGCATATCCTGTCCACACCCTGGGTCTCACAGGGAAGGAGACTGAGGCCAGGATGTGGGGAGCTGGTCCCAAGCCCGTGGGGCCTCCATGGCCACTCCAGGCCCGTGTTCTCCCTCCTGAGTCCCCATCACCAGCCTGTCCCTGGAGGCCATCCAACCGCTCCAGCTCTGGCAAGGCTCAGAAGTGGACAGCGGTCCCTGCACAGACCGAGCCTGGTTCCTCCCTCCTGCCTGGCAGCTTCTGCAGGGGTGTCCAGGGCTTCCTCCTCCACGACCCCAGGAGCCCTGGGAGCCTCGGCCAGGCCTCCACCTGGGCTGCCAGGCCCCTGCTGGGTGGGGGTGGGTTTCAGAGAGAGGGTGGTTAGCAAGCAGGCCCTGCCTTCTCTCCCAAGAGGAACTCCCCCGGGGCTTTCTTCTGGAGCGGCTGCTGTGCCCTCCAGGACGGCTCCCACTTGACTCCTCCCTCTCCTCCCCCTCCTGAGTCCCCTACCCCTCTGGAAGCAGGAACTCAGCACCGTGGGGGGTGCAGATGTAGCACAGGGGATGGCCCTCAGAAGAGAAGGTGGCATTCCTGCTGGGCGGCACAGAGGCGGGGTCTAGTGGAGAAAGGGATGCTGATGGGGAGGGCAAACGCCAAGGGCAGGGGGCGGGTGGGATGCTTTGGGCATGGTCAGGGCGGGGGGGCTCAGACCCCAGGGGTCAGACACCTCAGGACCAGAGGAGGAGCCGGTGGGGGCTGACAGGGAGCGGTGGACCTGGGACTGACCAGCAGTCACATAGCCAGACAGTTGCTGTGTGTTGCTCTCAGGGGTCACTCCCACCCCAGGCCAGAGGGCTGGTGAGAGGTGAGTAAGGGATCTGAGTGCCCAAGCGGCCCAGGGGCTTTGAGCAGGGGTGACACGGTCAGGCTTGTGTTAGTGCTGCCACCCTCCCCTACCAGAGGATGGACTTGAGGGGACAGGGGCGAGAGGCGAGGGGCCAGGGTGGGGTCTGCCAAGGCCAACCTCTCAGCCCATTTGTCCTGTTGGTGGCCCTGAGGCAGAGTTCACATCTCACACTCAGAGCCTGGGCAGGGTGTCCAAAACGGTGGGGGAGTAAGTGCGGGGAGTCCTTAGAGGACACTTTGTGCACAGCCCTGTTTACAGACAAGACAATGGAGAGCTAGGGAGTGGTCACGGTGAATCAGGCAGAGACCATGGTTAGGGCCCAGCGGGCTGATCACTGCCCCACTTTGTGATGAGGTGACTCAGTTGTTGTCATTCAGTTGCTCGGTTGTGTCTGACTGTCTGTGACTCCATGGACTGTAGCTCACCAGTCTCCTCTGTCCATGGGATTCTCCATGACAAGAGTCTCCTCTTGTCCATGGGAGGCAAGAATACTGGAGTGGGTTGCCATTGCTTTCTCCAAGGGATTTTCCAGACCCAGGCATCAAATCATCATGTTCTGCATTGGCCGGCAGATTCTTTACCACTAGTGCCACCAGGGAAGCCCCAGGTGACTCAGTTTACCCACCTATAAAATGGGAGGGAACCCCACTGATGTCAAGGCTGGGGCTTCTGCACTGAGGCTGGGACTGCATGAATGAAGTGGGAGGGAAGCAGGGGGAATGCTGATTGCCAGGCCAGGCCTTGGAGGGACTGGGTTCCCCTGACAAGGCTTTGGGCTGAAGTCATTTGCAGCTCTGGAGCCCAGCAGGGCCCCTGAGGCCCTGACCTCACTGGGCAGAGCCCCTGGAATGCCCTGTGTCCCCACATGCCCAGGAGTCACCCCAGCTCCAGCCTGCTCAGAGACCATAGGGCCCGCCTGCTGCCAGCCCCCAGGCAGGGACACTAGTCTGCAGAGAGAACCGCCAAATGACCCCAGGGGTCCTAAATGCTGGAGGGTAGCCAAGCTCCATCACTGTGTGCTCCGGGCAGGTCACTTAACCTCTGGACAATAGAGAAACGCGTTCTGATGCCCTGGGTCATTCAGGGGCTCGAGGCCAGTTGCTTCAAACCTCTGCGCCTGTATGCCCCTCTGTGGAGTGGAGTGGCTCCCTCAGGGGTCCCACCTGCCCCACACTGGCTTCCCCTGCTCCGAGTCTGCAGAGGCCAGGGGGCTGGTGGGGGCTGCGCACAGTGCCGTGGTGCTCCACACCCACCCCCCACTTTACAGACAGGGTCCCTGGGCTCAGGAGGTAAGGTGACCTGCTCACCAGGGTCACAGACCCAGGGCTTTTAGCTCCTACCCAGCTGCAGCTCGCCTGGGCCCCCAGGGCAGAGTTCAGCAGAAGGAGGGGTCCAATGGGGCTGGGGAACAACCTGGAGCCTGCAGCTGACCACACACTTACCTGGCCTCCAGCAGCACCAGGAGCCTTTACAGAGACCACGCAGGGTCCCCGAGTCCCACCTCCACACCCATGCCCGTGCTGTCCCCACCACCCAACCATTGCTCTCAGAAGGAAGTCCCTGGGCTGCAGAGCGGTTTGGGAAGCAGGGCATTGGGGGCAGGCTGAGTCCTGAGTGATGCAGAGATGGGGACGTTCCCGGACAGAAGGACCTGGGTGAGCTGAGGCCTGGAGGCAGCAAAGTGCTGGGTGTGGAACAGCAGCCAGTCTGGTGTGACCAGAGTCACTTGGGCTTAAAGGGCAGTGTGGCCAGAGCCTGAAGGCTGGGCACACAGACCAGGGCTCCCTTCCAAGGCGACTAGGGTCTGGGGAGGGGTCTTTTTTTTCTTTTTTTTTTTTTTTGGCTGTTCTGGGTCTTGGTTGCTGTGCAGATTTTCTCTAGTTGCAGGACACGGGCTTCTCACTGCAGTGGCTTCTCTTGTTGTGGAGCACAGGCTCTAGGCACACAGGCTTCAGTAGTGGTGGCGCATGAGCTTAGTTGCCCTGAGACCTGTGGGATCTTCCCAGACCAGGGATCGAACCTATGTCTCCTCTGCTTTCTAGAACCCACCCCCTTTCTCCCATTGCCTGGCCACTCCCATCTCTGATACTTGTCAGGGCCTGACCGTGGGGAGGTCCCTTCACCTCCCTGTTCCTGGTCTGATGGAGCGGGACAGACCTTCCTGTTCTTTTATTCAACAGCTGTGGGCCTCTCAGCTTGGGCTGGACACACTACATGCACTGACTCGCTTCCAGGGGTGGGGGCAGAGTGCAGGGCTACTGTTCTGAGAGCAGCTTGTCAGCGTCCTCACACTGGCTGGTCTATACTCCAGGGGAGGGGAGGGGAGGAGCCTGGGGAAGTAGGGGTCTGAGAGCCTGGGTTCAGCAGGGCTGCTGGACCCCTAGCTGGACCGGTGCTCTGGCCTCATGCAGACTGTCCCCCATGTGGCAGCTGACCTGTGGCTTTGCCCAGCCTTCTCAGGAACCTCTTGGCCCCACAGGCTGTGTTTTGGGGTATCTTCCTGACATGAAGCAGGTTTGGACACTTGGGAGGTGGGGCCCCTGGCCTAGCCCTAGGTCCTACAGAACAGGGTCCTCCCTCCTTCTCTGGGCACCCATTGCGCAGTGAAGGTGTGTGTGTGGTCTGTAAAGCCCATTCCAGCACTGATATTCTCAGGCTCGCCCCAGAGCCCTGACTGTCCTGTGCTCCCCAGAGTCTGGGACGGCAGGACTGAGTCCAGTTCAGCCCCTGGGAACAAGCTCCAGCCTGAGACATGGTCCTGATTTCAGTTTCAACCCCATGGGGAGGGAGGGTTCAATAAGCAAGAGAGCTCCTCTGTTCCCCCAGCCTGGCCCGGCATAAGTCTGGTCTCTTCTCGGGGGCCCTGCCTAACAAGGAACAGAGCACAGGGACCCATTTTACACAGAAAGACGTGGGTCTGGAGACCAAGACACAGGGTCCTGTTCTCTGAGACCCACTTCTCCCCCAGGAAGCCCTCCAGGACTCTCCTTCTCCATCCCCAGGCAGGAACCAAAATGAACAGCAAGCTGCTCCCTGGTGGGTAGGGGCTGCTTAGGACTTTATTAACATCAGCAACATCCCCTGCCCACCGTTGTCTTCAGCCAGGATGCCCCCACTGCTCAGGACAGCCCCTGGTGGGTGGGGTGGTCTCCCCTTCCTCGTCAACGAGGCACCAAGGCCACTGGGCGGGTGCGTGGAGCTCCGGGTCCTGGGGTCACCTCGGGCCTCCACACATGCTTCTTTCCTGTCTCCAGATCGACCTGTACGCGGGGGCCCTGTTCGTGCACATCTGCCTGGGCTGGAACTTCTATCTGTCCACCATCATCATGCTCGCCATCACGGCCCTTTACACCATAGCAGGTGCAGCGCCCGGGGACACGCAGGAAACCGGGAGGCTAGCCGGTGGGGGTTCAGGGCACCTCCTCCCATAGCCTGGGACCTGGCCGGTTTGAGCCAGGCACATGGGCCTCTGCAGCTGCTCAGCCAGCCTGGTTGCTGTGTACACCTATGCAAGGGCAAGGGGCACGGGTGTGGGACATCTATCCCTTCCAGAGCTCGGTTGCCTCCCCATTCCTCTCCCGTTGAGGCCAGGCCCCTCCAGCTCTGTCGTCTTCACTTGCAGGGGGCCTGACTGCTGTCATCTACACAGACGCCCTGCAGACACTTGTCATGGTGGTGGGGGCCGTGATCCTGACGATCAAAGGTGAGGGCCATGGGCCTATCCAGTAGCAGGTCCCCCATGTCGGCACTGGGGGTGGGTGTCCCCACAAGGTCAGGCTGTGAGGCCCTCAGCCCCCTGCCAGCCTCCCCTGAGTGGCAGAAGCCTGTTCCCCTCTCATCCCAGCTGCCCTGTGGCACTTCTGTCACCAGCTCAAGCCGGCTGGGGTTTGGCTGCAGAGCTGACGCAGGAAGCAGGGCCATCCATGTCCACCCGGGCTCAGTTATGGGAGGTGGGGCTGTGGGTGGTGTGCAGACACCGCTAGGAGACCACGCACCTGCCTGGACATCTGCCCCCACTGTTTGAAACCTTGTACAAGACCCCACGAAGTGCTGTGGCAGGCAGGACAAAGGCAGGGTGGGAAGAAGGGATTCAGACCAGCATCTCCTGGTCTGGGAACAGGGGTAAGCTTGGGGGCTGTCCCAGAGGTAGTGAGCTCCCCAACCTGGGAAGCATGCAAGCAGAGCCAGGAGGAGCCCATAGAGGGCAAACAGAGGCCTTTACAGTCTCTTCCAGACTCAGACCCTAGGACCCTTGTTTTGTGTCTGTACCTTTGTTCTGAGCGCTCACCTCAGCCTGGCCTGGGCTCCAGATGGGAATGATGCTGGGGGCTGTGTGGAGGGGGTGGGAAGCAGGACCTGGGGCTGCCTGGGCTGTGCACCTGTCTCCTCACAGACCAGGGGCCTGTGTCTCCGGAGCCCACTACAGGAAAGGCACCTGGGCAGCCAGGCCCAGTCTGGTTAGGGGTGGTGGGGCAGTGATCACAGACAAAGCAACAGCCACAGGCTTCCCTGGTGCCTCAGCTGGTAAAGAATCTGCCTGCAATGCAGGAGACCTGGGTTCAATCCCTGGGTTGGGAAGATCTCCTGGAGAAGGGAAAGGCTACCCACTCCAGTATTCTGGCCTGGAGAATTCCATGGACTGTAAAGAGTTGGGCACAACTGAGGGACTTTCACTTTTGGCCCAGACCCCAGAGCAGACAAAGAACAGTGAGCAGTGAATGTCATCTCAGCTCGGGCCAGCTGGCTGTCAGTGTGGCCTTGGTGGCTCCCCTGCCCTTTCGGGACCATTTCCCGTCTCAGAGCCACACCTTCCCTGCCCCCCAGCCACTCTCAGCTCCACCAAAGTCTCATCCTCTGGAAGCCCCTGGGTCAGGACATTACCCCTTCCAACTACTGGGGAAAGTCCTTGAGTGCCAAGGAAAAGACGCAGCTGCCTCCTTGAGTCGACACTGAGCCTGGCGGGGGCCCCCTCCTGGCTGACGGGCATCTAGAGGCTGCAGGACATGGTGTGCCCATGTGCAAAATGTTTCTTTAATATTATTATTTTAAATACAAATAAAATAGTCTTTTGAATTCACTTTTTTTGAAAAACCCTCTATCTCCATACCTTTCCAGACACTGGGAAAGGTGAATGCAAAAAAGTTTGAGTCTCCTATACCAGGGAGTTACTCGTGAGATGAGGGCAGTGGGGCCAGGAGTCACGGCCACCGGCCGCTGACCATCACCATCCCACTCACCCCTGCAGCTTTCGAGCAGATTGGCGGGTACGAGCAGCTGGCAGAGGCCTACGCCCGGGCCGTCCCATCCAGGACCATCTCCAATACCACCTGCCACGTGCCCCGGGCAGATGCCATGCACATGTTCCGAGACCCCTACACTGGGGACCTCCCGTGGACTGGGATGACCTTCGGCCTGACCATCATGGCCGCCTGGTACTGGTGCACGGACCAGGTGAGGGTTCACGGTGCCGCCCTCCCCCATTCCTGCCTTCCAGGGTCCCTGTGGAGGTGCGGGTGGCCCAGGAACCACTGCACGGCGAGCCCAGGCTGGGCAGAGGCCATGGACAGTGTGGCCCGGGCACGGGGTGCTAGGGGTCCTTGCGGTCCCGGGGGGCGTGGGCCCGCCTTTTAGAGTCAGATGGGGCCCACTGGCTGCCACCCGTCCTGGCCTTCAGGTGCTTCGACTGGGACAGTTTGGAGTAAGGGATTCCAAAGGGGCTGGGGTGTTCCTCGGTGGCCCTGCTGTTGGCCAGGGCACTGGCATTTCGGACCGGCCTTGGGCTCGCAGGACCCGGCAGCAGGCGGGGCCCTGGGCCGCTCTTGGCCTGCCAGTGCTGGGGGCTTGCCACAGCTGGGCCTGCTTTCCTGCTGGAGCTCTCAGGGCCGTCGGCAGTGGGGCGGAACCGTGGGGGTCCCAGGGTCCTCAATGGTCGCGGGAAGCCATCTTTCTCTCTGGTGCCCGAGGCAGGGCTTCCATAGTGGTGAAACCGCTGGCACTGGTGGAGAGAGAGTGGAGAGGTGAGACCCGGGCGCTGGAGGCAGCTCCATCCCTTCGTGAGGGCTCTGGCCTGCAGCGAGCATGCCTGGCTTTACTCCCTGGCCCTGCCCCCACCAGCTGGGCGTCCTGGACACGTTTCCTTCCTTCCTGTTTTCCCACAGGTACTACTGGAGTGATCCTGCCCTCGTGGTCACATCAAGGCCAGTGCCTGCTCCTCCCCGAGGCCCTGCCCACCCCCACCCCCCCGTCTGTAAGGGGGCAGATGGGCCTCCACCTGGGCCAGGTCTCTGGTGCCTGGGGGCGGGGTCCTCCTTCCAAGCAGGCACCAGGTGGCCTCAGGGGGCCATGCTCCCTCCCTGGGCAGAAGCAGATAATGTCTTGCCTGCCTGAAGGCCGTGGGTACCTCCAGGCAGCACTTGGGTGGCAGGGGCCCTCAGGGGCACTGGCCTGACCACCATCCTTGATTCTGGACCCTCGGCCTGAGGACCCCACCCTCGGACTGAGGCTGCTTGGCCGAGAGTCAACCCAGCCAGTCACGGTAGAGCGAATGGGGACAGACTTCCTGTGAGGCGGGCCCGGCAGTCCCATCCACAGGACGGGACGCTGAGGCCAGGGTGGGTGCCAGCCAGTAAGGGGCACTCTGCATCTCCCAAGTGTAGGTGTTCCATGTGCTCGCCAGGAGACCCTATCTGGGTTGTGACTGCGGGACACAATCCAGGTGGGAAGGGTCCTGGGCCAGTTTCCCCACCTGTGATAAGTGACATGGTAACATGTGACATGGTGATATGCTCAAGAGTCCCTGTAGGCTGTACCCACTGCAGGCGTCTGCCCAGCACCTGGGAGATCTGAGGCCTAGCCCAGGTGACTGAGGGTCTGGATGAAAGGCCAGCAGTGGAGGGTGGGCAGCGGGTGCCTGGCAGCCCTGTGGACCAGTCGGAGCCCCTTCCTCACCAGGCACCTTTCATTCCCTCCCCACTTAGCATGGGCCTGGCATGGCCCAGTGTCCAGGGCTGGACAGCATTCAAGAGATTTTCCCATGAAGGCCGAGTGAGTCAGCACACAGCCTGGCCTGGAGGTCAGGTTGGATTGGCCTCCTTCATGGATAAGGTCACATGGGAAGGCAGAGGCACTGCTGACCCCATGGGGGTCCAGAGTGTCAGGAGCTTGGGGCCATGTCTGGCCTCAGCCCGACCTCCCTGTCCCCCTCCTGCCCAGGCTAGGTCTACCCGAGGAACCGCTGGGCCTCGGACCAGATCCCCCACCACGCAGGTACCAGTCCACTGGGTCCTACTCAGCCCCTGATCCAGGCAGCCCCATGGTGTGATCAGCGCCACGTAGCAGCTCTGTGTGCTGGGGCCATGAGTGCTTTTCACCTTCTTCAGACATTTCAGTGTCTCCCAGCTCAGCCACAGCATGTAGGCGACGCACAGAACCCAACAAAACCAATGAAACAGGAGGTGGGGGCCGGCCAGGCACAGGGCTCCTGTCTGGGGGCTGCCATACCCTCCCGCTGCAGCTGCTCATCTGCACAGCGGAGAGGCGCACAGACAGGAAGGACCCCAGGCCTGCCCGCTCCGGCGGTGCTGGAGCACACTTGGGTCTCCTGTCGCAGCTGCAGTTTCAGACGGACCATCCCTCTCGGGCAGCAGCTGGGTCTGTCCGCAGCGACCACAACCCTCAGGATCTGCTGCAGACTGGGTGTCGTGTTGAGTGCACAGCCCCCGTCACCTCCTGTCACCCCCGTTCCCACGAGTTCCTCTCGTCCCCTTCTCGCAGCCGAGCGTCTAAACGCTCCTAGGCCGGCACAGGGCCACGGGTGACCCTGCGATGACCCTGATGGACGCCCACACTCCATGACTTGCCGCCAGTCAGCCAGACCTGAGCTTGGCAGTCCACACGCAGCCTCATCCAGGCTGTGCAGCAATCCTGAGGGTCGGGGGTCACATCCCACCTTGCAGACGAGGACACAGCACTTCCCGGGAGGTCCCATGGCTGAGCGGGAGGAGGGAGCGGCCTCAGGCAGGGCCCGTGTGGCAACAGTGCTGACGCTGCTGGGGCCGGGGCGGTGGTCCTGGCCTGGCCTGCGGGGGCACCACTTCTCCAACTGCGGAGTGGGGCAACCACGACTGTCCTGCTCCTGCCCCAGGCCTGGCCACCGAGAGCATATGGAGTGGAGTCACAGAAGACAGTAGGGATTCAGGGAAAGGCTCCTTCAAGGAGTGCAGCCCCAGCTCTTGTAATCACAGGACATCGAGGGGAGGGTCTACAGAGAACCACAGCTCACCCCTCACTGCAGACAGGGAAACGGAGGCCCAAAGTGAGGAGTGGACTGTCCCAAGTTAGAGCTGGTGGAGAGGAGGTGGAACCAGCCTGCCCTGCAGCCCCTGCGCTGCCAGCCTGGCACCGGCCATGTTTTAAGAAAAGCAAAGGCAGTTTATTCTGAACTGCAGCAGGGGAGGTGGCTCCCGTCCCTCACATTTGGCAGAAGCTCAAAGGCAAGCAGAGGAGGGGGAACCTCTGCAGAGGCACAGAGGGGAGGCTGGGGGTGGGGGTGGGGGAACTGACAGGAGGCCACCAGCCTGGGGACACAGGAAGCAGGGACTCAAACTGGGCGCCCGTGAGAATGGTCAGGGTCGGGGGACGAGTTGGAGACAACAGTTAGAGAAGCTGCCAGTTATTAATTAGGTCCTGGTCACCTGGGGCTGATCGTTACAAAGTCACCATGCAGCTTCCTGGGCGGGTGCTGGAAACAGCTATCTGCCTTCCTGCCTGGCTCTGAGAGAGATCAGGGCAGAGGTTTCCCAGGCAGGTTGCCACGGGTCGTGGATCAGAGTACTATATTTTTTTTCTATTGGTTGAGCCACAAGGCTTGTGGGATCTTAGTTCCCCAGCCAGGGACTGAAGCCAGCGCTAACCACTGAACCACCAGGGAAGTCCCAAAGTTCTATTTCTGTATGCAGCCCAGCCACCATCCATGTGCTGTTCAGTCTGCATGGGATGGGCTTCCACAGTTAGTATGTGTGAGTATGCCTCCAAGGACATGCTTTTGCTTTTATCTTGAGGTGACTATAAGAAGAAAATTGCACCGAAGCCAAAATTTTCAAGAATCACCATCTCTGATCCAGACCTCCTTTATCGAGCAAGTTTACAATCTTGAGGGCACTTTCTGAGACACTTAGAGGGACCTCTGAAGAGGCTCATGACAGTTTCTCTTAAGGTGCCAAACCCAAATGGGCACCTAAAGGCCTCAAGGATGAACACTTGCCATTTCTAGCCTTTAGAAAATCCACTTTTGTCAAAGCAAAGGTTTACCCTAAAACAAAGGCTGTGTCCACACCTATGCACAACCCTGTGATTCTGCACTTGCTCCCCAGTATGTTAACTGTCCCCAAGCAGCAGACGTTAGATCAAGTAAGGACCAGTAGGCGCCTAACTACTAGGTACTTAATACCTTCACCCAAGCAAGAACCCGGGGAAAGATGGAGAAAGATTGCATCAAGGAAGCACCTGAGGTCCTTGGTGAAGAACAGGCTATAGGGGCTTCCCTGCTGGCCAGTGGTTAGGAATCCACCTGCCAACACAGGAGACACAGGTTTAATCCCTGGTCCAGGAAGATCCCACATGCTGTGGAGCAACTAAGCTTGTGCCTGAGGCCCATGCACCTAGAGCCTGTGCTCCACAACAGGAGTAGCCCCCGTCTCGCTGCAACTAGAGAAAACCCAAGCATAGCAACGAAGACCCAGCACAGCCAAAGATAAAAAAAAAACAAAAAAAACAGTCTGCAAGCCTCTATTTCCCATGTGTGTCCTTCCTGCCCCTTTGCTTTGATGTAAACGTAGGTAATTTTCTTCAGTTGATGAAAAGGTGCTGGAGGATGAGCCAGGGAGGGTGGAGTCACCAAGTGAACCCAAGGAATGTTCTAGTAGATTCCATTGACTGCACCCTTCAAGCTTTGAAAATTGCTCTGTCCCTGCCTGATTTAGCAAGAAAACATCTATTTTAGAGCTCACCCTGACTGGGACCCTGTAATTAATTGCTTCACCAACAGCCATGTCAGAGGGAACTGCTAGGAGCTACTTGTCAAACTCGCGTGTTTGGGAAATAAGTGAAAATCACAAAGAATTTCTACTTCTGAACTGCAGGAAGTGGTTTAAACTGCAGAACAGCAACTGAAAAATACTTGCATTTAAAAGTTTAGACTGCACAACTGGGAACATACTAGAAACCATGGAGTCGTATGCTTTACGTGGCTGAACTGTGTGTGAATCATATCTCGGTAAAGCTGTTTAAAGCCCCATGTTCTTAAAAGTAGAGTCGTGGTGTCAGAACTGAGAGGATCTCAGGTGCCATCAGTTCCGACTCCCCCCCTCCCATTCTGCAGATCTGGAAATTGAGGCCCAGATAGGCGTCGCCTGCGGCTGCATGAAGAATTACCCTCATATTGCAGCTTCTAGCTCCTTCCAAAACTGACATGCGAGCTTCCCCAAACCCAGGTCCTAAAGCTCCAGACCTCTGCCTGGGACACAAGACACAGCTGGAACCAGTGTCTACTCCTGACACGTGCATTAGCTTGCCGGCCTCTCGTGACAGTGCAGGAGGTGGCGAGAGGGTGGTGGGGGTTGGTCCCTGACATCTCTCCATGGTTTTCTCCAGCCCTCACAACTGCCGGGGTGACAGCCTGGGCAGGACCAACACTCCTCTGTTTGACAGATGGGAAGATTGAGTCCTGGAGAGAACCTGGGCCCCAGATGCTCAGACAACCAGCAGGGGTGCTGTTGGGGGTCGGGGAGGGCGCATCCAGGGCTGACAGGTCAGCTTCTATCTCACACACTCCCTGAGCCCCGCGGAGGAGGAATCCGGGGCAGCTGGGACTCACCCCTTCCCCTGCCCCCAGGTCATCGTGCAGCGGTCACTGTCCGCCCGGGACCTGAACCACGCCAAGGGGGGCTCCATCCTGGCCAGCTATCTCAAGATGTTGCCCATGGGTCTGATCGTCATGCCGGGCATGATCAGCCGCGTGCTGTTCCCAGGTAGGACACGCTCCGGGGCCGGGGTTGCAGGATGTGGAGGGTGCCAGGAGGGGCCAAGGACAGGCAAGCTGTTTCCTGGCCTGGGGGTGCAGGGAGGGACATGGTCCCCGGGCCACAGTCAAAGGGATCCACATGGAGATAGCTGGATATGAGGTCCGGGCAAAGGCCACCTACTGCTGTGTGACCTCACAGTGTGAAGGAATACCTCTGTGCACCGCCATCCCCTCATCACAAACTCGGGAGCAGACCACCCGTGTGACCCTGCACACTTGTCACCTCTGGGCCTGCTACATGTGTCTTCTTCTGGCTCCTGTTCCCTGGCTCAGGCTGCTTCTATGGGACACTGGGTAGTGACCTGCAGCATGTAAGCCCTGCCTGGTTGCTACCACCCCCCCACCATGAGATTTCCCCATAACACAGAAAGCCATCAGCACCAGGGATGCCCAGCAGGTGGCACCTGTGGGTGCTTAGTCCTGGGGCTGGGGCTCCCAGGACCCCGACCCACCTGTGCCTCCTGGTCCACAGGGCGTGCAGCCTGCATTCTCCTCTGGGTGCCCGCCTCTTCTCTCTCCTGACCCTGGGCCCATGAGGAGCCACTAAGGGCTCCGCCGAAGGTTCCACGGGTCATGTGGGGGGCACTCAGCTGTCGGCGGGGGGGCTGGGCCGGCCCGTTGGCCACCTGCTCCGAGTGGCGCCTCCGGAGACAGGCCGAGCGATCCGTCACCTCGAAATACTCGTCTGACACGGAGGAGGAGGCCAGTGAGGCCCGCCGGGGGCCAGGGCCATGGTCAGAGCTGCCTGAGAGGCTGTCCTGGTCACTAAGGGTCACGTAGTCATCGTCGTCTTCCTCCTCCTCCCCGTCCAGCCCGTTGGGGACCACCTGCCCCCCACCATTGGGGTCATCCGGGGTCACAGATAGTTGCCGCTGAAGCGCGGCGTGGCCTGGGCCTGCCGTCCTGGGCAGCCCGTGGTCCGTCCCGTTGTGGGGTGATTCCTGCTCTGGAGTCTCCAGGGCCCAGTCAGCATCACCGCCCTCCTGGGCAAGCACGTCTGCCACTGGGACCGTCCGGGGCTTGGGCACAGGCGGCCGTGGCTGGGCGTCCCCCTGGGGGAGGCTGTTCTCGGCAGGGATGCTGTCTGGTGAGGCGCTGGACTGGAGGGTGGGGCCAGGGTCCTGGCTCTGCCTCCACAGCTGAGTCCCTGCCTGGGACGTGTCTCGGATCTTGATACGGTTCATCTGACTAGGCTGGGGGTTCCAGATGTTGGGGTCGATAATGTTAATGTATCCCAGGATGTCACTGCCAGGCTCGGGGTCGGGCTCCACCCATGTGGGCAGGTAGTCGAACATGTTGGCCCGCTCCAGGTTGAGCAGCCCTGGGTGCACGGGCAGGGGAGGCTCGGGGAGGTCTCCCGGGCGCTCAGCAAGGGCCGCGCCCTGCACCCCCGCAGGCTTCGTAGTGTCCTGCTTCTCGGACGATGACTTGGCGATCTCGTCGGCGCTCTTGGCCTTGACCAGTGCGTACTTGGGGTTGACGAGCTTCTTGGCCATGGTGCCCGACGGCACCAGCGGGACCGAGGGGGGCAGCACAATGGGCTCAGGCTCAGGCTCCTTCTCCATGGGGATGTCCTTGAGGCTGACGCTGTGTGACATGAGGTACAGCTCCTGGAACTGCCGGTCGAACATCTCCACCACCTGGCCCGACAGCACAGAGATCACGTTCCGATCTGTCCTGGCGGCCGACCACGTGAAGCTGCAACACAGGACGGCGGCCTGGTCAGGTGTGGGGTCTCCCTCGCCCCAGTGCACCCAGAGGCCAGTGTCCATCAGACTGCAGCCACAGGAGGCTTTTGGGAGAAGGGAGCAGAGGCAGGGGCGGGCTGGAGCCCCAGGGTCAGGCCTGGCGCAGGGCCTCAGGCAGCCCCATGCACCAAGCCCTTCCTGGGGGTGCGGCCTGGACAGGGTGTGGCGTCCAGCACAGTGACTTGTGCCACCATCAGTATCTGCTTGCCCACCCAGCCCCCTACCCCTGCTTGATGAACCCAGTCGAGCTGGGCCCCGCCAGCCTCATCCCGCCCCCACCCTTGAGCGGCTCTTAGAGTGACCGCCCTGTGAGCCCTGCCCACACTCCACCTCCGGGCTGCTGACACCTTGAGGCTGGAGCAACAGTCTGGTGGAGAAAAGCGTCACTCTGCCTGCTTCTGAGATGGGCAGGTGGCATGCAGGCGGGCCCAGCACCACTCACACCTCAGCAGTTTGGGGACCAGTGAACCAGAATAACCGGGGTGTCATAGGCAGGATTAAGGGCAGAAATCAGCTGGGAACTGGAGCCGCCTCTCCCCCACCCCCCAGAAAGCCAGAGTCACCTGTAGGAGCCACAGATGGCCCGGTCGCCGTCCACGAACATGAACTTCTGGGCCAAGGCGCCCTTGAACTTGGTGGCCGACCGCGTGAAGAACTCGGTTCCTCCACTGCTCCGCACCCTGAGATTCTGGGTTGGAGATAGGAGACGGAATTACATGACCCAGCACTGAGCACCCTACCTGGGCCTGGGGAGGGATCCAGGCGAGCGTGGACAGGAGGGATAAGACAGAGGGAGGGCCTAGAGAAAGGGGTGGTGCATGTGTGGGTCCTGGCCAAGGTGGGTAGGGGAGGCAGGTCCAGCCTGGGGAATGCTACTGCAGGTCTCCAGCAGGAGGGGGAGGTGGACATGTTTCAGGAAGGTCCAGCAGATGGCTGGGGGCTGTGCAGTGGGGTACGGGGCTGCCCTGAGGGACCTGGGTCCTGCACTTGGACAGATCTGTGGCCTTCCCAGCATGGGTGACCACCGTGCCCACCCCCCCACCCCACCCCCATCTCCCCGTCACCACGATGTCCCCGTTCCCTGAGCCCTGCAAGCAGGGATCCTGGCAACCTCACCCTCTTCCCGCAGAGCCAACTCCCTGCCTGGTTCCCAGGGCGGTTCAGGAAATGGCCATATCCCCCCTTGCTGGGCCAGCATGGTCAGCTCAGGAGCTGGTCAGAGAGGTCCCAAGAGACCACGGAAGGGGAGCCAAGACACAGAGGAAGTAGAGGATCTCCCAGGCGTCAGAGGCAGACCTGGTCCAGCCCAGCCCCCTGTCAAGGCTAGATTCCTTCTGCCTTTCTCTGGGCATCAGAGCCCTCCCTCTCTGCAAGTCTGTAGATGTGCCGGGATCTGGGGACAGGCTCCCCTCCTGTCAGGAGAGCTTCCTGTTTGGAGGGAGGGGCAGGCATGAAAGCCCAGTGGTGGGGGGACCCCAGGGTAGGCAGGGCAGGCCTGGCTGAGACCTGGGGGTTGAGAGGACACCTGAGGGCACCCTGACGTGAAACCTCAGGGCAAGAGGCAGACGGGCTCAGGGGGTGCAAGTGTCGCCCAGCTTGCGACTGCCCCAGCTCCCACTCTGGAGGACTGAGTTCAGGAACTCCATTTCTAACACAAGCCCCAGAGAACCTGAGCCTGAAATCCTTTGCATGCCCTGGTGACAGGGTTCTTATTCCCTCCGGGGTCCCTGTGCTCACCGAGGGTGCTGGCCTGTCACACCTTCTGCAACACCCCCATCTGTCGCCCTCGAATACTAAGTCATTCACTGATCCCTGCCGAGGTCCCCAGCCCACAAAGGGGTGACCGTGACAACGACCCCACACTGGAGACAGGGGAGCAGATAGGTAATGACCTTGGCTGTGGGCAGCCTCCTGAGAAGGCTGGCATCCAGGCTGACGTGTGACAGATGAGGAAGTGCTGGTCAGGGTGGGCAGAGGGTGCGGCACCCCAGACTCAGGACGACAAAGGCCTGACTGAGAACCGGGAGGACTTTGGGGGAGAAGGGTGGGCTACGGAGCCTGTAGAGTGGGCCCAGCCAGATGTTGATGAAAGACCCTATGGGGCAGTAGGGAGCCATGGAGGAATGTGAGCAGGGAACAATGGGGGGGGAGCCATTCAGGAAGAATGCATGCATTCACAGGTCGCAAAGGCTGACACTGGGGGCGGGGTTCTGGACGAAAGAACTGGAGGCTGTCTCCACTCCTGCCCTCGGCCCTGGTACTCCATGTCTGTCCCTTCTGTGGCGGGTCACAGACCCCTCTCCTGGGGTGCCCCAGGGTAGGACCCACAAAGGTTGAGGGGCAGGTTCCAGGGATGCCCGCCTGGCTGTGCGGCCCAGCCCAGAAGGCAGATAAACCTCTGCTCCCAGGCTGGCTTCCCCCACTGCTTGTCTGTACACAGCCAGCTCAGCAGGAAGCTGGCTGCGGCCCAGGACAATTAGTGCCCGTGACTTTGTACCAAACACGAAACAGGCTCGGGGACCAGAAGTCTGAACAAAGCTCCTGGAGGCGGTGTGAGGCCTTCCCCTGTCACCTGTGCCTGACCGCAGCCCTGCTCCACAGCTTCTGTGGGTTCCTGGCCCAGAGCTTGGCGCAGTCAGGCCGCAGCTTCTCCTCAGCCTTCAAGGAGGGCCCCCAGCCAGGACTCCCCTCCCACCAGTATCTGCCCCCACCCTCCCCAAAGCTTGTCCCTTGAAGGGCTCAGAAGGTCACCACCTACAGCTCAGAGTGACTCAATCCGTGGGGGAGGCAGGTCTCAGCTTTGCCCGATGCTCTGTGTGACTCTAAGTGACTCTCTGGCCCTCTCTGGGCCTTAGTTTCCCTGACTGCGTGATGGGAGCCTGGCCAACCACTCCAGACCTGTCCAGCCCTGGGGCCCAGCAGCAGGCAGGGGCTTGTGGTAGCTCCCCCCATGGCAGCGCCTGGCTGTTTGGTGCTGGGTGGGGGTGGGTCTGGTCCCACCCCGTGGGGCTGGGCCCAGATGAGGTAACGTCTCAGGAGCCAGGGCTCGGGTGAGCAGAGGTGGAGGATCCACAAAGCCGCGTTGTCTCTGAGCCTGGGATGCTCCCAGCAGAGCACACAGCAGATGGGGGACACAAATGGGTTGCCCTGGCCCTGGGTGATCCCCAGATCCTCAGGAGCCTGTTTCCTGATACGTGCTGGGGCAGTGATGGCTGGGCAGAGCTTCATCCACTCCAGGTGCCACTGCCCCAAGGGTGGATGGACGGGGCAGGGTGTGCTGGGCACAAGGGCTCCATGGAGTCTCCTGTGTACACATGGGGCTGGTGGAAGGTGGGGGGACCATCCCAGACCCCCCTCCCTGAGCAAGTGGGTTATTCTTGAGCTCTGGTCAAACACAGCCCCAGTCCTGGTGCGAAGGGAATGCAAGCTGGCCTCCCCCTGCCTCAGTGTTCTCATCTGTGAAATGGGCCTGTCCACCCCCTGCTTCAGTGCTGCTGTGAAGATTGAGTGCATCGGGGGAGGGCTAGGTGCTCAGCGGCTGCTCCCTAAACTGGAGGGGACAACGGGGGCTGTGCCATGCAGCGCGATGGGAGTGGCATCTCCCTGCTCTCTCCCTCCCACTCAGAGAGCAGAAGGGTGAGGGACACAGAGGAATGGAAAACATCTGAAACGGTGTGGACTCGGGCCCAGGGAGGCTGGGATGCTTGGCCATATGCAATGGTCAGGTGGCTCAGGGAGCAGACTGATTTGCCCAAGGCCTCCAAGTGGACAGGGTCCAGCCCCCAGGGACTGAGGACAGCCCACACCTGCACCCTGGCAGCTCTTTCATCCTCCAGGCCCTGCTGGTACCTTCTGGGTCGGAGGAGGCATGGGGAGGTCCAGAGACCACTCGGAACAGGCCTGACGGGTGACAGCAAGTTCAGGCCAGGTTGGGGACAGACAGCTGTGTCCTGTGTGCCTTCTTCTAAAGGGTCTGTTTTATGGGGCAGGGGGCACCAACACTCCCCCTGGCGTCCCCCAGGAATAGCGAAGCTGGGATGGGACACACCCTTGGGGGCAGGGGACAGAGCAGGAGTGGGGCGCTCCTAGCTCTTCCCTGGGGCCAAGCCGATTGGCTTGGTGACATTCTGGGCCAGGTGGTTCTCTGTTGGGGGCTGTCCTGCGATCGCTAAGCAGCATCCCTGGCTGCCACCTGCAAGATGCACGTACCACAGTGCCCTCCAGGTCACAGCCAGCAAAAAGTGCCCTGAGTCCACTGCAGAGCCTGGCAGAGCCAGGTCAGGGTCCAAGAAGGCAGGTCAGAAGAAGGGGAGCCCCAAGTACCAGAAGGGGGCGGGGACCAGCCTGTCCAGGAGGAGCTGGAATCCGTACATCCTCACCCGGCACCTTCCCACGGCCATCCTGCCTGGGATTCCTTTGTTCCTCAGAAATGGGTCCAGCCTTTGCCTGGGCGGCTGCTGGTTTTTCCAGTTCAGCTGCACAAAGCCATCTAGCTTTTCCAAGCAGCCAGGCATCTCACAGCTCTGGTGCCATCCTCAGTGGTGACTCAAGGCCTGGCTCCCTGACCCGGGTACCCCCCAGCACCGAGTCACCCAATATGTGCCCAGCCCTGGGCCTGGGGTTGTCTTCTCAAGGCCTGTTGCCATGTGTAGCATGGGCACTTGTGCCCACGTTCCCTGGGCCTGGGAGTCAGGGCCCAGCTGAGCAGGCAGGCAGGGGTCTGGGGACAGCTGGGAGCCTCAGGCTGGGGCCAACCCTCCCGCCTCCCAGGAGTGGGCTGAGTCCAAGCAATACTGCAGCTGTTTTCAGACTGTGTTGTCAGCTCAGGGGTTCGGCTAGGGGGCTGCCCTGAGAGGGAGACGTGAGGGGTCACCGGCCAGACCACAGCTCAGAGGGGCGCGGGGAGCCCCATGGCACTCACACCAGAGCTGGGCCCACGGCTGCCCCAGTGCCCTGCCCCCATAGGCCTACCTAACTCTTCATGAAAGCCCTGCCAAATAAGTGACAACATTCCCAATTTTCGACAAAAAGACTGAGGCCCAGAGACCTCAGTGTCTCTGCCCAAGGTTACAGTGCTGAGGGCAGAGCTGCAGCCCAGGCCTGGCTCCTGGTGTTGCCCCCAGACTGGTGCCCAGCACCACAGTGGTCCTGAGTATGACCCTAGCAGGGACAACCTGCACCCTGGGTCCCATGACCGGAGGGCAGGTCACTGCAAAGTTGGGCAGGGGCGGCAGGCCCGAGGGCGGGCCCCAGGATTACCGGCAAAGGAAGTGCTCCTGGGACAGGTCTGGGCCCAGCCAGCCTGCAGGCAGGGAGGCAGGCTCTCAACAAGGTGACACTGGGCCAGGGCTGGGCCCACAGGAGCCTCTGGCTACCTGCCCGGGCTGGGAGGGGGCGGACTCAGAGGCGAGAACGAGGCGGCCAGGGTCACACATTCCTTCCGGTGAAGATACCCAGTCGACCCACAGCGTCTAGCTCCCGAGTGTGTCATCCTGTGGACTCGCCACCTTCTGCAGAGCAGGGAGGGGTGAGTGAGGCAGGCTGGGCCACGCTCTGGGATGGAGCCTCATTCCCAGCCTCCTGCCCTCGGCCCAGGGCCCGGGGTTTGTAACTCCAGTTGCTGCCGCAGCCATGTGCTTACCCGTCGCTCAGAGCCCCTTCAGAGCCATCATTCATCTGCTTTCACCCTCAAACTACCCAATGAGGCGTCCTGGTGGCCACGGAGCCCTGGAGGCTCAGGAAGGTGGGCCCCGCGCCAGGAGGTCGGCAGCCAGGAAGCCCACATGGCCAAAATCAGGGTGACCCCACTGCCAGGTACAGCCTCAGTCCAGGACGCTGGGCACCAAGGGCGTGTGGCCCCATCTGTGCCGACCTCCCATCACTGGCTTTTAAGGTCAACTCCAACTTGGTGGAACACCTCTGGGCAAGTCACAGGCTCCCTCTGGCCTCAGTTTCTCTGAGCATCCTGGGAAGCCTGGTCTGGATGGCCTGCCCCACTTGCCCACTTCCGGGAGCTCCAGACACTTCCAGGAACCTACGTCTAGGGTTTCCCTGCTGAAAGAGCAGGGGCACTAGAGCCTCTGGACGGACTAGCCTCCTCCCCCTTTCTTCATCTGTATGTGGAGGGGGGGTACTCAGAGGGTAGACAGCTGTGATGTGTTCAGGGTCCCTGCTGGGCATGGGGCAGGGGTGCAGCAGGAGGGGGCCGGTTGGCCTCTGAGCACGGGAGTGGGCTGGACGAGGCTTTGTGATCTGCTGCCCACAGGACAAGGCCCCTGCGGTCACCTTTCAGAAGCCACCTCCTCCACACTCTAGTCCTCCCAGCCTGAGCTGTCCGCCCCGGGAGTTGGCTCTCAGTGCTAATTACACGGCGGGCAGCACAGTGGGCCAACCCACCAGCGAGACCACATAAAAATGTCCCAACAGCCAGAGACTCGCACTGCCCGGAGAGCTCACACCCACTTGAAAGGACTCAGCTGGGACCAGGGTCACTGGACAAAGCCGACTAATTATGGGCGCTGGAGCCCAGCCCCTTGTTAAGCGGGCTGGCATTGCCCAAGGCGTTCTGACCCATCGGAAGCTATGCTCAGCCAGAGGGCTTGTGCTGGCCCTGCACCTATGCCTTGCTCACCAGCAGGGGTGACACCTGGCAGTCCCTACATCCCCGATTGGTAACATGGAACGGCCACCCCTCCTGCCGGCTGCTAAGCAGGGGGCCTAGTAACCATATCAAGGGCCCAGGATGAGGGCTGTGACAGCATCCGGTGTCATTGGTCTATACCCTGGGGAGTGAGCTGCACACAGGTGCCAAGCAATGGCTCCCTCCACCCCCAAAGTGTTCATCGCTAAGTGATGTCTGACTCTTGTGACCCCATGGACTGTAACCTGCCAGGCTCCTCTGTCCATGAGATTCTACAGGGAAAAATACTAGAGTGGGTTGCCATTCCCTTCTCCAGGGGATCTTCCTGACCCAGGGATGGAACCCGGGTGTCCCACATTGCAGGCAAATTCTTTACTGTCTGAATCACCAGGAAGGCCCCAAGTAAGGCACCAGATGCCCGGGTGTCTGAACAGAAAAGCCCGGCCACAGGGGCCATTGACCCCTTCATAGGACCACTGAGATCCTGGAGTCCAGAGAGGGAAGGTCACGTGCTCCAAGCCACACACAGCAAAGCAGTGCTGGGAACCCAGGCCCAACCTGAAAATTCCGCCTCCATCTCTGATGTCACTCCCTGGAAGGCCCTTTCTATTCCACTGGCTCCTCAAGTCAGTTTCAACTCTGCAGCCTCCAAGGAAGCCCTCCCTGACCTCAACCCAAGGAAGCTTCCTCTGTTGGGTCTTAAAGACTATGAGTGGATGTGATGTGGAGACAGACTTGGACTTAGGACTTCCTGAGTTGAAGCTCTCCAGCTGGGGTGTGAGCTGCCAGAGCCGAGGGGTGAGCACCCTGTCACTGGAGGTGAGCAAGCAGCCAGACAACCACTATGGCATGGGCTGCTTTGAGACGCTGGTGAAGGAGCACCTCACGTGGGCTTTGACACCTGGTGGCAGGTAGTGTCCTGTCCCCAGGGCACTGAAGCAGAGGCCACGTGACCACTTGGTGGGCGGCCCTAGACACAGAACTCTACGTGCTCGCCCCAACCCACATGGCAGGTGCTCCAAGAATTTGTCAACAAACTGAAAGACTGGCTAGCTCACCTTGAGGTGTCCCAGGTGCATGCGGGCCCGCTCACACATATGCAGGAAGTACTTGACGTTGCTCTCGTCCACAATGATGTACACAGCCACCTTCCTCTTGAAGCCAGCGTCCAGCAGGTCCTTGAAGATGTCCACATCGGTGAACATGTCCATGACCACAGCAATCACCTGTGGACAGGAAGGGAGACCGTCAGGCCATGTAGCCAGGAGGACAGGTGCCTCCATGCCCTCCACCCTCTCCCACACCTGCCCACTCTGGCTCTGCTCCCTGCAGCCTTGGCTCTCCTGGCCCTGAGGCTGCAGGCGTAGGACTGGTACTCAGGGTGCGAGATGCCTAGTGGGTGGGACAGGCTGGACTCTCTGGACAGGAGGGAATGGAGGCAGGCCCAGTCCACAGGCCTGCCTTTTCCAGAACACAAGACCACAGAAAACCAAGCCCAGTGACTGGGAGATGAGGAATGTAGAGGGAAGGGGAAGGTGCTGAGGAGCCCAGAGGAGCTGACTCAAGGTCCCACAGTGGGAAGGGGGCAAGTGCTGGGGTTGAAGCCCCGGCAGCCCCCCCAAACCTGGCTCAGAGCTCGGTCCTGTTTTCCCTCCCGGGGTGCTTTCCCAAGGCAGGCAGGCCATGCCACACCTTCTGCCCGCCACCCCAGGAAGCTGAGATGAGACAGATGTGTCAGCACCAGGGAGGAAGGCGGGGGCTGCGGCCGCCCACCCGTCATTGGTCCCTGGACAGGCTCCCTCGCCACCACTTGGCTGGTTTGGAGAGAGTCCAGAGTATGTGTGCTCTTCCTGTCCCCTGACCACATATGTGCCACAGCAGCAGACCTCAGCCTCGGGACTGGCTCTGGGTGGGACCAAGAGGTCAGAGTGCACCCAGCCCAGTCCAGCCGAGGCACACCCAGGCCTGACGTGCAGGGGCCCTGGCAGTGCAGGGCCAAGGAGTGGGATGGTCAGCAGGTGCCGGGCCTGGCAGGGCTCAGTGGCCAGCAGGCTCTGCACTCAGTCTCTCTTCTTTGCCCTCCCCACCCCACTGGGCAGCAAGGGGAACACAGCAGAACAGGGCCCAATGCCGCTGAGCCCTCCCACCCACTAAGGCCAGTGCCACAGCTCCACCCTGGATCTGAGAGCCCCCTGGAAGAGTCTTCCATCAAAAGGCAGGCAGGGTTGTTTGCTAGGCCGAACAGTGAGCTAGGCACAGACAGGCTCAAACCACCCAGGCCCAGAGGAGCCAGGGTTCCCCCACCCCTGCCAGGAGGGTGACCTGGCAGGTGGCTCAGGGCCTGCTGGAGATGTGCCCGCATACTCTTGTGAGCTCTTGCGGCCCCTGCAGGCCCAGTGGGGCTCCTCCCGGGCCCCGGGCCCCTGCTGACGCTGGTCACACGTCTGCACCAGAGCCGGTACTTCTGGGGGCCCCTCCCAGCCCTGCCCTCTCTGAACAGACACGCAGCCTCCTCACATGGGCCCAGCCAGGGTTCCTGGGGGACCACAGCTCGCCATCTGAGTCCCTCAGGGGTGTTTCAGGCAGGCCCGGAAAGCAAACAGTCTGTGCAGGGCTGGGAGGCCACGGGGCGGTGGCAGCACCAGCTGAGGGACGTGCCTTCTGACCCCGAATAGGCTGGGGTCTTGAGAGGAAGTGAGCACCCCGTCCCTGGACATGTGCAGAGGACAGAGACTGCTTGAGGGGGTGGACAAGAGGACAGATGGGACACGGCAGCAGAGCTGGTGGGCTCAGCACACACTTGGGCTCCACCCGTCGAGGGTGATGGGACCCAGGGTGGGGTAGGGGTGGCAGCAGGGACCCTCTCGCCTTGCCACCCCCACCCCTACCCCACGGTGACTCCAGCCCTTCTGCAGGCACAGCCTCACGTGCCAGCCTGGGGAGGGCTCCGCTGACACACTGCTCCTGGAGCAGGCCCAGGTCCAGGCTCCGCCAACCGTGCCAGATGGGGACGTGCCCTGGGCCCGGGCTGGGGGACATAGCCCAGCAGGACCCACCCCACATGCGCCTTCCCCACGACACCCGGGCAGGCAGGTGCCCGGTCTAGGCCACCTGCTGTCAGGCTGGGTCTGCTGGGGCCTGCCCCTCTCTCCCCAGTGGAGCCCGTGGGGTCCCAGACATTGGGCTCAGTGCCAGGGGTCAAAGGAGGGCTTGTACAGGTGCCAGCGGCACTGGAGAGGGGTGTTGGTGCTTGGGAAGGTGGGGTCTGAGGCTTGTCCATGGGGGCCACCATGTTTCTCAGAGGCCTGGAGACCTGAGTACCCGTCCCTGGGGCCAGAGACTCTAGATGAGAACCTGGGGCCCTGTGCCCCGCCTGAAGCAACTTCTGCCTGACAACCGCTACCTCGTCCAGTCTTCAGACATGCTGCGAGGCACGGGTCATTGCCCCCATAATACAGATGAGGACACTGAGGCACAGAGGCACTCTCTCACTTGCCTAACGACCTGCCTGGGTGGCCTGGCAGAAAGAGAGGTGGAGCTCTGGACCCCAGCCTGCCATCCAGGATGGGTGAGCTGCAGCCTCTCTGGGTCTCAGTTTCCTCATCGGTGAAATGGGGACGATGGTGGGCATGATGCCCAAGGCTGTGCCTGCAGAGCAACCCCCAAGTTCCTATGCCTGGTCTGGGTGCCCCACATAGCCTGTCCGGGCAGGCCACAGCCTCTTGCTGTATCCATGGGTTCTGAGAGGCAGCTCTGACCACCACTGCCCCACCTCCCTCTAGCTACCAGCTCCGGGCTCCTGCCTCGCCAGGCTGACTCTCAGCCTGAGGCTTCCGGCACCCCTGCCACTGCTCATGAGACCCCACCCCTGTGAACCCCTTTTGGGGCAGAGGTGCACTGTGGGCAGGGAAGGGCAGGGGAGAAGGGGCAGTGGTGAGACAACCTGGGGTCTCCATGCCGCTGGAAGACTATAGCCCAGCCTCTGAGCATCTCTCCCCAGAGGCCCAGAAGCCACAGGGGCTCTGACTCCACCGACTCCTCCCTTCACACCCCAGACTTCACCTCAGCCGTGTCCACCGTCCTCCTGACCAGGCGCCTTCCCTTCCTCCTCCACGCCGGTAATACCTTCCCATCCTTCAAACCCTGACTCAAAGGCTGCCGTGAGCAGCCCCCACGTCTGTGTTTCTGGAGAAGCCATAGCAACCCATTGAGTGGTACACCGTCTCTCCAAGGCCTGATCCTGAGACCCAGCACTGAAGTGGGCAGTTTCCCTCTGTACTGGTCCTGCCTGCCCCCAACTCCAAGACCACGGAGATGCCTGCAGAGGCTTAAGGAGCCAGCAGGGGTCTCTCCCCTCAAAGTGCTCCCCAGAGGAAGGGGAGACAGTCACACCCACCTGTCCTGGAGCCCAGAGGTCACCAGAGACACGATGCACGGCAGGCAAGTCCCCAGCATTCACTGGGCACTTTCACCACCTGGAAAAGCAAGAGGTGGGTCTGGATCTCTGGGTCTGTCACTAAGGCTCAGGTGGACACAGGACTATAACAGTGTGGGCTCCAGACTGTCCTCCCAGAGAGCTGTGTGACCTCAGGAAGAGCCTTAGTTTCCTCGTGGGGTGATGGCAGCACCCACCTGCATGGCTATTAGCAGGTGAAGTGAACCAATGCGGGCAAAGTGCCACTCAGGGTCCAGAAGCTGTGCTCAGCAGACGGAACCAACCCCAGCCCTCCAGACCCACAGCACCCTCGGGTGGACCGGCTGGAGATCACTGCCCACCATTCTGCTTCCTTTTCTGCCAATCAGAGGGCAACTCATAGGAACACTTGGGGCTTGCTACAGACTGCCCTAAGAGTACACACAGTACCTTCAAGACCTGGGATTCCACTTCCAGTCACAAGGGAATATCAGAGCCTGCACTCACCCACCTGCCTTAGCAATAAACACCAGGCAGAAAAATCTATGAAGCCGTGGCCAACAGGCAGCACAGTAAGTGCAGGGACCCTGGGCAGAAGGGAGACAAATGAGGTCAGCTGCAGGACTGCCCCAGCCACCTCCAGGTCACAGCAGATTCCAGGGGGCTCCTGGAGTTGAGGAGATGAAATTTGCTCAGAGCCTGGAAACCAGGATTTTCAGGACAGAGGAGAGGAGAGGACTGCACAGAGAAAATGCCAAAGAGTTGCCTCTTGAGGATTCAACTGGAGACTGAGCTGCACACGCCTGGGAGGAAACCACCGAGACTGGAACAGAACTGCTGGAAAGAAGCAGCTGGAATGATGGCTGGTGATCACACAGGACCAGGAGTTATTTACGTTCCCCCAGCAGAGTACAGGCTCTAAGGACCTGCAAGAGGGTCCCCAGAAGGATACCACCTACATGATAGGCAAACATGCCCTGGACCCGAGACCATGAGGTTTTTCTATAAAGGCCAGATAGCAAATGTCTCAGGCTTTGCAAACCATGTGTCTCTGACAGCTGCTTCAACTCTGAAAATAGACACAGACAACTCATAAACAAATGTATACATCTCCGTTCCATTATTTACAAAATCAGGCGGTAGGCCAGATTTGGTCCATAGTTAGCCAACTCCTACAGTAGACTAAATCTGCTTTGGTCCTACCTAATAAAGCTTAACAGCAAGCCTCAAAGTGTTACACTGTTTCCAAGAACTGCATCCCAGAACAAAGCTCCAAAATGTTTAAAGGAAAAAAAAAAAACACCACAACTCCCACAACATAAAATTTTCAAGTCTAGTATCCAATCAAAAATTACCAGGCATTCAAAGGAACAGGAAAACAATGAGCATCAAGAGGAAGAAAAAAAAATCTATCAAAGTGAACCCAGAACGAATACAAATGTTAGAACTGGCAGACAAAGAAGTGTGAACAGTTATAACTTCATCCTATATGCTCAAAAAGTTACTTAGAGACATAGAAGATTTTTTTAAACAAATACCAAATTGAAACTCAAGAGGTGAGTTTCAGCATTAAAGATGAAAAATACACTGGATGGGACTAATAGAAGATTAGATACTATAGAAGAAAAGATTAGTGAGCCTGAACACCTATCAGTAGAAATTATCCAAAATGACACACAGGAAAAAAAAAAAAAGACAGAACAACCAAGGCCAGAGTGTCAGTGAACGTGGATCAACTCCAAAGGTCTAGAGTACATGTAACTGGAGTTTCAGCAGGTGCTGAGGCAGAGGGTGGGGGAGGGAGGATAGAAAAACATCTGAAATAAAAGGCCATACATTTCCACATTTGATGGAAACCACTGGGCTTTCCTGGTGGCTCAGACAGTAAAAAATCTGCCTGCAGTGTAGGGACCTGGGTTCGATCCCTGGGTCTGGAAGATCCCCCGGAGAAAAAGAATGGCTACCTACTCTAGCTATTCTTGCCTGGAGAATTCCATGGACAGAGGAGCTTGGTGGGCTACAATCCATGGGGTTGCAGAGTTAGACACCACTGATCAACTAACACTTCCACTAGACTTTTCATTTATCCCCAAGTCCAGGAAGTTCGATGGATTCCAAGCAGAGGACACATGAAGAAAACACACCACGACACATGATAATCACATCACTTAAAATCAGTGACAAAGAGAAAACCTTAAAAGCAACCGAAAGGGAAAAGACCAGTGAGGAACAAAGCAGAAGTCTCAGAATCAACGCAAACCAGAGGACACGGGGGCAACTGAATGGAGAAACCATTAACCTGGAATTTTGCTCCCAGTGAAAACAGCTCTCAAAACCAAAGATGAAGTAAGGACTTTTTCAGGGACACAAGTGCTGAATTTACTCTGGTCAACCTGCACTGCGGCTGTCACCAGCCCTAGACGGGTGGAGGGGCTGAGGCCTGGCGGGGGGAAGCCGAGTCTGCCCTCGCTCACTGGAGTGTGGAGCACCTGCCCCCACCTGCCTCCACCAGCAGGGCTGGGCAGACCCGGCCGCTGTGCCTCAGTTTCCCACGATGCAACATGGTGTCTCTCCCCTCCCCACCCTGGTGCTGAAAGGTCCTGCAAAGCCTGGGGAGGAGGCCTCCTGGGAGCCCCAGCCTCCCAGGCAGACAGGGAGGAAGTGTCCATACAGGGTGACAATGCCAGCTCAAGCCAGGGCCAGCTTGCTGACGCTCGTACCTCTGTCTCTTCCTCGCAGTGGGAGGGGGGCGGGAGGGGTGCTGTGACCATCCCAGGGTTACACAGTTGGCTGGTGACAGAGGTCTCCTGCTCCTGGCTCCTTTCCCAGAAGGGATCCTGCATCCATTCTAGCTGTGACTCCAACCGCCGGCTCCCAGAGCCCACCCTGGATCCTAAAACAAAGCCCTGGCAATCAGCAGTGCCCCGAGAGTCACTGCTCAGCTCTGCTACACTTTACAGTGTGTGTGTGTGGGGGGTGGGGGGTCAGTGGGGGGGAGGCTATGGCATAGCACTTCCCTCCTCAGTCATGGGGGAGTGGACTAGAAGACCTGCGGTCCCTCCCCTCGGCCAGTCACCAGCTCTGGCACCTTCCTTCTGCACCATTAAGACAGAAGCCTCATTAAGGCCAATTAAAGGAGACTCAGGCCACCCAAACGCCAAATGGCTGCAGTGGGCCAGGGTCAGGAAGCACATGCAGGTCCCACCCAGCCCAGTGGCATGGGCCCTGCCCCGAGTCTGATAGACATCGGCCACAGCTCAGGAATGCTGCAGAGACTAGAGGCCACAGAGCATGGGGTCAGGTGACCAGGGCTGTGCCCGGTGGACGAGACAAGAGGACACGCCCCTCCCTCTTGCTGCCGCCCCCAGGGGCCTCCAGCTTCCAGGTGCGGGATCCAGACTGAGGCCGGCACAAGCTGAGGGTTTTCAAACTGGAGAATCTCAAGTTCATCAATTTGAAACATGTAAGAGCTCAGCTTCTCCAGGATCTACGAGCAACAGACACAGTGGCGTCGTGGAGCGTCCTAACCCCCCAGCTTAGGGGGCCTAGAAAGGACTTTCCCGGGGTCACAGAGCCAGTCCCACAGGGCAAGGCTTCTGAGCCACTGGAGGCCCGTGTCCTCTCTGCTGTGTTCCACCAACCCCCGCTTGAACTCCTCCAGGATGGAGGCTGGGGGACTCACCACTTCTCAAGCCAGACCACCCTCAGGGAAAGGCCATCAGGACAAGGCTGAAGGAAGAGACCTGGCATTTACTGAATCCGTGCCAGACACCACGCTTTTCCCATGGAAATCTCACAGCCCCTTTGGGGCAGGTGCTGGCATCACATGGCGCTGAGCAGGAAGGGACAGAGGATCAGAGAGGTGGAGCGGTTACCTCGGGCAGTGTGGCCCAACAGCAGAGTTGGGCTCAAGCACGGGTACCCCGATACCGAAGACTGTCTTCCCACCGCCCCATGTGGCATTTAATCTGGGGGATCACTCGGACCTCACGAAGGAGGCTGGTGGAGCCCACCAGCCAGAGCCTGCCAGGACAAGGGAGGTGTGGCCCCAGTAGGGGGCAGTCCAGCCCTGCACTGAGCATCCTCATGGATATGACTGCTTTATTAAGACCAGTGCCCAATCCCCATCTTACAAAGAACCTAAGGCCCAAGGTCATTCAGCAAGGGGGCCTCTGAGAGGCCTGGCCCAGCCCACCTCTGAGGGCCCAGGGGAAGGACCCTTGGCTGCAGGGCGAGCCTGCTGGACCCCCAAGACCAGAAGCTCAGTCCTGCCACTCACGGCCCTGGTGTGTTGGACTTCCCTGGTGGTTCAGTGGCTAAGATTCAGCCCTCCCAGTGCAGGGTGCCTGGGCTCAATCCCTGGTCAGAGAACTGGATCCCCACATGCCACATGCCCCAACTAAGAGTTCACATGCCACAACTAGGAAAAACAAAAATCCTGGTGGAGCTTCAGTAAGCCCTGGCCCCTCTGAACCTCAGCTGTCATCACCTGTGACCTGGGAATGATGACAGGCGCTGGCTCCCAGGGTCGTGGAGGGAGGGCAGGGTCGGCCGGTGTGGGCCGACCTGCCCAGGTGCTCTGGAGCCTGGCGTGCACCCAGCCCAGAGGTGCCAGCCCTCCTTCCTGGCAGAGTTGCTCCTCACTCTCCTCAACCTCAATTAAGACACAAATGCTGCTGGGTAGGAACCTTTGGAGAAGACAGGAGCCAACACCTGGGATTATATTATCAGATGGTTCCCCACCTGGGGCTCTGGGCTGGGAAGTGCTCCCCAGACCCACGGCGTGAGGCTGGCTGGTGCTGCCCCTGGAAGCAGCCAACTGGGCCACCCCGAGGCCTCTCAGGGTGTCAGGGCTGTGAGGGTACCACCTCACTTGGGGACAGCGAGAGTCCCTTCCTGGTCCTCAGGGGCCTTGGCTCCCCATTACTTTGTGTTCACCAGGCCTTGGGGCAGTCAGACTTTTGCTC
The DNA here is from genome assembly GCF_023699985.2 of Odocoileus virginianus. Lineage (NCBI taxonomy): Eukaryota > Metazoa > Chordata > Mammalia > Artiodactyla > Cervidae > Odocoileus > Odocoileus virginianus. Next base: position 32,586,855 of record NC_069690.1, on the reverse strand, counting down.
CTGCGGGAACCCAGAGTCTAGGAGCCTTGTGAAAATACTTTTACTGCCCTGAGTCAAGCTGAGGGCCTGCAGTGAGGTTCCACAGCTCTCAAGAGGGGCAGGGCTCAGAAAGAAGCCCAAGACACTACTCCTCCAGGGAAAGGGGGGCTTAGAGCCCCCAGAGCTAGGTTCTAGGAGGGCTCCTCCAATGTTGGCTGGGTGACAGGTCATTTGCCCTCTGTGAGCCCCTCGTCTGCACAGAGGGGACCACACCTATGCTGTGGAGCTGGGAGGATCCAGGCAGGCAAAGTGCCCGCTCAGCACCTGGGGTACAGCTGGCATTTAATAAATGCCTCATTAAGCTCTTTTATTCTCCTGGAGCCAAGCTGTGAGCCAGGATGGCAGCGTGGGAAGGCAGAAAAGATGTGGGGTCACTTGGGCACCATGGAACGTGGTTCCAATCCCTTTCTGCTGTGTGACCCCAAGCAAGAAACTTAACATCTCTGAGTCTGGCCCTGGCCTGGTGGGCATGAGATCTGGTTTCGGGTCTAGGCTTCACCCCTTACTCTCTTTTGTGCCTTCCCCAGATTCCTCACCCACACATGATCCAGCCCTGCCCTCGGGGCCCCTGGTAAAGAAGTTCAGTCTGGGGGGGGCATCCCTGAATGAACAACCTGCTAGAGCATCTCCCTTTTTGCTGGCCAAGGTGGGCCTTCCCCAGCCCCAGCCCGACCCAGCCCGGCCTCACCCGTTTTGCAGAGGCTGCAGCCGCCCAGGCGTGATGCTACAGGCGTGATGCTACAGGCCCGGGCTCTGGTATGCAGTTAGAGCCCTATGGCAGGTTTTTCCCCAGATAAATCCCTGGCTCCCAGGGGCTGGGAGAAGGGCAGGCAGATGACCCTCCACCTCTGCGGCCTGCTCAGGGCCACCTGCCAGTGGAGTCAGACCCTGGACCCACTAGTCTTTGTACCAGAGGAGGGTCAGAGTGGGAGAGATCTTTAAAAGGCCCCAGTGCCTTGCCCATGTCACAGATGGCTTGACCAGGGCTTGTGCCGGGTCACAGGTGGTGAAGGAAGAGCTGGGACCTGACCAAGTACTTGTGGCTCCTGTGCTGTGGCCCATTAGTTCCACGCTCATCTCTTGGGGAAAGGGGAGGACTCAATGCTGGCCCTGATGGGAACACGGCCGCTCCCGGCGAGACGGGCTGAGTGTATGCTGTGTCACTTCCCTGCCCCGGGGTCGGCCCGCTGTGCTGACGACAGTCTGGGCTGAGGAGGCGGTGGGCTGGGCTGTCCTGACTCAGCACCACCAGCCCCAGCCCAGGGGCCCAGGTGGGCAGGGGGCCAGCATTTTGGCCAGGCAGCTGGACCACGGGGTCTCCATCCCAGATGGGGAGAGGGGTCGTTCTCCCTGCACTGGACCTGGGGGAAAGAGGAGGATTCGGGGGTGAAGGAAAGAGAAGTGATTCATGGGGAGAGAGAAGGCGGGTCAGCTCCTGGCGGCCAGGCAGGCAGCCCAGGCAAAGCGCCCTGTCAGCACCCGTCAGCACCCGCCGGCGTCACGGCCCTGCCCTGAGAGCCAGGAGGCGGCAGAGCAGGGAGCCGGGAGGGTCCCAGGCAGCTTGGATGAGCGGCCCCTCCCTGCTCTGCCCGTCACTGTGTCCTTCCAAGGCCAGGGCAGGACAGGCGAGGGACCTGTCTAGAGTCTGAGGACAACACCAGTCTGGTCCCTTTCCCACCTCTCCACCCGAGAGCTAGCCAGGTGACCTTGGCAGGGACTAACCTGCTAGGCCTCAGTGACTACATCTGGAAAATGGAGCAGATAACACTACACGAGACTATAAAGTGCCTGGCACCCGGTAAACAGCAGCTCTGGTTATCAGGGCCGTCCCCTCCACCCCCCACACACTATGTTGGCCATGGGTCCTGGGGTGGATGTGGCAGGGAAGACATGGGCTGGAAAGCAGGAGCAAGGCTCCCCATCAGGTGTGAACAAATCCCCCGTCCTCTGTGTCTTGGTGTCCCTGGCCAAAAGAGGAGGCGCTTGGCCTCTGAGGCCCCTCCTGTTGAGCCCATGCCGTATGAGCATGGTCAGTGAGCCCCTACCCTGGGAGGGATGAAAGCAGGGCCAACGCCCACCTGTTGGGGGCTGCAGGACAGCACCGACTGGGACCACACAGACCAGGGTGCAGGCCTGGGCGGGACTTTCTCCTGGCTCTGTCCCTTTACACAGGTGATGCTGATAAGCCTAGAGGGTTTTGTGGGGAACAAACGAAGTTACAGGGGGCATGGGGCAGCATGGGATGGCCGGGTCTCAGCCCCAGACACAGAGACGAGAGAGGAGGGAGGAGGCCCTGGTGCTCAGCCTGGCCCCAGGCTCCCCTGTCTGGACCTGGCTGTCTGTCTTTCCATCTTGGGGAGATAAGAGTTTCCAGCTGTTCCCGAACAGTCTGGGATCTGGGATCTCTTTCCTACTTCTGGTGGGGAGGAGAGGCACCCCAGCACAGCAGGTCAAGCCCCCTCTACCAAGGTCTCAACTTCTCCATTTTTAAAAAGGGGGTGGAGGCTGGGTAATGGGATCCAACAGGCACTCCTAGGGGACTGGGTTCCATGACCTCAAGCCTGGCACCCACGCCAGCAGCACCCCTCTCCGTCATAGCACGTTATTCAGCCTGAAAACTGTGATGGTCCCTCCACCCCACCTCTTCCTCACTCTGACACCCAACTCCATCCTCACGGCTTTCATCCCCGCCACCTCCATTTCACAGAGCAGAAACCCAAAGCCCCAAAGCTGCCTGGGACCAGGCCGAGAGCCAGGCTTCCCAACACAGTCTATCAGACCCCGCCAGCCCTCTCGGGAAATAGGGACTCCACCTTTCTGGAAACTTAAGCCATGGCCATCTTGTCAGTGCCTGACCCACTTCTGGTCTCTCTGCCCAAGAGCTCCCCTGGGCCCTATCAGCCAGGATGATCCCCCAAGGCCACTGTCTGGGTCTTGAGCAGGCCCAGAATAGTGAAGGGGTTCGACTCAGCTAGAAATACCTTGCCCCGCCAGGCCAAGGCCAGAACAGCCACTGCTGACCACTCACTCCTCTCTACTGAGTCCAGAGCTGGCTTCTGAATCCTCAACACTGCTCGCAAGGCAGGCTTTATCAGTCATCTCAGAATGTGTCTTGAAACCACGGAAGCAAGAGAATGCCCTGCTTGTGGTCACAGCTATCCAGGAAGGGCCTGGCTGGCTGCCAGTGGAGAGACCCCTTCTCAGAAGCTATGTCAGTGGGTCAGCTGAATGGATAGCCACAGCAGGACAAGGCACAGCTCGGCAGGGGTCGCTCCGCGGGAGGTCCAGACAACGCCTGAGGTCCCTTCAATCCAGGTTGACAACCCTCACTGGGACCTGCTCTGCTTCCACCCCTAGGAACACACCATCGCCAGTCCCCACCTCCTACCCTGGGAAAGCTCTGCCACTGCAAAGCTCACAAAGAGGCTCAGAGAGGGAGAGCTACTTGCTCTCAGTCACCCAGCACAGCAAGAAAAAAGGCAGAGTTGAACTTGGATCTCCATGCCAGCCTCGGCCAGACTCAGGCTACTTCTCAGTCTCCATGCCTACCCCAGGCCCCAGACGGTCTCCACCATCCACAAAAGCAACACCAGAGCGCTCAGGGGCACGTGTGAGCCGGAACCTCCTGCTTCTCAGAGCCATCCCCGGGGACAGTGAGTGAAAGCCCTGTGATCGTTCCTGCCCCACCCCGTCCAAGCACCTTCTTCTGGGGAACCTGCTCGCCAAGTCTGGGGAAGTCAGAAACAGCCCCCAACAATGCATAAAGATCCTTTGAGATGGGGCAGCCTGCTGTCAGCGGCCAGGGGACCCAGGTGCCCTATCGCTCTGCAGAGACACCGAGGATCCAGGCGAAGGCAGGAGGGAGGCAGCCCAACAGGCAGCCGAGAGCCCGGGCTGGGCTGAGTGTGCGCGTGTGGGCGCCTGAGACACCAGGATAGGTTAGGCCTGCCCGGCTGCGACTTTCGGGGACTCCGGCCAGCCGGCTCACCTTCTGGGCCTGGCTGATCATCTTGCGCACCACCTCCTTGATGTGGGCCTGCCCGTCGATGGGGGGCTGCATGTAGACGCTGGCCCGGGTCACGCCGCGGTAGGCTATGGTGTCGGGCCAGCCCAGGTCTAGCTGTGGGATGGAGCGGTCCGACTTCTGGGGCCAGTACTCCAGCGAGGGCAGCGGTTCGGCCTCGGTGGGGGTGCCCCCGGCCGCGCTGGCCGCCTCACCATCCTCCGGCCCGCGGGGCTGCGCGCCGGCGCGGGGGTCCTCAGAGCCGGGGTCGTACACCTCGATGGTCTCCAAGATGCGCCGCAGCTCCAGCTCTGAGAGGAAGTCGCGGATGTTCTCGCGCTTCAGCACCTCGTAGAAGGCGTCGCGGCCGCGGGCCGCCAGCGCCTCGAGCGCCAGCCGCTGCTCCTCGCTGTAGAAGAACTCGGGCTTGGCTTCGCTGGAGCGCCAGTTGACGTGGCTGTCGTCCAGGCACTGCACCTGCGAGAAGGCCATGGCGGCCGCGCGCTCCGCAGCTCCCGGCCGTCTCCGGCTGGGCGCTGAGCGCTCTGGGGCCTCCGGCCGCCGCCGCTCCTCTGCCCCGGGACCTGCAGAAGGGGCGGGCCGGGAGGGTCGGGTCAGAGTGCAGGCGGGGCCGGGGAGGGGCAGCCGCGCGGAGGAGGGGCCGGCGGGGGGCGGGGGCGCACGCCTCCCGTCCGGGTGCCGGTACCTGAGGGGGGCTGGGGTGGGGGGCGGGGGCCCCCCTCCTGGGGGATTTCTGGAGCTGCCTGAGGTCCTGGCGACTTCTGGGGGGAACTAGGGCCGGCAAGGGACTCCCCAGAAGTTCCCAAGAAGGAGGGTCCAGAGTCTGCTCTCCGACGACCTCTGGCCCTGCTCGGCGGCGCCCCGCATCCCCAGGGCTTCCGGGGTGGGAAGGGGCCCCCAAAGCTCCCAGCGCCGCGATCGGCAACCCTAGGGGTCTGCGCGGAGGAGGTTCGGGGCGGCGCGTGAGCGGGCGGGTCTCCCGGGGGCCGAGATTCGGGGGTCGGGGGCGCGGGCCGGGGTTAGCTTACCAGGCGCTCGGGCGGCGCGGGCGCTGGCGGCGGTGACTAAGTGCGGCCCCGCCCACCCCGCTGCCGCCACCTGCGGTCACGTGCGGCCGGGGCGGGGCCGGAAACATTCACCCCACCCCGGACGGACGGACGTCTGGCGGGGGTGCGCGCGTCTCCTCCGCCGCCACCAGCCCCAGGTGGTCGAATTCTGAACCGCTCAAAATCCAAGCGCTTCTGGGCCATTGCAGCCCAGAGAGGGACAGTGTTCTCCTGAGGACACACAGCAAGGCGATAGCCTTGACACACCCCGCCCCCACACTGCTGGTAATCCTGGTCCAACCCAATCGTGTCCAGTTTCCCAGGTGGGACAGAAAGCATGCACAGATGCTCACCCGCTGTGGAAGTAGAGTTGGGGTGCTGGGCTGGGAGCCTCCGAGGCAGGGGCGGGGCCGCTCTGACCCAGCGTCAGGGGCCCGCCCAGAGCCTGGTGTGGACAGGGCAGGCACCCAGTTCTAGGTCCCAGCCCAGGCTCCCTGCTGAGAACAACCCCCCCCCCACCCCACCCCCACCCCCCAGGACTGGTCCCGAATGATGAGCCGCACCCCAGGCCCTGGGGCGAGGAGGGCCCAGGAGGGCAGCTGTGGGCTGGGGTCAGGCCCAGCTATCTGCCCTGCGTCCCTGGAGCTTGGGACCCCAGTGACGAGGGTGTGTGGGGACCACATCTGAAAGCAGGCTGCCAGGGTGGGGACAGCAAAGCCCATTAAACCTCACCAACCACAACCCCCACCCTGTCGCGTGCCGCAGTCAGTCGGCCAGGCACCTGGCCCAGCCTTCCCACTCCCTCCCAGCCTTGCATGGGCTGCTTGTGCTCCCCTGGGCTTGGGGCCCTGGGGACACTGCTCTGTGCTCCGGAGGGTCGGCTGTTGACATCTCTAGGCCTGGGCCCTAGAAAACCTGCCCCAGGACCCTCTCCACCACCCATCTGACTGTCAGGCCATCTCCCCTGGGTCTGCTGCCCTCAGCAGTGATGCTGCCTCCCGGCCCAGTGTCTCTGTGGTCCCATCACTGGGTTCTGCCCTCTGCCCTGGCCCGGGGGCTTCACATTGTGTCTGAACATGGTGCCCCTTCAGGTGCCCCCATCACCTCCCAGGTAGGTGCACACACACCTGCCTCCCCACCCCCACCCCACACAGTCAGACGTGGGAGGGAGGCGGCCCCCTGGGTGAGCACAGCACTGGGAGCCGTGAAGCCTGGCTAATGGCCACTGGGGACCCCAGACAAGACTGTCTCTGGGCCTCAGCATCTCCTTTTGTTCCTCCCCTGCTTGGAGGCCCTGGGCTCATGAAGGGAGTCCTGGCTCTCAGAGCTGAAGGGCCTCCAGCCCTCCAGTTACCTGCCCACAATTTTAGAATCATAGGAAGCTGTTGAGAAGCCAACAGAGAGCTTGCAGGCACTCTTCACCCAGTCTCCCTCAGTGGTGGCATCTTGTATAACCACAGTGCAATAACCACAGCCAGAAAGCTGGTTCAGATTTCACCAGCTTACATGTGCTTGTTTATGTGCATGTGTGCACAACCTCATCACATGCGTAGGTTTGCGTAACCACTGTTACAATCTAGTTGGAGAACTGTCCCCCTACAGTCAAACTATCTCCACCCTAACTCTGGCCACCACTGATCCATTCTCCTCTAGGGATTCGTTCGGGTCAGCATATATCGGTAGATCATTCCTTTCTGGTGCTGACTGGTACTCCATGGTATTATAGTCTTTATTTCTATGAGTTTGGCATTCTTAGCCTCCACACATAAGGGATATCATATGGTATTTATCTTTCTCTGTCTGGCTTGTTTCACTGAGCGTAAAACCCTTGAGATCCATCCACACTGTTACAAATGGCAGGATGTCTTTCCTTCTCATGACTGAATAATATTTTCTTTTCCAATATTTATTTAATTTATTTATTTGATTGTACTGGGCCTTGGTTGCAGCACATGGGATCTAGTTCCCTGACCAGGGATGGAACCCACACCCCCTGCATTGGAAATGTGGAGTCTTAGCCACTGGGCCACCAGGGAAGTCCCTGAATGATATTTTCATATATATCTGTATGAGTGTCACATTTTTATCTATTCATTGAAAGTATTGAAGGACACTTAAAATTGTTTCCATATCTTGGCTATTGTAAACAATGCTGCAATGAATAGGAGTGCAAATGTCTCTTCAAGGTGGTGATTTCGTTTCCTTAAAATATGTACCTAGTTGTGGGACTGCTGAATCATATGGTAGTTCTGTTTATAATTTTTTAAGGAAACTCCATGTTGTTTCCATAGTGGCTGCACCAATTTACATTCCCAGCAAGAGTGTACAAATGTTTCCTTTTCTTCACATCCTGGCCAGCTCTTGTTATCTCTCCTGTTTTTATAATAGCCCTTCTTGCAGGTGTGAGGTGATAGCTTATTGTGGTTTTGATTTGCATTCCCCTGATGATTAGTGATGTTGTACAGGTACTTTACACATACCTGTTGGCCATTTGTTTCCTGTCTGTTCAGTTCCTCTGCCCATCTTTAAAGCAAATTTTGGGGATTTGTTTGTGGGTTTTAGTCTTAGATACTGAGTGCATGAATTCTTTACAAATTTTGGATATTAGCTCCTTATCAAATACACAATTTGCAAATATTTTCTCCTCAAGATACCTTTTCATTTTGTTGATTGTGTCCTTTGATGTGCAAAAGTTTTTCAGTTTGATGTAGTCCCAGTTGTTTTATTTGTTTGTTTATGTTTTTCACTTTTTTTTTTGCCTTTGTTTTTGGTGTCAAATCCTAAAAGTCATGGCCAAGACTGATGTCAAAGAGCTACCACCTATGTTTTCTTCTAGGAGTTTTATGGCACCTGGTCTTCATTCAAATCTTTAAGCCACTTTAAATTGATTTCTGCATGTGGTGTGAGACAGGAGTCCAATTTCATTCTTTTGCATGTCACTGTCTGGTTTTCCCAATACTATTTATTGCAAAAACTATCCTTTCCCCATTGTATATCCTTGACTCCTTTGTCGTAAACCAATTGACCGTGTGTGTGAGAAGATCTGCCTGCAAATCTGGAGACCTGGGTTCGATCCCTGAGTCAAGAAAATTCCCTGGAGAAGGGAATGACTACCCATCCCAGTATTCTTGCTTAGAAGATTCTATGGGCAGAAGAGCCTGGTGGGCTGCAGTCCATGGGGTCACAGAGTTGGACATGACTGAGTGACTAACAGTTTCACTTTCATTTTGCTTTTGGTCTCTATTCTGTTCCATGGATCTATGTGTCTGTTTGGTGCCAGTACCACACTGTTTTGTTTACTACAGCTTTATAATTTGGTTTGAAATCAGGGCCTGTGATGTCTCCAACATTGTTTTCCTTTCTTAAAAATTCCATTGGCTACTCAGGATCTTTTATTGGTTCCATCCAAATATTTTAGGATGGTTTTTAATATCTTTGTGAAAAAAATCATTGGAATTTTGATAGGGATTGAATTGAATCTATGGATCACTGTGGGTAGTATGGATAGTTTAACACTGTTAATTCTTCTCATCTGTGAGCATGGACTATCTTCATTTTTTGGTGCGTCTTCTTCAGTTTCTTTCAGTGTCTTATAGTTTTCAATGTACAGATCTTTTATCTTCTTGGTTAAATTTACTCCTAGGTATCTTATTTTTTTATGCTATTGTAAACTTCTTATGTATTGTAAACAGCATATTTACAATACATAAATGAATAGCAACTTTTTATATGTGTATGTATATATTTGTATTATATATATATATATTATATATATATATATTATATTATATATATATATATGTTGTAAATAGCATTAAAAAAGAATAAGATTGTTTTCTGAATTTTTCTTTCTGACAGTTCACACTTAGCATAGAGAAACAACTGATTCTGAGTATGGATCTTGTTTCCTGTGACTTTATTGAATTTGTTTCTGTAGCTTTTCTTTTCATCCTGTTCACTGATGATGTTTTACACAAAGCAAAAGCTTTAGTGTTTTTTGTTTGTTTGTTTGTTTTTCTTCTTTTTGGTTTTATTTTGTTTGTTTGTTTGGGGTTTTTTTGGTCACCCTGCAGTTTGTGGAATTTAGTTCCCCCACTAGGGATTGAACCTAGGCCCTCAGCAGTGAGGACTCAGAGTCTTAATCATTGGACCTCGAGGGAAATCCCCAAAGCTTTAGTTTTGCTGAGCTCTATTTTGTCAATTTTTCATTTTATGGATTATGCTTTTGATGTTAAGTCTAAAAACTCTTCATTTTGCCCTAGGTTCTGATGATATTCTCCTATTTCTTTTCCTTGAAGTTTGGTAATTTACACTTAAATCTGTGGTCTATTTTGAGTTAATATTTGTGTGAGGTGTGAAGTTTAGGTTGAGTCATTGGCTGTGGATGTCCCTAGAAGGGCTTTACCGAGGAGGAAACAGCCTGAGAACAATTTCCCAGGACCACACAGTACGGGAGGCTTCCCAGGTGGCTCAGTGGTAAAGAACCCGCCTGCCAATGCAAGAGCTGTAAGAGACATGGGTTCGATCCCTGGGTCGGGAAGATCCCCTGGAGGAGGGCATGGCAACCCACTTCGGTATTCTTGCCTAGGTAATCGCATGGAGAGAAAAGTCTGATGGGCTACAGTCCATGGGGTCACAAAGAATTGGGAACGACTGAACCGACTGAGCATGCACACAGTATGGGTTTGGGAAAACTGGACCCAAACGCAGGTCTGTGTGCTTTTCTTTTCTCCCGCTTCCTCCTGCAACATCAGTGTCTAGACTGGCTCCCAGGGATGAACCAGGCTGGCCTGGGAGTGGGGAGCACCCTGTTTACTCCCTGGGGTGGTGTGTCAAGTGACCAGCTTAGAAGAGAGTCATTCAGTCAGTCAACAAACACAGGCACAACCCGCCACGCATGGGCTTATGCTGTGCACGCCTGGGGCCCAGGCTCCCCCAGGGGCTCCTGCGGTATTGTCTGTGGAGAGGCAGGAAGGCGCGCGTGGAGGGTGATGCCTTAGAGCCAAGAGGAGACAGGAGGAGCTCCCTGGGTTTCAGAAGGGTGTTCCAGGGAGAGGGAACAGCAAACACAGAGGCCTGGAGTTGCGGGTGAAATTTTGGTGGTAGTTAGGGTGGCAACATGGGCAAGAGGCTGTAGTGCCCAGCTAGAGCGCCATGGTCGTTCCTGCGGGCGATGGGGGCCACAGGAGGCTGTGAACAGGAAGCAGTGTGGGCAGACTGATGGTCTTAGAAGCTCCCACAGGGAGTGGGTTACAGGGGGCAGGTGGTACAGCCTCCCTGGTCCCCAAGCCCAGTGACTGGACTTGGCACTGGCCAAAGGCGGGGAGTACGTGGGGGGCAGGGAGGGAGGCAGCCCTCAGGCTTCCGGCGTGGGCCCCTACTGGGTGGGGGTGCTGATGTCAGGGTGGAGCCAGTGGGGACACCCCCGCAGGCCTGCAGAGTCCAGCACCAGACAAAGCCAGAGCCTCTCACCCAGGCCCCTGGCCCCACCTTCGGCCTGGGGCTGCTCAGTTCTGAGTGGGCACCAATGGGGGCTGGTGTTTAGGTGGCAACGACACCTCTGCTGCTGTCACAGAGGAGAGGTGGTTCTTTCCTGCTGCTCGGCACAAACCCCGAGGTGCCCAGAGGCAGGGCCCCATTCCGGGAGCCTGCAATGGGCTGCAACAGGCTGAAAAAACCTGGGCAGAATCTCCTGACTCTGGCTTTTCAAGCCATTATGTGTCTGTGACTCTTTATCCGTCCCTCCGGGAGGGCTGAGTCCTCTACGTGCAGAGCCAGCCAGTCCAAGCCCAGAACCTGTTGGGAGGGGCCAGTCCCCTGCCCTCACCTGGACCCAGAGTCCCTCCAGGGGACCCCAGGCTGTATCCTGGGTCTGACTATGTGTCCTAGACAACTTATGCCCTTTCTGGTCCTGAGTTCTCACATCTGCACAGCTGTGGGCAAGGCAGCTGGATCAAACAGTGCCTGAACTCCCCACTAGGGCTTAATGGGCGCCTTTCTCCCTTTCCTCCTGGCCTTCTGTGCCTTTCTCCTTCCTCCAGTCATTCACTTATTTACTCACTCATTCATTCACAGATGTTCACAGAGTATCTTCTCTGGGCCCAGCCCTGGACTGGGTGATACCTGGGAGCAGAGGTGATTCAAAGCCAGTGTCCGCCCTTGGGGAGCTCCCAGTCTGGTGGAGGAGGTGAAATATGCAAACAAATAATTGTGATTCAACCCTGGGCTTTAGGAGGCCTTGGGAGGAAGTTGCTCTGCCTGGGAGGGGTTGGGGGACAGTTATGGAAAGCCTCTGAGAGCAAATCCTTTGCAGCAGGCATGAAGCAGGAGGCAAACAAGGGTAGGGAGGGAGCAGGAGCAGTGGGAGGAGGCAACCCAGCCGCGTCTGCCCAGGCACAAAGGCGTCAGGGTGCTGGGTGTGTGTGAGAAAACACAAGCAGGTCAGTGTGGCCGGCATGGGTGCTGGGAGGACAGGGCCTGGGCCTGGCTGTCCAGGGCCTCTAATGTTGACTGTCTGAATGTCGTGGAAAGGAAATTTTTTCCAGGAAGCCATGGGCTCCAGGTTGGGGAGGGGGCTTATGAGAAGGAAGTGACAAGAGCAAAGCTGTGACTTTGAAAGGATGAGGATGCAGAAGGTGGAAGAGGGCCAATGAGAAGACAGAGCAGCAGGTAGAGGGAGCCCAGTGGAGGGGGCAGGTGACAGGAGGAGCCCCCTTGGGCTGGGGGCTGGTGGACTGGCAGTGGGGAGGAGGACAGACAGCCTGGAGGCTGATGGTGCAGATATCCTAGGAGCCTGGTATTCAGGAGAGGCTGGGCTGGAGACGGGCTGAGGATCAAGGGTTCGGAGTGATGCTACTCCAGTCCCACTGGCTCAAGGGAGGAGACCAGAGACCCTCCACAGTGGGTTGGGCATCTAAGGAGGGATCTTAACCCAGGAGTGCTTGGTCCATGAGGAGGGCTCTGGGTGACAGAAACGTCGATGCTACACGTGGAAACATTCTGACCCCAAACAGACCCCTGTGCCAAGCGGCTGCATGCCCGTTCCCTGTTCTCTATGAGCGCAGGTCACTCTCTGCCTTCCTCTGCCCCCCTCCCTGTCCCCGCTGCTGCTGAAAACCCAGGGGTCAAGGCCAATGGTGCTGGGAGGGAGGCGGAAACTTCAGATTCAGTCTGAGTCTGGGTTGAGGCCCTGGACGTCCACTCAGAGGCCACGCAGTAGGCGCTGTCTCCGCCACGGGGAGTGTCTGCAACAAAACCTGGTCCCATCCTTATGGGCCAGATAGAGGAGATGACTTTTGAGCAGCCCCTGGGAAGGCCTGGAAGAGGGAGGTTGGGTGGGGGGAGGCTGGGATGCTGTTAGAGGAGGGTGCAGAAGGAGACCGGCCTGGAGGAGCCTGGCATCCGGAGAGTCTTGTGCGGACTCTCCCTTCTTGTTGGAAGAGTCCTCTGGAAGCTGCTGGAGACAGTCAGAGGGGAGGGCCTTCACCTGCTCCTCTGGGGAGAAGGGCTGGGGGCAGGAGGTGGGGGAGGGAGACAGCAGATGGTAGACTGACCGCTGACCGCTGCTCGGGCGGGCAGCCCTGCAGGGGAGCCCCAGCCCCGCGTGGGGACAGGGAGCTGGCATCCTGGATATGGACAGGCTCGTGGTGATGGACAGGAAGGCAGGAAGAGAGGGTGTCCAGGGACAGAATAGTGCTCCAAGACCGGCCCCCTCCTTGTCTGTCACCCTGGCCGGGAAATAGGCCCGGGGCCGAGCAGCAGCTGATGGCAGGTGGTGACAGAGCAGGACCAGTCAGGCTCCTTGCCCCACCCCAGGGTGGGGGGCAGGCCAGGGACACTGAGAATCCTTCTCCTGCAGATGACGTGGGCTGCGTGGTGCCAGCCGAGTGCCTGCGGGCTTGTGGGGCCGAAATCGGCTGCTCCAACATCGCCTACCCCAAGCTGGTCATGGAGCTGATGCCCACAGGTGAGGCCCTGGCTGGGTCTGACAAGGGACCCTGGGGGTTATGGAGGCCACTCTGGATCCAGCGTGACCCTGTGTGACACCCGGGTGGGATGTTCTGCTCCTGGGGGAAGAGAGGAAAGGAATCAGAAAGCACATAGGGCGCCCACCATGCACCAAGCACCAAGCACCATGCCCAGGGGTCGCACAGGGTGACCTGCACCTGCTTCTCAGGAACCCTGGTGCTCTAATCATCATACCCTCTTTTTTTAAAAAAAATTTTTTGCAACCTTGCAAGGCATGTGGGATCTTAGTTCCCCAACTAGGGATTGAACCTGCAACCCCTGTGATGGAAGCCCAGAACTCCAGGGAAGTCCCTTATCATCCCAGCTTTACAGATGGGGAAGCTGGGACCCAAGGTGCCCTGGCCAAGGTCAGGTGACAAGCAAGCCACAAAGCTGGGGTCTGAACTTGGGGCTGGGGGATCCTCTTAGCCTGTGCTGGCCCTGCCCCCGAGAAAGCCTGCCACACTCTCGTCTTTCAGGCCTGTTGGGTGTCAGGCCCACTCACAAACGACCTCTCCTATATGTTATGAGGCAGAGTTCTTAGCTGTGTTTACAGATGTGGAAACTGAGACACAGATGAGAGGAAAGTGACTCGTCCCAGGCTTGTAGCTTGTGGCTGAGACACAGAACTCAGTCTCCTGGCCCCTAAGTCCACTGCTGACTCCGCCAGGGCCCAAGGGGCCCAGCCCTGCCTTGAGCCTACAGCTTCGGCCTCCCTGAGACCCTGCAGACCAGAGAACATGGGCATGTTTTGGCCGTTTCCACATTCCTGGCCAGTGTGATACAGGGTGTGAAAGCAGGACACAGGACAAGGGGTGTGGTCCCACCAGAGCAGACAGAGGAGACGGCTTCACCTGCTGGCTTCACCTCTGGATTCTCAGTGTCCCACCGTGGGAGCTCGGACCCCGCCCTGCTCCTGTCTCCCTCCTTCCCTCCTGGACCAGGCCTGGGCTCTGCCACTTGCTGGCAGAGATATTTGGGGCAAGCCTCTTCCCTGCTCGCAGCTTCGTGTCCTCGTTTGTAAATTGGGGATAATGATGCCTACTCACCCTTCAGTGTGGTTGTGGGATTAAACACAGCACAGGGAAACTGACCGGCATAGGGGTTGGCTGCCCTATGGGTTCGTGCCTGGGGGCGTCATCTGCCTGTACTCTTCTGAGGGGCTCACCACAACCCCTAGAGATCCCGCTCCAAGGTCATGAGCTCCCCGTCTGAGAAATAGGAGGAGTATAAACCCCAAGGTAATCCACCTCCCTGAGCAAGAGAAGGAGGTTGGAGAAATGTTTGGGGGGAAACCATGATTTAACTCACTTTGCTTTGGGCCACATCTCAGCCAGCCTAGTGAACAGAGAGGGCTATGAGATGTCTGGAAGTCACACAGCAGGTCAGATGCAGATCCAGGGCCAGGCGAGCAGTGGCATCTACAAGGCTGAGCCCTCGGAGGAGGTGGTGTTTCCTGGGGTCTGGGAGGGGTGTGTAGGTGTTGGGGGGGCTGGAGGACAGACAGGGAATCTGCAGAGGTGGAGGAGGTGCTTAGACACTTGAAGAAAAAGCACAAGAAACTTTGTTGACAGACTTGTGATAAAGCCCAGAGAGGGAGCCAACCAACCTAAAGTCACACAGCACTGAGTCCTCTGTACCCTCAGCCCCTTTCGAGCCTACGACCTCCAGGAGGCCTTGCACAGCAGGGCCTTGCCCACCTCGATGCGGGCCCTTCATTCATTTTCAAGGGCTTTTATCCCCCAGTTGGGCAGCCTTATCTCCTCTCCCCTGTGCCAACAAGACAGGGGCCCTCAGCCTGCTGTGGCCATGCACAAGAAGTAGCAGAAACCTGGGCCCTGGGCCCCTGCGCCCTGCCCGGGGTGTGGGCTCCAGGCTGAGGGTCCCTTGTCACTCCCCGACCACCCCTGGATTTTGTCTCTGGCCTGCTGTGCCTCCCTGGGCAACTCTCTTCCCCTCTCTGAGCATCCACCTCCTCATCCATCAGATGAATTCGTGTGGAAGCACTCTATCAACTGGAAGCTCTGTAGAAACGAGAGGCTGAGAACAGACGCGTTGCCTGCCGCTGCAGGAGCCCACCATCAGCCCCAGCCTCCCGAGTCAGGGTCTTCCTCCCACCACCTCCAACACCTTCACCCCCACCCTGGGGGCCTCTGCCTGCGGGCACTTGGAGGGGCCTTGTCAGCAGGGCCCGGGAGCAGCCCAGGGAGGTCACAGCAGCCTGTACCCCTCCCCCAGGTCTGCGGGGGCTGATGGTCGCTGTGATGATGGCTGCGCTCATGTCCTCGCTGACCTCCATCTTCAACAGCAGCAGCACCCTCTTCACCATGGACATCTGGAAGCGGCTGCGGCCCCGTGCAGGCGAGCGGGAGCTGCTGCTGGTGGGACGGTATGGGGGAGGGGCGGGGAGGAGGGCTTCCCCAGCACACCCTCAGCCCAGGAGGACCCCCCAGAGGTGGGCATTGAGGGATGAGTATGAGTTTGCTGGTCGGAGATAGAACGATGCCAGGAAGGAAGGGAGGGGAGGGGGGAGGGAGGGGGGAGGGGAGGGAGGGAGAGGCCAGAACATACTGCCCCACCTTCCATATCGGGCCCCTGGCCATGCCCATTCTGGGTAGCTCTCTTACTCCAGTCAGGACCTCTGAGGGAGTCTGCTAGGAAAGCCCCCCTCCCCAACATCCAGAGATGTCTTTCTGGGTCTGAGCCCCTAGTCCCCTGTTGTATCCCAGCTGCTGCAGAGAGGCCAGGAGCCAGTACTTGAGCGTGGCCACACCCAGGCTGTAGCTGTCCCTCTGGCCCCACCGAGCTTCTGCGCACATCCTCTGAGCCCTGCTTGCCCCATCTTTATCCCATGACTCATCTAATCTTTCTAGAATCTGCTTAAGTGCCCCTCCTCCTGGCAGCCCACCTGATACCCCTGGGCAAGGACTGAGTCCCCTCCCCTGGAAGCCCCGTGTAGGATCTAGAGCCCAGTGGCTCCCGTAGATCAGGCAGGCCTCGTAGGTCCCACTGGTGTTCTGACGCCCCTCATGTGGGTGTAGCTGTGTCTGGCCCAACCCTCCATCCCCAAGTTCGGCTAAGTCCCCAGGAGCTCCCGGGCTGAGACTCTGTGATTGGTGAAGGGGAGCTGGTGCCCTCTCAGGGGTCCCGCCCCACCTATCTCCCTCTGAGCCAAGCGACCCCCACTTTGCCCACCCAGAGGACCCTGCTCTCTGGTGCTGGGCCTGACCCAGCAGTGCCCCCTCCGGCTGAGAGCGCGTGGCACCCGTCCTCAGGGTGGGGTCCCCTGAGCTCCAGGCAGCCGTCCCGTGACGCAGCACAGCCGCCTGTGTTGGGACACGCCAGCCGGCAGGTGTGGGCTCCCGCGTGGCCTGGGCCTCCTCCAGGGTAGGGAGCCCCTCCCTCCGCTCCCAGAGTCAGCGCCCGGGCCACCTTTCCCAGCCAGATGACTCCCTGAGCCCCTCCAGCTCTAGCCTCCCGGATGCGGGACTGGGCGTCCTCCTACCGCCCAGGGTGTGCCTCGCCCTCCTGGCTGGACACGGCAGCCGCAGGGCCCCTTTGGTGGCTCCACAGCCCCTGCCTGCTGCCTCCTGGCCAAAGTTCTGAGCTGTTCTCCCCTCCAGGCAGCCCACTCCCCACACAGTACCCTTGGCCTACCTTCATGCCCATCCACTCAGGCAAGCCCACCCTGGGTTCTGCCAGCCTGCCTGTGGGTGCACAGCTGTGTGATGCGGGCCCGGCTGCTCACCCTCTCTGGGCCCCAGGGCTCAGCCCTGCCACCTGCCCTCTTGAAGCACCAGCATACCCCCAATACCTCCAGCCTGCTTCCTGCCTAAAACAGCACCGCTCAAGCTGTGTTTCCACCATGCAGTCTCTGGGTCTCTGGAGCCCCAGCCCAAGGAGAGACAGGACACAGGGCAGGGCAACTGGGGTCCCCCAGGATCCTGGCATCATGGGGACGCTGGGGACCCCATGGGTCTCCTCAGGTGGGGGGCTGGAGGAGCCACCACAGGCCTCTGGGTGTAGTCACTTCATGACTGGCGTCGCGAGGCCCACTCCCTGGTCCTCCCGGCACCCACTCCTGTTACTCAGTCCTCTGTGCCCGGCCTCCCTGGGACCCAGAGAGATCTCAGAGACACCTGGCCTTGAGGGGCTCCCCTCAAGTGACCACAGCTGCAGCCCAGGGACAATGGAGTGGGCCTGTCATCCTGACAGCAGAGTAGGGTGTGGGGCAGGGGGGCAGGAAGACTTCCTGGAGGAGGAGGGCCTCGAGCTGGGCTTTGGAGGATGAGGAGGTTTTGCTGGGGGAGGAGCTGATTAGGGCATTCCAGGCAGAAGGAACAGCCTCTGGGTTTGGGGTCCCTCTGGCAGCCTGGTGGGGGCTGAGTCAGAAGAGCAAACCCCAGAGGTTGGCGAGGGCCAGGGCCGCGCTTTAGCCTGGCTGCAGAGGCCCAGCCCTGTGAGAGATGCTGAGTCTGGTGTTGGACACGGGGCCTGTGCAGGGAGGGTGGGGTGCAGCCTGCCTGTGCCTTTGAAGAGGGCAGTGCCCGCCGCCTGCCAGGCGGAGGGTTAATTAGCCCTAATCAAGGGGGCGCCTCCTTCCTCCACCCTCTCCCTTAGGCTGGGAAGGGGAGGACCCGCCCAGCTGCACACATAGCCTCTTGCTGTCCTTTCTGGAGTCCCAGAGGGTCCCACCTGTCACCCTCCTTGAGGGTGAGGGACACCCAAGTGACCCAGGATACAGGCAGGGGGCCCTTAGCAGAGAGGAGCATACGGACACCTCGCCCTAGTTCTGTCCCCCAAAGCTGCAAGGCCCCCTCTTCCTGGAAGTCCTCCTGGATTGATGCTTCCTCTGGGCTCCCTCAACCCAGCCCTGAGCACACGATGACTGAATACCCCACTCTGGGGGCAAGGCAGAAACCAGGCCTGCTCGTCACCAAGACTGAGCCCCAACGCCCCATCCTCTCGAGCAGGCTCCTCATGAATGCTTCATGGAGGAATGAGCGGAACACGTCCCTGCTGGGGGGTGGGGGTGCGGAGGGTGGCTCACACCAGCCAGAGGCAGGCAGGAGCTGAGAGGAGGTGTCCACACGGGAGTAGGGGGAGGGGCTTCAAACCACGCACAGCAGAGGGTGGGGTGTGCCACCAGAGGTCCTGACTCCTTCAAAGGCCCGCCAGGGTTTGAAGAACCACTAGGGGGTCAGTCTGGCCTGGATGTGAGGGCAACAGGCCATTCACAAATGTGTATTGAGCGCCTACTGTGTGCCGGGAGGTGCAGCAGTGAACTAAAGGATGAGGCTGCTGTCGCCAGGAGTGGGAGATGGCAGCAAACCCAGAGAGGCGGGGTCGGGCCTTGAAGATGGACAGGAGACCAGGGGGAGACCACAGGCATGACTGGGAGCACGCAGGCTGAGTCGGGGGCGGTTCCTGCAGGCAGCAGGGAGCCATGGAAGTCTGGAGAGGGCAAGGCCAGCCACATCCCTGGAGGAGAGGAGCAGGGGCCAGGGAGGAGACTGGAACTCCGGCAGCAGGGGGCAGATGGAGAGCTAGCCTCAGTGACCTGGGGGAGGTGGAGGAGGGGTGGGGGTCTTGAGGATGGCCTGGCCCCTGCCGCCTGCAGGCTGGTCATCGTGGTGCTCATCGGCGTGAGTGTGGCTTGGATCCCAGTCCTGCAGGGCTCCAACGGCGGACAGCTCTTCATCTACATGCAGTCGGTGACCAGCTCCCTGGCCCCACCAGTGACCGCAGTCTTCGTCCTGGGCATCTTCTGGCGGCGGGCCAATGAGCAGGTGGGATGTGGGGAGAGCGGGCAGCTTCAGGGCTCATCTCCCCTGCTGCCTGGGTGCTGAGTGGGGGAGGCCTGGCCTTCCTCCTGAGGCCCCAGAGGCCCTGCCTTCTCCTCCAGGGAGCCTTCTGGGGCCTGATGGCGGGGCTGGCGGTGGGTGCCACAAGGCTGGTGCTGGAGTTCTTGCACCCAGCCCCGCTCTGCGGCCACCCCGACACACGGCCCCCCATCCTCCTTGGTGTCCACTACTTGCACTTCGCCGTGGCCCTCTTCCTGCTCAGCGGGGCTGTGGTGGTAGCTGGGAGCCTGCTGACACCACACCCCCAGGGTGTCCAGGTGAGCCTGCCCTCACCCCTGGCCTCTGACCCTCTCTGACTCAGGAATCTTCTAGGTATTGACCTGTAACCCCATCTAACCCTAGTCCCTGCCCTCTTTCCATCACTGACCCCTGTCTGGGCTCACCCCTGCCCTTCCCTGTAGATCCAGAGCCTGACCTGGTGGACTCTGGCTCAGGACCTGCCCTCAGGAGTGAAAACAGGTGTGTGTGTGTGTGACCCTAGGCTTCTCTCTTGCTCCCACCCGTGGCAGGGCGGTAGGCAAGGGCACTGGATGGGACCCTGTGCCCCTCATCTGCCTGTTCCTCCCACCACCCCCAGGTGATGGCCGAGCATCCCAGAGACATGCCTTCTGGGCTCGCGTCTGCGGTGTCAACGCCATCCTCCTTATGTGCGTCAACATCTTCTTCTACACCTACTTCGCCTGACGCTGCCCCCAGAGCACCCCTTTCCCCTTCAAGAACACCAAGGCCCAGAGGAGGGTGGCGTGCCTTGGGCCACAGAGCAGGCCAGTGCCCAGGGACTGGCCAAGCCAGCCAAGTAGGAGCCCTGAAAAATTAGGGAGAAAATGGGAAAAAAGAATGTCGGATACTTTAAAAATAGTAGTTGTAATTGGAAAGAAAATGAGATTTCTCATGAACATCCTTATATTATTTTACTGTATTTATTTTGAGTTCACGGGCCCAGGTCATGAGCACAGAATTCACCAGAGCTTGGGCCTCCGAGCGTCCCGGGTCATATGGTGGCACCGTCCCCATGGACGCCCAGCCTCTCCTTTAGCCGGGCCCACCAAGGCTGCCCCCATCCTGGATGCTGCTGGACCCCAAAGCCCAGCTCTTGCCCCAGCTCCCCACCTGGTCTGCAGTGACCCCTGCTTCCTGAGGCCCTGGTCTGAGCAGAACCTGAGCCTCAACAAATATGGCAGGTGCAGCTGTGTCTCCTAGGGGGCCATGTCCAGGGCTGCCCCCTTGGAGTGCATCCGTCCCATGGGGCCAGTGGCAAGGAGCAGCTGCCTCCATTCTTCCCACCCCTGCACTCCTTCCTCAGGACCTCGCCTCCACCCCCAACTCCATACTAAGTGTCTGCAGTGAACAAGGGTGTTGGAGGCCTGTGGAGCCCAGAGTCTCCGAGGAACAGCCAAGAAGTCCCTTTCCACCAGGGTCTGTCCAGCAAGTCTAGGTCACCAGTACACAGGGCCCTGACCCCCTACCGAGTAGCCAGCCCTTGGGGCTTTGAGTGGAGGAACAGGCAGGCTCAGCCTGTGGTTCCTTGGCTTGAGGCCCCAGTGAGTGGAGCTCGAGTCCTCAGCCCTCCTGGGGCAGGGCATTGGTGTTTGGAGTGGACGGGCCCCGCTGGCCACCCTGTGATGTCAGAGGCTGGCGGAGGCCCTGGAGCCCCCCAGGCCGGTGGGCACCGCACGTGGCAGTGGTTCCGGGGCGCTGGACCCGTCCCAGTTAGCATGAAGCACCAGAGGCCAGCCAGACAGTCAAGAAGCCCATGCTCCTGTCCAAAGCCCTGGATTGGGGGCGCCAGTGTCCTCTCTCCACGTGCCTGGTGGACGGCGGGTCCACTGACTCAGCCCCTGGGCCCACTCTGGTCACAGGTGCACCGGCTGGACGTAGCTCCGCGGGAAGAAGCCAATCCGCCCGGAGAGCCGGCCCCGCCACCAGCAGGGGTCAAGGCGCTCCAGGACCTCAATGATGTCACCGCGGCGGAAGCTGAGCTGGGAGGGGTCCTGGGCTGAGAAGTCAAACTGGGCCTGGGCGAAGCAGGCCCGGGGCGGCTGCGAGGGAGGAGACGGTCAGTGGGCCCTTCAGGAGCCCTTGGCTGGGCTGTCCCCAAGGAAGCCCCAAGAGGAGGCAGAGTTGGGATTGAACCCAGCTCTGTGTCCAGGTTCAGACGACAGCCATCCCCCTACCCCAACCCTCCATGGGCCTCCCACTGCCCGCTCCCTGCACATCTGCAGCACAGACCCTGCATCTCCACAGGGTCTGTCCTGGCAGCCCAGCTGGGACCACATGGCCGGCAATCAAGGGACCAAGTCTTGGGCCTCAGCATGGGACTTTGGTTAGGTCCCTGCGCGTCTTGGGGGCTCTCTCCTGAGCTTTTGACTCCAGGCCCCAGACCTACGGGAACAGACCTTGTAAACTGTAAAGTGATGTGTGGCTATGAGCAGTCTGCTGCTGTTGACCTTGGCCAGGCTTTGAGGCAAAGGATGTCACTTTGCACACTTCCATCTCTCAGGCTGGGCTCTAGTCCCACCTGTGCCCCAGTGGCCGTGGGTAAGTCCCTGACCTCTGTGGGACTTGGTTGCCCCCTGCAAATGGCTACTGGACGAGAGCTCCCCCCCAGGCACGTCAGCCCGGCGCCGTGATGATCACACCCAGCACCCTGGCCCTGCCTGCCCGCCAGGCAATCTGCTCCGAACCTGCAGAATCTCATCTGGGCAGGAGATAGGATCATGGACAGGCTGTAATTAGTGGTTCTCTGCCCAGGACAGAGGAGGCAGCCTGGGTCCCAGGGGCCGGGCCTGCTCTTCAGTCGCCTTGCAGGGCGGGTGACCCCAGAGCTAGGCAGTGGGTGTGGGAGAGCCCTCCGGCATCCCCCAGCTCCCTCGTGGCCCCCTCACACTTTCCAAGGGCAGAACTGGCCCGGGCAGCAGACCCACTGGGGGAAGCGTCCCTGAGACTGAGCTCTGAGAGGGCCAGGTGCTAAGTGTGTTGATGGGATGAGGGTGCATAAGGTGGGGGAGGGGGTCC
The DNA here is from genome assembly GCF_023699985.2 of Odocoileus virginianus. Classification (NCBI taxonomy): domain Eukaryota; kingdom Metazoa; phylum Chordata; class Mammalia; order Artiodactyla; family Cervidae; genus Odocoileus; species Odocoileus virginianus. The sequence continues at coordinate 32,564,860 of NC_069690.1, read as the reverse complement.
TCCAAAAACACTGTTTACTCTCCTATTAGCTCCCAGGGCTCATCCTACTGGCCCCAGGGGAAACTGAGGCCCAGGGGAGGGATGAACTGGCCCTAAGATCACACCTGGCTAGGAGCAGGGGTCGGGGGGCCTAGGAACAGGCAGGACTGGAGCAGCAGCCTGCGGCCCCCTCGCCCTCCCCCACAGAACCCAAGTTCATTAGGTTGTGCTGGGTCCTGACCTCCAGCCCCAGGCCTTGCTGACACCCCGTCCCAAGGAAAACAGTATGTCAGGTCTAATAACCCCACTGGATGGTTTCGTCACCCTAATGAGACCGAGATCTGGTCCCAGGGCCCCTTGATGAAAGAGCCGGCTGGCAAATTGCTGTTATTGTGAGAACGAGGGGTGGCTAGACCCCCTCCACCAGTCCAGGATCTGGCCCACGGGCACCCCCTGCCCCACCCCCCAACCCCAGGCCAGCTGCTGGCAAGCAGAAGCCAGTGCTGACCCCACCCAGCAGGCGGCCTGGGTTGCTCTCTGAGCCTCAGTTTCCTACCTGTGAGGTGCAGGCTCTCAGGAGGCTCAGCAGGTGGCATACCTTCACTCACTCAACATACAACTACTGAGCACCTAGTGTGTGCCACGCACAGCTTCTGGCTGAGAATAAGCCAGGCTCTGCTTGCCCAGAAGTTTCTACCCGCCCTTCCCGCCTCCCCCTGCCCCCCAACTCCTCTTGCCTCACGGCAATCCCCAGGACAGAACTGGAGAAGCTGTGCTAGACCCTCCTCCTGCCGCCCCCCCAACCACACCCACCTTGGGCAGGGGCTCCTCGTCCTGCAGGAAGACCTGCCGCTTCTTGGCGATGGTGGTGGTCCGGTAGAAGGCGACCAGCTCGTTGAGAGAGTTGAACTTCTCCTCCCACAGGTAGTACTTCCCTGAGGGGTCGCGTAGCACCTTGAAGTGCTGGACCTGGTCCCCGTAGCTGGGGGAGAGGCCATCTCAGATGGCTGCTTGGATGGGCCCTCCCCCTGCCGCTGGAACCTGGCCTTTTCCTCTCCAAGTGAGGACCGAGTCAGGAGGAGACAAGGTGGGGAAGGGGTCCCAGGCCACACCCACGGGCTCCGTGCAAGGAAGGGAATCTCCTGGCCATGGAGTGTGGCGTTAAGGGTTGTGGACCCTGGAACAGGACACTTTCTTGCTGTGTGACCTTAGGCAAATCACTTTCTCTGAACCTCGGTTTCCTTATGGTAACACCTCCCTTCTGGGTGAGCGCTCATTTATTGGCAATGTTGCATGGTTCCTCTGAGAGAGGTGACCAGACAGCACCTCTTCTCTCCAATGTCCCCTCAGCCTTAACTCTCTTTTCCCTCCCCCACCTCATCCTCTCCCAGCCCTCACAGTCCCTTGAGGGGCGAGTCCTAAGACCATCCCAACTTAGACCAAAGCCTGCCAGTGTGCAAGAGGCTCAGGCTGTGCGATGTTTCCTGTCCATCCTCTTCCCCCTTAAGAACCTTCCATGGCTCCCCACAGCCCTCGGCCCTCGGGGTAAAATCCTGACACCTTAATCTCAAGGTCTGGCTCTGATGACCTGTCCAGCCTCAATTTTCTTCAAATATGCTCTGATGTGATCAACATACCCCTTTCTCCTCTCCCTCCCTTTACCCAGCCTTGCAGCCTAACTGCACCACATTCCACCCCCTACCCAGCACCTTCCAACTGAAGGGATGGCCTGCCTCTCCCAGACTGGCCACAGGGCGGAGGGACCTGCCGGTGCCTCCCCTGCTCGGCCTAGCCCACGCCAGGAGGGGCCGCACATGACTGGGCACCCTGAGCTCCTGCACTCCTGCCTTCCGAGTGCTGGACCGGAGCACCTTCCGAGTGCTGGACCGGAGCTCAGCATCCATCCCCCAGCTGCCTATCCCTGTCTGAGCTCATTTCCTCCACCTGTCAGCCCCAGGCCTGGCGTGCTGCCCTGTTAAAGGTAAGATGTGAGATTTAAGATAAAGATTTGTTCCAGGTAAATACCTCCCATTCTGTGCATGTCTCTGGGCCTGGGGGAGGGGGAATCCTCCCGCCCAGCCCAAGGTAAGGATCCCAACCACGGGTAGTCTCTCTTTCCACTTTCAAGCATGCCTCCTGGCCTCTGCTACATTATTCTTCCAAATTCTTCTTCAGTCAAACTCTTACTCATGCTTCAAAGCCTGGGTAATATAGCCCAAGCTCTGTGAGCTGCCTCAGATGCCCTCAGTCAGAGTCAGGGGACTCCTTGTCTTCCTCAGCCCTTTGCAGCCTGCCTGCAACCGGTTGCTCACAGATACCCAAAGACAGGAAGGCAGGAGTCGGCCCAGGCATAGCCCAGCAGGGAGAGGATCCGGTCAGGGACACTGTGGGGCAGCCCAGGGCATCCATGCTCACTGGCTGTTTCATTCCCAGACCCCACCGACACCCCCCAACCCCTGCTGGCTCTGAGCTGTGGTCCCAGCCCCTCTAACACATGTCCATTCTCAGGGCAGCCAGGTCCACCTGCAGAACTGAGGCCAGAAAATGCTGGAGGCTCTGTGACCAGACAGAGCCATCACCCTGGCCTGAGACAAAGTCGCTCGTGTGCTGTCAGCAAGCATTGTTCCCAGGTGACTAAGCAGCTGTGCTGTCGGCTGTGGGACATGTGTGTCCACGTCCCAGGATGGGAGGAGGGCAGGCAGGTGGGCAGGCACCTCCAATCTGTCTGGCCTGCTGCAGCCTTGGTCCTTGACTCCCACGTGCCCTGTCCTCCAGAGCCTGGTTCTCCCAGCCCCTGGACTGTGGCCCTGATTCAGTGCCATCTCCAAGGAGGAGCCAGGGGTGTGTTCAGCAGCCGTCCTCCGGGTGAGGGGCAGAGGAGGGTGTAGGGGTTTTGAGGAGACCTCAGCTCCAGGTGAGCACAGTTCTGAACACTCTGGTGTTTGAAGGTTACCTTCAGTCACCCGGAATGGAGCATTTCCCTGATCATACCCAGGGGAGGGGTGAGGCCTGGGAGGGGGCAAGGGACCCAGCAGTTCTAGAACCTTATTGTTGTTCAATTGCTAACTCGAGTCCGACTCTCCGTGACCCTGGGGACTGCAGTGCGCCAGGCTCCTCTGTTCTCCACTATCTCCCAGAGTTTGCTCAAATTCATCAGCCTGACAACTGGCAGATTCTCAAACCTGGGAAGCTCTTGTGGTCCAGCCCCCAGCCTGTGCATGGCTGAAGATGGGATAACAGGGCCCAGAGGGGAGAGGAGCCCGTCCATGGCCAGGGGCAGCTGGTCTGCTGTGTCTGTGAGCAGGTGTGACCCTCCTCTGAGCCAGCCCCTGGCCTGACAAGTGACCGACCCTCTTCCATGAGGACCCAGCACCTGGGCAGGCTCTCTCTCCCTGCCAGCCTGTCTCCTACCTCCCCAGGCCCGAGTCTAAGTCTAGGTGGCCCCGGAGCCAGGAGGGGTGGCCCTGCTGGGGGAGTCCTCCCAAGCTGGAGGGGGCACCCAGCCTGGTGTATGTGTGTGATGTCTGGGCCTGCGTGTGCCAGTGTCTCTCCATCATACCTGGATGTGTGCTCGTGTCTCTCCCTGCTCTGGGAGGCTGGCCACGTGCATCCGTCTCTGAGCAGCCATGGGTATGTGTATCCCTGTTTGTGACCCCCACGCCCACCTACCCAGGGAGGTGAGGGCTGGGCCAGGTCCCTGGGCTGTCAGAAAAGTCTAAAGGATGAAGTCAGGCCTGATGCTAGCTGCCGCTGGTCCTGCCCAGCAGGTTTTTCTGGCCTGGTGGCGGCATTAGCCAGGGTGACAGTGGCCCAGGGTGGATAAACAAGGCTGGGGTAAGGTGTCAGGGGCCCCAGGAGCCCCCAGTCAGGGCTTGGAGACCAGGTTGGTGGCCTGGTGGAGGCTAGGTTGCTGACTGACTACTGGGTGATTTCTGTTAAGGCATGGCCTTTTTGTAGACTCAGTCTTCCCATCTGTGAAAAAGGAGGAGGCGGATGACTTGTTCTGCAGGAGATGTGAGATAGAATCAAACCGACCTTGGGAAGGGAGTGGAGAGAGAACCCCCAACACCGGGCTTTTAGCCTCAGGGAAGGAGAGCAGAAGGGCAGACCTGGTCTTTCAGGTCATGGGGGTGTCATGGGCACTAGTTTCTGGCTGTGTGACCTCAGGCAAGTTACTGCATGCTTCTGAGCCTTTGTTTCTTCACTTGCACACCAGACTTCAGGTCACTTCCTCTCTGTCTTTGCCTGCATAAAACTGTGCCTTCCTCTGATTCTTTCTGCTTCATTTTCCAAGAGCCGTTTTCATCTTCCAAGATTTTATATAATTTACTAACTGTTTAATAAATTATACATATACATCTCCTCATACATACCTGTATAAAATTATCAGTCGCCCCAGTGGAACCTGAGCCTAAAGGACAGAGAGCTTTGTTCAATTGTTGGCAGCTGAGTCCCTGAAACTGGGCACGGGGCTTGGCACACAGTAGGGGCTCAGCAACCAGAGGGACAGAGCAAACAGGTTGGGATCCCAGGCACCTGAACCTGAAAAGAAGCAAGCATCTTCCTAGTCTCACTGGGGAACAAACTGCTTCCAACCAAGGAGCCCACCGCAGCCTGTATCAGAATGGAGGCAAAAGTTACACAGCCAGGCCGTATACCCCTGCCCTGGCCCATGGGCCGCCACCTCAGACACGCTCCCGGAGGTGGGGGTGGGCGGTGACAGCCCTTTGTAAACTCATAAAGGTCACCCAGCCGTGGCCACCGTCGCTCTGGGAGGCAGAGCAAGGCCCATAAACCCCACCTCTGACAGCTTTACGAGGCTTGGCGGGAGCGTGCGGGAGATGCTACTCATGTAGGATCAGAGGTCCCGGGAGCCCTTCCAGTGAGGCAGAAATGCTCTTGCACATGCATCTGTGTAGTCATCACCCAGAAGGGTGGCTGTCAGGTCACTGGACTTCAGGACATCCTGGCTACTGTCTCCACACTGGAGATAAGGACGTTACAGCCGAGGAGGATGGGATCTGCTGAGGTTACACAGGAGGAGAGCTGGGCTGCCCACCCTCACATGGCCACTGGCCTTTCTCTAACAGCCTGGGACCACGGGGCTGGGGCCAGGAGGCACTGTGTGGCCCTGGGAGGGTTGACATGACAATGACAACCATAGCTGGCTTTTGGGATTGTTGTTGTTCATGTCGCTAAGTCATATCTGACACTTTGCGACCCCATGGACAGTAGCCCACCTTCTCTGTTGATGGAATTTCCCAGGCAAGAACACTGGAGTGGGTTGCCATTTCCTTCTCCAGGGGATCTTCCCCACCCAGTGATCAAACCTGTGTCTCCTGCACTGGCAGGCGGGTTCTTTACTGCTGAGCCACCAGGGAAGCCAACATTTGCAGAGAACTTGTTGTGTGCTGGCAACATACTCAGCCCCTTACATCGATGTTCATCTCACCGACGAGGAAACAGACCAGGGTACCTTGCCCAGGGTTATACAGCTGATAGTCTTACTCAAAAGCTCATATCCTAGCCACAGATGCCTTGAATCTGTTTCCTGCTCTGATGTCTGCCTGGTGGTCCTCCAACGGCCCTGAAAGGCCCCCTGACAGAGGATGGACCTGAGTAGGGCAGGACCCAGGATCCTGGCCCTGGGGGATGAAACTGAGGCTGGAGGGCGCCACCTGGTGGTGCTGCGTACACACCACAACCCGGGTGCCCAGGGTTCTGGCTCTGAGCTAGGGAAGAGGTCTTGGGCAGGATGCCTGGGGTGGAGCAGGAGGGACGGTGTGTGTGTGTGGATTTCTCTGAAGGACACTCCAGGCCCCTTTCCCAGACAGCACTGGTGCTGGCTCCCCAAAACTGTGCATCCACCTCCTCTGCTCAGACAGACAAACTGCTCTCCAAGCCCACCTTCTCTACCCCACCTCTGGGTCTTCACACTTGCTGTTCCCTGGGCTTGGGCTCCCCTCTCCTCTTTGTGCACCAAACTCCTACTCATGCTTCAGGGCTCAGCTCAGATGTCATCTTCTCCAGCCTGTGGAGCGTCTGCTGCCATCGAACTTCCCTCAATCAGGCATCGTGGAAACCCCAGTCCCTCATCCCCGAGGGACTCCTCCCCTGTCCTACACACACACACCCCAAAAGGTTGAGCTGGCTGGCCTGACCCCGTGCCTGGGGTGGCGGGTCTGCATGCCCAGGGAGGCACCAGGAGAGGGCAGGGTGCCAGGGCACCCACGGCGGAAGTTCAGGCCATGGGATCCACTCTCAGGGGAAGGGGAGGTGGGAAGGAGCTCAGCTCAGGCTGCAGGGGTGGCCAAAGAAGCCCCTGTGCCCTGCTTTGCGGTGACCTTGGAGCTGATTCCTGGAGCGAGGCCAGACCAGCCCGCCTGGCGGGCGCCTTTCCCTGGAGATACTGGGCCCTGGGAGCCAGCACAGGGGAAATGGCCACTTCCTGTTCCTCGGGGGACCCACTGGCCTCAGGGGCTGGGCTGTGGAGGGAGGGGCCAGCCAGGGGGCTCCAGACGCTCAGGGCCAAGAACTGGCGTCTCACCACCCCTGAGGCTCAGAGAGGAGGAGAGCCATGGCCTTGGATCAGGAGCTCAGCCTGTTCCCAGGGGAAACGGAAGTGAGGAAAGCCAAGGCTGATGACGGAGCTTGGAGAGGGGCGGGTGAGGGCTGTGACCCCTGAGGTGGGACCACCATCCCCAGCTGCTCTCCTGACCCCAACAAGGAGAAGCCCAGCTGCTGGGGCTCCAGTATGCTGACCACACACCACCACAAGCTCTGTACAGAGCAGACAGGAAAGCCTCCTTTGGGGCACATTTCTGCAAACAGGAGCCTCATGGCCGGCCTGCTGGGAGACACAAGCTCGTCCCTCTCCTGAGCCTGGTACCCCATCAGACTTGCCCCCACAGGAGCCATCAAAGCCATCCTGTGTATGTTTATCCATTGGAAAATCAGCCAGCTGTTGGCTGTGACACCTCCCAGTCCTAGAATACTGTGCCACCCAGCACACTGAGGCCACGCTGCCCACGCTCACCCACCATCCCATCCAGCTGTATGCCCAGTGCCCTGATGGTGGTATTATTGTTGGTGGTCCCAAATTCACGGGCACATGCCACCTCCCCGACCCTCCAGCTCCATCCCAGTGCTAATGCCAGTGGCTCTGCCTGGCTCTTTCCAGGGCCCCCCTCGATCCCAGCCATCCTCCCTCCTCGGTAGCCCAAGGGATCCACTCCCTTCCCCTAGTGGGGATGCTCCATGGGGGCCTGTTGCTCTGGGGGAACCCGCCTCCTGGTCGGGACCTGTCAGGCCATTCTGTCTGGATTTGACACCCCTCCCTGCACTGGCTTTGCACAGTCACCCCAGGGACTTTCCATTTGCTATTCCCTCTGCCTAGAAGCTCTCCTCCTGGTCCTAACTCCCGGAGCCCTGGGACAGCCTGCACCACAGCTGCAGATCTCTGCTCAAACCTGAGGCCATCCGTCCCTGCCACCTGGATCCTCCTGTGTTCATTTCTCTCCTTGTTCAAGGTCTGTCTCCCCGACTAAGACACAAACCCTGAATGGCAGCAACTTCATTTTTTCACTGTTGTTTCCTGAGTCCCTGACGCTGCCCGGCACACTGCACGTAACTCAGCGACTAGTCTTTGAATTGCTGCACCCACATCCCCCTGTTCCAGGTGCCGAAGAGGCAGGACAGAGACCAGCAGGGCCCAACCCCCTCCCCAGTTCCTGCCCCTCCTTCCACCTGGACTCCTCATTGCCCCATTGTGATTTCTGGTTTCAGGTTCCGCGCTGCCCAGAGGCTGCTACCCTGCTTCAGTGGCAGCCACTATTCTAATGGCTGTCTATAGAATGACTCATTTGCTCCTCGCATTAACTCATTTTACACGTGAGGAAACAGGTACAGAGAGGTTAAGTGACTTGCCCAAAATCACACAGGAAATGGACGAGCTGGAATGTGAACCTAAGCACCCTGGCCTCAGGGTCCATCCTCTTGACTTTGTAGCACATGGGGGACCCTGTTCAGAGCACAGCCTGGACACCCATCCCGGGGGGCCTGCTGCTCTCCCCCCGCAGCCTTGTCATATCAGCTTCCCCTGGTAACTTGCTGCTCGCAGAACAATGGCCAACCCTTTGGCCCAGTATGGGAGGACTCACAGTCAGCCTCCCATCCTCACTGCCCAGGGCCAGGCCCTGCAGTCGCCTCACCCCCCAACCCCCAGATGGTCATCTGCTTCCAGGGGTGTGTCGTTCCCTCAACGCTCCGAAGGCCTGTTCTTGCCCACCCTCCTCCGCATGTTCGGGTCAGAACTTACTTCACAGAGACGGAGAACTCCCCTGGGGAGCTCTCGCTCTCCCGGATCAGGAAGGCTCCCTGGTGGTTCCGCTTCATCAGAATCTCTTCCGCCAGCTGCCGGGAGATCCGGCCTGAGTACCACCTGCAGAGAGGGCAAGGTGAGAGTGGGGGGCCGGCCACGCTGCCCAGTGCCAGGCACCGATCACTGCCAGGTCCCCCCAGCAGTCCTGGACACAGGAGGTGCCCCTGCTCCCAGCTTACAGACTGTCAACCTGAGGCCCAGAGAGGCAGAGGTCATGTACCCAAGGTCACACATTGTGGCAGACAGGAGCTGAGCCTAGTCCCAGCATTCTGGCTCCCAAGCACAGGCCCTTGCCACCACACCAGGCAAACACATGGGGCTTCCCAGGTGGCACTAGTAGTAAAGAACCCGCCTGCCAAGGCAAGAGATGTAAGAGTCTCGGGTTCAATCCTTGGGTTGGGAAGATCCCCTGGAGGAGGGCATGGCAACCCACTCCAGTATTCTTGCCTGGAGAATCCCATAGACAGAGCTTAGCAAGCTACAGTCCACAGGGTCACAAAGAGTCAGACACAACTGAGCAACTTAACATGCACACACACTCAGGCAAACACACAACTCAGTGAACTCCGGCCCAGCCACCCCCAACCTGGGCTTTTACATTTCCTATTGTAGGTTCTTAAAAGTGAAAAAATATTTTAAAGATGACTAAGGAGAAATGGGTTTCCCTGGTGGCTCAGATGGTAAAAAACTGCCTATAATGCAATCCCTGGGTGGGGAAGATCCTCTGGAGAAGGAAATGGCAAGCCACTCCAGTATTCTTGGCCTGGAGAATTCCATGGACAGAGAGAGCCTGGTGGGCTACAATCCATGGGATTGTGAACAGTCAAACACAATTTATTTTCTCTTTTTTTTTTCCAGTCAGAGTTTAGCGACTAAACCACCATCAAAGAGAAATAGCTGCTTTGCTCTGGTGAGAAAGGGTCTCTCCCTGTACCCGTTTCACAGATGCATAGACTGAGGCCACCTGGACTTTTTCTCACAGGTTCAAGTCCCTCTTCCTTCTGACCAAACAGAACTGGGTATATAGAAGGTAGCTGGTAAATGCACCAGAGTCTGGATCTTTGGGAATCGCCTACCCTCAGAGGGCGCAGGTGGTCTCCAACTGGCTTCCCAGCCCCAGGATTTTAGTCCACTCTTGATGTTCACATGGGGAAACCAAAGCCCAGCGTGGCCAGAATCTCACCATGGGACCTTGGCGCCCTGAGGCCACCAAGCCTCCCTTCCCTGCACCGTTTCCCTTCTCCCCTTCCTGAGTCTGATCGCCCGGGCGGATATGAGGCGGGAATTTCCTGTCATGTCAGGATGTTGACAGAGAGCCCTCCAAGCCCAGCACAGGGGCTCAGGTGCAGGCAGACGGGGTCCTGCCCGTAGCCCCGCCTGCCCCTCCCCTGCCTGCCACGTGTGAGCACTGGCAGCTCCTCTGAGGGCTTTTTACTGATGTGCCCGGCCTGTGTGCGGGTGGGTTGGGCCCCCAACGTCCTTAGGTGGTGACCGAGGGGTGCAGGATAGGCACCCTGCTCAGCTCATGGCGCTGGCTCCCTGGTTCCGGCCGGAAGGAGCAGTTTCAAGGCTCCTCCCCACCTTCCACCCCAAAATAAAATCCTGGTCCTGACATTGTGTTCTAGACACCACTCCTGGGAGCCCATACCTCAAAAGTGAGCTTCTAGACCACAACTGCCCCCATGCTGGGGGGTGGGGAGGCCTGGGCCCATCTCACAGCAGGTTTACCCAGAGTGGAGGCAGAGGAGGCGGCAGCCAAGGGTGGGGCTCCAGGCTGCCTCTGAGAGCTCAGCCCGCGTCTCTGGGAGTCCCAGGGGAGCCTCCAGGCTGGAGGCTGAGCTGTGATGTGGGGGGCCTGGGGCTCGGGGGTGCCTGGAACGGAGCTCCTCTGGGAAGCCCCCAGCAGGAACAGGTGCAGGTGCTGCCGAGGGGGGAGCAGGGGTCCAGTGGGGCCCCATGTGGGCGTTTCCCGAGCCCGGTGTCTCTGAAGAACCCACAAAACCCCACAGGAGATGTCCGTGTGTGGGCGGCCGTCACCCTCAAAGGCTTTCGCAACCGCAGTCTTGAAGAGGCTGCCCAGCCCCCTCCAGGTCCTCAGTGGCTCAAAGGACAGAATGAGAGAAACCAGTCTCCCCGTCCTGACACACTCAGAACCCAACCCACTCCTCACTTAGCCCCCATTTTACTGATTTGGAAACTGAGACCCAAGGAGGGGCAGAGGCCCCCCCCTCCCAGGATTTGCCCGGCAAATCTCCCCAACTCTGTCCTGGTGGGCACAGCCCAGGCCCACGGCACCTGAGGCAAACCTCCCTCCGTCTCTGACCCTGGACAGGCCACCCATCTCTGTGCCGCCGTCTCCTGGCCCACAGGACGGTGACGAGAGCACCCAGCTCGCAGGGCCCTTGGGAGGACGAGGGCGCTGCCACCTACAGGGGTTTACCGCCACTGCTACGACCTTCACCCATGCACACCCCACCTCCCCCACCGTTAGCTGGTCTGCCTGCACTCCTGACAAACTTCTACTTTACCTCTCGGTCCCAGCAGACCATGCACTCCTAGACCCCCACACAACTGGGTCAGACCCTCGGTGGACCCTGCCCAAGACACCTGGAGGCCCTGGGAGTAGATGGCCTGCATCACACCTCCCCCAGGATCCCTGGGCTGCAGGGTGGTGGTGGTGATCAAGGCCCCCCTGAGACCCCTGCCCTGCCATGTCCCACCCTGGAGCCCCAAGGGCTGAGTCAGATGCTGGCTGGACTTTCCCCACTGCTATTTCGGAGCCAGGGCAGGGGTAAATTTAGCCCAGGACACACCTGGACCCGGCCTGAAGCAGGTGGGTGATCTGCCCTTGGTCCCTGATCTGTCTCAGACACTAGTGGCCAAAGACAGCCCCAGGGGCTCCAGGGCCATCAGACCTGGAACCTTGCATGGCTGCCACCCGCCCTGGTGGAGACAGGCTTCAACCACCATATTGCCCCAAAGGGCATGGCCCTGAAATCCATCAGCTTTTCTTTCCTTCTGTGTAAACCAAAGCCTCTACTTGGGTTTCTCAGTGGCCTCCAACCTCCTAGGCTCCCAGTCTTCGCTGAGCCCCAGGCTCCACCTGGAGGGTCCCGCTTCCACTGTGTCTTTCACTGACCTGGCCCTGGTTGGTGGCCCTGGCATGTTCTCTCCATCTGTCTCCCTTTACGGAAGTCAAGGTAACACAGCCCAGAGACCTGCAGGCCTAGAGCCCAGGCTACAGGACCTGTCGGTGGGTGGGAGTGCTTGGAGCCCAGACAGGGGACCTAGGTGGGTAGAGGCCTTGCCCAACACAGGAAGCCGGAGGTGGCAGCAGCTTTGGAAAGAACTCGAAGACAGATGAAGAGGAAACGGCCTCCAGGCCCCACCCTGGCCCTGAACCTCCCTCTCTTTTTACCCCACAACCACACACATGTCACAGCTCCCAGCCTGCCCCCTCCAGCCTGCCCAGCCTCATCACCTGCCTCCGCATCAGATGCAGGCCCCCTGTCCCTGCTGAAACCCATCCGTGGCTCCTCCCACTCTCTACCCGGCATCTGGGGCCCCGCTGCCAGGCCCACAGCCGGGGGTTCTCATTGCCCCTCTCCCAGGAATGCCCTTCTCTGACTCTACGCAGCTAACTCCTACACACATCCTTCAAAACCTCTGTTTGTCACCTCTTCCGAGAAGGCCTCCCTGGTTAGTTATCTCGATGCTGACTGCCTTCTCTTGTCATACTTTCTTTACCTCCTGTCTCTCCCTGGAGCACCGTGCTCTGACCCGAGCATCTCATCACGTGTCTCCAGCATCACCCAGGCCGGGTCCCTAGGGCCATAGCCCGTGTTTGATGAATCACTGTGTCTCAAGGCTACTTCAGCCTTCACTCCACGCCTATCCACATGGTTTTTCATAGATTCTTGGCTACTTAGGCCTGTCCTGGGGCTGAGACTAGGGCATTCAGTGTTGGAAGGCTGACCAGGGGCCTCCCTGGCCAGCAGGTCCCAGGCCTGGGGACGCCTGGGCCCCACACTTGACTCCTGCTCTGCCCTGTCCCAGCTCTGCTGGGCCGGTGTGCAGCTCCCCCCTCTCCTGCTCCAACGGCAGGGCCCTCAGGTCTGCCTCCTTCCTGCCCCTCTCCTCCCTGGCCCCTCACCCCCACCCCCACACAGGCTCCTAGGACCCCCCCCATGAGTGGAGCCTCAGCACTGCTTGTGCTGCAGACAGAGAAACAGGAGCAGAGAGAGCCAGGGCCTGCCTGAGGCCACGCCACAGCCGGTGGGCCCACCGCTGAGCTCCCAGGCCCCGTCCTCTTCAGGGCCCGGATGCTCTCTGGTGTCCCAGGTCCTCTGTGTTGTGGCCTGGACTGGCCTGGACTACCACCACTTGGGACCAGTCATCACATCTCTATCCCCCACTTCTGATCAGAGTAGAGACAGGGGGCTCCAGATGGATGGAGGGAGGCTGGGGTGAGGACTTGCAGGTCACTCTGTCTGGGTCAGGCTGGGAGGGGACATTTGGCTGTGGGGCAGGGGGCCTGTGGATGTGAGGGAGCTACTCACGGGTGGGGCTTGACGCGAATGTAGTTCTTAGGGACGAACCCCTCGGCGCCCCGCAGCTCGGCCTTGTACCAGTTCTGGTCGTCCTCCATATTCAGGATCTGTGGGCAGGAGAGACATGGCCCCTGGTCACCCAGGAGTGTCAGCTTCCCCTGCCGAGGGCATACGCCAGCCCCGGGGCCCACTTCCCGGAGGAATGCAATGTTGCCGGCCCCACCCAGTGTGATTCCATGGTCTTCCCTCTCCCGTTTTGGGGAGGCCTGCCCACAGGTCATAGAGGAAGATTTGGTTGGTGGGCTGAGCTCTGGGGGCTGGAGTTGGACATCCAAGTGCTGCCACCCAGGCCCCCAGCACCCCATGGTGTTAGGGCAAAGCCCACGGCCCCTTGGTCCCTGAGCTGTGGCCCTAAGCATGGGGCCCATGGTACTCGACGCCTCTGCTGACCCAGGGGCGGGGGGAGGTCTGAGGAGCCCCGCCAAACAGTGGTCACCTGGGTTCACCCACATCTACAAACCCGCACATCTGAACTCAGGGATGACGGTCGGATGGGGGGTTCAGACCCTGGGGAGCAAAAGAGAGGTATTTGGGCTGAGGTGATGCTCGGATCACAGGCTCCTCATCGCCCTGCAGGTGGCCCGAGGGGAACTGAAACCTGAGTGTGGGTGGGAGCCACTGTGGGGGGCGGCAGGACGCTGGGCTCCCTCCCCTGTCACTGGGCAGGCTTGCCACGGGTCACCCCTTCTCACCCCAGCCCCTGGGGCCTCTGTCTTCAAAAGCTATTTCACAGAGGAGGATGCAGGCCCAGAGAGGAGGTGAGTAGGACACCCTTAGTCTTCACACCAGTCCTCCTTCATTCTGTCTCCGGACCCCTCCCAAGGGCCAGCTCCCCTGTCCGTCCTAGAGCGGGTCCACGTATCAGCTCAAACCCAGTGGGGATGCTTGGTTGAGACAAAAAATCAGACACAGATGAGCCGCCCAAGCAGAGGCCCCATGGGAGCGAGGGCTGGGGCAGCCACTCGTCCGACGGCCTGGCCCGCAGAGGCCCTCACTTCCTGTCCCCACTGTCTGGGCCAGGCCAGCGTCCCCAGGGACAGCCGGAAGCAGGTGGCTGACTCAGGAAAACTTTTGCTGAAAACTAAACAACACAAAACAAATCCTGCGCCCCCCCCAACCCAACCCGCCACCCGCTTAATGGGAAAATCAGGACCTATGGGACACAGATTCAGTGAAGTTTCCCGGGAGTCTCAGGCTCTAGACCAGTCTGCCTGCCTCGAACTCTCTCTGCAGCCTTGGCCTCCGTTTCTGCACCCGTAAAACGGACACAGCCTACATGCGGTGGTGTTTTGTGACCTACAAAATCCTGTGTGGACATGTGGCTGTAACGTGTCTCGTCTACCCCCCAGTTTTGTTGTTTGTTTTCCTGTCATCTCCACTCCAGAGAAAAGACTCAGAAATGTTCTGATGGGTGGCAGTAGCTGAGGTCTTGCCATCAGCATTTTTCAAAGCCCCCGGACCCTGTGAGACACAGGAATTGCCGACCGTCCCTGGTGATGCCCCCAGCTTGGCCCCTTCTGCTGGGTGCTGTCCTGTGCCACTATCCCCTGGCCAGTGTGGTCACTGAGCCCCTCCTGCAGGGCAGGCCCTGTGTCCAGCCCAATGACATGGCAGGGAGCAGGAGGTCACACTTTAGTGGGCAGAGGCAGAGGGAGAAACAGGAAGCAGACAAATAAACAAGATAATTTAATGCAGTGGGGAGTGCTCGCAAGATATACATCAGGAAGATTAGATGTCTGCTTGGGGCAGGGGATTGTCCACAGGGGTCGGGGAGTGGGCAAGAAAGGCATCTCTGAGTAGGTTGACTGACACATGAGCTGAGGCCCGAATTACAGGAAAGGCTGAACGTGAGAAGATGTGGGAAACAGTGTCCATGGCAGAAGGAATAGCCAGGGTAAAGTCCCTGAGGTGGGAGCAGAGAGGAGGCCTGTGTGACTGCCGCTGAGGCGGGGGCCGGGCCATGAGGTGCACAGGGAGGGTGAGAGATGGACGTTCTCATACTCTGGTGGGAGTGAGGAGGCAGTTCAGATTTTTATTTTCAAAACCAAGAGGAGCGAGCTGCCCCTGTGGCTCAGGGGCAAAGAGTCCACCTGAGAATGCAGGAGA
Organism: Odocoileus virginianus; assembly: GCF_023699985.2. NCBI lineage: Eukaryota > Metazoa > Chordata > Mammalia > Artiodactyla > Cervidae > Odocoileus > Odocoileus virginianus. The sequence goes on along the minus strand of NC_069690.1, from coordinate 32,549,785 downwards.
CTCAGGTTTGATCCCGGATCCAGGAAGATCCCACATGCCACAGAGCACCCCAACTATTGAGCCTGTGCCCTAGAGTCCACGAGCTGTAACCACAGAAGCTCACGCACCCTAGAGCCTGTGCTCAGCAACCAGAGAAGCCGCAGCAATGCGAAGCCCAAGCACCGCAACCAGAGAGTAGCCCCCCCGTTCCCACAACTAGAGAAAGCCCATGCAGCAACAAAGACCCAGCACAGCCAATAAATAAATAAAATTATTTACAAAAACAAACAAGATGAACCATTGAGGGCCACTGGGAGAAGGTCAGGCTCTGGGTTGTGGCTGTTGTGTGGAGACCAGGCTGGGAACTGGAGGGAGGGACGTGAGGAGCTGGGCCCAGGTGGGCGGTGATGGGGCCCTGGACTGGGGTGACTGAGATGTGGTCAGATTTGGGATGGTTTAGGAGGAACTGCTGACAGACTGGCTCCAAGATGCAGAGAAAGCAGCCAAGACCACCCAAGTTCTGGGCCTGGGTGCTGGCGAGCGGGTGTGGCCGCCGGGTGCGATGGAACAGCTGCGGGGGCAGGTGGGGAACCCAGGGCCGGCTGTGTCCAACCTGGGGCACACTGGCCATCCCTGTGGAGGTGCTGGGGCCATATGCTCCCTGAGTCTGGGTTCTGGGGGCCAGGCTGTCGATGAAGAGGTAGAGGTAAGCCAGCATCCACATCCTTCCTCCAGCCAGGAGCGACACGGTACTGTGCACCCAAAGCAGCCTGCTATGTTTTAGGGAAGTGACGTTTGGGGCCACTTGTCCAGAGGGTCGTCTAAGAGCAGAGCTCAAGACTGGAAGAACAGCGTCCTGCCAGCTCCCAGGGCCTGGGATCTGTGTGTCCGCTGGGCGCTCACAGCTGGTGCGCAGGAAACACGCTCGGGAATGGACACCGGGTGTGCTCAGTCACCAGACGAGCGTTGGAGAGGGAGCAGGGCTGCCGGGCGATGTCACAGTCGAACTTTTGCAGTTACAGAAATCAGACTCCAGACCAGCATGAGGTGGGTGAGGCACTTTGAGCACAAAATGTTAGGGAGCTCTGAAGATGTCAGGAATCAACGTAAATAGTATTTTAAGAGAGTAAGTTACAAAATCAAAATCAATGCAAAAAATTTCAATGCAGTCATTAGTTAATGATAATGTATTTGTATCAATCTATTAATATAACAAATGAACCAGGTTGATACTCTAAAATGTTACCACAGGAGAGGGTGTGGTGTGCGTGGGTGAGAGTGGGCGTGCGGTGTCAGATGCGACTCCCTCTGTACTATCTTCTCGATTTTTCTGTAAACCTCAAACTGTTCTAAAAATTAGACTGTTTAAAATTTAATGCAAAAAAATCCATCAAAATCTTAAATCAAGGCAGGATTTGATTTGGCACCTGCACCACCATGAGAGGAAGGGCCCTGTCTCCAGGTCTGGCCCTGGAAGGCCCACTTATGGAAGTGGGACTTGCTGGTGGCCCACCTCCCAGGACCAACAGCTAACTCATCAGGACATTCTGGTGTTTTTTCCTAAGCACAAATCTGGTGCCTAGAAGAGACTCAGCTTTCCCTTTCCCTTTCTCACCTGCGGAATGTCAATTTCCCATCCCTAAAACTCTAATCTACTGAATATGTGTAAGTTGGCTCTCTGTGTATATTCCTCTGCATTCTGCCTTTTTGTCACTTCACGTTGCCTCACGAGCATTTTTGCATTGTTAAACGACCCCTCCCCAGATGGCATTTTTAGGGACTGTGTGATATTTTGTGCCACCATGGAGCACAAAGCACGGAGCTAGGCTGAGTCCATGCTGCAGACTCACTCACACCGCCACCCCCGCTGGATGCATCTCCTTCTTCACTCTCCTCCCCTGCCTCTTCTCTACATGGTTGGGTCCCGCTCATCCTTCAGATCTCAGCCGAGGTGTCACTTCTTGTGAGAAGTTGCCCAGACCCCCCACCGCCATCTAAAGCTGTCCCCCTGCCCCTCCCACCCTCTGCATTCCATCTCCCCGGGTGATTGCTTCCATCCATCTGTCACCTCCTGGCATGACTCACCCTCTGGAATGTCAGGTTTGGGAGGACAGGGACTGGGCTTTGTCCACTGCCTGTGTCCTCAACACTCAGGACAACGCTCCACAGCCCAGCAAGGGTTTGTTCACGAAGGAAGGAAAAGGCAGCCCCTCCCATGGCCTGTCATGCCTTGAGAGGCCCCCTCCTGGGTCTCGGCTAACATCTTAATCCCGCCTTCCTTCCTCTGACACCCCATGTCTTGCTGAGGGTCTGCCGTGTGCCGGCACTGGTTTATGTCCCTGCCCTCAGGAGCCCGGGTTAGAAGCAAACACAGCAGGAGATGCCAGTGCTCTAGCCAGGGTTAGTGGGAACTCGGCCAGTCTCTGGGTGGGTAGTGAGCCCAGGCATCCAGGAGGGAAGGGGGTGTCATAGTTTTTACGGTGATTCCCTTGGGGGACCCCACAGATCCATCACTACCACACTGCCCATCACCTGCATCTTAGGTGGAAAGCACTGACCACCCCATTCCAAATTCCTCGTGATTCCACTCTCTCCCAAGCTCTGGAGCCTGGAATTAGAGACCCAAACTCTCTCAGATTGGTTAACAAGGCCTGTGAGCTGGACCTAGATCTCAGAGTCTCCTGCACTAGCTGGTGGGTCATGGTGCCAAACCTGCCCCACCCCCAGGTGACCACACATCCTCAGATCACCCCCCACCACCACCACTGGCCACCCAGGGGGCCCAGGACCAGCATCCCAGCACAGATAAGAGGAGACTTCCTCAAAATGATGTGGTTCTTCTTAGAACCGTCACCTTTCTGCCCCAGCCCAGGTTCAGGGGTTCACACCCGACCCCACACTGAGCAAGTCATGGTGCCTGGGGGCCTCACTTAGTCATCTGCAAAATGGGGCCACAGCAGCTTAAGCGGACGTTGGAGCACACCGCCGAGTTCAGACCTGGCTCCATACACAGTCAGCCCACGGGAGGTGCTGTCCCTTCCGAGGCCTCAAGCTTGGGACCCAGAGTGCGGCCCCGGCTCAGACTGGAAGGATGGCTGGTCTCATGCCCACCGGGCTGGCATGGAGCCTGGGGCCCAGGGAGCTTCCTGAGCAGGACTTGATGGCAGCTCCAGCGCTCAAATCGTGCCAGCCACTCCCAAATCAGGGCCCTGAGCTCCACTTCCAGATGCAGGCATGTAAGCAGGGATACTTCCCGAGAGAGAGAAAGCCTGGAAGCCCCTCTGCCCTGGAGGGTGTGTGCTCCTCACAGAGGTCCCACGAGGGGGCTGCGTAGCATTGAGGCTCATCTCACCTGCAGGGAGGCCCATCTAGACCCTTAGTCACAGTTGTTTTATCCCAGATAGGTTAGTGTGTGTACTTCATTCCCAAGACCCTCTCTCTGTCTCAGTCTCTTTCTCGTTGCCTCTCTCTCTCTAACTCATTTCAAATTCTTTCCTGGGAAACTGGGTGTTGAATCAGCCCCTGCCACTCACTACGCTGAATTCTCAGAATGGCTCCTAAAGGAGGAAGCACTAACTCACTCCCCATTTCTCAGATGGGAAAACTGAGGATCCGAGGCAGAAGGTGGCTTGTCCGGAGTCACGTAATCAATGACTGGAGAAGCCGGGCCTGTCTTCCTCTAGAGACTAGACTCTATTAGAAGGGCCATCCGGGCCCTGATTTTAAGCAGCACCCCCCCATACCACATAGGCACAGCTCGGCTAGCCCCGGCCACCCTACCTTGAGCGTGTCCCCCTTGTTGAAGGCCAGCTCATCGCTCTCCGTGGCCTGGAAGCTGTACAGGGCCACAGACTCCATGCCGCCGTCCCCGAGCCCCGGCAGCTGGGCTGCTAGCAGGGCCGGCAGCTTCCTGCTTCCTCTGCAGTCGAGGACCAGCTTCCTTTGTTTTGAGAGCGTGTTTGTGCTTTTGAAGCTGAGACTGAGACTTCCCCTGACGGAGAAACAGGAAGCAGAGATGTCCCAGACAGGGGGTGTGAGCCACGGGCCCCTCTCAGACTCCAGGGCGTCCGCTAGCATCCCTGGGAGTGGGTCCCCCTCCTGCACCCACCTTACAGATGATAAAACTGAGTCTCCAGAGCAGCAAGGATGCTGAACTTGTGGTTGCAGCTACTCCCACTCATTTACCAATCCATCCACCACAGTTTCTAAACTCTGATGCCCCTAGTGACCTCCTATTGACCCAAAGTTTCCGGCCCAACCACCAGGGCCTTCCCTGTTGCTCCTCCCCACTCCACCTCTCCAGACTTATCCTTTATTATTCCCCTTCCCTCTGAACAAACCTGGGCTGCAGCCACAGCAAGGGTACACCCCACATGTCCAATTTATCCCCCAGCCTTTCCACACACATGGCCTCTCTTCCCCTTTCTCTTCCCAGGAGACTCCTATTCATCCATCAATGCCCGGCTCAGAAGGCAGCTCTTCTAATTTAAACACTGGGCACCTTCAGTGGGATGGTGAGCCTAAGGTCAAAAAGGACTGAAAATAAACGTGGACCTTTACTTAGGTTTGCTGTGGGTGGTCAGATCGGTGCGGCAATTCTGGGATGAGGCTGAGTCTCATGGGAAAGAACATAAACCACTGAATGCAGCGAAGCCGTCGGAACAAAGGACAGAGGATTGAGATTGCTGTGCAGGGAAGGAGGGTGACCACGGTCCCAAAAAGAAAGTGAGGAAGAGCCCTGGGGTGTTGGACGGGGACTGGCTGAGTCAGCATGAAGTCAGATTGGTTTTATTTTTTTGTTAAAAAAAAAAGAATTTTTCTTCCTTTATTTATATTGATAAGGTGACATCTTGCTTTCAGATATTAAAGATTATATCCATTACTATTATTATTTATGTAGCTGCTTACATTGTCTCAGATATGGTCAGTGAGACCCCTTCCAGATGCCCCTTGTCCTTTTGACAAATCCCCATGGTTCTCTGAGCACCTCCCATCTCTCTGATGACACATTTAAGGCTCCTCCAGGACTTCTGCCTCAGACCCAGAACCAGCCCTTCCTGGGGGGAAGAGGGAGGATGGTTTTAATGGAAGGTGATGTTAGAACACAAGGTTGAGCTGGTATTGGGTGTGCTTATTACTGTGGAGGTATCATTGCTCCCAGGGCCTCTCCACAGACAGAGGCAGGAAAAAAATAATAAAATTGCATATATCCTATATATTTAAATAAATCACTATATATATTATATATAGGCCTCCCCTGGTAGCTCAGACAGTAAAGAATCTACCTGTAATGCAGGAGACCTGGGTTTGACCCCTGGGGGGGGGGGGGGCCTCTGGAGAAGGGAATGGCTACCCACTCTGGTATTTTCACCTGGGAAATCCCATGGACAGAAGAGCCTGGTGGGCTATAGTCCATGGGCTCACAAAGACTCAAACACAACTGAGTGACTAACATGGATATTATATATAATCATTATATATATTAGAAAATATATTTCCTAGTGAACAGAGTTAGTGTCTGCTTAGTTCTGCATTTACCTCTATGTATAATTACAAAGCTGTGGATAATAGATTAAAAACGATGCCCTTAACCACATGTAAATTGGTTAGTTCAGGTGAGAGGGGTGTGGGTTCATGTCTTTCTCACACCTTTTCAAAGGGCTTGAAATTTTTCCATGTAAAAAATTTGTAAGATAGATGTGACTCTACAGTAATCTCAAAAAAATAGATTTAGTTTTAAAAAAAAGAAAAAACAACAGTTGAGGGAAAAGAAGAGGGATCTGGCAGAGCTGTCGCCTCCCTGGAGCCCCCAGAGGACAGAGGGCAGCAGCCCAGGCCCCACTCCAGGGCCTCTCCTCACCTTTCCTCCAGCCCCCTGCCCAGGGACAGGATGTTAGCAGGTGCTTCTTTCCGGCTCCGGCTCCGTTTCAGCTGAGGTTTCAAAGCCTCAGAATGGAGCAATGTAGGGGGGAGGGGGAGCGGGGGGGGGGGGGGGTGTGTGTCATCCACCCAGCCCCAAGTCTGAGGTGCCTGGAGGCAAGAGTGGGGAGGGCTCCCCTGACAAAGCTGAGTAGTGTCCTCTGGGGCCTGGGGGCTGGGGGGCTGGTTTATTTTGTTTTTCAAAATGCTTATTCTGTTCCAAGTCATTACAAAAATGTGAGTAGCTCTCCCACGGTCTACGGTTGATAAGTGGCAGAGGTGAGTCCAGGCCGGAGCTGTGACCCCCTGGGCCATGACCCCTGAGCCTCAGTCTAGAGCCAGGAGGTGAGGGTGGGGGTGGAAGGATGAGCAGCAAATCTTGGTGGGAGGGCACATGCGCCCAACTCTCAGAGACCCAGCAGGACCCTGGGAGTGGGACTTGACTGGGAGGACCCCTTGGGGGTTTAGGCACCCCACTGAGGGTGCATGCTGGGGCCTAAAATGAGGGGGCGCAGAGCTGGCAGCCGGGAGACCATTAATGGTTCCATCATGGCTGCAGCCAGGTCCCCGTGGGAGGCCCCTCAAAAGCCACCCCCTGGAGGAACAAGCACTGGTGGCCACTGGCCATGCCTGGTCATAGCAGAACCAGCCACTTAGGACTGTCTTGTCCTTAGGCCCCCAACCCCCTGTTCCAGGCTGATTAACACCCAGACACATCCAGGGCCTGACCGTTCTGCCTGCAAGTGTTCCCGTAGGTGACAAAGGGACTTCACGGGTGTGATGAAGTTGAGGATCTTGAGATGGGGAGGTGGTCCAGGGTTATCCAGGTGGGCCTGAGATGTGATCTTGAGTGTCCCGGGGGAGGGAGACAGACGAAGCAATCACTGTGGATGGAGGAAGGACGGGTGGCTGGGGGCTGTGAGGAGTGCAGCTCTGGAGGCTGAAAGGGCAGGGAAGGGACTCTTTTCAGGGCTCCAAGAGGAACCAGCCCCGCCCACGCCTTCTCCTCGGCCCAGCGAGGCTGAGCTGGGGCTTCTGACCCCCAGAACAGTAGAGAGTGATCTTATGATGTTGAGCTTGTGGTGACTTGTCACAGCAGCCACAGGAAACACACACCCCCTCCCTCGGGGCCGTCCCGGCGTGAGTCAGAAATGGCAACTTGAGACCAGGCCATGAAGACAGCGAGCGGGAACTGACCGCCCTCCTTCCACTCCATGCCCGGAGCTGGGCCTGGGGCTCCAGGGACCACGATCTATGAAGCTGGAGCTTGTAGTTCAGAGACTGGATGAGATCCTTGGATGCTCCAGAGAGGCTGGGTGCAGTCTTCTGTTATCTGACACCGACGGACACACCCAAGCGACCTCCCTGGGCTTCACCATGGGGCGGGGAGGGCAGGTTTACCAGAAGAGTGGAGAGAAAACCAGGTGTGTTCCTCTGCCCATCATTGAGGCTCGACCTGCGCCAGCTCCAGGAAGGCTCTGTGCCTGTGACGCTGACAAGGAGGCAACAGGCACAGAGCCTGTGCCTTCAGAGGTCAGCACTGCGAGACGAGCGCAGAGTCCCGCCACAGACTTGCTGCCCACGAGACCGGTGAAAAGTGGTAAAAGTAAAACTATTGAACGTTTCTGGAAAAGGCCCAAAGGGTGAACAGAAATGACGAGACGTTTGTTCAAGAACATTCATGACAATTTGATAAGAAAAGTGAGAGTCTGTGGTAGTTGAACCAAAACCACTCTCTCCCGTCAGCCTCCTCACAGCTGGTGAGCCTCCAAAGAGTTGTGCCCAGGACACAGGGCCCCTCCTCACAGCTCCCAGTTAGGACTTTTTTCCCGGGAGGAGCAGGCTGTCAGTGTTGCTGAGGCTGACTGGCTGAGTGTGGTGGAGAGGTGAATGCCCCTTGGTGAAACAGAGGCAGAGTGCAATGTGCAGACGTTCCTGGCACCCTGACCCCTGGCCCTGGCTCCTGAGGTGGTGGTTGCTCATGGCTCTCAGGCTGCCTCTCCCTCTCCCGCTCCTAAAGCAGGGGTGTTACTCAGAGAGAATGTAGCCATTGTTCCCTGGGTTTGGCCTGGGGATAGAAACCGGCCATAAAACGGACAGCTCCTACTCTTCCCAAAGGAACTGACCTCATTAGCAACAACACAGAGTGAAGAAATTCAAGCCTAAAGTTCTGTCAAGGACGGTGGTGGTTACGGAGATACAGAGGGGAGAGGCCACACTCAGGCTAGACTGGAAGCTAACTAGTTTTCAGTACAATACTCAGGCAGGAGCCCTTCTGGGGTTAGAGCAAATAATCAAACAGGTGTTAGTCGCTCAGTTGTGTCTGACTCTTTGCGACCCCATGGACTGTAGCTTACCAGGCGTCTCTGTCTATGGCAATCACACACCATGCCTTCAAAGGAGCCAGAATTTGACTGGATCTATTGGTAGAAGATGACCCAGGATGTGATCGGAAGACAACAGAGAAACAGCAGGAACTTAGCGGAGCTTAACAGCTGACATGATCCAGGAATGAGAGAGCCCTACCAAGTCCCCTGATAGCCCACGTAAATGGAAAAGAATAAGATCTTGCCATTTTCAACAACCTGAATGAGCCTCAAGGGCATCATGGTAAGAGAAATAAGTCAGATAGAGAAAAACAAATACCTTATGGTATGATTTCACTTAAAAGAGGAATTAAAAACAAAACAAACAAAACCACAACAGCAAAAACCTCAAGCTGGTAGATGCCAAGAACAGATTGGTGGCTGCCAGAGGTGGGAGGTTGGAGGTGACGAAATGGGTGAAAGTACAAACTTCCAGCTATAAAATAAGTCATAGCCCTTCACTTTTATAAAATAGGGATGTACTGTCAGCATGGTGACTATAGTTAATAAGACTGTGTTGCATATTTGAAAGTTGCCAAGAGAATAGACCTTAAAATTCTCCATCACAAGAAATTTTTTTTTAAGATTTTTAATTAAAGAGAGCACCCTCTTGTCAGTCCAGCAGCTCAGCCTGATTAGATTAGAGCCTCTGTTATCCAGTGGTCAAAACGCACTTTCCCCAAGAAGGTGTGAACCCCTTCCAAATTTGTCCTTCCTGGGGTACCCTCCCTCAGCACTAAGGAACCATACAGGCTTTCCTTAGAGTTACCCGTTGATCACAGTTAGCAATTCATTCTCCAAACTTCTGTTTAGACTGTGGTCTCCTGACTAGACTCTGACTGCTACTCTTAGCAGATATTTCATCATTTGGACTTTCTTTAAAAGAAACTACTCAGTAATAAAGTCTGGTCAGTCTATGAGGAAATGATATAAAGAACTCAGAAATAGAAAATTGATGCAAAAAGTACTGAAGCTAAGTACTAAATCTCTTCCAATGGAAAGTGAAAGTGTTTGTCGATCAGTCGTGTCCTACTCTTTGCGACCCCGTGGACTGTAGCCCGCCAGGCTCTTCTGTCTATGGCATTCTCTCAGGAAGAGTAATGGTGTAGGTAGCCATTCCCTTCTCCAGGGGATCTTTCCTACCCAAGGATCAAACCCAGGTTTCCCACATTGCAGGCAGATTCTTTACCTTTTGCAGAACTCAAACAAAATGAGGAGACTCAGGGCTGCAGAACAGGACATAAATGTATTATACATGTTAACAAAGTCAAAGCAACAGAAGTTGCCAGGGCTCAGTGTAAAAAGATTTTTTGGTCACCTTATCTTTTATTATAGCAAGACACTCACACCTAAGTTTAAAATGTATGGTTTAAAAGAAAGACTCCAATGTGTTAATGACTTTCACAAACTCTGTCTTAACTCTACAGGAATTCTTTGTAAGGAATTCAGTTTCCTTTCTCCTTCCTCCTCTTCTTCCTTTTTTCTTCTCATTTTATTTTCATTTTGAACTCACATTTCTTATGGTTACAAAAAATGCATCTCAAATCTAGAATTTACTCAATTTTCTTCTTCATATTCTAAATTGCAATAAAATTATTTTTAATGTTTTTTATTTTATGAGAAGCATAGGCTGATATCATTGGAGAAGGAAATGGAAACCCACTCCAGTATTCTCGCCTGGGAAATCCCATGGACAGAGAAGCCTGGCAGGTCACAGCCCATGGGGTCACAAAGAGTTGGACACAACTGAGTGACTAAACGGAGAAGGCAATGACACCCCACTCCAGTACTCTCGCCTGGAAAATCCCATGGACAGAGGAGCCTGGTGGGCTGCAGTCCACGGGGTCGCGAAGAATCGGAAACGACTGAGCGACTTCACTTTCACTTTTCACTTTCATGCACTGGAGAAGGAAATGGCAACCCACTCCAGTGTTCTTGCCTGGAGAATCCCAGGGACGGCGGAGCCTGGTGGGCTGCCGTCTATGGGGTCGCATAGAGTCGGACACGACTGACGAGACTTAGCAGCAGCAGCAGCAGAGTGACTAAACAACAAGGCTAACATCACAGGAGAAAACCTAGATGATTGTAGGTTCCAGTTATACAACATTTCAGGAAATGAATCAGAAGATCTGTGGTGGACAGGGGTTCAAGGGAGGGAAGGATGAATACATGGAACATGGGGGTTTGGGGGAGGGCAGTGAAACTTTGCTCATGTGATATCATAATGGTGAATACATGTCAAAATCCATAGAAAGGACAACACAAAAAGTGAACCCTAATGCAACCTGTGAACTTTATTTAATAATTATGCATTGATATTGGCTCATCAATTGTAACAAATGCACCACATCACAATGCAGTATTTTAATAGGAAAATGGGTGGATGAGGAAGATGTGAGGTGATATATGAGAACTCTCTGTACTTTCTGTTCAATTTTTCTATAAACTTAAAGCTGCCCCTCCCCCCAAATCTCTTAATTAATTTAAAACCACATACAGGCCATGGATCATGATCCCAGTCTTCATGATCATATCTGTCTGTCTATTCATTCACCCTATAGAGATGAGTGAGGCTGGGTAGCGAGAAATCTGTGAGATAGTCATGAAATACACACTCCCACTGGTGACGATGTTCTACTGCTTATTATCTCTGTACTTTCTTTAGTAAGTTGCTTGGATTTCTTTCTGTTGAGTATGTATTATTTTTCTAAAACCAAGTTATTATTTAAAGTAAAGGAAAGTTCTTAATGAACTAATGTGACACTGCTCATGCCCTTGAGTCTGTGGATAAAATATTCATATATTTATGTATGTGTGTATGTGTTTGTAGTTAAAAAAGTAAAAGACTGTAAAACTTTATACCAATATTCTTATGCTTATTGATGAGAAATAGAATTATAGGTAGCTTTCATTAAGTGAATTTTCTTCCTTTTTTTTCCCTTTCTCCTCCCCCCCCACTCCGTATTGTTTAATCACCTAGTTCCTCTGCTCCCACGCTTTCCAAGGCAAACCAGATAAATAAGAATTCCTTGGATTCTTCCCGCTCGTTAAATGGCCCACGGTCCTTGTGGGAGATCCAAAGTTCCCATCTGAAATGAAGCTGTGGGGGGGAATGTATTCGTAAACTATAAGTTATATTCACTTCATTTAACCTTTCCAGGAACCCGTTTTACCGGGGGAGGCGGGGAGGGGCAGCTTAGGTATCCGAGAACCGGGATCGAACCAGAGATCCTCTGGGTTCGGCCGCATACCCCGGCAGCCCCTCTGTCGGCGGCCGCGTCTGCCCTCTCGTGGCATCTCTCGGAACTACATGCCGCCTTTCAGGCCAAGTCGGGAGTCCGCACCTCGGGTCCAGCCGGGGCCTAGCCACCCGGGCGGGGGTCCAGGCTGAGGCCTTTCCCTCGCGTCATCCCTGCCCCTCACCTTCCCGAACGATACCGCTTAATAAGAACTGAAAAATTCCATGAACAGATGAATGTTTTTTCTTTTTTTTTTTAGATGAATGTTTTTGAGGATGCTTTTTAAAATGTCAGTAACATAGCGCTACTCTTAAGTGGAAGTTTTGTCACTTTGTTCCTAATAAAAGGGGAACTACCGTAAAAACAAGACAATGTTCTGAAATGCTGTTGGACACTGTTTCTCACAGAAGCCAGTGAGTGGCCTGCTCTTTGTTCAAAAGGGAAATTATGCATCAGAAAGCTTTTTTCAAACACACTTTAACATTCTGACTTACACCACACATAAAAATGAAACAAAAATTTCACAAAATAATACCTTTATTTTCCTGATATTTTCTATTCTATTTTATTCTATCTACTTTATTTTTCCTATTAAAAAAAAAAACTTGAAGTCTAGGTGATTTACAATGTTGTATTAGTTTCAGGGATACAGTGAAGTTATTTTGTTTTTTTAAATATAATTTTATTTATTTATTTTATTTTTGTCTGTGCTGGGTCTATGTGGCTGTGCTCAGGCTTTCTCTAGGTGTGGTGACCAGGGACCACTCTGTTCTGGTGCACAGGCTTCCCCTTGCAGTGACTTTTCTTGTCGTGGAGCAAGGGCCCTAGAGGGCTCAGGCTTCACTCATCCCAGCACGCAGGCTCAGGAGTTGTGGTGCACCAGATAGCATGTACACATGTACATGCTACACATGTGATACATGTGTAGCATGGTCTGGCATGTGGAATCTTCGCAAACCAGAGACTGAACCAGTGTCCCCTGCGTTGGCTGGCAGATTCTTCTCCACTGAGTCACCAGGGGAGTCTGGATTCATTTTTCAGATTATTTTTCATTACAAATTATTGTAAGATATTCAGTATAGCTCCCTGTGCTATGCAGTAGGTCCTTGTATAAATATATGTATCTATTCTATTTATGGGATTCCCTGGTAACTCAAATGGTAAAGTGTCTGCCTGCAATGAGAGAGACCCGGGTTCAATCCCTAGGTTGGGAAAATCCCTGGAGAAGGAAATGGCCACCCACTGCAGTATTCTTGCCTGGAAAATCCCATGGATGGAGGAGCCTGGTGGGCTACATACAGTCCATGGGGTCACAAAGAGTCGCGCACGACTGAGGGCCCTCACTTTCACTTTCATTTTATTTATAATAGTGTGTATATGTTAATTCCAAATTCCTAACTTATCCCACCCCATTTGATTATTTTTTTAAAAATGTTCAAAGGCAGGTAGATGCACATGTGTAAAAAAATGTTGGGGACTGAAGTTGAGTGATGATACAGGGGGTTCAGACTTTTTATTTTCATGCCTGTTCAGAAGTTACAAATTAAAAGAATATTTTAAAACTCACTGGTTTGGGACTTGCCCGGCAGTCCAGTGGTTAAGATTCTGTGCTTCTGCTGTAGGGGGCATGGATTCGATCCTCGGTGGGAAAAATAAAATCCCACATGCTTTGTAAGCAATTAATTAATTTAAAAATTTAAAAAGAATTCTAAAAACTCATCAGTTTGGGATTCCATATATGGATTTTACAACCCACTAAGGGGTCACAACTCATAATTGGGAAATTTTGATTTACTCTAAGCTGTGCAGAGATTTACCCTGGACATGATCAACAGAGATTAACCCGGATATAATCAACAGACCTAAAGAAGGAAGTGCTTTTCCAGGGCAGTTGACCACCCCCTCGATGGCCACTAGCAACGTCTCCCTCCCTGTATGCACCTGTCATTCCCACAAAAGGCAAAGCCAATTTCCCCACCTCTTGAATCCAGGCTGGCCCAGACCAGAATGCATCAGAAGTGACGTTCTGGGACTTCTGAGTTCAGACCTCCAGAGAACCAGAAACTTCTGATTCATAGCACTTAGAATGAGCTGCCAGGTCATGAGGAAGAGCAGCGGAAAGACACACGAGGAGCGCTGAACGGCCAGTAACAGCCCCACCAGCACCAAGCCAGCCCAATGTTTCCAAACAAGCACTTGGCTTCCCACCACAAGCGGTTGCCAGATAAAACACAGGCTACCAGATAAATCTGATTTTCAGATAAACAAGTCCTTCTTCAGCCTGTATCGAATATTGCATGGGACATACTTATGCTAAAAACCAGTCATTGTTAACTTGTAGTTCAGATTTAAGTAGGAAGTCTGTATTCTCATTTGCTGCAGCTGGCAATCCTACGCCTGGAGCACCTGAGGGCTTTCTCTGGCAGCCAAGGACACTCAGCCCAGGTGAAGGGCGCAGGAGCAAACATCATCCAGTGAGGCAAAGGCCACCTTTCCCAGCCCCTGACGGGAGGGACGATGCTGGAGTGGGCGCTACCCAGCCCCTGTGCCCTGGTAACCCTGAGAAGCAGGACCCACTCCTTTGCTCTCTTTCTGTCCCCTCACCTCCGCCAGGGCTCCTGAGGGTGGCCCCCAAAGAAATTCTTGTCTCAGCTCTGCTTTAGAAGAACCGAGGAGGAGAAGGGGATGACAGAGGATAAGATGGTTGAATGTCATTACCTACTCAATGCACATGAGTTTGAGCAAGCTCTGGGAGACGGTGAAGGACAGGGGAGCCTGGTGTGCTGCAGTCCATGGGGTCCCAAAGACTCGGACATGACTGAGCAACTGAACAACAAACTGAGACAGGAGAGCTTAACCAGGGCTAACTGTCGTAATCACTATAATTATCCACTCACAGCGGAGGGAAGCAAACTGAACACCACAGCTGACATTTATTGAGCCCTTACTGGGCACCTGCTCAAGATGCATTTCCTCACCAACACCCCTCTGAGGTGTCGCAGATGGGGAAACCGAGGCTTGGAGAACCTCAAGGCCCCGCGCCTTTTCACTGCTGTTCCCTCTGCCTTCAGCACCCTTGCTTGTCCTTGTCATCACCACTTCCCAGTCTGGGGACCCAGTGCACTGCCCCATCCCAGGCTTGATCAGGCTCCTCGGGCTCTGTGGCCTCCCACGTGGCCCCCTATCATCCAGCATTCATTAGGCACCTACTGTGTGCACAGCGCTGTTCCAGTGAAGGAGACAGACCCCCTGCACCACAGAGCTACCTTCTCGTGGGGCAGATGGATCAGAGCCCAGCGAGTCAGATGTGGGACTTGGCAGGTGATGAGAAATGTCGTGGAGAGGTGATCAGGAAGGAAGAGCATCGCCTTAAGTAGAGTGGTGAGGGGAGGCTTTCCTGAGAAGGTGACAGGAGCAGAAACCTGAAGGAGGTGAGGGAGCCACCGGAAGACCTGGGGGAAGAGTGTTTTGGACAGAGGGAACAGCAGATGCAAAGGTCCTGAAGTGAGAGTGTGCTGGGGGTGCAAGGAGCGACCAGGCCAGTGTGGGGGGAGCTAGGGGAGGGGTGGGGTGAAGCCAGGAGGTGACAGTCAGGGAAAGAGGGCAAGTTCACTGAAAAGCTAACAAGACTTAAGCTCCAGTGCCCTCACCTGCCAGATGTCCAGGGCACTGGGAGGGGCCTTGCAATGACTTCCCATGCAAGTGCCCTTCCTGAAACTCTGTGTGGTTCACGGCAAACCATTAAAAAGCCAATTTAAACATCTTTTTCAAGAAGCACTGGTAGGAGATGTGATGCATTTCCTTTCATAATACTTAGCTAATGTCCTGTAATTCAGTTTATCCTCCCAGGAAACTTTCCCATGGAAGTGGCATATAATTACGTGGCTCAAGGAGTTTCCACAGTTGACTCCTTACTCCTCGTCTGTGTCCTGAGGCATCAACTTCGCTCCTCCTGGGCTCTGCCCTACCCCAGAGCCCAGCTCAGCATTAGCACCAGGAGGGATCTCTGCACACGCAGAGACGGGGCAGTGAGTAGGTTTTGCAGAAGACGAAACGGGCATGGAGGCAAGGCCATCTGCCCGAGCTTACACGGCGAATAGGCAGCAGAACAGGGGCGTGGCAAGGTCTGTGGCCCCAGGCCAACACCCTCTGATGCTCTTTCCAGGCTTCCCACCTCGTTTGATGGTTTGGACCCGGGATCCCCCCGGCCCAAAACCTGGGGCTGGGTTGCGTCCTGGGCGGGCGGAGGGCTTTGCGATCTGACAGTTGCCGCCAGATGGCGCTACCGGGCTGACCCTGCTGGAAAAGAGCAGATGAGCAGCCTGACTCCCTGGGCCTCTGGGTCCCTAAATTCCTCAACTGACCTGGCTCCACACTGCGGATCGAGAGACCCTGAGCCTCCCCTGCTCTGAGGACAGGAACAGATGTAGCTCCAGACGTCTCCTCCCAGGCAGAGTGACCTGGAGGGCCCAGGGAGGGGGTCCCCTTCAGCCTGGGGACTGCTCAGCAGATGTGGGTGGTCGGCCTGGGTCCGGGCATGCTGCCTGGCTGCCTGGGTGCTGGCACTGGAGGGCCCACTGAGGACTAAAGCCCCAACTGTAGCACTCTCTGCTGTGAGACTCCAGTCCAGTCACCTGGCTGCTCCGGCTCCCCTTCTGTAGAACAGAGTCGATCAGAGCACCTCCCGTAGAAGATTGCCGTGAGGATTGAAAGTGATGTGAAAGTGTTCACGGCTCAGTCCTGTCTGACTCTTTGCAACCCCATGGACTGTATCCCGCCAGGCTCCTCTGTCCGTGGGATTCTCCAGGCAAGAATACTGGAATGGGAAGCCTTTCCCTTCTCCAGGAAATCTTCCCAACCCAGGGATCGAACCGGAGTCTCCTGCTTTGGTAAGTGGATTCTTTACTGTCTGAGCCACCAGCAAAGAGAAAACAATACACATGAAGCACTCTACTGCTGTTTTCCCAGGGACTTCCCTGGGGTGCCTATATCCTTCCTGGTTCTGAAAACTCTCACCTCACCTTCAGCAGGGTGTGCACTAAGCCTGGTCTCCCAGACTCAGAGACACCATGAACCAACACTTCTGAACTCTCCCAGTGGTCCTCTGGGATTGGTATTGCTTATCAGACCCCCTCTTGTGAAGGAAGAAACAGAGGCTCAAAGAAGGGGAGGAGGGAGGGACTTGCTAGAGCAAGTCAGACAGAAAAAGGACTAAAGAGGGAGTCTGTGTGCAGATGCAAAGTGATCTCGCTCTCTGTTTCTTTTGGCCTCATGGCATGCAGTTTCCCAGACCAGAGGTCCAATCCATCCCGCTCTGCACTGGAAGCACGGGGTCATAACCACTGGGCCACCAGGGAAGTCCCAGGAAGTGATCTCTAAGTGATATTGTTAGATATTGTAAATGGGGGAAAAAACTAAGTATAGGACAGTGTGTAGTACATGTTCACATTTGAGCCAGAAAGGGTCCATAAGGATAGAAAATATAGGTAGAATTGCCTATATGTGCATAAAAAAATCAAACAAGATATTATTTACACCTAAGGAGAGGAACTGGGTGCCTGGGGTCTGTAGTGGAAAGAAGACTTGCTGCACACTTATGAAATACCTAAAAGGGTGTTTTTGTGTTATTTCTCTGAAATAAGGTCAGGGAGGGGAAAATAAATACATTAATTCAGGGGTGCAATTTCCAGAACCAACAAGAACCAGGAAAGAAATATGAATACGTTGAGACATTAAGGACTGGTGGAGGGACTTCCCTGGAGGTTCCTTGGCTAAGACTCTGTGTTTCCGATGTGGGAGTCCCAGGTTTGATCCCTGGTCAGAGAACTAGATCCTGCATACCACAACAAAAGATACCACATGCCACAAAGTAGGAGCAGTCAAATAATCTAATTAATTACAATTTTAATTTAAAAAAAGAAGGGAAGTGGTGGGAACTGAGGCAAACAGTCCCACCTGATAGGGTGGCCCTGCTCCACAGCCTGGTGGGTGGCGAGGCTGGAGGGAGCGGTCCATCTGCTGGCTGACCTATGTATCTGCCATCACCAACCCACCCTCCCCTGTGGCCTTCCACTTAAGAGGCTGGAAAAGAGAAATGACTGGCTTTCCTAGTCTCCCTTGCAGTTAGGAGTAGTCGTGTGACGCAGTTCTGGTCAATTAGATCTAAGGAATCTGTGGGGTGGAGGGTGGGGGATGGGAGGTAGGGATAAGTTCTGGGAAATTATTTCTCTGTATGGTAAAAGAGACAGATTATTTCAGTTCATTCTAAGCTTAACCGTTTCTCTTCCTTCCTGTCCTAAATGTAAATGCAGATGCAATGCCAGGTGCAGTAGCAGCCATACTGAAAACAAGAGGGAAAAGGGAAGCAATTGCAGAGATATGAACCCTGACACCAGTGGACAGGTAGGTAAAGCAATGACAACCATAGCTGATCTCCAAGCTCATTGGGATGGAGGAAAATACACTCCTATTTGCCTGAGTCATTCTGACCTGTTTTCTATTTTTTGTAATCCAACACATTCTTAACTGTATACACGTGTATTTGATAGAACTCAGAAGGTATGGGAAAGGAGAGGCTGGGCAGGAGTCTGGAGGGTAAAGGTCCAGGAGAGAGACTTTCCATTCGGAGGTGGGGGAGGTCTGAGCATGTTTCTTTTATAATAACCAGCATTTATTGTGCACATGCTGTGTACTCCAACGGCAATTTACACAGATCAACTTACTTCTCACCACAGTCCTCTGAGCCAGACCCGGCTTTATCCCCACCATCCGGAGGTAACTGGGGTCAGAGAAGTAAAGTAGATTGTTCGGAGGCCCTACACCTACATGCCGGGCAGCAGGACCTGAGCTCAGGCAGAAGCTGTCCAGCCCCGGGTGGACTCTGACTCCTCCGTCTGCCCCTCTTGGGGACTTGGTCTCCATGTGAAATGGGGTGCGGGTCCTGGTGGGAGCTGGGATGTGCTCTGCTGGCCCAGCAGGCAGAGGTCAGCCAGGTGACCACCTCCCCTTCCACCTTCATGTCCCTGTCCCTCACCTCTGGTGGTATGGGGAGGCTGGTGGGTGATGCAGCCTTGATGGGGAGGTCCCTGGAGGGCACAGCCTGGCCCTGGAGACATTTCCACTCCCTGGGCCTGTTTCCTTCTCCATGAAGGCACTGATCAATCAGCACCCTGAGGCTACTGGAAGGAAGGCTTGCAGTGACCTAAGCCCTGCGGGCGTGGAGTGAGGGTGTGGACCTTCAGGGCTGTCCCCTCGTCCCCTCAGGGCGCCCCAGGTCCGCCCCAGGCATTTCCGGGTGATCTCAGGAAATACCAGACCTTCCCCACCCCCCAAGCCATCTGCAGTCCTGTTGCCACCACCCTCCCCCTCCCCTGCCCTGTCCCTCCCCCACCTCCTTCCGGTCACAGGTCTTACTCACATCTCCACCCTGGGCAGTGCCGGACTTCAGCCTTTCAGCCTTCTACAAGGTCTCTCCCTCCAGCTCAGTTAGAGAAGGGGGATTGGGAGTTGGCTAGGGTCCTGGTAACTGGACACAGGCAAGGCAACCTGTGACTGTGAAATAAGTTGAGGGAATTCTGAAAACTTAGAAGAGGAATCAGGGAAGCACTCAGGGAAGGCTGCTTGGAGAAGATGACATTTAAGTCTGGTCCAGAAGACCAAGGAATTGACCAAGGACAAGTGTTTCCAGACAGGAATTCATTTATTCAACGATAAATAAATATTCATTTATTGAGCACCTGCTGGTGCCAGGCCCCCCATAGGCTCTGAGCTTTGGCAGGAGGCAAGATAAGTTTGTGCCCTCTTGGGTTTCACAGTGAAGAAATCAGAGGAGTAAACACCAGCTCACAAGCTAGGTTCAGAGCTACCGAGGAAGAGTAGGTGGGGTGGGGTGTGTGTGTGAAAGGGGCCCCATGCTAGTCTGAGGGGTCGGACAGTGAGGGCTTCCCTCCCCTGGGAGTGCACTGCCTGACTGCTGAAGCAGGAACAGCCATTACTTAGGAGGCAAGGGAGGGTGGAAGGGAATTCAATGGAGGGAACAGCAAGTGCAAAGGCTGAAAGTCAAGAGGATGCAGGATGGCTTGGCTGCTGGACAGTGGACTGGATCAGGAGGCCACAGAGGCTCAGGGCAGGGAGGTGACCTGCCTGAGGTCACAAGCACTGGAAGGCAGGGATGTGGGCTCAACCACAGGAGTCTCTGCGGCATTTTGAAGGCGGCCTGCAGCTGCACAGCCTCCTGGGGCAGGTACTGATGGAGGGACAGCTAACTGCTGGGAGGAGATGCCGCCCTAAGAGAGGCAGCAGCGGAAGTCGCCGCGGGCCGGTGGAGGCTGTGGTGGCCGTGATGTGGTTTCTTCAGGGCCCCTGTGGTAACAGCCCGGGCACTTTGCCTGCCTCCTGTGGCTTCAGCACCCACAGAGAGCCCTCACTGGGGCTCTCCTGCTTCCCAGAGCTCGGACCAAGGCTGGGAACCCAGACAGGACCCTTCTCAGTCCCGGGACACCTCCCAGTCTTTTATCTCCCAGGAGATATTTAGTGGGAGATATTTAGTGGGGCTTCCTTTACAGAAGAGGAAACTTGGGTTCAGAGAGGGCTGGTGGCTGGTCCGGGAACACACAGCCAGAGGGTGGGGTCAGGTGCCCACAGCTCTGGGCTCCTCCTCTCCCTGTCTCTTTCCCGCATGCTTCTAAAGGTGACTCTTGGAGTCATGCCCAAACCAACAACTGCCATTGGAATCTTTGTTTAAGGTAGGTGCTTGTAACCTCAGGCAGGTCACCTCCCTGCCCTGAGCCTCTGTGGCCTCCTGATCCAGCCCCCTGTCCAGCAGCCAAGCCATCCTGCATCCTCTTGACTTTCAGCCTTTGCACTTGCTGTTCCCTCCATTGGATTCCTTTCCACCCTCCCTCGCAGGGAAGCAGGAAATCCTTGTTCAATGCAGACCTTCAGTCATGATTGCACTCCTGGGCTGAGCCCAGGCTCAGCACATGGGACAGGCTCAACAGCCTCTGCCTGTGGGGGGAGTGGTAAGGGCACAGACTGGGCTCCTAGCTCCAGGCTGCCGTCTCCTAGCTGTGTCACTTCGCCTGCCTGTGCCTCAGTTTCCTCGTTGGTGAAATGGGATCATGAGAGTGCCTTCCAGTCGGTGTGAAGGTGCAGTGGGATGATAGGGGAGGGCTCAGGAGAGGGGCTGCATGGTTGTGTCTGTGTGGCAGTGACCTTGTGGTGGCCCGGCCCCAAGGAGGTGGCCTCCGGACCTGCTCCAACCTTGAGCTCACCCCACCAGTTTCTTCACATCTCACTTCACAAGGTTTGGAGGTTGCCCAGTCTCGCATCTGGTGGGGTGGTCAGGACTGAAACCCGGGCGACAGCCCTGTCAGACAGGGTGGCTGTAACTCAAGTCTGCAGGAAGTGGGGAGGTGCCTAGGGTAAGCGGGTGGTGGCAGGGGTGCACCGTCTGTCTTTGGAGGGAGCATGCACGGGGCATCTGGACCTCCGGACATCTGGCGAGGAGCATTCCTGGCAAAGGGAACTTTTAACAGTGAGGTGTTGTGCTGGGGGGGGTGTGCACTGGGGGCAGGGGCAGGGTCTTCTGGCCATGGGAGGGGCTGTGGATAAGATTCTAAGTGTGGTGCCAAGTCCTCAGAGGGGCTGAGAGGGGTGACACAGCTTCCTGTCTCCCCAGCAATTCTGCCAGTGAGGGGGCAGGGCTGCGAGTGCAGCGAGGAAGCAGAGGCTCTGAGGGTCCCCATGTGCACCCGTGGTCTGGTCCCCAGCACGGAGCAGCAGCCGGACTGGGCTCCCTAACTTGCTTTTTGTGTGGGGTGCCGGGTGTGGCTACAAGCACCCCCACCGACCACAGCTGGGGTCCCTGGGCTTCTGGAGGGCTTTCCCCCAACAATGGCCCGTCTCCCATCATTCCTCAACAAGCACGCTCAGACACTGTGCCCTGGGGCCAGAACCATGAAGGGGAGGAGACGCAGGTAAGGAAGGCCCGGCCTGGGCCCACTCAAGAAGCTGCAGGCCACAGGGTGGCAGAACCCACATCACTGTCCAGGGGGAGGTGCCAGGATGCCCGTGGCATCAATGGAAGCCCCCAGGGCAAGATGCCCACCTATGAGCACTAGGGCCAGGCTGACTTCTAGAAAGATCCTCCAGGGTGGAAAGGCATTTAAGGCAGAGGGAACAGCACATGCAGGCGCTCAGAGGTGAACTGGGAGACCCCAGGAAACAAGTGGGGCTGCAGGGCAGGGTCTGGGAGCTGTGCCAACAGAGGAGCTTGGTGGGAATGATGCAAGGAGGCCTGAGGGGGCCTGGGCTGGCTGGCAGGTCCCAGATGGCTCGTTTGTCCCTCCTGTCCTCATCTGGGTGTGTGGGCGGCTTGCATCCAGTCACTCAGATGAAGATGGTGAAGATGCAACTTTATTATCTTTCAGCTCAGTATCTCTTAGATAAGCACAGTTACAAAAATTAATAACAATGTTTGCTTTATGTCCTCAACTTGTATTTTCTTATGAGAAATTAAAGGAAGAAGTGGAAGGAAGGGGGGAGGAAGGGGGAGGGGAGGAAAGAAGGGGAGAGAAAAATGAAAGGAAGAAGCAGAAGAAACATTGGGGGGATTTTTTTTTTTTTTTTTTTTTTGCCTTTTTCTGGTCTAAATGGCCAAAACTGTTGCATTGTCTCATCCCTTGAGGTCATTGGCTTCCTGCCCTCTCTTGAGACCTCTGTGTCTTGGCTTTGTAACTGCTGTGTCTGGGTCAGCTTCCCCCAGCCTGGCGCCCCAGCACGAACCAGCTTCACAAGGAGGGGCTCAGTAAAGGAGCAGAGGTGAGTAGGAGGAGAGGGCGGAGGGAGAACCCGTCTGCAGCTGAGGTCCCAGGTCTCCGGAGAGACTGGTAGATCCTGACAGTCTGCTCCATCAGCCCCGGCCTCTTCCAGAGCCAAGGCCAGTCTTCTTGCTCTTTTTCCCACAGCACCGGATCCCGAGAGTGCTAGGGCCCGCTGTACACGTGGCCCTGGACTATATGCTTCCTGCCCATAGTCTCCTACCTCGAAGCAGGTATTATTGAGCTATCTTGTCTGCTTAGTCTTTTGTGTGTTTCATGACCTTGGCAGTTTTGAAAAATACTGGCGAGGTATTTGTAGAATGTGTGCATGGTTTTGTTTTGTTTTTTTAAAGATTGATTTATTTATTTGACTGCGCTGGGTCTTTTTTACTGCGCTCGGGCTTTCTCTAGTTGTGGTCGAGTGGGTTTCTCATTGTGGTGGCGTCTCTTGTTGCGGAGCACAGGCTCTAGGCACTCTGGCTTCAGTAACTGAAGCTCACGGGCTCAGGAGTTGTGGCTCATGGACTTAGTTGCTCCAAGTCGTGTGGAATCTTCCCGGACCGGGGACTGAACTTGTGTCCCCTGCATTGACAGGCGGATTCTTGACTACTGGACCACCGGGGAAGCCCCTGCATTTTTTTAAGGATTATTGCTATTTTTATTCTTTTGGCCGAGTCGTGCAGCATATGGGATCTTAGCTCCCCTACCAGGGAAGGAACCACGCCCCATGCAGCGGAAGTATGGAGTCTTAAGCACTGGACTGCCAGGGAAGTTCCTTAAGCATTATTGTTAAAGATGTTTACCAAATAAAAAAATAATAATAAAGGCCGTCCCTGGTGGTCCAGTGGTTGAGAATCCACCTGCCTAGGCAGGGGACAAGGGTTTAATCCTTGGTCTGGGACGATCCCAAATGCCACGGGGCAACTAAGCCTGTGCGCCGCAGCTGTTGAGCCCAGGCACCCTAGAGCCCTCAGTTCAGCTCAGGTCAGTCACTCAGTTGTGTCTGACTCTTTGCAACCCCATGGACTGCAGCACGCCAGGCTTCCCTGTCCATCACCAACTCCCAGAGCTTGCTCAAACTCATGTCCATCGAGTCGGTGATGCCATCCAACCATCTCATCCTCTGTCATCCCCTAGAGCCCCTACTCCGCAACAAGAGAAGCCACCGCAATGAGAAGTCTGAGCACCACAATAAAGAACCAGCACAGCCAAAAATAAATACATAAATAAATAACATTTTAAAAAAAATAGCCTATCTTGTTTGGAATGTTCACCACTATAGGGGAAAAAGCCTGAGGAGTAATGGCCAATAAAGACTAGAAGTGTTGGGTCACAGATTGAAAATTATATATTAAGCTGATGCTGTTGTTTATTGTTACACTTCATGCCCTAGGCAGTAAATCTGAGGAAGATCATAAAAACTTGTTTCTGAGGCATGTTGTAGAAAAAAGGTGTTATGCAAATCTCTACTGAATTGCCAGGTTATTGATTAATGTAGAAAATACTGCAAATATTGCTCCTTCCCTAAAAATGAGAAGGAAGCTTCCTTCTGAGCCCTCATGCCCTTTCTCTTATGATTTCTTGTGATTTCAGTGTTTTGGTTTCTGTCTGTGTTCAGGACTCCTCTGCCCTTTCAGACTTCCAGCCCCTGGAGGGACCAGGGTAGCTTTATCTCTGTGCCCTAATAAGAACCACCGCCCATCTAGGGCTTCACAATTTCTAATGCTTTTCCTTCTCTGCTTTCTCATTCTGAACTGAAATGCAGTCCCCCAAGGTGGGAGGGATTGCTACCCCCACTTCACAGATGGGGAACCTGAGGGCTGGCCAGCATAGGCTCTGCTTGCTGGACAAATGGCTTTGGATCTGGAGTTCAGACCTTGGATGAAGCTTCCTGAGACCTCCTGCATCGTTGCCAGGAGAAGATGCGTGCCATCTTCACGGCATGCCCTTTCTCCCTGGCTGCAGTGCCTCCCCTTGAAGCCCTCCCTCCCTAACCCCAGAGACATTCCCATCTGTACAGCCATTTCTTCCTGCTTCTGAACCTCATCATCCTGACTGGCCTCCATCACTCTGCCTCTTCAGGCATTTGAGACTCACCTCCAAACTCTAAGTTGTATCTGACTCTTTGCAATCCCGTGAACTGTAGCCCTCATGGCTCCTCTGTCCATGGGATTTTCCAGGCAACAATACTGGAGTGGGTAACCATTCTTCTCCAGGGGATCTTCCTGACCCAGGGATAGAACCCACGTCTCCTGCATTGCCAGGTGAATTCTTTACCACTGAGCCACATGGAAGCCCCAGGAAGGCAGATGAGCCTGACTGCTCCAGCCTGTGCCCTGGGTCAGCTTGGGCCTTGGGCAGAGTATCTGGCTTATCCTGCACCTTCCTCTGTAAGACAGCTTACATGCTGTGGACCCAGGAGAACCTGGCTTTGAATCCCAGCATGGCCATGCACTGCCTCTGTTTCCTCATTTTTAAAATGGGAGTGGTGCTGCTAACCTCAAGGGCTCCTTATGGGGATGAACTGAGAGAAGTGCCAGAGTGCCCTGGGCTTCAAAGGGAGTGAAGGAGAAGTGAGTTTGAGGAATGCAGGAATGTCCCCTCCAACCTTGCACAGGGGAGATGGTCTTCCAGACTTAGGAGGCCCTGTCTACTCTGCAGCCTGGCTTGATCCCCTGAATTGCTCTCCAGCTCACTTCCTGGGCTGTGGTTGGCTTATCATCTCTTTATCTACATCCAGCTCTCTTTCCTAAATCTCTGTGGCAGTGCAGATTTGCAAGCTGGGTGTGGAAAGGACTGGGTTCTGCAGGCAAATGTTGGCCTGGGTGATCCAGCCTGGCATCTCTCCAAACCTCACTTTTTTCCTGTAAAATGTGAACAATATAAAGACTCACCTTGAAGGGTTGTGGTGAGGTTTGGGGACAGCGCCATGCCTGGTGGGGGCACGTGGTTGTTTAAATTCATCAACTAAAGTTAAATAAGGACTTAAAACTGCAGCTCCTCAGTTGCACTGGCCACGTTTCAAGTGCTTACGTGTGGACAGGACAGCTAGACTGCAATGCATCCTCCCAAGGAGTCCTAGTGGCAGCACTGGTCTGTGGACAGCACTCCAGCCTGTGCTGGGCACCTGCTGCGTGTAGGCACAAGTTCATCTGTAGCTGCAGACTCTTCGGGGGTGGAGGGCCATGATTTCAGCGAGAGTGCTGCCCTCCTGCAGGCCCAGGAAGGTCCAGCAGAGAGCTGGGGCTCACCAGGAGGGTGCTCCAGGATGGGGGTGGACCAGGTTCAAAATGGGGAGCTCAGGTTCCTGCCTCTGGGGGCAGGCACACAGGGCTTCGTTCACTTTCTGGTGGAGAAGGCATGTGGAGCCTGAAGGCAGGTTGGACAAGTGGTTTCTGGCCTCTAGGACTACCACTGTTGGACTTTTCAAAGGAATGAGGGCCACATGGCTTTGCAGAGGTGTTAGTGTCTCTCTCGGCCTCTCCCCTCCCCCTCATCACTCCTTCCAGTC
The DNA here is from genome assembly GCF_023699985.2 of Odocoileus virginianus. Lineage (NCBI taxonomy): Eukaryota > Metazoa > Chordata > Mammalia > Artiodactyla > Cervidae > Odocoileus > Odocoileus virginianus. The sequence continues at coordinate 32,523,951 of NC_069690.1, read as the reverse complement.
TTCCCTCTCCTTCCTTCTCTCCCTCTTATCTTGTGGTCAGAGAAGGGCAGTCTAGATTCTAGCTAGTGAGAACAGAGGGCTGTTATCCCCCATCTCCTCTCACACAGGCGGAAGGAACATGGGGCTCAGGGAAGGACAGTGGCTTGCCTTCCATGCCTTTGCCAGTGAGGGCACAGTGGGACTGCTGGACACAGCCCCCCTGAAAACAGAGCTTGGCATAGTGTTGAGGTCACCTGGGACTCCTTGGATCACAGGCTGCGGGAGGGTGCTCTCTGCCAATCCAGGAATCCCTGATGCATCCCCAGACCCTGCTGTGAGGTGTCTCTGCTGATCCCACTCTGACTGGAGCAAGTTGGGTTTGGGCTTCTCTCCAGGGTCTGGCCCTCCTCCAGCATGGTTCTTAGCACATAGTAGGTGTCTCGTGGGCCCTGGTTGAACCGAAGGGAGGAGGTGTTTCCTATGTGAGAGTGCGAGGCCCTGTGAAGGGGTAAGCCTGCACCAGGGAGGTCTATAAGCCCCTCATGGGAGGAGGATGAACCCAGCGCCCCACCTTCTTAGGGTCACAATGCCATTAGCAGTCTAGCAAAGTCTCTGCACCATCCTCAGAATAATTTTCAGCTGTGTTTTACTGAAGTAGAATGCATACATTAAAGTGACACATCTGTAGCATACATCAGTGAATTTTCACCAAGGGTAACACTCGTACCCCAGCACCCGGCGCCCCTGCACAACCACCCACCCCCCACCATCCGGCTCCACTTCCCGGACTTGTTAATGTTTACAAGAGCACACAGCGAGGGGAAGCGTGTTTGAGCTTCGGCTGGGGGCTCTCGGCGTGTGTATGTGAAGGAGGAGAGGGTGTGTGGACCTGTGGGACGTGCCTGGGATGTGGGGGGATTTGTGGGGTCTGAGTGAAGGTTGCCGTGTGCGTGGGTTCAGGGGTGAATTTGCCACGGATTGTGCAGTGGTGTGGGGTTGTGCGTAGGGTTTGGGGGTTGTTTATAGAGTGTTGGGGCGTGGGCTGTGGGGTGTGGTGGGAAGGCTGGGTAGTCTGCGTGGGGTCGTGGGTACCCGAGAGAGGTCGCGGGGTCAGAGAAAGTGGAACCTGGACTGGCTGGGACCCTGGCCCCGGGGGGCGCGGGGCGGGGCCAGGCTGCAGGGGGCGGGGCCTTGCGGGACTTGGGCCGGGCGGAAGGGCGGGTCCGCTGGGCCCAGGGCGGGGCCTCGGGGCACTGGGCGGGGCCAGACGGCAGGGGGCGGGGCCTTTCGGGACCTGGGCCGGGCGGAGGGGAGGGGCCGGCGGGCGCGCGCACGCAGCCGGCGCGCCCCCTCCCGGCCGCCATGTTGGCTGGTGTGTGGGTGTCAAACCGAGCTGGAAGCGGCTGCGACTCCTCGGGCTCCAGTCGCTCCCGCCTCCTCAGCTCTACTGGAGGCCGCAGCCGCGCACCCGGGTCGGCCCGGAGGAGCGCAGGTGAGCCGGGGCCTCGGGGCTCGGGGGCCGGAGCGGACTGAGGGCGCGGACCCTGCCCCTCCCCAGAGCGCCCCCAGAGCGCGGATCCCCCCACCACCTCCGGGAGTATGCACCCCTCGGTCCCAGCCGGGTCTCCACCTCAGGCGGGATCCCCTCTTACCCAGCAGGCCCCGCCCCACGGGCTGGAGCACGGCCCCTCCCCGTCTGGGTCCTCATTCCTCTGCAGGGACCCCCTCCCTTCCCCTCAGGGAGCTCTTCCTTTGGTATCCTCGGAGCCCCGGGCTGCCTGTGCCCGCCGCAGCTCCGGGAGCCCGTCCAGGCCTCGCCGTCCACCTTTCAGCTGGACCCACCCTGCCCCTCCTCCCCAGGCCGGGCGCCCCCGGCCTCGTCCAGGTGCCGGCCGCCCCCCTCTGGACCGCTGCGGGCCCCCTCCCCTCCGCAGGGACCGGGCTCGCCCTCCCCGCTCCACGGCACAGCGGGGACGGGGGCGGCGGAGCCAGGCTCTAGCTGCCTTTTGTTCCGCGTGGGATGGCGAGACCCCGCCCCGCGGTCCTGCCGGGCTGGTCGAGGTGGGTGAAGGGGTGCGTGGGGCCGCCTCTTCCAGGGGAACCTTCGTTTCTCCCCCCGTGGGGCGGCTCCCGGGAGCCCAGCGCCTTGGGAGAGGCCGGCCCTTCCGAGAGGAGTCCGTGCCAACAGGTTTTTGTTTGCAACCCGGAGTTGGCCTGGTGGCTTTGCGGGGGGAAGGGGGTGAGGACTCCTCGCTCTCCCCAGAAATCCCGGTAGGGGCCTGTGGGAACCCATTCCTCCGCCCAGGGGCTCCGTCTGGGGCCCTTCGCCCATTAGCTGCCCTGGGGACGCGTCGGAGCCTGTGCTGGAAGGAGGATGGGCTTAACCACCTTGAGGATTCAGATGGGGAAACTGAGGCCCAGAGAGAGGCACTGGGTCATGCGGTGATACAGCGTCGGTGCCGGAACTAGAAGCTCGGGGCTCTCTCTGGGATATTTTAGAAATTTTTTTAGAGAGAGATTCAGGGTTATCCCTCTCCTCTTTAACATTCACTAAGAACTTGAACAGAAAAGATGAGAAGTAGGAGTTGTTCCTTTCTACCTCCAGGAGGAGCTTAAAATGATTGAAAAAGGTGAATTTTAATTTTTAATTGTCCTTGCCCTCTTCCAGTTATGTAAGATAATGAAGATTTGGCATAAAACTTGTGCATCTTGTAGCTCTGTATACGGATGTTAGGTGCTAACAGATCATAGGCCGAATCCTGCGCAGCAGGGATTGAATTTGCACTGATAATTAAGTTTTCATCTGTATTTAAATAAACATCCAAAGGGCCTACAGGTTGTTCCTTAGTGGTGCTTGTTCCAGCACTTGTGTTTGGGACAGGTGATTGTGTCAGAGAGTCTGCCAAGAACTTCTCATTTCTTATTTATCTTCATTAAAAAAAAAAATCTGTATCTGTATTTTTACATTTTTAAAACTTTTTTGCTTCTTTAGTTTTAATATTGGGTCAGTCATCCTTACCAGTCTTACTGAGTTTTTCTTTTGTAAGCACTGGTTGAGTTGCATGCATGCTCAGTTGCTCACTTGTTTCCAGCCCTTTGTGACGCCATGGACCCCTTTGCTCCTCTGTCCATGGAGTTTTCCAGGCAAGAATACTGGAGTGGGTTGCCATTTCCTTCTCCAGGGGATCTTCCCAACCCAGGGATTGAACCTGGGTCTCCTGCATTGGCAGGCAGATTCTTTAACACTGAGCCACCAGGGAAGCCCACTGGATGAGTTGTTGTTCAGTGCTAAGCTTCGTCCTACTTTTTTCAACCCCATGGACTATAGCAGGCCAGGCTGTCCTCCACTGTCCTGGATGAGTTACTGGCTGTTGAAGAGCTTGGTAAAGTGCTGATTAGAGTGAGGCACGATCCAGGGCTGCATCCCACCAGCCCTCTGGCCAGGAGCGTGTCTGGGTTGTGTTGTGGGCTGTCCTGATCTCGGTTTACACAGGCTTCTTGCCTCCCTGTGCCTGGCAGGTGGGGTGCTCTGGGGAGATCTCTCTCCCAGCAGGGTGTGTGACTCCAAGCCTGTGCCTGAGGTGTGAAGAAATGTAAGACTTTCGCGTGATGAAAGCTAGTATGGTGTGTACGGTCTTGAAAAATGCAACATCCTTTATGAAAATCCTCTCTAGAAATGCAGGTGACTCTCTGTGTAACTCTCTTCCATGACAAGACGTGAGTTTCCTGAGTGTTTGGATTCTGATAAGAGCCCTGCAAAAAGTAGTTGAGAATTACTTGGGACGCTGATTTATTTTTTTTTTTTTATATTTATTTGACTACACCAGGTGTTAGTTATGGCATGCGGGATCTAGTTCCCTGACCAGGGATCGAACCCAGGCCTCTTGCATTGGGAGCGTGGAGTCTTAGCCACTGGACCACCAGGGAAGTCTTTCTGATTTATTTCAATGACCTGGCTTTTCCTGAACCTAAGGAGTGGGCATTTATTATAGTAATAGTAATTGTTGTTTAGATTTCATTAGGAAGAGTGGCAGCATTCAATTCTTTGTGGCCTTAAGTACTGAAGGATTTTCACGCACAGGGCTGCTGTTGTCACTTTCTAGGGAAGTGCCTTTAAGTTTTCAGAGTTCCCTGGCAGCTGTTCTCCCCCTTCTCCAGAACCTTCCTGGTGGATTGGTGGGTGTTGGAGGACTGTGGCTGTTGTTTCATGGCTGAGGATCTGTTGACCCTGAGCCGTGGAGAAATCAAAGGGCTTGGATTTGGGAGATGGAGGAGCTGTTGTTTCATGGCTGAGGATCTGTTGACTCTGAGCCTTGGAGAAATCAAAGGGCTTGGATTTGGGAGATTGAGGTTGGGGAGGATGTGAGGAATTATCCAGTCCTACCTCGCTTTTGTCTGCTAGGCTCTCAGTTCAAGCATTCTACTTAAACAGGTCTTCCGGGACTTCCCTGGTGCTCTTGTGGTTGAGAACCTGCTTTGCAAGGCAGAGGATGTGGGATCGATTCCTGGTCGGTGAACTAAGGTCCTAAATGCTGCAGAGCAACTTAGCCCACGTGCCACAACTGAGACCCGATACAGCCGAATGATATTTTTTATAAAAGAAAAAAAAATATTTTCATCCAGTGTAGCATGAAATGTGAATAAGGAGTCCTGGGCGGTGGACAGCAGGGAACAAGCTTATCCATCCCCACTGCAGGATCCACGGTTCTGTCTTGCTCTTGCCAGAACTGCTACTGTTGGTCCAGCAGTCCTGTACCAGGGTGTTATCCCCCTCCTACAGATAAGGAAACTGAGGCCCAAGAGCGTAAGTCTTGTGCTCAAGGTCATGCAGCCAATATGTGATGAGGCTGAATTTAGACAGGTGTGTTGACTCCCCAGATGTTATGATGCCTTAATCTCATCTGAGAAACTGAGTCCCGGGGTGAAGAGACTTGTTCTAAGCCCAGCTGTGAGTTGGCGGAGGACCGAGTACCACGGGATGACCTGATTAGGATTGCTGAGGTGGGAGAGAGCACCCTTTGGTTTTGCCAGATGCATTGTGAAATGTCTTTTTGTCTCCATCTGTTAAGTTTTTGAAAATTGACAGGCTTTCTGATAAGTTCCTCAATGGAATTTTCTTTGGTCTTAATTAGTTTGTTCAAGATGTCTAAAAATAGACGCTTAGAGAAGCAAACACAGTGAAGTAAGTGTCCATGCTGCTGAGAGAAGGTGTGTTGAGTGACCTCTGTCCACAAACTTGTTTGTCCGCACCTACCTTCCAGATTCTTGATGTCTTGAAATGCAAAGTTGTTCAGCAGACTCTTGTTGAACATAATTCCCCTCTGTCTTCACATCCACATGTAACACAGGGGTTGCCACCCATTGTGAGTGAAAAAACAGGCCCAGAGAGATTAAGTAACCTTTGAGGAGCTGACCCAGCCAGGAGTCAAACCCAGGCCTGTGTGGTTCCCAAAGCTGGGTGCTTCCCACTCCACCAGCCCCTGCAGAACACCCCACATGATGAGTGCTCATTTCTGTTATAGGACACACTTGTGACCTGAAAACCACCACGTTTATTTAGAGGGCTGGGAATTGTGAACGAGGAGATGTGTGTCTTTTTCCTAACTTCAGTGTCTGTGAAGACACAGAGGTTTGAATGGACCATTTGAACTGATAGAGGTTGAATTTCGGCTTTGGATTTCGAGAACCGCCTGGCTCTTTTGAGCAGGTCCTCAGCACTGTTACGATCCCCCACGTGCATGGGATTCCTTCTGGTGACTCAGCCCGGCGCACCCAGGTGCTGGGGCTGCTTTGTGCCTTCCTGCGGGCCCTCATTTGGGTGGAGCGCGGCAGCCCTCTGGAGACAGAGCAGGCAGCCGTGTCCCTTACCTGGTCGAAGTGGTGGTTGGAACTGTGCACAGAGGCTGTCAGGGAAGGGACCCCGTCTACTTCCTGGCGCATGGATCGTGAGTGGAGCCAGGAGAATTAGGCTCGGCTTGAGTGGTGACTGACCATTCAGGCTGATGCATGATATGGGTTTAAAAGCATCTATAATTCATCACTTCTGAGTGCAGGCTTCATCCTTCCTCTCACTATCCCCCCCCCCCCAGCCCGCCTTCACAGAACAGGGTTCTGTAGCTGAGGACGTCAAATGGCACAGACAGTTTGCCTACAGAAGCCATGCAACAGCTTTGGAATCAAATGTGGGTATAGATTGGCCTCCTGGCTGGATGGCTTTGGGCACTTTAATCACTGAACTTTGCTTTCCTTGTCTCTAAAGGGGCCAGTAATAACCACTGCAGATAGAGGAGTGGTCTTCCTCGACCTCTGGTGCATATTAGCATCGCTCAGAGGGTGGGCCCGGCCCCTGCCCCCAGCCCTGCCCCTAGAGTTTCTGACCCAGTGGATCTGGAGTGAGGCCTGAAAATGGGCTATTTCAGCCAGTTACTAGGTGTTCTCTGATGCTGCTGATTCTGGGGCCAGATTGGGAATGCAGGCCCACAGGACAGACTTGCAAGGCCAGTGAGGAGTCTTTACTGGCTGGCTGTGCTGGAGAGTCACCAGCAGCACATCCTTGCTGCCTCCCAAGTTTTCTTAGTGAGATGGTGGCATGACGCTTGGGAAGGGAATTTGGTTTCTCAAAGTGATGTTTTCACTTGTTCTTACGTGATTGTAATTTGACCTGTGGTCACAGCACGATGACTCTGTGGGTTAGTCAGGATGTTGTCCTTAACGAAGGGAACGTAGACGTCAGTGCTGTTCAAAGAGGCAGTTTAAGTCCAGAATCCTGTTTGAAAAGCTGATTCTTCATTCCCACACATCAAGCAAGATGTTCGCTGTTAAGGCTCTTTAGAAATGTAGCTGAGAAAGGGCAGGGGGCGTGGCGTTGGACAAGAGCAAACTCCCACGGGGCTGTTGGGGGTGGCCTCTGGTGTTAATGGAAGTTGCTCCTCCCTCCAGCAGTTCAGAGTGATTTCACAGTCTTTGGTGTTTACAGTTTGGAAGGAAAATTTTTTTTGCCTCCAGTAGTAATGATCAGCTTGTCTGTCAAAACCAGACACGTGGGTGTGAGTGAGCCCTGCCGATCTTTGAGTGTCTCCTTTGTGCCTGGCCCTGTGCAACTCCTTCCACAGGGCGCAGGGATCCTCCAAGGCCTGTCACCACTTTCTTTTCGCCTGTGCAGAAACTAAGTCTCAGAGGGGTTCAGCAGCTGACCTCAGGCCACACAGCTAGTCATTGCCCTAGCTGATATTTGCCGCCAGATGCCGCCCCTGTCAGATTGAAAACCACAGTGTTTCCGTGGCCTCGCCCTGCAACTGTCCCAGGTGTGCGCACTGCCTCACGGTACCTCACAGCAACCCGGAGGCAGGCGCTTCACAGGGGAGCAGAGCTGGGGCTCGGAGGGGTCGGGCTTGTTTACTGGCACCCACCCAGTGCCGGCAGGACCTGAATCCTTGCCTGTCTGAGTTTAGGGCCTCATGAGCTGTTTCTATGACACCTCCCCTCCCTGCCCAGAGGTGCAGAAGTCAATTCTGAGACCCAGAGCTGCCTGGGTGTGTAGAGCAAGGAGTAGAGCAGGAACCTTGGGGGAGCCTGGCTGGACCAGTGGGAGGAAGTCTGTGTGGCTGGTAACGGGTTTTGTGTTCGTAAAGCCGTGCTGAAGTAATCGCCCAAATTGCTCTTTGAGAGAAGGGGCTTTTTTCTTTTTTAACTCTGTGATCCTGAAACTGCACATTCGTTCTGTGAACATAGCACATGGGTGTTTAGGACTAAAAAATGGTCTGGTAATGCTGTTGTTAAAATGTGATCAAATTCATACCAAAGAACTTTGTAGTTTTAAAATGTTGCATATAAATAAAAATATGATGCTTCACCTTCCTCAGCAGGCATTTCACAAATGCCTTCAGCACATGGGTCATTTTTCTGGTCCTACCTCCCATGGATGAGGAGGCTGGGGTGTGATCACTTTCCCAAGGTTTGAAAACTGCCTGCAGCTCCCAAGCCAAGGGGTGATAAACAGCTATGTGTCAGTACCTGCCCTGTGCTCTTGGGAGGCCCTGGAGGTTTGGAGTTAGTTGTTTTGCAAACTCTCTAAGACTCTGGGGTGAATACATCCTGAGAACTACAGGTTGCTAGCCAGAGTCTGTCCGCTTCTCTGTGTCTGCCTCCCCCAAGGTCATGGCAATCAAGGAATGATGATGGACTGAAAAGTTCATATTTTTACTTGAAAGTACGTCCTCCCTGAATGCCTGTTTGATACACAGAGCTGTCATGGGGTATACTGGGAAATGGATGATCAGAGAAATAGCTTTTAGGCCACTTTCTGAGAGGCAGTCGGTTGATGTAGAAGTATGGGTGTCAAGTCAGGGTGGTTCCATGACCATGGGGCCAATATCTGAGGGCAGCGTTGGCCTGCAGGAGTGACGCACAAGGTCTCTGAGGTCAGAGCTGGGTGTTTGTGAGAAGCCATGGCTCCCGCCACCAGGAGAGAAAAAGAGTGTTAGTGAGGCAGAAGCTGGTGGTTTGTTGAGTTGTGATTTTGGTTCTTGGTCAGGAAATCAAGAGTGGAGAAAAGTCTGGAAGAGTCAGGGAGAAGACAGGATCACAGCTGGACCTGGCTGGACAGGGAGCCAGAAGGCAGACAGGGGGCGGGTGCCTGGCGGGGGTGTGGGGTGTGTGTGGAGCAGGCTGTGGAAGCAGCCCTGCTGGGCAGATGCCTCCTGAGAGCAGGGAGCACTGGGTGGCCACTAGCTCCAGTGGGGCTGCGGCCTTGGGGTTCTAGTGTTGGGAGCACCCTCTGGCAGGGCATGCAGCGTGGCCTACTTCCTGTGGGTGAGGGCCTGGCCAGCCTGTGTTCACCGGACTGGATGGGTTCCAGAGCCAGCCCTGGGGTGTGTGTCAGGGTGAAGAGGCCAGAGTCCCACTCTGTGGAGGGGTCTCCTTGGGGCCTCATTGCCGCCTAGGAAGGTGGCTATCAAAGCCCTTGGAGCCTGCAGTTCGTATTGTTGGCTGCACCTGCAGGTCACATGGCCTGAAAGCTTTTCAGAATGCCTGTGATGGGGCTACACCCCAGACGGTGGTGAGGGAGCCAGTCGTGTTTTCAGAAGTGCTCTAGAGCACTGATGGTGTGTGTGGGCTGCGAATCTGAACTGTGCTCAGGGAGCTCCTGGGAGTGTCAGGGATTGGGTGGGGGGGCGTCGAGGTTGGAGCCAGAGGGAGCCAGAAGCCTTTGCAGTCACGAGGTGTGGGGTGCTGGGACCCAGAGCTCCTGTTAGCTGCTGTGGATGGACTGGGAGGGAGGGAGGAGAGGGGGCAGGTTAGGGGAGTCGTGCCAGAGGAGGACGGTTGGGTGACCACCTGGCTGCAGAGGTTTGCCTTTCAGTCACCCAGGGAAAGTGGGCTGGGTTAGCAGAGTCAGCAAGGTGAGAGCAGGAGAAGAGACTCTGGCCCTGCTGTTTGGTGGCCTCCTTCAGCCTGACTCTTGGCCACGTTAGTGCAGCTGACACCACCGGGCCAGCCTGGGAGCCAGATTCCTTCCTGCACCCCTAACTGTGATGACCACAGCAGACACTGCTTGTAAAATGTAGAACTACACTTCTGAAAAGTAATTATAGTAGATAGCTGTAGTTTAGAACTCCTTGTTTAGATAGATGCACTTTACTGAGTAAAGATCAGAAATACAGAAATACTGTTTTACCTGGTATATTTAACACAAACCACAATATCATCATTTATGGTATTTCCAGAAAAAAGTAGTTTTCAGTCCAGTTTATTCAGTTCTTAATGTTTACTGAACACACATGTATTGTATACTGTAGGTTAGGAATACATACATGATAAGATGTAAGTTCCTAGAAGGGAAAGATTAGGAAGTTGTGATTAATATTAACACACCACTATATATAAAATAGGGCTTCCCAGGTGGCATAGTAGTAAAGAATATGCCACCAGTACAGGATATGCAAGAGACGTGGGTTTAATCCCTGGGTCAGGAAGGTCCCCTGGAGTAGGAAATGGCAACCTGCTCCAGTATTCTCGTTTGGAAAATTCCATGGACAGAGGAGGCTGGTGGGCTACAGTCCATGGGGTTGCAAAGAGTTAGACACAACTGAGCACACGCACACACACAAATATATATATGTATATATATGCATAAAATAAACAAGGACCTACTGTAAAGCACAGGAAACAATACTCAGTATTTTGTAGTAACCTAAGGAGAATAATCTGCAAAAGTATACACACACTACGAGTCACTGTGCTGTGTATCTGAAATTAACACTGTGTTGTGAATCAGTGTTGTAAATACTCTAGTTTAAAAACAAAGGATGTAAGTTCCTGCCTTTAAGCAGCTGATGATCTGCAGAGAGCGGCTCCTGACATGGGACAGGTAGTGTCAACTCCAAGAGAGACATTTAGTAAGTGCGGGCAGATGCCGAGAACGAACTTGGGTGTCAGAGAGGAGATGGTACGTAAGCAGAATCTTGAAGGAAAAGTGGGAATTTTGGGGGGCAGAGGACCCGAAGCAGCAGGAATGGGCCATGAGGAGCCCTGGGTGAGATGTCAGTCTCGCTGAGCCGGGAGGGTGTGGAGGAGGCAGGCCGGGGCATGGATGGAGGCCCCCATCAGCCTTGAGTCCACCCTGGTTCTCACATGGCTTTGGCGGCAGGGGGCTCCTGGTGCTCCCCCTGACCTCTGCTCTGAGCAGCTCTGCTCCCTCCGAGCGTGGGGAGCTGGAAAGAGCTCCTGTGAGAAGAGGTCCTCTGCTGTTTGAGACAGACTGAAGTGATGTCACTACTGTGGTGTGTGGGCGCAGCCTGGGGTGACTGGGAGCGGGTGCTGGAGGCCTCCCTGGTGACCTGGAATGCCCACACTCCTTTCTTTTGTCGCAGAAGGTGGGGCTGGAGGGGGCTCTTAGCTGCCCCTCCTCTCCGGGAAGCTGGTTCCTCGGGTCCGGGCCGGGCGGGGCAGTGCTCCTGCCTGGTGAGCAGGTCCCTGGGGAGAGGACTCCTGACAGCCAAGCAGCTCTGTTCTCTAAAACTCCTGGAGCCCTGTGTGACGACATTGTCAGGGCGAGGGGCCGAGTCCTTAGCTCAGGGCATGTGTGAGCAGCTGCTGTGTGCCTGACTTGGAATTGGGCACCCCCCATGTGCACCGTGGTGGTCTGTGGGCCCCATCCAGCCTGCCGGTGCTTTTCGTTTGGGTTGTTGGTGCCTCTTTTTCAAGATTGAACTTGGTTGCTGTATTGGTTTCCTATGGCTGCTGTAACAAATTACCACCCACGCAGTGGGTTGCTTAAAGCAACAGGGTTCTGCAAGCCTAGTCCATGTGGCTCTTTGGGTGTAGGCAGGGCTGTCTCTTCTGGAGGCTCTGAGGAGCTCTGTCTCCTGCCTTCTCCAGCTCCTTGCCTCAAGGTCCCTCCTCTTCAAAGCCAGCAGCTATAGCCCTGTCCCTCTCCCACTGTGCCTTCTGACGCGGCTTGCCTGCCTCCACTTGTACTTTAAGGTCCTTTGTGGTTACATGGAGCCCCCTGGATAATCCAGGGTCCTCCTCCCTATTTTAAGGTCATCTGATTAGAGACCTTAATCGCATCTGCTACTGTAATTCCCCTTTGCCATCTAACTGGGATTAGGATGAGGGCATCTTTGGGAGGCCTTTATTTGGTCTACCCCAGATGCCAGCATGAAAATCAGGAGATCTTACATAGCAATCCATACTTGCAGCTTCATTGACAAATCAGAACACTTGGCAGCCGGGGCCTGCCCCGTTGCCTGGCAACCCTGGGTCAGAGCCAGGGTCGGCGCCATCTCTGGATGGGGTTGTGTGTGCCAGCTCCTCACAGCCCCCACCCCTCCCATGGTGTCCACTCACCTCCCTTCGTGGCCTGGGCCTGCTCTGGGGACTCACGGCCTTCCACTGTGGTGGCAGGTGTCTGCTCAGGGTGGTGGAGCTTCCTGCCTCTGTCTTCTGTGTCCTTATGAGACCCCCCTCCCCCACCTCCAGACCTCTGTCCTGTCCGTGCCTCCCCTGAGCCAGGCTCCATGCTCCAGAGCCTCTCTGGTGCTCTTCTTGGTGGTGCTGTTCATACCATAACTCCTTGTCTCCTGTCCCTTCTTTCCATCCTGGTACCTTCCATCTTACATCTTGCATTGGCGTCTGTGAGAAGCAGGTCTTTCTAGTGCACCGTTTGAGCAGTTCCCATCGAGTCAGGACCACACAGCAGCGTTTTGTTGAACACCTGCTATGTGCCATGTGCTCCCCTACACTCTGGGAATGCGGTGGGGGTGGGTGGAGGGAGATACCTGCCTTGCCTCCCCTGTGCACTTAGTTCTGGAAGAGGGAGCAGGACAGGTGAGCCGGCAGTTAGTTGCAGCATCAGCTCCTCCTGCCTCTTGGGAGGGAGGCGCTGGCAGCGTCTTGCTCCTGGGCCCGAGCTTGGAGGTGAGCTCCATCTGGTGTGCTGGGGCTCTGGAAGAGGTGCTTCGGTGAATGATCCCCATATTTGCAGACATTGCCGGGACCCCAGTTGGTGGCTGAATTTGGGACAGGCATTTTGGAGGGCCATCAGTTAGCAGTGTGAGTGACCAGGCCAGACGCCTCTGTGTGCTGCTGCCCCGTGGCCTGACCTGGGACTCTGGTTATTTTCGAGGAGCCCTCTGTGTGGCTGCTTGTGGCCAGGTCTGCCTCCAGGTGACCCTGTGCTGTGGGGCTCAAGGTGGAGGGCACCTGGTTGAGCCCCTGGAATTTGACAGTTTAGAGGCATCTAGTTCTTTTATCTACACAGAATACTATCCAGCAGGTCAGAGATCTTTGGAAACTTGCTTGAAAACAAAGCTAGACTTATCATTTTGGAGGGTTTCCAGCTTATAAAAATAGAATAGTTCAGCTTGACTGTTTTAATCTAGGCTCTTCTCCCTCCCCTGCCAGATTATTTCAGAGCAAATCCGAGACTTAACTGTTGATAAGTGCTTCAATGTGTATTGCTCATAGATGTGGACTCTTTGGGAACTTATATTTAAATAAGGACTGACCACCAATGGTCCTAATTCTGAAGTTCATACTCTCTGGGTTCAAAGCTGGGTTTTTTCAGTTGTAGCATAACAGTCATCTTTATACAAAATCTTGATGTGGGTTAAATTTTATTAGCACTTCTATTAAGGCAAGACAATGAGAGTTCAGCTATCTTAATTATTTTTTTATTATAAAATAACATAAAATTTACCATGGTAAATGGACCTGAGTTTGAGTAAACTCTGGGAGATAGTGAAGGACAGGGAAGCCTGGCGTGCTGCAGTCCATTGAATCACAAAGAGCTGAACACAACAGAGCAACGGAACAGCAGCAGCCATTTTAAAGTGTAAATACTCGGCATTAATCCCATTCCCGGTGTTGTGCAGTCTCACCTCTGTCTGGTTCCCAAGCTGGTTTCATCACACCTGGAGGAGACAGACCTGCACCCATCAGCCCCCACTGCTCCCCTCCCCTCCCTGGCATCCGTGGACTTGCCTGTGCTGGACGGTTGATATGAATGGAACCATGTGGCACATGGCCTTCTGTGACTGGCTTCTTCCCGTCTGCATCCTGTCTTCCACAAGTCACCCCCATGGTCAAGTGTCAGTGCTTCATGCCTTTTATGGCCGAATGATATTCCGCCATGTGGCCAGACCACAGTTTGTCTGTTCATCTGTTGATGGACACTTGGTTTGTTTCCACTTTGGCAGCTGTGAATAGTTGCCGCTTTAACTCGTCAGTTCTTAATTTGAAACGTGGTGATGTGGTGTGTGGATCAAAAAGAAAATGTCACCTGTGAGGGGGCAGGAAGGTGCCTTACCCTTGGCTCCGTTTGTTTCCACACACACATTTAAAGGTGCTTGCTGCCGAGTGGGACACACGTGCTGCAGAAGCGCACTGTGCATAGCATCCCCCTCGGGGCACCCGGGCCCACATGGCTGCTGTCTGCCTCCGGGGACCATGAGGCCCACCCAGTAGGCTGCTGACCAAGGACAGGCCCTGCTGTTCCCAACCTCAGCAGCCACAGCCGTGGGTCTGGGGGTGAACAGTGGCCTCTCTGAGCAAGATAGTGAGGGGATGATCTCTCATGTTCTCTTGGAGCCATCGGTACACGGGTGGATGCCTTTCCCTGCTTTCCCCAGTGAGACGGTCAGAGTCAGTTCCCCTGTGGCTTCATGACTGCATGCTGAGTTCAGGATGACTAGTTAGATACACGGCTGTCAGCTGGACCATGAAATGATTCGGGAGCATGGCGTAGATGTGAGCGTTGATTTCTGGTAGGAGTTTATTTCCAGTGAAGAGTCAGTGGCAGCCCAACTGCTGACTGTGGGTCAAGGGCTGCCATGCGGGTGCAGAGGGGCCCTTGTACACTTCATAGGGGTCTGGTCCTGGTGTTGGGAGCACGTTTCATCTATGTCACGCTATGTGTCCCCTTATGAGGACATGAGGGTGGGGTTCATCTCAGGCCCCAGGACAAGGAGAAGCTTCTTCTGTGACTCTGGTCTGTTTTTGTCTGTAGACAGTGTGAGTCATCTTTGCTTTGGCCGCCAGGAAGCTCAGCTCAGAGCCAGTCTCTTGTCCCAACTCTGGTGTGGTCTGCACTTGGTTTCTAACCTTGTTTTCTGGCCCTGCTTTTTTTCCTCCCCCTTCTGTTTCCCTGTTGCCTGGGTTTCTTCATTCACTCGCTATTCGCTATTCGCTGTGTCTCCTGGCTTCCTCTGAGCCAGTGGTTCTCAAATGCTGGGCCCCTGTCACCTTTGGTTCTAATTATTCTGGGTGGGGCCTGAGCATGTTAGTTCCTGAAGCTTGCTGGAGATCCCAACACAGAACCCTCTCACAGGCGGGGGTTGTGAGCCACTGCTGTTGGCTGTTTGCATTCTTTTTAGCAACAAGGCAGGAAACATAGGCAGAAAGGATGGAGTTGGGGAGGACAGCCGATGCAAAGGATGGTGGCCTGAGCTCAGAGAAGCAATCAGGTGGATCATGTACCTCCTGGTAGCCTTCTTGCTGGTGGAACCAGCGGGACCTCTCCTTGGCCAGCCCACAGAGGCCTTACCTCCTGGACAGACCAGGGATGAGTGGCTGTAGAGTTTGCTCTGAGGGCTTTGGGCCTGCCTGGTGGGAGCGCGGCTGTGTGATAACGTCCTCGGGCCGTCCAGGACCGGAGCCTGTGTGTGGAGCCCAGTCAGGCTGCCATTTGCTATGGAATGCAGTTCTAGAGAAGACCAGTGGATAAGAAGGCATTCATAACAGGGTCTTTTCAACTAATCTGACCCTGCCTGTGTGTTAAAGGAGCACTCTCCCTGCTCTAATCAAGAGAAGGAATAAATTATGACCGAAAACACATTCCGTCTTGATTTTAAAAAATATTCTTTATTGGCAGGAGAGTAAAGTAAGTAGCATAAGAAATCACCATGTAACCTGACTGCAAGGTGTTAGGTAGATGTTAATATTTGACGAAAGAGAAACAAATGTTTTCTTTAAACAACAAAACCAAACCTTTTATTATTTCTTCCCGCTCTCTCCCTCTTCCCAGGTTTTTTTCATTAGGTTCTTTTGACTTTGAGCGAGAGTCTTGGTAACTTCTTTCCCTCTTCACCATCTGATTATCGATAGTTTTTCCAAAGACTGAAGCCAGCTCTGATAAAACATATGCACCGAAAAAAAAAAAACATACGCACTGACCAAATGTCTTCAGGCTGGTTCTTCTCTGTGCTACGTCTCGCGGGGAATGTTGATGATGCCTGTCTTAATGGTAATGAAAGAAAATGTGGGAAGTTCATAAAAGTAGGAAGGGCCAAGCTAGAACCAACCTCGTCACTGTAATTGTGGTTAATATTTTGGTGTATTTTCTCTAAGTTTTTTGTTTAGTGCCCAGGAGTCTTTGTGGCCTGCGTGACTGTCATGGGATGGCACAGAGCTTTCTCTCAGATGGCTGAGCTGGGAAGAGGTCAGCTGCCTCCTGTGGTTTGTCCCCCACTCCCTTGCTGTGGGTGTGGGGTCTTGTGGCTGGGAGAGAGCACCACTGGGGGTGAGGCTGGGGAATTAGGGGCGTATTCAGCAGTTGGATATGGGAGGGGGAGGAGGAGACCCTGACAGGGGGGCTGTAGGGGTTGCTGGGATGGGGCGTGTAGGCAGGGTGGCCTTCAGGGAGGATGACTTTGGGGCTGAACAGTGGAGCGGAAGACTGCTGGCTCTGCGAGCCTCAGAGACTCCAGAGTGGGCAGTGCCCCCCGGGCAGAGTCAGCTGCAGCTTTTGGGGCCTAGGTTGCCTTTTACCATGTAGTTCAGGGAGTGACACTGATACCCCATTCTCCCAGGGCCAGGTGCCTGGGTGCTGGATCTTTGAAACCTTCCCTTCTGGGCTGGCGTGGTGTCCAGCCTGTCGTCCTGGGTTTCTGAAGAAACCTTCTCCCTCACTGAGGTCAGGCTGGTTTATGATGAGGTGGTCATGGGTGGTTTATGCCTCTCCTTTCTGGAGGCTCTGGAAGAGAAAGCAGGCCTGTTCCTCAGGAACGTGTTTACTTGGGGCTCACCAGCTCCCTCTGCTCCAGTCCAGGCTGTGGGTCCACGGGTCACTTTGGGGTGACCCACGACAAGTCAGCGCTGAGTGAGTTCCCTCTGGGGCCCTTGGTGTGGATGTGCCTGTGCCCAGCCCGAGGCCCTGTGAGCAGCTCTGCCATGCTGGGGAGGGGTCCCCACTTCCTTGTCTGCCTGGCTGGTTACAGGCACCTCCAGGAAGGAGATGCTGGCCTCCCCTGAGGCTGTGCGTCCTGTGAGGGCAGTGGACCTGGTGTGTGTGTATGTGGGGGGGGGGGGGTCCTGCATCAGTGATTTGTGGCGTTGCTCTGCCAGCCAGTGGATGGTGAAGAAATCTATGTGGTAGACCACTCAAGGCCACTGGGAGGAAAGAAAAAGAAAATTGGGTTAAAACTAGGAAGAGGGAAACAAATATTGTCTTCTTTAAAAGAAAAAAACCATGGGCACACTGCTTCTGACTCAAGCTCTCAGAAATAAAAGATGTTTAAAAACCTGTGTCATGAGGCTCACAGATGTAACCTGGAATCCATTCCCCAAGGCCTCCTGCCTCGCAGGAGGTTATGTGGAAGGGGCCAAGCACA
Organism: Odocoileus virginianus; assembly: GCF_023699985.2. NCBI lineage: Eukaryota > Metazoa > Chordata > Mammalia > Artiodactyla > Cervidae > Odocoileus > Odocoileus virginianus. Next base: position 32,506,861 of record NC_069690.1, on the reverse strand, counting down.
GTGCCCAATGAACTGGCGACTTCTGAGCGTGCAGTCAGTTGAGAGAGAAAGTCCCCGGCCAGTGCAGCTGGCCTCTGAGGGCCTGTTCGTCTCCCCGCAGGTCCACGTCTCTCTCTGTCTCACTGAGGCCAGGGGAAGGCCCAGCAGGAAGGTCCAGCTTTGTTGCTGGCCCTGTCTGTGCCTGCACTTCCTTCCTTGTTGAGGCTGTATGGGTAGACCACGTTTTGTTGTTTATTTACCCATTCATCTGTGAAGGGAAGCTCTTCTCACTGGCTGGCTGTTAGGAGCAATGCTGCTGTGAACTCCAGGGCCACATGCATACTTGGGCACCTCATCCTTTCTCTCTGGCGGAGACACAGGCCTCCACCACCCCCCCACGCTGCGGGGAACTGGCCTCTGAGGTGCTGGACCCAGAACATCACACCTCCCTTCTGCCATGTTTTACTAGCTAGAGCCGTGGCTGATCCCTGAGGAGCAGGGAACACAGCTCTGTTACAGGTCCAGGAGGCAGTGGACTGGAAGTCCTTGGTGCGCAGAAATGATGACCACAGAGGGGGAGTGGGCATCCTGGGCCCAGGGGAGGGGTCACTGCAAGGTGGGGCTCCCAGGTGCAAATTACCTGCCACTGGTAGGTCCGCCTTGGAAGCTGGTTGGTGGAGAGACCACGAGTCCTCCAGGGAGCAGCTTAGAACATGTGGTGGTCTTCAAGGAAGGACCCGGGAGCCTCCTGTAAGTTATGTTTGGGTTCTGAGGCTGAGGAGCTGGCCCTGAGCCTCCTTGGTGGGCACTGCCTCACTCACCCTCTCTCCTCTCCTGTGATGTGCTTCCCTTGCAGGCTGGGCCACATAGTAAGCCATCGATAAACTCAGTGGTCACGTCGGTGAGTTTGGCCAGCAGCAGCCGAGCCTGCGGTCAGTGAGTGAGCGGGCTGGCCTCCCCAGGTTTGGTTGTCTTCCTGTGAAGCACAGGTGTGCCGAAGGGCCTGGTCCTCCCCCTGTTCGTCCCCGGGCTGACTGAGGGAGCAGGAGGCTGGTGGCCAGTGAGGCAGGGAAACACTTCTTTCTCTAAAGTGGAGTGTTTTCTGGGCAGATCTCTGTGTGCACTGTCATCCGTGCTGGAAACTCACTCATTTATTATTTTCCTCAACAAAGTAGGACAAAGGCAATGTAAACGTTGTTTGAAGAGAAGTATTTGTTAATGGAGATAAAGCCAAAAGGAAAATAACAACTTTAACTTCTTTTTTGGTTTTTGTGTTTTGACATTCAGCAGCATACTTCTAATCTTTTAAGAATTAAAAAAATTACATGGTATGCCAGCCGCGGTTTGTTTCTGCTTGTTAACTTTAGTGTGAAATTGACTCAGTGCCGCCTTGCTAGACGTGGGCCTCTCCAGTCCTGCTTTTCTCCTGGGTGGGGGAGGTGCCCAGCGGGACTGAAGAGGGTGTGGCAAAGGCCTGCGAGCAGCTGTGGGCCCCGCAGAAGAAGTGAAGAGTCTCCCCTCCATCCACTCAGATCCTTCATGGGGTCATCTGTCTGCTTCCAAGGCTGCTGCTGCCATTTTTCTGAGGAGGAAACAGATTAGTGAGGTGACGAAAACATGGTGTGGGGGCAGCTCTCTCTCCACTCCAACTAGTGGTAATTTTTAACCCCCAGCAGCATCACAGCCCATGTTTCCATACCCCGTGAGACGTTGGGGGCCCTGGACCCGGGCATCGGATGAGTGTGGGGAGCAGCCGAGGCTGGGGCAGCGTGGGAGCAGGTGGGGTTGAGTCACTCCTTCCCGGGGCAGCTGTGTGCCCGGCTCCGCGCCAGGCCCTGTGAGGCAGCCCCAGTGTGCAGACAGTCGGGGCCTCTGTCCAGAGGCCGTGGGAGGAAGTGGGGAGAGATGGGGGAGGCCGGAAGCGCAGGTGGCCTGCAGGGCAGCCGCAGCAGGTGGGGGGGTGCTCTGCAAGGCTGGCTGGAGGTGGGGGGGCAGTGATGGGCTCGGTGCTGTGCCACAGAGGCCAGCCCCGTGCAGCAGGTCTGGAGGGCTGAGGGCCCCACACTGGGTGTTGGAGCTGTTTGTTGGCATAACCAGGCAGAGAAGGTACAGCCCTCCCAGCCTGAGGCTTGCCTCCTGCTGCCTGCTCTGGGCTCTTCATCCCTGTTGGTTGGCATCATGCCCCAAATCCCCTCAGCTCCCCTCCCCTGCACCACAGGATGGTTCTCCTGTGTCTCCACCTCTCTCCTGGCCCTTCTTGGACATCACTGATGGCCACTCACCCCCTTCTGACTTGCGCCCCCTGCCTGCTCTCCTGGGCTCCCCCAGTGCTCACCCCAGCCCTTGGCACAGCTGCCCCGGCCGTGTCTGTTCTCTGTGCTGGTCCTGCCAGCACCTCCAGCTTCATTGTCTTCATTGTTATATGGCCTCCTTCCTTCTTCTGAAGTGGGCACACCTTCCCCACCTTGACATACTGTGTCCCTGCCATTCCGCTGGCAGCCAGGCACTGTGGTATGGGCATCTGCCTGCTTCCTGCTCTTCCCCCCCCCCCCCACCCCCAATCCACCTGCTGTGACTTCATCAGGACTGCAGGAGCCCCGCCTCCACTGCGCTGCTTCTCTGCCCCCAGACATGCACACCCACTCCAGTAGCTTCGGCTGCAGCAGTGTTTCTTAAAATAATGTTAAGTGGAAGCCGTTGAATGTTACTCATCTTAAAGAGTTTTTTATCGTCAGAATGCCACGGTACCTTTGCTGGTTCCTTAGAAAGTTAAACCGAGAGCTCCCATGTGACCCAGCAGCCCTCTTCCTCAGCACCTGCCCAGGTGAGCTGAGCACATACATCCACATACAAACTCATATGCAGAGTTCACAGCAGCATTGTGCATAAAGGCCAAGACATGGAAACAGTCCAGGTGTCTAGCTGATCAGTGGGTAAATCAATGTGGTCTGTCCTTATGAGAGGAAATTACCACATAAAGGAATGAGGTACTGATAATGCAGTATAAATGAACCTTTAGAATACTCTTGAGTGAAAGCAGCCAGACATAAAAGGAACATACTGTGTGGTTTTGTGTGAAATGTCCAGAGTAGGTGAGTCCACAGAGACAGGAGGCAGCTTGCTGGGGGCTGGTGAGAAGAGGAGTGGGTAGTGATGGCTGATGAGCAGGGCCTCCCGGGAGATGAAAACGTTGCTGGGGGCTGGTGAGAGGAGGAGTGGGTAGTGATGGCCAATGAGCAGAGTCTCCTGGGGGATGAAAACGTCCACTGCAGTGACTTACCCAACACTGTGCATGTATGCTAAGTCACTGAGTCGTGTCTGACTCTTTGTGACCCCACGGACTGTAGTCTGCCAGGCTCCCCTGTCCATGGGATTCTCCAGGCAAGAATACTGGAGGGGGTTGCCATGCCCTCCTCCAGGGGATCTTCCCAACTCAGGGATTGAGCCCACATCTCTTATGTGTCCTGCATTGGTAGGCAGGTTCTTTACGACTAGTGCCACCTGGGAAGCCCATCCAACACTGTGAAGATCCCAAGTTGTGAGTGTGAATTGCCTACTTTAAAATGGCGAATTTCGTCTTAGTAAAAACAAATAGAAAGACCTCCTCTGCCCAAATGCCATAGCATGATACCTGATTTCATGTGTGTGATTACTTAATGCAAGTATTTGAATTAGAAGTAAACTGATTTAGGGACTTCCGTGGTTGTCCAGTGGTTAGGACTCTGTGTTTCCACTGCCATGGCCCTGGCTCAGTCCCTGGTCAGGAACTAAGATCTCACAAGCTGAGTGTGGCCAAAAACAAAGTAGATTGATTTGAAGTAAAATATTAGGTATACAATAATGCAGTTTATATTACAAATTAAAGAGGAGGATTCCTAACACAGCGCCTGGAATGTCAGAAGTGCCCTGTGAGTGTTAACCGTATGACTCTTACTTGGAGGGTTTGACAGAGACCTGGAAGGGGAGTAACGAATTGGCAGGTCCAGATTCCTCAGTGCGTGATGCCCCCAGACCTGCCCCCTGCCTCGCCACCTCTTCCACTCATGCCCACGGCTCCCCTCTGCCCCCATCCTTCCCCAGCTCTGCCCCAGGTGCACAGGTGTCCCGCCGGCTGTCCCGACCCAGACGGGGGCCGGGGCTGCGTCCTGGGCTTCCCCATGGGCATCATTCCTTGTGTGCCCAATGTGTGAAAAGTATCGGCTAAACCGTACGTCTGCCTGCGCTGTGACGAGGAAATGACGTTACAAGAGAGAACAGCAAGAAAGTTTGTAAAATGCCGTGCAGACGTCGCTATGTGCCCTGCAGAGCAATAGCTCTGCTCCCGGAGCAGGGTCTAGAGGCCTTGGTGCATGAGTCTTGGGGACTTATGTGCACACACCAGTACTGTTCACGATGGCAAGAAGGTGAAGTGGGCCCAGGTGTCCCCAGACAGGAGAGGGGGTGTGTGTCGCTACACGTGACCACAGGCGCTGTCACATGGCAGGAACACGCAGCAGCGTGGACAAGTCTCAGAGCCCCAGTATCAATGCCAGGGCAGACTGTGGTGGTTGGACGATGTCCATGGTGAGACCATCATCTTCTTTCTTAAAAACCATGGGACCGCGGAGCTCAGAACCCGAGCTCTTTGCGGGGGTGGGGTGGGGAAGGGGTCTGGGTGACAGGGGCATGTTGTCTGTGCCTGCATGTGGCTGGTGTGTGCTCTTGTGTGTGCCCAGCAGCACATACGTCATAAAAATGTAAGAGGACAGAGTGGTGGCTGGAAGACCTTCTCTGGGCTGACGCTGACATTTGAGAGTCCAGTCAGCGGTGCAGAGTAAATAAAATCCTGGGAACTTCTCCAGCAGAGGAGGAGGAGGGAAGTCGTATTTTTATTCTGAACCAAAAGAGGAAGTTTACCTTTCGGCACTGAGACTGGTTTTTTCTTGGTGGTACTTCAGACGACGGCTGTTCTTAAAGGAGTAATCAGAGCTCTCAGGTTGTTCCAGCCCATGTGGCTGCTTCAGCAGAAGATGCAGCAGTCACTGAAGAGGTCCCGTTTCTTAAGGTGTGAGTTCTGATGGGCTGATGTTTACGTCGTCTTGGAGTCTCTGATGCGCAGGCTTCCTTCCACCCGCCAGCTTTCCTCATGTTCCTCTCTGTGGGGCCTGACGCTTTCCAGGGCAGTGCTTTCTGGGAAGAACCTTAAAGGCCCCTCCTTGGTGGGCCATGTTGGAAGGTGCTGGGAATGCCAGGGGCCTGTCCCAGGACAGCACCACACCGCCTGGGCCTCACGTCCGCACGCGGGCAGGGGCTGGCCCTTTAGCTCCAGCATCTGGGCTCCTGCCCGCTTGGCTTGCTGAGCTGGAGACGGGCGGAGCAGGGGTAGGAGGGTGGTTATTTCTGTGCTGTCTCTCTGCCTGTTTAGCACCTGACAGGAGGGGCCTTCGAAGCCTCTGGATTCAGCAAGGAAGGATTCACTACTCTCATGATAGTTTGGGTTTTGTCTGAAGCCAAACAGTTAGACGAGATGAAGAGGATAGGACCAGAAGCCAGACATCTGGGAGCAAGTCCTGGTCCTGCCACGTGCTGGCATGTGGCTCAGGCCAGTTTCTTACCCTCTCTGTGCCCAACTTCCTCACCTGCGAATTCTTACTGAGGTTCAGTGAGCAGACGCTCTGGCATGCAGTCAGGGCTGTTAGGATTCTCCAGCGTCTGTTGAGAGAGCCTGTGCTATTTTCAGTTTCTATTCTGAGCCTGTTCTGTTCGGGTGACTGTTGGCATCAGAGAGTTAGCACATCTGAGGCCTTGTTGGAAATGCCAGCCACACAGGAAAGGACTGGGCCTGAGCCCGGGCATGACGGTCAGGAAGGGGCTTGTGGACGATCCCACCTGCCTGACCAGGAGGTGCCTTCTGCCCAGCGTGTTCTGCCCAGGCCCTGCTGCTTCTATAGCCGTGTCCCCTACCCTGGACCGTGTCCCCAGGCTGCCCTTGGGGTGCTGCTGAGAAACATCCTCAGGGGCACACTCTGGGAGGATGCAGGTGTCTGGACCCATGTCCCTCAGCGCCGAGCAGCGGCTGCCCCATCTCATCACCTGGTCTGCTCCTGAGCCCAGGCTGGTAGGGAGGCAGGGCTCTGCTGCCCGTGGGACTGCCTGGGTGCTACTGGCTGACATGGTTCACCCCTGCCCTCAGGTTCTTTGTTGTGAACTCTTAACCACGTGGAGTGGTTTTATATGTTCACTGGGCAGAGTGGCTGTTCTGACCTCAGCAACAGAGACCCTGAGGGAGACTGCTGGGGGACTAGCCCAGTGTGAGCCCCGTGTCTGAGGAGTGGAGGGGGGTAGGGTGCTGTCTGCCTTGTTCAGTTTCCCTCTGTGCCCGCTCGCTCAGCCCACGTCAGAGCAGCCTGTGCTGAGGACACATGGTGAAGATGGGGACGCAGCAACTGGGATGAGCAGGAACGTATCCCACATGGAGAGGATCTGCCCACAGTGGGAGCTGGTGACTTGAGAGAGTGACCGTGGTCCCCAGATCTCAACTGACAGGAAAGAGCCAGTGGGCAGTGCCAGGGGGAGGCCGCGGGCAGGGGAGCAGGCCATGCCTGGGACGGGGAGAGTGCCAGGGGGTGGAGGGTGCACCCATGCTGGCCCCGGAGGAGCTCACCTGCTGGGTGCGCTGTCTTCCGGGCTCTGGTGCCCCCCGCACTGCCTGGGGTGGGCTGCAAGGACCTCAGCCACACTCCTGGAAGCCCATGGGAGCCCCTTGTGCAAGGCCGGACACTGCCTGGAGGTGCCTGTCCTCACCCGCGGGCTTCCTCTGGGCAGCATCTTGAGCTCCTGAGAGAGCAGTGTCGGGTGACTGCTGTGCCTGAAACCAGGTCTGTGTGGTCCACAGCCGCACCCCCCGCCCCGGCTTCCCCTCTCTTGCTGGCTTCTTAGGACGTGGCCACAGCCCAGCACTCATCGCCACCACAGTGACCAGCCAGGTCTAAATTAAGCATGAAGCCCTGGGAATTCTACATTTTCCCATGTAGCTCTGTTCTTTTCCCCGAGTGTCTCAAGCTGGAAACTTCTGATCAACCCCATCGTGGGCCTGCCCTGGGTGTGTGTGTGTGGGTGGGTGGGTGTGAAGCCAGCAGATGCCCCTTTCTGTGCCCCAGTCTCTGGGTGGTGTGGCCACTGGCCATCAGGGGGGGTCTCTCTCTGGTGGTAGAGTCACTCAGCATGTTAGAATGGAGACTCTGGCCCAGGGGTCACAAGCTCCTTTCTTAGAGGGGGGCTGAGTTCGGGGGCTGCTTTTCTCACTCCACAGACCCGGGAAGCCCCACAGGCCAAGAGAAACATCCACTACTAGGCTTGTCGCCAGAACTCTAGCCTCATGGTGGCTGACCTGGGGCTGGTCTGAGGTGGGGGCTCCTGTGACACCCTGGAGCTCACAGGAGTTGAGCCTTTGTCAGAAAGGGGCCTTGGGACGGGAGGCTAGGCTGGATATCCAGTTTACCCTGCCATCCAGGAGCGGGAGGCTGGGCCTGGCCCAGCCCCGAGCTCTGCTTTCCAAGCCCCTGGTTCTGTGTGCTGTCTGGTTTCTGGCAGGGTTGTTTAAGAATGTTGTCCCCGGTTGGTCATTAGCAAAACTACTTGGAGGAGTAGTGGAGGGGAACATTGAGGAATTTTCTGTCCTCGTAGGCATGCTCATGCATCCACTAGTCCAGGCACCAGTGTTTTGGTCCTCGCTTCTCTCCGGGAGGTGCTGCTTGCCACACCACCATTTCTAAGTGACTGTGTTGTCGGATGGCCAGAACCATGTCTCCTGAGCCTGGTCCTTGTTTCACACCATCTTTCAGAATGACTGCACTTTAACCCCCATGTAACCTGCAGCCCAACTGCTCTTCCTAGAGACTGAACAATCTGCCACACTGGTAAAGAAAAGTGGGATTCCTCACATGTGTTTTCAGTGCTTGATTTCTGCTTTTAGAAAAATCACTAACGTGGTCATTGGAGTCTGTGACATCGAATTTGAATTTTCCTGTGCTTGTTCCAAGACTGTCCTGTCTTGGGAGAAGCCCCCAGGTGGCTCTTTTTGAGGGGGCAGGGGTCATCCAGCGTTGAGGGGATGGTCAGTCCCCCTGCAGCCAGTTAACTGGCACCTGGGGTTCTTCCTGCACTGCGGGTGCTGTCACTGTACCTGCTTCACATCTCAGAGTTAAGAGGCTCAGATGTTTGTTTTTGAAATTCTTCACATATATGAATGCAGAGTTTTCTTGAAGACCGCTTTTGGGGTAGAGATATAAGATTTGATTTCTCTGCCCACCAAGGAGTCCTGGGACACGGATGCTACCTTCGGTGAGTGAGGCGGATGGCCCTCAGCTTCCCTGCAGGTGTCACCTGCCTGTAGAAAGTCACAGAAGGCTGCCAGACGCAGAGCAGGAGCTGCCACCTGCGGGTCCTGTTAGGTTTGGGGAGGGGAGAGACATTTGCTGCCATTCCCTCATAGCTGGTCTGGGTCCCTGATAATGATCCCCGACCCCTGAAAAGCCCCCCAATGGGGGTTTGGTGGAGACCCCAACCATCAGCATCTTCTTGACACCTGGCCAGTCACGTCCCTGTCACAGAAAGGATGACCAGGACTCACGTGGGCTTTGACCAGGGCCCACCTGGGGTCTGGAGCCATGAGGGCTGCTTCCTTCTTCATCTGGGACTCTGGATTTGGAAGGAATTTCCCCACCCAACTCTGCAGGCTCTTGAACACATTTTTATGGAATTCTTCTTGCCTCCAGGGGCATTGCTCTAGCCTTGGAATTTTTTGTTTGTTTTTTTAGTGTTGTTCTGTTTGCTGTTTATTCAATCTATTTGTAGTCTCCACTGTCAGTGGAATTCTGGTTGTGTTTTCAAATATGCCAGAATTTTTCTGCCCCAGCTCGTCTTTGGCAAATGTGATCCAGCTGTTACTTTATGGTCACCATTATAGGCTGCTCTTGAGTAAGAGTCATGATCCGAGACTCTGGCTGGGCTGCCTGCATGTTGGGGCCAAGGGATGCAGCTCCTTGGTCGTACTGGGCCATGGCTCAGCTGTGGCTAAGGGCCTGTCCTTCAGGCTTTGTGTGTGTGGATGGACTGTTGCCTGGGACAGGGCACGTATGCTGCAGGTTACATGTGGCTGTGATGGCTTCTGCAGCTGTGAAGTGCAGGGTAGGGGAGCCTGCCGAGCCCCAGGTGGGTGACAGACAGAATGCTGGGCGACCCTGGGGCTTTGGGACCTCGAGTGTGACCAGTGGCGCTGGAGCGTTTACTCTGAGAGCCAGAACTGCTCGGGAGGCCTCGTCTGAGTCCCATCCTGTCTGGCGGTCATGGATGACCAGCCTGGTCATGTCACACATGCAGGTCCCCACAGAGCATCTGGCCCTGCTCCTCGCACACACTGTACAAGGTTTGTAAGAGCCGGCGGGGCAGTGGAGTTCACTCTGCCCACCTTCAGCTGAGTCCCATTCTGCTGAAGCCCTGCATCTGCAGATGAAGACAGAATTCTTCACCTGTCTGAGGGTGGAGAGGCCTTGCTCACCAAGCAGATGTCTAATTGTCACTAGGATGACGGTTATGAGCTTCTCTTATTTGGCTGCATGTGAGGAATGGGCATTTCCTGTGGCTTCCCCACTCCTGACACTTGCTGATTACTTATTTCTGAAGCCGGAATGAAGCTGGTGGAGCCCACCCACCCATTGTTCCTCTGGCAGAAGCAGCAGAGTGAGGGCCCCTGTGGGAGGAGGGAGAGAGTCCTCACCAGGGAGCCTTGGTCAGCTGACCTCATGACCCAGAAGGAAGGCTCTCCATCTGCACCAGGGGAGGGGTGATCCTTACCCGGAAGGAAGGCTTTTTGTGAGCATACAGTGAGACAGCCTGGCCCACGGCCACCCAGCTCTTTCCCAGGCCAGAAGCCCAGTGGCAGCTTGGTGTGGGGTGAGGGTGGGGAGCTGCAGGTCCTGGGCCCCCTCCCCATTCTGTAGGAGAGGAGTCACCTGGCACCGCTTCCCTTTCAATCCCCGCCTGCCCCCTCTCCTCCTCTGAAGACCTCCCCCTGAGGGCTAGCTCTAAAGGGAGTGCTTTCCTCACCCCCTTCTGTGGCCCACCGCCACAGTCGAGTTGCCCTGGACTTGCATCCTCAGGTCCCCGCGCTCACCTCTGTCCCCTGCCAGATGCCTTCCTGGGGAAGGGGCACTGTTTTTAACTTGTGTCAGCAGCGTTTATATCGCGGTGCTGGATGCTCACTGGCAGCCAAACCAAGTGGTGTCCTCCACACTCTGGACCAGGCCTGTGGCCAGAGGCATAGCCTTCACTCCAGCTCCGCAGGTGTTCCTTCCCTGGAGAGATGTGTTTGTGGCAAAGGACTGGGTGGACCTGTTAATGTGAAGTCCTCGGTTCTCTTCTCTCTGAGATGAGAAAACTGGGCCAGAAGCAGTTTATTTGTAAGGTTGTATCAGCGATACATAGCTTGTGCTAGATGCTGGAGGCTCTGAAAGTCCAGTGGGGCCTCAGCCCTGGTCTCGAAGGGGTTGGGCATCTCTGAAAGAAGTCAGGAGAAGAGGGTCAGAGAGAGTCTCTGGAGCCAGTGCAGGTGGTGTGAGATTCTTCTAGCGGGCATCTGCCAGGTGTGGCAGAGCAGATCCAGCAGAAGTGGTTTGAAAATAGACCAGGAGTTACAGTGTTACTGCTTTCCTTCCAGAGGCTTAAACTTGAGTTTAAATTGTATTGGTTATTAACATGTAGTATTGATCTTATCTTAGTTTTGAAGGGAAGATGGCATTCTTTTTGTCCTCGGGGGCTAGAGGATGTCCTCTCACCACCCGGGCTGGCCGACCAGTGCCTGCCATTTGCAGAGCACCTGCTATCTCAGGGGAACTCAGGCACAGTAACATTTGTTACTTCTTTCTCTAGGTCATGGCTTCCGGCTTCTCAGATCTGAGGCTCCATTAGAGGAAATGACCGTCAGGGACCCTGCTCCAGATCTGTTACAGAGACTGAACCTCTGTGGGGCACAAACCTGCTGGAGACGGGGAAGTTTCTCTCTCTGAAGGGATCTGCACTTGTCACAGAACGTAAAGATGACGACCTCGTCCATCAGACGGCAGATGAAAAACATTGTCAACAACTACTCGGAAGCCGAGATAAAAGTGCGGGAAGCCACCTCCAATGACCCATGGGGCCCGTCCAGCTCCCTGATGACGGAGATCGCAGACCTGACCTACAACGTGGTGGCCTTCTCGGAGATCATGAGCATGGTGTGGAAGCGGCTCAACGACCATGGCAAGAACTGGCGGCACGTGTACAAGGCGCTGACGCTGCTTGACTACCTCATCAAGACGGGCTCAGAGCGCGTGGCCCAGCAGTGCCGGGAGAACATTTTCGCCATCCAGACCCTGAAGGACTTCCAGTACGTCGACCGTGACGGCAAGGACCAGGGGGTCAACGTGCGTGAGAAGGCCAAGCAGCTAGTGGCCCTGCTGAAGGACGAGGAGCGGCTTAAGGCCGAGCGGGCCCAGGCCCTCAAGACTAAGGAGCGCATGGCCCAGGTGGCCACCGGCATGGGCAGCAACCAGATCACCTTTGGCCGGGGCTCCAGCCAGCCCAACCTGTCCACCAGCTACTCAGAGCAGGAGTACGGCAAGGCCGGGGGGTCCCCGGCTTCCTACCATGGCTGTGAGTAGTAACCCCCATGCCGGGCACCGGGCTCAGCCAGAGATCGTGGCCACTACCTTCCTGCTGCTGGCACCTGGCAGCAGCCCCTCAGTCCGCCTGGGGTTATGGTTACAGAGGGACTTCTGGCCTGGGGTCCCAAGACCCTCTGCCATTCTGGGGTTCGACTCTGTGCATGTGGGCAGGGCTGGCCCCGGGCGCAAGGCGGGCCCAGAGGATGGATTACCTGCTTCCTCCTCAGGGCAGGGCTGAAGCAAACGGCCTGGCTGCCTGAAGCAGCAGGGGATTGGCTGTCCTGGAGAGTCTACTCTCTTTTATCTCATATTCAGTGTCTTTCTGAAACTTGGCTTTCTGAAGCTGGTCTCCTGACTGGCTCAGCGTCTGTTCTGCTTGAGCATCACTGGGTGAGGCTGTGCATGTCCGCCTCACTTGCAGAGGGAGAAGCCAGGCTTCCTTCCCACCTTGGGCGGGAGTCCTTGCTGATTCAGTCACACGGCTGGGTCCGTGCTTTCTTGGCTGCTCTGTTTTCTCCCTTTGCATGTTGAAGATGCTGGGTCTTTGCCCAGTGTTCAGGAGTGATGTCAGAGAGCAGAAGTGGCATTCAGGGCCTGATGGAGGCTGGCCAGGGAGCCATGTTGGCATCCTAGATGTTCATGGATGTGGGCCCTGAAATGGTGCCCCTCTGCCTTCTCAGTGCAGTGGCAAGCAGGCAGCCCTGGTAGCCTGCAGGGTGAGGGACACAGAAATTGTTCCTCTTGCTGTGAAAACAAAAATCCAGGTACCCCTACCCTTTGCTTTTGGAATAAGAAACACTGTTAGCTTAAAAAAAATTTTAACCCAGTTGTTTGCAGTTTGACAACCCCCTGTTGACCTTGCTTATTTAGTTTGGCAGTTTTCAGTTTGTCGTCACCCTGCCACTTGTAGCATTTGTGTCGAGCAGGAGATTTGCACAGTGGGGTCGGGCTCCCGCCTCTGGGATTCTCAGCGATTGTCAAGCTCAGAGGCCAGCATTCCTTGTCCCACTTGTAGTTCTTGTCGTTTCCCCACCTAGTTTGGATGACTCTGCTCAGGCAAAGGCTGGGACCTTGGTGAAGCTGCTTAAAAGAAATGGAGCATGCAATCTGGGGCTCCAGGGGCTCCCATACACTAGGTTGATAGAAAAGGAAGATTGCCCTTAAGAGGTGAAGTCGTATGTGTCCCTCAGGGAGCCCCTCTCCTCCAAGAAAGCAGCTGCAGGTGGGCTGGGCTCCGGGCTGGCCTCCTCTTTGGAAGTGGTCACGTAAGGGCCCTGGGGGCTGCTTTTCTCCTGCCTGCCTTTTGAGGTCATTGCCCCTGAGTCCCGAGAACTGAGAGTAGGAGCTGAAGCCATGTCCCATGCATCGAGTGAAGACTGTTCCAGGGCTGGGAGGAGGTGGTGGGGCCTTGTGTCTGGTCCCATGGCCTCAGCCTTCGCCTCCCTGCCCAGTGGCCCTGAGTTGGCCCACGTCTGAGAGCCCGAGCTTAAGCTGCATGTTCAGAGTCTGTTTGTGGGGCCCGGCCTTGCTTTTCCCTCTAACAGCCTGTCTCTGTGTGTGTGTGTGTGTGTGTGTATGTATGTATGTGTGTGTGTCCCTGCCCCACAGCACCCGAGGCCTCGCTGTGTCCCCAGCACCGCACTGGGCCCCTGCGGGGTCAGAGTGAGGAGCCACCGCTGAGCCAGCGTCCGCCCTTCCTGCTGCGTCCGGGGCCGCCCTCCTGCCCGGCCAGCGACCCGGCCCAGCCCTGCCTCTCTTGGGACCCCGCAGCCCAAGGTGGGAAACGCGGGCAGCCTGCTGGGTGTGCTCCTGGTCGCCCAGTACAGCCAGCTCTCTCCCTGCCTCCCAGGTCTCAGGGCAGCTCCCTCTGCAGTCCAGCACTGGTCCTTCCCTCTCCCAGGAGCCCTGGCTACCCTGCCCCCCTTTCCACACCCCTCACCCAGAGGCCTCAAGGGAGCCACTGTTTGCTTTGCATGAGGCCTGGGTGGTTGTCGGGCTCTCCCAGTCCTGCACCCTGCAGGACTGGAGGTGTGCTGGCGGCAGCCCCAGGTGCGGGGAGGACTGGGCCCCTGGGCTGGGCCTGTGGTTTGGTCCTGGTCCCACCGGCACACCCAGCTGGGAGCCGTCCTCCATGTTGCAGTGATGCGGGCGGGTGAGCAGAGGACCGAATGGGGTGGATTTTGCTTCTCAGTTCCCCGCCATCCTCCCTGAAATCTGTGGGACCCGGGACCGTGGCAAGCAGAGAGTTGGCTGTCCAATCAGTTGTAGGTTGCAGTGTTTGGAGGTCTCTGACTCAGTGGGGATGGAAGTGAGGCTTGCTTTGGGGCTGATTGCTAGCTCTCCTGGACAACCTTCAGCTGGTGTGGGCTATGCTGGAAACAGATTTCGTGGCAGCCTACGAAGAAGTGCGCTCAGTCCGCTGCCTTGGCACCCGGGCCCCCCGCAGAGAACTCCTCTCCTCTCTTCCCTGGGTGGCTCTGACCGGGGTGGCCGGCAGCCCTGGAAGTGGCCCCCTCACTTGGGCCTAATATACCTTACAGCCACCCTGCCAATGCTCGCGGGATCACCGTGTTGAGCTCTGGGCCCATTCTCCCCTCACCCTCTGTCCTGAGGGAGGACTAGCTTTGGTGCAGGGAGGTAGTCAGCGTGTTTCAGAGTGACACTCCCGCTGGTCCCCAGTGCCCCTGGGCCTGCCTGTTGAGTACCCGGGGCCCCCAGCTGTCCTGGGACGCTTGCATTCAAAGCCCCCAAGCTGAGGCCTGCATGTCCCCCCACCAAATCGGTGCCTCCACACACCGCCAACAAGTTGGTCGACCCACAGCCCACACTGCCTCAGCTCTGGGGCCTAGAGGTAGAAATTAAGGGTAAAATACTGAGTGAGTTTGTTTTCCCAGAGTTTCTCAAGCCCTGGATGAGGTTTGGGCAAATTAGTGTTACATGGTGTCACCATTCTGGTGCCTTCCTCTCTGTGTCTCGTACCCTCACTGTCACGGGTGATCCTTTCTGAGCACCTGCCTGATGCCAAGTGTGAGGTGAGGGCTTCCCCTGGGTCCTGGGGATCTGCCTTGAACACACCAACTTGGAATGCAGCATGAAGGGCTCACCTTGACTGGCCTCGTGAGATGCAGCGGAGATCCAGGCTGGGCCCTCAGCTGGTGTGGTGTGCTGTCTCCATCGGTGGTTGTTTCAGGCTGGGGCACTAGCCCTCTTTTCATTTTCTTGACATTTAGCCTTTGGAACTACGTTTTGTGGGCTTTTCCAGAAACATGGAAATGTGCCATATCTTGAGGCTTTAAGTCTAGACCATCTGATTCCTAGAGGTTAGATTTTGTTGGTAGTGAAGGCTGTTTCCAACTTTGTAGCTGCCCTTTCTCTGCTCCCTGAGCTGCTGGCTGCTCAGAGCCTGGGCACACGTCTGATAGGCTGGAGTCTCGGGGTGGACGCGGGCACCATGGTCATGGTGCTGAGGTTTCTCGTAGGCTGCGGCCTGTCCAGTTCAGGTTCTTTCTCCTGTCCCTCTGACTGATGACTGGCAGCCGTGCCCTTTCAGAAAGTCAGAGTCAGCAGGCGGTGTGCCCATGGGCCTCCTCCCGTGGCCTGCTGGCGACTCAGTGACCAGCCCATCAGGCCAGTGCCCCTGTGGCCCGCTTCTCCACGTCTAGGTGGTAAGAGTGGCACATAAGAAACTCTGCTGGTTTTCTCATTGTAAGATAATGCCTGTCTACTCCTGATCGTGTAGAAAGTGCGAAAAGAAGATGGACACACTCCATAATCTCCTTAGACTGCTGTTGTTCCTGTGTGGGTGTGTCCTCTGAGTGTTTTTTCTAAGCACATGCTTTTCCAGGCCTGCCGGTTTGTTTGGATCCCTTCCCTTTCTGTCACAACGTCGTCACCCCAGCTGCCGGGCCTCATCATGGCCATCTATCTGGGGAGAGCCAGAGAGTTCTTACTCTGAGGAGGAAGCGAGGACCAGATCAATACCCATATCCCCCATGGCCAACTGTATGAACAGACCTGAATCTGGGTCTGAAGTGTGTTTCATGGGAGCAGAAGGAATCTAATGTTTTATATTGTATACATGGTAGACCAGTGTTACACACGTGTCGTTTGTAACAGAGCACACATGTCAGAAGGTTACAGCATTCATTTAGCCAGGGCTGGCGCTGGGCAGTGAGGCCTCATGGTCCGAAGATGAGGCCTGGCCCTCTGTGGGCCTCCAGCTCGGGAGAGGGTGGGCACCCTGACAGTGCGCCACATGGAGTTGCCTGGAGGGGGCCAGGCAGGCAAGTCAGAGGCTGTTCTTAACCTGGGCATGGTGGGCTGGATGCAGAGGCTCAGAGGACCCCTCAGCTGACTCATAACTTGCTGTGCATTTTCCACGTTGCTACACAGTTACACTTGACTTCAAAGGTTAGAGCTTGGGTGGGTGAGAGGTCCATAGAGCAGGTTGGGATAGCACTCTTTCCTGGTTCTGCGTGTCCCCTATGCTAACAGGCTCTCACACAGCACCCCGCCTGACGGACATGCTCTGAGAAGGGACCGCGTGGATCAGTCTCCACCCTGTCTGAATTGTGTCCAGGTTCTCACAGTAACAATGTGGGCAGAAAGCTGCTTTTCTGAGGGGTCTTGATGTAGAATTGTCTTGTCTTCAATGTAGAATTCCAGGAAGTGAGGTTCGTGGACAGTGTGTTAGCATCATTCTGTGTCTTGAACTTGGCAGATGTTTTCCCAGCAGACCCAGCCCAGGTGCAGCGCCCCCAGCTGGGGTGCGAGAGGAGTGGCCATGCTTGGTGGATACCCCAAGCCCAAAATGGGTACTGAGATTTTTCTGAAAGATAATTTCTGGTTTCAGTTAAGTCCAGTCGCTCAGTCGTGCCTAACTCTTTGTGACCCCATGGACTGCAGCATGCCAGGCCTCCCTGTCCATCACCAACTCCCAGAGCTTACTCAAACTCAAGTCCATTGAGTCAGTAATGCCATCCAACCATCTCATCCTCTCTCGTCCCCTTCTCCTCCCACCTTCAATCTTTCCTAGCATTAGGGTCTTTGCGGAAGAGTCAGTTCTTTGCATCAGGTGGCCAAAGTATTGGAGTTTGAGCTTCAGCATCAGTCCTTCCAGGAATATTCAGGACTGATTTCCTTTAGGATGGGCTGCTTGGATCTCCTTGCAGTCCAAGGGACTCTCAAGAGTCTTCTCCAACACCACAGTTCAAAAGCATCAATTCTTCAGCGCTCAGCTTTCTTTATAGTCCAACTCTCAGTCCATACATGACTACTGGAAAAACTATAGCCTTGACTAGATGGACCTTTGTTGGCAAAGTAATGTCTCTGCTTTTTAATATGCTGTCTAGGTTGGTCATAACTTTTCTTCCAGGAAGCAAACATCTTTTAATTTCATGGCTGCAGTCACCATCTGCAGTGATTTTGGAGCCCCCCAAAATAAAGTCTGTCACTGTGTCCACTGTTTCCTCATCTATTTGCCGTGAAGTGATGGGATCAGATGCCATGATCTTAGTTTTCTGAATGTTGAGTTTTAAGCCAACTTTTTCACTCTCTTTCACTTTCATCAAGAGCCTCTTTAGTTCTTCTTTGCATTCTGCCATATGAGTAGTGTCATCTGCATATCTGAGGTTGATATTTATCCCTGCAATCTTAATTCCAGCTTGTGCTTCATCCAGTCCAGCATTTCTCATGATGTACTCTGCATATAAGTTAAATAAGCAGGGTGACAATATACAGCCTTGATGTACTCCTTTCCCAATTTGGAACCAGTCTGTTGTTCCATGTCCAGTTATAACTGTTGCTTCTTGACCTGCATACAGATTTCTCAGGAGGTAGGTCAGGTGGTCTGGTATTCCCATCTCTTGAAGAATTTTCCACAGTTTGTTGTGATCCACACAGTCAGAGGCTTTGGTATAGTCAATAAAGCAGAACTAGATGTGTTTCTGGATTTCTCTTGCTTTTTCTATGATCCAACGGATATTGGCAATTTGATCTCTGGTTCCTCTGCCTTTTCTAAATCCAACTTGAACATCTGGAAGCACTGTTCGCATACTGTTGAAGCCTGTCTTGGAGAATTTTGAGCATTACTTTGCTAGTTTAGTAGAGAAAATTTCCATCAGGATATTCATTTTAAAAGTGAGTTTCCTGTCTGTAAGTATTGCTCTATAAGAAACTGCTGTAGGCATGTAACCTCAGTTTATGATTGAATTAAGAAAGAGGGCATTCTGTCTCTGTTGAAGTTCCGGTGACCACAGCTCTCTGACCCCACCCCGCCACCCCCAGTTCCTCCCTCCCGAGTGCCTGCCTGGGGAGCTGTTGTGTGGCCCTCGCCCCAGTGCTCCCCCACCCCCACAGAATGTG
This sequence comes from Odocoileus virginianus, assembly GCF_023699985.2. Classification (NCBI taxonomy): domain Eukaryota; kingdom Metazoa; phylum Chordata; class Mammalia; order Artiodactyla; family Cervidae; genus Odocoileus; species Odocoileus virginianus. Next base: position 32,488,838 of record NC_069690.1, on the reverse strand, counting down.
ACTTCCCAAAGCACCAGGAACCATGGGACCCCCGGGAAAGAGCAAGGAGAAAAAATGGCTTCCTGTTCTGGACAAGCTTCTAGCTCCCACCTTGCAAGTTGATGACCTTGTTATGGACAGGATTTACCCTGCAGCCCAAAGAGAGCAGCACAGACAGGATGGGCTCTTGAGTCCTGCCAGCCAGAGAGACAGGGCAGCCTTTATCTCTGTCTGCCCGTCTATCCCCACCATTGTCCGCGCTGCCTCCTTTCTTCTTGGGCTTCGGCTTTCACGTACCTCAGGATGGTTGGGCCCAGTGTGTGAGGTGTGCCCTTGGGAGTCACAGCTTCTGCTCACTGGAAACTAAACTAGAAAATGAACACACAAGTGCGTGGAAAGAGGCAGGCTGGGGAGATGGCCTGGCTGCAGGCAGGTGTGGAGCACAGGTGAGGCCCCCAGTCTGTGGGCTCTAGGTCCCTGGGGCAGGGGTGTCCGCGCTGAGCCAGGCTGAGAAGAATCCCTGCCCGTGGAGCATCCCAGTGGGGAGGACGTGCTGGGGGATGGCTCTGGAGCCAACCCTGGAGGGGAGGCCGAGGTTCTCTTGCCCGCCTGAGGGCCGGAAGGAGGGCATGGTCTGAGGGCAGGAAGGAGCTGGAGGATTCTAGGGCCCTTGCAGGGGTGACAGAGCAGGGGCCAAGGGTGGGTGGTGAGCAGTAGAGAGTTGAGGGGCAGCTCCTCCCCATGGCAGGAGTGTGCGGGGAGGTGGGGCCCAGATGTGTATGCTGGGAGAGCCCGGGACCTGGGGCTGCAGCAGCACTGACACGGGTCTTTTCACCTTTGGAGGCTGGAAGCCCTGGATCAGGGTGTGCACAGGCCTGCGCCTCTGAGACCCACACACGCAGGGAGCGTCCGGCCTTGCGCTGTCCCTGCTTCTGCTGCTGGAGGCCTCCTCGGTGTCCCCGGGCCACAGCTGCCTCCCTTCCCTCAATGTCTTCGCCCCCATCTCTTCCCTGCCTGTAAGGACACAGGTCACGTTGGATGTGGGGCCCACCTGCTCCAGTGTGACCTCAGCTTAACCATTCACTAAGAACTCTGCCATAGCCGTTTCCAAATCCGCCCGTGTTCTGAGGTGCTGGGGGTCAGGACTTCACACCTTTGGGCCCGCTCTGCCTTGGCCCCTGGGCAGGGCAAGGCTGTCAAACCCGGTGAAGCCCCACCTGCTCTCTGCCTGGCAGCCTTGCTGCCTGCCCCCAGGCCGGACATGGGGACAGTATGGCATTGGCTCTTGAGTTCTCCTGCTGGCTCTGAGTGGCCTTGGAACCTTCCTGGGCCCTGATTCCCTCCTCTGTGGGAAGCAGTGATGATGAAGAGCAAGGCCTTAGGTTGGCCTTTGTCCCTTGTGGCTGTGGGACCCTGGTGAGCCACCTCATCTCTGGGCCTCAACCCCGGTTTTGGGGTGGATTGGGAGGCAGGACCCCACCTGGGCTGAGGGTTGGGCAAGATGCCAGGTGTGGTACCACTGTCACACACCAGGCGCTGGGCCAGGTGCCCCCTGTAGGAACTCATCTGGTCCTCACAACAGCCCAAGCCGCGGGGACCCTGTCTCCCATCCTGTGGGTGAGGAGGCCACAGCGGGGGGTTGAGCAGCGGCAAGCCTGGGTCTGGGCCCAGACTTCCAGGCGCACCCTCCACCAGGGCTGCATCTCTGAGGCTGAGACCGTCAGCCAGGGTGGGGATGCGGTGAGGTGGAGCTCACACATGGCAGGAATTGAGGGGGCCTGTGGGCGAGAGTCAGGAAAGCATGCCGATGTGCAGGGCGTGCGTGTATGTCTTCTGAGTGGAATCATGAGAAAATGTCAACAGCTGTTTCCTCTGGGAAGAGGAGTAGAGGCAGGAAGAGAGGGGCGGCCCTCACTTCCTCTTACGCTGAAGTATTTAACACAAGCTCTGGCATCTCCCCTCCCCCATAGCCCGACAGTGGATGGAGTGGACAGCAGCCGTTGGGCCATCTCGTCCCTGCCCGCGTGCCCATCTGCCCACTGTTCTGTGACGTACAGACAGCTGTCTGTACTGAGACCACCCGGGGTCCTGTCCCTTCAGTATAACAGTGCTCACAACCCTCATGTGCTGGGATGCTGGGCCGGCCGTCCTGCAAAGTGGCCCTTGGTCTGGGTTTGTCTGCCGCAGTCCTTTTCCTGTGCTTCTGTGAACTGGAATCAGATGTAGAGTCTGCATTGGGATCTAGACAGGGTTTTGCCAGGACTGTCGAGTGGTGGGCAAAGGGCAGAGCATGTTCATGGTCCAGCCCCTCTTGTCCTGAAGGTCACCCAGTGGTGGTACTTCAGTCTCTTCACATCTTGCACCTTTTTGGCTCTTCCACAACATTGTTGTTCAGTTGCTCTGTCATGTCTGACTCCGCGACCCCATGGACTGCAGCACAGCAGTCTTCCTTGTCCTCCACCATTTCACAGAGTTTGCTCAAACTCATGTCCATTGAGTCAGTGGACATGTTATTTCCACAACATATTTATGTAATTTCTCTCTTTCAATGTTACCTGGGGTTATCTGAGCTTATTTTCTCATAATTCATCTCACTTGACTAACAATGGTCTTTCCTGCTGTTGCCTGTGAGCTGGGAGCGGGTGGGCCTGGTGGGTCTCCCAGGGGACAGGGTCAGAAGCCTCTGCTCCGTGTGGGAGTGTCCTCAGTGGCTGAGGTCATCGCTGACTCAGGAAACAGCCTGTGGAGCACAGGAAGATGTCGCCATGCTGAGGAAGGCCCAGTAAGCACTTCATTGCAGTTCAGTGATGAGGAAGGAACTTAGCTGAACGGGGACCTGGTCACCGGGGGCAGAAGGTGGCCCTAGGCTCAGCGCCGGCTCCGCAGCCCCTCCCTTGCTGGCCGACAGAAAAGGGAGGGGGAGGCCACAGCTGCCAGAACCACAGTCCTCAGCCCACGTAGGCCTTGAGCCACCGCGGTGTCCATCTGTGGTTTCTGCCCTGTGAGACGGGATGTCTTGTGGCTGTGGGTGGAGTGGAGAGCAGTGACCTGGGCAGGGCCAACCCCCAGGGTGGGAGCAGCTTGTCTCAGGCCCTCCTGTCCCTCCTGCCCCTCCCGTCCCTCCCATCGCTCACCTCACAGACTTGGAAGCAGAGGCCTGGAGGGGTGGCATCAGGGTGCAGCTCCCTGCTGCAGTGGGGTGGGGACAGGCCAGGTGTCTGGTGTCCCTGTCAGCTGGCAGGCATGGGGTTGTGGTAGTGCTCAGACCCAGGTGGGGTCTTTTTGGAGCTGCATGGCCAGGCCCTTGCCTTCTTTCCAGCCCGTGTGCCCCACTTTCCTTGAAGTCCCCATGTAGAGCCGCCTTCGGGAGGGGGCCTGCAGTCTGTGCCCTTCAACCAGCGTCCGTGACTGCAGATGCCGCTGAAGAGCTCTCTAGGAAAATTGCAGAACATTGCCAATGAGAAGAGGCAGTTTCCTGTTTTTCTGTTACCTTGAGTGCTTTACTTTCTTTAATTCCCCAACCTTGTGTACCTGAAGTGCCTTGTAGGGGGCATTTGGGGCCCGGTGCCGTCAGCCAGCCCCTGGAGCAGGCGAGCAGGGTGAAGTGGGGTGGCCCTGCAGGAGGTACCAGGTTGGGGGTGGGTTTCTGGTTCTCCTCCTGGCCTGAAGTTTGAGACAGTGTGGGCCTGTGTGGGCTCCCTGTCCATTCTCCCCCTGTGCTTCCGCAGCCAGGATGGTGGACCAGGCAGGACAAATGGGAGCCCACCATAGGGGTGCCGGCTTTGTGCTCCTCCCCACGGGTCAGTCTCAACCGCACGGGAAGGGTGGGGACTCGTGCTCCCAGGGCGATGAGCTTGTGTGCACAGGGCCTGCCTTCCCTGGAGAGCATGGCTGGGGCAGAAAGCAGCAGAGACCCAAGGGGACTTGCTTCTTTTATTGCCCCATGAGTGGTGGACCCTCAGAGTGGGGCCAGGCCAGGCCCTGGTGGCCGGAGGGCCCTTTCAGGCTCTGTGCTCACTGTCCTGTTCTCTGGCACAAGAGGCCCTTTGTGGGGCCGAGATGCTGTCACTAAGGCAGGAGCGTCTCCACCGGACGCCGCCCTCACAGCTGAGGTCCGTGTGCACTCAGCTGACACTCTGGGCTGGTGGCTGTAAATTCTGCCATCTGCGCGACCGAGAGCTGTGCATCCGCTTATAAAAACCACAGCATTTAGGGGAATACCCTTTGTCTGATTTCCACATTGATGTGGTGAGCTATTTCCGTGTGTTCCGGCCACACATTATTCCAGCAGCGTCAGCTGGGGGGACACAGACGTGCACATTTGCATTTGAAGCCGGGCCGGCCGTGCAGCTGTGCAGAGAGGCACCGAGGACAGGGCGCCTCACTTCTCTAGCCGGCCCTGCAGAGCCCCGGCCCATTCATCCTGTCCCAGGCAAGTCAGGCTCTGTGGCTGCACGGCCAAGTTCAGCTTTCCCTGCCAAGATGGGGCCCTCTGTTCAGAGCCCTTTGGGAGTATAGGGTGGGGCCTGGGGGCCTGGTTTCCCCTTTGGGAGTAAGTGGAGGATGGTGGATATGAAGGGTTTGTTATAAACTGAGAGTTTTGTGAGGCGGCCTCAGAGACCTTTCATCAGGAGTTGGTGGGAAGCGGGCGGCCCATGGGGCTGTGACCTGGATGAGACAGCACTCTGGTCATTGGGAGAGCCTCCTCCTGCCCCCCACAACTGTTCCCAACTGTCCTGCTTCCCTTGTTCTCGCCAGTCTGGGTGGTGGCATTGCTTTCTAGAGCACAAGGACGCCAGAATCTGCCGTCTGTGATGGGCAGAAGTGAACTTTGGGGACCAGACATGCTTTTGTTGGGGGATGTTGTTAAGAAATCGGATTGTTAAGATAGATTTGAGGACATTTTGTTACCATCCAGCTTTACTTCTAAAGGAATGCTTTGGAAAATTGGGGTGATGGACTGGATTGGACTTGATTTTATTTAGAAAAGCATCTTTGTGTTTTTTCCATAACTGCAGCGTTTTTTGCTCTTTGACCTCTTTATTAGCTTAAGAGTACACATGAGGCAGTTGGCCTTTTTTTTTTTTTAACCATTTCTCTTGGTTGACTGTGAATCATAGTGAACACACTGTGCTTCAGGCCTGGTTGCTCCAGATGCAGTCTCCTCGCTGTGTCACATGTCTTTCCTAAATGTCGGACAAGACGTCGCCCTTTACAGGCTGCCCCAAACTGGCCGGCGGCCTTGCCCGTTGGACTGCTCCGGGACCCCAGCTCAGTCTTGCCTCTCCCACCTTACTCACTGCAGCCAGAACACAGCTATCTAGAAACGTCAGTATCCGAGCTCTTCCCCACCAGTTAATTTCTCCCAAGAAGCAGATCCTGAGAGGCAGGCTTAAGTGGGAGATTTAGGCTGAAGCAGCGTTTGGGGTCAGGAGGTCTTGAGAGGACCCGTGAGTCCACAGAGGCCTTGGGCTTCTTTGAATAATGACCCAGCTTTTCCAGAACTGTGCCCTCAATCTTGTAAAAACTCAGCTTCCCTCCTTGAAGCTGTGCAGCTCTGCCATGGAGGCAGGTCTGATCCTCGAGAGGCCGGAGCTGCCGTGCCTGTGCCCCAGGATATTTTTCTTGGTGGGTGCTGGGTGGCTGGCGTGCTTGTAATGTTCCTCAACTGTGACCTTGGGATGGTCGCAGACACCCCCTTTCCCCACCCAGGTGGACCTGTGGGTATGAGGCAGGAGCGGGTGGCTGACCGGGGAACACGGGTCCTTCATGGTGACTTTGCCTCCCCCACAGCCACCTCCCCACGGGTGTCCTCGGAGCTGGAACAGGCAAGGCCTCAGACGAGTGGGGAGGAGGAGCTGCAGCTGCAGCTGGCGCTGGCCATGAGCAGAGAGGTGGCCGAGCAGGTAGGTGCTGGCTGGGACACGCCCCCAGCGGGGAGGGCCCGGGCATAGCCACACAGAGGAAAGGCTTTCAGGACAGCGGTCCTGGGGATGCATCCGTCAGAGGTGCTTCACAAGATGCTCCCTCTGCACCCCGTGTGCGGAATACGATCCACAAGGTGCCTGGAGAGCATCTGGACCTGGAAAAGGATAAGACAGAGGCTGGAGGGAGGGCCCAGGAGAGCAGAGCGCTAACGTCCAGAGACAGACGCATGTTACAAGCACACGTCACGTGAAGATGGAGAAGGAGAGGAAGGAGCGGCCCAGAGGACCTTCAGAGGGGTTGGCCCTCTGCTGCCGCTTTCAGCCCCGGCTTGCTGTCCTGTGGTTCAAAAGGGCGAAGCAGTGTGGCATGGCTGTGTCACCCTCTCGCTTAGAAGTGCCATGAGGGACAGGCAGGGGGTCACATGGAGGCAGCTGCCAGTCCCAGTGTGGCTAGTCCCCCGTGACTGGAGTATCCTGTAAGGTCCACAGTGGCGGACAGCCCCCAGGGCGGCCCCTTGGTCCACATGACCTCCCCGTGGGTCCTGCCCCACCCCTGGCGGCCCAAGGGAGGTACAGAGAGCTCACAGGGAAAACGGGGTGGAGGGACGTGCCCATCCGGTGTGGTTCCTCATCCCATCTTAGAGTAAATAAGACACTCCATTTGTAAAAGCTCAAGCTGCCCAGTCTTACATATGGTGACTGTGCTTTGAATAAATATAAAATACAGTGGACCATTTCTGTTAGAAATCAAAAATAGGAACACGCTTGTTTTCTGGAAGCACAGTGAGGGTCAGGGTGAAACGGCCTGTGACCTGTCCCTCTTCCAATTCCTTTCTGGATTGTTTGTGTTTTTTTTTCCCCCCTCCCGATTATTTGTGTTTTTATGAAGAGACATTTGCTTCCAAAATTAGAATTTTAAAGTCATTTTCACTTTGAGAAAAAGCATTTTAGAAGTGTTCCTTTTCTCTCTGGTGGTGTCTGTGCCCTGGGCTCCCTGGTGGGACTGGAAGTAGGTGGGAGTCACACAGGCGGGTGGGGACCCCAGGCACACAGAGGAGACGGGAGCTACTCCCTGTCCACCTTGTCCTCAGACCCTCCTCTGAAGTGATTGGCGATACAGCTTTAGTTTCCCGCTGTGGCGGGAGGGCTTAGCTGGGTGGCGATGTGGCCGTAACCACCAGCTTTGAGGTTCATTGTGCTCCACAGGAAGAGCGCCTTAGGCGGGGCGATGACCTCAGGCTGCAGATGGCCTTGGAGGAGAGCCGCCGAGACACGGTTAAAGTTCCAAAAAAGAAAGAGGTGAGTGCTTCACGGGGCTGGGGGTTCACTGTGTGAGACCCTCCCAAGCCTGCCCTCATGGTGTGACAGCAGGAGTGAGGAGAGGATGGAGTGCACACTTCTGCCTGGGTGGTGGGCCCCCATGACCCCTTCTTGGTCCCCCCACCCCCCAAGCATATGGCTCCAGCCACTGCTTTGTAAGCTGCACATCAAGTGCTCTGAGACCTAAAGGTGACTGCTCTGCCCCCGACAACCTCACCTTCCTATCGGAAGGCAGAGCCCCGCCCGCCCCCCGCCCAGGGCCAGGGGCTCCATTGGGGCCCCCCACCCTGTTACAGTGCTGCGGGCCCTGACAGCAGCCAGGATGGCCATGAGAGTGGAAGGGTGAGCCAGCCCCCAGGAGAGAGGGCCTTGGGTGATGCTGGCCACTGTGGGGCCAGGTGCGTCAGCGGACAGCACCTGGAAGGAGGCAAAACCTGCGTTTTCCCAGGAAACCCTGAGGACCGGTCGACAGAGGGCACGTGGCACGTAGGGTGGAGCCGGGCCTTCACGGGAAGTGGTGATGTGGGACAGTGGGAGTCCTGTGGTCCTCTGGGCCCCTGAAGGCCTTCTCTCTGGGAGAAGCCTGGGTAGGTGCAGGCGATGGGTGGACATGTGCCGTCAGGCAGCAGAGCTCACCTGTCGCCTTCCCTGCTCGTCGCAGCAGCACAGCTCCCACCCGCAGCAGACTACACTGTTGGACCTGATGGATGCCCTGCCCAGTGCGGGCCCTGCTGCCCAGAAGGCGGAGCCCTGGGGCCCGTCCACCTCTGCCAGCCAGACCAACCCCTGGGGCGCGCCGGCAGCCCCTGCCAGCACTGCGGACCCCTGGCCATCGTTCGGTAAAGACCCCCCTGGTACATCTCCCCTGCTCACTTGCTGGATGAGGGAGGGGCTACATGCACTCTGCTCACCTGGCAGCGGTGGGCATGGGTCCAGGTGACAGGGTGGGTGTCCAGGCCTCCACACTCCCTGTAATGCCCTCCTGAGGGCAGTGGTTCAGAGCTCCATTTCGTCCTGTTGTGAGGAGCTTTGCTTGGGCACATTTCTTCTCTGCTTCCCACATGTACTGGAAATGGCTTGTCCCTCCTCTGGAACACACATTAACCCTCAGCCTCAGGATTGCACCTGGGTTAAGAAACTGTATTATATAGCGTGAAATGTCTGAGTTGAGTTGCTGTGATTAGCTAAAAATTATGACATGCTTAAATGACCAAATTAAAGTAATTCTTCTTACTTGCTATTTAAAGCAGTAGCAAATCTGTTTAATAGGCTAAATGAACATTTTAGAGTTCTGTTTAATGCCAGCGTAAAGTAAACTTGTGACAGGTGATTCAGACATGAGCGTGACCCCATCTGTTCCATCTGGGTGGAGACCTTGGGCACATGGGCTTCCTGATCGCTGGGCAGGGCTTGGCTACAGGCTCTGTGACAGTTTCCCAGCCAGCCTGCCGCTCTGGGAGCCCCCCAGGTACACTCAACCCTGCTGCCATGGCTGATCTGTGGACATCCTCTCTCGCAACTTTGGATGTGTCTTTTGTGCCCATGTCTCTTGGGGCCTTTGTCTCTGCAAACCAGAACCCCATCTTTTGTATTCAGCTGAGTTCCCTAGCAGTTTGCTGAAGTGTACCAAATGCCAGGTTCCTTTCTCCCATGCAGGGACCGGGACAGGTGCAGGTGATGGCCCTGCCTTGGGATCACATAGCACGTGGCTGTGGTGATTTCCACTTGGCATGTTTTCAGAGTTCATCCACATGGTAGCACACATTCCTACCTCACCCCTTTTTACGGCTGAATAATATTCCATTTTATAAATTAAATCATATTTTACATAACCATTGAGCAGTAAGAGAAGATTGAAACCTTGACATTTTTTTTAAACAAAGAATGGTTATTTTTGGCTGTGCTGGCTCTTCATTGCTGTGCACAGGCTCTCTCTAGTTGGAGCTCGTGGGCTCTGGAGTGCAGGCTCAGTAGTTGTGGTGCTCCGGGCTTCGCTGCTCCATGGCATACAGGATCTTCCCAGAGCAGGGATCAAACCTAGTACCTTGCATTCGCAGGCAGATTCTTAATCACTGAACCACCAGGAAAGTCCATAACCTTATATTTTCAAATCAAACCTGTAAATGTTGACAGTGAATTTTAAAAATTAAGAGCATGTTTAGAGCTCATCAGAATACAGCTGGGGTGGCCGTTTGTGGTTTGAGGCCTCATGTGGTTTGTGGACTGCCGCTTCATTGTCTGCTGCTCCTTGCCCGACCCAGGGCCAGCTCCTTGGTTCTCATGCACTTTACTCTGGGCTGTGTGCAGGGGTGGCATGGGGGCTGCAGGGCGTGACTGCACCCCGAGTACATCAAGGAGGCAGCCTAATGGGCAGGACACCAGTCATACACGGCCCCAGTACAGACAGGTGGCTCTACATTTGGGCCAGCTTCATCCAGCAGTGGAGCCAGCGTCCTCAAGAGAGATCCTGCCGAGACTCAGCAGAGAGTAAGAAGAGTTTACCAACTCTGTGCTGTGAAACCTGAGGACTTAGACAAAGTGGGTAAAGTCACCCTCAGCCACACTGGTGGAAGGACACCTGTGAACAGGATAGTCCTAGAGTCACTAAAGGACCCGAGTCAGCTATGCCCCTCCCCCTCACCGCCAGGTCACCCCACAAGCTTTGCTGCGAGGTCTGACACCCCACAGGAAACACTTCCCCTTCACACAGACTCCTGTGGGCTAGCACAGCCTTAATACCAGAACCAGAAAGAAGATGCCCAGTGTGAGAACAGACATGTCAGGCCAGGCTCACCTAGGAATATAGATGCAGAAACCCTCAGCAGAGAAGCAATTACAAAATCAAAATGAGAACAACATAAAAATGATATAGTTCATTATGAAAAACTTTGTTTGCAAGGACCAAGTCAGGAAATGTACTGTTGTTGTTCAGTTGCTAAGTTGTGTCCAATTCTTTGCAACCCCCATGGACTGTAGCCCTCCAGGCTCCTCTGTTTATGGAATTTTCCAGGCAAGAATACTGGAGTGGGTTGCCATTTCCTTCTCCAGGGGATCTTCCCAACCCAGGGATTGAGCTTGCATCTCCTGCAGTGGCAGGGAGATTCCTTACTACTGAGCCACCAGGGAATCCCCAGGAAATGTATTAATGTACCATATTAGTAAACCCAAAGAGAAAAATCATGCAGTCATGTTTGTAAAGGCAGAAACAAGTTGACAAAATTCACCAGCTGTTCATTACAAAGGTCTTAGCAAACTTGAAATGCAGAGCTTCTGTAACCCGATCATCAGCTTCTGAAAGGAGAAAGCCCGTCATGGTAAATGGTGCCATTTAATGGTAAATGTTTAAGAGCAAGACCTGGACGCAGCCTGCGCCTCTGCCATGTGTTGGGACGGGTGATCCTGGCTGGTGCAGCAAGACAGAAAGAGGAGGAACTCGAAGAGCTCTGCCACCATCCTTTTTATGAGAGATGGGAGAGTGTGCATAGCTTCCAGGGAGGGGTTTATTGGAATTGAGAATTATTATTAGAATTACTGTGAGAATAAATATTATGAATTTCAGTGATTAGATTTGAGTTTAGTAAGATTGCTGGATACAAAAATTACTATGTGAACTTCAGTTGTTTCTCTGCATAACAAAAAGGTAATTAGAAAATGAAGTTTTAAAAATATACCAGTCCCTAGGACTAACTTTTACAAAAGTTGTATAAATCCCTTATGGAAATAAAAACTAAAGTAAAAAGTATTACTGAGGCCCCATGTGGGGATGGAGCTCCTGCATGTCCCGAAAAGCACAAATCAGAGGAAAATCCCGAGGGTCCTGCCCCATCCCAGTTGAGAACTTCTCCACTCTTCAAGTGACTCCTTAAGGAGGGTGAAGGGAAAGGCCGCAAGTGAGGAGAATGTGTTTGTAACTCATGGAAGAAAATCAGCAGCCAGATGTGGAAAGAACCCCCACCAATGAGCATGATGGAGCAAAGCAGCCCCTCGGGAGGCGAATGGAGTCGGCACCTCGTGGGGGGCAGGGGGAGTTGTGAGGGGCTCCTGGGGAGCGGTGGCCACACAAGCTCACCCACCTCGCCTTCTCTGTCTCAGCGCAGAATGTCACACAGCAGGAAAGCAGCACAGCTGAGCCTCCCAAATAAAACACGTGAACACAGCCTTGTGGTGTGTCTGCTGGGCACCTGATTCAGGGGCCCCGCACTGCTGGGACGGGGCGCAGGGGCAGGGTGCAGGCACCTGCAATGCCCTGAGTGGGGAGAGCTGGCGCGTGGGTGCTCTTGGAGTCAGCCCCCTCCCCAGGGACAGTCTCCGAGCGTAGAAGTCTGTCTGTCCTTCAGGGAAGAGCCTGTCCAGACCCGCTGAGTTGCTGTGGTGGCACCCAGGTGTGTGCCCTGTGCTCTCCGAGCCACATGGGTCTATTAGCAGGCTCTGTGGCCCTCTCCCCCCGGGTGCTCCTACCACCCAGGGCTGGCCCTCCCCCTCTCACTTGGGCTGCCCAGCCCTTTCAGCGGGCATCTTCGAGCCAACCCTACCTCTCCACAGGTGCCAAGCCAGCCGCCTCTGTCGACCCCTGGGGGGCACCCACTGGAGCCGGCACACACTCTGCTCCCAAGGGCTCAGACCCCTGGGCCGCCCCACAGCAGCCAGCCCCCAGCGCTGGGAAAGCCGCCGACCCCTGGGCTGCAGCCTCGGCTGCCAAGCCTGTGTCTTCCTCTGGTGAGACCCCCTTCCTGGCTCCTCTACTTTGGTCTGAGCACCCCACTCTGCATGGGGAGTCCCTCTCCTGGTCCCCGCCCTGCCCACCTGGTAACCCAAGCCTGTGCTTCACCACCCCCACCTCCAATTGGCTCTCCGGTTCTCCCCACAAGGGGCAGAGATGCCGGCCCACCCCAGCCCAGGTGGGCAGTGGAAGACAGGAAAGTGGAGGCCCCCTGCAGTCACCACCACTCTCTCCCCCAGGGTCCTTTGATCTCTTCAGCAATTTGAATGGCACAATTAAAGATGACTTCTCTGAATTTGACAACCTCCGAACTTCAAAAAAAGCAGGTACATGAGGTGGTGGTTTCCGCGCGGTCCTGTGCCCTTGACCCACCCCCTCTCTGCAGGGATGACAGTCGTGAGCCCAGCAACTCCATGCACTTTCCTCTTATCTGACTCAGAGCTGGGGTGACTCGGGGCAGCAGTGGATGCCCTTGAGCTTTCTGTCCTCTTGCTGGGCTGCCTTGGCCTCCTGCCCTGGGGCTGTCTGCAGAGGCTACTGCCCTGGCTTCCAGCCCCGCATGGCCCCTGCCCCACCTCCATCTGCCTTCCTCCCAGCTCCCTAGAGGCGCCCTTTTCTAGACCACTCAGGTCCCTGTATGGGCAGGCATCTTTGACACAGACATACACACAGAGGCACGCACACACAGATATATGCACACACATACACACAGAGACACATGCTCACACAGACACACATACACATGCGTACATGTGTGCGCACAAAGACACGTACATAGACACGCTCACAGATACAAGTGCGTGTGCGCATGCACACACAGATATATGCACATATATATCCACGTACAAACATGCACACACGTAGACACACATATACACGTGTGCGCGTGCACACACACAGATATATGCACACACAAACACACACAAGCAGCTCCCTGTGCAAGGAGACTTGACTCCTCCCTGTGTGCCCCTAGGCTGGGAGGGGTCAGGGTAGAGGGCAGAGGGAGGGGCTGGATGCCCTCTTTACACACCCCGCAGGGCTGGGGACAGAGCATTCTCAGGGCCACCCCTCCTGCCAGAGTAACTTTTCTCCTTTCTCTCTCCTCTTGGCTTCTCCTCCCCATTTCCCACTGCCTCCTGTGCCTCCCCCAGCAGCCGGGCTGGGCTGGTCTAAGGTAGGGGCAGCCTGGCACCCCAAGCCACCCCCAGGCCTCGCGGCTTGAGGGGCCGGAAGCACCTTAGAACTGCTGCTTCCTGGGCTCTTTGTTTTGCCACACAAAGAAGGCAGCAAGCTTTTGTGTGTCCTCCACAGCCAAAGCACAACCTAACTGTCCATACCTGCTCCCCGCACCTAGTGAGAAGTCTGAACATGCTTCCCTGGGCCTGCGAAGTGTTTACTCCAACTCCAGAGGAGTTCCACTGTATCAGTAGAAAATTTGGAAAAGCTTACGGAAGAAAATGAGAATCGTTTCCAATTCTTCCATGTGCTCATGGCCACTGAGCTTCATTCCAGTACTTTCGTGAGCTCTTACGTATGCCCTTTGTCGTTGAACTCACACTGGCGTGAGAGTCCAATCCTGCCCTCACGACTTTTTGGAAAAAGATTGAAAACATTTTCTCTCAGCATAACAAAATCCTTTAGAAACAGCTTTGTAGTATCCCAGCGATGTTACTGAATCTTTTGCTTAGGGGAGGACGTTTCAGGTTGACTTTAGGTTGTGTGTCTCTGTGTGGTATTTCTCAAGACCAGGCTCCTGGACGTGGGGCTGCAGGAACAACAAGCAAGGACACCACCATTTCTAGGAACCCGCATCCACATTGCCTTCTCACATCTTGGCAGAGCATCCGTGTCCTGCTGGTCTGTCTCAGCACACCCTCTATTGGCTGAATTTTTAAAAACCATTTGCTTTCTTACTGTTGAGAGATTCATGTTCGTTGTAGAAACTTTAGAAAATGAAAACATCCAAAAGATGTAATTTACTCACGCATAGCCACCAACCCACAGTGCTGTCGTCGTGTGTGTGGAGCCAGTGCCGCTGTTGGTCCCTGCTCCTCTCGGTTGGTCATTGCGCCTTCTGTCCCTGGACTCGGGTCTGGTGGTGTGAGCTCTGCCTTGTGCCTACCGGCAGCTCCAGTTTGGTGCTGTTGGGAAAGCTCTGCCATGAATGTCCTATCCTCTGGGGCAGCCGTGCACATCCCCAGCAAGGCAGCATCTGAGGACATCTGGGTTCTGGACACTGCAGGGTGGGATGCACCTGTCCTGGGCCCCTGGCCTCCAAGCTCATCGGTCCGTGTGTGTCCTTGTCTTGCAGCCAAGGCAGCCTCTCCGCCGGCCCAGAACAATGGAACCTCCAGCCCTGATCCCTTTGAGTCTCAGCCCCTGACCATCGCCTCGAGCAAGCCCAGTGGTGCCCGGAAAACCCCAGAGTCCTTCCTGGGCCCCAATGCGGCCCTGGTCAACCTGGACTCACTGGTAACCAGGCCAGCCCCGCCGGCACAGGCCCTCAACCCCTTCCTGGCACCAGGTATGTGGCTTCCTGGGTTCCCCTAGCCGTCCACCCTTCTTGAGAGTGGCCCTGGGGCAGGCCTGTGGGCGTTGACCTCTCCTCCAACCCTGGGTGGACTTTTCCCACAGGCCATAGGCAGGTGGGGAGCATGCTCTGGAGCGCCTGCATCCTGGGCCAGTGCTGGTGCCTTTCGGGGGCCTCGTGAGGGGCTGGCATACAGCCCCTCCTCTCAATTGAGACCACTGAGCAGAAGCTGCCCCTGGCTTGGTGCCCCCAGCCAGGGAGACCCTCTAGCGAGCACCAGTTTGGGCCAGTGCTGGGGGCCAGGGGAGCCAGGGTTGGCTGCCCCTGTTCCAGGTGAGTATACCTGGGCCCTCTGCCAAGCTATGCTCCAGGCACCCTCACTTTGGCCCTGCTCTGGGTTCTGCCTCTTCTGGGGCCAGAACTCCGCCCTCCGTCCCAAGCCCATCCTCCCTGCTGGTGGGCCCTCCACCCTCAGGGGCTCCACAAGGCTGCAGGACAGGCCCCTGCCCTCAAGTCAGCGTGTCCCTCCCCAGTCCCGAGCCCCTGTATACTCATACCCTCAGCTGTGTGAGCCACTCACCGTCCCCCCCACATGCTCTGTCCCACCAGCCAGGCTGTTTTGCTTCTCCCTGGGTGGGAGGGTCAGGCCTACCCTTTGGCCCCAGTCCAGGCAACCCTCTTCCTTGAGGCGCCCCAACCCTTCCCTGAGTTTTCCTTGGGCTCTCCAAGGATAGGAACGGGTCATGTTCAGGGCATTTGGCCTGAGGACTTGGCAGGGCCGAGTTCTGAGACCCTCTAGCAAAAGTGCAGAACCCCCAGCCGTGAGCTCCTGAGGGGATAGGGATCTGTGTCTCTCCTTGACAGTGGGACTTCTCAGAGATTTCATGAGGTCAGGGTCCCCGGGTGCAGCATATGGGGACTGCTCTCAGGCTGCACTGCTTGTCCTGTCTCCCCCGTGGCTCCCCTCTCTCCCCGCACCTATGGTTGCTGCTGATGGTGCCCAGGGTGCCAGCCTGGAATAGGCACTGGGCCCTGTGAGCCTGGCCCATCACTTGGCTCCTCACAGCCTGAGTTTCCTCCTCTGGACATCATGCCTGGAGGTGGGGCTACCTGGGTGGCCTCTCTGGTGTTGCACTCCTGCCCTGGGGCCCAGGGACACTGCTGCTCTGACCACAGCCACTGCCCCTCCCACTTTCTCCCCAGGTGCCGCCACGGCCTCGGCCCCCGTCAACCCCTTCCAGGTGAACCAGCCGCAGCCCCTGACGCTGAACCAGCTGCGGGGGAGCCCAGTGCTAGGGGGCAGCGTGTCCTTTGGGCCCAGCCCAGGCATGGAGCCTGTGGCCTCCATGACCTCCGCAGCCTCCCACCCACCCCTGGGGGCCAGCAGCTCCTCCCTGCCGCCGCTGGGCCCTGCTGCGATGAACATGGTGGGCAGCCTGGGTGTACCCCCGTCAGCAGCTCAGGCCACCGGCACAACCAACCCGTTCCTCCTCTAGTGCCAGGCTGGGACCCGTGCAGAGCATCCATGCCGAGGACGCCGAGCAGGGACTGTTGCTTGTGGAAGGGGTCGGGGATCAGGGGGATGGGTGTCATGGCGTCCCGTCTGGCTTCCTGAGCAGAGGGTGTCTCTCTGGTCCCAGGCCTCAGTCTGAGGGGTGAGTGGTGGCAGCAGACAGAGGCATCACACAGCATGCGGGTCCCCTGACCCAGCCTGGCCACCGTGCTGCCTCCGTGGGGATCTGCCAGCTCTTGGGGGCTTGGCCAAGGCGGCGGCCACGTGCAGTGCCAGTCCAGCCTCAGCCCAGGGTCTCTGGGACAGCCTCTCCCGGGACCCAGCCCCGGGGACACCCCGGGCAACCCCAGGCATGGACCGGATGGAGTACCGGTGCCCTCAGACACTGACCTTTGGGGGACGCGGTTGTGTGTGTTTTACTTTTCTTTGACTCATGCATGAGTTCAAAGTGAACACCACCACCGTGGAACAACTCTTGAATTAAATCCACTAGAGAAGCTTTAAACTAACTTGAGCGTAGCCCTGCCACGTGCTCCATGCTTGTATGCGTTTGCACAGATTTTGTTTAGTACAGTTTCATATTTGAGTTTGCAGAATTATCGAATAGTCTTTTTTTGGCTAATATTTTTATAACGTGGTTCTTATTTAACTGTCTAGTTTTGATAGAATTTACCAGGTCTGGCTGAATTAAGATATTGGCAGTGTCATGTTAGTGGTTTAAATTCTCTTATTTATGGTTTTAACTGTAAAAAAATTTAAATACGAAGAGACAAAAAAATGCCTTATGGGAAAACTAAAGCAAATTCTTTATAGGAGAAATATGGGAATTTGATTACACATAAAAGATGATATTTAAAAAAAAAAAAAACCTACAATAGTAACAAAAAATTGTAGCCTCCAGTTGCCTTTTCCTTTAACTCCCTTTTTTGGTAAATTACCAAACTGACTTTCAGCCTTTTTGGCTAGATCCTAAGAGAGAGGCTATTTTTCTTACTGATGTACCAACATGAAGAAAGTTAAAAACAAAATCTAACATATGAATGTGACTCACCAGGTTTTATCAGCTGACTTCTGTGACTGAAGGCATGCAGTTAACAGGACTTGCGTTTACAGTAGAAACATGGGATGGAACTCTGTCTCTGTGACCTCCCCCTTAACTCCACCCTCAGGGCAGAGGTGGGGACAGTGCTGGCAGCTTGTCGAGGGGCAGTGGGGCTCTGCTGTGGCTCCTGGGGCAGCCCTAGGCTGACGGGCTGCGGCCCAGGCCTGGCTCCCACACACTCACCTGCCCTCCAGCCACATGTTGCAATGTAGAAATAACCATCTCTTTCTTTGGAGAGGAACAAAAATCACTCTTATACAGAAAAGACATTAACAAACATGCACTAATCTTACCTCCCTCTCCCCAGCTTCCTTTGTCCCACCCACCACAATTAAAAAAAGTATTAAGTCACAAAGATCAGAAGAGACTCACTACTCCCCAGAGCAGGGACATTGGCCCCGAGTCCCATGTCTGGTCAGCTGGCCTGGTGGGCACGTCAGCCTCCGTCTCCACAGCGGACGTCTCGCCTCCGGCACCAGGGGCAGTTAACACCAAGTCCCTCTGCTTGCAGTGCTGGGCATGGGAGGCTGACAGCGCAGCCTGGAGGGCTCACCCTGCTGCTCCTCTCAGGGGCCACCTCCAGCCCACAGACTTGAGCTGGACTGTGGGCTCCAGTCATCAGGAAGGCCAGTCTGGCTCTCCTCTCCCAGTGGCCCAGGGGAGGGTGGGCTCGGGGCAAGATGCTTCTCCAGGGAGGGATGGGCTGACGCCTGCACAGGCGGCAGGACCACACTACTGGGTGATGGGGCCAGCAATCCCTCATCAGTAAGAGCCCATCCTGACGTGAAGCGGGCCTCCGAGGCCCAGGCAGCCTCAACTCCCGCCCCTGCTCAGACCCGTCCCCGGGCTCTTCCGCTGCCTGCTGCACTGATCATGAGGCCACTGGCACTGCCGAGTGTGGCACGTGTGCTATCAAGTGCCCCCTGCCAGGTGCCATGGTGGGGGTGTCGCCCAGCCCTTCTCAGTCCAGGGGCAGGTGGCTAGTGTCGAACTTGTATTGACTGTTGATACTTATTTACTGTATAAATATAATTTATCATTTGTATCATGATGCGGTTTTTGGCTGTGTCCTTCCCCTGCCTCCACCCTCATCAATCCCGAAACACTGCGAGGGGCCGGCTCAGGAGCCAGTTCCCACCCGGACCCAGCTTGGCCACTGAGCTGGTCCCAGTGCCTGCGTGAGCTTGAGCACTGGGGAAGGAGTGGACTGGGGAGCTCCTGGGGGTAAAGGTCAAGGTCATTACAAGGGAGGGGCTGCGAGACAGGCCATGTCAGGGAGGGACTGTCCAGGTGGATGGGGATGCGTCAAGGGTGGCTGGAGTCTGGTGGCTGTGGGCTGGTCTGAGGGCCAGGGGTGTGTGGGAGCTGGGATGGGGCCACGGGGGATGCGCCTGTGGAGCAGAGGTCAGAGCGGGAGAGGACTCATGCAGAGAAGGCCAGCGTCCTGCCTGTTCCAGGGTGCACAATGAGTTGGAACAGGGGGAGTGGCCCCAAGCAGCATAAACTTCTGGTTCATGGAGGAACTGGGAGAATGTCAGGCCGGGGGCTCCCCTCAAATCCTGCCAAGGAGAGAACACTGGGCGAGCCCTGTGACCTGCCCAGAGGGCTCCCCTGAAGCTGTCGGCGGGCAGTCAGGTGGCCCGGCATTGGCCGAGGGCAAGTGGGTTCTCCCCCTGCAACACCACCCACCTGGGGAGGCTCTCAGCCTGTCCCGTCCAAGGGTGGCGGGCATCCATGGAACTGGAGCCATGGAGCATGGTCAGTGTGACACGTGCCAGGCACTGAGCAGGCAGGTTTTAGGGCCGAGCACGTCAAGGTGTGAGGGGCACACAGCCTTGAGCCGCGGGATCGCTGTTGAGTCCAAGCTCGTGTGCTGGTGGCCGTCCTGTGCAGCGTCCATAGGCGGTGCCCTCTGAGGTGAGGCCTGGGCCCTGCTCCCAGGGGATGTGCTGCGAAGGTCGGCGCAGCCCAGCCTGGGCTCTGTGAAACGGTTACACTTTATTATACGATCGCTGGGCAGAGGGCTGTTGCCTTCACCGGGGGAGGCCCTGGGGCGGGCTGGGCCCTGAGACACCCTGCGTGTCCGGAGGCCCGGTGTCATAGCCCAGCTTCCTCATGTCTTTGGTCACTACGTTGAAGAGGAGAGTGACGAAGCCCTGGGAACGGACACGGGTCACTGGGGACAGAAGAAGAGAGTCAGCAGAGCTGGATCAGAGACAGAACCAGGCTGCTTTCGGAATCTGCAGCCTCAGTGTTCCCTCCTGGAAAGTGGGGGTGACACTGTCCAGCCCTCATTCCTCCCTGGGAGAAGGGGCTGCCCTGGGGATGGGCTGATGGAAGTGGCAAGCCCTCTGAGCTGGGCCCTGCTCTACCCATCTGACTCCTCGGGGCCCACCTGGTCCCTTCCAGGCCCACCCTGCCCAGGGGGAGGGGTGAACCTTTACCTTCCCGGCCTTCCCCCTGAGCCACCACTTTGGGGTCTGTGTACTCGGGCCGCCGTCCCATGAACCAGCTGGGAAGACAGGGGAGCAAATGAGCAAGGGAGCTTGGGGTCCTGCAGACATGGCCTGGGTTCTCCCTCCAGCCCTCTCCTGGGGGTGGAGCCTCCCCATGCCACCCTCCTCCTCAGCTGGACGCCGTCCACAGGTATGGTCACTGTGGGCAAAAGCAGAGGGAGGGCTAGGGCTGGGAAGGGTGCGTGGCCTGAACCCAGGGGGCCCCACCCCAGAGTCCGGCAGCCATCCTTGGGGGTGGGCAGGGGAACAAGATCTGGGCTCTCTGCTGTCGTCCTAGTAGAGCGGGACCCGAGACAAGTCACTCCCCGACTCCAGGCCCTAGTGTTCTCAAGTGTCCCGGGGACGTGATCACAGGCCCTACCTGACGGGGCTCTGGCTAAGAGGTCTGTGCCTCCCGCCTGGGCAGAGTGTCCTCCCACCTCGCTCCCAACGGCAAGGAGGTGGCACTGGCCTGGCTCCTCTGCACCTACACAGGCACTGAGGGATGTGGGCCACGGCGGGTAGGGAGGAGCATCACTGACTGACTGGGCCTCAGTTTCCCCGTTGGAGGAGCAGGGCTCCACCTGTACCTGCCTCTCAGGCTGCGCTAAGTGCCAAGCTGGGGAAGCAGCCCCGCGGGCCAGCATGTGCCAAGCATAGATGCTGCTGCAGGAATACCACCGGCTCCTCGGGGCAGAGATGTGCCCGAGTCACCCATGTGGTGGCATCTTGGGGAAACCCTTGAGCATCAGTTTGGAAGGGCTGAGTGATGGCCCCAGAGATAGGAGATCCTGTTGAGAGAACTTGACGTCTTCGGTTTTAAGCCACCACATCCGTGGTAACTGGTCACAGTGGCCACAGGAAGCAGCCACAGGGGAGTGGGTAGGCAGCAGGCTGAGGAAGGGTGCCTGGGAGCAGAGCACCCAGAGAGGGGGTGCGTGGAGGGGCTGCTTGGCCAGCTTCTCAGCAGCCTCCCAGGGGCCCTGGCCTGAGGAGGTCCATCGATCCAGCTGCTGCCCTGGGTTCCATCATCCAAGCTCACACAGTCCAGCCAGGGCAAGAGCGCCCCCTGCCCCCCTACCCGAGAAGAGCAGGAGACACCCCTGCTACCACTGGGTCAGCAGTGAGGTCTTCCCCAGCCAGAAGCCCCTTCCTCAGGGAGACGGCACACGGGGGCCCACATTCTCCCCCGAGCAGTGTGGACATGGCCAGGGTGTGTGGACCCACAAGACCCTTGACACCCTGCAACTGCCCCGTGGGTGGTGATGTCACCTCCAACCGACACTGGCCCCATCACAGTGGCTTCCAGAGGAGCTCCCAAGGGCAGCAAGCACCCAGCCATGCTCCCCAGGCCTCAGAGCTCAGGAAACTTCCTCCAGCCAGCAAGGATCCGGCCACGTTCCCCTTGTCCTGCCCGCCCACCCGGCAGCTGAGCTGACTGTTCCCCATCCCTACCCCCAACAGCCAGCCAGGCCCACCCACCCTCCAGCTCCTGTTTGGATGAGGAAAGGGGCCAGAGGCCTCAGCTGGTCTCGCCCAGACCTGGTGTCCAGCCCCCACTGGCTGCACTGCCAAGTCCACCACCTACTCCCTGTGCCTGTGACCTTCTCTGGGCTCTGCCATGACAGCCCCACCCTTGGCAATAGGCCCTGCTCAGATGTCACCTCCTGGCAGAGGCCCCTCATGCAAAGGTATCCAGCATGACACGGGGGGGGGGGGGGGGGGGGGTGTGGGGGAATGTGACAGCCCTCCTTCCGACCACCGAGGCCAGGACGGCCGCCCCAGGGACAGAGGGGATAGACATCTACTCACCTGGTAAACTTTTGCAGTTTAGATGTAGATTCTGGGACAAACATGGGGATGGTCTTTTTGTGCCTGAAACAAATGTTTTCACAGCTGTGCTGAATCAAGGGAAAGTGCTGCAACTTTCTGAGCCTCCAGTGAGGGGCGAGCTGGAGTGCCCAGAGGTCAAAGCTGAGGCCCCTTCCAGGGCCAAGTTCCTGAGAGCCCTGCCTGTTTTCAAGGGCCAGAGGATGTGAGGGTTCAGACACCAGTCCTGGCTTTGCTGCGCCCTCACAGGGTCTTGCCTTTCCCCAGTGTCCCCCTGTGCTGCTGTCCTCCAGGCCCAGCCTGGATACCTTTCCTCCAGGAAGCCTGTAGCAGCCCCCAGGGTCCCACCCACTGTGATCAGCGAGCGGGTCCTGTCCCAACACCTCTCGGCTGCCCGCTGTGCCTCCTCCCTCTGCCCCCTCTGACCTAGTCCTGCTCCTTAGGGCCCGCCTGGCCCCCCTGTGCCCAGAACGTCCTGTCTGCACTGTGTCTACATCTGTCACTGGGCTGGATAAGACAGAGCTGCAACTCTCCACCCCTGCCCACTACTGGGAGCTGCCGAGAGCAGCGCCCTGAGCTTACACGTGTCTGACACAGCGTCCTCAGGCCAGCAGAGCCGCACACAAAGGCAGTAGCTGGGTGGGCTCTCAGGAAGGAAAGAAGGAATGAGTGTCTCAACTCCAACCCCTGGGGTCTCTCAAAGCCCAGGACTCCCCACACCCCTGCCTCCTCCCAGATGGGGCGGCGCCCCCACCCCTGCAAGGCCCCATCCACTCCCCGCCTCCAGGTGGGTTCCTCTGGATAGGAGCCTGGCAGAGGGTGCCCACCTCCCTAAGTTGCGCGGGCAGCGGCCCAGGGAGCACATTGGAGGGAGGACCTACCGGCCAGGTGAGAGGGGTACATGCACTGCCCCGTATCCTCGGACCACATCATTTCCGAACACGTCCGGCCCATACACGCTGAGCACGATCTGCGGCCCTTTGAACAACAAGGCAGGGTTCAGCCTGTGGGGAATCCTGGGAAAAGCAGGGCAGAGAGCAGGGCCGCAGTCCTCAAAGCCCCCAGGTGGGGGGCTGACAGAGAATGGGGTGGATGTGGGGACCCCCCACCCCGCACCAGGGGCTTCTGCCACCCAGGATTCAGGAGGCGGGCAGAGTCTGGCAGCTGGCCAGTATTGGCCGATGCCCTGCACAAGATGCTGTCTGATTCCGCTGTCCACAGACCCAGGAAGTCAGCAGGCATCCAGGTGTGATCGGGTGGGGTCTGGTCCTGGGACCTCTTTTTCTGAGGGGGCATCAGACTCGGGCCAGCGGGGCGGGTTCTGGGAAGGGTGGTGTGCGGTCTGGTCCAGGAGGACAGAGGGGAAGCAGAGGCCTGCACACCCTTCCTCTGGAATCCTAAGTTCCCAGTGTTCCCAGCGGGCAGTCCTGCCCCCTGGAGGCCCAGAAGAGAACTCCCTCCTCTCTGGGCCCCTCTGGTGGAGGCAGGAGGTGGGGCGCAGCCAACCCACAGGAAGTGCTCCTGGGGCGGGGGAGGGCCGTTCAGAGATTGTCACTGCTTTTCCTAAGGCTCACCACCAAAGCAAGTGTTTCCAGCTCGGTCCTTTGGTTCTGCCTGTGTTCTGAACTTTGTACCATGGGAATGGAACAGTGCATAGATAACTGCTTTCAGCTTATTGGACTCAGTGTTCACGAGATGTAACCAAACCATGTCACCTACAGAGTCTGCTTGACTTGGTCCCATCTAGCGTGTCTGTGGGGCAGGGGCTCAGCACATGTCCCCCCAGCTGCTTCCCTGGGGCGCAGCACCCACTCCGGCCTTGTTCCCTGAGCCAACGCTTGGCACCCTTCACCACAACTTGGCATCCTCAAGCTTCCTGACTGGGCTGTTCTGGTGCCTGCACTGTGGCCACTCACTTTAGCTCTTTTTTTCTTATACGACTGTATTTATTTTTGACTGCGCTGGGTCTTCATCACTGTGAGCTTTTCTCTAGTCGTGGCAAGCCGGGCTGCTCTTTGCTGTGACGTGCAGGTCTGCTCACTGTGGCGGCTTCTCTCACTGCAGCGCACAGGCTCTAGGGCTTTAGAAGCTGTGGTTCCTGGGCTCAGTAGTTGCGGGGCAGCATGTGGGATCTTCCCGGACCAGGGATCAAACCCGTGTCTCCTGCACTGGCAGGTGGATTCTCTACTGAGCCACCAGGGAAGCCCCTCACTTTAGCTTTCATTTGCATTTTCCTTAATTGTGTAACTGTTCTTCCTAAAATAAACCTGAGGCCTTGTCCTGTTTCTTGGTCACTCAGACCACTCTCAAGTCCCCTTGCCCCTCCTGCGCTGCCCCTTGTCATGAACCAGCTGTCTGCACAGGTTCAGTTCTGCCTGGGGCTCCGTATGGATCTGTCTGTCCTGGTGCCTTCCTCACTGTGCTGTATAATTAGAGCCTGGTATCTGGCCGACAAAAGTCTTGACGGGCATCTCCATCACCTCTGCCAGAATCGGCAAATGCTCCCGGGGGGAGTGGGGGCGGGGCCTCTCTGGAGCCCTGCTTTGCTCCTGGAGCTCCGCAGCTGAAGTTCCATGCTCTACTGCCTGTCTGATGCCTTCATGTGGTTATTTTCTGGTTTTGCTTTTAAGTACTTTATTCATCTGTCCTCAGCAGCAGCAGATTGGTATGTTACCTAGTGCTGTCTTTCAGGACGCCAATGGGAGTTTCTTATTCATGGACAGCAGGATGGCCATCCTGCCCAGGAGGGTCACCGGGCAGCCTCTGCTCTAGACCTACGATCCCAGACCCTCCACACCCGCTAAGCCTGGGCACCAGCCACATGCAGCATGAAGGCCTGGACTGTGAAATCAGATCCATGCTCAGCTACTTGAGGTGAAGCTGAAGGCAAATGATGCCACTGTTGTGAGTCTTGGTTTCCTAAAAAGAAGAGATGGGAAGAAGCCTGCCTCCTAGATAGTATCTCATAGCTCGGCCAAGCCCACGCGTGGAGAGCATGCACAGCTCTGTGGAGAGAGCCAGGCTTTGCACGCAGCTTGCACTAATTAAGTGAAAGTGATCACTGAAGACCAGGTACAGTCGACAACAAACCCTGCAGACACTGGCAAGGAGAACTTTGGGAGGTCAGAGGTAGGACGAGGGCCGGGTGCCCGTGGCAGAGAGAAGGGCCTACCCCTGGCTCAGGGCAGGGTCTTGGAGGAGGAGCAGGGGGCTCGGGTCTGGCGGGAGCACAGTAGTGATGGACGGGGGAAAGCCGCTGAGGTGCCAGACTGCTGAGCCCCAGACACCAGGCTCTGCCTTTCGCAGGCAGTCGCTGCCCAAGGTTTCAGGCTGGACCTCACAGACTTCCTTAGAACCTCGGAAAGGTCAAGTGCACACAAATAAGTGGGAAGGAGGGAAAAACAGCCAGGTGTATGAGAGCGCCTGACAAGGCTGGTAGAGGGCCCCAGGGATGGGCAGGACGAGGCCTGCAGACTCACAGCCATAGGGGTTGGTGCTCTTAAAGGTGACATCGATGGGGAAGTTCCACACCAGCGCCCGCCTTGCATCTTGGCTCTTGGAGGTGATCTGTGAGATGCCCTCCTCCAGCCCCTGCAAGGACAATGACAGTGACGGCCAGTGTCCCAGCTCCAGGCTGCCGCGCCCTCCCACCCCACCCCCGAGGTGGCAGCTGAGAGCTGTTTTCATCACCATCTTCTGCCAAACAAAGGGACCTAAGACTTCACAGAGTGGCTCCTAGGTCTTTGAGGGTTTCTATCCATTAGGGCCTGAAACCTTGAGGCCCCTCCCCTCTCCAGGTGCTCAAGCTCCACCTGCACCTCCTGCAGAGGAGGGGACAGTCAAGCAGGCTGTTGCCCTCTCCTCTGTCTTTCTGCCTGGCTAGTTTCTTCTACAGCCTTCCACTTGGCCCATCCCCCTGCTTCCTTCAGCTCTACACTCAGTTATGGTCTTAAGGAGGCCTTTTCTGGCCTCTCACCCCTCCCCTTCCTGCCTTCACTTTCCCCTCAGCACTGCTACTAGCCAACAGCCTGGAGCGTTTGCTGCCCCAAGTCTGTCTCCCTCTCAGGCATGTGGCCCCAGCAAGACTGGGCTGGTCTGGCTTTGTTCACTGCAGGGCAGGACCCGGGAGTGACCACAGCCTTAGGGGTGGATTAGGGATCTCTGCATTCTCTGCCCTGGCTTTACTGGGAACAAACTTAAAGTGTGTGCCACCCCTGAACTCTTAACTGGTTCTGAACTGTGAGGGGAAAGGGTGCGATAAAGCCTTCAGAAACCCCTCCAGTTACAAAAGCTGTGAGTCTGGGAGGCCGTAGGGCCCAGCTTACCGCTGTGGGGGCCCAGTCCTGGCCGTACACGAAACAGTACTTGCAGTAGAGGTCGTCATACTCAGGAAACTGTGGAAATAAGCACACACAGCCCTGCTCACAGGGACGCATGCTGTGACCACCTGCTGGCCAGGCGGGTGCAGCCACCAGCAGCTCTGGACATGAGGCACCTGGGGGCGGGGGCTGAGACAGCAGGGGGCGTGGATATGGAGTTCATTGGAGGGTCTGGGCCCAAGATGTGGAATAGTCCAGGGCCACTGCTGCCCCCAGGCTTTTGCTTAGGCTCTGACATCTGTACGACATGCCCTTCTCATTCCTTCACCTGGAGTATTCCTGCTCACCCTTCAAAACTGACACTCTGGGGAGCCTGCCCTGACTCCCAGGCTGTTAGAGCCACATCCCAGCTTCCACAGCCCCTGGTGCTCCATTACAGCACTGACCATGTTTATTTCTCTCAACTCCATTAGACTGTGAACATGGGACAGGTGTGTGGGCTTTCTGTGTCCCTAGCACCTGGCAAAGAGTGGGCACAGGAGGGTCTAAGGAATGGTGCTGAAGTGAAAGGTCTAGAAGACAGGTGCTCCCAGGACACAGGGCTTGGTGGGAGCCGACGGCCGGCAGAGCAGCCCTGAGCAGAGGGGAGGAACAGTAGGGATGAGGGGCTGCTGAGAACACAGGCACATATGACCCAGCCTAGCTGAGGCGCCTGCTGGGATAAAGCAGAAGAAGGGAAGCTGGCTTTGGGCACCAGGCCAAGGAGGAGGTGGGCAGGGTGGGAGAGTGGGGCAGCAACCCTGATGAAACAGAAAGGCGAGAGATGCCCACTAAGAGACCCCAAGGAGCTTTACCTACACCACCTCGGTTAGTCCTCACAATATAATCAGAATATTTTTAAAACAGCCTGGAAAGGCAAGTCCAGCAAAGCTTTGACATCAGACCAGATTTCAAATTCGTTTTGCCACTTCCTTTGGGCAACTTCCCAGCGGTAAAATGGGGGTGCAAGTAATACTTCACAGAGTTGTTGTGAGGACTGGTTGAGAGGGGCTGGGCAAAAAGACAGGCATATATCATGTCTTACAGTAATAACAAACGGTTCTTAGGACGTGCAGGGGACTGGAAAGCACTGTCCCCTTCCGTCGGACACACACACCCTCTGAGTCAGGACAGCTGCCACCATCGCTGTGTCAGACCAACCCGCGCCGGAGGAGCTGAGGGTCGCGGGGTGGATGGAGGCCCCTGCCTTAGTCTTCACGCGGGCTCGGCCGACTCTGGCCTCGGCCTGGCTCAACCCTCCAGGCCTGTTTCCCCACTGCACTTCACGGCGGAGGGTCCGCGCGACCTCTCGCCAAGCCTGTCACGCTGGCTCCCTCCCCAGAGGTTCGACCCTGGAGGACTCACGGCCGCTCACCTGGGCGCTCTCCACCTGCCCGTTGACCATGAGCAGGAAGACGCTGGGGCCCGCGGCCGCCATAGCCGGGCTGCGCGGTTGCTAGGAGGCGCCGGGTTGCCCCGGAGACGACGGCGTGGCGCACGGGACAAGTTTCAGGGAAGCGGGAGCTTCGGGAAAGCCTGCGCAAGGCGGCGGCGCGCAGGCGCAGGCGCAGGCGGAGGGGCGCGGTGGGAGGCGGGACTCAGCCGTCCGGTCCGTCTGAGGGGCGGTCGGCGAGAGGACACCCGAGCGAGTGTGGCTGGTGGTGCGGCACCCAGGGCATCGCCGGGGAATATGTGTCCGCTCAGACCCGGCCCCGCCGGACCCAAGGGCGGCCCTGACCGGGGCGCCGACCACCGCGCTGCCAGCTGGAGCGTGTGACTGGAGCCCGAGGCCGCCGAGGGACGGGGGGTCCGGCCGCGCTTCCGAGAGTCCCCGTGGGGCCAGCAGCTCCCTGCCTCGGGTCGACAGATGCTCCCTCGTGCTTTTTGAGACCCTCTCCTCCCAAAAGCTTATTAGGCAAACCGGGGAGGGACCTGAAAGGTCCTTGAGCCCAAGACGGCAGGTCTCCGCGTGACGCGGGAAAACCGGCCTCTGAGAGGCCGTCCTGGCACCTTGCCGGCGGGGAGGGGCGAGCCCGCGGGGCTCGGCGGCCCGCCTGCTCTCAGCGCTCACCACTGTTCGCTTTTGCACATTGATTACTGTGGCAGCTCCTGCCAGTGCTCCCTCTCCCCCCAGCCCAACGCCACGAACACCGGGGCTGGGCCAGCCCGGTGTCCTGGTTGCCTGAGCATTGGTAGAGTGGATGGATAATTGAATACGTCTCCGTTGCGCAATATCAAAGCTATGGTTTTTCCAGTAGTCATGTATGGATGTGAGAGTTGGACCATAAAGAAGGCTGAGCGCTAAAGAACTGATGCTTCCGAACTGTGGTGTTGGAGAAGACTCTTGAGAGTCCCTTGGACAACAAAGAGATTCAACCAGTCAATCCTAAAGGAAATCAGTCCTGAATATTCATTGGAAGGAATGATGCTGAAGCTGAAACTCCAATACTTTGGCCACCTGATGCGGAGAACTGACTCATTGGAAAAGACCCTGATGCTGACAAAGATTGAAGGTGGGAGAAGACGGGGACGACAGAGGATGAGATGGTTGGATGGCATCACTGACTTGATGGACATGAGTTTGAACAAGCTCCAGGAATTGGTGATGGACAGGGAGGCCTGGCATGCTGTAGTCCATGGGGTCACAAAGAGCAAGACACAAACTGAGCAACTGACCAACAGGCGTTGCGCAAAAGAGGAAGCAGATTCAAAAGCAAGGTGACTGGGACTCAGTCAGCTGTAGGTACAAAGCCAAGCGAGGACTCCATCAGCTTGGGACCCTTGCTGTTGCTTCCCTTCCTGGGCTTGGGCCAGCGCCAATGATGTTTCTTGGCCGAGGTATCAAAGGTGGAATTAGAAACCTTATCTGGGATCCAGAGAATGAAGGGATGGACATCAGGGAGGCCGTGCCCTCAGCAGGATGCCCAGGTCATCACACCCTGCAGCAGCCAGCTCGGTAGCAGACAAGGGGTTGTCCCAAGAGACATCTGTGCAGGAAAGGGAAGGAGGGGTCACAGCCAGCCCAGGCCCACTGACCATCAACCCCACCCTGCCAGGTGAGCAAAGATACTTGACAGGGGACGGGGCGTGGGCAGCCAGTGTTCACTCCTCTGATAAGAGAGTCTGAGGCTGGGGAGGCTGATGGGTGGGCCGGGGGCTCAGGTGAGAGTCTGCCTCCCCGAGGCCTTGACCATGTCCCCCCCACACACACACCCTCCCTTTCCAGTTAAGATGCTTCTCCACAGATGACACCACTCATCCAAACTTTCCTCCCAGTGGCTTTTGAGGCTCGGTGTTACACAAATCAGTTTTCAGCAAAATGCTTGCTGTTATCATATAATCAGGGGCTCCCTAGAGTTGCAAACCTGGCTGTGTCCAAGGCTGCCCCACATTTGCACAGAACCTGGACAGGGAGCCTCCTGGGGGCGGGGAGGAATCTCTGAGGTGTCCATTAGGGGTGCAGACCAGTAGTCCCCTAGAAGGTACGAGATGACCAGACCTAGTGGCCTTAGGAGGGACTGTGGGGCTGGTGGGGCCCGACTGGAATCCTCACTGTGAGGTGGGGTGGGCTGGCATGGGGTATGGTGCATCAGGAGCCCTTGGGCAGGCAGGTCTTCGGGTCAGGACAGTCAGAGGGAGGAGGAGGGGGTCTTTTCAGGTGCTGGTGTGCAGTGGCCTAGGCAGGATGCCGTGCAGTTTTCGGGGTGGGATATAGGGGTCTGCGCAGGGAGGGGGAGCCAACCCTCAGCAGGTTGGCACCAACCTGATCTCAAAACTTTCCACCCCTCCTGGACTTTCAGTCCTCCCTGTCCTCTCTCTGGACCCCTAGCCCCTCCCAGTGCAGCTTCTTCCTCCGTTGTACTCTCACAGTCCCCTCAGGGCCAAGCCCACTAAGACTGGGGACGCACTGTGGCCCAAAGGAGGGGTCAGGGAGAGTGCCCAGTGTTGCCCTGAGGGCTGGGTGGGGCTGGAAGCTGGCCCTGGTGTAGCGGGCACCAATGCCTGATGCCCATGTCTGTGTGCCAGCCAGCAGCAGTCAGAGCTGGGCTGTTCTCAGG
Source organism: Odocoileus virginianus (assembly GCF_023699985.2). Taxonomy (NCBI): domain Eukaryota; kingdom Metazoa; phylum Chordata; class Mammalia; order Artiodactyla; family Cervidae; genus Odocoileus; species Odocoileus virginianus. The sequence goes on along the minus strand of NC_069690.1, from coordinate 32,459,006 downwards.
GTCAGAGACTGGGGATTTCCACTCTGTGGCGCCCAGCTCCACCCTGGCCGACTGCTCAGCCCAGCCCAGCATCTCCCCTGACACTTCCACCCGACTTCTGCTCCTGTCCTTCCTGAATTCAGTCTCAAACCCCTGGGCCCAACAGAGCTACCACGGGAACAAAGGTTTGGGCCCAGTGGCTGGAGGGACAGGCTGCATAGCACTGCTAAGAAATGGTGGGTTTGCCAGCCAGGCCAGGGCCAGGCCACCAGACCCAAAGGTCCTGGACCCTCCTGGGGACAGGAGCAATTCCTCCACACTGGACTTGCTCTCACAACTTTGCAGTGCCAGTCAGTCTCAGCTCAGGGTCATGTTGAAATGGGACTGAGGCCATCTGTGGAGAGTGGAAATGAAGCGTCTGGTCTCTCCCTTCGGGCCCCCCGTCCCCGAGCCCCTCTCTACCACCCTCCCTGGCCCCTGCAACCACCTGCCAAAGCAGTTGGCACCTATGAGCACCCACTTTTGGGAGATGTGGGCCCCCTCTCTGTGGTACAAGAAAGATGCTGGCCTGTCAAGGCCAGTTGGCTAGGCCCTCCCTGTTGTGGGCATCTGCCGGCCTGGGCCCTGCCCCAAGGACAAGACATCTCAGTTGAGCTCTGGGTCCTGGGGCACCAGTGTCTGCTCTCTGTCTCTAGTTGATGTTGATCTCCTCTCCGCATCCCCTGATCCCTTGATCACAGTCTACCCCGGAAGATTCCCTGCATCTCCTGCCCAGAAGCTCATTATACTTGTGTGTACAGCTTTGCTTGCATTTCTCTCCAGACAAGGAGCATGCTCCTAACTAACATGCTGGGCTCCTGGCCACCTGGGCCTGTCAGCTTGGCTCACCCTCGGGCACACACCCTGCCCAGTGCCTGGTGCGTCTATAACCTGCACAGCTTTCCTGTTATTTGAACCCACGTCTGGGCTATGAGTCTGGAGAACCTGGACTCTGGGCTCTTGAGGGCTTGGTTCTTCCCCACAGCAGCCCCCTTCCTGTCTGCAGCTCCTCAGCAAACAGCAGCAGCAGCAGCAGCCTCATCTGTAGAGCAGACTGTCCCCGCTGGGTCTGGCCTTCCCTCACCCCTCCATCCCCCCATCAGCCCAGGACATTTAACCTCTCCGGCACCCCTTCGCCACCACCGTCCTAAGGCCCACTTCCCAGACAAAGGGTAACTGGCCTGGGGAAGCAGACACACCAGGCAGGGCCTGCCCCAGGGTGCATAGCCTCAGGCAAGCATCCCACTCACAGACCTTGGCCCCTGCTGGGGCGGGGGGCTGGGGACCCCTAGACCTGCCATCTCAGGTGAGAGGTAGAAGCCAGCAGTGACATCAGCACCCACAGACCTCCTTCTCTCCCCTCCTTAGACCCCACAAAGCTCTGCAGCACCCATGACACTTGACTCCATGAGAGCACTGCTGCTCCTTTTTTATGGGGAGGGGGCTTCCCAGGATCTCGGGGAGTCTGCAGCAGAGCTGCAATTTGAATCAGGGTCTCTGGGCCCCAAGGTCATTCCTCTGACAACCCTAATAGGCCTTCCTTCCCAGCCCAGCCCTCAGCTCTCTGGCAGAGGGTGTGTGTCAGCTCCCTGTGGGATGGGCCACAGGCCAGGCCTGCAGCTGTGTGTCACCAGGGACAAAACCCAGGTCCTCTGGCCTGTCGGGTCCCTCAGCACCCCCTGCTGCTGCCCGTCTCCCCTTCCTCTCATCCTCGCAGTACTGGGTGCCTGCACACACATGCCACCTTCTTTAAACTTACATATACTTGGTTTTCATTGAGGTAGAAATCACATAACCTCAAACCAACCCCTTTTAAAGGCTTAATTCAGTGCATTGCAGGTCTCTGTACATGCTTTTCCTTCCACCCTTTCCATCTGACCTTCCTCTGTCCTGTCCTCCAGACAAGCCCTCATTGGGCAGGGGCCTTCTCCACCACGGAGGGGCTGTGGCCTGACCGGTCTCCTGGACCACGCTCAACTGCCCGAGCACCCACTCACTAAGTGCTTGTTGAGTGAACTCACGAGTAAGTGAACAAGCGGGCAGAGGAGAGGGACCTCTGGGAGGGACCTTAGAACGCTGAAGGCCAGGGCTGAGCCCTCAGGTTCCATCCAGAGGGCAGTTCGGAGTTGGGGAACTCAGGGAACCCAGCCTCCAGCAGCACAGCTGAATCAGTAGGTCTGTGTCAGGGCATAGCCCAAGGCAGATGTCTCATCTCCAGCCTGTCCCCAGCTTGCAACTTGGTCCCGGCAGGTCATTGCCCCTCTCCAGGCCTCAGTGTCTCACTAGGAAGATGAGGGCCTGGCCTGGACTGTCCTTTTCCTGCCAAGTCACTTGAAGAGCCAGGGGGGTCCCTGGCCTCTCCAGATCAGCCCCAGGATCGACATGCTTCCTTCATCCTCAAGATCAAGGGAAAAGTGCCGGGGCCGCTGCTTCCAGGGCTTAACCAGCAGGGGGAGCTGGGTTCCAATCTGAGCTCTGCCCCTCACTGGCTGTGTGATCTTGGGCTTATTTATGGCTCAACTTCTCTTGAGTCTGTTTCCAGGAAACTGGGGGTCATAAGATCCTGACCTCGCGGGGCTCAGCAGAGGGGATCAATGGTCCCTATAGTGAAGGTGGTGATGCAGTTGGTGTCCACCTTGCTTGGAGACAGCAAGTTGAATTGCTGGCTAAACTCGGAAACACTACAGGTCTTTAAAAACCATTCATTTTCAATCCATGGGACATAAACTCAACATCAGCCAAAGCCAGGCAGAGAAGTGAAGCTTGCGAGGAGTTTACATGTTGGGTGCGTGGCATGGCAGTTAGGCTGCATGTGATGGAAAACCCAAATAGTGTTTAAATACATAAGGCTCATTTGTCTCAAAATCAAGACAGCCCTGAGCTGACGCCAGCTCAGCTGTGCCACCAGGGACCTGGTTCTCCCCACCTGCTTAACACGTGGCTTTTGTCCTCATGACAAGACCGCCAGTTCAGCTCCAGGTACAGGGCCATGTTCTAAGCAGAGCAGGGGGAGAGGCTAGGCATCCCCAGCAGGACTTGGCATAGGACAGGGCATCCTGCACAGCCCAGTACCTGGAACTGGGGTTCGGGACCTCTTCTAGCTGCAAGGGAGCCTAGGAGCTTGAGCTTGGGTGAGATAGGAGGGAGGACGCAGTTAGAATGAGTCACCCATTCTCTCCACTGAGAACCATGTGCTGCTGCTGTCGGCCTCAACAAGCATATCTCCATGTCTAGCTTTTGTTTTCCTGCTGTGCTAAAAGATGCAGCTTCCAGAAACATAAAGAGTTTAGGTGTGGAAATAATCCAGGGAATAATGAGGCATGCTTGGTCCCAGGCAGTTGTTGAGGAAGGGGCAGTGTTTAAAATGCTACATAACTCACATGACACAGACCCCAACCAACCTGATCAGAGGTCTAATTGATCAAAACACGCCCAGCCTGTCCTCACGGGTGCCTGCCGATGGCCGGAAGCCACACCAACCAGCAGAAACAAGTCCTGGTTGTAGACGTTGGGGTCCACAGCTGGGAAATCTCTATTTCCTTGAACTCTCCTAATTTTGTCATGGGTGAATTTTTAGGTGATGTTAGGTAGGGGATGTTAGATGTTAGAGAAAGCTCTACTGATGTTAGAGAAAGCTCATTTGTGGCATTGTTATCTAATCCCTCACCTGGGTCTTGAGGTGGCAGAGGCGTGGCCTGACTGGCTCATGGGAAGGGGTGGCACGTGGCAGCCACTCTGCATGGTCCTGAACAGATGGTTCCTTCCTTTGGGACATCACTCCTTCCGGGTGCCCAGAAGAGAGACAGGAGATTGAATGGAGGGGGATGGGGTCCAGGGAACAGTGGGAGAAGCTCCCTAGAAAGAGACAGCTGAGACCTGGGAGAATTTAGAATGACATTAAAAAAAATATTTATTTGGTATGGGGTCTTAGTTGTGGTACCTGGGGTCTTCGATTTTCATAGTGGCATGCAGGGTCTTTAGCTGTGGCATGTGGGATCTAGTTCCCGACCAAGGATGGAACCCAAGCCCCTTGCACTGGGAGCTTGGTGCCTTAGCCACTGGACCACCAGGGAGGTCCTGGCATCATTTTGAAATGTACTGAAGTCCTCATGGATGGGGAAGGGACAACAGAAAGATGAGTTGTATCCACAGGGTGGTCAAGAAGACTTGCTCTAAGTGGAGATTGCTTTGTTAAGGTCACTTCCTCAGTTTTCTACTTGATGAAAATAATGAAAAGTCAAGTTTTCTACTAGATTTTTTTTAAAAAAAGCTGTTACTGAATGATTTATGCTTTTACATCATGTCTAGATGATTGTGAAGACTTTTGACAGTTCTAGGATGTTTCTAATAACTACAAAATGTCTTTCTTTCTGAGAAATAGTGGGGTGGATGGGGGCTCCTAAATTTTAGTGGCTATATGTTGCAAAGTGCTCTCCTATCCATTCAGCCATGTGGTGCCCACAGTAGCTCAGGAGGTGGAAGTTATTAGTTAATCCTCCCTCACAGGGGACAAATCCAGGAGGCTCAGAGATGGAAAGAGCCTCACCAAGGCTGCACAGCAGAGTGGGAGTGGAGCAGGGCTGAAGTTTGTGTGTCCAGCTGGCTCCTGTGGGGGTCGGGTGTATTGAGTGGCTCCACCCAATGCACAAAATAAACATCAAGGTCATGGGAGCCAAGCTTACTGAGCTGAGAGTTATCGCTCGCTCAGCAGGTGTCTATTGAGCTCCTACTGTGTGCCAGGCACTGGGCTAGGTGTTTGGAGTTAAGTGGAAAACAAGACAGGCATGGCCCTTGCCCTCATGAAGTGACTTTCTAGTGGGGAGACAACCATGTAAACCTGTTCAATAATCTAGGACTGTGGGAGCTGCTATGAGGAAAAAAATAAAGCAGAGAAGAGGGCTGGAGAGTGAGGGGAGGGTTATTATGGATGGTGCACAACGTCCTGAAAGCGAAGGGGCAAGTCCTGTGCAGGTGTGGGGCAGGCGTTCCCACGCCACAGTGAGAGCACAGTCGGTGCAAAGGCCCTGGGGTGGAATGTGCTCGAGGATCAGAGAGGCTGACAGGCACTGGCTCGCACAACCTGTGCTGACTCACAGAGAACTCTGTGCAACTAGGCCTCCAACGACATGGTGGTGGCTTGAAATCAGCTACAGAAACTGGCAAATGCTAAAATTAGGACTTTCCATTCTTTACATTTTATTGACTTTATTTTTTCAGAGAGCACTTCCCCAGCATGCAGTGGGGGTTGGAGGTGGGTTGGCAGTGTGCACGATGCAGGTCACCGAGGCCTCCAAGTACTGGGTGGAACCCAGGAGATATGTGAAGCCACTGGGTTTTCACCAGGCATCTCTGGTCCCCACATGGGGTCAAGACCTGGGGTCAGGGTAGCTGGGAGGCCGGTGTGGAGGCACATGTGGTCCTCCTGTAGGGCTGCCCGATTCAGCAAAGGAAAACACAGGACGCAGGTGGGACCTCCATAACTGAAGAATTACTCATTGGGTATCTGAAATTGAAGCACAGTAGGGCCTCCTGTGTTTTGTCTACAGCCCCACCCACAGGTGCCAGAGGAAAGGCAGGGCCACACCGCTGCTGAGCAACTCACCCAGGATGGTCCCTTCCTCCTGGGAGCTTTCCCACCACCCGCTCCCCAACAACCCACACCCCAGCCACCCCGGGCTGCACATACCCATCAGCGGCTTCCTCAGGGCTTTTCCAGCAGATCTGAGAGAGAAAATCAGGCAGATGCATGAAGGGGATGACCTCACAGGAACACAGCTGGGGCTGCACCACGCCCTGCACTTGGCCTCCGGGCAGCCAATCCCATCACAAAGGCCACTTCCTCCATCTGTCCCCCACTCTCCCCCAGCAGGGCATCGTGGGCCTGGGGCGTGGACTTGATCCCACAAGATGGGGACACCTATCTTGTGTTTGTTGAAGCCTCATTTGTGTTTGCTGAAAGGTCACTCTGGCTGCTGGGCAGGGAGGAAGTCACAGCAGCGAGAGGAAGCTAAGAGGACAGTGACTCAGTGATGACAGCAAGGGTCCTGGCGGGAAGTGATGGCAGCTGGGACCAGGCAGCGAGCAGTCATCCGGATCACCGCCCCCTCGCTGATTCTCACACAGACCAGGCACACCCTGCCTCTGGGCCCTGCATCTGTTGTTCCATCTACCCAGAATGCTGTTCCTGCTGCTCCATTCACATGGGGCTCCTTCCTGCTCCCACCTTTAAGTCCTTGCTCCAAGGTCACCATCTTGGCTGGCTTTTCTTTATCATTCCGTGGAAAATCACCACCTCCTCCCCCATCAGCTCTTCCTGGGTCCATGCCTGGGGCCTGTCACCTGAGTCACTGTGTAGTTCAGTGACTGATTTTGTTGTCCTCTTCCAGGCTAAATCTGAGTTCTTCAAGTGCAGAGATTTGTACATGTTGTGTTCACAGTCAACCCCTCCCCATGTGCCCCACCGCCCCAGGTAGACTGCCCTGCATGGAGCATGTGCTTGGCGATGTGGTGAGTGACTGAGGCTCTGGCTTTGGAGCGGGTGTGGAAGTGGTCGGTCAGCATGCGGGTGAGATGGGGGCCCGGCCAGGGCATTGGTGAACGTGGCAGTGGTCAGAGGCCTGGGAGCCTTGTGGGGCATCCCCTGGAGACGTCTACAGAGCACTGGGTGCTGGATAGAAGCTCGGGGGAGTGGGGAGAGACAGACTGGAGTAGGGTTAACAGTCAACTTGTGTGCACAGTGGTGCCCCTGAATTCTGCGCGTCCTGGGTGGGCGTGTGTCTGTGTTCTGGGAACCTGAATGGACTGTAAGGGCACGTGAGCGCCATGCTGTGGCTGTACGAGTGTGTGTGTGTCACAGTGTGACTGTGTATGGCCTGGAGGGCTTGGCAGTCCTCCAGGAAGTCAAGGGGCAGTCCAAGCTGCTGGCCAGCACTTCCCTCACACCCACCCCTGCTGCACTGCTTGTCACCTGTGGGATGGGCTCTGGGCCAAGGGGACTCTTGGTCCCTGCCACCTTTGGGAAGGAGTATTGACCCCCCAGGGCTGAGAGAGAGGAGGCTGGTCTGTCCTGGGGAGGCTGTGGACCTTGAGTGAGGGAACTCAGCCTCCCAGTCTCCAGGGTCTCTGAGAAGGTCCTGTCTTGGTTTGGGGGACTAGGGCATTACCCACCTGTCCTCTAGACCAGATGATGTGGCTCTGGCCCTTCTACCTGTTCATTGTCTGTTCTCCATTTCTAACAAATCCTGATTTGGTGGGCAGCCATCAAAGCCTTAGATTTCTCAGACCCCTGCAGGGGGGTGGCCATGTGACAAAGTTCTAACAAGATAAGTGCATTCTGCTGGGGGAAGGGTAAGGGGGAGGGGCTTCAGGCTGGCAAATGGGCCCTAGAGCAGCTTCCACAGCCTCTGCAAATCCGGGTGTGGGCTGTGCCGGGCCGGCTACTCACCAGGTGACTCAGGGCTGTTGGCCTCAGTCAGTGGGGTGAGGAGCCAGGCAGAGGGAGTTAAGAGGCAGAGGCCCTCCCGCCCCACCCACCCACACTGTGCGCTCCTAGGTTACCACAACCTCCCCTGCTGAGCCCCCTTCTCAGCCGTGAACAGGGACACTGACGAAGAAGGCGAAGGCAGACATGTTGAAGGGCACATATAAAACCTTATGCGTGCCAGGACCCAGGGAAAGGAGCAGTGACCCCCACAAGAGACTGAGCCAGACCTGCCTGTGAGTGTCTGAAGGTCTCCTGCAGAGGCATGGGTCAGCAGTGGCCTGCTGTGGGGACAGAAGCAGCAGCAGTCCTGGGAGGTGTGGCATGTGGTGTCAGCCCTTTTGGAGGTCGCCCTAAGGCCTGACACAGAGACTATAGCCCTTCCATAGAGAACAGACTCCAGGACTGGTCCCTTCTCCTTTTGCCCTCAATCTTTTCCAGTATCAGGGTCTTTTCCAATAAGCTGGCTCTTTGCATCAGGTAGCCAAAGCATTGGAGTTCAGCTTCAGCCTCAGTCCTCCCGATGAATAATCAGGGTTGATTTCCTTTAAGGATTCACTGGTTTAATCTCCTTGCTGTCCAAGGGACTCTGAAGAGTCTTTTCCAGCACCACAGTTCCAAAGCCATCAGTTCTTCAGCGCTCAGCCTTCTTTATGGTCCAACTCTCACATCCATACATGACTACTGGAAAAACCATAGCTTTGACTATACATACCTTTGTTGGCAAAGTGATGACTCTCCTTTTTAATATGCTGTCTAGGTTTGTCACAGCTTTTTTTCCAAGGAGCTAGCATCTTTTAATTTTATGGCTGCAGTCACCGTCCACAGTGATTTTGGAGCCCAAGAAAATAAAATTTGTCACTGTTTCCAATTTTCCCCCATCTATTTGCCATGAAGTGATGGGACTGGATGCCATGATCTTAGTTTTTTGAGTGTTGAGTTTTAAGCCAGTTTTTTCACTCTCCTGTTTCACCCTCATCAAGAGACTCTTTAGTTCCTCTTTACTTTCTGCCATTAGAGTGTTATCATCTGCATATCTGAGGTTGTTGATATTTCTCCTGGCAGTCTTGATTCCAGCTTGTGATTCACTCAGCCCGGCATTTTGCATGATGTACTCTGCATGTAAGTTAAATAAGCAGGGTGACACTATACAGCCTTGATGTACTCCTTTCCTAATTTTGAACTCCAGTATTCTTGCCTGGGAAATCCCATGGACAGAGGAGCCTTGCGAGCTACAGTCCATGGAGTTTCAAAGAGTCTGACATGACTTAGCAACTAAACAACAACTAAGGACAGAAATTTGACATTACCTATTAAAATCACAAGTGCAATGCTCTTTAACTTGGTACACATCCACTTCTGGGTATTTTAAACTTTGCAGTACACAAAATGATGTGTTCAAGATAATTTAGTGCAACATCATTTGCAAGAGCAAAAATCTTAAAGTAGTAGTGTACACCTATAGGGTCTTGGTTAAATAGGTTATATTTGAAAAGAGGTACTATGCAGCTGTAAAAAAGAATGAGGTGAGACTTCCCTGCTGGTCCAGTGGTTAGAACTCCGAGCTTTCACTGCTGAGGGCATAGGTTCAATCCCTGGTCAAGGAACTAAGACCCTGCAAACTGCATGGTGGTGCCACAAAAAATAATAATAAAAGTAAAAAATTTAAATAAATTTTAAACAAATATGTAAATAAAAATATAAAGTTTTTTTTATAAAGTCTATATAAAGTTTTAAATAAAAATAAAAGTGGGTTCAGTGCCAATGAAGGCTTCTGTTGTGGCTCAGTGGTAAAGGATCTGCCTGCCAATGAGAAGATTCCACATACTACTGAGCAACTAAGCCCCTACACCACAACTATTGAGGCTGTGCTCTGGAGCCTAGGAACTGCAACTACTGAGCCCGCACGCCCTAGAGCCCATGCTGCAACTACTGAAGCCCACATGCCCTAGAGCCCATGCTCTGCAACAAGAGAAGCCACTGCAATGAGAAGCCGGTACACCACAACTAGAGAGTAGCCTCAGCTTGCTGCAACTAGAGAAAAAGCTCTCGAGGCAACAAAGACCCAACACAGCCAAAAGCAAACAAACAAAACAGAAAGGAACTGAATAGACACTGAACAGATGTTTCCCCAAAGAAGAATGGCTGATAAGCCCATGAAAAGATGTTCAACATCATTAGTCATGAAAGAAAGTTAAGTCGTGTCCAACTCTTTGCAACCCTGAGGACTGTAGCCCACCGGGCTCCTCCATCCATGGGATTCTCCAGGCAAGAATACTGGAGTGGGTTGCCATTTCCTTCTCCAGGGGATCTTCTTGACCCAGGGATTGAACCCAGGTCTCCTGCATTGCAGGCAGACACTTTAACCTCTGAGCCACCAGGGAAGCCCTCATTAGTCATGAGAGTAATGCAAATGAAAACCACAAAGACATACTACTTCATACCCACCAGGATGACTACAATTTAAAAAAGAAAAATAGGAAAATAATAAGTGTTGGTGAGGATGTGGAGAAATTGGAACCGTCAAATACACTGGGGAGATAGTGAATTGGTGCGACCACTAAAGTAAACAGTTCAGCAGTTCCTCAAAATGTTTAAAAAGTTTACCAATCACACCCTTAGATCTGTACCCAAGATTTTGGAAAGCCTAGGTCCACACAAACCTTGTCCGTGAATGTCCAGAGCACAATTATTCACACCAGCCAAAAAGTGGAAGGAACCTAAATGTCCATCAGCTGATGATGGGATAAACAAATGCGGTCTATGTATATGGTGTAACATATTCAGCTTTAAAAAATAAAAATGAAGTTCTGATACAAGGATGAACCTGGAAAACATTAGGCTGAGTGAAAAAAGCCAGATACAAAAGGTCTCAAGGTCGCAGAGTGTATGATTGCATTGATCTGAAACATCCAGAATAGACAGTTGGGAGACAGGAAGTAGATTAGTGGTTGCCATGGGCTCACAGGAAGTAGATTAGTGGTTGCCAGGGGCTGGTGAGGGGAAATTAGGAGTGACTAATGGCTTTCTTCTGAGATGATGAAAATGTTCTAAAATTGGGTGGTGTGATGGTTGCACAACTCTATGAACCCACTAAATTCATGTACTGAATTGTACACTATAAATGTTCTACAGTATGTGAATTTTATCTCAAAAAAAACCAAAAGGCTGTTATAAGAATGAGATCCCTCTGGTTTTTGATACTTAATGATTTCAGGAAATGTGTGAATGATTTGCTATATTTTGTCAAGGGGACAAAGTGTATAGATGTATTTGGGTGTTTCCAATTTTTATTGTTTCTTTTTTACTTCCAATGAAAGTGAAAGTGGCTCATTCGTGTCCCCAGGCCAGAATACTGGAATGGGTAGCCTTTCCCTTCAGGGGATCTTCCCAACCCAGGGATCAAACCCAGGTCTCCCACATTGCAGGAGGATTCTTTACCAGCTGAGCCACAAGGGAGGCCCAATCAGTTCAGTTCAGTTCAGTCGCTCAGTCGTGTCCGACTCTTTTCGACCCCATGAATCGCAGCATGCCAGGCCTCCCTGTCCATCACCAACTCCCGGAGTTTACTCAAACTCATGTCCATCGAGTCAGTGATGCCATCCAGCCATCTCATCCTCTGTCGTCCCCTTCTCCTCCTGCCCCCAATCCCTCCTAGCATCAGGGTCTTTTCCAATGAGTCAACTCCTCGCATGAAGTGGCCAAAGTATTGGAGTTTCAGCTTCAGCATCAGTCCTTCCAATGAACACCCAGGACTGATCTCCTTTAGGATGGACTGGTTGGATCTCCTTGCAGTCCAAGGGACTCTCAAGAGTCTTCTCTAACACCACAGTTCAAAAGCATCAATTTTTCAGCACTCAGCTTTTTTCATAGTCCAACTCTCACATCCCTACATGACCACTGGAAAAACCATAGCCTTGACTAGACGAACCTTTGTTGATAAAGTAATGTCTCTGCTTTTTAATATGCTATTTAGGTTGGTCATAACTTTCCTTCCAAGGAGTAAGCGTCTTTTAATTTCATAGCTGCAATCACCATCTGCAGTGATTTTGGAGCCCCCCCAAAAAAAGTCTGACACTGTTTATAGGAAACTATAAAATCAGCCACCTGGCATGAGACCAGGATTTTCACTTGAACCTTTTTATTATGGTTTGAATTTTGAGCCACATGAAAAAACTTTTTCTTGAAGTAGTCAGTGGTGTCATATGAAGTTGTGTCACATGTGTCATATGACAAGTAGTCATTTTTCATAAGACAAGGCTGAAGAATGTTAGATAATGGACAACTTTCTCAGGACAGAGTCAGGGTCTTGTAGCGAGAGAAATAAAGCAGCTCATGGTGGATTCAAAAGTAAATGAAGGGACTTCTCTGGTGGTTCAGTGGTTAAGAATCTGCCCTGTAATACAGGGAATGGTGGGTTCAATGCCTGGTTGGGGAACTAGGTCGGATCCCACATGCCCCAGACCAACTAAGCTCTGCGTGCTTCAGCTACTGACTTTGCAGGCTCTGGAGCCCATGTGCCACAACTAAGACCACTCAGTGCAGCCAAACAAATAAGTAAAATATTTTTTAAAAAGTAAATAAGAAACAGGGAGGTTTTGCCAGAGAAAGTTTAATCATCTATAACTTGTATACCAATCCTAGCTGAAATATTTCTAAAGAAGTATTTAAAGCATTCAAAATGTATGGGTCTTTTCTGCTATCTTATGCTTTACTCCTTTAGCAGACCAGACTGTCACAGAACTGGCCATCGGGTTCCCTGGGAAGACATGTTTCTGGGTCCTGCAGTTTTATGCCCTCTCTTTTCACTGATGGACACCAGAGAACTTAACGCACACATACATCAGAGTTAAGGAAGATTGTCTACCGTGTCACTTAAGGAAAGGCCATCATGGAAATGTTTTCAGAACTCAGTGCAGAAAATGTCCACTTCCCATGAATATGGTTTACTAATGGTCAAGGCAAATCATGTAACAGATAATTTGGCTTTTTGCTATGCTTTCAGGAAAACCAGAACTGAAGGTATAGTTAACTCAGGAGGTCCAAGTGATCTTTCCATGTCTAAATACGAGGTATTTATTTGTCCTAGAGCTGACCTTATGCTCCCAGACATTTTCCCTGATATTGTATTTTTAAAATGCAGTCTCCACTTTTCCATCTTAATGTATGGGCCCCAGTGAACCTCCTAGAATTCACGGCAACCCCCGACCCCCAAAGTATGGAAAAGAGTTAACAGAAAGAAGTTGTAACCACTAGAAAAGAGAAAGGGCTTCTGAAGGGCTGGTAATGTTCTGGATTTTTGTTTTGTTTTCCTCCACCTGACTTCGATACACGGATATGTTCAGTTTGTGAACTTATTCATACATTTACGTTATGTGGAACTTCCTGTAAGTATGTTTTAGTAAAAAATAAACCACCACAACAGTGGGGAATGTAAACAAAATTCCTTTCCGGTCTAAGGGATGGACCCTCCCTAGGGCCTTCAGGACTAACTCCTGGGCTCCCTGCCCCGTGGCTCTTTCTTATCTGTCACTGGAGAAGACACGACCTCCCCCAAGCCGCTTCGGGACGCAGAGGGTCAGCGCTGGGCGCGCACTCGCTGCGAGGTCGAACGCGGGCCCTGAAGATCGGCAGGGCACTGGCTCCGGCGGAGCTCTGCCTCCTCCAGGCGCAGCTGACCCTGTGGCCCTGCCCGCTGCCCTGCAACCACAGCGCGGCAGTCGCAGGACGGAGCCGCCCCACGGAAGGTTCACTGCCGAGGCTGGCGAAGCGCTTGGCCGAAGCCTGGGGCGCCGGAAGCTGAGCTGACAGGACCAGATACCGGAAGTCAGGGCGGCTTCAGGCCGACGCTCTAGAACCCGGAGGACCGGAATCTCTGTGGTTGGATGTGATGGATCACCGTCTACCTTGGACCACGCATTCCCAAGCGCCAGGCTCCCGGGGCCCATCGGGAAAGTGGGGGACGCAATCCCCGGGTTGATAGGGGCTGATAAGGGAAGAAGGGCCTAAAGGAGGGAGACTGAGTGATGGTAACAACCGGTAACCTCAGCCCTCCAAGATCCCGAGGCCACCAGCAACTGACTGGAGAGGACCTGGAAGATCGGAGCGGATGCGAGCGCACGCACGCAGGAAGGGGTGCCTCGCAGTCTCGCGGCGCCGGGGCTGCTGGCGCGCCTGCGTCCGAGGACTGAGCCAGGCGGCCGCGCCCCGACTAAATGCGGAGCGCGGGTTGGGTGGTTCCCTTCTGGAGACTGGACCACGGCGCGGGCGCGGGTGAAGGCGTGGCGTCCTCGGAAGGTAGACTCAGATTGGAGGAGCAAGTGGAAGGGGTGGGCACCTCAGCAAAAGCCGCCCAGGGATTGGTCAGAGGCTGAGGGGCGTGGTCTTGAGGGGGCGGGGCGGGAGACCCGGAGTTGAGCGTTCCGCTGAGGTGGTGGCGGCGGCCAGACCCACTGAGGGAGCGGATATTCGGGTCCCACCCCCACCCCGACCCGGGGACTGGACGCCCGCGCGGCGTCGAGGGCCCGGGCGGCGTCGGGGTGAGGCACCATCCGCCTAGTGAACACCAAGAAGAGCGGGCGCCCCGCCCCTCGCTTTCTTCCTGGACCGCGCCTCGCGGCGCCTCCCCCACCGCCGACCCCGCGTCCCGCGCGGGGTTGAGCTGGGGGCTCCAGAGCGTGCGGGACGCGGGCTGCGTGTGCCGCTCGGCCTGCGGGTCTGGAGCCTCTGAGGGTCCCCTGAGAACGGGGCCGGGCCCCTCCTCGCCCGCGTGTCCACGCAGACGCCATGGCCGAGCCCCTGAAGGAGGACGACGGTGAGGACGGCTCCGGGGAGCCCCCCGGGCCGGTGAAGGCGGAACCGGTTGGCACCGCCGCCTCGGTGGCGGCCAAGAACCTGGCCCTGCTGAAGGCGCGGTCCTTCGACGTGACCTTCGACGTGGGGGACGAGTACGAGATCATCGAGACTATTGGCAACGGGGCCTACGGGGTGGTGTCCTCCGCGCGCCGCCGGCTCACCGGTGAGCGACCCTCCCGGCCGCTCGCATGTGTGGGAACCAGTTCCCGGGGGGTGGGACCCGCCGTGTCCCCAGCAGCCAGCAGGGAAGCTGGGGTGTGAAATCTCAGCCAAGTCAGCAAGCAGGGGTTGGGTGCTGTCTGGGGGCCGACCTCTGTGTTGGGCTCCGGTCTCTAGAAACTGGTGGCTCTGCCAGCGCAGTAGTCTGCTTCCTCCTTAGAAAGGTGACAGTCCGGGTGAGATCAGAATGGAGGTTCCCCGGAGTGTGTTCTGGAGCAGACAGTGGGCATCGGGTTGGTGGTGGGATGAAGAGGCCTGAGACACCGAGAGTGTAGGGAGGTACCACTATCTGTGCAGTGTGCCCAACAAATTATTGTGCCCAGGTCTCTAAGTCTGTAACTTTGAGCTGTGAGTACCTGCCTCGGACGGAGGTGAAAAGGGAGATGTGGTCATGTACCTACTGTGCTCAGCACAGGATCCGGCATATAGTAGGTTCTCTGTGGTAGCTGTTGTCACATGCATAGCATATCGAAAGAGGCCATGTGCTACTCTGCAGCTCACCAGCTATCCCAGGTGGCATCTGCTTTTCCCCTGTTCCTCAGGCCAGCAGGTGGCCATTAAGAAGATCCCTAATGCTTTTGACGTGGTGACCAATGCCAAACGGACCCTCAGAGAGCTGAAGATCCTCAAGCACTTCAAGCACGACAACATCATTGCCATAAAGGACATCCTGAGGCCCACTGTACCCTATGGCGAGTTCAAATCTGTGTAAGGAGCGGGGATAGGGAGGGAGGCAGAGTTGGCACCTTTTCTGAAGGCTGGAGCCATTCTGCTGAAGTTCTGGAAGGGCAGCTGAACCTAATGGAGGGTAGGCTGGGGAAATTCCCACAACTCCAGGACCAGTGCTCCCTAAGGGTTTGCCAGGGACACCTATGATTTCCTCAAAGAAACTATAGAAGTGGCAGTTTTATAGAATCTCAGTATGTGTGCATGCTAAGTCACTTCAGTCATGTCTTGACTCTTTGCGACCCTGTGGACTGTAGCTTGCCAGGTTCCTCTGTCCATGGGGATTCTCCAGGCAAGGATGCTCAAGTGGGTTCCTATGCCCTCCTCCAGGAGATCTTTCCAGACTCAGAGATCGAACCCACGTCTCCTGCATTAGCAGGTGGGTTCTTTATTGCTAGTGCCACCTGGGAAGCCCAGAATCTCAGTATATAGCATGGCGAATGTAGGATATTCATCCCATGTCTGTTCTTTCCTATTCCAGTAGCAGACGTCACTAGTCAGTCACAGAACACTGTCCTGCAGATTGCAGAAGCCTTTAAATGTTCATCGTAGCCTTTCAAGCAGCCACCACCACACAGCGGAGCAGGCCCCCAAACTAAACCCCGGGGGCCAGACTGGTCTAGTCCAGCCTCATCTTTTCTCTGATGAGAAAAGCTAGGCCTGGAGAGAAAAATGATTTCACTTGAGTCCATGGAAAAGTTGTAGAGAATCTTGATACCATGCGGGCAGACCCTACAGAGTCCAAGAGTAAGACCTTGACCTGTCTGGAGCTGGGAGGGCATGGTGACAGTGGGGTTGGAGTTTGGGCAAGACAGCCTGCGTCTCTCTCCTGCCCCTTAGCTATGTGGTCCTGGACCTGATGGAGAGTGACCTGCACCAGATCATCCACTCCTCACAGCCGCTGACACTGGAGCATGTGCGCTACTTCCTGTACCAGCTGCTACGAGGCCTCAAGTACATGCACTCGGCTCAGGTCATCCACCGCGACCTCAAGCCCTCCAACCTGCTGGTGAACGAGAACTGCGAGCTCAAGATCGGGGACTTCGGCATGGCCCGTGGCCTGTGCACCTCTCCCGCTGAGCACCAGTACTTCATGACCGAGTATGTGGCCACGCGCTGGTACCGCGCCCCCGAGCTCATGCTCTCGCTGCACGAGTACACGCAGGCCATCGACCTGTGGTCTGTGGGCTGCATCTTTGGGGAGATGCTGGCCCGGCGCCAGCTCTTCCCAGGCAAAAACTACGTGCACCAGCTGCAGCTGATCATGACGGTGCTGGGTACCCCGTCGCCGGCCGTGATTCAGGCTGTGGGAGCTGAGAGGGTGCGGGCCTATATCCAGAGCCTGCCCCCGCGCCAGCCCGTGCCCTGGGAGACAGTGTACCCGGGTGCCGACCGCCAGGCACTCTCCCTACTGGGGCGCATGCTACGTTTCGAGCCCAGCGCCCGTGTCTCTGCAGCTGCCGCCCTCCGCCACCCCTTTCTGGCCAAGTACCATGACCCTGACGATGAGCCTGACTGTGCCCCACCCTTTGACTTTGCCTTTGACCGCGAAGCCCTCACGCGGGAGCGCATTAAGGAGGCCATCGTGGCAGAGATCGAGGACTTCCATGCACGGCGCGAGGGCATCCGCCAGCAGATCCGCTTCCAGCCTTCCCTGCAGCCTGTGGCCAGTGAGCCCAGCTGCCCCGATGTGGAAATGCCCAGCCCCTGGGCTCCGAGTGCAGACTGCGCCATGGAGTCCCCTCCTCCAGCCCCACTGCCGTGCCCTGGCCCTGCGCCCAACACCATCGATCTGACCCTGCAGCCGCCCCCACCAGCCAGTGAACCAGCCCCTCCAAAGAAGGAGGGAGCCATCTCAGACAACACCAAGGCTGCCCTCAAGGCTGCCTTGCTCAAGTCCTTGCGGAGCCGGCTCCGAGGTACCTATCTGGGGAGTGGGGGGCAGAGGGGGACCCCCTGACTGGACAGGCTCTTACCTTCACCTTCCCATCCTCCCCACAGATGGCCCCAGTGCCCCCCTGGAAGCTCCTGAGCCTCGGAAACCGGTAACTGCCCAGGAGCGCCAGCGGGAACGGGAGGAGAAACGCCGACGGCGGCAGGAGCGGGCCAAGGAGCGGGAGAAGAGGCGGCAGGAGCGCGAGCGCAAGGAGCGGGGCGTGGGGGTCTCGGGGGGCCCCTCCGCCGACCCCCTGGCTGGGCTGGTGCTCAGCGACAACGACCGAAGCCTGCTGGAGCGTTGGACTCGCATGGCCCAGCCCCCCGCCCCTGCGCCCACACCCCCCATAGCCCGGCCCCCCAGCCCTCCTGCTGGCCCTGCCACGCAGCCCACTGGGCCCCTGCCACAGCCGGCCTGCCCACCCCCTGCACCTGCAGCTGGCCCTGCTGCACCCCAGACCACCACTGCCTCTGACCTTCTGGCCCCCCAGCCACTGGTGCCACCCCCTGGGCTGCCCGGTCCCAGTGCCCTGAGTGTTCTGCCTTACTTCCCCTCTGGCCCACCCCCTCCAGACCCTGGGGGGGCCCCACAGCCCTCCACATCGGAATCACCTGACGTCACCCTGGTGACCCAGCAGCTGTCCAAGTCGCAGGTGAGGGAGAGACCTGGTCATCGGGATGCCTGGGTCTAAATCGGGGGAGGTGGGCTCTGAGGTTGTTGAGGCCAGGAGAGGTTGTGTGTGTCCTGGTGCCAGGAGAGCTGAGCTCCCCTCACCTGCCCCTCACTCGCAGAAAGAGCCTAATGCTGACGAGCAGATTGTTGGAGACCGCAGCCCACACTCAGGGTTTGTCGAGGCTGGCGCTGTCACCACTGCTGTCCAGGCCCAGTCATGGTTGGGGCGGTGTCATGGTGGGGCGCCCTGCCAACCTCAGTCGGCTCTTGGTGGTGCCTGTGTTGTGAGCTGCCGTCATCTCCTGCAGGTGGAGGACCCTTTGCCCCCCATGTTCTCGGGCACCCCCAAGGGCAGTGGAGCTGGCTATGGTGTTGGCTTTGACCTTGAGGAATTCCTAAACCAATCTTTTGACATGGGTGTGGCTGACGGGCCACAGGACGGGTAAGAGCTGGGTCTGACCTTTCAAGTTGGGCTGTGGGTCTGGTGGGTCTCTGGGTCTGGTGGGTCTCTGAGTCTGGTAGGGCTGTCGGTTGGGGATCCCCCTGCAGGAGGAGCCTCTCACCCCCTCTCCCCGCCATACCCACAGCCAGGCAGACTCAGCCTCACTCTCGGCCTCCCTGCTCGCTGACTGGCTCGAGGGCCACGGCATGAACCCTGCCGACATTGAGTCCCTGCAGCGTGAGATCCAGATGGACTCCCCCATGCTGCTGGCCGACCTGCCTGACCTCCAGGAGCCCTGAGGCCTGCAGTCTGTGCCTTGCTGCTAGGGGCAGACCCAGCTCCAAGATCTGCAGGACCATCCCCAAGGGCCAAAGGCCTGCACCCAGTCGGGGAATCAGCTCAGATCATTCTGCAGCTTCATCTCAGACCCACCTTATGGCCTTAGGCAGCCACCTGAGCCAGCACAAGCCACGCCAAGAGGGGGAGCCCCTCCCCCGAGCGATTCTTTTCAGTATCGTAATTTTATTATTATTATTACATTATTATGATGACACAGTTTTTTTGCCCTCGGAAGGTTGCCTGTGAAATACAAGGTCTCTAGTGCCTGTCTCCGGGGTGTGTTTTCGGAGTCGAGGACAGTGTGCCGTCATGGGGGCAGGCAAAGGTATCCGCGCGCACAGCAGTAAGGCCGGTTCGTTCAGGTCCTGAGGTTTATTGAGACCTCCACTCCCACCTGCTCCCAGCCCCACAGAGGCGGTCCTCTGACCCTCGCACGGTCACACTCACCCCCCAGGGCGGGTGGGGGGACCTCACATGTGTGCCCGCCTTTGGCTGTGGCATTTTAGGGTGGCCTGTGGGAGCTGTGGTGAAATACAGTTTGGGTGTTGCGTTTCTGGTGCCTGGGTCAGGCAGGCAGGGGGCCGCTGAGCATGAGTGCAATGGGGCTGGGCTGTGGTGCTCACCCCTGGGGAACACGGGGGTGGGAAGAAGGTGAAGGGCCGGCCAGTGGGACTGCTGGGGTGTGGCAGCAGTGGCCACACGTGGGTGGCCTGGCAGATGCCAGGAGAGGTCTACAGGCTCGGCCGCCAGAAGCCGCGGTCAGGAAGCTGGCTAAAGTGGGACACAGCCCTGTGTCCTTCGGGACAGGGTCTGAGTCCGGGCTGGACCGCGGAGCCTTTTGGAGTTTTGGGATGCTGCGGCAGCATAGCCTCGGATGGCAGGGAGCAGGGGCCTGGCCAAGAGGTGGATGCCAGGGATGTGATGGGGATGTCCGGCTGGAGCCATGGGGGCTTAGCCGAGGCGGTGCTGAGAGCAGCAGAGCTGCCGGTGGGGCCAGGTGGGATGGGGGCAGGGGCGGCGGGCCGCGAGGGGGCCAGCCCCTCAGGCCCGGCGGATCTTCATCTCGGTGCGCTTGAGCGAGTAGTAGAAGCCCTTCCACTGGGCCCAGTTGATGCCATTGGCGTAGGAGAGGTGGGAGCCACCCAGGTAGAAGCCGTTGAGGTTGGCGAAGTGGCAGCTGCGGAACCAGAAGGCACCCGAGGAGAGCGCTGCGCAGTTCTGCACGAAGAGGTCCTGGTCTCGGTCGAAGGTGGAGAACTTCTGGCCGCTGTGGTAGGACAGTGAGTCGCCTGGCAGAGGGGAGGGGCACGGAGCAGCTGAGGCAGGAGGGCGGCCTGGGAGGGCCCCCCGAGCCAGATGTGGGGTGAGCCCAGCGTCCTTCCCCATCCTCAGCCCCACATAGCTGGTGGAGTGTACCTGCTCCGCCATCCTCAAAGCCCGACACATAAAGGGTGTAGCCGTCCTCCTCCGCACTGACGGCGTTGGGTGAGATGGAGAAGTCGGCGTACTTGGCGAAGGCCGTGTTGTTCTCAAAGTCCTCTAGGTCCACCCGCAGCTCGTACTTCTGCTTCAGTGTCAGCAGGTGCATGTTCTGCAGCCCTGGGAAGAGGGGGTGCAGCTGGCTGGTCAGCGGGGACCTGGCTCCAGGGGCCCCCAGCCCACTGGGCCCTGCCTTACCCAGCCAGTACTCCCCGTCAGCCCGGCCAAAGCCCAGCTTGTAGTCGTTCCAGCCCCGGAAGAAGCTCACCGAGCCGTTGAATCTCTTCTGGAAAACCTGGAGCAGAGGGGGTGGGCCTGGATGCCTGAGGGGCCAGGGGCAGTGCCCTCACCCGGGCATAGACCCTGTGAGGCTAAGGTGGTTTGTGAAAGGACCAAGTGGGGGCCAAGAGGAGGTGCGTGCTGGCCCCAGGGGCAAGAGCAGGTGGAGGGAGCTGGTGGGCTGGAGTTGAGGCACCTAGGGTAGAGTCTGGCACTGGCTGTGTGACTTGGGCAAGTTACTGCATCTCTCTGGGCTCCAGACCATCATTCGTAAGGGGCACCTTGCTCCCAGGGTTATGGTGCAATGCAATGCAATGCAGCCCCTAACCTACCTTAGGTGCCTAGGGTTTGGGGGTGGCGGCGCTCCACACACTGCTGTGAGCATCGTCCTAGGCTCACAGCCACGTGATGTGTCCCCCATCCCCCCTCCACTCACCGTCCACTTCCCGCCCTCCGTGGTCATGTCGCAGAAGACAGGCACAGGCACGCTGGGGCCTGAGGGGTAGATGAGGTACACGCCGTCTGCCTGGTAGCCCTGGGAGTAGATGTCGTCACAGTCCAGGGGCAGCTGGAGGCACGACTTCTCCAGAGCTGGGGCAGGTGAGGAGAAGGGGCCTGAGGTGACGGACACCTCCACGCCCCATGCTTGCCTCCCTCCCTAGGCCGGGGTGCCGACTGGCCAACCCACCCACCCCATCTTAACAGGTTCAGCCAGCCCCACCCCCAGCTGTGAGTGCCCGGGACATCCCCTCACCCAGCCCGTCACCCAGCCTGCGGGCCAGGAGTGAGGCAGCTTACCATCTCCCCGGATCCCTAGGAGCTGAGGTGCGCAGGGGCTGGTGGAGAGCAGTAGCAGCAGCGGCAGGGCCAGGAGGGCCTGGCGACCGGAGAGCAGGGTCAGCGCCCAGCCCCAGAGCCCCTGTCTCCCTGCACTTGTCCCTCACAGGAGCCAGCCCCGCCAGGAACCCCTGGTCTGCCCTGCCACCCCCACCTCCTCTGGGAAAGGCTCGTGACAGCCCCCATCTGTCCGTGAGGGCCCTCTGCGCACGGTGGGCTCAGCCCACACGGCCCCCTTCCCGGCCCCCTACCTCCATGCTGTGAGCTGGGCTCCGAGCTGGGCTCCGAGCGGCTGGGTGTCTGCTGTCCCAGACTGTGTCCGCCCAGAGTTATGTGCTGGGCCCCAGGCCAGCCTCCCAGCCCCGCCCCGCGGCTGCAGTGCCCCTTCCCCTCCCCCGCTCCACTTACGCTGTCGGGGGCCCGGGGCGGGCCTGGGCCAAGGGACCACCTGGATCTCATTAGGCCTGTCTGGGCAAAGCGAAGACGACGTCCACGCCCCGCAGACACCCCTGGACCCCTCTGCTGGCACCCCCAGCCCCTGCCCTGCTTCCTGACGGCCCCCCTGCTCACGTCTGTTTATTTTATCCCTCTCCTTCCCTGGCCTGGGTTTCATTAGCCGTTGTCTTTGTCCAGGGGAAGGCTGGGGTGAGGGTGTGGGGGTATGTCTCGGTTCTGGGGAGGGGAGGCCCATTCTGGGGAGCAGAGGTGGGGTGGGGGGTAGCTCCAGAGCTCCCGATGTGGGGGCCGCGCCAGGGCCGGGGCTGGGGCCGGGCGTCTCCTGGCAGGGCTAGGACATTGCTGAGCTGTGAGCACAGGCCGCAGGCGTCCAAGTGCTGTCTGCCAGCCCAAACCAGGGCCCCTCTCCAGCCCCCTGCAGCAGGCCCCCTCCCTCCCCCTCTCACACAGGCCTCCTCTGTTTTTCTTTCTCTTGCCCCAACCCCATCTTCCAAATGCCTTCACTGGGCCCGTCCCACCTCAGGCTCTCCCGACCCCTCTCAGTCGGTTTCCTCAGCCCCGAAGCCCACCTCCTCCTGTCCTGCCTCCTGAGCCTCCGGCTCCGTCTCTGCCTCTGGGGCACCCTCCCTCAGGGCTCCGGCCTCTGCTCAGGCTTCCAGGACAGTCTTCCCTGGGGGCCACCCTGCCACCTCCCCCCCACCAACCCACTCCAGGCCTCCCCGTGGCCTCAGGGCTGAGGCTGGACTTCTCATCTTGGACTTGAGAGTTAAGTGTGACTGACCTACCTGGAGGACCTCAATGGCTGCTTGTGCCCCCAAAGTGCAGCATAGCCACACCAGGGTTGTCCCGAGGAGGCCACAGCTGAGTCTGCTCTGCTCCCCAAGGGGCCACCTGCCAGCTCCTTACTTGGCCTTGAGCGTTGGTGGGCTGGTGTTGCGGCCCACTCGCGGGTCAGACATCTTCTGAGCACCTGCCGTGTGTTGGTTACCCACGGAGTGGCAAATGCAGGCACCAGACAGCGCTTCATCGCGCACATCATGTGTGTTGAGGAAGAGTGTTGGTTGAGCAGATGAGATGTGCAAAGGCTCAAAGTAAGAGCAGCGCTGGCCCCGGCCCCTTCTCTCTCCTGAGTCTTGGCCCCTCGAGTTTGTGATAGCTGATGACAGTTTTCTCTTCATAGCTGTGTGTATCCTGGGGGACCTGGAGCCAGTCTGCCTGCACTCCAGTCCAAGTTGTGCCACCTGTTAGCTGGGCGACTTTGGACAGGTTCCCTAGCCTCTCTGTGCCTTGGTTAGCTCCTCTGTAGAATGAGGGTGGCAATAGTCTGTCCTTCAGAGGCCTATGGTTGCATAACAAACACCAGGTGCCTGGCGCAGGGCCCACAGTTGGTAACTGTGTAGTGAATACTCACCCTCATCATCATAAATATAATAATTGTGTAATAATTGTTCTGCTGTGAACAGATTGCCTGAAATGGGGCTTTTATCCTCATCTGTGGAAGAGACGGTGGCCTTCCTCTCAAGAGCCATTCTTCCCTTAGTCTTGAGTAGTGAGGTCCTGGTTCTTAGCTGGCCCAGTGGTCCAGCCTCCCTTGCTGAGGCCACATGTCTGAAATCTGGCCAAGAAGATGCACATGGATGTGGTGCAAAGGCAGCCGCTGTTTGCTCTTTTCTCTGAGCCCTCTGACCTGTCCTCATGCACAGCAGCTGGACAGGGAGGAGGAGGCACCTCCCATGGGTGGTAGGGGGTAATCGGGGGGGAGCTGGGTCCCTTGACTTTGTGGTGTGGTTGAGAGCCAGCCCTGACTGCCCTTCCCCAGGCCTCTTTCATGCAGTAGAGAAAGGAACTTGTATCTAGTTTAAGCCTCTTTGGGCTCTTTCCTGTTACACACAGCTGAATCTAATCCTAAGACATCTATCCTTTCAGCTAATTTTAGCACAGGCTACAGCAAGGAAAATAAGGGACAATCAGTCATCAAAACTAATAAAATGTAAAGTTAAAAAAAATACTGATAAACATGTCCTAATTCTAGCACCAAATACTTCTCCTGAGTACAGCTAATAAGCCTAGGCCCCACCCCCTGCCCCCGAAGAAACCCAGAACACACACACCAAAAACAGAAGAGGAAAGACAGAGGTAATTAGGGAGTGAGGTGGTCCCTATTGTGTTTTGCCTGTTAGTTTTTTCTTAAAACCTTCACGTGGGTCAGCAAACAGGCACTCTGCTTGTTGGGTGTGGTGGGGTTTAGATGCACTCTTCAGGGGCAGAAATCTGGCCCCACGTGCTCCCTCTGAAGGTGGTGTCTGATGGAAACCCTTGGATGTCCTGAAGAGACACATTAGAGGGTGTGTTTATTGACTACCCAGCATGGACATGTCTTTCTGGGTTTGGGGGGCCCCCTGCCTGGAGTGGTTGGTTGGTTTTGCAGATCTAATCTGCCACCCTGGGACCCACTGTGGGAAGTGTTGATTTAAACCAAGGCGGGGGAATCCATTCTTGGAGTGCCGGTCATCCTCAGCATGTCTGCTCCTGGGTCACTGGCTGAGCAGCGGTAACTTTGCAGGTGAGGTACTGAGTCACGTCGGCTTTGCCTGGGCTGCCAGCCCTGAGCTTGGGTCTCAGCCTCCTGCTGCCTGGTTTATTCTGATTATGAATCTGAGGAAGTCCCCTTGCTGTGAGTGAGGGGCTTCTCTGACCAGCATTGCTGGGAGGTGGGAGAACTCGGGGTGACGGGATGGGGGCAGTGGGCCCGCTGGACAGGCCTGTCTGCTGCGGCCCCCACCCCACAGGCCTTGCACGGGTCACCTGCCCACTGTACTTCACCTGTCTGTCTTGCTCTGGCCCCGTGGGCCCAGCTGCTGGCTGAATTTGGCCCTTAGGAGGCACCAGCAGGGCGTAGGAGGAGAGGTACTCCTAGGCTCACCCTGCCAGGACCTCAGTTTGGCAATGGCTGTGTTCCCTCTCCACCCCGAGACGGCTCCCGTGTAACCCCCCCCAACTGGCTCTGATGACCTGCCTCCTCCCTTTATCCCTGCAGCCCAGGGTGGTCCCAGGTGCCTTCCTTAAGGCCCACAGCCGTGTGACAGTCCCTTCATGAAATTCTCTACAAATCAGAGCAGCTAAGTCTGCCTTTGTTCCCTGTCAGATCCTGGATGATACAGGTCTGATGCTGATTTTGTCCTGAAAGCCTGGTGGCCTGCAGAGCATCCGGGACCACAGCTCTAGATGAGGCCCCTCGTCTCCCGCAGGGGGCCACTGCTCCTTCTGCTTGAGCTGGAGAAGGCTGGGTGGGTGTCCCCCAGCCCCGACTGAGTGAGGGGCTGCCTGCTGTGAGGAAGGAGGGTCTGGCTGAGCTGCTGACCCCAGGCCCCTCCCCAGAGGCTGCACCTGCACTGGGAGGGAGGCTGATGGGGAAGGGGTGGGGCCCTGGGGCCCCACGGGCATTGTGGAGTGTCATATCAGGCCCACCGTGGAGTCAGGGCTTCAGCAGGTGATGTTTGAGGACACAGGCCAGCCCATCACCCCTGTGCTGGCAGCAGTGGACAGACACAGCGTCAGTGTTCTGGAGCCAGAGGGGATAGCGTGATGACAGGTGGGATGGTGGGGGATGGGGGAACCGTGGGGGAGAGTTTTTAAACACACGGTGTGGGAGGGGTCACAGGGTATGTGATTAGCTTGTGTACTGCTGATTGACTGGCAGTGAGGGGACAGCCTGGTGTTTGCAGAATGTCAGTCATCCACCTCTGGGTCCCACCAGTCTGGGATCTGCGTGCTGGTGGGCTGTGTGCAGTGCACTGCTCCCACCTGGTGGGGGTCCAGTCTCTGCAGCACTCGGAGGCCGTGGTTCAGACTGCATGATCCAGTCCAGTTCCCTGAGGAGGAACCGAAGATCCTGGTCTTTGTTCTATGGCTAAACTATTATTATTTTGTCTTGTCTTCTTTCCCATTGTTTCTGCATTTACTCACTTCTTTGATGAAATTTATTCTTTGAAATTCAGGGAAGACCTAGGAGGCTAAAATTTTCCTATAAACAAGAGGCAGGCAGAGGCCACTGTGGGGGGGGGGGGCAGTCTTTTCTAGGAAGACCCCATCGGGCCCTGCTCAATTGCAGGGGTATAATTTATACATCACAAAATCCATCAATTGTAGGTGCGCAGTTCAATAATTGCTCCTTTAAAAAAATAGACTTTATTTTTTTAGAGCACTTTTAGGTTCACTGAGAGGAAGGTACAGAGATTTCCCATACACACCCGCCCTGACACATGCACAGGCCCCCCAACAACAGCCCCAACAGACCCACAGCCTCAGGTCAGCATCACTCGGAGCCCACAGCTGACGTGAGGGGTCATGCCTGGCGTTGTGCGGCCTGTATCACATCCTGACACACACGTACCATCAAAGCATTGTATAGAAGAGTCTTCCTGCCCTGAAGGTCCTCTCTGCTCCAGTCAGTCTTCCTGTGGCACCCTCTCTGCCCTGCCCACCCCCACAGCCAGGGAACCACCTTGAGGTGCTGATGCTGGGGGTGAGCAGCTCTCTGCCCAGGCGCTGGCCCCTGCTGCAGAGAAGAAGCCTGGGTTTGGGGGCCCAGCGCCCTGAGGAGGTTGCAGGTACCAGGGTGGGTGCCTGCAGCACACGGAGCCCGGCAGGCTGGAACAAGGGTGGTGTGGCTTTGTGGGCTGCAAAGCACCCTGCACTTCATGTCCTTCCTGGAGATGACTTAGTAAGAGCCCCAGAGTGAGGAGTGTGGCCAAAGATCATTCTACCTGACCAGGAAGACCAGGGGGCGCAGAATTCTGCTTCCAGCAGTGTTCTTCTCACCACCGTCCGCTCTGAACAAGCACAAACATGCACATGTGTCCACGGCACACACATCCCTTCATCCTTGCATCCCTCAGTGTTTATGGGGTGCCTGCGCCACGCCAGTCACCACAGGGCACTCACAATGTGAGCAGTTTAGGGGATGCAGATGGACACCCATGTTCTCAGCATCCATCTCTGGAGCCTGGCATACTGCCATGCCGAGGTGACCAGGATACACCCAGGAGCAGACCCAGTGGATGACCTGCCCACATCAGTGATTGAAGGCAGGAGTCTCATCGAGTTTGAGTTTGGGGCAGGAAGGCTCAGTGAACAGTGACAAGGTTCTGAGGGACTGATGCTGGGTGAGCAGCTTTTTCTATAAATGGCCAGACTTGAAATGGCTCAGGCTTCAGGAGCCCTATGGTCTCAGACTTGAATCTTCAGCTCTGCCACCTTGGCTGTCCCTGGACATGCACAAGATGGCTGGGCTCCAGTGAGCCTTATTGACAGATGATGGGGAGGGGGCTGATTGGTATCCCAACCCCTGGAATAAAGACTGCAGGGGCAGGGAGGGAGCAGTGCAGACATTCCAGTAGAGGTCTGAGCAGTGGAGTGACATGTGCAAAGGCCCTGGGGTAGGAGGCACCTTTGCATTTGAGGCCTGGGGCGCCAGCTGACTGGCCAGGCAGAAAGGACAAGTGAGGACACAGGAGAGGCTCAGAGGAGGCGGGGCAGGGTCCTTTGGGGCCTCGCAGACACAGGACGGACTTTGGCTTGTGCAATTGTAAACAGTGGGAAGGGAGGGCCGTGGAGAATGCCAAGGCCCGTGCCTAATTGTCTCCCCGTGGTTACTCCAAGTCTCCTTCCTGCCCGAGGCAGAACTAAGAGCCCGTTCTTTTTCCTGCAAAGAGAGCTGGTCCTGAGTCAAAAGACACTCACTGGGGGGAGAAAAGTCCCTGGCCAAACATGTCCAGACCTGGTGGAAGCAAGCAAGACTGGGGGTGGGGAAGAGCTGTGTCCCCCAGTCCTGCTGGTCCCCCAGGGAACTGGGTCTCCCTGATACAGCAGTGGCCTTACCAGTGGGTATCCTGTGAACTCTGGGGTCTGCCCTGGCTGCAGCAGGGTGATCTCGGCTCTTATGGAGAGCAGGCGAGCCCTTGGAGCCTGGGGCCCCCACCGGTGGCCTCCAATCATTTTGAACTGATGGGGGGCATGTCCTGGCAGTTCTAATGAAACTGAAGCCAAGTCTAAGGTGGAAGAGAGTGATGTTAATGGTTTTCCTTTTGTCAAGGTCAGCAATGGTGTGGGCAGGGGTGCAGCTTGTACTGGGTGAACCATTTTGTCACTACTTTCAGGTCAAGAGACAGAAGGTTTCCAGCCCAGAAGATCACATCTGTGTCTCCCACTCCGCAGCTCGAGGGAGACACCATTGTCACTGCTCTCGACTTGCAGTGGTCTTGCCTGCAGTGGTTCCTGAACCTCCTATAAATGGAATAATTCAATACATATTCTTAAGCATCTGGTGTTCTGCTCAATACAAAAGTTTTTTTTTTTTAAATAGTTCTATGTAGTGCTTCTCAGAGTGTCATCTGGGGTCCCCTGTGGGTGTCTGGGGCCCTTCCAGGGATCTGAGTGATGGAAAGTGTTTTCACAGTAGTGTTTTATCTGTACTCTGTGCGCCTTGCTTTTCCAGGGAGTGGGATGGAGTTTGCAGAGCCTGTGACTGCGGCTTCTCAAGACTGAACACAGAGGCTGGACAGTGGCACGAGTGCAGTGGGGCCCAGGGGCCTCTCTGGGTCATGCATGCTTCAGGTGAGAAGCAGTCAAGGAGGCCCTGAGCTGGAGGAGGGGAGGGCTGGGGAGCTGGGGGGGGACTTGAGATGGGCAGACCTCGTGGGGAGGGAGTGTCAGGCTGTCCTACAGGCAACAGCAAGCCGGCATCCCATTTTAAGCAGGAAGGGACAACCTTCTTCTAGATTGTTATTTTATTTGTAACTAGACTTTGTGTCTTGAGGTCATGGTAGGTTTCCATGCAGTTGTATAAACTGATACAGAGAGTGCCCAGGAATACCCCCCCCCCCCGCCCCCGCTTTTTTTGGCTGTGTCTGGTCTTAGTTGCAGCATGCAGAGTCTTGCCTCATCCTTGCAGTGTCGGGATCTTTTCTCATGGTGACCTGTGAACTCTTGGTTGTGGAATGTGGGACCTTGTTTTTAGTTGAGGCACATGGAATCTTTAGTTGCAGCATGTGGGATATGATTCCCTGACAAGGGATGGAACCCGGCCCCCTGCACTGGGAGCGCAGAGTCTCAGCCACTGGACCACAGAGGAGATTCCAAGCCCTGGTACCTCATCCCGTTTCCCCAGTGGGCATACATTGTTCCGTTTCCCCAGTGGGCACACATTGTAGGTTTGTCCCTCAGCATCACAACCCAGATGATAACATGGATGTGGTAAGTGGGCAGGACGTTTCCAGGATTGCAGGGTCCACCCTCTGGCCCATTGATGGTCACTTGGTGCTGAATCCTGGACGGTGGGACACCTCATCACATGATGCCCTGAGACACTGGATCCTGTCAGCCCGTCTCGTGCTTTCTCTGATGCCCCTCCAGCAAGGGATGGGGTGCAGCTTCAGGATGCTGATGCAGGTGGGCTTCCAGGCTCCTTACTCTGCCACCCCCACCAGTGCCCCAGGAGGGGTTGTGACCACCAGACAGGCTCAGGGTTCTGACTCCCCAGGTGGCCTCCACAGTGCTTTGGGGTCAGGAGAGTGCGTGTCCAGGCTCCCTCTGTGGCCTCCTCTGACATGGCCAGGTGAGGGGGCATCTAGTCCCCACTGGTGTCTGCTGGGGTGGCTAGGCTGGGGCTGTATCTCTTCGTGGTATTTGGCTGGAGTGTTTATTGTCTAAAAGTTTCCCATCTTGCAAGGCTGTCCCTCTCCTGATTCCTCAGCTAGAGTGGGGGTACGGAGAGTTTATTGGGACTTTTTTTTGTCTGCCTGTTGGCCTTTCTGGGCTGCCCCTTGTCCAGCATCAGGTCCAGGACAGTGAGGCAGAAGGAGAATCCGGCACCCGCCTCTGTGTGGCTCTTCAGGTCCTGAGGCCCTAGCCCCTCGGCCCTCCCCTTCTCTCTCCTTTAGAGTCTTGTCTTGTTCTCTGCCCGGTGTCCGAGCGTTTCATCGTACTTCACACAGGAATGGGACAAGGCAACCCTGCTCCATCTCCCTGTGAGTGGGAGTTGCTCAACAAGACTGTGATGCGGTGTGACTTACGTGGAGCACCGTGGGCCCATCTTCATGGACGTGAGCCCCTGGCCACCTGATGAAGCACCCCAGAGGCCCAGTGGGATCCCTTGTTCCCGAAGGACTTGTTTTGATTTACATTCGGGCTGGCAGGGCGTAGGGCTTCCCAGGTGGGGCTAGTGGTAAAGAACCTGCCTGCTAATGAAAGAGACATAAGAGATGCGGGTTTGATCCCTGGGTCAGTAAGATCCCTGGAGAGGGAAGTGGCAACCCTCTCTGGTGTTCTTGCCTGGAGAATCCCATGGACAGAGGAGCCTGGTGGACTGCAGTCCATGGGGTTGCAAAAAGTCAGACACACGCTAAAGTGACTTAGCACATATGCATGATACTGGTGGAGCGGGTGGGGCAGGGCCTGTCAGCCCGCAATCTGTTCCTGGTGGCCGCTGCGGATGGGCAGGGCTGGCCTGGGCCCTGGGGATGACTCCCCAGCCTTCTCAGGCCTCTCAGCTGACCGCCTCCCTGCCTCTGGCCCTGGGACGTCCTCGGGGACCAGCTGCTCCGATCGGGGTGGGGCTCCTGCTCTTCCTGCTGCCAGATTCATCATCAGAAAGCAGAAGCAGATTCCAGCATTTGGACACCATCCTCCCTGACCTCTGGGGTCAGCTGGTCACTTCCTGTTACCTAACCTCACTCCACACTTGATTTCATCAACAAACAGGCTGTGTGGTGGATTGCTGAGCACCTGGCTGTTATGGCCGCTCTGCTCTCCCCAGGTCTAGGCTACAGGGTGGGGAGGGGCTGAGAGAGGAAGAAGTGTGTGTGTGTGTGTGTGTGTGTGTGTGTGTACATGTGTGTGTCTATGTTATGTGTATGTGTGTGTGTGTGAGGGAGTGAGGTTAGCAGGAGGCAGCCGTGGCTGTGGGCATCTGCAGAGCCTCAGTTTCCTCATCTATAAAATGGAGCCGTGATTCCACCTTTGGAGGAAATCGGGGAGAACTGAGTTTCTATCGTTGAAAGGACTCAGCCTACCTTCAGTTCAGTTCAGTCACTCAGTTGTGTCCAACTCTTTGCGACCCCATGTACTGCAGCACACCAGGCTTCCCTGTCCATCACCAGTTCCTGGAGCTTGCTCAAACTCATGTCCATTGAATCGGTGATGCCATCCATGGGATGGCAGCCTACCATAGGAGCAAGTAAATGCCCATGACCATCTCATTAGAGTAACAAACTAGCTGAAACAGGACTCTGTCTGCGGGGCATAGTCTTCATGCCCTCAGGTCCTGCCTCTGTAGGAACCTCTAGGACTCTTATTTGACAAGAGGAGGGGTCAGCCCCCCTGGACGGGGAGGGGGCTGAGAGACCAGGCGGGGGTAAACAGTGGGGAGAACAGGGGGTAAACATGGTGAGGTGAGGTGAGCCCAGCTGGCATTTATTGAGCACCAGCTGCACACCAGGCTCTGGCAATAACCCGGCAGGGGGGGAGATAGTTAGCTTTAGCTTTACTGTTAGGAAGCTGAGCTGCAGGGAGGGGAGTGACCAGGCTGGCAAGCTGGGCAGGGTTGGCATTTGAACCAAGGCCTGGGTGCTGCTAGGGCCTTCCAGCTGGTCCGGTCCATCTGGGGGTGGCCTTGGCCACCAGATGGCCGGTGGAGGTCTGGATGCAGAGGCTGAGCCTGCAGGGGACCCGGCCCCAATCAGCCTGGCTGGCTGGCTGTCCAGCTGCGAGCTGCTGCCTTTCACCTCGGAGGGGTCTGGGGGGCCGGGCCTTGCTGGGCGGAGACTGTGGCGGGGAGTCTGTTCCTCGGGGCCAGCTGGCTGCATCCTCAGCATCCTGGCCGACTGCCTGGATGCTCCAGACCTGGTGGGCGGCTAGGAGTCCAAATGGGGGATTTCAGGGGAGGGACCTGGAGCTGGGCATGGGCTCGGATTCAGGGAAGTTGGTGCATGATGGCACAGGTTCCTCGGTTGCTGCTGGCCCCCCGCTAGCCAGTGTGAACCTCAGGGGGCCTTTGAGTGTCACCACTGTCTCTTCCTATCCCCACAGCAGTCAGTCAGTGCCCCAGCCTGGGCGTCTTGCCCCTGCAGCCCCCCATTCCTGTCCGCCATGCTGGGACTGTGCCTTCTCTACCCCTTCCTGACCCCCAGGCGGGCCGCCCCAAGCCTCTGTGAGGAGGTCATGTGACTCTGAACCTCCACTTCCTTGACCACAGAGCAGGGCTGTGAGAGTTAAGAGGTGGCTCCAGTGTCCATGGCCCCCTGCCCTCTCTCACCCCCTCTAGATTGGCTGCTGAGCCCCCCTTCTGACTGACCACACCACTGCCCAGCAGTTTCCAGGTGCCCCACAAAATCTCCACTCTTGTCCTCATGCCCTTTGTTTCAGGGGACAGAGCCTAGTGTGCTCAGTTTGACCACCAGGGCCTTTCCGGTAGGCTGCCTGGCTGCTGGCACACAGCAGGGACCACCTGTGTCCATTGTCGGAAAGAAGCAAGAACAGATGGGATTCTAGTTGGAAATGGGCTCAGTCCAAAACAGACCCCTGGGTGCCTAGCATCAACAACAGCTCTGCCCATGCCACCCTGCAGCTAAAGCATCTAGTTTTAAATCATCAACTATTTATTTATCTGTGACTGGACACTTAGGATGCTTTAATCTCCCCCTTTAATTAGAAAAAAAAGTTTGTTTTTGGTGACATGGCAGACTGTTAACCTCAAAACTCCAGAGCAAGTCAGACATGCCTGGGACCACCCTTCATTGT
The DNA here is from genome assembly GCF_023699985.2 of Odocoileus virginianus. NCBI lineage: Eukaryota > Metazoa > Chordata > Mammalia > Artiodactyla > Cervidae > Odocoileus > Odocoileus virginianus. Next base: position 32,426,471 of record NC_069690.1, on the reverse strand, counting down.
TTGTAGCTGAAGTCGGCAAAGATCAGCGTGTGAGTTGAGCTCTGTGCAGGTGAAGATCCCCACCAGGTGGGTGGTGGTGTCAGGGCAGAAGCCCCTGGCACAACACTGCCTGCTGTAGCAAAATTTGGAGGCACTCTGGACACAGTCCCTAGGGCACAGGTCTCAGGCCTGGTTAAGCTGCCAGGTCTCCTGTAGTCTCTCTGCGTGGGTTCAGGGATGCAGATCTCGTCACATGCCTCCTGCTTCAACTCCTTTAGGTTCCCATCGTCATGTCAGGAAAGTCTAAAAGCTGCCTGGTTTCCTCCCTAGGTTTGTGCTCTGCAGACCACACTCCCCTGCACTGCCCCATCCCGGCCTTGACACAGGCTGCTCCCCGTGCCTGCAACATCCAGCACCTTTCACAGAGAGGGGTTAATGTCCACCCATCCCACAAGACTGAGCCTCAGCAGCTGCAAGTCTGGCTGCGGGGCTTCCCCAGTCCCACAGTCTCCTGGGTTTCAATGTCCGTGCTCAGGGTGAAGGCCTGTTCTGTGTTTGAACACAGCCTTTGAGCTCCCCTGGGTAAGGACCCCATCTGTCTCTTGTAGCCCTGGCAGCCAACTCCATGATTGGTACAGAAGAGGCACTTTCTAAAGATCTGAGAATAGGGGAAAGGAGAGACGGGGAAGCTCTCTGAGGGTGTCTGGGCCTGGGCTGGAGGGTGGTTTCTGGGGGCTCTCTGTGTAAAGCCCCCAGCATGGGTTGGGGGGAGGCGGCGATGGCCAGCACAGGCCTGGGGTTGGGGGGCTGAGGCTGCCCTCTGGGCCTGCACTGCATGATCATCCTGCTCGCTCAGCCTTGGGTTCCCTGTTTAGACACCAGGGCCTCTGTGCTGTGGGGGCTGGGGGAGGCAGCTCTTGGTGACATGGCATGACCCTAAATTGCTAAGCAGGTGTGGGATGATTTTTCTGCTATGACATTATTTCAGGAAGCTAGGAGTGAATTTCCTGCCTGAAAGCCTTTGACTGGAGGCTGGGGAGTTAAACTGGACTTTCCTCCCTGGCAGCTGCCAGGAGGGGTAGAGCCAGGGTCAGGTTCAAGGTCATGGGCAGCCAGTGGGCCTGTCCTCTCTAGCATAGAGCTCGGCGCTGGCCTCGCCACCTCTGCCACTGACTGCCCCCCACCAGCTCTGAACACAGAAGTGGAAACCATATGTAACCAATGGTCGGAGGTAGGGGGGATGTGGAGGGGGCCTTTCAGTCCCAGAGGTCATCTTAGGGCAGGGCGGGGGCCACCTTGATGGGAAGGGACTGGTGGCCCTGGAGGCGGGGTACTCAGCACATCCTGCTGTCCCTCAGGGCTGGGGAGGGTCCCAGCCTCAAATGCAGCTGAGTCTGGGCTCACCCACTGGACAGTACCCAGAGGCTGCTGGCTAGATAATGGCCTCCTGGGCCAGAGAGGGCCCGGGGACAGGGACTGAGGGAAGAGGCTGCGCAGGGTCCTGCGCACCCTGCTCCCAGCCTCTTCTCCACCTCTCACTCTCCCTATGAGAAACGTTGTCCTCCCACCCCCAACCTCCCCAGGAATGCAGATCCAAGTGCCCTGCCTTTGCTGGGTGCCCCAGAGGTCTGGATTCAATCCCTAGGTTGAGAAGATCCCTTAGAGGACGGCACACAACCCACTCCAGCATTCTTGCCTGGAGAATCCCATGGACAGAGGAGCCTGGTGGGCCATGGTCCATGGGGTCACGAAGAGTCGGACACAACTGAAGTGACTTAGCACACATCCACACAAGTGTCTCTGGAGGGAGGGGCCCACTACAGGCCCAGGGAACACTGGGTGGAGGTCGGAGGTGGAGGAGGGAGGGCTGCTCAGGGAGGTTCAGGCCCTTGGGTACAGGCCAGGAACTTTGGATTCCAGTCTAATGGTCCTACGGAGCCAGAGCTGTGGCAGGTGTTTGAGCAGCCCAGGGGTCAGCTGTGCTCAGGGGTCTGGGCTGGCTGTGCACTGCAGGGTGAGTGGGAGGGGCCCAGTCAGTAGGCAGCTAGAGGGTCCAGGGATAACTCAGTGGGAGAGGAAGACACCATGTGACAAAGAGCCAATGTCAGAGCAGCCCAGGGGGCTGAGGAAGGCATAGGTGGGACGACCCTAGCGGAGGGATGACCCTGGGGGAGGGACTGCCGTGGGGGAGGGTCTTGTAGGCCACATGTTGTGGGTAGCATCATGGGCCCCAGCAGATGTCCAGCACCACGACCGTCCATAGGAGGAAAGAGACTATCTGGGACTCTGGGTCAGAGCCCACCACGTGCTTTCCTGGTTCCCACACTTCTGTCTTCTGTACCCCCAGCCCGCGGCCCTGGAAGAGCCCCGCTGGGCCAGCACGGGCAGTGCCAGCCTAGTTCCGTGTCTGCCGCACACCCATATGGTTTCGCTCTCCCTCCACCCTCCCCCGCCCTGTCCTTATCTTTCCCTCGTCTCCATGGCGACTCACCACCTCGCTCGCCTTCATCCCAGCCTCTGCCAGAGATTCTGAGCTCGGCTCGGCTTGTCTCGTCCCTCCCTCCTCCGGAGCCCTGGTTCCCGCAGTCCTGTCTCCTCCCCCTGGGGTGAGTCCAGAGGCAGCCTCCTCTTTCCCGACTGTCACATCCATTTCCCAGCCCTGCCCAGTCGTCTCCTCCGGGGAGACCACCCTACCCCCCACCAGCCTCCACCTGCCACAGCCCCACCAGTGCTTCCAGAAGAGCCATCCTCAGTGCTGGCAAGGTCTCTAGGGCCTGTTCTCTGCTCCAGGACCCTTGCCCCCGCCAGCCTCCCATGCCGAGGTCTGCCTTGTCAGTCATTTCCTTTTGTCACCGGCTTGGCAAACAGGCAAGGTCTTGGTCCTGAGATCTGGGGAGGAAGTCGGGGGGCGGAGGGTGCTGGGAAGGGGCCCCCTTGCGGGGGATGGGTCTCCAGAGGGGGGATGGGGGCACCTAAAACCCAAGATGAAGATGGAACTCTGGATTCTCTTCTAAATCACATTTTTGGGGTTTTCTCTCCCCAATTTTCTCCAAGGAGAGAAAACGGAGCTTCATGGGGAACAGCAGCAACAGTTGGTAAGTGGAGGGCCTGGCGGCGGGTGGGGGCCATGTGGGTGGGCTGGCTGGGAGCACAGAGGCCTGTCCCAGGGGAGGTAACACCAGGCTGGCTCCACTGGGCTGTGGAGGGAAGGATGGGAAATCAGGTGGGTGCCTCAGGAAGCCGGTGCCAGCTCAGCGCTGGAATCTTCCGAGAGCCATCTGCTCCGCCGCGGGAGCCCCCTTATGTCCGCAGGCCCAGAGTGTTGAAGCCACTGCAGGGAGGGGATAGGGGTAGGTGACCCCTGGAGGGACCCCTCCCCTCGAAGCAGGAGGCCGTGGGGGTGGATTTCCGTGGCATCTATACCGGACACCGGCACCATCTTGTCTGCCCGCCCCTGCCTCCCTTCCTGGAGGGTTAGAAACAGGCCAGACCCGGGCGGGAACTTACCCGCGACAGCTCCATCCAGGGTTCCTTGTTTCAGGGGCCCCTCTCACCACTGTCTGGGGTCCCCGCACCCCCCCGCCGCCCCCAGGTCCCACACGCCGTTCCCCAAGCTGGAGCTGGGGCTGGGGTCCCGGCCCACGGCGCCCCGCGAGCCGCCCGCCTGCTCCATCTGCCTGGAGAGGCCACGTGAGCCCATCTCGCTGGACTGTGGCCACGACTTCTGCCCGCGGTGCTTCAGCACCCACCGCGTGCCTGGCTGCGGGCCGCCCTGCTGCCCCGAGTGCCGCAAGACCTGCAAGCGGAGGAAGGGCCTGCGGGGCCTGGGGGAGAGGATGAGGCTCCTGCCGCAGAGGCCGCTGCCCGCCGCCGCGCTGCAGGTGCCGGTCTGGACCTGGACGGAGGGGGCGGGGCGGAGGAGGGGGCGGGGCGATGGAGGTGTGCTAGCCGGCCTGGGCCGGGAGGACGAAGGGGGCGGGGCGATTGAAGGGCGGGGTTTGGGGGCGGGGCGACTGAGGGAGTGGAGTTTGGGGCGGACAGGCTCCAGCCTGGTGCTCAGGGAGCCCCATCTCTGGGCCCAGGAGACCTGCGCCGTGCGGGCCGAGCCGCTGCTGCTGGTGCGGATCAACGCCTCGGGGGGTCTCATCCTGCGGATGGGCGCCATCAACCGCTGCCTGAAGCACCCGCTGGCCAGGGACACCCCCGTCTGCCTCCTCGCCGTCCTGGGGGGGCCACACTCAGGGAAGACCTTCCTCCTCAACCACCTGCTCCAGGGCCTGCCCGGCCTGGTGAGCGCGGGGCCGTGCGGGGACTGGGGGACAGGACCAGGGTCCCAGCCGGGCTTGGCAAAGGGAGAAGGGCCGGATGGTCCAAAGCTGCTCTGCTTCTCTGCCCCTCAGGCGTCCGGCGAGGGCGGCTGGCCGAGGGGCGGGGGCTCCGGGCAGGGGTTCCGGTGGGGAACCAACGGCCTCTCCAGGGGCATCTGGATGTGGAGCCACCCCTTCCTGCTGGGGAAGGAGGGGAGGAAGGTGAGGGGGGAAGGGACAGAGGGATCCAGGCTGACTCGGGCAGTGTGGGGGGGCGGGCAGCAGAGAGGGTGGTGGGCAGGAAAACTTTGGGGGCCAGGATGAGAAGGCAGGGTGGGAAGGGGCACAGTCGGGGAGGCACCTGGCAGGCTGACCCATGGCTGGCTCTCCACGCAGGTGGCCGTGTTCCTGGTGGACACGGGGGACGTCATGAGCCCAGAGCTGAGCAGGGAAACGAGGACCCGGCTGTGCGCCCTCACCTCCATGCTGAGCTCTTACCAGGTGAGGCCCTGCCAGCTCCTCAAGGCTCTCTCCACCTTCCCAGGGCCATCTCAGCCCAGCCCGGTCCCACCAAGGAAGGTCACCTTGGCCCCAGAGCAGGTTCTGGAGGCTCCCCTAGGAGGGGGTGACCTCAGGGAAGGCGGGAATGTGGTTTGTCCTAAAGTTTGGTTGAAGGCCCCTGGGGAGGCTGAAGGTCTGTGGACCATTCCCCGGCCTGCCCTCCACCCCACCCAGGTCAGGCCAGTCCTGCCCCACTGCAGGGTGCAAGGGGTTCCCCCCTGGCTGATCCCTCCCACATCCTGAGCCCCACAGTCCACCTGAGGGTCTTTCCTTGCCCGGGTCCTCCCAGCATCTACTTGTCGTCACAGCCCCTCCTGCACCTTGTTCTCCTTGGTTGCAGATCCTCACGGCTTCCCAGGAGCTGAAGGACACAGACCTGGAGCACCTGGAGGTGAGGGGATGGCTGGCCTGGGGCTGCACTCTGTCCCTGTGTTGACCGTGAGGCAGGGGACTGGGCAACCAGAATTGAGTCCTGCCCGACTCTGCCCCAGGGTTTCGTGAATCTGGAGCAGGGCTGTGGGCTGGGGGCTGAGGAGAGGCTGGAGGGTCCAGGGCTGGGAGTTGGGATGGTGTCCTCCGGGGGCTGGGAGGCACATCCTTGGAGTGGTCCAGTCGTGACCCCTGTGCCCTGTCCCCAGACATTTGTCCACGTGGCCGAGGTGATGGGCAGACACTATGGCATGGTGCCAATCCAGGTGAGAGCCCATCTCTGGACTTCGAGCCCAGGCCCTGATGCCCCAGCTGCTGCTGTCAGCACCCCTTCTCTTCCAGCACCTGGACCTCTTAGTTCGTGACTCCTCCCACACCAGCAAGGCTTGGCAGGGTCACATGGGCGACATCATCCAGGTGAGGGAGGGGACAGAGGGCCGGGCAGATGGGGCAGGTATGGGGAGCTAGCTCAGAGTGCTCCCCCTCCTTTAGAAATCGTCCGGCAAGTACCCCAAGGTCCAGGGGCTGCTCCAAGGGAGGAGAGCCCGCTGCTACCTCCTGCCAGCTCCTGGGCGGCGGTGGGCGAGCCGAGGCCATGGAAGCTCAGGCGGTGAGTGTCCCTGGAGCAGGGACTCCCCGGCCTGCCCTCCTCCGGGTGCCTGGCCTGATACCCTCTCTCCTCCTAAAGCCGGTCCTGCTCCGGGCTCCTCTGCATGAGGGATCTCTTCCTCAGACACAGATGATGATGCTGGCCGCCTGCGCGCCTACGTGGCTGACGTGCTGAGCGCGGCCCCCCAGCACGCCAAGAGCCGCTGCCCGGGCTACTGGAGCGAGGGGCGCCCCGCGGCCCGGGGGGACCGACGCCTGCTCACAGGGCAGCAGCTGGCTCAGGAGGTCAAGGTGTGAAAGCCCCCTGGAGCCCCAGACACCCACTGCCCCTGCACCCCGTGACCCCCCACCGCTGTCTCTACAGAACCTCTCGGGCTGGATGGGCAGGACGGGCCCCAGCTGCACCTCCCCGGATGAGGTACGGGGCTGAGGGGAGGACATGAGGGTGGGGGAGGTGGGCCAGACCCCTCTGGCTGGAGCCGGGCAACCAGCAGGGGACAGGGGCGAAGGAGGGAGGCAGTTGGGTTTTCCCCCTGGACAGATGGCCGCCCAGCTGCATGACCTGCGGACAGTGGAAGCTGCCAAGAAGGAGTTTGAGGAGTATGTGCGGCAGCAGGTGAGCCTGGCCTGCTGGGAGCCTGGGCGTCCTGCAGGAGAGGAGCCGGGCATTGGGCATGAGGAGCCCAGGCGGGGGTCTGGTGGGAGGTACTTGGCTCCGGGTCAGGCCCCTTCTTCCTCCATCACAGGACGCAGCCACCAAGCGCATTTTCTCTGCGCTTCGGGTACTGCCAGACACCATGCGGAACCTCCTGTCGGCCCAGAAGGACACGCTGCTGGCCCGGCACGGGGCAACCTTGCTGTGCGCCGGGAGGGAGCAGACCTTAGAGGCCCTGGAGGCTGAGCTGCAGGCCGAGGCCAAGGCCTTCATGGACTCCTACACCGTGCGCTTCTGTGGCCACCTGGCTGCCGTTGGCGGCGCAGTGGGCGCGGGGCTCATGGGTCTGGCGGGGGGCGTGGTAGGCGCAGGCATGGCCGCAGCGGCGCTGGCCGCAGAGGCTGGGATGGTGGCTGCGGGAGCTGCGGTGGGGGCCACGGGGGCAGCCGTGGTTGGGGGAGGTGTGGGTGCCGGGCTGGCGGCCACAGTGGGCTGCATGGAGAAGGAGGAAGACGAGAGGGTGCAGGAGGGGGACCGGGAGCCCCTGCTGCAGGAGGAGTGACCCCTGCCTGGATGCTCCAGGGCTAGATGCTGGGGGGAGGGGCGGACGTGGGAGAGGACTGGGGGTGCTGATCCGAGGGCCCCCACGTACCACACTGTCCTGGGTGAACAGCCCATCCGGGTGGTGACAGAATCACAGTCACCAAGAAACCGAGAGGGCTCAGGGCCGGGAGGGGCCTGAACAAAGCCTTGGGCTGTTTCTGTCTCAGACAGTCCCAAACCTGCCTCTCTTCCTAAATGAACAGGCCCAGGGTCTCCCACCAAGAGCGTGGCCCACCCTCTGCACCCTGGCTTCTTTCCTGGGACTGCAGCAGGGCTGGGCAGGCGCCATTCTGAAGCCTCCCCTTCAGAGATGGAAGCAGTCCCAGGATGGGGGATCCTGTTGATCAGGATCAGGAGCTCTGAAGAGGGGCTGAGAATGGGACGAGTGCCCTTCCCCCCCCCCCCCCCCCCCACCCCGGCAGCACACAGTGGCCTAACCCCAGAGCGGAGACTCCTCCCAAAGTTACCCCAGCAGGACGGGGGCCTCCCCTCCTCCGGCAGCCCTGGGGAGCCTGCACGTGCCCTGAGAGCCGGGCCCCTTATGTGTCCCTCATGGTCGTGCCCGATGTCCAGCCCTGTCAGTGTCCATGTTCTCTGTGGAATGCCATCCCAGCAATGGGTCAGAGCCAAAGAAAAACACCAGTAGTTGCTGAATTATACCGACAGCCCTCATCTCAGATTCTAGGAAAGTCCTGGAGGAACAGGTCCATGGACCACACCGCCCCCTGAACCCGGGGGACACCCCTTGGGCCCGTTGGCAGGAGACCTGAATGCAGCCCCATGGCAAGCCCGAGGAGGATGGGAGAGCCCCACGAAGAGCCTTCTAGGCTATTAAACCGCGAAGGATTAATGGGTGCATCCTACGAAAAATAAAACGTGTGTGCTTGAGTGTCAGCGTCCCAGTAAATCATTGAAGCAGCTCCAGAGCTCAGCCTCCACGGGACTTTGGGGACTGGGCAGTGAGTCCAGGCGCTCCGTGACGGGGATCTGCAGATGGGAAGAGGGCCAAAATCCAGAGACCTGGGGGCCAAGGGCTTGTCTGCCCGCTAGGAGTGGGTCCTGCTCCCATGGTCTCTCCCACCTCGCTGGCCCTGGAGAAGGTTGTCATTTGGTTTCCATCCGAGGGTGGAGGTGGATGGGGAGTGACTGCTGAAGCCAGAGGCAGGAGGAGCCAGGACCTCTCTGCAGGCCAGCACCTGGCGAGCATCTGCTGCCCTGGTCCTGCCCAGCCCCCACTCAGCAGGACAGCAACTGAGTCTGCGTTGGAACCCTGTCCTTTGCAGATGCAAACCCACAGAGGGGATATCTCAGCTGACGCTGCCCTGGTGGCTGATGGCAGGAGAGCCTCCAAACTCCTGACCCCCAGCTGGTGTCTCCCTGCCGATACTGGGAGATTCCTTTAGGGTCAGCTGTGCTTAAATATAGGTGTCGGACCAGCTCTGGGAAGCAAAGTTGGGAGACAGGCAGAAGGGCGTGGTCTGGGACCCAGCTCCACAGCACAAGTCAGAGAAATCCCAATGGCTGGCCAGGGACGGGTTGGGGAGATGGAGGGCTGGGGTGACTCTGGAACTTCTGGGGTTGGGGTCAGAGGTGAAGGCAGGGCCCAAACCATGTGTGTTTGTTGAGGACGGTTTCCGGAAGCATCTCCCTGGGTTGTTCTCTTGTCGTCCAGTGGACACACAGGCTACATAGCCTCGCAGGCTTTGGGTCTGGCAGGCGCAGGATGTGGGGGAGTCTCTGAGGAGTCAGGAAGGGAGGGGGTGGTCTAGCTGGAAGCCCCCACCCCTAGGGCTGCAAGGAACTGCAGTGCACCGCTCCGCTGCTCTCTGGACAGAAGGGAGCCTGCCCAGTGGGCGGGCCAGGCGAGCACTCTATAAAGGCCAGATGGATCACACTGAGCCACATTTGCCTTGTGTCTTACAGCTCTTAAAGCATCTCCCCAGAGCCTGGGACCCACCCGGGGCATTGAGGACATCAAGGACCCGCTTTTATCAGAAGTTTAGAGAAACGACACGTCTCCATTGAGAAAACTAGTCAGAGAGGAGCGGGACCTCGAACGCACGATCTCTGATGCCAGATTCCTTGCTCAGGTAAGCCCACATCACCTCCTCCCCCCACCCAGATCCTGAGATCAGGCCTCTGGGCTCCAAGCCTGGTGCTTCCAACACTGGTTCTGTAGTTCACAAGAGCCCAGGGACTGTGTCAAGACCTCGCAGCCTGGCTGGTTCTAACCTTTGTCTCTGGTGAAGGTAACCGATTCCACGTTCCTTGGGTGACAAGCGTCAGGTTAGAGATCTGGCTGGGGACTTAGCCTGCGGTGCCTGCTTCTGGAGCCTCCTGGTGCTGAAGCTGGCCACAGAGCGAGGGAAGCTGCGTCCTTGGGCCTCCTCCTCCCACCCCCCAGGTCCTGCTCTGAAACCCTCGTGCCAGTGTGTGGTATCAGCGGGTGAGGCCTTTGGGAGGGATTAGGTCTTGAGGGTGCAGCCCTCGTGTATGGGTTAGTGTCCTTGTCAGAGATGAACAGACCCGGCAGGGTCCCCAGCCTCTTCCACGTGTGAGGGCCCAGCTGGCTATGCTCCAGGAAGTGGGCCCTCCCCAGCTGCAACAGCGTGTCCTCTGTCCCCAGGATCTTGGACTTTCAACCCCCTCAAGCGTGAGGAATAAATGCTGCCCCTTCTGTGGATTTTATTACAGCAGTCCCTTTATGTTAACATTGAAAAGAGGTGGTCTTTCTGGGAAGAAAAATCTCTGAGTTTTAATTCTGGTCAAAAGTTTATTTTGGGCTTCCCAGGTGGCTGAGTGGTAAAGAATCCACTTGCCAACGCAGGAGACACAAGAGGTGCAGGTTCGATCCCTGGGTGGAGAAGATCCCTTGGAGGAGGAAATGGCTATTCTTGTCTGGAGAATCCCATGGACAGAGGAGCCTCGTGGGCTACAGTCCGTGGGGTCACAAAGAGTCAGACACAACTGAAGCAACCGAGCATGCAAGCAAAAAGCTTATTTAGCTTTTAAAAATATTTGCATACCTATCAAAAGGACAGAGGAAGAATTTACAAATATGAATTTTCCCTAGGAAAAGTCTTAAGAAAGGGGGCAAAAAGAGCTCTTCCTTTTGATAACCAGGGAAAAATTCAGTCTTACATTTATTCACCCTCCAGATTTTCCCCTTTTGTTGCTATTTTATAGTAATGGGACAGGCTGGGACCCTGAACTATTTACCGGAGCGCTTGTACCTGGAAAAATGCGAGGGCACACACGTGGGGGCAATCATGAAAATGAGCTGCAGACGGCCACAAACCAACCACTATGGCTGAGGTGCGGGAGCTAAAGCTGGGTGCTGCGTGAGATATCTCTGCGAACAGCCCCACCCAGCGGGCAGGCAGACCACCCAAGCCACCCCCGGCCCCACCTGCCCTAGTTAAGGGCCCAGCCCGCACCCTAGGAGCCGCAAGGCCACCTGTTGCTTGTTCCCGCTGCGCATGCGGCAGGAGCTCCAATAAGCCTCACCTGAATTTCTCGTCTGGCCTCGTTGATTTCTGTTGATCAAAGAGTCCAAGGACTCGGGTCAGTGCTATAGTTGGTGACCACCCTGGTGGGCCGTCTGTGGGGCCTTTGCCCCTTCCCTGGGAGAGGATGCAGGCACCTCCGGGACCACTGAACAAGCTTCCCTGAGTGGCCAGGACCCCTTGCTTCAGCGTCTCCCCGTTCGGTAAGTCTGCTTCCTCACCCCGGGACCTTGGCACCTGTGCTCAGGCACAGCTTCTCTCCGCTTTGTCCCGGCCCTCTCCTGACCTCTCTCATCTCCTCCTCCTGTCCTCTCCTTCCAAGGGGGTAGATGTCGGGCAGCTACAGCTTCTCTCCTCTCAGCTGTGACACCTGCTCCCTCTGGCCAGCAGTGGTCACCTGACGAGAGGCAGACAGGCAGGAGAAACATGTTACTGGCTGGTGTCCAGGCTCCATCACCCCGGGGGGCAGTGGACAGGGTGCTTGGCCCTTTCTGGAAGCAAAGGGACTGGCGCTTGAATCGACGCCCACGGCCCAGGTTGAAACAGCAGCCTCTCTCTCTCAGTCTTTTCTGTTCCCTCTCCCTCCTCCCCTCCCTTGGTCCTCACACCCACAGTGCCGTCCCTCTCACTCTGGACACTCCCTGTGGGGTCACGTTTTCACGACCCCCCAGCTCCCGCTGGCAGGAGAGGCATCTAAGAGAGGAGCAGGGCTGGACAGAGTCCTCCAGGGACAACACGCGGTGACCTCATCCCTCTGTTTCTTGTCTGTAATAGACAGTGTCTGTTGCTGCTACATGTTAAGGCTTGATCAGTGGATTTAAAGGGATCTGTGTTTCATGCAGTTTTGTCTGTCCAGCCTCTCCTGTGCGTTTCTGCTGGGCTCAAATCCAGCACGTGAGGCTTGAAATGCTAGCACAGCCCATGTGGCCTGGAACTCCCGCCTTGGGTGACTTAGTAGGACTTCAGAGAATTAACCTATTGATTAAAATAGAGTCCAAGGGGCTTCCCTGGTCGTCCAGTAATTAAGAATTCGCCTGCCAATGCAGGGGATGTTGGTTCAGTCCCTTGTCCGGGAAGACCCACATGCCATGGGGCAACTAAGCCTGTGCACCAATGACTGTGCGGCGACTGCAGGGGCCTAGCTCCTAGAACCTCTGCCTCACGAGAGAAGCCACCGCAATGAGAAGCCTGTGCACCACAGTGAAGGCAGCCCCTACTCACAAAACTGGAGACAGCTCACCAGCAACAAAGGCCCAGCACAGCCAAAAATAAATAAGTAAATATATATATTTTTAAAAGGAGCAGAATCTATTTAAAAAAAGAAAAATAAAGAGTTCAAACAGCTGGGTCAGTAACAGTAACACTACAATTTCTAATGATCTCTGTTGCTATTTCTACCTTTCTCATATTTTGCAGCCATTGAAATTTTCAGCCATTCTGTAAATACAAAGCCAAGTAATTATCAGAATCCCAATGGGATGAATTAGAGAAGTCGGTATGATACATGATTTGAGGAGAAATCTTTAATGCATACCAATGTTAAACACTTAAATTCTTGATTATGTGAAGGAGGAAAAAGCATCTTTTCTTTTGCTGTATATTTGTTAAAAAACAAGATGACAATCTCAAAATGGAGTCGCTGATGTTGAGCTCCACTTCACCAAACCACTTAATTACCGTTTTAGACTCTTCCTAAAATAGGATCTTAAACCAGGGAATCAGGAGTTGCCTGGTTGATACCAGTGAGGTCACACTGGCCTGGTGGGGGAAGTGACCTCTCAACTACCACCCCACTTTTCAGCCCAGTGTGACTTCCTATTCCTGCCCTTTCTGCCTGTGAAAGTCTTGCCCTCTGTACAGCTCCTCGGAGCTCCTGCCAGGGGCAATGCCATCTAATTCATAAGTCATTGAACAAAGCCAGTGAGATCTTTAAAATGTATACAGTTGAATTTTGTTTCTTAACATACTTGTCTGCATTCTCAGCTGGGGGCCATGCAACAAAAGCCAGATGAACAAGAGAAAAGCACACAGATTTATTTAATGTAAGTTGTCTGGGATGCGGGAGCCTTGTAAGGAAACAGAAACCTGAAGAGGTGGTTACACCTGCATGTTTTTAGGGAAACATGCTAAAACCAGAAACAGCATGACAAGCTCCATGGATTAGCGGCGAGGGGAGGGGGAGGGGGCTCCATGATGCCTGTCTGTACCCTTCCCTCCCCTCCTCACTCATCGAGGAAACAAGAGGCTCCTTTCCTCCAGCTGTGGGAGGGGTCCCCTCCCACGCGACAGTGTTATGAGGGTCAGAAACTGCTTCCTGAACCTGCCGTTTCTCAAATCCCTTCACTTAAAATATTCAGTGTGCCAAGGCGCTGAACTCTGGGGCAGCATGTCCTGAATCCTGCTGATAAGCAACGTGCAGAATCCCCCTTCTGCTGCGCGTTAGTTTTACAAACCGTATTCACTGTTGCTCGCACTTTCACACTATCAACAATTTGAGTATCATTCTGTTGCTCACAGTCCCACCCAATCTTTTTTTGGCCGAACCACACAGCCTGTGGAACTTCCCAGACCAGGGGGGGAACCTGAGTCCTCTGCAGTGGAAGGGCAGAGTCTTAACTCCTGCACCACTCAATCCTAACCTAAGGAACAGTGTAACTCAAGGGCCCGATAGTTGGAACGTGCTAACTCTCTCTTGTAAAAACCAACATGTTTGTCCCAAGATCCCCGTGGTCACACAAGAAGCCTCACACATCTGTGATAACTTTGGCCCTTCAGTAAGTGTTCTGTTGTCCTAAATAATGTTTCCCAGACACGAAGGAAAAGACACCCCCGGCCGTCATCCAGTACTGAAGCGTCTCGTGAGGTGCCCTTGGAAGGTTCAGGCTCAGCCTCCATGGCTCTGAGTCTCAGGACTGACCCCCTGGGAGCCGTTTCCCACACCAGTCTCTGTGTGATTGCAGCCGGTCTACCGGCTGAGCTGGTGATGGTCTCAGAGCCACAGTGAGGCCACAAGCTCAGCTGCATTATCGCTGAGTGACCTCTGAGTCCTTGGGGGGAGTTTTTGTCCCAGCAGTATTCTGAATTTCCCCCATTTCCATTCCAATTGTGTTTGTTTTAGTAATTGTCTCAAAGTACCAAGTTTACTAATCAAAGTATTAACATCAAAAGGCATCAGCTAGGACTTACCTGGTGGTGCAGTGGATGAGAATCCGCCTGCCAATGCAAAGGACACGGGTTCGATCCTCGGTTGGGACAATCCCCTGGAGGAGGGCACGGCAACCACTCCAGTATTCTTGCCTGGAGAATCCCATGAACAGAGGAACCTGGCGGGCTACAGTCCACGGGGTCGCAAGTGTCGGACACGACCTAGTGGCCAAACAACAATAACATCAAGATGCATGTTAGTTACTTTCACTTCAACATCATCGCACATTATTCGTGAAGAGGGTCCAGCTTTTCTTTGTGGATACATGAGTTGCTGGACGCCTGTACCCAGACCGTGTGTGTTTGGGAACTCCGAGGAGACCATTCCTGGAGGGACACAGCAGTGTGATAGCACCTTTGTGGCTAATGAATTGTGAGTCTTCAAGCAGCTAAGGTGTCACAGCTGTGAACAGGATACGGGAGCTGTCTGTGATGACAGACAACTCTACTAGGAAAATTTTCTCCCTGGAGTTCCAAACAACATCAGTGATTCTAGGAAACTCGTGTCCAGTCCTCTGGGAACGTCCTTCACCTCGGAAGCATGGATCTGGCTGGGTTCTTCTCTCACATGGAAGTCACGTTAGCGCACGTGAGGGGTCCTCCCAGGTGACCGTGCCCCTGTGGCTGGTCCCTCCAGCTCCTGTGACTCGAGGTCTCAGGGTGTCCAGGGAAAGCAGGCCTTTTGGGTATGAGAGGAGCTGGCCTGGGAGTCCTGTGCCCATGGGACGTGGCCTCAGATCCAAGGTCATAGGCCCACCTGACACCAGTGTGTTATGTTCAGAGGGTGCAGCCGTGCTGCTGGGACGGTGGGACAAAGCTTCTAGAGTCGGGCTTGTCCACTGCACTGTCTGTTGGGCCAAGAGGTTGGGGCAAACGCAGCACGATTCACCAATGACAGTGGACGTAAGGCCAGCTGGACATCCTGCTGACCACGACAGGAGACCTCACCGCTTCCAAGGCCTCAGTCTATGGGCACAACTGGTCTTGGAAGCGTCCTGGACTTTCCTGGGAGCGGCCAGACAGACAACTCGTCTCCTGTATGTGGTGGCCATGGTGTCCTCTGTCTGGGGAGAGCGTGGTGCCTGCGGACTCCCTCTTGGATGGTGGACTCGCGTGGTTCTACGATGAGACAGCAAAGCAAGCGGGTCTGCTGAGGCACAGCAGTTGTTTCGTTGGCTGGCGGCCAGAGTTTGGTAGAGTTCATTTCATCCTTTCTCAACCCATTTATCTGTTTCCTTTTGTGAATCATTATTTTTTCAAACGAACAGCAGTCATCTGTCAAATTACAAGGGAGAGTGTCCGCTGTTCAGCAGGGGCTTGGGCAGCAAAGCCGTCCCCACCTCTGTTGAACCTGTCCTTGGCCCCATGGACCCTGCCTGCCCAAGGGTGCTCGAGCTGTGAAGCCCCAAACAACACAGAGCCTGATTTCCTGTGAGACATTGTAGCTCCCACCACAGGCATGTTTTCCCAGATTTGCCCTGTTGCATAACAAGCCCTAAACAGATGTTCACAGATACTTGCCGCCATTTTCTGTGAGTCCTGAGCTGGGAGCAATGGTCCAGGGGCTGCTGAGGGTTATCTCAGCTCTGGCCGCTTTCCTTCCAGGCAGAGCCTGGGCTCCTGAGGCTCCCTGGCACCCAGCACCACTGTGAAGCTGATCTTGGCCAGTTTTCATCCCACACCTGGTCCAGCAGAGGATGGGAGCAAACCTGAACTCAGGACAGCGATATCTGGTGAGTCAGACCGGGCCTGCTGGCTTCCTCAGTGGCCGTCATGTCGCCTGCCTGGCTGCGGCCCAGGGTCTGGTGAGAGAGCTCAGGGCTGGCTGGTGATGGTCCTCCACAGCTCGCGGTCGGGTGCCTGCAGCGCTGGATGTCTTGCACCTGAAAGGGGGCTGTCAGGGCACATGCGATGTGCAAAATCCAGTGACCCAAAGCGGGCTAGGGCCCTTTTGGCCCACATGTCTGCTGCCACCACAGCATGAGGCTAGAACCGGTAGTGCCAGGAAGTGGGCTGTGGGCCTGGAGTCTGTTAAACTCCACTTCCTGTTCTGTGAAGTTCTGTGGATTAGCTGCAGACTGGTCAGGAGTGTCGAGTTGTTCTTCTAGACGCAGCATTGGATGTTTTTCTCTGCAACTGGAGAATCATCCCTGAGAATCCACTTTGACATTAAAGCTACTCCAGGTGTGTCATTCAGTGGTTGCTCAGAATAGCTTTTTTTATTCTTTTATTTTAAACCATCTGTGTCTTTATATTGAGAGTAGGTTTCTTATGGGCAACATGTTTTGAGTTTTGCTTTTTTTTCTTTTTAACCCATTTTGATAGTATCGGTTTTTTGTTTGTAGCATTTAGGTCATTTACATTTAAAGTATTTGTTGATGGGATGTACCTTCGTGTGGTCCTGTTCATGGTTCCTGTGCTTAGGGTTCCTTGAGCTTCTTGGATCTGGTGGTTGCTATCAAATTTGAAATTTAGGACATTGCTCTTCATATAGTTTGTCCTGCTCCCTCTCATTCTAGGATTCCAATGACATATGCTGCATTAGTTGATGTTGCCCTGATGTTCTTTTTTTCCTCTCTCTTCATGCTTTCCCTATCTTTTCTTCTCTGATCTTTTTTCTGTAACGCCTGCTCTGCTAGTAGTCCCAGCTAGTCTGTCTTTTTTTTTTTTTTTTAATTCTCCCATTTGTCTCCTGGCCCTCTGCATTCTCCAGCACACAGGGCATCTTTATGATGTTGTTTGTACGTCTTCGTCTAAGAAGTCCATCATCTCTGTCACACATCTGCAATTTTCTCCTGGCTATGGGTAATATTGCTGATAATCCCTGGTGGCTCAGTGGTAAAGAATCCACCTGCCCTTACAGGAGACATGGGTTTGATCCCTGGGTCATGAAGATCCCTTGGAGAAGGAAATGGCAACCCACTCCAATATTCTTGCCTGGAGAATTCCATGGAAAGAGGAGGTTGGCAGGCCACAGTCCATGGGGTCGCAAAGAGTTTAATGAGACTAAACAGCAACAACAATGGGTAATATCTACCTGCTTTTTTTCATGCCTTTTGATTAAAAAATAAATAAATATTTTAAAAACATATAGGAGCTTCCCTGGGGTCCAGTGGCTAAGACTTTGCCTTCCACTGAAAGGGGTGAGAGTTTGATCCCTGGTCAAGGAAGTTTCACATGCCATGCTGCTGCTGCTAAGTCACATCAGTTGTGTCCGACTCTGTGGGACCCCACAGATGCCATGAGGTGTGGCCAAAAAAAAAAAAAAAAAAAGAAGAAAAAAAGAAAAATCGAACTTGCAAGTTTTAAAAATATATATATATGGATAACATAAGTTTACCATTTTTATCACCTTAAAGTGCACCATTTGATGGCCTTAAGTTATATTCAGCAGACATCACCACCATCCATCTCCAGACTATTTTCATCTTGCACAACTGAAACTCTACGTCCATCAAACACTGACTCCCCCTCCCCGCTCTTCCAAGCCCCTGGAAACCACCTTTCTACTTTGTCTCTAGAAATTTGATAATTCTAGGAACCTCCCGTGGGTGAAATTGCACAGTATTTGTCCTTCCGTGACTGGCTTACATCATGGGGTGTAATGTCTTCAAGGTTCATTCATGTTGTAGCACGTTTCAGAATTCCCTTCCTTTTTCAGTCATGCCTATTGACTTTTAGTCAGATGCTTGACACTGTGACTTTTATGTCTTTGGGTCCCAGATGTTGTTTAATTCCTTTAAAGAGTCTGAGGTTTTCTGGGAACAAGTAACTTGAAAGGATCAAACTGATCCCTGGTAGCTTCACTGTGTTCTGGAACAAAACGCAATGGTTTTTCAAGGAAGACAGTATTACAAGGTTTTTCCGTCCTGGAACTCTCCCCATCCTGAGCAAGTGCCAGTTGTTCAGTCTGCAAGTTCCATATCAGATTTCTGGGTGAAAAACCTCAGAGGTGCTGAGCAAATGATCAGTTTGAAATACCATCTTGGTATCAGTGAAATCTAAAAACAAAACAATTCCTATTGTAATAAATGCGAATTATACTCCCAGAGGCTTCGCTGGGATGTTATGTGGATATTCTAACTTATCCTGTGTATTCTGAGTAATTGTTAGAGGTTTCCAGATATTTAACCACTCCGCCAGTCACTCATACATCCTGAAAAGAACACCCAGCAGCTTCTAAGACAAAAATAACACCAGCTATTTAAAAAGAAACTTCTAGAGGAATCTGATTCCCTTTCCATGCATACTCCAGAGAATAGAATTCCCACAAAGGGAATAAAACAACTAGAAAAAGTGGTGCAGGCGTGTCTCTAACCTTTACAGAAGTCATAAATGATGTCACATGTTCTGAATGCCTAATAAACTGATCTAAAGGCTTACACTGAAACAGGCACAGACGATGGGACAGCCTTTGACTTGCCGTTAGCCTGCTGTACAAAAATCAGTACTTCTTGTGAGGCCTACGTAAGTACAGCAGGGCAGACAGAACAGTGAGTGACGAGGCTGGAAGGGAACGGGTCTGTCTGTCTAAAGTAGACCCCATGAAATTCTGGGCCCTGTGGGCTTTAAAACCTACAGGAAGCATTAAGAGTTATTTTCTTTGTGTTAATTGTCTATTTTGTTGGTTTATATGTCTTTACAGAGATGTTGTTTGCTTATTTTATTTTCAAGAGATGAATATTTTTTATTGGAGTATAATTGTTTTACAATATTGTGTTCGTTTCTGCTATACAACAAAGTGAATCAGCCATATATATATACATATAATCCCCTGAAATATAGTTGATTTACAGTATTGTGTTAGTTTTAGGTTTGCAGCAAAGTGATTCCATTATATATATATATATATTTTTTTTTCAGATTAGTTTCAATTATAGGTTATTACATGTGATTGAATAGAGTTCCCTGTGCTATATAGTAAATCCTTGTTGCTTATCGATTGTATGTATAGTAGTTGGTATCTGTTAATCTGATACTCCTAATTTATCCACACCCCCCCCCCCCCCGCCTTTGGTAATTAGAAGTTTGTTCTGCTTGTCTGAGTCAGTCTCTGTTTTATATATAGATTCATTTGTATTATTCTTTACATTCCACATATAAGTGATATCATATGATATTTGTCTGACTTCACTAAGTATAATACTCTCTAGGTCCATCCATGTTGCAGCAAATGGAAATATTTCATTCTTTTTTATGACTCATACCATTGGCTAACGGGCACTCGGGTTGTTTCCATGTCTTAGCTATTGTAAACAATGCTGCTAGGAACATTGGGGTGCATGTATCTTTTCAAAATAGTTTTCATCTCCTCCACAGGTATATTCAGGGATGGGATTGCTGGGTCATATGGTAGCTCTAATTTTAGATTTTAAGGCACCTGCATACTGTTCTCCCTAGTGGCTGCACCAGTTTACATTCCTACCAGCAGTGTAGGAGGGCTCCTTCCTCTCCACACCCTCTCCAGCATTTATTATTTGTAGACTTTTTAATGATGGCTGTTCTGTTGTGAAATGGTACCTCATTGTAGTTTTGATCTGCATTTCTCTAATATTTAGTGATGCTGAGTGTCTTTCATGTGCCTATTGATCATCTGTGTGTCTTCTCTGGAGAAATGTCTGTTTAGGTCTTCTGCCTGTTGGGTTGTTTTCTCTGATATTGAGGTGTATGAGTTGTCTGTATATTTTGGAGATTAAGCCCCTGTCGGTAGCATCATTCACACATATTTTCTCCCATTCAGCAGGTTGTCTTTTTGTTTTGTCACTGGTTTCCTTTGCTGTGCATACATGTCTTATCCAAGGTTTAAATGCTACCGCATAGCCACTGTCACATCAGATGGTTCAACCATGCAGCCTACAGTAGAGATAAAAAAGAGATTAACCCTGAGTCCCCTAGAGAGTGTGTGTAACACACATGCTTCTGATCTTAATCAACAGAGTGTTGACAAGGGTAAAAATCTGGGCATCATGAATTAATGTCCTGCAGCCTGATGTCATCTGTCTTTGGCCAAAAGTGGAACTGAGAAAGAAGAAAGCAGCTCCTGACATCTGGAGCTGATCTGACACTTGCAGCTATATCTTAGCATGGTAACGAGCTGTCTGAGGCTCACTGCCAGGCCATTTTATTCTGTCAGACATAAAATCCTTGCAGACAATCAGCCTCAGGGGTTACTGAGGTTACTCAGAGACCAGGATAAAATGAAACAGGATATGCCCACCTAAAAACTTTGTCTAAGAACAGACACAAAAGTCACCCACAAAGTTCCCAGTCTTAGCATGGTCCCTGCTCCTGGGATCACTCCATTCCAAAGCAGACCCGGCTTCCTCAGATGCTGCTCCAAACCGCCTGCCAGCACCCAAGTCCTGCCCCAAGCTCTGCTCCTCAGAGCCTCAACAATGTCACCTACAGAGGAGTCCCTGATCAGAAAGGGTTAAACACCACGTATCACAGAGACCTCCCTATGCTGAGCCCATCCCGGGAGCAGCATGGCACACACCCAACAGACAAAGGATTCTCAGACATACCTCTGTACAGAGTCACTCATGTTTGTGCCATTGGTAAACACAAGCTTCAACTTCTTTTTTTGTTTAAATTAATTAATTTATCTATTTTTCGCTGTGCTGGGTCTTCATTGCTGTGCTTGTTCTGTAGCTGTGGTCAGCAGGGGCTCCTCTTTGCTACAGTGTGTGGACTTCTCATTGTGGCTGCTTCTCTCGTTGTGACTGCCTGGCTCTAGAGTACAGGCTCAGTAGTTGTGGCCCACAGGCTTAGTTGCCCCGTGGCATGTGGGATCTTCCCAGACCAAGAATCTAACCCATGTCACCTGGTTAGCAGGTGGATTCCTAACCACTGGGCCACCAGGGAAGTCCCTAGTTATATTTCTAGATGATAACAATGAGCAATCCAAAAAGGAAATTAAGAGAACAATTGCACTTAAAATAGCATCCAAATGAAAGAGATGGGGTCAATCTAGAAAGTGTAATACTCATACTGTAAAAAGTGTAAATATTGTTGAAAGAATTTAAGTTAAATTCGGTTGCTCAGAGTGTCCGATTCTTTGCAACCCCATGGACTGCAGCATGCCAGGCTTCCCTGTCCATCACCAACTACCAGAGCTTGCTCAGACTCATGTCCATCAAGTTGGTAATGCCAGCTATCCATCTCATCCTCTGTCGTCCCCTTCTCCTCCCACCTTCAATCTTTCCCAGCATCAGGGTCTTTTCAAATGAGTCAGTTCTTTGCATCAGGTGGCCAAAGGATTGGAGTTTCAGCTTCATCATCAGTCCTTCCAATGAATTTTCAGGACTGACTTCCTTTAGGATTGACTGGTTTGGTCTCCTTGCAGTCCAAGAGACTCTCAAGAGTCTTCTCCAACACCACAGTTCAAAAGCATCAATTCTTTGGCACTCAGCTTTCTTTATAGTCCAACTCTCATATCTATACATGACTACTGGGAAAATCATAGCCTTGACTAGATGGACCTTTGTCAGCAAAGTAATGTCTCTGCTTTTTAATATGCTGTCTAGGTTGGTCATAACTTCTCTTCCAAGGAGCAAACATCTTTTAATTTCATGGCTGCAGTCACCATCTGCAGTGATTTTGGAGCCCCCAAAAATAAAGTCTGTCACTGTTTCCATTGTTCCCCCATCTATTTGCCATGAAGTGATGAGACCAGATCCCATGATCTTAGTTTTCTGAATGTTGAGCTTTAAGCCAACTCTTTGACTCTCCTCTTTCACTTTCATCAACAGGCTCTTTAGTTTCTCTTCGCTTTCTGCCATAAGGGTGGTGTCATCTGCATATCTAAGGTTATCAATATTTCTCCTGGCAAGCTTGATTCCAGCTTGTGCTTCACCCAGCCCAGCATTTCACATGATGTACTCTGCATATAAGTTAAATAAGCAGGGTGACAATATACAGCCTTGACGTACTCCTTTCCCAATTTGGAACTAGTCTGTTGTTCCATATCTGGTTCTAACTGTTGCTTCTTGACCTGCATTCAGATTTCTCAAGAGGCCAGTAAGGTGGTCTGGTATTCTTGTCTCTAAGAATTTTCCATTTTGTTGTGATCCACATAGTCAGAGTTTTTGGTGCAGTCAATAAAACAGAAGTAGATTTTTTTTTTTTTTTTGGAACTCTTGCTTTTTCGATGATCCAACAGATGTTGGCAATTTGATCTCTGGTTCTTCCACCTTTTCTAAATCCAGCTTGAACATCTGGAAGTTCATGGTTCACATACTGTTGAAGCCTGGCTTGGAGAATTTTAAGCATTACTTTGCTAGCATGTGAGATGAGTGCAATTGTGAGGTAGTTTGAACATTCTTTGGCATTGCCTTTCTTTGGGATTGGAATGAAAATTGACCTTTTCCAGTCCTGTGGTCACTGCTGAGTTTTCCAAATTTGCTGGCATATTGAGTACAGCACTTTTACAGCATCATCTTTTAGGATTTGAAAAAGCTCAACTGGAATTCCATCACCTCCACTAGCTTTGTTCATAGTGATGCTTCCTAAGGCCCACTTGACTTGGCATTCCAGGATGTCTGACTCTATGTGAGTGATCACACCATCGTGGTTATCTGGGTCTTTAAGATCATTTTTGTATAGTTCTTCTATGTATTCTTTCCACCTCTTCTTAATATCTGCTGCTTCTGTTAGGTCCATACCATTTCTGTCCTTTATTATGCCCATCTTTGTTGAAATGTTCCCCTGGTATCTCTAATTTTCTTGAAGAGATCTCTAGTCTTTCCCATTCTATTGCTTTCCTCTATTTATTTGCATTGATCACTGAGGAAGACTTGCTTATCTCTCCTTGCTATTCTTCAGAGCTCTGCATTCAAATGGGTATATCTTTCCTTTCCTCCTTTGCCTTTCACTTCTCTTCTTTTCTCAGCTATTTGTAAGGCCTCCTCTGACAGCCATTTTGCCTTTTTGCATTTCTTTTTCTTGGGGATGGTCTTGATCACTGCCTCCTGTACAATGTGACTAGTCGCCATCCATAGTTCCTCAGGCACTCTATCAGATCTAATCCCTTGAATCTATTTGTCACTTCCACTATATAATCATAAGGGATTTGATTTAGATCATACCTGAATGGTCTAGTGGTTTTCCCTGCTTTCTTCAATTTAAGTCTGAATTTTGCAATAAGGAGTTCATGATCTGAGCCATAGTCATTTCCTGGCCTTGTTTTTGCTGACTGTTTAGAGCTTCTCCATCTTTGGCTGCAAAGAATATAATCAATCTGATTTCAGTATTGACCATCTGGTGATATCCATGTGTAGAGTCTCCTCTTGTGTTGTTGGAAGAGGATGTTTGGTATAATCAGTGTGTTCTCTTGGCAAAACTCTATTAGCCTTTGCCCTGCTCCATTTTGTACTCAGGCCAAATTTTCCTGTTACTCCAGGTATCTCTTGACTTCCTACTTTTGCATTCCAGGCCCCTTTAATGAAAAGGACATCTTTTTGGGGTGTTAGTTCTAGAAGGTCTTTACAAGACCTTCATACATACCTTCTACAAGGTCTTCATACAACCGTTCAACTTCAGCTTCTTCAGCATTACTGGTTGGGGAATAGACTTGGATTACTGTGATATTGAATGGTTTGCCTTGGAAATGAAAAGAGATCATTCTATTGTTTTTGAGACTGTATCCAAGTACTGCATTTCAGACTCTTTTGTTGACTGTGAGGGCTACTCCATTTCTTCTTAGGGATTCTTGCCCACAGTGGTGGATATAATGGTCATCTGGGTTAAATTCACCCATTCCAGTCCATTTTAGTTCACTGATTCCTAAAATGTCAATGTTCACTCTTGCCATCTCCTGTTTGACCACTTCCAATTTACCTTGATTCATGGACCTAACATTCCAGGTTCCTATGCAATATTGTTCTTTACAGCATCAGACTTTACTTCCATCACCAGTCACATCCACAACTTGGAATTTAAAGAATTTAAATTTAAAATAATTTAAAGACCTAAATAAATGAAAAGACATCCTGTGTCCATGGATTGGAAGGCTTAATATTGTTAAGATGATGTTATTCCTTGGGGACTTACTGATTCAAGACCATCTCTGTCAAAACCCCATCAGCATTTTTGTGCAAAAATGGAAAATCTGACCCTAAAATTTATACAGATCACTGTTTTCCAGGTTTACAGGGCTCAGATTGTCCCTACTGCCAATGTGTGGGCAACTGACACAGACATCTCGGCGGGGTTGGGGGGGGGTGCTACTTGTGTAGGGTTATGAAAGCAAGGGGTATGCAGTATAAGACACTCCACCACCCCGCCCCCCACCAAAAAAAAGGAGAACATGTACAAGAAGAGCCAGGTGATGGATATGCAATGTGAGGGACAATGTGAATCTGCTTGCCTGCAAATCTGGTGAAAATTATAAAAGCACAATTGTTAAAACCTCTAGATGGGATTGCAAAGAGTTGGAAAACACCGACACAACTCAGCACACATTGGCGATGTTCAAGCCCGAGGGTGCTCTCGGGGATGGAGGATGTAGTGAAAGGGGGTTGGAAGGAGATTGGTGGGATCACTGGACACACAAGCTAACTGCGGCCTGGTTGGTTTGCCCCAAAACCAGGAAGGGAGAGAGCTGGGAGAAGACCACTTGGGGTGAGAACACGTCTCAAACCCTAACCCCTACAGATATTCCTTCAAAGGAATGGGAACTTGATGGGTGTGGGTTGTCGGGCAAGTTATACCCCCAGGGGACTGCTGCAGACAATGGAGGAAACAGCATGGAATTAGTGAGGTTTAACAGCTGGATGTATTCAGGGAAAGAGAGAGAGCGCTGCCAAAATCAGTGTCATTCCAAGGTGAGCACCGCATATCCAAGGCTGTGCCCTCAAGGACCTTCCATGCCCAAAATTGCAAGGATACAAACAGACTCCACTGAAATAATCCAACCAGTCACTAAACAAATAAAAAAGAAGTGATAACAGACCCCAGGGAAGGGACCAGTACCCAGAGTTGCTGTCTTGTATTATCCAGAACGTTCAGGGTCCAACAGAAGAATTACGAGGCATGCAAAGAAGCTGGAGAGTATGACCCATTCACCAGGACAGAAGGAGGGGGTGCAGGGGGAAGCAGGCACAGAAACTTACAGTGAGTGAGACCAGATGTTGGTTTTCACAGACAAAGCCTTCAGAGTAGCCATTATAAATACATTCAGTAAGTCGAGGAAGACATGACGATGGTGCCGCATTCAACAGAGGATAAAAACAGAGACCGAAACTGTTTTCAAAAACGAATCAAATGGATATTCTGGAATTGAAAGGACAATAGCTGAAATAAAAGAAAAAATTAACTAGGGAGCTTGGCAGTGTATTTGAACTGGCAGAAGAAAGAATTTGTGAACTTGAGGATAGGTCCATAGAGATTTTGCAGTCCGGTCCCTTCTGGTTTATAATGTTTCTGCTGAGAAATCTGCTAATCATCTAATGGGAGCTCCCTTGAATAGGACAGGCCGCTATTCTCTTGCTGTTTGCAGGATTCTTTTACTTTTGACAGTTTGATTAAAATGTGTCTCAGTGTAGGCCCTTATCCTAGTTGGAGTTCTTTGAGCTTCTTAAATTTGGATGTTCCTTCTGTTCCTCAGAGTTTGACCATTATATCTTCCACTAAGTTTTCTGTTTCTTTCTCTCTGTGTCTCCTCATTCTGAAACTCTCATAACATCTATACTGTCAACTTGAAAGTGTTCTATAAGTTTCTATGGCTTTCTTCACTGTTCCTCATTCTTTCTTCTTTTTGTTCCTCAAACTCAGTGGTTTCAAATGACTTGTCTTTGCGTGTCTTGATTCTTTCTTTTGCTTGATCCAGTTGGCTAGTGAACCTCTCTAGTGAATTTTTAAATTCAGTTATTGTATTTGCAGTTCAGAATTTGTTCAGTCCTTTTTTTTAATAGTTTCTTTTTTTATATTCTCATTTTGTTCAAAATTTTCCTGATTTTGTTTAGTTGTCTGTATTCTCCTATAGATCATTAAGCTTCTTTTAACACAATTATTCTGACTTATTTGACAAGTAATTCAGAGATCTCCCTTTTTTTCTTTTTTTGATTTGGTTTCTGGATATTAATTTTGTTCCTTTGATTGGGGCATCTTTCCTTGTTTGTTCATGTGCCTTGTTATTGTTTGCTGAATTTTTTTTAAAAAGTATCAAATTTATTTTAATATCTAGTTTCATTTTTAAATTGAAGCTATTGATAGTTTTTTTGCCATTTACAGTTCATTAATAGAGGTGAGGGAAACATTAATAAGCTATTAATTATTGACAACAAATAAAATTATCAACCATGCATTTAAAAGAGCCATGTTAAAGAGTAAAAAGTTCCAATTATACTATTTAACTGAAGGAAATATCCTTTACCTCTTTATTTCTAATTATAACATTCTCATTTTGACATAATTTACACCATTTCCACCCAATTAATACAATGCAAACAAAATTTTTCCAAATGTTAAGACTTACTTTACCATTTACAACATATAACTGTAACTCTTTAAAATTCCTTAAAAGAAAGTTGAAATTTTAATTTTCACCATGAACCTGTCTGATCAAAAAGTAAAGGACATCATTATCACATGAATTAAAACAATGGAATAAAAACAAAAGTTTTTAAAAGTATCTATATAATCAGCAAGTTATCTGATAAGACATTTTAACTACTTCACATTTCTACTTAGCACAAGTGAGAATAAACTGCTTCTAAGGTACTACAAGGTTTGGCATTTCTACTTTTAAGCTTTAAATCATAGTGTTACTCTACTCAAGTCATTTCTAAGAAAATGGCAGTGTTCATAAGTACAAAAATTATTATATCCAGTAGGTGGTATTCTACATAGTCAAGATAACAGGAAAATTCTTTATAAAATTAGATTCTTAAAAATACAGAATATCTGGTAATTAACAGTATCTCAAAAGCTAAAACGGAGAAGGCAGTGGCAACTCACTCCAGTACTCTTGCCTGGAAAACCCCATGGACGGAGGAGCCTAGTAGGCTGCAGTCCGTGGGGTCACTAAGAGTCGGACATGACTGAGCGACTTCACTTTCACTTTTCATTTTCATGCATTGGAGAAGGAAATGGCAACCCACTCCAGTGTTCTTGCCTGGAGAATCCCAGGGACGGCGGAGCCTGGTGGGCTGCCATCTATGGGGTCTCACAGAGTCGGACACAACTGAAGCGACTTAGCAGCAGCAGCAAAAGCTAAAATGAGAAGAATGCAGAAAATAGAGAAGTACTCACTGAATAATATTATTTTGCTTTGAGGAAACCAGAAATGATTCTATTCCAAGAAATAAGTAATAATGATGAGATGTAATTAATACACCATATATCTTTTAAGCCAAAGCATGCTTTTCTGCTCAGAACAACTTTTTCTCAGTTTTTACATTCTTAATCTCCTTTGTCCAGAACAGGACCCCATTTTAAGCCATTATTTGAATAGAGTTCATAAACTCTATCTAAAGCCACTTTTCTTCACAGGATGTTTTCATTTTAGTATTCATACATAAGCTGCAAAAAGGCAAATGAGAGTTATAAGAATTTGTAGCATAATAAATGCCAATTTACAGTAACTGTCAACAGACTTCTATTCAGAACCCGAAAAGTTGCTACAGTACAGGTGAGAACTACATGATTCTTCCATAGACTCAGACTTCGTTTAGTAATAATGTCATAAGATCCAAAAGGAAACCTTAATGGGTCCTTTCAAGGATGCATACTTTTCCGAACAGTTTTTCTCTGGATGCACAGCCTGTTCATTCTTTCAATCCTTTTTTAGTCGTTTAGCTTTTGCAATATTTTCTTGATGTTTTTGTTTCTTCTTTTCCTCCTTTTCCCTTGCCTCAATCATCTTGGCCAATTTCCAAGACAGCACAGCACTTGCTCAGAAAAGATGGAGTCAGAGCCAAAATAACTAAGGAAGCCATATGAGTCCTTTGCAAAGCATTCCACAGCATACTCAGCCCAAGCCTTTAGTCAAACATCTTCTTGGAGGCCTTATGCTTGAGTAGTAATCTCTGATTTTGTCCAGGGATTATCAGCCAGTCACAATTTCAGATGACCTTTGGTTGGCTGTCTTCTTTAACTCTACCAATACACTTCTGAGAGAAGGCTTCAATTCTATATACTCCTATGCACCTCAATTTTGGGCCCCAAGCGCAAGCAACCTCCATACTTTAAGGAATAAATATTATTCTTCTTCCTTCAGAAAAGGATCCACCAGGCTTGCTCTTCTGACCAGACCCACATGGCACCTGAAGCTAAGCCACCTCAACAGCCACCCACACTTTCCCTTCCTTGTGTTTTCCCCTAGCTCACCCTTCCTCACCAGCGGGGCCAGCAGGGTGTGAACAGCCTGTGGTCCCCAGGAATCAGGGGTTGCCCCCACCACACCCTGGGCCACCGGCGCCATGGCCACCTCCACTGAGCACCAGTCACCTGCCTCCCCTACATCTCACAGGGCACAGTGGGTTCAGACCCCCGCTCCTGACCTATTTGCTGAATTTTATGCTTTGAGAAAAGTTACCTCTCCCAGGCTTTCTACAAGGGAAGGCACTCACCAATTAGCCAAACTTGAACTCTGGGGTCTCTGAAACCTTTTGTGGGCCTGGCTGCAACTTCTCCCGAATGACTTTCCGATTAGGTTTGCCTGGTTCTTCTCCAGGAGCACGTAGGCCTTTGCTCCCTCCAGTGTGCATCTGTGGGACTGCATGTTCCCTGGCTCTCCGTTCTCAGCAACCCCTAGGCATCTGAAGTATGCCAGCTGTCCATTAGCTCCCCAGAGCCTGGCAGATAGATACCAGTCCTCAGAATGCCGGCTGGATTCATGCTCTGCTCTTCTCTCTCCCTCCTGGGGGTGCTACCAAGTCAGGCATCTTCTCCTGATTGGACCAAGCTGCCCTGGCCTCCGTCTGCAGCACCACGGGCCCCCTGGTGCTGGTGCTGCTGAAAACTGCCCTCATTCCTTCTAGATTACAGGCAACCTCCAGACCTCCAAACTGTGTTGGTTCCGTTAGCCCTGGAGTCAGGAGAGACAGACCCCAGTCCCTCCAGTAGCCCTCTGAAAGCCTGGAGTGCTGGTGCACATCTTATGTTCTCTTCCCCACCCCCTGGGATGAGCCACGCCAGCCAGGGGGTGGGCAGTCACAAAGGAAATGAAAGGCTCTTCTTACACTTCTCCATAGAGCTGTTGTTGACTCTGCATTTGCCTGGGGAACTACAGCTTCTTGGAAATGGCACCCCCACTCCAGTGTTCTAGCCTAGAGAGTCCTGTGGATGAAGGAGCTTAGTGGGCTCCAGTTCAAAGAGTCATAAAGAGTCAGACACAGCAACTAAGCACAGCATTGCAACTTCTTAGCTGGTTTCTGAAGTTCTCCTAAAGGTATTTTGGTGTTTCTAGGGTTAATTTGGTGTCTCTATTGGGGATGAGGGCTGAGCCTTCCTATTCTGCCATCTTGCTGGCATCACCCTAAGTCTTCTGTTCATCACCAAGAGATCACATGAGGTGTCAAGACGTATAGAGCATGTTAGTCACTCAGTTGTGGCTGGCTTTTTGCGACCCCATGGACAGTAGTCCACCAAGCTCCTCTGTCTGTGGAATTCTCCAGGCAAGAATACTGGAGTGGGTTACCATTCCCTTCTCCAGGGGATCTTTCTGACCCAGGGATTGAACTCGCATCTCCTGCATTGCAGGCAGACTTTTTACCATCTGAGCCACCAGGGAAGCCCAGGTTGTATAGAGCCCAGTTGTCTAAAAGGTGCTTAACACAAAGACTTTGAATGAAAGGCTGAGTGAGTGACACAGACCAGACAAAACCCCATCTCCTTTAACTAGTGAGGAAACTAAAGACCAGGAATGCCCAAAGTCCACGGCCACCTGCAAGCAAGAGATGGGTCTGCAGTGGGTTGAATAGTGTCACCCAAAAAGGCATGCCCACCATAAACTTCAGTTGCAACTTTATTTGGATATAATAGGGTCTTTGCAGACATAATCCAGTTAAGGGTCTCGAGATTGTCCTGGATTTAGAGTAGGTCACCGTTCTATTGACCGAAGTCCTCCTAAGAGGAAGGAGGGGGAAACTGGAGACAGGGACACAGAATTGAGGATGTCTCATGAAGACGGAAATGGCACCCCACTCCAGTATTCTTGCCTGGGAAATCCCATGGACTGAGGAGCCTGGTAGCCTACAGTCAATGGGGTCGCAGAGTCGGACACGACTGAGCGACTTCACTTTCACTTTCACGAAGACAGAGGTGGCTACAAGCCAAGGACTGCCAGCAACCCCAGCAGCCAGGAAAGAGGCATGAAACATATGCTCCCCCAGAGCCTCCTAGAGAACTAACCCTGCTGCCACCTTGGCTTCAGACCACTGGCCTTCAGGACTGGGAGAGAATAAACTTCTGGCGTTTTAAGCCCCTGGTTTGCGGTTCGTCATTACAGCAGCCCTAGGGATTTAATATAGAATCTAACTTCCCACTCAGAGTTGTAACTTCTATTCCTAATCCCACCACAGATCTTGAAAAGGGAGTTGGGTCTGTTAAAAAAAAAAAAAAGAAAGACAAAAACTACAGTTCCCAAAATGGAGTCACCTGCAAATGAATACTTACTATCTAACCTAACTGCACTCTCGGAGTCTCCCAGGAATGTGAACTTTAACCAGTCAGCTGGAATTAGTGAGGTATCTGCATGATGGAACCCCCCTCTCCCCCCAAAGGAAGGTGACCCTGCCTAAAGCAATCTACTCTAATAGAAACTGCCTTTTTTTTTTCTAGTACTCTTTTGCCTGTAAAAGCCTTCATTTTGTACAGCTCCTCGAATCTCCTTCTGATGTGCTGGATGCAATAAATGCTGTCTGATTCAAGAATCTATGAATAGAGACTTTTCTGGTGGTTCCCTGACTAAGACGGTGCTTCCACTGCAGGGGTCACGGGTTCAATTCCTGGTCAGGGAACTAAGATCCCACCTGCCCCGCAGTGTGGCCAACAAAAAAAAAAACAAATAAGAAAAAAAGAGTTGGAGTAAACACGAAAAAACTGACAGAGCACAGGTATGTTCAGAGTACTTTATTGGTTCCTATGCTAACCTCACAGTAACCCTGAGTGAGGCTCCCGCTGTTGGTCCTCTTTATACCTAGATGGTAAGAGTGAGGGAGTTAAAGACACACCCTAGACCCACGCGAGGGCCAGTGACAGGTGGGACTCCACCCAGGCAGCCCAGCTCCAAAGCCATTCGATTACACTCTCAGGATGTGGGCAGTACGCCCGTCCTCCAGCTGTGATTTCAGATGGACTGTGGAGGGAAGGAGCAGCAGGTCAGTCCCGGGGCGTCAGGAAACCTTGCTGTGACTAGCATTTGTCCCAGCTCACTACTCGGACAGACCCCTTCGTGGACTTCCCGTTGGGAACGCAGAGAAGGTTACGGTCCTCAGGGACAACGTTTGCAATTCTCATCCAGTCTTAATTATTTGGCGGGTACAGTGTTCACTCTCCTCTGGGAGCCAACACAAGACACCTTCAGAAGCAGACTCACAGAATCCACACTCGCAGCCAATTAGACCTGACCTGGACGCAAAGCGCCTCATTTTCTGCGCCCTCAGATTCCCCTCCCAGCTTTCCTCCTAAGCCAGCTCATCTGCGGCGTCGGGCAATTAGCCTCGATACGGTCTACGACGAAGTGAAAAATAAACTGGAGACTTCGCCGTACAGGACACACGCAGACTCCTGGGGATGGAGCCGGGAGAGGGCAGGGAAGGTTGGCGGACTTTCGGGATGGTCACATGGGTGCATGACGTCACTGCGCCCCATTCAGGCTCTCGCGGAGCCGCCTCGGGATTGGCTGCCGGCAGGTGCGGTGGGCGCTAGAGGCCGAGCTCATTGCCGGCAGGCGTCCTCTTTGCGGTCCGGGGTCTTGCGCCTGGGGGCTGAGGCCAGGCCTCGCCCACCTCCCACAGCCAGCCAGGCTTGGGCGTGGCACGCGAGTTCTGCGGGGCCCGCCTGCGCCTCCGCACCTTCTGCCGCCGCCTTCCCGGGGAGCGGGACGGGGGCGCGGTTGGGAGGAGAGTTGCCCTCGGCTCGGGTGGGCCGGGCGGCGTAGGTACAAAAAGGACACTGATGGCCCGTGGGACGGCGCTACAGCCCGGGGACACATTGAGCCTGGAGCGCACTGAACCTCCGGAAACACCCATAAAGAAACTGAGTTAAGAGCGTAGACTGAGTGGTTCAGTGGTTAAAAATCTGCTTTCCGGTGCAGTGGGTGCGTGTTCCATCCCTAACCCTAACCCTAACCCCTACCCCTACCCCGGGGAACTAGATACCCCGTACAGTGCGGCAGCTAACCCTGTGGGCTGCAACTCCCGGGCATGTGCCCCACAGTGGGGAGAAGCCGGAGTGCCACTACTGAGACCGGATGCCGCCAAAAATAAATATTTTATTTATTTTTTTCTTTTCCTCTTTTCTTTTTTTCTCATTTATTTTTATTAGTTGGAGGCTAATTACTGTACAATATTGTAGTGGTTTTTGCCATACATTGACATGAATCAGCCATGGATTTACATGTGTTCCCCATCCTGAACCCCCCTCCCACCTCCCTCCCCATCCTGTCCCTCTGGGTCAACAGTGAAAAATAAATATTTTAAAATATAAAGTTTAGAACTCTCAGCTCCCAAAAGTGTGGAGAGTGCAGTTCTTTCCGGAGGAACCCTGGGATTGGGTTACTGGTGTTTTTTCTGGAGTAGGTTGAGGCCCTCAGTCCTGGGCTGAAATTTTTAGAAGCGTTTTGGGAGCCTACAGTTATTCCTGTTTTATTCTTAGGAACATTTCCCTTCAGATAGAGAAGCTATAGATAGACTGAGCAACAGATTAAACATTCAAAATATCTCTACAAAAATGGCAGAGTCCTTATACTGTGACAGTATGAATGGAAGCCCAAAGCAGAAAAATCTTTCTGGGAAAGTTAAAAAATAGCACAAGGCTCTTCCAGGGGAGTTATTTCACATGAGAAAGAATGGAGGAAAATGCAGAAAGACTTGCTGACCTGTATCCTTCAGTCCTGTGGTGCTTGTAACTGCCCAGCAATGAGATGGAAGAAAGAGCCTGTAGACAGTGACAGAGGCATGAGTGTTTTTTGGATGGTCACCTTAACAGGTCAGAAGCAAAGGTCCTGGAGCAACTCCCCACCGAGTACAGGGGAGGTCAAGCAGGACATGGCAGCAGTCTTCACTGGAGGGGGGCTGCTCTCGGTTGTAGGGAGCATGATGTTACAAGCACCCCTTGGTCAACAGGGGGACTCCCACACAGCTCTCAGTTAGCAGCAGTCATGAAGGCTGATGTCTCCTGATGATGACCAAACATACTGGAGCCATTCTGGTCCTTGGGCTGGAACAAATTTTAGCTGGGGGTCAGGCTGATCACTGGAGAAGGCAATGGCAACCCACTCCAGTATTCTTGCCTGGAGAGTCCCATGGACAGCAGAGTCTGGCAAGCTACAGTCGCAAAGAGTTGGACATGACTGAACAACTAACACATACACACACAGGCTGATCATTCCGGCGATTCCTGATTAAACTTGAAGATTAAGACGGGGATGCAGGGACTTCCCTGGTGGTCCAGTTGTTAAGAATGCAGGGGACTCAGGTTCGATCTGTGGTCAGAGAGCTAAGAGCCCACATGCCATGAAGCAACTAAGCCCATGAGCCACAGCTAGAGTCCCTGTGTGAAATGATGAGCCCATGTGCTGCAACTAAGACCAGAAGCAGCTAAATAAATAAATATTTTTAAAGAAATAGACGAGAAGCAATCTTTTGCATAGCATAAAGGTGAGGCAGGGCCAGTGGGGCATGGGATGTACAGAGAGCAAGAGAGCAGCCATTTATGGGGACTGACAGACCATACAACCATAGAAAAAGGCAGAGTTGCATGAAGAATTCAGGAGTGTATTGGTTGTGAAGACTAAATGAGGTAACATATAAAATACCTACTGGGACATCCCTGGTGGTCCAGGAGTTAAGATTTCGCCCTTGAAACGCAGGGGATGAGGGTTGAATCTCTGGTCCCAGAAATAAGATCCCACATACCACAGGGCAGCTAAGCCCATGCTCCACAAGAGAAACCTACCAGCCTCAATAAAGACCCAATGCAGCCAAAGAGTAAAATGTGTACTTTGGTGCCAGGGACATGGTAGGTCCTCATAAAAGTGATAAAATTGCAAAGATCTGAGTTTCCAGATGACTCAGAGTAGGTTTATGAATCATTTTGTGGTGATGATTCCCTGATTTACATATCTGTCAGATAGTACAAGGTCACACTGGCTGTCCTGGGGACCCAAATAGGGTGATTTGGTTGGACTCCATTAATGCCTAATCAGAGAAGAACAATACACTTTTGAGAGGGAGAGAAATAACACAAGAATGTAAGGTGGAATAGGGGCTGTGCGGTAGCCATCTTCCAGCTCACATGACTCTGAGTAAGCACTGACAGCAGGCTTGCTTACTGCTTGTGCCTGGAGAGAGCCCAGCATTAGGTTAAATCACATCTCACCCCACAGCCCTGGGCAGTCCTGACAGCCCCACAGTCATGAACTCTGACATGTCTGTGGAAGCCTAGTAGACATGCTAAGAATCAGGAAACAGGGACATCCCGGTGGCCCTGTATGTTGACTCCGAGCTACCAATACAGGGAGGGTAGGATGAACAGATTCGATCTCTGGTCAGGAAACTGCTGCAACTTAAAAAAAATCTTTTTAGAAACATATTGTGCTCTTTGGAGCTCGTTTTCAAAGCACTACTTGGCTTACAATCCTTTTATTATTATTATTTATTATATCACAGTTTAGATAGAGGCAAGTTGCAACCCATGGAATGTAGCCTGCCAGGCTCCTCTGTCCATGGGATTTCCCGGGCAAGAATACTGGGAGTGGGTTGCCATTTCCTCCTCCAGGGAATCTTCCAGACCCAGGGATGGAACCTGCATCTCCTGTGTTTCCTGCACTGTTAGGCAGGTTCTTTACCACTAAGCCATCTGGGAAGCCCTTAGAATTGAGGACTCCATGGCAAAGAAAAGTTGGGTAACTTGTCTGGTGTCACACAGATAGTAGGTGGCAAAGACAGGACTGGTATGCTTGCCACCTCCTTGGTAGAGGGAACCTTCCACAGTAATGTTCCTTGTCTAAGTTTAAACCCATATTTAAATCCTGATGAATAGGGACAGGCTCTTCCTTTTATCGTTCTTCCATGTTGGAAGACAGGTGTTTTAGTTCCCAGAGGATGGCACTGTCTCCATTTGACT
This sequence comes from Odocoileus virginianus, assembly GCF_023699985.2. Lineage (NCBI taxonomy): Eukaryota > Metazoa > Chordata > Mammalia > Artiodactyla > Cervidae > Odocoileus > Odocoileus virginianus. The sequence continues at coordinate 32,391,327 of NC_069690.1, read as the reverse complement.
GTTGATGGAATTTCAGGCCCCTGTCTGTCATCAAGGCCTCTCTGTGTGTGCAGCACCCAGTTCCCATCAGCTGCATCTGGTGAGTGACAGCTAGGAGGGTCTTTGATTTAGTAAAATGCCAAAGCTCTCTCTAGGCTGGGGACTTCCCTGGTAATCCAGTGGCTAAGACTCTGCCCTCCCATCGCAGGGGGCCCTGTGTTTGATCCTGGTTGGGGAACTAGATCCCACATTCCACAACCAAGACCAATGCAGCCAAATAAACAAATAAATATATTTTTAAAAAAGGAAAAGAAGGGCTTCCCTGGTGGCTCAGTGGCAAAGAATCCACCTGCCAATGAAGGAGACACAGGTTCAATCCCTGGTCTGGGATCCATAACTACTGAGCCCACGTACCCTAGAGCCTGTACTCCACGACAAGAGAAACCCCCACAATGAGAAGCCCATGCACCACAACTAGAGAGCAGCCCCCACTTGCTTCAACTAGAGAAAAGTCCAGGCATCAGTGAAGACCCAGCACAGACAAAAATAAATAATTAAAAATATTTTTTTAGTAATAGAAGATTGACAATCCCAAGTGCCACAACTAAGACCAAATAAATTAAAAAAAAAAAAATCTCCAGGCTGAAGAACGTCTCCAGAAACAAGTATAGTCAACACTGTCACATGGGGCAAAGTCGAGAAAGTCACACTTATTGTCACATGGAATAACTGGACAGGACCCTCGCCCCAGTCTCCCCTGACCACAAACAAGCATGGCAACCTTCTCATTAGATCAGTGAAGACATTTGAGCCCTGACAGATCAGCCAGACTTACTTGGGTTTATACCGAACCACGTCCTCAGCAAAACCAAAACCTAAGAGGGTCACAGAAGTTTTAAAAGGGAAGGACAGGCAGGGAGGTGCAGACTGGTTTCAACTGTAATCCTTTTGAATTTTCCTATTTTGAGGGAGGGCTTTTTTTCCTAATCAAGGTTTTCAAGGCACAGAGCAACGAAGGAAAACCTGGCATAATACAAAATCGTCATGAAAATAGAAATGCCTGAAATTCAAGACTCCCTGTCTACACAAATAACCAGAGTATAACAGGAATGACAAGAGTTTTATTTGAGTCAAACAGAACTGTAGCCTGGGAGACAGCCTTGGAGGAGCTGCTTCGGAGAAGCATGGTTTTCAACGCAGTTTTATATCTTGTCAGAACAAAGGACATCAAACAAGTCCAGGGTACATTCCTTCAAGGCTTCAAAAACAGATGAGCAAATACACAGCAAGTAGAACGGCCTTGGTGCCTGGGAAAGGAGTCTTACCATGGAAGGAGAAACCAACACTGGCGTCCCAGGAGGGGAGTCTTTTAATATATATATATATTTTTAACATAGACATTCTTTGCTTCTGGTCTGTGAACCCGTTAATGATCAAAGCAGATGTACAATGTACATTTGATAGGCCATAAACAGGCTGTTCTAGTTAGCATGAAATTCAAGTTAACTCCTGTATAAACCTGAATGACTTTCCCATACCTCAATATGTGAAAACTTCTTCCATTATCCCCAAATCTGTATTTTTAAAACTTTCTTTCTTTTTTTTTTTTTTTTTACCTCTGTGCCATGGCCAGAGACATCCTTCTCCCATCATGGGATGTAGTGGCTTTTCTTCTCAATTAATCAGGAGGCCACAGCTTGGAGGAGTCCTGTCCTTGGCCTGGGCCTCCAGATTACCCAATATTGGTTTCTAATATTCCTAATGAAAACAATTTTTAAGTTTCTTTTTTTTTTTTTTTTTGGACTATTGTAAAAGCCTTTATTGAATTTGTTACAACATTGCTTCTGTTGTTTTATGTTTTGGTTTTTTTGGCTGCAAGGCATGTGGGATCAGGGATCAAACCTGCACCACTGTTAGGAGAATTAAGATTGAAGTTTTGTTCAGGCTTCAGAGACAAAGAAAGCAGAGCAGGCCTCTGAATTGTCCCTAATCTGCCTGGATGCCACCCTGGCTACGTGCCTGCCTGCACTTGCACCGACTTTTACCAGCCAGCTGGGCGGCATCATAGATAAGATAGGGAGTGAGTCTTGGAATTCTCCTGAGCCATGGAGATCCAACCAGTCTCCCGGGCCTGGAGAATATCAATGCTCACAAGATAAAACAGACAGTATTAACATGAAACCAGAGCTGAAGTTTGCTCACAGATTGATGGCTATATCAGTTTGTGGCCTGGAATTTTAAGCAGGAACTTCAGAACTGAAGTTTTGAAGTCTGACCCATGAAGTGGGCTCACTGCCTGGGACCTTTTCCCAGTTCAGACTCCGGATTTGCTGTGACACGGGATTTCCCAATGTTGTTTAAGTCTGGATGTTGGTTAAAACCCAGTCTAATGATGTATCCTCTGCTGTTTCTTTCTCTTTTAATGTTAATATATTGAAAGGAAGGTAGATAATTCTTTAATAAATACTGACATTGTTCATTTGTTTGCAACAAGTGATTAATTTTGTTAACAAATCCTTTGAACCTGAGATGAAAGTTAAAACTTTTGGCAGAACAACACTGCTGCATTAGAAGCAAAGTTTAACCACTGGGTTGCCAGGGAAGTCATTACAGTGAACAATTAAATGTCCCATCACTGCATTCTTCCTCCGTAACAGTTACCCCTGGAGTCTCAATACAACGTCTCTTTATTCAGGGAGCTCATAAATATAAGCACTTGCCAAGGCCAGCCCCTGTGCTCACTCCCTTGGAAATTAGACTGAGCTGTGGATCTTGGGTTTCACTGTCACCAACACAGCTCTGATGAGAATGATCTGCACGTACATCTTTCCATCCATCCTTAACTGGTTCTTTAGTACCTGTTCTATAGAAGGGCAGATGTTTGGACAGAAGCATTTTAAAAACATGTGCCATGTTACAATCCAAAGAGCTAGTTCCAGTTTATGTTCTTTTCCAGTCCTAAGTGAGAATATCTATTTCCCCATACACCTTTGTCACTGATGGCAGTTATCCCTTTTTTGTATTTAATTGGACATTGATGGTTTTGTCATTTTGAAAATTTCTATATTTTGCAGGAGTTTTTTTGTTTTTTTTGTTTTTTTTTTGCATAATAGAGTTTAGTTCTAAAATAAGGAAGCAGTTCTTTTTTATTTCTGGGCATCAGCAGAATTTTGGTGAATAGCAGGGCTGGAACTAGGGTGAAGCAAGTGAGGCATTCTCCGAGGGGTGGGGACTTATCTCCACAGTTAAAGTTTAAAAAAATTTTTTAAATAAGATAAATTTTTTAAATGCAGTCTTTTGAAAAATAAAAATTGTTGGACTTCCCTGGGGACCCAGGGACTAAGCCTCCCAGCCTCTGTGGCATGGGCTGCAAGTTCAATCCCTAGTGGGGGAATTAAGATCCCCATGCCTCAGGCGTGGTCAAAAAATACAAATAGATGCAAAAAATCCATGATGAACAAACAAGCCAAGTTTTAAGAGGAGTTGACTCTGGAGGATTTCCCTAGCCGGTCAGTGGTTAAGGCTCCGTGCTCCCATTGCAGCGGGCATGGGTCCGATAACCCTGAGGCAGGACCAAGGGAAAAAAGAGGACCTGATTGATGCTGCACAACTGCATGCCTGCCTCACTCCTTCGCTCTGGTCTGCCCTGGCGGGGACGGCACTCACTTTTAAAAGGGCCCCCAGATGCCATCCGTACAAACCTCTGCCTTCCCTCCATCCGAGTGCATCACGACACTGGCGTCCACATCCCAGGAGGAGGGGCCCTGGCCTGAGTATCCAGAACTCTGAGTCAGGTTTCAAGGGTGTCTCTGACCTTTCCTTGAGTTGAGGCATTCTTTCCAGGAGATTCTGGGCCCTCGACATCCGTGGAAAAGGCACTGGCTCCTCCTCACAGTGACCCTGCTGTGCGGCCAGGGCTGGAGGTTTGCGGGGAGGAGGGACGCGAGAGAGTGACCAACCCGAAGGTGCATCCAGAGCTCCTTCACTCCCTCCCCTCTCTCGGCCCCCCATTTCTCCTCCACCCCTAGCAGGGTACACTTCATCCCGGCCATCAAAAGCGATAAGGAGGTGACTCAGGGCTCTGGCTCCCTGGCATCTGGACACGGAACCAGCAATGGTGCTTTGGGCTGGCAGGCTCTTTTCCTGGAAGATCAGGGATGAAGCCTCCAGTCTCTGATGCCCTGATGACCTTGGGTCCACCTCAAATGCTTCCAATGTCATACGCAGCCACAAACACAGAGACTGCCTCAATCCCTTTCCATTGACAAGTAGAAGCTCTGGTGGTCTCAGCTGCTCCCTCCAACCCACACTGCCCACCCCATCCCCCAACCCCGAGCACCAGACACAGTTTTCCTTCCTCCCATAAAGGCTTCCCTCTCTCCTTCTCTAAAGAACGCCAGGACCTTCAGATGTCCTGGCAGTTATTTAATTAACTGATGCCTCTTGTTCTTAATCAGGCCAGTAGAGCACTCTTTCTTACTTCTACCTTTTTAACTTAGGAGCATATTTACTCACTTATTAAATAGTTTTGCCTTTCTTATCCAATAAAAAGGAAAAGTACTGTTCAAAAGCAGGGACTCAGGATTCCCATGAAGTGATCAATGTGCCCTTTAAAATTACGATACACCATGTGCTAAGTCGCTTCAGTCATGTTCTGCTTTGTGCAACCCTATGGACTGTAGCCTGCCAGGCTCCTCTGTCGATCGGATTCTCCAGGCAAGAATACTGGAGTGGGTAGCCATTTCCTCCTGCAGCGGATCTTCCTGACCAAGGGATTGAACCCGCATTTCTGGCATTGCCTGCATTGGCAGAGGATTCTTTACCACTAGTGCCACCTGGGAAGCCCTGCCCTAAAATTATGCTAGGAAATGTATGAACAAACATATGGGGACATATAGTGACCAAGTGAGAATATTTTTTTTTAAAGTTATGTACAGTATAATCTCATCTCAAAAATGCACTGGAAGAGGGATGCTAACGTCTTTCTCAGTCTGGGAGCCAGATACACGAGTATTATCACTTTGTGAAAATTCACGGTTGATTTTCCGTGTGTGTGTTAGTTGCTCAGTCCTGTCGAACTCTTCGACCGTTTGAGCTGTAGCCTATCAGGCTCCTCTGTCCAAAGGATTTTTCAGGCGAGAATACTGGAGTGCGTTGCCATTTCTTTCTCCAGGGGATCTTCCCTGACCCAGGGATTGAGCCTGTGTCTTTTGCATTACAGGCAGATTCTTTACCCACTCAGCCAGCAGGGAAGCCCTTCTGGGTGTATACTATCCATTACTTGAAAGTTCAATAACCGATTTGGGAAGTAGAGATAGCTGATAAAAATCTGCAAAAAACAAAACAAAACAAAACCAATCAATACCTCTGGGTGGTGGATGGTCAGAGATTCCAATTTTCTTCCAGGCACTGTTCTGGTTTTCTTCAAAGAAATGTTTAATTCTATGGTTCAGAAACAATAATTATAAATCAACTATGTTGTTGTTTAACTGTTAAGTCGTGTCCAACTCTTTTGTGACCCCAGTGGACTTGTATCCCGCCAGGCTCCTCTGGCCATGAGATTTCCCAGGCAAGAACACTGGAGCAGGTTGCCCGGTCCTCCTCCAGGGGATTTTCCCCACCGAGGAATCGAACCGCGGTCTCCTGCATTTGGAAGCTGGTTCTTTACCGCTAAGCCACCAGGAAAACTCTAAAACCAGCTGTACTTCAAATAAAAACAAAAATTGACAAATGCAATGAACTAATTTGCAAAGTAAAAAAAAATAATAAAGTTGTTGCATTTTTCAAGCTCGTTTATCAACTTCTGACCCCCGTCTTGCGGGGGTCTCTGAAAGGAGCCCCACCCTCCAGAAATCCGCTCTGCCCGGCAGTCGCTCGCGGCATCGCCTCCCCAGGCCGCGCATGCGCATGGGCCCGGCTCCGCCCCTCTGAGTGGGTGGGGGCGGGGTGAATGAAACGCCAGCGGTCTGCCGCGCGGCGGCGCAGCCTCAGCAAGGCCTTTAGCTCCCGGGTAGGTTGTGTTTTCTGTGACCTCGTGGCGCAATGGTAGCGCGTCTGACTCCAGATCAGAAGGTTGCGTGTTCAAGTCACGTCGGGGTCAGACTGGGTTTTTTTCCTCCCAAAGTACAGGGGCAGTAGGAGTGGAGTCCAGTCCCATCTCAAGAAATTTCACCTCGCGCAGGTGTATTATCCTGCCGGCCCGACGGCTCGTCGGCTCTTTTTCCTCCCGTCGCGAAGGCAGAGCTGATGCTCACGGTCCTTCCCGGGACCCGCAGGGAGCTGCTCGCCGGGCCTCTGAGCCACCCCTTCCCGAAGTCAGCCCCTCCCGCCCGGCTCACGTCTCCCCTCCGCAGCCCCGCTACCCGGAGGGACTCCTGGCGGGAGGTGTCCCCGCGGGCTCCGCAGGTGGCCCTCCTCTGACCTCTCGGCGGGCTCGGCTGGAAGGTCCAGTCCGCAGGTCTGGTGGCCTTGGAACCCACACCCGGGGCTGAACAGCGGCGGGGGCTGCTCGTGCTCGCCCCCCCACCCCAATCTCCCCGCCCCGGACCTGGGGAAGGACGGCCGAGCTCTGCGCTGCTCCGATGCCTGGAGACGCCCGGACAGGTGGAGCCCGGCTTCCATGCAGGTTCTGGGACCCGCTAGCGGGTGGCGAGCGCGATCCTGAGGGAGACCAGGACTGGCCCTGCCCCGGAGCGGGCGGAAGAGCCAGCCATAAAGAGCCAGCGTTTCAAATCTCAAATGACGAACAAACCCCCAGGATCAGAGCTGCCTGCAGACGGGTGCAGGGCTGCAGAGCCTGAGGAGCTGCAGGCTCAGGCAGCTCAGGGTGGCTGTTCTCTTGCTCTCTGTCCATCCTCTGCTGGACCAGGGCCCGCTTCCCCTACACCTTGCGCTCAGGACTGACCTGCCTGCCTAGTGGCCCCAGGACCCACTTATCACAGGGGCAGTGAGGGGCTGCCCTCTGCTGGTCTCCCTGGTAACTAATGAGCCCACCCGAGGTAGTTTCCCGTATAACCGCAGTCTCCCCTTCCCAGGGAGAAGGCAGCCGTCCTGTCCACCTCTCCGTCCACTGCACACGGTGGGCTGTAGCTCCAGGACTTTCTTCAGAGGCGTTAAGTTCCTCCATATTCAATCATCCATGTCTCTGTTGCTGACTCTGGCTCTCTCTTCTACCTTCAAACTGGGCAAGCACAAGGCTGGTAGTCTCGCAGACCACCAGGAGCACATCTGTACAAGCCCAGACCTCACACGTGGAAAGGAAAAACATGTCAAGCGGTTCTTCGAAGGAGACGATGAGAGACCAAGGGAGTACTGGGGAGATTTCCCTTTGGGTTCAGGGCAGCTTGTGAACCTGGTTGGAAGAATTGGGAGATTAGATCCAAAGGGAGTAGCCCTTAGTTTCGTGAATGACAATGTAAAAAGACTCCTCTGGGTTCCTGAAAAAATAATAAAACCCACAGGATCCACCCTTCACCTACAGCTGTTCAGTTTCCCTCACCCTCGTGACCAGAAGAGGAAGGAATGTGGAAAGGCAGACACAGAATGACCTGGTCGCAGGAGCTAATAATCTATGGACATTACCAGAAAACGTGGTGAAGGTGATTCTCAAAAATGGCTTTTCATACCACTTGGAATAACTCTTCTTGCATATTGTCAGTGAAATTTATGTATGTTTTTAACTGTACAGTTTGAGTAAAGGAGATGTACATGAAACAAAAAGAATTAATAGATTTTAATTAATTTTAATAGAATTAACATGACCTAAATTTTAAAAGAATATCAAATGTATGCAGCAATATTGTGTTTATTTTGTTTAAAAATTTTCATAAATGAAAAACAACATCAGAAAATGAATTACTAAGTAAAATAAAAAATTTTTTCTCTCTGGAAAAATAAAGCAAGTTGCGCAAAACTTTAAACACACAAAATATGTAAACACATACTCTGCATGTTAATGTGTAGGACTGTGGGTGGGAGACACACCAGCTCTGGGAGAGCGGTAAACACTGACTTGTCCTGAGTTGGCAACAGGGATGAAAGTTGGAAAAGCTGCCAGTTACTGATCAAAGGTGGGGTGTTTGAGACCCACTGTTACAAGGGGTTGTTGTTTAGCTTCCAGGTTTTTATAGGAGATGACAGGCTGCCTTCCTGGGCTGGTCACCGTCGATAAGGGGTTGGTTTCCTGGGCGTGCTGCTGCCCACTGTGAGTTGGGCTCTATTTTTATACTGGTTTGGCTATCATCCATGTGTATATTCAGTCTCTCAGAGGGTGTTTATTCCCCAGCTGTCTCCCTGCAGGGTCGCTGGAAACCTCGGCCTGGACAAACGTCCATGGTTCCTGTGGAGTGACCCTGCCACAGGCCCTCTCTGTCCCCAAGTGCTGGGACCCACGCCTCCCCTCAGGTCTGCAGGCCCAGGGCTGACAAGGCACCCCACTGCTCCCAGCCTCAGGCCAGTGTGCTGTCCAGGACTCTGGGGCTGGGGCTCCCAGGGAAGATGAGTCTCTGGAGACCGCTGCTGCTGGACTCAGGAGACTGAAACTCTCCAGAGGACTCTGGATGCATCCTGGCATCCCTGGCTGCAGGAGATGCATGGTTTTGGGCATCAGAACCTACCCCCCAGTAAGTAGGTGAGCATAAATTGTGTGAGTCTGTGTGCCTGAGGCCAAACAAACTAAAATGTAGGCATTTGGAGCAGAGAAAGGTTTATTGCAGGATTAAGCAAGGGGAATGGGTGGCTTGTGTAGTCCTCAAATGCTGAACTCTCTGAAGGATTTCAGCAAACATCTTAAAAAATATTCATTTATTTGGCAGTACCATATCTTAGTGGCGGCACGCAGGACCTGCAGACTCTTCACTGCAGTATGCATGATCTTCAGTTGCAGTTGCAGCATGGAGAATCTAGTTCCCTGACCAGGAAACAAACCAAGGCCCCCAGCATTGGGAGCATGGAGTCTAAGCCACTGGACCACCAGGGAAGTCCCAGCAAAGCATTTTGAAAGGCCAGGGTAGGGAGGGTGTCCCCAGGGTCTGTGGTCAGCTCGTTTGCAATTCTCTGATTGGTTGATGGTGAGGGGTCACAGGGGTTCACAGTATCAGTCCTTAGGCCCCTAGGTCTGGGGCTCTTAATCAAGTGTGAGTTTCTCCCATTTGGTGGTGGTTTTTTAACATATACTTAACATATTTTAACATAATACTCTTTAACATAATACTTCCTGCAAACCCAGGAAGTTTTCCTGAGATGCTGTGATCTGGAAACTTCACAGAGGAGCTACAGCAGCGGGGTGTGGGGGAGGCGGTCTGTCCTAGGAAGGCCCCGCAAGGTCTCAGCAGCACAAACCAAGGTCTTCGACCTGCTTCCTCTTCCCCCCACATGCCCACTTGAACTTGAAATTCATTACACCAATCTTCAGGTGTCAGTGCCACTTCCCGCCTTGTGGCGGGGCAGCCTGGCTCGAGGGGTGACCTCAGCCCTGGGGGACATGACCAGGGTAGGGGGGTCCCTGCGACCCGGCTCACTAGAGCTGCCTTTTGCGGAGACGATGCTAGAAAACTGAAAGAAAGAGCGTGAGGTCTGCCGACTTTGTGCTCCAGGGAACACACGTTCTCCAGGGGACACACTGAACTGACAGTGGCGGAGAAGGGAGATGAAAGCGGCCGAGGGAAACCTGGATGTACCTCCAAGTGTCCTGAGCAGACAGCAGAAGGTGATCTCATTTGTACAAAACACACCCTGCTCCACAGGCTGGAGAAGAACACATCAGATCATCAGCACTGCTTCTCTAGGGTGGTGAGGTATTTGCCTGTGTCTTCTCACTTTTCACCAACAGTAAAGAATCTGGAATCCAGTATGCCCATCTGGAGCCCAGCCCTACCTCTGTATGACCTGGGCAATTACTGTCACCTCTCAGTGTCTGGTTCAGGCAGTAAAGAACCTGCCTGCAATGCAGAAGACATAAGAGACTCGGGTTCAGTCCCCGAGTTGGGAAGATCCCTTGGAGGAGGAAATGGCTACCCACTCCAGTTTTCTTGTCTGGAGAATTCCATGGACAGAGGAGCCTGGCAGGCCACAGGCCATGGGGTCACAAAGAGTTGGACACGACTAAGCGACTAACACACACATTCAGTGCCTGATGTCCTTGTCTGTAAAGTGGGAGCCACCAGGGTTCCTGGCTCGGAGGACAAATGAGAGGACTGAGGGGGTGGATTTACACAGGGGGCTTCAGACACTACAGACCCTCCTGCTGTGCTCAGAATTTTTCTGTTATTGCTGTTTCCAAGGCCAAACCCTCTTCTCAGTAAAAGAGGATTGCATCAGCGGAACCACAGGGTGTCCTGCCTCCCCTCTAACCCAGACACTCTCTGTGCTGTGTGCTGTGACAGGGCCCTGCAAAACCCTGCTAAGGTCCCCCACCTGGGCCTCCAAACTGGCCCCCAGGTGGGGATTCCGACCACAGGTGGGAACCCAGCAAGGAGGAAGCAAGATTGCAGCAGCCAGCAGAGGGCGCCAGAGGCGAACCCAGCCGAAGCGGGCCGTTAACCGCGAGCATCTTTTTCCCTCCAGCGAAGCGAACCCCGAGCCTTCCTGTTTGAGCGCCTGGGGGAGAATTTCTGGAAAGCGATGTGACCCTCACCTGTTTTCAAGTGGTCATCTAACACTTTCACCGTTATGTAATCGTTGCAGGGGTTGGCATATTGTAAATAGTAACGTGTTAAAATAAAAGGGCTACATCATTAGTTTAACTATAACCCAGGAAATATTAATACCGCCAGGAATTGATACTAGGATGAATTTAAAAATATAAGAACAAGCTCTTTATTAGACAGTCTGCATGTTTCCTCTTTTTCTTTGTATTTTCAGTCCCACCCTGCCATAAATGTATAATAATATGATATGCTTTTAAAAGTATACTTCTCTCTACAAAGATACAAATGAAAATTATAAAACATAATTTCATAAAATTAAAATGTGGACTTCCCTGGTGGTCCATTGGTTAAGACTCCGCACTTCCAATTCAGGGACTGTGGGTTCAATCCGTGGTTAGAGAATTAAGATCCCATGGGCCACACAGCAAGGCTGAAAAACTTAACAAAATAAAATATCTTATTTCCTGAGACCCTAGAGATCTGAAGTGTTCATTTTTCTTTGGAATTGAATTAACACTATAATAATGTTAACACAGTACTGATACAAACTGTACAAGTTTTGATAGTAAAATTTGAAATGATCAAATTGCCTCTCTAAACAAATCTTAAATTTTATACCAGAATATAGCTGATTAACAAAGTTGTGTTAACGAATAGTCTCTTTGTTTGGCACTTCAGAAGTGTTTACACGCTGGGATGGCACCTCTAGGGAGGAGCTGGCTGGGTAAGAAGTGGCTTTTTCTTGACAAAAGACTCTGTCAGGGAGAAAAATGTTTTCCTCTGCCCTTCTAGGTTCTTCTGGCTGGTCTAAGAGAGACAGAGTAACAGGAGAAAATAAGTACAGTTTAATGTTGAAACCATTTACCTCAGATAGGGACTTGAACTCGGCCAAAACCCATGGTCTTCCAACTAAAATCACAGACCTGGTTTCAGCACCTGATGGAGCTCAGGTTCTTAATGTCTCATCGCAGAAAGCATTCAGTGAGAGACAAAATGATAGATAAGAAGTGGATTTATTCAGAGAGAAACACATTCCACAGACAGAGTGTGGGCTGTGTCAGAGGGTGAGTATGGCCTTGAGATGTCATGTGGTGAGTTTTCAAGGGCTGGGTGGTTTCACAGGCTAAACCACAGGCTAATGAGGGGAAGATTATTCCAATTGTTCTGGGGAAGGGGCAGAGATTTCCAGGGATTGGGCTACCACTCACTTTCTTTTCCCCCCAAGTTCTTCACTATTCTGTTTTATATATATATATACATATGTATAAAATTAAATTTATTTATTTATTTTAATTGGAGGATACTGGCAATATTGTGATTGTTTTTGCCATGCATCAACATGAACCGGCCATGGGTATATATGTGCCCCCCCAATCCTGAACCCCCCTCCCACCTTCCTTTCTAACTGGCTTTGGGTCCCCTGCTTCATACATAGACTTTTTGATCTTTGACGGTTGACTTTAGAACTCTCATGGTGCCTCTGGGTGTGTCATTTAGCTTGCTGATGTGTTACAGTGATGTGTTACTGAGGACCAAGGTCTAGGCCTCTGAGTCATCTAGGTTGTGCCCTGCTCCTTCCCTCCTGTTTCAATATCAGAGACTTCCTGGGGGTCCAGTAGCTAGCACTTTGGGTTCCCAATGCAGGGAGCCTGGGTTCCATTCCTTGTCAGGGAACTAGATCCCACATGCCACAACTAAGACCTGGGACAACCAAATAAATAAATAGGACACAATGGATACTCTTTAAGGCCCATCCAGCATTAATACTCTAGTCTTTTCTTCAGCCTTTTTACTCTGAGTGTGGTCCTCAAACCTGCAGCAGAGACTGCCTGGGAGGAGAAATGCAGACCCAGACCCCACCCCAGCGCCACTGACCCCTTGTTCATCATTCAGTTTTGTTTGACTCTCTGTGACCCCAGGGACTGCAACACGTCAGGCTTCCCTGTCCTTCACTATCTCTTGGAGTCTGTTGCTCAGACTCATGTCCATTGATTCGATGATGCCATCCAATCATCTCATTCTGTCACCCGCTTCTCCTCCTGCCCTCAATCTTTCCCAGCATCAGGGTCTTTTCCAATGCGTCAGCTCTTCGCATCAGGTGGCCAGAGTAGTAGAGCTTCAGCTTAGGCATCAGTCCTTCCAATGAATATTCAGGACTGATTTCCTTTAGGATGGATTGGTTTGATCTCCTTGCTGTCCAAGGGACTCTCAGGAGCCTTCTTCAACACCACAGTTCGAAAGCATTGATTCTTCAGCACTCAGCCTTCTTTATGGTCCAACTGTCACATCTGTACACATGAGATGCTTTTTAAAAACATATTCGGGTAATCTGCAGATGCTCTCCTACATAAATTTGAGGCTCCTCAGAGGGAAGAATGAAACAACCCACATGAATATAAATACATACGTTTTATAGACTTGAGGGGCTAGGTGCCCCCTGGCATCGTGGAGAAACAATGTCTTCATTTCTGAGCCATTTCTTACATCTGACTCCATGGAATTTCTGCAAGTTCAGTGTTTCGTTCCTAGAAACAACAGATACTCACAATCCATTTTCTGGTTGACAGGTGAGCAGATGAGCAGAGTTGGATAATCCTATGTCCTCATCACCTGATGTAAAATTATGAGCTTTTATTCCACCTCCTCTGGAACCAGGCAGAAGTAATTTGCAGACTCCTCTCTGCCACTCGTTAGCCACTTAGCCCTGTGCAATTTACTCAGCTAACAGACTCAGTAAACTACACGGAAGAAACAGATTAGGAATCATCCAGGGTTGTTTCAAGGATTATGAACTCCCAGAGGAAAGCCCTTGGTAGAGTCCTGGAATAAGGTGGAGGTTGGTGATGTGATGGAAAGAGAATATTGTTACATTAAATCAAAGGCAGTGATGTGACATTTTTATGGCTGTTGTATTAGTCAGCTTGGGCTGCTATTACAAAATATGTCAAAGACGGAGTGTCTTAAACAACAGAAATTAACTTTGTCACGGTTCTGGAGGCTGGAATTCTCAGGGAAGGTGCCAGCTGACCCAGTTCCCGGCGAGGACTCTCTTCCTGGTGTGTGGACAGCCGTCGTTTTGCTGTGTGCTTGCAGGGCCTTTCGCAGTCACGCGTGGGCCCGGAGATCTCTCTTCCCCTGTTAGAGCCACCACTCTCGTCAGGTTCCACCCTCGTGACCTCATGACACATTGCTGCTGCTGCTAAGTCACTTCAGTCGTGTTCGACTCTGTGTGACCCCATAGACAGCAGCCCACCAGGCTCCCCTGTCCCTGGGATTCTCCAGGCAAAAATACTGGAGTGGGTTGCCATTTCCTTCTCCAGTGTATGAAAGTGAAAAGTGAAAGTGAAGTCTCTCAGTCGTGTCTGACTCTTAGCGACCCCATGGACTGCAGCCCACGAGGCTCCTCTGTCCATGGGATTTTCCAGGCAAGAGTACTGGAGTGGGTTGCCATTGCCTTCTCCGCATGACATGTTAATTACCTCCAAATTACCTCCTCTCCTGGAGCTTCTCTTGTGGTTCAGATGGTAAAGAATCTGCCTGCAATGTGGGAGACTCGGGTTCAATTCCTGCCTTGGGAAGATCCCCTGGAGAAGGAAATGGCAACCCACTCCAATATTCTTACCTTGAGAATCCCATGGACAGAGGAGCATGGCAGGCTACAGTCCACGGGGTCACAAAAAGTCAGGTACGACTGAACTGACTTGGCATGGCATATTTCATGTTAAGATTCTTGTTATGAATTTTTTTAAAATGTGTATTTATTTATTTTTAGCTGCACTGGATCTATGTTGCTGCTGCGGGCTTTCTCTAGTTTCAGTGAATGGGGGCTACTCTCTAGTTGCAGTGCATGGGCTTCTCACCGCAGTGGCTTCTCTTGTGGAGCACAGGTTTCAGTGGGTATGGCTCGAGGGATCTGTGGCACAGGGGTTCCGTTGCTTCTCGGGCACATGGAACCTTCCCGGACCAGGGACTGAACCCGTGTCCCATGCATTGGCTGGCAGATTCTTAATCTCTGGACCAGCAGGGAAGCCTTCAGGCATTGTTTCTGAAGCTCTGCCACAGCACAACTGAAGCGACTTGGGACGCATGCACACACAGCATGGAAATGCCTGTGCTCTGGACAGAGCCTTTCACTTTGATTCTTTTAATCCCAGTGGATGAAAAATGGAAGACACCAAGAAAGAGATAGGTAAACAGTTTTGTAGGCATGTTATTCCCTATGAAATGTAACCCACAGAAGACAGGTGAAAGCTACAAGGGTGGCTTTGCAAGTGGACAACTTCAAAGTGTTCCCCAAATCCCTGACAACTACACAGTGGTTTTACCTGCTGTCGGAGGTGAATCTTTGGAGGGTGTTTTCTAGCTATTGGCTCTAGCAGTGGGGAGATGCTATGGGTCTGTGTAAACAATAACTTCCGGGAGCTGAATTGCTATGGATATATTATTACTAACCGAAGTCCATACTTTACTCAGATTCCTTAGTTCTTGCTTAAGGTCCCTTTTCTGTCCCAGGGTCCCACTCAAGCACCATGGCACATTCTGTCCTCATTTATCTTAGGCTCCTCTTGGCTGTGACAATTTCTCAGAATGTTCTTGTTTGGGTTGAAGTTGACAGATTTGAAGAGTGCTTATCAGGTATTTTCATAGAATATTTCTCCATTGGGATTTGCCTGATGTTTTTCAGATGATTAGACTGCAGGGTTATGGGTTTTGGGGAGGAAGACCACAGAGCTAAAGTGCCATTTTCATTACATCCTATCAAGATGCCCTTGTTCCCCAAAATCCCTGTCCCTCTGGAACCTCAGGATGTGACCTGATTTGGAAATATGGTCTTTGCAGATGTGATGAGGTTAAGATGAGGTCACATGGGTTAGAGTGGGCTCTGATCCAGTGATCGGTGTCCTTTAAGGAGAGAAAACAGAGACACAGAGGCAGAGATTGGAATTATGCTGCCAGAGGCCAAGAGATGCCAACAACTCCCAGAAGCCAGGAGAGCGCCCTGGAGCAGATGCTTCCTAAGCCCCAGAGAAGCAACCAGCCCTGTCAGCTCCTGCATTTTAGACTTCTGGCCTTCAGCACTACGAGAGAATACACTGCTGTTGGTTTACGCCACCAGTTACAGCACCCCTAGGGACATACTTAAGTACATACTATGGGCCTGATTTATCTCTGTTGGTGTTAACCTTGGTCACTGGGCTGAGGTAGTTTTTGCCAGGTTTCTCTGCTATAAAGTCACTGTCTCCTCCTCCACACACACACACCCTTCCATGATGTGCTCTTTGGAAGGAAGTCCCTGTGCACAGTCCCATTGTACTTTAAAAATTAATAAATTAATAAATTAATTAATTTTTGGCTGCCCTGGGTCTTTGTTGCTGTGTGCAGACTACTCTCTAGTCACGGCTCCCGGGCTCTAGAGTGTGGGCTCCGTAGTTGTGGTGAGTGGGCTCGGTTGCTCTGCTGCATGTGGAAACGTCCCAGACCAGGGATTGAACCTGTGTCTCCTGCGTTGGCAGGAGGATTCTTAACCATTGGACCACCAGGGAAGTCCCCACAGTCCTTTAAAGAGTTGTGAATGCTCCATTTCACAGGAGGGTTTATTTGAAGGCTCTTGAGAGTCCCTTGAACAGCAAGGAGATCAAACCAGTTAATCCTAAAGGAAACCAACTCTGAATATTCATTGGAAGGACTGATGCTGAAGTTGAAGCTCCAATACTTTGGCTACCTGATGTGAAGAACTGAGTCATTGGAGAAGACTCCGATGCTGGGAAAGATTGAAGGCAGGAGGAGAAGGGGATGACAGAGGATGAAATGGTTGGATGGCATCACTGACTCAATGGACACAAGTTTGAGCAAACTCCAGGAGATGGTGAAGGACAGGGAAGCCTGGCGTGCTGTAGTCCATGGGGTCACAAAGAGTGGAACACAACTAAGCAACTAAACAACAATCGTGAAAGAGACTTTTCTCCTTCCAGTATTCTCATATATGTTATTACCAACATAAAAGACTGATCATATCTGTTGAAGGACTTAAGTGTAACAACTTTTAAAATTCCTTTAATTAATCATATTAGCTTTATCCCCATGTGATTTCTTTGGACCGTCTGGAATTATGACCATGAATGATGCTTTGGTCTCTTCTCAAAAGTTATACATCACATTTCTGTTTCATGACTTCTAACATTGGCCAGGATACCAGAAGACTATTAAAGAGCTGGGCTTGGAGATCTAGCATACATCGTAGCATTTTTGTCTGGTGGGACCCGCCATGTAACTCTGGTGGGACTCTTGCCAGTGACAGACAGCACCCAACTTTTCTGGTATAGAGTTGAGCCAAAGGTTTCGGGTCCAGCCAAACAAGACCCTATTTCCCTGGCCAGGGTGATTGTTCCAAAGGCAGGCAGGAAACCTAAACAGGGCCAACCAATTTTCTCTGTTTTTGGTTTGTTTGGTCCCAAAGAGAAGTGGGGAGGGTCTTATTATCTGGATCACAAGGTAGGAAAGATGGGAATGAGGATTGGGGGAGGCCACCCTCCTGAACAGGCAATGAGAGGCTGCCTACAGAGAAAGATGAGGCTGAGGAGTGAAGAGCAAATAGTGGGGAGGGGACTACTGTAGTGGTCCAGATTAAGACTCTGCCTTCCAGTGCAAGGGACTCAGGTTCGATCCCTGGTGGGGGAACTAAGATACCGCATGCCACTGCCGGGCAACTAAGCTGAGTGCTGCAACTAGAGAGAAGCTTGCATGCCATGATGAAAGACTCGTGGAACTAAGATCCCATGTGCCTCAATGAAGGCAAGACGCCATGAACCCAATAAAATAAAATAAAAATTAATTAATTTTTTAAATGGTGGAGAGAAGAGGGCGGGGAAGACAGATGGGGAGGCAGAACACTCATGACCTTGTTGTAAATTCCTGAAGCCAGACTTCCAGCTGTGTGACCCTCCCAGGATTTATGTTTTCCTTTTTCTAAAGTTGGGCCTCTTACGACAGAGGGAACTTTGACTGTTACTGAATCACTCTTGTCTTGGTGGCTAACTTTTCTTACGCAATTACCGTGTACCAACCAGGCTGAGAGCACATAGTCCATCTATACCATCTCATTTTTTAAAAAAGATACATTCTTTCTTTTGGCCACCTGACTTGTGGGATCTTAGTTCCCCAACCAAGGACTGAACCCTGGTTGCTGGCAGTGAAAAGTGCAGAGTTCCAACCACTGGACCATACCATCTCATTCAATCCTCACCACAGAGGGCAGTTGTAGATACCATTTCAAGTTCACAGATGGGAAAACTGAGGTTCTGAGGGACCAGCAAGTTGCTGGTGATCTCCCCATAGACCCTGGTGATGTCTCCTGAGCCCAGGTTTGCTGACACACAGCCTCTTAGTCCCCTTGCCAACAAACACTTGGCACTGGCTGTTTGCCTCTATCAGGATGCAGTCCCTGGCCACTGCAGCCCCAACCTTCATCACACCCTGAAAGGATTTCAGAGCGGAGATCAGGAATGAGGCTGTCTGCTCTGGGAAAATCCTGGCAGAACAAGTCTTCAGAAGATATTCTCAGGAGAAGATTTTATGAGCCTCATGTCTAGAAAAGCACTAAAATCATGAAGGGGGACATCTGCTCCTGACCAGCAGCAAACCTTTGCCAAAGAGTGTGCTTGACTGCACACTGCCCCCTTCACTAAAATCGTGCGTAATACTGACCACCCACCTCCCATTTTCGGAGCAGTTCCTCGGAGCTCTCTGAAATGTCACCTTGCAGGCTATAGTCCTCATATTGCCCACAATAAAACAACTCACAACTCTCTCACGGAGCATTTTAAAAATCAACGCCCTTATCCAGCTGATGGATAAACATCCAAGACCAGGGAACCTGAGTCCTGGCGCTTGAAAATGCGGCCTTGTGCGCTATCCTGGCAGAGTCTAAGTTAAAGAACGGGCGCACGCGGGCGGGGTGGGGCGGGAAGAAGAGCCTCCGTACAGTCAAGTCCAGTCTCCCAGCCTGTGTGCAGAGCAGGCGCTCGGGGAGCCGGAGGTGTCTGGCTGTGGGCCCTCAGTGGCCAGCCCGCCAGCGCTTCCACGCGGCTCTCAGACCCCAAGCCCTGGGAGGCGCGGAGCCGGCGAGCCTGGCTCCCGAGGGTCGGAGGACCCAGTCCCCGCCGCGCTTTCCACTTTCTGTTTCTTTCCGGAGCTTCCTTCAACTTTGTATTCGAAGTCCCGGAGTTGGCAGGCCTTTGCCAGCGAAGCGGCGACCTGGGCCGGGCGGCGGGGGCGCGCCCAAGGTGGGCGGTGGGCGGCAGGCGGCCCGGGGCGGGGACTGGAGCGCGGCTGGCCGGGCCGGTCCTCCCCTCAGCCTCCTGCGCGCGCCCCGCGGCTGGCGCCCGGCACATGGAGGCGGCCGAGGAGCTTACACCCGGGCCGGGAGGCCGGGCGCTCAACCCGGAGCGCCGCGCCCCGCGCTGTCTGCGGCTGGCCGACCTCCGGCGGGAGCTGCGGGCGCTCCTGTTCCTGGCGGGCCCCGCGGTGAGTAGGGGGCCTCACCGGGGGCTGGTACCGGGGGCGGGGGCCCCGGGGCGCAGAGCTAGCGGGAGGCGGCGGGCGGGCGCGCGCGGTGCCACGGTCCTAGGAGCCTGGAGGCAGGCAGGTCCCGGCGCCTCCGCGTGCGCCCGGGCCGCGCTGGCCGCCCTGCGCGGCTGGCCCGCTAGGGCGCGGGACCGGCCCCGTCCAGTCTCCCGCTCCGGAGCCCTCTCTGGATGAGGGCTCCCGAGGAGCAGGCAGAAGCCACCAAAACCGCAAAACACTGCGGAGAACACCGAAAACTAGCCGTCGATTCCGGCCGTGAACGCGCTTCTCTGGAGTAACTCCAGGCGGGGAGCGGTGTCCCTTAGACCCACATCTTCAGGACGATTTCTTCGGAATTGTATAAACCACCTCTGCCCAGGGAAACTAGCGGCATCCTGCCCCACACGCCCTCCCCCAATTCTTGTGTTCAAAACGTTTTTGATGTGGTTCTCTTTGGGGCTGAGGGTTTTGTTTTTTTTTTCTTTCTCCTTATCATTGTCAGTTTAGGACTCTCTGTGTTGTCTATTTAAAGGTAATTAGAATTTTGAAACCACAACACCCACAAAACAGAATCTCATCGTTGTTCTCCTGTCAGTTTGGGTGATTTTCAAATCAACAGGGTAGGGGAGCCCTTTCTTCAGACAAGAAGAACCTGGGATGGGTCTAAGGGGAGAATAAGCTTTTGGACTGGAGAAGGGACTGGCTCCCCACTCCAGTATTCTTGCCTGGAGAATCCCATGGACAGAGGAGCCTGGTGGGCTCCATTGGGTCACAAAGTGTCAGACACGACTGAGCGACTAACACACAAGCTTTTGGGTGCGGGGGTGATGAGACATTCTGCACCTGCAGAGGCTGAGGCAGACAGGAGTGACCCGATGGTGACCCCACTGTTTGTGGGATCCTGGGATGCCTGTTGTGTTGTACCTGGTGGCATGGATGAGGCTGGGAGAAAGCCATGGCTTGAAAATCCATGTAGCGGGGAGCTGTTGGCAGCCAGAGGGAAAAGAACACCTCGTTAGGAATCTCAGTTGTGGGTCCAGTTCTCTGCTTTGATCTCAGAAGGGAGGTTTGGAAACGGCTACGTGAACCTGAGTCGGCTGGTAACCTCTTCCGGCTTCTGCTTATCCATCCATAAAATGCGGATAATAATACCATGCTTGGCCCAACATTATCTCACAGGTCACTGTGAGAAGGATCTCTGTAAGGCTTCCCAGGTGGCTCAGCAGTAAAGAATCTGCCTGCCAAAAAAAAAAAAAAAGAATCTGCCTGCCAATGCAGGAGACGCGGGTTCGATCCCTGGGTTGGGAAGTTTCCCTGGAGGAGGAAATGGCAACCCACTCGTTTTCTTGCCTGGGAAATCCCATGGACAGGGGAGCCTGGGTCCATGAGGTCACAGAGTCGGACAAGACTTGAGCAACTAAACACGCAAAACTGCTATTGTTCTGTTAAGCCCCTTCAGTTGTGTCCGACTTGCGACCCCATGGACCCCGCCAAGCTCCTCTGTCCACGGGATTTCCCAGGCAAGAACACTGGAGTGGGTTGCCATTTCCTTCCCCAGGGGATCTTCCTGACCAGGGATAAAAACCTTATCTCTTATGTCTCCTACATTGGCAGGTGAGTTCTTTACCTGAGTTCTAACACCACCTGGGAAGCCCCCCGAAAATGAATAACTACACAAGGTAGCCTCTGAGATGCAGCACTCCCAGGGCAGGCCCCTGTCTCTGCTGGCCCCCAGAGTCACCCAGTCCCCTTGATGGACCTGTTGGCCTGCAGGGATGGTGAGCACAGGGCTGACATGCCATCCCCCCACCCTTTCTCTCCGTACACCTGTGTGTGTGCCTGTGACGATGTTAATTATAAATATAATCTGTGTTCCTTGTAGAAAAAACAGAAAACTGAGACGAATGAAAGGAAAAAAATCTCTGAAATGATCTGAGATCATCAGAGAGTTGGGAAATGTTCCTTGCAGCCATTTATGGGGCTGTTTCTGTCTGACTGCTTTATGCAGTCAGGTCGTAGAGTTCTGGCACCTGTTTAATTGTAATGGGTTGTATATGGGCCCCTCTTGGTCCCTCTCTGTCTATTCCCCTCTGCTCTGGGTTTTCTGTTTCCTGGGGGCACGAGGGAGGGGAGAGGTGCCCCTCATTGCCTGCTCAGGGTCCCCCTCTTCGCCTTCTGAGGCTCCACCATCCATTAGGTAGGACCCTGGTCTGGGGCTCCTCTCTCTGATTTTCTGTCTCCCGTTCACCTTGTCCCTTCCAGGGCTCTCATATCAACACTGACCCACGAGGATCCAATGTAGGAATCAGGTTGAGGGATTAGGACTTACCACGCCCGCAGTGAGCTTTAAATGAGGGCTGTAAAGAGAGAATAATGCAGAATAGAAAGGCAAGTGTGTGAGATGAGCCGTGCACATCTGAACAGAGGCTGGGCCACATTTTCCTTTAAAGATTTAGGTAAACTACATTTGTTGGGGCGGGAAGGCAGTTGTTGAAGTTACCTGGCCTCAGGCATTTCAGCTGAGCTTTCTCCTCGTCTTTAAGCTTCTCTTCACCAGACTGAACTGTCAGTCCTGAAGAATAATCTCAAAGAGGGATTGCGTGCTCCTCAGGGACACAGGCTGTGCAGTGCTTTGGTGAGGATAGAAAAGAGTTGGGGTAGCCAGGCTCAGACAGAGGGCAGTAGTTTCCATCTCCATGGAAACAGGCTCACCTGGGAGAGAGTTAAGAGGGTCTAGGGCTGCAGGGCGAAGACTAGTGACAATGCCCCCCAAGCAGAAGGGCATCTGAGAGACTGGCTTCCTGCCCACAAACCTGCAGGCTGATCTCTGACTGTTACCCTGTAGGTAGGGAACGAGGAGCCGGGCGTGTTCAGTGACGTTATATAAGATGTCGCAGGAGCAGATTTGCTGGAGGCAGAAGATAACCTTGCCTGAAGGTGGGAGCTCCTTGGCAGTCCAGTGGTTAGGACTCTGAGCTTTCACTGCCAAGGGCCCAGTTTCAGTCCCTGGCCAGGGAACTAAGATCCCACAAATCCAACTGCCCCCTGCCCTCACCTTTTCCCAGCCCTAGCCATCCCTCACACCCAGCCCCCTCCTGCCTGGAACATTCTCCTAGACAGACAGGCCCCCTTCACTTACCTACTCACCATCCAGGTTTCGGCAGAAACTTCTGTGACTCCTGGGCTCCTGTGTTATCTGCAGTGCCTGTCTTGTGTGATCCGCTCTATTGCTCCATGTTGAACATCTTTCCCTGTGATGCCCTGGATTCCCTGAGGTGGGGCTGGAGCCATGGTGTTCACCTTACTCAGATCCATGCTCCCTGCTTGGCCTGTACTCGGTGCTCCAAAGGAGTGGACGAGAATCGACCTTCTGAGAGTCAGGTGATTGGGTCCTGACTGCACTTCTGGCCTGGCTGCATGACTGGGGGCTGGGTGTCCAGCCCGCCCTCCTGCCGGCACTTACCTCGGGTATGTGCACCCAGTGACCTGGCATCCTGCCAGGCTGACCTTTGCTGCTGATGCTGACCTTCCTGGCATCCCTGGACGGGGTGAGGATGGACCCTCAAGGACTGGGCAGGCTCACACCTGCTGTCCTGCTGGCATCCGGCCCCAGAGGGCACTCTCCCAAAGCCTCTTGGCCAGAAGATGAGGGTCTCCATGAAAGGAGGCAGAGACATGCATAGACAGCCCAGCAATCTCTCTTGTCCACGTAGCCCTGTCTGGACCGCAGGCAGGAGTCCTTGAAGTGCTGGGGGAACAGCCTGTGGGCCCAGCAGCAAGCCCCTGTAGGTTCTCTAGGTCTGGACCTTGATGGTCCCCTCTTGATTGAATGAGTATAGCTGAGTGGGGGGGGCGGGGAAGTATGCTGAAAGACAGATCCCTCAGCCCCATGGACATCTGGACTCTGTTGCTTTAAGTTGGACTGGGCATGGGTCTTCTGACCAACACCCTCAGGTGGTCTCAGGTGTGTGGTCAGCAAACATGAACTCTGGAGCCAGGACCCCCGCCGTCCCAGAGGCCGGGGCATGGGAAGTCTCGCCATTCAAGGACTGCACCACTGGGCTGACTCACCTTCAACCCAACAGTTGAGTGGATTAGCTCTGCAGGAGACGTGGGTTTGATTCCTGGGTCAGGAAGATCCCCTAGAGGAGGAAATGGCAACGCATTCCAGTATTCTTGCCCGGGAAATCCCATGGCCAGAGGAGCCTGGCGGGCTACAGCCTATAGGGTCACAAAGAGTCAGACACGACTGAGCACACACCACACACATGCACTCGTGGATTAGCTCAGCTAGATTTCCCAGCCTCTGCTCTGAGAGGGTCAACTGATCCCACCCGTGCACTGGGCATTCACCCTAAGAAAATGTCTGGCCCCACCCAAGTAAGAAAGACATTCCGTGCAGTGCGATTTGTATCAGCAAAACATGGGAAGCAGCCCAGAGACCTGACCATGGAGACGAGTGCATTTTCCTGTGAAGCCACGAAACAGCTTACATGTGGCCTGCAGAGTGACTGGACACTGTGTTCTGGAAATATTGAAGTCCCATGGAAAAAGGGAAAAACAGATCTATGACTATAGTTTGCAACAGTTTATGACAGTTCAGTTCAGTTGCTCAGTCGTGTCCAACTCTTTGCGACCCCATGGTCTGCAGCACACCAGGCTTCCCTGCCCGTCACCATCTCCCAGAGCTTGCTCAAACTCATGTCCATTGAGTCGGTGATGCCATCCAACCATCTCATCCTCTGTCATCCCCTTTTCCTCCTGCCTTCAATCTTTCCCAGCATCAGGGTCTTTTCAAATGAGTCAGTTCTTTGCATCAGGTGGCCAAAAGATTGGAGTGTCAGCTTCAGCATTAGTCCTTCCAATGAATATTCAGGACTGATTTCCTTTAGGATGGACTGGTTGGATCTCCTTGCTGTCCAAGGGACTCTGAAGAGTCTTCTCCAACACCATAGTTCAAAAGCATCAGTTCTTCGGCACTCAGCTTTCTTTATGGTCCAACTCTCACATCCATACATGACTACTGGAAAAACCATAGCTTTGACTAGGTAGACCTTTGTTTGCAAAGTAATGTCTCTGCTTTTTAATATGCTGTCTAGGTTGGTCATAGCTTTTCTTCCAAGGAGCGTCTTTTAATTTCATGGCTGCAGTCACCATCTGTAGGGATTTTGGAGCCCTCCAAAATAAAGTTTCTCACTGTTTCCATTGTTTCCCCATCTATTTGCCATAAGTGATGGGACCAGATGCCATGATCTTCGTTTTCTGAATGTTGAGTTTTAAGCCTACTTTTTCACTCTCCTCCTTCACTTTCATCAAGAGGCTCTTCAATTCCTCTTTGCTTTCTGCCATAAGGGTGGTGTCATCTGCGTATCTGAGGTTATTGATATTTCTCCTGGCAATCTTGATTCCAGCTTGTGCTTCATCCAGTCCAGCATTTCTCATGATGTACTCTGCATGTAAGTTAAATAAGCAGGGTGACTATATGCAGCCTTGACGTACTCCTTTCCCGATTTGGAACCAGTCCGTTGTTCCATGTCCGGTTCTAACTGTTGTTTCTTGACCTGCATACAGATTTCTCAGGAGGTAGGTAAGGTGGTCTAGTGTTCCCATCTCTTGAAGAATTTTCCACAGTGTTTGGTGATCCACACAGTCAAAGGCTTTGGCATAGTCAATAAAGCAGATGTAGTTTATGCACAAAAAGACTTAAACAAAACACTGAAAAGATTGATAGTGATGCTGAATTTACCCAAATAAGGGCCCTGTGACCTTTAAAGTTAATATAAATTCGCAATCAAAGAGACACCAACTCTGTGAATGAAACCACAGAATATCTGTAGGGTGGGGACAGCACTTAGTCGTGGCCAGTTCCTGGGAACAGGCCTACGGGGGCCCCTCGTTCTGACTTTAGGGTCTACAGAATTGGGCTTTTCATACCAACATTTTTCAAAATTTCTATTTATTTATTTTTGGCTGTGCTGGGTCTTCATTGCTGTGTGGGCTTTTCTCTAGTTGCAGTGCTGAGCGGGGGCTTCTCTCTAGTTGCGGTGCACAACTTTGGTCTCTGCGGTGGGGGAAGCAGGAACTGGGTCAAGGTTTGGAATTCGATGTGGAGGTGTATGCACCGTCGCCCCTGCACATGCATGCACACACACACACACTGGTGCACACATGGCTAAGAGCAGGCCTCTCATGGTCTGTCGATCTGGGTCCACCTGCGGAGATGCACCTGTCTGTCCCCAGGTGCAGGGAGGGAAAGCAGGTGGTCACCTGTACCGTCACCAGCAGGGCCAGGTCCAGTGCCCACGTGGCGATCTTGGGTGGTTGTGGCGCTGGCCGATGGCAGTGTGGGTTGACAGAGGTGAGGACTAGGGTCACTGGGAGCCTCACCCGAGCTCACCGGAGGAGCCTTTGCCCTCGAAGGACTGAACGGTAGCAGTGCTGGCTGGTCCTGCACAAGCTCCCTGAGCCCCAAGCGTGCACTTTGAGAAGGGCGTGTGGGGCTGACACGCGTCTTCAGGCTCTGATTCCATCTCCCCTCTTGAATCACAGGGGATCCCGGGAGAGACGGGCTTCCTGGGAAGTCCTGCATCTCCCGGGTCTGGCAGGTCACAGAAGGTGGTTTTTAATTAACCTGAGGAGTTAAGTCAGTGTCCAGAGGTGAGGCAGGAAGTTCTGGAATGGTGAAGGAGAATGGTGAAGGAGTCCGTGCTCCCCAAGCTGCATTTGCCCTCATATCGGAGGCTTTGTGGAATCTGAGATGCTTGGCAGACTGGTAATGATTCGCCCCAACATTCCAGACCCCACTGGCCTTCCACTGAGGTAGCCTCAGGTCCGCCTCAGGAGTTCCTCTCTGTGGACTGTTCTGCTGGCTGTTGAAAGCTCTTCTCTTCAGCCCTCAGGAGGAATCTGAAATAACAACGGGGTCATCCCAGGAGGCAGCCTCTAGAAATTTCAGGGAAAATAGGCATGCAGTCTACGGTATGAAAATCTCAGTGAAAAATAAATTTTAAAAGTTGGAAGTTCTCAAAAACAGGATACTAGTGGTAGGAAATGAACTTGTGTATTTTTCAAGAAGTCCACCCGAGGCTGCTCATTTGCCTGTGAGAGCTGGTGGAGGCTCCGTGCAAGCCAGACCTCCTTACCTCTGGTCCGAGCCCACCCCGGGAGGGTGGGGTCACCTGGGAGGCCCACCCCTCCCTTCCACTGCCGTGGGCCCTGGCCTGCAGCTTCATGTTTTCTGTCTCTTCCCAGTTCCTGGCCCAGTTGATGGTGTTCCTCATTGGTTTTGTGAGCTCTGTGTTCTGCGGGCACCTGGGGAAGCTAGAACTGGACGCCGTCACACTGGCAATTGCTGTACGTACGGGGCTCGCCAGCTCAGAGCTAGGAAGCCATCTGTGTGCTCATTTCTTCCTCCGGCTCTTACAGATGATCAGAGTGTAGGGGTTTCAGGGAAGACACATACGTGTCTGAATCTCTCACTGTTGGAGGCCACTGATCTGAAAGGGGTTTCACTGGACTAATCCCCAGGTGTGGGCAGGGCTGTGACCATGTTTCCATCCTTAGCCTACCTCTCCTTCCCCAGGGAACCGCCCCAGTTATGTGTTTCCACAGGCCCCAGGCTCCGGGTGGGATGTCTTTGGAGGGCCCAAATTCTGTCTGCCACTTCAGCTAGTTTCCCATCCCTGGAGCTCTGTCTCCCACCCTGACCCCACATCTGGGAGAAGGGAATTGTTCACCAGTAGAAACCCTCACGCCTCCCCCAGCCCTTGATTTGTCTCTTGTCCCGAGATGCCAGAATATGAAAACCTGGGTGCCTGGGTCCTAACCTGAAATTGGGAGGAGGGACTTCCCTGGTAGTCCAGTAGTTAAGAATCTGCCTTTCAGTGCAGGGGACATGGGCTGGATCCCTGGTGGGGATCCCTTGTTGCTCCACAACAAAGACCCAGCTCAGCCCACCCCCCAAATAATAATAAAACTTTAAAAAATTTAAATAATAAAAATTTTAAAAATCAGGGGGAACCAGTCCTCTCTGTACCCCAGACATGAGCCCCACAACCACAGAGAGATGTTGCCCTCAGCCGTGGTTGCTGGCCTGGGGGCCTTGCTGGCCTGTTCACTTGGGCCAGCAGATGTTTCGCTGAAGTTCTTGCCGCAGGTGTGTCCTCTGAAAGGCACACATCAGCCTCCCGCACCTGGTCCCTCGGGCATTTGAACCTGCCATCTCTGAGCTTGCAAGGTGCTGTGAACCATCCCCAGGGCCTCGTGGATTGCTTTGCTTTCAGGGAGGAGCATGGACAACCCTGGTTTAATTATCCTTTTTGGTCTTCTGATGTTTGGATATTTGGGGAACTCAGCAAGCTTCCCACAGATCCTTCTTGGCCACAGAAGTACAGGAAAGCTGGTGCTTCCAGGCTGGGCCTGGCGGGGACTACTGTACCCGGTGCCTCCTGCAGATTCGGGGGGTAGCAGGTGGAGGCAGGCAGGACCTCAGATTTCCCTGGTTTGGGGGTGCTGTGGACGCTGGAAGGCCTCTGGCACGAGTCTTGGCTCTGAGACTTGCTTGTGCTCTCGCAGAGTCCTTCAGGGCATTGTGTGGGTCATCACTAGCAAGTGGGCTCACCCAGGACTGCTCTGTGCCATGCTGCAGGCCCCTTAAGAAGGGCTCATGGTCCTCAGAACCTGGGAAAAAGGTGCCCAAGACCTGGGGAGCAAATGCCTAAGAAAGAATAATGCAGTGTGGTCACCACAGCCTTGAATGCCCTTTCCTCCCAGTACTGTGTCTGTCCTTTAATTCAGGGCATGGGGAGGTCTGTGCACAGGCTCCGGGGGGGCGTGCTGAGGGCTCCAGGGCTCTAACAGGCAGACGGGGAATCTGCCCCCAGCCTCCTCCCTGGTTTGTTCCCAGGTGGTCAACGTTACTGGTGTCTCGGTGGGTTTTGGCTTGTCTTCTGCTTGTGACACGCTCATCTCCCAGGTGAGTAGCAGCCCCAGGTCATGTCACTCCCCCCCAGTTTGGAGGGTGGAGTCCCCCAGGGCAAACCCTTGCACATTTTTCAGCTCTCCTGCTGCCTCCAAAGTGTGGCCGCAGGTCTCTCTGGTCTGGGAAGTGGTGTTTTTCTGCATGACTGCCCTACGCTGCTGCTACGTCTTGACAGATAGGGGATGTTTTGAAAAAGTCCCTTTTATCACTTCCAACATTGTGGAGCTTGGTATGTCCAAGCGTCCTCAAATGTGCATGTGTGTCAGAGTCACTTGGGGGCCCCCCATCAGCCATAAGCCTGAAGAACCAGGTCTCGGGGGTAGGGTGGGGAGTGTCCTGACTGGTTGTGTATGCCGGTCCCAGTGGCTAATTTCAAGCTGCCCAAGATGTCATTGAGCTGTCTGGGGAGGGATGTGCATGGTGGATTTTGTAAGCAATGGGAGCTGGCTCCAGTGCCTCCCCCATCCCCAAGTTTCTGCATCAGTAGGTCTGGGGATGGGGAGGCACAGGACATCATATTTCTAATAGGTTTCCAGGTGAGGCCACCCTGACTGCACATTAGGATTACATGGACATGGGGAGATTTTACAAATTATTGGTGTCTGGGACATACTCTGGACCAGTTAAATCCAGACTTATCTTTATCAAGCCCCTGTCATCAATGATTTAAAAATGTTCCCCAAATTCAACATCCATTTATGATAAAAACTCTTCAGAAAATAGGCACAGAAGGAACATACCTCAACATAATAAAGACCATACAGAAAAAGACCCTGGTTCTGGGAAAGATTGAAGTCAAGAGAAGGGAGCAACAGAGGATGAGATGGTTAGATAACATCACTGACTCAGTGGCATGAGCTTGCACAAACTCCGGGAGATGGTGAAGGACAGGAAGGCCTGGTGTGCTGCAGTCCATGGGGTTGCAAACAGTCAGACATGACCGAGTGACCAAACAACAATGATAAGGTCACAGCTAACATACTCAATGATGAAAAGCTGAAAGCTTTTCCTCTAAGATCAGGAACCAGACAAGGATGCCCTCTTGCTCCACTTTTATTCAACATAGTATTGGAAGTCCCAGCCATAGCAATCAGAGAAGAAAAAGAAATAGAAGAAATCCCAACTGGAAAGGAAGAAGTAAAACTGTCACTGTTTACAGATGACGTGATGCTATACATAGAAAATCCTAAAGACACCACCAGAAAATACCTGGAGTTCATCAATGAATTTGGTAAAGTTCTAGGACACAAAATTAATATGCAGAAACCTGTTGCATTTCTATACCCTAACAATGAAATATCAGAGAAATGTTCCTTAGGTGATTCTGATGAGCAGCCGAGTTTGAGAACCACTGATAGCTAAAATGTAGCAGTCTCTGGGGCCATCTGTCTCTTTATGAGGCGTGATTGGAGGCCTCTGGGGGACAGTGAGGGTGCCATTTCTGTGTTGCACGCAGACGTTTGGGAGCCAGAACAAGAAGCACGTGGGCGTCATCCTGCAGCGGAGCGTGCTGGTGCTGCTGCTATGCTGTCTGCCCTGCTGGGCACTCTTCCTCAACACCCAGCTCATCCTGCTGCTCTGCAGGCAGGACCCGGCCGTGTCCAGGTGAGATGGGCCACCCCCCGGCAGGATGCATCCATCCCGGCAGAAAGATGGTACCAGCCAGGTTCAGCCTCTGGGGGTTCCCAAGGCCAGGGACCAGGCCATGCGCCAGGAGCAGGTTAAGCTGTCCTCAGCTGATTCTCCATACCTGGCCCATGGGATAACATACCCAGTCCTCATTTGGGTAACTTTCAGATAAATAGTTTTGGGTGAAATATGATCTGCGAACACCCTCTACGTGAAATGGTGGTTCATGGTGTTGGTTCTCGGTTTTGTGATTCTTGGCCCTGGTTGATATTAAAATCACCTGAATGCTTTTAAAGCCCACTGCTGGGGAACTCCCTGGTGGTGCAACAGTTAGGACTCTGCTTTCACTGCCAAGGGCCCAGGTTCAATTCCTGGTTGGGGAACTAAGATCCTGAAAGCTGCATGGTGTGACAGAAAAAAGAAAACACACCCCCCCAACCTGGTCCCCTCCTCCAGCATTTTGTTCTTTTCATTTGTTTGTTAAAGTATTTATTTATTTGGCTGCATACGAGATCTTTGATCTTGGTTGCCACCTGTGGGATCTTTAGTTGCAGGATCTAGTTCCCTGACCAGGGATCGAACCCAGGCCCCCTGCATTGGGAACACAGAGTCTTAGCCACTGGATCACCAGGGAAGTCCCTAGCATTCTGGTTTAATTGGCCTGGGGTGCAGCCTGAGTGTCCACATCTTTTAAAGCTCCCTTAGATGATTATAAAATGTGACGCCAGGTTTGAGAACCACTGGTTTAGTTGATAAAGACCTTTTATGACTTTCTGCTCAACCAGTGGCTCTGAACCCAGGGGATGTTTGGAATGTTAGAAGACATTTCTGGACATCAGAACTGGTATGGGGATGTCGCTGCTGGTAGAAACCAGAGATGCTCCAGAACATCTTGAGATGCACAGGACTGCCCCCACGGCAAGAATTACCCAGCCAGGGTGCCCAGTTTGAACCCCCTGTCCTGGATCTGGAGAGACTGGGGAGAACCAAAAACGGTCACTCGGGTCGTAGGATGACACAGTCTGTGTAGATTCTGACAGTGCTATAGCAGCTTCAGCCTGTATGTTTAGGAAGAGCCAGGCATGTGAAAGGCAGTGTTGCTGTGTCCTGCCTACCTTCCTCTGAAAACAGAGCACTCTGTCACTTTTTTCCTCTTCCTTGCACAGGCTTACCCAGACCTACGTCATGATCTTCATTCCAGCTCTTCCTGTAAGTGTCCACGGGGTAAGGGGGTCCCTCCTTGAGGTTCATGGGTAAAAAGGCAGTGGAGATGCCTTGAGCTCAGGGATCTGGTTCAGCCCTGCGATGATGCCCACATGAGGAGTTGGCTCCTTCAAGGAAGCGTGGTTTTCATCACACTTGGGAAAGACACAAACCTTTGTCCCTCGAGAAACACCAGGGTCAAGAGGGCTGCGGAGGCCGGGATCCCCGCTCCTGCAGCAGAAGGGGCCTCTGCTCACCCACGGGGAGGAGCTCAGACTTCTATAGACGGTGAATCCTTGCCACCATGGACCCCCGGGGACCTGAAACTTTGAGGCTCTTGCTTGCTGAGCCTGAGGCACAGAACCCATGTGTGTGTTAGTGTTCAGGGGGGCCCTGCCTGGTTGATGAACAAGCACAGCTATTTCATTCAGTTTAAACACGCGGCCAGACTAGTCTGCTGAGAGGCTGTAACAAAATATCACAGAAACAGAAACCCATTTCTCACAGTCTCAGGGGCTGGCGGGTCCAAGGTCAAGGTGTCGGGGCTGGTTTCCTCTGAGGCCTCTCTCCTTGGCATGGAGACTCACCCCCAGTGTCGCTTGTCTGCCCAGAAGGACACCAGTCCTGCTGGGTCAGGCCCCCTGCCGCAGTGGCCCCATTTAAACTTAATTGACTTTGGGCTTTCCTGGTGGCTCAGATAGTAAACAATCTGCCTCCAATGCAGATTGGAGGGTCAAACCCAGGTTTGATCCCTGGATTGGGACGATCCCCTGGAGAAGGAGATGGCAACCCACTCCAGTATTCTTGCCTGGAGAATTCCATGGACGGAGGAGCCTGGCAGGCTGCAGTCCACAGGGTCTCAAAGAGTCAGAAACGACAAACATTTTCACTTTTAAAGACTTTATCGAATATGGTCACATTGGGTATGAGGGTTTCAGCATATGAACTGGGAGGGGGTGTAATTCAGACCTCAGAAGCAGTCATTTGCTCTCATAATTGGCATTGTGGTCTTTATTTTTCCTTTTAAACTGAATATTTTTTTCTAAGATTTTTTTTGGATATGGACCATTTATTTAACATCTTTATTGAATTTGTTACAGTATTGCTTCTGTTTTATGTTTTGGGTTTTTGTTTTTTTTGGCCCTGAGACATGTGGGATTGTAGCACTCCAACTAGGGACCAAGCTGGCACCCTGTGTGCTAGAAGGTGAAATCTTAACCACTGGACTGCCAGGGAAGCCCCTGAACTGAATATTCTTGAATTTTTTCCACAAAATAGGACTGCAGCCTAATCTATAGAGGGGGGCGCCCACCCAGAGTTTGCAGGGGCCTCCTGCACAGCCCAGTGCCCCCAGGAGAGTCCCAACCAAGCACCCAAGGAAACCACTCCTCCAGCCCCGCCAGGGGTGCCTGGATCGTGTTCTCCCATAAGAGAGATGTCTGGACTTGGGGTTCCCGCCTTGCCCCTGAGCCTCCCGAGAGGGCCCCTGCCTGGACCTCCTCTGGGAGTGGAGGGCAGGCAGGCCGAGGTCCCAGCTGTCCACTGTGAGGCCAGCCAGGGTGCTGACCTCTGTCCCCTGTTGTCTTGTAGGCGACCTTCCTCTACACGTTACAAGTGAAGTACCTGCTCAACCAGGTAACTTGACTCTCCTGTCCTGTGGGGTGAGGGCATCTCTCCTTTCAGGGGTCAGGGAGACCGGGTGGAGAGGCTCGCCTATCTGGAGCCCCTGTGGGGCGTTTCCCCGAGGGGTGCACGCAGGGCTGAGGAGTCAAGGAGAGGACAGGTTGTTATTGGCACTGGAAGAGTCGGATCTGGTTCCCATTTGGAAATATTGTTATTGGCGGGTCGGCAGGGAGGATTCTTGGCCCTGTACTGTCGCCTGGGGGGTCGGACCTTTCAGGTCCGGCCATCTGGGGATGTGAAAGCACCCCCTTCCCCACCATGGAAGGTGCCTCATGTCATCAGGACTCTTGGTGGGTGACTAACAGCAGTGGCCAGAGCCCGGCTCTGTAGGTGTGGATTCATGTGTGGGACCGTTGACTTCCTTCCAGAAGGACCAGATAAATAGGGTGCCAGGTGGTGGTAGGGTACCAGCCCATGGGGGCAGGCTCTCCCGGGCTTGTGTGAAGGGGACAGGATGGTGGAGAAGGAAGCTTTCTAACTATTTAACATCCTTAAAGTTAAGCTGTTATCCTGGTAATGGAACAACAACGTTTCACATTTTTATAGTATCAGAATTGTATACTTGAAATGCCTGTAAACAGGCAGAAACCAGCATGTGCCCTGGACTCTGAGCTGTCTCCTCATAGTTGGTTACCCCGTTTCAGGGCCTTTGCCCTGACTGTCAGCCCCCCAACAAACGTGGGGCTCCAGAGTGATCGAGTGAGGAGTGGGTGTGAGGACCCCTCCCTGAAGGCCCTGAGGCAGGAGATACGACCTGGAAGGAGTCCTGAGCCGAGGGGTCAGGAAGGTGACTCAAGTGGTGGAGGACCCCTGGGTTTCACGAGGTGGGAAGGAGAGGGGGGTGCAACCCAGACTGGGGGGAGGCATGCAGTGGGAGCCTGGACATGGAAGGGGGTTGCCCAGGCTGACTAGATGCAGGAGAGAAGGAAAAGATGGCACCGCTGCCTATGGGACACGTGAAGGATAGGTTACTGGGGTCACTAAAGGACAGAGGATGCAGAAAGGTGAGGGGCAGGCTTGTGAGGACACAGTGGGGGCTGTGCAAGGGGCCGGGGCCTGCGGGCCTTAGCCTCAGGCCCTCCTCGGTGCCTCTGCTGTTTCTCCTCTCTTTTCCCTTGGCGGGATCCCACCCAGACCCCCTCTGCCAGGTGGTCCCACAACCTCTACTTGAAATGCACATCAGGTCACCTGCCTCTCCTGCTGAAACAGACCAGGGCTCCCGGTGAACAGAGTGCTTGGCAAGGTCCTGGTCTGGCTTCTGAGCCCGCGGCCATGAGCCCGCAGCCATGAGCCCGCAAGACGCAGAGCAGCCAGGGGAGCGCAGGTCTCAGTGCACAGAACGGGGGAAAAGATCTGAAGGATGGTGTGGAGGGAGGGCGGAGCAGAGGAGCCGCAAGCAAGTGGCCAGCACCCGCCTGCCCTGCAGAGTGACCGAGCCCTCCCTCCCCAATTGCTGTGTCCAGAGATGTTGTGCCTTCCATGGGAAATCCAGACTGCTTTTTAAAATTAATTTATGAATGATGGCTGCACTGGGTCTTCATTGCTGCTCGAGGGCTTCCTCTAGTTGCGGGAAGGGGGCCCTAGCGCCCAGGCTCAGCAGCTGTGGTGCCTGGGCTCAGTTAGCCCATAGCATGTGGGATCTTCCAAGACCAGGGATTGAACCTGTGTACCCTGCATTGGCAGGTGGATACTTAACCACTGGACCACCAGGGGAGTCCCGAGATGTTTGATTTATACTGTGTTTTCAAAGAGCAGAATTTCAAACAGCCTGTGATTTTGGGCATGATGCTTTACAAGGAGGTAGTGCTTTTTAAAAATGGGGATATAGCTGATATACAATATTCTATACGTTACAGACGTACAATATAGTGATTCACAATTTTTAATTCCCAAGTATCGTTTTTATAAAATATTGGCTACATTCCCTGTGTTGTGCAGTAGGTCCTTGTAGATTATTTAACTCACACATATTAATAGTGGTTTCTACCTTCTAATTCCCTCCTCCTATATTGCCCCTCCCCCCTCTCTCTTCCCGCTGGTAACCACTGGTTTGGTTGTGAGTCTGTTTCTGTTTTGTTACATTCACTAGTCTGTTTTATTTTTTAAATTTCATACATAAGTGATAGCATACAGTATTTGTCTTTCTCTGACTTAATTCACTGAGCATAATGCCTTCCACATCCACCCATGTTGCTGCAAATGGCAAAATGTCATTCTTTTCCATGGCGGAGTCATCGTCCATTGTATATCCACACCACATCTTCTCTCTCTGCTCATCTGAAAGGTGACATTGTACAACGAGGTGACCCCTTGTGGTGGGCGGCCCCTTCCAGTCGGGGGAAGCAGTGCTTCCTGACTTCGTCACAGCCAACTTTCTCTGTGTCCATTTTCTGTCCTGATGCTGCAAGGAGAGATGTCAGCCCTGGTCCCACATCACTTCACTCTCATGCCTTCAGTGGGTCAGAGATGTGGGAGGCCTGGACCTGCTCGGGTCCATCCCCCACCCCAGGGTCATAGCGTTCCCTTAGGTCAGTTCCCGACCTTCAGCGTTGGTCCAGGTGTCCGCGGAAGGTGACGTGTTCACGCTGCTCCTGTGCACGAGGCATCTCTCGTCCGCCCTCTCTGCCGCTTCCTTTTCTCCTGCCGTGTGTCCGTGGCCAGAAAGATGCCCTTTCTGCCAATCCAGAGGAGGGAGTGCCCGGCGGACAGGAGCAGCAGTGCAGGAACACCTGTGACAGCCGCCCTGCTGGCCACGAGGACGCCTGTTTGGGTGGCAGTCAGCAGTCCCCATGGGTCTCCAGCACGGCCTCTCGTTTCAGGGAATCATCCTGCCCCAGATGGTGACCGGCGTGGCTGCCAACCTGGTCAACGCCCTAGCCAACTACCTGTTTCTCTATCAGATGCATCTTGGGGTTATGTGAGTCCC
The DNA here is from genome assembly GCF_023699985.2 of Odocoileus virginianus. Taxonomy (NCBI): domain Eukaryota; kingdom Metazoa; phylum Chordata; class Mammalia; order Artiodactyla; family Cervidae; genus Odocoileus; species Odocoileus virginianus. The sequence continues at coordinate 32,355,719 of NC_069690.1, read as the reverse complement.
GGGGAGTCCTGGGTCAGGGAGCGGGGCGGCCTCCTGTAGATTTCCAGGGCAGGGTGGGGTGTCCACGCCGACCCTCCTCCTTGGGCCGCCCTGGACCCTGCAGGGGGATGCTGCTCTGGGAGGAGTGACCCGGGGCTGCTGTGTCAGCAGCAGGACGGGGTGGGGGGCACCCCTCAGCGTGTTCTTTCCTGCCCAGGGGCTCGGCGCTGGCAAACACGGTCTCCCAGTTCACCCTGGCTCTCCTTCTCTTCCTGTACATCCTCGCCAAGAGGCTGCACCAGGACACCTGGGGAGGTAAAAGCCGCCTTTCTCCTGCCCGGACACGACGCCTGTCTCGGCTCGAGCCTCTGCCCGGTGGCCGTTTGTGTCACAACCGACCACATCTGTGTCCCGCCCACAGGCTGGTCCTGGGAGTGCCTGCAGGACTGGGGCCCCTTCTTCCGCCTGGCCGTCCCCAGCATGCTGATGCTGTGCATCGAGTGGTGGGCCTACGAGATCGGGAGCTTCCTGAGTGGTCAGCGTGGGGCCGGCTGGTGGCGGCTGGGGGACGGCCAGGGCCTGTGGGAAGCACGCAGTCACCCGTCCCTCTCCCACAGGTGTCCTCGGCATGGTGGAGCTGGGAGCCCAGTCCATCGCGTATGAGCTGGCCGTCATCGTGTACATGGTGAGTGTACAAGCCCGTCCTGGGGTGGGGCTGTGTGCTTCCCTCCAAAGAGTGCTGAGCATAGGCATTCAGCACATACAGGTTGTGAAATAATTCCTGAAGGGCACATTTCACCCTGGAGCCTGGGAGGGTCCTTCTGGTATGGCAGGGGGTGTTCCCTGTGAGCTGGAGGGCCTTGGGGAGACGGTCCGGAGGACTGGGTCACTGCCGGTCCTCTGACTCCTAATGCAGTCCCAATCCAAAGGACTCGGTTTAATGGCGCGCTTGTCAAACATGCCGACTCCTTTCCTGTTTCATGACACAGATGCAGTGGGGACAGGTGGGGGATAAAGGTGATGGTGCTGCAGGCAGGAAGGGCTGAGCTCCACTCCTGCCTTCCTCTGTTGCCTCTGGAAACTCGGTGACACTTGTAGGTTAGACCCCCAAGGAATGAAAACAGATGTTTGTACTGAAGTTCCTAGCAGCACTGTTCATGATTGCCAAGAGATGGCAGTGTCCCACGTGCCCAGGCATGTGCCTGGGGATGGCTGAATGGACCCCATGTGTGGACAGGATGTTGTTCAGCCAGAAGAAGGAAGAGGGTGCTGATGCTCTGGAGGAGAACCCTGGTCATCAAAGGCTTTCCTTTGACTCTTTTACTGAAAGCATCAGCTGGATGTTCTGAAGGGCTTTGTCCTCCCCAAGTGTCACCTTAGAAATGCACCTGGGAGGTGGGAACAGAAGGGCCCGTGTGCGGAAAGGACCAAGGTACACACAGGTGTGCATGTGCACGTAGGACTAACTGGAGGACTGATTCTCAGCATCACTGTTGGCTCCCCTCCTCATTTCAGGTCCCCACAGGCTTCAGCGTGGCTGCCAGCGTCCGGGTGGGGAATGCACTGGGGGCCGGGGACATTGAGCAGGCCAAGACATCCTCCGCCGTCGCCCTGCTGATCACAGGTGCCTAGACTCAGGGACACGCCCACAGCCCCCATGCCCTTCCCTGCAGACCCCCTTTCTCACCATGTGCTTCTCCTGCCATCCGACCTCCAGGGCTCTTTGCTGTCATCTTTTGTGTCCTGCTGTTAGGCTGCAAGGATATCGTGGGTTATGTTTTCACCAAGGACCGGTGAGTGTGGAGATTTTCCTGGGATATGAGTCTGCAGCAGAGATGGTTGGTGGGAGCTGGGCCTCCTGGGTGGTTGCATCTTGGTGGGGAGCCTGAGTCACCTCCAAGATCAGACACGCAGTTGTTACCTGGAAAGAACGGATAGGACGTAGGAACTAATTCATAATCTAGAAGCCGACTCAGTGGGCATGGGTGGCGGTGTACGTTTCTGCTAGTGGAGTACTCACATCTATTAAAGATGGTAACTCCTTTTGGGTACCATTGCCTCCATCTTCACTGAAGTACTTCCTTCCCAACAACACAAGTCATCTTGGTGGCCCAGAAGCTGCCCGAGTGCCTGGCTGGCAGTAGTCTTGTAATGTGTTTGTCCATCTGAACTGAAGTGGAACTCTCACCCATGAGCTGTCTCCACGCATCACATTATCAATCAATCACTGAAGAATTCTTGCACCAGCAAAGATGGTGCTCTGCAGATCCCATTAGGTTGGTTTGATAGCTTTCGTCCACAAGGCCACAGTGCATGCTGACTTGGTAGCTATATTGTGCTGTTACCCCTTCCTTGGGCTTCTTTTTATTTATTTATTTATTTTTGCTGAACGATGTGACATGTGGGATCTTAGTTCCCCAACCTGGGATCGAACCCACACCCCCTGCATTGGGAGTGCAGAGTCTTAACCACTGGACCACCAGGGAAGTCCATAACCTGGGATTCTTTTGTCAGCAGTTACAAAATGCAGAGTTGACTTGTCCCTCCTAGATTCACAAAGCAGGTGGTGTGGACGAAACTGACCCTCAGACTCTATGCCTCAGGAATCTGTCTTTTGACTTCTAGTGGTGGGTTGTTACCTTTCAGCCTCTGCCGTTTTGCTGTGAAATGTCTGAATATCCCTCACATCAGAGTGAGTCAGATGTAGCCAGAGATCATGCTCAGCTTCTTCACTTGATCAGAAGTCTGTCCTGCAGGATGGCTTCAGCAGGACCTGGTAGGAAGTTTGATTCTGAATCTGTGCACTTTTGGAAAATCAAACAGAGCAGGGAATAGAGTGAAAAACAAGAGGCCCACCAATGGGATTTTTGATGGAATTAGGAGACATAGAAAACTCACAAAATCAAACTATTTGTGATATGGCCAAGCTCAGCTGAAACTGGCAGAACTAATGACACATTCTGATGATGACACAGATGCCTGACCCAAACAAAGGTCAAAAAGGCAGTGTGCCCCTCTATGCAGTCAGAAACGGGGAAATTACTGAAAAAACATAGTTTTCTTAAAGCAGAAGAGACTAGTTTGTACAACTTGTGCAAGTACATTTAAAATCTGGGGAAACAATTTCTCAAAACTTGTGCTACCAACAAGAACCTACTGTATAGCACAGAATTATACTCAATGTTTTGTAATAACCTATAAGGGAAAATAATCTGAAAAAGTATATACATATGTATCTGTATAACTGAATCCCTGTGCTAACACCTGAAACTCACACAACATTGTAAATCAACTGTGCTTCAATATAAATTACCAAAAAAATTTAATTAAAAATCATTTTAGAAAGCATAGGAGGTCTAAATAGATCAATTTGTTTAGATGAAATAAGAAATAGTTATTTTTAAAATACCAGGGAACTTCCCTGGTGGTCCAGTGGCTAAGACTCCAAGCTCCCAGTGCAGGGGGCCTGGGTTCTATCCCTGGTCAGGGAACTAGATCCCACATGCTGTGACTAAGAGATCCTGAATGCCACAGCTAAGACCCTGTACAGACAAATAAATAAATAAATATATACGTATATATTAAAAAAGCACCAACTCCAGGGACTTCCCTGGTGGTCCAGTGGTTAAGACTGTGCTTACAGTGAAGGGGTCCTGGGTTCAGTCCCTGGTTGGGGAACTAGATCCCACATGCCTCGCAGTATGGCCAAAAATTGAAAAAATGAAAATAAAAGCATCAGCTCCGGAGGGTTTCAAAGGAGAGTTCTATGAAATCTTTAAGATGTAGATAATCCCAGTGCTGCCTTAACTGTTCCAGAAAAAGAAAAACTTCCTCATTCTGTGTAGGAAGTGTGTATGTTGGTACTGAAAGCTGACGAAGTTTTCACATTAAAAAGAAAGCAATCCATGGGCCAATCTTCCTAATTAATATCGATTTTAAAATCCAAAATAAAATATGAGTAGATAGGATTCAGCAGCATGTTAAAAATAATATATCCTGATGGAATATGAATATAGAGGTTTCCCTGTTGGCTCAATGGTGGAAAGTCCGTCTGCCACTTCAGGAGACACAAGTTTGATCCCTGGTCCAGGAAGAACCCACTTGCACAGCAAGTAAGCCTGTGCGCCACAACTACTGAGCCTGTGCCCTGGAGCCCGGGAGCCACGACTACCGAGCCCACGAGACCTAGAGCCTGTGCTCTGCAATAGGAGAAGCCACTGCAATGAGAAGCACCCCACCACCATAAGGAAGGGTAGCCCCTACCCACCACAACTAGAGAAAAGCCCACACAGCAACGAAGACCCAGCACAGCCAAAAATAAATATATAAGATTTTTAAAAAGTGAATGTAGTATATGAGGCAGAAAAATCAAGGTACAGAACACCATGGAGAGAATGTCAGAACATGAAATGATACATCAAGTCCAGAAGGGGAAAGAAGAATATGTATTTGTGCTTGCTTTTATTTTCATGAGCACTGGACAAATACAGTGCCCAGAACTGTTTCTTGGTTTGGGGGCAGGTCACGGGAGGACTGGGCAGGAATGGAAATAAAATTTTCCTCCATATGCTTTTCGCATTGTTTAATTTATTTTAACCATTGGCATATGTTACCTATTCAAAAAGCAAAATAACATTTGAATGAAAGAACTGTACTTCTGTTCTTGTTTGGCAGGGAGGGGTGACCATCCTGTTTTGTGTTAGATTTGTTAATTATTTATTCATTCAACCAACATTTACTGCCAGACAACATTGTATATTTCTTTGTTAACCACTTGAGGGAGTTGGGAATACTAGGCCATTCCGGCTCCTGGCAGTGTTTTTCTGTCTCTAGTTGTAGAGGTGAGGGTCAGGGCCAGCTCTGTAAACTCTGTCTGTGGCCTTTAGAACTTGCCAGCCTGGTTCCCTGGAGGGAGCCTGTTGTGCTTCACTCAGACACTTGGAGGGGACATGCGTGGAATTGTGTGAAAAGAAGGATGGCTCTATAACCCCCATTTTATTTTGTGGGGTGCAGCAGAGGAGTACAGAATCATTTGATTGACTTTCATTTTAATTTTACTGGCATCTAGTTGATTTATAGTATTGTGTTAAGTTTCAGGTGTACAGCTAAATGAATCAGCTACACATATACATATATGCATTCTTTTTTAGTGAAATCATCTGGTTGAACTGTTTATGTTGACCATGGGGACTGTATGTTTTCTAAAAGTCTTGAGATACTGTATACAGTGGTTTCCACTGCAGACCAAGACAAGGTAGGACTGTCCCTGAAAAGGATGTTGGCTAACCTGAGTCTGTTAGCTACACACGGAAACAGAGCCCTGCCAGGCAGTCACAATTACGGTCACCAGGAACCACACTGCCCTCCTCTCTGCCCACGTCTGCCTCCCAGTCATGCTCTGCTTTGTTCTCCTAACAGAGAGATCATCTCGCTGGTGGCCCAGGTGGTTCCGATTTACGCGGTTTCGCATCTCTTCGAAGGGCTGGCTGTGAGTACTGTGCGGTACCTCTTCAGCCGCCTTTACGATCCTCGAGTTTCTGCTGACGATGGTAGATTTTAATGGAGGAGAGCGGCCGGGGAGGTGGGATATTCCTCTCACATCTACTTCACGAGGTCCTGGACTTGAGGCAGAGTCCCCCGAGCTGGGGGGTGCCGGGGTGGGCCTCGTGGGGCAGCCTGAGCTGTGTTTACACAATGACCGGCGTCTGCCCGCAGTGCACCTGTGGAGGCATCCTGCGAGGCACTGGGAACCAGAAGGCGGGCGCCATCATCAACGCCGTTGGGTACTACGTGCTTGGTCTTCCCATCGGGATCTCCCTCATGTTTGCTGCTGGACTTGGACTGCTGGGTAAGCCTCCCCCAAGGGCAAGAAGAGCCGAGATCATGGGCCCGGGAGGTGGCTGTCAGAGCTCGGAGACAGTTTTTGAGATGCAGCTTTAAAAGAACAGAGAAACGGGTGACTGCCCAGCTTTGATTTGTAAAATTATACTTGGGCGTACATCAGCGTTAATACGTGATTACATTAAAACCTGAGCACATTAGCACCGGGTGCAGTCGAGACAATGCTCGCCTGTATCCCTCAGCTCCTGGCCAGCTCAGAGGCGGAGATGTCATCTGATACGGAGACTCAGCTTTCAGATCAATGTGTCTCGTATGTTGCACATTTTTCCAGTTCAATAATATTTTAATGAAAAATATGGGAGATGGTCCAAAGAATGGAGTTGCCAAGGCAAACTTCATTGGTGTAGAAAATTATTTATTCTGAGTTTCTGGCCTTATTCGTATTTTTGAAAATCATTTTAAATCTTATTTTCTGGCAGTTTGTGAGGTCTTAGTTCCCCGACCAGGGATTGAACCTGGGCTCTTGGCAGTGAAAGTGCCAAGTGCTAATCACTGGACCTCCAGAGAATTCCTGGCATTATTCGTATTTTTGGGTTTGCCAGTGACATAGCTAAAGAAAATATTAATATTATAGGAATTCACTTGAAAGTATAGATCTATGTCCCAAGAGCTGTACTAGGCCTACTCTGCTGTTTAACAAAAGCTCACCTACAGAGTGTACAGCATAGAGAGAGGTAAGAATCACCTTAAAAAAATGTTAGGGTACAAACTTGCAGTTAGAATATAAGTCCTGGGGGTGTGATGTACAGCATGGTGACAGTTGCTCCGTCGCTCTTTCTTGTCCAATTCTCTGCAACCCCATGGACTGCAGCCCACCAGGCTCCTCTGTCCATAGGATTTTCCAGGCAAGAATACTGGAGTGGGTCGCTATTTCTTCCTCCAGGGGATCTTCCCAACCCAGTGATTGAACTTGCATCTCCTGCTTTGCTGGTGGATTCTTTACCACTGTGCCACCTGGGAAGCCTGTAGTTAATAATGCCTTGTTGTATATTTGAAAATTGCTGAGAGTAGATCTTAAAAGTTCTCATCATAAGCAAAAAAAATTGTGTAGCTATGTGAAGTGATGGTGTTAACTGAATTTATGGAGGTGGTCATTTCACAATACATACAAATATTGAATCATGATGTTCTACACTGGAAATAATGTAATGTTATATATTGATTCATATATAAAAAACGTTGGGGGGGACTTCCCTGGGGGTCCAGTGGATAAGACTCCTTGCTCCCAATGCAGGGGGTCTGGGTTTGATCTCTGGTTGGGGAACTAGATCCCACATGCTACAATTAAGACCCAGTGTAGCCAAATAAATAAAAATTAGTATTTTTTTTAAAAAGCTGGGGACTCTGAGGAAGTGAGGGCTTTGTGAGAAGACAGTGGACACTCCCTATACCAACTGGTGTTGAAACTTGTGTCCCCTCTGGCAGGACATGCTGTCCACCTACACTAGGAACCCTGAGAAGCATCAGGAGCTACAGGCTCTCACGGGCAAGGCCAGAAAATCACAATGGCCATCCTAAGTCCCTGAGGCTTTTCCAACACCAATTTCCCAGGTCCTGCCCAGGGAATCCTGATAGCCATCCCATTTCAGCATTCCTCCTTGAGTCAAACAGGAATCTTTTCAATAGTATAGTGAAATCCTTGGAAATTTAACTCCTAGCTTTCAAAATACAGCTGGAGGTAGCTGGTATGGGCTTCCCAGGTAGTGTTAGTGGTAAAGAACCCGCCTGCCAGTGCAGGAGATGCAAGAGACACGTGTTCAATCCTTGGGTCAGGAAGATCCCCTCAAGGAGGGCATGGCAACCCACTCCAGTATTCTTGCCTGGAGAATCCCATGGATAGAGGAGCCTGGTGGGCTAGAGTCCACGGGGTCGCACAGAGTCAGAAGCGACTTAGCATGAACACACGAATGTAGCTGGTTATCTAATGTTTAAGACGGTCAGAGGAGCTTGTGGTTTCTGTGGAATGGGAACTTTCAGAAGAGGAAGGCTTTGCTTTCACTGGGTCCACTGTAGGAGTGACAGGTTGACTGTTCTAAATATCAGGCTGATCACACCTGTAAAATGCAGTATGGGGTGATGGATACAAAGGAGCAGAGTTGAAAAACATGCACCAGATCTGGCCACCCAAGCCTTATAGCATGAGCCCTATCTAGCTCCCTTCACCTTACCCAGATCTAGCCAGCTACAGACATAAACGTAGACCACCCACCAGGGACCAGCAAAGATTCTTCTTGGCGGTAGCACAATTTGACAGAGACTCCATGGCAGGTGGCAGGGGAGGGGGAGGGAGCCACAGTAGGACAAAGGGGAGGCCCAGAAGTGGGGTGTCCTGTATGCCTGGTCAGTGGGCACATTTGCTTTTCTCTGGGTTGTCCTAAGTGGGAAACCGGAGCAGAAACTAGGGAGGCTGTCAGTTACAGGCCAAGGCTTGGACATTCTGCATCAGTTATTGCAGAAAGTATTTAGCATATCCCTAAAGAATGATCTGACGGGGAATACATGTAAATCCATGGCTAATTCATTTCAATGTATGACAAAAACCACTGCAATGTTGTAAAGTAATTAGCCTCCAACTAATAAAAATAAATGGAAAAAAAAAAAGAATGATCTGGCCTCTCAGGAGTCTGACGTGAAGCAGGCTGGCTTCTCGGCTGTCAGTTACAGATAAGGGCTTGGCTTCCTAGACAGGTTGCTTTAGATTGTGAGTCAGAGGTCTACTCTTGTATAAGATCTGATGACAGTGACCACTGTCAGCTTGGATATTCAGTCTCTCACAGCTTGGAGATTCTGACTCTTGGCCAGAAGAACCCTTGTCGCTCGGGTCCCCCTCTGGGTCCTGTGTGAGTGTCTGGGGCAGGGTTTTTGGGTGAAAGCACAGTGTCTTAGCACCTGAGCTGCCAGGGAATTCCCGACATCTACGTTTGTAGAGTGGCAGAGTTAGTAGAGTTCCACTTGGTTGAGGAAGACGGGACAAGGTACTGGGAGTCTGGAGGTACTGTTAGAAAGCAGTTTGTCCTGGAATATTCACTTTTCCTAACAGCCAAGCACTATGGTCACACAGGCCAAAAACAGCCTCCAGATATTTGTTCTGAGATCCACAAACCCAGGAGTGGCCTCAGGGTTCTAGGCTCCCCAGAAACTCCTAGAAACCAAGAGTGAGCAGGGTGGAGGTTTCTGGCTCACTCTGGGCCCCTCCTCTGCCGTAAGAACAGATTCTCAGAAGTGATTTTGGAGAAACACGCTCCCCAGGGCAGCTGGCTTTCCACCAAGTTAACTTCTGTTAATTATCCCCACCTCCAGGTCTGTGGTCAGGAATCACCATCTGTACCATCTCTCAGGCTGCGTGTTTCCTCGGCTTCATTGCCCGGCTAAACTGGAAAAAAGCCTGCCAGCAGGTAACTATGGGTGCTGCTGTCCTGTCCTGGAAAACACACAGAACCAGCTTTGCCTTTCTTTCCCTTATTTTAGAAGGGTTTTTATTATTATTATTATTATTATAAATGCTACCTTTTCAATCATTGTTTTATTGAAGTGTAGTTGATTTACAATGTCATGTGAGTTTGAGGTGTACAGCACAGTGACTCATTTATACACACACACACAGATACATGCATACATACATATATATTTATATATATATATACTCTTTCAATTTTAAAAGTGTTTTTTATTTTTTGGCCACACCATGTGGCATGTGGGATCTTAGTTCCCTGATCAGGGATTGAACCCATACCCTGTGCAGTGGAAGTGCAACATCCTAACCATGACTGCCAAGGAAGCCCCTTTTCTTTTTCAGATTCTTTTCCCTAATACAAAATATTGAGTATATATCATTGCTGTTTTAACTGGGCTTATTAACTCAGGTGTGAAGGACATCTGTTCCCCTTTGTTTATTCATTCAGTAGAAGAACAGAGGCTCTTTTCTTCCCTGGGTCCTGTGCTAGACTTCTGCCTTGCTCCTGAACAGCCCATTTCAGGACAAGATTTAGAAATGGAGAGAAAGGTGGGGGTGCCGGCAACTATATCCTGTTTGCCTAGCTGCAGTTCATGGGGTTGCAAAGTCAGACACGACTCACCCACTGAACAACAAGATAAGATACCCGTGGGCATCTTTCTCTATGAACTTTCTAGGGTCAAGGCAGCATGTTAAGTAGGTGATAGAGAAAATGAATGAAGGAAGAGGAAGGGAGAATCCTACAGTTGGTCCCCGACTTTCCTCGTCTTTTTTCCAGCCAACCTTCCCCATGCACTGGCCCCGCGTCAATCATTAGAAAAAAGGATTCCACGCTTGTTAACTGGAGAGGCTCCTGTGTTACCTGTCAGTGAGAGAAAATGGCTGGGTTTTTCCTCAACGAGGGTCAGGCCAGGTGTGTGACCGCACTGTGATGGAGCCTGTGGACTGACGTGTCTCCTCTCCTAGGCTCAGGTACACGCCAATCTGAAACGAAGTATGACCAGGAACAGGACGGCCACTCTCCCTCAGGACCCACTTTGCCCAGGTATGATACACCTGCTCCTGCTCTTGGCAAGGCCCCTCTCTAGGTGTCCACAACTAGATTTGCTCTGCTGAGCTCCCATTTAAATAGGGAAATAATGTCTCAGAAACAAACGATAGGGAACATCCAGTTTCAGGTCAACAGTTGAAGTTTGCTTTAATTGCCGACTCAGACATGCTGCCATAGATGATTAAGAGTTGCAGGTGATCAGTTCAGTACTGGTGCAAGCATTTAGGGTATTTTCCTTACTGTTCCTCTTCTGAAGTATCATGAGACTAAATCTAGGTCTGGGTCACTATCCTGTCTGGTTCTTAGAGGGTCCTTAAATGGGAAGGCTTGCATCTCCCGCCCCCCGACCCCAGCCCCGCAATGTGCTGCGAACACTCTTGAATCACCTGTTAGGTCATCCTTTCCTCCACTGACCTTATTTTCTTTCTGCGATGCTAATTTGATGGGTGCTGACCCCTTGAACATTTCCCCTAAGCCTCTTAAACTAGGTTTTCCCTGGTGGCTCAGTTGTAAAGAATCCACCTGCCAGTGGAGAGATGCAGGTTTGATCCCTGGGTCCGGAAAATACCCTGGAGGAGGAAATGGCAACCCACTCCAGTGTTCTTGCCTAGAAAATCCCACGGACAGAGGAGCCTGGCAGGCTATAGTCCATGGGGTCGCAAAGAGTCAGACATGACTTAGCAGCTAAACAACAACAAAAACTCTTAACCTAAAGAGCTACCTTACTTGGCTTTTTACGCGATGAAGCAGAGCCCCTGCTGACCCCAGCAGGATCTAGTCAGTGTCTGTGGGTTTGAGGACAACACCTGAGTCAGGATTTTCTTTATTCTCCATGGTAGCAACTGCCTCCTGAATTATCATTCTCCCAGCTGGTACTGCATACGTGCTTTTCCTTTTATACAGATGAAAAATATCCTTTTAAGGTGCTGAGTTCCTTTTCCCCTCCAGTGGGCCCTGAAAACCATGGAGGAATGTTGATAAACGATGTTGGACAGAAAGAGGAGACTCAGTCGGATCAGCAGATGCACCAAGAAGAGTGTCTCGAAGTCCATCCCAGGGCCGCGTGGAGGTTGTCCGGGAGACAGCTGGTGCTGCGGCGGGGGCTCCTGCTCCTGGCAGTCCTTGTCATCTTACTGGTGGGGATTTTAGTGAGAGTCTATGTCAGAGTTCCATGATGTGGCGAGAGAGAGAGAAAGCCAGGCCAAGGGATGCTTCTGAGCTTAAACGAACAGAAATTCATTGGCCCAAATGTTACTAAGCTGTGCTCGTGGATGTCAAGAACTGAGAGTTCCAAGATATATTTCTGATGAAGAAAATGAACAAAGGTAAAAAGTATGTGTGAGTCCAAGACAACATTTGGGAGATTACATCCACCATCATTTCCAGCAAGGATCACTGTTTACCGGCTGCATCATGTAGGGCTTTGATGTTTCTTCTGCTTACTATTTTTTTAGCCACAAACCCATATACTGAGCACCTAAAGATTCTTACTATTTGAATTATTTAAAATATATTTTACAATATATCTTCCTCATGCCTTAGATTATTATTCAGTGGGAAACAATATTGTTAATATTCCCTTGGACTCCAGATCTCAGGTACCGAGGGCGGTGGATGTGCTTAAGAAACTAAAAGGGGAGAAGACAGATTACCAAGAAGAAAGGAGTCAGGAGGCATCAGTTAGCTTGCCCGTATTCAGGGCCTGTCTGATCATTGGTATGGACAGATATGTTGCGGCAGGGGTGGGGGGAGGCGGCGGGGAGGGAAATGAAGGACCTGCACTTTGTTTCTTTTTCTTTATTTATTTATTAGCTGTGCTGGGTCTTCGTTGCTGCTCGGGCTTAGCTGTGGTGAGTGGGAGCTACTCTAGTTGAGGGGCTACTCTCATTGCGGCAGTTTCTCTTGTTGTGGGCATGGACTCTAGGGCACACGGACTTCAGTAGTTGAGATGCTTGAGGTTAGTTGCCCAAGGCATGTGGGATCCTCTCAGTCCAGGGATAGAACCTGAGTCCCCTGCATTGGCAGGTAGGCTCTTAACCATTGGACCACCAGGGTAGTCTCAGAACTTGGTTTTCCTAAATTGGTGGGCAACCGACAGAAATACAGGGTTCAAAGAGCTAATTCAGGCAAACTGGAGGGAGAAATCAGACCCTTTCCTATGTTGACAGAAAGAAGGGCCGAAAAAACTGAAAAGTAGCAAAAATGAAGAGTGTTCTAGGAGAGGGGAAGGTTACATCCCTGGAGGGCTTCCTTTATGGCTCAGATAGTAAGGACTCTGCCCGAAATGCAGGAGACCTGGGTTCGATCCCTGGGTGGGATCCCTTGGAGAAGGAAATGGCAATCCACTCCAGTATTCTTGCCTAAAGAATTCCATGGACAGAGGAGCGTGGCCGGCTACAACCCATGGGGTCTCAAAGAGTTGGACAGGACTAAGTGACTACACTACATCCTGGGCAGGCTCTATTCATCTTGTTTGGGTGGTTCTCATCTTAGAAAAGGCACAGGCTTTTATTGGCTGGCTTCCCTTGTAGCTCAGTCGGTAAAGAATCTGCCTGTAGTGCAGGAAACCTGGGTTTGATCCCCGGGTCGGGAAGATCGTCTGGAGAAGGAAATGGTAACCCACTCCGGTACTCTTGCCTGGAAAATCTCATGGACAGAAGAGCCTGGTGGGCTGCAGTCCATGGAGTAGCAAAGAGTCGGGCATGACTGGGTGACCAACACTTACTTGTGTATATCCAGAAGGTTCCTGGTGGATCCATCTCAAAAAGATGAGATTCTAATGAACGTGCCCTTCTCCTTGACTTTGGGGATCATTGGGAAAGTCTTGGAGTCATGAAACCCCCATCACTGCTAACTCTTAGCAGGCAGGAAGACGGTCCACAGAGGCCTTGGATTAAGGGGTGAAGCTTGGATGCAGGTGGAGGGTGGGGTGGGGGGGGGGGGGAGGTGTGCTGTCAGCCAAGCGAGGGTCCAGACCTACTAAGTTCACTGCCTGCCGGGGTGGGGACCAACAGCCAGGCCTGGCCTTTGCTGGGAAAGACCAGGTAACCGGGAAAGGAGAAAAGTGAGTGCTTCTTGAGTGAAGACACCCAGGGGCAGGTTTTCGGTGTGTGCTGGGGGTGGGGGGCAGTTCTCTTAAGGCCCTCATTCCTCTTGGGTCAGTAAGTGGAAGGCCATCTTCCAGACGAAGGCTGCACCCAAAGGGGCCCTCGCGATGGGGCCCCCGCGATGTTCCCGTCCCGGTTTGTCGTGCCCTCCCCACCCCGCGCCCTAGCCGCCGGGGGTTTCTCGCGGGCCGCTAAGTCCAAGGAGCTGCAAACTGCTGGCACCTGGGGAGAGCAAGCCCAGGAGAAAATGCTTTGACTCGGCATGGGGCGAGGAAATGCCGACTCCAGGCCTCCTCTCTTCTCGTACTTTTCCCACGCGCCCCCTCGAAGGCCGCCCCTCCACCGAGCCCCGGGGGTCATAGAACTGCGAGGGTTCCCCCCACCCCCACCTGCCCCGGTCGGCCGCGGCGGGGGAGGGGGGGCGGGGGCGGAGGTGGAGCCCCCTCCTCACCCGACCCCCTGCCCCGCCCCGCCTCCCACCGCTCCCTGGGCCAACGAAGGCGCCTGCACTCAGGCCCCTCTGGCGCCAGCATGCTCACCCCTGCCCCCTCTGCCACCCAGATCCCCGCGGCCCCCCGCTGGCGCGAACGCTTGCAGGCCCAGAGAGGACCGCCTCCGCCTGACGTGGGGCGGAGATGGCGGGGCTGGCTGCGCTCGCTGGCCCCGTGGTGAGTGCGCGGCCCACCCCCACCGCCGCGGTTCCCCTCTCCGCCGTCACCCCGCGTCCCCCGCTGTCCCTCATTACGCGGTCACACGTGGTCCTTCATCCCATGGTCCCTCCCCCACGCCCCCGCCCCCCCCATGTCCTCCCGGGCCCCGTTGTCCGGCCCGGACAGAGTCCAGCTCCGTCTGGGCGCGGGGGCCGGTGTAACGGGCTGCCTCCGCCCCTCGCCCACCAGTTCCCCACGCGGCTGCTCCTGTTTCTCATCAGCACAGTGAGCGCAGTGTTCTGCGGACACCTGGTCAAGGACGAGCTGTCTCGGTAGGTTTTCACATTCTTTTCATTAGGACTGAGGAGAAAGAAAAACCTGTTATTTAAATTGTCTTGTCTGGCACTTGCACCTTTATGGGGTCAGAGCTTTCCCCGAGGATTATCATCAGATTTGGAAAGAGATCTATGGACTACTTAGGAAAGGCGTTTTCCTTACTCTCAAACCAGCCCCAGGAGACCCACCTCTAATTATGCAAGAAACGTAGCCAGGAGACAACTCTGCAGATAAAACAGGAAGAACCGCATTTTCCCCTTTATTATGAAGTTAAACTAGGTAACTTATCTACATCTAGGCTGGCTGCCATTAGTTAGCTCAGCTCAGTTCAGTCGCTCAGTTGTTTGGGACTCTTGGCAACCCTATGAACCACAGCACGCCAGGCCTCCCTGTCCATCACCAACTCCCAGAGTTTACCCAAACTCATGTCCATTGAGTTGGTGATGCCATCCAACCATCTCATCCTCTTGTCGTCCCCTTCTCCTCCTGCCAGTTCACTAAGGCCACACTATTTCAGCCTCATAGTAAAGTGTCTCCCATCTGCCATGGATTGAAATTATACCTTCTTTGAAGACCTGCATTTTGGGGAGTTCCCTGGTAGTCCAGTGATTAGGACTCTGCCCTTTCACTATAGAGGGCATGGGTTCAATCCCTGGTTGGAGAACTAAAATCTCACAAGGTAAGTGGCATGGCCAAAACCAAGAAACCACCATGACATCCCTGCTTTTTTGTTGGTGAAGTCGTGGACAGTTGCCTGTCTCCTGCATTTCATCAAGGCCTTCAAAGAAGGTGAGACACTCCTGCTGGTGATGGCAGGTCGTCTTTTCCAGTCTCAGAAAATGTCCCTTCTGTCCCTACCTATATGGGTGTACAGCCCTAAATCATGACCTTGGTACATGGAATCAGACGTTTTATTTTCAGGTCTGTTATTGTGAACCCTTTTGGTAGGTTGCCTTTTCATATTGTTGACAGTTTCCTTTGATGTGCAGAAGTTTTTAGTTTTATGTAGCCTCGGTTGTTTTTATTTGTTGCCTTTGATTTTGGTGTCAGATCCCACAAAACTTACCGCTCAAGTTTTCTTCCAGTTTTATCGTTTCAGCTCTTTCACCCATTGTAAGTTGATTGTGTGTGTGGTGTGACATAGGGGTCCAGTTTCATTCTTTTGAATGTGGACTCCCCTTTCCCAGGGTCCATTTTTGGACAGTCTGTCCAGTACACCATCCTATACCTTTCCTCGTTGATGATCTCTGGGTGGCCTCTTCTATGATCACTGGCACCCTCAGGACCCAAGTGCCTGTCTCCTTGGCTGTGTTGGTCCACCTCTCTCCATCTCACTGGCTTCCAGAACCCCCGAACCCAGTTTGGGTCCCCCACCCTGCACATTCCCAGCCCTCCACTTAGATGCTTTGAACTTTACACCTCCACTCACCTCCTTTTATCCCTGGAGCCCTGTCTAGTCCTCACACCTGTGTCTTCAGTGCCCTGATCCCTTCATCCTTCCTCCCTCTGCAGCCCCCGCTTGGCCCCCTCCCAGAACCCAGGGCCAGTCCGTGCCTGACCGCCCCTCCTTCCTCTTCCTTCAGAACTGCCACCTGGATGATCACTCTCCTCTTTGAGACCAGCCTGCCACCTGGGTACAGAACTGTCCTCTCTCCTCTAGCCCCTTCCCTTTAACTAGTCCTGCTGAATTATGATAAAGATCTCCAGGTCTCATTTTCTGTAAAAACTTGTCTCCTGTCCACTTACATCCCTTGCCAGAGAATCTATACTACATCTCAGTAATGCAGCAAATACAAACCTAAAATTATAGAGACAGGCCTGAAAAGAGCGTGTGGGAAGTGGGTATATTGCAAAGGCAGGCGTTTCTGTGGACAGGTCTTAGATAGGGGGTTTCTGTGCCCGTCCTTCCTTGGGCAGTGAGTGGCGAGATAGCGAATTGCTCAGGAGAGAGTAGGCTCATTTCGAGAAAACTATTTATGAAAGCCAGACACAGTTAACATTTTTTCTTTTTTTACCTGTGAGAAAACTCTGAATATATTATGACAGAGTTTACAAGAGTGTTTGGTTTTAAGAGAACATTTCTATATACCCACCTTGTTCCACAAACCATTTGAGCTGGTTTATAAAAATACTTTCAAGGCAGAAGGATAGTTACTGGCTGGTAGAATTGGGTCCAAGGCACACGGATGGAAAAAGATGCAAGTGGGGTAACTGGCATCTTGAGAAGCTGAAAATCTACCCTGAACTCCCACCCCTGTGGGTCCCCCAAGTGTCCCTGAGCCACCTATCAGGGACGAGAGCCTTTTTTTTCAAATATTTATTTTTGGTTTTTTTTTTGTACTTTAAAATTTTTAATTGTTTAATGATTAATTGGATAATTGTTTTACAATATTATGTTGATTTCTGTGATACAACAATGCAAGTCATCCATAAGTACTCACAAGTTCCCTCCCTCTTGAACACCCCCCACCATCCCATCCCTCTAGGTTGTCACAGAGCACCAGTTGAGCTCCATTATAGCAACTCCCCACTGGCTATCTGTTTACATATGGTAATGTATGTTTCAGTGCTACTCTGCCAGTTCCTTCCACCCTCTCCTTGCCCCACGGTGTCCACAAGCCTGTTCTCTATGTGGGTGTCTCTATTCCTGCCCTGAAAATAGGTTCATCAGCACTATTTTTTCTAGATTCCATATAAATGCATTGATACTTGTTTTTCTCTGATTACTTCACTCTGTATAACAGGCTCTAGGTTCATCCACCTCATTAACACTGACTCAAATTCATTCTTTTTTATGGCTGAGAAATATTTCATCAGACGTATGTACCACAATTTATCTGATCATCTGTCAAGAGACATCTAGGTTGTTTCCCTGTCCTAGCTATAAATAGTGCGAGAGTGAACATTGGAGTACATGTGTCTTTTTCAGTTATGGTTTTCTCAGAGTATATGCCCAATAGTGGGATTCCTGGGTCATATGGTAGTTTTATTCCTAGTTTTTAAAGGAATCTACATATTGTTCTTCATAGTGGCTATATGAATTTACATTCCCACCAACAGTGCAAGAGGGTTCCCCTTTCTCCACACCCTCTCCAGCATTCATTGTTTATAGATTCTTGATGATGGCCATTCTGACCAGTGTGAAGTGATACCTCATTGTAGATTTGATGTGCATTTCTCTAATAATGAACAGTGTTGAGCATCTTTTCATGTGTTTGTTGGTCACCTGTCTGTCTTCTTTGGAGAAATGTTTGTTTAGGTCTTCTGCCCATTTTTTGATTGGGTTGTTTTTCTGGTATTGAGCTGCATGAGCTCCTTGTATATTTTGGAGATTAATTCTTTGTCAGTTGTTTCATTAGCAATTATTTTCTCCCACTCTGAGGGTGGTTTTTTTTTTTATTGAAGGATAATTGCTTTACCGAATTTTGCTGTTTTCTGTCAAACCTCAACATGAATCAGCCATAGGTATACACATCTCCCCTCCCTTTTGAACTTCCCTCCTCTGAGGGTTGTTTTTTAATTTTGTTTATAATAGTCTCCTTTGCTGTGCAGAAGCTTTTAATTAGGTCCCACTTGTTTTTATTTCCATTTCTCTAGGAGGTGGGTCAAAGAGGATCTTGCTGTAATTTATGTCAGAGTGTTCTGCCTATGTTTTCCTCTAAGAGTTTTATAGTTCCTGGCTTTACTTTAGGTCTTTAATCCATTCTAAGTTTATCTGCGTGTATGGTGTTAGGAAGTGTTCTAATTCCATTCTTTTACAGCCTTTCTTGATGCTGATCTTAGGAAGTTTCTCTTGTAGACTCAGACCGCGCACACCCTGTGATGGAAGCCCGTGCCCCAGACAAGCACAACAGGCTCCAAGAGATACAGCAGCAGTCCTGTGCATCTTCTATCACACAGGCTGCTGGGAGGGAATCTCTGATGTCAGGACTGGGTTGACTTGAAGCAAAGCCATCTGTCTCTGACCAGTAACTTGACTTGGATCTAGTAACCAGGCTTGAAGGTGTAGAGGAAGAGTAACACAAAGGTGCATCTGTTTACCCCCAAAAGGCTCACATGTGACTTTTTATTCAATATAAGACTCTTTGAGAGATTGACATGCTTCATCTTTCTCTCTTCCTGGAAGGCAGAGGTGTCTCAGAGCTTTTGCCCCAACGCTGTGAACCTGGGCTCCCCACTCCCCTGCGTTGGGAGTGTGGAGTCTTAGCCACTGGACCACCAGGGAAGTCTTGAAGTGTGAACTTTAAAATGGTTATGATGTTAAAACAATACACCATATAGTCATGACTGGAGTAAGAAGTGGAGAAATGGCTAACATTTTGAGTTTCACATTACATGTACTTTGCCCCCAATAAATACAAATGAGAAATAGTAGAGCTGGAATATGTGAAAGATGGAGACCTGTTTCAGATATACTAGGAATTCCACAGGGAGAGGCTCTACTGGTGGGGATGCAGAATTCAGACATTGATGAGAGAGACCAGAAGAGGACTGAAGTGATAATAATGATATTATATTCAGCAATAATAACATTGTATTGGAGATTCTAACCTGTGCAATTAGGCAAGAAAAGGAAAATGCATTGATTTATAAACTGAATGGCTGGCATGGCTTTCCTGTCCTGTTGTTTGTGGATTTTTCTCCAGCAGACCTCTCCACTACATAAGAAGGTTCAGTGGGCAGCTCAGTACAGAGGTGGGCTTGGTCCCATGATGTCTTTACTTTAGGGTTTATGTGTGGAGGGCAGAGAGCAGCAGCCCTGCCCTCCCCCACCAGCTCACCCCACCTCCCATCCCCCAGGATGAGAAGGACTTAGCTCTGAGGTGCTCACACCACCAGGGAGTTCTGGCACTTTGCTTTTCTGCTCACCCAGTCTCTGTGCAGTGACCTCAAGGGAGGGATGGTCAGTAGTGGGGTCTGGCTGAGCTGCCTGTGACCCAGAAGTGAGTCCACAGCACTGCTTACCACTGCCTCCTGGGGCTCCCCTGGGAAGAACTGGTGGGACCTGGCCTTCTTTTCTGTGGTCCTTCCCTCTTGCTGAAGCTCAGCTGCTCACTTATGTTCAGTGTTGTTAATGGATTTCGTTTCTGTTAAGCACCTTTACTGACATTTCTGCAGCATTTTGGGAAGGAAGGGGGATAAGCATGTGAGCTGGCCATTCATCATGAGCTGAAGCCAATACATATACTTTGGACCCACAAGTCTTGTAAATTTTTATATAGTCAGGTCCATTGTTTCTCAGATTCTTAACGATTTTTAATACGTATGTTTTTTATCAACTTCACTTAAGTTGGCTCTCCAACAGCAACAAATTGGACAGCTCTTTGGAGGATGCTGCTTCTAATAGGAACAAGAAGTTAAAGCTGATGTGTAAATATTACAAGCAGACATGAGATTCAGTTCAGTTCAGTCTCTCAGTTGTGTCCAACTCTTTGCAACCCCATGGACTGCAACATGCCAGGCCTTCCTGTCCATCACCAACTCCCGGAGTTTATTCAAACTCATGTCCATTGAGTCAGTGATGCCATCCAAGCATCTCATGCTCTGTCGTCCCCTTCTCCTCCACCTTCAATCTCTCCCAGCATCAGGGTCTTTTCCAATGAGTCAGTTCTTTGCATCAGATGGCCAAAGTATTGGAGCTTCAGCACCAGTCCTTCCAATGAATAATCAGGACCGATTTCCTTCAGCATTGACTGGTTGGATCTCCTTGCTGTCCAGGGGACTCTCAAGAATCTCCTCCAACATCACAGTTCAAAAGCATCAATTCTTTGGCGCTCAGCTTTCTTTTATAGTCCAACTCTCAAATCCATACATGGCTACTGGAAAAATCATAGCTTTGACTAAATAGACCTTTGTTGAAAAAGTAGTGTCTCTGTTTTTTAATAAGTTGTCTAGGTTGGTCATAGCTTTTCTTCCAAGGAGTAAGTGTCTTTTAATTTCATGGCTGCAGTCACCATCTGTAGGGGTTTTGGAGCCCCCAAAAATAAAGTCTGCCACTGTTTCCCCATCTACTTGCCATGAAGTGATGGGACCAGATGCCATGATCTTAGTTTTCTGAATGTTGAGTTTTAAGCCTACTTTTCACTCTCCTCTTTCACTTTCATCAAGAGGCTCTCTAGTTCTTCTTCACTTTCTGTCATAAGGGTGGTGTCATCTGCATATCTGAGGTTATTGATATTTCTCTGGGCAATCTTGATTCCAGATTGTGCTTCATCCAGTCCAGTGTTTCTCATGATGTACTCTGCATATAAGTTAAATAAGCAGGGTGCTGTACTACCCTTTCCTGATCTGGAACCAGTCCATTGTTCCAAGTCTAGGTCTAATTGTTGCTTCTTCACCTGCATACAGATTTCTCAGGAGGCAGGTCAAGTGGTCTGGTATTCCCATCTCTTGAAGAATTTTCCAGTTAGTTGTGATCCAAAGGCTTTGGCATAGTCAATAAAGCAGATTTTTTCTGGAACTCTCTTGCTTTTTCAACAATCCAACAGATGTTGGCAATTTGATCTCTGGCTCCTCTGCCTTTTCTAAATCCACCTTGAACATCTGGAAGTTCATGGTTCACATACTGTTGAAGCCTGTCTTGGAGAATTTTGAGCATTATTTGATAGCACGTGAGATGAGTGCAATTGTGAGGTAGTTTGAACATTCTTTGGCATTGCCTTTCTTTGGGATTGGAATGAAAACTGACCTTTTCCAGTCCTGTGGCCGCTGCTGAGTTTTCCAAATTTGCTGGCATATTGAGTGCAGCACTTACACAGCATCATCTTTTAGGATTTGAAATAGCTCCACTGGAATTCCATCACCTCAACTAGCTTTGTTCATAGTGATGCTTCCTAAGGCCCACTTGACTTGGCATTCCAGGATGTCTGGCTCTAAGTGAGTGATCACACCCTGGTGATTATCTGGGTCATGAAGACCTTAGTTTTTCTGTGTATTCTTGCCATCTCAACATTTTCTGCTTCTGTTAGGTCCATACCATTTTTGTCCTTTATTGTGCCCATCTTTGCATGAAAAGTTCCCTTAGTATCTCTAATTTTCTTGAAGAGATCTCTAGTCTTTCCCATTCTGTTGTTTCCCTTTTATTTCTTTGCATTGATCACTGAGGAAGGCTTTATTCTTTCTTCTTGTTATTCTTTGGAACTCTGCATTCAAATGGGTATATCTTTCCTTTTCTCTTTTGCCTTTTGCTTCTCTTCTTTTCATAGCTGTTTGTAAGGCCTCCTCAGACGACCATTTTGCATTTGTTTTTCTTGGGGAATGTCTTGATCACTGCCTCCTGTACAATGTCACAAACCTCCATCCATAGTTCTTCTGGCATTCTATTAGATCTAATCCCTTGAATGTATTTGTGACTTCCACTGTATAGTCATAAGGGATTTGATTTAGGTCATACCTGAATGGGCCATTGGTTTCCCCTACTTTCTTCAATTTCAGTCTGAATTAGGCAATAAGGAGTTCATGATCTGAGCCATAGTCATTTCCTGGCCTTGTTTTTGCTGACTGTTTAGAGCTTCTCCATCTTTGGCTGCAAAGAATATAATCAATCTGATTTCAGTATTGACCATCTGGTGATATCCATGTGTAGTCTTCTCTTGTGTTGTTGGAAGAGGGTGTTTGTTATGACCAGTGCATTCTCTTGGCAATACTCTGATGTGAGATTAAAGACAGTTTATTCTACCATCCATGTTTCACTAATAGCCCCTGAGGGCAGCAACCATATCACAGGATGACAACAGATAATCCTGCAGGTTGAGTAATAGTCTGTTTAAAAAGCAGGCAAGTTTAGAGCTTCAGATTTCCATAACCAGTTATTAAAGTTTTTGCATCTGAAGGGCCATACTTCAGTTTAGTGGGTAATTAGACACAAGGAATGCTGGACATATAATGTGTTATGAGGTCAGATTTCATCAGCTTTTGCGATGTTCCTAGAGTGCCAGGTTTGTTCTGAGTGCTTGTTTCACATGGGTCATTTAATTTTTTTAAAGGCTTTACTTCTTTTTTTGAAGCTCCAATACTGAGGCCACCTGATATGAAGAACTGACTCACTGGCAAAGACCCTGATGCTGGGAAAGACTGAAGGCAGGAGAAGGGGACAACAAAGGATGAGATGGTTGGACGGCATCACTGACTTGATGGACTTGAGTTTGAGTAAGCTCTGGGAGTTGCGGATGGAACAGGAAGCCTGGCATGCTACAGTCCATGGGGTTGCAAAGAGTTGGACATGACTGAGCAACTGAACTGAACCTCTTTTTTAAAAAAAATATTTTTGGCTGTGCTGGGTCTTTGTTGCTGCACAGAGACTTTCTCTACTTGCAGTGAGCAGGGCCTGTTCTCTAGCTGTGGTCCTCGGGCTTCTCCTTGTGGAGGCTTTTCTTCCTGTGGAGCACAGGCTCTAGAGATGTGGGCTTAGCATTTGTGGCACTCAGTTGCCCCACAGCATGTGGAATCTTGCCAGACCAGGGATCGAAACTGTGTTCCCTGCATTGGCAGGCAGATTCTTAACCACTGGACCCCAGGGAACTCCTGGTTCATTTAATTTTTACATATTTCTATATTTACAGTTCACTAAATCTTGTAGAATGTAGCAAGGTTGAATGGACTTTTCAGAGTGTGTGTTTAGCTAATAAGGGAGGTGCTTTGCCCTCATACCCAGCATCTCTAAGAATCTTGCAAGTTTGCTGAATTCATTAATTAGTACTAGTATTTTTATGTGTATGAATTCTTCAGGATTTTCTATATATAGGGTCATGCCATATGCAGACAAATAGTTTTACTCCTTTACCAATTTCAATGCCCTTTATTTTTTCTAGCCTTATTGTTCTAAAATAGGATTTTAACATTTTAATTTTCAGTTTCACTTATTTTTTTAAAGTTTTTATTGGAGTACAGTTGATTTACAATGTTGTGTTGACTTCTCCTGTACAGCAAAGTGAATCAGTTACACATATACATATAAATATTCTTTTTTTACAATAGGTCATTACAGAGCAGTAGTTTTATTTTTAATTAAAAAATAACATAGGACTTCCCTGGTGGTCCAGTGTAAGACCCCGCTTTTCCAATGCAGAGGGTGCCAGTTTGATCCCTGGTCAGGAAACTAAGATTCCCATATGCCATGTGGTGCAGTCAGAAGAAAAAAAAGAATACAGCTATAATTTACAGGATGCGAGATAATTTTTCCTGAAGGGCCTTTGCAGAAATACACTGTTTATGTACATTAGGTTGTTTATGAAATTTATGAAGACATTAGATACCATCTCCCGTTTGCTCCATCAGACACCTGGAAAAGCTGGCGCCTGAACAGGTTGAAGCAGTTTCTC
This sequence comes from Odocoileus virginianus, assembly GCF_023699985.2. Lineage (NCBI taxonomy): Eukaryota > Metazoa > Chordata > Mammalia > Artiodactyla > Cervidae > Odocoileus > Odocoileus virginianus. Next base: position 32,331,921 of record NC_069690.1, on the reverse strand, counting down.
ACAGACAGCAGGTGAGGAGAAAAGACCTGAGCCCAGACAGTTGCCCCTAGAGTCACTCTACTTACCGTGGTGCACGTGGTCTTCCCCTGAGGTTTAAGTCCCTCATTCAGCCCACAGACTCACTGACACCTGTGCATGGCGGCCTGGGCAGTGCTGGAACCCAGGGAACATAAAGGTAAGCAGGCAGGATCCCCGTCTGCTCTGAGCTCACCCCAGGCTCTTAGTGTTTACTCCTAATTTTTGGCATTTTCCCCACCTTTTGCTCTTAGGATGCAAGCATTCCCTGAGCGCTGAGAAATGATCCTCTTCTTGTCCTGTCCCTACTCTCCTCCTTGGAAGGTCTGAGCTTCAGCCTGATGCTCGGGGCTCTCAGCTCTGGACCCGACTTGGTACCTAAGTTCCTGGCTGCCCAGATGTTCGCAGGCTATCTCACTGACATCTTGGTTCAGGCCCCCAGGCGAGAACTCTGCCCAGGTCAGGCTGCCAAGTGTTAACCAGCTCTGACTGTGAGATCTCAGACTTACCGCACTTTCAGAGGCGAGGAGGTGAGAGTTTGTAAGGGCCGTGGCATTTATCTTAGCGTTTGTCATCTGCAGTAACCACTGCACCCACTCAGGTGCTATTCATTATGCTCATTAAGGGGGTCTCGCTCAGTACCCAGTTTCCTGTTGGGGGTACTGCAGAGGGGAGGTGCTTGAGGCAGATTCTGTTTTCCAGACACTTCATTTCTTCCTTAGGGAAATTCTCCCCTCCTGGGTTTCATCTCAGGATAGCACCAGAAGATCTCTAAGTCCAGCTGCCCAGTGATCCTCAACCTGGAGGACACCTATATTCTTACAAAGTGGGCAGCCCTCTGACACCCTCAGCTCTTACAAATATTTGACAAACATTTTGGAAATGTTCGGCTCTGCTCAGTGTACTTTTCATCATTTTCCTTTTTCTTGTTAAGTTTATGCCCAGACATGTCATCGTTTTGTTGCCATTGCAGATGGAGGCCTTCCTTTCCATTATATAATCCAAGTGGTGGTTGTTTGTATGTATGAGGCCTGTTAACTACTGTATGTGAATGTAGTTTGTTAAAATTCCGAATTTCTCAAGTAGTTTTCAGCTGACTCCTGGGTATACTGTATGTGAATGCAGCTTGTTAAAATTCTGAATGTCTCAAGTAGTTTTCAGCTGACTCCTGGGTATTATAGGCATTGTTGTTTAGTTGCTAAATTGTGTCTGACTCTCTGACTCCATGACTGCCAGGCTCCTCTGTCCATGGGATTTCCCACTGGAGTGGGTTGCCATTTCCTTTTTCAGGGGTCAAAGACCCAGGGATTGAACCTGCGTCTCCTGCATTGACGGATTCTTACCACTGAGCTACCATGGACACCCCACTGAGGCAAACAATCATATAATACTTCTATATTCCCCTTATCAAAGGTTATACTACGCATTTCTTTTCTTGCCTAATGCCTGTAGTAGAATAAATTGTTGTCCTGTTAGTGGAAATGCCTGTCTTGTTCTGGACTTTAGTAGAGAAATATCAGAAGCCATAGTTCTAAGTAGCGTGCTGGATTTTGGCCTGACACACATGTATACACGGGAAGATCTCCTGGTGGAGAAATGGCAACCCACTCCAGTATTCTTGCCTGGGAAATCCCATGGACAGAGGAGCCGGGCGGGCTACAGTCCATGGGTTGCAAAGAGTTGGACATGACTTAGCAACTAAACAACAACACACATACAATGTAAACACATATTAATAAATCCATGTATGCATGCCTTCTTAATGATGCTCAGGAAATATCCATGGAGTCTGCTTTATTGAAAGTTTCCAACAAAAATGGTTGAGCATTTTGTCAAATGTATAACATGTCATGTAAATAGAAATAGTTTTACTCCTTCCTAATTTTTATGCCTTCTCTGGCAAGAATGTCTACAATAGGATTTTAACTTTTTTTTCCTATATTCCCTCTAGTAGTACTTATTTCTTAAAACTTTTTACTTAAGTTAGATGATGCATAATGTATATAGATGATGTATAATATTATGTTACAGGTGTATAATATAGTAGTTCACAACTTTTAAAGATTATAATAGCTATAAATGGAACACTAAGTATTTATTATATTCTCTGTGTTGTACAATGTATCCTTGCAGTTTATTTTATATATAATAGCTTGTACCTCTTAATCCCCTACTCCTATCTTGTCCCTCCCTGCTTCTCTCCCCCCTACAGGCTAACTACTAGTTTGTTCTATCTGTAAGTCAGTTTCTTTTTTGTTATATTCACTGCTTATATTTTTTAGATTCAACATATAAGTAATATCACATAGTATGTCTTTCTCTGAATGCTTTACTTCACTTAGCGTAATGCCCTCTAAGTCCATCCATTTTGCTGCAAATGACAGAATTTCATTTCTTCATTTTTTGTCACTGAGGAATATTCTATTATGTATATATACACACACACCTTTATACATCTTTTGATAAATACTTAGGTGCTTCCTTATCTTGGCAGTTGTAAATGCTGCTATGAACACTGGCGTGCACGGATCCTACTGAATTAATGTTTTTGTTTTGTTCAAATACATATCCAGCAGTGAAATGGCTGGATCACTTGGCAATCTTATTTTTAGTTTTTCTGAGGAACCTCTGTACTGCTTTCCACAGTAGCTGCACTCACTCACATTCCCAACAGTGCATGAGAGCTCCCTTTCTCCATATCCTTGCCAACACTTAAGTTCTTTTTGATGATGGCCATTCTGATAGGTATGGGTAATATCTCATTGTGGCTTTGATTTGCATTTCCCTGATGGTTAATGATGTTGAGCCTATTTTCTGTGCCTGTTGACCATCTGCAGGTCGTCTCTGGAAAAATTTCTATTCAGTTCTGCCCATTTTTTGATGTTGAATTATATGAGCTATTTATATATGTTGGATGTTAACCCTGTATCAGTCACATCATTTGTAAATATTGTCTCCCATTCAGTAGGTTTTCTTTACATTTTGTTGATAATTTCTTTGGCTGTGTGAAAGCTCTTAAGTTTCATCCGGCCCCATTTGTTTATTTTGTTTTAGGAGATGGACCAAAAAAATTGCTACGCTTTATATCAAACAGTGTTCAGTTCTTTGTTTCTAGCACTTCATACACTACCTGACACAAAGCCAGGAAATGCTGGCTAAATCCCCACATAAAGCAGCCAACAGTTTTGGGGGTGTTTATTAATGGACTGAATGCCATAGACAGGTCAGTGGGAAGCCTGAGTCTGATCGTGGTCCGTAATTATCTAAAACTTTAGGGAAGTTATAAGGGCTTCCCTGGTGGCTCAGTTGGTAAAGAATTCCACCAGCAATGCAGGAGACCCCGGTTTGATTCCTGGGTTGGGAAAATCTGCTGGAGAAGGGATAGGCTACCCACTCCAGTCTTCTGGCTTGGAGAATTCCATGGACTGTATAGTCCATGGAGTCACAGAGTCAGACACAACTGAGTGACTTTCACTTTTGAGAAGTTATATTAACTGCGGTTTCCACCGTGGATACAGAATGATGTCAATGGTGGTAGGAGCAGAAGTGCAGAACACCTAAATGGGCTGCTCATTTCCCACCTGCAGGTTTCTGGTCCGGGCTGATGGTCTTCTTCCAAACCCTTTCTTACCTGGTGTACATCTGGAGGATCGACTGGAACCGCACAGCAGAGCAGGTACCAGTGCGGGGGCCCCTGGAGGAGGGGAGTGTGTGTGTGTGCATGCTGTGATTCCAGGGCAGGCGAGGACTCTTCCAGGGTGAGGATGGTAAGAAGCCCATGGGCAGCAGGATGCACTGTGACTCGTGAAGAGGCATCAGACGTGAGAGTGAGGGCCAAAGGAAACCTGTGTCCTCTTAATATGGAGCTAATTTCTCCTCTGCCAAGCAGGTGCAGCCAGAGAGTGAGTTAGCTTAGAAATTAACGCATGAGGTTGTCTTGGGAGAACAGTAGTGCTTCCCATTTTTCCTAATCTGTTGTCTAGTTCTAGCGTCTTAAGGATCTTTGGTCCATGGTTTCCTGAGAAGCAGGTGCTAAGTGTCTGTGGTCAGGGAGGTCCATGGGGGCAGAGCCTGTCCTGCGGGTGGAGGACCGGGATCCTGACACTCGGGGTGTCTCTGGGTTGAAGGGTGAGCCCTGCCGACTGTGTCAGGTTCAGGGTGAGACCTCCCACTAGGGAGGTCGGCCGAGGAGAGGTGTCATGGATACAGGGCCGTGAGGAGGAGCTGAGGGGTGCAGACCACCACTGTTCACGTCCTGACCACCTCAAGGCTCCAGGGCCCTCATGACTGCTCATGGGGACAGGTCATGTCCTCCCTCCCTTCAGTGGTCCATGGAGGCAGTGAGTGTACAGGGCGTTGTTATTTTCATGAGCTGATGTTGGGGAGGACGACAGTGGTCTCTAGTGTCCTGTTCACTGTCACTGTCAGGACTAAGCAAGACTGTGCTTGGAGCCGAAACTTCTAGCGTAGCTCCCGCAGAAGCATAATCACAGTCTGACCACGGAACCGGCCAGCATGGCTGTACTTCGTTTACCTCTGACACTTGTGCTCAGGCACAGGTTTGAGCTGGAATGTGAGGCGACAAAGAGGCCGTATCCAGCGCCGTGGGTGAGGGGTTGTCCTCTAGTATTCTCACTTCTGTCTTTCCTGCCTGGAGCTCAGTCGCTAGTGCGAGCCCCTGCTGCCTACCCATGTGGCTAGTCCTGCCCTCTGACCAGGAGATGGGCTCCAGGCCCCCGCTGGGGTGCGGCTACTGTGGCCCGTGTGTTAATAGCCAGTGACCGATGACCACGTGGGCTCATGTCACACCCAGGAACGCCTTCACTCAAGACTCCCACGTAAGTAAATATCTCCCTGTTCTCCACAGACAGATCTGTCCATCCTAGAGAAAGAAGCACCAGCTGGGGCCCTCCTACCAGACCTCATCTGACCTGAGAGCCAGACCACGCAGCTGATCAGGGCGGCCCCTGCCATGACGTCCTGACGGGGACCCAGCTGATTGTGTAGGGCGGGGCGGCCGCAGTTTTGGCTGCTGCTGTCCTCGCAGCGGGAATTTTAATAAGACTCTTCACTGCCCAGGGCTGAAATGGAATCATCCCAGCCCCAAACTACCAGTGAGAATGATAGGCAACACGTGCAGCATGGGAGATGAGCTCTTTCACCTGGACAGTGGCTTCAGTCCCAGCCGAGCAGGGGAAGGATGCCAGGCTCATGTTCTCATTCTGAGGATTCACACTATCGTCCCGGACATCAAGAAAAGCGTTATAATTTTAAGTGAACTTTTCTCCCAAACGTTAACCCTTATCGTGGTTTTTAAGTCTGCACGTTTGGTGTCCCTGGCTGGCTGTGTTCTCTATCCCACCCTACATTTAATACCTCTGTCTTCCGGGAAAGCTGGTCCTCCAGCAGTGACTGCTGGCCACGGCGCACTTGTGGCAATCATGTGTCCAGTCTCATGTATCAGTGAGCGTGGAGTCCTGTCTCGGGCAGTGCCATGCAAGCTTTCATAAAATAAACATTTTAAAATACGTGCTCAGGCTATTTCTAAGTGGTAACTTATAGCTTACTGCCTTTTAATAAATTTGTTAACCTATTGTATTAATTAAAAGATGACTCCTGTGTTCTGCCCTGCTCCTTAGCTCCCAGGTGCTGGTAGGTATGGCTCCAGCACCTGCTGGACGTTTTTAGAGCCTTTAATTAAGGAATCTGACCAACCAAACAGAAAATCCTAAAAATGACTGACACTGGCACTTCCCCAGCATGAAGCCCACCCATGACCTGGAGAGCAGCCCTCCCCAGAGCCGCGCACCTGCCCCCCTCACCCCACCGAAGGAGAGCAGGCAGGAGAACCCCGATACTGTCACCAGGCTGCAGACTACAATGCAGCAGGATAGACCAAGTTCTGAGGTAAAATTCACATAATCGAAAAGTAACCTTCAAGTGTATAACTCAGTGACATTAGTAAGTACATCAGTGATCTTTATTATTATACCACCCTGTATAGTGTGTAGTGTTTCACTGTCACTTGATTAGTTTTAGTGCACATTACTAACGACATCCCTCATCTTCTCGTAGGCTTACTGCCCGGCTCTGTAATGGTTTGGAGACATGTGCCCATTCATCTATGGGCTTGTCCTTCTGCTGTGGGACATACCCTCTGAGTGCTGGGTCCCTATCAGACGTATGCTTTGCAGTATTCTCCCCACCTCCCAATTCTGCCAGCTGTCTATGCACTTTCTTGACAGTGTCTACTCTATGCACAAAAGTTTTTAATTTTGATTAAGCCCATTTTTTTCTTCCACTTTTGCTGTCAAATCCAAAAATCCATTGCCATGTTGTCAGAAAAAGATTTAAGTGCTGTTGGAATACAGATTATTATAGAAGAAATTTAAAAGTAAGTAAGAGACTCGGTGTTTCTAGTCTGACATTTAAGGAGCTTGGCAGTCATCACCTTGTCCTCAGACAAGAGCAGCAGGATTTCATGTCTCTTCTGGTGCCAAACGTGAGGGGCTCACACACACCGCAACTGATGCTCCAGACCTTCCCGCACCAGTGGGGTGTCCAATCACTCCACTTGACTCCGACACTATGTGGGGTTTGTGTCAGGGCCCACAGGTTAAGGGCTCAGACCCACAAGACTGCCCCCACTTAGAAGCCACTGCAGGTCCAGGCCACCTGTACTTTTGACAGACCATCTATAAATAGGGAGTTTCTATGACCACCCCACCCCCCCGGCCCCCACCTTCAGCTGGCTGGAACAGCTTATACGGCTTAGGAGTATATGCCCCGTGGAAGCAGTACATGGGGAAGGTACGGAGGTGAAGGTGCTCTGGTGGTCTTTCTGATGACCAACCACCCTCCTAAAGCTACCGAGGGGCCCCCAAGGGTCACTTTATTAGCATAAACCCTAAACCCAAACTGCTCTGCAAAGTACAGTCTACTTTTCCACTTGTTCCAGCCATTAGACAAATGGAGAAGAAAACCCCGAGGATGGCGACTGTAATAAACACAGATACAAGCGCTGCTGCAGACAGGGAGAAACTGGACCCTCTGACATTAGCGGGAGGAACCTAAACAGGGCAGCCACCTCTGAAGGCGAGACAGTTACCACATGACTCAGCAACTGGACTCCTGGGTGTGTGCCCAGACAACTCAACACACATGTCCACACAGAAGCTTCTACGTGAATGTTCAGAATAGCCAAAAACTGGAGGAGAAAACTATAATATTCAAAATGCCCCAGTTTTCAATACAAAATTTCTATCCATGCAAAGACTTGAGAATGTATGCCCGTATACCAGGAAGAAAAGATAACAGAAATCACCCCCGAATGTGCCTGGACAAGGGCCAGAGAAGGAAAGGGACTGAGGGGCATGATGCCTCAACAAAGAGAGAAAATGTCAGCACAAAAACAAAGTACAGGAAGCAAGCAGAAAGCCTGGTGCTGAACAGTGCGATGCCTGAAATGCAAGTGTCACTGCAGCAGACTGGAGCAGCAGGAGGAAGCCAAGGAACCTGAAGCAAGGACTGATCTGACACCACTGGGGCATTCACAGCTCAGTTCAGCTGTTTGATGCTGACAGGAGTCAACATCTTACCCCACAGGTGAGAATCACGTCTCCAAGACCCTTCAGATGCCCAACATGAGCAGCCATTTAGGAAATGCACATGAACACTGCAATGAGATACCACCTCACACCTGTCACCATGGCTATAATCAGAAATAAATGTTTTCAAAGTAAGTATTGGTGAGGACATGGAGATACCTGGAACTCCTGCGCACTGCTGCTAAGAAGGTAAAGTGGTGCAGCTCCAGTGGAAAAGTTTGGCAGTTCCTCAAAAACTGAAATATAGAAATACCATGTTATCCAGCAATCCCACTAGATTATACCCCAAAGAATTAAAAGCAGAAACTTAGAAAACAAATGCTTGTACATCCATGTTCATCATAGCATTACTCACCACTAGTGACTGAAATAACCCGTGTCCATCAGAGAAAAATGGATTTATATTCATACAAAGGAATATTATTTAGCTATAAAAGGAATGAAATTCTGACACCTGCTACAACATGGATGGATTGTCATAACATTATGCTAAGTGAAACAACCCAGATACAAGAGGACAAAATTTGTAGGATTATACTTTCAAGAGGTTCCTGGAATAGGAAAATTCATAGACAGGATGAGAATAAAAGCTACCAGGGCTGTGGGAGGGGGGAAATATGAGTTATTATTTAATGGGTGAGGGTTTCTGTTTGGGATGAAAAAGATGTGGAGATGGGTAGTGGTGATAACTGGACAACATTTTGAACATACTTAATGCCAATGAAATCTACTAAAAATTACTAAAATGACATTTTATGCTATATATGTTGTAGTACATAGAAAATATGAAAGGCAGAAAAATTAATGCTAATATGTATATACTGTTGTTCTTCGGAAAAGAAACAAATGGAAGAAAAAAGCATTTAAGCGAGTAATAATAGCATGAACGGAGAAGGAGCCGAAGTTGCCAGCCTCCCCAGTGCAGTCAGACAAGCAAGAAATGTGAGGTGCGCGTGTTGAAGGAGAGAGACAAGAGCCCCATGGTTTACAGGTGGCAAGATAACCTACCCAGAAAATACAGAAAAGCTGAGAAATTACTAGAGCAGATCAGAGGTTTCAGAAAACTCCTAAGAGACAAGGTCAGCTTTCAAAAACCATCAGCTTTCCTGTATGTCATCAAACACCAAGTAGAAACTGGTTAAAGATCACATTCAAAACAGCAAAGACAAACACACCCACAGAAAACCTAAACTCCCACGAGTAAGGCCTGGCAAGAAGCAGGTACAGTCCCCGAGAAGACACATTTGTGGACGCTGTGCCCTCCTCTCCCAGGAGGCGGCGGCTGCTCACCTTTCCTCGGCTCCTCCTCCGGGGCCCTGACTCCACAGCTCTCTGTCCCAGGGTCAAACGCGTTCCCGTCCCTCCCCAGCCCGCCTTCTGTCCCCCTCTCTGACAGCTGCCCCGCACACTTGGGGCTCCCCGGCAGGTGCAGTCACACCTCGTGGGCTGTGTGGCCAAGCTGTGCCAGCCAGCCCCCCTGGGGTAAATGATCTGCTGCTGCTTTTGCTCTGCCTGAACCCCGACTGATGCAGGGTGTCCCTGAGGTCAGGCGTCACAGAAGATACCGAAGCCCACCCCTGGGCTGAAGCAAGCTCTTAGGAAAACAGCTGATCCTGATAGAGCCAGAAATAGATTTTTTTAAAAGTACTGAAAATTTTTGTCCTGATTAGTCTTAGCGGCTGTTCCAGAATTAGAAGTATTGATATTCTAATTTCATAGCCTGCGCAGAATTACCTGAAGTGTTAGCTTCCTCCCACCCACCTTTCCATTTTATCTCAGATAGTACAGTCTCTTAGTAAACAGTAAGATTTATCCAGAACTAGGAACTTGCACTCACAGTAAGATTCAGAATACTGACTCCATCTAACTCTGCATCTTTGAACAAGGTCATCACTGCCCTGTTTGCCCAACTATGATATATGGACAACATATCCCCTGCCTCTATTACATGAGATGGTCATAGAAAGCTCTTTAGCAACAGGCTTACCACAAAGCAGAAATCCATGTTAACAATGATTATTTTGGTAATTCTTTATTAAAAAAATTTTTTTAATGGACCAATGTTTGAAGTCTGGTGTCCCTGGGGCAGAAAGAGCAAAACGCACACCCACACCCCCAGAGCTTGGGCACCTGTCTGTGATCACTAGTTCTGCAGGAGAGAAATGAGCCAGACACCCGGGAGTGGGAAATCAAGTGGGCCTTAGGAAGCATTACTACAAACAAAGCTAGTGGAGGTGATGGAATTCCCGCTGAGCTATTTAAAATCCTAAAAGATGATGCTGTTACAGTGCTGCCTTCAATATGTCAGCAAATTTGGTTAACTCAAGACATGTGCTATAAGATTTCAAAGACTGAATATACAAAGTGCATTCCCTGGTGGCTCAGCAGTAAAGAACCCACCTGCCAATGCAGGAGACACGGGTTCAATCCCTGGGTCGGGAAGCTCCCATGGAGAAGGAAATGGCAACCCACTCCAGGATTCTTGCTTGGGAAATCCCAAGGACAGAGGAGCCTGGCGGGCTGCAGTCCCATGGGGTCGCAAAGCCTGAACAACAACAAAGCAGGGAGAATTCCCAAGGGTGGGAAACATAGCAAGACGTTTCCTTCTGCTCCTTGTTTGTTATTAAGATTTACTTTCTTAGTTATGGTTGTGCACGGGTCTTCTCCAATAGTGGCAACTGGGGGCTACTCTCTAGTTGCCGTGTGTGGGCTTCTCATTGGGGTGGCTTCTCTCTTTGAGGATCACAGGCTCTAGGACATGTGGGCTTCAGCTGTTGCAGCCCATGGGCTCTAGAGCACAGGCTTAGTGGTTGTGGCGCACGGACTTAGTTGTCCCACAGTATGTGGGATCTTCCATACCAGTGATCAAACCCAGCGGATTCTTTACCACTGAGCCATCTAGGAAGCCCTTGCTGAATGTTTTTATCATTAAAAGATATTGAATTTTGTCAAATTCCTTTTCTGCATCAGCGGGGATGCTCGTGTGGGTTTTTACCCCTTCATTCTATTACTGTGGGGGGTGTATGTGTATATTTGTTATATAATTTTTATATATATATATATATATATATATATGTATGTATGTATGTATTTTCAGAGACCCTCTCCCTTTATTTAGTGGTTCTTAATCTCAAAACGACAACCTTGGAAAGTTCATTTCAAGGATGGGTTTCCAGGCATTTCCTAAGCTTTCCAAGTTCTTTTTAATTGATTTTTAAAATTTTTTTAATTAATGGATAATTGCTTTAGAGTATTGTGTTGGTTTCTCCCAAATACCAACATGAATTGGCGATAGGTCTACCTATGTCCCCTCCCACTTGAACATCCCTTCCACCTCGTTCCCCCCCCTACCCTCTAGGTTGTAACCAAGCCCCCGATTTGAGTTCCCTGAGTCATACAGCAAATGCCCACTGGCTATCTATTTTACATATGGTAGTATGTTTCCATGTTACTCTCTCCATATCTCCCACTATGAATATGTTGCTCTGCTTGATGCTGTCTTTCAGGTCTTCTAGTCTCTGCTTATTTATCCTCAATCCTCTTTTTCTTTCTGCTCCTCATGCTGGATAATCTCAACTGACCTGTTCTGATAGAATAAAGAGACTAGACCTGGACTTTGGCCCCGTTTCTGGCACAGAACTTTAAAAACTCTTGGACTTTCCTGAGTGATAAGCGTGTTTGTACCATGAGGTGACACATGGAGGGGCCCATAGACAGCTACAGCACAAGAGCCCGTCACTATAAAAACCAACCACATACGGACAGGGCTGGAAATTTCAGCCTCACCTCTCTGATCACCCTGAGAGAGGTTAGAGACCACGGTCGATTGTGCGGCTCATGGTGTAATGTCAATTGTGCGGCTCACGGTATAATCAATCATAATATCTATGTAATAAAACTCCATGTAAAACTCTGGACTATCAAACCCAAGGGAGCTTCCTGGTTGGTGAGCCCTTGATATGCGGGGAGGGTGAAGGGCCCAGATTCCGAGAGGAGATGGCCAGGAAGCTCTGCATCCTCTCTGGCCCCCAGACCCTGCCTTAAGTATGTTCTCTATCTGGCAGTTCCTGGGTTGTGTCTTTTATAAATTCACAGTCATAAATGTACCATTTTCAGTGTGTTCTGTGATGCGTTCCAGCTGAGTACCGAAGAGAGGAAGCTGCAGGAAATGAATTTATAGTCTCCTGGGCAGGGGAGTGTGGGTGTCCTGGGGACCCCCATGTGGGCTGGCATCTGAAGGAAGTACAGTCTGTGGAGGACACTGCCCTCCAGCTGGTGGCATCTGACGCTGACTCCAGCTAGCTGGTATTAGAGCTGCAGAACTGAGTTGTGGACACCGAGCTGGTGTCAGATCCCCTAGGAGTTCTACTTGGTTCCTATACTTCCCATTTCTTTGCTAGAATTCTCTACTTTTGAAACATTAGGCTCTTGGTTTCCTTTAGCCCTCTGTGCATATTTAAGTCTATTAATGTAAAGTACTTCTCAAAGGGGACTTCCTTGGTGGTCCAGTGGCTAAGACTCTGCACTCCCAACACTGGGGCCCTGGCTTCAAGGCTTCATCAGGGAACTAGAACCCACATGTTCACTGAAGTTGGAAGATCCTGCCACACTAAGACCTGGTGCAATCAAATAGATACATACACAGACATTCCAAAATGTAATAAGGTGTTTCTCAGGGAAGCTCACTGTCTTTTCTTCCTGTGAGGGGTCCATACATTTTTGATTCTTGCATGCCTAGTAACTTTGTATTGAAAATTGGGAATTTTGACTAATACAATCCAGCAATTCTGGAGTCAGATACGTTCTACTCCCACTTCTTGATAAAGATTACTGGGTTTTTGCTGTTGTTTACTTTTTAAAACTTTTTTTTTTATTGTTGTTAAACAGTATTCTTTATCGTGTATGGACACTGAGTGGTCACCTAGTGATCTGACAGAAATAAGCAGTTTTTGGCTACTCTGAATACTGCTTCTAGGAGTATTCATGTAGACGTTTCTGTGTGGACATGTGTTTTCAATTCAGCTCGGGTACATTCTCAAAGTACAACTGCTGGGTCATGTGGTAACTGGGTGTCACTCTGAGAAACTGTGACACTGTTTTCCATGATGGCTGCACATCTCCCAAAACCTGTGCCAACACTTGTCATCTGCTTTTTATTACTGCCACCAAGTGCATGTAGTATTGCCTGTGTTTTCATTTGTATGAGTCTACGGGGTAATATATGAGCATCTTTAGGTGCTTATTGTCCATTTTTATGTTATTGTTAGAGGCACGCCATTGTATAATAGGCCCTTTGTCCATTGAAAACAATTGACTTAATTTTTAGAGCAGTTTTGGGTTTAGAGAAAAATTTCACAGAAAGTAGAGAGTTCTCATAAATGCTGCTCCTTACACACCCACACAATTTCTCCTGTTATTAACATTGTGCACTAATAAATTTATTGCAACTGATGAATGAACACTGCTACATTATTATTAACCAAAGTGCATAGTTCACACTGGCGTTGACTCTTGCTATCACCCAGTCAGTCCATGGGTTCCTCTGACAAATGTATTTCATTAACCTATCATGGCAGTATCACACAGAGTTGGCTTCACTGCCGAAAAACACCTTCTGCTTCAGGAACTAACCTCTCCCCACACCCAAGGTCCTGGCAGCCACTGATCTGTATAAACCTTCCACAGTTTTGCCAACTCCAGCATGTTATAAAGGTGTAATCATACACTATGCAGTCTTTTCAGACGGGCTGCTCTCTCTTAGCCATATGCACTAAGGCTCCTTCAGGTCTTCTTTCTAGTAAAATTCCACTGTATGGATGTAGAAGGGATTGTTTATCTAGTCACTGACTGAAGGACATCTTTCTTGGCTACGTCCAAGTTTGGGCAGTTAAAGCTGCTGGACTTCCCTGCTGGTCCAGTGGTTAAGAATCTGTCTTCCAATGCAGGGGTCACCAGTTCAATCCCTGGTCTGGGAAGATCCCACATGCTGTGGGAAGCCCGTGTGCCACAAGCACTAAACCCACACTGTACAGCCTGTATTCTGCAACTACAGAAAAGCCTGCACAGCAACGAAGACCCAATGCAGCCAAAATTAATAACTAAAATAAAAATAAAGCTGCCATTAACATGTGTGTTCCAGTTTTTTGTGTAGGTGTTAAGTTTTCAACTCATTTGGGCAAATAACTGTACCATGAACACTGGACAATATGGTAAGCCTATCCTTGGCTGTCTGTGCTTGGTCACTCAGTCATGTCCAACTCTTTGTGACCCCATGGACTGTGGCCCGCCAGGCTCCTCTGTCCATGGAATTCTCCAGGCAAGAATATTGGAGCGGGTTCCCATGCCCTCCTCCAGGGGATCTTCCTGACCCAGGGATCGAACCCAGGTCTCCTTCACTGCAGGTGGAATCTTTACCGCCTGAGCCACCAGGAAAGCAAGCCTATGCTTAGCTTTGTAAGAAACTGTCAAACTCCCCCAAGTGGCTCTACTACTTTGGGTTCCTAACAACAATGTATGAACATTCCTATTGTTTCACATCTTTGCTAACACTGGGTGTTAGCATTCCAGATTTTGGCCATTCTAATAGGTGTAATGGGAGCGCATTGTTTTAATCCGCAATTTCCTGATGACTCATAGTGTTGAGCATCTCTTCACATGCTTCTTTGCCATCTGTATATATTTTGATAAGGTCTACTCAGATCTTTTGCCCAGTTTTTAAACTGAGTTATTTTCCTATTATTGAATTTAAACTGTTCTTTCTATTGTACACTTTGGAGACCAGTCCTATTTCCGATATGTTTTTACAAAGATTTTTTTCCTAGTCCCTTTTTTTTTTTTGGCCACACTGTGAAGCATGTGGGATCTTAGTTCCCTGACTAGGGATCAAATCCACACTCCCTGCATTGCAAGTTCCAAGTCTTAACCACTGGATGGCCAGGGCAGTCCCCCTAGTCCCTATTTTATCTTGTCATTCTATTAACAGTGTTTTTATTGCAGAGCAGAAGTTTTTAATTTTGAATGAAGTTCAGCTATCAATTTGGCAATGTCCTTGGGCTTCCCTTGTGGCTCAGTTGATAAAGAATCCGCCTGCAATGCGGGAGACCTGGGTTCAATCCCTGGGCTGCGAAGATCCCCTGGAAAGGGGAAAGGCTACCCACTTCAGTATTCTGGCCTGGAGAATTCTGTGGACTGTATAGTTCATGGGGTCGCAAAGAGTCGGATACAACTGAGCGACTTTCACTCTATATAAATCAGTCATAATTCCAATGAAAAATTACAATTCTTGCTGCATTTATATAAACAATCAGGTCAGGATAAGACTAAACTTATTTTATAAACAAATTAGTCTTACTATAATGACATTTGAGAAAAACAGGGTAAATACGGAGAGGAAATTAGGTTTCAGTGGAAAACAACCACACACCCCCTTGGTTATTATAAGAAAACAAAACTTCAAAGAAAATGAACAAGGCTACCTACCCGTAAACTGGACTGGATCCTGATTATTTTAGTCTCCTCCAATATCTAGCTACAACTGCTCAAACTAACAACAGCAATTTCTGTCCCACCATTCTAACCTGGAATCACCGAGAATGAGAACTATCCTCTCCCTGAAGTACTATAAGCTAAAGCTGCCTGGCATGGTGTCAACTTCAGAGGAACTGCCACAACAGATTGCGTGTGGATAACCCCCTCACCTGCTCTTCTACAGGCTGCTAAGGAAACTCATGGGATACTCAACTTCACAAACAGAGCCATTCAAACTGCAAATCAGGAAATTAGCCAAATGACAACTGCCATCCTCGCTCCACCATCTGAAGATGCTTCAAGCTCAAATCCAGAAATCTTGACTGGATCCCCTCTGGACTCAGAAACTAGGTTTCCAACTCTGAATCTTTTTGTTTCCACAGACATTCCTTTCATAAATGCCTGATTGCTCACACCACACACAGACCTAACTTAGGACAGGGACTCCCACCTGCACCACTGCCTCCTGAAACAGACAAGAGAGTTTAACTGCACTGATTTAGTTCTCAAGACTAGGAGACTAGTTCAGTGAGCTGTGAAACAATCCACCAACTCAGTTCAGGACTGTGAAACCTGCTGGGGGAGTTTCCAAGTGGGTTGAAGGGGAATGAAGGTAGGTGGAACCTCCGGATATGCAACTTTGGCATAAGAATCATTCTGAACTAAAGGTACTTGAAAAAACAGCAGATGTTTTTGTCAGAAAGACACTGAAGAACAATTTAATCTCTGGTCCTCTTTTTTAAAAGAGGACAAAAAAATTCACATGTGAATGATGCCATCCCTGTTCCAGGAAAGGAGTCAAAGCTAAGTGAATCTACACAGACCTGGTTAAAATAACTCTCATCTTCCTTCAGCCTCTCCAAAGAGCTTAGTTACTTTTCTACAACTGCCTCTTTGTTCAAACCAATAGAAAAGCATGTAGATTTTGCCACATTTTTGCATCTTCATTTCCTTATGAGGGCTCTGATGTCACATAGACCTTACATTAAGTTTCTATGTCTTCTCCTGTGAACCTATATTAATATCAGTTTTATTCTCAGGTCCAGCTGAAAAACCCCAAGAGGGGAAAGGTAAAATTCTGCCTCCCCCTATAGGTATGATAACTCCTGGGCTACTTTTACAGTTTTTGGGTTGAAAACTCAAGTCTTCTATTTAGTTTTTTATTATTAGTCCTTCCATAGCATTTTTATATTCAAACACCACTTTTTTTTTTTTTTTCACAGTTTGGGAATGGGTTCTCAGATAACATCAAAAGCACAACAGTAACAAAAATAGATACGGTGGATTTCATCAAAATCAAAAACTTTTTGTGCAGCAACTCAATATAGCACATACTTAAAGAGGAACAAATCTTTACAAACTTCTCCCCAAAATTGAGGAAGGAGGACTTCCTAATTCATTCTATGGAACCAGCATGAACCTGACACCAAAGCTAGACAAAGACACTGGGAGAAAACAAAACTACAGACTGATATCCCCTGTGAATACTGATGATAAAACCTCCACCAAAATGCTAGCAAATCAAACTCACCAGCACAGGACATCCCTGGTGGTCCAGTGCTCAGACATCCACGCAGGCACCACAGGTTCGATCCCCCATCTGCGAAGATTCCACATGCAGTGGGACAACTGAGCTCATCCACCACCACTACTGAGCCTGTGCGTGGCAATGGCTGAAGACCATGCACCCCAGAGCCTGCGCCCTGCAATCAGGAGCAGGCCCTGCTCACTGCAACTAGAAAAAGGCCACGCACAGCAACAAAGACTTGGTGCAGCCAAAAGTAAAATAAATAAATCCTAAAAAAGTACTCAGCAGCATACAAAAAGTTTATACACTATGACCAAGTGGGATTTATTGAAGTGCAAGGATGGTTCAACATAGGAAAATGGGTCAATGTAATTGACACTGACAACATTACAAATGAAGTGGGAAAAAACCTCATGATCATCTCAACTGATGCAAAAAAAGCATCTGACAAAACACAACACCCTTTCATGACAAGAACACTTAACAAAATAAAAACAGAAGGAAAGTACATCATGTGATAAGAGCCCATATATGAGAAACCTACAGCTAACATAATACTCAATGGTGAAGGACTGAAAGCTTTTCCTCTAAGTTCAGGAGCAAGACAAGGATGCTCAGTTTAACCACTTCTATTTAACACAGTACTGGGAGTTCTAGCCAGAGCAGTTAGGGAAGAAAAAGAAAAATAAAAGGTATAAAATTGGACATGAAGAATTATCTCTGTTCAAAGACAATATATCTTATGTAGAGTAGACCCTAACAACTCCACATAGAAACTGTTAGAGCTAATAAAGGAATTCAGTACTGTGGCAGGATAGAATGTCTACACACCAAAAAGATGTATTTCTATTCTATACAGTAACAACAAACAATCTGAAAAGGAAATTATGAAACAATCCCATTTACAATAGCATCAAAAGGAATAAATATTTAGAAATTAACTTCTTTAGCCAAGGAGGTAAAAATGGAAACTTCAAAATACTGCAGAGAAAAATTAAAGATATAAATAAATGGAATTACATCTCACGTTCAAGGGCTGGATGCCTTTTTACTGTTAAGACAGCAACACTACCTGAAACAACCCATAGACTCAATGCCAACCCTTATAAAAATCTCAATGACATTATTTGCAGAAATAGAAAAATCCATCTTACAATCCACATGGAATCTCAACAGGCCTGGTACAGCCAAAACAACCGTGGAAAAGAAAAACAAAGCTAGAGAATCAGAGTTTATGATTTTAAAACTTACTGCAAAGCTAATGATAACAGTTTGGTACTGGTGTAAAGACAGATATATAGACAAATGGAATATAACAGAAGGCCCCTGAATAAATAAACCCTTGCATATGTGGTCAAATGATTTTTTTATAAGGATCCAAGATTATTCAGTGGGGAAAGGACCATCTTTTTAACAAATGTTTCGGGAAAAAACTGGATATTTGCATGACAAAGAATGAAGCTGAATCCTTACCTAACACCACATACAAAAATTAACTCAAAGTGGATCAAGCCTAAATGTAAGACATAAAACTATAAACCTCTTAGAAGAAAACATGAGGCAAAATCTCCATGACACTGGATTTGGGAATGACTTTTTGGATGTGACACCAAAGGCACAAGCAATAAAAGAAAAAAACAGATAAATTAGATTTCAAGAAAATTAAAAACTTTTATTAAAAGACAATATCCAAGAGTAAAAAGGCAACCCACAGAATGGGAGAAAATATTTCTAAATCATTTTTCTAATAAGGGACTAATGCCCAGACTATATAAAGAACTCCAAAAACTTAACCACCACCACCACCTGATTAAAAAATGTACAAGGGAAACTTCCCTGGTGGTCCAGTGGCTAAGATTAAAGCTCCCAGTGCAGGGGGCCAGGGTTCAATCCCTGGTCAGGGAACTAGAGCCCATATGCTGCAACCAAGACCCAGTGCAGACAAATAAATAAATACTAAAAACAAAACCAAAGACCAGTGTTTAAAAAAGATGAAAAAAGGACTTGAACAGATACATTTCCAAGGAATACACACAAATGGTCAAAAAGTACATGAAAAGATACTAAACACAACTCACCATTAAGAAAATGCAAATCAAAACTATACTGAGAAATTACCTCACACCCATTAATTAGGTAGGCTACAATTAGACAAAACAAAACCCAGACAATAACAAGTGCTGACGAGGATGTAGAAAAATTGGTCTCCTGTGCAATGCTGGTTAGAATGTAAAATGGTACACCCACTATGGGAAACAGTACAGTGGTTCCTCAAAAAATTAAAAACAGATTACCAGATGACCTACCAGTTCCAGTTCTGGGCATGTACTGAAAAGAATTAAAAGCATGGATTCTGCCTGCAGAACTCATGTTCACAGCAGCATCATTCAAAACAGCTAAAATGTGAAAGCCACCCAAGTTTCCGCCAACAGATGAACAGATAAGCAAGATGCGGCACATGTTTATAGTGGAATGTTATTCAGCCTTAAAAAAGAAAGGGCATCCTGACACATGTTACCTGGATGAACCTTGAGGATATTACAGTAAGTAAAATAATCTGGTCACAAAAACACACACAAATACTGCATGATTGCACTTGTATGAGGGACTCAGAGCAGTAAAAACCACAAGCAGGGAAAGCAGACTTCCAGGGGCTGGGAGGAGGGGGGATAAGAGCTACTGTTTGATGGGGACAGAGCTCCAGATGTACATGTTGACAGTGTGGTGGGGGTAGACGGTGGGGTGTGGCATATTACGAACATATTTAATCCATTGAACTGTACGTGAAAAATAGTGATGAGGGTTATTTTCATGTTGTGTGTATTTTACCACCATAGAAATTGAGAAACAGAAAAGCTGGTATGGCATTATCAGTTATAGAGCTTGAAAAGGCCCTTCAAATACAGTCAATGGCAAGATTAAATCCACTGACAGAGAAATAGTCAATATAAACAAAACTAGATCAGCAATTAATATTTCATAGGAAAATGACCTACTGCCATGGAAGAAGAAATATTCAATATAAGAAGGTAAGAGCACCCATGAAAGGGATGATCAGATTTATACACTTAAAACCCATGATGGAGTATCATCCTGGAGAAGTTTTTACTTAAAACTGTAGCTCCTCTCTTGATCACCAATAGGATACTACAGACCTTCCAAATAACTTAGAAAACATTACTAATATTTATCCACCTGCAGTTGACAGAAAACCATGACAAGGTTAGTTAACATGCTTCATAAAATGGTATAAGATTATCATTTCCAGTTTGTAGCCTGGTCATGAGTCTTCTATTTTAGTTAGTCTTTGAAAACTCTTATTAAAATTTATGTTAAAGGTACATCAACAGCTTAAACAAATTCCATAGTGGAAAATTACTTGTCGTATTTGCAAACTTAACATATTTTTTGCACTGTGCCCTTTACTGCTCCTAAGTCCAGATAAAAGGATTAAAGTCTGAAGATAAATGGTACAGTCACCTAAGGGGTGGTTATGGTCCGACTTAACATCCTGTCTCTATGGACCACAATGAAGGGAGGGAGCATGTGACCTGTCCCCATGAGCAGTCATGAGGGCCCTGGAGCCTTGAGGCAGTCAGGACGTGGACAGTGGTGGTCTGCGCCCCTCAGCTCCTCCTCACGTCCCTGTATCCATGACACCTCCCCTCGGCTGACCTCCCACCATCTCACCCTGAACTTGACACAGTCGGCAGGGCTCACCCTTCAACCCAGAGATCCCGGTCCTCCACCCACAGGACAGACTCTGCCCCCAAGGACCTCCCTGACCACAGACACTTAGCACCTGCTTCTCAGGAAACCATGGACCAAAGATCCTTAAGACACTAGAACTAGACAACAGATTAGGAAAAACGGGAAGCACTACTGTTCTACCAAGACAACCTCACACATTAGTTTCTAAGCTAACTCTCTCTGGCTGCGCCTGCTTAGCAGAGGAGAAATTAGCTCCGTATTAAGAGGACACAGGTTTCCCTTGGCCCTCACTCTCACATCCGATGTCTCTTCACGAATCACAGTGCATCCTGCTGCCCGTGGGCTTCTTACCATCCTCACCCTGGAAGAGTCCTCGCCTGCCCAGGGATCACAATGCCACCCCACCCCACCCCTACCTCCAGGGGCCCCCACGCTGGTACCTGTTCTGCCGCATGGTTCCAGTCAATCCTCCAGATGTACACCAGATAGAAGGAGGTTTGGAAGAAGACTATCAGCCCGGATCAGAGACCTGCGAGTGGGAAATGAGCAGCCCATTTAGGTGTTCTGCACTTCTGCTCTTATCATCGACATCTTTCTGTAACCACTGTATCCACGATGGAAATTTCCCTAAAGTTTTAGATAATTATGGACCAGGATCTGACTCAAGCTTACCACTATCACTGGCAACCAATTCATCAATAAACACCCCCAAAACTGTTGGCTGCTTTACATGTGGATTTAACAAGTATTTCCCGGCTTTGTTTATGTCAGGTGGCATTTGAAGATCGGCACCCATGTGGAGGGCAGACAAGCAGTAAACAAGGAAACAAGACAATATTATGAGTGAGAAGAGCCTGCAAGGACCTGGGCAGAGCACGGAGCAGTGACCTGCAGCCCAGAGTCAAGAAGATGGTTGGGGGGCTCTGAGGAGAGACCAGGGGGGCCAGCTGTACTGGCTCCAGGCAGAGGGGAGAGCAGGTCCAGGCCCAGAGGGACCCAGCCTGCACATCCCAGGGGCAGAGAGGCCAGGGTGGCAAGGGCGGGGAGGAGACAAGAACGTCAGGGAAGCCAAGTGTTCTAGGCCCCAAAGGTCCAGGTTTGATTCCAAGTTCAGCGGAACCCAATGGAAGGTTTTAGACAGGTGTGTGCATGTACATGTAAGATACCTGATGCTTCTAAAGCCCACGGTGAAAACTGTCTAACTTTTGTGTGTGCAAGAAGTTGCTGAGAAACAATACAAACAATGCCTATCTCCTTTTTTTGTTTGTTTATTTTTTTTTCCATTTATTTTTATTAGCTGGAGGCTAATTACTTTACAACATTGCAGTGGTTTTCGTCATACATTGAAATGAATTAGCCATGGATTTACATGTATTCCCCATCCCGGTCCCCCCTCCCACCTCCCTCTCCACCCGATCCCTCTGGGTCTTCCCAGTGCACCAGGCTGGAGCACTTGTCTCATGCATTCAACCTGGGCTGGTGATCTGTTTCACCCTAGATAATATACATGTTTCGATGGTGTTCTCTTGAAACATCCTACCCTCACCTTCTTCCACAGAGTGCCTATCTCCTTGTGAGGAGAAATTAAGCCACTTAAATATTGCTATATATCAAAGAGGATATATTAATAAAATTTGTACCAGTAACCGCACTACAAAGCCAGCTGCGGAGATTTGAGTTGGAACATGGTATAAACTGGGAATTCGCCTGCTAGCTCATTCACTACATGTCCAGGCCCCACACTGGCCAGGGGTCCCCTGAGGCTGGGCATTCCTGAACCTCTGGCCGTTTCACTGGAATAACCTCTCGAGTTCAGAAGCAGATGGACAAACAGTTTATATCCTTTGATGAACTAAGTCTATTCCTAGGAGTACATCCTAAGGAGAGATTCAGGAATGTCATTAGTAATTCATATACCTTGGATGCTCATCACAATGCTATTTAAGAGAGGGACAACTTACAACATCACTAATTATTAGAGAAAAGCAAATCGAAATGACAGTGAGGTACCACCTCACACTGATCAGGATGACCATCAATAAAACGTCTACAAATAACAAATGCTGGAGAGGGTGTGGAGAGAAGGGAACCCTCCAACACTGTTGGTGGGCATGTAAATCAGTGTAGTCACTGCAGAAGAATCTAAGGAGATTCTTCAAAAAAACTAGAGTTGCCATATGATCCAGCAATCCAATTCCTGGGCAAAATTCTAAATCAAAAAGACACATGCACCCCTATGTCCACAGCAGCACTATTCACAACAGTCAAGCTACTGAAACAACCTAAATGTCCATCAATAGAGGAATGGATAAAGAAGGTGTGGTACATATATACAATGGACTATTACTCAGCCTTTAAAAAGAACGAAATAATGCCATTTGCAGCAACATGGATGCAGCTAAAGATTAACACACTAAGTGAAGCCAGAAAGAGAAAGGCAAATAGCAAATGTTATCACTTATATGTGGAATCTGAACTATGACATGAACTTATCTGTGAATAAGAAACACAGATGTAGAGAACACATCAGTGGTTGATAAGGCGGGTGAGGGAGGGACAGACTGGGAGTTTGGGATTAGCAGAGGTAAACTATTACATATAGGATGAATGAACAACAAGGTCCTACTGTATAGCATGGGGATCTGTATTCAATATCCTGGGAGAAACCATCATGGAAAAGAACACTGCTGCTGCTGCTAAGTCACTTCAGTTGTGTCCGACCCTGTGCGACCCCAAAGACGGCAGCCCACCAGGCTCCCCCATCCCTGGGATTCTCTAGGCAAGAACACTGGAGTGGGCTGCCATTTCCTCCTCCAATGTCTGAAAGTGAAAAGTGAAAGTGAAGTCGCTCAGTCGTGTCCGATTCGTAGCAGACTTTGTCATTCTCTGTTTGGGACGCAGAACTGCAAGATACTTATTTTGGTCTCATCTCCAGCAAGCACCGTCCTTGACACCCCAGGAAATACTGTCTCACCAACCCCCAGAGCCTCTGTCTGTACTCAGCTTTACTTCTCTGAGCCCAAGGCTGGCCTGGTGGAAAGCGAACAACTTACACCCCACTGCAAGGAGTGTACTGACCACAGACGTGTTTTTAAAACTGTTAACATCTTTTAACTCCTTTCACCCCACAGTGGATTTGACCTAAGGACCTGGATAACAGAATTAACTGAAATGTGGCAAGTCTCTCCATCACATTCAGGTCTCTTAGTAGTCAGTGGCAAAAAAATTCAATTCTAATGCTGGGTCCCTGACATTTAAAAATTGATTAGCTTATAGAACTGTGACATGGGAGTTGAAGATCGGAGGGATGGACTGGGAGGAAGGAATTAACAGCTACAAAGTATTACTCAAAGAATGGATAGACAATGTCCTACTGTATAGCACAAGGAATTATACTCAATATCCCGTAACAAACCATAATGGAAAAGAATATTAAAAAAAAAGAATATATATAGGGAATTCCCTGGTGGTCCAGTGGTTAAGAGTCTGTGCTTTCACTGCCAAGGGCCTGGGTTTAATCCCTGGTCAGAGAACTAAAATCCCACAAGACACACAGCAAAAAAAAAAAAAATATATATATATATATAATGTATATATACACAAAACCGAATCACCTTGCTGTGCAACAGAAATTAACAACATATTGCAAATCAACTATACTTCAATTTTAGAAAACCACACAAAGAAGAATTTGAACAGTTTTAAAATATGCCCAACAAAATGCCATCAACTGATTTCTCTGATTTAAAAAAAAAAATGTTCAAGAGTGGGTGAGGAGTCAAACCTCAGTGATGTTGCCTAATATTAGAATCACAACAGATTCTTCTTAAGATCCTAAGGTCTAACCCTCAGCAGGAGAAGCAGCCCTTGGCTACTCAGGGCATAACCTACCTTAGCTGACACTGGTTCCTGTTCTATTTTCACGTTGGTATTCTGTTCATTGTTTATGTTTAAAAAAACTGTGGTGAGACTCATAGACCAGTTTACCCAGGCCCCTACGAAACATTTATATTGCTCAAAGTTTAATATCAGATCAAAAAGGGTGATTTGCGGTGAACTCTGAGCCAATGTAAACATTGCAACAGTTCCAGAATTAGGTTTTGCCCACACTTTGAAAGTTTGTCTGACATCGCTGTGCTGTCACTAAAGGCCTATGTTAGCACTTGTCTTTGCTGGCAACACCAAAGAACGATCAAACTACTGCACAATTCCACTCATCTCAAAGGCTAACAAAGTAATGCTCAAAATTTTCCAAGTGAGGCTTCAACAGAATGTGAACCAAGAATTTGCGGATGTTCAAGCTGGATTTAGAAAAGGCAGAAAGACCAGAGATCAAATTCCCAACACCTGTTGGATAATAGAAAAGGCAAGAGAGTTCCAGGAAAACATCTACTTCTGCCTTATTGACTACGCCAAAGCCTTTGACTGCGTGGATCACAACAAACTGTGGAAAATTCTTCAAGAGATGGGAACACTAGACCACCTTACCTGCCTCCTAAGAAATCTGTATGCAGGTCAAGAAGCAACAGTTAGAACTGGACATGGAAAAAGAGACTGGTTCCCAACTGCAAAAAAAATAGTATATCAAGGCTGTATATTGTCAAGTTAATTTAACTTGTATGCAGAGTACATCATGTGAAATGCCAGGCTGGATGAAGCACAAGCCGGAATCAAGACTGCCGGGAGAAATATCAATAACCTTAGATATGCAGATGACACCACCACCCTTATGGCAAAAAGTGAAGAGGAACTAAAGAGCCTCTTAATGAAACTGAAAGAGAAGAGTGAAAAACCTGGCTTAAAACTCAACATTCAAAAAATAACAAAGATCATGGCACCTGGTCCCATTACTTCATGGCAAATAGATGGGAAAACAATGGAAACAGGGACAGACGTTATTTTCTTGGGCTCCAAAATCACTGCAGATGGTGACTGCAGCCATGAAATTAAAAGACCCTTGCTGCTTGGCAGAAAAGCTTTGACCAACCTAGCCAGCATATTAAAACGCAGAGACATTACTTTGCCAACAAAGGTCTGTCTAGTCAAAGCTATGGTTTTTTTTTACAGTAGTCATGTATGGATGTAAGAGCTGGACTATAAAGAAAGCTGAGCACCAAAGGATTGATGCCTGTGAACTGTGGTGTCGAAAAGGACTCTTGAGAGTCCCTTAGACTGCAAGGAGATCCAACCAGTCAACCCTAAAGGAAATCAGTCCTGAATATTCATTGGAAGGACTGATGCTGAAGCTGAAGCTCCTATCCTTTGGCCACCTGATGCAAAGAACTGACTCATTGGAAAAGACCCTGATGCTGGGAAAGATTGAAGGCAGGAGGAGAAGAGGACGACAGAGGATGAGATGGTTGGATGGCATTACTGACTCGAAGGACATGAATCTGAGTAAGCTCCATGAAATGCTGAAGGACAGGGAAGCCTGGCGTGCTGCAGTCCATGGGGTCGCAAAGAGTTGGACACGACTGAGCGACTGAACTGTCTGCTGATGGAAAAAAATCCAAAGAGGATTTTCACTGTGTATACACATGGCTGACTCACTTTGTTGTACAACAGAAACTAACACAACATTCTAAAGCAATTATACTCCAAAAATAAAATTAAGAAAACAGATTCAGCATTTTAAATGCTTCTTGGCTTTCCTCCATCTCTTTTGGGACAGTCTCCCGGGAATGCCCTGCCCTGGGACAGCAGGAGGATCCTTCACTGACCTGAGATTGTAAGCCTGCTGGGTACAGGCAACCCTCAGGGATGGAGTTGGCTTAAACACTGGTATGTGCTGGAGACTACAACTTTTCTTTTCTTTTTTAAGAAAAGTTTTCTTTAAGGTTACATTTAACCAGAGATGGAGTTAGGTGAGCTAAGCACTCCAGGCCGAGGAAAGAGCTGGGAGCAAAGCCCCTGAGTGGGGACGTGCTTCCCGTTCTGTGAACAATGAAGCAATCACTCCACTCAGTGGGAGAATCACTTGGAACCAGGCTGGAGAGGAGGCTGCAGGCAGGACACACAGGGCTGTTGAATACGGTGTCAGTTTTGGATTTTACTCTAAATGTCCAGGAAGCCGATGGAAAGCTTTGAGCAGGGAACTAACAGGGTCAAGGGTCTTGATGACTGACAGCTGGGTGGAGAAAGGCTGCAACAAAGTCAGAATCCAGACGTGAAAAGAGAAACCACTCAACCTACTGCAGGCAGAGGGAATCTAAACAGTAAGAGACTACAGGACAGATGGGTATTGCTAAGAATACCCCTGGCTGGAAGGAACCCAGGGGGCTGCACCAGGACCTGTGCCACCTGGAGAGTCTGTCACTGTCACTCTGTGTCTACTAGACACAGCCCCCTTGGCCAAGGGAGTAACCATCCTTGCTCCATTTCCACTACAAGAACGGCCGGCAACCACCACACTGCAGAACCCAGAAGCAAAAAGTTGCCTTCCTCCTCACCCTGCTCACTCTTGCTCATGCCTCCAGAGGCAGAAACCACTGAAAGCCAGCAGGTGTGGGAACCTGGGAAAGTACAGTTCACACATGCTGGGAGTCTGTGGTGCAGGTTACAAAAGGGCAAGTGGAGGACAAGAAATGGCAATTTCCCAGAGTCAGCAGCAGAAGCAGGGAACCCAGTGGAAGGTTCCATAAGGTGCAGGTAAGATTTATCATGGCTTAAACTAGGGCAGATGTGCTCAGATCAACAAGCTTGGCCAAAGAATCAGGATAACCTAAGGAGTTTGGCCTAAATAAAAAGGATAAACGATGGTACCCTTTACTGAGACTGGCGACACTGAAGGAGTTCTGCAGTGTATTTCATGAATTAAAATAAACCAGCAATTGTATCCATGGTCACCTTCAACCCGCCTATTATGAATGCCAGTATGAAAGGGATAGAGTTGAACATGCCTGCTGCTGCTAAGTTGCTTCAGTCATGTCCAACTCTGTGCAACCCCACAGACGGCAGCCCACCAAGCTCCGCTGTCCCTGGGATTCTCCAGGCAAGATCACTGGAGTGGGTTGCCATTTCCTTCTCCAGTGCATGAAAGTGAAAAGTGGAAGTGAAGTCACTCAGTCGTGTCCAACTCTTCGCGACCCCATGGACTGCAGCCCACCAGGCTCCTCCGTCCATGGGATTTTCCAGGCAAGAGTACTGGAGTGGGGTGCCATTGCCTTCTCCGAGAACATGCCTACTGGAGTTCAAAGAAAAGGGTGGGACCAGATGGAATTGAAAACCTTCTCTAACACCGTCCACGAGATTAGATGACGTTGTGACTGAGGAAAGAGAAGAGGCCCAAGGACTGAGTCCTCAGGCACCAGAACTTCAGGAGGCCTGGAAGAAGAGATCCGGCAAAGAAAGACCCAAAGGACTCTGAGGGAAACAAAGGAAAACCAGAAGAACACAAACAAGCAAAGTCAAACACACACACAGATCACCACAAACAGGCAAACAAGTAAAGCCGGCCTCCAGGAGATGGCAACAATCAGCTGCAGCTGAGTGTGGAGGCAAGAGATCAGTAAAC
Source organism: Odocoileus virginianus (assembly GCF_023699985.2). NCBI lineage: Eukaryota > Metazoa > Chordata > Mammalia > Artiodactyla > Cervidae > Odocoileus > Odocoileus virginianus. The sequence goes on along the minus strand of NC_069690.1, from coordinate 32,304,020 downwards.
AACCTCTCTCACAAGTCTGTGTTGTCGCTCAGTCACTAAGTCACGTCTGACTCTTTGCGACCCCATGGACTGCAGCACACCAGGCTTCCCTGTCCTTCACTATCTCCAGGAGTTTGCTCAGACTCATGTCCATTGAGTTGGCGATGCCATCCAACCATCTCATTGTCTGTTGTCCCTTTCTCCTCCTGCCCTCAATCTTTCCCAGCATCGGGGTCTTTTCCAACGAGTTTGCTCATAAAACTAGAAGAGAGTTGTTTTTTTCCCTGGTCACACCTAGGGCTGTAGCCCAGATGGGCAATCCCCACATGAAGGAAAGCGCTGTGCAGAAGCACAGTTTTGTATATTGTCAGGAAAAGAGCACACATCAAACAGGCGACGCGATAGGGCCCTTGAAGGTTTCACCGGAGACCCCGCGGCTGGGAGGGAAGCTCGCCTCTGGAGAAGCATCAGCAACGCATCAGCATCCCCGGAAGGGGGCAGACTTCCCCATCCTGAGACAGAGTCCACCTCCGGATAAAGGGTTCTCTCCCTGAGGAGTCCAAGCTCACGGAAACGATAAGCAACCACGTGACAGGCCGATAAAGTCCCAGTGAAGGCAGGAACGAGCCAGAAAGTTCCTCCAACCTGCACAGGTGAGGAGAGTGAGGTGAGCACCCATCGGCAGCAGGCTCTGTCACCGTGGGCGCAGGGGGAGCCGGAGTCCGGGCCCTCTGGGGGGAAGGGGTCAGGGACTTGGGGAGGGGAAGAGGGACAGAGACTCAGGATGGGGGTGCGGAAGGGGACAGGGACTCGGGGTGGGGGAGGGAAGGGGGAGGGAGACAGGAACTCGGGGAGGGGGAGGGAAGGGGGAGGGAGACAGGAACTCGGGGTGGGGGAGGGGAAGGGGGACGGGGACTCGGGGAGGGGAAGGGGGGACAGCGACCGACCGGAGGGTGGGAGCGGCGGAGAGCGGCAGGTAAAGGAAGAAGAGATGCCGCAGGGCACTGACTTGCGTGACGAGTCCGAGAGACTCGGTGCCCGGAAAGAGCGGTGCGGGCGGCCAAGAGCCGCCTCCAGGGCCGCTTGGCGCGGGGCCAGGTCTGCGAGGTCTGAACCGCGCGCCGCAGGCGCAGGCGCCGGCGCAGTTGCAGTCCCGCCCGCCCGAGGTCCCCTCCAATACCAGCTCCCACGCGTTTTCCTCCCCCGCGCGCCAGCCGACGGCTGGGGGCGGGGCCCGCACAGTGTCCGGCCCGCGGGGGTTACGTGGGCCGCGCCGGCCAATCGGCGCGACTCGGGGCAGAGCCCTGATGTCTGGGCGTCGGCCGGGCAGTTGGCGTCGGCTGAGTCGGCGCGTCGCGGACTGAGGTGCGGCGTGGGCCGGGAGCTGTGGGCCTGGGACCGGGTGGAGGGCGAGGATGGGGCGGCATGGCCCCGCGGCCCCGCGTCGTGCCCGCCCGCCGCCTACGGCGCTCGATATCCCCTGTTCCCGTAGGACCGGCCATGGAGCGCGAGGTTCAGCGGGTTCGCGCGGCTTTCAGCTCCGGCCACTCTCGCCCCCTGACGTTCCGGCGGCGGCAGCTTGAGGCCCTGCGCGCGATGATCCAGGAGCGCGAGAAGGACATCCTGGCGGCCATCGGTGCGGACCTGAGCAAGGTGCGCCCGGACCTGACCCCACCCCTACCCCCTCTCCCAGGATTGGGTCATTCAAGCAACTTCTGGGCCGGATAGCTGTCTTTCAACTTTGTGGCTGCTGGTCGCGCTCAGATTTTCCACCACGACTTTAGGATTCAGATCTGTGCACCCACCAGTTACCCGGGACCTGTTAAAGGCGGACGATGCTTCCGAGGGTCGGGTGGGGTTTGGGGGGACTCTGAGAGAGCCCGAGTTTGTAACAGGTCCCCGGATGATACCACGGCTGCCTTGTTCTGGAACCCTGCTTTCAGTAGCAAGGTTTTGGGCGAGTGTTTAGGGTTTAAATACTATCACCTGTGTTATATAATACTATTGTTACTATTCTGTTTTTCAGTTTTTTCCTCTTTATTCTGGGGGTAGCAAGGCCTTGCTCTGGCTTTGCGAGGCTCCATCCCTCACTTCCCCCTAAAGATTATTTTAAGGAGTAGAAACATAAGAAGTGTGGGCTTCCCTGGTGGCTCAGTAGTAAGGAATCCACCTGCAGTGCAGAAGATGAAGATCAGATCCCTGAGTTGGGAAGGTCCCCTGGAGAAGGAAGTGGCAAGCCACTTCAGGATTCTTACCTGGGAAATCCCATGGACCGTGGGGTCACAAGAGTCAGAAACAACTTAGTGACTGAACACCACCACCACCACCAGTAGTAACAACAGAGCTATAAAATTTACTTGTGGTGGAGAAGCACTGTGTCACAGAAGGTGGATTAAGTAGTCTGAAGCAAGAAGTCTGAATCGTTCGCTCTACCAGCATTTCTGAGTGTGTTTCTTAAGGATTGTGAAAGAAGTACGGGGCTTTCTTTGTGGCTCAACTGGTAAAGAATCCTCCTGCAGTGTGGGAGACCTGGTTTTGATTCCTGGGTTGGGAAGATCCCCTGGAGAAGGGAAAGGCTACCCACTCCAGTATCCTGGCCTAGAGAATTCCATGGACTATACAGTCCATGGGGTCGCAAAGAGTCAGACATGACTTTAAAATAAAAAAAGTACAGTAAATTCCTTGCCCTTAAGAGTGTTAAATTTGGTACAGAAACAAAACATGCCCAAAGTGAAACTACAGTTGTAAGGCACTGTATTAAGGGTGAAATATTAAGATATGGGTGAAAGCATAATTACTGTGGCTTATAAAGTGAGATTAGGGCACACGATTATTAATTAGGGACCATTTAAGCCTGAGTTTAAATGTCTTGGATCAGTAAAGAAGGATTTAGAGAAACTGAATATATTAGGGAGTTAATGAGTGCATATTATGGGCTTTAGGTGGTGCTAGTGATAAAGGGCTTCCCTTGTGGCTCATCTGGTAAAGAATCTGCCTGCAATGTGAGAGACCTGGGTTCGATCCCTGGGTTGGGAAGATCCCCTGGAAAAGGGAAAGGCTACCCACTCCAGTATTCTGGCCTGGAGAATTCCATGGACTGTATAGTCCATGGGGTCACAAAGAGTTGGACACGACTGAGTGACTTTCACTCAGTGGTAAAGAACCTGCCTGCCAGTGCAGGAGACATAAGAGAGGCAAGTTCGATCCCTGGGTCAGGAAGATTCCCCTGGAGCAGGGCATGGCAACCCACTCCAGTATTCTTGCCTGGAGAATCCCATGGACAGAGGAACCTGGACGACTGCAGAGTTGGAGACAACTGAAGTGACTTAGCAGACATGCACTGTGGACTTGAAGGGTGTGGAGAAATCTCCATAGCAAACGAGCCTGTCTGACAGGTGTGCCTGGCCCAGCACTTTTGTTTCTTTATACACCTCTGTGTGGCTTATGGGATCTTAGTTCCTGGGCCAGGGATTGAACCCATGCCCCCCTGCAGTGGAAGAGCAGAGTCCTAACCACTGGACCACCAGGGGATTCCCTTGCTTGAGTATGTCATACCCATGAAGGTTAACTATATCCTCTTGTGACAGAGCGAATTCAACGCATACAGTCAAGAAGTCATTTCTGTGCTTGGAGAAATTGATCTCATGCTGGAGAAGCTTCCGGAATGGGCTGCTGCTAAACCAGCTCAGAGGAACCTGCTCACCATGCTGGACGAGGCCTACATCCAGCCAGAGCCCCTGGGGGTTGTACTGATTATCGGAGCTTGGAACTACCCCTTTGCACTCACCATCCAGCCCCTGATAGGAGCCATTGCTGCAGGTCTGGGGTCAGCTTGTGTCCCCATGCCATTGTTGCACCTTAAGGAGCGTGTCTAGTTAAATGCATTTGCTGTGCTGGCTTGCCTTAGTGTAAGCCAGCAGTGTATTGAGAAGTCATAAGCGTTATTCTTACTTGTTTAGTGGGCTCCAGAGGTTTGTGTGGCCACTGCTTTCCGGAGCCCTGGAGAGGGAACCCCTGCGGGTGGAGAGGCACGCGTGAGTCCGCAGACCAGGTCAAGAGTCAGACATCCGTATTCCCAGGTGGTTTCAGCCACCACCTCTGGCTTTGGATGAATCAGTTGGATTCTGTCTGACCAGTTTCTGCATTCAATTAAGGGCTGTGGAAGTCATGCTCCATGGCTCACAGCAAGTGCCACGGGATTAATTTCTCAGTTCTCCAGGATCCATATTAACAGCTTCATGTTGAAAAGGCTCATATTTGTGCAGTAATCCCAGGGCAAACAGGAAAACCCAAGAGTGGGAGTGAAAGTAATGTGGGAACGTTGGAAGCCATATAAGGAGGCTGCTGGGACCTGGAGGGTGAGAATGGAGGCGTCAGCCCCTGGGAAGGAGGCAGTGGGGTGACGCTCAGGCCCGCGGTGAGCAAGGCCGAGCACAGACAGAGGAGTGACCCTTAGCCTGCGCTCCACACATCAGCACCATCTGGGCGGCTGTTAGTCACTCAGGTACTTGATAATGCTGTCCTGCTTTCTGTTCTGTTTAGGAAATGCTGTGATTATCAAGCCTTCTGAAGTAAGTGAGAATACAGCCAAGCTCTTGGCTAAGCTCCTCCCTCAGTACTTGGACCAGGTGAGAGTACCCCTCCCTGGCATGCATGTCTGTCTGTTGGTCGGGGGGAACAGGCACCCGCTCTTCCCGTCGCCGTTGTTTGGTGGTTGGGCCTTCATGCCCCATTTCCCTAAGCCTCCCACAATTGTCCTGACAAGAGAAGTGACGTCCAAGACAAACTGGAATCGTTCAGCTGCTGTGGTTACAGTCTTTTCAGGCCCTTGGGCTTATCAGCACCTCTGCTGCTCAGAGAGCGTCCCCTGCTGTGTGGTGTTCTGAGTTAACCGTTGTTGGATCTGCCGTGATCTTAGGTGTATCCACGTAGTGAGTTGTTTGATGAGGGACTGGGGCTGAGCCAGGTGCTCCTAGCGAGGTTCAGTTGCATGAGAGCATGTCCGGGTTTAAATGGACAAGTTTGTGGCCTGAAAACCACAGAAAGAAATGGCATGCTGACCTGGAGCTGGCCCCTAACTCTGGGTTAAAGTCTTGGCAGTGAAGAGTGTCAGAAGCTGTGTAGAGAAAACCATCAGGGGTCTGGTGCAAGGCGGACAAGGTTGTGATGCTGCTTACCTCTGAGGGGAGGGGGTCCTTGGGGACTGTCAGGGAGGCAGCTGTGAGGCCCCCAGCCAGCGGGCATAGGAGCAGTGGGCCCGAGCTTGGGAGCCCTCACCGGGTTTCACACGTGTTCAGGCTCAGACGTCCCTTGGTCTTCCGGTGGTCTAAGCCCCTGCACTGAGCTGAGTTCAGGAAGGATGTCCAGGTGGACGTGCCCAGGGCCTGTCCTATGCTCACCCACAGCAGCCACGTCCCTGTCATCCTCCCCTCGCCCTGCCCCCAGCTCTGCATGTCCCAGGTGGGATCCCTCTTCTCCTTTGTGTCCTTGCGAGGCTGAGATGGAAATGCTGGTCTCTCTGGCCAGTTCTGCCACAGGTCGAGATTTCTCGGGTGCCATCAGACTCCCCCGCCCATCCTCACCAGGGCCAGTCTCTACCTTTTCCTGGTTTAGTGGAATGTTAGGTGTTTACATCGGACGACAGGATGAAGTCGGTGATGCTTGCATCTGTCTCCTTCCTTCAGGACCTGTATGCCGTCATTAATGGTGGTGTCGAGGAAACCACAGAGCTTCTGAAGCAGCGATTTGACCACATTCTCTACACGGGAAACACCACTGTTGGAAAAATTGTTATGCAGGCTGCTGCCAAGCATCTGACCCCTGTGACCCTTGAACTGGGAGGGAAGAGCCCGTGCTATGTAGACCGAGACTGTGACTTGGACGTCGCCTGCCGGTGAGACTGACTTTCTGGTTTCCTGGATTTTCCCAGCTCAGCCAAGAACCTGCTGGCATGTCCTCTGTGCCTCCTGGCTCCAAGAGACCTTGCTGAGCCTTGGGGGTTGATGTCCTCCTAGTTTGGGGCCGGGGGATGGCGTAGAACTTTCACACACTCCCTCTTAGTGCCACGGCCAGAAGTGGTGAGCACTAGGCCTTGACATCACACGGCTGTCCTTAGGAATGAAAAACAAGTTCTTTCTGTTCTCAAGATAATAGACCAGGCAGGAAATCTTTCTGTCCCGCTGGTAGCTGATCCAGAAAGTACAGTAGATAATGCAAAGTCTTTAGACTCCCTCTGCTGATCTCCTAAGTTCCTTTATTGATAACTGATACTGCTTATCTTTTAACTGAGAAGAGCATCTTGTGTCTGAGAACTAGAAAGTGAAAGGTTTGGAGGTGTCTGTGCTGAATCAGTTTGGCTCACAGCAAGTGCTCAGACCCACAGTTGACAGTGCTAGAGCGGCATGGCTCCCTTCCCCTCAGAGAGGCAGTGGAGAGGGGGTGGGGGCATTGGACGGGATCTGGTGGGCTCTGTAGGTAGGTGTCTGTCTGCCCGAACAGGAGACCCCAGTGCATGGATTTCTGTCAGAGCTCCGGCAAAGCTTCTCAGAGCCAGGGGACCCCGTCCTCCCAGACATCCCCCTAGCTGGAGTTGGGGGAGGGAGGGGGTGTCAGTAAACAGCACTCTGTCCTTTCCTGCTGTGGGCAGGGGCATCCCTGCATTTAAAGTACTGTTGATGAGCAGACACAAAGCTTTCCCTGTTCCCTAGAATATTCTGCATCAGCTGAAAGTGCTACAGAGACGAGTCATTAAAACATTGTTCAGTCAAGACTCACAAGTACGTGTGTGAGCATTGTTGGTAAACAGCACAGCGTGGGTGGCAGGTGCAGGGACTGAATGCAGCTGCTGGTGCTTTTCCCAGACGCATCGCTTGGGGCAAGTTCATGAACTGTGGTCAGACCTGCATCGCCCCTGACTACGTGCTCTGTGAGCCATCCCTCCAGGACCTGATCGTGCAGAAGGTGCAGGAGGCCGTGAAGGTGCGTGTTTACCGCCTCTGGTTGCACTGGCTGCCTCGGGGTGCAGGGTGAGGTTGGCTGTTTGCGGGCAGCAGCTCCCCATCCCCTCCCCCCTTGAACATTCCAGTAGCAGCTGTGACTGAACTTCCTGGTTGATGAGAAAATGTTTTTGGAGAACGTTTGCTGAGAGCGAGGTGAGGCTGGTGGTATGCACGCCAAAAACCATCCAGCTCATTTGTTGAGGATAACTCCTTAGGTGCAGCACAGGCTTTAGAAAAAAACAGTTCAGCAGCGATTCTATGGTCTGGGGAGAAGGCTGTCAGGCTTCTGCAGCGCAGTCAAGGATCCCTGATGTGTGGCCACTGCCCATCAAGCTCATCTGATCTTCGGTGTGTAGGCAGTTTAGCAAAGCCAGCTGTTTCGAGGAGCAAGTGAATTACCTACTCTTAACGCAGCCCTCAATCTTTGAGGGTGTTTCAAGTGGCAGTCTCGGGCGGGGATCAAGGAAGGCCCCAGGTGAGCCAGGAGAAATGAGGGACTTGGACTGGAGGAAGGATGGGATGGAGTTTTGATAGCTCAGTGATGGCGCCGGGTCATGGGCCTCCTGGGTGAAGAAGCTCCTGGGACAACCATGGTTCACTCCCCGGGCGCTGACCGAGCCCTGAGAGGTGGCTCACGGACAACCAGGAGAGACAACGTGAGCAGCGAGGGGCCGCGGGTCTTGACATGGATGTAGTGGTGGGACTGTGGTGGGTCGGACAAGGACAGCATGAGAGGGGTCTTGGCTAGACTCCAGGGAGACACTGTGGCTGGAGAAGTTGTGCTGGGGGTGCATGGTGATAAGCCAGGTTTCCTGGGAGTGACGGTCCCTGTCTTCCTGGAGGCATTTCTCCTCTCACCACCCTGCTTGTCGCCTGAGAGTCACTAGGCGCGATTTAGGAGAAGTTTCCTGTCCTCCCCTCCACAGGAGGTCTGGGGTCTCCAGGTGACACTCAGGTACAGCTGGCACCAACTCCTGTGTCTCCAGTGTAGGGACCCAAGACCCTGTGTTTCCACAGGCTGCCTGGGATGTTCTTACCAGCCAGCTCAAGGCTGATGGGGGGAATGAACAGTGGTCAGGGGAGATGGAGCGCGCCTACGGGGCTGACTGTGAGCCATGGAGATTGGTTTACCCAGACTGTGCTTTGATCTTCTGAGTTGTTTCCCAACTGTCTGTGGCTGGTGGAGGTTCTAGGCCAGGAGGAAGCAGCATGAAGCCCGGCAGACTCTTTCTGCAAAGGGCTGCACAGGCTGTGCTCCAGGTTCTGCAGGCCACCACTCAGCTCCTCGTAGGAGCAAAGCAGCCAGAGTTGACAGGGATGCACATGGGGCCCTGATATGGGCCACGACTTGCAGTACCCACTCCGCGTCCACCCTAGGAAGAACCCACACTAACCTCAGAAACTGTGGGAAATGGGAGACTTGTGTGTCTGTAAACTACTGCCATTTGCCTCACAGAGAACTTAACCTCACTACTGTTAAAGTCCTCGGGGGCTGGGGGGTGGGGGGATGGCATGGGATTCTGTGAGGGTGTAAAGCCAGATCTGGGGACACAAGTGAATTTTATAACTACTAAATTAAAACGTGGGTTTTTGGTGATGACTAGATACTGTTGTTTGACACAGGAATTTTATGGAGAAAATATAAAAGAATCTCCCGACTATGAGAGGATCGTCAATCTTCGTCATTTTAAGAGAATACAGAGTCTGCTGGAAGGACAGAAGATAGCTTTCGGTGGGGAGATGGATGAGGCCACACGCTACATAGGTAAGGGGACCCACCTGGTCTGTGTCCTCGGAGTCCACGTTATCTCTTCTTGTGTCCTCCCATGTATCCAGGGAGGGCAGAGCCTGAGCCAAGGCCCAGGGGATGCTACCACCTTATGACATTCTCTAACCTCACTCAGTTGTAGTCAAGGTCAGAGAGATCAGGGCAGGAATGCACTTGAGTTAAGAAGTGGTGCTGGTCTGGCTGTGCTCCCAGGAAGGCCTGTCCAGGGAAGGACACAGGTGTGCAGTGCTGAACACAGTTAGGTGAACACAGGATTTACTCCAGCCTGTCTACCCCCTTGCTGGCACAGGGATCCCTGATGCACACGCCTGGAGACATTGAATATTTGCACGGTTCACGCATGCAATCGGGACTCATTTCATGAGGTGACACTTGGCAGGGTGGGGGAGCTCTGAGTGCAGCATGCGGTGAGAGTTGGGGTTTCTGGCTCAGCTGCAGCCTTTTCATCTTTGATTTTCTTTTCCAGCCCCAACAATACTCACTGACGTGGATCCTGACACCAAGGTGATGCAGGAAGAAATTTTTGGACCAATTCTTCCAATAGTGCCTGTGAAGAATGCAGATGAAGCCATACAGTTCATAAATGAACGCGAAAAGCCCCTGGCTTTCTACGTGTTTTCTCACAACAGTAAGGTAATCTTCATAGCATATGGCATGCTGTCATGAGCCGCGCTCCTGAATCTTCTCTGCTCTAAAGCAGACGAGGATTATTACGGCTGAGTCCCCAGTGAGGCTGTTCTCACAGCTAGCTGTCTCCTTCTCGGGTAATGAGGCCCTGGGGTTGTCACTGTGACCTTCCCTTCACTCCCTGGGGTCAGAGCTCCAACTTCAGAGTGACTGTCACAAGTCTGTTGACTCACAAACACCTCCCGTCTAACTAGACTTCCAGGTGCCACTGTTGGCACCTCTCCCGCTGTTAATCCCTGGGTGCCCGAGGGCCTCAAGGCCATGCAGGCGGGGGCAGTGGGGGGCGTGGAGCAGACGGGGGCAGGTCTCTGGTACTGCTGAGGGAGCCGTTGGGAAACCATGGACTTGGGTTTCTCCAGTGACACAACCTTGTGGTTGGAGCAGTTTCACAGTCCTAGTCAGGCTGGCCGCCCATGCCTTGTCACCCCAGGCCTGGCAGCCCCGCCACCACTCTCGAGCCTATCCATCCACACCTCAAAGGTGACTGGCTGCTGAGGGATAGTAGCCTCAAGGTGGGCCAGTAGGCCAGGAGCCTCTGAGGAAAAGGGAAAACTCGGAGGAGAGTGTGCATCCAGGCCAGGCTGAGGAGTCCCCAGAGCAGGTGTCCCCTGTGGAGCCTCTGCCTAGCCATGCAGGTGGTCATGGGGCCACTTCCAGAGCTGGCCAAGCTGTTGAGGGGCTGATCTCTGTCCACGATCCAGGGAGACTGAGCGTGCAGGGCTCAGCGAGGGTCGGGTTAGCAGCACATAACGGTCTACAGCTGAAATGATCACAGGCAGTGGAGGACAGAGCGGAAGCTGAGGTCTGTGGCCTGGGCGGAGGGTGGCAGGTCAGGCTTTGTCCCATGGTCAGTGATGACCTTCAGTACGGAGGACTCGGCTGGTTGGCACCAGGGAGGTAGCATTTACCAGTCAAGTGTCACTGCCCATTTGGATCCCGGGTGAGCCAACCAGCGATCTCCTTCAAAAGTAGGACATTTGAATGTCTTTTGCATCTCATAGAAATGAAATATCTGTAAATCACAGGCTGTAAAGTAGACCAGAGAGAAGGAGAAACATTAACAATTCTTAAGACCCAGAATAGAGCCTGAATGGTCCCTGATGAGAGGCCCTGGCTGTGGGCTCAGGGGTCCAGCACTAGTTTGACGGGTGTTCAACCCCCTCTGTGTTGCTTTCCCGGAGGACTTGATGTGCAACTGAGAGCTGACCTGTACTGTGCTCGCTCGTGAGGTCTGACCTCGAGGAGGACATGTGTCCTGGGCCAGCCACCACTGACCTGGGGCCTCTGCTCTTCCCCTCAGCTCATCAAGCGGATGATCGACTGGACATCCAGCGGTGGTGTCATGGGCAATGATGTCATCATGCACTTCATGCTCAGCTCTCTGCCCTTCGGAGGCGTCGGTGAGGCCCCTCCCAGTCGCTGCCCAGAGTCCCCTTCTGGCCCGTCCCCATCGTCCACCCTCGGGGGCACTTCCCAGTCTGCAATGATTTACAGTTTGCTGCTTCCCTGGTTTGCAGTTCTTCACCAGATGCAGGGCATGTCTTGGGCTGAGAATCAGGTCTCAGATGAACTGAGGCTTGCTCTCTGTCCTTTATGAAAGAGGTGGTGAGGGACAGGCCCTGGGCAGGTGAGGGATGGGGCCATGGGCAGGGCAGACAGCAGCCAAGGACCAGGATGTCCATTTGCATTTTTAGGGAAAAGGCACAAAAACAGAATACTATGGAAAGTTGTGAGGGGAAATGCAGTGACCTCCCAGACATACACACTTAATATTTTGTAATTTAGACTTTTTCTTTAAAAGGCACACCTTTTGATACATTTCACAGAATCCCCCTACAGCTTCAGCTTCACACAAATCATGCCCTGTGTCCTGGTTAACCTAGCCACACGCGTGTCTGCCCGGCTTATGTGACCAAGCAGACGAATGAGCACAGGCCCGGAGCACAGCTCTGAGAGAGCAGAGGTGTCCACCAGCTTGTTAGCACCACCACATGACCTCCCGAGAGCCTGGAGGAAGTGCAGCTCAGCCCGGGACTCCCAGAGTCAGACCCTCAGGGCCACACTAAGGCCCTACCTGCCCCGTTCCCTCTTAGAAGTGGGGCTATGGTAGAGTGAGCCTGTCCCAGGAGCACCCGGAGCATGTCCTGGGCCAGGTCCACTGTGCGGGGGCCAGTGGGAGGACCTGGAACAAGGCACTCCCCCCATGCCGATGGGCAGGGAGCCCAGGACCTCCTGGAACAAGGCCCCCTGCCCGCCAGACTGGTGGGCAGGGGGCCTGCCCCTGCACAGGAGGAGCACCATTACCTACAGTGGCCTGTCTCATCTGCCCTTGACTTTCAGGGTCCAGCGGGATGGGAGCGTATCACGGAAAACACAGTTTCGATACTTTTTCCCATCACCGTCCCTGTTTATTAAAAAGTCTCAAGCGGGAAGGCGTGAACCAACTCCGGTACCCTCCCAACAGCCAGTCGAAGGTGGACTGGGCGAAATTTTTCTTGCTGAAGCGCTTCAACAAAGGGAGACTCGGCCTCCTGCTGCTCACTTTCCTGGGCGTCCTGGCCGCTGTGCTCATCAAGGTGGGTCCCCAGTGGCTGCCTGGGGTGGCTCTGTCTTGGGAGCACCTCCAACCTTATTAAATCAGTGCTGTCTCATCCTGTTAACATTCAGTCTAAAACGAAGGGCCAGGGAGCTATGGCCTGCGGGCAGCCCCTGATTCTCTAGCATCTGAGCATCTCTAGCTGCTACTGGGCTCCAGCAACAGAGACTGTCCAGTCCACAGGCCTCTCCTCACAGGAGCCATGTGCTGCCTCTGGTCTGAGGTTAAAGCCCTGGAGAGCTCACTTGCAGAAGTCGACTTTCCTAACCCTTGATCCTCTCGCTGTTGGTGCCTCGGGGCCAGCTGGTTCCTGGACGTGCATGGACCCAGCGCATGGAGGTGGAGGACAGTCCTCTGGTGACGGGCTGCTGGTGGAAGTGGCTTGGCCGTGAGGCTGACTGCAGCGTGTGTCTCTGGTGATTGGTCATCACAGATGGATGTGCTAGGAGAGCCAGTGCCAGGCAGCTTCCCGGGGCAAAACCAGATTTAACGGAAACAGCTGCATTCGTGTCTGTGTTTGGTTTAAGTGTTCAGAAGGTGTTGGTGGAGCTGGAGACACCAGCTGCATCTGAATCCATTTGGGTTTCCTCAGAGATACCAGGCTGTGCTGAGGACAAAGGCCCTGTTGCTTTTTGAGGCAGTTCACAAATGTGCCATCCTGTGAGCCGGTCTCAGAACCCACTCTGTTGAGAGGAGGTAGGGCGTTTCTTCCTTTCTGTAACTCAGGCCAGCGTGGGGTGTGCGCTCTTCCGGTCATGTGTTTTTCTACACTCAGGCTCAGGTGTTACCAGAAAAAGAATGTGTAATTTATTTGTCTCCAGGCGCTTTGGACTTCAGCCTGGAGCAGCAGAGTGTTAAACCTGACTGAGCCATGGTGTAGTCCAGGGCTGGACTCTAGATTAGAGGGTCAAGATGAAGCAGCCATCACTCCCAGAAAACCACAGCCACATGCACTCAGCTGCCCCAAGGATGTGCCCGTGGAGCCACTCAGACCTAACTTCAGAGTCTGAGCAGCATCTCATAAAAAGCTCAAAGTCACTTTTTGTTTCGTTTTTGAATTGTTTTTCTTTCCTTAAACTTCAGCACTCACATAGCAGACCTGGTGAATCAGAGCTTGCTATGGGCTGCAGTGCTGTTCTTCTGCATGTTGCTGAGGCCAGCGGCGCTGTTTGGTCTCTGGTCCCTGTCTGCCTGTCCTCTCCCAAGTCGTGGGTCCCCAGCCTGACCAGTACCTCCTTGGCTGTGGTGAAGTCACTCAGCCTGGCGGAGAATCCAGAGGTGCAGGCAGACTGATCCCCACAGGCCTGCCCCCTCCTAGATGGGCTGGCAGCCCCGCAAAGTTTGCAAAAGGGTTTGGCAGGCAAGCCTTTGTCTGGTAGGCTCTAGAGATGCATCAGTGTTGTAAAAATGTATATTTAGCTGGGCCTTGAGCTTGATTTAATTACGGCTTCGGGCGAGGCCTCTTCTGAGCCAGCAGGGTGCAGGCAGCCCCGTCTCTCGCTGTCCTCGCTGGGAACTGAGGTGTTCCAATTGTTTTGGATCCAGTGTGAGACTGGGTAAAGGTTTGGGGGCTCTTCTCTCTTTGCTGCTTCTCTACGCTTATACCCTCTTTACAAAATCACCTTTTACTTTCAACAGAGGATTCTGTGCCTAAATTGGCCATTTTCTTGAGGAATCTTTGTTGGTGGTCACTGCAAACATTTTTCTGAAATTGCTTTTTTGTACTTCGTAGCTCTGATTTTAATATTTCAGTTTACTAGCATTAGAATGCATTTGGAGCATTTTAAAATGGGAAACTGAAATTTGCAGTTATCAGTCTAAGGGGATTATGTTAGTATCTCAGGGTGGGGGCATTTTCCACATCCTTTTTACACAGGTTTCCAGTAAAGGTTAGCCTAAGCTACAGAAAGCATTGCAGGGGTTTTTAAAAGCTGAGGAAAATAAAAGGTTAAAATCGATCGATGTCATCAGGACCTTGAGGATTAAATCCATCTTTGAACTTTGTGGCTGTGCTTCTTTAAGCCTCAATGGGGGTTGATGGGATTAAGAAGCAGAATCGCTCACCAGTTTTCAGAGTTCACGTGGACAGTGCACTTCCTTCTTAAAACTTAGGTCTTTGCTCGTTGTCGTGTCTCCTCCATGTTGGACAGAGTACCACCTCCAACACCACCATCCTGTCGTTGTTTTGGGGAGGAGAGCATGACCTCTCATCCTTAGACACCTGTGGGCCCTGCTGTCACTGCAGGAGAGGCTTCCAGGATGGGAGGTGCTGGTTGGGGTTCTGACCCTGGGCCCATGTTGCAGGGCTAAGGGGTTGTAAACTGGCAGTAACCTGAATCCTTTCTCCCCACCGCAGGCCGGATACTACTGATGGACCCCGGCTACCTCCTCATCGTCTCTGCTGAATTATTCTTCTGCTCAGTGGCTAACCAACCAATCATTTTTAAATCGTACTGGAACTTTTAGGAAGATAGGCAAACACACTGTCCTCACCATTCACCATTAATAAAACTCACCGCTTCAGCCAAAGTCCCCCACTTACCTTTCCCCTGGCCCCCCAGGACTGAGCATGCTCACTCGGAGAAGCTACGTCCCTAGAGCTCTGGCTGGGGGAGGGAGCGCACTGGGTGAGCCCACATTCCCAGACCTGCTCAGTGACTCCTGTTTATCAGGCACATGGGGCTTGCCACCCCCCCCTTCAGGCAGCACCCCCTGAAGCCTCCTGGAGACTGCCCTGTGCATGTTTCCAGGTCTCAGTCCAGAGAGGTGAGGCATGATCTCCCAGACTCCTCGGGGTTCAGGGCACTAGAACTGGGGTTGGGGGGGGTCCCTGTCCCTGATCTTGGGATTTGAAGACTGAGCTCCAGGAAGCAGCCCTCCTTTCTCACCGCTCTCTGTCTTGTGCTCGGCTTGTGACAGTCTGTTGTGACGTCCACACATGGTAAATCCTTAGGCTACTGGAAGGCAGCTGCCAGTTTGGTGCAAGAATCATGTCATTCGTAGACTGTGTGCGTCTACAAAGCCACTGGCCTGTTTCACTGCTATCGTCATGGTACTCAGACAATATCCACCCTTGAGCAGAGGCTGCACATGGCAAGTCAGTGGCTCTTCAGGGACGAATCTTCAAGTTTCCTGTTTCTGTACCACGAGGCGAGTAAGCATCCCCTTGGCCTCCCTGTAGCTCAGCTGGTAAAGAATCTGCCTGCAATGTGGGAGACCTGGGTTGGGAAGATCCCCTGGAGAAGGGAATGGCTACTCACTCCAGTATTCTGGCCTGGAGAATTCCATGGACTATAGTCCATGGGGTCGCAAAGAGTCAGACATAACTGAGCGACTTTCACTTTTGGAAACCTGAGCGGGGCATTGCTGAACAGATTCTGTCCAGAACTTAACATGGGGACCAGTTTCTGTCCTGGACAAGAGGCCTTCAGTGTTCACAACTTACAGCCTGTGAGCCCCAGGGGCTGGTGAGGGGCATCTGGAAGAGGGCTCTCCATGACCAGGACAGCAGCTGGCCCACTGAGGGGGACCTTCCGTGCACAGTGCTGGGACCAGACCCAGCACTTCAGCCAAACAGGTCTCAAGAAGAGCCCTGGAGGGTCCTCCCCGTCCCCACACTCAATGAGAGAAGGTACCTCACTTCACAGCACATGTGATCCACCACTGAATGAACCTGCTCCTTGTGGCTGATTGCAGTGTTACTGGCTTCATCACAGAACACGGGGATCAACAACCAATCACTAGGCTGGCTTAGGGGACACCTGCTTAACGCTGGAGTTTTATCAGAATAATCAGCCGTAAAATATCTGAGAGAAAATTTCAATATGGAATTTTCATTTGGTATATTGTGCATTTTATTTTCTAATTAAAATTATTTGCTTGTCTACTGGTATATTCTGCTTCAAAATAGATACATTTGATGAAATTGGCATGAATTTTAATAATGTCATTAGTTTTCAGATATGCCCTGATGAAGACAATCCTTTAAACATAAGTTTTCTCCAACTAGAAATCCATTTTTTGCCTTTATCAAAGGTAGTGTGGATCCACTTTAACTCTTTCTCATTTTAATTTCTCAGCCTAGATTTTCTCAAGTTTTACTTTGCCACTTGTGGGTTGTTTTTAAAAACCATCTATATATAGTAAATAGGTTTCTTTCTAACTATATCTTTACCCCATTGCTGACCTAAAACAAGTATATTTCTGTAAGCACATTCACCAGACACCAATCCCATGAGCCTTTACACAGAAACTGGCTCTGCCGTCAGTTCTGTCTAGCAGGGGTTTGTGCAGATGCGCTGTTGCCCAGACTTGCGCTTGCAGTCCTTTTTCCTCAGTGCCTTGCAATCTGATGGCTCAGGTGGTAAAGAAATCTGCCTGCAATGCAGGAGACCCCAGTTTGATCCCTAGGTCGGGAAGATCCCCTGGAGGAGGGTATGGCAACCCACTCCAGTATTCTTGCCTGGAAAATCCCATGGACAGAGGAGCCTGGCAGGCTTTGGTCCATGGGGTCACAAAGAGTCAGACACTTAGCAACTTAACACCTTACTTTCACTTACGCAACCCTAGGATACAACATGGCCTTTCTGTTCCATACCTGTTCGTTCTATCTGGGTGCGGAAGCTCGCGGAGTCTTCAGGTCACAGATGCCACTGGCTCCTACCTTTCTATGGAGTCAAGTGTTTGCACTCTGCATCCTTTTCCCCTAGTGACCTTGATTAGTGAATCCATTGTCTGGATGTAACTACCCACGTTAAAGGGACTGATGTTGAAGGCCAGGCTGAGCCCCCAGGGCCCCAAGTGCAGCCTGGAGCCCGAACATGTCCCCAGTCCCAGGCCTCAAAGCACCCTAGGACTGGGTTAGCCCTCCATTCTGTCCTGAGCCTCCCTGGCCCAGTGATCTGGGTTTCACTGCCTGTCGAAGTGTTAGTCACATCTGACTCTCTGCTACCCCAGGGACTGTAACCCACCAGTCTCCTCTGTCCATGGAATGCTCTAGACGAATACTGGAGTGGGTTGCCATTTCCTTCTCCAGGAGATCTTTCCAACTCAGGGATCGAACCCAGGCCTCCTGCATTGTAGGCAGACTCTACCGACTGCTCTTAGTTATAGCCTGTCGCTACTGTGAGAGGCATTTCTCAAGCGAAAATGCTCATGCCCTGAGAGCACTGGGGGAAAGGTGACCAGCCCGGCTGGGGCCTCACAGCTCCTGGACCTGCAGGAGGTGCCAGAGCAGGAGCAGACGGGGGTCTCAGCAAGGTGGACTGCGTGGGCAGGGCCCACTGACCCCTGCTTCCAGAACTTCACAAAGGCTTTGTAAACAGACCTCGGCGGCAGACTCTGCCTACTTTTTCATGTGACAGTGGCGTTTTCTATTTCGTTTTGATTTGAAATCTCTAACCTGAAGCCGTTTATTGAATAAGGGGACCAACCCCAGGAGTCTCATCTTCCAGTCGGCTGAGCTGTTATCAAGAGCAGTCAGGTGAGAGGAGGCAATTTAACTGCCGCTCAGACCCGCCATGTGACACACAGCACCGGCTCAAAATCTGTTTTATTTTCTGGCCACACTGCGTAGCATGTGGGATCCCAGCTCCCCAACTGGTGGGGGTTGGTGGGGGGTGGGGTTGGGGGGGAGGAGGGGGAAACCCGCTCAGTGGATGGGCAGATTCTCAACCACTGGATCACCAGGGAAGTCCCGTGAATGTTCTTGAGGAGTGGTTCGGGGCATCCCCCTGCACTGAATTTGGGGTCGGCAGCCGCTCTCAGCTTCCTTTTTGTCTCAAGCTGTCTCGCTAGGGCCTGGCAGTGAGGACCCTCAGGACGAGCCCCACTATCAACGAGCCCACTGCTACCCCCAGAGCAGCCCCCCGGCGGACAGCCAGCTGCTTGGCTGACAGTCGGTTGGCGGGGGCGGGTAGGGTTTGGATTGCTTCCGGAGTCCTGAGGAGGTCCAGGTGGCCCCCGAGTCTTGAGTAGGTCGTCAGGATCACGCCAGGGGAGCTGCCTGTGGCCACTGCAAGACAAGCAGAAGCCAGCTCAGCCCTAGGTGGGGGGCTGTGGAGCCAAAGGATTGACACCCCTGCCTCACAGCAGGAAACACGTGGGACAGCATCCTGTGGACCTGATGCGCAGACAAGGCTGAGATCAGACGGGGTCAGACGGCCTGGAGGTGTGTAACCTCCACCAGCAACCTCAGCATGTGACATGCTCAGTCACGCTGGCTCCCCCGCTCCCTGGCAACACTGAAGCCCCCAAAGCCTGTGCCGGCTCCCCATGCCCACCCCAATCAAGGCACAGCTCAGGATGAGTGAGCTAAGGCTGCAGAGATAACCAGGCTGTGGGTTGTGGACACACAGCCCTGGGCTCAGGCCAGCGCCAGGGCAGCAGAGCTCCAGTCTAATGGGGTGCAGAGGGGTGGGCGGAAAGGGCCACCCACACTGGTTATCAAGCCAGGCTGACCTGCCTAACCCTCGGCTGCAGTCCTCCTGCCCACACTGGAGCTAGGTGCTGACAATGCGCCCTGAGGTCAGATGGCTGGTGCTCAGACCTCGTCCTCTAGTTTAGCAGCTAGCTGCAGGATGACAGGGAGGAGATCTAAGCGCCCAACTCACACCCTCATCTGATGACAGGACCAAGGGTCACAGCCTCCCAGGCCAGGACAGACAGGGCCTGCTTCCCAGGACATCAGTGCCCCTCCTGGTGTCAGAACAGATATCACTGTCACACTGAGGAAGAGAGGCAGCCTGGGCGCTTGCGGTTCCTGGCCACCCAAGCACACAGGGCAGTGTTACCTGAAGACACAACTGCTTTCTCAGGCCCGGGCCTGGGTCCGAGAGCCATGCTCCCACTGCTCCCCAGTGGCGGCAGTCCCGCGTGTTTCTGCGCCTGAAGGACAGAGAGTCGCCAGGTCAGCCTGCCAGTTGCCCATCCACCCAGCCTCAGCTGAGCCCTGCAGGCTGAGCAGGATACACATGGTCACACACAGGCACATCTTGGGGGCTCCACACCACTGCAATAAGGCGAGTAACGCAGGCAGAGGACTTTTCTGGGTTACTGGTGCACATAAAAGTAATGTTTGCACAACATGAGTCTGCTAAGTGTGCCAGACACCTTGTCCATACCGCAGTTAAAAAGTACTTCCTGGCTGGAAAATACCATCACCTGAGCCTTAAGCAGGTCATATTTTCGCGATGGTGATGTCAGAGTTCAGTGATCATCCCTCACCATAAATGAGATGATAATAATGAGAAGATTTGAAATATGATGAGAATTATGAGCAAAGTGTGACCTAGAGACACAAAGCGAACAAATGCTGTTGGGAAGATGGTGCCTGCCGATCGCCTTGCTCAACGTGGGGTGGCACCAGACCCTCACCCTGCAAAAACCGCAACACCTGTGAAGTGCGGTAAGGCCAGGCCTGCCATGTCCACAGTCTGGGGAATTTTAAGAGGCGCTCTTTTAGATCTAGGTTGATCCATTGTCTCAGATGCCAGGAGGACTGGATCCCCACAGAGGGTGTGAAGCTCTGTGGGTTCACAGAGGGTGAACCCACACCCTCTGGGTTTCAGAGTCTGAGCCATAGTAGGAAACGCCAGGCCGCCTGTTTCAGAAGTGCTCCCAAGAGGATGGCGGACAGGGTGCTGTCGGTACCTTTTCCAAGGTCACAGCTCACCCTCAGGGTCATCGGGAGCCCTCTGCTTGAGTTTGAGCAGGGGCGGGGGGGAGGGGGGGCTGAGGATGGTGTCTGGCATGGTTTCTTTGGTAATAGGAAGGGCACTCACCTCCTCCGCAGCCCGCTTCCAGTCCATCCGGGCCGTGTAAGTGACGAAGGCAGCGGTGGCCAGCATGACACAGACCAGCATGCCCAGCCAGAGGCCTGCAGGACACGGGGGTGAGTGAGGGCATCGACGAGCACTAGGCCTGCCCCCCTCCCCCGACACCACGTACCCATGATCCCCATCCCGACCAGGAAGGTCAGCACGACACCCAGCGGGAGGCCGATGGCGTAGTACATGACGGCATTCACCACAGCCCCGAAGGCCTGCCTGCCAGTCCCACGCAGGACCCCAGCGTAGAGACACTGCAGGAGGCAGAAGGGCTGGGGGTTGGTGATGCTGAGGCGATGGTGAGTCTTAGCAGCAGGGCTTCCCCAGGAATCTATGGGCCATGGCCTCATTTAAGTCCACAACACGGGCTAGGAGGGGCCCTCGTCCCCCTTCCTTCCTGGAGGGACCTGCCCTGGGTCACACAAGGCTGTTGTGTTTCAGATACAGGGGGAGAGGTGGACTGGGAGTGTGGGGTGAGCAGATGCAAACTATTACATATAGGACGGACAAACAAGGTCCAAGCATAGAGCACAGGGAACTGCACTCAATATGCTATGATAAACCACTATGGAAAAGAATATTTTTAAAAATGTACACCAACTCAATGGACATGAACTTGGGCAAATTCCAGGAGATAGTGAGGGGCAGGGAGGCCTGGCTGCCATCCATGCGGTAGAAAAGAGTCAGACATGAATTAGCAATTGAACAACAACAATACATACATGTATAACTGAATCACTTTGCTATACAGTAAAAATTAACACATTATAAATCAACTATTCTACAATGAAAAAAAGAACTTTTACAACTCAGTAATGAAAAGGTAATTACAATGGGTTTACTTGTGCCCCCCATTGAAGATGCTGAAGTCCTGACCCCAGGACCTCTGAATATGACCTTAACTGGAAATGGCATCTCTGCAGAAGACCAAGCTGAGATGAGGTCATCAGGGTGTACCCTACCCCAAGAAGACAGGTGTCCTTGTAAAAAGGAGAAACTAGAACACAGACATGCAGAGGGAAGACAACGTGAACAGACATGGGCAAACGATGCCTTCTACATGCTCAGGGGCTCCTGAGGGTTCCAGAAGCTCAGCAGAGCCTGGAGTAGATCCTCCCCTGGTGCCTTGGATCTAGGACCTCTGGTCTCCAGAACCGTGAGACAATCCATTTCTGGTATGTTAGGTCACTCGGCTTTGCATGCTTTGTCAGGGCAGCCCTGGCAGGCTCAGACAAGAGCCTGATGTCTGCATTGAACAAAGACACAAGCAGACACTTCACCCGAGGAGACATGCAGATGGAAGGGGCTCGGCGTTAGTCATTCAGGAAACACACATCAGGGACTCCCGGGTGGTCCAGTGGTTAGGGCTCTGTGCCCGCACTGCAGGGGGCCTCGGTTTGATCCCTGGTTGGGGAACTAAGATTCCACATGCCGTGTGGCATGGCCCAGAAAAAAAAAAAAAAGAAGAAATGTACATTAAAACTACACCGAGATACCTGTACAGACCCATGAGGATGACTCTAATAAAAATGAGAAATAATATAAAAAAGTTAGTTTCTGCTGTAATCAGTTATAGATATATTCTTTTTCATATTCTTTTCTATTATGGTTTATTACAGGATACTGAATATAATTCCCTGTGCTATACAGTAGGACCTTGTTGTTCACCTGTTTCATATATAGTAGTGTGTATCCTGTATGATTCTACAATGTTGTGTACATGTCCTTAAACGTTTGTCAAAACCAACAGAATGCATACCAACCATGAACTGTGGACTTAATGTATCAATATTCTTCATCAAGTAAACAAATGTTCTGTACTAATACATGATATAAATAAAAGGGGGAACCAGCGGGGGGGGGGGGGGGAGTGCTTATGGGAACTCTGTATTTGCTCAATTTTTCTGTAAACCTAAAACTGCTCTTAAAAGTAAAATCTACTTTTTCCAATTTCAAGACAAACAATACCAAGAATTAGCAACACAGGGGAGGAACTGGAATCCTGGTACATTGCTGGTGGGAATGTAAAATGATACAGTTGTTTTGGAAAACAGCTTAATGGTTTCTTACAAAGTTAAACATAAACTTACGCTTTAACCTAACAATTCAACTCCTTAAGACTCTACTAAGAGGCAGGAAAACATACGTCCACACAATGACTCATACTTGAATGTTCCCAGCAGCCCTTGTCACAGCAGGCCACACTCAAAACAACCCAAATGTCCATCACCTGATGAATGGGTAGACAAACATGTTACAGCCACAGAGTGGACTATCATTCAGCCACAAAAAGGAATGAAGTCCTGAAAAATGCTATGCCATGGAAGAACCTCGGAAACATTTCAAGAAGTGAACGAAACCAGGCACAAAAGACCACATACTCTGTAATTCCACGTCTATAAAATAATCAGAAGAGGCAAGTACGCACAGACAGAAAGTGGGTCAGTGCATTGACTGGGGCTGCCCGTGGGAGTAGGCAGTGACTTCAAAGCAGGCCCCAGGAATTCTGTGGGGGTGATGAAAACACTGGATTGCAGCACTGGTTCCACAAGTAGACACTTACTCAAAGGTTTGACTTACGCATGTAAAACGCATGAATTTATGGTATGTAAACTATAATTCAAGAAAGGCATAAAAAATATAAAATAAAAACTAGGTCCATGGAAAACTTAAATTAAGAATAATATAGGGCTTCCCTGGTGACTCAGTGGTAAAGAATCCACCTGTCAATGGAATCACAGGTTTGATCTGCTGTCTGGGATGGTCCCACATGCTTCACAGCAACTAAGCCCATGGGCCACACTATTGAGCCCTCGCACCCTAGAGTCTGGGAGCCACAACGACAAGAGAAGCCTGAGCACGGCCACTAGAGAGTAGCCCCCATTCCCACAACTAGAGAAAAACCTGAGCAAGTTATGAAGACCCAGCACAGCCAAAAATAAACAAATAAAATTATTTACAAAAAAAAAAAAAAGAATAACATACATCTAGGGAGTTCTCTGATAATCCAGTGGTTTGGAGATTCAGTTCTCTGGCAATGCAATGGAGCTTCTACTGCAGGTAGCACCAGTTCAATCTCTGGTCAGAGAAAGAAGATCCCACATACCGCATGGTGCACCCAAAAAATAAATTTTTTAATGAAAAAAAAATAGATATAACCAGGAGTAAACATAGTAGATGCAGCAATGCACGCTGTAAGACCCCTGGCAGTCGTGAGCTGTGAATCTGCTGCGGGTTCCCTGGTGGGCAGTGAACAGAGAGGTGCTGCCTTAGGAGCATTTAGGAATGCAGAGCCCTCTGAGGCCTGACCCTGCAGGAGGAGTTTCTCAGCTGTGGCTTCACCTTGGAGCTAGAGAAAAAGTAATTATAGTGTCCTTGCAGAAGCCGTAACAGAGCCCAGAAGAGGATTTCTTTTAATATTTTGCAATAAAAGCTGTGAATCTGATGACAAAACCCGGCCCAAAGCAAGCGGTCCTGATGAGGTCAGTAATGTGCTCCAAGCCTGTGCCCAACTAGATTTGAAGACCAGCCCTGGAAATGTATGGGGAACCGGCCACAGTGCCAGGGCTTTGAGGAAAACTCTCCACGAATATACTTTCTCCCAACGGCTCTTTCTTTCCTTCCTATAGGAACCACTTTTTCTATAAGAGCTGATGACTCCTATAAGGGTGTTTGCCTCCTGCCCCTTGCTGCTCTCAAAGCACATGCTCCAGGCAGAGACTTGGAGCTTCCTGCAAGATTGCCCAAGGTGTGAAGACGACGACCCAGGGCTTCAAATTCTGCTCAACAAATGAGACTCTGGCGCTCGCTGTCTCTATGCCAGGCTGTTAAACATTCACAGAATTCAGACTTGCACTCAATGAGACTTGCTCTTTAGTGATCCAAGTGGAAAGTTGGGCCCCTCTGTACTCTGGGCGCCTCTATTCTGGAAGCCAGTGTGGCCGCTCCTGGCCGGGTGGGGCCTGAGTCAGAGCTGTGCCCCGCTGCCCCCCCACCCAATCCTGGGGAACAAGGAAGAAGAGGGTTTATGATTCTGCACTGGAAAAGTGGTCAGTATTTTGCTAATGTGCACACTTCTCAGTGAGCTGGAACTGCAGGAGAGAAAGCGGGGAGGCGTTATTTTGAATAATAAGAGATCCAAGAGCTGCCGCTTACTCTGCAGTCAGCACTAATCAGGCAGCTCAAGCTCACAGCCCTGAGCTGCTTGGGGGCCAGGGGTTGGGAACACGGGGGTCAGATCCGGACTCACACAGAGGGCATCAAACAGCTGGAAGAAGATGTACAGCGGCAGGACCTTGTTGACCAGGTCAACGACTTCCCTGCAGGGACAGGGGGCCATGAGACACAACCTTGGCCTTGGAGTCCCACTCCTGTCCCATCTATTCCGCCCTGCCCCCACCTTCTCCAAGCCTAGGTGGTCGCCCCAGGCCAGGCCGCTCCTGTCCCTGAGTCTCCCTGTGTGTGTGGACACGTCCGAACCCCCCGAGGAGCCCCGTTAGCTCTGCCCTGCCCTTCGGTTGGCGCCTGGTCTGTGCATGGGCAGCAGCCGAGGCCCCCGACACGAGGTGGGAAAGCCGACTACCTACTCGTCGTTGGTGAAGATGTGGCCCAGCTTGTTTCTCAGGAGGCTTAATAGGACGCCCACAACCAGCGAGGTTCCCACTGCAAGAGATGAAGGCAGTGAGGCCGACCCAGCCCAGGGAGGAGCCTGGCCCCCCTCAGCCCGAGCCAGCCCAGCCGCACGTCCGCCTGGACGAAGACCCTCATCTGCGGTCTCGTGATGACAACATGCAAAATGCCCTTCCTCCCATGGTTCTCAAAATGGGGTCCCTGGACCGGCAGTTGCCTAGTGAAGCAGATTCTCAGACCCCCATCTCCAACTGACTGAGTCAGAAACTGCCAGCGGTGGGGGGAGGTTCGGGTTTTGACACCCAGCTCCCCCACCCTACCCCCAACCTAGGTCTAAAGCCTGAGAACCACCACTCTCCATGAGGAGCTGATCTGAGCCTGGCAGCTGCAGAAAGCAGAGACAGGATGGATGCACAGGGGTCCTTTCTGAGGGTCGCCACGAGCAGGCCCATGCTTCCGGGGACTCCGGGAGGCTGAGCTCACAGGAAGACCTAGAGGCCTGGGAGCCTGGGGAGGAAGGGCCTTCCTAGCATTACACTACGTGATGGAAACTGCCGGCTCAGACCCCCAGCAGTGGGGAAGTGGCCGGAAGGGGCACAGCAGGCTTGCTGCTCTGGGCCACATAACAGGTACCACAGGCTTGGAAGGTAGCCGTGGCTCCCAGGGCCTCCCCTGGCCGAGGCCTGACCCCACCCACCTGTGCAGAGGGTGCCTGAGATGGCTGATCGCTTGGCTTGCACGGTGTCTGCGGCTCCCAGGGCTGTCCCCACTCGGACACAGACCGCGATGCTGAGCCCCATGGGGATCTGGACTCAGAGACAAGAAGTTACGGTCAGCCCCCGGGCCAAGAGGGAGAGAAGCAGGGTATTTCCTGGCTGCTGGTAACCAGCCATGAGATCAGCGGCTGGCAGGTGGGGTGGGGGTACCCCAATCAAGCCAGCCAAAGCCCCACCCTCGCTGAGCCATCAGACACCACAGGCAGCCAAAATCAACACACAGCCAAAACCTCATGAGTAAACATCACATAAAAAGGCAAGTGTAGTCCTAAGTCTGTCATAAAAAGGTCCCTGCGAGAAAAAGATTGACACCACTTTCAACATAAGAATCACTTTATAAATCAGTTTTGTACATGTAGGTTTTTGCAACTCCCTCGATTAAAGCTGGGATCACAGAGCATGCACCCCAGGAGGCTGGCAGAGGCTGCACAAGTGACAAGGGATACCCCATGTGTCCTCGAAGAGGAAGGAACTGCGGGGAATTCTTTCCCTGGTGGAGGCAAGGAAGTGCCCCCAAAAGGGCTCTGTTCCCCAGGGCTCACCACTAGAGGTGCTAAAGGGAACGTCCCATTTTTCAATAAAAATGCAGAAATCCAGATTGTGACGTGAAACCTCCCAATTTTAAATGATGCCAATCAACTCAAAACAATTCCAACATGGAGAGTTCTGTATTACCCACGGCGGAGCAGCTGTGGGCCACGTGTGGCTCTTAGGGCCTGGGCCTGGTGGAATACAGGGGGTCTGGAGGGTCCCTCAGGAGACAGAAATGGCCTCTGGGGGGGCAGCCGCCCCTTCCCCCTCTGACACTCCCAGGCTGTCAGGGGATTGGGCTGGGGGCAGGACAAAAAGGTACCCCCCACAAGCCTCACCATGTAGACGACGGTGGCCACCTCGTAGATGACCGCTTGGGCAGATAGGTCGCGCACGCTGAGCAGGCCTGCGGAGGTGGGGCAGGAGCACTGTGAGTGTCCAGCCAGCTGGCCAACAGCCCTGGGCTGACAAGAGTGCCCCCTGCTCTTGGGGCCAAGGGGCCAGTGGCTTCCAAGGGCAGACACAGCAAAAACCACCTTTCCACTTGGCCTTCAGCCTTCCAGGAGACCCCTGCCTGGGTGTGCCAGGGTCAGGGTCTCTCTCCTGTGTACACCATGTGATGAGGGAGGGAAGAAAACTGGACCAAGGTCAAGAAGCCTGACTGAGTTCAGCTCTCAGCCCGGTTGGGGTGACTCTGGACAGCCTCTTTTACTCTTGGGACTCAATTTTCTCATCTATAAATGAGGTCCGGGGTGGACTGGAAGGTCTCTTGGGGCCATTCCAGCCCTGGCTGTTTGGACTCTGTTCTGAGTCCGTTGATGAGCACAAGATGTTCTGGCTGCACCAGTTTCATCTCATTCCATCTCTGACTGAAAATCATGCCCAGGTGTCCACTCCGTGCCAGGCCTAGACTGGGCTGCACTGGGCCCAGGCCTGCCTGCTGGAAGCTCACAGTCTGGCAGGGAGCCCAGCTGGGTGGATGAACCACCTGTCTGGGGGAGGGGTCTCCCCACACGCCGCTGTCCCACGTACCCACGAGGAAGCTCCCGATCTCGTAGGCCCACCACTCGATGCACAGCATCAGCATGCTGGGGACGGCCAAGCGGAAGAAGGGGCCCCAGTCCTGCAGGCACTCCCAGGACCAGCCTAGGAGCAGAAGCCAGCTGACTGAGCCCCCATCCGCCTTGCGGCCCAGCCAGCCCACCCACCGCCAGGGCCCACAGCTTTTGACTCCACACAGCAAGCCCAGGCACTTGGCACCAGGCAGGGTGGGGACAGGAGGAGGGTATGGGCTAACACCTCAGGCAGCACCCCTGGGTGGGAGCCCGGGCACCACAGGCTGGCAGACAGCCTGGCCCTTCCTGGGCCCTGTCTCCTCGGATGAAATTTTAGTCCTTATCTCTTCCCTATCTCCCCGGAGGGCTGCTGGGAGGGTGGCCCGACACCAAGGCTCCAGGAGATTTCACAAGGCAGACAGGGTTGCACAGCCATGGGGGAGGAGGCCCCAGGCCAGAGAGGGACACACAGTCCACACAGTCAGCTTTCAGGGGCTAAAAGCTCAGCACCTAGGCCTGGGAGCAGGTTCGAGCCCACTTCTGTGATTTGGGGTGAATGACAAACTCTCTCGGCACCAGCTTCCTCCATATAGATAAAAATGGAGTTAACGAGGAGTTCTGAAGCTTATCCAAGCAATGTGGATGCAGCCTGCTGCTGGCACCCAGCATTCTATCCGCGGAAGCTTCTGGCCCGTCCCCGGCAGGGCTGTGCCCCGGGACACACTGGATTGGGAAACCAAGCCTCTAGGGGTGGGGTGCAGAGGCGGAGAGAGGGTGCAGATACAGGGGGTGGGGAAGAGGTGGGCCCTGAGGGATGTGGGGGCAGGCCTGGGGCAGGGTTCCTCCAAAGGCTCCAGCTGGGACCCTGCCCACGAAGTGAAGGCCCTGGGCTGGTGCTGGCGGCCTACCCGCCCTTCAGCAACCCCCTCCCTGGGCAGGATCCCCCTCCACACCTGCCCATGTCTCCAGATGCAGCTTCTTCAGTACGATGTAGAACAGGAGGAAGACAGCCTGCGTGAACTGGGAGACGGTGTTGGCGAATGCGGAGCCCCTGACAGAGGGTGGAAGGCCAGGCTGGAGCAAAGGCCGACTCCAGCCCTGGAGGCAAGTGGGGGACAGGCCTGGCTCATCCCCAGTTCCCCATGACCCACCTGTGGCTGAATGGTGTGGACAGCCTCCACAGTCCTTGTTGTGATGGGACTTGCTGCCCCCTCAGGGGTAGGCAGGGCTCCAGACCAGGCTGCCACAGCCCATGCAACACCTTATTCAACTGACCCCCCCCCCGACACTTGACCCCCCCAAGCAGGCCCTGCAGCCCCCTGCTCACCTGACCCCCTGGCCCAGCACAGAAACCAGGACATAGTTGGCCAGGCCGTTGACGCAGTTGCCCACGATGCCACTGAAGACTTGTGGCCAAACGATGCCCTGAAATAGATGAAAATTGGCCTCACTGAGTCAGGGGGCCCCAGGGGTGACACAGGCTGGGGACACGCAGCTCCCCACAGACCCCTGTGTGGAGGTCAGAACAGGGACCCCAGGCATTCCTCCCCCGCTGGACAGTGCAGTGCGGGATACGGGGCAGCTCCAGCTAGGGCCCTGTACCTGATTCTGCAAGTACTTGGCCTGCAGGCTGTAGAGAAAATTTGCCTGTGTAAATAAACACACACAGAGAGACACAAGTAAACACCACTTCCACATGGACAAGAACAGACACTGCTGAGATCAATCTGGGGCAGCTG
Source organism: Odocoileus virginianus (assembly GCF_023699985.2). NCBI lineage: Eukaryota > Metazoa > Chordata > Mammalia > Artiodactyla > Cervidae > Odocoileus > Odocoileus virginianus. The sequence goes on along the minus strand of NC_069690.1, from coordinate 32,275,415 downwards.
CTTTAGCAGAGTGCATCCCGACCAGCAGACACGCACCGCCCTGGCCTGGGTACCTGCCCTGCCTGAGGGCTGGTGCTGGGATGGGACCAGCAGGCAGGGAGAGGGGACCCAAGAGGGGCTCCAGTGCTCTGGCAAGAACGAAAGGGACTGGGCCCCTGGCTGCCAACCGGGCCTGTTCACAGAAGGGCCACCAGAGCCCACAGGTCCAGGCCACCTGAGGGCCTGTCTCTGGCTGCCAGAGACAAGACTCTGGATGGAGGGGCCTTGGGTGGAGGGAGCGGGAGGCCACCAGCAGCCTCTGCAAAGCAGGGTGGCGACATCAGAGGAGTCCATGGAGGACAGAGGGGGCCTGTGTGCGTATGTGTGTATGTATCTTGGGGGCACTTCCCTGCAATTCCTGCCCTGTCAAACCCTGGCCCAGGTCTGTGCCCCCTGCCCACCCTCCCTCTCTCTTCAGGGCTGCACAGTCAGCAAAAATGTGCCACTGGATTCAGGTACTAGTTCTGTGCTTCCTGTGAGTGGTGTGGTCTTAGGCCACTTACTTAACCTGTGTGTGCCTCAGTTTCCTCACCTATAAAGGGGATAATACTGTGCGTGTGAATCCTTGCTATTCATACATACATTTATATGCAACGCTGATATTCCAAAAGTGCTTACAAAACAGCATTTGGCACATTTAAGAGTGCCAAGAGTTGGGTTAGCATCATGACTAAGACGTGATGCTTCTCATCCCACAAGGAGTTACGTTTGGCAGCATCTTTGAATGGGAGGGAGCGGCTTTGTTGATTTGATAAAGTGGCTGCCACAGTGATCACCTGGAAGTTTCCCCTGACCCGAGGGAGCGGCTTTGTTTTGATAAAGTGGCTGCCACAGTGATCACCTGGAAGTTTCCCCTGACCCGGCCCCAGGGGCCCTGTTGGACAAGACACCTTCACTTGGTCTGAAGAGCCAAAGGTTTGGAGGAGAAAGACCAGACTTTTCAGGTGGTTTCCATGTTACAGAAGAAATCTGGAGCTGGCCAGACCCCAAAGAAGTCATGGCTCTAGCCTTCCAGATGGGAGGGTGTGGCTGGGGCTCCTTGACAGGGCTGGTGTCCCCTATGGGCACCCTGAACTCACCCCAACCCTCTCCCTTCCCAGGTCCATCCTCAAGAGCTCTGTCACTGGTGCTTGGAGGATAGAGGGGGGCAGAGAGGAAAGACAGAGGGGGCAGTGTGAGGGGGGACAGAGGGGGGCAGAGACAGAAAGGTAGACTCCCCTGAGACAGCCTGCCCCGTAGTGACACTTCCACTGAACCACAGCAAATCACACTGTGCAGCCATGAGTCCCGAGTGGACAAATGGACCACTAGGCGGGGCTCAAATCTCAGAAACTTATCTGTGTGGATGGACTGCTTACTTAATATTCAATAAATTAACAGAGAAAGAACATTCAATAACGACTCTTAGAAAACATTTGTTAGAAAGATTACAGTTCTAAACACAAAAGTAGAAACCATTAAAAAGTTCAAATAAAATAAAGGCAAATGCTTCTACAATCCTGCAACGGGGTGACTGTTCTTAAGCTCATCAAAGACAGACATCATAAAGGATGGGATTTATGGATCTGTTATGAACACATTAAAAATTCTTTAAGAAAAAAGTATCAAAAAATTAGAAGGCAACTGAAAAACGTTTGTGACACATATGTCAAAGGAGTGAGGTATTATTTAACAAGAGTTAAAATAATTAGGAAGAGGTCAATCCACTAAAATAAGCAAAGGACGTGGGCAATTCATAGAAGGAAAACAAAATGATCAAAGATATGAAAAAACACTCAAATTCATTTGCAATAAAGTGCATGTTAAAATAACCTATTTCTAAAAAATAAAATAAAATAATCTATTTCTAATTGGAGAAAACATTTTAATAATACTCTGTGCTGATGAGACTATTGTTCTTGAGGGTAGAATTGATAAAAACCAGTATCAAAAGCCATTGACAGAGCAACTCCAATTCCAATAAGGCATCATTACAGACATTCACAAAGCTTTTTCTATAAAAATGTTAATCACAACCTAATTTATAAGAGTGACCACTGCAAACAACCTAAATACACAACACATGGGGACTGGTTAATAAGTTATGGCAAAGGGGGGATACTGTGAGGCCTTTGAAATGGGTACTGTGGACAGTGATTTGAGCATATCTAGAGACTGACTAATGATATATTTTAAAGGGAAAAAGTGGATTACAAAACAACATACACACACTGGCCCCATTTCACACTACAGGTGTGTCTCTATGTTTGATAACACACACACCCATGAAGAGAAATAGCCCTGGAGAGAGAGATTAACCTGTCTTTTCTCTGGGTAGTAGGATAATGGAAGATTTGAAATTTTTCTTCCTAAGGCTTTCCAGAATCTCTCTTGTAAATGGTTTTCTAACCAGAAAAAGGTGTTGCACTACTTTTTAAAAGTTCAATATGCACCAACCACCAACCACAATGAGAAGTTTTCTCCAGCCCCTCTGGCTACCAGCATGAGGGCTGAGGGGCTCCAGACTAGTAGGGGGTCAGGATCCAAGCTCCACAGACAACTCACCAGCAGGCCTGGGATGTAGACCTGCACATACTCCTGGGCCAGCCTGCAGGAGAAAGAACCAGGCTCTGAGCCAAGCAGCCTATACCCTGGGGGTGGGGAAAGGTTTGGCAGACTTTACCTTGGAAACAAGACCCCCAGAGACACCTGGAACCTCGGTGGGGGTAGGGTGCCAGAAGGCAGGGCCCAAGAACCAAAGGACCCAAACACGGGGTCTCAGGGCTGGGGAACTTCAATTTGGAGTGATGTGTGGTTTGTAAGAGGGGAAAACAAGGTTCCATCATGTTAAGAATTAACTACATGAAGTGCACATAACAGGAAACGAGCGAGGTATTCCTATGAGGAAATATATCCTACATTAACAACACAGTGTGTAATTCTTCAGAAATAGGGCTCGGTCCTGTTCCCACTGTTTGCGATGTGGGGTGTGCATGTCACTGCTTCCGAGGCCTTTGCAGGGCTCGGGCCCACACTGGGACCAGATGCAAACAAACCCCATACAAATGCCTTTTCTCAATTAAAATGGGCTGTCGTCTGCCCCCTGCTGGCCACAGCTGGAGCAGCACGCTGTGGGGGAGAGTCCCCAGACCAGGTGGCCGCGGGATGGCTGGAGACCCAGAGAGAGCAGCATGGGCGGGGTAGGCCTCCCGGGATGCCCCGCCCCTGCCCGCCCCAGCACACCTGGACACGGCCGGGTCCTGCCTGCATAACAGCAGGATGAGCTGGGTGTTGAGGAAGAGCGCCCAGCAGGGCAGACAGCAAAGCAGCAGCACCAGCACGCCCCGCTGCAGGATGACGCCCACGTGCTTCTTGTTGGGGCTGCCGAAGCTCTAGAACACAGGGGTTACGCCCGCCCCGCGCCTGCCCTCCTCTCGCCGGCTGGGGGGGGAGGTGGGTGCGCTGGGCAGCCCTCCACCACTCCCCCAAATCCCTGCTTCCTCCCCCAAATCGGGGCTTCCTCTGAGGGGCTCAGCAGCTCAGAGTGACCACAGCAACCGTTTGCAGAGCTCCAGCCCCTGTCCACCCACGGTACCCAGTACTCCGATGACTCCTGATGGGCGAGGCACTGCCCACCCCCCACCATCCCTGAAGCACCAGCGCGTGCGAGTCTCCCTGGGGAGTGAGCAGCAGCCAGGCCCACCGTGAGCCCCAGGCCCCCGGAGCTGAGCCCCTCCTGGTGGTGGGCCTCCCAAGGGCAGCAGGCCCCCTGTGTGCCCTCAGCACACAGGGCCAGAGGATTCAAGGTCAAAGTCAGAGGACTCAAGGTCAGAGGACTGTCTTTCATTCCAGAGCTCTCTCGCCTGGCCACCCTGGCAAGGGGAGGGTCTGGTCCCTAGAGCACGTGGTCCCTGAGGGTGGGTGTACAGGGACAGCTGCCCCCCAAAGGCCTGACAAGTTCCCAGATTCAGGGGCCACTGCAGGGCCTCAGGTGGGTGCCCAGCCCTGCCCTTTCTGCAGCAGCTGTGGGACTGGCTCCAGCCCTGCTGGTTCCCAGGGGCCCACCTACCTGGGACATCAAGGTGTCACAGGCCGAAGACAAGCCAAACCCGATGGAAACTCCACAGACATTGACAAACTGGAGCCACACACAGGAGAGAACACAGGCTTTCAGGAGACCGAGGGGAACCCTGCACCTGGGGGGCTGCCCGGCAGTGGGAGACCCCTCCTGGCCTGGCCTGTGTGTGGGGTGTGCTCGGGCGAGGCTGGAGGTCCAGCTGTGCCCTCAGGCCATGTCTTCTCCCAGAAGCCCAGGGGAGAAGGTCCTGGCTGTACTCACGGCCACTGAGAGGGTGACTGCTGCCAGCTCCACTGTGCCCAGGTGTCCGCAGAACACCGTGCTCACGACATAGACCATGAAGTTCAGCATCTGGAAGAGGAACTGAACGCCGGGGCCGGGGTCAAGGGCCCTGCTCACAGCCCAGCTCCTGGCAAGAGGCTCTCCAGGCCCTGACCCCCGAGAAGCCCCTCTGGGCCGCAGGGCGAGTCGCCCACAGCGGAGGAGCGAGTGTGTGGCCGAGTCTGGGTGGCAGAAGGCCCGGGTCCTGCCCCCTCCCCACGGGGCAACAGCATCAACCCGAGCTCTGGTTCCCCTGCAGGGGCGCTGGAGTGGGTACAGCTGGTGATGTCACTGTAACCACCTCGTCCGGCCGCATGCAAACACAGAGGAGTAAAGACACCAAAACCCTAGGAAGCCTCTGTCCACGTGGTGGGATTGGAACGGAGTGTCTTCTTTTACTGTTGTCCAAACTCTTACAAGGAGCACATATTTAGTAGTCTTTACAGTCAGAAAAAAAATGTACCTGAAGCCATTTTCCCTTTGAAAATAAATGGGCAAAGGCCCCTCTTCCGATGCAAACGCCCGTGCAGGCACCCCTGGGCTCCCCTTGGCCTCTCGGGCCACAGCCTCCCCGTGGGTTCCTGAAGGAGGACAAACCTGGTCCCTCTGATGGCGGGGGGGAGGGGGCTGCCTGCCGCTGAGAGAGGTCAGACCCCGCCAGGCTCTGGGTGGTGGCCCTGGTGCCACCTAGACACCGTCACTGCGGGTGATTTCTGGGGAAGGCCTTGAGCAGCCCCTGCCCCCCGCCTCATCAGCCCCTTACCCCCGCCTCCTTACCAGGGGTCCAGAAAGAATGAAGAGTGTCCGTGCCTCAGCTCCAAAGCCAACAGGGACCAGCCTGCGGAGGGCAGGACAGCGGCTCCTTTGGCCTGGGGGGACCGTGTCCTGGGGGCTGTCCATTCCAAGCCTAGGCCACCCAGCCACCCTGCACGCCTGAGCACCTTCTCAGCCAGCCTCACCCAGCCGGCCAGGGTAACCGTACAGCCTGGCTAATGAGTAAGGGGCGGAGGAGGGGCCACTGCCACCCATGGGACCGGCCCTGCCCCCTGTGCACACCAGCCCTGTGGCCCAACCCACTAGCCCTGGACAGGACAGAGGTCTGGGCACCCCGAGTCACCAGGCTGACCCCCTTCCAGGAGGTCGGCAGCAAAGGCCCAGGAAGTGCAGGTGTGGGGCAGGGCTGAGGGGGCCAAGGACTCTCTGTCCAGGTGAAAAAGACTCATACTCAGGTGGTAAAGCCAGGGTCCATAGGGAGTTTGGGGGGCAGGGGTCTGGGGTCAGTTCTGACAAGGGGCTCTCTGCCCCACAGGTGAAGAGCATTCAGTGGTCTAGCCTACAGGGTTCTGGGTTTCCCTGGTGTTCCCCAGGGTGCTAAGCAGGTCAGGGTCAGCCCACTGTCCAGAGAGCAGGTTCTTGGCTGAGGATCTGCAAACATCCCCCAGAATTTGTATGATGAAAACTCACAACTTCTCCACGTCCCCCTCCATGCTCTCTGCCCCCTGCTGCTCACAGGTGCAAGGAAGAGAGGTGAGGTGGGTGGGGTGGGGTGTGGGAATCCCTGCCCTTCCACCCGTGTGGGGGCCGCCCAGATGCTGACTTTCAAACCTCCACTTCTGGCCTTTTTCTACAAAGACCCCACTGCTGTTGGAGTGACTGCAAATGCAGCCAGCACCACGTTCAGTGCCTGCAGGCTTGGGCCTGGGTTTGGTTTTCCAGGATTTCAGCCCATGTGAACTGGCACAGAGTCTCAGAGCAGAGTGGCCACCCAGTCCCACGCGGGGTCCCCTGGCCAGGTGAGGACGCCCCTCTCTGCGGCCCCCGCTATCAGGGGCGGCCGTGCAGCCTCTGCCCCGCGTCCTTGGTCTCAGACCCCCCACAGCAGAGAGGAGCAGCGATTCAATTCTCAGGGACGGGGCCACAGACCCCAGGACTTTGGGACTCTCCCTTCTCAGGTGAGAACCTGCCCTGCATCCCCTGGCTCTGGGAGCACGCCCCACCACTTCCTCCCTCCTGGCAACGTTTGTCAATCATGGTTCCTTGGTAGAAACAGGAGAAACTAATTAACAGGAGGGGGAGAGAGAGTATGGAGGGGATCAGTGTTTGGCAGGTGATCTGTAAAGAAGCTGAGTGACTAGAATGAGGAAATCTGGGTTTTTAAGAGCAAGTCCATGAGATGATCAAGCTCTGAAAACCTTCACCCTCACAGGCAGATTTCTGGAAGACTGGGGCAGAGTCAACCTGGGATGGCAACAGGAGGGGGAGGGTGGGATGGGGGTGCTGGGGACCACCTGGAGGGGCAGGTTGGTTCCTCCAAAGGATGAGATGCTGAACAGATAACAATGGTGTCACCTGTGTACCCCAAACTCAAGTGTCTTTAATCAGCCACCATTTATATCACATGGGCTGCTGGGAGCATCGGGCTGGTGTTTTTATTGCACCTGTGTTTCTGTGTCCCCTGGAGAAGGAAGGGGCAACCCACTCCAATATTCTTGCCTGGAGAACCCCAAGGACAGAGGAGCTGGGGGATGCTACAGTTCATGGGGCCTCAAAGAGTCAGACACAACCGAGCGACTGAATAACCATCTGTATTCGCCCCAAGGCTCACCTGGATGGGATTGTCTGCCTTGGGTGCCTGCGGTCAGCAGGTGCTTCCCTGGGGCTCCGTCTTCTGTCACGGGGCCTCTCTGGGCAGCCTGGCATCTCATGTCTCGGAGCTGGCCTGACAAGGGAACATTCCAGGATGGCAGCGGGAATTTCCAAGGTCACCTGGCTCAAGCTTGAGAGAGGAAGCAGCATCCACCTCCTAGTGGGAGGAGCTGGAGACCCTGCACCCTGGGGACCTGCCTCCTCCACGGTCCCATCTCCATCCTCTCCCCTCTGGCACAACACCCACGCCCCACACTGAGCAAGAGCAGAGCAGGGAGGGGCTCAGACCTGCCCGGGACCCTCACAGAGAAGAAGGACCCAAAGCTCTCAGGTCCCAGGACAGGTGGGGGTGGCGAAGGGAAAGGGTGGAGAGTCACTGCAAGCCCCCAACACACCCTGGGGTTGGGAAGGCATCCAACCAAGGAGAGGATGCCTCCCGTGGAGCCAGTTCCATGCCCTGCAGCCTCATTGTGCCACGAGGCACTGGAGTGTGCCCAGAAGGGCTCAGTGAGGAAGCACATATGGAAGCAAGCCAGAAGCCAGTGACCTGGACAAATTGATATAGTCATCTAGGTGGGGGTTAGGGGCGGGCTCAAGAGTCCCTCTCACCACAGACCAGCTGTAGCCAGCACCAGCAGAGAGCCATCGCAAGGGGACCTCGACTCTGGCTGCAACTCCTGCAGCGGCAGGAAGACAGTCCCCCTGGGGGTGGGCCTGGCCTATGAGTCCCGCCCTCCAGGAACTGATGACCCAGTGACCTGCCGGGCACAGCTAGGGCCAGCCCCTGCAAGCCTCTCTTCGCTTGGTTACACCTCACCAGGCCTGAAGCCATTTTATTTGCCCTGGGGCTGCCCTGCGCCCTGCACCCCCAAGTCAGGGGCCAGAGTCCCTCTCTCTGATCCCCTCCTCCCTGCCATGTGACTGCCAAACCCCCAGCTCTCCTCTGGGGAGTGAGAGACTCTGGCCTGGTCCCTCAGCTTCACACACATCTTCAGGGCAAAGGACGGATGGCTGAGCAAGACTGACATCTCCTGAATGCCTGAGGCCACCCCGACTGCCCCCCAACTCTACCTCCTAGATTCAGGTGGCCTCTTCCCTCTCTGCCCCTCCTGACACCTCTTCCCTCCACACCCCTACCCTTCCCTGCTCCAGCCAGACTTCACTGGAATGTCTGGGCTCGGGTCCTGATGGACGCCAAGGTTGGCAAGGGTGGGGGGGACACAGCCGGGTGGCCAAATCTTAACAGTGACTGGAGGCCCTCCTAGGGGACCTTCCAAGTTAAATTTCTGCCTGGGGAGAAGCATACCAGAATGTACTGAATGGAGACACCAAATTCAGGGTTAAACCAGCAGTTCTAACCCGTGACTGCATTTTAGAATCACCCAGGAAGCTTTTTCCAAAAAACACCACTACCCAGGTCCCACCACAGATGTTCGGATCTAATTAAGGCCCAGGCAGCAACTTCTTTTCCCTTTTTCTTTAACTTCTTACTGAGGTATAACATTTATACAGAAGGGCACACATAAGCCTAAGGCTCTGTGAATCTTCTTAAATTAAATGCACCTGAGTAACCAGCAGTTCGCCGAGGAAACAGTTTTACTCGCCTCCTCTGAGCCCAGCGATGGTGTTCAGTCACTGCACCAGTGAGGAGAACCACGCTCTTGGATTTAGCACCAGGGGATTCCTTGGCCAGGCGTTCTTTGAGACCCACCCAGGTGATTTCTCCAGAGCAACTGGGGTCCAGAACACTGGCCTGGACACCTCCACCACCTCGCCCAGCACACTGCGGCCCGAGCCCACCCCCAACTATTTCCCTTGACAAAGATGAAGAGCTTCAGAGGCACCAAGCTCAATGGTTACTTCTTAAATTAATAGATACAAGTCCCCACGGCGCCCCCTCTCCCAGGCCTGTCCCCTGTGGCAGGGGCCTCCTGAGCCAGGCCTACTGCTGGTTCTCACCACTAACCCCGGCTGTCTCTGAGATGGTCCTTGAAGAAACTGCCACGGCTTGTCAGGGCTAAGGGACCTGCTACTGCCTCCCCACCCTGGATGCCATTTCCCCTCCTGAACTGGAGGCTTTAGGATGCACCTGCTGGGCTGGGACAGCCCAGCTCAGGGGGCCTTATCCTGGGGCCACCAAGCATGGTCAGGAGGCAGCTGCTTACCCGTAGCGGGCCGCGGGAACTCCTCCGCCCCGACAGTCGGGGTCTGTACCATCCAGGGGCTGGGCTGAGGGACTGGGCGCCCAGCCGCAGGCAGCCCTCCTAGTACGAACCTCGAGTTTGGGCCACTGTGGTCAGCAGGTCTGGAGCGGCTGGCCCCAAACACCAGGCTTTAGTGAGGTCAAGGCAGCCAAGACCGTCACCGTCTCCAGGGTCCGCCAGGAACCCACGTGGGAGGGCAAGCAGGAAACTGAGCCCTGGCTGTAGACGGCCCAGTGGGGAATAACGGCCTCGATTAAGAGACTCAAGTCAGATCAGCGCGGTGCGCAGCGGGCGGGGATTACTGAGGCCTGCCTGCCCCCGGCCCCTCGGGAAGCGAGCACGGGCAGCACGTGGGGCCAGCACACCGTACACCACGCATCCGGCCCGGGGACCCCGCCCACCGTGCCTGACCTTGTGACACGTGACTGCCTCTCCGCCGAGGTTTATTGGCCGCCTTGGCCAGGCTGGGCCAATCAGATTCTCTCCCGGGACTTCGGGGGTGGAGCCGGTCCAAAAGAAGGCGGGGCTGGAGACTCAGCTTTGGGCAAACTCGGCCAGGCCCGGGCAAGACTGGACAGAGTCCAGCTAAACCCAGGGCTGGGGGCCTGGCAGCGGAGGCAGCTATGTGGGAGGGGAGGAGACGGGCAGCAGTGGGCAGAGGGGCAGAGATGGGAGACCCTGTGCGCCCTGAGGGAGAGGGCCCGAGTATCATTCATTTCTCTTCACTCGTTTGGCTTTTTCAGTGTCTTTTTCCACGTCTGGTCATTTTACGGCCTGGTGGTTCCTTCCCGCTACCAGACGGTGCCCCCGCCTTCCATCCTCACGATCTACTTGAGATAATGAATGGAGGTAAGTCCCTTGCAACCCCATAACCCCTGAACCTGCAGCTCTCTCCCCAACCCCAGCATCATGTCTTTGTAGTGACCACACTGAGCAAACCCTGGCCTTCATGCCCTTCACGTGGGTCTTGCTAGGGAGGCAGATGTGCTAGTGTGAAGGGCCAAGGATGCTCCCAGACCCATCAGATCATAGCCAGCTGGGGAGCAAAGAGGACACCCCCTCCCCACACTTTCTGTCATACCTGCACACGAGGCGGTTTGCTGAACCCAACTGTTTGCTCAAGGGGAGCGTCAAATCAATTAACCAAGGAGGTCTACAAGCAAACCAACACCTAAGCCTGTAAATGCTTCTAGGTGAGGAGGTCAAAACCTAAGCACAGGGAATGCCCTGGTGGTCCAGTGGCATAAGAATCCACCTGCCAGTGCAAGGGGCAGTGGTTCGATCCCTGGTCTGAGAAGATCCCCCATGCTGTGGAGCGACTAAACTCATGAGCCACAACTACTGAAGCCTGTGCGCCCTAGAGCCTGTGCTCTGCAACAGGAGATGCCACTGCAATGAGAAGCCCGAGCCCCCAGCTAGAGAAAGCCCTCGCATAGGAATGAAGAACCAGTGTGGTCAAAAGCTAAATAAGAAATAACTTACAAAAACAAAAACCTAAGGACAGCCAGTCAAAAACAAGTAACCAAAAGGTGGAGGCAACCCACGTGTCCATTGAGGAAATAGAAAAACAGACTTATCAATTCAGTCAATGGACTATTATTATTCATCCTTAAAAAGTAAGGAAGTCCTGACAGATGCCACACATCAACAATACCAACAATGAGGGCATCATTTTAGATGAAATAAGCCAGTCACCAAAAGACAAACACTGATGTGGTACCCTAGGAGGTGCTTATACAAGATCCCTGGAGTCATCAAATTCATAGACAGCAGAATGTTGGTTGCCAAGGGCTCAGGGAAAGGAGAGGGGGAGCTGTTTGGTGAGTGTAGAGCTTTAGTCTTGCAAGACGAAAAGACTTCTGGGGACTGGTTGCAGGACAGTGTGACTGTGCTTAACAGCACTGAGCTGACACACTTCACAATTTTTCTCATGGGGGGGTTTTCTTGGCCATGCTGTACATCTTGCAGGACCTTAGGTCTGTAATCAGGGATTGAACCTGTGCCCCCTGCAGTGCAAGCATGGAGTCCTAACCAGTGGACCACCCGGGAATTCCTATATATGCACTTTAAAATGTTTTAAGATGTTTAATTTTAGGTTATGTGTATTTTACCACAGTTAAAAGTGAAAAAAAAATTTTTTAAAGCCTCACAGAAAGTATTCATGCAAGTAAATGAGCTAACATATATGGAAGTGCCTGGAACAACATAGGCATTTAATAGGTGTTAGAGTCTGTTTTCTTTTTCTTCCTTCACTCTGGTCCTTGATTCCTGATGGTCTAAAGGAATGGACCAGATGAGACTAACTTATAAGAGGCTAATGAAGACTGCAGAAGTCCTTGGGTTTCTTTCCTTAAGTAGGTTAGATAGTCTACATAACAGTTTTGTTGCATAACACAAGGACTCGTGAGCTCATGTCTGGCCCTGGTTCAAAGGAAAGATATTCTGTGAGTCTGGTACATCTGTTTGAAGATGGAGGAGAATGAAAAGGAGGAGAAAAGGATTCAAGAGAAAATTGAGCTTGCCTCACGGCATTTTCCTTTGTGCAGATTTCCTGCGGGATGTGTATTGAGCATAGGCGCGTGTGTAGAGGTGTTGACTGGACCGGCAGCTTTAGCCACGATGTCATATTTCATCTGGTCCCAACCTATTCAGGTGTATGCTTCTCTCCCTTTACAAATGAGAGAACCAAAGCTCAGGGAAATAGAGAGACTGCCCAAATGAAGCAGTGGGGCCAGAATGTGGGGCTGGTCTGTATCCATCTGGGCAGCAATGCGCTCTTCTCCAGCCCTCCAGCTCTACGTGGATGTCATCTTGCAGAGTGCCCAGCAGACCTGTGCCAAGATCAACATGGCATGGGTAAAGGAGACACCGCACCTGTGCTCTGCAGCTGCCTCTCCCGCCTATGTCATGGTGCACACAGTTATGGGGGAAAAAGAGGAAGAAGACGTTTATCTGTCTGCCTAGCAACTGCTGGCCTGTTCTCTGAAAAAGACCTCAGGGTGGAGATGCTCCTCCTGCCAGGGTGTCTGGCTGGGCTTGGGCCCCTCTGCTCCTGCCCTCTGTCTTCCCGGGAGAGAGGACGGGTCACTCAAATTCCTACCAGGCACATGGGCTTCGGGGAACAGAGCGCTGTCATCTTTCTTCAGCAAAACAGCCTCCAGTCTGAACACTGATTTCCCAGAAGGTCACACAAGGACTCGTGAGCTCATGTCTGGCCCTGGTTCAAAGGAAAGATGTTCTGTGAGTCTGGTGCTCTGGAACTAGGCCTAGGCAGCGTTCCCGGGGTGTCACTGCAGTCATTAGGGAAGCGCGACACCCTTCAGGGCCTCGAGGGAACAAAGGGTGTGTGGTTTCTCCCCATCTGTCTGTCTGTCTGTGTCTCTCTCCCCCACTCTCGACTCTCAAACCAGAGAGCTGAGAACATCTTCCCACCAACCCCCATCCTCTTTGCTAAAAGCCTGCAGTGGAGTTGAAAACAGCCTGGAGTAAGGATCTGGCCGGTGGAGGCTGTCCTCTTGGTAGAGAACTTGAGTGCCAGGCAGGGACTCTGAGGCCATGGGCTTGGCCCTGCTGTGAGAGTGGTCAGACCTGCACCTGAGAGCACGTGGCTTCCCCTGGTGCCCCCTCCTGGATCTTCCTGGAAGGAGCAGCCCTGCCAGCGCCCTGTCCACCGGGCCTGGCTCTGAGCCCGGGCGCCGGCTTTGACTGTGGCTGCCTCACCTGCAGGAACCATCTCTGTTGCCTTTAGGAATTAAGCAGCTTAGCCCACACCCAGTTGGTATTTTCAGAATTTCTGATAAACAAAATAAATATGCAGCTTATATAACACTCCTGGCTGGAAAGTCAAAAACGGCTGGCATAGCTGAGCAGCCGACCAGAGCCCCAAGGGCAGTGTGTCCGGGGTGGCTGGTGATGAAGGAGCCCATTGTTGGGCCACCCTATCAAAACCCTTTGTTCTAAACTTTCTGAAGCGAACTCTCCACAGAGGAGTGAACTCCAAGCCCATTTCAGAGTGAGATTTGCTATGAGCAGAGGTCTCAGTGGTGGTAACAAGCACCAACCAGGCCCTGGCGCAGCTTCAAGCCAAGAGCTTCCCCCGAGTTCTCCCATTTCATCCTCACACTAACGCCAGATGTAAACACTGAAGTTAATACCCACTGGAGATCAAGAAGGGCTTCCTAGGTGGCGCTACTGGTAAAGAATCTGCCTGCCAATTCAGGAGATAATAAGAGACACAGGTTCAATTCCTCAGTTGGGAAGATCCCCTGAAGGAGGGCATGGCAACCCACTCCAGTATTCTTGTCTGGAGAATCCCATGGACAGAGGCGCCTGGCAGTGTACAGTCCATGGGGTTGCAGAGTCGGACACGATGGAAGTGACTTAGCATGTATTCACGGAGATCAGGAAGCAGGTCTGGGGATTTGCAGTAGCTCAACTGGCCCTCAGCATCAACTACCCTTTCTGCTGGCAGCTTTTAGTGTTGCTAAAACCCACCTTTCCCAGACTCCCTTGCAGCCTGGGCTCTGGGTGAGCACTGAGTTCTGTCCTTACACACAGATTGGTTCCTGGGTTTGATGAGCAAGGCCATGGCGCCCACAGCAGTGAATTCAGAGGTGGCTCTGATTCCCCAGGCAGAGGGTAAGTCTCCCGGTGAGCCCTTCCCATGTGTCCTGGGAGCCGTTCCTAGAGGCCTTGCCCAGTGTCTGCTCCTCCAGACTTTCCTGTTTTTGTAGTGACCTAATTCCCTTTAGGTAAGTATGTATTTATATATTTTTATTTACTTTTTGTCTGTGTCTCAAGGCTTGTGAGATCAAACCAGTCAAAATTAAAGGAAATCCTCCCTGAATATTCGTTGGAAAGACTGAAACTGAAGGTCTAATACTTTGGCCACCTGATTCAAAGAGCTGATTCATTGGAAAATACTCTTATGCTGGTTAAGATTTAAGACAAAAGGAGAAGGGGATGACAGAGGATGAAATGGTTCAATGGCATCATCGACTAAATGAACTTGAGTTTGAGCAAACTCTGGGAGAAGGACAGAGGAGCCTGGCGTGCTGCAGTCCATGGGGTTGCAAAAAGTCAGACACGACTTACCATCTGAACAACAACTATTGAAAATACCTACAGAGGATTCCGTTTTCTGTTCTGACATGCCTGATATGGTCCTGGAGTAGACACCAAGCAGTCCTCCTCCAGATGCCCCCCTGGGCTCTCGCGTTGGTTCGGAGCCAGGGCGTGTGGGCACCAGTGGCCAGAAGGAGGAGCTGGTGTGCACGGGGCTTTAGAACCTGGAGGCCAGGTTCTGCCGGAAGCCAGCAGGCAGCTGCTTCAGGATTAGAGAGGGAGCCAGGGAGGAAGGACTTGCCAGAGAGAACAAGCAGTCCTGCTGGGCAGATGCTGGGATACCGAGAGACTAAGGCGAAGAGGAGGAGAGAAGGACACCAGTCAGAGGATGGGGTGGGGACGGGATGGGGGGTGCCGGGAGCCGGCACACGAGATCTCACCCATGACAAGGTCATGAGGAGAAAACCTGACAGGCAAGGCGATCAGGTTTTCAGGGATTCGGAAAAGCTGCCCCCGGTGCTCACCTTAAAGATGATATCTGTCTTTCTGATGCTTGCTTCAATAGACTACTCCCTAATTTCTGTGACACAGGCAGAAGGCCTTCCCTGATCTCTTCCCAAATAAGAATCAATTTAGAACTTTAATCAATAAGTTTCCCAGATGGTGGTATTTTATGAGATTATCCAGGGTGAAAGGAGTGTTTTAATTTAAACTCCTTTGCTGGTAGTTTGTTAGCCAAATGCATTTATGCCCTTGGTACTTATATGCATGGTTGCTTATAATATCTTAATCATAAAATAGCATAAAGAACCTGATTATATAAAAGCCCTAATAGACATAGACCATTTCTGAGGGGTGAAGGAGTCCTATTAGAAAACATAAGAAAAATTATTCTAAAGGTGGTTATTGGGTTGACGTTTGCTTGCTGTGTTTTTGCTTTTAATGTGCTAAGGTTGTGTTATAGAAACCATTGTTAATATAGTTAAAGATCTAGAGAAATAAGAACTTAGCCCTAGTGTGGTAACGACGAAATGGTTGTTAATTGTCAGCCAGGAGTGCTAGGCAGAAGCTGCCTCACCAAAGTTGCAGAGTCAGTGTGGGGTAAACTTCTTAGATAAATGCAACTGACAACTTCTGTAGAAGAATTAATTTTTGTATTAACAAGGTTATACTTCTACTCTGTACTGTTGCCCTATGAGACTGCTACCTTTCAGTTAAGGTCGCCATAGAAACAGAAAATAGGTTTACATTCACCTGACTTGCATAAAATGTTAATAGGCCCCAAGGCCAGAAGATAATGTACAAGACCCTCGTAAACAAAGAAGTATGCAGAAAACACCCTGATTTCGTGAAGAACAAACTGATGTAATGTTAAACTATCTTCCCCTTAGAAATGTACTAATTTAGGGTATAAAAGCCACGGTAAAAAATAAAGCATTGCCAGACTCTGCCAGACCCTGCAAACACCCCCGTCTGGTCATTCTCTCTCTCTCTCTCTCTCTCTCTCTCTCTCTCTCTCTCTCTCTCTCTCTCTCTCTCTCTTTCTCTCTCTCTCCCTCGCAGACTTGGCCCTATCAAGGCTGGTCTCACGTGTCTTCTCTCTTTCTCTCGCTGACGCCATTCATCCTGAGGGTATCCCCTGGATCCTGCCGAGTCTGGATCCAGGCAGGGGGGCAGGGCAAGTCTGTCCATCCGATAAGATGCTTTCAAATATAAATAGCTGAAAACACACTTCAAAAAAATTTTTTAAGACATTTTATCATTATGGATAACAAAGACTCCAAAGATAGAACAGGGCCAGCAGCTCAGTAACATCTTCTACAAGTCAAGATGCTTCCATCTTCCAACTGCCCCATTCTTAGCAAGTCTACTCAGCTCAGGGGGCTGTCCTCATGGTCACAAGATGGCTGCACTGTCCCAGGTGCCCCATCCAGATACATCACCTTCTCAGACCCTCATCCCTTCTAGTGCTTCTGTTTTCATCAGGGAGGAACCTGTCCTAGAATCTAACTCCAGTTGGCTTCCTTTCACATCCCACTGCCCACACTGGGTGGCAATGCCCATCCTTGCCCAGTCACTGGCTGGAAAAATACACTTTAGTACTGGCTTCTGCCAGGGGTTCTCAACCCTGGGAGAATGTTAGAATCTTCTAGAGAGCTTTAAAATATATATATACTTTAAAATTTTGTGTGTATATATATAAATATAACTTTGTAAGTTTTCTATATACATATATATATTAATACATACATACATGTAATGTATTCACGCTCAGTTTCCACTCCAGAACATAGAATCAAAGGCTCTGGATCCTTGATAATGATGTGTGCAGGGAGAGGGGTGGCTGGGGGGTGGGCAAGGAGGCAGTGGGGGCCGGGGAGCTCTCGGGGCCCTGACGAGGGATGGTGGCCTACCTTCCCTCAGCTCCTGAATGGTTCTCCCTGCCTGCGGGCAGATTCTCCATCATCTGTGAGGCACCACCCACCTTCCAGGTGCTTTTCCAGGTGTCTGTTTATTCCTGTGCTTATTGTCTGGTCTGTACAAGTGGCAGATACTTGCTGCCCAATATCGATGCTCCTGGGCTTCCTTTGTGGCTCAGTGGTAAAGAATCCACCTGCCAATGCGGGAGACTTTGGTTCAATCCTTGGGTGGAGAAGATTCCCTGGAGATGGTAATGGCAACTGATTCCAGTATTCTGGCCTGGGAAACCCCATGGACAGAGGAGCCTGGCGAGTTACAGTGCTTGGGGTCACAAAGGGTCAGACATGACTGAACAACAACAGTGATGCTCCTCCTTCTGCTGGAAGAGGGGTGCTACGAGTGGAGGTGACCCGTGTGTGAGCCTCTGCATCTGCCCCCCCGCCTCAGTGAACCCCCAAGGCCTGCTCTGTACAGACCACCATTAGCGGGGGGCGGGGGGAATTTCCGGGAGCAGAGCCCCACCAGCCTCCCGTGGCATTCACCAAGACCACTCTGAGGTCAGCCTGTTCCTGCAGCATCACCTAAGTTACCCCTATCAACCCCTTCCTAAGACACCCCAATCAAACAAGTCTCCTGAGAAGCACAGACCCTGTGTTTTTTTCACAATGTCCCCAGCACCCAGGACTGTCCACTCAAAAAATTGCTGTTTTGTTTTTTTGTCTCTTGTGGTTAAGACTCTGTACTTCCAATGCAGGGGCCATGGGTTTGATCCCTGGTCCAAGAATTAAGATCCCACAGGCAGTGAGGCATGGCCAAAAAAGTAAAAAATAATTTTAAAAAATTTTGCTGAAGCAACAAATGAGTGGAGGAAATCTTCCCCTCTGTTTTATAACAACAGCAAAAGAAGAGACTGTGACCACAGCAGACTGCTTGCTTGTTTTCTGTCTGAGAGTCTAAATACTAGAAACAACAAACAGTGGAACCAAAGGCTGCTTTGCCAAGGTTTCAGCTGCCCGGCCAAGAACCGGGATGTCAAGGTGCCCTCTGTGCCCTCTGTCCAGTGTGATGGGGGTTGTGAGGAGCCACCCAGAATGTCACCCCCTCTCACTGGTAACCTGTGAGTTGGGATGGTTCTTGGTCATTTACATTTTGGACAATGGCAATAGTTTGGAAAGGCTGAATCAATCATGCAAATTTTTTTTCAGAGCATTCCTTCATCCAGGAAAAAAACAGTAGATGGGATCACAATACGGGTGAGATCAAGGTTTTTTTCATTGTTTTCTTTTGAGTTTAAATCTAGTTAGGAAATAGGGTTAGTCCAGAACAGGTCAGGTTTAGGACATCACAATACAACAGCTTAGACTGTTAGTCTTGTAACAGAGGTGGTAAGTGGGAAGAGGAGGAGGACGGAAAAGGGGGGTGACAGTGACTTTTCCCAGAGCACAGAGAAAGATGCAGATCAGGTGTTTGGAGACCCTGAACCATCTCCTCTCCAAGTTGCGTGTTTCCAGCTCTCTCGACACCATCTCAGGCAAGGTTTTGAGGACACATCCCTGCGGATGACACTTCCATGGTGTTGAGGAGGAGACGTGGAGACGCAGCCCCTGTGAATGGTGCCGCGAGACCAGGCTATGCCGCTTCCGAGCCTGGGCTTCCTCCTCTGTGGAGGGTGCATAGAGCTACTGGTGGTGGGGGTTGGGGGAGGAGGGGTGGGTCCAGCTGAGCCTTCCTCCTTACTCCGCCTCTGGCTTTAGGATGGTTCTGCTCAGGGAGGTCAAGAGACACATCGCTTTTGAGCAGGATGCTGTCTGTCTGTTAATTTGGCTTAAATCTTACTAGATGCAGGAGTCTGGAGCTCAGGGCCGGGGGGCTGGAGACTTTAATTTGGGAGGAGGAACTGGGGAGGTGGGGGCACTGAAGTGTGGGGTCCTGGGAACCCAGAGTGAGGGGGAGAGTGCTGGAAGGAGGGGTGTCCGGGCAGGGGGCTGCCATGGGAAAGAAGTGTTTTGGGCAGAGAGCAGGTGATGGCTCAGCCGGGTGGGGGATGGAGGGGAGGAGGGTGGGGACAGGGCAGTGACTCAGGGCAGCGGTCTGGGGAAAATTTTGCTTTCGTTTTCAATTATTTGGATATTTGCAAAATAAGTAACAGGCACACAAAGAACATCCAGTTGTAAGGTACAGTTCTGGCGAGGCAAAAAAGGAAAGATGACCTCAACAGAAGTAGGTTATCTTTATTCAGGCAAGGAGGGGCGACAGTCGGCCTAACGACCAGGCTGAGGGATCAGGGAGGCTTCATACTTATAGGGAGGAAGCGATAAGGGAAACGCCAATCAGGCGGGATATTTTGAGTATTCTTTTGTTGAGATGACACTTGTAGTTGGGCAGGGGGTGATAAGTCTTCTGGGTGGGTGGAGGGGGTGGTAGGTTTCCGGACAGGGGCTGATAAGTCCCAGATAGATGCAACCGGCCTGGAGCATCAGGGTGGAACTTAAGTTATGCTTTGTTTTCTCTGAAGTTAGATGATTCAGCAAGGGGCCTTTGAGACTGCTGTTCTCTTTTCTAGGCCCAAAGACTCCTTCACCAGTGACCCAGTCCCCTCCCCTGCCCTCCTGGAGCGGAGGAGGTAACAGCCAGTGGCCAGCGTCGGCTGCTCTCCCCCGCCGTCCCCTCACCTGCAGGCCTGACCAACGCCCTGCTTCCCACAGTCTTCACTGGACCCTGACCCGGGTCCTCAGGCCCCTCAGGCCAGACCCTGGCCCAGAAGCTGCGCACTGGGGTTCCCGTGTTGCCCCAGCTCCCTGTCCTCCCACCCCAGAGGCAGCATGCTGGAGTCACCCAGGGGGCCCTGTGGACCATCCACCATGTGTCTCACCCAGGGACCCCTGCCCCCACCTCCTTGGTCCCCCCTCTGCTAGACTCCCTGAAATGGAGCTGACGTCGCCAAGTTCCAGGGCCCTGGGGCTAAAGGGAAGCTCCTCAGCTGACAGTGGGGTGGGACTGGAGAAGGTGGGGGTTGGGGAGGTGGGGGATGGTGGGTGGAGGTGGGGTGGGCCTGGAGAGGGTGGGGGCGGGGTGCAGAGACACGCAGTCCAGCGCTGGTCCAAAGCTTTATTGCTCTAGGTTTAGTGTAGTGCGGGGGCTGGGCCGGGCGGGAACTATGCGCAGGGGGGCACCAGGGGAGCACTCGGAGCACTGAGAGCCGGGCGGGGGGCGAGCAGTGGTGGGGGGGGGGGCGCCAGGGGAGCCCTCCGAGGGCGCAGCACAGTGAGGCCAGGACAGTGCTTCAGTGACGGGGCATCTGTGGGGGACACGGAGGGCAGTGAGGCCCTTGTCCAGCCCAGCGGCTCCCCCACCCCTGCCTCCCACCTCTCACCTTGGCCGGGCTCGGTGGGTATCTGGCTCTGAGGGTCTCCTCGTTCAGCAGAGGCCTCACCAGGCAGGAGCGGCGGTGCGAGAAGGTCTCGAAGCTCTTCCTGCCGTGGTAGGACCCCATGCCGCTGTCCCCTGTGGGGGCACTGGCTCAGTGTGGTCCGAGACCCCGATGCCCCTCCTGTGCCCCTTCTGCCATCCGCCTACCCGGGCGGATCCCCGATCCTGTCCAGCCAATCCCCAACCTGGGGTGTCTGCCTCACTGCCTGCAGCCCTGGGCCTGAAGAGTCTCACCCCGACCGGCCACTAAGTGGCTCTGTGGCCTCTCTCAGGGCCCAGGTGAGAGTCTCGAGGTTCATTGTGGCTTTTGGGTGTGCCGGCAGAGGGGGGTGTTGGGGGGAGTCTGAGGCTCAATCCAGGAATGGGGGACACCCGGGGGCGGGGCAGCAGGTGGCAAGTTCAGCCCCCAGACTCACCCACACCCCCGTAGGGCAGCGAGTGCACAGTGATGTGGACGATGACGTCGTTGGCCGTCACCCCGCCGCTGGAGGTCTCCGCGATCATCTTCTTAATCACCTGCAACGGCCTCCCCCCCACCCCCGGCCTCAGTGTCCAACCAGGACCCCCCCAGCTCTCCCCCCGGTGTGAGTCCAGGAGCCGCAAGGATGCGAGCTGGTGGAGGCCGAGCCCCAGCCTGGGGCCGCTCCCCCCACCCCCAGAGTCCCAGCCTGGGTCCCCCACTCTCCCCAAGGGGATTTGTGCTTAGATGGGAAGGGCAGAAGTTCCCACACTGAGGATAGCACCAAGCGGGTCAACATCTCAGTCAGTGCTCTGTCCAGACTTCAGAAATGAGGGGAAAGGGGCTCAGGAAGGTTAGGGGACTTGCCCAACACCACACAGCAG
This sequence comes from Odocoileus virginianus, assembly GCF_023699985.2. Lineage (NCBI taxonomy): Eukaryota > Metazoa > Chordata > Mammalia > Artiodactyla > Cervidae > Odocoileus > Odocoileus virginianus. The sequence goes on along the minus strand of NC_069690.1, from coordinate 32,254,391 downwards.
GGAGTATGGGGCTGGGATCTGTTCCCCGGGTCTTCATTTGCAGGGGTGCTGAGCTGGGGTCCCAGGACCCTGGGGAGGGTGCCTGGCCCACCTTGTCGTTCGGCGAGAAGACGTAGAGCGCCAGGGGCTTCTCGCGCTGGGAGATGAATTGGATGGCCTCCTCCAGGCTGCGCACGCACACTATGGGCAGGACGGGCCCAAAGACCTCCTCCTGCATCACCGGGGACTGGGGGTCCACGTCCATAAGGATGGTGGGGGCTGGGCAGGGAGGGCCAGCATCAGCCAGTGCCCAGACCCACCCAGGCACGTGGCCTTCTCTCCCAACCCTTTACAGACGAGGTCCCCGGGCTCTTCGAGGGGCAGGAGGAGGCCCTCCAGCTGGGCTCCACCCTGGAGGGTCATGGGGAGGACAGTGGCATAACCAGTATGGGGGTCCATGGGGGCCCCACTTCAGGCCACATGAGCCCGGCTGGAGCTCCTCAGCCTCCCAGCAAACTGGGGGCCAAGTGGGCCCCTATCTGCTGACCCCCGAGCCCAGGCAGGAGGCTCCTCCCACTTGGCACACCTGGGGCTCCCGTGGCCTCTGCCGCCAGCACCCTCTGCTTTACGCATTGGGGGTGGGGGGCTATGGTCTGCAGAGGGGCCTCCCAGGTGGCATCCAGCTCCTGCCCATGAAGAGGCCTGGAGTCAACCAGGGCCATGGGTGAAAGCGGCTTATATGCACCGCAGGAGTTTGCCTGCCCCTCAAGGGTCTGTGCCCATTTCTGCCAGCCCTTCCGGAGCGCTGGCACACATACCGATGTAGCGGCTGGCTGCATCCCCAGTGCCTCCATAGGCGACCTTCTGGCCCTCCAGCAGGCCCATCACCCTCTGGAAGTGCTGGGAGTTGATGATCCTCCCGTAGTCCCTGGACTTCTTGGCGTCCTCCCCATAGAACTCCTGTGAGGAGACGGCAGGCTCCAGGTGAGGACTGGACCCTCATCATGGCCACAGGCTACAAAGCCACAGCGACTCCAATGGGAACCGCCTGGTGGAGCAGTGCCAGTAAAAACTACGGGGCTGCCACACCCCTGCTGCCCACCACCTTCCCCAGGGCATGAAGTGCTGCTGTTTGAAAGAAATACATGCACGACGTCTGGACATCACATTGGGCCCAAACATGCATCCACAGCACGGAGGACGGAGGGGACACACCACATGAGCAGCGGCTGCCTCTAGCGGGTGGGATTCCAGGTAGAGCTCTTTTCCTGCTCTGTGCTTTTTAATCTTTTCCAAATTACAGTGAGTGTGGATTACTTTCATGATCAGAAAAAAAATTCAGTCTTTTCTTTAGTCCACGCCCATCTCACTGCCTGGCAGCCCATCACCCACCCCCTGCGCCAGCACTCACTTTCAGGGACTTTTTGAGCTTCTCCACGATTTGGCTCTGGATAGAGGGGTCACACAGGATGTAGTCGGGGGCCACGCAGGTCTGGCCACTGTTCATGAACTTTCCCCAGGCGATGCGTCTGTGAGAACCCCAGGTTACAGGGCATTCTGCCAGCCCTGGGGAGGTGGGAGGGGGCTCCCTGGGAACAAGCCTCTGGTCTGGTTAGCCCAGGGTCAGGCTGTAAGGGGCTGAGCTATGAGCTGTCCATGGGGATGGGGGAGGGGGTGCGCCTCGGTGCCCCACTGCCTTCCAGATTCCTGCCAAAGCACACTCATGATCCTGGATGTGATCCCTGGGCCTGCAGTGACCTCACTACCAACTGGGAGGAGGATGTCTGGGGCAGGGGAGCTGGGGTAGGTGGCCTTTGTACCCCTCTTTCAACAGTCTTGAGCCCTGCATGGCCAGGTGTCACCTGCTCAGGGTCCCCACGCCCCAGAAGGCCACACATGCAGGGTGTGAAGGGGGGTAGGGCTCTGGCCCGACGTCCCCACCCCTGCAGGAAGTCTTTCCTGAACTCTCTCTGTGAACATGGTACCCCACCCCAGCTCCTGCCAGGACTGCAGGTGCCCAAGCACAGGGCCATGTCAGTGTTGCTTGGGGTACCCTGCTGTCTGCCTAGGTTGGGGGCAGCCTCTCACCTGCAGGCAACGTCCAGATCACAGTCCTTGTCCACATAGCAGGGATTCTTGCCCCCTAGCTCCAGTGTGACAGGGGTCAGGTGCTTGGCCGCAGCCATCATGACGACCCTGCCCACCCCGGTGCTCCCGGTGTACAGGATGTGATCGAATCTCTCTTTGAGCACCTCCGTGGTCTCAGCAACACCCCCATTGATCACAGGATACAGATCCTTCCGAGCAAGGATGGAGGCGAGGCTCAGACACGGCCACAGCCCCCTCCCCACCCTCCCGGGCAGCCACCACCGAGCAAACTCCCTCTCCTGGCTTGGGGGGTCCATTCTCCTCAACAAGCTGTCCTCGCCCCACCCGTGGCTCGGCCCGTGGCTGCAAGAATTCACTATTTCCCCGCCCCAAAGACCCAGCCCGGCCTCAGTTCTCAGCGTGCCGGGGGAGCCCGTCACCTGGTCCAGGTACTGGGGGAGGATGGCGGCCAGAAGGCTCGCCATGTTCTCACTCAGCTCCGACGGCTTCAGGACCACCGCATTCCCTGCAGAGCACAGAGAGTCGGGACTGCACCAGGTCCTCCAAAGGACCCAGGACACATGGCAGGAGGCAGGGCTGCATGGACATCCGAACCTGGCTGGGCCTTGGGCACTCAGAGGCCTGGCTGAATACTCTGGTCCTTGCAGCCTCCTGTGAGAACTAGCTCCATCAAACCTCTCCCCGACTGCAGGTCCCATCTTTGCCCAGGCCTCAGCACCCCAGACCCCTTCCTCTGCAGTGGAGGATGGGGACCCCTCCTGGCTCCCCAACCTGGAGCGGGGCCCACGGTACCTGCAGCAATGGCGCCCACCATGGGCTGGATGGTCAGGTTGAAGGGGTAGTTCCAGGTTCCGATGATGAGGACCACGCCCAGGGGCTCCGAGTGGATGTAGGCCTCATCCTGCTGGGTATGAGGGGTCTTCTCCACAGGCTCGTCAGCAGCCCACTCAGGGAGTTTCCTGATCATGTAGTCAATCTCCTCCAGGACATACACAATCTCCTCGTAGTAGGCGGTCCATTCGTTCTAGAGAGAGGGCTCAGTGAGGCTCACCCCAGGGTGAGGGCCATGAAGTGGGGGCTCTGAGCAGAGGCCCCAGGGCCTGTGGTGGTCCTGCTTCCCAGCTCTGTGACCCTGAGTGAGCTTCCTACCCTCAGCCTCCAGATCTGCAAAATGGGAGCAAGACAGGACCTTATGCTCCAGGTGGGCCCATTTAGAACTTGACTTGTTCAGCTGCAAGGGAGATATTCACTGCAAAATCCCCAGCCCAGAGCACCTGCCAAGAAGGGACAGGGGGTGGGACTGAGGATTAACCTTTGGGTGGTGAGCTTCGAGAACCCCTTTCTGCAAGTGCTGGGAGCTCAAGCAGGTTAGACATGTTGAGTGTGAGGGGCCCAAGGGGACTTCAGACCTGATTTGAGGGTCCCTAGTGAGTCAGGGAGTGCTTCCCTAGTGGTTCAATGGTAAAGATTCCGCCTGCCAATGCAGGAGACACAGGCTCAATCCCTGGCTCGGGAAGATGCCCTGGAGAAGGAAATGGCAACCCACTCCACTATGCTTGCCTGGGAAATCCCATGGAAGGGGAGCTTGGTGGACTACAGTCCATGGGGGTCCCAAAGAGTCTAACAACAAGCGAGTCCAGGGGAACAGAGCTGAACAGTGTCCAGGAAGGCTTATAGATGAAAACAAGGCTTGAACCCAGAACAGAGCCCTAAGAAGACCACCTTGAGAAAGTGGCTACAAGAAAGATGCGACCAAAGAGAGTCAGGAGAAAATCCAGGAGACCCTCAAGCCAGGGGAGGAGGGACTGGGCACACCATGGCAGGGCGTGGGGTGGGAAGGAAGCCAGTGTGCAGGGTGGGGAGAGAGGGAGTGCAGAAGGTGTAATAAACAGCTCTGTCTCGAACTGTGACTGTGCAGACCAAGATGGAAGTTGTGAGGTCAACCACTTGGATTTTCTTGCCTTTGGTTTTTGTCTTAAGGTTAGAAATCTTGAGAGATTAAAAAAAAAAAAAAAATTCAGTAGCAAAGGGCCGGGAAGCAGAAGGCTTGTAAGACTGGAGGGTGGAAGCAGGTCCAGGTGACTTGGGGGCAGTGAGGGGAAGGGGCTGAGAATTTGGAGGGGTCTGATTTTGCTCAGAGAGAGGAAAGGATGGGGAGGGAGGGCAGACCCCAGCAGAGCGGCCAGACTGAGCTGTTTCCTGGTGTGGAGAACCCGGGCCCCACATGGGGCTGAGAGATGGAGGAAAGAGAGGCTGGAAGGGGTGTCCTGTCAGCAGGTTAAAGTGGTGGCCTCGTGCGCTGGGCTGGGTGGAGAAGGGAGTGAAGCCAGGAGCGGGGATGACAGATGGTGGAAAAGAGCCTCTGGCCCTGTGCAGGGCACGTGGACCTCGGGCTCGCCTCGTGAGCAGGGGGAGGAGGGCGCACCCCATCCCAGAGGCGCGCAGAGAACTAGGTGGCTTCTCTGTTAAGGGGTAGAACACGCCACCCCCACCCCCGCGCGCAGCGGACGTCCTCGGCGCACGCAGTCCGCGCCTCCGGTGGTCGGGCCCAAGCACCTTGTGGAGGTCCGCAGCCAGTGCACCCACGAGCTCCTTCTCCCGCTCGCGAATCAGGCGCCGCAGCCCCTCCAGCTGCTGGACGCGGAACTGGAGTGGGCGCGTCCGACCTGAGTTGAAGGCGGCTCTGGCCCGCTGCACCACCTCGCTGATTGCGCTCATGGTCCCTGGGAACAGAAAGCTTCTTGCAGCGGGGAGGAGGGCGCCTTCCCACCGGGCACGGGCACGGAGATCTGGGGTCCCCAGGGCAACACCCACCCTTGCTGCTGATTTTATAGAATGAAGATCTCCCTGGGATCACCGGGAAGTGGCATCCTTTTTGCCTTCTCAGCTCCCTAACCCCGCGGTATGGACTGTCCTGGTTGGCAGGCTACCCCTGCCCACCAGCAGATGATGGACCCTCACACTGGGGACCCGGCAGCGGTGACCTGGAGTCCTAAGGTTGTCTACACTTGCTCACCGTGGGGTCTTGGCAGTGTGCTAGGGGCAGGCCCTTCTTGGCATCTCTCAAGTCCCATGCCCACCTCTACTTGTGTGTGGAGCTGTTGACACTCCCAGGGCAAATCCTCCAAGTGCTCTCCAGGCACACCTGACCAGGCCGGTCTCCAGATCAGATTAAAGGGCCCAGGTGGTGACTCCACACCCACATTGAGTAAAGGAAACCCAGCACCAGGACACACGCGTCACCTTTCTGACTGAGCCTTATTCTCAAAAGCTCTGGTGACTTTTTCCCAGACAGATCCAGGCTGGCTGGGTCTTTAAACTGTCAGACATGTCCCAGGCACGAGGAGTAAGAAACAAAACAGGCTACAGACAACAGATACACCAGGCATGTGTGCACTTGAAAGAGCCTGTAGGGGTAGGCCCTGGCATGGCGATCTTTTGGTGGTGGGGTAGGGGGTAGGGGGATGGTGGATAAGAGGTAATCTTTGCTTTCATTTTTCTGAAGGGCTTCACTTTTCTGCAGCGAATTTGCATTTTTAAAAAACGTTTGTTAATTTGGGGGGACTTCCCTGGCTGTCCAATGGTTAGGGCGCAGAGCTTCCACTGCAGGACTGCAGGGGGTGCAGTTTTGATCTCTGGTTGGGGACCTAAGATCCTGCACGTTTGTTCACTTTATGAATAGGCAATACATGCTCATGGTAGAAAATGTAAAAGATACAGAAAGGACACAGAGAAAAGTTAAGTGTCCCTCCCTCCTCTTCCCCAGCAATTCTTGTTGTCCTCCCAGAGGTGTCCACCCACTTTCAGACACAGTGTGATCTCTGACAGCAGAAAAAAAACCCAGTAAGGCTATTTCCACTTAAAAAAAAAAAAGACATTATATGGGGCTTCCCAGGTGGCCCTCGTGGTAAAGAACCCACCTGCCAATGTAGGAGACATAAGAGATGCAGGTTTGATCCCTAAGTAGGAACGATCCCCTGGAGAAGGGCATGGCAACCCACTCCAGTATTCTTGCCTGGAGAATCCCATGGACAGAGGAGCCTGGTGGGCTACAGTCCATAGGGTCACAAAGAGTCAGACATGACTAAAGCGACTTAGCACTGCACGACATATACACAATATGTATGGTATATGTGCATGTATTATTATACATGATATATATATATATACCATGCCTTCACCTGAGCCACCGTGTCTGCAGGGGTCAGCATCCTCTTTGAGCCTCATAGACATTCTCACTCTGAAGGAGTGCCCGTGAAGAAGGAGCCGCTATAGTCCACATTACCAATGAGGAAAGTGACGCTTTCAATGAGAGACATTAAATGCTCTCTCTCTGGTCTCACAGTTCACAAGCTGCCAAGTCAAGACTTGAACCTGCTTCTATCTCTATCTGCGTAGTCCCTTTAACTATGGGACTCTTCTGCCTCTGGGTGACTGAATCAAGCCTCCTCACCCAGTGTCCCCAGGTCCCCCTGCTCCGAGGGCCCCCAGGGGCCCCACCTCCCTGGAGCTGCTGGACGTGAGCTTCGGACCTTTGGCACACAGCTTAGATGCTCAGAAGATGCTCCTGGGTATGGGAGGATCAGCTGCAGGGGTGGACCACTCCCCGCCAGGCTGCAGCTAGGTCTCTAGGAGAGAAGAGAAGGGAAAGAGGGTTACCTTCGACACAGGCTCTCCCAGGGATGGAGCTCCAGGAATGGGTGTCAGCTTAGAGGTGATGAATTTAAGGACCCTTCTGCCGGTCCTGGGAGTCCCTCCCCAGGAAGTTTGCGTAACAAGAGCAAAACAGCTTTCAAACTTGGGGCATTGTAATCTGCTCCCAGTTTGGGGGATTAGGACTGGGCTGTCTGCTTTTGTCTGGTTCAGAAATGCAAGAATGTGTCCGCAAGGCTTGGGTGGGGCCTGGTCCAACCTTCCAAAGGAGCCCCTGTGTTTGCCCAGGGGCTGCGGATGATTTAGACTGACCTGACAGCTTCCAGATTTCCCAAGTGCAGATGCCAGCTGCCGTTCTCCTGACCGCCCTGGTTACATAAGAGCGGGGGGTGGGGGGCAGGGTACAGTTGTGGTGAGTGTGCACGCAGCTCCCTGAAGATGCCCCATGGAGGCAAGATTGCCAAGCCTGGGGAGCCACAGGTCGGGACTGTCTATAGGAGGCCCCACTGTATGTGGGTCTGCCCTCCTGTTGAACAGCAGAGGAAGAGGACCATGAACCAGTACCAATGGCCAGGAATCTCCCAGGTGTGGTCACCTGGGGGCCAGAGACGCTTAGGCAGGGAGCGCTTGGGAAGCCCCTTTCCCTAAATTACAGGTGTTTGCTGGATGTCTGCTCAGGGGCAGGGTGGGGAGGTGGAGGCAGGTGTGGAAAACGCATCTGAACACTGCCCACACCTCCCCTGCTCACACTTCGGGCTCTGGGCCTCCCACTGGCACTGCCTGCCACCCTCACCTGCCAGCCATGTCACGTCCAGGGGTCCCTGCCTCCCTCCTGGATTGATTGCCTGGCCCCCTCCCTCCACCTGGAATGCCCCTCCCTGTATCGCCGCCCACCAACCCTCGTCACCGTGCTTCCTCTCTTCCTCCATGCTGTTCTTCTCCAGAAGGTATATCAGCCTCTGACAGGCCATCTGTCAGCCACCACCTAGAATTTGCTTTGTTCACTGCTGAGTCCGAAGCACCTCAAGCACTGTCTGCCACCAATAGATACTCAATAAGTGAGTGATGTGATGAAGTGAAGAGAGAGAGTGTTTCAAAGTAATATGAAACCTGTAGTGGCTGCAAGATGCACAAGAAGCTGCAGGGCCTCTGATGAAGGTCCCACGGTGGGTGAGTGGGGAAATGGCGTCTGAGCTGAATAGGGGGTATTTAGGGATGGAACAGCAGGGAGGCTTGGATCAGCAAAAGCAGACGCACAGAAGCAGGAACAAAGTCATGTGTCATTGCAGTTATTAATAAGGTGCTATTAACAAGGGAATTGAAACTGTCAAGGGTGCAGATTTTCAGGCCCCGTGCTCAACGAGATCAGAAGCTCTGGCTGAGGCCCAGCCATTGGTGATCCTACAAGGCCTCCCAAATTTCCAACATCCATTGGATCATAGAAAAAGCAGGAGAATTCCAGAAAAACATCTACTTCTTCTCTATTGAAGGGGACGACAGAGGTTGAGATGGTTGGATGGCATCACTGACTCTATGGACATGAGTTTGAGCAAGCTCCAGGAGCTGGTGAAAGACAAGGAAGCCTGGTGTGCTGCAGTTCATGGGGTCGCAAAGAGTTGGACACAACTGAGTAACTGAACTGACTGACTCTGCTTTATTGACTATACCAAAGCCTTTGACTGTGTGGATCACAAGAAACTACAGAAAATTCTTCAAGAGATGGGAATACCAGAGCACCTAACCTGCCTCCTGAGAATTCTGTATGCAGGTCAAGAAACAACAGTTAGAACTGGACATAGGACAACAGACTGGTTCCAAATCGGGAAAGGAGTACATCAAGGCTGTATATTTTCACCCAGCTTATTTTACTTATATGCAGAGTACATCATGAGAAATGCTGGACTGGATGAAGCACAAGCTGGAATTAAGATTGCTGGGAGAAATATCAATAACCTCAGATATGCAGATGACACCACCCTTATGGCAGAAAGAAAAGAGGAACTGAAAAGCCTCTTGATGAAAGTGAAAGAGGAGAGTGAAAAAGCTGGCTTAAAACTCAACATTCAAAAAATGAAGATCATGGCATCTGGTCCCATCACTTCATGGAAATAAATGGGGAAACAATGGAAACAGTGACAGACTTTATTCTCTTGGGCTCCAAAATCACTGCAGATGATGACTGCAGCCATGAAATTAAAAGACCCTTGCTGCTTGGAAGAAAAATTATGAACAACCTAGACAGCATATTAAAAAGCAGAGACATTATTTTGCCGACAAAGGTCCATATGTATAGTCGAAGCTATGGTTTTTTCAGTAGTCACGTATGCATGTGAGAGTTGGACTATAAAGAAAGTCGAGTGCTGAAGAATTGATGCTTTTCAACTACGGTGTTGGAGAAGACGTTGGAGAGTCCCTTGGACTGAAAGGAGATCAAATCAATCAATCCTAAAGGGAATCAGTCCTGAATATTTATTGGAATGACTGATGCTGAGGCTGAAATTCCAATCCTTTGGCCACCTAATGTGAAGAACTGACTCATTGGAAAAGACCCTGATGCTGGGAAAGATTGAAGGCAGGAGGAGAAGGGGACGACAGAGGATGAGATGGTTGGATGGCATCACTGACTCGATGGACATGAGTTTGAGCAAGCTCTGGGAATTGGTGATGGATAGGAAAGCCTGATGTGTTGCGGTCCATGGGGTCGCAAAGAGTTGGACACGACTGAGCGACTGAACTAAAAAAGGCCTCCAGGTGAAGGTGCAGAACCACTGACTCACCAGTGACTGGGCAGAGTTCCCTTTAATCTCTGTGTTTATTCCTTTAAGAAGTTGCTATAAGGAAATCTTATTATTTATTGTTTAATACCTGCTACATGTTACATATATAGATACATACATATATGCATTTACAAAACTATATTTTGTAAACTATGTATGTATGTATGTAACTATATTTTGGAACTCCTGGGAAGATTGATGGTAATGTTGTGAATATGAGAGATTTTACATTGGTCTGTGGCACAGAATTCAGTTTACATGTTTCAAGTGGTCAAGAAGCTAGGCTGAGGGCATAAAACCTGAGAAACTGCCCTAAGGGATGACTACAAGGTCTTTAGAAGGGAACATGAAGTTGTTAGGTGACAGCAGGTGTGACATGAGGCATTATTCCAGGGACGCATTGCAAAGTCGAGCTGCCTGTGGTCATCATGGCCACCACTCAGGCAGCGGTCATTTTGTGCTGTGACTGGACACATGGGGCCTCTGACGACAATTCTACAGGAAGGTGTCACCCCCCCCCCCATTTCATAAAGGGGGAACGGAGGCTCAAAGAACACTGGTCCAAGTTCTCATCACTCACAGGTGGTGGAACCAGCCTTTGGACCCACCAAAGCCCAGGCTGACTCACCCAGTCCAAGCCGTCTCCTTAGAAGCGAGGTGCAGCCAAAGCAACCCCAACGGGAAGTATCATATCCGTGCCCATTCCTCGTGGCGGGGCCCTCCTGCCCTCCTTCTGAACATTCTGATTCTCAGTACATAGCTGGTTCCAACCAACCTGGGGATCTGGTTCTAAGTGACTAGATAGAAAGAGGAAGGATGCCAAGGAGGAACAGCTGGGAAGAATAGCGAGAAAGATGCCAACCAGCAGGATCAATTAATTCCCTGTACAACAGCATCAAAGAGGAGAAGTAAATTTAAATTCAACAAAAGAAGTCTAAGAGTTATACACTGAAAATTGCAACACTTTGTTAAAAAAAATTAAAGATCTAAATAAATGAAATCACAGGGTCATGGATCAGAAGATGTAACATTAAGGTGACAATACTCTCCAAACTGATTTACAGAGTCAATACAATTCCTGTCAAAATCCGCCCCCCCTTTTTTTTTGCAGGAATAAAAAAACTGACCTTAAAGTTTGTATGTAAATGCAAGGGACCCAGAATAGACAGAACAGTCTTGAAAAAGAAGAATAAAGGTAGAGACTCAATTTCAAAACTATGACAAAGCTGCAGTGGTCAAGATGGTGATGCTGCTGGGACTTCCCTGTGGAGTTCAGTGGTTAAGACTCTGAGCTTCCCTGTGGTACATATACACCATGGAATATTACTCAGCCATTAAAAAGAATTCATTTGAATCAGTTCTAATGAGATGGATGAAACTGGAGCCCATTATACAGAGCGAAGTAAGCCAGAAAGATAAAGACCATTACAGTATACTAACACATATATATGGAATTTAGAAAGATGGTAACGATAACCCTATATGCAAAACAGAAAAAGAGACTCAGATGTATAGAACAGACTTGTGGACTCTGGGAGAAGGTGAGGGTGGGATGTTTCAAGAGAACAGCATCGAAACATGTATGTTATCTAGGGTGAAACAGATCACCAGCCCAGGTTGGGTGCATGAGACAAGTGCTCGGGCCTGGTGCACTGGGAAGACCCAGAGGGATCGGGTGGAGAGGGAGGTGGGAGGGGGGACCGGGATGGGGAATACATGTAAATCCATGGCTAATTCATTTCAATGTATGACAAAAACCACTGCAATGATGTAAAGTAATTAGCCTCCAACTAATAAAAATAAATGGGAAAAAAAATAAATAAAAGAAAAAATAAAAGAAAATAATACAATCTAAAAAAAAAAAAAAAAAAAGACTGAGCTTCCATTGCAGGGGGCACAGGTTTGATCCCTGATCAGAGAACTAGATCCAACATGCTGCATGGTGCAGCCAAAAAAAGAAGATTGTGGTGCTGACATAAAATAAACATTCAGATCAGTGGAGGGGCTTCACAGGTGGCACTTGTAGTTAAGAATCCACCTGCTAATGCAGGAGACATAAGAGACATGGGTTCTATCCCTGGGTCAGGAAGATCCCCTAGAGAAGGAAATGGCAACACACTCCAGTATTCTTGTCTGGAGAATCCCATGGACAGAGGAGCCTGGTGGGCTACAGTCCACGGGACCACAAAGATTCAAAAACAACTGAAGCAACTTAGCATGCATGCATAGATCAATGGAATAGAGCTGAGTCCAGAAATAAACTGTTACACATATAGCCAACTGACTTTTGACAAGGCTGCCAAGACAATTCAGTGAGGAGAGGAGAGAATGGTCTTTCCAACAAATAGCACTGCACAATGGAATATCTACATGAAAAAGGATGAACTTGGACCCTTGCCCCACACCATATACAAAAATTAACTCAAAATGTATCATCCACCTAAATGTAAGAGCTAAAGCTACAAGAAAGTGTTAGTTGTTCAGTCATATCCAGCTCTTTGGGACCCCATGGGCTGTAGCATACCAGATTCCTCTGTCCATGGAATTCTCCAGGAAAGAATACTGGAGTGGATTGCCATTCCCTTCTCCAGGGGATCTTCCCAACCCAGGGATCCAACCTGGATCTCCCACATTGCAGGCAGATTCTTCACCGTCTAAGCCATATTTGCCTTTCATACTACAGAAAAACAGAGGAGTAAATCTTTATGTCCTTATGTCAGGCAACGGTTTCTGAGATACACGACCAAAAGCACAAGCGACAAAAGAAAAAAAAAAAGGTAAGTGGAACATATCAAAAGCTGAAGCGTGAGACTTCCCTGGTGGTCCAGTGGTTAAGACCCTGGGCTTCCAGTGCAGCAGAGTCCACTGAGATCCAGCGATGCACCTGTCATAAACTTCCAGATGCAGTGCAGTGTGGGGCTCACTGACCTAGAGGGCTGACTGCCAGGGCCTGAAGGGAGTGAGGGTGCCAGGGTGCATGGGGCAGGCTGGACTCAGCTTTGCCCAACAGCACTCCATTTCTGACCTGAGGGTTCCCTGTCCTGGGTTCCTCCAGTCAGCAGCTGGCCGCTGAGCCACTAGAGGACACTGGGACTTCAACGACTGTTTACAGAGCCTCTCCCGGGAGCAGCAAGGTGAGCAAGGCTGGCCGCATGTCCAGGAAAATGCAGGAAGGACCTTCTATCCACCCCGAGGGCTGAGACTTGGGTCGGAGAAGGTACAGGTTTGCAACCCTGGGAGGCAGTGGGAGCAGAAGGGCAGCTCCCTAAAGGGTGCTGCAAAGGTCCCCCACTGTCACCTGGCCCTGACCTTCACACCCTGCAGACTCCAAGGAAGCACCCAGGAAGCCCAGGCTGAGCCTGAACGAAGGGCAGCCCAGGGCTGGGGCCAGCCTGCAGCAGCAAAGTGCAAGTCACAGTGAACTGGGCGCCTGGCCTGAACCCCACCCGGAGCCCCTACACATCCGCTGGAGGGCAGGCTGCGGCCTGCCTGGCACCCCTGCTCCTCTGAGTGTGGGAAGCCGCACCCTGACTCCTAATGAACACATAGAGTGCACCCCATTGCACACCAAGCCTAATAATTACTCTAAAAGGGGCAAGTATCTGTTTATTTCTGCATGATGATCACACAGATATAATCTTGTGAACCTGCACAAATGTGATGACTGGTTTTTAGAGACGCCGGTTCCTTTCTCACTGAACCCGGCTTGCCTCTCCCTCCATCAGCGCCCTGCAAATTCCAGCATGTCATGCCTGTATTTGTCCCAATCCTTAGATAACATCTGATAAAGTTAAACGTGCAAGACACACTGGCGGCTTTCCCGTTTTTAAGACAGGTTCTCACGGAACACGGGTTCTGATCCCCTGTGTTGTTGTGTTGCCTCTGGGTGGTGGGCACAATTCCCCACCACCCAGGCAGGGGACAACGGGGTCCACTCTGTCCCCTAAACAAAGTCTGATGTGACAGAACTAGAATGCTCCCTGCTGGGGGAAGCCACCAGCTTTGACCAATGCTCCAGAAGCCTCCTTGAACTTACTGGTGTCTTTGTTTCTTTGTAACAGACTCCCAGGAATGTTGGCATTTTTGATCTCCTGCCTGTTAACTGATGGCAGTCCCTGGAGGCCAGCGGGCTGTCTGGGCCATGGTCCAATCGGGCTGCTGGTGCCCTGTGTTCTCACCATTTCTCGGCTGTTCCCCGACCCCATGCTGGGGGTCCTCACACATGTGCCTCAAGCTGCCTCCCAGGCCACTTCTGTCCTGTGTTTTCCTTGTTCATGTTTAGGAGCTCCTGCTGTGACAGTCGGTGAGTTACTAGTATTTTCCTCGATCTGTCTTTTGTATGGGGACTGGATTTATGGCATCTCTGGTTATGATGAGTGTCTGCACAGCCAAGAAATCTGATTTAGTTTGAATGAGGAGGGCTTTCTCCAACCCTGCATGGTTCATCTAGATTTGCAGTATTTTATCATTTACTCTGAGCCCTTCAAGAGGCTATCTTAGTGTACACATTCCCTTTATGAATTCATTTAATCCTCATAACTGCACAAGGGGTAGGAACAATTATTATATCCATTTTATAGACGAGGAAACAGAAGCACCGAGAGGCTAAGTAATTGGCCTAAGGTCACACAGCGCGTGAGTGATGGAGCCAGGCCTCACCCGGCATTGATTCTTGACCTCCTTTGGAGGTTCACACCCTTTGACCTCATCCATTTCCTCAAAATGCTTTCCTCTCCTGATTCTGTCAACATGTCTCCTTTCTGAATCTTAGCCTTGTGTGTTTCTGTAACTCATTTTTCATTCACAAGGAAAGGAAGTCAGGGTGAGCCACAGTTGTTCTGCTCATCAGTGTTCACAAAGGCCAGGCTCCACTTATCTTCTAAGAGAAGTGTGCAGGTAGGTTTCTGATTCATTTCTGTTCTTCATCAACTCCATCTTCCCACTTTCCTTTTGTGGGCTTCCCAGGTGGCTCAGACGGTAAAGAACTCGCCAGCCAATGCAGGAGACCCAGGTACAATCCCTGAGTCAGGAAGATCCCCTGGAGAAGGGAATGGCAACACACTCCACAGAGGAGCCTGGTGGGCTACAGTCCAAGGGGTTGCAAAGAGTCAGATGCAACTAAGCACGCAGTTTTCTTTTGTACTTAAACTGAAAAAGCAGGTCCTTGGTCTTTTGTTTTTCTATTTTAATACAGATGGCTTTCAAGTCATTTTATTTTCCACTGAATGTGGTTTTGCTATGTCCTGGAGAATGTAACATTCCTATTTTCACTGCTCTCTAATAGTTTTTAATTTCCTCCTTGATGGCCTGTTTTTTAGAAGTGTGTTTCCTATTAATCAGGGACCCACTCCAGCATTCTTGCCTGGAGAATCCCATGCACAGAGGAGTCTGGCAGGCTACAGGTCTCAAGAGTTGGACACGACTGAGCAACTAACACACTTTCCTTGGACACGACTGAGCAACTAACACACTTTCCTATTATCAAAGCAGTTAACATTATGTTTGTCACACCTTTATTATTTACTGACAACTTTCTCAGATTATGATAAACTTTATCAGATTATGATTAAAAATATGGCCTTCTTCTCTGCTTTCCTATATTGGTTCAGGCTTTGTTTGTGGTCACATAATCTTTGTAGCCATTCCAAGGACATATGAATGAGAGGTATGTTTTCTGTTCATAGCCATTAAGAATCTTTACCTATCAAATGTACTGATTATTTCTTAACACCATTCCTTTTATTTACTTGATCTAACTCTAGGCAATGTGTGTAAACCTCTCCTGGTTGACTGTATTTTTATCCAACTGTCCTTACAATCCCAATACTTCTGCTGTGTGTATTTAACCACATTTTGGTTTGCTCATACAACTTTATGACTGACCCTCTTTATGATTTTTGCCTTTCCTCTTCACGTTTCAGTCATAAAGGCCACCTTATCTGATGTGAATACAGCTGTTCCTGCCTTATTTTTGCTTGCACATGTCTGCATACCTCATTATCTCCGGCGATTTATCCTGCTGTTTTATGCATTTCTTGTAAATGATGAACAGTAGGTTAGTCTTAGATGCCTGCCTGACAGTCTTCCTGGAACCTTCCATCATATTCTTCCCATTTCCTTAGCACCCACTCTTCGTGTTGTTCTCTCTTCACTGATGGTCCCTGCTCCCTACTTTCCCTGTTGGTCTGTTAGCGCTTCTCCCCTGCATGGCCTCGATGGTCCCCTTCCTCCCAGCTCTGTAATCAGATACACACTTCCCTACAAGTGAGAAGAGCAAAATCCCAAGTATCTGTCCCTCAGGTACACTGCCCCTCTGCTGCCCCAGGAGGCACTCGAGGAATCCCCCCTCTTCCGTCCTGACATTCAGGTGAATCACTTTCCCCCCTCCCCCAGCATGTTTCCTTTGCTCTTTCCTCACCCCTTGGAGAGTCTCGAGCTTTTAGTTCTACATAAAGATTTGGACCAAGTAAAGTATGAATATATAATGGCTTTTCAATTTGTTTTCAGTTCAGCTCCAGCTGGGCCTCCTCAGATCTTTATTTTTCACCCCTTCAAACATTCCAAGAGGCTCCCATCACTTTCTGGTCAATTTCCGGTGCCTGAAGCTCTGTCCAGGCTAACTAAGCACTTTGATCTCAGTGCACGGCCTGTGCCAGCTCAGCTCTGGCCCTGTCCCCAGGAACGGGACAGATCTAGCTCACTCTCCTCCAACATTCCCTGAGGCCCTGTCCCCCGTGGGGGCGGGGCGGGCGGAGTGTTGCTGGTAGAATGAACCAGGGCAGAGTCTTTGCTATTTACCTTTACCTAGTGCTCCTGGCAGCCTGTGTGGGTGTCCAGGGGCCCCGCAGCTCCTGCCTCCACCCAGTTCCCAGGAAAGGGGTTTCCAGCCCCCTCTGCCCCTGCCCCCACCCTCCACAGCATCTTCTGTGGGTTGCCTCACCTGGCTGAGGCTCCCCAGGTATCCGCAAGATGGTCTGAGGCTGTGCTTCCTCAGAGCGCAGTCAGCTGAAGGAAACACATCCTCATGACCCAAACGGGCCCTCTGACCAGCCAACTCTCCAGTTTCATCAGCTCAGGTGAGGATAGCTCAACAAGTCCCCTGCGTGAGGAGATGTCCCTTTTGCAGGCACCCGCATCTCTCTTGGGGCTCCCCCTCAGGGGGCTTGGAGGGGTGGGGACGCCATCCTTCGGGGGTGTTCAGGAGGAGGGAAGGGCCACAGTGCCCCCCTTAGGCTCACGACTTCCTCAACTCTTACAAGTGCTATACTTTCTAGTTTTCTGTTTCTATGGCAGCAAGATGCTGGAGGAAACGAGGGAGTCAGTTCTCTCCCTCACTCTGGGTGACGTCTCCACGGGCAAAAAGCCAGAGCGCACAAAGGACAGATGGAGCCCAAGGGGAGGGGGCATTTCAGACTCTGGGACCCCCTGTGGGGGCTGGGGAGTTGGTAATTCCCAGACTGGCATGCATGCAGACTTCCCTGAGTCCATGCTGGGGGTGCTGGGGAGGGGCTGACAGCTGCCCTCGGGACCACAGAGCCGCTACAGAAAGCATGGCCTGGTGAAAACCACTGCACCACTCACTACACTAACTCAGCCTTAAACAGGGAGGCAATCCTGACACCTGCTCCAATGTGGATGACCCTGGAAAGCACTGTGCTGAATGACGCCAGTCACAGGACGACAGACTATGTGATTCCAGGGGCAGAAAGGAGGATGGGGGTGGGGGTGTGTGCAGTGAGGGTGTAATGGGGACAGAGATTCAGTTTGGGAAGAAGAGAAAGTTCTGGAGATGGTGGTGGTGGCGGCTGTACAACAGTGTGCATGTGCTTACTGCCTCTGAACTGTGCACTTGAAAACGGTGAAGATGGTAAACTTCATGTCATGCGTGTTTTAAAACAATAAAATTTTTTTTAAAAAAGCTCATCCGCATGGACCCAGGAATGCAGCAAACACATGAGCACCATCTACTGATCCCCCTTCCCAGTTGCCGGTGCTGGGGTGGACAAAGGGCAGAGCCAGCCCCTGCCATGCCTATGGGGAGGGTGGAGGCTCCAGGTGCAGCGGGTCACAGGAAGCGGGTCCAGGTGTGAACCAGCTCTGGCTTTAAGTGAGCGAGGCTGGACTTGCTGAGACACGGGTGAATGATGACAAGCCGAATCTGGACAGCAGTGACCTTTGGGGGCACAGAGAGGAATAGATCAGGAGAGGGGTGGTAATGCACCGAGGGCTTTCTGTGTACATAATTTTTAAAGCTGGGTGGAGGGAATAGTGTTAAGTATTTTTATATATTTCTAAATGCCCCAAACACTTGTTTACAATTAAGGCTACTTTTAGAGCAGTTTTGGGCACAGCAAATGTGGGGGGAAGGTAAGGGGCTTCCCGTGCATCCCCTGCCCCCCCACAGGCACCAGCAACATCCCCACCAGTCTGTACATTTGTTACAATTGATGAAGCTACATGGACATGTCATCACCATCCAGAGCCCAGAGTTGACCTCCTGTGGGTATTGACACATGGATCATGACCTGTGTCTATTGCTATCACCTCACACAGAAGATTTCCTCTTACCTAAAGAAGAAACATGGGGCATCCACGCTAAGTGTCCGCTGGTCATGGGAGTGTTTCCTGTGGGGTACAGCTGACGAGGGGCACCCTGAGAGCCACAGAAGGGATAACAGGGTGGAATACCCCGGAAACCATGGGCTGGAACAGTGGGGGCGAGAGGCAATGGGTTCGGGTGCGGCTTCAGCAGAGAAATTTATCGAGGAAACTTGAAGGAGTGAACCGCCAGGGGCCAGCAGCCTCACTGCAGCGTTGCTGAGGAAAAGCACAGATCAGAACAGCCCTCAGGCCCTTTAGGTCGGGACCAGTGAGATAAATGAAGGTGCAGCCACTGGAGAAAAGGCTTCAGATCCTTAAAAGGGGCAGCTGTTCAAACTACCTTCATACACAAGTTTCTAAACAGTATAATTTCTATTAACTGCATTTTTATAAAAGATGTCATTTACACAGGGAGGTCATCTGAGTAGGTGAACCAAAATGTTCACATAACCTCTGAGATGATGGAAAGTTTGTTCTTTGTAAGGATTTCTGCAACGAATGCAAAGTACTTATGAAAAGAATCATCATCATCCACGGGAAAACAGGACCAGTCAGTTCTCAAGACACTGAGAGAGGAGGGTCCCTCTCGGTGAGGAGCCGAGCTCCCATGCAGGACTTGGCTGGGAAGTGTGTCCAGGGGGCAGGACACAGAAAAGGGGAGCCCACAGGAGGTGGCGTGCTGACCTGGTGACCACTCCACCCTGGAAGCTTGCTGCTGTAGGCCCCTTGAGAGCCAGCCTGGAGGTCAGCGGCGGGGCTGCTGCACGCCGGGCACTTGGGCCGCTGGTTGTGGCTTCTGGCGCAAGGCCAGCACCAGGGTCTGGAAATGAGGCTGGTCCACCTCTGGATGAGTCATCTGCGACCTGGTTTGCCTGGCGCTCCCCCTGGTGGCCACTGACATGAAACGCAACACTGTGTGCCTGCTCCCTAGGTCATGGGCATGGTCCACCCCCAGACCTCCTCACATTGGATTTCCAGGTCTCCCTTCTTCTAGGCCCTGGCCCCTCAGGACACCACCCATATTCCTGTGTAGATCCTTACCCTAGACCTCTCCAATCCATGCAAAGGCGATGACTGGGCCCGAGCTCTGCCTGCCTTGCAAACAGGGTCTTTCATGTGACCCCGGAGGCACAAAGTGGCCCCGGGTCTTCTCTGCACACCAGGTGGAGTCACCACAGGATCAAGCCCCCAGACCAGCAGTGAACGAGGGTCACAGCGGTGTGATGACATCCATCCTGCATGTCCTAAGCCCTGATCCTGTTCCCAGGCCTCCCCAAGATTCTTCTTACAAATAATTCGTGTTTTACCAACTCCATCCTGCTTAAACCAGCTGGATTCCTCTCCATGCACGGCGGCTGCAAGGACTCTGCCCCCACCCCCCGGGAGCACAGGGCTGTGCTCCCCCTGAGGTGGACTCTACTTCCCACGCTGACCCTGGACCCGGCCAACGGGATACTGACAGATCCTAGTCTGCAGGACTGAGGAGTGAGTGTCCAGGGCTCGTCCTCTGACACCGGGCACTCCTGGATGGGGTTGGGCCAGCAGTCGACAGCAGAACGTCAAGCAAACCCATGAGCACAGGTGAGGGCTCCCAGGCCACTGAACACCAGCCATGCTGAGCCAACCAGAGCCATTTAGCTGGACCACAGAATGGTGAGAATCAGGTTGTGTTCACTGCGTGAAGCTACTGTTCTTGAAGTGGTTTTGTTACCCAGCAAAAACAAACTCATACACAATTCCTAGCAACAGAGAACCCTCCTGGATACACCCCCATCCTGTTCATCTCCAAGTCACATGGGTTTTAGCTCCTCCCTGTCTCTAGAAACCAGGCACTTTCTCCTCTGAAGACATTTCAGGGGGTGTCCCTGCGTCCACTTATGCCGCTTCCCATCTTTTCTCCCAGCTGCCAATGCAATCAGGCCACCCGCCTGTGTCAAACCTTCCCATGGCTCTGAGGGAGGCTCCCTAGCCTTCCAAGCTGCACACTTTGACCCAAAGCGCTGACCTCTGGTCAGGCAGGGCTGGTGACGAGAGCCTGTGTCTGTCACAGGATGGACGTGCTCACGTGTGCACAGACGTGCATAAAAAGAGTCCCTGTGCACAAGCAGAGTCGTTGCTGTATCTGCATCTTGTGGGGGCGTGTCAGGGCATGGACTCCAGGGAGCCTGCCTGAGGCAGATCCTGATGTGGGCACTGACCACCATGAGAGTCAGCAAGCATCTTCAGTCCCCTCCCAGACCCTGTGAGATCTATACATGCTCACGTAGAAGTTCCTGGACGTGTGACGACACAGGATCACACACAGTGTCTATCTGCCTGGAACATGGATGTCGCCACTGTCACTACCGTAACCACCACCAACAGAAACACCACCACCACCATCCCCACATCCCCACCAGCATCATCCTCACCACCACCGCCATCACCACCACCACCAAAATCATAAATGCCACCATCATTTTCCACAAATATGTTTTGAGCACCTGCTCTTTGCCAAGAAATGTCCTAGGAACTAGGCGCATTATTAACAAGACAGATTCTTGGCTTGAGAGAGATGACACTTCAGCGAGGTGAGCAGAACAGCAAGTAAAAGCATAAACAGGGTAATTTCAGAAACTGGTTACTGTGCTACAAAAAGCACATGGTGCCGGGACAGAGGACTGCTGTCTTGTCACTGCCTCCATTGAGGCAGGTTTCCCTGCCACAGGGCCTTTGCACAGGCCAGTCCTGCTCTCAGAACAACCCCCCTCCTTCCTTAACCTGGGCAACAGCCACTCATCTTTTCCTGACTTTGGCCTCATCACCCCCACCATGAGCCCACTCACAGCAATGACACTGTCCATCTCTCTTTCATGGCATTCATTGCACTCGCCATGTGGCTGTCAGTCTTGTCCGAAAGGTACACCCCGTGAGAGCAGTCAGGCCTCTCATTGCTGCAGTCCCAGCATGGCAGGTGCGTTAGGTAGGAAGAGACCAACTTTGAAGTTGAACATTGCAGTTTCTTGAAATTTATCCATCAGCCTCTGGCCTAGGACAGACCTCACAGAAGAGGTGATGCCTCCCCTAGACCCTGCCTCACAAAGACCCTGCCTCCCTCAACTCCAGGGTGTCACCCCTAAATCCAAGCGTACAGCAACTCAAGGTTGTTCCTTCTGCACCCTGTGTGCTGGAGGCCTGGCCATTCTCACCCACGGAAGCCCCTTCAGGGCCATCCTCAACACAGGAACATGAAGGCTCCTGGAGGCAGAAGTCAGGGGGAGACCTGGAGCAGCCTTTCCCCTGGAGACTCTTTTATCTCTCCTTTGGGACCCCATGCCCCACTACTCTCAAGAGAAAGGCTGGTCTCACCAGCCCCTGGAGGGGCCCAGGGGTCTTTGGGGTGGTTTCTCTGGAGGAAGGGGGCCCAGGACTTGACTCCCTGCTCCTCTCAGAAGGTAGCAGGGCTGAACAGGTTCTTACATAGCCCTGTAAGCCCCTGCTCCTAGGTTTTCCTCAGGCTCTCTGCCCCTCCCTGTTCACAGGTATTTTCCCCACCAGGACCATATGAGTATGTGCCCCTGTGATCTTCTTCACTGGATGGAAAAGCAGAGCTGCAAGAAGGCAAGGGATATGCCCAAGGCCACACAGCACAACTGAAAGGAGCCTCACTTGTCAAAGGACCAAAAAGGCAAGTGTCTCCAGATGCTCCAAAACTAATAATCGCGCAAACTTGGCATCCTATGTATTCACTAACCGTCCAATGAAATGTTTAAGGTCAGAATCGTTACCAGGGCTGTCCTGCTGACCCAGAGGTAGACCGTCCACATCCGTTAACTGACACATGGATGGTGGGGAGCACACGTCACCGGGGGCCTGTCTCTGCCACCATGTGCACCTCAACGCCTGGCTCTTCTGCGGTTCACCTGGCCACGGGGAACACACACAACAGCCTGCAGATTAAGACTGGTTCTTACATTTAAAGTGGATATTTTTTAAAAAAGAGACATTTTGTGACATGTGGAAGTTATGCGATACTCAAATTTCAGGTGTGTCGTCTGGTTGCTTTCCACAGCTCAGCAGCAGGGCTGAGGAGTTGCCGAAGTGGCCATTCAGTCCTGAACGGAGCAAGTGGGCAAAACGGGGTGTCCTGTCCAGCCTCCTGGACAGGACATTGCAGAGCAGAAGATGTGTTCATGACCATGTGGAAGGAAGCTGGGACCCATGTGGAAGTAAACAAGCCCCTTACGTAACAAGCATCTGTTCCCAAGAATCCCCCAGTTTTCATATCCTCTCTGGACTGACATGCTCTGGACACAAGCTGGCTCCTCTGTGAGCAACCTCTTAAATGTTGACATGTGCTCAAGGTTAGCTGGTCTGAGAAATGAGATTTTATTCCATATCTTCAGTGTCCGGAGTCCACAGATGACTCACATCTCTGAACACCAGACGTGATGAGGAGACAGCCTGTGACTGGAGAAGCATCCCCAGCCTCAGCCTCCCTCAGAGTCCCCCTCCCTGGCTCAGATCCAGCCCCCTATCTGAGCCCAGAGACTGGGACCCTCAGCCAGTCTGTACCAGGGACTTTTTATCCCGCCACTCACAGAAGCCTCCAGACTGGAGATTGCTGGAAGGGAGAGGCAAGGAAAGAATGTGTCAAGGGGCCACCGCTGCACGAGGGAGTCCGAGACCAAGAGAGTTGCACCCAAGGAGGCAGAGAACAGCCAAGACACAACAGCCTGGGAGTGGGAGGATGAAAGGAAGCCCGGGGCTCGGAGACCTCCACCCAGATCGACTCCAGAGGCTCTTCAAAAAGGACACACTGAACAGCCACGACAAAGGTTTACATGGCACATCACTAACCGGCCGACCAGGCCCTGGTGAAGGGGACCTGAAGTCTTGGCCCCTTCCTCCAGAACGGTCTGGGTACTGGCCTACCATGACCCTTTACCTGTTTGGCTCTGCCTTGTCCACAGAGGCTGAGACTTTAGGGGCTACCGGTCATTTCCCGTGGTGGGTGCTCTTCCAGGTGGGCCACTGTGATGTGTCTCCTGTTTGGGTGAGGACCCAGCCATCCTGACCCCTTGCCCACAGACGGTGTTCCAGCCAGGGCTGGGACAAACAAGGAGACTCAGGCAGCACTCAGGAGCCTCCACGGCTGCAGACTCGGGGCTCAGGGCACAGCTATAGTCAACTCCTGGAGTGCAAAGCAGACACGATACTTCCAGGTGGTGCCTGTCAGGGAGAGAAGATGCCAAGCTCTCCAGCAGCAGGCATCCTTCTGGAACAACACAAGTTTGCTCAGCCCCAGTGAGAACAGGTGACTGCTTGCAGAGGCTATGGCGGGAGCAGCAAGACTTCCTCCAAGGCCCATGCACAAGTCCTTCCATCACCTCACGGGCTTTCTAAAGCCAAGTAACAACTTCACGTTCATGGTGTCCAGCTTGACTCCCCTCCTGTTACCTGTGGGGACTGAGCCCACCCAGCCCAAACAGTAACCTTGTCTCCAGCCTCCTCTCCTCCACCCCAGGAGGGCGGAAAGACAGAAGGGCACTCTGGCTCTTCCTCTTCAGGAGAAGGAGGTGTGGGCATCATCCCTCAGGCCCAGCGCAGGCCCAGTTAAGGCAAATCCTTACAACAGGAACAGCCAGCTAGCACATTCGCAGATTACCCCTCTACCTGCATTTGTACGGTCCATAACTTTCCAGATGTCAATCCATGAATGTATGGACTGGTCCATTTCCATTTCATGAAAGAGATGATAGAAAAATCAAAAGATACACATGGAAACATAAAGCATTTGTTTATTATTGCTATAATCAAGGCAAAATCTCTTAAATCAACTGGCCTTGATAATGGAAATATAATCAGAATCATTATTCCTGCATTTACAGTTTGTTTTCTGCTGTTCAGACCGCAGGGTTTCACACATACACCACATACCACCTGACCTTTCTCGCACAAGAAGAAGAATGCACTTGGAGACCACTCCCTAGGTACTGACGGCAGACCAAGCCATTTCCTCACTGTGAACTCATTCCATCCTGTGTTTAAAACAAATGGGAAAGGGGAGGAGGGGCCAGAATGCACCCACCCCCTTTGGAGGATCAACTGAGATGACCCATGTGGTAACTGAGAGAACATACAAGAAACTGCCCTTTACACTCAAAACAGTGGTACAAACTAGACCATCACCGGTAATGGTGCTTGTCACCCTGCTGGGGGAGGGGGGAACCCCAGCACAGCCCTCCTCCCATAGCCTGCAGGACTGTCACCACAACCTGAAGTCCTGGGGCAATGTGCGTTAACCACCCAGCCTCCAAACTCACTGAGGAAGGAGTTGGTCTGACAAGCCACGTCACAGGGACCCAGCCTTGTCCTAGAAACACCTGGTCAGTTTTATTTATCTTAGTATACATCTGTACAGGCAATAATAAAAAGGCTATTACACAATTCAGTGAGTTTTATCTAGTTTCATGGGTAATGCATGCAGTTACAAATGAGAGGTAGAAACACTGTATTAAAGACCTAAAAATACAAACATCATATAAATAAATGTTCAAATTAACTGCTGGGATTTTATACAGATAAATAAGGTAAAAATTACATTACTTTGTCAAAGTAAAGGAAAACCTTTTTGTTTTTATCAGTACACTAAATTAGATTAATGCCAAAGAGCTTCTGTGCAATTTGTCCAAGTTCAGATGACATCATCTAAAGGATTAAAACTGGAGAATGGTTTGTTCAAGTATCCAAGCACGTAAGTCAAAGAAACCAAATCATCGACCACGTGGGCACCGTTTCTGGAGGGACGTTAAGGGCCCACATTCTCCGTGACTAGCTCCCTGGTGGACTGCCAGGATTAACAGGAAAATGCACGCAGGCTGGAGAGAGCCGCCCCTTATCCTAAGAGAAAACAAACCTCATTTTTCACTGACTTCATGTAAAACTCCACATCACTAAAAAGCCTAGAGGTCACCAGCTCTGTTTTGGCCCTACCACAATTCTTGAGTGTATCTCTGGCCTGCCACTTGTTCTAATGCTGCCCGAATAAACCTAGCGGTCACAGGCATGAATACACATTATGCATGCAGAGTAAAAAATGCAAACTAAAGCAGACAACCAGCAACTTAAAAAAATCAGCGAGAGAAAACCTATAGGCGTAGATGAATAGGTTAAGAAAATGCAGAGGCTCATAAAACACAAGTCTTTACCACTGAAAAGTCCACAAGAGATTACATGTGAATTCTGGAAAGGGTACGCATATATAATCAAGTAAAATACTTTAAACAAGTCCATTGTGCCTCAGTTAGCTTTAAATTGCAAAATCCAATACAGTTGTTTTAATAAATTAGTGCAATATGAAAGATTTTGGAAGATTATTAATATATGTCCACGTTAGCTCAAATTGAAGATTTCACAATATCTTCCAAGAGTCATCTTTCACTCCTTCTTAAGTTATTTCTTCCTGAGCTGTTTATGGGTGCGTGCTCAGACTCAGACAAACTCACCCCGAGAACTGAACTGCCGGAGGAGATGGGGCTTTTTATTTCCACTCCTTGGTGAATACAAGGAGTCCCACACTGTGCTCTGGTGGCTAGTACAAAGAGCCACTCATCACTTAATGCTAACTCTCCTTAACAGTAACCATACTGGTGATTCTAGTTCTAAGGTACATTTATTTACCAAAATCAAACCGAAAGCCCAGTGGAACACTTTTGCATCTGCTTCTATAAAGAGAAAGGGAAGGGGTGACTTCTCTGATAAGGAAGACCTCCTACAATATGTAGTTCTGGGATTGGTTTTCCTTTGTGAAACCACTGCGTGCTCTTTGGTAGTCACCATGTAAGAGTGGACCGACAGGACCCAAGCTGTGCTCCCAATGGCATCACCTGACACCCACCGCTGGTCCCGGGGGCAGGCCTGCTGCTGCTCACAAGGCTGAGGTGCTATAGCAGAGTGCTGACAATCTTCTTTCAATACTAGATTTATCTAGAAATAAAATAAATCCATGATAAATACCATTAATATTTCAAAACCGAGCAAAGAATCACCACTGAGAAAAATCTCTCTCTCCACTTCCACCCTCACTTCTGTTCTATCTTTGCCCCAAAGTTAACAGTTCTAGTGCTTTTTCTTCTTTCTGCATGTTAACTGTCTAGCTTAGTGCTGCGCGGTGTAAAAGCTAGATTAGCAAGTCAAACGAAGAACATGTAGATTTTAACAGCTAGTTTGCTCACAACTGCAATAAGTATAGAACTGCCAGCCCCTGGCTGCTCTTCAGAATGTGGATGACCACACCTCCTCCAAGAGGCCCACCACCTCATCTGCTCTTCACAAGCCTTGTATCTACTCCTTACAACAGCTCTGCAAGGCAGGCCTTGTCCCTCATCTCACAGAAGAAAAAACTGAGGCCACGGAAGGGGGATGTGACTAGCCCAAGGTTGGGAAACCAAGATGCAACACCCTTGGGCAGGGCACTGCACACCCCAAGGTCTTCCTGCTGCTCCAGGAGAAGACAAGGAGATGCAATCAGCAAACACACTGCTTTCCAAGTCAACTCACATCTGTGGATGTTTTCAATGTCTGCCGGGTCCTGAAGAATCTTAGTTAAGCCCTCCAGAAGAAGGGCTGCCTTATGATAGCGATAAACAATATCTTCAGTCTGCTGAAACATTTCATCCAAGGCTGCGGCTTGAACCTGGAACCAGTGAACAAAGACAAGAAGGTTCTCAGCTTTTCCAAGAAAATATGAATCCATGTGCACAATGCAGCTTTAAATGGAATCTCTCTAAAATTAATACCTTCTGACAAAATGATGTAACTTACTGGGTGAGTGATATAAAGGAAAAGCTTCTTGACAAAAGAGTTACTAACTGCATTCAAACATAACCTTCTTGAACTCAGAGACTCAAAACTCCTAAGGTTTAATACTTCTAAACTGACTCATCTCTGACTTCAATAAAAAGTTTACTTTAAATATATACTTCCATACTAGTAACCTGGCATTTCATTAAAGCAGATTTTGTTACAATGAAATAATTAAATGATGTTAAAAGCCATTTATCAGCTGCTTCCTTCAGTTAAAGGACCTCCTGGTGTGTGGGATTTATTCACTCAGAGACATTTATTGGGCACCTCTTGAATTTACGGGGCAGTGGGCATACGATGAAGGCGAGCTCATAGTCCAGGTAAGGTATGGGCTGTGCTCCAAGGGCCACACAATATCACAGGAGGAAGCCCTGGATGGTACCCAGTGGACTACGCTCAAGGGGCACCTAACCAGGCTATCGGGGAGGGGAAGGTGAGGAGAGCCTCCAGGAAGTGACACTGAGGCCGAGTCAAGAGAAGCAGGTGTGAGCTGGGCAGTGGGAGAGGAGGCCAGGGCCTTCCCAGTGTCATTCACAGGGTTATGAGCATTTTGTTTTCCCAACAGCATCCTAATTTTCTCTTTAATCATTCATCTCTGAGTCTGTGAGGGATCCAGTGTGCTAATTTACCTGTCAGTATGCTCTTTCAAAAAGTAAAGCCACTTACAATAAGATAAATAAAATGGATATGGAAAATCAAAGTCCTGAAACAGAAGGAGAAAGAAAGAACTACGTGTAAGGTGAGTGCCCCCATGCTGCTCGGCAGCCAGGGCCCAGGAGAGATTTGTTGGAGGCATGTGGCCCTGTCATCAGCAGAGACAGCAGCACTGTCACTCCTCACGACAGGACATCAGTCCTGGCACAAATTTTAAGAGAAAATCTGTCCTACGAAGTCTTAATCTGGTACAAAACAATACAGTGCATAATATTATTCATGTCCAGTTTATAGTAATACAATATATATTATTCTCATCAATAGCTTATATTCCAAAATTATTTTCATATGACTTTTTATTATGATGGCTTTCAAAAAAATGCCAAGGGGGTAATATAACAGTACAATTTCAGAGTTCAGGTAAATCTGGGGCCAAGAAGGAAGGTCAATTGTGTTAGTATGGTAAAAATCATAAGGTTGGTCAATAATTAAATTCTTCCCCACTGAATTACTTCTTTAACAGCTCCTAATTTCATGCTTAAGATACAGAAAAAAAATTATTTCTATAAATATAACCAGATATTTGGCAAAGTAGGTTAAACTTCTTGTCTATACTGAGGTCAGTCGTGGAATCTGAGCACATGAATTTCTGCAGATAGGGTAAAAGAGCAGAATTTTTTTCTAACATTTTAAGCCAAATTTCTTAAACAATGGGAAATGAAGAAACAGATCCAGCAAAAGCTTTTAGATACAAACTATCAAAAGATTAGGTCATGCCTAATGTTAGCAATTTTTAAGTGGTATGGTAAACTTTTATTAATACCAAATGTGGTAACCAACACAGCTTGGTTGCTGCATGTTGCTGCTACTGCTAAGTCACGTCAGTCATGTCCAACTCTGTGTGACCCCATAGACGGCAGCCCACCAGGCTCCCATCCCTGGGATTCTCCAGGCAAGAGTACTGGAGTGGGCTGCCATTTCCTTCTCCAGTGCATGAAAGTGAAAAGTGAAAGTGAAGTTGCTCAGTCGTGTCTGACTCTTCGCGACCCCATGGACTGTAGCCTACCAGGCTCCTCCATCCATGGGATTTTCCAGGCAAGAGTACTGGAGTGGGGTGCCATTGCCTTCTCTTTGCTGCATGTTAATTCAGTCCAAATACTCCTTCAGGAAGAGGTACCATGACACCTGGGACATGGGAGTGGTGGGGCTTTAACTCTGTTTAAAAGGATGATGTCAAGCAGGTATGCAATTCAAAAGATGCTCTTAGAATGGACAAGGAAGCTGTGGTACATATACACTATGGAATATCATTCAGCCATTAAAAAGAATTCATTTGAATCAGTTCTAATGAGATGCATGAAACTGGAGCCCATTATACAGAGTGAAGTAAGCCAGAAAGATAAATACCAATATGGTATACTAACACATATATATGGAATTTAAAAAGATGGTAATGATAACCCTATATGCAAAACAGAAAAAGAGACACAGATGTACAGAACAGACTTTTAGACTCTGTTGGAGAAGGCGAGGGTGGGATGTTCAGAGAGAACAGCATTGAAACAAGTATACTATCAAGGGTGAAACAGGTCACCAGCCCAGGTTGGATGCATGAGACAAGTGCTCAGGGCTGGTGCACTGGGAAGACCCAGAGGGATGGGATGGAAAGGGAGGTGGGAGGGGGGATCGGGATGGGGAATACATGTAAATCCATGGCTGATTCATGTCAATGTATGGCAAAAACCACTACAATACTGTAAAGTAATTAGCCTCCAACTAATAAAAATAAATGGAAAAAAAAAAGATGCTCTTAAACACCACAACTATTACTGTACAATATTACACTTTAAAAAGGGTTACCATTTCTACAGCACAGTTATAGATGAGTTTCTCTGCAGTTACGCTGTTGATTTCATCAATAAATCTCTGTTTGTCAGAGAAGAAGCGATTCAGCTTTTCTGTCAATTTCTTGCACATGCTAATGCAGAATTTATATCGTTCATTCAGATTTTTGACAACTGGAAAAAAGTTGAAATAACAATTCAGTTTTTTTTTTCAGAAACAGAGTCATGGTGACATGCAACATTCCTGCTAACTTAAGGAAAGCGACAAAAAATGATCACTAAGAAAAGTTCCTGGAAATCATTCTTTCCTATGTCCTCTCAGTTAAGAGAGGATTGACAACAAAGCACCTGACTGCTCTATATTAAAAACAGAGGAGCCAGCATCTTTTCCCATTGAAGAATACTTAATAACACAGTGATCCCTCATCAAAAACCCCTTTCTCAGTGCAAGGGGAGAGGACTGCTGGGCCCCCAGGAGCTCATCATGCCCCAGCCTACCTTGCTTCACACCCGAGGACGGGCTCAGCTTCCCGGATTTGATCTGCTCTTTGGCGAGATGCAGAGAGGCTGCTAGGAGTTGTGCAGCTTTCATGTGCAACACGAGCTGCTCTACTCGCCTGGCCCAGAAACAGCAAGCACAGTGTTAGCCTATGAACCAACAGGCCAGACCCCATCTCAACCCACCTTGACACTCTTAGTGCACAAAGGACTCCTGAAAGAAGGGTCGGCGTGGAAAAAAGTGTACTTTTAACATTAGGGGCACACTCAGATAAGAGTACGATCTCTTTATAATCAAGTATCTTTAAAATCAAGGCTGCAGAACCTCCAGTCTTGGCTCACAGAGCAAAATTGAGCACTGAAATAACTCAGAGACTCCTTGACATTTTTGCTAACTGGACATGACCTGCAGTGGGTGGCGGGGCCTACAGCGTGGACACCAGTGCATGGAGGGCAGGAAGGGAGGAGGTGGACAGCAGGGGGCACCTACCCCCAGTCCTTGCTCAGCTGGCTGATCTGGTCCACCACCGCACTCTCCTGGATCTGGTACACGGAGACGGCCGATGCGCAGAGCTCCGGGCTCCCCCCGCGCACAGCTGTCAGGTCCAGCACACACTCCGTGAACAGCAGCATTGAGTTCAGGTGGCGTAAGGTGTCTGCATGTTCTTGCTAAGGCAAAGCCAACTTGTCTTAGAAACTTGAAGGTTAAGGAGGTGCATACTCATTTCTGTATACCAACCATGGCCACTGCTAATATTTTTCTATATGTATCAATATCAGAATGATCAAAGGAGGCTGAAATTTCTAAATTCCAGAAAACTAGTGAGAAGATAAACACAAATGAAATCAAAGGTGTGTCATGTGTTTTTGTGGCATGCATGAGAGCAACCACAACATTCAGCCTCAAAGATATGAGGCCATTGTGCTTTCACAGGAAAAAATGAAACACAGAACTAAATCAATGTACATGAGACAGAAACATGACCAAATAGATACTGAGATATAAGAACTTCAGCATATTCTGGACATGAGACTACACTTCTCGATAGTTTCATGAATTCTACTGGCTTAAAATTTCAGAGATACTTTATTTAAATTTCTGGTGGTTCCTCAGTTAACAGTGGTTCCTAATAATAAAGCTTTTAAATTTCATGATCTTTTCAGTTAGTTAAAGTGAAGTACAGACAGACATAATAGCAATGCATTAAAAATTGGTATTCTAAAATTAATGCTGTTTTGAGATTTGTTTTTAGCTAGCAATGTATTTTGAAATCCCAAATAAAACTAAGTTTCTCACTCTACTTCCATGGTTAAAAGGGATGAAAACCAGCGTCCTTGAGACAGGAGAATAAACGAACCAACTTTTGAGAATCTCCCTGCTCTGCAACAGCAGATTGGACTTACTAGAACATAATTTACATTATACATATTTTCAAAATTACAGCTTAAACTTACCACAGAATCACTACTAAAATTTTGCATGCAATATTTTATAACTTTTATGTGAGATACTTAATTTTCCTCCACACACAACAGAAATCCTAAGGGTCCAGCACAGACACTTAGTGCCTTCGATGGTCTGGAGAATGGGTCAGTTTAATCTGAAGTGCAGGGTGATCTGCACTGACTGAGGTCAGATGCAGTCCACGGGAAGATGCCCTAGAGTCGATGCTGAGGAGTTAGCTGGCACAGGCTTTGGAATCGTAACATTAACCTCTGTTCTGGATGTGTGCTCAGTACACTGCACATTATGACATGTTTTTCCCTGGAGAACCCACTCCGTGGAGGGACGTGACTATCCAATCTGCTGGGAAGCTGTATTTCTCAGCGTTACTGACTCAGTTGGCATTATAATTTACTTTTTCAAAACTTAAGTTTAAGCGTATCATTTTTATCTTGTAAGGTAAGGTAAGCTTTGAGAATAAAAAGTTATGGCTTTAGGGAAAAGATTATGTTTTAAAAGTCCTATAAGTAAAAGGGCTTCCCTCATAGCTCAGTCAGTAAAGAATCTGCCTGCAAGGCAGGAGACCCAGGTTCAATCCCTGAGTTGGGAAGATCTCCTGGAGAAGGGAGTGGCAACCCACTCCAGTATTCTGGCCTGGAGAATCCCATGGACAGAGGCACCCAGCGGGCTACAGTCCATGGGTTTGCAAGAGTCAGACACAACTTAGCGACTAAAGCACCATCATCATAAGTAGTAAATTAACTTTAGATAAAAGAATTAAGAATACAAAATCTGTATGTGTCACTTCCTGTGAACCAAAGCTCATTGTGAATGAGTGTCACTGTCAACATAATTCTAAAAACACACCACCAAGGTTTCAGACAGAAAAGGTCACGGGGAGAACCACTGGGACTTGCTCTCGGACTTTGCCCTCTCATCATCAATTCTCTCCTCACTGTAGCCTGAAAGGACACATTGTAGGGTCTCTTCCCACCTCCATCAGCGTTTCCTCTGGCAGTTCGGGGGCTTCAAAGGTTACGAGACCCTCCAGGCTGGGGGGTGAAGCACCACAAGGCACATGTCTCAGGCTGGGGGCCGCTTCTGCTCCCGGAGGGGGAGACCCTGAGCACAGCCCAGGTGGGGAACCCCCACACACATGGCCACCGATGGAGCACAGAGAGCCCCCGGAGCCGCTAGAGCCCCCTGTGGAGAGAGGACATGGACAGCACTCAGTGATTAGCGCCCAGTGATCACCAGGCAGGATGGCAACCTGTAAAAGAAACCCTCCTCCCACCCCAGCCCAAGAACAGGCTCTATCTTCCCATGCTCACCTTCATTCCTCAGCTGTAGGCATCCTTCACAGACTCATCACAGCTGCTTTTAAATTGTTTTAGACAAACTCTAGCATACGCCTTTCTCCCCTGCTATGCCACAGTCCTCAGGTGAGAAAACTCAGCCATAGGTGGTACATCACTAAAACTCTACCCAAGTGCCGGTCTGGAGGCACTTAGACCAGTTCTGTTTTCTAATACCACGAACAACATTGTGATGAGATCTTGCCTTCTTGTGAGTTATTTATGTGTGATAAATACTTTATAAGGCCGTTTTGCTGTGAGTGGTCTTATAAACAGAATGCAGTTACCACACAGCTCTAAGACTCATCATGCTGTTTTCTAAAGCAGCCAAAAGTGAGCACACAGTTCCCATTAAGCCTCCACAGCACTGGGTTATACTATTTAAATGTTGGCTTAGTTATTAGGTATAAACTGTTATTTTCTTTCTCTCTTTTCTTCAGCCGCCCTGCGTGGTTTGAGGGACCTTAGGTCCCTGAACAGGGATGGAACCGGTGCTCTCTGGAGTGGAAGGTGGAGTTTGAACCACTGGGCCACCAGGGAAGTCCCCTCATTTACTTTTTATAACCCTTTAAGGTAAAGAAGATTATTGTCTCCACGTCACTGGAAATTATATCACACCATGAAGGCATTTTCAGAACTTGAACCCCAAACAAGAGCCCAAGGCAGAACTAAGTCAACCCTCACCTGAGGCGGTTCTTATCCGAAGGCCCACGGGGGCACGCGTGGTGGCTGCGGCCCTGTGTGGGGGAGACCCCACCGTGAACACCACGGCCCTGGGGCTGGCTGCTGCTCCTACAGGAGGGGCCAGGGCCACACCACAGGCTCCTGCAGGGGCTGAGAGAAGTCCACCACGCGTGTTACATTCCAGAGGGCGGGGTCACAGAGAGACTTCACTGTTACATGAGATTTTTGTTTTTTTACAATAAGCACTTATTACTCTTAAAAACAGAGAATTCAATTTAGAGCTCCATGAAAAATATTTTACAGTAATCTCTTCACAGCTGTGAATCTTCCTTTCACCAAAGCCTAGAAGTCAGTTTTCTGTGCACTTCTAAAATGTGTGAACTGCAGTCACAGCTGAGAATAATTTGAAAATGTGGAAACTAAGAACTGGAAATAAAAATGTGAGGGAAAAAACCTGATTAAATAATGGGCAGAGGATCTGAGAAGTTACTTTTCAAAAAAATATGGTCAATAGGTACATGAAAAGATGTTCAACACCACTAATCATCAGCGAAATGCAAGTAAAAACCACAGTGAGACACCACCTCATACCTGTCAGGACGGCCATCCTCAAAAAACCACAAATAACAAATGTTGAGGATGTGGAGAAACGTAAGAGCTAAGCTGTCTTATAGCTTATAGTTTCTTAGAAGAAAATGCAGAGTTAAGCATGAGATAGAAGTATCTAGGGAGACTCCAAGAAAAGGAAGACAAAAGCAAAGACACAAGAGAAAAGTTTACCCTGCTACCTACAGCTACAGCAAACCCTACACACACCCTCACTCATGGCAAAAAAAAAAAAAAAAAAAGGAAAAAAAAGACCTCACACTATTTGACTTGATTCTTTATATCTAGTATATCATGCCTGGCTTTCAACAAAAAATTAAAAGGCAACCTCATCAACAGATAGGATGTGGCAGAGAAGAGAAATGAGTAATGTATCTGATGAGCTCATAAACGGACAGGACATGGTGGAGAAGAGAATCAGCTAGCCTGAAGGTACATCAGTAGGAACTTCCAAAACTGGAAAGCAAAGAGAAAGAAGAACCAAAACAAAACCCCCAGAATGTCCAAGAACCGTGGGACAACCACAAAGGTATAACATACATGCAATAGGAGTATCAGATGGAGAAAGAAAGAAACGAAACAAATACCTGACGTATCAATAGTAAAGACCCAAGTAGTTTCCCAAACAAATGCAGAATCAAACCACAGGTCTAGGAAACCTCAAGAACACCAAGTGGTTAGAGGTTAAAAAAAAAAAAAATCTATACCTAGGCACTTCATATTCAAACAGCAGAGAATCAAAGAAAAATTCCTGAAAGAAGCCAAACTGTGTGTGTGTTGGGGGGTGGGGTGGGGGTGGCGGGGAGAGAACATCTCATCAATTACATCAGAGGAACAAGGTTAAGACTTACATCAGACTTCTCTTTAGAAACCATGCCAGATGAAAGTGGAGTGAAAAGTGAAGTCCTGTTGTACAGAAACCACAAACCACACTCAAGATATTTACTGGTCTAGACATTCCCTGCTTTGGAGTTTCATGGGAGAGCCAATAAAAGAATTATAGAGAAAACAAGAACAAAGGTTACAACAGTGATTCTCAAATTTAAGTGTGCATAATAATCACATGGGGAGTTTGCTAGAGACACAGATTCCTAAAATCCATTTCCAGAAAGCTCAATTGAACAAGTCTGGTTTAGGGCATGGAACCAGACCTTTGATTTCATTTTTTTGACAAGCAGTCCAAAGTAATCTTGGTGTGGGTCCATGGACATAAAGGTCTCTGGGACAACTGAAAGAGCCAGGGATCTCAGTGACCCATGGCTCTCTATAGGACAGGCCTGCTACATAAGAAATGCTGAAGAACACATATGTGTTTAAGGTAACTTTGGCTAGGGTTATCCTACTGATAAAAAACAATCTTGGTCAGAACTCCTTCTAACTCATGGGCTGCTTATCATCCAGACACTACACAAGTCGCTGTCTTGGCAGGCTCCTAAGAAATCAGATGA
Source organism: Odocoileus virginianus (assembly GCF_023699985.2). Taxonomy (NCBI): domain Eukaryota; kingdom Metazoa; phylum Chordata; class Mammalia; order Artiodactyla; family Cervidae; genus Odocoileus; species Odocoileus virginianus. The sequence goes on along the minus strand of NC_069690.1, from coordinate 32,218,892 downwards.
GATGACAGAGGCTGGATGAAGAGATGTGGGTCAGCAGGTTCATGAACAGTCAAGAGGAGTAGACAGGCAGAATGTTATCCCCACATCCAAGCCAGAGACGCTCATGTCCTGACCCTCGGAACCTGTAAATACCTACATTACATGGCAAAGAGGAATTAAAGTTGCAGATGGAACTAGGGTTGCTAATCAGCTGGCCTTAAAGAGATTATCCAGTGGGTCCAATGCAATCACAAGGGGCCTTCAAATGGATAACAAGCAGGCAGAAGGTCTGAGTCTAGACTGGCCATGGCTGGCTTTCCAGATGGAAGGGGCCATAAGCCAAGGGGAGCAGGTGATCCCTAGAAGCTGGAAAGGCAAGGAATCCAGTCTCCCCAGAGCTCCCAGAGTGAACACAGCCCTGCCCACACCCTAACTTCAGCCCAGTGAGACCTTGAGAACCGTAAACTAATATACTTGTGGTAATCTGTCACAGCAGCAAGAGGAAACTAACAAATTACATGCCTAAAGGAAACCAGATTTTTCTTACCTGTATCCATTGGTCGTTCTGTATTTAAACTGTCCGTGCTGCCTTGATGTCCACCAAAAGGTGTTTTTACTTGTTGATCTGATAATTTCCCAGTACTGATGGACCTAAAAAGAAAAATAATAGTGTAAATGTATACTTTTAAAAAATCCGGACATATCAATAACTAGGGTGACTTAAGCCACACCATAAAAGGATTATGGGAAGTCAAAGAACAAGGAGACAAAAATAGAGACCAAACAATTCAAGGCAGATTAACTTCATAACCAGAAAAACAGAAAGTAGAAACAGACCCCTCAGGAAACTTAGGATGAGCTCTGATTCACACAGGTGCAGGAAGCATCTTGGTTTTCTGAGATGCTATGTTTATAGAGTCACTAACTGTACACAATATCACTAACCACTGGCATAGAGCAGCTGCTAGTTTGGTCTGGTTGTTTTATGGTAGAAACAGAGGCACTGCTACAGTCTTGAAGTTTGAGGCTGGAAGGAAATGGCCTTGTTTACCTGCCAAACGCTGCCTTGACCTGATGCTCGGACTTCTGCCTCTCCCCTCCTTGAACCAAGACACAGTGAGTGCATTTCCTTGGGTTGTTCCCGTCTTTCGGCTGCCCCTCGGAAGGCCCATGGCGAGTGGCCAAGGCGAGAAGGTTGGAAGATGCTTGCGTTTTGGGAATTTTGAAAGGAGCCGTGGTCTAAAGAAAAACACATAAGTGAATTACTCCAACATACAGAGTTAATTCCATTCAGAGTCACCAGGCTCACGGTGCAGAGGCTGGAGCAGAGACTCCAGACTGTGGCGAACTCGGATTCAAATCTGGCTCCTCTACATCCAGTCTCTGAGACCCTGACAGTTCATTTATGCTAAGCCTGCTTCCTTTCTCCATGGTAAACAGGATAATGAATGTAAAGCATGCAGCAAGTACAGGACTCACACTCGGCCTGGCACACAGCAGGTGCTGATTAACTGGAGTTGTTCTCCCCCGAATGCTTTCCACAAGTATCTGTTAGACTAGCTCATGACCTGGCTTTCTACTCCTAAGAACTCAGTTAAGCTACTGCTAAGCCGACTACAGGGACCTTATATTGACACTAGCTCCCTGTACAAGCGCACGCCCTAGACAGCAGCCCAGAGAGTCAAGAGTGAGTAAGTTCCAGATCAGACTTCCCTGACAGGCCTGGTGACCTTCCCATTTCCTGGGGCCCTCCCACTATGCACCACTCAAGACAAGATTCTCATAGAACTTACCAGAACCCTGCTCTTTGGTTTGGAATGACCCATCAAGTCTTACGCCAGAACCCCACAGCACTCTACTCACAGACCTAATAGAGGCATGTGCCCAGGTCCTGTCTTTGTCTGCACTCTGACTCAACTTCCCTGTGTGGCTCCTGGGTGCTTCTCTCAGGACCTGGGAGTAATCAACTTCTCTATTTCAATTTCTCTTGTGGTCTGCTACTGGACCCAGTGCCCAGTTGAAAAATGTTCATTTAGACAAGTCATAACACCCACATGAGGGCTGAGTACACACACCTTAGTAGGAGAGCCAATGATGGTTGGTAACGGAGTTCTGAAGAGCCAGTCCGAGCTCCGCGGGGAGGACCCGCTGTGCTTGGTGGGGGAGGTCCCGAGGCTGCCAGGCCGGCTGGGCTGGGGAGAGCAGCTGTAGCCTGCCCCGGCCTGGGATGGGCACACGGGGTCAGAGTGCTGTTTTCTGAGCTTCTGCTTGTTCTGGTAGATGTCGGTGAGGGTGGGAGCGCTCTGCAGTCTAGCGCCCAACAGGAGAGGCTGTGGTGACTGGGCCTGCGGCACGGGAGAACCTGCCAAAGAGACAGAAGCAACGTTAACCCAAAGAGAGCAAGCACAGAGCAGAAATGGGGAGTCAAGAAGACACCTCTCAAGTGAGAATTCTAACGAATGTCTTGTTTTCCATGAGATATTCTAAAAATTGCTTACCTGGCAAGACACAATTTTTTGGCTCCTTTACAAAACAGTGACAAGGGCATTGCTGTTGGTGTCCCAGGAGACAGAAGTTAATGACTGTGGGTCTATCAGCTGTTTTTATCAACAGCAAGCACATAACTCAATTAATGCAATGTATAATTACCAACAAAGAAAATTAAAGAGTAAATGGCTAAAGCTAATGAAGGCAACACAAATCTATACTGAACAAGATGGTTTCTACTCTTCATGTGAAGACACACATGTATATTATCAATGAAATTATTCTCTCTTCTCATGTGGCAACTAAAAGAAACTCAAGCTAACCTAGAAAAAAACTCCTTATTCAAGAAAAGAATGTTGGCAAGAAAATTAGAAAGATAATATACTTTTCCTGGATTTTTTTGTCTAAAAATAACAAGCATATGGATATTTGTCAGTTTCATGAAATTCATTTGAAACCTAAAATATCCATCTTCTCTACAAAGAGATACTCATCAACAGACTTCCTGACTCTCAGGGGGACACTAGGGGACAAGGTCTCGAAGAATGGTTGGCTATGATCTGGGAACTCTCCTCCAAACCCTGCTGCTACTGACCTAACTTCCATAAGCCAAGAGCTCCAGTTACAAATTCCTTGGAGCTTCTTGCAAGCCAAACCACCACCAACAACATTAAAGACACATAAACCTTCTTGGTGGCTGATAACCATTATCTTCCCCAAAACAGACACCAGTAAATATAAGATCCTGCTGCTGACCACTCTTAGCTTACTCTCATCCTAAATCTGGTATTTTAGTTTTTAGACCCACATTCTGCCATACATGTGTGTATACACATGTGTATATACATTTGCCACAATAAATAGTGACAAAATGTTATGATCTGGAGAAAGTTATTTGAGCTCTATTTTTAAGGGAACACAAAATCTCCAACACTAAACCAAGAAAAGAGTTCTTTTCTAACTAATGGAGCATTTCTTTAACTGCCTAGTTCCTCAAATGCACATGTAAGATTTGACTTATCAGAGTGTGATTTGCACATATCTTTTCAGACATACATATTTTACATAATAAAGCAAATAAAGATCCACGTTTCTTTTTTATATGATGCTAACTGGTAGCTCTTATTAAAACCAATTTTAATCAAAGTAATGAAATTTCATTTTCTAGAGTGATTTTCATTGTCTGTATGACAACCAGAATTTAGTCAAGTCATTAATTCCTAAGACTTGGTTTCATGAAAGAATCATATACCCAGGAGACAACCAATCAGCAATGATGCACTAGAGGACATTAGACCAAGACAGGAGAGCAAAGAAAATATCTCATATAAATTCTATTGGTTTGCTAAGACTGGAAAAATCTAGCTTGAATTCACTCACTTCAGGACTTAAACCATGAACACTGTGCAGACAGCGCCTACCTGATGAGTTCCTACTCCTGGATTCGTGACCCTGAAGATGCCCGCAGCAGCACTGACGGAACTGCTCAGGAATGGTGCCCACTGAGAGAAGGGGAAAGGATGGAGAAATAGCTCAGAACTAGTAAAGGATGGAACAGGCAACAGGTGCACAGGCTGTATATTACAGCTGACAGAATTTAATTAGCAAAGATGTAGTTCAGCTTGTGCATGCTAAGTGGCCTGCATGCTGGGTGCTGGGCTCACTGAGAGTAGAGCCCCACTGGGCCTGCCTGGAGAGCAGAGTCCCGGGAGAGAGCCGGGCACACCCTCGATGCCACAGGGCATGCTTTCATGACAAAGAATGTGAAGAGCTGGTCCCAAGGGTCCAGCCCATGGAGCTGCTGGGCCCAGCGGCTGGCCCTCTACCCATGATGTTCCTGCCAAGGTCGCTCCCATGCTGCGCCAGCTGTGACTGCATGAGTCACAGATCTGGATGGCATGGTGCCTGGGGATGCTACTTCAGCCTGGGTGACATCTTCTCAGGATTCACTGCCATCAGAACTCCTGCCCACTCCTCCTCCCTCCCCCACCCTTGGGGGTCAGGCTGATAGGTGGTCTGAAGGGCACCCGCCGCTCCTGCTTCCTCCCTGATCTCCAGCAGGGTCTTCCCAGGTGCTCTCTGGAACATTCTCTGCATCTACCTCTGGGAAGCCAAACCAACGAGAGGGACAGCCGGGGAAGACTTCAGGGCGCTTCGGCAGATGAGAGACACGTGTTCACCAAAAACAAGAGGCACTGACTAAGTGTGGCTGGGCCTTGCCCCTGGAACCGGGAGAGCCTAAGGGTTACAGAGGGGATGAGGAAGGGCCATGGTTTTGTTTGAAGAATATTTTTCAACTAAAAATACTTTCAAAACCATTGCAACAGGGCAAGTGGTGATGTAACATTTTGACAAAATGTCACTAGGGCTCTGTTCTGTGACTGGGGCCCCTGGTCACTGCCACAGTCTCTCACTCTCCCTCCTGCTGAGGCGTCTCCCCATGCCCTCTCGGTTTCCTCCAGCAGCTGTGACAGGGGATGCCAGCCCTCGTCCTGGAAGTACCTGTGTCTGTGTATACTGGCCCTCCCTGTCCTGCTCCCCCCACATTTCTGCTGGGTGGCTGGCTGTCTCAGACTCTGCAATCTCAGTTGCTCTGGCCTCTCCAATGTGTGTTCTCAAGTTGGAGCCTTTTCTCTGTCTCTCAGTTTTCCTGAAAATGTGGTTTGGGGTCTTTCTGTTGGGTTGGGATTGCTGTTCTGTGGCCTCCCAGGGTGCCCTGGGAGTGGTTTCCGAGCTCGGCCTGGTGCTGTACATGGTGACCAGGAGAGGCAGGAGGAACTACCGCCCCTGCCCCTCTGCAGCAGGAGGGCGTCTGGTGGACATAGCCTGGCACAGTTACATATACCACTGCCTTGTAACTCTCTTAAATCCGAGCGCCAAAGCAGGGCAGGCATATATATGCTTTAACCTAGGGTATCTGATTTTGTGTTTAGAGATGCTTTTTATCCATAAGACCCATGGATACTATCATATTTCCAACAGTGCTCCGAATGGATTTACAGACCCTCAAGAAGGAGCTGGAGCAGTGGAGGGTTGGAGGGAGGGACATGGCTCCCTATCAGCTGGGACTCAAGGCCACCAAGAGCTGGGCTCCTAAGGGATTGTCGTGTCACAGGTGTCATCATGAAAAAGGAGGGAAACAACTAGCACGTATTCTTCTTACCCAGAGGGGAAGGTGAGTAAGGCCTGGAAGAGCCAGTGGAGAGTCTTCGTCCTATGGCCGGAACTGCATCTGCTGGCGCTGGGGAGCAAGATCCCGGACGGAGGAAGCCCAGAGGGCTGGTGTTAGACCTTCGTACCGCTGCAGATCTGGGTAGAAATACAATTACTCCCTTGCTGGCAGCTTCCAGGATTTTATTTCCGTCTTTTTTCCTAAAGCTTCCAAACAGTATGCCATGCAGTAGATTTTTTAAAGTATGGAGCAAGTTGTATGGAACAGACATCAAGTGTGTGAAACTACAGAGTGAGGTCTCCCTCCCACCTTGGATCCCTCCACTTAATTTGTTCCAACACTTCCTCAGTCCTACTCAAAAGGTTACTGCTATGTTCATTTCTAATGTATCCTTCCAGAGTTCCTTAATTTAAATATGAATGTATCATGCATGTGGGCATGCATGCTAAGTCATTTCAGTCGCTTTTGCAACCCCATGGACTGTAGCCCGTCAGACTCCTCTGTCCATATGATTTTCCAGGCAAGAATACTGGAGTGGGTTGCCATGCCCTTCTCCAGGGGATCTTTCTGACCCAGGGATCAAACTCGCATCTCCTGAGTCTCCTGCATTGGCTGCTGCTGCTGCTAAGTCACTTCAGTCGTGTCCAACTCTGTGCAACCCCACAGACATCAGCCCATCAGGTTCTGCTGTCTCTCCCTCCAGGCAAGAATACTGGAGTGGGTTGCCATTTCCTTCTCCAATGCATGTATGCATGCTAAGTCGCTTCAGTCATGTCCGACTCTGTGCAACCCCACGGACAGCAGCCCACCAGGCTCCTCTGTCCACAGAATTCTCTAGGCAAGAGTACTGGAGTGGGTTGCCATTTCCTTCTCCCCCTGCATTGGCAGGTGGGTTCTTTACCACCAGCACCATATCACACTATATGAATTACCCAGCCAAGCTTAAACATCATTTAAATGGATCCACTACAAAAAACATTCATCATTATTCAATTTCGTACACCTCCAGCACACACCCATGTGAGAGAGTAGTCAGCTATGGAAAGTGACGAACCTTCAATAACAAAGGACTTTAAAAGACAGGTGGAGGAACTGAGAAAGGGGAGAGTGCCCACCTACCGTGGAGAGCCATGTAGATTTGTGCTGGAGCCAGCAGTGGAGGTGAGGTTCTGCTCTATGCGCTGGTAATTCCTCACCTGGGTGGGGACGGGAATGGGGGCAGCTGCGCTGTGTGGGGATACGGAGGGCTGGCACTGCCTGCAGACACGAGTCATGAAAAAGGAAAGAAATCCAGTGAAACCACTCTCCTTTCACTTGACCCACTGGTGACATTGAGAAAACTCTAGAAGAAGCCAAGTGATCACATCTGAATGCGATTAAGAAATGATCTTAAATATACATATATATATATATAGCCGAAAACATCACACCTGTCACTTCAAGAAGTCTCCTGGCTTGCACACACACACTGAGGAGGAAGACGTGCAGCCAGAAGGGGACACACACCCCTCTACAGCAACAGGAAGGGCCCACGGCCGGCACAGCGCCGCTTCAGCTGCTTACCTTCTGCGGCTCATTCTCATGTGATCAAGAGGAAAAATGCTTCTAGGAAACTATGCTGGGTAAAAGAACAGGAAATTCAAGAGCAGAGATGCCTGGAATGTTTACAAAAGTTATGAGTGCAGTAAGCATTCTCAGGAACTGGGACTTTGATGAAGACTAAAAACATACTGTGTGACTCCCAGCACACAACTCATGTGAGATCCACACTGTGCAGCACAGCTGGTTTCTTTCCTTGCTTTTCACAAATTCAGAAACGGCATGTCCTTAGATGACTTTCAATGCAATCTACAACATGTCTTAAAACATCGGGGGTGACACTAGGCCTTAAGAAAGAATGAATGATTTCATTCTTTTGCCTTTCCTTAATTCTGAAAAAGCCACAAAATCTCCCACTTTTGCCTAGTTACAATATTAGAGGGATAAAGAGATAATATATTTAGTTTAAAAAATCAATGAAACTGATAAACCCTTGGCGATATTAACTAAGGATAAAAGAGAAAAGACTCAAAATCATAAATGAAAGAAAGGTCATAACTAATGCCACCTACAATATACAGATAAATCCTACAAATACACAACCTACCAAGACTGGATCATGAAGAAAGAAAACCTGAATAGATCTATTACTAGTAACGAGACTGAACCATTAACTGAAAACCTCCCAAAAGAGAAAAATCTAGGACCATATGGCTTCATTGGTGGATTCTAGCAGTTAAAGACTTACCAAACAACACTCAAACTCCTCCAAAAATTGAAGAGGGGGGAACACTTCCAAACTCATCCCATGAGTTCGGCATTACCCTAGTACAAAAGCCAGACACAGACACTATAGGAAAAGAAAACTACAGAATATCCCTGATGAAATTTGAAGTGAAAATCCTCAACAAAATACTAGCAAACCAAATTCAAGATTATGTCAAAAGGATCAAACACTATGACCAAACAGGATTTACAGTATACCATAATTAACAGAACAAAGGACAAAAACCACACAATCACCACAAATGATGCAGCATTTGTCAACATCCAACACCCTTTCATGATAAAAACTACTAAATAAAACAGGAATAGAAGGAAATTACCTCAACAATAATAAAGGTATATATGAAAAGCCCACAGCTAACAACATATTTAATGGAGAAAGACAGAAAGCCTTTCCTGTATGATCAGGGATGAGTTAAGAATGGCCTCTCTCAACAATTCTATTCATTGTAGAATTCCTAGCCAGAGCAATTGGGCAAGAAAAAGAAATAAAAGACATTCAAACTGGAAAGGAAGAAATAAAATTATCTCTTCATAGACAGCATGATTGTAAATGTAGAAAACTAAAGATTTCACATACAAGGAAAAAAAAAAAGACATTTGAACTAGTAAACTCAGCAAAGTTGCAGGATATAAAATCAACACACAGAAAAATCAGTTGTATTTTCCATATATTAACAACAAATAATCCAAAAAGGAAATTAAGACAACAATCTCACTGATACTAGTATCAAAAAGAATAGAATTTGAGAAATAAGTCTAACCAAGGAGATGAAAGACTTGCATGATAAAAACTACAAAACATTGTTAAATGTAATTAAAGAAGACACTTCATATTCATGGATTGGAAAACTTAATATTAAGATGTCAACAGTAATACCCAAAGTGTTTTATACAGATTAGTGCTGTCCCTATCAAAATCACAGTGGCTATTTTTATATAAATAGAAAAACAAAATCTATCCTAAAATTCATATGGACTGTGCATGGACCCTGAATAGTCAGAATAATCATGGAAAATAATAAAATTGGAGGTCTCAGTCTTTTTATTTATTTATATTTTAGGCTGCGCCACATGGGATTGACAGAGAACGCAATGGCAACCCACTCTGGTACTCTTGCGTGGAAAATCCCATGGACGGAGGAGCCTGGTAGGCTGCAGTCCATGGGGTCGCTAAGAGTCAGACATGACTGAGCGACTTCACTTTCACTTTTCACTTTCATGCCTTGGAGAAGGAAATGGCAGCCCACTCCAGTACTCTTGCCTGGAGAATCCCAGGGATGGGGGAGCCTGGTGAGCTGCTGTCTATGGGGCTGCACAGAGTCAGACATGACTGAAGCAACTTAGCAGCAGTAATATGGGCTTGAGGGACCTTAGCTCCCAAATCAGGGATTGAATCCAAGTCCATGGCACTGAAAGTGCCAAGTCCTAACCACTAAACCACCAGGGAATTCTGAGAGATCACATACTTATTGATTTCAAAACATACTACAAAGCTACAGTAGTCAAAACAGTGTGGCACTGGCATAAAGACAGACCTATAGACCAGCAGAGAACTCAGAAACAAACTCCTGCATTTATGAATAAGTGATCTTGGACAAGGGTGCCAACATCACTCAATGGAGAAAGGAGAGTCTCTTCAGCAAATAGTGCTGGGAAAACTAGATATCCACCAGCCAAAATTGAAACTGGACCCTTCTCTTATGCCACATACAAAAACCACCTAAAAACAGATTAAAGATCTAAATACAACAACATAATGTATAACCATACATCCATGTGGAGACCATATATGGAGACCTATTGTACAACACTGTGAATATACTTAATGCTGTTTTTGAACTCAAACTGAAAAATGGTTAAGACAGCAATTTTTCATTTTTTTTTTTTACAATTTTAAAAAATGTTTAAAGAAAGAAACCATTGTGAAACAAAATAAATTTTAGAATCAAGAACAGAGTTCTGTAACTTCACTCAAACACAAAAAAAATATGAAAAAATGTTTAGTGAAATACATGCAGACATACCCTCCACACACCAAGAACTCATTAGAAGCACGTCTGCCAGCAGTTCCCATTGGCATATCATCTGAAGAAAAAAAAAGAGAAAAATACAACCAGTTTTGCTAAACCACTTGTTTAAAAGTGTTTATTGTTCCAACTTGACTATTAGGAAATAATTTGATCACAATACAAATTTACCATTTGCTTATGTTGTGATTTTGCAACAATAAGCTAGTAGGGAACACTGCACCCAGTTGAACTCACAGGCTGCCAACATCAGGTTTTTTCAAGGTAAACTGTCATGCTTATTGTAACAAGTATGTATTTCTCCACCATTTAATATGTGCAAAATCTGTGCTACTGTTTTTACCATGTTCCGTTTCACATGTCACTGACAAAGGTTTTGGGTGTTGTTCTCCTAACCCCAATTTGCCATAAACACTGTGGGCTTTATTGAACTACTTTGCAGAGTGTGGTGACTTAAGAACAGGTCTGTCACCTTCTAGTACAGCTGCCTGCACCCCGAGTCCAGTTCACTCTAACACTGGAGCATCCCCACTCCTGCATGACACTCTCCTGGGTCTTGCATGGGTGGCTGAACAAGATGTCATGAAGCTAGGCCTCTTGGACACAGATGCCACAGGGAGTCTTCATGCTCAGACATCACCCATCTACGGGAACAGAGTGCAGCTCAGAACACAGGGTCTCTCATCCCTTACCACCTCTACACCCATCAGATCACACTGCCCTGTGTGACCTTTACATGGCTGCAAAGGTATAATTCATATGGGCTGATGTGAAATAGTAGTGTTGACTAATAATATAAATTTTTAAAAATAAAATAAACTATGGTAACTTCAAAATACTCAAAAAGGAAAAAAATACTCACAAACCTCCCTTTGAATGGCCCTACATGCAACTGAGGAATATCAATACATTTATATTTGTCCCTGCTGTCATCAAGCTTACACTCTAGTAGTGAAAAAAGGTTAACAGTAGCAGGAAGTGATGAGATGTATAAAAGGAAAATCAGTCAGGGTAAGGGGATAGAGAGGGCCACAAAGAAGTCAGTTTTAAAGACAACAGTTGCCCAAGGGTAATGGAGATAACAGGGCAGAGGGGACAGGGTTGGAAGCTGGAGTTCACCTCTCCATTTTGCAGCTTTGAGTTTGGAATCATATATCACTGTGAAACAAAACTAAGAAGAAAATAACAATCCCTAGAAATCAAAAATAAAATGAAGTGATGGAGCCTAATCATGTATCAGCTCGGTAACATAACTACCAGAGGGGAATGCTTTCAAGTGACTTTAAACTCGGAAATTTAACTGAACATTCCTAATGGCTAAAGAGCCTCTTGATGAAAGTGAAAGAGGAGAGTGAAAAAGTTGGCTTAAAGCTCAACATTCAGAAAACTAAGATCATGGCATCCAGTCCCACCACTTCATGGCAGATAGATGGGGAAACAGTGGAAATAGTGGCTGACTTTATTTTTCTGGGCTCCAAAATCACTGCAAATGGTGATTGCAGCAACGAAATTAAAAGACGCTTACTCCTTGGAAGGAAAGTTATGACCAACCTAGACAGAATATTAAAAAGCAGAGACATTACTTTGCCAACAAAGGTCCATCTAGTCAAGGCTATGGTTTTTCCAGTGGTCATGTATGGACGTGAGAGTTGGACTATAAAGAAAGCTGAGTGCTGAAGAACTGATGCTTTTGAACTGTGGTGTTGGGGAAGACTCTTGAAAGTCCCCTGGACTGCAAGGAGATCCAACCAGCCCATCCTAAAGGAGATCAGTACTGGGTGTTCATTGGAAGGACTGATGTTGAAGCTGAAACTCCAATACTTTGGCCACCTGATGCGAAGAGCTGACTCATTGGAAAAGACCCTGATGCTGGGAAAGACTGAGGGCAGGAGGAGAAGGGGACGACAGAGGATGAGATGGTTGGATGACTTCATTGACTCAATGGACATGGGTTTGGGTGGACTCCAGGAGTTGGTGATGGACAGGGAGGCCTGGTGTGCTGCGGTTCATGGGGTCGCAGAGTCAGACACGACTGAGCGACTGAACTAACTAATGGCTGAGCCTTTGTTGGGGGATTTGAGCAGCCCCTCAAAAAGGAAGCTGTCTGAGACAATGACTCAGACTGATGACCCAGTGTAGACTCCCTGTCCATAAGATCCGCCACACATGAAGCTTTCAAATAACATCTTAATTGTTAATTCTAAATTATGAGCACATGACCATCACCAAACATTCAAAGAAAGAATCTAAATGAAAAACTAGACTCTGAAACAAACTGGAGGGAAAAAAGAACTAAACATTTTACAGGGAAAAGTTAATAAAAATAACAATACTGAGAGGGAGATAAAAAGAACTTCTAAAAATTGAAAAGATGAGAGCATAATAAGTGAAAAACCCAATAGAAGATTAATGAAATAAAATTCACATTTTATGGCAAGGCAAGAGAAATTTAGACAAAAGTTCTCTGTGCTCATTTGGGTCTCCTCTCTTCTTTTAGTGGATATTTTGCACCTTCATTAACCAGACCTCCTTAGGAAATAACCTTCCCTCTTAATCTTGTAAGGGGTCATCACAACAACCCACCACTGGCTTTTTACATGCAGACCTGGATTGTGTAGCTAGCAACATGTCATTTGATGTACAGCCCCTATATAATTGTGCTTTGACCAGTAACAAGTAGAACTGTCCTTATTAACTTTTCATCAAGAGAACATTAAGGAAACTTTCCTAAAAGTAGAGCAATACAACAAAAAGATGAAAAATCAGACAAAGAAGGTTAAGAAAATCAGGAGTATGCTCAGGTATGTGTTACATTAGTAGTGTTAAGTTGTACAGATGTTTTAAATGTTTCCTTCAGAGACCTCCAGCTCCTGATTTCACATGTAAGGAGTTTGGAAGTCACCCTTCCATCTTGACAAGTGAAAACTCTTTTTGGCTCCAGAGGAGACAGGAGGACCCTGGGCGAAGAGATGTCCCCAAGACTGCAGAAACAGGCACACACAGAGAGGACTGGCTTCCCTGGGAAGGGACTCATCAACCAAAACGACTATGGAAACCAGAGCCAGGGCAGGAACACCTGAGTGAGAACTGACAACTTGCTAGAGTCTCGGGGCAGACAGCTCTGAAAGCTGAAAACTCCAGGGAGTCGCAGTCATAGGAGGAGCACAGGGCTGTCAGACTGACCTCTGGGAGCCCAGGCAGACTGCCACAGTAAATGTGGAGAAAGATACTTTCCTGCCTGGAGCGGGGGAGGGGGCTTCTGTGGAACAAGGCCAGTCCTCAAGGGACATGTACTAACCCGAGTTCACCAACTGGGGCTGAACTCAGAGCCTCAATGACCTGGAGATGGGGAACCCCCAACTCCAGGCCCCTCCAGCCACCCTGTCCCACTTCAGACAAGAGAAGAAATGTGAAATAGCTCTGAGGTTCACAAACCAAAGGCTCAGGCTCCATGAAAGAGTGTGAAAGTCGCTCCGTCATGTCCGACTCTATGCTCCATGAAAGGCAGAGCCTTAACCACAGGGCTGCCTCCTCCCCACCACATCATTAACGACCACAGCTCTAACGGCCTGTGGACAGCACTTACCTACCCCACCCCAGCCCTCAATACGTCGGATGCAGCTATCTAGACACAAGTACAAGCCACATCAAAGGCAAAAAAACACCCTGAAGAGGCAGAGCATCAGAACCAGACACAGTGGGGATGCTGGGATCCCCAGATCCGGAATTTAAAATGATGATTATCATGTGTGTGTGCTCTCAGTCGTGTCCGACTCTTTGTGACCACAGGAACTGTGGCCCACCAGATTCCTCTGTCCATGGCATTTCCCTCGCAAGAATACTGGAGTGGGCTGCCATTTCCTTCTCTGAATGGATTAATATACTAAGGGCTCTAATGGAAAAAGCAGACAGCACACAAGAACACATAGGGAATAAAAGCAGAGATGGAAATCCTAAGAAAGAACCAAGAAGAAATGCTAGAGATAAAAAACACTGTAACAGGAATGAAGAACGTCTCTGGGAGGCTTATTAGTAGACTGGGCATGTTTGAGGAAAGGATCTCTGAGCCAGAGGATTATTTCAACAAAATCCTTGAAAACCAAAAAATAAAAAGACTTAAAAAAAAAGAACAGGATATCCAAGGTCTGTGGGACAACTGCAAAAGGTGTAACATGTGCAAAATCGTGATTCCAGAAGGAGAAGAGAGAGGGGAACAGAAGGAATTATCTGAAACAATGAGAATTTCCCCAGATTAATGTCAGTCATCAAGCCCCAGATCCAGGAAGCTCAGAGAACACTCAGCAGGGTAAATGCCCCAAACAACTACACATTGGTGTGTCATTTTAAAATTCTAGAAAATTAAAAATAAAGAAAAAATTCTGAAAGAAGCCAGAGGAGAGAAACACCTACAGAGGAATAAAAACAGAATTACACAGACTTTTCCGAAACCTCAAAAACCGAAAGAGAGTGGAATCAAATACTTATGGTGTTGAGAGAAATAAACCACCAACTTAGGACTTCATACCCTGCAAAATTATTCTCCAAAATGAAGGAGAAATAAAGACTCTCAGACAAGCAAAAATTGAGGGGATTTGTTGCCAGTAGATCTGCCTTGCAAGAAGTTCTTTAGAAGAAAAATAACATAGATCAGAAAACTGAACCTACACAAAGTAAGGAAAAGCACTGCAGAAGGAATAGGTGAAAGCAAAACGAAAACTTTTATTTTGATTATTCTTAACTGATCTAATAGGTAACAGTTTGTTCAACAGCAATGATGTACTCAGTTATGTGTGCTTCCCTCCATGCCCTGTGTGTATACATATATATATATATGCTTGTGTATGCTTATATATAAGTGAAATTAAAGACAACAAAGATACAGGGAGGAAGGAATTAGGGTTATTTTGTTATTATAAGATACCCACAATATTCATAAATGGTATGGTGTATTTCTAAAATGGACATGGATTAGTTGCACATGTATACTGCAAATCTAAGACAAATCAACCACTCAAAAAAATAAAAAAGAAGTATAACTGATATGCTAAGAAAGGAAAGAAAATAGAACCTTAATAAATGGTCAATTAAGACCACAAAAGGTAGAAAAAGAGTAGAAGACAAACAGGAAGGCAGGTCAAGGACAACAACAGAAAACATGAATGTGGTAGGCACTAATCCAGGTGTATCATCAACAATCACTTTTAACATCAATGGTTGCACAGGTAAAAGAGGTTTCAAAGAAGACATACAGGTGGCCAACAGGTACATGAAAAGGTGCTCAACGTGGCTAATTATCAGAGAAACGCAAATCAAAACCACAGTGAGGTAATTACCTCACGCCAGTCTGAAGGCTCCTATCACCAAGACTACACATCATAAATGCTGGAGAGGGTGTGGGAGAAAGGAACCCTCCTAC
This sequence comes from Odocoileus virginianus, assembly GCF_023699985.2. Lineage (NCBI taxonomy): Eukaryota > Metazoa > Chordata > Mammalia > Artiodactyla > Cervidae > Odocoileus > Odocoileus virginianus. The sequence goes on along the minus strand of NC_069690.1, from coordinate 32,203,483 downwards.
ACTCTACACTGTAAAGATTCTGTCACTGAACACATCTTAGAGAATCAACACAATTCCAATCAAAATCCCCAAATGGCTTTTTTGTAGCATTTCAAGTCAAAATTAAACTACATGGCGGGGAAAGGGGCCAACAATAGCCTGGGTGATTCCACAGAATTCTTGGGTGCCCCCTCTCCTTCACCTCTGACCCCATATTACACACATATATCACATATTACACACATATATCACACATATGACCCCATATTACACACAATGAAACAAATCCTTTATATAAGCCTGATGGGGCATGTCTGGGATTGCATATAAATGAGGAAAGGACAGAACAGTCAATAAATAATCCTGGGGTAACTGATAGAACTCTTATCATCTATACAAATGAGTTCCAGGTAAAGTTAAATATGGAAAAAATAATGAAAATCTCTAGAAGGCACCATGGTACTACTGGGGCAGCATGACAGGACACTGCTGCTAGTGGCTAAAGGCTACAACTTGCTTGTACCAACATTTTGCAGAGCTGAAGCTGTACATATCTACAGCCACCTGGAGGAAATTCTGGCACAAGGACATCTGTTACCACACATTCTGAACAGTAAAAAGATGGAAATGATCCAAGTCACAATCAGTAGGGAGATGGATAAACTATGGTTCAGTTGTACTATTTTTAATATAAAATTCATAAGTTAAAATGAACTAGATACACACCTAGCTATATATCTAGATACACAGCAAAAATAGGAATAAAAAAGCAAACTACAGAAACAAATATTCTATGTAACATTTACTTAAAACTGTAATTTTTTTTTTAGATACAGGCATATTAGAATTTTAATATAAATCAAGAAGAATATATCTCTGGCAAGATTAGAATGAGGCCAGGTGCTCTGTCTGTACCTACAGCATTGTATACCTTTAAAAAGACATCTAAAACATCCATGGCAAAATGGTGACATAAATAAAATTAGCATGGTGGACCATTTGAGTATCTGCTGTATTATTTGGTTTGAAATATTTCACAATTTAAAACTTTTAATTACTTTTTCAGTAAGGTAAAACAACCACACAGGATGATTTTTAAAGGCAACTCCCAGCTCTCGGTGCTCTGGTCAGAACCTGCCACCTGCTATTACATGCTATGCATGATTCCCCTGCCCCAGCCAAGCAGCCCATAAGTGTGTCTGGTCTGAGGTCGCAGCCTTCATGACAGCTAGCAAGGGGCTAATGTAAGCAGCTATTAAATATGAATTTGACAAACATCCTGAGACCTCTTGACACAGACTTCTCCAGCTTCCTACATCTGCACACAGTCAACCTGATACTATTAAATCATTAAAGTCTTTTAAGTTTCCAGCTCTTCTGATCCTACTCCTCTGCAGCCAAACCCTAGTTCCTTCTTTTTTATGGTTCTAACTTCTCTTCTCGTAGGTCTCCCAGTGCCCTGCACTACTCCACAGAATCCTGGCTTGGATTCAGGCAGCCTGGATTCTGCTTCCTTTATAAAACATCCTTCCTGTGTGTTTATGAAGCTCATTCCTGAACTCTGGCCAGCATCTCCTGAAGCACAGCCAGACTGTTTGTAAGACCCTTTGACTCCCAGATTTCTTCCAAAAGAGGTCTTCCTTTAGATCCTTTCCTTAAATTTAATCTCTTTCATTCTGCTGGCTTCTCCACTCCTTTCTGTTTGGACACAAACAGAATTTGAGGTCATTTCCTGTAAAGTTTTCATCTACCTTCAGAATCCAAGGTTACTGTCACAGGAATGTAGGCATATAGTTCTGGGAATTTCATCAACTAAATAAAATGTCCATTTGGAAAGGTGTCCTACACACAAGAGCGTGACATAAAGGTTAAAAAATGCTAGTCTAGTAAATTCAGAAATACAATGTGTACAAGCAGAAAAGATTCTCACATGAGTGGTCTGACGAGATGTTGTGTGGAACCAAAACAAAGTCATCCGTGTCACAAGAAGAGTTCTTGCTACTAGTACTGGCAGAATCTTTGGACACCTGGAGATAGTTGGGAGGACCCAATGGTGGGGAGGATAAGTTTTCTTCCTGAATATGCTGCATATCTGGAAGGGACTAAAATTAATAACATAAAATTAAAAGTGGCCTCAATAAAATGCAAGTCAGAACAGCCATTAGACTAAGGAATATTTTTTTCATGAAAGTGGCACAGAGTTCAATTTCATTGAAGATTTAAAAAATCTCTGGAAAACCTTTCCCTTAGAGATGCACAGTTTAAGGTGTGTTTGCATAACACCATCTAAAATGTTTCCCAAAAGTGATACTTAAATCACATCACACCTCTTATCACGTGCACAGGTCTGCCTCCCCTGAAAGGTCCGCTGTGAATCTGTATCATGTCCCATCCCCGCTTCAGCTCATGGCCTAGCAAAGCAGATACTCAATACCTGCTTAAATAATGACTAAAACAAAATGTCCAGGGACTTGAATGACATTCTGCACACAGTTTTCAATCTCCAATGAAGAAAAATTATAAAAGGGAAAAGCCAGAAACTATGCTACACAGAAAAGTAACTAAATCAGTAAGAATAACTGTGTATAAGCACAGGGAATTACTGACACTTCCAGAAAAAAAGATTTAGAAAGCCTTACAGGTGTGGGTGTGTTCCTTTTGTTTTCTTTTTTGTCAGGGGAAGGAGTTGATTTGTGGAAGATAGACCTGTAAGGTATTTGTGGAAGATGGGACCATAAGGGGAGAAAAGCATATGAATATATTGAATAGATCCTTGGGCACAAGTAGCTATATTCCTCTTGGCACTTGCCTAGTTCAAGGACAGCAGTCACAACTTTAACTGAATATCTTCATCATACAACAGTCTCCTAAAACAATGAACTTCATAACTTACTGTGTTAGGTCCCCATTATCCTGTTTAACCTTTGCTTCTATTTAAGAAAAATACTACAAAATGCTCTGTAAAGCACAGTTTTAAACCCCTACTATTTCTTCAAATGTCACTGCACAGTGAAACCAGTCTCAAATCTCCTTATCACTTCTGTGTGTGTGTGTGTGTGTGTGTGTGTGTGTGTGTGTGTGTGTGAGACATATACATGATATAAATTCTCCTTATCACTTTTTGAAGAGCACTTATGCTTCAAGGTTATAAACAGAGTGGAAGTTGGAGGAAGTAACATTACAGAGCACTCGGGCTTGGCACTGAGCTTGCCACTGGGCCCTGTTAAGAGCTTTCCATGTATTATCTAACTCCAGCCTATTCTGATATCCATTTCATACATAAACAAACAAAACTCAGAAGAGAGAACAGGTGAGTGGGCCAGGTTCCAAGCACCTAACTCCACCAATTCTTCCCTGTGCCCTTGCTCCCCAGGCAGGGACTCTCTCAATGTCTCCCTTTGCTATTTATAAAATTACCTTCATCCACAGCCACCTGTGTGGAAGAGATGCTTCTCAGGTTCAAAGGTCATCTTCTACTAATTCTCTTCCCTCTTCAAGGACCCTGATCAACTGCCCTCTGCTTTCCCCTCTGCACACAAACATGTTTAATTTCTTCACATCTCAAATCAATATAACTCTCTCAATTACCATCTTATCTCCCTTCTTCACTTAACAATGTTTCTTGAAATTTCAGTTTTCACTGACTCAAATTCCTCACCTCCAAAGTATCACTTGCTGCTGCTGCTGCTAAGTCACTTCAGTTGTGTCCGACTCTGTACAACCCCACAGACGGCAGCCCACCAGGCTCCTCCGTCCCCAGGATTCTCCAGGCAAGATCACTGGAGTGGGTTGCCATTTCCTTCTCCAATGCATGAAAGTGAAAAGTGAAAGTGAAGTCACTCAGTCATGTCCGACTCCTCGCAACCCCATGGACTGTAGCCTACAAGGCTCCTCTGTCCATGGGATTTTCCAGGCAAGAATATTGGAGTGGGTTGCCACTTCCTTCTCCTAAAGTACCGCTTTATTCACCACAAGCCTCTTTCTGCCTTCAACCCTCCAATAAAACTGCCTTTACTAAGCTTCCCAATGATTCCACTGCCAGGTCTGTGGACCCTCCACTACTCCTTCAGGTACTGGACTCTGCTTCCCAGACACTGGGCCCCCAGCCCTCCATTCAGGGACCCTGCTCTCCATTTCCCTTTCTACTTCTCAGTCTCTTTGCCCCTCTAAGGAGACCGGTGGAGTATGAGTTTCCCCAGTGCCACCCTGGCCTCCAACCCTCACAGTTTATACCCACCCGGGGCCCACTGTCACCTTCCTACATCAACTACCCCTGCAGAGTGCTGACTCCTGAGCTCAGACCTGCCCCTGGGCCTGCACATCACAGTGTATCATCCTTGTGTTCCCCCTCTAAGTGGCTCCATCAACTCACACCACTCAGGCCCCATCAAGACCTTCCTCTTCCTTAGGTCCCAAATTCAAGCAATCTCTAAACACTGCAGACTCCTTATCCTGCTCTTCCTGGCCCCTTGTCCTTCCCTTTCCTACTGCTGACTTAGTTCAGGCCCTCATTCTCAAAAACAAACAAAGCAAACCCCAAAACAGTGCAATGGTCACAGGCTGTTCTCTTTGCTCTAGGAGAGAGGCCTCTCTTCTGATCTTCCATCCAATCCCCCACCTGCTTACAGAGGAATTTATTTGCTAAAACACACAGTGGATCAAGTCACACCTCCACTTAAAGCCACTCAAATGTCTCAGCACACACAGCCTGCTCTGCTTATAGCCCAGATTCTGCCAGGATGCAGACTGGCCCCACCCCGGCTCCACTCGCCCCCCAGCACATCACCTTGTTCTCTGCACCCTCAGGCTGGGCCATGAGAGAAGCCTGTACCACAGTGCTTCCTGCAACGCCAGAGGGTTCAGCTCTGTACAGCGCGGTGGCCATCAGTTATAGCTGGCTAGGAACATGTGACATGTAGCCAGGGAGACTACAGAGTTGAATCTGCAAATCACTTAATTCTAACAAACATACGTGGCCACGGTGGGCTACAGACTGTCGCAACAGGTCATGGTTCCATGGGGATTCCTCTGCTTACGTTACCACTCTTACAAATTCAAAACTTAGCTCAATGTCTCTGCCGAGGTTCTCTCTGCAAGCTCTCAGTCTGATGTCATGGCCTCATCTCCAGTCCCACAAGCAAGAAGAGGCATGAGGCCATCTGCCTCCCACAGGCTGCACCACCGGTCTCTCCTCCACACAACCAAACCCAGAGCTGCTCAACAAAGGGATCTGCCCTGTCACTGGTATCAACCAAAACTTCACACAAAGTGGGCATTAAAGACGTTTAATTAAAAGAGTAGATATTTAAGAGGTATTATCTACCTAGCATTTAGCCTATAGCCAGTATCAGATCTAACAGAATTATTTGAAATTTTTTGTTCCAGTTTTTGTTTTTCACCTTTCAAAGAGTTGTCTGGAGTAAAGTAGCAGCTGGGTATTTTGGGAGAATGTAAAGAACAGACTGTCACATGGGGCGGGGATGCCTGCATCCCCCTCAGTACAGGAGTCCAGCCCAGCCCCAGGAGGGAAGGAGTGCATGCAGGATGTCACCTCACTGTTGCGGATTATGTTGACACAAGGCCTATCAGATCACTCCACTTTCTAATCTCTAATTGGAAATTATACAGAAACATTCCTACTCTCCTTTTATTTCCAGATTTGTTACTTTCACTTCAAGCATGAGCTCTTCATAAAAGCCTTCTAAAAAAAGGTTTTTCCACCAAAGTTCTGGGGCTTCCCAGGTGGTGTTAGTGGTAAAGAACCCACCTGCTAATGCAGGAGACATAAGAAACTCAATCCGTGGGTTCAGTGTAGGAGACATAAGAGACTCAACCCCTGGGTCGGGAAGATCCCTGGAGGAAGGCATGGTAACCCACTCCAGCATCCTTGCCTGGAGAATCCCATGGACAGAAGAGCCTGCTACAGTCCACAGGGCTGCAAAGAGTCAGACATGACTGAAGCGACTTGGCACACACACGCAAAGTTCTAAGCATTTATAATAACTACGCCTCCCCTCCCCACCACGTCTTCTCCCTGGTCCGCTCTTCCAGCAGCCCAAGCACTCCTCATTTGCTCTCCCTTTCAACACGTCTCATCCAACAAAAACCCAATACGCTGTGCCCTGTCAAAGCACTCTCCCATTGTGTTCCCCTGGTGACCCCTCTCTGTCTCCTCCCACGGTTGTCCAACCACCCTGCAGGCCTCCCTTACACCCAGGTCCTCCCCTGCCCCTCCCCCCCAGCACACGCTGTGCTCTCCACACCCCGTGTCACCTTGCATCATGTACACACTCCATCACGGCAGCTACAGTCATCATGTTCCCACCACGTACCACCACCCACCCTGCAACCAGAGGATAGCCAGGCCTACGTTACAAATGAGGAGCTGACCTGCCCAGCAGGTTACAGGAGCAAGCAGCAGGGCCAGATACAGTCTGCAGTCTCTCCCTGACAGTGTAGTTCCTCAAACTCTTCCCACTCCCTCTAGATTCAGTGTTTTTCTTTATTCCAGACTGAAACAGGAAATATACGACACTTTTTTTCCCTCTTTAAATCCATGGGAATATAACCTAAGTCTTCTTAGCCCTCTGCCTTTCTATTTGGTCTGAGTCGGCAGGCTGTGCAGAAGGGCTTTGCCAGTGTTAGGGCTCAGTCATGTGCCACAGGCTGCTCCAGCCTCTGCCTTTACCAGGGGCCATAGGGTCTCCCTGGAAAACAGGAATAACAGCACCTGCCACTGCCTGAGTATTACTGTGTGCCGAGCAGTGCAGTCAGTGCTTTTCCTCTTTATCCTTAAAAATGCCATGAGGCACGTGACTTATGCTCACTTTACTTAGGCTCAGAGAGACTGAGTCACCTGTCACAGGCAACACGGCGAGTCACGAACGTGGACATGTCCAAGCCCAGACTCTTGAGCATCAGGCTGCTAACCCCCAGCCAGCTTCCTGTGCAGCTCCCCAACCCCACTGCCAGCAGAAGTCAAGAAATGCGTGTCTGCAGGCCAATCTGAAAAATGCCCGAAGAGGCTGACACAATGGCCTCTGGACTTTGACTTGTGAAAAGTTTCAAGGTCACAACTCTCAGGCAGCAAGAGAGATGTGGGGGGAAGTCCAGGAAAGCACAGAAGAGGGAAAGACAAGACCCAGAGGAGCAAAGCAGGAGGAAGGAGTTCTCAGGACCAGGAAGAAGCACTGATATTGGAGGGAGGGGGCTGCAGGGGAGCAGCTCACAGGGCCTGTCACCATGACGACAGGGTCTCAGGCCCAAAGGGCACTCCTCTACCACCGGAGTTCTGTGTGTACTAACTCTCCAGATTGATGTTTATGACGTTGATAAAATAAATACAAAGCTACCTATCTACCTGTCACAGTGAAACCCTTCCCAACCTTACTGAGCATGAGAAGGTGAGAGCACTGTGTTCCTGGTTCAGAGGAAGGCAGCCCTGAGAGGTACTGTGTTCTGCTGAAGTGTGCACATCTAGGTAGAGGAAGATTCCAAACCGAGATCCTCAGCAACAGGGCTCCCTACTCAGGCCTCAGCCGTGCTAGAATACTCCATACATAAAGAGAACAGCCATAATATATCTGCAGCTCTGTCTGTGAGCAGACGCACTAGCACACTCTACCGTCACTTCTAAGAACCCCAGGACTTACCGGTGGAGAGGCGAAACGACAGGACGGAGAGCTGCCATAGGAGCCTCCAGAGGCAGAGCCGGCGTACACGGGCACCGGGACTGGGCAGGCTGCGGAGAAACACCAGGGGAGAGAGGCCGCTGAGTGCAGCTACCTGAGTCGTCCACTAGAAAACCCGCCACAACCGCCACAGCTTCGTGCTGACCAGAAATTCACATCCACATACTCCCGTGGATGAAACTAACAACACAGCAGTTACTGAACTATTTCAGCTTGGATGTAGAAGGAAAAATAGAACTGGAACTAAATAAACACAACTATAAGTTTTTAAGAAAAGCCCAATGAAATCTTGAGAAGCACATAAAAGATTAATTTTGTGAAACCAAATACTAATTTTACCTTATGGTTGCATTTACTTGTTTAGTAAAAATGTAAAAAGTGGGTACTCACATTTTTTTACTGGAACTTGCTCAAGGAAAGGATGGCTGAAAAATGCTTCTGTAATGAAAATGAGAATGCAACCTTTAAACTGACGTTGATTTTGGCAGACGGGTTGATCTTGTCGATGTAGTCAACATAGTACCCTTGAAATCATATATAATTATTAATGTTGTTGTTTAGTTGCTAAGTCATGTCCAACTCTCTTGTGCAACCCCATAGACCCCACCAGGCTCCTCTGTCCATGAGATTTCTCAGGCAAGAACACTAGGGTGGGTTGCCATTTCCTTCTCCAGGGGATCTTCCCAACCCAGGGATTGAACCCAGGTCTCCTGTATCAGCAGGCAGATTCTTTAGCACTGAGCCACCAAGGAAGATCATAATTATTATTACCTTCTTTATATAGACACAATTTCCTTTCAATGTAACAGCATGCTATTTTTATAAATCATCTATAAAAATCATCAAATTGTAAGTAATTCTGAATCAATGAAAATTTAAAAATAATGGCTGTGAATTCTCCAAATGCCCATTACTAACACAGTACCACCAAGACGACTAAAGTGGATCTGTCCTCTTGTGTGGCTGTCTTCAAGCAGATAACAACACAGAGAACCGCGGCCAGGCCCTCGCTAAGCACTTATGTGAACTACAGCTGTCAACTGTCCTGACAGGAAGTCTTAGGCAGCTGATTTGTACAGTAAATTCCATCCTTCTATCCCAGAAGTATTTCTACAGCTTGTTTCACATTTTTAAAAAAGTTATTAATTTGATTTAGTTCCTTCAGCTATTCACCAAGGATAAAACCTACACAGTAAGACTGCTAATTAAAGATAAATAGGTAGGTGAGTACATGAAAGTTTATTATTTTACTCTCTTTTCCTGTATGTATAATTTATTTCATTATTTCTTTAAAAGCCCACAAAGACCATCTCAATTATCATTAGGTCTCCAAATTATGAGCTACTAAATAGCACAGAGTGGACAAGGAGAATAGCATAGCATGGAAGTTTGCCGGATAATACAAGATCAGGAATGAGATTAACTCAGATTTAGTCTAAATGACCTCACTCTCTGAAGCACTCAGTTCATGGCCTCAGTAAATGTTCTCAGTAGAAAGTAGTTCTAACAATTTCTGTGTAGGGGGTGGGATGAAATAATCTGGATATATCTTTTCTGAAACTTCTGTAAAAACTGATATCAAACTTTAGTTCATGCAATTGGTAAATATTTCTATCTTTCAGAGAAAGAAATGGACATTGCCCAGTAACCATGAGAAAAATGGGCCAATAATGAAATGACATACAGGATAATAGTTTCTAAATTATTAAGTATTTATATTCTTTCTATATATTTACAAAATATGTAAAAAGGGAAAACACAGAGATAGAAAAGTAAAAATGAATTTCATTTTCTTCTGAAACCTCTATAGTATCTTTAAAAAAATTGTTTTTCATATGGTTGCCAAGAGGGGAAAGGAGGGTAAGGAGGGACTGGGAGTTGAGGATTAGCAGATGTAAACTATTATACATAGAATGGATAAACTATAAGGTCTTACTGTATAACAGTGAACTATATTCAACAACCTGTGATAAACCATAATGAAAAAGAATATATATATGTGTGTGTGTATAACTCAATCACTTGGCTGTACACCAGATACTAACACAACACTGTATATCAACAATACTTCAATAAAACATAAATTAAGAAAAAAAAAAACTCTTCAAAATACACAAAATTATAAACCAGATACAAAATTTGAAAATATTACTTACCAAAGTCCATTCTATCTTTTTGGTTTCTCTGAAGCAAACCCAAAAGAAGATTAGCCAAATAAGGTGATGTTTCTCTGGGAATGCTGCGGGGGAAGGGGAAAAAAAAAACACTAAAGTGGTGAGTTTATATATATTAACTACACAACTTTTGCTTTCATTATGGTAAATGAAAATATATATGCAGTTTCACAAATACCACATTTTATACCAAGACAACCATGATAAAGCCTCATTCCTTAAAAGAAAAACAACCCATTAAGCAGTTGCCTCTCATAAGCAGCATCAGTCTGGGAAGACTCGTCTTGAGATTCTCACTGCCTTTGTCAGAACATCTGCAGGACAAAGCCACTCACAAGCACAGCCTACCTTGAGTTTTAACACAACTTTAACCTAGCACTGAGAGTTGCTACAGAGTTCTCTGTTAAACAAGAGAAACCTCCAATTCTGCCTGGAAAAGGGCAGAGCTTAAATAAATACAAATGTCTCCAAACAAATGCTATACATAAGTTAAAAAAAGGCACAGAACAATTTGCAAAGTAATTTGTATTGAACTATATGTGTGCAGAAGCCCCAGAAAGAAGCAGACATGGAACAACAGACTGGTTCAAAATTGGGAAAGGAATACGACAAGGTTGTATATTGTCACCTTGCTTATTTAACTAATATGCAGAGAACATCACATGAAATGCTGGGCTGGATGAATAGTTGGAATTAAGATTGCTGGGAAAGTATCAATATGCTGATGACATCACTCTAATGGCATAAAGCGAAGAGGAACTAAACAGCCTCTTGATGAAGGTAAAAGAGGAGAGTGAAAAAGCTGACTTGAAACTCAATATTCAAAAAATTAAGTTCATGGCACCACTTCATGGCAAATAGAAGGGGAAAAAGTGGAAACAGTAACAGACTTTATTTTCCTGGGCTCCAAAATCACTGTGGACAGTGCATTAAATTAAATTTCACTGCAGCCATGAAATTAAAAGATACTTGTTCCTTGGGAAAAAAGATATGACAAACCTGGACAGCCTATTAAAAAGTAAAGGCATCATTTTGCCAACAAAATTCTGTATGATCAAAGCTATGGTTTTTCCAGTAGTCATGGTACACATGTGAGAGTTGTACCACAGAGTAAGTCTGAGCACTGAAGAATTGATGCTTTCAAATTGTGGTGCTGGAGAAGACTCTTGAGACTCCCTTGGACAACAGCAAGACCAAACCAGTCAATCTTGAAGGAAATCAACTCTGAATATTCATTGGAAGGACTGTTGTTAAGCTAAAGCTCCAAAAATTTGGCCACCTGATGTGAAGACCCAACTCATTGGAAAAGACCCTGATGCTGGGAAAGACTGAAGGCAAAAGCAGAAGAAGGTGGCAGAGGATAAGATGGTTAGATAGCATCACCAAGTCAACAGACATGAATTTGAGCAAACTCCGAGTGATAGGGGAGGACAGGGAAGCCTGGTATACTGCAGTCCATGGAGTCCCAAACAGTCAGACACAACTTAGCAACTGAACAACAGAATAAATATATATACATGAATAAGCAGTCAAACATGTAAAGAGAATTCACACTAAAAATATTTCTAAAGAAAAAGAATTTCAAAAGGTACACAGCAAACTCTTGTTCTCCCTAAGGGCAGGGGAAGCCCAGCCACTTTCTGCTTTACACCCATCTGTTCTGTTTGTATTTCCCTCCCTTCCCTCAAAGAACACACATAACTTCTGTAGGTTTTTCTGGTGAATAAACTTAACATTATTAAAAAGAAAGAAAATGGCACAAGCACATGGGCACGTATGATGCTCTAGTAGCTTTCTAATTTCCTGTTAAAATGAACGCTCTCCTTACAGCTAACTGAAAAAAAGATGCAATAATGGAAAAACATCCATAAAACACAGAGAATTCAGATAAATAACAGAGTATTGACATAGTAAAACCCAGTGTAATCAAGACACATACCTAGGCATTAAGTTCCTGTTTTTTTCATAAAACATCCTTAGGTCTTGAGGACTATTAGCCTGTTAAAAAAAGAAGAAGAAGAAGAAAATGGCTTAATTTCCTAAAAAATCAAAGGCAAAAACTCCAAATCACATGATGGATGCTCATATTCTTGCTATAGAACAGAGACTGAACTTGAAAGCCATGGACTGCTGAGGGAGCCATCGATGGGCACAAGGAACTTCTAACACCTCTGACACTGTATGCAGATTCTGCATATCTGGGCATAATGTATCTTTCTGAGGTCAGATTCTCAGAGAGGCCTGAGGCTCAGAAGAGTCACTACTCGGGAGGTTACATGGCCCACCCAACAGGTGTGCTGTGTGAAGTCAGGTGCAATGTACCTTCAAGGGAGTCAAGCCAGAGAACTAAGAAAGTGCTCCTTTCCAGCCTCTCCAGAACACAACACAGCAGCCTTGCAGTAAGAGCTGCTGAATTACTGAAGCTGCCTCTACCTTCAAACCAGGCTAAGAAATCAAGCATTCAACCTGCTGTGTCACTGACTTTTAATACCATCTTGGGCAAATTATTTCTGTTTTAGTTTTCAGATTTAAAAAACGGTCTCTGTAACTGGCCAATATGAACTCAAGAGGAATCACTGTGATCATATGCTAGAAGAGCTCCTTCTGACTTCTGACAGAATGTTAAGGGAGAGGCAGACCTACCTAAAATAAATTGTGTAAAACCTAAACAATGACCTCTCCTCCAGGAGAGGCAGGAGGAGAGTTGTTACCCATCTTCCCAGACCTGCCCCCGCCCTCACATGGATTCCCAGACCCCAAATCCAGGCTAAGCAGGAAGCGCTAATGTCACCATTCACACCTATTTCCCATGGGGTTGTTAGCCTGAGCTGGAGAACCTAGTATTACCTAGGATTAACCCCTACACTGTTCAAGGGTCAATCGCATTCCCCATTTCATAAGTCAAAAGGCAACTTCAAAATGAAAAGAGCCCCAAACTAAGTATACCTGAAAAGAGTCACGGTACCTGAAAAGGTGGCTTTCCAACGAGGCACTGATATATCACTGTCCCGATGCTCCACAAGTCAGCCTTGGCATCATAATGTTGAGACATGATAACCTCAGGAGCCTGGGGAGAAAGCAATTTAAGAGATGCGCATAATGTCAGTTACATAATTGATCTCCATGTGTTAACTGGAGAAGGTCACACTCCTAACAAAACTACAACAATAAAAACAACACACTGTGATACTGCCCTAATCAAATGATACCGCAACCAATACAGACCCACATTCTTACACTGAGGTTTGCTGCTGCTGCTGCTGCTAAGTCACTTCACTCATCCGACTCTGTGTGACCCCATAGATGGCAGCCCACCAGGCTCCCCCGTCCCTGGGATTCTCCAGGCAAGAACACTGGAGTGGGTTGCCATTTCCTTCTCCAATGCATGAAAGTGAAAAGTCAAGGTGAAGTCGCTCGTGTCCAACTCTTAGCGACCCCATGGATTGCAGACTACCATGGCTCCTCCGTCCATGGAGGTTTACTGGCAAGTCTCAAAAACAATCAGTGGAGGAAAAGCAGCAGGTTGCATAAAGAAAATATTTCTATATAATAGTATGGACACATAAAATACAGAAAGAGCATTAAAATAATAAAAAAGAGTACACCCCAATCCCAAGACCAGGGTTACTTCTGGGGTGGGACAGTAGGAGAGTGAGAAGGGAGGGTTACAGAAGGCACACAAACTGCTTTCGAAATATTTCATTTCTTCTAAAAGAAGACCAAGGTGAACACGGTAAAATGTTAACTGTCAAACGTGGATTGTAGGCACACAAGTGTTTGCTACATTAGTCCTATTTCTGCCATTTAAAAACTCTAAAATAGCAGAAAATTATGCAAAACATAATAAAAACAGTCTTAAAAGCAAACAAAAAGTCTCTGATACTTTGTTACAGCTGTTTTCTCCCCTCTCATTAGATGTTGCTTTCAAAAACTACCATCAATCAAGGCAAGCATTGACTGAAAATGCTAAATACACTGAATGACAGTGACATTTTATTTTCTAGGTGTAACATTTTTATTTATTGTTCCTAGTAAATTTCTTACTGGGTCAACTTCCTTTAATAAACAGCCCAAGTACTCTCTCTATCCTCAAGGCTGTAAGTTCAAGACTGAACTGATTTCACACTCAAGAAGTGCAAAGTAGTATTTAAATAGATTATAAGATTTATTATATAAGCAGTACGGTTATGATCAAGTAAAAGTAAATCTAACACAAAATTTTTTTGAACTTTGAGTACTAGTTCCCTTGATCTCAAAGCTGATTTTATATTAGAAGTAACCCTAACTGAACATAAACCCATTTTAAATTCAAACTGAAGTAGGTTCATTTACTTCACAGGATTCTGAAGCTCCAGAATCAAAGTATTTCCAGGTTTACCACCTCACATTAGTTCAGAAGTGTCACAGCCTCACCCTATTAGACCTGACAGTAACCACAGGAGAGGATAAAGAAGAAAAGTTAAGATTTTACAGCTGTTACATGTGACACAAATGGGAAACATTTCTATAGTATAGGGATCCTGTCAAAAGACAACATGCAAAGGATGACTACATCCTATAGCTGAAGATATGCCCCAAAAGATTTTCATTTATTTTTATTAGTTGGAGGCTAATTACTTTACAATATTGTAGTACCAAAAGATTTTTTTAAGTATTCCTGAAATTATACATCATGTATAGCATGACCATACTTCATCAATTTTTTTTTCAATTTTTATTTCTAATTTAATCTAATAGAAGATCTCTACCATAATAACTAATCATGTTAAAAAATAAATACCAATGGGCAAAGATGACGTTTATAGTCCACTAGGCTAAAGTGCAGAGAAGGCAATGGCACCCTACTCCAGTACTCTTGCCTGGAGAATCCCATGGATGGAAGAGCCTCGTAAGCTGCAGACCATGGGGTCGCTAAGAGTTAGACACGACTAAGCGACTTCACTTTCGCTTTTTACTTTCATGAATTGGAGAAGGAAATGGCAGCCCACTCCAGTATTCTTGCCTGGAGAATCCCAGGATGGGGGAGCCTGGTGGGCTGCCATCTATGGGGTCACACAGAGTCGGCCACGACTGAAGCGACTTAGCAGCAGCAGCAGCAGGCTAAAGCGAAAGACATCTGTATTACAGCATTTCAGTAATATAATTAACATTTATAAATAATAAAAACTCAGACTATGATAAAAATCACATTTTAATTGGAAACAAGCTTTATACTTAAATTCCAATGCTTCCTGCTGTAAACACAAAGGATGCAAACACTCACCATGTACATTGGGGACCCGCACAGCGTGGCAGCCATCATGTTACTATGCAAGTAACGAGCAAAACCAAAATCAGCTGTTTCACAAAATAAAAGGGAGAAAGTCAAATGATACCTTTGCTCACACATAACAGAGATCATATGATTCTTTAAGATACAAGCGGTCACAAAAGAACTATGAGAAACTAAAGCTTATTGACCTAGACTGTCCACCAAAGAAAGAAGTAGCCACCTCACTTTCAACTAGTTAAATAATGGTAGTAGCCACCAATGGCACAAGTCACTGCTCTGCCAGTTTTGTAACCAAGAAGGGAGTTCCACAATTTGCAAGAGAAAATGCCAATAACAGTAAATGATTCATTAATAAAGCTCTCATTAAATACCACCACCAGGTATAGAGTTTGAGCTGTTTTCATCCTCCTCCAGATACCAGATGTAAGATTTCTTAAAATACTGGTAAAAAGTTGCTTTTCCAAAAACCATGAGAACAGCTTTAAAAAAAAAATCTAGCATTATGAAGTGCTTCAAATAATCCTGAGAGTGCTGAAGTGTTAGTCGCTCAGTCATGTCCGACTCTTGGCGACCCCATAGACTGTATAGCCCGCCAGGCTCCTCTATCCATGGGATTCTCCAGGCAAGAATACAGGAGTGGGTAGCCATTTCCTTCACCAGGGGATCTTCCCCACCCAGGGATTGAACCCAGGTCTCCCACATTACAGGTAGATTCTTTACCATCTGAGCCATGTCTTCTTTGAGTGGGCTAAAAAAAACCCAAAACACCTTGCAAACAAGAAGCCTGAACTAAATGGTCTCTCAGATCCCTTAGGTTAAAATCCCATGAGCTATGAAGAATCAGGGTATTAATTTGCTGCCAGCAATGCAGTGTGTTAGCTTCCCTCTGACGAAGAGAAGCATCTCCTGCTGAGATTCCTACTCGGAGCCCTGGTGCAGGCCCGTCAGCCTTATCTGAAATTTAGCACCTGCTGTCAACAACGTAAAGGATCCCCACATCCAAATGGACTTCAGTGAACAGAACAAAAATCTTAAGTGTCTCAACAAAATTCATCCTTCTCACTGAACTAAAATTACCTAAGAATACTGAGTCTCAAAAGTGTTCTTTGAGTGAAACAACATAGCCATATACCTATTTTGATGCGAATACCACTGACACTGGACTTCCTGCGACTGGCGTAGGACAGCAGGATGTTCTGGGGCTTGAGGTCCCTGTGGATGATGCCCTTGCTGTGCAGAATGCGCATGGCAGCTGCGATCTGATGCAGAAACACTCTGATGGTGTCCTCGCTGAGTGTGCCCTTAGCTGGGAGAAAAGGTGTTCCATAAACACTTAAGCCTACAATATCAAGTCTCATCTGTGGGAGTAAGGAATGGGAATTTACTTTTTTTCATTGTTTTTACCGTAACAATTTAAGTCTATGAAGAGATATCAAATATCTCAAAAAATTTAATCAACCTGTTGTAAAGAGAACTGATTTATGTTCACAACTTCCATTCTCATCAGTGTCCCTTTATGGTTTTCTTTTCCCACTTTTACTAGGAAGAATGAGCATGACAACAGATGCTTAGCAAATGCGAGTCTCCTCCACAAGCCAAAAATAAATCCTCTTCACATCAAGTTCTTGGGATAAATGTCCATATTTAACCCCAAACACTACCTGAATACAAATTAAAAACAGGTGATATGCTTGGCTGGTGAGACTAAGACATTGCCCCCAACTGGACCTGTCATGGAGCTGTGGCCCACACCTGTCTCCTTTTCATCTCCCAGGGGCATCTCTCCTAACTAAAGACACCTGTAAGAAAGCCACATCTTCACTGCTACCAAGAGGTGGTGGGAACATGACTGGAGAGTAGTCACTATCCAGCAAACAGCCATGCTTTCATGTGCACACCAGATCATGCAACAGTTCACAGAGCCTGGTGTGGGGTCAGGCTGCCTTTGTCCAAATCCCAGTTCCTGCACTTATTAATCCCCACTGCACAGCCCTGGAAGTTGACCCCTCTGTGCCAACTCCTCATCTACAGAAAACTGAAAACAGACTAACCACATGGGGCTGTTGCAACACTCAAACAAGACAGCACATTTAATCATAAAGACTTAAGGAAAACGCCTGGCATGTAATAAGTACTCAAAGGTAAAGTGGAAAAAGTGTTAGTCACTCAGTTGGTCCAACTCTTTTGTGACCCCCCTGGATCACAGCCCACCAGGCTCCTCTGTCCACGGAATTCTCCAGGCAAGAATACTGGAGTGGGTTCCCATTTTCTTCCCCAGAGAATCTTCCCGACCAGGGATCAAATCTGGGTCTCCTGCACTGCAGGCAGATTATTTACCATCTGAGCCACCAGGGAAACAAGGTAGTCAGTACACAAATATGTATTTTATTACAATGGATCTAAAAGTCAAAAGTCCAATTCCTTGAATCTACATTAGGTATTTAATATCCGTGACCCCATTTTGACTTCTTTGGCTCAGATGGTAAAGAATCTGCCTGCAATGCAGGAGACCCGGGTTCAATCCCTAGGTTGACCCCATTTTAGAGTCTCTGTGAACATACTTCTGACCATAGAACTCTAGAACATGTTCTTTATAACCTTCTCTTATGCGCCTACGACTAAGAAAGACAGAAAAAACACTAATACACTGAACAAGTGAAATATTACTTTTAAAATCATTTTAATAAGTGACATTTTATGTCCTTAATATCTTCAACAGTGGAAACAGTGACAGACTTTATTTTTGGGGGCTCCAAAATCACTGCAGATGGTGACTGCAGCCATGGAACTAAAAGATGCTTGCTCCTTGGAAGAAAAGTTATAACCAACCTAGACAGCATATTAAAAAGCAGAGACATTACTTTGTCAACAAAGGTCCACCTAGTCAAAGCTATGGTTTTTCCAGTAGTCATGTATGGATGTGAGAGTTGGACTATAAAGAAAGCTGAGCGCCAAAGAATTGATGCTTTTGAACTATGGTGTTGGAGAGGACTCTTGAGAGTCCCTTGGACTGCAAGGAGATCCAACTAGTTCATTCTAAAGGAAATCAGTCCTGAATATTCCTTGGAAGGACTGATGCTGAAGCTGAAACTCCAATACTTTGGCCACCTGATGCGAAGAACTGACTCATTTGAAAAGACCCTGATGCTGGGAAAGACTGAAGGCAGGAGAAGGGGACGACAGAGGATGAGATGGTTGGATGGCATCACCAACTCAATGGACATGAGTTTGAGTAAACTCCAGGAGTTGGTGATGGACAGGGAGGCCTGGTGTGCTGCAGTCCATGGGGTCGCAAAGAGTTGGACACAACTGAGCGACTGAACTGAACTGAGTATCTTCAAATCAACTAAATCCCCATGGTTTAAAAATTATCAAATACTTTCTTCTGAGAGCTATTTTCATCTGCTTTTAAAAATTCTTTGGAGTTCTTTTCCTCGTGCTATTAAAAAGAAAAATCCAAATGCACTATAACACACAAAAAGTGAAAGGTTCCCTGCTCCCCTCCCTGGAGATGAATGAACACTGTTAAACTCTGGAGTACGTTCTCCCGGTTCTCCCAGCTCTACTGATACTTTCCTGCAGATGGACGTGACGATGACTGCACATTAGCGGGAGGGTCAAATCAACAATTGGAGCTTTACTGCTGTAACATTTTAAATTACACTGAAGCAATGAAAATGGACGGTACCATTTTTTCCATCTCATTCATTTACATTTTAATTTTAGGGCTTAGAAAACTTTTGCCACTGTAAATGACTGCAGCTGCTTAGAACGTGTATCTTTGCCCCATGACACACAAAACTTTATCTGATTCAGAGACCAAATTCTAACACTGTTTCTGTGCAGAAAAATTAATGATCTCATTTAGGCTGTTTCTGGGCACAAACTACAGTAGAAATTCACGTATTTCTATGAACACGGAATGCCCACTCTCAACACAATCCCATAAACTGAAATTCTCTTGGTAAAAGCTTAACATTTTAAAAGCACAGCCAACATGAAAACTCTCAGATGGATGAACTCCTGAGCAGTTGGCCCTGACACGGCAGACTCAGCCATGGCTGCCAAACTGAACGTATCTGCTAGAAATAATGTTAAAAGTACAACTTACCAATTACTTCAAAATTTCCCTTATTTTAACTTGCAGTCAATAGAATTTGTTTTTTATCTTTTGAAGATGTGAAAGGCACTTTATTTATCAAAGCAAATACAAGAACTAAATGGGTGTCTTGTGATTTAATGGCATTATGTGCTCCAGACCTCTGACTGACAGATCTTCTTAATCAGTGCATCCCAACAGAACTATAATGTGAGCCTTATACATACCTTAACATCTCCTAGTAGCCACATTTTCAAACATGAAAAGAAACTGGTGAAATAATATTTAACCTAGTATTTCCAAAATATCATTTCAACCTATAATCAACATTAAAAATCTTGATATAATCACTCTTTCTTTCAAAACGCAACGTGTGTTGCACATCACAGCACACCTTTCAATAGCTCAACAGCCCTATGTGGTCAGTGGCTACTGTAGTGGACAGTACATCTCTAGACAATGCCTTGAGGACCTAAGTTATTCGACACGTCTCTTCAAGTGGTAGAGAGGGGAGAGGTTAAGTATGACCAGAATCACACAGCAATTAAGTGACATAACAAAGGAACTACCGCAAACCAGCCTGCCTGTCTGACTCCAACATTCAGGTAAGCTCTTCATTGATCTGGAATATCCAAAGCAGAGTTCAACATCACATACAGACTGCTGAGGAAGCTAACAAATCTGCTACGGCAGCATCAGCACGTATGTCAGCCCAGAGGCTTTCTGTTAGAAAAGGACACTGATATTCCGACAAGGAAGTGAAATAGCTAAGTGTCCCTCAGCCTGACCCCGGAGAAAGGGGCTTTTACCTGGATGGATAAGAAGTCAAAGATCTCAAGATTCAGAGGTTAACAGAAGGTAAAAGCAAGGTGTCTTCTAGCTTCAACTCCTCTCCTCCAATAGAGAAAAAAGTGCCCATCTCTGAATTTTATCAACTAGCAAATGACTTTTTGAAAAATCTTTACCAAACTGACATAATTTGAGAGAATCTCAGGAAAAATACAAAAATCACACATGGACTAACCTCCCAAGTTCAGAATAATGGCGGTCTCTCAGTGGGAGGGACTGGAGTAGGACTACAGAAGGGCCCACAGGAGCTTCAATTGTATTTAGAATTTCTTTAACTATGGGGAGCAGGAGAAATACTTGTGTTCTATATGTTATTTCTGCATGGCTTTCGAAATCTCAGCAATATTTTATATTTTAAAGATTTTTAAATCTCATTTTTAATTGTTCCTTGTTTATCTTAACATTTAGAATACATTGCTTCTCTTCTGTAAACTGCCCACACCGTTTGTGAGTGTATCTACTGATGTCTTAGTGCTTTTACCATCAATTGCCATGACCTAGTTCTAGGCTGAGAGATGAACTTTTTACTACTTTTTTGTTTGTCTGTTTTGCCTATTTCCCTATATCTTCAAGGGTGAACAAGTAGGTGCTGACTTCATCTAATGTCCTTTAAAAAGCACTTTGGAGGACACAATTTGATCTGAACACGAACACACTTTATATATGGAATTTCAAGCAACATCTAGTACTAAAACCTTACCTCTATGCCACAAAATAATGTCACGGTTACCCTGAATCCCTTACGACATCTTTTTAAATTTACAAGTAACATTCATGTTAATAAACACATCCTAGGATACATTCTCCCACTATTATTTTTTTTTTTTGAAGGAAATGAAAGAGACTAAAGGTTCACTGCCAGCCCCCAACTAGAATCCTTTGAAGAGAAATTTTGTTGGTTTTTCTCTGATGGTGAGAGGCCTGACCTCTCAAACTGTCAGAGAAAGCCACACATAAACAAGTACTTATATACAAGTAAAGGAGTAAAACCACAACACACAACAGTCAGTCAGCAAAGCAACCATAATTAAACATACACAAATAATTACTGAATGTTTCTATACATGTACAGAAAACAAGGGTAGCATATTTCAGAAGTAAATGAAGATTAAACACACTATAGTACTATACTGACCCCTGACAAAGTCAAAAAATTACCTTGCAAATAATCTGCCAGGTCTCCACCATTGCAATACTGATATACAAAACAAAAAGTAATTAAAATAAGACACTGATTCAAGATTAATTCAATTCATTATCAGCTAACTTTTTTTTTTTTTAACTTGGCTACACGGCATATAGTATCTTAGTTCCCTCACCAGGGATCGAACCCACATCCCCTGCATTGGAAGCTTGGAGTCTTAACCACTGGATCACCATGCAAGTCCTATCAGTTAATTTTAATTAAAAATACATTTGTAATAATATAAATCCAGTCCCCCAAAAATTATACTCATAGAATCAACATTTTAAAATTTTATATTCCTTATAAAATAGAACCTAAATCACTGAAACTTTATTAATTCAAATTTCAAATAACCTACTGTCAATTTTAAGGTATGCATTATCAATAGAAAAAAATTAAAAAGAAACCTGGATACTACCTACCTCCATCACCAGAAACACAGAGTTGGGTAATTCCTGAAAAGTAAACATATTATACATTGTCTAGATTAGAGAAAAAATTAAGCAAAAATTTTAAAATAATGATTGTTAATAGTATATGTATTCATTTTAAAGAAGTAAAATGAAATCACAAAATCCATTAGAAACTGAAATTTAAAATCCCCTAAACACTGACATAAGCATCTCAGCTTCAATGACACTAATGGCTAATGTAGTCATCAAGAAGTTCAAGTCTATTCACAGAAAGAACTAAAGGAAGACCAACACTAAACGTGCAGTCTCAATTCTGGAACACATGGTCTGGGATGCTTCGTCCTATTGGCCCACAAACACCTAAAGGAAGCATGTACTTGCTGGGATTCTTAACTGTAATATAATACATTTCCACCTTTTTGCTTAATTATCTTCACCTCTCCAGCTGGCCAATGTTTACATCTGGTATGTAATCCCATACCCTTCTCCTACTCATACAATGAGAAGCTAAACATACACACACAAACACACTTTACTTTGAAAAAATGGGATATCATATATAAATGTCTGAATCTTGCTTTTCTCACTCAATAATATACCAAAGAAATCCATCTAAGTCAAATGCATATGCACAAGTCACCGTATGACTGTATCGCCATTTAAGCTGTTTCCTACCAAGGAACATCATTTGTTTCCAGTCTGGGCCATTATAAGCAAAGCTGTATTGTTTCTTGGACATACATCCTAGTTCTCAGGCTTTTATGGCCCTCAGATAGATGTCCAGGATTATGGGTTGTTTAGTCAAGGATGTGCAGCTCTAACAGTGGCAGATACTTCTCACTGACAGACTTTTTAACTCCCTACTATAAACAAGACACTGGTCCAGGCCCCGAGGGTACAGCAGTAAAACAGCAGAGTTCTGAATATCCTGTTCTCCCCAATCTTTAATTCTAAGAAGGGAGGGTCAGGAGCAAGTCAACAAACAAAAGAAATAAGAAGACAGAGCATGGTGAAGATAACAGGTGCTTTGGGGAAGGAGGAGAAACAGGGTTGGGGAGGGGACTGCAATTCCATTTAGGGTGGCTAAAGAAAGCTCCCTGAAAACATAACATTTGAGTGAAGACATAAGGAAGGTTGAGGTGTACCTGTGCAGAACACAGACACAGCGATCCATCTGCACATATAATCTCCCTGCAGGAAGGAGGTCCTCAGCACAAGGGAAAGGCGGAAGTGGCCAGGAACCACAGGAGGCCCAAGTAGCCATAACAGAAGCAGCAACACGCAGAGAAGGGGAAACTGGGGATAGCGGGGTTTGTCTTTCACTCACAAAAACAGGAGCCCCTGCAGGACCCATACAGAGAAAGAACACACCCTGACCTGCATTACCGGGAGTACTTGGGCTGCAATGCTCAGACTCTTCCTCAGGGTATGGAGGCAAAGTATCATTACACAGCACTCCAAAAATCAATCTAAAGACTGACATTTGTACCAGTGACACATCTCCTCCCCAATCACACTAGTAAGAATTACTGCACTTCCTACTTTTGCAAATAGGAAGGGTGAGAAGTGACATCTGTCACCTTGATTTACCTTTTTCTACTTGTTTATGAAAATTTCATCCATTTATGGCTGTCAGTATTATCTGACATATAAGTTTTAAAAAATTTTTATGTCCCTACTTTTATGGCTTCTGAGTTTATCTTGATTTAAAACACCTCTCTAGGGACTTTCCTGGTAGTCCAGTGGTTGGCAGTCCTCCTGCCAATGAGATGGACACAGGTTTGATCTCTGGTCTGGGAGGAGCCCATGTGCTGCGGAGCGACTGAACCCTTGCACACAACTACTGAGCCTGTGCTCAGCAACAAGAGAAGCCACCACAGGGAGGCCTGTGCGCTGCAATGAAGGTTCAGCACAGCCAAAAGCAAAAATAAATAAAATACCTTTCTAGCTCTTAGATTACATATAGTCATATAAATATTATTCTAAGATCATTACAGCTTATTTTATATATTTAAGCCTTTAAGTCATTGAAAATTATTTTGGAAAAATGATGAGGACAGATGTCTCAGTTTGCCAGCACCATGTACTGAATGAATCTCTTTTTCACCATACTAAAAATTAACAAGAGGTAGACATTTCCAGACCATTGACATTCATGCAGAGAAGTATTCCCAGATGACAATACTTACCTCATGCCCAAAATACTCAAAGATATGTATCTTTCAAAAGCAGTCGTAATATCACCCTCCAAACGGCTTTGCACCGTCCTTGGACTAGAGATCCATCCCATGTGGGCCCTCCACCCTCCCTGCATCACCCAGCACTCCCTCCACCCCCAGCACTCCTGCCACATCCCTTCTTCCAGGTCCTCACTCTTGTCTTTCCTGTCGGCTCCTCAGAGGCTGCATCTGCGTTGGAAGCTGACATGCGACTTCCAGCCCAGCCTCCTCCCACTGTATTACATGATTATAGATTCATATATGCATTTAGAAAACTCTAAAACAAATATAACAGTGGTTATCTCTGCGAAGTGCCATATCTTTTCTAATTTATTCATTTTGATAATGTTGGAATATTTAAACTGTGAGTGAGTGAAAGTCGCTCAGTTGTGTCTGACTCTTGGCGACCCCATAGACTACACAGTCCATGGAATTCTCCAGGCCAGAATGCTGGATCTTCCCAACCCAGGGATAGAACTCAGGTATTTAGATTCTTTACCAGCTGAGCCACCAGGGAAGCCCCATTCAAACTGTGGGCATATATTACTTTTGTAATTAGGGAAAATGTGTTTAAGTGTCATCTAAAATGAAACCTGAGCACTACAATATCAAAAGTTTTCAGTTCATCACAGTGCACGTAAGTCTGAGGTAGACCTCCACAAGTGGCGGCCAGTGTGAACAGTGCTCGTCTCCAGTGGATAAAATGACTGCACCCGCCTCTGCACCCCATACCCTGTACCCCTGATCAGAATCCAGCGAGCAAATCTAAACTCTGTCTACTCAACAGCCAAGCACTCAAGACTATATTCATCTGACTAAGAACTTCTGAAGTCTATTTTTATAAATTAATTCCAGGAGTACACAATGCACAAAACAGTAAACATTTCATTTCTCAGCAGTCACCTTGATATTTCCAATTGTTCCACAGTTATGGTTTCTGGAACATGTTCTCCCTAATGATATCTCATTCTGCAGCCAAAGTCAGTACTTTAAAATATTCTTCATTCCGACAGACAAAAATCTTAACTACACTCTCCACCCTGAAAGCAAAATCGACTCTGAAATTGACAGCGTTTTCTGTACCTCTCAAGAGAGGGAATGAAGAGTTAATATTACTTAATTTTTACACAAGGCACTGACTTGTACCTCGTGGTGCCCTCTATCTACAGAGACTCAGACAACTACACAAACAGCTCTGAGGAGAACCAGCATTTCAATAGGGATTGTGACATCAGATTAGTCTTGACTTTAACCGTTTTCCCCCTTTCTTTCTAGGCTGCTTTGAATTTCTCAAATGAAGGAATCAATTATATCTATTTAAATAGGTAATAAAATATACCCACAGAGTATACATGTTCTGTATATGGAATTTGTTGTATTTTTGGAGATCACACACTGACATCAAAAACTTCAAACCTGTTCATGCTACTTGTTCCAGTAATTCCAATTCTAGAAACTGAACTCACAAGACATAATCAGATATCTTCGGAAGGTATGTATTATCCTTGGAGCATTTTTTTGTAATGGGAAAAACCTAAACATCTTATAACTTGGGTCCAGTTAAATAAATACTTTGTTGTATGATATGACTACATGAAAAATGACTCTGTTTTTTAAAGGACATATAGCCCACCAAAATTAAGCACACTGACAGCAAGGACTGTTTTACTCACAGCTTTGTTCCTAGCACTCAGAAACGCCTGGCAAACAGCACCTCACCTCATCGAACCTCACAAAATGACTGAATTTGAGTAATGCAAGTGTATAGAGAAATGGTTTTAGCTAGAAATATATATAGCAGAATCACATAACACGCTCATTTACTTCCTGGAATTCCACTGTCCAGACTAAGGAAACAAGAGAACAGAGTAATGTCCATCAAGCACCCTGGGTCGGCTGTGGAAGGAGTGGAGGGAAAAGCTGAATGCACTGCCCCTCAGGATCAGACCCCTGGAGTTCCTGCCAGGTGAATACCACTAGCAAGTGTGATTCTAGGATCCAAGGATTTTAAAACACAATATGGCCCCTAAATACAAGCCGACTACTTGCTCTGGTGCTCCACCCAATAAGCAGGAATTTTCTCTAAACTTGGGCTTTTGAAAAGGATTTCCAAGGGTGATTTTGACTATACAGAAATATTGCTTAGAACGTAACTTCAGAATCCAGCCTTCCCAACCTCCAAATATAATGCGACTCTACTGTATGCCATGGCAATCAACATAAACAAATCCAGGTGATTAATCTGCAGAGTTTCCCTGTTATCATGCTATGTATTGTCTAATATCACCACTATTAGCAAATATTGCTTTTGCAATAAGAAAAAAAGCTCTAGTTGATTTTTCAATAGCCCAAAATAGTCCTTTCTACATTCATCACAGAAATGCCAGATCTGGCATCAGTATTTCTCTACTTGACCTAAAACAACACTATTGTAGCATGTAGCATATTATCATTTGTCAGTAAGTTTACTTATGCAACACATTATTTATCTTTTTGCCCTATGCTGTTTTACACAAATTCTTAATAAACACACAACTCAAGCTATATATCTTTTCAACAATAAGGCAAATTTTCTATTTCTATGATGACATTTGAATTTGTATGAAATAGAAAAAATTTCTATTAAGTTATTAACAACATACATATATTTCTTTGAAAATTAAAAATAAGGTACCTGAACATCATAGAGTGCTACAATGTTTTCATGCTGAAGTTCCTGTTAAGAAAATTGAGAATTCAAAATATTTGTATTTATTCTAAGAATTGTAATATTTCAATATGCAAATAAAATTAAGTATATACACACATTTATATCTATCTATACTACTTCTAGTATACCACACTTTTGTTACTAGTTATAACAATTCAATCTAACGAAGAATAACAAGAAAAGTGCCTGATCAAACTTTACTTGGGACTTAAATATTTTTTCACTGTCCTAATTCATTCTCATTTACAAAATAAAGGTCAGAGTCAGTATGACCACATACTTTACTGCTAGTCTTTTAGATTTAATACAAAATTTCTAACAAGAAAGGCCTAAAATTCCAAACTGCTTTTAGAAAGCATGATTTGCCTAAAAGAAAACAAAGTAAAATTCAACAAGCTGTAATTCTTACCCAAGAGCTGTCCACAGAATAGCAGTTCTGATGAATGTTAGATGAAGGTTACATGTTTATATTACTTTGGGATTAAACACACCTAAACCTATTTCTTCACGGCATAATTTTTTCAAATTTCTTTATAATGAATCAAGTGCTTTGTGACTCTCCAAGAAGTATTTAGTAAACATGACTTTCCACATTTGTTTGACCATGGACTCCTTTCTCCCCCTCAAAGCATCCCACCTGGATAATTCTGCTTATAAGTGACCTAAAAAGACAACTTCCAAGGAAAATAACTTTGCTCAATTTATAAGCAAAATAGATTACAAATGCCCCTAGTTCTCTAAAAAATATTTAACTGTAACAAGAAAGGAATCAACAGAAGAGAGAAATAATGTGTAAGAGAGGCCTGTGTGTGGTGGTAGTCATTCATTCGTATCCAACTCCATGCAACCCCATGGACTGTAGCCAGCCAGGCTTCTCTGTCCATGGGATTCTCCAGGCAAGAATACAGGAGTGGATTGCCATGATCTCCTCCAGGGGTTCTTCCCCACCCAGGAAGTGAACCTGGGTCTCCTGCACAGGAGGCAGATTCTTTACCATCTGAGCCACAAAAGAAGCCTCCAAGAGATGCCTGCCTCTTCTCAAAGGACAACTCAATAACTAAGGGAAAAGAATGATGAGAAGCTAAACTCAGTTTTCATCTAATCCCTCTAAGCACTGGCCAAGAGCCACAAACATCTATTCTTAAAAACAGTTTGCAAGTACTCAATGTTTCAAAAAACTGAGCATGAAAAAATGAGAGCAACAGGTGAACATTCTCAAACTTGGGGTCAACTACCCAAACTGGAAAGGATGTCATCTTGTGTTCATTTAAGTTTTAATCTAGTATATCTAACATGAAATACCCCATAAAGAAACATACCTTTAAGATTTTAATTTCCTTCCCAAGCAGTATTTGTGATTTTGACAGGTTCTTTTTATTAATACTTTTAATAGCTACCTCCCAATCAGTTTTCTGGAAAGGAAAAACAATTACTTCTGAAAATTATTCCACAGAAACAACTGAAGAGAAACAAAGAAAAAAGAATCTATAAGCATAAAGATGTTTTTAGCAAATTCATGTAACAGCACTAGGAAAAACAGAACCCAAATTTCTAACAGGAAAATGATTTTACAAAGGTGTAGCAAGCTAATGTCCCACAAGACAGCCAGTAAAAATAAATATGAAGCCTCCGTAGTAACTAGCAATAAGTGGAAAAAAAAAAAAAGACACACTTTATTTACAACTACTTAAAAGTTATGGAGGATAAACTGGGAGATAGTTGAGTTAACCGAAAATAGGATTTGACAGCTAGGCAGAATTACACGTTTTCGCTTTTTTTTTTTTTTTCCTTGAGTTTTAAGCTATTCAAACGATAAAGGAAAACTCGGTAGTATTGTATTTACTACTTTACAGGCTGAGCAACCAGGCCAGCCCCCTTCAGACCTGCCCCTTGGCCCAAACTCTCTTAGGATTATTTCCACTCTTGAGGTGCCTTTCCGAATTCTTTAGATTCTAAAACCTGCTGGGAGCCTGTTTTCCAAACAGCATAAACTTTAAAAGAAAAAAAAAAGCTGAACCCGCTCTCGGGTCGATTTGGGTCTCCCCGCCTCACTCCCGGCCGTCCGCCCAGCCCAGCCCAGGAACGGAGGTGGGTGGGCGGTCGGGGCTCCGCGCGGGGAAACGCGACACCGAGTTGGGGAAGCCCGGGGCTCGCGGGCCACCTGCCCATTTTCCACTAGGTCTGCAATTCTCCGCCACTGTGGAGGGTCCGAGCTCGACCGACCGAGCCTTCGTGCCGCCCCGGCCACAGCCTCACAGCCGCCGCGGCCCCGCCTCAGGCGGGGCTCACCTGGCGGTGCCGCCCCCGGAAGACCACGGCGAAGGCCCCGTGTCCCACGAGGTCCCGCTTGCTGTACTCGAAGTCGCCCACCACCTCCATGGCCGCGCCCCGGGGTAGGCGCGGGCGGGCGGTGATCAGCACCGCGGGCCCGCCGGCCCCGAGCGCGCCCGCTGGCCGCCGAGCTGGGGCAGCCGCGGCCCCGGGCCTGGGCGGGCGTTCATGCCGAGAGGCCGGGCAGAAACGGGGAAGCGCCGCACGGGGCCGGGGTCAGCGAGGCCTGGCCCGGCCCCTGCCGCTCCTCATGCCGGCCGCCGCCGGCCGCTGACTCCCTGACGAAGCGGGCTCCCTGAGGAAGCGGACTCGGCGCTGCCAAGCAGGGGCGGCGCCGTCGTCGTCACTGGGCGCTCCCGGGGCCGCGCGAAGGCCGGGGAGAGGTGCGGGCCCCGGCGCCCCCCATCCCCGCCCGTCTGCGCCTCGTTCTCTCCGAGGGTGCGGCTCCGCCCGGCCGCCGCCCTTCGCGGGCCTGGCCTTGTGCCCTCACCGCCCTCCCCCCCTAAGAAGCCGCACGCGCGCGCCGGCCGCTCCGCGCCGACTGCCGACCCTCCGCGACGTCAGCGCTTCTTGTAGGCCGCAGCGCGCGGCGCGGCGGACGCGCTACCTCCGCCGGGAAAATGAGTGCCCAGCTGCCGTTGGAGGCGGGATGGAGCGCGCGAGCCGGCGGCGCCCAGGGCTGGACTCGCGGGGAGGCGGGCTTCCAGGAAGGGGCAGCAGGAGAGATAGGGGCATCCCTGTGCAGTGTGGACTCCGCGGATGCGATGAGGGCAAAGGAGCATCTCTTGTATCTAGGCATTTCCGCGCCGTGCGAAACCAGAGGCCTCGCCGCCAAGCCCCCACCCTTTTGCATTTACTGCTCAGGGCCCCTCATGAGTGTGTAGGTCAGGGATCCTGCATCTTCTGCGGTCGCTTTGCTTCTGTGAGGAACTGATGACAGCTCAGGGCCGTCTTCCTCGAAAAATAAATGCTGATGCTCGCAGACTCGGTTTTGCTTGTTTTCAAGGCTCTAGTGAGAAACTTTGCTTCCCAGCCTCAGGTGTCCTGCAGCGTGGCCTCCGGCTTCCTTTGAATGGCCTAAAAGAGTTTTCTTTCCTACCAGCTCATTAACAGTTCAAGTGACAAGGAACTTACTGTCACCTTTCCCTCAGAGAGGTGTCTACTGAAATCATGTTTTAAACCACGTGCTTGAAAACGTCAGAAATCCCAGGTCCCATAATGGGCTGCATGTTCACTTGTTTAGCATATCTGTTCTCAAGTCATCTCTCACTTCCGGAGTTACATTTCCCACCGAAAGCCCTTTCCTGAACACTGATCTCTGAAGGCTGATCAAGGACCCTCAGGGCATCCAACCTTGTGGCAGCCTGGGAAATCTCCAGAGAGGAACCGGTCCCTTCCTCTAATCCTTAAAATGTGAGGTCTTGGGTTTATGCTCCCAACTGTGCACACCTGTCTAATTCCCTCCCTTCGTTAGAGTCTGGCCCAGGTGAGTGTTGGAGCCTGTATAAGTCTGCAACCTTCAAAAATTAAGAGCAGGGATTTCCCTAGTGGTCCAGTGGTTGGGAATCCACCTACCCATGTGTGGGGAGAGTCAGATTTGATCCCTGGTCCAGGAAGATTCCATATGCCACACGGAAAGCTGGGCCCATGTGCTGCAACCACTGAAACCCGTGCACCTAAAGCCCGTGCTCCGCAACAAGAAAAGCCCCTACACCGCAACTAGAGAAATCCCTCGCACAGCAGCCAAGACCCAGTGAAGCCATACATAAAAAAATTTTTAAATGAGGATCAAATGAAGCAAATTTGCACATAAACACAAAAATTCATTTGGGGATGATTCCTTACCTCTTTGAAAGAGTCCCTGTCTTCTTTTCTCTTTAAACATGAGTATTTAAATGAGTCAATGACCCAAAACCCATTGAGAAGTAGTTCTCCAGGATGTGTATATTATGGGTTGTAGGCCCCCGAACCAGCTACTTCAACTCGCCTGCCTAGGTTTCCTCGTTTGTAAAAGGAAGCTATAACATCAAACATGTACCTTCACTGGGTGGTTAAGAGGATTAAAGGACTGATGCTGAAAGAGCCTGGAACAGTACGTGGCTCTGCAAAGCACCACTTGATGTGTGTGGACAGGGAATGTGAAGGACAGGGAAACCTGGTGTGCTACAGTCCATAGGATCATAAAGAGTAGGACACAACTAGCAACTGAACAACAAGAAGTATGTGTGGGGTAAGTAAAAGAAGTGAGATCAAACCTGGTCATAGGTGACAATTCCTCCCCCCAAGCCCTGTGCTGGAGTCACCCCCTTCCCTCCTCTGGCCATGCCCCAGGTGGTGCTCAGGTGAACAGAATCCAAGCTTGGCAGTTCTAGCTTTTATTCTTTTATCAGTGGATCATTACACCTGTGTAAGAGCTGGTTCTCTAACAGCCCCCTGGAGAATTCACTTCCTATAAACTTTCTGTGCAGAAGCAGTGGGTGTAAAATTTTTGGACATCAGGGAAGTCACGAGCAGAACTAACACCCCAGGACTAAGGCTGGCAGCCTTTCCCATGAAGTACCTGGCCATGGCCAACATCCCAGGGAGCAGAGCAGGAGCTGTCCAGGTTGTCCTGAGGCACCGAAGCTGCTAGTTTCGGGGTCTGTCCGCCGAGGTATCTTTTTTTTTTTTTTTTTTTTCGCCGAGGTATCTTTTTTTTTTTTTTCCACCGAGGTGTCTTGTGGGGCCCTCAGTACCCTCCAGGAGCAGTGCTTCAACCTTCCTGCTGGTCGCCTCACCATCCAGACGAGGACAGGTGTATCCTCTGCCCGCTGAGCCTGTGCACGAGACAGAAGTCATAACACGGCCCTGTTCACGAGGCTGCATCCCCTAGGAGTCGAAGGTAATTGAAGCTAATAACTAATACACAACTTCGAGCTGTTTACTTTTTAATGTCATTAAAATTACATCCCCGCAGTAGGACATTATAGAGCCGTCCTAAGCCACCAGGGGCCCTAAATTTAGACCTGCATCCCCTCCTGTACCCATAGGCTAAGCACAGGCCCTGGGAACACATCGTTGCTTTAAAAAATATGCAGCTTTTACAGAAGGATTTCTGACTTTGAGGCTCACTCCTGAGGGGAAGTGGCGGTGGGGAGCACTGGGGTGGGGGACCTTTGCTAAGGGGATGTCTAGTTAGGACTACGTCAGTAAGCACATACGCCAAATGAGATAAAGCAAGCACACACACACACGCAAAAGAGGAATGGAGATAAAGACACAGGTGTGGCTCTCGGGTTCCCAGTGGATTAGGGACTGGAAGAGGTGTCTGCTTCTTTGTTCTTTCCACATCAAGGCAGGAGGACGGAGAACTGGAAGCCACCGGTCTCAAACCCAAGTTCTTAAGGAAGGGATTCTGATGGCCCCACTCAGGAGAGGTGCACTGAGCAATCATCTCAAGATAGGGTCTAGGGTTGAGGGAGGCAGGTCGAGTTGTACAAGCCTGCCGGAGCCAGCAGAAGAGTGCAGATCCCAAGACTTACCCCAAAAGCAGGGGCGAGTGGGCAACCCAGGAAGGGTGACCAGGAATCAGATTTAGGCTTTATTCAGGAATGCCCGCAAGGAAGATTTTGACTTTACTTCTGAAATCACTCAAAGTTGCCAATCTGATTCACTGTCATTGTTTTTTGTCCTACTAACCGTGTGTGTGTGTGTGTGTGTGTGTGTGTGTGTGTAAACATGCCTGTTGACACTATTGAAATGTTTCACTTTGTATACTGTGTAATAATAACTGCAGCAAGAGGTAAGATCACTTGCTAATATAAATTCTCACATAAACTGAGCTTCTCAGCCAAACACTGTATGATGTTGTGATGGTGAAAGTGTTCCTGGGACAAGTAAGTTTGACAAGCATTCACAACCCCATCTCTTGGCAGGGAGGCATCCTGAGATTAGGAGAATCACCCATTTATTATTATCTTCAAATCACATCATGGCTGTTTGCTTTTATTTTGGTTCCATTGTCTCTACTTCGATCCTATAGCTGATGCTTAGAAATTCTTGGGACTGCTAATGCACTGAGCTATGATGTTTATACATGTACAGTTTTATAGAAAAATATGGAGATAAGCACATAAAGTGAAGAGACCACAAACTTTGGATGTATTTCTTAAAGCTTTCAGGAAATATCATAACTACAAATCTTCTGAAATGACATCAAAAATAGACTCCAGTCAGGAATTTTCTTATACTGTGATTGCAGGGCAACAGCAAGGAGCATCTTTCTATGTTATGCATGAATCAGTATTTCTAGGACTTCCCTGGTGGTACAGTGGATAAGAATCTGCCTGCCAATGCAGGGGACACATGTTCAATCCCTGGTCCGGGAAGATTCCACATACCAAGGGGCAACTGAGCCGATGTGCCACAATTACTGAAACCTGCACGTGCCCATGCACTGCAACAAGAGAAGCCACTGCAATGAGAAACCAGCATACTGCTATGAAGAGTAGTCCCTATTGCCACAACTAGAGAAAGACCACGCTCAGGAGACTGAGTACAGCCAACAATAAAACAAAGTAAATAATTTTAAAATTTCATTTCTAAAATGAAAAACAATTTGATTATTTCAGCCCAAAATAGAGCAGCTTATTTTCACTATTGCCATAACTGTTAGACCCAAAGAGCGCTTAAAACTTGAACCATTAAAAGTTAAAATGCTAAGCATATATGTCACAGGAATGGCCATAATGTCCTGTTAATGGTTATGGCTGAAATAAAAATGAAGAATATTTTCAGGGAATGCCTTGGCAGTCCAATGGTTAGGACTCAGTGATTTCACTGCTGAGGGTGCAGGTTCAATCCTTGGTTAGGGAACTAAGATTCTACAAGTTCTGTGGCATGGCCATAAGAAAATAAAAAGGTTTTTTTTTAATTAAAAAAACATTTAAGAATATATTTATATATCACAAGGATAAATTTCAGGGAATATCACGAGTCCATTGCCAAATAAAACATCTGAAGTATTAAAACTCCTAAGGGAAGTATCTGATTGATGTGATGATATAGAAAATGAAAATATTTTAATTTTAAAACAATTTTATTCAAAAACTTAAACAGAATCTATTGGGTGGTTTTAAAAGAATAGTACATCTTCAACCATGATGGATTTACTAAAACTTTAGACAAGAAGAAGATCAATATCAGTGTGTCATTACAGCCTATTTTTTTGCTCCCTGTTGTAAATTACATGCCTACTGAAATGAGAAAACAGCTGAACCCGCTGGGTTCTCCAGAAACAGACTCTGATCTGGGGTTGGGATGGAGATGCTCATTAGAGATGGACATCAGTGACAGGAGGGGCAGGAACAGACAGGACACCAATAACCAGCGACCAGCATCACAGTGATGCTGGCTTGACCATGCCTGGGCCACCCCAGCTGAACGCTCTGGAGTTGAGCCCAAATGCCCAGCTCACTCATCACCTTCTGGGGCTGCCCTGGAGGGCATGGCCCTGGGCAGCTGGGCTGCTCCAGCTGAGGCCTTGGACCAGCAGGGGAGAGATGGGGGCCAACTGTCCTTCCCCAGCAGGGCAGGTCCTTCCTCCCAGAGGAGTCTGGGCATCGTGTCTCAGGTGACCATAGGTTACAACTTCAGAACACTTGTGAGTCAGGCTGTAAGACCTCCACCATTAACGACAACAAAGTCTATTGTTGCACAGACAAGCATTTTTGTTTTGCTTGTTCTGTTTTTAAAGAAAAGCACAGTTTTTCTTGGAAATGTTCAGAGCCCGCTGCTGTGCTCCCATTCTTCCATCAGTCTGTCCAAACACCCCTAGCTGCTGGGGTGGACCTCGGGCAGGCTTCCCTACTGAGCTTCCAGAGGTTGATTGCAGAGCTACTCCCAGGTCCAGCCACAGATTAAGCAATAAGATACTATTTACTAAGTCCTTCAGCCTCATCCCTGAACTTGGGCAGGATGAAGAGTTCAGAGAGGGTTGGAGGAGACAGAAAACAAACCCAGGTCCCCCGAGCCCACCACGTGGCCAAGATCTCCTGAGGGAACCCAGGGCTGGAGGCCAAACCGCAAGAGGGGCGTGTTCCTGGAAGGTTCCCTGTTCTGGGCAGGGTGAGAGCTGTGCTGTGTGTGTATTTATGGGAGCAGGGCTGGGCTCTGGGGGGCCCACTGCTACTTTGGTTCATTCACATCTTCAAGGAGTCTTTCTTCCCTCTGCAGGCTCATCTCGCTGGAGTTTGGTTCCCCAGCGCTGATTACTGGTCCTCTCCTGGACCACTCCCCTCAGGAACGCACCTGCCCGCTGTCAATCATGGTTAGCTCCTCCTTCGACAGCGCTCACCCATCTGTCCCCCACCGCACAGACGGCACACAAGGGGCCTCCTCACTCAGTAACTTAAGGCCCTACCTCAAGGCCAGGCCCTTCCTCCCATGGACGGAGCCGGACAGGGATGGGGAAAGGGTGGGGGCGGGGTGACCGGGCCAAAGGCCTGCAATCCTCAAAAAAAACTCCTTCAAAGGAGTCTCAAACAGCCAGCCAAAGGCCCAAAACATTTCCAGCCACCTCATTTGTCTCTCTGGACAATGGGCCGGCCATCCTCCACCATCTCCTCTTCCTTAACAGTCCAGGAGTGTGGCTCTGAGTTTGGGTTCAGGCTGGGTACAGCCCACATCTGAAGTGGTGACTCTGTCTCCAGCTTCAACCTCATCAAGCCAAAAAAAAAAAAATTAAAAAAAGAAAAAAGGATGAAAATTGTTCCAAAAGCCAGTTGCTGTCTTGCAGAGTGTAGTGATTCCAAACAAGAACCTTTTTTTTTCTTTTGATTATTGAGGGTTTTGTGGGTCAGGGATTAGCACGGCCCATCAGGAAAATCTCACCCTGCCACTTGTGGTATCGGTATCACCCGGGTTGGAGGACCTGGAACAGCCTGACTGCAAAGAAGGTCTGGTAAGTCTCTTGGGTCCCAGCTTGACCGGCAGGGGAAAGCTGGATTCACTCAGAGCCCGCCTCGTACCCCATCCCATCACTGCCCCCAAAAAAGTGACCCTTTCCCAGTATTGGGTATTGAGTTCTGTCTGGTTTACATCCAGCTTCTCTCCTTGGCGTTATGTCTGTATGTGGGCACCATTCTGTTTGTCCTCTGCAGTCATCGCTCCTTCTGGCCTCTTCTCAGGGTCTGCCATGTGAAGAAACCTCGAGTTACCGACCCATTCCGCTCTCGACAGACACCCAGGGGTGTCTGGTGTCCGTGAACTTTGGTGACCGTATGTGTTTGTTTCTGTTTGGTTCACACCCAGCAGTGGGGTCGCTGGACCGCAGGACACATCTCAACACCGACCAATACTAACAAATGAACTCCGGGCTGGTCACACCTTCCCCTGGCAGAGTATGAGTTTGCTGCTCAGCATTCTCACTCATACTCAGTGGTGTCAGCCTTTCTATCCATTTGGCAAGTGTG
Source organism: Odocoileus virginianus (assembly GCF_023699985.2). Lineage (NCBI taxonomy): Eukaryota > Metazoa > Chordata > Mammalia > Artiodactyla > Cervidae > Odocoileus > Odocoileus virginianus. The sequence continues at coordinate 32,167,109 of NC_069690.1, read as the reverse complement.
ACAGGCTGGTCTTACCCTCCTCCCAGCAGTTCATTCTCTGGCCCAGGGACACCCCTGGGGCTAGTATCACTGGCGGTGGACCTGCTGCCTCACCTCTGCAGCTTCAAGGAGCAGGCCTCAGCGATCACGGCTTCCTGGCAGTGGATTGGACAGCTGGTGATGTGAAAATCGGTAAAAGTCAACTGGGGGATGTGAGTGGTGGCTGTGTCTTCTTCGTTCCCTCATCGGCTGTGGTAGCCCCAGCCCCTGAGTCAGGGGACCTGGCTCACCATCGTCACCCACCATGAACCAGACGTGCTGAGGACCAGTCATTTACCCAACCCACTGCCCCTTCACACCACTGTCATAACTCTTCTTCGGCATGACTGTTCTCCACCAAAAGGCCCAGCTCAAATGCCCCCTCCAGCAATGCACCCGGGATTCTCCAGGCCCTTCTGGGTCTCCTCCACGTCTCCCATCCAGGCCTTTACATCTGTTGTTCGCTCCCCCTGGAGCCCTCTTCCTTCATCGTGGTCCCTCACCGCCTTCTAGCCGTTCGACCCGTTTGTCTCCTCCATCTGGAATGTAAAGATGTAGTGTTCAAGCCCCCAGGCCTGGAAGATGGCCTGACACACAGCAAAGACTCTGTTTGACTGACTACATCCCGTCCCCCGATGTACCCATCCTGGGCTGGCTGGGCTCCACACAGCCAGGCGACCTGTGCAGAGCAGAGCCAGGGAGGAGAGCAGCTCCTCATGTCTGGATGGAGTCGGGTGAGACCGCGGTGGGGTCTCAAGTGAATTAAAAAGGTGAGTCAGTACACATGAGGAAGGAGGGCTTCCCAGGTCCAGCAACCGTGACTAACCTGGAGAGGCCGGTACAGGGAGTGGGCAGAGGACGAAGGAGATGGAGCCAGGAGATGAAAGAGACACCAAGAAGGGCTTCATTCAACAAACCTTTGTTTAACACCTGAGTGGGGGGATGGGGATGGGGGCTGTCAGCGGACAGGGCAGGAGGTGAAGCAGGGGAAGGGGCTGAGATCTACAGAGGAGGGTGGGCTTGGAGCAGCAAAACAGACCAGGAGATGAAGCCAGCGGGTGTTAGGAAGCCCCCCTGATTTTCTTGTTTCTAATATTATCTTTACTTACAATAAACACGAGAGCGAATTATTGCAGAAGAGACGTTCAGTCTTAGCAGAAATACTTGTAGTTTCTTGCTTGATCTGTTTACGAGTTTTAGAAAGTGAGAGGGATATTGGTAATATGTATTTTAAGCCATTTTAAAGTTTGTGTGTTTACTTATGTAGTTTTTCTTTTTTTATTAAAAAAAAAGTATAAATGGTATTGTACTATACATGCCCAGGGCCAGCTTTCATATTCTTTTTAAAATTTAAAAAACATTTATTTAGTTGGCAGTGCTGGGTCTTAGTTGCAGCATGCAGTACCTAGTTCCCCAACCAAGGACTGAATCCAGACCCCCTGCATAGGGAGCGTGGAATCTCACCCACCGGACCACCAGGGAAGTCCCTGTTTGCTTTCTTTTATTTGTGACCACCCCCCCCCCCCCCCCCCCCCCCGCCCATGAGACTTATTTCAACAATCTATTACAGATTTTCCCCACACAAAGACAGTTATATACAAATATATGTAAACTGCTGCTTATAAACAAGTATGTGGAAAACATCCTTCCCGTATGTCAGTTTGACAAACAGGGCATCATATGATACCCTTTTTTGAATTTTGCTCTTCTCAGGTATTACCTGATGGGATTCCTTTAAGTTACTTGGTGCAAAACTAATTAATCCTTTTTCAAGGCTGCATAACATTCCATGGTGTGGATGCATCAGAATGTATTCAGGCATTCTCTGTGATTGGACATTCATTGTATCCTGATGTGTGTGTGTGTGTTGGCCACTATGAACACTGCTGTATTACATTAATTCTTTATGTATTAGTGCTTTTATTTCTTGGACTAGATTCTCAGGAGTGGGATTGCTTGGTCTAAGTGTATGGATTTTTAAATGTAGTGCCTCCCCTTGAGGAGCTTATTCTCAGTGAGGGAAGCAGACCATGCATAGGAGAAATAACATAGCTGGGAGTTTCACTAGCAACAGGTACCAAAGTGAAGTGAAAGTGAAAGTTGCTTAGTTATGTCCAACTTTTTGTGACCCCATGGATTATACAGTCCCTGGAATTCTCCAGGACAGAATACTGGAGTGCGTAGCCGTTCCCTTCTCCAGGGGATCTTTCCAACCGAGGAATCAAACCAGGGTCTCCTGAATTGCAGGCGGACTCTTTACCAACTGAGCTATCAGAGAAGCCCAACAGGTACCAATAAGAAAACTAAACCTGGGAGGGAGATAGGAAGCATGGGGGAAGGGGCCCAATTTAAGAAAATGTGACCCAGAATGACTTCATTGAGGTGACATCGGAGTCAAGACTTGAAGGAAGTGAGGCTGTGATCCATGCAGAGGGGGGAAATTCAGGTGCAGAAGCCCTGAGGCAGAAGAGTGCCTGTAGCCCTGCCTGACTGGGACTGAGTGGATCAGGGGGTGGTGATTGGAGATGATGTCACAGAGAAAACAGGCCAGAGGTTGTAGACTCTCAGAGGTCATTGGAAGGATTTTGACTTTCCCTTGGGTCAGATGAGAAGCCTTTGTAAGGTTCTTAAAGTAAGAACAACATCATGGCAGTAAAACTGAACAGGAAGTAGTTCTCATCACTGGAAGAAATGATGATGTGGACTTCCCTGGTGGTCCAGTGGCTAAGACTCTGTGCTCTCAGTGCAGGGGTCCTGAGTTCCATCCCTGGTCAGGGAACTAGACCTAGTATGCCACAACTAAGAGTCCACATGCCACAGCTAAAGATATCAAGTGCTGTAACTAAGACCCAGTGAAGCCACATAAATAAATAAAAATAAATACATTTTTTAAAAGGAAGAAATGATAATGATTATGTGATGCAACGGAGATGTTAGTCAATGCTATGGTGGCCATCATGTTGCAATATAAATGGATCACATCGACATGGCTGGCCCCTTGAACTCACACAAGGACAGTGTCAACTCTATCTCAATGAAAGAAGTGGGCAGAAAGCAGAGTGCTTTCCCACACGCCCCCGCCCCAACACAATCTCAGCATCCTCTCCCCCAGCAACATCCCCACTGGATGGTACGTGTGTTACAACTGATGAATCTGCATGGAGACATCCTCGCCATGCAGAGTCACTGTTTACATGAGAGTCACTCCTGCTGTTGTGCATTCTATGGATTTGGAAAAACATCAAAGTGGAGAGAAGTTTCCCTCTCTTCTTATCTTCTGAGAGTTTTTTTCTTTTTTTAATTGAAGTATAGTTGATGTACAATATTATATAACTGTACCATGTGATGATTCACAATTTTTAAAGCATATCCTCCATTTATAGTTACTATAAAATATTGGCTCTATTCGCTGTTCTGTACAGTGGGCCCTTTTTAGCTTATTTTGCTAACAGTTTATCATGAAGTAGAGTTGGGTTGTGTCAAATGCTCTTTCTGCTTTGCTTTTTGACAGTAGAACTTTTCCTCAGAAATCAATAAGTGGGTCTCTCTGGTGTGGATTTGTGTGTCACGGCTGTGGGAACTTGATTAACATGAACTGTCCCTGAATCTGATGCCTTGACCCTGGAGGGGGCTGGATCATGAGACCAAGTTCAGTGTCCTCCCTGGAGGAGCACAGCAAGGTCAACAGCTCCCCCAGCCCCTGCCTGCTAACACCCCCCACCCACTGTGCTGGGCTGACTTTGCCTGTGTCTTGGGCTTTCCATCAGGTTTTGCTGACCTCTACACTTCTGCTCTGAGAGCCCATGTAGTCTTGGTTCTTGCAGTCCTTGGTTCTGCTTCTTGCTTCCTTTCAGGAAGGCCCCCAGCCTCCCCGGGCTTCCTTCTCTGAGAGGCTGATCCACCAGCCATGCTGCTGACCTCAGACAGACCGCAGGCTGGGCCCCCAGAGGCAGAGGAGGTGGCTTGGGGCCCTGTGGTCAGGACAGGACGTTCACTTCCTCTCGTGCTGGTTGAAGACCTTGGCTCAGCATTTCTCCCCACGGTGGGGAGAGGAGGAGGAAGGCTTGTTTCCCAGGGCTGGCTCCACTGTAAACAAACCCTTGTGATTAGAGTCGCCTCGAAGGAGGAATTGGGCCTGCATACAAAGTGCTGGGTCTGCACTGTGAGGGCGGCCTTGGGAAGGAGAGGATTAGAGCAGGTCTGTTCTCATAATAAAGCAAAGAAATCCAACACTCCACCCTTCTCTTCATCACCCAAACCTTCCGATTGCACTGCCAGACATTTCCCAAGCCAGTGAATGCTCTCTGCCACCACCTGGTGCTGCAGAACCATTATCTCCATTTCTACAGAAGACACAGAGGTCCAGGGAGGTGAGGCAAAGGCTGACGACCCACAGCAAGGGTGCAGCACCAAGTGGAATGGAACCTCTGTGTGTCAGTCGCTCAGTTATGTCTGACTCTTTGCAACCCCATGGACTGTAGCCCGCCAGGCTTCTCTGACCATGGGATTCTCCAGGCAAGAATACCAGAGTGGGCTGCCATTCCCTTCTCCAGGGGATCTTCTTGACCCAGTTCTCCCTTTCATGCAAACAGCACAGTGCAAGTAAGCTCTGACCTCCTGTGCGTGGCTTCCCGTACTGGCCTGCGGGTGGACCAATGGGGCAGCTCTCAGACTTTCTCATCTAACAACCCTTGATAGCCTATCAGTGGGTCTCACTTTGAACCAGTCTTTCACCTACTTGTGGTTTGGTGAATCACATGTCGGTCATTTGGACAATATTGAATGGTTCATTGGATAATGCAGATCTTCCAAATATGACAAATTTCATCATACAATATTTTTTGAATCACATTTATAAATTAGAGCTCATCAGAAATGTCTTTCGAGATGGCAAGCTATCAAGGCCACCATGGTGAATATTAGTTTTCCAAAATTCCAGTTTTTGCTTTAAGTCAAATTTCATCCTGGGCAATAAATACTGACAGAGTTTTCTTCTCAAAGGGACAGACAGGCTCACTTCCTTCATTTTCATGAAAGAAAATATCTTTGTAAGACCCAAGCCTGAGTAGCCAGTTTGTCAGGTGTGCCTTCGTAGGCGTCCACATGATGGCCAGGGCCAGAGCCTCTCCTGAGCCAAGTTGCCCCTCGATGTACAGAGGGCTTCCTGGGTCCTCCCATGATGTCCCACATGACATTAAAAACATGCACTTAAGGGTCGAGATTTAATAAAATTAATAATTGTTACTTCTTCAGAACTTTCCTGGGGGTCTAATGGTTAAGACTTTGAGCTTCCAATGCAGGGGGCACAGGTTTGATCCCTAGCCTGGGAACTAAGATCCTGCATGCTGAGTGTTGTGGCCAAAAAATTAAAAAATAATCATTACCGCTTCACTCTTACAGGAAACTGGCTCTTTTTTTTTTTTAAATGGCAAGTGCATGGCGGGAAAGAATACAAGGACCTTTGGCACAGTGTGTCCAGATTCCTGCTAAGGGGCCACCATCACTTTTGCATCATCAATACAAATATTCACACAGTGAAAAAGACAGTTAACATCTCAGTGTTATTATGAAAATGGTTCTGAGCGTGCAGACCTTCTGAAAGGGTCTCAGGACACTGGGCCCCTTGGGAGCTGCTGGACCTGTGTGAGTGAAAGCTCACTTGTGGGAGCAGGTAGGGAGCTTTCTGCCTCAAAGGCATGAGAAGCCTTGGTTCTAAACCTGGGCAGATGGGGCCCAGGAAGGCCATGAGCTGGACCTGGTTCATCTAAAGCAAACTTTTTCTTTTTTTTTTCTCCAGTATCTCTTGGGCCACGATCCCCAACGTCAGAACCAGGCCTTCCCTAGGAAGAGCTCACTGACACTGGGTCGGGCAGAAAGGCCCTGACCCACCCAAGTTGGATGCTGTATGAGGATGTGCTCGGTGGAGATAAGGGAGAGGACTCAGGTGGACTGGATATCAGGGAGGGTCTTGGAGGTGGCTGGAGGAGTGAGACTTCAAAGTGGAAGGACTTCCTCGGGGACAGTGGTGAGGAGGTCATCTGCAGAACTCATGGAGGAAGAACATGAAGTTGAAGGTTGAGGGTTGCAAGGTCTCAGAGGCTACGTCACCCAGGGCGTTCAATGCTAAATACGAAATCTGGATTTTCTTCAGCAGACCACAGGGAGTTCATGAATCATATCAGTGATCCTACATTGAAGGCAAATCTCAATTTTTATAAAGGAAAAAAAATTTTTTTTAATTAAGGTATCAGAGATTAAATCTTTTGGAATGTTGGCGAAACAGTCAGATGTCTAGTTATAACATCCAATTTATTTAGTTACATGTGCATATTTAAAATAACAGTATATACAAGAAACATTAGTACAAAATATTGCTTTTTCCCATCTCACATTTCAAGTAATAACTTTATTCCCACTCTCCACGCGCACCTTGGACACTGAAGTCTTCATCACGACAGAGCCGCGGTTTCTGGAGGCACTCCTCCTAGGTTGTCTGAGATGCAGCATAAGACATGTGTCTGACATTGGTCTTGGGAAGCCTGACCCAATCCAGCATCAGGACAGTCCTCCCCAGCCCTCTCTTGTCATGTTGTGCACGCTTATCAACCTTAGAACAAAACCACTTGCTTATTGCTTCTGAACTTGCTCTTAGAAGCTGGTTTACAAAACCCACCACTATTGACAGCGAGGGAAACCCGCCACAATCCTTCACAGCCTTCCCACCCCCTTCCTTTAACCCATTCCCATGGGAGGGCCTGATTTGAGGTTGTTTGGGACTGAAATGTGAGGGGAAACCAGAGGTAGAGCAGTAGTAGGAGACGACAGTCTGATTGTGGGGGTGACTGGAAAGTAGTTCTTGGGGACAGAAAGGGCCAAAGAGTCCCAGGTGGGATCAGCATCCCAGGTGCCCTCGGCTTGGACAGCCGTCTAATGCTGATAAGGGATTTATGTGCTTGAGTGAGTAACGGGTATCAAGTTACACTTCTGAGTAATGTGGGCACTTCCGATCAGAGGGCATGAAAACATTCATTTCCCAATATACAGGAAAGACTCTGAGATTCTCAGCAGCAGCAATTGGGAATTCGCTAAAATGCAAAATCTCAGCACCCCCCCCTCCCCCCCCCGCCACTTTCATTAACCCAGAAATTCTGAGGTGGGTCGGGGGAGGGGAAGCAATCTGATTGAACACGTTCTCCAGGGGGCCCTGATGCATGTGAAGTATAAGATCACAGCTTTCAGGTAATGGGCGGCATGTCTTGAATGGCTGCCTGGACTTGGGTTGCAGCTCTGAAGGGGCCGCTTTCCTCCAAAGCCTCAGTCTCCCTGTTTATAACAAGAAAAAGGCTCGTGCTTAGAGGAGTATTGCACGGATCCCATGGCACAGCACCTGGCACGGGGAGTTCCCAGTGCTGGTTAGTACGAAACCATCTCTGGAGGGGACCTCGAAAGGGGCTGATCACCTTGGGGTCAGCCCAACAGTGAGAGACTTGCCAAGATTGGGGTTTTCATATTACATGCTTGTAGTAACTTTACACTAGGGTCCTCATTTCTAGTTTATGAGGTTCACGTCTCCCAGAGTTCTGCAGAGAGCCCCATGAGGCTGAGGCTGCTCCTAGGTCCACCCTAACAGGGCCTAGCCTGGGGGGCCCCAGGGGTTAAGGTGCCTGACCCCTTGCTGTTAAGCCAGGTGCTCAACACTTGAGAAACAGTGGCGATGAGGGAACAGAGTTGCACATAGCCAGCCCTCTGGGGGCTGGGAATGGGGTTCAAAGAGTGGGAGGGGTGAGGTCATGAACCCTGATGACCTCTGCTAGGGGTCTGGGAGGAAGCGGGGTTAAATCATCGGCTCAAAGGGCCGTCCTGGCTCTAAAACCCCAGCACCTGCTTCAGATGCACTTCTCACCTGTCTCCTTGTTGGAGTGGAAGCTCCATTGGCCCAGAGGGTTTCACCCTACTCTGTGTCCCTACACTGTCAACACTTTGTAGGCATTAAAGTACTTCTGTGTGGGTGACCGGCAGCTCTGTTGTTAAAAAAACAAAGGGCTCTTTGGTAAGATGAGGGGTCCATGGGCCCAGGGCGGAGCTACACCTGATCTAGAGGCCCAGCTCCCGCTGGCCCACAAGGTGCCAGCGTGTGGGTTCTCATTGGGATGGAGGGAGAGGTCAGCTCAGGTCATTTTGGAGTGACCCACTTTGGAGTGAGCTGGAAAGCCACTTATCATGGACCCAGGTGTCAGGAAATGCTACCACCACAACCTTCACTAGCTCCTTGGCAAATACAAGTTCCCTCTGGCTGAACACAAGCCACTCTTTCCTGGCACCTGCCTGCCCACCGCTGAGGCCCAGTTGCTCTGCCTGGGCTCACGAGCAATCCCCAGGGGGCAGCTGAGAGCCCCGACACTGCCCTGTTGTGCCCAGGGTGATTCGCCAGCCAGAGCAGGCTGGGTGGAGGGAGCAGATGAGGAGACATCTGGTGGCGTGAACCTGAAGACAGGAGGTCCAACCCTGAGTGACAGGCATCAGGCAGGCTTCCCTCCAAGCATAGGGACATCCTCTAGGCCCTTGCTCTCAAGGGTCCCTCAATGCCCTGCCAGCCATTTCCTTGCCACCCCCCCCCCCCCCCCCCCCCCCAATCCGTGCAGGACACAGCTCCCTACTCTGAGCCTAAGCAGAGGCCTCCTCAGCAGATGGCCCCATAGAGCAGCTATTCAGTCAGGCTCCTAAGCTGTAACCCTGAACATGCTGCTGGGATTTACCCCCACGTCCGGCTCCAGCCAAAGGCCAGACTCTGTGCCCAGTACCAAGTGGTCAGCGCTCACAAATTCTGTGATAATCACTGCCCTCCCTCATTTGAAGCTTTTATTAACTACTCACTAAATGGGCACTATTTTATGCCCTGTATTTCTGGGTTTTATTGTCCATTGGTGCTAAAGAGGAAACGGAGTTTATCTTTCAGAAGGATGTTTGAGAAGTGTCCAAAGACTCTGGTCTAGGTGACGGTCCCACAACAGGCAAAGCAAGCCCTGCCCTTTTCCAGGCATGAGTAGCTTCTCCCTGGAAAAATAAGGGAGTGTCTTTCAGTTCTGTGAGTTTAGGATTACACTTTAAGAGAATACACAAAATGACCAAGAAAGGTTTGCTGAAGAAAAATTCCCCAGAATTTAGTGGTATTTTGCAAACATGCTGAGCACACACAATTGTTAGTGATTAGAACTACCTGGTAGTATTTTAGTCAAGGTCCTTTTGGTTCTGTGTAAGAAAAATTCACTTCAGATTGATTTTTTTTAAGGTCAAAATGCATTCTAAGGATACCTGAGGGATTGATGCAGTCCATGGCAAGGATGCAGGAAAACTTCACTGGCCTGCTGGCTACAAGGCAGCTGCTCTCTCTCCCACGTGCTCTCATGTCTCTCTTTTCTGCTTGTCCACATGGCACCGGCTCAGGGTTCCTGACTTGTAAGTGCCCTGTGTGCACTATCACCCCAGAGACTGGAACTTCTTCCCCTTGTAAAATTTTTAGGATAAAGCATATTCCTGGGCCTCTTTGGATCAGAAGATCAACCCTGGTCCAATCAACTGGTGTGTGGGGGAGGGGAGGGGAGCAGTCATTGTATATAAACATGGCCCCACAACAGGGTCCTGAAAGAGGTGCCCAGTGTATCAGCAGGTTGCTTTAGCTGTTGGTACTTAAATACAACAAAAACAAAGATGTCTATACTTTTCTGTTTCAAGTGGTGTCCCCACCCCACCCCCCAACCAAATTCTTACTGAACTAGCCACAGCTTCAGAAATGTAATTACTTACACTTTGTAATGTTCTACTGAATAATGAAACCCAAGTAGAAGAGGTTAAAACAGCTGCTCCCTGTTTTACTGCTCTCACTGGGCTTGGCTGATGCTTTTTATTTCATCACATCTTACAGGAGTGATGAAGACGAATCCGATCACAAAAGGTACCCTCTTTCATAACGTCTTTTTTCTTTTTAACAGTGTGCATGGGTGTCAGCATGACATTAAAGCTGGATGTTCAGGGAAGCCTGTTTTGTGGGCATACTGCACACAGCCTGGCTCTCAAGGCCAGACGATACCTCCCATTCTGAAGACTGCAGGAGCCACGAGAGACAGGAGTTTCAGGCCGCACTTTCTGTGTCCTACAGCGGGTAGGGTAGGAAGAGCCAGTCAGTCTCCAGCCTGCTATCCTTCTCTTTATAAGGACCTCACAGCTACTGACATCCCTACCGAGAAAGCAGACAGCACACACAGGTATAGGACTGGACAGCATCTTAATGCAAAGCACGCATGTCAACAGCCTAGAGCCTGACAGACATTGTTATTCCAAAACATGCAGAGGCGGCAAGTCACCCAAAACCACAGTTTATTCTATGAACTTCATATTGCTTTTCTGTTATTTAAAGACTGAAGCAAAGTGACATGGATGGAAGTATTCTGTTAAAAGAACAAAGTGAGTCAATCACAGCACAGGCAACTAATAACACTTGGGTCTATGCCACACGCTCCAAACACAGGGCTGAGTCCAGGAGTGGCTCTGTTCTGGGTTCTTGTAAAGCAAATGGAAATACTGGGAAGAATCAACACATTTCAATAGAGGAGCCATAAATGCCCTGAAAGCAGAAAGTTGACACAGTTTTAAATATAATTCATATATATATATTTTAAAATCAAACACAATTAAATAGAATATGGTTTAAGTACATGAACACTTGGCTTTAGAAGAATAACAGAGGTGGTACACAGTACCAAAACCCACACACAGCCTTTCTGCTTCGTCTGTTGATGAAATGGCGTGCCTCTTGCACAGTCAGGTATTGCAGTAGAAGGAACTCTTATTCATTCAAGACTTTCTCAAGGACAGAGATGATTAATAATTATATATTTATATGTGTATATATATATATATATTTTTTTTTTTTTTTGCAAAGTCTGAGCAAAAGCAGTAACACCTAAGAGAACGTTCTTTCCCCAACAGTCCGGGCAGCGAGGCCATGCTGGCAGCACCCACCATGGAGTGTGCTTACTGCCAGGGTGGCTCTGCCGAGGGCAGTGTGGCCCAGACCCTGAGGCCGACAGAGCGGAAGTGCAGCGAGGGGCCTCTCATGACCACGGACGAAGGAGAAAGGCCACGAGCTGCACACTGCCGGCACAGCAAAGATGGGCGGCGGGGGTCAGAGACGAGGGCCTTTCTCCCCTACCCTTGCCTGCCCACACCCCTGCCCACCACCTGCTTTAAAAAAGTGTACAACTGGGAACAAACATTTGTTCAAGGAAACACAGGGGAAAACTGGAGTGACAGTTGTTGCAAATTCCTTTCCTTGTGTGCTATGAGGGGAAGGACATCTCTGGAGCATAGAAGTTGGAGGAGCAGGGCCTGATGCTCACAGTGCAGAGGGTGGCTCCTCTGGCAGGGGACCTGGTTTACGTGTACTGCATCCCAGGAGCAATTAAAATGTGAAAATGGCAAGTTGCCACCAAAGGGAAGGACAATGTCACCATGACTTGACCCGTGACCTCTCAGCTTCCTTCCAGATGAACGCCTCTGTGCAGGCCCTATTCCCAGGAAGGAAAGCCATCTGCCGGCACTGCGCTGCCTGGCTGAGGCCAGGCCGACTCACCTGTTTGTGTAGGAGATGGAGCAAAGCACCCCGGGCACCCACCTCATGATGCGGCTGGAGTAGGAGACCGTCAAGGCAGCGCAACAAACACCAGCTCCAAGCCCACCCGCCTCCCATGGCGCCTGGCCCTGCAGATCCCCATGGGCTAAATTCTTCTGTGGATGGGTTATTGCCATTGGAAAACGATTAATCTCTAGTAGTGTAAACAGTGCCCCTTGGTCTCTCTGACTGTCACTCTGCGATCATCTGGGTGGCAGGGCATCTACGAGCCACTCTCCATGGTGGAAGTCCAGGATTGTCCGCCCTTCTTTCCTGGAAACGACAGTGAGAAGAAATACAGTGCTGTTTTCATTGGCTGTGGTGAGGAATCCAACCAAAGGAAAAAAGTTTTCTTATTTTCCAAAAGCAGATTTCCTTGATCTCAGGTCTGAGTCATATCTGAAAAAAGGAAGGAAAAGACAAAGATAAGGTACATTTCTACAACCAGGGACACACTACCATCACAAGGGGACGCAGTGCTGAGTGAGTGCCTCCCGAATACCAGGTACTGTGTACCACCTCAGGACCCTACTACAATCACCTCCATTTACACAGAGCCAATGAAAGGCTGAAGATGCCGAGTGGCCCACCCAAAGGTAACATGACGAGGACTGACAACCAGACTTGCTTTTTTATCTTTCCATCTAGGTGATAGATATTAGAATGAAATATCTACTTTTTGACAAATAATTCTGTTTCTAGGAACTAACTCCACAGCACACTCATAAGAAGGGACAAAGACTTTCATACACTATTCATTAAAGCATTGTTTTGTGACAGGGAACAATCCCAGACAACCAAATAACCATCTGCTGGGGATTCACGAGATGGAGACAGAACCATAACATGGAATTCCCCAGAGCTTCTAGCAAGAAAACAGAGACTTGTGATCTTCTGGCTACCTGAGACCAAGCTTCTGAAGCTGATTCCACCTTCTTACTGCACTGACAAGGAAACAAACATCACACAAGACACGGTCCTTACTATCTGTGAGATGGGACATACACACACAAAATAAGTCATTAATGCCCTGAGTTTAAATGCCCAAGTGCTTTCTACAGACAAATGCCCGGCAGTCAATTCAAAGCAAAGAGATATCCATTCGGGTTAAGGAGAAGCTGTGACCTCATCTGTGGGGGCAGGACTTTCACATTCACACAGTCATGGACTGAGAATTACAGGGGATCTTAGGAGATTTTCTTGTCCAACTTCTCTGATCTGCTGATAAGGAAAAGAAGGGACCAGAAAGAAGCAACTCGCATAAGGTCACACATACTGACCAGGAATGGACAGTGCTAGGTCTGCTGACCACACCAAGGGCTCTGACCACACCTGCAGGACCGTCATCTCAGCCAACCAAAGAGAAGGCCAAGTAAGGTTAGAAGCAAAGTATTCCTGCATATCTTACACATGAAAAAGCACACATGATAATAAAATCTGAACACACAACAATGAAAAGCCTTAAGCTGAAAATCTGCTTTCCAAAATGGTTTCTAAAGAACAATTTTATACTGTGGAACATCTGATCATCAACATGGTAACTGGGATCACAGAAACAACCATCCTGCACTTCTTTCTACACCTTTATCTTGCTCTTTGCTATTTTGGGTTTGACTAAGCCAGTAAGGATAAATATAGGTACAAATTATCACTGTTACACAGAAAAGAGGACAGAGTCTGCAAAAGTGAGCAGAGCTTTGGTCTGAATTAGCTCAGTGAAAAGTTCAGAATTACACCAAGCTCTGATAACGACAGTTCTTAGCGTAAAAAGCTGGCAAGGAACGGGTGATGCTGGACCCACATCTCAATTCCTGCCTCCAAACTATGGAGGGTCACAGGGGACGTCACATGAACACAGGTAGCTCGGGTTCCTAGCTCCTGCTAACGTGAACGACACAGAGCAGTTTAACGCCATCATCAGGAGTCTGAGCAGAAGTTCTCCTGTCACAGGAAGTCCTCCTGAGTCAACCCAGGTTACAGAACGCAAAGCTAGAAGAACACTGGGAGTCTTTTCTTGAAGAAAACACCAGGGGGCTAAGTGGCTCTCTCCAACTTGCTGGGTTATCATGTAATATCAACATTTAATGCTACAAATCTGCCTGTAGGAATGCCTTCAGCAGTACCCCACAGGCATGGCCATCCCCCAGGAATGGTGAGGCACTGTTTCCAAGGCCCCTGCAGATACCAACAAGTCGAGAATGCTCGAGCCCCTGACACAGTGTGGGGCGTGGTATTTCCATATAACTCACACACCTCATCCTGAGTACCTGAAGTCACCTCTCGCTTACTTATAATTACCTAATACAATGTAAATGCCATGTAAATAGTTGCCGGGCACGGCAAATCAAGTTCTGCTTTCAGAAATTTTTTTTAAAGAAATGTTATTTTTGATTCATGGTTGGCTGGAGCAGAAGTTCCCTTTCGTGCTGCACATTTGTATCGAGATCTAATTCTCTTTTGTTTCATGCAGGCTGGGTCCTTACCTTTGTGGACTTCTCTAATGGCTGATCACACTGGGCCTGCTGCATCACATCACTGACTATCATTTTAGCAATCTTCCAAGCTAGCTCCTCCTGGGCCTAAAAAAGTAATTAAGTTGTTGATAACAGTTATTTGCTAGAAGAACCAACAAACATTATTAGTGCTCTAAACACAACTGTGTATACATATCATTTCTACGTATTTGGAAAGAAGCATATTCTTATGCATCAAAGGACCCAGGCCGCCCTCTGGTTTTGGTATGTTTACATATGATTCACTGGTCCCCAGAGTCAGCTACAGGTCAACCAACAGCATGACTAGTTTCATGTTAGATGGTTAAAATCAAACATTTTTCTTCTTCCACTCTCGTCTTTCAATGTACCTAACTATTCAAAAGAGCAAACCTCTATTTCTGAAAGTATACCTGACAATGAGGAAGGAACTGTTTGAATTTTGTTGTGGCACTGATCACTGATGCCTGCTGACTGATGGGAACCTGACTGCTTGACTGTTTTCTGTGGTCAGAGACTCTGGACTGAGGACCACTGCCTCCAGGCAATTGTGAGATCTTGGAAGGGCCACCCCTTCCGGTCACCTCTGAGACAAGGAAGCAATAAGGTGCCATGCTGCTTAAGCATCAGAAACTAAGGAGAGAGAAATCCTGAAACCTTACTTAGAATAAGTGCCCCTGATAAGACAGAAATCTTTTTACACTACAAGTAGAATTTACCTCATCAGTATTTCCTTGCACCCATTTCTTCATAGCTTGAGAGAACATGGATCCTAGTAAACAAAGCCAAAGTTGAATGTAGACTTCATGCATAATTTTACATTAAAAAAGACTATTAAAAGCCATTTCCCAGTTTTTAAAATACAAACTTTAAAAAAATAAAAAAAAAATCATTTATCTATTTTTGGCTGTGCTGGGCCTTCACTGCTGCATGGGCTTTCCTCTAGTTGGAGCTAGTGGGGGCTACTCGCTAGTTGCAGTGCTTGGGCTTCTCACTGTGGCAGCTTCTCTTGTTGCAGAGAGCGGGCTCTAGGGTATGCATGCTTCAGTAGTTATGGCACATGGGCTCAATAGTTGTGGCTCCTGGGCTCTAGAGCACAGGCTCAGCAGTTATGGCTCCCAGGGTCTAGAGCAGCACAGGCTTAGCAGTTGTGGCACATGAGCTCAGTTGCTCTGCGGCATATGGGGGTCTTCCCGAACTAGGGATCAAACCCACATCTCCTAGATTGGCAGGCAGATTCTTAACCACTGAGCTACCAGAGAAGTCCCAGAAGATACTTAAAAAAAATAAAAAAATAAAAAAAAAATATATATATATATATATATATGTATGTATATTTTGTACAACCTCACTCCCAAATTAAGGCCATTAACAAAAACTGATTATATTGTTTCCATAAGAGAATATTTAACTTGCAAATATGGCTTGAAAAAACTTTGAAAAGCTGTTTTAGAGCTTGAGGTTTTTCTTCTGTTCTCCTCACTTGATGAAAGAAACTATCAACCAGTGTTAAAATCTGCAGTAAACATTCAAAGATCAAATAAAACCAGGACCAGGATCTGGCCTTGAGGGCAGAATCTAACAGTACATCAAGAGGTATAATCCACTGACAGGTGGATGGACGTAAATCTTTCAGACCAGCTCCTCTACAAAAGGGTTCCCAGTGCAGATGTTGTTGCTACACACTGGATCTCTGGTCTGCGAATTTGCTGGGTAAGATCGGTGTTTTAAACAGCCATGCTCTGTCCAGGCTATAACAACTTCCCAGGAGACACACAGCCTCTCCACACATCTGTACTTAAAACACTGAGGCACTACCGAGGAAGGAGGCTAGGCTCTATTTCCGTGAATTAAACACACAGCTTATCCTTTCATGAATACAAACAGGCTCACATTTAACTCAGCCTTAAACCAAGTGGCTGGTACCCTGTTTCTCAGGCAAGATCCTGATTAGTTCAATGACTGGGGTAGTCTACAGTAAACTGTAGTATTCATGAAAAATACAAAACCTGGATCCTTTCCCCTTAATAATTTGTATTACTAGCCAGAAGTCGAAATACTGATCTTGTTAAACTTTATGGCCAGGCAGAGTCAACATTACATGGCCACAACATTACATGTTCTGCCTAAAGTCTCAAACAGCTGTTGAACCCACTGAATTTCTTGGTGCTCAGCTCTTTCTCCAGGCTATTGACAGCTTCTACTTGTCCCTCTCTTCTAGCAGCACCTCCCCCGCTCCAAAGGAGCTTCTTCAGGATCCCGTTGTTCCCTCAGCACTTTCTCTGGGGCATCTCATCCCCTCCTTGGCTTCAACTTCCTTCAAAATGCAAATAACTCAAAAATTTGTTCTTAGGTGTCATACCAATACTTAATTTAAAAGTTGTCCTAAGTCATTTCAAACTTAACCTGCTCCAAGTAGAGCTCTTCTCTCATATACCTTTTTGTAGCCTTCATCTCAGACAATAATTTAATCCTCTAATGAAAATCAACATCATAACATTTTATTTAGAGAACCCATGTTAAAACCTCATCTGCCTTCCTCATTTATTTTCCCCGTGAATCTGTAACCAAATTCCACGGTGGATGTACTCTCCTGAATTTCCTAAGTGTTATAAATCTGACCTAATTCCTGCTACTACTACCTACCCCAAAATCCTCCTTTTCTTCTACCTACATTACTAGTGAATCCTACTCCCTGAGTAGCCTCTCTGACACCAGACTCACCCCAACTGCACTTTATTCCCAGACTACGGCAGAAAGAAGCATCTCACTGCACTCTGCTTAGAAATCCCTGCTGCCCAGAAGACATGACCACAGGTTTCCTAGAAACACACGAGGGTGTTCACAGGGCACACACAGCTCAATCTCCTGCCAGTGCACTGCCACTGCAGGGACCACCCGCTCACAACATCCCTTACAATTCGTTCTTATTACACTTTCTCCTAGATGGTGTGAAGGTGACTATTAAAATTAACCTTGCTTGACCTGAAAGTAAAGTTTCCACATTCTCAGAAGTTTCTGAGATATATCCGCCTTAAAATGTGGCCCTTCCTTATTTGCTCTATCATCAGAGCTTTAAAATCCAAAATACAACTACAGGGTGGCAAATGACAAACACTCTCTGCAGCTGCCTCGGCAAGGAGAGGAAGTAGAGCTGAACAGCAAACTGCTGTCAGCATGGTATTCTGAGCCACTGTTTCATGCAGACGCGTCTTCTGTAATGGGAAATCAAGTTCAGTAACTTCTGATTCAGAGATAGAGACTGTGTGGAGACCTGATTACACCAAGCCCTTGGACTCACTCCTGACTATAAACACAAGGATAAAGATATGACAGCTATTTTGTAAAATAAACAGTTTAAATCTTCAACAACCCTTCACTTACAGGCAATGACTAATGTGAGTAAAGGCATGATTAAAGAAGTGAAGTCACTCAGTCGTGTCCGACTCTTTGTGACCGCATGGACTGTAACCTACCAGGCTCCTTTCATGGAATTTTCCAGGCAAGAATACTGGACTGGGTTGCCATTTCCTTCTCCAGAGGATCTTTCCCACCCAGGGATCGAACCTGGGTCTCCCGCATTGTAGGCAGACACTTTACTGTCTAAGCCACCAAAGGCGTGATACAATGTATAAAAACACCACAAACCTTTTGATTTCTTTACATCAGGTTCAGGCTCAGATTCGCGGATGAACTGACCCAAGTCACTAACTCTTCCAAACGTCATCTTCCTAAATGAGTATGAAAAGAACACAATGTCTAACAATCCACTTGAAATTAAGAAAAAAAAATTAAATTTAAGCATCTTATCTAATCTAGAAAACGAGAAATACGATTTTATACCTATCCATTTTACTCAGAGTGGGACTTATTTCAAAAAGAATTGTCCCCCACAGAAAGTAAACTTTCTCTAACCTATTAATACCAAAACCCAGTTAATACCAATAACCATCAACACCAAATAGTAACATAAGACACTGTGAAGTATTTAGCAATAGTTATGAGCTATAATTAACATTATTTATGGAATAGTAACAACACAGTTAAGATGAGGTAAATATGTGTAGACTAACATAGAAAAATCTCCAAACTCACTATGAATGAAAGCACAAGACAGAATAGAGTGTAATTTCAATCATATAAACATAAGCCAACAAAAATATACACCATAATGTAACAGTGATTATCCTGAGAAGGAAGGGGAGAAAACAGGCATTGATTTGTAATCAAAGGGCACAGTAGCCTTATTTGTAAATTTCATTTTTGGAAGAAGAGATCAATATATTTGTATTAGTTAAACTTACTTAAAAAAAGAAAATCTTTTGATGCCTACATATTATTTCATCTCAGGTAAAGCAGATCTTATTCTTGAAATAGCCTTCCTAATAAGTCAGTTAATATGTGGGTGCCAATACACCAACTGCTACAGATTTGTTGGCCTTTAGAAAAATTTCAGGAAGACGCTAGAACCATTAAACTAAAACAAACACTAAAATCTATCTCTAAAGATAGAGGGAAAAAAAAATCATTATTTCACTCACACTATACATATATTTATTTTACAAATTTAAATTTTATAAATTAACATATATTTACTTAACATACAAGAAAACTATAGAAATAAAACATCTTGCAATTGACAGTCTTTCTTAAGGTCTGAAATAAATGAACCACTCATTACTTAAGAATAAATAGCAAAAAACCCCAAAAAACAAACAAACAAGAATAAACAGCATCTTTGGGAATTAACTCATTTAGCCTTATTGTCTACCATTTCCTTAAAGAAGAAATAAAGATTATTACAACACTGACACAGCTGAAGACTGAGTCGCCAAAATAACCTTCTATTTACTTCAAAGTATTTTCTGGACTCCTTGGTCTCCCAACTATCACTTTACTTTCTGGTAAAAGCAAATAAGCATGTTGAAATCCCCTTTCATGCTACTGCCAGGACTGGGGTGGGGTAATCATGCATGCCTTTACACAGGTTTCTGTGTTTTCAAGCCATCTTCAGGGAAGAAGAAGCGATATTATGATTTGATCTGTGGTAAAGATCGAGAAGTGCTGTATCACTGCCTTTCTGTTTCAGAATAAAATAAACAACCAAGTTAACTCCAAAATACAAAGGAATCATTCTATTCTGTTTCCCCAAATACAGCTGGTTCCCCATATCTAAAGGCTCCAGATCTACAGGCTCAATCAACGACCGACTGAAAATATTCAGAGAAAAAAAAATCTAGAAAGTTTCAAACAGCAAAACTTGAATTTGCTGTGCACTGGCAACTATTTACATAGCATTTACATTGTATTTACAATTACTTACAAAGCACTGACATTCTGTTAGGTGTTATAAGTAATCAAGAGATGATTTATATGGGTTTAAAATACCAGGTCACTTCATACAAGGCACTCGAGCATCCTCAGATCTGGTATCTGAAGGGGTCCTGCAATCCCCTGCAGTTACTGACAGCCAACGGTTCTAGTTATATAGTCCATGATAAAAGCTATCAGCGTCTTTGTAGTTTAAAACAGAGACTTCAAAATAGCTAACATATGAATCAAATGAAACGTGGACAAGACAGCCTAGCACACATTATGTACACATGACATGCATCAGTGTCATACACAGCGGTGGAAATGAGGATGGCAATGGAATCCACTGAGTGCTCACTGCTATCAGGCAACGTTTTCAATGCTTTTCATGTACTATCTCATTTAATCCCCTTCACCAACCCAACGAAGCAGGACTCATTCTCATTTCACGGATGAAAAACTGGAGAGCATTAGGCAGCTTGCCATCAGCAGTTGAGCCAAGATTAAACCCAGTAAGTCACTCCTGAGCCTTCACCCTCAACCGCACTACATGTAAAAGGGAAGGGCATAGATGAGACAGTGGAAACAATTTTTACATTTTAAATTAAAATATTTTCTTTTAAAAAGATGCTTACCCTGCATATGTCCGTTGATACAAAGATTCTGGATCCAGACTTGCAGCGTCCACAATTATCGCTTCATCAAAATTTTTCAGAATCTTAACACTGGCTTTTTTCAGACTGGACTATAACAGAAATTGTGAAATTAGTGTATGTTATTCAGGAGTCAAGCCAGTCCTGGGTTTGGAACGATAGATCCATACAAAATCTTCAGTGTTTAAAACACACACGTTCCACTCAACCCCGTCATGAATGAGATGCTTAAGAGCAATGATCCTGAGACTCAAACGTAAGTGCAGGAGGGATGCACAATACCGACACATATGACATGTGCATCCGTATGCCACACATGCTTTCCCTAAGAAATCGAGTTCCAACAACTGAGCTTATGTTCCCAACTGTGTAAAACTCCCTTCTTCCATGCACATGTATCTTGGCTGATAAATGTAAAGCCCGACTCTCACAGTATCAACATGAATGCTTTTGATTCTTAGTGTGGCCATGTAACAAAACAGAAGATGGAGGAAACTTGCTAAAACGAATAGTATTTTACCTCCCACTCCTCATGCCCACAAAGAAAGCAAGTCAGAACTGGTACCTCTATGAAATAGAGGCATGGGTTGACCCAGTGACTCCACTTCTAAAATTCAATCATAAATAGATTCATACAAAATGACTTATACACAAGATTATTTGTTGCAGCATTGTTTAAAGTAATGACAGGAATACCTTTAACATCAATGACTAAAGCACAGGTTAAATTAAAAAAATATATATATAAAAGTAACGGACCAGACACTTAGAGAACACTCTACAGCAAAGATGCTCACTGTCACCACTTCTGTTCAACACTGTACTGCAATTTCTAGCCACAGCAGTTAGGCAAGAAAAGGAACAAAAGACATCCAAAGTTGATAAGAAAGAAAACTATTTCTATTTGCAGATGACATGATTTAAGATATAGAAAACCCTAAAGAATCCATAGACAACTAGTTAGAGCTAACAAACGAATTCAGTAAAGTTGAAGGTACAAGATAAACACACAAAACCCGTAACATTTCTACACATTCAGTGAAGAATCAGAAAAATAAATTAAGGAAACAATTTCTGTTTATAATAGCATCAAAGATAATAAACTACTTAGGAATAACCTGACTCAAGGAGGTGTAAAAAGTGTACACTTAAAACTATGAAACACTGCTGAAAGAAATAAAAGATGGCATAAATAAATGGAATGGTATTCCATGTTCATGGACTTGTAAGACTCAATACTGTGAAGATGGCAACACTTTCTAAAGGAAACTTCAGATTCAAGTAATTCTGAACCAAAATGTTAAAGCTGCTCCTGAAATTCACATGAAACTACAAAGAACCAGAACATCCAAATCAATCTTGCAAATGAAAAAAATGCAAAGTCAGAGGACACACACACACAGTTCCTGATTTCAAAGCTTTCAAAACCTATAAACTATAGTATCACAACAACACAGCACAGTCTACGTACAGACACAGATGATGGAGTTGAGCCCAGAGTCCGGAAGTAAACCCATATTTTTGTTGTTTGTTGTTCAGTCATGTGCCTAAGGTCGAATGATTTTCAACAAGGGTGTCAGGACCATTCAATGGTGAAAGAGGAGTTTTTTTAATAAACAGTGCTGGGACAACTAGATATTCACATTCAAAAGAATGAAGTTGAATCCTACTTCACATAATGTATAAAACTCACTCAAAACGGATCAAAGGCCCAAAACTCTCAGAAGAAAACAGGTGGGCATGAGGAGTGACCATTTACTGGACACGAGGTTTCCACCTGATATGATGAGCAAGTTGGGGTGATGGCAACACAAGACTGCAAATACACTGATGTCACAGAACCATATACTTTATAATGGTTAAATTCATGTTAAATGAGTTTTTCAATAAAAAAATTTCATTTCTAAACACAATGAATAAGCTGAACATGAGATTGAGAAAACAATTACATATATAAAAGCATTAAGAAAGATAAAACATTAGAAATAAATTTAAGACAAGAAATACAGAACTATATTTGAAAACAACAAAATATAAGATGGCAATCCTCACCAAATTGATCTGTGGAGTTTAAGTCCTCCTTTCCTATCAGAATCCTGACTAGCTTCTTCGTAGACATTGACAAGCTGATCCTAAAATTCATATGGAATTGCAAGAGACCTTAAACCATCAAAACAGTCTTGAGAAAGAAGAACTAAGTTGGAGGACTCTCATTTCCCGATTTTAAAACTTATTACAAAGGAACAGTAATCAAGACTGAGTTAGTCATCATTTGACCCAGCCATCCTACTCCTAGGTATGTACACCAGAGAAATGAAAATATACATCCACACAAAAACTGTACAGCAGCATGACTTCTAACAGCCAAAAACAATAATCCTGACGTCCACGAGCTGAGGAGTAAACAAAATGTGGTGTGTCTATACGATGGAGTGTCATTTGGCCATAGAAGAACAAAGTTCTAATACATGCTAAAAACACGGATGAACCTTGAAAAAAGAAGCCAGTCACAAGGACAACATATCACAAGGTTCCACTTATATGAGATGTCTGGAACAGGCAAATCTAGAGAGACAGAAAGTCAACTAGCAGCCACCTAGGGCTGGAGGAATGAGGACTTGGAGGGTGAGAGTTAAAGGGTAAAGGCTGCCTTTCTTGGGTGAAAAAAATGTTCTATAACTGACTGTGGTGAGTTAAGCAACTCTATAAATAAACTACAAAACCACTGAATTATACAGTGTAAATGGATAAACTGTACGGTATGTGAAGTATATCTCAATAAGGTTGTACAAAAAAAAGGAAAGAAAAGAGGAGGATAGTGACAGGAAGGGGACAACAGTGTCTGACAACCTGGTAAGGTGTTCTCTTTCTTGATCTAGATGCTGGTCACATGGGTTAGGTTTGCTTATCTAAATTCTTAGAGCTGTACATGATTATGAAATGTAGACTTTCCTGTAACGTATTATTATACTTCAACCAAAAATGTAAAAATACTTTTTACGGTTAGCACCTAGGCCTTTGTGTCTAAACAAAAACGGCATTCTACTGGGTTGGCCAAAAAGTTAATTCAGGTTTGTCAATCATCAGAAAGATTTTGGTTAGAATATCTAGTAAGTAGACTGATTTTATCTCTCCTTGTTTCTTCTACAACCTAAAGCTTATAAACGGGGTCTGATGCTAGGATCTGAGTGAAAGGATCCTAATGGCTGGGCACACGGGTCACTACCTGAGAGGTGGAGCTGTCGGCTGCTCCAGGGTGGGAGTCGTCAGGGGGACCCATAGAGCCTGGAGCCATCAGCGAGACACTCCCTCCCAGGAATTCGTCTCCGCGAACTGAGTGGATGAGATCGTTCAAGTATTTATAATATAGATTGCTGGACAAAAAGCCAGGCAAAAAGACCTGAAAAAGAAGACACCTTATTAAAGCTACCAGTCACCACGCCTGATCTTACATCTTGTTGTACTCTGTTATCCCTTTGTACACAGTTTACACTGTATCTAAAACCACAACATGGGAAAAAAAAAAAAACTACATGTACAATTTATAGCTGCTCCCCCCCACCCCCGAAAACTCGCCATGAAACTACTGAATATGGACGTCTTAGTGACTGGGGAGTGAATGTGGTTTGAAACTAGATTTTTCTGATTTGTTATAAATACTTAAGTCTTCCTGTGTATGTTGATTTTGACTTCTGGGCTGATTTATTTAAGATAAATTACCAGGAGTGTGACTACTGAGTTCAACATGTGAAAACTTCAGCTTTGATAAATCCTAAGGATAATCACTAGCAGTATTATCAAGGCATCTATTCTGACAGAGGCTTTCCAAAACTGGCTTCTGTTTTTTCAAATCACCGTTAAATAAACATCTAATGTACACAGATGCTTTCATTTGCGTTTAAAATTATTAATGATCCTAAGCTCCCATCATTATTACTGGCATTTCCTATTTTCAACTTTTCCTTTACAGTATTCAACACAACTGTAAATATTGATGTCTGTGTTTAACATACGCCTTCCTCCTAGACAGAGCTGCAGGAGGGCAGAAACCATGTTTTTTCTTGTTTATCCCGTAACAACAACTTCCAGCACAGAAATACTCGAAGTATTAGTGAAGGAGGCACACATTCTTCTCCCCATTTACCTACTTGATAGTACTGTACTCTGATATTCTGTTTTTCTCTTTTATTACCCAAAAAGTTTACATCCTCTATATGATACAGATTTTGAACTTTCCCCTCTAAGATTAGACAATGTTTATTTTAATCATGAAAAAATGATCAGCCCTGGACAAGAGCTAACAGTCTATCCAGCTTCCCAGCAGCTCCCTGATGATCTGATTTCTGTATGTAACCTGCCACACTCCTGACACTCAGGTTTGAGGGGTGGTCATGCAGCAGTGTAATTAATCCCTTTCCACCTGATGCACAAGCCATACGTGAGAGAAACAACCTCACGGGTTTATCCTAGGTTCTGTGCCATTCCCAGGAAAAACTGCTCTAGTTCATCAGAGAGTAACTGAGGCACAATTCCAACTCTTTATCAATAATAAGCAGCTATTAGCATTTACCCTGTAAGTGATAATGATACAAAAAAACTAGCGTTCCAACCCTGTTGGAGGGTTTGGTGAAAAATTTGGATCATCCCTAAGCTAACTTTGCTTAGTACTATCAGTTATCTAAAAGCTGTAATAACAGCAATTAACATTCTTTAAGGCTCATGATGTGTCAGGGGTTATGTTACTAGGAAGCACTCTACACATCTTATCTCACTTTCATCCTCAAAACTATTCTGAGGTTAAGTACCTGTATGAGCCCCACCTCAGAGACGAGGAAAATGGCATTAAAGGACTTCGGGAGCTGCCTGGGTCCCTCGGCCTACAGGGTTGAGATTAATACACACCAAGCCAGACGCAAAGCCTTTGCTCTTAATCACCATTGTTTCAGTTGTCCACTGCTGTGTTTGCTTTTCTCCACATTTCATTTTCTGACTTCCACCAGGAAAAACTTCCTATAGTTTAACACTTCTGGGATAATGGGGTTTTAGTTACCTTCTCCATGGTCGTCCAGGCCTGACGTAACGGAGTGGTGAAACAGTTAGGGAGTGGCCCACCTTCCCGGCAGATGTTGGATTCAATTTCCAGTCGCACAACATCGTCGAATCCAAGAGGGTGTGTGGCCTGGAGGGAGAAGTACCTACAGCAGAAAGACGGCCAAAGTCAACCCGTATCCCAGCAATCACAGCGCCTTCTGGCACTGACACCAGAGACCCTCCTGAGGCTCATGCAGACCTAGGCTTACAGAGCTGGGTGGAGGGCAGCCCTGCAGCAGCCTTTCAGCTCCTGTTCATGATACAAATTCAGAAAGGCTAATGAGACATGATATTAGGGAAAAAAAGATAGAAAAGCGGAAGAGTAGGAATGGGTAAAGTCAAATTTGGCACAATGAGCTTGATAAAACAATAGTGCTGGTGGGCGTCTTCATTTAAAGACGGCTCCCAGTTTGAAAATGGGATCCAGTGGGAAGACGGAATCTCTGCTATGGGTGGCACTGAGCTCCTGCCAGGTCCTCACTGCTGCCACACCTCTGTTCCAGCACAGAAAACCCCTTTTTCTTGTTATTACTATTTTCTTAACAAAAAGTGAGCTTCCTCCCACCTTGCAACAAATAAGTTGGCAAATATTCCTCCATGCTTTGAACTGTGGGGCAACACAGACCGAAAAAAATTTTTTTTTGGCCACATTATGTGGTTTGTGGGATCTTAGTTCTTAGACCTGGGCTTGAACCCAGGCCCTAGATTCAATCCCTGAAATTGCAGAATTCTAACCACTGGATCACCAGGGAACTCCCCCGAATTTCTAAATGTACATGCCTGCCATCTTAATTTCCATATAACACTGTTTCTTGTACAGTATTTTCCCACAAATATATTACACTAAAATAAACACTGGACAAACATTAGAACCACATCCAAGTCCTGCCGCAAATCTGCCCCGTGACTTTGAGAAATTCACCACCCGTGTGGGCCCTTGGTGTTCTCATCAGCACATTGGGAAAATCAGACCAGACCCTCACCTGGCTAGGATCACCAGATGTCTTTACAGAGAAAGATTCCTGGGCCACACCTCAAACCCGCCGAGTCAGATCTCTTTCACAAAAGGGCAGGAAAGCTATTTTTGACAAGTTTCTAGGTGACACTTGCACTGACAGGAGCACGAGCATACCCGGCAAGCTCGGAAACCCCTGACCCGGATGCTCTCAGCTCTCTGCCAACTCTAAGATCCCATGGATTGTTTTTTTATCCTCAAGCTTTCTTCTTAGCAAGTGCTTATGGATACACCACCACACTGCTTTTCTTCACAGAAGGGAGAAAAGTTGGATGAAAAGGAGCGGACACAGTTTCCAGTTCCATTCCCTGTCAGACTGCACTGCCATCTCATATTCAGGGAAAGCTAATGAAAAACTGCTCTCCACTGAGCAGTCAGTCTGGCTCAGAAGTCACTGAGCCCTCTGCAATATATTCCCATTGGTTTCACCTTCTTTCACGTCCCAACCCAAGTTTTCAATCACCCAAAGCCTCCAATGAGCCTGCTCATGCTGGTGCCTCCTCCAAGAACATTCTTTCCCACCTTCTTTGGCAACAGAATCCAATTCACTCTTTGGGATGCACTCAAATCTTCCTTCTGTGAAGCCCTCAGTGACCTCCACCATCACTGACCTGCATTTCCCCCACACACACCCCTTTCCCACCAGCAACTTGTGTTCTAAGAACCCCTACTTTGCACACACCAGTAAGCAGCAGCTCCTCCACAGCTCCCTGCAAGCTCCCTGATGGCAAAGACCCAGGTGACCCACCTTTACTACCCAAGAGCACATCAAATGCTCATTATCTGCTAAGTGCCAAAGTCCTCCACTAACTAGACTCACTTGTCATATAAGATCATGGCGTCGTTCTGTGCCTCCTGTCCGTCGTACTGCCCTTTTTTGGCAGCGAGCTGAGACTGGAAGTTGTCTGCTGCCAACCAGAACTGTAGGATATTCACTGCGTCCTCTTTCTCCATGTACTGGGAAATAAACATACAAAAGAGGAAAATCAGACTGAAAATCTGTAAACAGATTACTGTCACCATCTCTCATCTGTATATAAGCACCAACTATTAAAATACAGGACATCAAGAGAAGAAACCCCCACAAAACCACCCACTGCCCAAAGAGATACACTTGCTCAGTTAATGCCAGTCAGCAAGTTACAGTCATATGAGATGGAAAAAATATTAAAATATTGTTTGAGGGGGAAAAAAAACAAACCAAACCAACAAACAAAAAACCCCCCAAACAAAATAAACAACTCAAACAACAACCAGAAACCCTACCACCACACAGCTGAATGCAAACTTCAGTGAACTGGAGTTAAAATTAAAGGTGGATTAGTGGTTCCTTGCTGCCAAGCATACAAAGAATAAACCAACTGGACCCAACCTTGAACACCTGATTGTCTCCACCATTCCATGCGGCCACAGCAACCTGAACAAATGCTCAACTAAAGGCAAAGAGAGGGGCTGAGAACTCGAATCAGCTAAGTAATTGTACTCTGGTGAGGAGGTAGGATGCATGTGTGGGTCTAAGTGACCACTCTGTGAGACTAGGAACCCTCTACCCCGACTTCAAAGTCACTTGCTTTGCAACAATTTCATTAGCTGAAGCCTAACACACCCCACCACACTAAACTGCATGCCTCAAGGAGATGAGTTTACTCACTGCTCCTTGCAAATACTTCACTGGGTAATCCTATCACATGGCTAAAGTCAAATGATGACAGCAGGAAAAAATTCACTATTTTCTCAAGTCTGGTCTGCAAACATTTATGCATTGAAATCAAGTATCAAATTCCGTGGTTTTAAAACAGCTCTAAATAGTTAAAAATCTGCATTTTCTTATAAGCAGTTTAATTAGGTTTTTCAAAATTATAGTTATTTTACACTGAATTTTCAAGTTCTCTTTAATGCCATTCAAGTACTCTTGCCATTAGATACAACACAGTAATCGAGGTATTTAAACCCAATGTGTTCAGAAATGACTTGTCTCCTCTATGTTATTTTCCACAGGCAGGGCCCCAGCATTTACAGCTTAGAGGCTGGACTCTAACAGAGTGTGAAAGGAAATGCAGAATTTACCTCTGAGAAATAAAAGAGGGCTGACTCACAGAAGAGAATGTCAGCCAGGTAAACAGTTCCACTGGTCAGCACTTCAATCTGGTATTTACAGAAATGGTGACTTCGTAGAAACTCACTAAAGTGCCTGCATGTGGACAAAAAGGTAAAATTTGAGGGACCGACCAAGGAAAGAGCTCCGCTGGGAAGCACACACTCTTTCCACGCTGTGCCCACCGTGCCTCACAGCCTGGGTCAGCACGCCCTCCCTTCCCACGGGGTCTCCCTGACTCTTCTCCCTGCAGCACCCTCTCCCCTCTCTTACTGGCTTGCAGCTCCCCTCTGGCATCTAACACATGCTACCTCCTACTGCAGTAACCAAGCAACATGCCCTATTACTCTCAGGCTGTAATCTCCTTCAGCAGGTACTATAGCTAACCGTGCACAGCACCCTTTCCATAAATGCTAAATGAAAGAATGAAAACAGAGATTTTTTTTTTTTTGCGGGCATGTGGATTTAGTGCTATGGTATCCATTAAGCTTAGAGCATGTACTAACAATCAGGATATCCACCTGAAGACACGTGTTGTTTAAGCAGATAAACTATATCACACTACAGTCACAATCACCCCCAGTGACTTCAGAATTAAAAACAAATTCTTTTAACTTAAGAAATATCAACATTAAAAATACAAATCTGTTTTACTTTCACTAGGATTCACATAATTTGTATTTAAAAGAAACCATCGCCCAAGATAGTCTGAGAGGATGCCTATAAGATCCTGTAAACATTCAAAGTATTTAAACCCTCAAACATAACTTGGTTTTTTCCTGAGACTGAACCGAAATTCCCAAGAACACAGAATGTGGGAGTGTGAAACCGACATACTCGTGCTCCATTGCACTGAAGACTATGGACTGTGCAGAAACGAAACAGTTGGGATCCACCTGCCCGTCTTCTCCACAAATCTTTGCTGTAAAAGAAATGGTAAATAACTTTTTCTCTAAATCCAAACTATACACATCTGCAAATCAAAGCAGGGAATAACTGTAAAGGCATAAAGATTAGCAGGTTTTAATGCAATTAAAAGAAAATACAGGTAAATAGCTGATCATTAGGTAGGGAAAGTCTTTCTAAGCATACATGCAAAAGCAGAAATCAAAAGATTCAATAATTAATTTCTATAAATTAAAACACTCTCAAAACAAAAGGGCAGGCTGAGGGAAAAGATTTGCAGCATATATGACTGTTTAAGAATGATAGATTATTTTCATTCATGTATCAAGAGCTCTTACAAAGTAACAAGAAAGTCTCAAAAGAAAAATGAACAAAGGACAGGAAAAGAAAATTCACTGAAGGACAAATATAAAATGGCCAATTTAAAAACATACGCATGCTCATTAGTAACCAAGGAAATATAATAATGAATTATAATAATGAAGCACATCACCTTTTGTCTAGTAAATTGACACAAAATTGTTTTAACAATCCATATGCTTAATTGTTTAATGATACACACACTTGAGCATGGGCATGGGAAAACTGACCCTTGTGTTAGTGGGCATATAAACTGGTGTATTTGTTTCTGGAGGGCAATCTGACAGTCTCTACAACAAGCTTTAAAAATGAACATAGCCCCATCCCTCAAAATATGAACATACCCTTTCAATCAGCAATTCTGTTTCTAGGATGGTAACCTAAGGAACTATAGATTTATGAAAAAGAGTCTATCTCTTTATCAAAAGCTCTCTCCTTTTCTGAAATACCCCAGACAGGTTAGTTATCAATTGGTACAAACACCTAAAGGAACTGCTAGCGAACGATTTCCCACATAGGCACATTCTAATCTGTTCAGACACCTAACAGTTGTTATCATTAGGCACAGGTGGTCTTGGGAAGTCTAGAAGATGGTAGCAACAAATTTTCACGTAGAAAGAGAGGAACGACATAGAAAACCCAAAATTGCACGATGACACTTGGAATGAAACTGGTTGAAAATTCCAAAATACAAGCAGATGGGGACAAGCCACCAACAGCCACAAGGCCCATGCATTACAGGTGTCTGTGTGGGAGAGGAAAATGGAAACACATGGGCAGCAGCTGTCGGCCTGACACAGACAGAAGGTGTGCACCGGGAGTGTGGCGACCGACTAAAGCTTAGCTGAGCCTGGGGAGGGGATCTGCTGTCCCCAAATAATGAGTAAAGACCCAAAGAGCCCCATGCTGGGAAGAACCTGCTAGGAGAGGAATAACAGGCTATACTTCATAAATCAAAACACTTAATTTTTGTAATCAAAAACTCAAAACTGAGTACTGGGACTTGACAGGAATATAATAAATATCTGTTCAGTGTATAATGAACCACTTTTATCTGTGACTATAGGCATACTTGAAGTCTTTCTAATACAACACAGTAAAAGCTTTCAAACATTTAAAAAATTACGACCAACAGAAAAATTTATATACCTATGCATGATGGAAAAAAGAAACAATTTTCAGAAGTACTGTCTGTTCACCCTTACTACTGTGAAGCACTTTGATTTTTCTAGTCTTTTTTTGGAAGGTGGTGAGGACCTAAGAGGAGACTGGTCCTAACCTGTAGCCTGAAAAGCACTGCCCAATAGCCTACCAGGTAGGGTCTGGTTTCAAAGCCTAACTCTGCCATGTCTGAGCGTTACAGAGGGCAAATGTTATAGACAGCAGGTGTGCACTGGGAGCTGTTACCTTCTCTGTGCTTCTTCACTTATAAAATAATAACTGTATTTATGCTAAAAGGTTCTTTAGAAGATTAAATGAGCTTGTCCAGGGGAAGTGCTTAGAATATTGTCTGGGACACAGTAAGTACTCAGTAAACATGTGCTACTATTTTTCAAATCAAAAACTAATAATAATGAATAAGAGGGAAACTTTTTAAGTGAGCAACAGTCAGATATAATAAAGTACACTAAAAACAGACATGGAAGGGAGATGCTGAATTTCATATTCATGAAGAATTCTCTTAATAACCAAAAAGAGCCCCCTTTTTTTGGCCATAGCTTCAAGCACTGCTTACCTATGATGTCATTTCTCATTGCTTCTGTAATTGGTATCGGTTTAGCAGCATCTGGAGATATGTATTTGGTAAAAGTATTCACTGCATCTTGCTCTATACCTGCAAGGGAAGACAAGAGACAATTTCAAAACCAAAAAAGCAACTTGTACCATTAACAGAGCATATTCATCAACAGCAGGGCTTTGCTGTGCACCCAAGCACACACAAAAATACACAAACAGTTTATTACAAATAAATATATCTGTAAATAAACTTAGGACAAAACAAGTCTCTATCACAAAGTTGCTTTTACACCCTTTGGTTGGGGGAGCAGAGGAGTTACGAGGAAGCCCCCTGCCCTCCCCGCAGCTAACAAGTTCACGAGAAACCGCAAGTACTTATTCTCACACACTCTCTTTCCATATCTCCTCTCCAAAGTCGGAACCTGAAGAATTTACACAGCGGGGGCTCAAGTTATTTACAAATCCATGTTGAAAATATTTTACCAAATTTCACATTCACGAATACATTTATCTGACCTTCAACAACCCCGGAAGGTTAAAATAGTGAATCTCAAACTTTCTGTCTTGGGACTTTGCAATCTTAAAAATTACTGACCTTCCATTTATCTGAGTTTTAACTATAGAGAGTAATGTATTGAAAATTAAGATGAGAAAAAATTATCCAGTTTAAATGAATAATATTAAATCTGCTAAAAGTTAACATAAACACCATTTTTTTAAAATAGAAAATAACTATTTCCCAAACTGAAAAAATTAATAAAAGGGTGCCATTTTACATTTTTGCAACTCTATTTTTCTTGACAACAAACTGTTAAGATTCTCAAATCTGCTTTGGCATTCACTCTGTTGTGCTTTTTTATTTGAGTCAAATCTATATAGTGCTATCAGGATATGAGAAGAAATGTATGTATATTATATGTGTGTGTGTATATAAATATATATACATATATAGCATGCGTGTGTATGTTGTGTTAGTTACACAGTCACGTCCGACTCTCTATGACCCTATGGACTGTAGTCTGCCAGGCTCCTTTGTCCACGGGATTCTCCAGGCAAGAATAGTGGAGTGGGTTGCTACTTCTTTCTTCAGGGGATCATCCCAATCCAGGGTCTCCAGCATTGTAGGTAGATGCTTTATCATCCGAGCCACAAGGGAAGCCTATGTGTATGTGTGTGTGTATGTACAGTTTCTGTCCTGGTCCCTGGCACAGAGTTCCTAAAACCCTTGCAGCTTCCTGAGTTACAGTAGGGGCCAGAGGAGCATCATTTGTTAATCATAATAAAGCTCTTTCAACCACAGAAAAAGTTTATGGAAACAAAGTGACTTGTGCAGAGAGGGGGCTGGTTGCCAGAGAAGGAACCAGAACTCCAGCCCCACTCCCCAACCTCCAGGGAGGGTGGAGTGGGTTGTGGACCATCAAGCCAATCACCAACAGCCAATGATTTAATCAATCATGCCATGATGAGACCATAAAAACCCTAAATGAAGCAGCTCAGAGAGCTTCTGGGTTCATGAATGTTTCCATGTGCCAGAGGGGAGATTGCCCCAACCCCACAGAGACAGAAGCTCCTGCACTTGAGATCCTTCTGGGCCTCGCCCCATGGACCTCTTCATCTGGAAGCTCATTTCTCTCCTTTATAATACCCTTTTACATCACTAAACATATATAACGTATTTCCCTAAGTTCTTTGAGCCTTGACAGCAAATTACCAAAAGAGGAAGAGGTAGCAGGAATCTGACGTACAGGTGACAACCTGGGGCCCGTGACTGGCATCTGAAGTGGGGGACAATGCTGTGGAACTGAGCCTTTAACCTGCAGGGTCGGCACTAACTCCAGGTAGTGTGAGAATGAACACTAGGTTACAATCCAATGAGAATGGAGAACTGCTTGATTTTGGACAGACATTGCTTTGCTGTGAACAGAGAAATGGTTTTCTTTATATCAAGACTATCTGGCCTCAGAGCTGTAAACAGGAGTATTTTACTAGCTGTCTGAAGTAACTGTGGTTATATTCTTCTTTGATCCTCCTCCTTGTGCGTACTCAGTCATGACCCCATGGACTGTGGCCCACCAGGCTCTTCTGTCCATGGGATTTTCCAGGCAGAATACTGGGTGGGTTGCCATTTCCTCCTTCAGGGGATCTTCTGGACTCAGGGATTGAACCCGCGTCTCCTGTAATGGCAGGCAGATTCTTTACCACTGCGCCACCTGGGAAGCATTCTTCTTTGGTACTATACCCAAAACTTGAAAAGTGGTAGTTTCTTAAAAGTTAATCAGACTGTAGAATCAAAAATCATATTAATAAACTGGTTATATTCTGTTACATTAGAATCTACTGGTCTATGTACCATGTTTAAAGAAATCACATCATTAATATCACAATGATCTTTTCAGAACACTCTTTAAAGCTGTCAAAGCATGTGGCAGTGAATGGAAGTTTTCCAAATTCTAAGTTTCACTTGAAAACTTACATTTTATCACTGGGCAACAACACTGCCAGCTGTTTTCCATGAAATGACAACTCATTTTACATGGCCAGAATTACTGATACCAAAACTGAACAAAAGCAGTATAAGAAGACTACAGACCACTTTCTGTCATAAACCCAGGTGCAAAAATGCTCGACAAATTATTAGAAAATCAAGTCCAGCAGCATAAACAGACTAATACACACAAGCAAATTAGGCTTACTCTGGGAATGCAAGCTCATTATTTTTTTTTTTTGTAATCAATATAATCCCTCAGACAAAAGAAGGAAAATCACATGGTCATATTAAATGACACAGAAAAAACATTTGAGAAAATTCAACACCATTCTTGATTTAGACAATTATCAGTAAACTTTTAAACAACTCTTAGTAAACTTTTAAGAGAAGGGAGCTTCATCAACCTGATACAGGGCATTTACAAAAACCCATAGCTAACCTCACACTTTATGTTGAAAGCCTGAATGCTTTCTAAAACCAGGGAGAAGACAAGAATCGCAGGCAATCTACACAAAAGCTCCTAGAAATAACCAGTAAATTGAGGCCACAGAAGGTCAACATATAAAAGTCAATCATATTTCTATATACCAGCAATAAAAAAACTAGAAACAAAAGCTTTTTAAACACACTATTTGCAATAGTACCAGAAAAGGGGGAATAACAGAACATTAAGGATCCGTATGCTGAAAACCATACAATGTGAAAGAGAGCAATCAGAGGTAGGTAAATGGAGCAGATTACATCTGCGAGTTTTAAGACTCAATACAGTTAAGAACATAAATTCTCTCCAAACTGACCCATAGGTTGAATGCAATTCCAATAAAAATCTCAGCAGGTGTAAAGTTAAGTAGTTCATGTTTTTCTTGAGGTAGGCTTGTATTGCTATAAACCTCCCTCTTAGCACTGCTTTTATTGAATCCCATAGGTTTTGGGTTGTCGTGTTTTCACTTTCATTTGTTTCTATGCATATTTTGATTTCCTTTTTTATTTCTTCTGTGATCTGCTGGTTATTCAGAAGCGTGCTGTTTAGTCTCCATATGTTTGTGTTTTTTATAGTTTTTTCCCTGTAGTTGACATCTAATCTTACCACACTGTGAGTGAAAGAGAAACACCAATACAGTATACTAACGCATATATATGGAATTTAGAAATACGGTAATGATGGTCCTATATGCAAGGCAGCAAAAGAGACTCAGATATAAAGAACAGACTTTTGGACTATGTGGGAGAAGGCAAGGGTGAGATGATTTGAGAGAACAGCATTGAAACATGTATATCACCATATGTAAAACTGATGACCAGTGCAAGTTCGACACATGAAGCAGAGCACTCAAAGCCAGTGCTCTGGGACAACCCAGAGGGATGGAGTGGGGAGCGGGGTGTGGGGGGGTTCAGGACAGGGGAACATATGTGCACCCACCGCTGATTCATGTCGATGTATGGCCAAAACCACAGTATTGTAATTATCCTCCAGTTAATTTATTACTTAAAAAAAATCTCAGCAGGGTTTCTTGTAGATATAGACAAGCTTATTCTAAAATTTATATTAAAAAAAACAAGAACTTAGAAGAGAAAAAACAACTTTGAAAAAGAACAAACTTGGAGGACTCAAACTATCCAATTTTAAGACTCACTACAAAGCTACACCACTTTAATTCCCCAGCAGCATGTGAGACAGCCATGTTCATGACGCTATTCATATCAGCTATGAGCTATAAGCTTATACCCTTTCAGGTCAACTTCTGTTCATTCAAAAAATAACCTGTGATAAGCAAAGCTTTCTGGATTTCTCGACTGAAGATAAGTAACTGTGGACTGTAGGAGCTAGTCCCAATCAAGATGGGCAAAAGCACAAGAGAGAGAGGTCATTTACCTGAGAAAGCCCCCCACCCCCATAAGACAGGAGGCTTACACTTTCAAGGGCAGCTGCTGGGAGAAGGCCCTAAGAGGGCAGGGCCTGAAACACACACACACACACACACACACACACACACACACACACACACACACACACGAGGGGGCATGCGCACACACGCGCACACACACACACACGGAAGGCCCTCACACACACACACACACACACACACACACACACACACACACGAGGGGGCATGCGCACACACGCGCACGCACACACACACACACACGGAAGGCCCTAACACACACACACACACACACACACACACACGAGGGGGCATGCGCACACACACGCACGCGCGCACACACACACACGAGGGGGCATGCGCACACACACACACGCGCGCACACACACACACGAGGGGGCATGCGCACACACACGCATGCGCGCGCACACACACACACGGAAGGCCCTAAGAGGACAGACACACACACACGGCCCCAAGAGGGGGCGCGCGCGCGCGCACACACACACACACATACATACACACACAGCCCTAAGAGGGCGGGACACACACACAAGCACACCCCCAAGACAGAAGCTTAGTTTTCTGTGGTACCAGAGTAGCAATGAAGTGGGTCCTGGATGCCTGGCAAAAGCAAATGCAAAGATACTCACAAAGAACCCAATTTAATCAGAGTCCCTGAAGAATTACCAAAGATAAAATTCAAAGACATATGTATTCACAGCCAAAACCCACTAAAACCACAGCCTACCAGAAGTGTGAACCTGCAGAAACAAACCCTGAATCAGATACACAAAAGCTATAGGCACTGGGGTTATGAGATACTGAATACAGTGTTTAATAAATTTAAATAAATAAAAAATGGAGTCAAAAGTAAGACAGAGGGATAAAGGAACACGAAACTAAAAAATGACCAGGCAAACCTGAAGAAAAATATTTCTAGAAATGAAAGAATTTACTAACTTTTAGATTAAAATAACATGTTAAAAGACTGATTTAATAGCAGTTTAGATCCATTTTAAGAATCAACGAATTAAAATATCTCAAGATGTCACCACCAAACTGAAAAAGCTATATACTACACAATTCTAAGTATGTGACATTCCAGAAAACGCAAAACTATGGAGACAGGAAAAAGATTAGTGGTGGCCAGAGTGAAATGAGTGAGTGTACAGAGATAAACTGGTAGAGCACAGAGGTTTTTAGGGCAGTGAAAATGCTCCGCCTGGTATCACAATGATGGTTACAAGTGGTTATACACTTCCCCAAACTCACAGAACATGTAACACCAGGCGTGAACCTGAAAGTAAACTTTGGGTAATTGTGACGCCCTCAGGTAATTTCACTGGTTTTAACAAGTGTTTCCCTCTGGAGGGGATGTTGATAATGGGGAAGGCGATGCATGTGCAGGGGCGAAGGGTGTATAGAAAACACCTGTACCTTCCCCTCAATTTTGCTATGAACCTTAAAAAAAAAAAACTGCCTTCGTAACGTCTTAGTCGGAAAAAAATAAATAAAAAAGCACACAAGGAAAAATAAAAAAAGGAATGTTGACTTGGACCTTTGAAAAACAAAGAGAAGATAAGAGAGAAGATGATGAGCATGGGTTGGAAGCTGTCTAATCAGAATTCCAAGAGGTGATAATTGAAAAATGAAGAGTGTGTAGCTTTCAAGCTAACAAGAGAAGAAAAAAGAAAGGAGGAGCTGCAGTCCAGACGCCAGAACTTCAAGCGCAGGTCCTGCCTGGTGTATGACCTGACAGGCTCCCCGACCTTCCCAAGACACGACTTCCTCAGATGTAAAATGGGGTGACTGCCTACCTCACAGGGCTGCTGTGACTACTCCATGAAATTCAAATACAGCCCCTGACACAGAACCTGATTAATGCTGCCTGCTGTCAATTAACAAATAACTTTGCCTGCAAAATTCAGTAAAAGAGCAAGAAAACTAAGACTGAGGCTGCCATTAGCCTTTCTGGATAAGGATTTGATTTCAAAATCTGCGAGGACCCTGGGCCCTTCTTCATTTGTTAATTATTTCTATTTCTCAGCGGGTTGGCTCTTCTGTTCTTTTTTTATACACAATCCTATTCTAAAACTCCCAAATTTGGGAGAAAATTACTCTAATCCTTTTAATCCCCATTCAAGTTCCACTTTGTAAGTAGATTTTTAAAAATATATATATATATTTATTTATTTGGCTCCAACAGATCTTATTGTGGAATGTGGGATCTTTAGCTCCTCAACCAGGGATCAGACCCAGGCCTCCTACATTTGGAGTCTGCAATCTTAGCCACTGGACCACCAAGGAAGCCCATAAATAAACAGTAAAGACAAACAAAAACAGGATCAAGGGACAACACCACACACTTACTTTTCATTAATTTTCCTGATAATTCCTTCAGTGGAGAAGATGGACTACTTCTACTGGCTACCATGAGCCTGGAGGACTCCTGGGTTTCCAGGGAGCCCCGATGAGTTCCTGTCCTGGCTGTCTCTAGGTGGAGAGAATGGGCACTGTCACTCTCCTGGGAAAGCAAGTGGTTCTGGGTGTTGCTAGTTCTATTATTCAAGTCAATTCCTTCCAGATGGGCTGAGCCAGAATCCTCCAACCTCCTGTTAAGAGACTCGGTTACAAAAGCTGCTGTAGTTTCGGGCTTTTTAGATGGAGAGACAGGTTCAGCCAATGAGCTCTGCTTCACTGTGTTCAGACTGTGTGCTCTTATTCGGGACCAAGTTGTGGAGTGGAAACTTTCAGCCTCCAACCAAAACTTAACCAAATGCTCCATTCTCCGAAGTTCCATGAATTGAATGAAGTAAGGGAGGACCACGGTGTCATGCAAGACTTGCTCAAGGGTTTTTGAAAGACTTGATTTGGCCTCCTGAGTCTGGTAGTCCAGACAAGATCTGCCTAAAAGAAGAAAAGAGTTAGCAGTTCAATAACAGATAACAACCGCTGCTGCTAAGTCACTTCAGTTGTGTCTGACTCTGTGTGACCCCATAGATGGCAGCCCACCAGGCTCTGCCATTCCTGGGATTCTCCAGGCGAGAGTACTGGAGAGGGGTGCCACTGCCTTCTCCGAACAACCGCTAAAGCTTATTTAAATTATTAGAAGGGTCTTTGTTAATTAATCCTCGAATCTCTTTTCATGGCAATTCAAATCATGTAAATTCTTAAGGGAAAAAAATCTTTCAATACCAGTTCCAAAGGAAAAAAAGACCAATAAAAATATTTTAAAAGTTCAACCTCATTAAAAGTCTCAAAAAAGCAAATTAATACATACCATATTTGCCCATCAAACTGAAAGATGGGTTTAAAAAAAATAACAAGAACTAACAAAGGCACAGCAAAACAGATGATGAAAAATGTAAAATAACAAAACCTTTTTGGAGAAACAGACAGCAAAGCCTTAGCCATCAGGGTAATTTTTTTTTTTTTTCATCAGGGCAATTTTCAATCCAGTAACTCTATTTCTAGGACCTTATCCTGAGGAAAAATTGTGGATATAACTTGAAAGATGTTATGAACTCTTAGTCTCATTTGTAACAGAATAGTTAGATTTGGGATTTTATCTTGAAAAATAAAACCAAACAATAAAACCAAAAGTTTATTTCACATTTAACTAAATTTAGGTTATGACTATAAACACAAGCTAATTATTAGAAGACAGAAAAAACTAAGAAAATACTTTCACAGCATGACACAGGGAGACTCATTTTTATAAAATTAACCAAGGGCCTCATCGGCTCTTCAAAAGGGCTTTTCTTCACCCTTGGTTGTTTCTTCTGAAGCACTTCATGTACCACCCCTGCAGTCCTGACTTCAGTGTTAACTAGTCCATTGTGTCAACACTTCTTTAATGAACTTCAGGAAATCTCGAGCCTCTGTAAGACTTAACTTTAAGTACCCTTTACCCAGTCTTGGAGAAGGAAATGGCAACCCGCTCCAGTATTCTTGCCTAGAGAATTCCATGGACAGAGAAGCCTGGCGGGCTGCAGTCCGTGGGGTCGCAAAGAGTTGGACATGACTGAGTGACTAACATGCACATACCCAGTCTCCCCTACGGTATCAGGATCACACAAAGACACTGACACAATCCATCCATCTTATCCAGACTTCCCCAGTTTCACCAGTACTCACTGTATGTGCATTTAGTTCTCTGTGTTTCTATCATGTGAGTAGACTTATATAAACATCAAGCCAGAGAACAGCTCCAGTGACACAAGGATCTCTCGTCAGGCCTTTTATAATCAGCCGCCATCCCTAACCATTGGCCAACACTCATCGATCTATTCTTCATGTCTATCATTTTGTCATTTCAAGAATGGAATAACACTTGTCTCTCAAAATAATTCCTCTGAGATTCATCCAAGCTGCTATGTGTAAACAGGAGTGGCTATTTCTCTGCATCTACATTAACATTCCAATTATCAAGCTTTAAATACTTGCTAATGTGTTGGGAGAACATGAATTCATTATTTTAATTCACATTGCACTGAGTATTAGTGCAGTAAGCCCTCCTTTTCACACACTCAGTGGTCAAATGTATTTCTTCTTCTGGAAATGGCCCATTATTCTACTGGGCATACTTTTTATATTTACAGAACAACAACATGGAGCCATTCATTACACTAGCTGTTAGTCCAATTTAAACATTTTTTTTCAAAGGGCCAGCCAATAACATGGGTCAGTATCCTCTGGCAGGAACTTCGCACTTTATACTCAAATCCTTCCTCCTAGAAGTTAACAAAAACTGAGAGTCACTCACCCAGGTCCCCAAAGTGAGCGGCCTCCATGTGGCTGGGCTGTTTCTTAAGTGTTGCAGTCCTGCTACTTGAAAAGGAGTCCATGTTGGCAGAAATGGCATTGATTGCAACGTGACTTGGTCCCGCAGCCTCCAGCAAGGCATGATTTTTAGTGCTTTTTTGTGGGGAATGTACGGATATTGAAGCTATAATTTTTCAAAAAATTGTTAAAAATTAAATACAATTTGATAGCCTAAAACTGTCTCCTAAAAGGGCTTTAAGGAACTTTAAAAATTAGATTTTGTAACACCTCTCTTGAGTAAGCACACACACGCAACATAAAATTCTTATGGAAAAGGTAAATTAACCAAGCAGCAGAAAACTGGAAAGAGATTCCCTATTACTTATATATAACTCTCAAAATACTGTGCCAAAAGTAGAACTTACAAGAGAGATCTTTGAGAAAGTTCTGAGAACCTCTAGTAAAGAAAGTACCAAAGGCAGCAAACATCCCAAAATATGGACCTTTTGCAATTTCCTAATCCGAGCTAGCTGGCAAGTGAGAAATTAAATTCCAAAATAAAATTTTAGGTTATCAAAAGAATTAGAACAATACTCTTCAGTGTTGCTTATTTTATTTTTTAACTGAGTAACACAATTCTGTTTATTTTACTTTTTAACTGAGTAACAAAATAAGTATGCTTATTTTACTTTTTTAACTGATTAACAAAATTTCACCATCTAATAAAAACTGATCAAAGTTAAAGTTGCTTAAAGATAAAGCACACTTAAAAATTCACAAAATTTATTTTCTTTCATAGCCTAAAGAAATAATAATATCCTGTTGACTTCAGGATAAACAGGAATTCATCAAATTCACATGGTCAAAGTAACCCTATGAATTCATTGCTACGGCTGAATTAAAATTCCACTCATCCCACTTGTTCCACACAAATATCAAAAGACTCTCATGAAAGGTCTTTAAGAGGTTTTGGTTTAGTGCACTGAACCAACACGGAATCCACCTGACTTTAAATGATCAGAAACAAGCAGAGAATAAGGCTGTGAGGTAGCCTACTTATTCCCTAATCTTACAAACCTCTTAAGTTATAATCAGTGTCCCTCTCAAAAATTGAACAAGTGGAGTTAATACTCAATGCTAGCCACACAACATGCAAATATTTAAAAGAAAAATCTAAAGAAGTAGCAATCTACAGTATTTGTGTAAATAAATTACATCTATGAAAATTATATGCCATGGACATGGAAGTAATTTTCATTACAATTTTCCCATTCCAAAATTTTTGTACATTGACATAATGAAATCAGTCACAACTACAGCAGAAATTACAGTCTAAAAAAAGCAGGCTCTTACCTACAAATAAGGACGATATATTGATTCCAATAATGAACTCTGAATAAATTTTAAGTTAGGGCCATTCGTTCAAAGTAATAAAGAAGGGAAAACAGTGAGCATCCAGATCCCAGATAAACCTCAGAAAACCAGGCTTTATAAGTCAGTGGTCAGACTGCTCAGTAAAGAGTATTTTCTGCTTTTAGTTTTTTAGAATAAAGTCAATCAATTGCTTTTAGAGAATCACTGAAATGTGTGATTAGCAAGGAGGACATTGGTTCCCTGGAATCACCAAGACAGCCAATGAATGCTCAGTAAAAGCCTAGCATATGTTGGGTGTTAAAAGATACATCAATAAGTCACAACCATGAGTAATTGTAAAAGAAGGCAGAGATGATAAACAAGGGAGAACGCAACATGATTAAAGAGCTCATAACTGTGAAGCGCTGACTCACCTTTGACTGACTTGACATCTGGGGTCTTCTCCTGCTCTTTGCTCTTCACTGCAAGAGAGGAGGGCAGCATGATCAACTTCTTCAGCCAAATGCCTCCTCCATACACTGTAAAACTCAGGTCAGCTCTATTCCAATAGGTGAGCATGTTCAAAGTTTTACACAAAAGGGCAAGCCGCCCTGGAGCAGGGCAGGGCAGCTGTCAGGGGGTTTCTCAGAGAAGCGCCCTCTGAATGGCACTTGGTCAAGAAGGCTGAGTGCTTAAGGTGAGATGAGGTCAGGACACCTAGGTTCAAATTTGAGCTCTCCCATGTGATCCTGAACCAGTTACTTTAATTCTCAGGATCTCAATTTCCTTGATTTACAAAACTTGGTCATTCTTATGAGCTAATAAAGAGTCATTTCAACAGGCAGGATTTCAACCTTGGTCTGTGGAACCAGAGAAATCACTCTTCTACCCTTGGTTAAAAGCCTGCAGAATGACTGTGTGATTAAGATAACGTGTGTAAATGAATGTCTCAGAGGCACCTCCCACCCCATACACTAGAACTCAACACGTACTTTTCCAGCAACGTGTCTCAGTACCCAGCCCTGTGCTGGGATGACAGGTGTTTGCAGCCGCCTCAGCTGCATCGGCCAACTGACTTCATCTCCCTCTTGAAACATGAATTTGGCATGGCTTCCGTGAAACCCCACTCCTCGTTTTCCAGGGGCTCCTTCTCAGCTTATCCCTGGCCGACTTCTCCTCTGCCAGCTGGGAGTTTCTCAGGGACAAGATTGGTTCCCTTTCTCTCCACTGCATGTACATATGTACTTCCTTGCTGATCTCAGCTATTCTTCAGGCTTTCAATACCACAGACATGCCGTAACTCCCAAAGTACTCGCTCTAGTCTGAGTACTTTTTGATCTCAAATTCATAGTTTACTAACTTTCTGCCATCTTTCATAATCCCACTGCCTAAATGGGATGTACCATCTTCCCCCAAACCTGCTCCTAAGTCAATCTTTTTCTCCTCTCATAAATGTTTCACTGCCCACTAGCTTCTCAGGCCAAAACTCCGGGAGTCATCTTCCATACTCTCAAGCACCTCCAAACCACTTCTAAGAACAACGGGTTCCACCACCAAGTACCTTAGAGGTATATTTTATTGTATGCAAACTTTAAATTTTAATGTAGTCAAACTACATTGATTAAATTTTCCTATGTCTTATTTCTTACCCCTATATTTTCTTCTATATGATTTCAAACTTTGCTTTTTCAAATTCTGGGCTCCAACTCACCTGGCATTTATTTCTGTATTATCAGGGATAGCAAACTACAGCCCAAGGGCCAAGTCCAGCCCACCACCAGTTTTTCATAGTGTTTCTGTATAGTCTATGGCTACAAGGATAGAGGAGAGTGAGGTGGACCAAATAGCCTTCAAAGCCTAAA
This sequence comes from Odocoileus virginianus, assembly GCF_023699985.2. Taxonomy (NCBI): domain Eukaryota; kingdom Metazoa; phylum Chordata; class Mammalia; order Artiodactyla; family Cervidae; genus Odocoileus; species Odocoileus virginianus. The sequence continues at coordinate 32,123,408 of NC_069690.1, read as the reverse complement.
ATATTTACTGTTTTTTTACAGAAAAAGTTTGCTGACCCCCTGATGTACATAATGAGGAAGTCTTAATTTTTCTTTTCTTTTTTTTGGGCCAGCGGGATAATGAACACAACTTACTGATTAGTCCAATCTTTCCCAAATGAATAGGAACTCTTTATATACTACGTTCCCATACATACGTGGGTCTGTTTCTGGGCCTACTACTGTAATTACTAACTATGTAATAGGCTCTGGCAGAGCCAAGCCCTCTATCATATTCTTTTTTCAAAACTATCTTTCATATTATCTGTAGGACCAACTTGTCCTGATCCTAAAACCCTCATGGTAATTTCTTTTTAAACATTAAGCATTGACTTGATCAATTTGGGAGAGAGTTCACATCTTTCTGGTATTGAGTCTTTCTATTCATGAACATAGTATACCTCTATTTATTTGGGTCTCCTTTTAGGTCCACTTATATTTTGTAAACTCCATAGAGATTTCAGTTTTTTATTTTTAATGGCTACAGGGATACAACTGAGTTTCAAATACTTATTCTAATGGTATATGTGTAAATTTTCTTAAACTTTCTCTGTACACAATCATATTGTCTGTGAATAATGACTCTGGTTCCCTTTCCCTCACAAAACTTTTCTATTCTTTTTCATGTGTGCTATAGTGAAGACTATGTTAGTTTTCTTTTTGTTTGTATAACCCTGATCTATATTCTCATCCTTTTAACTTTCCTATGCTCTTTTTAACGTTTAAACAGCATAGATTAGGAAACCAATCTGAAGACAACCATTTCTTTATTGTCTGGGTCTGTTTTTGTCACATTTCTGTTTATTGTGATTACTGTTCTTTATTTCCAAAGCAGAATGTTCTTAAAACTCAATTACAACTACACACGTGTTGACTTCTCCTAGTAATTCTGTTGATTTTACTTTATATATTTTGAGACTGATTTTAGGTGCAAACCAGTTCAGAATTTTATCTTCCTAGTACTCTACTCATTTTACCATACTTCACGGACTTTTTTTTCCAACCCTACTAGTATTTTATGCTTTGAAGTATTTCAGCTACTTCACAAGCTTTCTTCTCTTTGCATCCATTTATTTTCAATTTCTCTGTCTTTATGTTTTTGCTGTGTTTCTGGTAAATAGCTGGATTTTCGATTATTATCCAACCCAAGTCATTACTTTTTGTCCACCTTTCGATGGACTTTTACTAGATTTTTATTTACATTTACTGTCGTTTATTTCTACCACCTTATTTCACACTACTGACTCTTCCTGTATTTTTAAAAATTATTATGAAACATTTAAAACAGAGGCAAGACACTTAGGTTTAGCAAAACTTAACATTATACCATATTTGCTTTGGAAAAATTTTTAAAGGAAATAAAACATTGCAGGTACAACTAAAGTCCCTCTGTAACCTCATTCCCCTTCTCCATAGAGAAACAATTTCAGAAAGTGAATGCTTAAGGTTTCCATCCACACTTTTACTATTTAACATACTTATGCATTCATAAGCAATATATAGCATTGTTTGAAGGTTTTAAACAAGTGGTTGTACCAATTGCCATTTCCAGCAGCAGTATATCCTAATTAAATCTTGATACAGTCAAGCTTTAATGTCAACTCCTAAGTCTTTTCAAGAACTTCACTCCTGCAAGTAACATTTCTTTTCTGTATCATTTTCTCTCTCTCTACTGAGTTCTTTCTATCAGCAGACAAACAAGCTTAGCATCTTTTATTTTAAAAATAACAACAAAAAACACCCCTTACCCTAAAGGCTCCTTGCAGTTATTGGCCTTGTTTTTCCCTCTTAACTGCAAATTTTGTTATTCTTTTTACTTTCCCCACTTCACATTCTCCCTTCAACCTGTTCCACTGACACTACATATAAAAGTGGTCAATTACTTCCATGTTATCAAAGTGAACAGCTATGTCTATTTACCTCAACCTTGTAAGTGACATTAAATACAATACTCCCTACTTTTTGAAGTACTATCTTCTCTTAGCTTTCAAGACACTCCACTCCTGTATCACTTGGCATTTTCTTTTCGAGTCTTCTTTGCCAATGGCTCATGTTCCTCAACTTAACTTCTAAAAGCTCAATTAACTCCAGCACTCTCTCTTTGTCTACAGTATGGCAGGTTATGCTACCTCACCACTGAACTCATTCTCCCCTTCTTAGCAAGAGGGTCGTAGCCTGGCACACAGCTGGCTAGCTTCTCTCCATTTCCCAAAGCCCTTAAGTTAGCTGGGACCACATGACTAGGTTCTCAGCAATTAAATGTGAACAGGAGCAGTATGTGCCATTTCTGGCCAAAGCTTCTCTCTTCCCTTACCATGGGTCAGAAAGCTGACAGAAGGGACTATGACTTGGCTTTATAACATGCAATAAAGCTTAAGAGAAAGAGGAATAAGACAATAGTAGGAAAATGATCCCTGAATGATCATGAAGGAAAGCCACCTGATGACCAGGGACCTGGACTGTTACACAAGAGAGAAATAAAGGCCTATCTTGTTTGAGCCATTGTTACTCTGTGTCTCTCTGTCATGGAAGCTTAGCCTTTCAACGTAACTAATTCATATATTGTATGTCTTCCCTAGATGATGTCACCCAGTCCTATGTCTTTAATTATTATTTATGCAAAATACTTTTAAATTCAGATAGAGAACTCAAGTTCTGAGCTCTTTCCTGAACTACAGACTAGTACATCCAACTGCCTCCTTGGCAGATCCACATGGACTCACAACCACCGAAGGAGAACTGTGGATTCTTCCTACCCCAAACTCTCAGTTTTCCACAGCTTTCCCAGTTTTCCTTCACTCCAGTCACTTACTCAAGCCATGTTTTCTCTAACTCCAAGACAACCCCATTGCCCTCTACTCCCAGTAAACTGCAGCCTTCTCTCCGTCCTTGAACAAAGCCAGCTCATTCCTACCTCAGGACATTTGTACTACCAGTTCCCTCCAGCAAGAATACAGTTCCTTTCACCTTTTCAAGGCTGGCTCTTTCCTCATTGAGACCTCAGTTTAAATACCATCTTCCTAGACAAGCCTTCCCTCTCTATCCAAATACAAACTGCCATCTGCTAAGCTGCTCCTATATCACTGTTTAAATTCTCTGCACAGCACTGATTACCTTCTGGAATTTTTCTTATTTTCATTCACCTACTCAACAGATATTTACTAAATTCCTAACTATATCCCAAGCACTGATCAGGACTTGAAGATACGGCCATGAACAAACATAAGCTTCCTTCCTAACAAAACACATGAGTCAGCAGATGGTGATAAACACTGCAGAAAAAAAATAAAAAAGCAGGGCCACAGTAAGGGAGTGCAGGGGCTGGGGGCTGCAATCTTCAGCAGGCTGGTCAGAGAACCCTTCACTAAGATGTCAATTAATCAAAACCCTGGAGGAGAAGGGGGAAGAAAATAGGCTTGCATCTGTAAGAAGAGGTTTCCAGCCAGAGGGAACAAGTGCAAAGGCCCTGAGGTGGGAATCTATTTGACAACAAGGTGGCCAACACACAAGGAAGAGTGCTGGAGAAAGGGAACAGATGAAAACAGAGGAGAAACAGGACGTAGATTATGTAGGGCCATATACAGGAAACCACTGAGGGCATCTGAACAGAGGTGTGGCATAATGCAGTTTGAAAACACACCAGGGGAATCAAAAGTGGAGGAAGGGAAACCAAATTGAAGCCGAATGCAAAATAACACTGTTTCCTTGATCGTCATAAAATCGGCTTCATCTTGACACTTAAGCTGAGATCTGAATGACATCCCCTCAGAGGACTTCATTAACCACCCAAACTAAATAGAGATGCCAGGGTGTTCACAGTCAGGGATGGTGAGAAGTGACTGGATTTGAGCTATATTCTGGGGTGAACCTAACAGATGTGCTGATGGATCAGACATACAGTAGGAGAGAAAGAGGTTGAAAAAAGTACTAAAGTTTTAGCCTGAGCAATTAAAAGACCAGAAATGCAATCTATCAAGATACTGAAAAACAGATGAAGGAAGGTTAAATCTAAAGTGAAATTTTAGATACAGTAAGTTGTTTATTAGTTGACCTCCTAGACATCTATTGTTGTTTGGTGGTGTTGTTTAGTCGCTTGGTCATGTCTGACTCTTTGCAACCCCAAGGACTGTAGCCCACCAGGCTCCCCTGTCCATGAGATTCCCCAGGCAAGAATACTGGCGTTGGTTGCCATTTCCTCCTCCAGGGGATCTTCCTGACCCAGGGATTGAAGCCATATCTCCTGCACTGCAGGTGGATTCTTTACTGCTGAGCCACCTGGGAAGCCCAGACATTTATGCATAGAGGTAAAAAGTGGACCAACAGTTGGATATGGAGTCTAGATTCAGGGAAGAGAATCCAAGCTGGAGACATAATTCTGGGAGTCATCGGCAGATAGGTGGTATTTAAAAATGGTATTTAGAAACTGGATGGGAGCTCTAAATAGGACCATCTCCAGTTTCTATTCTTGCTACATCCAGTCTCCAAAAAACATCTAGAATGATCTTTTCAAAGCAAAATGAGATCAAATCACTCCTCTTTGAAATTTTAAAATATTGTCTCTGCACTTGGAATAACACCTTGCCGTGACCTACAAAGCTCTGAATCATCTGATCTTTGTGTACCTCTCAGAACCGCAGTCACAGTGGGCTTCTTTTCTCTCTTGAAGGACACCAAACTCTTACGACCCAGCCTTTGAACACTATTCCCTGTGCCTGGAATGCTCTTCCCTGGCCTCTATACATTACCTCTTGTTGTTCTTCAGCTCTAAGTTTCAAGGTCGTCTGCTGAAGCCTTTGACTAACATCAAATCGAAATACGTCTCTTCTTTCAAGCTTTCTCTTTCATAACTCTTTACTCAGTTTGTAAAGAGAGAGAGAGAGAGGTTTATTGTCTACCCCAGCAGACAACAAGCTCCTTGGAAATACGGATTTTGTCTTGTGCAGTGCTCAATACTGAGGGCCTTAGCACAGTGCCTGGCAAAGAGCAGACATTCAAAAGTATTGGCTGAATAGACAACAGGCTATGAGCAAAGCAATTTGCCTCATTATGCCATTATACACAGAACACTCCTTATCCAAAAAAAAAAAAACCAACCATTTCAACACTGTCGAACAAATTAGAGAGTTATCAACCATACCAAAGTACCTTACCAACACAGTTTCCTTGTACCATGTTACCACTTTCATTCATTCAGAGCGGTTTTCATTCATTCATCATGGTTTCATTCACTGATCACCTGGCATCAGTTACTAAAACTCCTTGTGTACTTAAAAGGAATTCTTTATAGAGTTGAATGGGGTCTTTAGGAATCACCGAATTCTCAGCTGAGAGGAAAGTGGGTCAACATTTTTCTGTCCCAGATGACAGAGTTAGTAGCAGAGCTGTCACATAAACCCAAGTCTGATTTAGTTCAGTGCTTTCCCCAAACCTGCATTTGTCTGGGAAATTTTCCCTGAAGCAACAAGAATCGATACAAGAATCACTATCATCCCAAAAGACCCACACTAGTCCACCCTGGATACGTACCCGTAACGAAATGCCAAAAACCTTACCCAGACTCAAAAGAAAGTTGCCTCTACTCAAAAAACTGGGCAGCTACTACTATTGAAAACTAGAAATATCAATATAAGCAGTTTGTCTATAAAGTTAGGATTCCAGTAGCAAGTAAACTTGCAAAGTCATCAAAAGGACTCTTCTTCATTAGGGAACTTCTAGCCGTAAGTTAAGTAATGTCATTTTAGGAACAGCAGAATCCCCCTCCCCCCATAAAGGGGAAACTGGAAAAGAGCACTCGTTGAAGAAAACAATTTTTTCACGTGTTGCTTTTAGACACAAACCCCTCGATATTCTGAAAAGTCGTAGACTTCCGTAATACTGAAGAAATTTCCATTTTCTGGTATAAACGCACCACCCCCACCCCACTCCCCGCGAAAGAGCTGTGTTTCTGCAGAAGGCATGCCCCAAGCAGGTCCCGGCACACACTTCAGGAGCAGCCGGCGTTCGGCCGCGCGGAGGCCCAGCTCCCTCCCACAAGCCCGCTGGCCAGGCACGCAGGCAGTCCGACCGCGCGGAACCGAGGCATCGCTGCCCGAGGGCCCGCCGACCGCCGCCCCAAGCCCGGCCCCGCGCCCCTCGCTACCTTTCCGCCGGAAGAAGGACATGGCGGGGCCCGGGTCGGGGCGGAGGGCGCGGGGGGACTGCCGCGGGGAGGGCCCGGCTCCCCTCATTCAGCAACCTGCCCGGACTTCCGGGTCCGCAGCAGCCGCCGCGCTAGCCCAAAAGGAGACTCGTCTTCCGGGTGTGGGCCCCGCCGCCTCCTCGAGACGCGCGGGTAGCTCCTGCCGCCATGTTACCAAGCCGCCCGCCCGGAGTTCCGGTCCTTCGCCGCGCGGGGCTTCACGGGAGGCCGCGCGCCGGCCCCGCCCCCCGCCACGCCTCCTCGCCTCCTCGCCTCCTCCCGCGGCGGGGCCGGCGCCCGCGCCGCCCAAGGGACTCGCGCGCTACCTGCACCCGGCCCTGGACCCCGCGTCTCTCCTGTTCCTGGGCGGTGCGAGAGTGGCCCCTGGAGAGCCCTTGACCCGGCCGAGTGTGACCCGCACCCCGCGCTCTCAGGGATCGGACCCTGGCGTGGATCTCGGGATGCGGACTGGGTCCTGGGATGCGGACTCGAGGCACCACCTGTCCCCGCGACTTCGGCCGTGGAGGAGGTGCGTTGGGCTTATTACAAGACGCGATCGCTGAGAACGCTCAGCTCTGAAAGGACAGCAACATAAAAACCTCGCCAGTATTTACCGGGCGGACTCCAAGGGTCATTCTTCCAGCCTCCTTCAAATGCCATTTTTCCTAGGAACCTCTGACCTCCCTCGACCCTAGAAGCAGAGCGAACCTCCCACCCGTGGGTCCTCTCCCACAGGACTGGGAATTCTGCTCGTGTGCGGTAGAGGAGCCTGGCAGGAAGTAGCACATCAATAAATGGGTTTTTCAGTCAGTGAAGTCCATCAAGTGATGGACAGAGCAACGGAGGTCCAGAGAGAAGAGGCAACTGGTCCAAGGTTATTCAGGGTGTGGGTGTTGAGACTATAACCAGAACCCGGGGTCTAGTCACAATATAATCAGAGCAGGTCAATAGATTTGTCTGGGTTTGGTCCCTGGGTGGGGAAAATCCCCTGGAGGAGGGCATGGCAACCCGCTCCAGTATTCTTGCCTGGAGAATCCCATGGACAGAGGAACCAGGCGGGCTACAGTCCGAAGGGTCGCAAAGTTGGACACGACTGAGCGACCAAACCACAGGGGCATGTGCGGTAGCGACGGCGGATATGTATGGAAAGATCACTGTGCGCAGGTGCCAAACCCTCCGGACGCTCGACGACCGTTGGAGAATCTCGGTGGGAGAACCAGGCGCAGAGAGATAACCTGCCCAAGGTCACGGCCTAACCAGAGGCGAAGTGTGTGGGATCTCAGACCTAGAGAGTTGGCTCCAGAGCCAAGGTCAAATCTCTTCCTGGGTAAGGACAGTGTCCGGGCGGGAGCAAGAGGCTGCCGCGGCTCCGGGCGTCCGAGTGTGTCCTCCCTGACCTGAGCAGGTGCTAGCTATGCACCTCTGTCTGACCGCGGAGTCTTCAAGGGGTCCGAGCGGCTCCCCCGCTGGTCAGAAGGGCGCTGACCCTAGCCTGACGCAGGGGAACCACTCTCTAAGGTCTGTGGTGGGTGAAACCCGGGGTCCTGCCCCCTTTTCCGGGAAGGGGAGTTGGGCTGACGTCCAGGGCCAGTGGGGCGGGGGTGGGTCTCTAGGTTCCCTACTTGGTCGGTGTAAGCGGTGAGGGACTTCCAGCAGGAGTCGAGTGCGAGGCGGCTGCGCTCCAAGCAGGGAAGTGCGGCGCCCTCTCTCGGGAGTCCAAATTGAGGAGTGCAAGGCATGCCCCCAATATCTCTGCGAGGGGAGCACGAGGGATGTGGGGGTAGCGCTCCGGTCCCTCTAAATCTCCTTCCTCTTTTCTCCAACTACGCATAGAATCAAAGTAAAGAGCTGAGTCCTACCGCGCCTTCCAGTGTGATATCTGCTCTGGAGGCCCCATCCCACCCCGCCCCAACAGAAATTCTGCCACTTTTATTCCCGGGACCAGAAAGCATCCCTGCTGCTGCTAAGTCACTTCAGTCGTGTCTGACTCTGTGCGGCCCCATGGACTGCAGCCTACCAGGCTCCTCGGACGTCCATGGGATTTTCCAGGCAAGAGTACTGGAGTGGGGTGCCATTGCATCCCAGTCAGTTAATAATACCCGTCGTTATTTATAAAGTGCTTATCATGTGCTCTCAAGGGTCTAAGTGATGTATAATCACAGTCTCACCAATCCTCCTTCTCCCCTAACAAAGACCCTGTGAGGTGGCTACCATCATTACCCCCAATTTACAGAGGATAACTCAGAGGCTCAATGAAACCCACCCAGGATCATAAGGCTAGTAAGGGGTAGGGGTAGGATTTCAGTCACTGTCCCTCTGACTCCAAAACTATTTGCTTGTAGCACTTCCTCCTGTCTCCCCCACACCCCTAATCTGCTGCTAATTCCCATTTATCCCATGTTCTAGTTAAGATGTCTATTTATTGGGCAAGCATAAGGGGATGAATGCTATTTAGCAGAGCAGATGCCTTCTGAATCATCACCCCTTAAAGTGTTTATACGCTTAAGGAAGCTTTAAGGGTATTATCATTTAATCTTCTGGAATGTGATGATCCACATAGGAACAGAGTTAAAACAAGAATATAGAAATAAACAAGAAAATTCCAGTGGCCCAAATGCCCAGTTGTGACAAATTGATACTTTGCATTTCTAAGTTAATTTGTTAGAGCCACTTTAATTTACACATAAAACAAATTTAATTTTTGTGAAACAAAATTGAGTTTTACCAGAAGGAATTTCTTTCATTATGTTCCTAATTTTAAGAGAACCCTCACAGGCTTTTTATACCAGTTGTATTAATTATACAAGCCAGTGAGGTAAAATCAGCAAGTTAATTCTCACAAAGCCAGTGCATAAAACCAATCTTCTATGACAAATACTGTTTACAGAGGACTTCCCTGGTGGTCTAGTGGTTAAGAACTCGCCTTCCAATGCAGGGGATGTGGGTCCAATCCCTGGTCAGGGAACTAAGATCCCACTTGCTGCAGTGCAACTAAACCTGCTCAGGGAAAACCCAGCGAAATCAAGAAACAAATACTCTTTACAAATTGAGTGAACTGTGTTCTACAACAAATATTCAAACGCATTTAACTGTCTATATCAAGCACCCTTTGGTTTGATAACTTGCTAGAAGGACTTGCAAAACTCACTGAGAGCTGTTACATACTCATGGGTGTAGCTTATTACTGCTAAAGGATGCATACTAGGATCAACCAAGGGAAGAAATGCCAAGGGCAGAATCCAGGGAGGTACCAAACACAGAGCTCCGGTTTATCCTCTCCCCAGGGAGTCGGACAGCATGACTTCCCAGCTTTGAATTATAATGATATTCGTGGAGGACTGCCAATGAGGGGAGCTTACCCAAGCCTTGGTGTTGAAAGCTTTTCTGGGGGGGTTCCATCACATAAGCATGGTTATCGCCCTTGTGGTTGATCTCAGTCTCCAGATCCTCAAGAGATCACACTGATATCACAGGACCCAAAGTCCCTACCTCAAATCATTTGTTATTATATGGCTGGCCGAAGGCCAAACAAAACAAAACACTCCTATCAGATGCGATATTCCAAGGGTAAGAGATGACTTCCCAGCAGCCCAGGGTTAAGGTCAGACTTTCCTTTGGGCAAGTTAAATTATTTTCAATACAAATGTCTAACAGGTTTAAAATTTTCACCAGCGTGGCAGGCTCCTGAATCTTTGTAGGGCTTAGATCTCGCCTTCTGGTGTGTATGTGTCTTACCATGGCATCTAGAATACCTGCGATTTCTTGCTCACTGGGTGTAGATAGCATGATGTCATCAACAGTGCCCCAGTGGGATGTTCTGCAGAACATCCAGACAATGAAGGGTTCTTTGGACCTGTACTGTCCAACATGGTAGCCACTAGCTATGTGCAGCTTTACAGCACTTGAAATGTGAGTAGTTGAATTAAGATGTGATGTGCTGTAAGTGTAAATTATACATCATATCTCAAAACTTGGAATGAAAAAATAATGTAAAATAGCTCATTAACGTTTTATATTGATTCCATGTTGAAAAGATAATATTTTAGATATATCGGGCTAAGTAAATGCAGGTATTATTAATTTTACTTGTTACTTTTTAATTTTTATTATTATTTTTAGTGTGATAACTGAAAATTAATAATAAAAGGAAACCTCAACTAAAATTGGAGTTAGGAAGGCCTGCAGAGCGAGCTCTCCCACCCTGCCCCTCACAATTAACTATCCCAACAGGAAGACATCAGTTCTTTACTGGGAGATGGAGAGAAGTACTCCCAAACAGGAAGTGTAACTACCCAACTACCCCAGCAGGAAGGCAACACACTCAGCCAAGGAGAAACTGTCTTCCTCTGAACTTTTTGTTTGCTCCAGTGAACTTTGATTTTTTCCTTGCAGATTTGGTGTCTGCTGAGGGCCAGATTCCTGGTTCATAGGTGGCTGTTTTCTCCTCTGTGTCCTCACAAGGCAGAAGGCACAAGAGAGCTCTCTAGGGTTTCCTTTACTTATTTTTTAAAATATTTTATTATTTAAGTAATTTATTTGTTTGGCTGCATCAAGTCTTGTGGCACTTGGGATATTTGTTGCTGTGTACAGTGTCTTTAGCTGCAGCATAAGAACTCTTGGTTCTTTAGTTGCGGCATGCAAATTCTTGGTTGCGGCATGTGGGATCTAGTTCCCTGACCAGTGATTGAACCCAGGCCCCCTGCTTTTTGGAGTCTTAGCCAATGGACCACCAGGGAATTCCCTGGGATGTCTGTCCTTTATCTGGGCACTGATTCCAGTCATGGGGGCTCTCAGATGACCTAATCACATTTTAAAAGTATCTTTTCCATGATGGCTTATCTCAGCATGTTGAATATAGTCCCCTGTGCTATACAGTAGGACCTCATTGTTAATAATAGTGTTTCTATTGCTGTTACACTAGTGAATAATCTAACTCCCACATTTCAACCACAGAAAGTGAAGCTTGTGGCAGGGCTGCGTAAAGGGCCCCTTCCTAGGGGAGGAGCGAGGGGTGGGTGAGTCAGGTGGGAAAGGAGGCAGAGCCAGTGGGGGGCAGTGTTCCTGAGTGGGCTGCCTGTGACCTAGAGGGCCTGCTGGGGCTGTGGGGCTGCACCCTGAGAAGTGTATGAACTGCACCCACGGTTCCCAGTCCTCATAGGTCAGGGGTTCACTCCACAGGGCATTGAGTCTCCTGCACTTCAGGGCTGTGGGGACAGACCCCAGGGCATTGTCAATACGGGAGCCCAGAGCAGGGGTGAGAGCACAGTTGGGCCAGGAGGTGAGGTGCTGTCAGTTACCCCTGCATGAAGCTGTCCAGAACCCATGTGGAACTGACATGGGAGCCAGTGGAGATCAGAAAGGTCCAGAAAGGCCCAAGTCAGGGATCAGAGGAAACTGGGCAAACACCACATGCATCACTCCACTCCCCATGCCAGACCAGCCAGTTCAGAGTGACCAGGAATGCAGCCAAGGGAATGGGTGTGTAGGGTCTCACAGATGCACAGATTCCGGGGATGTGTAGGGCCTGGAGATTTGACTGCCTGTTTCTTTAACAAGCTAATTTAAGATGATCATTTCAGTTCTCATCTTTGAGCACCTACCAGACATACTTTTAAAAAATTTTATTCCAATAAGAGCTCTTATTTTGCAGATAAAAAAAATCTCAGGGACTTCCCTGGTGGTTCAGTGGTTAAGAATCCATCTTGCAATGCTGGGGACAGGGGTTTGATCCCTGATCTGCAAAGATTACACATGCTTCTGGGCAGCTAAGCCCGAGTGCCACAACTGCTGAAGCCTGTGAGCCCTAGAGCCTTTGCTCTGCAGCAAGAGAAGCCACCGCAGTGAGAAGCCTGTGGACCTAAAGCAGAGAAAGCCCGAGCACAAAATGAAGACCCAGTGAAGCCAAACAAAATTTAAAAATAAAACAAATTTTTTAAAAAGAAAGTCTTAGGTAGGCTCTAATTCAACCAGTCTGAATGATTCTAAGGACTAGAATGTAGACTGGACATTTTAATTCCAAATTTTTTGTCTCCCTCCCACCAAAGGGCTTCCCTTGTAGCTCAGCTGGTAAAGAATCTGCCCGCAATGCAGGAGAACTCAGTTCAATTCCTGGGTCAGGAAGATTCCCCTGGTGAAGGGATAGGCTACCCACTCCATTATTCTTGGGCTTCCCTGGAGGCTCAGCTGGAAAGAAGCTGCCTGCAATGTGGGTAGGCCTGGGTTTGATCCCTGGATTGGGAAGATCCCTTGCAGAAGGGAACAATTACTCACTCCAGTATTCTGGCCTGGAGAATTCCATGGATATCCATGGGATCCCAAAGAGTTGGACATGACTGAGCAACGATCACTTTCACTTTCTCCCACCAAAAGGAGACTAGTGAGCCCAAACCTTTAATTGTCCCCATCTTGTCCCCCTCCTTTAATTCCCTGTGTACCATCAAACTTATTCATTTAAAATGAATTTGAGTGGCGTCTCTCTCATATTCTGCTGCTATGAGGATCCATCCTCAAGAGAATCAGGATCTAGATGGAAGGATGGAGATGAGACTGCAACATGTGCTGAGTGTGTACTGAATGCCAGATATTGTCCAAGGGACTTTTTATTCCAATAAAGTAATGTTGCATTTAATTCTCACAGCAGCTTGAGATTATTATTGAGGTGTTATTATTTGCCTCATTTTGCAAATGAGTGAATGAGTCTTCAGAGAGGGTAAATGAATTGCCTAAAATCTTTCAGCTCTAAATGCAGAATGAAGGAGTGGAATACAGTTTCGCTGCCTCTAATGCCCCCTTTCTTCTTACCATGCTGTGTAAAGTTTTCATTTGTCAAATCTGATGATTCACTTGACTCGAAAACAATAACCAAATTTTGCATGGGTGTCTTTTTGAGAATGGAAAGTGATTGAATGGTTTTTCAGTTCCCCATTCTCTTTGCCCTGACTTGAGAGAGTCAGAAAGTAAGCATAAATCCTGGATCTGTAGCAGATATGCAAGCCACCCTCGGACAGCTTTCATTTCCAAGTTAGGCAGAGCCACAAGTGGAGGATGAAACCTGCCTGATCTGGGATTCCGCAGACTAAGGTGCTCAAGGATGGGCTTTGCATTCGAAGACTCCTCAAGCCTGCACCTGCTCTTGGGCACAGATGTTTGTAAGAATTTTTTCTTTCTTTTTGGCCACACTGCATGGCATGTGGGATCTTAGTTCCCTAACGAGGGATAGAACCTGAGCCCCTTGCAGTAGAAATGTGAAGTCCTAACTACTGGGCAGCCAGGGAAGTCCCTATAAGAATATTTTTTACAACGGATGAATGTGCAGAGAAGCTGAGACTTGCCCTCGCTGTGTCAGACAAGTCAACTGCACAGCCCAGAAGAGAAAACAGCTAGCAGCCCAGTCTTGTACAAACCTGCTGTGTGCAGGCTTTTGGAACCCAGCTGGCTAACTGTGCCACGTGGGAGCTGGGACGTTCAAGAACCAGAACTGTCCTGCTCCTGATGCAAGGGGAGAAGAGCGGTGGTGAGGCCAGGTCCTTGAAAAGGGAAGGTCCTGTTTGGGAAATGATGCTGGGAAAGATTGAAGGCAGGAGGAGAAGGGGATGACAGAGGATGAGATGGTTGGATGGTATCACCGACTCAACGAACACGACTTTGGGCAAGCTCTGGGAGATGGGGAAGGACAGGGAAGCCTGGTGTGCTTCAGTCCATAGGGTCACAAAGAGTTGGACACGACAGAGCAACTAAGCAACAACAAGGGGCCACCGGCAGCTGCCAAGCAAGTTGAGTCCACCCCTTAACTATTGGTTCTATAGTGACAACCATCAGATTATGAAGGAAGACTGACTCCACCAGTTCCTAAATATTTCCTGAGGGTCTCTTTTGTCTGTTACGTCATACCAGAAAGTATGTAAGTCTGGGAAATGATCTGGACATCTACCCCAGCCCTATATTTGTCCTTGGGTCAATTATTTACCCTTGATGAGTGGCATCTGTAAAATGGAAATATCACCAACCTCATGGGTGGTTGTGCATTTAAAAGAATATATTAGAAATGTCTGGGCTTCCCAGGTGGCACAGAGTAAAGAATCCCCCTGCCAATCCAGGTGATGCAAGAGATTCAGGTTCGATCCCTAGGTTGAGAAGATCCCCTGGAGGAGGAAATGGCGACTCACACCAGTATTCTTGTCTGGGAAATCCCATGGACAGAGGAACCTGCTACAGTCCATGGGGTTGCACAGACTGAGTGACTGAGCGGACATTAGAAGTACCTAGAGCAGAGTTGGGCCCATAGTAATCACTCAACTGGTAGTAGCTTCTGCTGCTGCTGTTACTATTACAATGATGCGATTGTTTTGCTCTCTGTTTATGTTGACGGTCTAGGCCTGGGGGCATGACAGGGAGCTCATCCTGACATTCATGGGGATTCAGGGCAACTGGGGGCAGAGACTGTGGCCCCCAAGAAGGAACCAGCAATACAGGGGTCCCTGTTTTGGAGGAAGGTCAGGGAGGTCTGGGGGCTTAATTCTAACCATTGGCTGTCTGCTTGACCACCATTCCTGTCCCCCTATTGCTCCGGCTCCAGGAATGTCACCCCGTTCTCTGCAGGTGCCAGCAGCTCGTCCATCACACAAATCCAGAGGGAATCAGCCACCTGCTCCATGTGCTGCCCAGGGCTGTGATCATCCAGAGAAGAGTCTGCAGGGGCGGGGAGAGAGGGGCATGGCTGCTCTTGGGAGCGCAGAGGCTCTGAGAGGAGCCTGTGGCCGTGGGGTGTGAGGCGGGAAGCTGGCACCCGCAGAGCTGCAGGACTTGAGGAAGCTGAGGAGGAAATCCTGGGCAGGTTTCAGAAGATTGTCCTGAGAAGGGAGCACAAATCCACACGCTCCCAGCACCATGTGATATAAATACACAAAGTCTGCTGGGGACTGAGGCTTCCCTGGTAGCTCAGATGGTAATCTGCCTGCAGTACGGGACACACAGGTTCAATATCTGGGCCAGGAAACTCCCCTGGAGAAGGGATTGGCTACCCACTCCAGTATCCTTGCCTGGAGAATCCCATGTAATCCACCTGGCAGATTACAGTCCAGGGGGTCACAAAGAGGCAGACACGACTTAGTGACCAAACAACAACAACATACAATGTGACATGCAGGAAATGTGCCTCCATGTGAAAAAATTCTGAGGTTGTAGTCAATTCCCACGTAACACAGAAATTCTTAACTGGACACTGAACCTGACAATGATCTTGGTGGGGGGTAGGGGGTGTCCCAGGATCCCTGGAAATACAGGATTGGTTTGTGCATTTATCCAAGATTGTTTATTATTTCATCACATCTTAACATGAGCCCGTGACCCAAAGTGTTATGAATTCCTGCATAAAACATCTATAAGTTCATATTAAAGATTCCAAATAATTCTGCTTTATTCCTTTAAAAGCAGCCACAACTTTGGGGCCCTGAGTTTCACAGCACTTTTGTGTATGTGTATTAGAGGCTCAGTCCCACTTTGCGATCTCCTACTTCACTACCAGATCAATCCTCTAGGTGACAGCAAAACCCTCAAATGGACTTAGGGCTCCTTAGCTCTGCTGTGTCTGACCAGTTGCATCTCCACAAGCTGCAGCCTGCCCGGCCCCTGTCCATGGAATTTCCCAGGCAAGAATACTGGAGCAAGTTCCCATTTCCTTCTCCTGATTTTTGAATTATATCATTTTTTTCCACACCAAGGATTGAACCCAAATCCTGAGCTTGTTTCAGCTCTTTCCGTGGTTCATCGCACCAAAAGCTAAATATACTGAGGTGCCTACTATTGTGATTGTTGGACCCAAGTTCTGACTGCTGGATTAAAAAAATTTTTTTTATCTGACTGTACCGGCTCTTAGTTGCAGCATGGGGAATCTAGTTCCCTGACCAGTAAAGTAAATCTAGTTCCCTGAGCCCCCTGCGGTGGGAGTGTGGAGTCTTAGCCACTGGACCACCAGAGAAGTCCCCCGACTACTGGATTGATTAGGTGACTTGTTAGTACAGATGTGGAAATCCAAAGTACAGATTTTCCCCCAGTTAACAAGAAGCATCCTTACTATGCCTTTGACATTTATATTCTCAGTCCCTGGAGCAGAGCTAGTTAAACAAATGAGTGAGGGTATGTTAGGCATTGCTTGTCTAGGAGACTCCCTTGTGCCAGCCAAGGTCCTTGCTGGTAAGCAACAGAGGTCATCTCTGGCTGTCTTAAGTAGAAAAAGAATTTACTGGGACAATATGAGAATAGATCACAGAGTCACGAGAGAGCAGTCAAAATCCAGACTGTTGCCTCACTTTGCATCACGTGTTCCAAACTTCTGGCAGATGGTCCTTTGATAGACCTGCTGCCAAAGGGGGAAGACAGGAGGGATGCTCTGATACAGCTTCTCAGGGAAACAGGGCCTGTGTCCCCTCATAACATGCCCAGCACCCCAGTCTCACCCAGCAGAGTGTCTCAGGGCCTTTGCCAGCTTCTGCCCCATCTCAAGTGTTTTTACTACCACTCATTTCTTCTTAACTTGGAATAGCGTTGAAGACTGCAGACACCCTCGACTTGACTTTTCCTGGGAATACTTTGAATGTTTCACCATGCAGTGAACATTTAATGAGGGGCTCAGGTAGCTATCTGGCTTAGGAATTTCCCTTGTATTCCCATACTAGGAGTTTTTGAAAACTGAAACTCGTCCTGTATTTTGTCAAAGAACTTCTGGGCACAAAATCCTTCTCTCAAGTGTCTCTACAGTGAAGGACACTCACAGACCTTTCAGTGTTGAATCAGCCTTCTCGCCTTGGGGAGATTAACTCATGCAACCATCCATCCATTCTGCAAGTCCTGCATGCCTGACATGAAAAGTGGTGTCCTCAGCACTGGCTGCGGACAAAAATGACAACAAAGTGCCTGCCTACAGGGAGCATGCACTGCAGCTGGAGGGATGCAGACAAGTTTTTGAAAAACACAAAATGTAAAGTATGTCTGAGAGTGATGAGTGTCCCACCACCTACAAATCCCTCTTTATCCTCATGTGCTCTGGGTGGCTCCACATCTCCACCTCTGCCTGGATGGAAACACTGCCCAGCCTGAGAACCTCTGAGGACACCTGACTATTCTCCAGAGAGCGATCCTGTGCCTCCCCTGCACTCTTATCCAAGCTTTCAACTGTTTGTCTTCACCACTCACCCTTCTCCTCTTCCTGATGGCTCTCTACTTTGTTATTCACTGGAGATGTCATACACAGTGGTGCACAGTGCCGTGCAAGGTGTGCAGGTGGTTTGAACATCCAAGTGAACAACCTTGGTCTCTGGTTCACTCCACTCCTCCCCCTGGCTGTGCAATTGATATAAGGGTACTCAGTGGTCCTGCCTCCACCCCATCCATCCTCACATCTTGACTTGGCATCTGCGACCATCATATTTCCTTACCAAAAACTCCTCTCTACCTTGGTTTTTCAATTACTCCAATAAGATAAATAAATCACTGACCACCCCCCCCAAAAAAAAAGTTTGTCTGACTCACTGCTTAATCTCAATCATCTAGCTTTCTTCCTCCTACTTCTTTGAGTATGATTTGCTTTACTTCTCTTTGACTATGTTAAAAAATCCTGAAAAAGCTACTGTGTTAACTGATTTCAAGTAAAAAAGTATCCAGAAGAAAAGACAGTACTTGAGCTCTTATATTTATCAAATGAAGAAAAGTGCAGAGAATAAGTTGAATGTAAATGTGCCTAGTCACTATATAAGTCACATTTAAATTTGATTTTTTGAAGAAAATTACACTAAATTTATGAATATTAACAAAGTTTTAAATCTGAACAATTTTATAAACAGGGACAGTAGTTGATATTTGCTATGTAAAGTGTTGACTTTTAACTATTTATTTGAAAATAAAACAGCAGGGCAGAAGGCATAATGAAATGGCAAAAGAAAAGGACATCTTTTAAACATATTTTCCTTAATAATACTGTTGTTGTTGTTATTCAGTCACTAAGTTGTATGCTAGTCTTTGCGACCCCATGAACTGAAGCACGCGAGGCTTCCCTGTCCTTCCCTATCTCCTGGAGCTTGCTCAAACTCATGTCCACTGAGTCAGTGATGCCATCCAACCATCTCATCCTCTGTCACCCCTGTCTCCTCCTGCCCTCAATCTTTCCCAGTGTCAGGGTCTTTTCCAATAAGTCAGCTCTTCGCATCAGGTGGCCAAAGGATTGGAGTTTCAGCTTCAGCACCAGTCCTTCCAGTGAATATTCATAATTGATTTCCTTTAGGATTGACTGGTTTGATCTCCTTGCAGCTCAAGGAACTCTCAAGCATCCTCTCCAGCACCACAGTTGGAAAGCACTGTACATGTGCAATATGAAGCACATTTTTGGAAAAAAAGAAAGGAGAGGAAGAACTCCCTCCTATTTATCATCTTGCTCAGTTTAGATTTGGCATCTCTCACACACACACACACACACACACACACACACACACACACACCTGTCTGTTCTCACAAACAACTTCCTCTCTTCCTTACTCAGGGCTTGTCAGCTTCCACACTTTTGGCACTTGGGTCAGATCATTCTTGGTCATGGGCCTGTCCTGTGCCAACATTATATGTTACAGCATTCGGGGCCTCTACCTACTAGATGGCGGTGGTACCCTCCAGTGTGAAAACCATGATGTGTCCAGACATCTCCAAGTTTTCCTGGGTGGGGAGGTGGGGTGGAGGACTAATAGGCCCCTGAGAACCTCTATTCCGGGCTCATTTTCCTACTGATGCTGAGACTCCACCTGCCCCATCACATACTTTATACAACTTTTTAGGCATCATATGTATGAGAATTCTTCTTTCTTGTGTAGCCCACAGCTCCATCTTAACTGGATTCTTTTCATAAATACTTAAACATCTTCAAACAACCCTCCCTCGACAACACTTCCAGGGAACACTTAAGGCAGCACCAGTCTTTCCATTCCCTCCACATGTTGAGGGGTTGGTATTTTCCTGGCTTCATTTCTTTCTCCTCTTTCCATCCTCCTTCCCCCAAGTATGATTCAGGGACCTGCCATTTGGCTCCTGAAGCTTCCACTAAGGTCTTAGATGACTCCCCAGTGGACAAATGTAGTGTACTTGAGGTTCACTAGAGCAGAACCAGATGGAGGCAGTGTGGGTGTGGTGTTGACCCTGTTGAGTTTTGGCTTTTCGGAGGCATCCTTGAGGAGATACGAGGAGGTGAACACTCATAGTTGAGGGCTGGAGTGGGAGGGGTGGCCTGGGCCACCAGTGTACCTGGGGATGGACCGGTGTGTGTGTACATATATATGTAGCTGATGCCACAGGTGAGATGAGGTCTCTTGGAGAAGAGTGGGTGCGTGGGACTTAGAGCAGATGTTCTCAAACTTAAGGGAACTTCAGAATCAATTGAAGGGCTTGCAAAAGGCAGATTGCTGGGCCCCACCCCCAGAGTTTTTAATGCAGCAAACCCTATGTAGCCGCGGCGAGGGGGCGTTTGAGTTTCCAACCAGGTCCTCCCGAGATGCTGAAACTGCTGGTCGGCTACCACGCATGGCGGTCCAGGTACCAGCTGGGCGGTTCCGGTACCGCGCTGAACGGTCCTAGTACCGAGCTCTGGGGTTCGGCTATCGAGCTTTGAGGTCCAGGTACCGCGCTGGGCGGCCGGGTACCGAGCTCTGTGGTTCAGGCACCGCGCTTTGCGGGCCGAGTGCCGAGCTTTCCGGACCCGGTACCACGCTTGGCGGTCTAGGCACCAAGCTTTGCAGTCTGGCCACCGCGTGGGCGGGAGACGGCGCAGGGCTGCGGGACTACATCTCCCAGGTTACCTCGCGCCTCTCGCGCGCGCCCCCTGCAGGCAGCTCGGGGAGACGCTCGGCGGCGGGGGCCCCTCTGGAAGTCCGCGAGGGAGCGCGGGAGCCGCGGCGGCTGCTGGCTGCGGAGCGGAGCTGGCGGGTGAGTGGGGGCGGCTCCGACCACTCTCGCCTCGCGTCTGAGCAGCGTGGTCATCTCGGGCTGCGGGTCCCGGTCTAGGTCCGGAATGGGGGTCCGGGATGCGGGGTCCGGCGCGGGTCGCGGGGCTGCCCCTCGCTGAGGCGGCGTCCGGCCCGTCCAGCCCGGGCGGCTGGACCCGTGTCGTAGGTGGCGCGGCAGGAGACTGGCCTCTCCTCCGGGCCGTGGGAATGCGGGAGCGCTGGACGGAGTCTGGCGCCGCGGACACGGGGCCCCAGAGGCGCCCCCGGCGCGGCGCCGCGGGAGCTGTCCCGGGTGCTGCGAGGCGGGGCGGGCGGCCCGTGGGGTCCGGGCCCCTGGGACCCGTGGGCCCCGCTGCGCTGGCCCGGCCCGCGAGGCGCACCTGGACCCGGGCGCCGTTGGGATGCCCGGTGGCCCGGGATGCGCAGCCTGTCAGGAGCGCAGGGGGACGCCTCCTCCCCGCGCATCCGGGGAACGCCGTTAGTTTTAGAATTTTTTTTTTTTTTAAAGGGAATTTGGACCCTGAATATCTCATTTGTGAGGTGTGGGCGCTGCGTTTGCCAGCAGGTAAGTTTATATAATGAGCGCTGCTCGCTTGGAGAGACGCGTTCCCGGAGGCTGCTCGCCCTTGCCCTCTATCGGGAGCATTTCGCCCGCCGTGACGCGCTTATCCATCAGCAACTGCGGGCGCTGCAGGCAGCAGATAAAGCGCCGCTGAGTTGTCACAAGTCAAATTTTGGTTTCAGAAGATTTCAGTCATCTAGTTTCAAACAAGATGCTGTTTCATTTAAGATGGGAGACGAGGTTGGAGGTGGGGGCAAGCCTGTCATCCCCGATGCCTTACTCTACAGAAAACAGCGTTGCAGGACGAAGTCTGGAAGCAAACTTAAGTTTGATTTGGTGCCCCAAACTAGACCTGGAGCCTCCTCTCTGAAGTCTCTTCGTTTTAATCTTTGTTTTTCCAGTTGATTTGTCTGCTTGTTGTACATGGGCAATCTTTTCTGTTAAACAACAGAGATCTCTTTCTAATGTTTGTACTCTTCTTGTTTTCTATGGACCACCTCTCCAGAGCCTTGACTATTAAATAGGACATTTTTGTCTTGGGCTTGGTTTTAGGGGAATGTTGCCAGTGTTTCCTCACTAAGGATCTTGTTTATCAGACTAAGTCAGTTTCTGTTTTGTGGATTTCCACCCCTTCCCCAAATGCTTCTGTATAGCATGCATTGATATGGCCATGTAGTTTTCTTCTTAACATTATTAACGTCACAGGAGATTATTTTGCTAGTTTTTCTGGCACCAAAATCCTGGGATAATTTAAAATGCCTGTATGGGTTGTTTGATAGTGTCAGTTAGCTGACATTTTATTTAGGATTTTGGGATCTGTATTGATAAGAGATTGGTGTTATGTTTTTTCACCCTCCTCCCATGTCTGAGTTCATAATCAAGGTTATGCTGTCCTCAGTGGTGGAGAGGGGAAAGTTTTCTTCCTGCTCAAGCAGAAGAATGATCTGGTTCCGAAGTCTGGCAGAATCTGACTGCAGACCGCCTGGACTGCTGGTGGTGTTGGTTTTTATTTTTGTTTTTTAAAGAAGTTGGTATTAGTGTTTAACTACCTTTTCATTTTTTCCCATCATTGGCTTTTCTAAGGTTTTCTGCCTCTTCAATCTGTTACTTTATATGTCCTAGAAAATCATTAGCACTGTTGAAATTTAACGTATGTTAACGTAATGTTACGTATAGTAGTCTGTTGTAAGAGAAAAAGTTTTCCATGTCTGTGGTGCACTGTTTCCTGTTTATATTTACTTGTGTGCATGTGTATGCGTGCATGTGTGTCCACCCTTTCTCTTTTTTAATTGGCCAGGCTTACTTAATGCTTGGTTACTTTTCAAATAACCAGCGTTTGGATTTATTGATTAAATCAGCTTTTGGATTTATTGATTAATCCTGTTGATTTTTTCTATGTCATTAATTTCTGTTCTTTTTCTTTCTCCTTAACTTGGGTTTATTTTACTCAAATTTTAGCCTTTTGAGTCAAAAGATTCGATCATATAATCAATCAGTCCTCCTGATGGAGGCAAGGACTTATAATTCCTGTCACCTCTTGTTTGCCATTGGCTCTATTCTTACTTTAACTCTTCAAATTAGACATTATTGCTGTCATTATTTTCTAGGTTAGCATTTATTAAATTTATCTACCTGTTTACCTTTGTCCTCACTCTTCATTCCTTCCTGACCACAGATGCTCTTTTTTGGATCACCCTCCTTCTCCCTGAAGTACCTTCTTTACGAGTTCTATCAGTGATGATACATTTTTCTGTTTTTATAATATCTGAAAATGCCTTTAATTTGCCCACATTCTTGAATTTTGGTTTCAACCGTTTTCTCTAAACCAATGAATCCAAAGTTTCATATATATGTGTGTGTGTGTGTGTTTAGCATTTTTAAAAGATAGTTTGTAGGTGGAAGGTTTGGGGGCTTCATTTCTGCCATAGTGCTGAAAGATGAAAAATAGAAATTAATCTGTAGTCTAACAAGCTGTCAGTTTTAGTGACTTTTCCCTGTACAAAATTATATGTTCATCTCACATTTACTAAGTATAATTTATATTCTCCGGACCCTTATTTTTTGCTTGACCTATTGATTCTGAGGATTGTGTTAAGGACTTCCACTGTGATCGCTAGTGATTTTCTTTTGTTCTATTCGTTTTTGTAATATTATTAAATATATACATTTATGAGCCAGCCATAACAATGTTGTTGCTTAGTCACTAAGTCGTGTCTGACTCTTGTGACCCCATGGACTGTAGCCCACCAAACTTCTCTGTCCATGGGATTTCCCAGGCAAGAAGATTGGAGTGGGTTGCCTTTTCCTTTTCCAGGGGATCCTGCATTGACAGGTGGATTCTTTGCCAATGAGCCATCTGGGAAGCCCTATAAGCAATGTGTATGCATGCCTTCATGCTAAGTTACTTCAGTTGTGTCTGACTCTGCAACCCCCTGGACTGTAGCCTTCCAGGCTCTTCTGTCCATGGGATTCTCCAGGCTAGAATGGGCTGCCATGCCCTCCCAGAAGGGATCTTCCCGACCTAGGGATCAAACCCACATCTTCTGCAGCTCCTGCTTTGCAGGCAGATTCTTTACTGCTAAGCCACCAGGGAAGCCCTTTATCTGGCATATCTTCTAGTAATATTAATTTATTTTTGATTTTCTGTATTTTGTTTTAGGTGTTACTCTTGTGATTAGCTAACAGCAAGATTTTGTTTTATTCCTTAATGTTTGTCTTTTTTGAAAAGTTATGGTAAATACATATATCATAAAATTTATCATAGTCATTTTTAAGTGTACAGTTCACTAGTAGTAAATATATTCGTGTTGCTGTGCAGCCAACCTGCAGAACTTTATCATCTGCAATATCTAAACTGTTCCCATTAAACAATACATACCCAACCCTGCCCCCAGCTCCTGGTAACAACCACTGTACTTTCTGTCTCTGTGAAATTGCCTGTTCTGGGTACCTTGTGCAGAATTTGTCTCTGTGACTGGTTTATTTCTCTTACCGTCGTGTTCTCAAGGTCATTCTATGTTGTAGCAGGTGTCCTTTCTTTCTTTATGAGACTGAATACCGTTCCATTGTGCATACAGACCACATTTTGCGTATTATCTCATCTGGGTTGCTTCCACGTTGCAGCTGTTGTCAGTAATGTTGGTCTTAACATGGGTGTCCAAATACCTCTTCAAGACCCTGCTCTCTGTGCTTTTGGATATTTACCTAGACATCAAATTTCAAGATTGTATAATCATTTTGTTTTTAATTTTTGGAGGTATCACTGTATTATTTCCCCAGCAGCTGTACCTTTTTACATTCCTGAAACAGTGCGCAAGAGTTCCAGTTTTTCCTTATCTTTTGCAATGCTTGTTATTTTCTGTTTTTTTTTGAAAGTAGCCATCTTAATGGGCATGAAATCTTTATCTTTCGTTCAATGACTTTAACTTATTTATATTTGATTAATGTTATTTTGAGTCCTATTCCTGCCATCTTGTTTTATGTTTTTTTTTATGTTTTCAATTTCTTGTGCTTATTTCCTGACAGCCTCCACCCTTTTCCTATGTTTTGTTGGGTTGACTGAGGTTTTTGTTTTTTTTTTCTTCATTTTGTTCTATTTTATCTCTCTCAAGACATGGAAGTTACAAATACTGTTCTTACTCTGCTTGTGGCTTGGCACCCTTGAATTTGGAGACACCTTTTTATTGAGGTATAACATGAACATGTAAAGGTATACACATCTTACAGCTTGATGAATTTTGACCAATTAAATACACATATAACCAGCAGGCAAAACAAGAAACAAACAAACAAACAAAAATAAGAACAACCTTTCCCACATTCCAGATTCTGTCCTCCTGCTGCTCACTGCCAAGGATAACCCCTGCCATTTCTGACAATAGATTGGTTTTCCTGTTTCTGTACTTGATAGCAATAGAATTGTACAGTACATGCTCCTTTGTATTTAGCTGCTTTCTGTCAACATTGCATTTGTGTAATTTGTAGGATTCTGGAGTGTGGTTGTGGTTTGTTCATTCCATTGCTGTATACATTCCACTGTTTGTATGTATCACCATGCGGCTATCCATTCTACCTCAGCTGGATTTAGGTGGTTTGTAGTTTGGGGTTATCATGAATAGTGCTGCTGTGAACATCCTAGTACATGTCTTTGCTGGGTGGATGTATGCATTTCTGTCGAGTATATATCTAGAAGTGAAATTGCTTGGTCATAGAGTGTGCATATGCTCAGTTTTTACAGATGCTGCCAAACAGTTTGCAATAGTGGTTGCATCAGCTTATGTACCCGAGAAGCATATGTGGTTGCCTCACATCCTTGCAACTCTTGGTAATTTCTTTTTTATTTTAGTCATTCTGGTGGGTATGACATTGCAGTTTTAACTTGAATTTCCCTGATGATAGATGAATTTGAGCTCTTTTGGTATCCTTAGTTTTCACACATACCTAAGCATTTTTTCTCTTGATGTTTAAAGATAATCTGTATATATGATATTTGGGGGTTTTGTACATTATATGTCAACAGTTATAAGTTTAACTGATCATTTGTTCATCATTGATTGTTTTATCTTGTTTTTCTCATTTTGGATTCATTAGTTGTTTTGATTGCGTGAGTCCTTCAGTAAATTTTTTTTTGCTAGAGATTCTATGGGTGGTAAACTCTCTGAGCCTTTATAAGTTTTAAAAATATTACAAAATTTTGCTTTTTCCTGTGAATACTCTTGACTGGGTATAGGATTCTAGGTTAAAAATATCTGAGTTTCAAAGATAATTCTTTATTATCTGCTGGCCTCTAGTGGGTCTTTGTAATCTGATTCTCACTTTGTTTTTTTGTTAACCTGCTTATTTCTCTGAAGCTCTACAATTTTTTCTTTTTTCCTAGTATTCTAAAATCTCACCACTATTTGTCTTGGGGTGGATTTCTCTTGTTCTTCCTGCTTAGTTCTCGGTGGTCCCTTTCATTCTGTAGATAAATATAATATTTCTTTGGCCCTGGGAAAGTTTGAATGTTTCCCTGCCTCCTCCATTCTCTTTATTTTCTGCTTCTGGAATACTGTTAAATGGGTATTAGAATTTCTTGGGAGTTCTCTGGCAGTCCAGTGGTTAAGACTCTGTGTTTCCACTGCAGGGGGCGTGGGTTTGATCCCTGGTTGAAGAACTAATATCCCATATCCTGTGTGGCCAAAAAATAAAATAAGATAGTATGAAAATGGATTTTAAGATTTCTTAATTTATCCTTCATGTTTCTTGACTTTTCTGTCAAATGTTCTATCATTTTCAGGCTGCATTCTGGAAGATTCTACAAATCTAGTTTAGCTTTGTCCCATCAACTCTTTAGCCCATCTGTTGAGTGTTTTTTTTTAAATTATGTATTCAATTTTCAAGGTTTCTACTTTTTTAAAATTTAATTTTTGGAATAAATAAGATAGTCAATGTTCAAAAATTATACTGTATTAAAAACTACAAGTAAAAGGTGCCCCTACATCTCCCCACGAAGTTCTCTGTCACCTCAAAAGGAGGTAACCATTGTTATTAGTTTCTTATATATCCTTTCAGAGACTCTTTATGAAAATACAAGTAAATATGAATTACATTCTTAAGTCCTCCTTTTTTTGCACAAATAGTACTGCCCTTGACCCTGCTCTTTTTTTTTTTTTTTTTGGCTACACCCCCAGGGCTTGAGGGATCTTAGTTCCCTGGCCAGGGATCAAACCTGGACCCAAGCAGTGAAAGCATGGAGCCCTAAGCACTGGACCACTGGGGAATTCCCTTGACTGGGCTTTATTTTTCTTTTTTTAATCTTTTTTTGATGTGGACCATTTGTAAAGTCTTTATTGAATTTGTTACAATATTGCTTCTGTTGTTTATGTTCTGGGTTTTTTTTTTTTTTTTTTGGATCTTAGCTCCCCAACCAGGGATCAAACCCTCACCCTCTACATTGGAAGGCAAAGCCCTAACCACTGGATAGCCAGGGATGTCCCCTGAGTGTACTTTTTAATTTCACCATGTAGAAATCTTTACCCATCAATTGGCTCCTGCTTTTCATAGTCATGCCTCCCTTCCATCTTTCCAAAGACATTTAATAAATTCTTCTACATGCTTCATTGGACTTCCTAGGTGGCTCTGCGGTAAAGAACCCACCTGCAAGGCAGCAGGTGCATGGGTTCTGTCCCTGGGTCAGAAAGATCCAGGAGAAGGAAGTGGCAACCCACTCCAGTATTCTTGCCTGTAGAATTCCATGGACAGAAGAGCTGGGCAGACAACAATCCACAGGGTCACAAAAGAGTCGGACACGGCAGCGACTGAACGACGACAACCATGTGCTTCATTAACTCCTCTCTCAGGCATACGATTCCTGTTGACTTGGTGTCCCCATTTCATGACGCTGAGTAAAAACCTGGGGCATCTGCCTTCAGGTGCTCATACTCGTGTGTGAGGGTTCCTGTTTGTCTGCCTGTCTCTTTGCTGCCTCTGGTGATTGCTGGAGACTGTGACGTGCTGCCGAGTGGAGTGTGTGGTCCAAGGCAGGGGCTCGTGTCATGGCCGCTCAGTGTGCAGGGAAGAGTCCCAGGGCCCTGGCCATCCCGGCTGCTGTGCCCCAGCTCATCTCCTTGTCACATCCCACCCCTGCCCCTCATTCTTTCTGCTGAGCTGGAGCCTGAAACCCTGTATGATGGGCTCCTCCCAGGCTGGTGCTGGGCTGTGGTTCACTTTGGCAGTCTGACCCTGAGTATTCTGTGCCTCTCGTAAGTGTCTTAGGTGCTTTCGTTGGCCACTGGTCGTGTTTCTTGTTCCCCAGGTCTCTTATTGATTTAGTGGTTTAAAAATATTTCTGTTGTTCCAAAGAATTTTAGGGTAGGAAAGCAGAAGTATGTATTTAGTCCAGTTTCCCTCACTGTGTCCACAAGTCCATCTCCAATATTATCTTTTATGTTGAATTAATTTCTGTTGTTGAGGGCATCCCAAAGACTACCCCCAGGTTCAGAGATTTCCTAGAAGGTCTCACAGGACTTCTCACATTCTCACATTGTCATCCCCATGGCTGTGACTTATCACTGTGAAGGATACAAAGCAAGACCAGCAAAGGGAAGAGCCCAGAGGGGCCAAGCCCTGGGGACCAGGTGCAGAATTCTGAGAGTCCTCTCCTGGGGAGCCACCTGGCGACGAGTTGTGCAAACACAGCTGAAGCATTGTCCTCCAGGAAGCTCTTCTGAGGCTGGGCCCCAGGGTCTTTTCTGGGTGCTGGGCATACCGGGCACCCTCTGCCTAGCATCCACCCAAACTCCAGACTCCCGGAAGGGAAGCAGGTGTTGAGCATAAACCACAGTGTTTGCACAAACAGTTTAGGGGCAATAAGAGCCTCTCTTATCAGTCCTGCAAACATCAGGAAGCAAATTCCAAGTTCCCAGATGCCAGCCAAGGGCCCACTGGCTCAGGCCTGTCTTAGGCCTGCTCTGTTAACCCTTTGTTGTGAAATGGCCCTCCTGTTTTCCACAGGGAAAAATGGATACCGTACCTGGAGATGACTTCTCCCAGCCAAATTTACCAAGTGCCTTTTGCCCTCTCTCGGGAGAGAGCAGCATTTCTGGAGTATTATGGGTAAAGCACTGTTTCCTGTCTTTGGAATAAGCTGAAGTTTGTTGCATGGCAAGCAGCCTTGAGGGGCAGAGCATGGGGTGACCACTGGGCTGTTAAATGATCGGTTCTTTTGCTGGTCTTCGGTCACCAGTTTCAGGGCAAGTGGTGCAGGGCACATGACCATCCCCAGTGTCATGCGTGTCTTTTCCTACATCATTCAGGTCACCTCATCCACCACAGGCTCTGCTCCCCAAACTCTGGCCATGGCTCCACCCATGGGGCATTTCATCCCTTACTTTTCTTCTGTGACTGGTTCAGTGGCTTTTCTTGCTTCACTTTGTGTCTAGGTTTAATCGCCCACAAGACTGAGAATTCCCTGAGGACCAAACAGCAAACCACATGTAGCTATAGACCCAGAGCCTCCCTGGCAGGGTGAAGCACTTATGCTGGTATCTGTTAGTGCTTCTGGAAGGAGCAGCTACAAGGACATGGAAAGGCATCTCTTCTCCTTCCTTGATCCACACATCGCTGACTTGTGTTCTGTGATTAGGATGGTGTTGTAAACCTGTGTGTGTGTGTGTGTGTGTGTGTGTGTGCGCATGCTCAGTCGTGTCCGACTCTTCGTGACCCTGTGGACTGTAGCCCACCAGGCTCCTCTGTCCATGGGATTTCCCAGACATGAATACTGGAGTGGGTTGCCAGTTCCTTCTGGAACAGCTTCTCTGACCAAGCCCCTCTTGTCTCGTGTGCTTTTTCGTGCTTTCATTGGTTTATAGTTTATAAATTTATAATTTATTTCTTTTTCTTCTCTGTAGCCCGTTCTTTCATTCTCTCCCCCTACCCCATGCCTAAGTGGCTGACTATTCTAATATGTTTAATACACATGCTCTTGTTGTATGTATTCTTTTTTTAAGCATCATTGTAGTTTTATTTGTATGTATTTGCCCAAATGTAACTGTTATGTATGCAGTCTCTCCATGTCATCATGACATAATGTGCTCACATCTTTCCAAAATACTTGCATTTGAGTGAAGATCTCTACCCTACCAAATATCTCCAATTCTTGTGTGTATGTATTCTTAAGAATGTATTGTTTTGTGTGTGTGTTTTTTCTTATTTTTTCTCTTTTAAAAAATTTAGCTTGTTATCTCCTTTGTTTCTTCTTTCTTTGTCTGTGTGGACTCTTAGTTGCAGTGCATAGGATCTTTTGCTGTGGCACTTCCGCTTAGTTGCCTTGAGGCATGTGGGATCTTCATTCCTCACCAGGGATCAAACCTGTGTCCCCTGCATTAGAAGGCCGGTTCTTAACCACTGGACTGCCAGGGACGTCCCCGTGGGAGGGTATTTTTAATTTACATAAATGGTGTCATGTTAGACTCTTCTAGTGTTATCACTCACCGCCATGTTTCTATGACTCATTCCTGTTGTTATGGTGACTATCCAGTTTGTGTATCCACCACATCCTGCCTCTCTCCCTCCTGGTGATGGACACCCATGTCGATTCCTACACCCAGACACTACAAACAGTGCTGAGGGAACCTCTCGTACATGTCCCATATGGACTTCTGGGAGAATCTCTCTGGACCTGGGCCAGGAGCAGGACTGCCTGCTCACAGTGTGTGCCTGTACTTAGTATTTAGGACCAAGTACCACTGATTGCTTCTGAGTGAGGCCACACTATTCTGCATCTCCTCAGAGTGCATTGGATTCCAAAGACCTTTCTTTCTGCAAACACTTGGCATTGTCCAGCTTTCTAATTTTTAGCAATCTTACTCTATTTACATTTCTCTGGTTACTACTGAGTATACACACTTGAGAATATGTATGCTTGCTACCTTGTTGTGTTTTCTTTAATGTAAATTGCCTGTTCATGCTGTTTCCCCAATTTTCTTTTTTTTTGTCCTCACCAAGTGACTTGCAGGATCTTATTTCCCTGACCAGGGATCAAATCCTGACCCATAGCAGTGAAAGCCCCAGTCTTAACCACTGCACCATCAGGGAATATCCCCTCCATTTTCCAGTTGAGATTTCTGACTAGAATATTTTTTAGACATTAACCATTTACTGATTTTTAGACGATGCAAGTGGTTTCTCCTGATACACGATGTCCACTTTGTTGTTAGGATCTTCGTTGAATGGAAATCCTTAATTCTGTAATCAAAATAACCAATTTGGGGGGGAGGTAGGGGAGGGAAGGATTATGAGTTCGGGATTAGCAGATGTAAACTATTACATATAGGATGGATAAACAGCAAGGTCCTACTATAGAGCATGGGGAACTGTATTCAGTATCCTGTGACAAACCATAATGGAAAAGAAATATGAAAAGAATATACACATACATATATATATTGTATTTCTGCTGTACCGCAAAGTGACTCAGTTATATATAACTGAGTTTTTTTATTTGCCTCCAGATACCAAGATAAATGCCTGTGTTTGTTAATTGACAACATGTTAATAATCAAAACATTTCACATAAAAATCCAGATTTCTAGCCTCTGTTGAATCAGCTATGTTTCAGTGTCAGCTATAGTAACCGAGTGGTGGACTGTCCCCCACCTGGTGGGCCTCACTTGTTCCTGTGACCTCCTGGTCATGTGGTCTTCTGAGTTTATGATCAGCCCCTGCTGGGTGTGGAACAAAACCTTGAAAATAAACAAGCATGATGATAGTTAGTGTCCATGAAGGTGCTATCTGAATGTGATTCTGGGGTGAAGTGGGCTTGGAGCTGAGAGCACGGTGCGGTGGCTGTTCTCATGATGGCAGTGACAGCACAGGAAAGAAAACCAGCTGCACTAGTAAATATTCTAGGCTTCTTAGGAGTCACAGTGTCTCACAACCACTCCCCTCCTGCTCTTACAGCTCGAGGGGCATGCATGCATGATCAGTTGCTTAATCGAGTTCAACTCTTTTGCCATGCACTGTAGCCCGCCAGGCTCCTCTGTCCAGCGGATTCTGCGGGCATGCCTACTGGAATGGGTAACCATGACCTCTTCTGGGGAGGGTTCGATCTTCCTGACCCAGGGATCGAGCTTGCGTGTCCTGCATTGGCAGGCAGATTCTTTACCATCTGGACCACCTGGGAAGCTTGAAGGCAGCCATTGACAGGATGTCAGTGAGTGTGATCCATTGGTTTGGTCCAGACTTGCCCCGCAGACTGTCGTTTTCTGACCACATTTTCTCCTGTTGTTTCTAAGGTGCAGGCTCACAGCTTTTGCCTGATCATGGGGAAGCAAGTACCTGCTTGTGCCATTGCTGAGGTGGTGCTGGTGATGAAGCACACTTTCAGTCTTCGGGCTCCAGCTCTGGGTGGGGAGACAGACAAGTGAGGAGAACAGGCCAGGATGGGAAAGTGGAACGTATAGTGGAATATATCAGGGAAGACTTTCTGTAAGAAGGAGGCATCGAAAATGAGCGGGGAGAGGAATTAAGCAAGACAGAGGCAGGGCCTTTTTGTGCTTCGTTTGTAAAACCCAAGAGGTGACAGTTTCGCTCACTATGGCTGGAAAGCAGAGACCTGGTTTTGTGGTGGCAAGGAGTGGGGGCTTGGGGTGGAGGTAATGGGGGTGGTAACCAACCCCAAAGTGGGTAGCAGGAATGACAGAACAGACACTTGTAAAAATTCCACACAAAATCCTGAGTCCTTAAACTAACAGAGATTGATGATGACAACCCCCATGCTATCAAAATGTGTCAGAAAATAAGAAATCACAGAACTTTAAATTCACAAAATCAAAGTAATCCTGATGGAGAAGAGTACAAGCCCACAAAAGTCAACTGTAGACAAAGATGACATATGGATATATGCAAATATCCTAAATGAAACAGCAAAATGAATTCAGCAGAATGTCAAGTAGGTTTTCTTCTGGGAATTGAAGATTGCTTTGATATTAGGACATAGGTTAGTTTAATCCATTGTGTAAGTAATGAAAGCTGAAAGCTATGTAATCACTTTAAGAGAAACTGAAAAAGCACTTGATGGAATCTGACTCTGAACCTTTTATGTTTCCTTGAAAAATATTCACAGTCCTGCCTTCAGGCATGCAGGCTCTCTGCCTGCCCAACTTCCTCACCTTTTTGCTTCCTTGGCAAACCTCGGCTCATTATTTCTTTTTTCTTTCTTAACTTTTATCCACACTGTGTGAGGCATGTAGAATATTAGTTCCCCAACCTGGGATCGAACCCATGCCTCCTGCCTTGGAAGGCAAAGTCTTAACCACTGGACCACTGGGGAAGTCCCTGTTTCTTTTTTTCCTTTTAAAACACTTATATTTATTTGGCGGTGCCAGGTCTTAGTTGCAGCATGTGGGATCAAGCTCCCTGACCAGGAATTGAATGCAGGCCTGCTGCATGGGGAGCATGGAGTCTTAGCCACTGGACTGCCAGGGAAGCCCCTCTGCTCATTATTTCTTCACCTTTTCCTTCCCCATGTCCTTTGTGACCCTTTCCTGTGTCCTCGGTGTGGAGTCAGTTACCTCCTCTCTCCCCTCTAGGGAGTACTATTCAGACCTCCTGTCTTGCATTTTGGTAGTAATTCTGTTTCTCTCTATACTTAGTTGATTTCCTTCTATCAGAACCTTGTCCTGGGGTGGGCCCTGGAGATATAGAGATGAGTAAGATGGTATTGGTCACTTGGCTCTTCACCCCCAAACCCATCCCCTTGCTCCCCTGGCCACTGCCTCCTGCTAAAGGTACAGGTGGAGGCTCCAGGGGAGACCAGGATGTGAGAGGAGGGGGAGCCAGGGGATTTCTCTCCCCTATTTTCTGCCTTGGGTGGTGTCTAAGGGGTGGTCCCAGCTCCAGCTGAGGGATACTTGCCTCTGGCCTTTGTCCCACTGAGACAGGCTGGGATGGAAGCCTTTGCTGCAGTGCTTGCACCTGGACACGCCTCTTCTCCACAACAAAGTACAAAGAAACTGTATGGAGCTAAAAATAACTGTGTCTGGGCATTTGGGGTAAATTCTGGACAAAAGATACAAAGAGACCAAAAAACCCAGCAGCCACTTTTGAAGAACCTTGAACAAAAGCAGGGTGTTGAGAACAAAAGCAGGGTATTGAGCATGCCCCCTGCACTCAACACCACCCTCACCTAACATGAAAAACAAGCTCACCCCCACTCAGGGAGCAAGCAGGGGAACCTGTTACTTGCTCTCAGTATCCCCTGCTGCAGCAGTTCATTTCAGTTCAGTCGCTCAGTCATGTGACCCTTTGTGCTTAGTCCTGTGACTCTTTGTGACCCCATGGATTGCAGCACACCAGGCCTCCCTGTCGGTCACCAGCTCTTGGAGCTTGCTCAAACTCACGTCCATTGAGTTGGTGATGCCATCCAACCATCTCATCCTCTGTTGTCCCCTTCTCCTCCCACCTTCAATCTTTCCCAGCATCAGGGTCTTTTAAATGAGTCAGTTCTTTGCATCAGGTGGCCAAAGTATTGGAGTTTCAGCTTCAGCATCAGTCCTTTCAATAAATATTCAGGACTGATCTCCTTTAGGATGGACTGGTTGGATCTCCTTGCAGTCCAAGGGACTCTCAAGAGTCTTCTCCAACACCACAGTTCAAAAGCATCCATTCTTTGGCACTTAGCTTTCTTTATAGTCCAACTCTCAGTCCATACATGACTACTGGAAAAACCATAGCCTTGACTAGATGGACCTTTGTTGGCAGTAATGTCTCTGCTTTTTAATAGGCTGTCTAGGTTGGTCATAACTTTTCTTCCAAGCAGCAAGCATCTTTTAATTTCATG
This sequence comes from Odocoileus virginianus, assembly GCF_023699985.2. NCBI lineage: Eukaryota > Metazoa > Chordata > Mammalia > Artiodactyla > Cervidae > Odocoileus > Odocoileus virginianus. The sequence continues at coordinate 32,089,356 of NC_069690.1, read as the reverse complement.
GCTGCAGTCACCATCTGCAGTGATTTTGGACCCCCCAAAAATAAAGTCTGTCATTGTGTCCACTATTTCCTCATCTATTTGCCATGAAATGATGGGACCAGATGCCATGATCTTAGTTTTCCGAATGTTGAGTTTTAAGCCAACTTTTTCACTCTCCTCTTTCACTTTCATCAAGAGGCTCTGTAGTTCTTCTTTGCTTTCTGCCATAGGGGTGGTGTCATCTGCATATCTGAGGTTACTGATATTTCTCCCGGCAACCTTGATTCCCGTTTGTGCTTCATCCAGCCCAACTGCAGCAGGGACTCTAACAAAGCCTTGCCTGAATTTCTTGTCTGTCCTCTGGTCAATTTCAATGGACTGGAGAAGGTCAAGAACCCTGATTGGTATCACCACCTCCTTTCTTTGCTCTTCCAGTCTTATTAAACATGCTGGAGGGCTCCTACTGTTGTGAGTCTCTGGTTTGCTCTCCACCCCACTTAGTGTTTTGGTCATTCCTCAAACCTTTTGGGGCTTCCTTGGTGGCTCAGTGGTAAAGTATCTCCAATGCAGGAGATACAGGTTTGATCCCTGGGTTGGGAAGATACCCTGGAGTAGGAAATGGCAACCCACTCCTGTGTTCTTGCCTGGAGAATCCCATGGACAGAGGAGCCTGGTGGGCTAGAGTCCATGGGGTTGTAAAGAGTAGGACACAATTGAGCATGCATCACTTGCTTCACTTGCAAACCTTGTGACCAGTTCCCATGTTAAATTCCCTCTGCTGAGCTTTGTTGTTGTTGTTTAGTTGCTAAGTCATGTCTCTTTGCGACCCCATGGACTGCAGCATGCCAGGTTTCCCTGTCCTCCACTGTCTCCTGGAGTTTGCTTAGACTCATGTCCATTGAGTCAGTGATGCCATCCAACCAGCTCATCCCTTGCCGCCCCCTTCTGCTTTTGCCCTCAGTGTTTCTCAGCATCAGGGTCTTTTCCAATGAGTCAGCTCTTTGCACACAGGTAGCCAAAGTATTGGAGCTTCAACTTCTGCTGAGCTACTGCTCTTGAATTCTGTTTTCCAGATTGGACCCTGCCCAGTATAGACAAGAACCCCACTTCTAGATGCCCACCATCTTATAGGACAGACATGGAAACCACTGTGATTTTGTCTGTTTCATGCTGCTTCCTGCCTTCTTCCAGAAGTAGACCTCACCTCGGGCACAAGGATTGGCCATCACCCAGACTGACACCATCATAGGACTTCACACTCCTTGTTCACAGAGCCTTTTCCAGGGGTTATATCATGTCCCAAATCAGGCTAATCACTTTCCTCTGAGTTTGAAATGGGTCTGGTGTAGCCAGAGCCCCCTACCCTCTTGGGAGTCATAGGAGGTGTGAGTTCTGTGGAAACTTGGTCTTTGGTGTTTTTTTTTTTCTTAATTTTATTTATTTACTTTTTAAATTTATGAGCTTGATCTTTGTTTGGTTCAGTGTATGTCTCCAGTGCATAGTAAGTGCCCTGTCAACACAATTTCATAAAATTTAAGGTGCCATCCATTTTCAAACAATTATTTTGTGTTCCACTAAGAAAGAAAAAAATACTGTTAGTTAAACCATAACATAGTTTTTTATGTGCACTTTTTATTTTAGATGTATGAAAAGATCTTTTAGACATATTTAAGACAGTTTATATCATACAGTGTTTTTATTTGTATATAAATAGGAAAGTGTAAGTGCTGTTAGCTGCTTAAGGCATTTCTAAAACCTCTTTTTTAAATTTTTTTCCCATTTATTTTTATTAGTTGGAGGTTAATTACTTTACAATATTGTAGTGGTTTTTGCCATACATTGACATGAATCAGCCATGGATTTACATGTATTCCCCATCCCAATCCCCCCTCCCACCTCCCTCTCCACCTGATCCCTCTGGGTCTTCCCAGTGTACCAGCCCCAAGCACTTGTCTCATGCATCCAACCTGGGCTGGTGATATGTTTCACCCTTGATAATATACATGTTTTTATGCTGTTCTCTCGGAACATCCCACCCTTTCCTTCTCCGACAGAGTCCAAAAGTCTGTTCTATACATCTGAGTCTCTTTTTCTGTTTTGCATATAGGGTTATTGTTACCATCTTTCTAAATTCCATATATATGGAATTTAGCATGCGTTAGTATACCATATTGGTCTTTATCTTTCTGGCTTACTTCACTCTGTATAATGGGCTCCAGTTTCATCCATCTCATTAGAACTGATTCAAATGAATTCTTTTTAATGGCTGAGTAATATTCCATAGCGTATATGTACCACAGCTTCCTTATCCATTCGTCTGCTGCTAGATATCTAGGTTGTTTCCATGTCCTGGCTATTATAAACAGTGCTGCAATGAACATTGGGGTGCACGTGTCTCTTTCAGATCTTAAAACCTCTTCTTTTTTAAAATAATTTTTTCATACTAAAAATTTATTAACTTTTAATACCAACAAATATCCAGTTATCAAATTCCTATTAAAACCTCCTCTTTTTAAAAAATTTATTCATTCTTTTATTTTTGGCTGCACTGGGTCTTCGTTGCTGTGTGCATGCTTTCTCTAGTTGTGGGAGCCAGGGCTACTCTTTGTTGCAGTGTTCAGGCTTCTCATTGTTCTGGCTTCTCTTGTGGAGCATGGGCTCTAGAACACACAGGCTCAATAGTTGTGGTGACTACTGCTTGCCCTGCAGCATGTGGGATCTTCCTAGACTAAGGATAGAACCTGTGACCCCTGCTTTGGCAGGCAGATTCTCAACCTCTGGAACACCAGGGAAGCCCTAAAACCTTCTCTTCTGAGTCACTTTTGACTCCAGGTCGTTGGTGATTTTTCACAGATGAAGTCCCCTCTGCCACCAAGAACCCTGATAACATGCTGTGTGTGGTTGTGAAAGTGTTCCACGTTGTCTCCAGGGTTTTCTTTTGAGCTGTGACACCCATTCTGTGAATCTGATGCTGGCCCTTCCTTATCTCACCTAAAGGGATCTGCAGACTGTGTTGAGAAAGCAGCTAGGACTCACACTGCTCCTTCGATGGCCCTTCTTGGTGTATAGCCTGAGGTAGTGTAGGACTGTGGTCAGCTCCAAGGCCACCTGGAGTGAAAACCAAGTTATTGTGCTTTTCAAGGAGCTTATCCTGTCATGGACTGAGCAGCACTGACCAGCCAGCAGTGACCGTAGGAGGCGTGCTGACCTCAGGGATGTTAACATGGGTGTCTTAGCATTGATGGATTGTGATATTTGCACAATTAATCAATCAATGAATCTGGTGTGGCCTGAACCCACCCTCACTGAGAAGCACGCAGAAAGACGGGGAGAGGCTCTCCACCGGTCCAGTGGTTCCTTGGGCCACATCTACCCCTGCACTTTCCAGGGTTTATTTACGAAATCTGGTCCTCCTTCCCTCTTCCTTTGTGAAACTAGTTCAGATTCGTTTCATGTCACTTGCAACCTAGTGAATCCTGACTAATCCAGAAGCTTATAAAATGATTATAAACAGTGTGATGTGTGCAGGAATTAAAAGTATATTCAGGCTCTGAAGTAGCATCAAGGAGAGAGAGAGACCCGCTCTGTCCGAGGAGGTCAGGCTGGGACTCTAGACTCTCCCAGGTGAGGTGGGGCCCACCTCCTGGGTGCCTCCCAAGGACCCCGTGTACACTCCAGCTTCCAACTACTTGCTCTCACCCTCACCACATAATTTTAAAAAATCAGTTCAGAGGAGGATGAAACCTGTGTTTTTTATTCCCATTTATAATCACATAATTACCTTTACTGGTGCTCCTTGAATTTTTGTGTGTGTGAATTTGAATTTCCATTTGGGCTCACTTGCTCTCACCTTGAAGAACTCCCTCCATTTCTTGTAAGGCTAACAACAAGTTCTTTGCAGGATGGCAGACATTTTATTGGCTTCTGCGTGCCAGCACGGCTATAATAAGATCTGAGGCTGGTCTTACAGGCTGGTCTTAAAGCAGTAGGACATGACTCACCTGAAATGAATCATTCCACTGCTGCAGGTGACTTTTGAAACTTTACAGCTCACCCTAAAGGTGACAGTACACTGGTGTGTCTAGCCACCAAGCTATCGGTGAACTAGGGCTTTTCTTTTGCTGCCAGGCACTCTTTCTGTATTGCTTTGTGACTCCCCCCGCCCCCCACCCCCACTTGCCCTGTTTCAAATGTTTATCTTTACCATCTTTATGTATTTCTGGCTACACTGGGTCTTTGTTGCTGCGAGCAGGTTTTCTCTAGTTTTAGTGCTCGGTCTTCTCATTACGGTGGCTTCTCTTGTGAGCAGGGGCTCTCAGATGCGAGGGGCTTCAGGAGCTGTGGTGCATGGGCTTTAGTCCCTTTGTGGCTGGTGGGATCTTCCTGGACCAGGGATCAAACGCGTGTCCCCTGCATTGGTAAGTGGATTCTTAACAGCTGGACCATAAGGGAAGTCCCTACTTTGTCACTTTTAAGTCATTTGTTCAATTTCTTTTGTTTTTTCTTTAAACTTATAGTGCAGAAAATTTCAAACATTCACAAAAATACACAGCCTCATATGGTACATTTTCATATACCCATGACCTGGCTTCAGTGATGATTTAACTCACAGCCAGATTTGTTTTATAAACTTCCACCTAATCATCCTCAATCTTATTTTGTAAGTCACTCAGTTTCTTTTCCTCATTTTCTTCTGGGAAAGAGTGTGACAGTATCCTGAACAAACTGAATTAAGGTGTAAAGAGAAAACCCTGTAAAACCCTTTGATGTGTAGTAAGTAGAAGAAAGCTGTATTAAAAGTGTGAGACTAAAAAAAAAAAAAGTGTGGGACTTAGTCACTATAAGCAACAACAAAGGATGCCTAACACCATGTGCTGGGTTTGTTTTTCTTTAAAGGAGCTGTAGTCTGGCATTTTAACAAGAGTTACAAATGACAGGGTGGTGTAGACTGAGTCTAGCTTTGAGACTGTAATGATACAGGACTATAAGCTTACAGCTTTTTCTGTTGACTGTAAGTGTCAGACATTTTAAAATTTAGGGCTTCCCCAGTGGGTGAGTGGTTAAAAGAGTCTGCCTGCCAATGCAGAGGATGTGGGTTCGATCCCTGGTCTGGGAAGAGCTCCCATTCCTCAGAACAACTTCACAAGCCCCTGCGCTGCACCTACTGAGCCCAAACGCTGCACCTGACTGAGACCGTGGGCCGCGACTACTGAAGGCTGCACAGCCTAGAGCCTGCGGTCCTCAATAAGAGAAGCTGCCATGGTGAGAAGCCCTCAAACCACAACTAGAGAAAGTCCACACGCACCAATAAAGACCCAGCACAGCCAAAAATAAATATATTAAAATATTTTAAAAATGTAGTCTTATAATTAAAAAAAACACTAATTCAATAAAATTATTTTGGAGAGAAATCATGTTGAAAGATTTTAGTAGTATCCTCAGAGTAAGATGTTTTGAATGGTTCTTCTGGACATAACCTGCTATTCATTGTGAGGACACACGTTTTACTTACTAGCTTCAAATTGATTTTGCTGAGAGAAATAAGGCCTTTTGTTGGTCATTCTACATTCTCTCACCTGTCTCCCCAGTGATATAGGAAATGCATTTGCAGGGTTGGCAGAGGAAATTAGGATTTGTTGTTGTTGTTGTTCTGGAGTATATTAACACTTAGGCTTATACTTGATAGCTTCACTTCAATGAGCATCCTCCTTTAGTTAAACTGACCTTGGATATTCTCCAGGGAAAAATATATTGTTAGATTTTTTAACACAAGTGTGTGCATGAACTGGTGAAGAAGAACTTCCTTTAGTCACAATTTCAGAGTTATAGAAGCACATGTTTGTTATTATGATCTTGCAAGTTTGCTAACTGCTTTACTGAAAATAGTACATGGAAAAATACAGCACAGTATGTCCCAAATAAGCCCGTGGATATTTCTTTTTAAAAGTTATAATTTAAATTCTGTCTTGAACTTGTCAAATGCTTTCTTTTAAAATACATGTTTATATAAGCACTTGCTTTAGTGCTTTTGTGATTGAACCAAAAGGGCTTCCCTGGTGGTAAAGAATCTGTCTGCCTATGCAGGAGACTTGGGTTTGATTCCTGGGTTGGGAAGAGTCCCCTAGTGGAGAAAATGGCAACCCATTCCAGTGTTCTTGCCTGGAGAATCCTGTGGATAGAAGAGCCTGACATGCTGCAGCCCATGGGCTTGCAAAACAGTTGGACATGACTTAGAGACTAAAAACAATCGAGCCAAACAGCAAGGAGAATGGGCAGCTTCTGCTCAAAAGACTGAAACTCCCCCAGGTCTCCCAGGGAGGGGTTTTTAAAGACAGTGTTAGTGGTGGGGATTGTAGGGAGTGTGATCAGCTTGTACAACAGCTCTCTGATGGTTAGTGGCAAGGTGATCAGGAGTCAACATCCACAACCTTCTGGTTCCAGGGGGTCTGAGGTCTATGTGCTGGTGGACTGCATGCACTTAACTCCAGCTGGTAGGGGTGTCAGTCTCTGCACCATTCAGAGGACGTGGCTTAGACTACTGTCTAGAGCCCTCGGGGAGGAACTGAAGGTCCGGCACCTGTATTGTGGCTTAACTATTATTATTTTGTCTTACTTAACTGTTTTCCTTTGTCTCTGCATTTTCTCGCTTCTCTCATTAACTTTGGAACTCAGGGAAGGCCTGGGAAGCTAAAGCTTTTCTATAAACAAGAGGCAGGGGACACGGTGGGATGGGGTGGGATTTCTGTCCCTGGGAAGCCTCTGCAGGGTCCTGCTCAGTTTAACTTTTCGTTTGAATTTGCCTTATTCGTCTGTTAATTCAACAAATATTTACTGATTCCCTGATCCATGCTAGATAATGTTCTAGCTACTGATGATGGGTGGGAAGTAAGGCAGACAAGGACCCCGCTCTCAGTGAGTTTATAATCCAGTGGGAAGATAGGCAGCCAGTAAGAAAACTTCAGGCTGTGGTCAGCCTATGTGGAGGACATTGAGCCACCGGTAGTGTGAGAGTGAGTGAACTTGGGGGCAATACCTGATCACGGTATTTATACTTTAATTTAGTTACTGTTTATCAGAGCAGCAATATGGGAGAATGGAAAAACCATGGACTTTTTCTGTGTAAACCTTAGGTTTTCTAACACACGTTGTGTCAACCTCAGAAAATTACATAATCTGTCTGATTCCAAGTTTCTTCAACTACTCCAAGGGTAAAAGAATACTACCTAGTTCAGAGGGGCTTTTTGAGGAATAAATGTGACAATTTAAGCAAAAACCCTAGCAAAGTGTTTGGTCTCTAACAGTTGCTTTATAAATAGTAGCTGACATATTTCTAGAGGCTTCCCTGGTAGCTCAGCTGGTAAAGAATCTGCCTACAATGCAGGAGATCCTGGTTCGACTCCTGGTCAGGAGGATCCACTGGAGAAGGGATAGGCTACCCTCTGCAGTATTCTTGGGTTCCCTGGTGGCTCTGCTGGCAAAAAGAATCTGCCTGCAATGTGGGAGATCTGGGTTTGATCCCTGGGTTGGGAAGATCCCCTGGAGCTTAATTGCTTTCTTCATTAAAATTAAAAAAATAAGTTCTCCCATGATTTCATAAATTTTTCTATCTGGTGCCTAATGAGATGTTTTAAAGAGAGCACCTTAAATAGCCATTCATGCCCATGGTCACCATGGTAACCGCTAGCATGGGAACTTGCTGCTGTGGGCTTATTCATTTCCATGAATCGTCACAGTTTAATGTGCATCTTCTCTTGGTCAGATTTTGTTGAGGTCATAATTCACAGGAAGGGAACTACATTTGTATTTAATGCAGCAAAGTTTTGTAGAACTGAAAAGTAATAAGTACATCAAGAATCTGGACACCAAAGCAGGGTTCTAGTGTGGAAACAGCAGCACCACTGCAGTTTCTTCTGTGGGAATACAACACATTGTGGTTCAGAGGAGTTTTACTACCCCATCCAACTAGGGGTGCAAGCCACAGACTGGGAGCAGGCAGAGACCTCAAGATGCCAAGTCTTTCAGGGCGGCTGATGGGAACTTTCCATAGAGGAGATTCCAAGGCCAAGTTGGTCATCTTTCTTAGATAGGCAGCCAATCAAACACCTTAGAAGAGCATGGGGCACAGGGAAGCAGGCACGTCAGAACAATGAAGCTTACAGCCGGTCCAGGAGACCTGGCAGGGTCTGCGAACAACAGCGAGAGAAGGTAGGACGGCTCGGGGAACTACTAAGCTGACTTGAGAGTTTCTCAACCTGGTGGCGCATCTGTGTTCCTAACAACTCACTTTGTCTTGGATCTACTTGTCCTGGAGACAGGATCAGGCTAAATAACACCCTTTCTTCCTTTCCTTCTTTCTCAGGTAATGAGGTCTCTCCTCTGCCCCAAATCAGGGGCCAACGGGTCCTACCAAGACCTTTGTCAACTACCCCCTCCTCATTGACACTCTGACTTTTCTCTCTCTACTGATTTTTTAAAAATATCTTTATTTATTTGGCTGTGTCGGGTCTTATTTGTGGCACTCCGGATCTGTAGTTGCAATATAGTGGATCCAGTTCTCTGACCCAGGATCGAACCCACGCCCCCTGCGTTGGGAGTGTGGAGTCTTGGCCACTGGACCACCAGGAAGTGCTTCTACTGATTTCTCTCTCCACTTGTAAACATGCTCAAAAGTTTCCTATCTTAGAAAGGAGTCCACCCAAACTCTCTACTCTGACCTTTAGCTGTTGACTTCCTTTCATGGCTGTTTTCAGGAATCGCTTGATTTTGTCTCTCATTTCCTCCTTAACTCTGTGACTTTGCTTCTTTTTGAAAAAAATTAATTAATTTTGGCCACAATGAGTCTTCACTGCTGCATGCATGCTTTTCTGTAGTTGTGGAGAGTGGGGACTAGCTGTGGCGAGTGGGGGCTAGTGGCAGTGAGTGGGGGCTAGTCGTGGTGCACGGTTTCTCCTCCCGGGGGCTTCCCTTGCTGCAGAGCCTGGCCCTGAGCACAGGCTCAGTAGCTGTGGTGCACAAGCTTAGTTGTCCCACAGCATGTGGACTCTTCCTGGATCAGGGATCAAACCAGTGTCCCCTGTATTGGCAGGCTGATTCTTAACCACTGGGCCCCCAGGAAAGTCCTGTGACCTTGCTTCTAGCTCCGTCTTCTGTAGACTTTGTTCTTGCTACGTTCAGTAGTGGGTATGTCCATCTGTCCTCTGTACTCTTCCAGTTGAGTGTCTCTGCATTTCAAATTCAGCAAGAAATGAACTCATCATCTGCTTCAGTGCTATGATGGTTTGAAAATATACCTGCAACTCTTTGATACTTTTCCTTTCAAGAGGTGGGGCTTAATGCCCTGTGCATAAACAGGCTGGGATTAATCACTCCCTCCTAATGAGTGGCATAGGGCAGAAAGGATGTGTGAGACTTGAGGGTCATTAAAAACATTGTGGCCTCCTCCTTGCTCTCTCTCGGGTCACCTGGTGTAGGGGAAGACGTGTGCCATAAGTGAAGGATATTCAAGCCACCTATAGAAAGAAGGCAAGAAACAGAGGTTTCACTGGGCAAGAAACAGAGGTCTGTCAACAGCCAGCAGTTACTTGCCAACCATGTGATTTGAACTCCTCGGAGTTCCTGTCCCAGTCAAGTCTTCAGATGGTGCAGCCCCAGCTTAAGTATAATCCAGCAAAGCTTCTCCTTGATTCCTCACCCACAGAAACTGTGAGATGATAAATGATAAATATAATAAAATTTAGCAAGCTGCTAAATGTTATGGGTATTTGTTACATGGCAGTAGATGAACAATGCACATGGCAAACCTTGTCTTTTCACAATCTCAACAAATTGTTTTCAAACCAGAAACACCTCCTTCCTCCTCAAAATTCAACTGACACTCAAGTTCTATTATTTATATTTAGGTATCTATAAGATCATGGCATCTGGTCCTATCACATCATAGCAAATAGAAGAGAAAAAAGTGAAAATAGATTTTAAGTTTCTTGGGCTTCAAAATTACTGTGGACAGTGACTACAGCCATGAAATTAGACAATGTATTAAGAAGCAGAGATGTCACTTTGCCAACAAAGGTCCGACTAGTCAAAGCTATGGTTTTCCCACTAGTCATGTATGGATGTGCAAGTTGGACCATAAAGAAGGCTGAGCGCCAAAGAATTTATGCTTTCGAATTGTGGTGCTGGAGAAGACAATTGAGAGTCCCTTGGATTGCCAGGAGATCAAACCAGTCAATCCTAAAGGAAATCAACCCTGCATATTCATTGGAAAGACTGATACTGAAGCTGAAGCTTCACTACTTTGGCCAGCTGATGTGAAGAGCTAACTCATTGGAAGAGACCCTGGTGCTAGGAAAGATTGAGGGCAAAAGGAGAAAGGGATGGCAGAGGATGAGATAGTTAAATGGTATCAATGACTCAATGGATGTAAATCTGAGTATACTCCAGGTGAGAGCGGAGGAAAGAGGAGCCTGGAATGCTGCAGTCCATGGGGTCCCAAAGAGTTGCACATGACTTCACGACTGAACAACAGCAACAATTTGTTTGATTTATGAATTTCTTATGAATTTCTCTTTCACTCTCCATGTATGGTATCTCATCTAGACTGTTTAAATTGCCTGGAAATGGATTTCTTGCTTCCAGCTTTACTCCCTTATAATCTGTCCTCCATGCTGCCATAAGAGCAGTTGTTCTAAAGTATGAGTTTTATCTCCTTGCTTCTTTGCTTAAATCATCCTCATTGACTATACAGTCCATGTAATTCTCCAGGCCAGGATACTGGAGTGGGTAGCCTTTCCCTTCTCCAGGGGATCTTCCCAACCCATGGATCAAACCCAGGTCTCCACACTGCAGGCAGATTCTTTACCAGCTGAGCCACAAGGGAAGCCCCTCATTTACTAGGGCTTACCAAGTCCGGACACCTTAGCAGTACAGGTAAAGCCATTTTTGGTTTGAGTGCTTCTTCCTCTTCACTGTGGCATGCCATACGTATTCCTTCAAATTCAGAGCATGATTTGATAGAGGAATTCTGCTAACTGCTTGTTCTGTTTTCCCTCTGGCCAAAACATGTATCATTAACTTTGGGGCAGTTCTAAAAACACGTTCCATTAGTGTGTGTGCTGTACCAGTTTTATCTCTGAGGGGTGAAGCAGTAAATGAAGCCTCTGTTGTTTTCCTTTGAAACTCATAGGATTTTTCACAGAGAAACGTTATTCTACCCTTGAGGAAGAACTTGGTTGGTTTACCTAAGAGGCCATGGTGCTTTGTCTGAAAGTCATGTGGGATGCATGCGGGATTTTCTGCCACTATTTCAGGAGCTTCATTAAAAACTATGAAGTGTTCTAACCCTTGGTAGCAAATGCATTGGGGCCAATAAATTCCAATTGTTCAGTATTCACTACTGTGTTTCCTGCCTGCATATCCCTGTTTAACTGGCTCGCTGGCCACATAAAGGACACACCATAAAGGACATGCACCTCTTCAGCTTACACTTCAGTCCTCCTGTTCAATACGACCCTTCCAATCAACTGTACAGCAACCAAAAAGCTGATTAAAAATGAGAAAAAAAATAGTGACCCTTCTAACTGTCAAGTCATATTTATACTGTCAACATGACCTTTATATTTCCTTGAACCACTCTCTCTGGGCTTCCCTGGTAGCTCAAGTGATAAAGAATCTTCCTGCAGTGAGGGAGACCTGGGTTTGATACCTGAGTCGGGAAGATCTCCTGGAGGAGGGCATGACAACCCACTATTCTTGCCTGGAGAAGCCCATGGACAGAGGAGCCTTGGTGGGCTATAGTCCATGGGGTTGCAGAGTCAGATTTGATTGAATGATTAACACTTCACTCTGCTCTATCAACTTTTCTAAACTGATGTAATGCTACGAAATAGGAAAAGATGAAAACTGTGAATTTTAACAAATATGAATACCAGCATACAAATATTATTAAAATATTTGGTGAAAATATAGTAACAGACTAACCAAGATGAACCACATCCCTTTAAAAAAATATATTTATTTACTTACTGGGGCTTCCCAGGTGACACTAGTGGTAAAGAATCTACCTGCCGATGCAGGAGACGCTGGAGATGCGGGTTAATAAAAAAAACATTATTATTTTGGACGGTGCTAGGTCTTCGTTGCTGTGTGGGCTTTCTCTAGTTTCAGTGCAATGGCTTCTGTTGTGGATCATGGGCTCTAGGGTGTGTGGGCTTCAGTAGATTCAGCTCCTAGACTCTACAGCACAGGTTTAATAGTAGTGGCATGCAGGCTTAGTTGCTCCAAGGCATGTGAGATCTTCCTGGACCAGGGATTGAACCTGTGTCTCCTGCATAGGCTGGTGGATTCTCTACCACTGAGCCACCAGGGAAGCCTGAACCACATCCCTGTAACTGAAGGTTGGATGCAGAAAAATAACCAAAGTGTAAATTTCAAACTTAATGGTTATATGAAGAGTGTAACAGGATTTCATTGAAAAGAATAATCTTGCATTTCAAGATAATATTAATAGAATACTTGGGCTTTCCTCATAGCCCAGTTGGTAAAGAATCTGCCTGCAATGCAGGAGACCCGGCTCTGATTCCTGGGTCGGGAAGATCCCCTGAAGAAGGAAATGGTAACCCAGTTCAGTATTCTTGCCTGGAGAATCCCATGACAGAAGAGTCTAGCAGTCCATGGGATCACAAGAGTTGGACATGACTTAGCGACTAACCCACCACCACCATTGATAAAATACATTTGAGTAAAATTGTTGCATTTTTTTCTTTTGAAGTTGAAATTCCCAAAGTAGCTTTGGATATATGCCTCCCATTTTTCTTTCATGTATTCAGCAAACACTTACTCAGTGCCCTGTGCTGGGCTCTCAGCAAGGGGCAGAAGGACGAGGACAGGGCTCCTGCCCTCACGGAGCTGGTGTTTGATTTTCTTCTGCATCATATCCAGTCTGTACTCTGATGCTTATTTTTCTATTTCTCCTTTTTCTTACCTCTTATGTTTCAGATCCATAAACTATTTTAAGTCTACGTTCTCATTTCAAAGTACTTTGTTCTCCAATCTAAACAGATAGTAATGTTTGTGGTATTAGTCCTTGTGTATACAGGCTTAGAAATTCCATTTTTAAAGCACATTCTTATAAAAACTCATAGACGTGCAGAGAGTAAAATGTGAAAGGTCTCCCTTTATTCTTTTAATTAAAAATAGATATACTTATTTGACTGTGCCACATCTTAGTTGTGGCATGCGGGATCTTTGGTTGCGTCATGCAGACTCTTAGCTGTGGCAGGTGGGCTCTAATTCCCCGACCAGGGATGGAACGAACCTGGGCCCCCTGCACTGGGAGCGTGCAGTCTTAGCCACTGGACCACCAGGGAAGTCCCGAAAGTCCCCTTTTACAATCTCCTCTCCAGCTTCTTCCCAAGATCCATGCATACAAGTGTGTGAAAGTCCTATTTCCCACATTTTTGCTGACACTGTTATCCCTTTAAAAAATATTAGCCCATATGATGGCTTTAAAAGTATCTTATTGCTCAGTCAATGCTTGCTGGGCACTGAGTAGATGAAGCATCTTGTGTGTTTGTTTCTTCTTGAGTTAATTTTGGTAATCTGTGTTTTCCTAGAAAATTATCTGTTTCGCCCAGTTTACAAATCCATATATATAATTATATCCTCTTTCTTGTTTCTAATTTAGATGCCTTCTTTTTTTCTTCTTTGATTAAATTTGCATGAAGTTTTATCTTGTTAGTGCTTTGAAAACTTTTACTTTTATTAGTCTTCGGGACTAATAAATGTTAAAAATGTTTTTGGTTTCATTAATTGCTGCTTTTTCTTTATTCATTTCTTCTTTGTACCTTCTTTTTTATAATTTATTTATTTTTGGTTGCAGTGGGCCTTCATTGCTGCATGAGGGCTCTCTCTGGTTGCAGCAAGTGGTCTTCTCATTGCAGTGGCTTCTCTTGTTGAAAAGCACAGACTCTAGGGCACACAGGCTTCAGTAGTTGTGGCACGTGGGCTTGTTAGTTGCCCTGTGGCATATGGAATCTTCCCGGACCAGGGATTGAACCCGTGTGCCCTGTGTTGGCAGGTGGATTCTTAACAGCTGGACCACCAGGGAAGTCCTCTTCCTTGCATCTTATGTACCTTTCCAGGAGCAAAGGTTCAAAAGGTGTTGCTGAGGGTTGGGAGAGGGGCATCAGCCCTGTTCCCTGCTCCTATCTCCCATCACCAATACAGAAATTTCAGAATCAGGAAGAAACAAGTCAGGCATCAGGTGGAGATCATGTAGGCTTTGATAGTAGTAAGGCTGGCTTGAATAATGCTCGACCTGCGATTAGTCAGGCTAACGACCTTTCCCCTTTGAGTTAACAAGAAATTCTTAGAATAAATGCTTTTCGGGAGGTTCAACATGAAAATAGTTAGAGCTGAATAAATCAATTACTCAGTAGCAATGAGGGCTTTCCTGGTAAGGTGGTTCAGGTGGTAAAGAATCTGATGGTGAGGTGAGGTAGTTCAGATGGTAAAGAAATGCAGGAGACCTGGGTTTGATTCCTGGATTGGGAAGATCCCCTGGAGACAGAAGTGGCAACCCACTCCTGTATTCTTGCCTGGAGAATTCCATGGACAGAAGAGCCTAGTGGGCTACAGTCCATGGGGTTGCAGAGTCAGACATGACTGAATGACTAACACTTTCACTTCTTTCGGGGGCAATGAGGGCCATGTTCCCTCGGGGGAGCTCAGTCTTCATAGTTCCATCTGGAGACCCAGATTGGAAACAGAAAGATGGTAATGTGGCAGATCCCAGTTGGTGGCTGACTGAGCAGGGAGCTGATGGGGAGCCCGGTGGAAGGAGGTGGTTTTGGGATTCAGACTGGGCGGGGAGGCCTTTGGGAACCCGAGGCTGGGGAGGGTGCAGGGGTTTCAGCTTAACCAGCAAACCAGGCTTGGAGGGAGGAGGTGAAGGGCCGCTGGATGTCAGAGAGGGCCTTTCGGTGTCAGAATCCCTATGGTAGGAAAGTCAGGTGGATGGGCGCATCCCCAAGGATCCTGGGACCTGTGGGGGATTGGGGCTGAGTCATCCTTCAGGCTCTGGGGCTCTTGTTCTACCCACTTAACTCAACATCTGCTTTGAAGCCAAAAGAATCGCTGCTTTCCTATTCCTGGCTAATTAAACAGTTCAAACATATGCACTGCCTCCCTCAGCATCCTCACACAGCCAGGAGGGAGGTGCTGTGTGGGTGGCAGGTGTGTGGCCCCAGCAGCAAGGGGTGGTCGGGGTGGGGTGGGAGGAGAGTGGGGAGGGGACAGCCCTGGAGCCACACTCGCCTCACGGCGACCTGACCTGTCAAGGCTCCTTTGGGCCTGTGAGCTCATCTGGCCTTCCAGGGGTGTTTTTATGACAGTATATCAAGGCATAAACTGTAAGCCAACAGCCTATGTTCCTAGCCACGTGTTCACAGAAGGAGTTTGGTCTTCCTGTTTCCTCAGAGAGGGTGCAGTAACCCCTGTCCAGAGCTCATACGAAGGGCAACCTCACTAACCATCTCTCTCCCTGTGCGGTGTGTCTCTCTCTGTAATTACTTCTCTCTATGTAATTTCCTACAGTGAAATTTGATGCTTTAGAACTAAATTAAAAAGTCATCTAAAGAGATGGTTGCGTTAACATAAAAGTCAAGTTCAAGGAGGAATGATTTTTTACAGTCCGGTCACACAGATATTTACAAAGAAGAGCAGTGTATTGGGCTGGACAAAATGTTCATTTGGGTTTTTCCAAAAGATCTTAGGAAAATCCCAAATGAATATTTTGGCCAACCTAGTACTATCTTACGTACTTATGTCAGGTTTCAGAGTCTCTGTATGCAGGTAGGGCTTCCCGGGTGGCTCAGAGGTAAAGATTCTGCCTGCCAAAGCAGGAGACATGGGTTCGATCCCTGGGTCGGGAAGATCCCCCGGAGGAGGAACTGGCAATCTACTCTAGTATTCTTGCCTGGGAAATGCCATGAACAGAGGAGCCTGTCAGGCTGCAGTCCACGAGGTCACAAAAGAATCGGACAGGACTGAGCGACTGAATCACCACCATCGGCACATCACATAAACAGTTTCTGTTTATACTCATTTTCCAGTAATAAGCACAGGGTCTGTTCTGGCTGCATGAAAGGTAGAGACTGTGAAGAGTTTTCAGCTGTTTTTGCCCCGGGAGGGTGTCCTTTCGTGTATTTCGTCACACGTCCTTGAGGGCATGTCTCCATTATAATCCGAGGGTCCTAAGGACTCTGACAGTCCTTGCAAAGGTTCATCAAACATCTCTTTGAAACCCACTCGGAGTCATTTTCATCTTTTGGCTTTGTCCTAGGTATTTTTAGGGTTGATAGATTTATTTTTTCCAAGAGCAAACAGAACATTTTAAGGCTTTGATTCTTGGCTAAGGCTTAGTAAATTCTGTTCCGTGGAGAGTGGGCAGGTTTCCCACTGAGGCGCTTATAAACTTGGCTGGCACAGAGATTTCCTGTCAGCACTAGCTTGGGGTCGTGGACCCAGCCCAGGAAGTAGACCACCCTTGTCCTGCGCAGCTTCTGTGCCAGTGGACACCTGGACACACTGTCATGGTCCATCACCTCTCTCTGTTCTGAGATTCCCTGTCCCCACAGAGGACATCTTGTCCAGGGTTTACTTGTTTCTACACTTAAGAAAGCCTGCCTGGGATCACATTGCACATAGTCTCTGCAGAATAAGCCATCAAGTCCTAGAGTCTGCTGCTCTTAGAATGCCTAATGGTTATTCTGCTTAAATAGTGTTATTAAAATGATAAAACAATCCATGTTCATCTCAACTAGTGTCAAAAAAATCTTAAGAACATAAAGTCAATTAGAACCTTCCATCATTTCAGCACCTAGAGGTAACATCCTCTTTTTTGTCATTTCTTTTCTAAACTTTTATTTTCCCATGGTAAGAACACTTAACTTGAGATCTACTCTGTCTTGCTTTAAAAGAAAAAAAATTTATTTGGCTGTCTCAGGTCTTGGTTGCAGCATATGGGATCTAGTTCCCTGACCAGGGATTGAACCCAGGCCCCCTGTTTCAGGAGCGTGGAGTCTTAGCCACTGGACCACCAGGGAAGTCCCAAGACCTACTCTCTTAAATGTTTAAGCGTACAATAAATGATTGGTGATTAGAGGTGCAACACTGTACAGCAAATCTCTAGAGCTTACTCATCTTGCTTGACTGAAACTTTATGCCAGTTGGTTAATTAATTAAACTTTATGCCCCATTTCCCCCTCCCCAGCCCCTAGCAACCACTGTTCCACTCTTTGGTTCTGTTAATTTGACTATTTTAGAGTTCCTCAGATATGTGGAGTCAGGAAGTGTTTGTTCTTACGTGACTGGTTTATTTCACTCAGCATAATGTCCTCAGGTTCATTCATGTTGTCACAGTCTGTGGACTCCCCTTACTTTTTTTAAGGCTGAATCACATTCCGTTGTATATACATACCACTTTATCCATCAGTCTGCTGATGGATACTTCGGGTGATTCCACATCCTGGATGTTGTGAATAGCACTGCCATGAACAAGGGAGTGTTAATGTCTCTTAGAGATCTTGATTTCAGTTCCTTTGGGTAAATACCCAGAAGTGGGATCATATGATATTTCTACAGTTGACCCTTGAACAGCTGGGCTTGTACTGCATGGGTCCACTTACACACAGATTTTTAAAAATAAATATACAGTTGACCCTTTGTAGCCATTGGTTTTGCATCTTCAGTTCAGTGCTGATGCAAACTTAGTACATGACCATATATTCCACTGTATTGCCATCTTTGTTCCACATCATCAAATATTTTACAGTATCACTTGTGAAATTTGTATAAATCACATCATAAAATTCACTATTTTGAAGTGTACAATATAGTAATTTTCATGTGTATTGACAAAGTTGTGCAACAGTCACCACTGTCAAATTCCAGAACATTTTCATCACCCCAAAAGTGAGTCCTGGAGCGATTATCAGTAACTCCCTTTTCTAACTCCTCCCTTCATCCCATGGCAACCACTAAATCTACTTTCTGTATTTATGGATTTGCTATTCTGGAAATTTCATATGAATGTATTCATACAATTATAATCTTTTTGATGTGGCTTCTTTCACTCAACATAATGTTTTCAAGGTTCATCTATGCTGTATCATGTCCCACTACTTCGCCCTTTTTTTTAAACTTCATTCCTTTTTACTGATGAATAATATTCCATTGTATGGATCTCACATTATGTTTATCCATGCATCAATTGATGAAGATTTTTTTCCTACTTTTTGGCTATTGTGAATAGTACTGCTGTGAGCATTTGTGTACAGATTTTTATTTAAGCTCCTGTCTTCAGTTCTTTGGGGTACATACCTAGGAGTGGAATTACTGGATCACAGTGGTGACTGTCTTTATCTTTGAGGAAATGCCAAATTTTTTTCACAGATGCCATGGCATTTTATTGGAGAAGGAAATGGCAACACACTCCAGTATTCTTGCCTGGAGAATTCCATGGACAGAAGAGCCTGGCGGGCTACAGTCCATGGCGTCGCAAAGAGTCGACATGACTGAGCAACTAAACAAACAACAGTGCCATTTTACATCCTCACAAACAATGTCTGGAGGTTCAGTTTCTCCACATCTTTGCCAAAACTTACTATTTATTTTCCAGCTGTAGTCATTCTAGTAGATGTGAGGTGCTATCTCATTGTAGCTTTGATTCTCGTACTTTTAGCTTTTGAACTGTGGTGTTGGAGAAGACTCTTGAGAGTCCCTTGGACTGCAAGGAGATCAAACCAGTCCCTCCTAAAGGAGATCAGTCCTGGGTGCTCATTGGAAGGACTGATGTTGAAGCCGAAACTCCAATACTTTGGCCACCTGATTCGAAGAACTGACTCATTGGAAAAGACCCTGATGCTGGGAAAGATTGAGGGCAGGAGGAGAAGGGGACGACAGAGGATGAGATGGCTGGATGGTATCACTTACTTGATGGACATGGGTTTGGGTGGACTCTGAGAGTTGGTGATGGACAGGGAAGCCTGGTGTGCTGCGGTTCATGGGGTCACAAAGAGTCAGACACGACTGAGCGGCTGAACTGAACTGAATGCATAATAATTGCAAATATCTTTCCATGTGCTTATTGGCTGTTTGTATGTTTCATATTTTCCTTGGAGAATTCTCTGTTTGGCTCCTTTGCCCATTTTTCAGTTGGGTTACTTGTCCTCTATATTCTAGATAATAGACCCTTATTAGATATGTGATTTGTAAATATTTTCTCCCATCATGTGGACTATCTCTTCACTTTCTTTTTTTTTTAAATTTTATTTATTTATTTTTAGCTATGCTAAGTCTTTGTTGCCACGCAGGCTTTTTTCTAGCTGCGGTGTGTGGGGGTTACTCTCCAGTGGCGGCGTGTGGACTTCTCATTTTGATGGTTCCTCTTGTGAAGTACAGGCTCTAGGGCACATGGGCTTCAGTAGTTGGGACCCTAGGGCACAGTAGTTATAGTTCCCAGGCACTAGAGCACAGGCTCAGTAGTTGTGACACATGGACTTAATTGCTTTATGGCATGTGTAATCTTCCTGGATCAAGGATCAAACCCGAGTCTTCTGCATTGACAGGTGGATTTTTTTTTAAAAACCACTGAGCCACCAGGGAAGCTCTCACTTCTTGATAGTGTCCTTTGAAGCACAAACATTTCTGATTTTTATGAAGTCCAATGTATCTAGTTTTTCTTTGGTTGCTTGTGTCTCGGGTGTGATATCTAAGAAAACGTGGCCTAGTCAGAGGTCACAAAGTTTTATGCTTATATTTTCTTCTAAGAGTTTTCTATTTTTTAGCTCTTTTTATTTTTTGCATGTGGTGGGAGGAAGGAGTCTAACTTCATGCTTCTGCATGTGGATGTCCAATTGTCCCAACACCGCTTGTTGAAAGACTATTCTTTCCCCATCGAATGGTTTTGGTGTCCTTGTCCAAAATCAACTGCCCATAAACGTAGGAGTTTAGTTTTGAACTCTGAGTTCTATTCTATTTATCTGCGTATGTCTAGCCCTATGCCAAATATCACATGGTCTAGGTTGCTGTAGCTTTGTAGTTAAGTTTTGAAATTGGGAAGTGTGAGTCCTACCTTGTTCCTCTTTTTCAAAATTGTTTTGACTATTCTGGGTCCCTTGCATTTCCATATGAGTTGTAGAATTAAGAGTCACTGCCAAGAGCCACAGACTTTAGCAGGGGAGGAGCCCTGCGGCCTTGCTGACAGAGGTCCGTATAGTCAAAGTTACGGTTTTCCCAATAGTCACGTACATATGTGAGAGTTGGTCTGTGAAGAAGACCGGACGCTGAAGAATTGATGTATTCGAACTGTGGTGCTGGAGAAGATGCTTGAGGGTCCCTTGGACTGCAAGGAGATCAAACCAGTCAATCCTAAAATCAGCGCTGAATATTCATTGGAAGAACTGATGCTGAAGCTGCAATCCTTTGGCCACCTGATGTGAAGAGCTGACTTACTGGAAAAGACCCTGAAGCTGGGAAAGGTTGAGGACAGGAGGAGAAGGGGGCAGCAGAGAATGAGATGGTTGGATGGCATCACTAATTCATTGAGCATAAGTTTGAGCAAACTCGGAGATGGTGAAGGACAGGGAAGCCTGGTGTGCTGCAGTCCATGGGGTCGCAAAGAGTCGGACTCAACTTAGCTACTGAACAACAACACCTCTGCAGAGCAGACTGGCTCCCCACCCCCCCTTTTTCTTCTGTTTGATATCTCAGGGAGCAATCAGCAAGAAAGCAGCCAGCCTACATCTTTAAATCCTATGTTTCAGAGACATTCAAAGGAAGCATTCAGGCACCAGTAGGGTAGAAGTGATTTTGCAGTTTATGGGAGGGGGTAGAGGGGAGGGAGAGGCAGGGGGAGAGGCCCTGGAGAGCAGTGCCCGCCTGCTTCCTGAGCAAAGTGTTGCTCCAATGTTCAGCGCCCGGCCCCTCGAGTGTGGTTTTCCTCCCACCAGCACCAAACCCTAAAATAGTACCACTGGCTTGCTGATCGAGGTCAGCCGCTCCCAAGAAGCAAGAGAAGGTTTCGGAGTAAGTACCTAGCTGGTTATTATTTAAAGTGGGGGCAGAAACTCTCAGAACAACAGCGCTATCTGGGGAAAGAGGTTCTTCTGCTGTGGGTGTAACATCTCAAGTCTCCAGTGACTCCTGACAGTATTAACATATCCTCATGGGCTGGGCAAGTGTGTGCTATGTGCTTGTTTGGGGGGCTGATGATGGATTTCAAACATCTTCTGACAGCCTGAAAACATTGTCTTTTCTCACTGCCTGTCACTTTTCTTGTCTTGCTAAGTAAGGATAATTAATACTGCTGCTGCTGCTGTTTAGTTGCTCAGTTGTGTCCTACTCTTTGCGACCCCGTAGACTGTAGCCCACCAGGCTCCTCTGTCCACGGGATTTCCCAGGCATGAATACTGGAGTAGCTTGCCATTTCCTCCTCCAGGGGCTACTAGTTACTGGCAGCGTGAAGATGTGTTCACAGCCGTGGTGCCGAGCCTGCTTGTGTGCGTGTTGTTGCCAGGCATGGGAAATCTGAAGTCCTATGAGAGGGGACCGCCCACTGGACCGGTTCTAAGGCTTCTCCCCTGAAATCCAGCTCTGGGGAGCGCCCCCTCCCTTCCTTGCATAGGGCCGGATAACGTCCCTGTGCACAGTATCTGGGCCAAACGCTGTGCTTGCGAGGCCTAGATGGCAGTCTCAAAGATATGACAGAGATAGAGGCTTTTCTAGGAAGTTACTTGTTACGTGGTTTCTGTTTAGACGTCTTTTGCCCCCACCCTCTGGGCAAGGGGCTCAACTTACTCTGCAGCGTCTTCACCACTCTGGTGGCTGGAAATTCAGTTCTAGGGGATTCCCCCTTTTCTTCCACTGAGTCTAATCTCTTATTAGAATCACACCGTTAGCTCAGTTTCGCAGGACGTTCATCCTTTAAGTTGACTCAGAAATGGGCTTGCCCTTCTCGTTAGGACGCAGAGATAGGCACACATGTGCTCCTCTGACCCGGTTCTGTCCCTCCGGCTCAGCCCCACAGACTATGTCTTCTGTGGCTGTGCTCAGAGTGGCCGTTTCACTTCCCTTCATCTCTTCTCTCTCCTCTGCCACATGAGTTTCTGTGTGTCCATGTCGTCTCAACAGGAGACACCCACGAAAAGTCTTGCCAAACAGGCAGGACTGCACCTTCACTGGGGAAAACCAGTGCATGGGAAGTGTCTTTTTCCCTGGCTTCAGTTTTCTTTTTCAAACACGTAGATGTTTTTTAAAATGATGAACATGAGACTTTGGCATGCCAACTGCGTGGCAAATGAAGCAGTCCAATTCTCCTAGAGGATTGTTTCCTCTGATTCCCATGAGGTGCCCGCATGTATGACCCTCTTTTTCAAGGTGGAGAAACTGAGGCATGGAAAGGTGACCAGGAGTTGCCAGCGGAGGCTCTGGGGAGAACGTTGTGGCCAGAGAGGTGGCGAGTGCTCAGGCCTGGAGCTGTGGTGGTGCTTGTGGGGAGCTATGCACAGTCCAGCCAGGAGCAGGTCTGAGTGGAGGGTGAGAGAGAACCCAGAGAGGCACGTGGCACTTTGTCTTCACCCTGGAATGGGTGGAGGCGGGTGGTCTGTAATCACAGGGATCTAAATGGGAGTTTGAGATGGGGCATGATTGGTTCTGTGTCTGAAAAGCCTGTTGGCAGAGGCGGCTGTGGCCCTGAACTCTGGGCAGGAAGACCAGCAGCAGTTCTGCCCCTGGCAACGTTGCCAGGCTTTGGGAGTAATGAGTGGGAGGAGGTTCCAGGAGAGATTTCCAAATCAGAACACAGAACATGGTGACGGGCTAACCACGTGGGCTAACAGTGGCAGGATTTCCATTAAGGTCCTGGGTTCCGAGTCTCGGCCTCGTGTTGAACGCATGGAACTCGATGACTTTTGATAACTGCACACACCCACAGAACTGCCACTGCCATTGAGATACTAAGCATCTCCTTCACCCCAAAATTTTCCTCAGTGTCCCTCTAACCCCATTCCCAGCCCACCAGCCCCAACCCCACCACCATCCCCAGGCAAACACTGATCAGCTTCCTGTCACTCTGTTTTGCTTCTTCTAAAACTTCATATCAGTGGAACCATACACTCATAGAATTTTGTGTCTGATTCATTGATGTTGTTCTGTGTGTCAGTATTTTATTTCTTTGTATTGCCAGGCATGGATGTATCACAGTTTGATGATCCAGTCACATTTCTGTCATATGTATGTGTGGGTTCTGTACAGATTCTCAGAGCTGCCCTTTTTTAAAAAATCATTACCTGTCAATGAGTCTTCAGCTTTCTGGCTGTTTAGGCAGCTAGGTCTCAAGTTTGGTTGCTCAGAGACACCCTAGGAGTTTTTTTTTTTTTTTTTTTTTAATTTTTATTAGTTGGAGGCTAATTACTTTACATCATTACAGTAACCCTAGGAGTTTTATTACAAATATTGGAAGCAAGGGACTTCCCTGGCAGTCCAATGGTTAGGACTCCGAGCTTTTCACTGCCAAGGACCTGGGTTCAATCTCCGTCTGGGAACTAAGATCCCACAAATTGCACAGTGTGGCTCCCCGCAAAAAAAAAAAAAAAAAAAAAAAAAAATATATATATATATATATAAATATATATATATATATATATATATATATATATATATAAAAAGCAAGACTTACCCTTGATGGGACTGAGTCAGGGTCGCAGGGAGTGAACCCCAGGCCTGCATGTTTTTAATCAGTCTGGCAGGTGGTTTTGATCAGCTAGGTTGGGGAACTACAAGTGACTACTAGGAGAATAGTAGGTGTGGAGTTTTAACCCCCATAGTCCTGTTTGTTTATCACCAAGAAACCATCTCTCTGAACTCCTAGGTGATGTTCTATTTTCCCAGTGCTGACCACACCCACTTCACTGGCCATGGGTCACTGTGCCTGCTTGTTTCATCATTAATTCATCAAACAGAAGAATTCTGAGCTCTTACCACATGTAACGCATCCCTTGAGATGCTGTGTCTATATGTAAAACCAGATTTTCTGCTTTCAATCCCTTTGAGAGACTTGGTCTTCCCATACTCAGTCATACAAGAGAAGGCCGTACCTGTGGTGTGAAAGGGGTGAGGGTGGGAAAGGCAGCTGAGGAGGAAGGAGCAAGAAAAAAAGTGGGAGCTGGACATCCTGGCTGCTGGGGGCCGGGGCGGCCCAGTCTGAGGCGGGCAAGGAAGTGAGGTTGGGGGTGGGCCTGGGTCAGAGCAAGGAGCCCACATGAATTCGCCGAGCGCGTGCCTAGTGTGATCCCACCACAATCGTCCCCAAGTCTCTGGTTCATCTTTATACTCAGCCTCTCTGACGTGTCTTCCAACCACCACTGAGCTGTGAACTCAGTCCTGATGCTGTCTGCCTGCACAAAGTATAAGGCATAGTCCCATAGGACTGGCTTTTTGCTGTTATGAACTGTTTTGTTTTTTTTTCATTTATTTTTATTAGTTGGAAGCTAATTACTTTACAATATTGTAGTGGTTTTTGCCATACATTGACATGAATCAGCCATGGATTTTGTTATGAACTGTTGATGAAAAAATTAATCAATAGTCAGTCTAAGAAGGAAATGGAAAGTTTATTCAAGCTTCCCGAGGATTACAACATGGGAGATGGCCTCTCGGGTAGCTCTGAGGACTGTTCCCAAGAGGTAAGCAGGGGAGGCCAGTACATATGTAGTTTTGGTGAAGGGGGTACATGCAATGAGCACCCATCTTGGTAGGAAGTTGCTGCTGGTCATGAGGAGCAGACACCTCAGTTAATGCTTTTTTTTTTTTTTAAGTGCTTTTCTAAGTATGGGAAGATGCAAGAATCCAGGTTCATAAAAATTTCTCCTGAAAATATCAAACTGTCTGAGGGCTGGTTCTGCCAGTTTTCCCAGAGCAGAGTGCTTCATCCTGGTCTTCGCTCAGAACACTCTTCAGGGTGTCCTGTGGGTCATCATCAGCAGTGGCTGATGACTTGGTTCTTATGGAACTGGATGGTAGGCAGCGTTCTTTATTTGACAAGCCTCTCCCTTTTGGTCTTAGTTTTGACCAAGGTTTGGGAGGCATTTAGTGACCAATTTGTCTTATGGTGGTAGGAATGCTTGTTCCCAAGTCAGGCAAGGATTTCATTGATGGGCCACTCAGTGTGCTGTTAGTGGACTAGGCCCTGTTAACAGTAGCCCAAAGCCTCTGGATCCCCATCTTATAGTCTGTTATGTCCAGGAAACAATTTCCTCTTGTTGCTTCCTCCCACATCTAGAGTTACACTTGATCTTATAGGACTGTATATTTGGTCAATTGTTTCAGACCACCTAATCATCATTTATTTTATCTGAGTCTCAGTCACACATCATTTGGTGATGTAAGAAACAGTACTTTTGTAAAATAGATAGAATATAAGGTAATATAGCTAGTGATACTAATATAAGGTCATAAGTAAGTATTTAAGCTGAGAACTTTCTCCAGGTGGGGCCTTTTATCTCCCTAGGTCATCTGACCAATCTTTCCTGCACCAGTCACTGTCTGGTGCAGGAAAGTACTGTAGTGGCCTTGTGCATGAAGTCCACCAAAGTTGTCTGCACAAATGAGGTGAGTGGTGGTCATTGTGGCCCCAACAGGACTGAGAACGGAACATTACCTTCGAGAGTTACATCACTGGTACCAGAAGGAGAGGGGCTTCCTAGGTGGCTCAGTAGTAAAGAACCTGCCTGCCAATACAGGAGACATGGGTTCGATCCCTGGGTTGGGAAGATCTCCTGGAAAAGGAAATGGCAACTCTCTTCAGTACTCCTGCCTGGGAAATGCCATGGACAGAGGAGCCTGGCGTGCTACAGTCCATGAGGTCACAGATTCGGACATGGCTGAGCAACTAAACCCAAAACAACAACGAGAAGTAGATAAATTTTGTTTTGTTTTTTAATTTTTTTTAGTTGAAGCCCTCATGGCTCAGCAGGTAAAGAATCCACCTGCAATGCAGGAGACACAGGAAACACAAGTTAAATCCCTGGGTTGGGATGATCCCCTAGAGAAGGAAATGGCCACCCACTCCTGTATTCTTGCCTGAACAATCCCATGGATGGAGGGGCATGACAGGCTCCTGGGTTGAGAGTCCATGGGTTGCAGAGTCAGACATAACTGAGCAACTAAGCACATAGTTGATTTATAATATTATGTTAGTTTCAGGTATACAGCAAAATGATTCAATTATACATATACATTCTTTTTCAGATTTTTCTCCCTATAGGTTATGACCAAATATTGAGTATAGTTCCCTGTGCTACACAGTAGGTCCTTGTTGTAGGAGGAGAAAAGTTGATTTTATGGTTGAGCAGGTATTTCTGCCTTGGGGGTGGGGAGTGCGGGGGTCTGGTTAGTGCAGATGCACATGCACACTAGTGGGGAGGGAGGAGGCCAAAGGCAGAGTAAATTATGTTTAAATTTTTCTTATTTTGTTTTAAAACATGAATTTTATTTCATCAGAACCAAGCCTATGAATTACTTCCCACTCAGACACCCTTTCATTTCTCTTGGGCAAATACTGAGGAGCGCGATTACTGGACTATATGATCAGTGCAGGTGTAATTTTATACTGTTAAAGACAAGGAGCCCCAACTGGAGTCATTGATGCTGAGCCCCCATCACTACACCACGACTTCACTACAGTTTCACCTTCTCCCCAGAACAGGTTCTTAAAACCAGTGAATCAGGAATTCCCTGATCAACACTGGCTGAGGTCACTGGCCTGGTGGACCCCCACCTCCCCTAAAGGGAAGTAACTTCGCAATAACCACGCTGCTTTTCTGCTGAGCATGGCCTCCTGTTCTGCCCATTCTCCCTGTGAAGGTCTTATCCTCTGTATACCTCCTTGGAGTTCCTTTCTCACTGCTGGATGGGCTTCTACCCCATTCATGAATCTTTGAGTAAAGCCAATGAGATCTTTAAAGTTTACACAGTTACCTTTTGTGTTTATTTATTTTTAATGATAAGAAATTACTAAATTGATTTGCAAAGCCGCTGCACATTTTGTATTTGCACCAGCAATGAATGGGAGTTCCAGTTGCTCCATATCTTTGTCAGCACTCGTTTTTATTTTTCTAAATTTCAAGCCATTCTAATTAGACGTATAGTAATGTCTCCCTGTGGTTTCAATTTGCATGTACTTAATGACTCAGGATGAGATGGTTAGATGGTATCACAAACTCAATGGCATTGGATTTGAGCCAACTCTGAGAGGTAGTGAAGGACAGGGAAGCCTGGCATGCTGCAGTCCTTGGGGTTGCAAAGAGTCAGACTTGACTTAGTGACCAAGCAACAACAATGACTCTTACATTGAGCATCTTTCCAGGTGTTTATTTGCCATCCAATTATCTTCTTTGGTGAAGTGTTTGAATCTTTGATCATTTTTTATTGAGTTGTGTGTTCTGTCATTGTTGAGTCTTATGAGTTTCTTCGTAAGTTCAGGAATCAGGTCCTTGATCAGTTTTGTGTTTTGTGGATGCCTCCCTTCCAGCTAGTTGCTTGGCTCTGCACTTTCTTGACAATGTCTTCTGAAGAGCAGAAGTCTTAAATTTTGATGAATTCCAATTTATCTATCACTTTAAAAAATTTTTATGTATGAATCATACTTTTGGTGTTGATGGTAAGAAATCGTTGCCTAACTGAAGGTCACAAAGATTTTCTCCTGCATTCTTCTAGCAGTTTGCTGGTTTTACGGAAGTTTCTGTCTTTAGCCAACACTGATGACAGACAGGACAGTGGGCCCAGAGCTGTGGAGCCAGAGGAACAAGGCAGTCCTTTGCTGTAGGATGCTCTGGGTTGAAGAGCTGGGATGGGGCATGAGTCAGCAGGGAGTCAGCCTGGTTAGGGAGCTGTGGACGCTTCTTGTTGTGGGAAGACAGGACAGGACTGTAGGGGTCAGGCTGAGAGTAGGAATAGGGGTGGGAAGCCATTGTCCTGGGTGCAGAGTGGCTGTGGGGAGGCCTGGAGGCTGGTGACAGAGCAGCTGCCTGTCTGTCCTTCAAGTCTGAGTGCAGGGCACCTGGCAGGCATGGGCAGGGCTCTGGGCGGGCTCAACCCAGAACAAAAACCAGGTGGGGGCAGCTTGGTGAGGGCAGGGGACTGTTGCTTTGCACTGAACCGCACCAGTCAGACACATCTGTGTCACAAAGAACCTGTCCTCAGGGGGAGCCACAGTGCTGTAGCATCATTGTGCCTGGGTCCCACCCTGGGGACCGGTCACAAGCCTGCTACTGTCCTGCTGTTCCTTGTAGACCTGCTCCTGAGGTCCCTACAAGGCCCCACAATGACAGGGCCATCCCAGAAGCAGCCTGGACATGATCCCTCACGTGTGTGGCTATTGTGTGTGTTTAAAACGTGATCCGAGAGCGTTGTGTGCTGGAGAGAGTGCCTGTTCCAGGCACTGAATAAATTAACCCCGCCAAGTACAGCAGTTGCTTTCATGAGACAGCTGGTGCTCCAGGAAAAGAGCTGAAGCCTGTGGGTTAGCAAAGAACATTTCAGGAATGTGAAAACAAAAAAGAAATCAGCACATTCAGTGATTTCACTTAATCCGGTAACAATAAGAAAATCCAGAGCGATGGCCGACTCGGCAGCTGGGTGGAAGGCTGGACTCTGCCTGCTGTCCAGAAGGGGTGTCTGCCAGGCCCTGAGGCGGCCAGGGTGCCGGTGCGGCCCTGAGGCTGGCCCCGCACACTCCATGCCTGTGGAAGTTCCAGGAAAGTTCTGTCTCCCCCTCATTTCCTCCAGTGGTCTAGGAGCCAACACAAATGCTGACAGGCTTGATGGCCGTGCGGTCCTCCCCTCTGTCCCTCTGTCCCTCCCCCACCCTGAGGTGGCTGCTGCTGTCACATCCATGCACTGGAGGCTTCATTGCCCACTGTCTTCAGACCTAGCTCCTGGGCCCACAGATGGGGGCCTGGCCTGCCGCTGGCCCTCCTCCATTACCACCAGGTCCCCCAAGGCTTCTATCTGCCCCAAAGACAGCATGCAATGAAAGTGCCCTTTCAGTGTTTCTTCTTGGCTCAGTCCCTGCCTCCCCCCAGCCCAAAGAATCAGAGTTCTCCCAGGAAGATCTTTAGTGCCTTAGACAGACTGACAGACAAACTGCCAGGGGCCACCCTGCCAGCCTCCAGACACCTGCGACACAGTGCCCAGCATGGCTGGGATCCAGCTGAGACCCTGCTTCTCTGACCCTTCAACCAGACCCAGGGCTGCCTTTTCAGAATACTGTCATCATTACAGAAAACCCACAGCCACTGCTGGGGTCCTTGGTGAGTCTATCAGGGACCACAGGCTTCTGAAGGTGCCCATGCGGGGAGAAGTCTGCCTGCTGAGCAAAAAGCAAGAAGGAACCAGAGTCCATCATGGTTTCTTCCCTCCACAAGGCCTTTATTTTGTTGAGCTCAAGATTTACTTTGGTTTTTAAATTGAGTGTTCCCAAACTCCTATGTTCATCGACTCAATGGACATGAATTTGAGCGAACTCCGAGAGATAGTAAAGGACCGGGAAGCCTGGCATGCTGCA
The DNA here is from genome assembly GCF_023699985.2 of Odocoileus virginianus. NCBI lineage: Eukaryota > Metazoa > Chordata > Mammalia > Artiodactyla > Cervidae > Odocoileus > Odocoileus virginianus. The sequence goes on along the minus strand of NC_069690.1, from coordinate 32,059,757 downwards.
GTCCATGGGGTCACAGAGTGGACATGACTTAGCAATTGAACAACAGCAACAACAAAGCTCCTAATTTAGGGGCTGGGGGCTAACATATACACACTACTATACATAAAATAGATAGGGCTTCCCTGATGGCTCAGCGGTAAAGAATCCACCTGCAATGCAGGAGACTCATGTTTGATCCCTGGGTCAGGGAGATCCCCTGGAGGAGGAAATGGCAACCCTCTCCAGTATTCTTGCTTGAAAAATCCCATGGACAGAGGAGCCTGGCGGGCTACAGCCCATGAGGTCACAAAAAGTCAGACATGACTAAGGATGCATGCATATGTAAAATAGAGAAACAACAAAGTCCTACTATAACACTATATTCAGTATCTTGTAATAACCTATAAGGGAAAAGAATCTGATAATATATATATGTGTACATAACTAACTCACTTTGCTGTACACCTGAAACTAACAAACATTGTAAATCAACTCGACTTCTGTTTATAAAATCCTGAAACAGATTAGTTGTTACCACTGCCACACACAAACACAGACACACAGACATGCACACAGAGGGATACACACAGACACACTCAGTCAGAAACTGGCTAGATAGCTTGGGGTTTGCCTGGTGAGTGCCCTGTCTCCTGGTGTTATAAAGGCGCCTGCCTCTGACATCCGCAGACAGGAGGACCTGGTGGGGAGGAGCACGTCCTTTTAGGGGAAGAGAAACTTAACTTGTTGTGATTAATATATCGGAGGGGACAGGGACACAGCCGAGGAGGCCTGGCTTGTGACATGGCACAGCAGAGCCTGTGATGGGGCAATAGGGACCACGCCTGCGCTCCTGCCCTGAGTCAGAGTGGGGGGCGTGCTGGCATCTCCCACCACAGCTCATGGATCATTGAGCCACCTTCTCAGCCAGAGGCCACGGGAAGTGAACCCCGTGGATTCTCGGGAGCCTGTGCAGCATGGAGCATGGGAGCCACCTCTCCTGTGTCTGCAGACAGCTGCCTCCTCCTGACTTCTCTTTCCTGTTGGCCTGAGGCCTTGTGGCTGAAGTTTAGTGAGCCTGGGGGCGGGGTTGGGGGTGGGCAGTGGGTGTGGGAGGGGCCCCACCTCTGCACTTGTGGACAGATGGTCCCTGTTTGCATCTGCGCCCAGCAGTGCTGGGGGAGGGGACTTGTGCACCCCCCATCTCTGTAGGGCAAGTGCATTGAAGTGAGTGGGTGGAGGGCATGGGGTTTTGCTGGGGGGCTGGGGGTGGAGTGGCATGCCCTGTAGTGCTTGCATTGTTTCTTGAGGAAACAACAGAATGAGTCAGAAGTGGCTGCTGGTTTTCTTGGAAGCTGTGCCACTGACATCACAGGGTTTGCCTCTTGTCCCACCTGGCAGAGAGGGGGCCCCCAGAGGAGCAAAGAAACAGAAAAGTTTGCACAAAAGGTACTTAGACTTGATACTTTAAATTTTGGGGCCCCTAACCCTGTGGTTGCCATTGGCTACCACTTAACAAAGCATCGAACATAAGTTCCTGTATTGTGATGTTTCAGTTAAGATGTCTGAAATCTTAAAGCATAAAATTGTAAAATATTGTTGACCATTACTGTGAAACTGGGATTATAGCACACATTTTTTTTAAAAGCCATCCTTTGGGAATAAAGTCAGGAATGGAGATGAATCAGTAGATGGTTTTAGAGATTTGGTGTTGAATGAAGAACTATTTCCCCGTACGTTACAAGTTAGATTAGTCTCATAAGGCTGATGCTGATACATCCACATGAACTACATTTCCAATATACCAGTGCTGGAAGGCTCTGCATCAATATCCATGGGGTTCTCATCCTGAGAGCTGTTTGGTTTCCTTGGTAATTGTTTAGAGGTGTCTATAGGTCTTACAGGAGGAAGACTATCATTGCTTTGTGGCTCCATTTTGTTGTTATTATTGGTTAGTCACTCAGTTGTGTCTGACTCTTTATGACTTTATGGACTATAGCCCGCCAGGCTCCTCTATCCATGGGATTTCCCAGCTAAGAGTAGTGGAGTGGGGAGTATTTCCTTGTCCAGGGGATCGTCCCAACCCAGGGATCAAACCCAAGTCTCCTGCAGTGGCAGGCAGATCCTTTACCACTAAACCACCTGGGAAGCCTGGATCCATTTTATATTCTCCGGTTAATTCAGCACTGATTTTGTGAATCTAGGCACCTGGTTAATAGAGGAAGAGCAAGGAGACACTTGCACACATTTCTTCAGTGAAAGAAGGGCTCTAGCGTTCATTCACCAGTGTTTGCCAAGCACCTGCTCTGTGCCCCGGGAATACCGAGATGAACCAGGAGGTGAGCTGCATGGGGTGGGTGAGGCAGATGATCAGCGAAGGATGGCCAGTGGCAGCCAGAGTCTCTGTCTGGTGAAAAATCTCTGAAGAAATGAGTGGGAAGCTCATGCAGAGATTGGAGGGAAAAGGCTTTTTGAAGGAAGACCCCACCCCCACCCCCATGTGAAGAGCTGGGGAACCTTCCAGGTGTGATGCTCCTCCAGGGGATCCAGCTGGGCACGTCTGAGGGGGGGGGCCTCTGACAGCACAGATGGGGTCTCTGGACAGAGGTCTCAGACCTGGGGGTTGTGACAAAGGTCTTGGATTTTTACTGTAAGTGTAGTGAGAAGAAGCCACAGGAAGGTTCTCCGCAGGGAGGGATATGGCCTGACTTGTATGTTTTTAAAAATAATTTTTAAAATTTAAATTGTACACATACCATAAAGTTACCATCTTAGCCATTTACTTGCTTTGTGGGTTTTTTTTTTTTTTTTTTGCTTGCTTTGTGTTTTTAAAAAGCCCTCTGGCAGCTGAGTGGCCTTAACTGTCCTGAGCAGGATGGGCAGGAGCAGAGCTGAGACCGTCTGTCCTCTTCGGGGATGCGGTAGCATGAGGAGGGGGTGGGCTGGGGCAGGGGAGTGTGGGGAGAGACAATTGGTGTGGGACGGTGAGTATCGGAAGGCCTTGTTGGCAGAGCCTCACAGGAGGGACTGGAACATTCATAGAGGGAGGTTTCTGAGGAAGGTCTTAGAGACTGCAGGTGGATCGGTAGGGCCTGACTGCCCCTCGGGCTGTGGCCGGCCTGGCTGGTGGAGCCCAGCTGGGCTGTCCCTTGATTGGGAACAAGGTTGAGCCCGGGTCCATCTAGGGAAGTGCTCAGGCTCGGGCACATTAGCAGTCTGATGAGCGTCAGACCAAAGATGAGTGTGAACTATGGGTTTGTGCGGGAGCAGCGGCCCCGGCCGAACGCTGAAGCTTAGTCGGGGGCAGGAGTGTGGGGAAGGGAAAGCCAGGGCTGCACAGTCCACCGAGAATGAGAGGGGAGCGTGGGGATCCACACAGGAGCTGGACCCCGGGCAGATGAGGATCTGAGGGGCAGCCCCGGGCCCTGGGGGAGGGAGAGCGGGAGGAGGCCCAGCTGACAGTAGAGACGGGAAGTCAGGAGAAGCTGCTGACTCAGGCTGGTCTCTGCTGGGGCTGGCGGCTCCCCGGAAGGCGACAGGCCAGCTGCCGGGCGAGTCAGTGGACAGACGAGGGTGGGGCCCTGAGGAGGCCCTGCTGGACGGGGGAGGCTTCTATAGGGAGACCCCTGAGCTCACTCTGATTGTCCCTCCACATCATCAGGCTCTTGCAGATGCTGCATCTGTATTCACCCCCCATTCCCTCCCCCCAACCCCCACACACACTTCTCAGTGAGCCCTGAGCAGCAGCGGAGGTCAGGAGTCAGGAGAAAGCAAGGAGAAAGCAGTTCTGTCCCCAGCCCCTCCCCCATCCCAAACCTCCTGAGTGGTTGGGTTGGCTGCACTTCTTTGCCGGGGACTCAGCTTTTGCTCTTGGTCCAGCTCCCTCAGGGTCTCGGCTGCTCCATCCCGGACCGGCAGGCTGGGGGTGACCCTGGCCTGGCCTGGCTTCTGTACCTCCCTTATGCGGCTTTCCAGACAAGTCAGCCCCTCGTAAAGGGTCCTTTCTGAGCTCTCCTGTTCCCCAGTTGATGTCCCAGACAGAGGCAGGGACATGTGACTGAACAAAGATTATGACTCAAGATGTGTGTGTGTGGGGGTGTGTGTGTGTGTATGTGTACACGCACGTGTGCTTGTGTGCTCAGTCGTGTCTGACTCTTTGGGACCCCATGGACTGTAGCCTGCCAGGCTCCTCTGTCCATGGGATTTCCCAGGCAAAAAGACCGGAGTGGGTTGTCATTCCCTCCTCTAGGGGATCTTCCCAACCCAGGGATCGAACCCTTGTCTCCTGCGTCTCCTGCTTTGCAGGCAAATTCATTACCACTGAGCCATGATTCAAGATGCTTCTGCCTAAATTGAGATGAATCCAGTTCCCTTCTCCACTCTAATTTTGTTTTGTCTTTCTTATCACATTTTAAAAACTTGTGGTGAAATACATGTAATATAAAGTTTACTGTCTTCATCATTATGAAGTGTTCAGCTCAGTAACATTAAGTACATCCATGCTGTTTTGCAACTATCACCACCATCCATCCACAGAACTGTTTCTTCTTCAGAACAGAAACTCTGTCCCCATCAAACAGTAACTCCTGTTCACCACCCCCACCCCCCACAGCCCCCTGCAACCACCATTTTACTTTCTGTTCCTATGAATCTGACTACTCTAAGAACCTCACATAAGTGTAATCATACAAGTGTTTCTGTCTTTTTCTGCCCGGTTTATTTCACTTAGCACAATTTCCTCAAGATTCATCTATGCTTTTTCTTCTTTTTGAAGACTGAATAATATTCCCTTGCATGTATAAACCACTTTTTGTGTATCTACTCATCCATCAGTGGACATTTGGATTGCTTCCACCTTTTGGCTGTTGTGAATAATGCTGCTGTGAACATGGGTGTACAGTAATCTCTTTGAGACCCTGCTTTCAGTTTTTTTGGGCAGTGTACCCAGAAGTGGAATTGCTGGATCATACGGTAAAATCTGTTGTGTTTTTTTTTTTCAGGAACCACCATACTGTTTTCCATAGCAGCTGCACCATTTTATATTCCCAGCAACAGTTCACAAGAGTTCCAGATTTGTCCACATTCTTGCCAACACTTCTAATTTTCTGGTTTGGCTTGGCTTGATTTGGTTTGGGTTGGTAGTAGCTATCCTAATGAGTATGATATAGTATCTCAGTGTGGTTCTGATTTGCGTCTCCATGATGTTGAGCATCTTTTAATGTACTTTTGACCATGGGTATATCTTAGTTGGGCTTCCCAGGTGGCACAGTGGTAAAGAATCTGTCTCCCAATGCAGAAGACGCAGGAGACTGGGGTTCAGTCCTCAGTTGGGAAGATCCCCTGGAGAAGGAAACAGCAACCCACTCCAGTATTCTTGCCTGGGAAATCCCATGGACAGAGGAGACTGGCGGGTTGGAGTCCATGGGGTCGTAAAAAGTCGGACATGACTGAGCACACACACATATCACCTTTGGAGAAGTATCTATTCATGTCCCTTGTCCATTTTAAAATCAGGTTAGTTCTTGTTGTTGAGTTGCAGGAGTTCTTTGTATATTCCAGATGATAACCCTGCCTTAGTATGCCTGGGCGCTCATAACAGAATACCATAGACTGAATGCCTTAAACAACAGAAATTGATTTCTCACAGTTCTGGAGGCTAGGAAGTCCAAGGACAAGGTGTGGCTGTTGGGTTCTTGGTGAGGGGTCTCCTCCTGCCTTGCAGGCGGCCGTCTTCTCACTATGTCCTCGCGTGGCTTTTCATTAGTGTGTGTGCAGCAGAAAGGTCTCTCTCCCCCCGCCTCTCCTAATAAAGGCACCAATTCTATGGGATTAGGACCCACCCTTATCACTTCATTTAACCTTAATCCACCCCCTGAAAACCCTATCTCCAAATGAAATCACTTTGAGAATTAGGGCTTCAACATATAAATGCGGTGGCAGAGGGGCACAATTCAGTCCACAGCAAACCCTTGCCAATGTTTTCTTCCATTCTGTGAGTTGCCATTTCACTCCGTTGATTGTGGGTTCTCTGATGCATGGAAGTGTTTAATTAAAAAAAAAAATTTTTTTTTTCTATTTACTTGACTTTTTGTCTGCATTGGGTCTTCACTGCTGCGCATAGGCTTTCTCTAGTTGCAGTGAGCAGGGGCTGCTCTCTCTTGCAGTATATGGGCTTCTCGCTGTGGTGGTTTCCATGCTGTGGAGCACAGGCTGTGAGCGTGGGCTCAGCAGTTGTGTCGCATATGAGCTTATTTGCTCCATGGCATGTGGGATCTTTCCAGACCAGGGACTGAACCTGTGTCCCCTGCACTGGCAGGCGAATTCTTAACCAGTGGATCACCAAGGAGTCCCAAGTGTTTAATTTTGTTGTCATCCAGTACATCTTGTTGCCTGTGCTTTTGGTGTCATATTTAAGAATCCATTGCCAAATCCAGCGTCATGAAGCTTTTCCCCTGTGTTTTCTTCTGAGAGTTTTACAATTTTGGCCCTTACATTTAGGTCTTTCATCCACTCTGAGTTAACTTTTGCCTATGGTGTAAGGTAAGGGTTCCACTTAATCCTTCTGGTGTGGACACCCAGTTTTCTCAGCACATTTGTTGAAGAGACTGTCCTTTCCTCTGAATGCTCTTGGCACTAGACAATAGTTTATATTCTTACTCTTTCAATAGACCTTTTGAAACTGTTCCTATAGAAAGAGCTCTTGAAGTACTTTATTTCCATCTCCTTTTGTACGGCCTTGACTCTTTCCTATAGTTCTTTGATGTGAAGCCACATTTTAGGTCAGGAAACAACTCCTGGTTAGTGGCTACCAGCTCTGTGGACACTGGCTTCTTGGTTCGGCTTTGGAGACAGAAGGATGGCCCAGGGCAGTATTTCTGAGGGTTTGATCTCAATATAGCTCCCAGATTACAGCCTCTCTCTAGGATCTGCGTTTCATGTTTAAAGACCAGCTCCTCCTGTTTTTTTGTTTTTTTTTTTTTTAAATTCCAGATTAAACCCTATTCGTTATGGTCTCCACCTTGTGGCAGCCTGTCATAGTTTCTGCAAGTCTGTATTCCATTTCCAGAGTGTGTCTTCAGCTTGAGATGGTGGGGCCAGTGCTGTGCCGTTGTCCTTTTTGGTTTAGTTTTGTTTCATCCCTTCTTGGTTCTCACTTTCTTCTGATGACTTCTGCTGATGGGATCAATGAAATTTTGTTAAAATTTTATGTATTTATTTATTTTTGGCTGAGCTGGGTCTTTATTGCTGTAGGCTTTGTCTAGTTACGGTGAGCAGGGGCTACTGTTGATTGCAGTGCTTGGGCTTCTCTTTGCAGTGGCTTCCCCTGTTGGGGAGCACAGACGCTAAGCTCACAGACTTCAGCAGTTGTGGCTCAAGGGCTCTAGAACTTGGGCTCAGAAGTTGTGGCTCTCCGCGGCCTGTGGAATCTTTCCAGATCAGGGATCGAACCTGTGTCCCCTGCATGGGCAGGTGGATTCCTATCCTGCCTCTGTACCACCAGGGAAGTCTTCCATATGAATTTGCCTTTTCCCTTCTGATGCTGTGTAGAAACTTGTTCTTTATATACTGGGAAGGATTGAATCTAAACAAAAAGGGATGACTTTTCATCTTGAGACCAACAGGAAATAATAAGCTTTGAAGAGCTTCCTTTGGCCTCCGACCAGAGTCCGGGATTCCCTTGGGTGCTCCCGGGCCAGGTTTTCAGCGTAAACATTCCCAGGTTGGGTGGGAATCGAACCAGGTGCTGGTTGAGGAGCCTGGCTCTTCCTCTGGGACTGAGTTTCCCAACCTGGGGTACCAACAGCTTAGGCAGGATCACTCTTCATTGTGGGACTGCCCTTTGGGTACTGGGGTGTCCAGCAGCATCTCTGGCTCCACCCCCAGCACCACCCCGCCAAGCTGTGACAGCCCAGAGCAGCTGCACGCACTGTCAGATGTCCCCTGGGGGCAGAATCCTCCGCCCACCCCACTGCAGAGGTCAAGAGCAAGCCCAGAGCGGGTTCTAGAAAGCTCTTGCTGGATATTTTCAGCGTGCCATTCACTTGCCTTCTGTTTCCTGCCGAGTCCCCTGGTAGTTGAGCTATGTGAACATGCTTATTTTGTTCGTTCTCAGACTTGAATGCCTCTGCTCTTGGCTTCCTGGGGCTTATTGTACTTGGAGTGCAAAGCTGAATGCACTCACCCACCCCTGGACACTCCTTATTATTTGTGATGGTCCAGAATGGTTTCCCGGCTGCCTTTCGATTTTCTTGCCTTAAAAGGGTAACCAGTCTTAGGCCCGAGACACCCGCCCCCCAGCACAGCTCTGAAGGTGGCGCTGAAGCAGCTGAGCTGCATGCTGGCTGACCCTCCCTCTACATGGACTGTATTGTGTTCCTGACTGTTCTCTCCCTCTCCTTCTCTTCCATCTTTTTTAGTTAACTCCACTCAATTTATGAGTTGTGGTTTAAATAGAAGTCTTACACCATTCTAGAGAGGAAAGAAGCTTGATAAGAATATAAAATGAACAATTTAAGGAAAACAGCCCTAGGAAGACCCTCTCCCTGCCCTTGTGGAGTGAGTTCCTAAGTTTAAGTGTAGCTCGGATCCTTGGATAACATGGGTTTGAACTGCATGGATCTACCTACAAGTAGGTTTTTTCCACAGCGGATCCTTCAGTACATCTTCGTCCATGGTTGGTTGAATCTGTGGATACCAAGGAACCACAGACTCAGAGGGACCACAGACATGGAAGGGACCACAGACATGAGGGACGAGGGACCACAGACATGAGGGACGAGGGACCACAGACATGAGGGACCGCAGACATGTGGGGACCACAAACGTGGAGGGGACCACAGACATGAGGGATGAGGGACCATAGACATGAGGGATCACAGGTGTGGAGGGGCCCAGACATGAGGGACCACAGACATGTAGGGGCCACAGACGTGGAGGGACCCAGACATGGGGGGCCAACTATAAATGATGGATAAATTAAGCCCCACTTTGTTCAAAGGTCAACTGTAATTTCTTGATCAGTTTGATCCTCTTGAGTTGGTTAGAAAAATTTTTAGGAATCAGGAAATTAACTATAGAAATCTTTTTTTTTCTTTTCATCTTGTGCTTGGCTAGAACCCATCTGTCTGTTTTCTGTTATGAACTCATAACCCTAAGAGAAGTATCGTTCATCAGCATGCACACGGTGTTGCCTTTCAGCCACTGGGGCCAGTCCTAGTTGACTGTGGGGTGTCCACTCATTGTTCAGCTTTCTCTGCACTTTCCCTCTGTCGGATTTCCAGGTGAACACAGGCTGCTCTGTGAGCAAGGAGAGTCCTTGCTTACGTCTGGAGTGTCTGTCTGGCTCCGGCCACTGGACATTGATTCCGTGGATCCATCTCTGGGTGTTGCTGAGTCCGTAAAGCCAAGTAGCTCTTGGCTGAACACCATGAGCATTTGTGAGGAGGCAACTGATGCTTATTGAGTATCTTCTGTTGTGTGATGCAGGCACCAAAAACTCTGTTGATCAGGTGAAGATGTTGGGAATCATAGTGTTTTGAGAAGCATGCCTGAGCCTGTGCAGTGAGCAGCGGAGGTGGAATCGGACCAGGAGCTCTGGATCCGGAAGCCTGTGTGCTTTCCTCAGAACACTACCCAGGGAGGCCGTGCCCACCCCTGGTGTGTAAGAGCCAATTAAAACTGGATTTGAATCCTGGCTGTATCATAAACTCTGTGGTTTGGGCAAGTTCCTTAACCTCCTGAACAGAACCAAGTGTCCCCATCTTAGACTGAGGGTGATGCTACCTGGTAGGGTTGTGTTGAGGGCTTGATGACATGTGAAGAGGCCTGAGCAGCGCCAGGCCATGGGTGAGGGCAAGAGGAGGGTCGAGAGGAGGCAGTGGGAAGCGGATCGGGTTAAAGTCTGCAGAAGCTGGGAGTGGGCCTGGCGCCCTGCCCAATTCTAGCAGGAGGATCCCAGGGAGTGGACAGGGAGCAGGGCCAGAGCAGGCTGAGCACTGTGGGTGGATGACTGCAAGGATGCTCCTTTTGGGGTCCATTCCTGGAAAGCCCATGGCTGGGTGTGGTCAGAGCAAAGGAAAGAGGAGGCCTCAGAAGATTTGGGGAACACAAGGAAGACCCTGTCCTGCTGGAAGGGGCAGGCAATACTTAACAAAGTCCTAGATGTGGAGAGTGGGGAGCAGGGCGCCTAGCTGGCCTTCAGCCTAGCTGGAGGCTGAAGCACCCCCACCCAGCACCCTTGTCCTATCCTCGTCCCAGGAAAGTGGCACTGCTCTGGTGGAGCCCACTACCCCTCAGGGCGTATTCCCCCCCAACACAGCACCCACCCCAGCACCCCTCCCCCAGCACTCTCCCTACCAATAGGACTCCCTTCCTGGTTCAAAGGGAGATGTTACTTATTTCATTTCTGTATATTTTGAATTCTGGAAGAAGATGGAATCTGAAGAGTCTGGCTGGTGCATGAGTACAAGATAAATGCCTCCATCTGGGAAAATGAAGGAAAGATGTGTGAAGGGAACCAAGGATGAAGAGTCAGGCAGTGTGGAGGGGCCCAGGGGAGGAAGGTCCTCTGTGTACATGCATCTGGGAATAATCAGATTGGGTTCAGGTTTCTAGGAGAATAAAGATGTGATAATGCAAATGAAGTAACCCTGAGAATTTTGCCTCAGAGCAAGTAACTGCAGCCTTCGAGAAGTGGCTGCAGGTCTTTCAGGTGACTGTCTGGAAGGTTGTCAGGTTTGTTGCAAGAGATTAAGAGTTTAGATCTGGAATTTTGACTGGGGTGCGTTTTCCCCCTTTCCTTTCTCTTCTTTTCTTTCTCCCTCGTCCCTCCCTTTTTTTCTTCCTTCCTTCTTTTTTTTATTTTTTAAGATTTATTTATTTATTTTTGGCTGCTCTGGGTCTTCATTGTGGTGCACCGGCTTCTCATTGCTATGGTTTCTTTTGTTGTGGAACACAAGCTCGGTAGTTGTGGCTCGTGGGCTTAGTTGCCCTGTGGCATGTGGGATCTTCCTGAGGCAGGGATTGAGCTTGTGTCCCCAGCACTGGCAGGCTAGACCACCAGGGAAGCCGCCAAGGGCTTAGGGAAACACTGGGAAGATTTTCTATCACCTTCTTCTGCTTTTCCTCTTCAAGGTCTTATCTTTCTTCTGGGGAATGAGTATGATGCATTTCATTTCCATTTTGATGGGTAGATTTTGGAAAGCACAGATGCGGTATAGAATCACCTATGTTTTCACCAAGTAAGTCCTACAACAGTCATCTCTAAGTAGTTGCAATCATCACCTGAAAGGGTGCCTTGATTAAACAGGTACTTTATTTGTTGTCACTATGAGTCAGACTGACATGCCACTGGTTGGTTCTGCAGTCATAGGTAAAATTCATCAGTAATTCTCTCCAAGAATCACTCAGGCTATGTTCATTCATTTTATATTGAGAGTCCTAATAAAATGAGTTGCTATATAGGTCTTAACCTAGGAATTCTTCCATTGTTGCTGTGGAAACCAGCATTAAAAATTGTGGGCCGAGAAAGAAAAATAGCTGGTGCTAAACATCCATGCAATACACAAGAAGTGGTTGTTTAAATACAGAATCTTAAAAATCGTGATACCTGGAATCAAGCTGAGACTAATAAACTATTGAACTAGTCATATGACTGAAATCGTAATTTTTCTCAGAAATGATTTAGAAAACAAATCGCTGTCTTTAAAATGTTATTTTCACCTGTAGTCACATTGGCACAGCTGCCAGGATAGCAGTGCTCCGAACAAGTGCCAGGTACGGTCTTGGACACTGGCCACCAGCTAATCTCTTTAAATAGGAGCAGGGGCTGGGTGGTCCCGGCTGGGAGGCCGTTGGTTGAAATGGTGTCTCCAGGAAAGGAGACAAGAACAGGAGGACGTCCCTGCTGGGGAGGGCAGCCTGTTCCTTTTCTCAGGGGCAGAACGGGGTGTCCTGGGATGCAGTGAGGGGAGAGGTGGCTCAGGGCTGCTGAGCACCAGCTACGATCTGGGAGGCGAGCAGTTAATTAGACCCAGGTCCTGTGAGTGCTGGGGCTTCCCGGGTGGCGCAGTGGTAAGGAATCCACCTGCCAACACAGGAGTCACAGGAGACGAGGGTTTGATCCTTGAGTTGGGAAGATCCCCTGGAAGAGGACATGGAAACCCACTCCAGTATTCTTGCCTGGGAAATCCCATGGACAGAGGAGTCTGGTGGACTACAGTCCATGTAACAGTCCACGGGTCACGAAAGAGTTAGACACGATTGAATACCTGGGAGTGCAGCCACTGCCATCACTGTCACCTGGTGCTTGGTGGTGGTTCAGTCGCTCAGTCGTGTCTGACTGTGACCCCACGGGCTATTGCCCACCGGGTCCCTCTGTCCGTGGGATTCTCCAGGCATCAATACTGGAGTGGGTTGCCATTTCCTCCCCCAGGAGATCTTCCTGACTCAGGGATCAAACCCAGGTCTCCTGCGCTGCAGGTGGATACTTTACTGACTGCACCACCAGGGAAGTCCAGTCACCTGGTGGTGTTTTTTAAAGTGCATTTTCCAGTTTGTTTCTTATCTGCAGTTTTGGTCCTTGACCTCACATCCCTGGTCGTGAGCGTCCACAAGGACAGGCAGAGTCGGAGTCCCACTGTGCTGCTGAGAGGGAAAAGGGCTCAGAGGTTCATGGCCAGCTGGCCCACATCCTCAGGAGTGGTGGCAGGACGCAGGCCATCTTCCTCACCTTTGGACATGGGTTTCCCCCAGGTTTTTAACCACATCCTGCTCCTTTGCACAAATTATCTTTCCTAGAATATTTTAATTTAGTAACTCTACCCTATAATGGAAGGTCTGTCTGATAAAAATCTTCCCAATTAATTTTTAATTGATGCCATTTTTGTCCAAAAGAAGAAAAAAAAGCTGTGCTTCTGTGAAATTGAATTTTCAAGTAATTCATTTATGTCTATTTGGAAATTATGTAAGTTGCTCGACTGTCAACCCTAAAATGGCAAGGCTTACAGACATAGTATGTCTCGACTCCAGCTGACCTGTTTTATGTGGGAAGATACATGTATCTCCACATTGCTGAAGAGTAATGTCATAACATTTCCCTTGTAGCTCAGTCAGTAACGAATCTGCCTGCAGTGCAGGAGACCTGGGTTCGATCCCTGGGTTGTGACGATCCCCTGGAGAAGGAAACGGCAAGCCAATCCAGTATTCTTGCCTAGAGAATCCCATGGACAGAAGAGCCTAGTGGTCAGTCCATGGGGTCGCAAGAGTCAGACATGACCTAGTGACTAAACCACCACAACCCATGTCAGAACATCGGTAATGGTACATGTGTGTTTTCAGTAGTTCAGTGAGAGCTGTTGAGAAGCTGTAGAAAGGAACCTGGTGGGAAGGTACCATCTGAGGAGGAAGGTGCTCTCTGTGCATCCTCATCTGGAGGCTTGTTCTCCATGACAGCAGTGATGCCCATGGTGTGTAGGGGTGAAGCTCTGTCAAGTGTGGACACACGGGTTTTCTTTTCTACCCTTTGTACAGAAGGACTCCCTGGGACAAACATGAAGAGCGCAGCCAAGCCTTGGAGTCCAGTGACCAGGACAGGGAGCCATGGGGTGGACCGCCCCCGGCCCCTCCCCGCCCCCTCTCCCGGCATGAAGAGCTCTAAGTCTTCCACCTCGCTGGCTTTTGAGTCCCGACTCAGCAAGGTATGGATGGGACACCGGGCAGGGCTGCTGGGTGCCCTGACGCAGTGAGCAGGGCCCCAGGAGGGCCCCAACATAGCTTGACCTGAAGGCACAGAGCAAAGGGGGTGCAGTCAGGGTACCCTGGACTCAAGAGGAAATCTGTGGTTGGACAGAGACGGGGACCCCCTGCATGGACCATGTGGACTCTCCAGCCAGAGTCTGGCCCTAGTGTCCACTGGACGGGCTCAGGGTCACCAGGGTCCTCATAATCCAGGTGTCACTGCTCCACTGGCTTGCATCTGGGCTTCTCCTCTCAGGGTTCCCCCCCCCAACCAGGGCAGCCCTTGGGGGTCTCCCCTGCTGGCTCGTCCTCACTCCCCAGGGTTCCTAACATAAGTGGACTGGAGCACCTCCTTCCACCCTGAGATGAAACTCAGAGACCTTGTCACTGGCCTACACACATAGACACTCTGGAGAAATCAGTGTAGCATCCTAACTATAGAAGGAATAAAAGGAACATCATTTATAATTAAAACATCACATTTCCACCTGAAACTGCCTGTGTGTGGCTCCACTGAAGGACCTGTAATGCTTCTTGTTGCCCCATGGATGTGGCCACTCTGGGCAGACAGATTCAGGGTTATCGTGTTGATGACTCGGGCACCGGGGAGGCTGGGGTGATGGTTTGAATGCTGAGCACTCTTAGTGAAGTTGTGAACCCAAGTGCAGTCTTCCCTTGTTCTTAGAAAGTTGAGTGTATCTTAAAGCCTTATAAGAAACACGTTGTCTTTATACGTAAAACAAAGGGGTGTTCTCCACTCGGATAACAATCAAAGATGCTCCAGCTCTGCGAGTGTCTGAGGGATCTGTGAAGAGTGTGGATGCAGACAGTTCCTTGTGCCAGGCTGTCAGGTTCTCGGAAGGACGTCTGGGGTCTCCATCCTCCCACCCAGTAGACGCCAGTACCGCCTCCAAACACGGTGGCAGCTAAAGACACCCCCACAAAACTCTGACATGCTCCCTGAGGAGTGGCACTGTTCCTGGTGAGGACAGTTCTTGTAGGTGACAGCATCCACTCATGAATTCTGACACCGAGTGGGGGTGACACATGGATCTGTGTCTCCAGCCAGCGCTCCTCCGGCTGCCTTTGTGACCTACCTCCTGGGTGTCTGGAAGGGCCCTTGAAGGTGACATACTCAACACTGACTGCTCTCCTTCCCCTCCGTCTCTCCCACCTGCAAACCTTCTCCTCTAGACTCTCCCTGTTCCAGTAAATAGCAACTCCCTGCTGTCATCACCCAGGCAGAGCCCTGACATCATCTCCAGACCCTCCTTTCCTCCCATCCCACAGTTCACCTGCAAAACATCCCAGGGACCACCTGCCTGCTCTTGACTTTGTAGCCTATGCTCTGTTCTCAACAGAAGCTGGGTGGTTCTTTCAACACAAGTCAACACAAGTCACTCCTCTGCTTAAAATCCTCCAGGCTCTCCCCACCCACTCAGAGGGGAGTAAAGTGTCCTCCCACCCTGCCGAGCCTGGCTCCCTGGACTGCATGCACACAGCTTCTGGGCTTCCCCTGTGCTGTCCTGTTGCTCCCTGGCAGTGCTCAGTGTGGGCTGAATGCCCTGCAGGGGCGGTGGGTTAGGAACAGCTTGCTGAAGAGGGGGTCAGACAGGCCGCGTCAGGACCTCAGCCCTGCCCGCTCCTGGCTGTGGAACCTCAGGCTTCACAGCTGCTCTGAGATGGGGTGAGGTCTGTATCTGCCCTGAGATGTAAGTGTGGATAGTGTCCTGCACATAATTTTGTTTATCATTATTCTGTTATCCTGGCCCTGACCATTATTTCCATCATTTTAATTTTTATTGTCTTTGACCTATTGGGAGACATCTTCAATATGGATTTTAAATGAATACATACATTTCCCCCATAACCGACCCTGAGAACTTCTGGAATATATTAAAATATTTTCAAGCAGTATTTAATCACAGGTGAAGCTCAGGTGTGTTTCCTACTGCTGATGAACCAGTAAAATGGTAGCTGTTTCTGCTTTGATGGATGTGTGTTTTGGAAACTGGTTCCAGTGGGAGGACATCAGGGGAGACGCAGATACTCCTCTGGAGGCTCTCGGCTCTTGTCCTGGTCCTCCGGGTCACCAGGCCTGAACCTGTGAAAGAGGGTGACAGGGTTGGGGGAAGGAATAGCCAAGAGCCGCACCCCAGTACTCTCTGACCCTCCTCTCCTCTCTGCCTCTGTGAGCAGAGGAAGAAGACAAAACCCAGAGCCCAGAAGAGAAAGAGGCGACAGACATTGACAGAAAAGCAAGTGACTTCCCCCCAAGTATTTTACTGCTGAAATCTGAGCACTTAGAGAAGCTGAATTACACTGAACACGACGTCCCACCACCTGGATGCCATGGTCAGCATCTCACCACGGCTGCTTTACAGAACTTCCTGGGTGGCTCGGTGGTAAAGAATCCACCTGCCAGTGCAGGAGATGGGGCTCAACCCCTGGGTCAGGAAGATCCCCTGGAGGAGGAAATGGCAACCCACTCCAGCATTCTTGCCTGGGAAATCACATGGACAGAGGATCCTGGTGGGCTACAGTCCATGGGGTCACAAAGAGTCAGACTTGACTGAGCACGCACACATTACCTACGACTGCTTTGTAGGAGTTGGACACATATAAGGGTAGACAGATATGTTTTCACTGGCCCAAAATAGGAGAACTAAAACACATGCACCAAAAGTAGAATGAAAGACCCTGCTTCAGATGCTGGCCTAAGCTGTGGAGCCGTGGAGGAGCAGGTTTGTGTGGGGAGCAACAGGAGCCTGGATGGGATGGCGGGGGTAGGGGGGCTACTGTGAGTCCTCATGTCACTGAGCCCAGCACAGAGAGACAAGCCCCCCCGGGCTCCCTGATGCAGACAGGCCACGTCACATCAGCCACTAGAAGGCCCATGTCTATTAGTCAGGACTCCCTTGGTCACAAATGACAGAACATTGACTTGAACAGAAGAGAAATCTATGGAAGACATTTGAGGTTCCGGGTCACTGTGTGCAGGACAAAAGTGCAAGACCAGAGAATAGAGAGACCGGGACCATGGACTGGGACTCCCCAGGACTTCACGTCACCTTTCTCTGCTTCTTTGTCATCTTCTTTGTCACGTGGTATGAAGTCTGGCTGTCAGTCCTGCCCGTGCCTCCCCCATTCCTTGGAGGGTCCAGCTGCTGCTTGCTTCTGGTTGGTTAAAAGCAAGCAACAAGCAAAGTATTGGGAAAGGTCCCTGCTTGGTGAGCACGAGTCATGTGTTAACCCCATCCAGTTTCCTGTGGCTGGGGTTCAGGGTCCCCGTAAAGCAGTCTCATGGTTTATGTTCTCCTTGAGTCTTGGGGACCAGGTCAGTCCTGTTGTTGTCCTTCGGGAGAGAATGCTCCACAGTTGCACTACCTGAAGCAGGAACCACCAGCCCATGTGGCATGATGAGCCGTAATGTGTGTTGTGAGTGCAAGACACACATCAGGTTTTGAAGAGCGAGTGCAAAAAAAGGAAAAGAACTCATCTGTGTGTTCTACATTAATTGATAATATTTTGAATGTATTGCGTCCAGAAAATATGTCACTAAATTTAAGGTTGCCTGTTCCATTTATGTTTTTTAATGTTCGTCCCAGACCATGTAAACTTAGGTCCATGGCTTGTATAATATTTCCACTGACAGTGCTACTCTAAAACCATTTGGTTCTCAAAGTGTGGAACCCACAGCAGCAGTACCAGCATCCCCTGGGAACTCATCCGAAAATGCAGATCCTCAGGTCCCACCCAGACCTAGGGGATCAGAAGCTTGGCAGGGGTGCTGGGGCTGGGGTGCAGGCATCTGTCTGTGGTTTAACAGACCCTTAGGATTCTGACAGACCCTGAAGTTTGAGAACCACTGCTCCAACCATTAACATGTTTTCCACTTTGAAGGACCAGATTGTGTTTTGTGCGATTATTTGAGAACTTTGACTTCCCCCGTCCCCATCTTTGTGGAATTGAAGGAATCTCTTAGCTACATGAATCTGTGAGCTGTTCAGACGTTTTCCTTTTGTAATCTTTCCTGTACAGGTGCTCAGCAGCTTAAATATCAGTGGAAGCGTTGGTGAAAATACTTATTACACACATCAAAGCAAGACCGATGCTTTTGTAGGGATCTTGTATAAGAAACCAGAGATCTCAGGTGGTACCAAAGTTGCATTTGATGACCAGGAAACAAAGCCAAGAATGCAGCCATGAACAGAGAAAGAAGAATTAGTAACCTCACTCCAGCGGTGTGGCTGGCGTCTCCTGGCTTCTCTTAGGCTTTGACGCAGTGGAAATGTTCTGTGTCTGATATTGCCTCAGAGGACAGGAAGGATCAATCTGGGGTCTTTATGTCCTGCCTCTGGGGAAAGTACTAAGCAGTGAGTCTTTCTCCAAAGGAATTCCTCGTGGAAGGTGCAGGAGAAATGAAGGGCTCCCTGTAAAAGCTTTGCTGCCACCCAAATAGGCCATGCTGCACTAGGAAGACAGCACGCCACTGGCCTGGAGCACGTCTGTCTTATCCTTTTGCCAGTGAAGGATGGGATCAGATCTTTTTATAATACAGGTTGGGACCCTAAAGTCCAAGAAGAGGCCGAGGAAGTTGGGTACAGCTGGTAAAATGGAACTCAGAAGTGGGCTTCAGAGTTCACTCAGATCCGTATCATGGCTTGATCTGTTTATCAGGTGGAGAAACAAAAGTACAGGAACAACCCACAAAAGCACAGAGGTAAAGTGATTTGCCCTGGGTCACACAGCCAGTAAGAGGCAGAGCCAAGACTCCAGCCCAGGATCCCAAGTCTGAACTTAGAGCTGGTGCCCTGAGATGCCACTCTGTGCCGCCCATGCGACATGGCTTTCCTCCAGCCCTGCCCACAAGCCCTCGCCCTGGTGGTGTGCCCGGCGTCTCCTGGCTCTTCTTGGGCTCCAGCCCAGTGAAAACCTTCCAGGCCTTGGAAACACAGTCCTGGGCCTGCCTCCCAGTCCTGCCTCACCCACACAGCCTCGAGTGAGTTAGTTAATTCGCTTTGTCAAGTCCGGGGTAGTCAAGCTCTGGTTTGAATCAGAAGTAACATGTGAGTCAAGGACCTAGAAAGACCCAGGCTGCCGCATGTCATCAGCTCCTGTGTTCCCTTAATTCTGCCTCTGACCCTCCAAACGGGCTTACCACCCAGTCCTAACAGCAAGAACTTGACTTTGCCTTCCTTCTGCCTCCCCTAGGTGCTCTCTCTATTCCCCCCACCCCTGCCTGCCCTTCCAGCTGCCTCCTCTCTCCCCTCCCCCACCCTGCCTGATCCCTCCTTCTCTTCTGCTCACAGAGGGGTCTCTCCAGTGGACTCAACTGGATGGCTTTCCTGGCTGGACCACATGGGTTTCCCTGTTGTCTGTTCATTACATCCGAATCCTTGTCACTGCTTCTCCTCAGCCTATTTCTCCAGGAGCTAGGAGGGTCCTTCCCTGGTCCCATGTGCTCCCCCTTCCTTCCCCGCCCTGCTCCCTGCCCCCAGCTTTTAGCGTACACCTGTGGCCTCAGGGACACCCCGTCCACTTGGTCCTCCAGGCCTGGTCCAGGGCACCTGCTCCGTGAGGATGCCCACACCTCCCGTTTTTGTTTTCCTCACTCTTCATGACGAGTTCTGAGTCACCACACAGGAACTAGCCCCTTTGCTGGTTGTTGACCCTGAGAGCAGGCCGCCCACTCTGCTGTGACCCGTGGGCACCCTGGCCCGTGGATTCAGCACATTGCATGCACTGAGGGTGGACGCCCAGCTGGCAGTAGGTCTTCGGAGCACAGTGTCCAGGATGGTGGGAGCAGCTCTGGGGGCTGTGGTGAGAGGGGAGGGGCCCCAGGCTCTCTGTTCCACACCCTCCCTGTTCTCCCTCTCTGGTCTCCTTAACCTTCAGGAAATGGCCCTAGAGCAGGATGGAGCCCCTGACCAGTGTGGTGGCCTGGGCTTCCTGCTCCGGGTCTCCGTTGATTCAAGGGAATTTTCATGCTGTTTCTCCGAGTGTCATGTGTGTTTGTGGAGGCTCTGGACACCTGCCTGCCTCGTCTTCTAGAAGGATCCCCTCCACAGCCATCTTTAACCAAGACTCTGTGGTTGGGAGAACTTATTTGTGGTTTTTCTCCTTCAGCTCAGGTATGGTTTACCTGGGCCAGAGTGTGAGCTCATTTAGGCCTGCCCCCCACTAGGCCGCCCCCCACATACACACTTCAATACCTTTCAGCAAATGTTTGTTCTCTGCCTCTGTGCCAGGGAAGAAGGCAGACAAGGAGCAGGGGTCCTGCTGTCTTTCTGCCATTCCTAACCATTCTTCTGGCTCCACAGCAGTCCCTCTCCTCCATCTGAACACAGTATGTGTGGGGTCGCCTGCCAGTGCTTGGGGTGGGCACCTGTGGATATTCCCCTGTTTGTATCTCTTCCCTCTGAGATCGGAAGAATCGCCAGAGATTGTGCTACTTTTTATTGTCTTTGAATTTCTTGTGTGTCACTCTATCCTGACTTCTGTGTGCCATATAGTTCTTTTTTCGTTGGTTCCCAGTCTTTTAAGAAAAAAACAATAATACATCGGGGCCATCCTTGTGGTCCAGTGGTTGACTCCCTGCTTCCAATGCACGGGGCGTGGGTTCCATCCCCGGTTGGCCTGCACGCTGGGGGCAGGGGGTGGGGGTGTCTCAGCCAAATAAATACATAAAAATACACATCATATTTTAAAAACGTCATTATTTGAATGTGATTGATGGGTGGTGACCGCCCACGACCTTACACGGATCTCTGAAGCAGTGCTGAAGGCCCGCGCCAGGACCAGAGGGCATCCGGGTTTGTCCACTCTGCGCTGTTCCCTCCGGCCGGGGTGGGCAGGTGGGGCCCGCTCCGTGCTGTGCCGGTTTATGGCGCCCCTTCCCGAAAACGCATCTCTTCACCCTCTCTCCCCCACCTCTCTCAGCTCAAGCGGGCCAGCAGCGAGGACACGCTCAACAAGCCCGGGGTGGCCGCCGCTTCCGGGGCAGCAGCTCGGCTGAAAAAGACGTCCACGTCTGGGGCCATCTCCGAACTCACCGAGAGCCGCCTGAGGGGCCCCTCAGGTAGGCGGGAGTGGGGACAAGGAGACACTCAGGCGTAGGGGGCGGGCAGGTGGGAGGGTCTCAGGGAGGTGGGGGCAGGTGGGCGGGGTCCGTGGAGGGGCGGGGCACGTGGGGGGAGCCCAGGGCGGAGGAGCCCAGGAGGCCCTTTCTTGTCCGTTTGAAAACATCTCAGGGCTTCACTCCCCCTTCCCCCGTCAGGTCTGTCAGGAACACTTTGACTCAGGAGCTTTTAGGCGACAATATATCACAACGGGGGGTTTATATGTCTCGGGGAGACAGACACAAGGGGACACGGAGGCGGTGGGGAGCCCTGTGTGCCCCTCCGCCCCTCTGCTTGTCCGTCTCCCTGCACGTGTGGCCTTCGTGGGGATCCAGGCAGGGTGGTACAGGCCGTGGGGCTGTCTTGGGGTCTTGGTACGGCAGTGTTGATGAGTGCGTGGGCCCACAGGTCCCTGGCCAAGCTGCCCAGCCTGCGTCCTGGGTCCTGTGGAGACCAGCAAGATCTCAAGGCTGCTCGCAGTCGCTCAGATGCCAGTGGCCGCTGAAAGCCGTGGGCATTCTCTGTGTTAGCAGTTTCTTGAGAAACAGAAAAGGTGTTTTTTTTTTTAATCCATTATTCAGAGCATTGGAAACTTAAAACATCAAAGAATATATTTCATATTCTTTTGCAGCATGTAGATAAGAAAGCTGAGCTTTCCGTGGTCCAGTTCACAGTGCAGGCCCATAAATGATCGTAATGTATTGTTCAGTTATCCAAGATGGGAACAGCTGAAATGTTCATTTATGATAGGGGTTTAATGGTAGCCTGCTTATGACTTCCTCACTTTTACATAAAATATCACAGATTAGCTTTCCAAAGGTATATTTTAATTTACTCTTTTCAAAAAGTTGAATCTGTAAAGAATATATGTGACTTTTTTTATGATGTGGGGGGAATGGCCTCATGTTTCTCTACAACCGTTTTACTTTTCACAAGACTGGTTTCATGCTTTCTAAATAATTTTATTTATTAATTTTTGGCTGCACTGGGTCTTCATTGCTGCGCAGGCTTTACCCCACTTGCGGTGAGCAGGGGCAACTCTAGTTGCTGTGCTCAGGCTTCTCCCTGCAGTGGCTTCAATACTTGTGGCTCCCAGGCTCTAGAGCACAGGGTCAATAGTTGTGGCTCACAGGCTTAGTTTCTCTGCGGCATGTGGGATGCTCCCATATCAGGCCTGGAACCTGTGTCTCCTGCATTGGGAGGTGGATTCTTTACCACGGAACCACCAGGGAAGCCCTCACACATTTTGCTTTAAGTCAGCCTAAGATTGTTTTACAAGTTAACAAAGTACCACGAGAAAACTAACCGACTGACCTCACTCTCAAATATTGATGTAAAAACGTTGAGGTGAAAATTTTAGCAAGTAGAATTCAACAAATTAACAGCAGTAGGGCATATCAAAACCAAGTGGATTTATGCCATCCAAGATTGGCTTACTAGGAGATTCAGGAATATAATTCTTCACACAATATTAATAGGCTAAAGAGGAAAAATCATGAGATCATTCCGATAGAGATGGAATATGCCTTGGACAAAAAGAGCACTCTTTGATTTCACTTTCACTTCTTTCTGATTTAAAAAAAAAAACCTCTTGGTAGATTACAAGTGTATGGGTACTTCTTTAGTGATATGAAATGTATGTATCTCTAGCAACATTATGTATCTCAATACATAATATGTATCTCAGTATGTATCTCAATACAACATTATGCTGTATTGTGAAATCTTAGAAGTATTTCCATTAAAATCAAGGATGACTTAAGTTTGCCCATCACCAATTTTTTCTGCAAGTATTAAGCTAGGCAGTGAGACAGGAGAGCTATAGGAGGGTGCTCATGATAGAACATAATGGTGATGTTATGCAGACAATAACATTGTATGCTTAGAATTTCCTGAAAGTTGTATTATTAGAAAAACCTTATCATGTCCTGAAAATCTGATAGATAACAATAAGAGTTCAATGGGTGGCTGATTATAGAATGTGAAATATCAATAGCTTTCTCATCAGTAACTAGGAAAGATAATGACGTAAGAAATAATCCCATTTGTAAAGGAATGAAAAAGGTAAAATAGACCTAGTAGTAAGCTTAATATTGGGACTTCCCAGGTAGCACAGTGGGTAAAGAATCCACCTCCAATGCGGGAGGGTTTGAACCCTGGGTAGGGAAGATCCCCTGAAGAAGGAGGGAATGGCAGCCCACTCCAGTATTATTGCCTTGAGAATTCTGTGGACAGAAGAGCCACAGTCCATGGGGTCGCAAAGAGTCAAACACAACTGAGCATGCATGCACACAAACAATATGACCAGGGCCTATATTTTAAAAAATCTTAAAACTCTTTTAAAAGGACATAAATGAAGGTATGCATAAGTAGAAGGGTATATACCTGGCTCTTGGATAAGACTATAACAAAGATTAAATTTAGTAGCTATGTTAAATAAAACAGATGTCAGACGTATCCTATGAATTTGTCTTCATCTCGGTTAGAGTATCAGTGGGAATTCGAGAGCAGAAACACTGATAAAATGAGACTGATTTACATGAAACAGCAGTTTTCAACCTCAGGCGATTTTGCCCTTCACCCCAACCCAGGGAACCACCGGCAAAGTCTGCAGACAGATTTGGTTGGCATCACTAAGGGTGATACTGCCATCCAGTGGGCAGAGGTCAATGGTGCTGCTGAGCTTCCTGCAAGGCACAGGATAGCCCCTCACAGAAAGGAAGGGTCCTGCCAGAAATGTCAGTAGTGCGCTGTTGATAAACCCTAATCTAGAAGAATAAATCCTCTCTGATAACCAGGAAGTTTCTGAAACATCAGCGATCAGGGAGGACTATTCAGTGGAGCAGATAGTCCACAGGATTGGAGGACTCTGTGTAGGATTACAGTAGCATTTTCTATCAAGATGGATAATTCACTCACAAGTAATGACTGATTGGGTCTTTAGGAAAAAATAAAGCTGGATCCCTATCTCATGCCTTTCATCAGAATTAATTCCAAGAGGATTAAAATTTAAACCTTAAAAAGTGAAACCGTGAACGTGCAGAGGGAAAACATCAGAGAATCAACTTGTGGTCTTGGCCTTGGAAAGAACAAGCACAGAAGTCATAGTCAAGCACAAAAGTCAACTGGTGAAAAAAAATCACATAAATATTAAACACTGCTTTGTAAATAAGGGGAAATTATTTGCAAGACATTGTAACAAATGGGGCTTATTTACAATGAGTTTGTGTAAATCGATAAGAAAAATAGT
Organism: Odocoileus virginianus; assembly: GCF_023699985.2. Taxonomy (NCBI): domain Eukaryota; kingdom Metazoa; phylum Chordata; class Mammalia; order Artiodactyla; family Cervidae; genus Odocoileus; species Odocoileus virginianus. Next base: position 32,035,673 of record NC_069690.1, on the reverse strand, counting down.
ACAAAAGAAAAATGGGTAGTTCATGTAAAAAGGAAATACAGATAGCCACTAGAAAGATGCTGGGACTTCCCTGGTGGTCTAGTGGTTAAGAATCTGCCTGCCAATGTAGGGGCACAGATTCAATCCCTGGTCCTGGAGGATCCCACATGCTGCGGGGCAACTAAGCCTGTGTACCATGACTACTGAGGCCATGAGCCCTAGAGCCTATGCTCCACAATGAGAGAAAGCCCAACAACAGCAACAAAGACCCAGCACAGCCAACAGAAAAAAGATACTAAGTCTCACTTAGAAGTAAAAGGATATAATTCAGAGCAATAATTAGATATGTGATTTCTCCTAACAGATTAGTAAAAATTAAAATGATTGAGGAACTTCCTTGGTGGTCCAATGGTTAGGACCTTCTGCTTCCACAGCAGGGGACACAGGTTCAACCCCTGGTCAGGGAAATAAGATCCCACATGCTATGCAGCACAGCCAAAATAAATTTTAAAAAAGAACTACAAAATGATTGATAATTTTTTATGTCATTAAGGGTGAGGGGAGCCACACCACATATTGCTGATGACAAGGACAATCTGGTAAAATCTATCTACATTTGAAACATGTATGATCTTTCACCAAGGATTTCTACCACTTAGCATTTATCATTACTGATATGCTTGAAAAAGAATGCCTATACATAAACAAGATGTTCGGTTGTGGCATTATTATAACAGTAAAGCACTGGAAATATCCAAGTGTGTATCAGTCCAGGGCTGGTTGCATAATGAGATTTTGGTATAGCAGAATAGTATGCAGCCATGAAAATGGACATGGTAGATTTGTATGTACCAACAGGGAAAGATTATTACTAAGTGGGGAAAATAAGATGGTGTGTATAGTCTGACCTCATGTGTTTTGATTTTAAATACATGATTTAATTTTTGAAATCATAACTGTTTCCCTGGAAGGATGTAGGGATGTTACTTTGAGGAGTATTGAAAGTGGTGGGATGTATTCCGACAGTTATCATTTAAATTCCTGAATGTAATGAGGTTACCTTGATTGTAATGAAATTACATCCTTTGACTTAATCAAGTTGGATTAAAAAATTGCGCTTGTCTCCGGAGCTTTTGGGTTTTAAGTGCGGGTAGTCCTCAACAGGGCTTCCATTATAGCTCAATTGGTGAAGAATCTGCCTGCAGTGCTCAATATTTTTATATCAGCTTTTGTACAGCTGGCACTTTTGTACATGGTCACATATCCCCAAACCAGCTCATTCCTGTGAATTCAGACCCGTGCATCAGCTGACAAACCGGCCATTAGGAGCACTGGCCGACAGGTCACCCATCAGCAGGTCTGTCTCTGCGGCAGGTGCCAGCACCCCTGCCATTGTGCAGTCGTGTTAGGTGGTTCTATGAATATCAGCTCACACTTTGTCTTTATTTTACGTGCATGAAAACCAGGGGAATGAGAGCACTGGCACTAGTAATAAGTGTGGGTTTTAATGTCTCAGTACCATTGAGACAAAGAAGGAGGTGACTCACTGTTAGAAAGGGCACCCCCATCAGGAGCTAACTGGAGTCACCACCACTCGCTATAGATTCAGCTGTAAAGACAAAAATGAAACTAAAGAAAAGAAGGAAAATACTAGCAGTACGTGGCTGATTTCCTCTTAAAGGAAGATGTAATTATAAATTGTATGTAAACACTTAGGGGACAAAATTCTTTTTATGGCCCTCAACATTTGGCTTTGGGACATGTTTTCAGTAACAGCGTTGGATGGTATAATCTGTTTTCTTTCAAGTATATTAATTTTGGAAGGGATCCTGTCATGAAACAATTATACAGTGTTGTGATTTTAAACTCACAGCAGTTAAACCTGTGATCAGCCTGTATTGTACCCTTTGCTGGGAATTGATCTGTCCTTGGGGAGGAGCCCTCAAACCTAGCACAGAAGAAAATGCTCACTCTTTGGGTCGTACTGACCATATGATGGCAACTCTGCTAATGCACTGTCTAATCTGAGTGCTAGGGGAGCTTGGTGAAGGGGCTGGATTGTCTCCGGGTTCTGATGTCCAGGCCCAAGCATCCCCAGGGCCCTGTCACCATCTGTAGTACCCAGAGCAACCACTGGAAGGCAGGGAAGGGTCTGGACAGGGCAGGTAGTCCAGCCCTACCTGGTACCCTCCCCCACCCCACCCCACGCCCACCCCACACCAGGTGTTGGCCTCGCTCAACCTCACCACAGCCTCCAGGAGAAGGCAGTGTTTCGTCCAGATCACGACACTTCAGGGAGGTCACATGAGCGTTACTTTGTCTTCTCCATGCCCACCCATTTCCACAATGAACACTTGCTCCTCCTAACTAATTTCGAATCAGTATTATAACATCTCTGTGGCAGAGCCCAGCCCAGACACCTGCTTCTTTTCTCCCTCCAGTGTCTGTGATGCAGATCTGGTCTTAACTGATGGGCATGGGCTTAGAGAATGGGGTGGCCCCTGGTGGTAGATGGCTGTCCTCCCTGATAGCCCCTAACTGCACATCCCAGGGCCCCAAGAGATGCTGAGCCTTTTGGGTGACCCCCTGCCAAAGCTGCAAGGGGGTCCCGCCACTAGATGGCAGCCTCGTCCACACACTGACTCGTGTTCTGGAAGCCCCCACTCTGACTAGAGGTCCTTTTGACATTCATGCAATTAGGTCAGCAAACATTTTTGAGTGCCTGCTGTGTGTCTGACACTGTTTTAGGCAACAGGGCAACCTCAGGGGGCAGGACAGAGATCCCCCATCCGTGGAGCTCCATGAACAGACATGGATGAGAACACTGCAGGCCCATGGCTCAGCCGAGGTGGGAGGGGCACAGGACAGAGGGCTGAGGTTGGGGGCTGAGGGAAGGAGTGACTCACCCGGCCTCATTTTACTTTTTTTTATTTTTAATTTTTTATTTTTATATTGCAGTATAGCCAGTTAACGTAGCTAGACTGGTGGCTCAGACACTAAAGAATCTGCCTGCAACGCGGGAGATCTGGGTTTGATCCCTGGGCTGGAGAGATCTGCTGGAGGAGAGAATGGCTAGCCACTCCAGTATTCTTGCCTGAAGAATTCCATCGATGGAGCAGCCTGGCAGGCTACAGTCCATGGGGTTGCAGAAGAGTTGGATACCACTACTACTAGTCAATTAACAGTGGTGTGTTAGTTTCAGATGGGCAGCAAAGGGACTCAGTCATACATATACATGTATCCACTCTCCCCCAAACTCCCCTCCCATCCAGGCTGCCACAGAACATTGAGCAGAGTTCCCTGTGCTCTACATTTTAAATATAGCAGTGTGTACATACTGATCCCAGACTCCCTAACTATCCCTTCCCCCTACCCTGGCAACCATAAGTTTGTTCTCTAAGTCTGTGAGTCTGTTTCTGTTTTGTATGATGTGTTAAGATTCTACATATAAGGATGTCATATGATACTTCTCCTCTGACTGATTTACTTCACTCAGTATGACACTAAATCCATCCATGTCTCTGCAAATGGCATTATTTCATTCTTTTAAATGTTTGAGTAGTATTCTATTGTATATGTGTACCACATCTTCTTTATCCATTCTTATGGACTTGACCTCATTTTACAAGGAGCATTTTGGCTGCCTGTGCAGACTGGACTAATGGATGGGGGGAGACCCAATCAGAGGCTATGGCCAGGCCCTAGGAGAGAGCCTTTTCAAGGCTGAATAATATTCCCTTCTATGTAAACCACATTTTCTTTATCCCTCCGTCACTGACTGATCAGGAAATAGATTTAACTTGTGCAGTGTCCAGGGTGACACCACTCTGAGGAGGTTTTGAACTTGGTACTGCTATTATATTGGATTCTTTGAGGGTACCTGGCAGTTTCATGACCCTGTACTTCCCAAAGGTACATGGTCATCAGGGTTTGGTGGCTTTCAGGGTTCCTCTCTGGGAACCTGTGGTTCAGAGGAGGGCAAACTCTCCCTACTTGTCCCTCCAGAAATACTGACTTTTTTGCAAAGTCTTCCCGTCCAGAAATGTGGCCGCCTCTCTGAGTCTTCCTTTTTGTCTTTCTCTATAGTCCACATATTTCTTCTCCTTTTTCTTCTGTTTGTTGAGTTTACGCCCAGGTTTATACTTTTATTACTTTTGTGGATGGGATTGCTTTTTCTTCTTTTTTAACGTGGAAAACTTCATGAATGTGCATGTCATCCTCCACACTAATCTTCTCTGTGTCCTTCCAATTTTAGGATGTGTGCTGGTGAGGTGAACATTCACTGTATTTTTTTAATTAGATATTTTAAAACGATCTAATTTGTAACGGACTCACTGGTACTGATGATTTTCAGTTGATTCTCCCATGATCTCCAAGTGGGTGATTCTATCAGCTGCAGATAACAAAGCCCTTTGTCTCCTTCATCCCTGTGGCTGTGTCTTTTCTTTTTCATTCCTGCTGTGTCGTGTGTGTGACACTCGGGTTGTGTTAAATGCTAATAATATCCTTTTTCTCATTTTACTGTGATTGCTTTTGATCTTTCCCCATTAAATTGGATGCAGAAAGTTGGCTTGAGATATTGATGTGCAGGTTCAGTTCTTCCTTTCCTCTTTTGCTTAAGAGTTTCTAGATTGGGTGGTAGATTTATTAAATGCCCTCAAGGCATTCTGTTATGACTGTAATTATTGATTTTCTCTTTACCCTGGAGCCTCCTTCAGGGAATTCAAATATATGTATATTCTGTCTCCTGAGAATGTCTTCTTCATCATGTATTAATATTTTCTTTAATCCTTTTGATTACTTTTGTGCATCCTCTGATTTTTTTTATCATCTAATGTGCTTCACTTTGTTTCTTTACTCCAGCTATTGTGTGTTTCATCTTTTGTCTGATTTATCTGATCTCAAATTGTTTCTTCTTCATAACCTGTTGCTGTAGCTTCACAGCTGTAAAAGCTTGAATTTCATTGAGGATACACATTAGAGATTTTCTAAAATTTCCTATTTCTTCCAGTAACTGTTTCATAGGTGCTTATTTATCTGGACTTCTCAGTTGGTTCCCTTCTTATGAACGGCCAAGACTTTCCAGATAGATCTAGTGAGTTTCTAGAATCATCCATTTTCACAGAGGGAAGTCTGTTGTATCACGTTCTGGGGGCTGTGTCCACATAGGTGGCTTTCTCTTACTCTGAGACTCAGGGTAAACTTCTGAACAGTGACCCAGTTTTCTCCCATCAGTGTCTTTACTCAGTGGCGGATCAGACCCTCCCCCTTGGAGAAGCTTCTCCAGTTTCCTCACCTGTAAGATGAGGTCAACCACACCCATCTCAGGAAGTGGTGAGAAGGAAGCGCAGTGGCCTCTGTGAGGAAGCAAGAGTAAAGCCTAACATGGAACTGTCTTTATGAAATGTGAGTTTCCTCGAAAACCGCCCTGCGCGACAGGACCTCAGAGTCAGGAATTATGGCGATTAGATAAACCCACCTGCCATGGGTTCTGTCTGGTACATCTTGCCTAGGAGCTCCCAGCTCTGCATTACGATGTGCTTTTTTTTCCTTCCAAATCTACCATCCCTTGCACTTGGTCAACAATTCCTTTTTCAGTCAAAGTTAAAGTTATCCTTTTTGGTTCGAAGCAGTAAAATTCAGGTCAGGTTTTGACTGAATATATGAAAGAATGGGCTTCCCAGGTGTCACTAGTGGTAAAGAACCTGCCTGCCAATGCAGGTAGATGTAAGAGACACAGGTTCGATCCCTGGATCAGGAAGATTCCCCTGGAGGAAGACACAGCAACCCACTCCAGTATTCTTGCCTGGAAAATCCCATGGACAGAGGAGCCTAGTGGGCTGCAGGCCATGGGGTCACAGAGAGGACATGACTGAAGTGACTTAGCACACGCACACACACACGCATGGAAGAATGTTCAGCAGCCATAGCACATCGGAAGCACTCAGCCACAGGAAATGAAGAACTCCCGGTTACTGGAGTGAAGGTTTCACTCCACTCTTAACTCCTTGCTGGGGATGTTGGAGGGTAATTGAATCAGATCCTTACTGACGTCCTTCCTGACTTCAGGAGGTTGCTGTTAAGCTCAAAGACCTCCTCCTGCATATCTTCTCTTGTCCCCTCCCACGTGGGGGACACTCTTCCAGGCCCTCAGGCCAAACCTGTGTTTCCACCCCAAAGTGAACCTACCTTCTGGAAACGCTCCCCCAACAGTTGACACTGTCTATCCATTCGTTCCTTCACCAAGTGTTTGTGTCTGCTGAGTCCCAGGCATCTTCCCAGGTGCCAGGGAGGCAGCCATGAGCAACACACAGAAAGCCCCAGCTCTCCTGGGTCTTGCACTGTGTTCTCGTTCTTGTGGGATTTTTCTGAATTGTGCTCACCTCTCACTGCACGGGCTTCCAGCTTCCTCTAGCATCTTACTCCTCCGACTGCAGTCACCCAAATCAGCTGTCCTGTTTTCTGTCAGCCTCCTTTCTTGAGTGTGTGACTGCCTTTGTCACCACATTTGCCCACTTTTCATTTCCTCTGGGTTCCCTGACCCAACTTGGCCTGGCATCTCTCACCTGAAAAGCACAGAGGCTTCTTGATTTGGGTTGGGCTGCAAAGGGTTCCCTCATCATTTATAGCAACTTTGAACATTTTTTAAAATTGAGGTTTCTTGGGCTCCAGTATCTCTGTAGATGGTGACTACTACCATGAAATTAAAGACACTTGCTCCTTTGAAAAGAAACCTATGACAAACTTAGACAGTGTATTAAAAAGCAGAGACATCATTTTGCCAACAAAGGTCAGTATAGTCAAAGCTATGGTTAGTCATGTACAGATGTGAGAGTTGGACCATAAAGAAGGCTGACTGCCGAAGAATTGATGCTTTAAAATTGTGGTGCTGGAGAAGACTCTTGAGAGTCCCTTGGACTGCAGGGAGATCAAAGCAGTCAATCCTAAAGGAAGTCAACCCTGAATATTCATTGGAAGGACAGATGCTGAAGCTGAAGCTCCAATACTTTGGTTACCTGATGCGAAGAGCTGACTTATTGGAAAAGACCCTGATACTGGGAAAGATTGAGGGCAGGAGGAGAAGAGGGCAACAGAGGATGAAATGGTTGGATGACATCATCAACTCAGTGGACATGAATTTGAGCAAACTCTAGGAGGTGGCGAAAGACAGGGAAGCCTGACATGCTGCAGTCCATGGGGTCGCAAAGAGTTGGACACGATTGAGTGACTGAACAATACCTCCTGTCTTAAAAGGTCGCTTTCATCCATTCTTTTCAGACCATTCAGAGTGGATTTTGAGGAAGCAATGTCTCTCTCTCTTTCTGCACTCCTGTTTCATTGGTTTACAGAATAATTAAGTTATGTAAATAAGATCATTGGTACAACTAGCATGAACAGGTTGAAGCAATCCACCTACTCCCAGTATGCGGATGTCCCAGGTGGAAGGGCTGAAGTGCATGCTTGTTCTGGGAGGAGCCTCCCAGCCGCCAGTGCCCAGGACACTGGTCAGTGTGCCCTGTTCAGATGGGCGCCTCAGTGATCTCGGCGGGTTGGCTGTGGGTCAGTGCTGGAGGAAGGTGGATGAAAGGGCAGGTTTTGCAGCAGCAGGGCCCTTGTCCTGAGCTGCAGCTTTGGCCAGCCCAGCCCCGTGCTCAGACACCTCAGACAAGATCTCTGCCTCGGCTGCATAAGGGACTGGGGCAGAGCACCTGCCTGGACCCAGCGTAGTCCCACTGTAGCCCTGTCCCAGTCCTGTTCTTGCCTTGACTCCAGTCCTGGGCTACAGCGGGGCTGGTTCTCCAAACACACTCAGGACTTTGCCACAATCAGGCCTCTGTCCTGATGAGCCAGACCTGGCCCTACTGCTGGGCCTGCTCCTCCAGGATGCTTGTCCATGCCTGGAGCCCTGCCCTCTCTGCTGCCCCACTCCTGCCACACTGGATGTTGACAGCAGTTCTGATCACCAGGAAGGGACCAGCTCGTAAGCATCACCTTCTCCAGGAAGCCTTTCTGGATTCCTCGGCGGGCTGTGCTTTTTTCCCTTTTAAGGACACGCTGCTTGTGTCCTTCTGTCCAGCCCTCTTGAGTCCTGCCCGGTGCTGCTGCTCTGTCCTTCCTCCTCTTTCTCTGCTGCTCCCAGGACCGTGTGTTGGACCTGCTGGCAGCACACTCAGGAAGAAGGCCCATCCTGCTAGGGGGTGAGGGCTCTCTCTTCCCTTTTATCTCATCTTCTTCAAAGCACGTATCTTTCTAGCCTTGATTCTTGGTAGCGAGGCACCCCTGGACTTCAGTCATGCTCATTGACTCACAGTGAGGGATGGGGCTCTTTTTAGTTCAGAAATAATTCATAGAGCCCTGAAGGCTCATCTATTTATCTCCCTTGACTTAAAAACCCAGCTTTATGGAAGTGTAATTTACATATTCTCAAATTCACCCATTTAAGATGTGCAGGCTGATGATTTTTGCAACTGGGCTTTAGAACGTTCCCATCACACCGGAAAGATCCCTCACGTCGTTTCCGGTCAATTCCTATTTCACTTCAGCTGCAGGCAACTGCTTTCTGTCCCTATAGATGCACCCTCAACTTTGTGTGCTGCCTTCTGGAGCATTCTTCAGACCAGCATATGCGCTGTTTGCCTGAGGAATTTCTTCTGATTCAATTACTACACTTCATTTGTCACCCTCTCTTTGACTCTCCCCATGTTTTTAAGTTTCTCTTGGTTTCTCTTTATATGAACCTTGTTGGCCTTTGACTTAGAAACCTGAGTTTCCCCCTTTCCTTTAGAAAATGGAAAACTTGGAGTGTCATGTACAAAACGGTACTGGATAGTATTGACTGAGTAAAGCAGCCTTAGCCCCTCACTCCTGGGACTTCCAGAAACCATTGAGTGGAAGTTTGAAGTAGGGTGAAGTCAAATTATAGTAATAAGTGAGCTGTGATATCCTGTGATCTACCTAGTCTTCCTCACCTTTCTTCCTTCAGACATCAGCAACCACTGATCTTTTTACTGTCTTCATAGTTTTGCCTTCTCTAGAATGTCATATAGGGTTTCCCAGGTAACTCAGTGGCAAAGAATATGCCTGCCAATGCAGGAGACACAGGAGACTTGGGTCTGATCCTGGAGATGGGCATGGCAACCCACGTCAGTATCCTTGCCTGGAGAATCCCATGGACTGAGGAACCTGGTGGGCTACAATCTCTAGGGTCTAAAAGAGTCTGACACGAGACAGAGACTCAGCATGCACACAGAATGTCATATGATTGGAATCATACAGGATGTAACCTTTTCAGACTGTCTTCTTACACTTTGCAATCTACATTTAAGATTCCTCCATGTCCTTCTGTGGTTTGACAGCTTGTTTCTTTTTAACTCTGAATAATAATATGGATGCACCACAGTTTGTGTATCCATTTATCTGTTCACCACCTTGCATTTGGATAAATATCAAGGAGTGTGATGGATGTTATGTGGTGAGGATTTGTTTACCTTTGTAACAAACTGCCAGGTTGTCTTCCTAAGGGGCTGCACCATTTTGCACCCTCACAAGCAATGAATTCGAGTTCCTGTTGCTCTTTATCATTGCCAGCATTTGGTGGTGTCGGTGTTTGGGATTTTCGCCATTCTAATATATGTGTTGTGGTATGGATCAAGATTTTTTTTAAATCTTGGTACAAGCAGAAATTTGAAGTTTGATTAGGTATTTGCTAAGAGATTATTGTCAGTTTTTTTCAGTTGGGATAATGGAACTGTGGTTTTGTTTTGTTTTTCTAAAGAGTCTTTATCTTTGGAACACAAATTGAAATATTTGCCAATGAAATAGGATTTCTGGGATTGCTTATTACTTGGGAATGGGGGGGAAATGGATGATGGTATTTGAAACAGGGTTGACTATGAATTGATGTGTTTAAACTGGGTTGATAGAGAATCATCATAACATTGCTTTCTATTTTTTGTATATGTTAGAAATTTTTAGTAATAAATATTTAAAATTAAAGTAGCTCATGTTATTAAAAAAACGGTGGGCTCTTTGGTGTTTAGTAAGAATTTCAGCCTGTCTTCTAGCACCACCTTCAGGGTAAGCTCAGTCCTTAATAGAATCATGGAGAAGGAAGCGATATATGTTCAACAATTGTACATGTACTGGGTTAATATTTAAAGGATCCTCCTAGAAACTAAAGAATCTTCTGGTAATATACACAATTTTACCTGACATTATCTAGAGAATATATGTGATTTTTTTCAAAGTGAATTTTTTAAATTAAAAAAGCAAAAGCAGTACAATGTGCACTACAGCCAAATAAAAAACATATGGAGAAGCAAAAATAATAATAATAAAAAGAACATAAAGGACATAGAATCTCACCTACTGCATTCAAAGAGAGCCACTCATTCTTCATCAGAACCTTGAGGTATAACTTTCCATCTGTGTGTTTGTGTCCAGATGTTTTTTGTTTGTTTATAAACAAAAAATAAGATTTATGTCCTTGATATATGTACCGTTCTGCTTTCTAGGGTAGCACGTCTGACACATTGTTCAGGGGCTGCATAGGCACCACTGTATGGTTGTGTCATCATTTATTTAACCATCATTTACTAGCCCCAGTGTTAAGGACTTCCTTGGTGTCTCAGACGGTAAAGAATCTGCCTGCAATGCAGGAGACCCAGGTTCTGATCTCTGGGTCGGGAAGACCAGACTGAGCGACTTTTCTCTTTCCATGTTAAACACTGAAGTGTTTTCCCAACTTTTTGCTGTTAGAAACAGAAGGGGTCCTTATATTCAATGAAGATTCCTAAAAGCCCCCCCCCCCCCAGCCAGTCTTCCTTAAATAACCATTTCAAATAGAAATAAAATAGAAAATACATAATTCCAGGTTTTGTTTTGGAGACAATTCAGGAAATTTTAATATGGACTGTGTTGTTGTTCAGACGGGATCAAACCAGAGTTGGTAGGTGGATTTTTTACCACTGAGCCACCAGGGAAGCCCATGGACTGTGTACTATACACTATTTTGAAAGTACTATTTTTCATAGGTTTGATCATGGTATGGTAGGAGAGTTCAGGAGACTGTGCTAGAACTAGTTGGAGGTGAAATGTAACGAAGTCATGTTGTCTGCAACATACTTCAAATGAGTTAATGAAGAAGAAAATGGAGAGGGATCAAGATAGAGGCAAATGTGGTAAAATGTTTCTAGTTTGTAAAGGAGGTGATGGATATTGAAGGTGTTCACTGTAGTATTCCCTTTAGTGTTCCCTGTAGTGTTCTGGCCAAACTTTTCTATGATCTGAAAATGTTCACAGTGAAAGTTTAGACAATAAAGAAGGCTTTCCCCCTTTTAATTTTATAAAATGTTCATCCATGTTTACTTTTATATTTTCATATTTTACACTTAAATTTATATTGAATTGGAATTTATTTGGGGCATAAAGAGGGACATATGGCTGTCACTTAATTTGAAGTGCTACTTTATGTTTAATTCTTTTGGGAATTTCCATTCTGTTGTAACCACACTGTTTTTCTGATGTAATTTTATGGCATGTTTTTCTTTCTTTTTTTAAAAAATTATTTCTTTATTTTTGGCTGCACTGGGTCTCTGTTGCTGCAAAAACTTTCTCTAGTTGCCATGAGCAGGGGTCACTGTTTGTTGCAATGCTTAGGATTCTCATTGTGGTAGCTTCTCTTGTTGCAGAGCACAAACTCTAGGCGAAGTGGGCTTTAGTAGTGGTGGCGCATGGGCTTCATTGCTCCATGGCATGTGGAATATTCCCTGACCAGGGATTGAACCTGTGTCTCCTGCATTGATAGGTGGACTCTCAATCACTGGACCACCAGAGAAACCCACATGTTTTTATCTCTAATAAGGCAAATCTCTCTTTATTCCTCCTCTTGCAAACTTTCTTAGGCTTTCTGATGCTTTATTCCTCCAGGTGAGTCTTGGAATAAACATATCAAGTTCATGATTCATTTGAATTTTGATAAAATTATATATTTTAACTATTTGGGCAGACTTGATGTCTTTATAATGTTTACGTTTTTCATTTCAATGATGTAGTATTTCCGTGGAAAGCAAAGAATCCTTCAGAAGCTAAGTGACCATTACAGAACTATTTTGTATGTTTGAGAAGCTAGTGGCATATTATAGAGTAAATAAATATGTTATTTACTTCAGTATTTATTAGATGTGGATGCAAAAAGGAGTAAGACAGGATCCTTGCCACTCGTGGAGTTCACAGTGTATAAAGAATATTCCAAGGACAGCCGCACCGAAAGGGAGTATTTGATGCTGACTGGGGTGAGCAGGCCCCCAGGGGAACTGATACCTGACCACGAATTTAGAGCAGAGAACCCGTATTTTCCAGGTAGCCAGGTTACAGCAGAGTTAAACCAGAGGGAAGAGAACAGATAGGAAAGCATAGGGGCTGAGACAGGAGGGTGTGTGCAGGGCACCACAGCTGGCTTCATGTTGCTGGGAGATACAGGGAGGCTGTACTATTATTTCATTTTTAATATCTATTTATTTGGCTACCCCGGGTCTTAGTTGCAGCATGAGGGATCTTTAGTTGCGGCATGTGGGATCTAGTTCCCTGGGGACTGAGCCCAGGCCCCCTGCATTGGGAGCGAGGAGTCTCAGCTACTGGAGCACCAGGTAAGTCTCAAGGGATGGTATACTTTTGAAAGTAGTTTTGAGGTCAGAGTAACAGGGTGGGAGGGTGCAAGATGATACCATGCAGGAGAACTGGGGACTTTATGCTACTGGTAGAGGAGAGCCCCAGATGGCTCAAGTGGTAAAGAAACCTCCTGCCAATGCAGGAGATGTAAGAGTGGTGGGTTTGATCCCTGGGTTGGGAAGATACCCTGGAGAAGGAAATGGCACCCCACTCCAGTATTCTTATGTAGGAAACCTCATGGGCAGAGGAGCCTAGCAGGCTATAGTCCATGGGGTTGAAAAAGAGTTGGACACGACTGAAGCGACTTAGCAGAGCCTATAAACTCACTCATCCATTTGTTCGCTGCTCTCGTGATGTTTGCACTCTACTGGAGAGACAGTAAACAAGTCCACTGAACAGTGGAAAGTGTCACAAGGTCCACAAAGCCAGGAAGTGTGTGTGTTGAGGGTCTGATTTACTCTTCCATGTGATAAGACAAGAGAAACCCCTCTTAAGCGAACAAATGGTATTTGACCAGAGATCTAGGAAGTGAGAGGTCTGTGTTATGTTGGAATGCGGGGGAAAGCATTTGGGTCAGAGGGAACAGTGAGTGCAAAAGCCCTGGGGTGGGAGCACCTTGGCTGATCTGGGGAACAGTGAGAAGGTGCTGTAGCAAGACCAATGGGGGGAGTGGGGGCAAGTCCACAGTGGAGGGAGGGGGAGGGAATTCAGGGCCTTGGAGGCCATGGTAAGGGTTTGGCTTTTCCTCTGAGAGACAGAAAGAGCGTCTAAGTCCGGGGACTTGACCTGGGTCTTAGAAGCGTCGCTCTGTCATGTGAAGGTCAGACCGTAAAGAGGCAGGGGCAGAAGGGAGGCTGGATCAGAGGCGGTGGCAGAGATACTGGTGGGAGGGGACTATGGGCTGGACCGGGTGGCAGTGGTGGAAGCAGTGAGCAGTGCTGAGAGATGGTGGCATTGACTACATACATCCTGACACATCCTGTTATGGAGATGAGGGAGACTGTGTGAGACACTGATGGTAAAAAACCTAGAACTGTCTTTTGTTCCCATTAAACTGAGGAACCCAAGTTGGAGGCATCAAGACGGTAGTTGGGTAGATGAATCTGGAGTTCAGAAGGCAGGACCAAGCTTAAGACACACTGCTGCTGCTGCTGCTTCACAGGGCAGGACTTAAAAGCCACAGCTAGGCTGCAAAGGCCAAGTTAGAGGCCCTGAGCAAATTGGACGGAGGTGACCAGCCATTAGAGTACTCAGTGTCCAGAGGTCACGGAGGTGAGGAGAAAGAAAGGAAGGGGATGGAGAGGAGGACACCAGAGGAGGCAGAAAACTAAGTGTGCTGTCCAGGAAGCGGAGGGAATAAACTGTTGTGAGGATCCAAGTGACCAAGGCGATCTGAAATGCTGAATGAGAGCTGAGGTGAACCAGTGTTCAGGGGACCCAGGAGCTGGAAACCACCGTCCTGCTTCTGATTTTTTTTCCTATTATGTATTTTCACTGAAAGAATTAGCGAGTTCTAAGCGTTTTCACTGCAAGGCTGACTATGAAAGTCGTTCAGGGTAGAAAGTCATTTAGGGTGATTTCCGTAACTCAGTCATTTCTGAGAGCAGATCCTGCTCATGACTGGCATGCATTTTTATTTTTAGTGGCAGCATTCATCGCGGAGAATGTTGTTAAAGCGTCTTCCTCAACACCTCCGCCTCAAAACTTGCTTGTTGGTCTATTCATTTATCCCAAAACTTAACTCAAAACTTACCCAGAAATACTTAGGAAGCGCCTGTCGTATGCAACCCCAGGTTTTTCCCGATAGTCTGATATCTCACGCGCAGGACTGTGCCTTCCTCGTGACACCTGGCCTCGGCCTCCCCGCAGTGGGGTTTTTCCAGCCCGCAGTGTCCAGCTGCAGTTCCCCGCGGCCGCCCCTAGAGGCCGGAAGTCGGGCGGCGGGCGCGTCCCTCCCCCACCGGGGAGGAAGACTCTGGGAGCCCCAGAGAGATATGCAGATAAGGGGGCGGGGCAGCCCCAGTCGAGGGGGACGGCCTGCCGGGGGAGGGGCGGTATGCAGATAAGGTGGGCGGGGCGTGCGGGTGCGCTGGCCGCGGGAGTCGAGGTGGGCGGGCCGCATGCAGATGAACGAGCGCGGAGCGGTCGGCGGCCGCGGCGACTGAGGCGACGGCCCTTTCTTTGACTGGAGCTGACCCGCCAGACGCAGCCGCTTCGTCAGCCCGAGCCGGCGCGAGCGGCCGCGCGGTGGACGCGCCGTCCGAGGCGGCCGGCCGGCCGCTGCCCTAGGCGGCCGAGCCATGGGCAACCACTCGGGGCGGCCCGAGGATCCTGAAGCAGGTCTGTGCGGCGTTCCGGGGGTCGCCGCGCCCCCTCGCGGCCGGGCGCCCTTCCCCCACCGCCCCGGGCCGGGCCGCGCTGCCCGCGGGCGCCGGGAGGCGCGAAGGCGAAGTTCCTGGGCGTGAGTCCCATCTCTGGAATGCGCGGCGGGGGTGGTGGGCTCACCTGTGCCCGCGCCGCGACCGGGAGCGCCGCCGGCTCACCTGGCGGCCGGACGGGCGGAGGGGGGCCGGGGGAGGTCCGTGCGGACGTGTGGGCCCCTGCCTCACCCGTGTCACACACTTTCCAGAGCCCAGTGGACGGTGTGGGAGGTCAGCAGGTCTGTTACTCACCCTCAGATGGGGAGCCGGACGGTGACTGTTGCTCACTCAGAATAGCGGGGGCAGATTCCAGGACCCGTGCTTCCGGTCCTCACACGGGCACTGCTCAGAGACCGCTGGCCTCGTCCTCAGCGCTGAGGGTCAACCTGGCCTCCCGCAGACCTAGACGCTACTGGCCACGGGGTTCACGTTTGCCCACGAATAGGATGTTTCTGCCCTGTCACACACGCAAACGTTTTACTTCAGCGTCCCCAAGTGCGTGCTGGCCGGCAAAGGAGATGGTCCCTCTCGGGCTGGAGTCCGGGGGCGGGCAGGTGACCAGTCTGTGAATCTGGGACAGAGTCAGAACTCGAAACTCTTTTCCAGGGGTTGATTTTTAAATTTGAATTTGAATGAGGAAATTGCCCCAGCTTGTCCAGGTGACTTGTCCCCAAATCCGAGGCAGGGCTGTCATTAAGACCTGGGTCTCTTAGCCTCGGTTCACTGGTCTCCGCTCACCTGGGCAGGGAGGCCAGGCAGGGGCAGGCAGTGTCCTTGAGGCTGGGAGGCGGTGGCTCTGGTACATTGGACTGGTACAATCAGGTTGGGAAACTTGGCCACAAGTGGAGACCATGGAGGAAAAACTATAGAGATGGGATTACTGCATTGATTATGAAGGGGTGACTTTCTAAACTGCACAGCCCTCATCCAGCCTTCTTTGGGCAAAATAGCCAATATTTGCAAATTAATGCATGTTTGCCTGTGTCATAAACAGCCCTATGATTAGCTATTAGGTAAGGGCTTCCCTGGTGGCTCAGCAGTGAAGAGTTCTCCTTCCAGTGCAGGAAACTCAGGTTTAATTCCTGGGTCTGGAAGATTCCCTTGAGAAAGAAATTGCAACCCACTCCAGTATTCTTGTCTGGGAAATCCCATGGACAGAGGAGCCTGGTGGGCTATAGTCCATGGGGTCGCAGAGAGTCGGACATGACTAAATAAGAAAAGAATATGTAACATTTTAAACACATCTCATTAATATCCACTTGCCCTGTGTATTATTTCCTTGGTGTCAAAACTATGAAGAGACTGTGTCCCTTCTTAGTTTTTAAGTGTTATTTGGGTGCTTGTGTTCCAGTTTCTAAGTGACCTTGCTTTTGAAAGCAATCTAATGAATAGAGGATGAAAAAGACATTTTTATGGCAGTGACTTATTTTATCGCACTTTTCCGAGTGCATACAATTTCAGTATGGGAACTCAAGTCTGATTTGCTGCAAGTATAGATACCCAGTTAGAAAGACTTAGGAAAGACTGTCTTGCTAGACTATTGTCAGCTGAAAATGTGCATATAACTTTAAGTGATCTCTGTGCTGTGATGAAATGCTATAGAATGCACCAATGAGGTCCGGGAAGTGAGAGTTTTGTTAAAGATTAACACCTTCTCAATCTGCTTTACCACCTTGCATGAGGCTGGGAGGGCAGGGCCTCCCACTGGCAGGTATGGTGCATTGGACTAGACTCAGAGCAAGTGCTTCGAGGGTCCTCAGAGCAGGGGGCCCAAAGGTGAGTGGTAGAGGTGAGGAGGAGACAGACACAGCAACACCCACGCCTGGTTTCTACACCAGTCCTCTGTCAGCTTTGTCCTCTGAGGCGCAGACCCTTAAACAGAATCGGGAATGAAGGAGGGTTATTAGAGGGTAAAACGCCTGAGAAAGAAGGGGTGGGCACCTGAATCAGGCCAGTAGAGCCATTGCACCAGCACCCAGAAAAGGAAAAGGCAGCACCATTTTGGGGCAGAGAATGTGCAGGTCTGACCAGCTGCCTGGGAGCCCCTGAGGAGACTGCCTGGTAGAGGAGACCTGCTTGGGCAGTGAGAGCCAGGCCGTAGTCCTCTCGCTGGGTCAGGCCTTGCTGAGGCTTCCTGGAGAAATGTGCCTTCAGCTCAAAAGCCAGCCTGAGTCCCAGTGGCACTGGCCACTGGAGTGTCAGTTCACACCTGTCCTTGCAGCTGAAGCCACAGTCTTTCTTGGAGGGAGATCCAAGTGGCACACCTCCTGGCTGACCCCCTTGAGACCTCAGTTGCTCCAACAGGGAGGGGCCATTAGAGGGTAAATGAGACAGAATCCCCATCTCCACCCCCTGTTCCACCCCATGACCCTCTGCAGGCAGGCCTGAGGCAGAAGGCAGGGTCTCAGCTGCTGCTGCCTTTCCAGCCTTGAAATTGTCCACCATGGCAGCGAGAATTCTCTTGTGCGGGGATGCAGTCCTTGGAGTTGAGTCACTGTGACTGACTATGGCATTATGGGATGGACGAGAGAAATGAATCAAGCAAAAGACATGAGAGTCTGCGTGAATAAGGGCAGCTGGAATCTGAACCTGTCAAGGACCACATCCCTTACTTCCTCAAAGGTCTCAGTTAACAGTCCTTCAGTTTCCAACCAGGTGTTCAGTGCCTGCAGATCAGAGAGGGCTGCTGGTTATAGTCACGCAGGTTGTGCACTGCTCAAAGGCAGCTGGGAATAAAGAGTGAGTGGGCCAGGATGGGATTGTATTGCTCCAGAGGAATGGTGCCATTTTATATTCACACATAGGTGCTCAATATTGCTAAAGAAACCATATTTTCTACTTAGGGTTAAAACCTTAGAAGGCTTTTCCCAGTGTCACCATGAGCTGACAGCTTCTTACTCTTTGCTTTAAATCTGTGTGTGTTTTTAAACAGTGGATACCAGTGATAGGAAACAAAAGTCAAAGCTTCAACCCCCACTCCCTCGGATTCCACTCCCTATTGGTCATAGTTAATGCTGCTAAGTCACTTCAGTCATGTCCGACTCTGTGCGACCCCATAGACGGCAGCCCACTAGGCTTCCCCGTCCCTGGGATTCTCCAGGCAAGACTACTGGAGTGGGTTGCCGTCTCCTTCTCCAATGCATGAAAGTGAAAAATGAAAGTGAAGTCGCTCAGTTGTATCCGACTCTTAGTGACCCCATGGACTGCAGCCTACCAGCCTCCTCCATCCATGGGATTTTCCAGGCAAGAGTACTGGAGTGGGGTGCCATTGCCTTCTCCGGTAGTTAATGCTAACTGTGGTTAAAGACAAATCCCAGAATAGCCCCTTAAGACATTAAAAGTTGATTTCCCCTCACGCCCCAGTCCAGGGTGAGGTGGGACTCTCTGGGAGTCATATGGTGGTTAGAGGCTCAGGCTGGTGAACATGTCTTCAGGTTCCAGCTCCCGGGTTCTGCTGACTCTGATGGCAGTCAGGAGAGGGGAGAGGATATGAGGGTCCTCTGGGGACTGGAGGGGCTGGGCCTGGATGGGGTGTCCGTCATCCCTGTGACATTCCACCTCCCCACCCCAACCAGGCTCTGGCACCCAGCTCCACCCGGTGTGGAGCAGTTGGAAGGAGGCTCAGCCAGTGCCATGCAGAGGCCAGCACGGATGTGAGGTCCACTCTCAACCACATCTGTGTCAATATTTTCTTAGGAAATTTTAGTCAGAAAAAGTGAAAGGTATGTATAGCTAGCACCCATAGACCCACCACAGAATCTACAGTTAACATTCTGTCCCCGTTGCTTTATCCTTCTGTTCATCCCACTGTCCATTCGTCAGTCCCTCTTATTTTTGATGCATTTCAAGGAAATGGTGGTTATCTCTATAATTCTACATAATTTTGTATGTCTGTACTATTTCTTGATTTATTAGTTTCGAAGGTTGTGTAGAGTGAGGAATTCAGTGAGTTTTTTTAGTACTGTATTCTGTCTTCCTCTGTTCCTGCAAGCCATACTAAAATTTTCTGAATTTATTGTTAGTAAAGTGTTAATGGTGGGGTACAGTTGTGGGTGTCTAGTTGTTCACTGTAAAACTTTGCTATATGAAATTTTCATTCAAAAAACAAAAATACAAGGAAATCTTTTATTATTTATCACTTGTATTTCTTGACTGACCAGCTTTAAATGGTGTCCTTGGCTCAGTAAAGAAGGATATGCTATCTCTACATTTCTTCTGCCATTTCCCCTACAGGCTCCATACCCTCTCCAGTCTACTGTCAACCTTTTACATGGCAAGAACATTCTGTCTCCTAATTAGTATCATTAAATCTCTGTGTGTTTGTAAAAGTTGAAATTGGTACATTGGTAAAAGTTGAAAACCAATCAGCATTTAAAATACTAGGCTCAAATATATATCATGTACTGGAAAATCAGGTAGTGCATCTAGAGGTAGAAGAGAAGGAAATTCAGGCTTACATGATTTAATTTATAATCTGTGACAGGCAATATTACTTTAAAAGAAAAAGAAATAGGGACTTCCCAGGTGGTCCCGTGGTTAATTAAGACTCTGCTCTTCCAATGCAGGGGACTCGGATTTGATCCCTGGCCAGGGAATTAAGATCCCACATGCCATGTGGTGTGACCAAAAAAAAAAAAAATTAAAGGAAATATAGAAGGAATAAGGTGATGCAGTGGTAAAGAATCCACCTGCCAATGCAGG
Organism: Odocoileus virginianus; assembly: GCF_023699985.2. NCBI lineage: Eukaryota > Metazoa > Chordata > Mammalia > Artiodactyla > Cervidae > Odocoileus > Odocoileus virginianus. The sequence continues at coordinate 32,015,904 of NC_069690.1, read as the reverse complement.
AGATGCAAGAGACATGGGTTTGATCCCTGGGTCGGGAAAATCCCATGGAGAAGGAAATAGCAACTCACTTCAGTATTCTTGCCTGGAAAATTCCATGGACAGAGGAGACTGGCAGGCTATAGTCCATGGGGTCAAATAGAGTCAGACAGACATGACTGACTGAGCACACAGTCACTATAGTTTTTTACTCCTAGAATGATCTTAACCTGCTTTTACCCTCTAATCCGGCTTCTCAAGTCTACAGATGGTTGTAGAGAATTCATTTTCTTCTTAAAGACAGAAGGCATGGTGGTTAAGAGTTTGGGCTCTGGAGCCACACTGTGTTCACATTCCCAGTTTTGTCCCTTAGTAGCTCTGAGGCTTTGGGCACATGAGTTAAGCTCCGGGAAAGAGGACAGTATTACAGCCTGCCTCATAAGGTTGTCACGGTTGTTAATAGCTAGAAGCACATGATGGATTAGAATAGGCTCACACATCACAGAAAGTGCCCGGTAAGCTTTAGTCATGACTGTTCCTGTCCTTCTGACCTAACGTTTCCCGTTCAGACTTGGTTGCCTTCTGGCCTGGCTTTACTCTCAGGTGAGCTGACTGCTTCTTGAAGCCTTTTTCTCGTTTTGTATGTTCCCTTTTCTCTGACTGGAGTACTTCCTGTGATTCTGTCTGACGCTGAAGTTTTATATATTCTGTCATCTCCATGCTCACCTTTTTCTTCCAGTTTTTCTTACTGACTTTGAAATTTTCATCAATTATATTTTCTATTTCCAAAATATCTTTTTGTGCTTTGTTTTATCTTACTCATAGCAATTCAGAGTTTTGAGTTAAGGGGAAGGGGAGTGGAGTGGAGTTGGTTGGTGGGCTTGAGCAAATTAGTTAATGGGCTCTCTTGTCCTTAGTTTTAGATTTCAGGGATTCATCAGAGTTTTGACAGCATTCACGAAGAGGAGAATATAGCATGTATTTATATCAGATGTATTTTGTTCCATAGAAGAATTTTAGAGTGAAACTAGTGTCCTGAGAGACATACTTGGAAAATGCAGCCTTTTAGGATTAAAACAAACAAAAAAAAAGATGTATATGTTAAAGATCAGTAATAACACATAATTAAAAAAGGTGAGAATATTAGATATATCTGTTACTATAATAAATGGGTTAAATTCACTTAGAAAAAGAGCCTCCTCCTCTGAATTAACACAGAAAACAAAATATATAAGCTGCATAAAAGCATATTCAGATGATAGTTTGATTTTTAAAATTAACTTGGTTAAAGTTGTGAATAATAAAAATCTAGTTCTAAAGAAAGCTTTTACGTTCAACATCAAGTCCAGTTCTTATAAGTTTTTGTGCTGCTTGTACTCATGTGTAATTATTCTTAAAAATATAGTGATTCTTAAGTCCTTATATACATCCCCAAACATTCACACATTCTCTCTTGTGTGTGTGTGTGTGTAAACACCCACTGTCAGTTACACACTTTAAATTAGAATCATGAGGCTGCTCTATAACTCTTGTAAGATTCAGTTCTCTTAAACATTAAACTAACTCCAAAATATAGGTATTTCTTAATTTATAATACTATTGCTACTTATTTATTTAAACTGCTTCTCTACTTGATTCAAAACCTTTCTCAAATTAAAAGATGTTTACTTACATGCTTTATTCCAAATAACTGGTGTTGGAATTTTATCCCATATGATTTTGGGGTTGCCTTCTCAGTTTGATGAGGTTTTTTAACCAACAGGATTCTTACGTGACACCATGCCAGCTGAGTACCTTTTGTTGCGATTGGGGCACAGTCTGGAGCAGCTGGGTTTGCACCCATACAAAGGTCATCCATGTGTGATGCTGTGTCTCACCCTTGATCTGACGATTTCTCTCTCTTGCCTTTAGCCTTACTGATAGTTTCCCTGGGCAGAGGATTTTAAGTTCAAAATCCTGGTAATCTCTTTGTGACACCGATTCCAGAACTTGAAGAAGAAAGTGGTCATGATGCCCACGTCCCTTAAATTCAAACTACATTTGATCTTGGAGCTCCTGATAGGTGTCTGAGACCTCTGTTCTAACAGCCATATCACTTGATGAGGGTTTGCACTTCTTTGGCACTTAAAATATGTAACCATCTTCCCATCTGACTCAGAAGACCTTTGACCTGATAGAACACTGCCTGCTTTTCTTAAACTTTCTGTGTCATAAAGCAGTATCTGTCTTGATAGTGAAGAAAATGTGATTTAATTGTGGCTATCTGTCTTTCATGCCTTTGTCTGACTACTGAAATAATCATATCAGTTAAAGATACACACCACAAAGCACCTTAAATCAGAGAGGACCTTCAGTATTGATAAGAATACAATTCAAGAAGAAAAAGTAGCAGTTACAAAGTGAGTACACTAACTAGACAAACCATGCAAGTGATTAAATGCGAAAGCTATTAAAACTGCCTGAAAAAACTCACATGTGAAATGAGAGACTTCAGTGTGTGTCTTACTGTTTTTCTAGGTTATTCGTGAAATGGTTAAAACATTGACCTTTTCTAGACCAGAAAGAAAACCTTATTACAGTCTCTTAAGGGAAATTTTACTGGTCACTGTGTGTCACAATGCAGTAAAACTGTAGGAGTAGAAATTGAAATTTTAAACAGTTAATCCATCTTGATACAACATGGTGTGGCTATAGCTAACTGTACTGTATTGCGTGTTTGAAAGTGGCTGGGGGTGAATCATTTTATAACTGCGCTGTGACCGATCGTAACCATGCTTATTGTGGTGATCACTTTACAGTGTATACAAATATCCATACATCATTATGTTGTAAACCTGAAACGAGTATAGTGTTATCCATCAATTATATATAAAGAAAGCTGTTTGGAAATTTTAACCCAAATAGGATCTGAAAACTATGATTATGGATCATTTAGAAAAGTAATAGTGAAATACTTTATATAGTTACGAATAGCAAGCCAGTTTAGTTCTCTAAAAGCTTTTATCATAAATGTAGTAAGTACTAGACATAGAAAATTAGAAAATAAAGGACAAAAGAAATCTGGAAAAACAGGAGGAATTTTATATATGTGTGTAATTTTTTTCAGTTTTGGCTGCGCTGGGTCTCTGTTGCTACGCGCGGACTTTCTCTCGCGGTGGAGAGTGGGGCTGCTCTTGTTGCAGTGCTCGGGCTTCTCGTCGAGGTGGCTTCTCGTGGTGGAGCACGGGCTCTAGGTGCGAGGGCTTCTGTGGTTGCAGTGCACGGGCTCGGCAGTCATGGTGCACGGGCTTAGCTGCTCCTTGGCCTGTGAGATCTTCCCAGATCAGGGATCGAACCCCTATGTCCTACATTGGCAGGCGGATTCTTGTCCACTGTACCACCAGAGAAGTCCGGGAGGGAGTTTTTTAAAAAGGGGCGGAAATTAATGAAGTAAAATTTGACAGCATCTGTTTCCTCGCTTCTACCCTCATCGCCTGGCCCGTGAACCTGGCACATGGTTCACAGTCAGTATTTGTTAAATGAATATATGAAAGAACAAAAAAGAAAAAAACTCACTAGAATTGAAACATAAGAATAGACCCTTTGTTAAAACAAGAAACTAGATAAAGCTGTAGTTAAACTAAGAAAAGAAACAAACCCACAAATATTCCAAATAAGCAATACAAGAATGTATGTAATCAGAGATGTGGCGATTTTAAGAAATAGAATAAAAATAAAAATTTCTAATGAAATTTCCTAGGAGAAAGAAACTGCTAAATTCACGAAGTAGTGAAACACTTGGGCAGAATATTGGAAGACATCACAAAGTGACTTAAGAAAAAAACTTCAGAATGGTGAACTCAGATGGTGTTATATGCAGAGTTTTTCAAAGATCAGAAAAATAGATTGCTGTGCTATTTAAAGTCGTCAAATGCATCATTTCCCAAAGATTACTATTGCATTACACAGGGTGCACATAATGGTTTAAGGTATATACTGATGGCTAGTTCTTATTTTAGTAATTAAATTAAGCTGTGTTAGAAAAATCGTAAGTAGTTCATTGAATCTTATGTTGCTTAGGACAAGATTAAGGTTTTTAAAAAATGAGTCAACATTTAGTTTATGCATGAAAATATTAAAGGTGTAATAGGACGTGTGTGCTCAGTTGCTCAGTCATGTCTGATTCTGCGACCCCATGGACCGTAGCCCACCAGGCTCCTCTTTCTGTGGGATTTCCCAGGCAAGAATACTGGAGTGGGTTGCTAGTTCCCTTTCCAGAGGATCTTCCTGATTCAGGGATCAAACCCAGGTCTCCTGCATTGGCAGGTGGGTTCTTTACTGCTGAGCTACCAGGGAAGCCCCAGATAATAGGACAGGTAAATGCAAATATAGCCAAAATTGTGAAGTGTTAGTCACCGTCGTGTCCAACTCATTGCGATCCCATGGACTGTAGCCCACCAAGGTCCTCTTGTCCGGGCAAGAATACTGGAGTGGGTTGCCATTTCCTTCTCCAAAAATTGTAAAGGTGATACTCAAATAATAAAAACTTGAAAAACACTCCAGAAAACAAAAGATGGAGGACTTTGCAGTTTATTTTAACAGAGGCAGTGCTAATACTATTAACTCCTCCTGATACCAAAGCCTTTCAGAGACAGAGGGGAACGAAAGCCAGAAGACAGTGTGGCAGTGCACATCCTGACTGAAGGATAAGCCACATTTACTCCAGTGAGGCCTTTTCAAAATATTACACTCACTGGTTACAAAAAAAATAGTTCTTTCCAAGAATGCAATAATATTATTATATAAACTTACAACATCAGTACATTTAAAGAGAAGAAATTCATCTTACTGTATATGTCAGTAGTGCATTTAATAACACTTAATATCTACCTCATAAACATTTACTAGGAATGAATGGATTCTTTCAAAGATAATAAATAAAATGGTCTGAAAGCCGCACACACCGTGTTTAACAGGAAACCAAAAACATTCCTGCAGACGTCAGGAAAAAAACAGGTGCCCACAGAGGACACTGTTTTCAGATAGGCTAGCCAAGGGAGTAAGATTTTTTTTAATGTTTATTTTTAAAATGAGTCAAAATTAGCATTATTTATAGACTGTGGGCTTCCTAGGTGGCAACAGTGGTAGAACTCACTTGCCAGTGCAGGAGACATAAGAGACCTGGGTTCAATCCCTGAGTTGGGAAGATCCCCTGGAGGAAGAAATGACAACCCACTCCAGTATTTTGCCTGGAGAATCCCAAGGACATGGGAGCCTGGCTGGCTATAGTCCATGGGGGTTGCAAAGAGTTGGATGTGACTGAGGCGATTTGGCATGCATGCGTAGGGACTGTAACTCTCCTGTTAGAATAGTTAAGATCAATTGAAAAACTGTTAGAATGCAGTAACCAACTTGGCAATACATATGTGTATTCCTATATGTGTGAGCATGTATATATATGCATGCATGTGTGTTTGTAGGTGTGTGTAGAGCAGTAGCTGTAAGCGATCACCAGAAACAAGGGTTAGTTTATTAAAAGCTCACTTTCTCAGCGTGACTACAGTTGGTGAAGCCTGGGGAAAACGGGGTGTGTGAGGCCGTCTTTGATTAGCTGTTAACTTCCTGTGCAGAGCTGGACACCCGAGATCACAAGATGGATGTACCCTGTTACACGGAGGAATTATCCTTCATGTGTTTTGGGTTTTTTAAGTCAGAAATAGTTGCTGAATTTTGTAAAATGCCTCTTGGGCCTCCCTCTTGAGATTATGATTTCTCTTTTTAGGCCTAGTGATGTGATGAACTTGAAATGTTTCACTGTATAATGGAATTTTCAATCAGGTTTTTCTAAATCCTCCTTTGGAAAATAATTTTTTTAACATGAAAGGTGAATTTTCAGTTATAGTTTTTCTTGGTCTCTTGTTGCTTTGTATGTAAAAAAAAAAAAAAGGGAGGTGTGTGTGCAAGGTTTCTACTACTTGTTAACATTCTGTGACTTTGGTAGACTTTTAAATACCTTTCTCATTCAGACAAGAGTTTTGTGGCAGAGGAGACTGGGTTTTCATGTGGGGAGTGTGTTACCTGAATGTGCTTTAGGTATGAGAGTTCTAGTTTGTTGAATCTTGTTTTACTTTCTCTAAGTATTGATATGGCTCCAGTCAGCTGAGACCAGCCTGAATAGTGGTATCATAGAAGCAGCATTAAAACACGGAGAATTTTGAAGGTTTCAGTGTTTCATTACGAAGACCTTGATGGCAACTGCCCCTTGTATTACCAGGGAATTTTTGAATTCTTGAGAGACAGTAGGTTTGATATTTCAAAATTAATGTGGTTGGCCAAATATTTAAAAGTGAGATTAAAACAATCATTTAATGTTATGTAATTCAGAAAAGCTTGTTTCACAGAAAGAGTTTTCCGCATTCCAGGCCACTAGAGAGATAACCCCGATATCCTGGTCTGGGGACTCCCTGCAGGAGCTGGGGCCATCACCCCTCACCCACTGTCTCCTTCCCTGCCTGTGACCAGACCCCCCCGCCCAGATCGTAACTCTGATCTGTTCATAAAAGCTTTCTTCCCAGTGCCCTTCTGCTTCTGCTCATTTAAAAACCCTCGCTCTGTTTCTCTAGAAAAACTGGTCTTTTCTTCTTCACTCTTTGTCCTCCCTCATCTCCAGCTGCTTGTTCCAAATTAAACCTAATTACAGATGAGCGTTAAGATTAGGGGTTACAATCAACCTGGAAAGTAAAGTTGTAAGTTTTGACCTGAAACTCTATCCTGCAAGAAACCAGTGCCAGCCACCTCCAGAGCCCTTGAAAATCCCCTTTGTTTTATCTGCCAGAGAATTCATCTCCTTCCTCTAATTGGTCCTGCTTTTCTCTCTGGTCTCGGCAGCCACGTTAAAAACAAAACAAAAAAACTTGGAAAGTTAAATTATCAACAGTCTAACCTTCTCTTCTGATTTATAAACAGATAAACAGAGAGCCTATTCACGGGCTTGTGTGGGCATTGAACTGTTAGGAAAATTATCTGTTTATAGTTATATTTTGGTCTCTTCTGCTCGCATTTCAATCTGAGGACATTACAGTGTGCCGCAGTTGTGTGGAATGACATACTTGCAGGCTGGACCAAAGATGTGATAGAATGGTGTCTTTGTGCAGGTTAACAACGTGGGGGGAGTGTGTGCCTTTGTGTGTGTTGTGTTTGTGTGTGTGCCTCACAACTTCCCTGACATCTAATCTGTGGCTTTCTGCTTTTGTGCTTTATGCCTTGGTGGGGACTTTCAATCAGTCATTGTAGGTGATTGAAAAAAAAAGAAAAAATGCAAATGAATGGATAACAGTGATTCCATTTTAATGTAATCTGTACATTAAAATGGAGAAGGAAATGGCAACCCACTCCAGTATTCTTGCCTGGAGAACCCCGTGGACAGAGAAGCCTGGTGGGCTGCTGTCCATGGGGTTGCACAGAGTCAGACATGATTGAAGCAACTTAGCAGCAGCAACAGTACATTAAAATGACCTCTTCCTTGTAATAAATTCTGGAATATAGAGCCTTACACTAACCATTTCAGATGCAAAATCATCCTGAAAGTCTGACCAACATGCTGTTTTTGTTTACTCAGGTCATCACTGTCCTTGTCAAATCTGTCACCAACCTTGACTCTTGGGGGTGCCGTGGGGCTGCTCAAAGGTTGTGGTCAGTCTATGTGGGGTCATATGCTGCTCACATTACAGACCCCCCCCCCCACTTATCTGTTGCCGCCTGTCTGTGCCCATGCACCTGGAAACCAGTAACCAAAGCTGCCAGCTATGTCTAAACCAGAGGTGCTTCTTCTAACAGTGAAAGAGTGTGACGTTTGGAGCACAGCTATGTGTATTAGCATCTCTGGACATCTCTTCCTGTTAATGACAACGTCGCATGAGACTGAAGGGCCAGCAGGTGAGTTTAGCCAGCTGTCAGGGTGGCCCTGTGTGTCACATGCCGTTCCCGAGTCAGCTGTGTCTTCGGTGTCCCATGACCCTCCTCCCTCTTGTCCTTGCCCTGTTCCTGGAGTGCTTCTCTAAAGGAGTCACAGCCGCCCCACTGCAGTTGTGCTGTATATCTTTCTGCCATCACCCGCTTTACTCCTGTCACCAGGTGGTTTATTCCTGTTACCTGACTCTCAAAAGTGCTGCCATGTGGAAGATAAATGATACCTTCAACCCACTCCTCATCCTCCCAGGCCTCAGCTCCTTCCCAGGGATGGGATGTCACCTGTCCAGGGGGACCTTTCCCCTCCAGCCCAGGCAGGTTCCCTTCTCCCTGGGGGTGAGATTCTTTGTCCGGCTGCTGAACACCTCCCACGGCCGGGCTTTCAGAAAAGTAGAGAAATTTGGGCTTCTTTCCATGACAGGACTGAGAGGATGGAGCAAGGTCAGCCTTGGAGGAGGTGAGAGAGGAGAGGTTTGGGTGGCTGACCGTGGTGGGGAGGGGTGAAATGGAGGAGGAGAAAGGGCAGACAAAGCATGACGACGTGGTCTGTGGGGGCCACTGATGTCGTGTGAGTTGTCCCTCTACAAGAGGATTCTAATGCCCTCTCCCCCTTGAGGCTCTTGTGTCAGATTTGAGGGTTTAGAAATGAGACAGGAGGGGGCATGATGCAGGGAGAGACTTCCCAGAGGTTGATTACACACAGATCGAGTGAAATAAACAAACTGCATCTTTTCTCGGTCATCAGTCAGGATGAGAGACAAAGCCCTGGATTCAGAGACAGACACTGGAGGTCCATTGCTCCTCGCTTGACCTCGGTGGGTTTTCATGTTGGTGAAATGAGGGCCTGAGCTGTCTCCATGATGTCCCTTCCACCTTTTAAGAGTGCGGGATTCCATGAGAAGCTTGCATTTTGCGTTTCTTGGGTACTTTTTTTGTCCCCAGTTGCAGGCCAGAAAGGAAAACTTCCAAATAAGGGTGTATGAGCTACTCTGGGAAACAAAGGGAAACAAGTAAAATACAAGTCTAGCCTTTGCCCTGGCATGAAAAGAATGCAGACTGCCGACTGACCTAAAGGTTTCTGTTTTATTTCTTATTTAGGTGAAGTGGTCAGCTTTGACCATTACTCCCAGAGAAGTTTCTATTTAGACTCTAGGGATGTTTGTGTAGCGTGGAGTGGGTTATGTTATCCTCGAGAGCCATGTGGTCACTTTTATCAGTGAAGCTGCCCTGCTGCATTGTATATGTACCAGGAGCAGTGCCTGGAAACCAAATTTAGAAAAATTAGTCTAGGCCCACAAATGTTGACAGTAGACGTTCAGTCAATATCCCTATCTGATTCTGTCACAGGCATCACTGGGTCACGTCCTCACAGTGCCGCCATCTAAACAGAAGGAGTGGTTCAGTAATCGTGGTGATTGGACTCACTGGATAGCGCCTGACATGGCTCAGACAGAAGGGTCAGGATCACATCCAAGGTGGAGAAGCCTGCCCTGTAGAGGGGATGAACAAAGCTGAGTGCAGGGCTGTGTTTGTGCTGATCTTGTCTGTGTGGAAGTGCTGACTGGAGGACCAGCCTCCTTCTCTCACGGCACGTCTGGAAGTTACAGGCTGGGGCCTAAACCCTACACGTGCCGTTTCCCTCACTCTCTCTGGCTCCTTTCTGACATCTATTTATCTGTGTGGATCCCTTGACAGTTGAGTTTTTGATCTCTGATTTTTAAAAAAAATAGACTTTTGAAAAGAAATACGATAAATAAGAAAGATTATTTTAAGATACAATAATCTTAAATGGAGTGAGTTGCCATTTCCTCCTTCAGGGGATCTTCCCAATCCTGGGATTGAACCCACATCTCTTGTGTCTCCTGCATTGGCAGGCAGATTCTTTGCCACTAAGCCACCTGGGTCGCCCTAAGAAAGATTATTTTAAGAAAAGATAATTAAATGAATATACTGCACATGTATCATGAGGTTATGGATTGTTCTGGTTGCTTCCTGGGGAAACTGGCCTCGATCTGGTCAGAGATTTGTGGGCAGCAGGTTTCTGGTGAAAACAGTACCTGTGACGGAGCGCATGGGGTGTGATGCAGTCACAGCTGCCATCCATCTGTCCATCAGTCCCGAGGGAGCTGGACCTGGGACGTCCTCACACAAGTCCTGCATTGAGGCAGGGGCAGACCTTTGTGTGTCAGCCAGGGATGACCTCAGGGAGACTGTTTCCTGGGTTCTCCAGCAGTCTTTCATTTCCTTTATAAATTCGGCCCTGAAGGGAGTATTCTTATGTCCTGAAAGCAGACCCAAGAGTCATCCAGTGTTTTCTTCCATAAAGAGTTCCCTTCCGGGGAGTTGGCTCCACACTGACCACAGGTTCTGCCCTCACAGGGCCTGGCTGACTCAGGTGGTCAGTGCAGGGCCTGACTCACTCCGTTCCCCTGGGACATGTGTGCCTGCAGCCAGATGGGGAGGCCAGGTCATTGCTTGTCCTGCAGAGTGACAGGCCTGGTGACATTTCAGTAGAGTAGAAAATGGACAGCTGGCCCCTGTTTCCAGCACAGAGGTCCTGAAATGCTTGGAATTTCTGAGTGATAGGTTGAGGGGGTCTTTTCTCATTTGTGATGAACTGTTTCTACTGCACTGGAGTTTACGGTGATATGGTGACTTTGGGGCTGGACTGATGGCAGAGGAAACAACTAGGAGTCTGAGGGACCCTCAGTCCCACCGGGATCCCTGGGGTGGGAGGGGCTCGAGGGGGTTTCACCACCAGTAGCCAGTGATTCTCGCAACTTCCATACTTCTCACCCTGGGATGCGGAGCTGCTAGGTCTCCAGGGGCACCAAGGTGCTCGAGGGTGTGGCCTGGACAGGGTGTCTCTCCCATGCAACTGTTGTGAGTTGTGTCATCCACAATAAACTGGTGATCTCGGCAGGAAACTGCTGAGCATGTGAGCCACCTTAGAAGTTAGTTATCAGAGCTGGGGCGCGGGCTGTGGGACACCCCGGGGCTTATACCCAGTTGGTCAGAAGTACAGGTGACAACCTGGGACTTGTGACAGCGTCTCGGGAGTGGGGGCAATCTTGGGGACAGAATCTTTAACCCGTGGATCCTGGGTTAAGTCCAGGTAGGTAACTAGGTCAGAATTGAGCTGTCTGCACCCAGATGGTTGAGAGAACCAGCCGGAGTGGAGGACCCATCCACGGGGGTGGCAGTGAGGAAGCAGGGCTAGTTTGTTCAGGCCCAGGGCCTCCCCCCTCCCCATCTCGTGGCCCCCACCCCGTCCTCTAGCTCAGCCTGGTACCTTTGCTGTGGGCGCTGCACCCTTGCCTGGAGCTCCTGAGAAGATGAGGGAGCTCCTGGATGGGCCTGGTCATTCCTGGGCACCTACCTCCACCTCTGCTCTTGCTGTGGGTCCACAGCACTTGGTGGTACACCTGTGGTCCTTGTAGCTGGTGATCCCTGAGGCTGGCTCACCCTGTTCATATTTCAGGGTAAACTTCCCCTTGGCTGTCTTCTGCCATCTGGCTTTATCACTACACCTGTGTTGGGTCTTTCTGATCTTCCTGCGTATCTCTTAATTTTAAAACAAACTTGTGTTCATCTCATCCCGCCTTTCTCAGAATTCTGAGTGAATTTCCTTAGTTGGTCTTCTAAGTCGTGGACTAATTGCCAGGCAGTCAGGTCTAGAAGGTGTCCGGGGAGGAGAAGGGAGTCAGTGCAGCTGTCGTGGTGGTTTCTTTACTACAAGTATTTTGTCTGATAGCATAAGTAATATGTGCTCATCTTATAGAAATGAAGAAACTAAAGAAACACACCCAGAAAATAAAAATGACTCATAATCCTGCCACTTGGTGATCACAGTGCTTGACATTTCTGTGAGGCGTGGTTACTGAGGCTTTTTTACATGGACTTTCACATAGTTAAGCCAATTGTGTATTCAGATTCATATCATGACTTCTTTAACGTATCATAGGGCTTCTTTAGATCATTGAATATTCCTGAATTTTCTTAACATCTCTGTAGTATTCTATTGTATGTATTACTGTAATATCTTAAGTTTTCCTATTATTGAATCCAGTATGTTTCTCTGTTTTAAACAATTCAAATACATAAATCTGTGTTTAAGTTTCTGAATATGTCCTTAGGCCAAATTCTAGATAGATATTTCAGTACAGTTGCTCAGTCATGTCTGACTCTTTGCAACCCATGGACTGTAGCACACCAGTCTTCCCTGTCCGTCACCAACTCTTGGACCTTGCTCAAGCTCATGTCCATCGAGTCGGTGATGCTGTCCAACCATCTCATCCTCTGTCGTTCACTTCTCCTCTTGCCTTCAGTCATCAGGATCTTTTCCATTGAGTCAATTCTTTGCATCAGGTGGCCAAAGCATTGGAGCTTCAGCTTCAGCATCAGTTCTTCCAATGAATATTCAGGATTTACTTGGCCAAAATATAAGATCATTTGTAAACCTCTTGGTTTGTAAGCCTCTTCTGTGTTCTTTTTGGAAGAGTTTTAAAATACAGCTGTGTCAGAGAGTATTGTTCTTATGGTAGCCTTGCCAGTGTCAGTATGATCCTAAATGATTTCCCCTAATTAGGCAAAAAAAGTATTTCATTGTTTCAATTTGCATATCTATTGAATTTCATGTATTTATTGGTCTTTTTTTTCCTGTGATTTGTCTGTTCCTCTCTTTTCTCAATTTTCTATTGGAGTTTTAATAATTGTTTTTATTTCTTTTCTGGTATGTTAACACTACCAATCTGTTTCCGTTACAGATAGTTTGTCCTTTTTTTTTAGTAGAGTATTCAGTTATTCAGTTTTTTTTTTTAATATAGAAGTCTAAGACTGTTATGAAGCAGATTTATTTTTTCCGTTGTGATTTCTTACATTGTTTCTAGGCTTAGAAATATTTTTCCTTCCCAAAGTTCAGATGTTTTGGGATTTCATGTTCCCATTTTTTAATATTTATGTCTTTAACCCATTTGGAATGTACTTTAACATATGACGTAAGAAAATGTATTTAGAACACTTGCCAGTTATTCCAACAGCATTTACTGAGCAAGATTTCTTTTCCTCACTGGTTTGGATTTGCCTTTTTTTTTTTGTCTGATGTTAGGTGCAGTATATCTTGGATGTATTTACTGCTCTTAGTATTCTGCTCATTGAGTATATGACTTAAATTGTTGTAGCCCTGCAGTACTTAGTATCTGGCAAATCAAATTTTTTTTATTATTATAATTTTATTTTTCTTGTTTATTCTTTCACGTGAGCATTTGAGTCACTTTATTTGGTTTCCAAAAAGTCCAATTTGAATTTTGGTGAAGTTGCAGTCCTCTGGGAGGGAATTAGCACATTTTCCAGGGTAGAGATTTTTCCTTCTAGAAATGTGATAAATGTCTTCATTAATTATTTTTTGGACTATCTAGTAAAAAAAATCTAACTTCCTTCCTGCAAAGGGAGCAATAAATTCAAGGCACTGTATGAAGAGAGTGATTGGGAAAATGGTGCTGTCGAGAAGAAGAGAGAGATGCCAAAACCAGGGGAGTTAGGAGGAGGGTGTGAGAGGTTTTACAACAGGAAGAATTCACTTTTAGGGATTTTGAGGTTTAGCCCATAGGCACATCTGAATGGATCTGCTGTCTTCTGTTGAGCTTCCATTGATTTGTGGTGGGGAAGTGGTTGCTGGTCAAAAGAGAAGGTCTAAATACTTCCCATGCAACCCCCTGGGACACTTCCTTTCCACCGGGTGGTGGTGGACACAGTAATAGCATCTTCCACAGTTCATTGTACAAGGAGTGTGTTTGCTGTCATCTCTGCGTCACTGCCCCCAGGCATCATAGAGTCCTTTCTCCTCTTCACGGCTCTCTCAGGATGACACTTTTCAAGATGACTGGTGAGTCGAGCTCTCCCTTGCTTCTGAAATGCTGGTGTCTTCTTTGTTGATTTCGTACATGCTGCTGATTTCACTGGGCTTGTAGTCCGTAAGTCCAGCTGTCTGTCGGGATGACCTGCCTCTGAGCTCTCACTGGTCTGCCCTCAGCACCCAGCTTAGTTGTGATTCCTTCCCTGACCGCCTACCTGACCTCCTGGGCTGGACACAGTGTCCGTCTGTGCTCCCAGGGTTCTGTTTGCTGCATTGTATCAAAACCACCTCCTTGGCTATCTGTCACATAAGTTCCTACATCAGTACCTTGTACCACAGTGCTTGGCATGTACATGTTCTTCAAGAAAGCTTTGTTAAATGCAAGTACAGATCCGAGCTGCATTCATGCCAGGATATAGATGGAGAGAAATTACATAGGTGGTGGAGATCTTAGAGCTGGGGATTAATATTTGGGAATCATTCTTGTGGCATGTCTGCTGGAAGCTTCAGAGGCAGTTAAGGTGCTGAAAGGGAAGAGCAGAGTCAGAACTGCCACCGCCCACCTTCCCCCACCCCTGGCCCCGCCCATCTCCAGATGAACCTTATTTACCTCTGGAGTCTGAGGGGTGGAGACGGTGTGGCCCAGGCCTGGTCCTCTCCCACTGCTCAGGACAGAAGCAGTTTTCAGCACAGGGAAGTGTGTCAGGTGGAACAGCTTCCCCCACCGTTTCAGTCTTGAAGGGTCCCAGTCCCACAGATCCCAGGAGCTTGGAACAGGAGGAGCTGGCAGTTGGGAAGGACTGTGTCTCCTCTGTTTATTTTCAGTGACCTGTGCTCAGATAGGAATGTTTCCCGAGGCTGGGTAGAGGGCATCTTGGTGTGCCAGGTCATTCACAGCTCTGCGTGATGATATCCACTGCCCAAGAAATGTGGCTGTGTTTGGATGCGGGGGAGCCAAACCCATATTTTACAGAAAACAATTCTGATCCACTTTCAGAGAGATTTAATAAGTTAAGCTGGAGAACTCTAGCTGAATGTTTAGAATAAACAGACAGAAGAAAACATTCTCCAAAAAAAGTGACAGCTCTCGAAGAGTTAGTATTCCTAATGAACCTTTTACAAGATGAAACACAAAGGATTGCAGCCCCTATTGAGAGCTGAGTTAGTTTTCTGGAAGTAGTGTCAACACAAAGATGTTGACATCATGAGCTTAAGAAGGGAAGATGTTTGAGGTCCATCCAGGAAATCTAATCACCGGACACTAGGATTTCTAGCAGGAAAAAGGAGTAATTGGAGGAGACGTCACTAAATAAAAGGAGGAGGCCTTTGGAGCTGAAGATGATCTTAGATGTCAGAGGAAGGGGGCTCACAGAAATCTGGAGGAAGACATAGCTCAGTGGCTAGGCTGCAGCAATAAAGATAAAAATCCTCCAGGCTTCTCGACAGGAAGACTAGTCTACCTTTGAAGAGTGAGGGGGTGACACTGGGAAGCTAGCCAGAGTCATGTCTGTAGGGACCATTATTGACTCTGAAGAGCTCTGAGTCTCTGTACCAGCCCTGTCCACCTGGGCTCAGCCTTGTAGGCCCCAGAAGGTGCTTTTGGTAGCTTGAGGAAGAAGATGAGTTCTTAAAGGCTATTGAGTTGTTGTGGAATAGTCCCAAGGGCTGATGAGCAAGGCTTGGGGATGCTGCAGCTAGGAACAGTGCCTGGAATCGCAGGTAGGGGTGGCTCACGCTGGACACGCCTCTGTGTGTGTGCAGGAGCGTGGTCAGTGCACCTGCCCACCAGACACTGCAGCCACCAGACACCCTGGCACTGGGGTCACCAAGGGCACCTGAGCCACCGCCTGCCAGGACCTGGGTCTTGCTGCAGCCACCACAGCTGTGTAGTCCTCGCTGTGCAGCAGGAGATCCCAAGTCAGGGTCCAGAGCAGGCGCACACAGTGGCAGGTCAGGGGGCCTCCCCGGCTACAGAAGGAAGGGTGGCAGCTGAGAAAGCAAGCATGTGATGTTCTCAGCTTATTTAAGGGTAGGTGGGCCCTGCCTTCACTTGAGCAAGAGTCATCAAGCATGGACATCCCCAAGCGTACAAGAGAAACGTTGATGAGCCGGTGGTCAGAAAGGATGCCAGGTCAGTTCCTCCTGCCAAGATGACTCACCCCAATGACTCCGGGCCAAAGAAGGGTGTTTGCAGACGTGAAGGATTTATGTCCCCTATTTGAGCAAATGCTCACATGTCCAATGAAACATTGGCCATTGGATCAGTAGTAAAAGCAAGGAGGAAGGTGAAGAATTTAGGAAACAGTACTGAGCTTGAATCTGGCAGCAGGAAACACAGTGTACACAAGTAGAGTATAGTAGCTTGGCTGAAAATGCATGAAGTGTAAAGTAGGATTCTTGAAAAGAAGGATTATTCCCTCAGGGAGAATCTAGGAAATGGCTCAGAACTAAAAAGTCTAGCCTACCTCAGCACAACCCAGGATTGCGGCTGGGGGCGTTCAAGACATTCAGATGTAAAACTACTCTGAAATGAATTTCGTCTTTGTTGGCATGTGATTGGAGGCACAGTTACTTAATTTTGATGAAGGTGTGGTTAGGACTGTTCACAATGGCTACTAATCATGAACACAATAGAAAAGCTAGTATTCCCCTAATAACAGAGATTGAGTATGATAATGAGAGGTGAGCAGGCCACAGAGGACTAGAGAGAAGCAGTACTGGAAACAATAAAACCACAGAAACAGCCTCAGTAAGTATTCTTAAGCCAAATCCACCTATTAAAAAAAAGAGAGAGAGAGAGCAATATTAGAGTCAGACAGAGGAATGCAAGAACAAAAGGGTTGAACAGGATAAAGAGTGATACTATATGATAAAAACTCCAAATATGTAACCATCTTTAATCTTTAAGCAACACAATAGGTAGAACAAATACTGGGGATAAAAGAAGAATTTAGTTAAAAAAAAAAAAACAAATATGTTATGCCAGGAGATGTTAATTATGTGTCTTTTCTAATGTGAAGGGCCAGGGGAATGAGGTTGTTGATTTGGATGCCCACGGGAACAGCTGGGCAGCGTGAATATGTGAGTTCCTGGTGTAAGACAGCAGAGGTGACAGTATTGCAGAGGAACTGGAGAATGCATGTCTTGCCTAAAGGCATTGAGAGTAATACATTTTAAAGCACTTTGCCAGCCAAGCAAAAGGTATCTGTACCTTGCAGGCTGCCAGTTTTCAAGCTCTGAAACAAGCAAAAAAAGCAAGCATATAGGTTATAAATAACACACTCAGCAAATGTATACATTCTTCTAGACCTGGGATTGTTTACAGAAGTTGATCATGTGCTTTCTCACAGAAAACAAACAGAATATAAACACAAATACAATTGTGATTGTATTTGCAATTAGTGGTTAAAAAAAAAGATGATTATTTTAAAAACCGCCTTGGAATTCAGAGACACTTTTAAAATATTCTCTGCACCAAAAGGAAGTCAAGCCAGAAATGACAAATCATCTAGAGATAGATGGAGGAGAGTATTGTAGCAAAAAGCAGGGATTAGACCTAATGCCATACTCAGGGAAAATGTATATAATCATAGATGCTTTTATTAGTATGTAAAGAAGACTGAAACTGTGTGAGTTAAATATTCAACTTATAAATGGGAAAAAATAAAAGAGAAATAAGTTAATAATGATAAAAGTTAATAATGAATGAAATAAAAAGCATAAAATGGTAAAGAAGATAAGGCCAAACACTAGTTCTTTGAAAAGGCAAATAATGGAAATATCTCTGATTAGACAAAAAAAAGAGAAAAAATATTAAAAATGAGTAAAGGTTTACTGCTATAGGTATGAAAATGAAAAATTCAGTCTACATTTGAAAAACTGAAGGAAAAGGATGAATTTCCCTCAAAATACAAATTCACAAAACTGTTCCAAAAGAAAAATTAGAAAACTTGAAGTGTTATTAATAATGTTTAACATTGTTTTGGCATTAATGCAATTAAAAGCAAAAACATATTTTGGTTTAAATATTAAAAAGAAACAAATTAGACCTAATAATAAGGGAATTTGTAAGTGATTGTATGTAAGATAAATATAAAAAGAATTAATAGGATTTTTCTGTATTAACAGCAACTGATTAGCCCTGAAAATTGAAAAAAAATAAATGACAGGTACCATAAAATATCTAGGAATAATTTTATATAGAATATTATAGGCCATAAGGTAAAAAGTATTCAGTCTCATTGTAGTTCATAAAACAAGACTTGATATAGAAACTATACTATGTTCCAGGGTAGACAGATTTAATATTATAAAATTATTCATCTTCTCAAGTCCGGATATGAGACTAATTTCTCCCCAGAATTGTTTCTTAGGAAAAAAGGAAGCTCCTTACACTCAAACCTTACAAAACATCATTTTTAACTGGGCATATCCTTAATTACTTTGTTCTGAATAATTAGGTACTATTTGGGGAAGACAGACTAAAATAACCTCAATCTGATTTAATTCTAAAATTATAATTATACAGGTGGCTTAGAAAAAAGGGAGTATTTATGCCATGAGATATGATCTCAGAGTTACAAGTGTTATAGATTGTTGAGGCCTTGAAAGATTATATTGTATAGTAGGCGGTGAGGTCGTAGAGATAAACATATACTCACAAGAAGAATTGTTTTTTAAGAATTGACCTGAGGGTCTTCTCTGGTGGTCTTCTGGCTAAGATTCTGAGCTCCCTTTACAGGAGGTCTGGGTTGAATCCCTGGTCAGGGAACTAGATCCCACATGCCACAACTAAAGATCCTGCATGCCACAACTAAGACCTGGCACAGCCAGGTAAGTATTATTTTAAAAGAATCAACCTGATATCATGCAAATGTGTATTAGTATAAAATTTTTAGTGATAGCATGATACTGTCACTGGATTCAAAAAGCACTGAATCTCAAACAGCTTTGATGGTTCTCTTGCAAATTATAATAGATGGTTGAAAAGTAGCTCTAGTCGTGATGGAGACAGTGATACAGAACATGCTTGTGACAAATCTGGGACAACGTTTTTCTTGAAATGTGAATATGGGGTCAGTATTTCTGGATGAATATATTTTGTTTGGGGTTTTCGTTTCTTTGGCTGTGCAGCACAGCATGTGGGATCTTAGTTCCCCGGCCAAGAATCGAATTGCTTGTCCTGCATTGGAAGCACAAAGTCTTAACCACTGGACTGCAAGGAAAGTCCCTGAATGAATATATTTTATATAATACGGTTTAAAATAAGAATATAAAATAAAAGTTTAATGTATTCATATTATATAATTCAATTAGGCATTATATATAATTATAATACATTATAATACTGTATTAGAGGGTTGGGCTTCCCTGGTGGCTCAGTGCTAAAGTAAATGCCTGCCAATGCAGGAGACATGGGTTCGATCCCTGGGTTGAGAAGATCCCCTGGAGGAGGAAATGGCAACCCATTCCAGTATTGTTGCCTGGGAAATCCCATGGACAGAGGAGCCTGGCAGGCTACATTCATAGGGTCTCAAGGAGTTGGACAAGACTGAGTGATGAAACAACAACATAATACAGTAACACATATAATAAATATGTAAAGGATATTTTATATAGACATGGAATAAATACTACATACTAAATTTTTATAATATATGAATTAAAGATAGGGATCAGCTTCCTTTGTCTGCAGCAATAAAAGCTTACTCAAGTTGGTCAAGAAGCTTGTGTTCTGTCTGTTTTTTTTCCTCTTTGGGACATGGGTTTCTATCACCTTATATTCAGAGTCACTTTAATTAGAATTAAATTCAGCTGCAAGGACAAAAGACCAGCCCCCCAAATAATAGAGGTTGATACAGTCTTGAGTTTATTTCTTATGTAACAGTCTTGGTCAGGGGGTCCAGGTTGCCATGGAACTTAGGGTGCTGGGCCTTGGCCCACTGTGTGAAACCCTAACCTCGTGGTCCCAGATGTAACACTCGCATTTCAGGCATAAGGACGGAGGAAAGGGGTGTTAAGGAGAGCTTCCAGAAAATGCTTCGTCCATTGTCCAGAACCCAGTCACCCAGCCACACCCAGCTGCAAAGAGGCTGGAAAGCCCTACTTCTGAAGCCACGTGCCCAGTAGAAAGTCGAGTTACCGAGGAGGAGAAGGGAAAGGAATTCTGGGGCACAGCCAGCCTCTGCTTACAGATATGTTATAATCTGGGGGAATAATGCAGGATGCCCTGTGTGCCTGAGGTCAGCCTAGAAACGAACAAGGAAGAGCCAGATGCCAAAGGAGGTAGTGGTCCAGATCAACCGGAAACAGCATGATCAGCAATTAAAGGACAAAAAGGAAAGAAAAGGAAAAACAAAGATACTGAACATCAGTTGCACCAGAGAATGGAAGTCAAACGCAACCGTTTTTCACCCATCCAGAAGAGTAATAGCTTCCTGTGCTGCTCAGGGACTAGAGAAAGAGTTACTCCTGTGCATTGGCAGTGGCAGTGTGAATAATGGCAGTTTTTTTGGAAAGCAGTCTGGCAGTAGCTGTTGAGATTGAAAAATATACGTTTCTTCTGACAAAGCAGCTCCATTCTCAGGGTTTTGTCCTCTAGAAGTAAAAGCAGCACTGCTCCAGTATGGAGTGAATTGCAGTACTCTTTTTTTGTAGTGGCCCAAATCTAGAAACAGTGAATAAATTGCAGGACATCATTCTTAGGATGTATTATATTATTAAATAGAGCAGCAAGATGTCTTCCCACTGTCCTAGAATGCTGTAAATGCTTGTATTCTAATGAGATGAAATAGAATTCACAAGAGTGTTTGCAGCTTTATGTCATGTATGTGTATATCATGATCCCAAACAAGAGACTAAGCTCTTTTGTCTCCACATGAAAGAATGCATTCATTCCATGTCTCATATTTCATGTCGATGGCTCAGGAAAGTAGGGGGTTTTGGTTATTTCAGTTTTAGAAAGAGCGTTGTTGTCTCTGTATGCCCTTGCATGTGTTAATAGTAAGGAAATGAGACCATCTTGTCCAGGATAGTGCAAGCCACCCAGAGTTGTGTGCCTAGCAGAACGGACTTTACCAGCATCTTCGTCATGCCTTAGGGACCAGCGGACCATCAGGAAGCTGGTTATTGGCTTCATGTCTAGGTGGCACAACGAGCAGTTTGGGGAACAGGTGGACAGTTGGTGTGTTCCTCTTTATAAGATGCAGCTCTGTTTCGTCTACCTGCTAGAGTGCTCCGACCACTAGATACAACAGAGGTGACACCGTGTGACCTCTGTGGCTGGGCCACAAGAGGCCGTGAAGGTCCTGTTTTCAGAAACAGGGATGCTGGGAACCCTGAGCCCACTGGTCTGAGAGGCCATACCCTGTCGGCACTCCCACCAGGCCCAGCCGAGCTCCCCACAGCTGGGCCATGGGATTGAGCCAGCCCAGCCTTAGCCACCACCCCTCCTGAGTTCCTGCCCCACAGAACCACAAAGAAAATATAATGGTTGTCTAAAGCATTGAGGTTATGGGAGACTTGTCCTGAAACAGTGGCACAAGCTAGAATCAAGATGCTGGGAGAAATACCAACAACCTCAGATATGCAGATGATACCACTCTAATGGCAGAAAGTAAAGAGGACCTAAAGAGCCTCTTGATGAAGAGAGTGAGAGAGGAGAGTGAAAAAGCTGACTTAAAACTCAGCATTAAAAAAACTAAGATCATGGCATTTGGTCCCATCACTTCATGGCAAATAGATGGGGAAAAAGTGGAAACAGTGGCATTGTATTTTCTTGGACTTCAAAATCACTATGAACATGACTACAGCCATGAAATTAAAAGACACTTGCTCCTTGGAAGGAAAGCTATGACAAACCTAGACAGTGTATTAAAAAGCAGAGACATCCCTTTGCTGACAAATGTCTGTATAATCAAAGCTATGATTTTTCCAGTAGTCATGTACGGCTGTGAGAGTTGGACTATAAAGAAAGCTGAGCACTGAAGAATTGATGCTTTTGAATTGTGGTGCTGGAGAAGACTCTTGAGAGTCCCTTGGACTGCAAAGAGATCAAACCAGTCCATCCTAAAGGAAATCAACCCTGAATATTCATCGGAAGGACTGATGCTTAAGCTGAATCTCCAGTACTTTGGCCACCTGATGCGAAGAGTTGACTCATTGGAAAAGACTCTGATGCTGGGAAAGACAGGGCAGGAGGAGAAGGAGGGGACAGAGAATGAGATGCTTGAATGGCATCACTGACTCAGTGGACGTGAGTTAGAGCAAGCTCCAGGAGTTGGTGATGGACAGGGAAGCCTGGCCTTCTGCAGTCCATGGTGTTGCAAAGAGTCAGACATAGCTTAGTGACTGAACAACAACAAAGTATTAAATTTATGGGAAGACTGGTCCTGAAACAGCAGTAACTGCAGCATGAAGGTTTGGTAAATAGTAGCGTAACTGTGACAGTGGTCATACTCTCAGGGCACATGAACCTTCATGGATCTGATCCCAGCTATGTGTTGGATGCAGGTAAGTGAAATCGCTCCGTTGTGTCTGACTCTTTGTGACCCCATGGGCTGTAGCTCACCAGGCTCCTCAGTCCATGGAATTCTCTAGGCAGGACTACTAGAGTAGATTTCCATTTCCTTCTCCAGAGAATCTTCCCAATTCTGGGATCGAACCTGGGTCTCCTGAATTGCAGGCAGATTCTTTACCATCTGAGGCAGAGGGGAGGCCTGCATGTAGGTAAACCATTAGTAAACAAGAAAGGTTTGCCTAGTTATAATCAGTACTCTTAAAATTCACTATCCCACTTGGTCTTTTTTCATTTAATGTTTTATTTTTAAGTGTTACATATGAATGCATATGTGCTGAGTTGCTTCAGTTGTGTCCATCTCTTTGTGACTCCATAGACTACAGCCTGCCAGGCCCTTCTGTCCATGGGATTTCCCAGGCAAGAATACTGGAGTGGGTTGCCATCTCCTCCTCCAGGGGATCTTCCCAACCCAGGGATTGAACCTAGGTCTTCTGCATAGGCAGGTGTATTCTTTAGCACTGCACCACCTGGGAAACCCAATGTTATGTATATGTATTATATATTACACATTATATGCATTAAATGTATGGCAAACAGTATACATTTTAAAAAGTTTTACTGAAGTATAGTTGATTTACATTGTTTTGTTAATTTCTACTATACTGCAAAGTGACTTAGTTCTACATATATATATTCTTTTTCATATTATTTTCCACTATGACTTATCCCAGGATATTAACTATATTAGTAATAGTTTCCTGTGCTATACAGTAGGACTTTGTTGCTTATCCATCCTACATGTAATAGTTTGCCTCTGCCAATCCTGAACTTCCCCTCTCCCCACTCCTCCCTCGCCCTTGAGAACTGCAAGTCTGTCCTCTATGTCTGTGGGTCTGTTTCTGTTTTGTAGGTATGTTGACTTGTGTTGTATTTTGGATTCCACATGTACGTGATACCGTATAATATTTTTCTTCCTCTGTCTGACTTACTTCACTCAGTATGACGATCTCTAGGTCCATCCATGTTGCTGCATATGGCATTATTTCCTTCTTTTTATGGCTGAGTAATATTCCATTGTGTGTGTGTATATCTCTCTCTCTCAATCTTCTTTATCTATTCATCTGTTGATTCACAATTTCCATTCTTAATTGATGCCTGCTCTCCCCTGCTGGGGTCTGAAGCCTTTTTTGTTTCTTTGCTTTGAGCTGGAATAAACTGTGCCGTTGTCTCTATGTTGTACTCCAGCACTGGTGTACTCTACCAGGAAACTTACCCAGCTCTGCTCAGACCATAATACAAACACTTTCTGAAACTTTGGTGTCTGTGCCCAGCATCTCCTTCCCTCTTCTTTGAGGCATTCTCCTTGCCTGATTCACCATTTCTCCACTTCCAGCAGGTCAGCTGATCCCTTGACCTCAGTGAGTCAAGGATGGTTCAGACCCTCAGATCGAGATGTGAGGAGACATTGTCGGGGCTTCTGGGAGAGAGAGTGCTCTTCACTGGATTTGGGATGTGCAGACATGAGGCCTGGAGCTGCCTGAGGCATCCTGCGGCCACGAGGCTGATGAACCTGTCCAGGAAGCAGATGTGAAGGTTGGAGAGAAATGGGCCCCAAGGACATCTTCCCGCTGAGCTGGACCTGAAGTTGGGCCATGCCTGGACTTCCAGTTCTGCAAGCATTTCTTCTCTTCTTATGACTGCAAGCTTGAGTTGGATTTTCTGCTGTGAAAACTCTGAGTGACCACATCTGCAGCATTTTGAGATTTTTGAAACAGCAGAGGGACTTTGCTCTGTCAGAGGCAGAATTCAGTCTCCAGGCAGTTCATCCAGTGACTGGCCCCAGGACCTGGGAGGCTGGGCTGGAAGGGTTAGGGATGTCCTGCTTCAAGAACAGAAGGCCAGGGGGAATGAAAGTGGCCCTCAGATGTTCAGACATCATGGGGGACAGGAAAGCCGTTTGTTCTTCATGGTTCCAGGTTGTTTCAGAACTGGAACCCACGTGTGCCATGTGAACCAAGACTGCGTTCAGCCAGTTGGAAAGAAAGAAGGATTGTTTCGCTCTTTGAGCCGCTCAGCAGTGGAATCAGCTGATGCTGTGTTCAACGTAAGAGTTTAAAATAGCAACGGAAGCTGGATGCTGTCATAACTACTTTGCATGAAAGACCAGGCCACATGATTTCTGTGTTTCTTCCAGTTCTGAAATAACACTGTTTGGTGCCTCCTTAGGGCTTCCCACATGGCTTGGCTCGTAAAGAATCTGCCTCACAATGCAGGAGACATAGGTTCATTCCCTGGATCGGGAAGATTCCCTGAAGGAGGACATGACAACCTGCTCTAGTATTCTTGCCTGGGAATCCCATGAACAGAGGAGCCTGACAGGGTACAATCCATGGGGTCGCAAAGAGTCGGACATGACTGAGCAACAAGAATAGCTATTAGAAGACATACTTATTATGTGACCCTTGGGCAAAATGTGAGGCCTGTCAGACTCATTTTCCTTGTCCGAAAAGTGAAGATAGCAATACGTTGCCAGCTGACTTTTGTGAACCTCATATTATATAAGAAATGCTTTGAGAACCAAAGTGCCCCACAATGTAAAGAACTGTTGTAACCGCCTACGTGGTGAACTCCAGTTTAAAGAATGTGAACAACGCCTTAAAGTTCTTTGTATGTTTTGACCTATGGGTGGTTTAAAAAAAAAGAACAGAAAAGAAAAAAGTGATGCTAATTCAAGTAAATAGGATTCAGCTTGCCCAGTTAACCTAATTCTCTTGTCGCTCCACTTGCAAATTGAGGTAAATTTCATCCCTTATATTGGTGGAACTTGGAAGTTTTTCAGTGACCACTGTGAAATAGAGCCACATGTCTCATTTCAGTGAAGTATTAGTATTTAGTCACTCAATCATGTCAGACTTTTTGTGACACCCCCCCCCCCCCCCAAGGACTGCAGCCCACCAGGCTCCTCTGTCCATAGGATTTCCCAGGCAAGAGTACAGGAGTGGGTTGCCATTCTCTCCTCCAGGGGATCTTCCCGACCTAGGGATCCAACCTAGGTCTCCTGCTTTGGCAGACAGATTCTTTACTGTCTGAGCCACCAGGTAAACCCCATTTTAGAGAATTAGAGTTAAATAGTGATCCAGGATGGGTCATTCTGCTTTGTATCAAGCCTCATAGTGTCTATCTTTTCCCATCTCTGCTGCCCAGGGAGGGGCAAGTCTTTGCTTTCACCAAACCTCCACCACTCCCGTCCTCCTCACTCAGCGTTTGATGCCTGGAAACACCGAGGCTACTGGGGGATTCCTGTGTGGAGGTGCCAGCCTTCGGGTCAGGCAGGGAGGCTGGCATTTGACCTGCATAGTGGAGCCGGAGGCCCATGTGGCCTACAGAGCAAATCCCAGGCCACTTGGGTCTCAGTGGAAACCAGCTGTCTCTGCCCCTTTCAGCCAGCCTGCTGGAGCAGCCCATCCAGTGGTGGTTTGCGTTCTGGCTCCTCCTGGAGACGATGAACTGAGCGCCATGTGGGCCGCCGGCAAGAAGCTCTTCTCCAGACACCGCTGTTTTGTCTTCTGCCCTATCTGAACCAGAGCAGGCCACTGGGTCCTCCCTCAGGCCAGAGCCCCCTCTTAATGTTAGGAGTCTTTTGTTTGGAAGCCCCCTGGTTCTGGAGCTCTGTGTGTAGTGGCTGAGGTCTCAAGTGGGTCTTTGGGAAGGAGAAAACGCAGATTTACGGGTGTTTTTAAGACTCTCACCAGAGTTGCTAACCAAGTGGAGCGTGAGCAAAGTTAATTCTGTGTTCTGGAAAAAGAAAAATGAAGATGAGACAAAACATGTGTCTGGTTGCAGAAATCATCTCTGAATGTGAGCTGTACTGGTTGCCTTTAGTGAAGGAAGCAAAATGAGCAAGTAATTTGGCTCACTTGTGTGTATTTTTTTCCTCTGTTTGGTTTGCAAAGGGAGTTTCCGTGAACTTTAATATGAGGAACGTGTGAATCTCTAGGAAAAACTTTATTGAGACTCTGCAAAAGGCAACCTGTGGAAACACTTCCTACCACAGGAGAGGTGGAGCTGGAGATGCGATAAGAGACCCAGTTCCTTATGGCAGCACTTGAGTTGCCTCAGGCTTTCCTGTTTTATCTCATTTGTTCTAAGTCCAAAGGACCAGCACTGCCTATAAAACCAGCTGCAGATTACTGGCTTCCACAGTGTCCACAAACACTCACATTTCTTTTCCTTAATTCTTACTAACAAAGTAGGAGATGCACTGGTTAAATAGTGAAATAGGGCAAGACCTTTACTATGAAAGGGCTTCCCTAGTGGCTCAGTGGTAAAGAATCCACCTGCAGTGCAGGAGACACAGGAGATGTGGGTTTGATCCCTGGGTCAGGAAGATCCCCTGGAGGAAGAAATGGCAACCCACTCCAGTATTCTTGCCCGAGAAATCCCAAAGACAGAGGATCCTCTCGGGCTACAACCCATTGGGATCACAAAGAATTGGACACAACTCAGTGTCTGAACAACACCAACAACAGGGAACTTTAGATCCTGCATGCTGCAACTAGATACAACTAGAGCCAGATAAATAAAAATCCTTCCCACCCTGCCTAGCCCCACCCCCTTCCTTTAAAATCCTGGCAGTCACTGATCTTTTCAATGTCTCCATAGTTTTGTTTTTTTCCAGAGTGTCATATGTTAGTGGTTGGAATCACACAGAATGTCCTTTTCAAATTGGCCTCGTTCACTTAATCATACACATTTAAGGTTCTTCTGTGTCTTTTCGTGGCTTGACAGCTCATTTCTTTTTAGCGCTGATTAATGTTCCACTGGCTGATATACCACAGTTTAGCCATTCACCCACTGAAGGACATCTTGGTTGCTTCCAATTTTAGCATCTGTGACTAAAGCTGCTATCAGTATCCACTTACAGGTTTTTTTTTGTGTGGACGTAAGTTTTCAGCTCATTTGGGGAAATACCAAGAAGTACAATTGCTGAATCCCCTTCATGGATCACAGCCTTGTTGTGTTGAAGGGGCTTGTGTAACTCAATGAAACTGTGAGCCATGCCGTGCAGGGCCACCCAAGATGGGCAGGTCATAGTGAAGAATTCTGACAAAACGTGGTCGTCTGAAGAAGGAAATGGCAACCCACTCCAGTATTCTTGCCTGGAGAACCCCATGGATGGTAAGAAAAGGCAATAAGATATTACGTCAGAAGATGAGCCCCTTAGGTCAACAGCAAAAACAACAACATCAAAGAAACCACTCATCTGTCTTCAAAAGTGGCTGTACGATTTTGTGTTCCCACCAGTAGAAGTATGACTTCCTATTGCTCCACATCCACACCAGCATTTGGTGTTGTCAGTGTTTCGGGCTTTAGCAACTCTTAGAGGTGTGCAGTGGTATGTCCTTGTTTCAATTTGCAATTCCCTGATGATGTATGAGCATCTCTTCACCTGCTTATTTGCCATCTGTTTATCTTCCTTGGTGAGGTTTCTGTTTAGATATTTTGCCCATTAATTAGGTTGTTCATTTTCTGGTTGTTGAGTTCTTTGTGTGTTTTGGCTAACAGTCCTTTATCAGATACGTCTTTTGCATATTTTTTTCCTCCTAGTCTGCAGCTTGTCTAATCATTCTATTGACATTGCTGTGTTTTAGTTTTTCACATGTAGACATTTTGTTGACCCTCGCTCTGATAGGTGAGAATTTAACTCATAACTTTTTGCCTCCTCCCAGTGTCATATCACTGTTTTTAATTCCTTTCTTGGTTACCTCTTTTATTTTAATAATGTAGTTCATCTTTTTTTCTTGCTTTACCAATTATATTTAGTCTCTTTGACTCTCCATTTATGAGATGAGGTTGGAAATTGTTGTCACAACCCTTTCTGCCAGCACCTGGTCGTCTACCTCTCAATTTCTTCTGTCGGTACTTTAATTTTTTTTTTTTTTTTTGCTAACAAGGATGATAGTATTCAAATGTTCTATAAAACAGTCTTTCCTACTTTGGTATAGGTAAATTTAAGTAGTACTAATGTTATTATGACTACAAAGATAGGCTTCTGAGAAAGATTGAGGATAAAAGAAGAGGTGGCAAGAGGATGAGATTATTGGATAGCATCATTGATTCAATGGACATGAACTTGGGCAAACTCCAGGAGATAGTGAGGGACAGGGAGGCCTGGCGTGCTGCAGTCTATGGGGTCGCAAAGAGCTGGACATGACTTAGGGCCTGAACAACAGCAAGATAGGCTTCCCTGCAGAGTACAGTCATGTGCCATGATTTTGTTACCTTTATGCAGTTTCTTGTTTTTGTGAGGTTTCTGTTTTTTCACTATTTTTATTATATCCTCTTTTTTTTTCCACTCTTCTTCCAGTAAGGTGTTCTATTAAAGAAACCTCCCTTCTTAAACACTTTATCCTCAACCCAGCATGGACTTGTTCTACAGACTTGCTCCATGGACACCATCCGAGACTTCCCTTGACTGCTTTCCTCTGATAAGGCCAGGCTTCCTGGATGACTCACCCTCTTCTGTTTGGTTTGCTTCATTGTTTTTCTGGAGCACATCCTCGAATAACTTCCTCAGAAAAGGTGTTGGCAGTTTTAATTTTCTGAGTCTGTGCATGTTTTAACATGTGTTTTCTACCTCTCCAGTTGATTTGTAGTTAGGTTGGGTGTAGAAATCTAGGCTAAAAATCATTTTCCCACAGAACTCTGTAGGCATTTGCTTTGTTGCCTTCTAGAATTCAGTATTGCTAATACTGGGTTGGCCAAAAAGTTCATTACAGAAAACCTGAACAAACTCTTTGGCCAACCCAATACATGATGATGGCCAGGCTCATTCTCAGTTCACACCCCTTCCCCAAACTTTTACACATTCTTGGTGTTCTGAAACTTTAAAAATATTTATCTATCTCCTTGTGGATCTTTTTGTTTGTTTTGCCTGACATAAATTCTATAGACACCTTCCGCAAATTTGGGGAATTGTGTTGCATCAGCTCTTTGATTATTTCCTCTGCTCTGTTTCCACTCATCTGTAGTTCTGGAATTTCTATTAATTGATTATTTGATTGCCTGGTTTGGCCCTCTATGTTTATCTTTTCGATTTTCATCTTGTTTCCATTTCGTTGTACACACTGAGATAATTTCCTTGATTTTGCATTGTACTCCTTACATTGAATCTTTCAATTTGACAAACATATTTAAACTTTCTGAGAGCTAGAGCTTTCTCTATTACTTTTTCATAGCACCCTGGCCTTGTTTTAGCAGATGTGTGTAACCTTGAAATTTCAATGGTGAGACCTGCCCTGAGCACCCTGTGGCCATTAGCCTTCTTTCTCATCAGCCCCTCCATGTACTCCGGGGCCTTTACACATTGTTCACACTTTCCCAGCTTTTCTTTCTCCCTTTTATCTAGTTTGAGATATTTTTGTGATAATTCAGTTATGCTTATCAAGTGACCAGTTTGATGTTCAGATGTTGTCGGAGGAGAGATCCATATAAGAGAGTTGACGTGAGAGTCATCAGAATACAGGTGGTATTTAAGCTCATGGGATTGAGTAGAAGCACCAGGAAAATACTTATAATAAGAGAAGGGGAATGGCCCAGGACCTGGATCTGAAGAATTCCATTGTGCAGAGTGGGGGGTGGGGCCACCTGGGGTGGCTGCTGAGGTCAGAGAGAACTAGGTCGGTATGACATCAGAGACCCATGTCAAAAAGGACATTATTGTTCCAGCCCTGCTGAGAGGATTGGAAACACCCACTGTATTGGATGTTGCAGTGGAAGCCACTGATAAGCTCAGCAGTGTTTGATTGAGTAATGGGAGTGGGCAGAGGAGGGATGAGGGGGAAGAAATGCAGGCAACCTGGAAGTGCATTGCGGGGCTGGATTCTCCTGGGACGGGTAGGGACAGATCAGAGACTAGCTGAAGGAAGCTATGGACTCAGATATTCTTTTTTTTAAATTCTTTAAAAATTTTTTTTCTTTTATTAGAGTCTAGTTGATTTACAATGTTAGTTTCAGGTGTAAGCAAAGTGATTCAATTATATGTATAAATATATCTTTTCTTTTTCAGATTCTTTTCCATTATAGGTTATTATTAATACAAGATAGTGACTACAGTTCCTTGTGCTATACAGTAGGTCCTTGCTACTTATGTATTTTATATATAGTGGTATGTTTCTGTTAAGCTCCTAATTTATCCTTCTGCCCCCCTCCCCTGCTTCCCCCTGGTAACTATAAGTTTGTTTTCTATGTCTGTGAGTCTATTTCTGTTTTGTAAATAAATTCATTTGTAACTTTTTTAGATTCCACATGTAAGTGATGTTACATGATATTTGTCTTTTTCTGTTTGACTGACTTCACTCAGTATGACAATCTCTAGGTCCATCCATGTTGCTTGTTGTTGCTCAGTTGCTAAGTCATGTTTGACTCTTTGTGACCCCATAGATTGCAGCACATCACGCTTCCCTGTCCTTCACTGTCTCCCAGAATTTGCTCAGATTCATGTCTATTGAGTCAGATCTTATCTTCTGCTGCCCTCTGCTCCTTTTGCCTTCAGTCTTTCCCATGTTGCTACAAATGGCATTATTTTGTTCTTTTTTGTGGCTGAGTTATTCCATTGTGTATATACACATGGGGCTTCCCAGATATCTCAGTTGGTAAAGAATCCATCCACCTGCAATGCAGGAGCCCCCGGTTAGATTCCTTCCTGGGTCGGGAAGATCCACTGGAGAAGGGATAGGCTACCCACTCCAGTTTTCTTGGGTTTCCCTTGTGGCTCAGCTGGTAAAGAATCCACCTGCAATGCAGGAGACCTGGGTTTGATCCCTGGGTTAGGAAGATCCCCTGGAGAAGGGAACGGCTACCCACTCCAGTGTTCTGGCCTGGAGAATTCCATGGACTGTATAGTCCATGGGGTCGCAAAGAGTCGGACACGCTGAGTGACTTGCACTCTCCCTTTCGTATACGCTTTTCTTTATCCTGTCATCTGTTGATGGACATTTAGGTTGTTTCCATGTCTTGGCTGTTGTGAATAGTGCTGCAGTGAATACTTGGTGCATGTATCTTTTAATTGAAGAGAATTGAGTGTGTTTAAATGCCGGTTAGAAGGATCCAGTGGGAAGGGAATGACATTTCCACAAGTCAGAGGTGTATTGGGGACCCTGGGGATACTGGCAAGAGCTCAGTGAGGGTTGTGGGGAACAGAAAGGCCCAAATGATGAGTATGGTCAGCTGTGGTTAGCAATTATGCGTGACCCTGAAACCACAGGAAGAAGTTTGACAGGAAATACGTACAGAGTCTGGAATAGAAAATGAGAGTTACTTAAGGGATATGGATCCAGAACATCTCACAGGTGGGGGAGGCTGGAACCAGGAAGACCTGTGAGAATGTTTCAGAAATTTCAGTGGAACGTTCCAAGGACCTGGACTAGAATCAGACTGAAAGGAAAGGAAAAACATGGAGACCCTCTCAAAGCTAGTTAATACGTCTGTGTGACTGCCTGGCTCGTTACAAAAAGAAAGGGGGAAGGAGGCTTTAAATATGTTCTTCTCTGATGGGGGAAACTGAAAGATGTCTGGTGCCATTGTCAGAATATTTTGTGACTGCAGAGAGCAAAGATTCTCAAAAGTTAGCCACCAGCCAAGAGCGGAGACAGATGAGGAGTCTGGGGAGATTAGATTTGACAGTAAAGAAGTTATTGGAATTTTCCAAGAAAAAGGTTACGAAAGGACTTCCCTGGTGGCTAAGACTCTGTGCTCCCAGTGCAGGGTGCCTGGGGTCCATCCGTGGTCAGGGAGCTAAGATCCTACATGCCGCAACTAAAACTTGGTGCAGCCAAGTAAATAAAAATAAATATTTTTTAAAAGTGTATTATCTTATTTTTTTAAAAAGGTTATAAAGGGTTATCATACAGAATAACCGGTAGTTTTAGATTTTTAGAGACAGAATGAGCGAGTCTGCTTGTGTTAGGAGGTGGCATGCGATCTTGTGAATTGTGTGTCTCTGCAGAGCAGGACTTGAATCCTTGGTGAATAAATGAAAGGTTAATAGTTTACTTCAGAATGCCACCCTTTCCCCCTACCCCACACACGTTACACCGAGCAGTCCCAGGAACAGATTCTTTGGGTAAGATGAGGAAATCAGAGAGACTGAAAATGTTTTATCTTCAGCTGATGAGAACCACTGCTTAAAACCTTATCAATAATTTAAATGACTGCACTGTTTTTTATTTTAAACATGCTTTTTGTTCTATGGAAAGATTTTTTCCCACCCCATTTTCTTTATGTGTATTGTTATGATAGGGTTTTTCCCTCTTTTTTTAAAAAAGTTTTATTGGAGTATAGTTGCTTTCCAGTGTTGTGTCAGTTTCTGGTGTATAGCAAACTGAATCAGCCGTTCGTATACATATATCCTGTCTTTTTTAGATTTCCTTTGCACTTAGGTCACCACAGAGTAGTTCCCTGTGTTCCCTCTTTACTTTATGGCATAAATATAACATATAAAAGGATCAGGAGAACTACTCACTGTCGACCAGCTCAGCACTCCCTGTCTTCCGCGTCTTCTTCCCTCCTTGTGCGTCTATGTGTGTGTCTGTGACACACACTTTGATGCACCTGTGATCAGCCGCAAGATAATACAGTTTCTCCTCTGGTGTTGTGAAATGTGACATGTCAAACGTGGTTTAAAAATATTATTGTATTAGGCAGAGCTTGCTTTTATTTTAACTTCTTGTAGCTGGACAGCCATCCTTGGCACCAATAAGCAGTGATCAGAAGAGGAAGGACGTAAGGGTGCCCACCATGCCAGGCCCCACCCATCAGCCTAGGCTCCAGCCACCCCAGCTGTCTCCCTGCTCAGCTCTCCTGTGCTGGGGAACCTGCCAAGGCTGAATGGCTCTGAGCTGACGCCTCTGAACTCAGTTCTTGAAGGAGACTGGGAGGAAGAACCCTTCTGGTTTATGATGTGGTAAGCTAGGGGACTGCCCCCCCACCCTGCCAGTGGCCATGATGGGGTGTCTTGATGCAGATGGGTGAGTAATAGCGCTTTAGTTTGGTCCAGTGATGAATTTTAGCAGCACTCTCAACTTATGCTCAGCTAATGATAGCTTCTGAAAAGATGTGTCCAGAGATGGGAAGACCCTTTTAAAGAAGATAAGGAGGCAATTACCCTGATCATCAAGTGATGATGAAGCAGCGAGAACCAAAAAAAGATGTTGTGAAAGTACAGCTGGGTTGTGCGCTTTGTAATCTACAACTGGATGTAGTTCATAAGTGGAGTTGGGTTTGATGTAACAAATTCCTAGTAGTTTAGATAAGGCATAAGTAACACCCAAGCTGCAGACAGACTGAGATTGTCAGCAAGAGGAAGGAGTGAAGCTGTCGCTGCTACAATGGCAGAGGTGGTCTGCTGCTGTCCACATCATTCTTCCCAATCAACAAACAGCTGAAAGTAGCCTTACTTTAGTGGTGTTGTCAGGAATGCAGATGCCCATGACAGTCCATCCTGGATATTCAGTGTTGCATGTCCTCACTATCATTAGGTTGAAACTTTAGTTACCCCCAGTTTTCATTCCGGTCCTTGCCAAGGTTACTTCACTCCAGAAGACTGGTGTGACGAAAAGGTTTATTGCTTAGTGATTTCAGTCTTCACTTTACAAGGATATTTAAACACATCTTTTCTTCACTGAGCATTTATTGTAGTATACTGGAGGCACCGGGACACAGCCATGCATCACACATGTGTTACCATGCTCTTAGCTTTCCAGTAACTTAATTTGGAAAGGTTAACTTAAAAACCTGAGTCTTATTCTATGTGACTATGACAGCTTATCCTTCATCATGTCAATGTTTTAGAGGCATCCGGCCGTCAGACACTCAGCAGTGTCCCCTGCCTGCTTCCACATCACCCCCTCGGATTCCGGGGCACTGGGAGACACAGTTACTCATGACTTAGTGGCTGTCTTGGCAGTGGGTTCAGAGCTGTTTCACCACAGTGGTTCTTGCTTCTGCCTTGGCTGGCTGGGGCCTCTGCCAGGCTGTGGATGTGTCCCTGCCCCCCACCCTCCCTACACAGCAAAGGCCTCCGGTCCACGGTCCATTATTGTGTAAGTTGCTGCAGCCAGCCTTGATTCATCAAACCTCTTTGAGTTTGTAAGACATCCAGATTTTTCATTTTATACTTTAATCTCCGAGGTGGGTTTCGTTTCTGGAGCATTAAGGAGATCCACATTAAGTTTTCACCCCTAGATTTTTTTTTTTTTTTTTACATTGTCCATAGTAAACAGCATAAGTGAAAATTTAAAATGTAGTGTAGGTGAAGGTTAAAAAATAACTGTGGTAGTATAGATGAAAATAAATTCCTTACATTTTCTATTGTAAGTTCTAAATTCTGTATCATTTCCACATTACGTAAATCTGTTTGGCATTGAAAACTGTACAGCAGATGAATGTGCTGGGCCCTCATCGTGTTGGTTCTTGTTTCTTTGTGAATACAAATGAGCACAGTATTCCCACTTACATTAAAAACAATAGGTCATTGAATCAGATCAGCCTGTGCCTAGTACAATATTATTTGGGTCTTCTGATTTCTTCATGGAATTTGTTCAGTCAGAACGCAAATGATAGATTTTTTGAGTGTTTAAGAATTCACAGCGTCTAATTCATTTCAATGTATGACAAAAACCACTGCAATGATGTAAAGTAATTAGCCTCCAACCAATAAAAATAAATGGAAAAAAAAAAAAAGAATTCACAGCGATCCTGTATTTTGCTTACTTGCCAGAACTGTCAATTCAGTTGTATTATGTTTCAAGTTAAAGAAAACCTAGTTTAAGGTGACTTATGAAAGGTGACTGTTGGCTTGTGTGGTTGGAGGGCCAGCCACAGGGTGACTGACCCACAGCTCCACAGCACCACTAAGAGCTTGGTTCCTTCTTTCTTCTCTGCGTCCTCACCTTCCTCCTGCGATGATGGTTGCCAGCCGTTCCCAGACCAGTGTGTTTAGACGCTCACACAGGAACCTCTCCTGGTGTCTCGTTGACCTTGACCGTGGGGCTCGTGTGTGCTTTGAGCAAGCAGCCGTTGCTGGGGACAGGGTGATGCTGAGTAGCTCAGCATGGTGTCAGCTCTGCTGAAACACAAGGCTGGGGGCAGGGGTGCAGAAGCTCCAGTTGGAGCTGGGTAGGCACCGCGGGGAGGATGTGATGGAGGAAGAGTGGCAGCCATGCTGCCCACGTGCCCTGAGAGCTGAAGTTAACTGGGTTTCCTTCATAAAAGTGCTCGCTTTGTTTCACTGGTTTCTTCTCTCTTCAGGGGCCATGACAGCCACCAAGAGGACAGGCATTCCTGCCCCTCGAGAACTCGCTGTCAGTGTCTCGAGAGACAGAACTGTGCCACGTGGTCCCTCCAACTCAAGGAAAGCGACGACCAGCCCCACCTCTTCCGGCGCACCCACCCCCACCAAGCACGTGCGGGCTGCTCCCCCAAGACCGCGGCTGGAGCATGAAGGTGCAGAGAAGGCCATGCTTGAGTCCCAGGTCCGGGAGCTCTTGGCAGAAGCCAAAGAGAAAGACAGTGAGATCAACAGACTCCGAAGTGAACTCAAAAAATGGATGGAGAAACGAACTCAGGACAGTGAAGACAGGGATGCTTTGGACCCCAGTGTGGACAGAGCATCGGTCTTGCCGGGTGACTCAGAACCTTTGATCCGAGCCCTTGAGGAGAAGAACAAGAGCTTCCAGAAAGAGCTTGCAGAGCTCGAGGTAGAAAATCGGGCCTTGAAGGAGAAACTGACTTATTTTGAGCACTCCCCGGATTCAGAAGGGGGAGCAAGTCACACTGGGGACAGCAGCTGCCCGACGTCCATAACTCAGGAGTCCAGCTTCGGGAGCCCGACGGGGAATGAGGCGTTGGGTGAAATTGACACGTACAGAAAAAACCTGCATGAGGGTGCCCTGCGGACATCAGGCTCTTCCAGCAGTGACGTCACCAAGGCCTCCTTGTCCCCAGATGCCTCTGACTTCGAACACATCCCCGCAGACACCCTAGGGCCCCTGTCCCCCGCTGGGAGCCTTGTCAAGAGCTCCAAGTGCTCGGCAGCCAGCAGCTCCCCGAACACAGCGAGCGAGCTGTCCTTGGCATCCCTGGCAGAGAAGATCCACAGGATGGAGGAGAACCAACACAGCACGGCCGAGGAGCTGCAGGCCACACTGCAGGAGCTGTCTGACCAGCAGCAGATGGTGCAGGAGCTGACGGCTGAAAATGAGAAGCTGGTGGACGAGAAGACGCTCCTGGAAACGTCCTTTCATCAGCACCGGGAGAGGGCGGAGCAGCTGAGCCAGGAGAATGAGAAGCTGATGACCCTCCTGCAGGAGCGTGTAAAGGGCGAGGAGCCTGGCGCCCAGGAAGGCAAGATCCTGGAGCTGGAGCAAAAGTGCACAGAGATCCTGGAGCAGGGCCGCTTCGAGCGCGAGAAGCTGCTGAGCATCCAGCAGCAGCTGACGTGCCGCCTGCGCGCAGTCGAGGAGGAGCACCGTGGCGCCCTGGAACTGGTCCGGCACCTGCAGGAGGAGAACGGGGAACTGACTACCCGCCTGGAGCTGGAGCGGCACAGCAGTGGCCCCACAGCTGAGACGCCAGCAGCGTGTCAGCTTCCCATGGAAGGGCTCCAGGTAGAGAACGGGTCTCTGCAGGCCTCCCTGGAGAACGAGGAGCAGAAAACTGGAGGGGACAGCCCCCTGGGGCCCACGGCTGAGGGCTGCAACGTCCAGGAAATGCTGACCATGGCTCGAGCCGAGAAGGACCAGCTGGAGCAGTCCTGCTCGGAGCTCAG
Organism: Odocoileus virginianus; assembly: GCF_023699985.2. Lineage (NCBI taxonomy): Eukaryota > Metazoa > Chordata > Mammalia > Artiodactyla > Cervidae > Odocoileus > Odocoileus virginianus. The sequence continues at coordinate 31,978,782 of NC_069690.1, read as the reverse complement.
GCAGGAGCTGCTGAAGGCACATGGGGAGGTGAAGCGCGTTTCAAGCCTGCTGGCCAAGGTAAGGAGCTTTCTCTCTGCTGGGGTTTGCTCATCCTCATCTACTTGGCCCTCCTCAGCCTGAGAGACACAGGGCACAGAGGACCAGGTACTCAATTACGTTCACAATCCAGCTGTCTACCCTGAAGGTCTGTCAGAGTCTGCACAGACCGGGCATGCAGCAACGAGACACCCCAATTTCTCGCTACAGTAGTAGAATATGTCATGGGGATACAGTGAGTCTGATGATGCAGGAATAAAGAACATCACAGAGGCCAGTCTGGAGTCCAGTCCCCAGGGGAGCACCTAGAATAATGTGGGTAAGGGAGGGTAGTGCAGGAGGACTTCCTAGAAGAGGTGGCAGTAAGCCAAGTGTTGAAGAGTGAGTGATAGACATCCAGTTTCCTGGTTACCATGCTTTGGGCACTTAGGAACAGAAAACTAAAATCACCCCAAGTTTCCCCACCAAGTAATACAATTATATAACCACTATTTTGGCATTTTCTTCCAGATGTACCAATGTATGTGTGTATGTTTTTATCTCACAAGTTAAAAAATCATTCTATACATACTAACTTTTTAAAAATCTGATATTTTGTGAGCACATTCTCATTGTTCACTATTCTTTGAAACATGATTTTGAAGGCCAGATAGTATGCTGTTCTAGAAATATTTCCTAAGTACTTTACTGCTCACCTATTGTTGAACATTCATGTTTTTTTCCCAGTCTTTTGATAATGTAAGTCATTTTTTATCTCTCTCTGATTATTTCCTTAGGAAAAATTCCTAGACATTGACTCACTATGTCAAGACCGTTTTAAAGACTTTGCATGCCTTTGGCCAGATTGGCTGCCAGCAGTAAGACACAGGTGTAATCCCACCAATGGCGTGGGGTGTTCTGGACCCCTTGCTGACATTTGGTACCTAGCTGTTGGGTCATTCAGATCTGGTCTCCATTTCCTCTTTTCCCCTCCCCGTTTCCACTCAGAAAGATCTTCCCCAACCCAAGATCAAATAAATGATCACTGTTTTTGCTTTTTAAAAATAATGCTTTAATCAGCCTGAACTTTGTTCTCTGGTAAAGATTGCTGATGATTGTATAATATTCTGCCCACCCTCAGAGCAGTGCTGGAAAGGTATAGACAGGTGGCTTCCAGTTTCCCAATTCCTCTGAGCTCTGGGTCTGATTTTGGAGTCCCTTGCTAAGAGGGACTGAAAACATCCTCCCACCTCATATCAGGGGCTGTCACTCTCTTGATACAAATTATGCCCTGAACTCCCAGAGGGTTTGTCTCTCCTCCTTCATCTGCCTTAAGAATGGTCCATTGCAACCTGATTCTCTGGTCGTTAATGGATGTCTTACAGGCTTTTTTCTTCCTATCATTTCTTCATCTTCATCTGGGTTAGAATATCTTCAGGTTTCCAGCTTCTCTGACCTCCACCTTGTAACTTTGCTGGCAACTGACTGTGTGATTGTAGAACCTGACTGTGCACAGCTTCGTGGGGCCAGGGTGGGGGGGTGGGGTCTTGTTTCCACAGAATCCTCAAGCCTTAGCCTCCCGCCACCGCACACATGCCTTCATTAGCTGGCCAGCAGTGTGGAGTTGGATCACATCTTTGTTTTTCCAGATTATAATGTAGTCTAGGTCTACTTGTCAAGATTCCAGTCATTTGGGACCTTGATTTCAAGCTGGAGAATTTTTGTAAGTCTTGGAACCTAGAAGTTTAAAAAAAAAGAAAAACACTGATTTTTCCCTTCCCCTGAGGTTGACAACGTGTAGAAATTCAGTTCCTCCTGCAAAACTGGGGCGTTTCCTCCAGTGTAGTAAGGGGGTTGTAAAGAAGCACTTGCCTGAATGGCCAAGGAAAATGAGAGGTGACACGATCATTATGTGACCAGCGTTGTCACATAAGACAAAATGATTAGGGCAGCAACTGGCCACAAATGGTCAGTTTGTGAGAGAAGATGTGGCAGATCAATGGCCCCGTCACCATGACTGAGGACAGGACCCTACAGGGATGGAGAGACCTGGACCCTGGCTGAAATGGCAGGTGGTCCATGAGCATGACCAGCTGGTGCTTTGGACAGTGAGAACAAACCCCGGAGTTGGGGCCCCAGTCATCGGATGTGCTCTCTGCTCCATAACCTGGAGTCTGGTGTTCGAGGCTGGTGGTGGGGTCCAGGTGGTGTAATGTCACCACTCCAGGCTGGCAGTTCTGAGACCCTCTCTGCCTTCCTGCTGTAGGTGCAGACAGCGATCATGGTGTTTTCAGCATCTGGTCCCTACAGTCATCACAGTCCTGTGGGAGAACCTTCCCTGGCCCCCCCCCGCCCCGTTACACCTGGGCAGGACTGGGTCACACCCAGTGATCTGGTGACCCCACTCAGGTCACCTTCCCTGAGTGCAGGATCACAGCCTGATACCTGAACAAGTTAGGGGGTCTTAGTAAGAAGAGAAGGGGGCGTGACCTCTGGGCAGATGAGAGCACCACTGGCCATAGCCAGCAGGACTACGCCTGGTCGGTCACGTCCCCACCCCATCTGCTTTCCCTTCCAGCCCCTTCCCTGCCCTCTGCCCCACTTTCCCCCCGCAGGTCCTGTCTGAAGCTTTAGGTCTCAACTTTGGTGTTCCTTTTTCAGAGGCGCTGACCCTCAGCTCCAGGAGGACTGTGGGCTTATGGACCCAGGAGGCCACATCCTGGATGGGCTGGGACTTCTTGGCTAGCCCAGTGCCTTGGTGGTACTGATTTGGGCCTGAGCTCCAGTCTCTTTCTTAAACTTGACCGCAGGACTGGTCTCTGGAGCCTCTGGCTGCCCCAGCATTTGTCTCCTGGTTGAGACCTTGGAAAGCACCTCAGGGAGCATCACAGCTCTGCCCTGAAGGTGTCTCAGAGGGCCTCAGTGAGATACAGATGTTTTCCCTCCTCCTTGAGTTTTCCATCCCCATCTTTCTTTTTCCATAACAAAATTGTAAACTGAACTAGCATATTCCCTCCCCTTTGGCATAGTAGCACTGTAAAAAAGATAGTGCAGATGGAAGCTGGCATGAATGAATCATGGCTCCATCAGAACAGGGGCAAGGATTCAGCAGAAGGGAATAACCAAGTTAGATGTAAAACAGACATAACGAGACTTCCCTGGTGGTCCACTGGATGAGAATCTGTCTTCCACTGTAGGGGACACAGGTTTGATCCCTGATCCAGGAAGAACCCACATGCCTCGGAGCAGCTGAGCCCGAACTCTAGGGCCTGAAAGTCACGACTGCTGAAGCCCATGTACCCTAGAGCCCATGCTCTGCAACGAAAGAAGCCACTGCAATGAGAAGCCCACACACAACTAGAGAGCAGCCCCCGCTTGCTGCAACTAATGCCTGAGCAAAGCACCGAAGACCTAGCACAGCCAAAAAATAATTTTTTTTTTTTAAAATATCCGCTGTCCAGTGCAGGGGATACGGGTTCAATACCTGATTGGGGAACTAAGGTCCCACATACTGCAGGGCAACTAAGTTCACATGCTGCAACTAGAGAGAGCCCCTGTGCAAGCGAAGACCCAGCACAGCCAAAATTTTTAAAATAAAATATTAAACACACACAGCAAGATAATGCACACTCATTCATGGTACAGTTACTTAAGCCCTCACACTATGTACAGTCTTAACATGTGACAAATACCTATGAAAAGAAGCGAAAAGCAAAGGAGAAAAGGAAAGATATACCCATCTGAATGCTGAGTTCCAAAGAATAGCAAGGAGAGATAAGAAAACCTTCCTCAGTGATCAGTGCAGAGAAATAGAAGAAAACAATAGAATGGGGAAGACTAGAGATCTTTTCAAGAATATTAGATACACCAAGGGAACATTTCATGCAAAGATGGGATCAATAAAGGACAGAAATGGTATGGACCTAACAGAAGCAGAAGATATTAAGAAGTGGCAAGAAAACACAGAAGAACTGTACAAAAAAGATCTTCATGACCCAGATAATCACGATGGTGTGATCACTCACCTCGAGCCAGACATCCTGGAATGTGAAGTCAAATGGGCCTTAGAAAGCATCACTACGAACAAAGCTAGTGGAGGTGATGGAATTTCAGTTGAGCTATTTCAAATCCTAAAAGATGATGCTGTAAAAGTGCTGTGCTCAATATGCCAGCAAATTTGGAAAACTCAGCAGTGGCCACAGGACTGGAAAAGATCAGTTTTCATTCCAATCCCTAAGGCAGTGCCAAAGAATGCTCAAACTACTTCACAGTTGCACTCATCTCACATGCTAGTAAAGTAATGCTCAAAATTCTCCAAGCCAGGCTTCAATAATATGTGGACCATGAACTTCCAGATGTTCAAACTGGTTTTAGAAAAGGCAGAGGAACCAGAGATCAAATTGCCAACATCCACTGGATCATAAAAAAGCAAGAGAGTTCCAGAAAAACATCTGTTTCTGCTTTGTTGAATATGCCAAAGCCTTTGACTGTGGATCACAATAAATTGTGAGAAATTCTGAAAGAGATGGGAATACCAGACCACATGACCTGCCTCTTGCCTCTGTATGCAGATCAGGAAGCAGCAGTTAGAACCGGACATGGAACAACAGACTGGTTCCAAGTAGGAAAAGGAGTACGTCAAGGCTGTATATTGTCACCCTGCTTATTTAACTTATATGCAGAGTACGTCATGAGAAACCCTGGGCTGGAAGAAGCACAAGCTGAAATCAAGATTGCTGGGAGAAATATCAGTAACCTCAGATATGCAGATGACACCACCCTTATGGCAGAAAGAGAAGAAGAACTAAAGAGCCTCTTGATGAAAGTGAAAGAGGAGAGTGAAAAAGTTGAGTTAAAGCTCAACATTCAGAAAACTAAGATCATTGCATCCCGCCCCATCACTTTGTGGCAAATAGATGGGGAAATAATGGAAACAGTGGCAGAGTTTATTTTGGGGGCTCTAAAATCACTGCAGATGGTGACTGCAGCCATGAAACTAAAAGATTCTCACTCCTTGGCAGGAAAGTTATGACCAACCTAGACAGCATATTAAAAAGCAGAGACCAAAAAAAAAAAAAAAAAGCAGAGACATTACTTTGTCAACAAAGGTCTGTCTAGTCAAAGCTATCATTTCTCCAGTATTCATGTATGGTTGTGAGAGTTGGACTATAAAGAAAGCTAAGCACTGAAGAATTGATTATTTTGAACTGTGGTGTTGGAGAAGACTCTTGAGAGTCTTGGGTAAACTTCAGGTGTTGGTGAGGATCAGGGAGGCCTGGCATGTTGTGGTTCTTGGGGTCGCAAAGAGCCGGACACAACTGAGCAACTGAACTGAACACGTGACTTTTTCCATGTGTTAAGCATCTGGTAAATGCTTGTTGAGTAAACTGAATGAAGGAATGTATGTCAGAGAAACTTGCAATGAATTAGGAGAGAAAGGCTGCTAAAATTATATCAATCAATATGTTAAAGAAAAGTTTATCATGTTTTTATAACAGCTACTGTTCTGGTGCTTTATATGTGCCAGATACTCTTGGTGCCTTTAGGTCATTTAATCTCACTTAATTGTCATAATTTTAGGGTACAGATACTGTTTTTATCTAGGTTTTTTTTTTTTTTTTCTGTTGACCCATCTCAGGGTTTGTTGAGGAAACTGAGGCAGGGAATGGTTAAGTTACTAGGCTTAGTTCATTAACTAATGAAGGCCAGGGGCTGACCCCAGAACTCTTCTTGGTTGGTTGGTTGTTTTTGAAGAGGCAGATTTTGTTGGACTTACTTTTCATCACCCTGTTTGCAGGGTTTTTTTGTTTTGGGTTTTTTATTTTTTGCTGTACTATGCAGTGTGCAGGAATCTTAGTTCCCTGACTGGTGATCTAACCTGTGCTCCCTGTGATGGAAGCACAGAGTCTTAACCACTGGACCACTAGGGAACTCCCAGAATGGTTATTCTTCATCCCTGATTTATGCTGCTTCCTGGTTACACTAAAATAAAGAAGAGAGAGACAACCATCTAAAGCAGACACATGGGCTCTAATACACAGCATTCTTACAGCCAGGGCCTTTAGGTTTGATAGAAAGCAACCTGCCAAGTCTCGATGAACTAGGAAAGATGTTCTTGCTTGTCTAGAGAGTAAAGAAATTTGCAGCGAAAACCCGTGTCATCAAGACACATCCTCTTGTTTGATTTAGAACCTGAATCTTGAGGGGAGTCTGGGTTCACCAGGTGTGTTGGTGGGGCAGGACAGCAGGAATGTCATGGAAAGACAATTGCAAGTTCTCACCCATCAAAGAAGTGACCGGTGGTTTGCAGTTTCTGGAGTGCACGGCAGCTGCTTACAGTCAGGCTGGAGGAGACCCCATCAAGGGCTTTGAATTGTACCCTCAATCCAGTGGGAGCCTCTGGAGAATTTTTTCAATACCAGCCTTGTTGACATATAATTCATTTAAAGTGTACCGGTAAGTGGTTTTTAGTATATCCACAGAGTTGTGCAGCCATCACCACAATCAGTTTTAGAACATCTTGTACCCAGAAGAAAGGGCTTTCCAGGTGGCTCGGTGGTAAAGAAAACACCTGCCAATGCAGGAGACTCAGGTTTGATCCCTGATTCAGCAAGATGCCCTGGAGAAGGAAATGGCAACCCACCCCAGTATTCTTGCCTGGAAGATTCCATGGACAGAGGAGTCTGACAGGCTACAGTCCATGCAGGGTCTGTTTTCCTGGGGACAGGCGAATGACGATACCATTCCTCAGATTCAGTGTCTGACCAGCCAGAGGAAAGGCAGTGACCTTGTTGAGATCCCAGCCCCTGTCAGCTCAGGCCAGCCCTGCAGGACAGTCCCTCCCAAGTGGTCTCTGCTGCCACCTGCCTTTAGTGCTTGTCTGAGCATCGGGACCGGCTTAAAGCACCCCCTCTCTGGGGAGGACTGGGACTCCCAGGAATCATTTGACAGATTTGTGATGCAGTTCTGCATGCCCCATTTCTAGAGAAAGTTGACTTTTGAAGAGAAGATGTGCTTTATATGTGTGAGAGTGAGTTCTGTCTTTAAAGGGAAGCCTTGGAAACCACGTTGTTGCGTGTCAGTTCTGTTCTTGAACCAGAGAAGCTGGACCCGGTGACCTGGCCTAGGGAATGAGGAGCCAGGGGTGCAGGGTTCAGCCGGCACCCAGTAGTCGTCAGGGGCAGGTGCTGGGCTGAGCTGCTGGCCAAGCTGCTCTTTTCTAATGATCTAATTTCTCTCTCCATTAGTTACTTTGTGAGATGAGTCTAAAAATACCTCCCCAGCCCCTACTGGAAGCCTGATAAAGCTACGTGTTTCGTTTTGTTTTGTTTTTTAATAAAAGAGCTTTCCAGAGTACATTGCTAAACTTGAGAGAATATTCCAAAATCAAGAAGGAAGAACATTGTCTGTAAGTGGACCCACATGCACTGGTCTGTATGTTTACCCACTCAGCTGTGCACGGCACTGAGCACAGGCCCTTCCGTACCTACGCCTTTGCTCACTACCCTGACATAAAGGATGTAACGGAGGCCAGAGCTCCTGAGAGGCCGGCAGCCTGAGCTGCACGCGGAGACCCTAGGGTCCTCAGTCATTCCTCACCTGCTCACATCATCCCGTTTTAGTCCCAGTCAAGCAAAGGACATGTTTCTAGACCCCAGGGGAGTGGCCCTTAACATGGGAGTCTGTGAGGTGGAGCCTGGTTGCTCTGCAGAAAGCCAGAATCTTCAGGAGGCAAGGCCCACAGGTGCCTCCTGTGGCTGCTTGTTAAAGGCTGTCAGACGCCAGCCTTCCAGGAGCTAAAATGCAGTGGCTTTTTCTCCTTAAGGTTTGTCTATCTTCTGTTTATTGAAGTAGCTATCCTAGGACATAAGACTTTTGGTCTATTCCATATGTTGTAATTTTCTTGAACTTAACATACTTGGAGACAGAAGGCAGTTAGGAAAGAATAGCTACCGTTGCATGCTTGCCTGCACCAGGCATGGTGATAAACTCTTTAAGTGCACTGTTCCATTTAATTGTTCAGATGGATGCAGGGTCTGGTAGAGCTGACATTTACACACTGCAGTCTGGTCCAAGCCCGTGGCCCCACCCCCGAGTGCGGCTCCTGCCCCCCGCCCCCAACAGGCACCTACACCCTTTCCCCTCTCCCACACAAGCACTCTCTTGTTTCCTCCCCACACAGACGCACTCTTTTCCTCCCTCAGTCCCTTCTTTCCTTATCCTTGATCAGTTCAGTTCAGTTCAGTTGCTCAGTCGTGTCCAACTCTTTGCAACCCCATGGACCGCAGCACGCCAGGCCTTCCTGTCCATTACCAACTCCTGGAGTCCACCCAAACCCATGTCCATCGAGTTGGTGATGCCATCCAACCATCTCATTCTCTGTCGTCCCCTTCTCCTCCTGCCCTCAATCTTTCCCAGCATCAGGGTCTTTTCAAATGAGTCAACTCTTCGCATCAGGTGGCCAAAGTATTGGAGTTTCAACTTCAACATCAGTCCTTCCAATGAACACCAGGACTGATCTCCTTTAGGGTGGACTGGTTGGATCTCCTCACAGTCCGAGGGACTCTCAGCCTTCTCCAACACCACAGTTCAAAAGCATTAATTCTTCGGCTCTCAGCTTTGTTATCCTTGATCAAAACCTCCCAATTGACAAACTGCACAGATTTGCTGGTGGCTCAGTGGGAAAGAATCAGCCTGGCAGTGAAGGAGACGAAGGATCAGTCCTTGGCCCAGGAAGATCCCATATGCCTCAGGGCAACTAAGCCCATTCACCACAATTACTGATCCTGTGTTGCAGAACCCCGCAACTACTGAGCCCACATTGCCACAGCTATTGAAGCCCCCTCACCCCAGAGCTCGTGCTCTGTGATGGGAGAAAAGCCACTGCAACAAGAAGCCCTCACACCGCAACCGGAGAGTAGCCCCTGCTTGCCGCAACTAGAGAAAAGCCTGCACAGCAGCGAAGACCCAGCACAGCCAAAGATGAAATGGTTAATAAAATTGTAAAAAATAAAATAAGAATGTTATGCCCAGAATAGATACTTTAATAAAATGCAGTACTGTCCTCAAATACCCACAGATTCTGCACATGAAAAGCAGTTGGGAAAAAAATTGTATTTGGAGACTTCCCCTTCCAAATCTGGGAAGAAACCACCTAGGTGTCAAGCTTACATCATCTGCTAAATGTACAGCTAATTAATAACAAAGGACTGTAGAACCAGGATACAGCTTAAAATAGTAAAAGTGATTAGTGTATTCAGGCAGTAGGATATTATGCAGTATTTAAAGTAATGACCTAGGGAATTCCCTGGCAGTCCAGTTCTTAGCACTCACCGCTTTCACTGCCAGGGGCCTAGGTTCAATTCCTAGTTGAGAAACTAAGAGCCCACAAACATCATGGTGCATTAAAAAAAATAATAATAAAGCTTTTCTTTTTTAAAAAAAGTACTGACTAGAACAGTGTGTATCATGAATATATCTCAAAAACATAGTTGAAAGCAAGTTACAGAAGTGTAATCATCATAGTATGTACAGGACACAGAATAATAATACAGGACGAGAGCATCTTACATAGGATACAATGTAGTATATCATACAGTGCCCTGCAGAAGCCTAAGACAGTGTGATATCATTTGTGTAAACGTCTCAGAGCATCCAGAACAACACTGTGTATTGTCATGGGCACATCCACACACAGTAAATGTGGGAAACTCTTCAAGGAACAACCACATGCCGATTTCTAGACACTCCCTAGTGTGGGAAGGAAGATTGAGGCTTTAACAAATCTTGTTAGGGTAAAAGAAGATTTAGCAAACATGGCAAAAATTAACAGTTGGTTTGCTCGTTTTGGCACATGGTTATCTCATCCCAATTGGTGCTTTTCTGTGTGTTGAGAACGTTACTGATTAAACTTGAACAGGTGAAGTGAGTGTGCTGTGCACGTGTCTGTGTCTGGTGTGTGCACATTTCTCCTGTTGCTGTCCTGTTGGTGTTCCTCTAAAGAAACACTAGCCCCAGGTAGAAGTTTGGGGCATGTCGCGGGGTTAGCCTTCTGGCTTCCCAGCAGAGGGCGCTGCTCCATTGTGGCTGTGAGGTGAATTGGCCACTGTCCTGGGACAGCTCCAAGGAAGGGACAGGGAAGGGGTACTTAAGCAGATGCAGCTTTCTTTAGGGGCTTCTCAGGTGGCGCTAGTGGTAAAGAACCTTCCTGCCAGTGCAGGAGACATAAGAGACTCAGGTTCAATCCCTGGATCGGGAAGATCTCCTGGAGAAGGAAATGGCAACCCACTCCAGTACTCTTGCCTGGGAAATCCCATGGACAGAATTAGCTTGTTGGGCTACAGTCCATGGGGTCACAAAAGAGTTGTACTCGTCTTAGCGACTGAACAACAACAACAGCAAGGTTTCTTTGACGCTGCAGGAAGGGGCCCAGAATCCATCCATTCGGCCACTGACATCCATCACGCTTCTCTGCCTTGGCTGTTTTTGAGGCCCAGAACACAGAGATGGTGCCGGGCACACACGTGCCTAGGGCTTCCTTTGCTGTTGCATCAGTGGGCCCAGTGTGGACATGGGGGGAGCTCTTTCCTGTTCAGGTGACCATGGCACCTTGCTTCCTTCTAGGTGGAAAAGGATTACTCTTACCTAAAGGAGATCTGCGATCACCAGGCAGAGCAACTGAGCAGAACCAGCCTGAAGCTACAAGAGAAAGCATCAGAGAGTGACGCAGAGATCAAAGACATGAAGGAGACCATATTCGAGCTGGAGGACCAGGTGGAGCAGCATCGCGCTGTCAAGTTGCACAACAACCAGCTCATCAGTGAGCTGGAAAGTAAGTAGACCCAAGTCCCGTGTGGGCATGGGTCAGGACGGAGGTGGGGACACTGGTTGCCAGGTCTTCCTTTTGAGCGTGCTATTGTCTCCCAGGAAGAAAGGCCAGTAGAAGAGAGAGAATCATCAGCCTCCTGAACTGAGCCACAGAACAGCTGATGAAGAAGAAAAGCTGTTGGTCGTGGGTGGAGTGTGTGGGGCATTAGGAACACACTGCAGGTACCAACAGGTGTTACCATTGGTATCTGCCAGGTAGAAGGGTGGGGGCCGGGGGTTGGCCTCAAGGGAAAACAGCCCCAGCATGGGTCCCCTAGACAGTAGGATCAGCTGACTTTGAGACATCGCCCATGTGTTCCTGAAGAGGCGCTTGTGTGTGGCTTATTTAGGAACCGGTTGCTAGCTCTGAGTAGGGAGGGATGTAGGTAAACACTGCCTGCTTTGTGCAAATAAGCCATATCAAATGATCCCATCTAATGTGTTTTCCTTTAGTAACAAAAGACTTAATGTGCAAGCTTTTAGCAGCACCTGCCTTGCTGAACATAGCACAGTTGGTGGCCTGAAACGTTCCCCAGTGGGTGCAGTCCCTCTATCCTATTCCTGGAACTCTTACTGGTGGTGAATCTACCTGCTTGCCAAAACTTTCTTGTAAACCCCACCCCCCTGCCCAAGCAACATGGTGCTGCCATAGCTGCTGGCACCCTGCAGACAGGGAAAAAATCTGAGTCTCCCAGGGGCCTCACCAGCTGGGGTGGGACAAGGTGACCCCGCCTTCCTGTTTCAGCTTGGACCATCCACAGGTGTCTTTCACAGTTGACTCAGTGCCATGTGTTTTGCATTTTTGTGCTTGGATGTTGGTGATGCCTCTGTTTAAAATGGGCCCCAAGGGATTTCCCTGGTGGTCCAGTGGTTAAGAATCCACCTGCTAAGGCAGGGGACATGGGTTTGAGTTCCGGTTGGGGAAGATCCCACATGCCATGGAGCAACTAAGTCTGTGCACCACAACCACTGAGTCTGTGCTGTAGAGCCCGTGCACCCCCACAACAAGAGACGCCACTGCAGTGAGAAGCCTTCGCTTCACAACAAATTAAAATGGCCCCAAGTGTAGTTCTGAAATCCCATCCGCTGTCTCTGGTACAGGAGAGCCGGGACACATCACGTGCAGGAAATCCAAGCCATTGGGGAGCTTCATGCCAATCAGAAATGAAGTGCCTTCATGTGGACCAAAACTCTATAGAGACCAGGAGGGGACCTTCCCAGTCTGGCCCCGAGCCGCTTGGGAAAGTGCTGATTGGAGCAGATGGGAAAGTAGTGACATTGGTAGATTCATGAGATTTAAAAAAGAACCAAGACATTTGAACAGTGTGGTTGTGAACCCAAATCAAAGACAAGTGTGGTCCGATTCCCAGGAAGGTGTGAAGCCCTCTCATACAGCACTGGTACCCACAGGAGGAAGTTCCAGCCCGGCAGATGAGGCAGTTGAGTGCCCTAGGCTGCAGAAGTGTCTTTCAGATGCCTGCCAAGTGTTACATGGGAGAAAGATGCTGTGGGTGAGCAGGTTCCAGAACTCATTGGACGGGCTTTTTTCCACAAAGATATCGACCAGTGAGCCAGTTTAATGCGAACAGCATTAAACTTTGATGAAAACATTGGGATCAGTCTCAAGGGAGCATAACCCATCTTTGCTCTGGGAGCTGATCCTGTGTGCCTGGCAGCTGTCTGTACCTGCCTGGACCATAGACACCCCCAGACCCTGTCTCCCTGGGAGACCGGATTCCATTGGTCAGGGTCTGGAGCTTGAACATCTGTGCTCCTGAAAAGTTTCCCTGGGTGATTCAGAGTTTTAGCTGCGAGTCAGTTCCAGACTCTGGAAGCTGGTCTAACACAGTAGTAATAACCATCCATTCCTGCTGTTACTCAGAACCCCTCCCTCTGGGAGGCTGAAGAGGGAGGGAATGCATGTACACTTGTGTCTGATTCCCATTGTTGTACGGTGGAAACCAACACAGCATTGTAAAGCAGCTATCCTCTAGTTAAAAATAAATTTAAAGAAAAGCCGTTCTTCCACATCACAGCAGCGAAGGATGTTCAGGTCTCCATGCTGCTTCCAGGCAGCCAGCGTGTGAGTGTGAGTGACTGTTGGCTCTCTTCCTGTAGCACTGTGAGTTTGTGCAGCCTGTCTCTGAGGCTGAACCCTAACCTCACATCACTTACGTTCCCACTCATCCTGTTTCTCTTGGAGGAACCCTCTGCCTCTGGCTCCCGTGCTCTGGGCGCTGAGCTGGGAAGCCCGGCCACAGGGGCAGGTCTTGGAGCCCGTGGCAGGACCTGAGGTTGCCTAGCTCCTGAGCTCAGCTCCCCAGAGTCTCAAGACACTTCTGACTCCAATCTGCCTATTCCTTTCCAGGCAGCGTGATGAAGCTGGAGGAACAGAAATCAGATCTGGAGAGGCAGCTGAAGACTCTGACGAAGCAGATAAAGGTAAGACATGGTCAGAGCCAGAGCATCATTCTACCCGAAATATCCCCATTAACTGAGGTGTGGACACCTTTGAGACACACCCTGACGACTCTCTGGCCCTGCTTTGTGTAGTAAACTTGCAGGGCCTGGAACCACAGTGTGGCCAGGAGGGAGGTTCAGGTGGCCTCAATTTCAGGGCTGGGACTCCCGCACCTGCAGGTGCAGCCTCCCTGCGCCTTTTCCCGGCACCAAGATCCCAAAGCCCATCTTTCCTACAGATACCCCTGGGCCCTGCAACTGTGGCTGGGGGGTCAGTCTGATGCAGGCACCAACTTGGCTCTTCCAGGACGAGACGGAAGAGTGGCGGCGCTTCCAGGCTGACCTACAGACGGCGGTAGTGGTGGCCAACGACATCAAGGTTGAGGCCCAGCAGGAGCTGCGTGCTGTCAAGCGGAGGCTGCTGGAAGAGGAAGAGAAGAACGCCCGGCTGCAGAAGGCGCTGGGTGATGCACAGGCCCGCGGCAGGTGGGTCCCGGCCACTCTCCCCACCCAGGATACGGGGATGTCTCTGCCCTCACTGAGCCCTCACCTTCCTTCCAGGTCCCTCTGCTGCTCTGTGCCCACCCATGACCAGGTTATAACTAGCTCTGTGGCCAGGTTATAACGAATCCCCTGGCGAGGTCATAACTAACCCATGGCCAGTGAATAACTAACCCCATGGCCAAGTTATAACAAGCTCCATGGTAGGAACAATCCACCTAGCACCATGACTGCCGTTCCTGGTGATGAGGAAGCTGGTTACCATGAGGACAGAGCTCCAGCCAAGTCCTCTCTGGGGTCTGGAGGAGAGGCTGCTCTTCCATCTCAGTGTTGATTCAGCACCCCATGTGGGTCATCCTCACTCAGTGGGAGAGGCTGACCCGCTACTCAGGCTGACTGATGGATGCAGATCCCACCCACTGTCCTGGTGCAGGGTGTGTCCTTTCTTAGCAGCTCCTGTATGCTCCCTGCAGAAGAGCATGAGGTAACTCACTTTATTTCAAAGGGTCAGCATGGAGAATACACATCGGACCAATACGAGATTCCCTTCTTTTGGGGGGATGGCCAGGGGGAAGACATCAGAGGCCACGTTTTCCCAACAAGCCCGTCCTCTAACAGCGACCTTTCAGAGGAAGCTGTTCCCAAAGTGAGCTCAGAGTTGCTTATTGTTTAAAGTTTAAATGGTTTCTGGGCAAGATTGTCACAGTATTTTAGGCTTCAGCTCATGCATTGCTGTCTTTCCCCTGTCAGGAATAGATGTCCTTAACATTGATGTTCTTGGTTATTAGAAATTATTTTGAATTTTCAGATGTCTCTCAATATAAAACACAGTAGAATTTAAAAACCCTTAGTAGGTTCTGGATACAGATTTGTACAGCTTGCACTTTATAACTGTTTTCCAGGGTTGCTGGAGGCTGGATTCCCAGCCTCTGGGTCTGATGTAGTGTCATGAATTTCATGGCAGTGGAAGGGGTAGATTTCTGCCCAGAATTCTGTTTTGATTCTCTTAACAAGCTTGCTTCGGTCAATCTCGTGGCCCTTTGTTTATGAAAATTAAGATCATGATTGTGTAGTGAAACCTATACTTTCTGGCCACCAAAGCACATGAATTTTCAGTTCAGGGAGCAGCCAAGTAGGAAAGCAGATTTTGTGGTGTTCCCTGTTGAAATGACTGTGGGTTGTTCTGGTTTGCTGTGGTGTCTGCTTTTGTTTGCTTGTCCACGTGTCTTGCTTTTCTATTTTGTGTCTTTGGAGGAAGAACCACATCATAACTTGCATTGCTTCATATATACGTCATCTCACAGATAAACAGTGAAAGACAAGCCCTGAGTGTAAGATGTGGCCCTCAATAAGTTATTGTATAGATTCTAAGAAACAGGTCAGATTATATATACAAGCGTGATGTCACAGGATGCCTACATGTAGCTTGACCACTTAGGGCCCCCCCATTTGCACACCTAACATTTTCAAACTTAGGGGCACTTTTTTTAAACACAGTACATTTCTCTTTTGATTTTCCAGTGATTTGCAAACCTACCTTCCAAATAGAGCAGTTTAATCCTTTATCACACAATATTACAAAATTTGAGAACTGACACATTACTGAACCTGTGCCATCAGTGGGTTTCTTGGCCGTCATTGCCTCAGGCCACCCTCCAGACACTTGCCAGAGTGGTTTCTTACCTGGCTCTGGCTGCCCTGACCAGCCGCCTCTTCTAAGTGTTGGCCTTGGAGAAGTTACTTGCCAGCAGCACCGCCTCTCCCTGAACATACCACCTGAGCCAGACCTGGAACCAGCTCCCACCCTCTGAGGTCCTGGATCAGTATAATGCTTCCATCTTGGCTGCCTGGGTTCTTAACTTTGACAGTCACCTAACAAGAACTCAGAAGTCATTCTTGGCTCAGCCACAGCCAAAGAACATGCAGAAAATTCTGATGAGGTCCTCCAAGTATTAGTACAACAAGAGAGGGTAAGAGCGTCGTAGGAGAAGCACCTCCATCGTGACTCCAGGTAGACCGATTCGCCTTCTCATCAGCTGGCTGTCAAGAGAACACAGGCCAGCAGGCGGGTGGGCGGTGGGCCTGGGTGTGCAGACGAGTTAGCATTTGTTCCCAAGAACTCAGTACCTAAAACAGTGGAACGTTACTTAGCATCCTTTTTTTAGATGACTGTAAAACTTAGCTCATTAGCTATCTTCAGCCCTGTGATATTTTCAGAGGTATTTTTATTTTGGAGTCAGAATAATCGATGTTAAGATACATGGCACAGTTAGGCTCTGATCTCACTTTTGCAGGTTTTCTTCCCAGACCAGTCGCCTTCATCTCTTACATGAGGAGGTAAGAGTAGGTTGGGTTTTAAGACCGCCCACCCCCAGGCTCCACTGTTTTCTGAGACGAGTTGATGGGCTGACCTTTCTCTGATGGGGAGTCGTGGACTTGCATGCCCACTGAACCATCTTCCTGACAGAAGCCTGGGGTCTCCCTTACATATGCCACCTCCACGCGAGGTTGTGGACCTCATCTTTCTCTTCCAGGAATCTGAACAAACCTGTGTAGTTTTTGTGGACCTGAAAGTGGGAGTTTTGCCAGACACATAAATTATTGGATGAAAGGATCATGAATAACTTTTTCAACTCTGGCTGTTTCTTGTTTTGAACCATTAAGGGAAATACAATGAGATTAAAACTTTCATCAAAATTGAAACAACAGATATTCTTCCTGAAAAATTGAGTCCTTGGGCCTGGCAGTTTCAGAGAACAAACATGCAACTCAACTTACTGCCTCGATGGGCCACATGCAGCCTCTCTAACAAAAGACCCTGTCAGTGAGACATGCATGACGTGAGTGTCTCAGACCATAGCAGGGACAGACTTCTGTGTGTCTGCTCTTACCGTGAAACTGTTAAAACCATTGTTTGTAGGAGACTTACTCGATTTCTGCTGTAGTTATTGTGTGACACCAATGAGCAGCCACAGGAAACATCTTAAAGAGCTAAGCACGTTGAATGTCTGTGCATAATTAGCTGTGCCAGCTTCCAAACTAGGACATTTCAGGTGCACGATGTGTCAGCCTGTGTTGCTGATTCTTGCATTGCCACCCCTGCAGCCAGCAGCATGTGGCCTGTCACTGCCAGCCTCCCTGGGGTCGGCTTTTAACTCTGTGTGTGCGCCTGCATTCTGACGTCAGTTGTGTGCCTCTGTGAGCCCTGTGTTGTTCTCACAGCTGTAACATGTCACACCGCTCACTGGGTGTCTGCGGCTGTCACTGGAAGGGAGGTGGGGTGTTGAAGGTGTAGCTTCATGGGTCCCTGGGATTGTCGACATGTCCAACCTCCTCCCCATCCCCCCCTTGGGGAAAGGCCAGTTCTCCAGGGGATTCCTGCGCACTTTCTGAGCAGACCTCACATGCGTACCTCCAGCTTTTGGGCTGCTGGCATTTTATTTGGCCTTTGGGGCAGAAACTAGTCCTCCAGTATCCTGGCAGGCATCACCCTTTGACTCACACAAACGTGCATTTTCGTAGCTTAGCTTCGCACGTGTGGCATCAGAGAAGCCGTCTGTACTGCTGCAGAGCTGTGTCTGCTGGCCTGCTGCCTGGCCCCGTCTACAGATTCACTTTGAAAAGTGGGCCAAGGACGTGTGCCTCCCCGAAGCCTCTTTAGCACTTGTGTGCCGTGCCAAGTCACTCTGTTGTGTCCGACTCTTTGTGACCCCAAGAACTATAGCTCACCAGGCTCTTCTCTCTGTCCATGGGGTTCTCCAGGCAACAATACTGGAGTGGGTTGACATTTCCTTCAGCACGTGTGTACACAGCATGTGTGTATCATAACAGAAGTCCTTTTTCTTTTTTACTCTTAACTGTAGAACATTAGAGGGACCCACAGGCCATTCTGTCAGTCACAGGGGCCTGATGTGATTGGTCTCCATCATCTCTGCCGACACCCTGTCTGTCAGCGAAGGTCTAGTGGGAGGAGCCTGTTCATGGCATTCTTTCTGTCTGAAGACCTCTTGACTTCTGCACGGGATGGGAAAAGTCAAAACCCAGGCGTGCTGATCCTGTTCTGGATCTGAGCTGTCCCCCCGGACACTGCCAGCTGTCAGTTCTGATGTGTAGACTGCGGTCGTGTTACGTGGAGTAACCCCTTTACCAGCCTGTGCCTCCTGTTTCTATCTTCCAGCTCCATGGTCTCTGTCAGCTAGCAGAGCAGGTGGAGGAGGAGAGGCCGCCCAGCCCTGCCGCGATGGGGAGCCACAGCCATTTCTGTGTGAGAGGGGGCATGTGTAGAGGAGGAATGCCCTTTTCATAAAGAACCAAACTGTCTCCTTAGAACAGCCATTGTCTTGAACAGTCGTTGCCAGCAAGTCTCTCTGCCTTTTTTTTTCTTTTGCATTTTGGAATCAACTCTGCACAAAGATGATCCTTCCCTCTTATTTTCTCCCTCTTTCTTCTCAGAAGATTCAGCAGTTTTTGAAGCACAAAATGAAGTTGTTCTGAAAACAAAAGACAAAAAAAACAAAATACGAGCCTGTCATGAAAACATTTTTTAAGAAGCAGCCAGAGTGCTGAGTGAGGTCCGTGGCTTTGCATGTGCAGAGAGAACACAAACCAGGCCACACGTTACTTTTTGGAGTTTATTTTTATGCTTCCTTTTGAATACGGTATCCGAGATAAGCTTGAAATTAGCACTAGTTTAGGTGAAATAGGAAGCTGTCCACGTGACGTCTCTGAAGAAGTTAGAAAGCCCTACTTCCCCCATGTCAAGCCTTAATTTCGCCTTTTCAGGCTGAGGTCTGACTTCCTCACCTAGTCCAAAACAAGCCACTGCCACATGTTGGGCTGACTTCCAAAATCTCTTTGGGGTTCTGTTAGATGTTTGCTTGATCATAAAGGCTGTGGCTGAATCAGACACTTCCGCGTGGTGACAGTGCTGACCAGAACTGCATTGAGAGCTCACGAGCGTTGGCAAAAGCCTCGTGAGTAAGCTCACCTTGGAAACTTTTAAAGACTTCTCCAGTCCAGAATTGTGTAACTCAGAGGGATCCAAGGTTCAAAGTGAGACTGTAAACTGTTGGAAGTGCATCCATTTGTGAAGATCTAAGTCCAGGTCAGTAGCCTCCTCCAGGCAGAGACCACTGCAGCCCTCGTGTGAGGAGTATCTGGACCATCAGCTACCGTATAGGAGACGAGACGAGATAGGACTTCCTGTCTGCTCTCCAGAGACTTAGGCAAGCTGGTCAACTCAGGAAGACATTGTGGGAGGTCAGGCCTGAGAGCCCAGAGTCACTAGAAGACTCAGCTTGAGAGGTCACTGTCCTCTCTGTAAGAATAGTTTCGATACCCGCTGGAATTGTTCTTGTGGGATAGGAATTTATATATCTGTAAGTTTACCTCAGACTGAAAGTCCTTACGATGATATAAAATTCACTTGCCTGGTATTTCAAATATAAAAAAGAAAAACACAACCTCAGCTTCAAATGCACAGCTGTCTCTGCCCCACATATTTTGATCTGTCTTTCTTGGGAGACTGTTGACTATTTTTATATGTAAGTGTTTATGAAGTGCTAAATAAATATGTAATTATTTAGAAGAGTCTGTTGCCTGATTTTTCACCCCTGGCAGGACCTCCAGGTCACTTTGTTCCCAGTTTTCTGGCATGTGTAGTTTCAGAACTTAAAAGCCACATCAGATGACTAGAACCAAGGCAGGAGCAAAGCTTCATTTTCAGTACACTTTGTAGACAGGAGGTTGACTTTTAAGTGCAAATGCTATTTTTTAATGATTTCATTATTAGAAATAAGAGGGCATGGAGCAAAGATACTAATTTTGCATGAATAAGTTTTTAATTAAAAATTTTTAAGTATCGGAAAATGCAGTACATGGGATTTGAGGTCCAGAGTTGTCTTGTTGAAGTCTAAAAACAGATGATTTGGTGATTGACTGTATTGGATTTCTTCTTAATTGTAAAGTATTATTTAGGTGAACTGATAATAAAATGGAAGTATTAAACCCCTCTGGTAGCATCCTGGAAGGCAGTCAGTGTCAGCAGTGTTCTCCGCCCATGGAACTGAAATCCCACATTGACATCATTCAGTTCATCCATTTTCAGAAAGACTTTGCTAATATGCCCTTGTTCCTTTTTCTCTTAAGTTGGTTCCCCTTGAAAATATTTTCCTAAAAAAAAAAAAGAAAATATTTTCCTGACCTTACGAGATTGCTAATAACACTCAGCCTTTCATTTTACATTGTCATCTTTTGTTTATTCTCTTGGTTTTATTGCATTCTCACGGCAGAGGCTTTTCAATGTCTGAGTCTGTTTCTTGTCCTTTGTTTACACATCTGTTCTCCCTCACATGCAGTGAGTCTCTTCATCTTACACCATGAGATCTGTCTGTGCGTCATGGCCTGTTTTTGCCCATCTCTTATTCCTGCTTCAGTGGATCCAAATGTGTCAGGACCTGTTCTCTGCCCAGGATCAGTGTCTGGATTTTACCATCATCTGTGCTCACCCTGCCCAACCATTCTTGAAATCTTCTTGTATCTTAAGCTAGAGGAGAGGCTCTTTAAGGTAAATCTCTGCTGAATGTCAGAGATACAGGTGCTGAAAGAAATGCAGCAGAAGAGGTGCCAGCGAGGAATTCACCAGTGTCCAGTTTTTTTTCTGTTTGGCGCAGGTGGTATGTGGGAGCCGGCTTTGGGGGTCTGTTTTGCTTGGTCATTATCCATTTTAGGCGTGTCCTGTGGCTTTTTGCTACTGTCCTTTGTGCCTCAGATCAACCACCCTGGCCTCCTCAGATGGTCATGTCTCAGTGTTCCTGACCTTTTGTGGGAGGAGTGCTCCGCATGTCCTCCAGGCACCGCTCCCAAGCTGGCCCTCCTTCCAGGACCAGGGCTGGGAAGGACTCGGTGGGCTGTTCTGCACCTTCACTCTCCTTGCAGAGGAATTAGGGTGAACTGGTAGTATTTTCTCTTCTTGCCCCACCCCTTCTCTGTGTAGCAGAAATTCTTCACAGTCTGAGGCCTGTGCATGCCGCTTCCAGTAGCTTCAGGGGCTAATGCAGGATTTTTATGAAATGTTCCTGTGGTTCTTAAATTGCCATGTTACTCTGGTCGTTTTTATTTGTCCTAGAAATGCTTATGTTGCAATTCAGAAGTGAAATTCAGAGGACACTTGACACCTGAGACAGAGTGCTTCCCAATTCCTATCTCATGTGAATCTGCAGACTTCTTTCAGAGTGTCTTGTGTATAACTGAAGGCACAGTTTGGGAAGAATACCTTACAGGTGGAGATATGGAAGAGCAAAGACCTGGAGGAAGGACAAAGAGGAACAGAGCTCCAGACATCCAGGCTTTGGTCCGGAAACCAGGCAGGGTGCGGGGAGTCTGTGCAGCACCAGGAGGGCCTGGGCTGGGCTCTGTTCAGTAGCTGAGAAAAGAGCCATCAGGAGCAGATCATCAATGTGCCCAGTTGGTCTTCTTTACAAACCTTGATCAGGTGATTGTGAAGACAGCAGTGATATAATGTGATGTTTCCCAAAAGTCATTAACATTTAAATATTTTAGAACTAATTGCACACAAGAACTCACATGTCCTTGGAGCAAAACTGACAACAACACCAAGCAGTGTCCTGTGTGATGACACAGAGCTGTAGAAAACCAACAGTGCTTTAAGATCCTGTTCCATAACCTAACAAGGAAAGTAGTGCATTAGGGAGGTTGCTCAGTCATCAGTCATGTCCGACTCTTTGTGACCCTGTGGACTGTAGCCCACCAGGCTCCTCTGTCCATGGGATTTCCCAGGCAAGAATACTTCCCAGGTGGCTCAGCAGTGAAGAATCTGCCTGCTTCTGTAGATTACAGAGTTCTTACTCTTCCTCTGAACAGAGGAGAGGTCATACTTTGTTTATTGCTGGACTTGTTGCTGGTTGATCCAAAACCATCTGATGACAGGCTGGTGTCCCTGCTTAGGATTAAAGTGCTGATGAGATCAA
Source organism: Odocoileus virginianus (assembly GCF_023699985.2). Classification (NCBI taxonomy): domain Eukaryota; kingdom Metazoa; phylum Chordata; class Mammalia; order Artiodactyla; family Cervidae; genus Odocoileus; species Odocoileus virginianus. The sequence continues at coordinate 31,956,951 of NC_069690.1, read as the reverse complement.
CAGCATTCTTAATGACTTGTGTTCTTTAGTTCTTCATTTCAGGCTTTGTTTTGTGGCTCCGAAGACACACTCACACATACACACACCCACATGCATGCACACATGTGCAAATGCACACACATAGCGGTTACATAATGGGGTGGGTCTTTAGTCTCATAGCATCTCTAATCTACTTAAACCCCTTGCAGGGTTTCCTCACCCTACTTCTTGCTGGCCCAGCCCAGCAGATGGAAGGTGTGGAGCGTTGCCCATCATACCTGCAGGCAGGCGAGGTGGGAGTGGTTCCAGCATCCTTGCTACTCTCTTAGGCTTTGAAACGAGTCCTGTATCATCTGATGCTGTGAATCACATAGAAGCTTAAGTAGTTGAAGGGAACACCTCAGCAGAATGTTGGATTCCCCGTTTTATTCTTATTAAATTATCAAGGAGTGAAATGAACATGGGCTTTTTAAAACGACCTTCCTTTGTCGTGTGCCCTAAATCTCCCCAGTCCCTGAGGAGGCAGATCATGTACCTGGATGGCTAAGAAGGTGCCCACTTTCTCACATTCCTAAGAATGCCCAGGACAGAAATGAGAGGTTTTCCTCTGCCTGTACCTAACCTGATTCCAGTCTTTTCTGCATATTCACCATCTGATTTTGTCCTATGTGACATAACAGGGAAAGTAACCCAAACCAACCCTATTCAATGTAAAAAAAAAAAAAAAAACCTACCAGTTTCTGAAACACTTGATGTTGTTCAGTTGCTCAGTCATATCCAACTGTGCAACCGCATGGACTGCAGCAATCCAGGCTTCCCTGTCCTTCACTATCTCCCAGAGCTTGCTCAATCTCATGTCCATTGAGTTGGTGATGCCATCCAACTGTCTTGTTCTCTGCCGCCCCCTTCTCCTCCTGCCCTCAATCTTTCCCAGCATCAGGGTCTTTTCCAGTGTGTCGGCTCTTCACATCAGGTGGTCAAAGTATTGGAGCTTCAGCACCAGTCCTTCCAATGAATATTCAGGACTGATTTCCTTTAGGACTGACTGGTTTGATCTCCTTGCAGTCCAAGGGACTCTCAAGAGTCTTCTCCAGCACCAGAATATGAAAGCATCAATTCTTCGGCACTCAGCCTTCTTTAATCTCACATCCATACATGACTCCCTGATACTAACTTCCCAGAAAAGTCATTTGTTACTGATTTTTTTTTTTTTTACCTCAAAAGAAGGTAAATACTAAAGTGTAGGGCAGTGTGATTTAAAGTGTGTTTTAAGTTCTGTTTTTCCAAAATTTATCCTCCTCATGTTGATAACAGAGCAACAGGAGAAAGCTTTGAGAATCAAAGACAAGTCAGTTCAACCACAGAAGCTTCCGAGTAGTCACATTTCTTCCAAAAAAGATCAGTAAATAAATATTTTAAACTTCCATTGACCTTATTAAAATATGCTGCCAGAGTATTCTGTTTGAGCTATTCTCATAAATTAGTCATCTTCTTGCAAAACAGCTGTAGCAATTTGATATAATAAAAAGAGCAGTGATTTAGAAATCAGAAGTTGGGCGATGTCTTGGCTCACTCACAGGAAGATTAAGTGACAAGCTAACGTCCCCTGGATGAGGAAGGTTGACCCAAATGGTCTGTTTTAAGAGGCTCTTCCATGAGTCTGGGGTCTTCCCTGGTAGCTCAGCGGTAAAGAGTTTGACTGCAATGCAGGAAACCTGGGTTCGATCCCTGGGTCAGGAAGATCCCCTGGAGGAGGAAATGGCAACCCACTCCAGGAGTCTTGGGTGGGAAATCCCATGGACAGGGGAGCCTGGTGGGCTACAGTCCATGGGGTCACAAAGAGTTGGACGCAACTGAGCGACTAAACAACAGTCTGAGTCTGTGCTCCAGCTTGGAGACCACAGGGAAGACTGACCGCAATTGTGCAGGAGAGCTCAGAAGAACCACTGCCTCACAGGGAGTTGTGGTATTGTTCTAGAGCACGGTTACCATTCCTGTTCCTAGGGGTGGGAGGGTTCACGTGTGAGTCAGGACTCTGATGTTCCTGAGAGATGGCAGCCTTGTGAGTTTAAGCAGAAGGGGCTTGCAGGATTGCTGGGGGCCCCTGTGGAGAAACAGACCCAGGCCTAGCCTCCAGTAACAACTCTGGAAGTTCCCACACACAGCTGGGTTTCTAGGTGAGTGGCTGCCTCTGCCCTGAATGGGAACTTGACACCAGGAAGCTGCCGGCCCGATCCGAAGCTGCCACCAGTTTCCAGCAGCAGGAGCACCTTGTCTCTGCTTCTTTCCATCTCAGCGTAGTGAATGCCCTGTGCCCTGCCTCTCCTCCCCAACTCAGGAGTCTACATCCGGCCCAGTCTTCCTGGCCAGTGGGGTCTAAGCCTTTATCTGAGATCCTCCCTGCAGGGGTTGGGCTCCTGAGGTGTCATCTTTCCAGCCTCTGTGTACCAGGTGGGGGTTGGAATTCACACGAATTCACCAACCTGTTGTATCCACTGTGGACAGTAAGATAACTATTTCATGATAAATAACATTTGTTTTTTTTGTATGTTTATAGTTTACAGAGTAAACGTACATCCTTTTCATTTAGAGCTCATGTCAAGTCACTCCATATATGAAAATGCCGTCTCTGGCCATTCCCGAGAAAATGTCTCTGATAAAAGTTGAGTGGTTATTTCCTGGAGATGCAAAGCTAATACAGAGAGCAGGATTTTCAGTTTGGGTTTCTTATCCCAGACTCATTCTTCTTCTCCACATTGGCTGTTTCCATCTTTGTCCTTCCCCGAATGGGTATGTCCTCCAGCTTTTCAACCTTATTTGCTCTTTGCCATGCAGACCAGTGAAGGAAGAGCCCGCGCCCTCGGAGGCAGATGCTCCTGGCCGGTGGCCCAGCGTCTATATGAACAGGACTCCTCCAACACCTTCAGAGTCTGCAACCACCGTGAAGTCCCTCATCAAGTCATTTGACTTGGGACGACCAGGTATTCTGTCATTTTGTTTGATAGGCAAAACTCAAATTCAGACCATAGTGTCATGGATCCAGCCTGTCCTCTGCTGTGCTGGCCCCACGTTGGTGCAACCAAGAGGCCCATCTCAGACTATCCACATGCAGACACCTTGTGCAGTGCTCGCTGGGGCTGCATGAGACAACAGAGGGGAGTTGTCTTGCCTCTCCTAAACTTCCCTTCAGCTCCTGCCCCACCCCTTTCCTTTTCTTCCTCTCTGTCCATTAAATCCAGATGACCACTGTTGCCTTCTTACCATCTCATGAGGATTAGCAGGGTTAGCCAGAGGCTTGTCTCCCAGGAAAGGAGGCGCTGGTTCCATGCATTGGGCTGTCTGGCTGGCACCTAATACAATCTGTCATTCCTGATCGTGGGACATTTCCAGCTTTTTCTGAAAATGTCTCCCTGACCCACAGCTCACTTTTGTTTGCCATTATCTGCATATGAGAAAAATGGATCTCTACCTGTCTACCCTGAACTTTCATGAGCACTGTTCTTAGAAGGAATCTGTATTCAAAACACGATGAATGTCTTCCCTTGATAGCAACAAATATGTTCATTGTACCAGGAGCCAGAGTAACAGCCAGTCCTAGGACGTTGTCTCTGCTGAAACAGTTTGCAGCTGAATTGGATTAAGATGAGCCTGCAGACAGGAGGATATGAAGGCCCGGTGACAAGATTTGGTTGTGAAGGTGGAAAAGGAAAGAACAGTGTAGTTTGTGTAAGAATGTGTTCTTGCTGTGGCTGCCTCAATACCTGTATGTTCTCCTGCTCCTTGTGTGTCCTTGTCTAAGACCAGCCCCCATCTAGTTAACCCCCGACTCACTCCCCAGTTGAGCATGAGTCCAGACCAGAAGAGGGTGAAAGAGCATCAACAAGGCAGGAAGTATTATTTGCTGTTTCAAACTGGAACAGCATAGAAACATCCTGCCCCTTTTCTTGGCAGGTGGAGCTGGGCAGAATATTTCTGTCCCCAAGACCCCCCGGAGTCCCCTGAGTGGGATCCCTGTAAGGACGCCCCCAGCTGCCGCTGTTTCTCCAATGCAGGTATTGGTGCTCACAGGGTGTGGGTGGGAGCCTGTGTCACGTTACCCAGGCAACAAAAGGGATGTGGAAACCAGTTTGTTTATTTTTTGAGGTGCATTGATCATCTATTTTGTTTATTTATTTATAAATTTTTTCCATGCCACATGGCATGTGGGATCTTAGTTCCCTGACCAGGGATCAAACCCAGGCCCCCTGCAGTGGTAGTGAGGAGTCTTAGTCACTGGACTGCCAGGGAAGTGTATGAATATTGTTTTTAATAGGCCTAAAATAATAATAATGAAGCTTTCATCAAAAATTCCGCTCCAGTGCCTGGTGAGGGTCTAAGAGAGACGCTGTAAGCATCATACAGTTTTGTTGATGCCTCTTTCTTGGTTTTCCATAAGATGACACTGTCAAAGTTTTCAGTTAAGTGAAGATTTTATTTTTTACACTAGAGTGGACATTGATCTTTTTCTCAAAGAATTTTTTTTTAAAGGCCCAGAGAGAGTGCTTGCAATTTATAAATTCTTAAGGGTTCACTGCATGTAACCCTATGGTGTGTTTGCCATCTCCTAAAGGTCTTAGACCAAAACCCCCTGGCATTTCTAAGACCAGGGCTTTTGATGTCACTAGGAGCACTCAACGTTCTGCCCCTATGAAGCTGAAGTTGATGTACTTGTCAGCGAGCTCTGTTGTCTGACATCTTTGGTAGTTACGTCTATTGTTTGGGATCTGTTATGCTTTAAAAGAAAAATTTTATTTTTTTTTTTTTACTTTTTCATCCTTGAAAGTAATTTCTCCACCTTCTATGTAAAACCAAATACAAGTTATTTATTTTTTATGATAATCATTGTTTATTTAATACAAGTGAACGAGGTCATGCTTTACTTTCACCTATTTGTATTGAGCCATAACACAAATTTGCTGGTAGAAGTTTAACAACTGGCTGTTTAGGAGAAAGAGCCCTGATTTGTGGTGTTTGCCAGTTTCTCTGATGTCAGTGTTGCCATCATTGCCGATTTCTTTATCCATTCATCTGTTAATAGACATTGAGGTTGTTGCCATGTCTTGGCTAATGTGAATAATGCTACAGTGAACATGGGCATGCAAATATCCCTTCAAGACCCTGTTTTGTGTTCCTTGGGTAACCACCCAGAAGTGATATTGCTGGATTACATGGTAGTTCTGTTTTTATGTTTTTGAGGAACCTTCCTGCTGTTTTCCATATCACCTGCATGGTTTTACATTCCCACCAACAGTACACAAGTGTTCTAATTTCTCACATCCTCACCAATGCTTGTTTTTTCTATGGTTGTTTTCTGCAATGACCATCCTCACAGGGGTGAGGTGATACCTCATTGTGGTTTTGATTTGCATTTTCCTAATGACTAGTGATACGGAACATCTTTGCATGTGCCTGTTGGCCATTAAAAAACAGTATGTTTACACACATCCTTGAATATACATAGAATATTCCAGGAAGATGTTCACAGATGTGATGAGTAATAGTTGCCCTGGGGAGAATGAGGTGATGGGAGTGAAAGGGAGACTGTGCTTTCACTCTGTGTCCTTTCTGTTCCTTTTGAGAATCCTGCCAGTTGCATCTCAGCTCACCCCATATTCTTGCCTGGAGAATCCCAGGAACAGAGGAGCCTGGCAGGCTACCATCCATGGGGTTGCAAAGATTCGGACATGACTGAGCAAGCTTGCATGCATGCACACCAATTGCATTTATTACCTGTCCACTTAAAGCGGTTGTTTTAAAGGCCCCCCCCCGCCCGGTGACTCTAATGAGCTTGAGAACTGTTGTATGTACACACAGAAGCACATACACACACCACTTGTTCCTGGTGTGACCTGTGTGATGCCCTTTGGTTTCAGAGACATTCTGCCTTCAGCGGTGCTCGACCAGCCAGCAAAGGAGTGACTCAGCGCTTGGATCTCCCAGACCTTCCCCTCTCAGGTAAATCACTGTAACACATTATTGGCCAGAGACATAAATCACTGTAACACATTATTGGCCAGAGACATATTAATACACCTTTTGTTACCCAAATGTTATTGACCTGAGTGTTTCAATATTCACTTACATAACAAATCGCCCGCCACAGGCATTAGTTTCTGCGAAAATCCCCCAGTCACTAAAGAGTTAAATAGAAAGTGCTTTTGACTTGTGTGTTGTAAGGTTAACTTTTCTTTTCTCCTTTGCATGAAACTGAGCTTAGAAAAAGAATCAGGGGCGTTTGTTGCAAATGATTCAAACTCTGAATATGTGTATTATGACCGTGAGATCCCAGCTGTGTCCTGCTGGCTATAGGGTGCCTGAGTCTGGGAGAAATGTCAGGCTCTGCAGGTCTTTTGCTTGTTTTACTAAATCTCAAGAGCATATCTCAAAACTCTTATCTGATTCTGAAGGTCTGTTGCTCCCATAATTCCTAATATATGCCTGAGATCTTTGTCTTTGAATGTAGACCTTTTCCTGTTGCTATGCCTTGTTTTGAAAAATTTAAATCCCCATGATGAAGCACCGCTGTGTCGGCAGGCCTCTCGTGTCCCATTTTTGTTCCTTCTGTACCTGCCATGCTGATGGCTGATGTGAGGGAGCCGTGGATGGGGGACTGGGGCAGACAGCATGGACTTCAACCTTGGCCCCGCCACTTACAATCTGGCTCTGGCCTGGTAATCCCAGCCCCGGGTGCTGTGGTTCCCTTGTCTCTGAGACAGAAATCCTGTGGTCCACCTCTGGGATGGCTTGGAGGATTGAGTGAACTCAGCCAGGCTGGTGCCAGAGCCTTGCAGGGACTGACTTTTGCCACCTGTCAGAGCCCCAAGGCCTTGGCCAGGGTTGCCATCGTCTAGAATGTGCACTGGGAGATAGATACTTGTGTGTGAGGTCACTGCTGTGAGGAAACATGGAAAGAACACTGACTACCTGGTTCTTCGTGCCTGGAAGAAGGAGTTGTTCAGTCGCTAAGTTGTGTCCGGCTCTTGACACCATGGACTGCAGCATGCCAGGTTTCCCTGTCCTTCACCATCTCCCAGAGTTTACTCAAACTCACGTCCATTGAGTCCATGATGTCATCTCATCCTCTGTCTCCCCCTTCTCCTCCTGCCCTCAATCTTTCCCAGCATGAGGATCTTTTTCAGTGAGTCGGGTCTTCACATCAGCTGGTCAAAGTATGCCTCAGCTTCAGCACCAGTCCTTCCAATGAACATTCAGGGTTGACTTCCTTTAGGATTGACTGGTTTGATCTCCTTGCAATCCAGGGAAGAAGGAGAGAAAGCCAGAAACCTAGACCACATAGAGAGAAATCCTTTATTTCTAATGTAAAACAGTTTCTGTGACACTGAATAAAAAAGGAAACCCCACTCTTCTCATTTTTGATCATGGTCGAGCACAGATTTATCCGTAAAACATTTGTTTCTGTGACTGTAAACTCTTTCACCTCACCAACTTACTTTTTTCCCTTCTGAATTTTTTTTTCTTTTTTCTTGTGACTTAATAAGATTTTATTTTAGCCTTAGATAAAACACTGACATTGAGAATTTAAAGATGACCTTGGCCCATTCCTTGCATTTTACAGGTGAGAGGCTCAGGCCCTAAAGAGCTTAATCAATTTACAAGAGCCACACTGCTTGTGAGGAGCTCAGGGACAGGAAGGACTTTCCCTGACTCTTTTTGCCATGTTGCCTTCTGGTGACGAGGCTGGTGATCACTCCAGTTAGCAACTTCATAAAGAAGTGTGCACGGTTCATATAGGACTTTGGGTTGTCATAATGACTCTTAGGAAGAGGGAAGTGGTGACCAGAGACCATGGGTAGTCCAGGGTCAGAGGAGTAAGGAATCCAGGGGAGGCATCCATGTTGAGTTCTTCACACTTGCTACATGATGTGGAGTAGGAATAACTCGGTTATAAGTGCAATGCTGCCCGTGTTAGTTTTTAAAATTGTAATAAAATATCTGTGGCTTCTCAGATGGCTCAATGCTAAAGAATCCGCCTGCCAGTGCAGGAGACGTGGGTTCAATCCCTGGGTCAGCAAGATCCCTGGAAGAGGGCATAGTAACCCACTCTAGTATTCTTGCTGGGAAGTCCCATGGATAGAGGAGCCTGCTGGGCTACCATCCATGAGGTTGCAAAGAGTGGGACACAACTGAGGGACTATACACACACACACACACAAAACACCTGTAACAGGTTTACCATCTGAACTGTTTCTAAGTGTGTTAGGTGATCTTTTATTGTTAGTATTGACATCTCTGTTCCTCCAGCTTTAGAATTTCCCTTTTGTAGAGAAACCGTTCTTTTCATTGACAAGATAAATACTGACACTGAGATTGCCTGGAAGTAGTAACTCATCCTCAGCTCCCCTCTTTCTCTCCTTCCTCCCCCCGCCCCACAGGTGCCTCTCCACCTGCAAGATGGTTTACTTGGCTTGGAAAGGCCCGCACCCTGGAAATTGCCAGCTTTCCAGCCAGCCATGCAGCATCATGTCCCTAGAAGCTGCAGGACCTGGGGTTAATGCACTGTTTTTTGTTGTTCCCTTTAGTGATGTAAATGCTGTGATTCTCTGCTCTTCCCAGCTCATTAGCCACACTCCCAACCTGACCACCATAATTGATGCTAATGGCTGTACAAGTGCTTTCCCCACTGTTTATGGCGTCGAAGGAGGGGACCGTGGGCTTTGCCTGGTCGTTAGCTGCTTGTGGCATCGAGCAAGTGACCAGGTTCCCACTCCCGAGTCGTCTGTGTGTCCAGCTAGACACTTGCAGGAGTCTTCTCCCGATCTGCACCTCAGTGGTCCTCTAGGAAATAGCCTCGAGGGAGTTCAACCTGTTTCCTTAGCTGTTGAGCCTCAGAAGAAATGGTCTCACTGATTCCTAGAGAGCAGGCCCTGTGGCTGGCATGGTGTCCTGTCCTGTGAAGTGGGCCTCATTCCTGGTGCCCAGCATTTCCACCTGATGACCTATCAGGCGTCTTCCTGCCACACCCTCTGCCAAGTGCCCATAGATAGAACATGGGCTTTTCCTGGGGCCAGGCTGGTCTGGTGGCCCTGACGCCCTGTGTACCTGCGGAGGCTCTTGGGAGCAGGGCCTCTGGTCAGTGCGCTGCTGGTGCCATCCTGAAGCTCGGAGTAACTGTTGAACAAGGGCAGCTTGGCATTGGTCCCTGTGAACCATGGAGCCGATCCTGCCTGGAGAGTCCTTTCTAGAAAACACCATGTCCCTCTTCGCATTTTTATCACCCAGTCCAGAACATGTTATCTGTGTATCTATCTGAATCTGGGGTGTGGTTTGTTTTATAGTTTTACTGGAGTAGAGTTGATCTTCCCAGGTGGCACTAGTGGTAAAGAACCAGCCCGCCAACAATGCAGGAGACAAGAGACATGGGTTCAGTCCCTGGGTCGGGAAGATCCCCTGTAGGAGGGCATGGCAACCCACTCCTGTATTATTGCCTGGAGAATCCCATGGACAGAGGAGCCTGGAGGACTACAGTCCATGGGGTCACGAAGAGTCGGACATGGCTGAAGTGACCCAGCACACACAGATGATTTGCAGTGTTGTCTTGGTTTCAGGGGTGCTGCACAGTGATTGAGTGTCTGTTGTGTGTTCTTTTATACAGTTTTAGTGGAGTGTAGCTGGTGTACAGTGTGTGCTGGTTTCCGGGGTGCTGCACAGTGACTCGGTACCTGTTGTGTGCTTGTACATGACACTGATGTGAGGACTGAGTGTACTGGACAGTGTGACCTTCCGGGTCTCTCCTCCTCCAGGACAGTAATCGTGTTGTTGTCCCCACAGATCTCCTGAAGGGAAGAGCTGAGGACCTGAAGCCAAACCCTTATCTCCACAAGAGTCCGTCTCTTGAGTCCCTGAGCAGACCCCCTTCTCTGGGCTTCGCAGGCTCCAGGCTGCTGGGCGCCTCCCCTGGGGGCTGGAAGCCACAGAGCAAACTCAGGTACCCATCAGAGTCTGTACCTCCCACCTTTGCAGCATCACACCAGCTATTATGATGTCTTACAAGGCTTGGGCCAGAACTGTCTTCCTTCTATCACTTCACGCTTCTCCTCCTCGGTCCACCCTCCCCTGAGGTTGCAGCCCACCCCCAGTAGCACGGACACCCCCTTTTCTGCCTGTGCTGTCTGACCTCCATTTGTTTTGTTTTTTTTTTGACCTACATTTGTATTTAATTCCCTGCTGTGCACTGTGTGTGCTTTTGTCCTCACTTGGGCTGTAATTTAGTGGACAGCAAATACTTCATCCTGACGCTTGGATCTCTCCTCAGCCCCTCGTGTTGTGATGCACAGAGCTGCTCACTCAGTAAATATTTACGAATAGGCAGGTGGATAAATGGACAAAATTGGCTACTTGAGGAGTAATGGCTTTTTAACAAACATTAGAACTACCATTATGAGTATTAGAAAAGGGTTTTATAAAAGCCTGAACACCTCAGTTCAGCCATTGTCAAATCTTTGGGTGTGGTCTGTTTCTGGACCCAAATATATGAAGTCATATCTTTCAGAGGTTTAATTTAAAGCCCAAGTTGTTACATTTCTGTCTTGTTTATTTGGAGGGGATTTAAATAATCAAAACAGGTTTTCAGGACCAGAATTAGTGCTATCCCAAAATTATTCTTTTCTTTTTTTTTTTAATTTTTTAAATTTTTAAAATTTTTTTTAATTTTTAAAAAAATTTTAATATTTTTTTAAATTTTTTTTATTCTTTTCTTTGAACCAGAGATGCATACAAACAGACTATGTATATGTTTCCATGCTATTTATATTATACCTTCATTGTAAAAGGTTAGATTAGTGAGGTTAGTTTATTATTTCATTTTTTTATTCATGTCATTGAGACAAGCCAATAATAGAATAGAAATTTACTTTGGTAATTTTCGTATTATTATCATTACAGTCATGTCTATTTTCTTTCTTTCTTTTTTTTTTTTAAAGAAAACTGGTAAATGTTTCGTTTATTGAGAAATTCTTTTCCAAGCCTTCGTTTTAGTCTTCCCTAATTTGTCGTGCCTAGAAATTTGGCTGTCAGTGATGAATTAAGACCAGGCATAGTGAACACTTGCAAAGTCACAATAACTTCATTGTTAATGGTGACGCTGACCATATAAACTCCATTCCCATCACCTCCCATAAGCAACTAGTCTGGTGTTCTTAAAATGCTCTTCCAGTATACCTTGTGTATGTTACATAGAAATAGGTGTAGCTTTGAAACATCTACTGTTTTCTATAGGTGTCTTTACTTTAAATGATGATGTACTTAATAAATAAAAGGTTAGAAGGATAGAGCAGCAGATGGATTTAAAAAAAAAACCCTCACCAGAGTCCTGAAAGCCAGGAAGCACTGTTCCCTTTCTGCTTCATACCATGAAATGTAATAAAAATGTGATGTTAATGGGACTGGTGGGCAATTTCTTTAGAGTCTCGTTGGACAGACCTCAACTTTTGCTTTTCTCATCTAGTTAATTATTTCCTGTGTATTTGTGGGCTCTAAACGTCAGCATCTCCGCTTTCTAACTAGTGTGGAAAGAAGAGACCCCCTGGCGGCCCTGGCCCGGGAATATGGCGGCTCCAAGCGCAACGCTCTCCTCAGGTGGTGCCAGAGGAAGACAGAGGGCTATGCGGTAAGGCTGGGGGCTGCCAGCGTCCAGCGGGCTTGGGCGGGTGACAGCCTGTGTCCTGTGTGTGCACCGGCTTGGGCGGGCCCGTGTGCCTGTTGGTGTCGGCTCTCTTCTCCCAGGCAGGGCTGCTGGCGGGGTGGGGGTGGGGGCAGGGTAGGACCCCAAGGACCCATCACAACTTTCAGAAGACATGACTTCACTGTGGGCCTGCGTCCCCTAGGGTAGGGGACCCTTTATTTGCTCAGAGGCCGAATAAACCCCCAGCATTGCTCCCAACTGGCTGCTTTGCCCAAGGAGGCAGCTTTCACTAAATCATCTTCAAAAGATGGTGCCTTTTCCTGATTCACACAAAGGCCGCACATGGTGGGCCTTCAATCTCTTCTGAAGTTAGGAATTGCTCATATTTAGTTGGAGAGTTTCCGTTTTTGTTTTCTGTGGAGGTTGAACAGGGAAGGAATACTTGATATAAGTTTGTTTTTTTATAAGGAAATGTCATACACAAAGATAAAAATGTATAAATCATAGTTTATTGAATGACTGTGGACGTGAAAACCCATAGAGTCACGTCCAGGAGCGGAGCACAGCTGAGCCCACACCACTCATGTGACTTTCCCGTCGTAGCCCCCATGACCTCCACAGGTGACTCTGTCCCTAGTTCTATTCCTGCTGGCTTTCTATAAAATTTTGGGTCCCTAAATGCCATATCCATTTTGCGTGCATTTGAACTTTATATAAATGGAATTAAAACCTGTAGTATTTCCATCTGTGTTTTTAAATTGTTGAGATTTACCTGTGTTGTTGCCTGTGAGTAGGGTTTATTCATTTCCTTCTCCAATAGTAACCTATGGTATGATCACATAATTGTTTACTTACCTGTTCTGTTGTCGATGAGCAGGTGAGTGACTTCCAGTCTGGGGCTCTTACAAATCTGGTATCTTCTGTTGGTATGTTCTTGTAATGCCTCTCAGAACCCACTAGTGTCCATTCCTTCTGGGTGTATACCTAGAAATGGACCAGGTGGGCCACAGGATGTATGTGTGTTACAGCATGGTAGACCATGCCGGACAGATTTCCAAAGCAATTGTACAGTGTTATCACCCACCAATGACTTGTGTGATTTATGTTTTCTCTACTTTCTCCGCAGCACTTGCTGCTGTTGGTTTTGTTGCTCCCAGTCACTGGGGCATGTGTGACGAGAGGTCTTATTGGGCTATGGCTTGCTTTCCCTGCTGGCAGGTGAAGTCGGACTCTTCTCTTGTGCTCCTTGGACGTCCCGCTGTCTTTCCTTAGATGCCTGCTCAGGCCTTTGCCCATTTTTAGAATCAGATTGTCTTTGCTTGTTGCTTTCAGGGATTCTTTTTACATTCTGCACACAGGTCCTTAGTCAAATAGACAATATCATCTCCCAGGGTGGTTGAATTTTCACTTTTCCTTTAAGCACAATTCTTCATTTTAATTAAGTCCAATTTATTAGTCTCTTCTCTGATGATTAGTGCATTTTGTTTCTGTTAAGTTGAACTGTTTTACCTTCCTGTTAAGTAGGTGTCCTCTTTAAAACTGCCACCTCCTTCACTCTCCTTATTCAGGCCCAGCTCCCTCCCCCACATCTTTACCCTATTTTTCTACAAATCCTGAAACTGTTGGCACCACAACAGTCCTTTCCCAATGTCCAGCTTTGAGGAGCAAGAAGACCGGGCCTCGGCTGAGAGTCAGCCCAGAGGGCCAGGCAGAGCCAGGTTCTCTGTGCAGCACCAGTCAAGTGTCTCCAACTCAGACTGCACCCAAGAAAAAAGTGGCCCGTATCTGAGTTTCTTCATTTTCTGTTAAAAATGTAAAGAAAAAATCAGGGTCATGACCAACAACAGAGGCCCCCCTGGTGCAAATGTGCTTCTGGCCCGTTGTCCTCTTGGCTCCTCTGTCACTGTCTGCCTCCGCCCTTTCTCAAGGGTCAGACACCCTGCACAGGACAGGAGTCAGGGATAAAAGTTGGTTATGGGGGTTTTCAGGGTGAGGGAGGTGGGCCTGGTGGCCAAAGAGGAAGCCGGGTAGGACTCGTCAGCCAGGCACAAGGTCTGACGGTGGTGAGCCCCACGAAGTCACGGGGGTCAGTGGCAAAGTATCACTTCTTGTTTTACAGAAATGGGTGAGGGACATGCTGGGATGGTTATGAAAAGAATATTAAAAATTTCAGAAGGAATCGGCCCTTGAATGCAGAAGGTCATTGTAATTAGGGTTAGACAAGAGGGTTAGACAAGATATTTCCAGTCATGAGAGTGACAATGACGTTTCTTGCTGTCTTGCTTTCTTTCCTTTGTTTTCTTTTGTGAACATCTTGAACTTGTTTTCAGAGCATCTCACATTGGATGAAGCCCAAACTTATTTTGCCTGAAGAGTGTCTTTCATTCATTGTTAAATCTCTGTAAACTTAGAGAGAAATACAAATCATATGTGTCTGATTTATCTACTCTTCAAAAAATATCCTCTGTCTAGACCTGTTTGTCTAAGACAGCCCTCTAAAGCTTATTCTCTCCGACTTGGAAAGCCAGAAATAAACTGTAGAAAACTCAAAACAGTTCAAAAACCATCTTTTAAAAAACCGATAACCATGTAATTTTGACTGAAAATGATTTCTTTTTACCAAAGTATAGTGTGATAGGTTAGATCAGAATCCTCCTTATATTAATTCAGTGGGTCTTTATCGAGATGCCAGGTTGGTGCCACATAATATTTAACTGCTGGTAAGTCATCTGTGAATGAAACAGGCGACACCTCTGCTCCTGTGGAAACTACGTTCTCATGGGAATGACAATTAATTAAAATTTAAATGTGAAATATGTACCAGATTGGAAGATGGAATGTGCTAGGGAGAAACATAAAACCAGGAAAGAGGATTGGGAATGATGTCAGGTGTAGGGGTGCAGTCTTAGCAAGAAGGTGGGAGAGGTGATGGTTCAGCTCACCTGGAGAAGGTGAGGACTCATGTGTTTATCTCACCAAGCTCAAAGGGCATGGCCTTAGGGATGTCTCAGTTGGAGTTTAAGTAACGCCAGGTGGCTGCTCTGTACAGCAGCACCGAGGGTTAGATGAGCAGGCATGGGTCACCCCACATGAAGTCGGGCAGTAAACAGGCCTGCACTGTGGGGAGGGGTCTGCATGGAGCCATCTTATCAAAAGGAGACCCTTCCAGACAGTCCACTCAACTCAGATTCCTTTGGGCCTTTTTGGAAAAAGCCAGACTCCAAGAAGGCCCCGCAGGCTCCTGCCTATGGGTCTGGTGCTGGCCGTTCCTTCAGCTGCATCCCCACCCCACCCCTACCCATGGAACCCCCAGACTCTCTTCATCTGCTTTCCCTTCCCTCTCAGGGGTGTGACATAGAGGTTTCCATCTCTTAAGGTCATTACCAGGAAACCTTCTTTTTTTTTGGGGGGGGGGGAGCAAATAATTTTTATTTTTTACAAATACACCAAAGAATCATGCAATGCTGCCAGCATTGGATGCAATCCTGGGCCACAAGTCTGCACATTCCTTTGCAACTGGTCCTGTGATGGCAGAACCTTTCATCTCGCCTTTATTGTGTACTATGACCCCTGCATTATCTTCAAAATAAAGAAACACACCATCTTTTCTCCGGTATGACTTTCGTTGTCAAATTACCACCGCTGGATGTACCTTCTTTCTGAGCTCTGGTTTGCCTTTCTTGACTGTAGCCATCACCATGTCACCCATACCAGCAGCAGGAAGTCTATTCAATCGTCCCTTGATCCCCTTCACAGAGATGATATACAGATTTTTGGCTCCTGTGTTGTCAGCACAGTTGATCACGGCTCCAACCGGAAGACCCAAGGAAATCCGGAATTTCGCACCAGAGGACCCACCACGTCCTCGCTTCAACATCTTGAAGGCCGGAAAGGCCAGGAAACCTTCTAAAGGAGCAGAAACTGAGATGGTGGATAGAAGAGCAGACTTCTAAGATGACGCCCAGTGCCTTTCACCCTGTGCACTTGCTCCCAAGTGTGGCAAAGGGGCGATCACCCATAAACCCGTAAAAGTTGAGAGTCTCCTCTGAAGCATAACAACCCACGCCCTTGGTGGATTTGAAGGTGAAAGCGACGTGTGAGGAGGTGCTGGCGGCCAGAGAGGAAACCAGGACTTCCCAGCATGAAAGCCTTGAAGCGCCGAAGTCCTGTGACACCCAGGAAGTGCCGTGGGGGCCCCAGCAGTTGTGAAGTGAACAGACTTGTCCTTTTCTGCCTGTCCTGATGCCCTCAGACCTCAGCCAGGCTGACGGTGTGCAGTTCGCTGGACCTTCTGCTGTGCCTCAGCCGAGGGACCTTGACCTGAAACAATGATGAGTGCGTGGTCCTGGGGCAACCCTCCAACCCGCTGGGAAGCATGATGAGGCAGAGCCACCCTGCCCTCCGCAGGCGGCACCTTGGCTGTGCTCCCAGGCCCTACAGTGCCCTGGACTGTGTGGCCCACACTGGTGAGTCAATCCGGGTCATACACCAACACCACGAGTCCACCTGTGAGTGGATTTCCTCCCAGGGCCTTCAGGGCAGAGCCTGGCCAGACTGACACCTGGACGTCTGACATGAACAACTGGGCAGGGCTCCCTGGACTTCTGACCCACCAGACACCGGCCAACAATTAGTGGGTGTCCTGCACACTGCCGGATTTACAGCAACAGAATTCTAGTCAAGTAAAGCTACTGGGGTCTGGAGGTAACAGAGAGAGCGCCCACTTCTCCCTTAGATCAGATTGTTTGTTTTTCCTGTGATCAACCAGGGACAGGCTTTTCTTCTTTGGGTCATTAGTGTACCACTCATTGTTTCTGTTCCTGCGTTTCTGTCTACAGCACACTGCTTCCCTGAGGCTCAGGCGTGACTTTCCCATTCGAGGTTTCTCAGTGCTACCAGGGCCCCTGCCTGTTGGGGTCCCGAGTCCTTAAGGTCTGATCAGGGTCAGGCACGGCACTTTATAAATGCTTCTGGTGATGAATGTGTAGTTGGCACTGAGCACCCAGGCGGGGTGGCAGAATTCTAAGACACCCTGTGATCTCTGCTCCCTGGCATTTCTCCCACAATCATGCTGTGTTCATGGCAAAAGGCATTCGACAGCATAGTTAAAGTTGCTGATGAATTGGCCCTAAAATAGGAAGGGAGATTACCAGTGTGGGCCTAACCTCATCACATAATGGCCGTTACTGGGTTGGAGATGGGAGGGGAACCTGGGGAAAGGAGCTGAGAATAGCCTCCAGTTGCTGACGGCCAACAAGGAAATGGAGATCTTGGTCTTACAGACCTATGTAGAAACCTGTCTCCAACCTGGACAGACCTGCAGGCAGATTCATCCCAGAGCTGCCAGGCGACGCTCAGCTGACAGTGTATTTCAGCCTTTGGGGAACCCTGAGCTGAGAACCGGCTACACTGGCCGACCTCTGACCTTCAGGAACCATGAGGACACAGACAGGTCACTGGGCCCCAGAATTTGTTACACAGCAAAAGAAAACTAATACAATGACTTAGAAGGCAGTAAAAATGCCTGACCATTCCTAGCCAGACTATTTTCAAATTATGTTTCCTGTAAGGGTGAACTTGGGTATCATTTTACATATTTCCTTCTACGTCAGTAGTGCTCTAATGTTTTGACACTTGAAGTCTGAGGCCTTTAAAACTTTAAAACTCAGCCTGTTAAAACTTGCTGTGTCCTGCCTATGTCCTTGACCAGGTAAATCACCAGTGTTGGCCTCCCAGTCAAGGTGCCACCCATGGAATATACCCTTCAACACAGAAACTATGTTTCTTGGTATTTATTTCAAGGAAATAGTCATGGATGCCTATGAAGATACCATTTCAAGCAAATTTATCATGTTTTATTCATTTAAAATTATTTTTAAGGAACTGGATGTGATACAAGTATCTAATAATAGGGTAATCAAATAAATTTCAGTATGTGTGTACAGTGTAATATAATATAACCCTTAAAAGTCATAGTTTGAACAAATATATTTAAAAGCAGTGGGGAAAAATGTACCCAATGCATTAAGTCAAAAATCAAATTAAAAAAAAACTCAAATTTGAAAACACTGTCTAGTGTGATTCCAATTCTGTAAAAAGAAGTTTATACAAATGTTAACAGTGGTCATTTCTGGGAGAATACTTAAAATTTATTCATCCTTTCTTATAATATTTTCATTTTCTGCTATGAACGTGTAAATTTTTAAAAGAAAAAGTTATTTTTAGAATTGCATCTTTCTAAAGAAAGAAGGGCTTCCCAGGTGGCTCAGTGGTAAAGAACCTGCCTGCCAATGTAGGAAACCCAGGAGAAGCGTGTTTGATCCCTGGGTCAGGTAGATTCCCTGGAGAAGGAAATGGCAACCCACTCCAGTGTTCTTGCCTGGAAAAATCCCATGGACAGAGGAGCCTAGCAGGCCACAGGCCATGGAGTCGCAAAGAGTTGGATACAACGGAGCACACACCCATCAAAGGAAAGAAGCCAGATGCAAAAATCTACTTATTATATGTATGAAATGTCCAGAGTAGGGAAATTGATAGAGTCAGAAAGTAGAGTAGTGGTTCGCAGGGAGTTGGGGGAGGTGTTACTGAATCGAACTTGGTTCTGCTTGCCTGTAGAGGCAGACAGTCAGCTGACACTGGGTTGTAGTGAAGGAAAGTCCAGTGTTTATTTGCAGGGCACCAAGCAGGGAGAAGGGCTTCCCTCATATCTCAGTTGGTAAACAACCTGCCTGCAATGCAGGAGACCCGGGTTCAATTCCTGGGTCGGGAAGATCCACTGGAGAAGGGATAAGCTACCCACTGCAGCATTCTTAGGCTTACCTTGTGGCTCAGCTGGTAAAGAATCCTCCTGCAATTAGGGAGACTTGGGTTCGATCATTGAGTTGGGAAGATCTCCTGGAGAAGGGAAAGGCTACCCACTCCAGTGTTCTGGCCTAGAGAATTCCATGGACTCTGTAGTCCATGGGGCTGCAAAGAGGTGGACATGGCTGAGAAACTTTAACTTTCAAGCAGGGAGAACAGTCATTTCATGCTCAAAAGGCCCAAACTCCTCCCCATGACTTTCAAGGAAAAATTTTTAAAGACGAAGAGAGGGGAAGGGTTAGGGGTATGTATCAGCTCCTGCACATCCTTCCTGTGGGCGGGAGATGAGGTAACAGGTGATGTTTCAGGAATCTTAATCGTCCGCCTTCTGGTTCTAACCAGTCTAGGGTCTAGTGCTCGGGTTTAGCATGTCGTCACCGTCCTCCACCTGGGCCAGGGTCTTATTTCTGCAGAACAACTCAAAAGATATACGTCAGAGTGTTCTGTATGCCCCTTGGGAGGAACTTGCACTCCGTTTTATTGTTGAACTATTGTTTCTTGACCCCTTGTCTTTTCTTTCCGCATTCTCTCACTTCCCTAATAAATAACTGCTCGAATCTGCTCTTTGGAACTCAGGAAAAACCTGGGAGACTAAAGCCTTTTTTTTTACAAATAAGCAGGGGACAAATGAAGGACTTCTGTGCCCAGGAAGTCTCCATGGGGTCCTGCTCAGTTTCAGTCCCCCTTCTTCTTCAGTAAATTTCTCTGTCCTGAGGGGAACCAGGCAGGACAGGGAAGGGAATAGAGTTTTAGATAGAGGGGTTAATGATAAACTCTGCAGGTGAGCTTGATCTTAGGGGGAATCCAGTTTCAGAGGGAGTGATTGGGCACAAGAGTTTCTTTTGCAGGTGATGAAAATGTTCTGGAATTAGGCAGTGATTATACAACTATATAAGTGAATGAATAAGCTTCCGAATCACATTTTATAAGGGCAAACTTTATGGTGTGTGAGTTATATCCCAATAAAGCTCTCATTTGTTTTTAGAAAAGGCAGTTAGGAGAGCTTCCATAGAGAGATCAAGGAGATGGTGGATGAAGGGTTGGTGGGGGTGGTAGAAAATAGTACCTAAATGATAAATCTTATATCAAGCTATAACTTTAACTGTAACTTCAATACACTACATATTACTGTGTATGCTAAAAAATAGTTGGAGAGATGCAAGGTATTGGTCTTCTAGTTTTATTTAAGAGGTGGGATTCAAGGTGTTCACTTCATTATGATTCATAACTCAAATGTGTCTTTTGTATTGATCGTTGTGTTGTGACATACAATTTGGGGGTGAAGTCTGAGGAACAATGCCATAAAAATGTTTTATAGTCAATGATTAAACCAGATCCTTTCTGAGAGAAACACAAAGTGGAAGAACAGAGCACCTAAGAAATGACAGTACAGAGAATGGGCTGGAAGGGCCTTCAGGGTTGGGTTCTGTTCTTATTTCTTAGTGCCGTTTCAGAGCTCTGTGATGGTTAACAATTTGATTAAAAAAAAAAAAAAAACCCTGCATCTTTTAAAAACCAACATAAACTTGAAAGATTGATAAAAACATTTTTCAGAAAAATGGCTGCTTCTCCCTAACCCTGAATTGCACATACTATAACTCAGATTTTACTCCTTTTGGCCTGTCCTGTCTTGTTTTTTCACATTTTATCTAATCAAAGCCCTTGCCATTTGGAATGGTGATAGTATAGTAGGTCTGATCCTGTTACACTGAATATCATGTAAGTCTAGATCAGTGTTCAGCCAACCATGGCCCAGGGGCCAACTCAGGCCCACCATGGGGTTTTGCACAGAGTCACACCCGTTCATTTATATGTACTGCTTCTGTGCTGTAACTGCCGAAAAAAGCCCTTCCACAAAAAAGGTCGGCTGACCCCTCCCTTAGATAAAGGTGTACATTTAGATACTTAGATAAAGATTATCCATTATTCAAATCATACTTGGCTCTTGCATTTCAGATAGCAAGAAGCCGTGTTCAGATGGCAAGAGGCTTACTTGAAGATGTGTCTGAATCTGTGGAGTTTCTGGTTTTGTACTTCAGGAATTGAGACAGCAAGGAGACAGCTGTGCTGTCACAAAGGCACAGACATCTTTGAACCTGGTGTATTATTGTTTTTTTAATTGGAAAGTGGAAGTAAGTTGCTCAGTTATGTCCGACTCTGCAACCCCATGGACTGTAGCCCACCAGGCTTCTCTGTCCATGGGATTTTCCAGGCAAGAGTACTGGAGTTGCCATTTCCTTCTCCAAGGGATCTTCCTGAGCTGGAGATTGAACCCATGTCTCCCACATTGCAGGCAGATTCTTCACTGTCCAAGCCATCAAGAAAACCCATTTTTAATTGGAAGATAATTGCATTATAATATTGTGCTGGTTTTCTGCCATTTATCAACATGAATCAGCCATAGGTATACATATATCCCCTCTGTTTTGAACCTCTCTCCTTCCTCCCCTGCAATCCCACCCCTCTAGGTTGTCACAGAGCACTGGGTTGAGCTCCCTGCGTCATATAGCAAATTCCCACCAGCTATCTGTTTTACATATGATAATGTACCTGTTTCAGTGCTATTCTCTCAATTTGTCCCAACATCCCTTTCCTCTGCGGTGTCTCTACATCTGCATCTCTATTCCTTCCCTGTAAATAGGTTCAAATTTTCCAGATTCTATATATATGCGTTAATATACAATATTTGTTTTTCTGTTTCTGACTTACTCCATTCTGTGTAACAGGCTGTAGGTTCAGTCCACCTGACTAGAACAGATTCAGATTACTTAACCTCTTAGCCAGCAACTACATAATCTTCTATGTTAAAGAAAAAAGCAGTCTTCCTGTTGTCCTAAACAAACCTTAATTTGTCTTTGGAAAGAACACCCACGTTGCTGGCAAAGTGTTTTTCTGTCTCTGGTTCCCAGACAAGCACCAGTGCTTGCCTGACCAATAGCGAGCAGTCTGCGATCCATCAGGCCATTTGGAGCTCTGCTGGTTGTTTTCTTTTTTGAGACAGGTCTCTTGAGAACTACAGGCACGATTCAGAGAATGTATGATGCTTTGACTTATTTATGTCATTAAAGTGGCTCCTTTCCTGACTTCATTATAAAGATCGATCCCAGTAGAAAACCAGTGCCATTATTGGTCTGTGCTCTGTGGAGGCCCCCTTTCACCTGCTATCTCACTTCTGCTGCTGTTTATGAAACACTGTGGTTTGTGAAGACACTTTATTACATTTTCAAAAATCTAACTACATTTGGTTTACAATAGTGTGTTAGTTTTAGGTGTAGAGCTTCAGATTCCTTGCCATGACAGGTCGTACAAGATATTAAATATAGTTGCATTGCTATACAGTAAATCTTCATTGTTTCTATATAGTGGTGTGTATCTGTTAATCCAAAACTCCTAATTTATCACCCCCACTTTCCCCTTCAGTAATCCTAAATTTGTTTTGTCTATGAGTCTCTTTCTGTTTTGTAAATAAGATCATTTGTATAATTTTTTTTAGGTCCCACATATATATGATGCATATTTGTTTTTTTCTCTCTGACTCACTTCACTTAGTATGATAATCTCTAGGCTCATCCATGTTGTTACAAGTGGCATTATTTCATTATTTTTTATGGCTGAGTAGTATTCCATTGTGGGATTTCCCCGGTGGCTCAGCAGTAAAAAAAATCTGCCTGCAATGCAGGAGACGTGGGTTCGATCTCTGACACTTTTTTACGTTTGGAAACCCACTCCAGTGTTCTTGCCTGGAGAATCCTAGGACAGAGGAGCCTGGCAGGCTGCACTCCATGGGGACACAAAGACTTGGATACAACTAAAGTGACTGAGCACACACTCACAGTATTCCATTGTGTGTTTGTGGATACACACACACAATGAAGTACCATATATAGATAGATAGATGTAATACATATATATTTATATATAAATATAAATAAGTAAAATATATAAATTTCTATATATTTGTATGCATATGTAATATAGAGATATTTATGTTGCTTCCTTATCTTGGCAATTGTAAATAATACTGCTATGAATGTTGGGGTGCATGTGTCTTTTTGAATTAGAGGTTTCATCTTTTCTGGGTGTGTGCCCCGAAGTGGGATTGCTGGATCACATGGTAAAACTATTTTTAGTTTTTTAAGGAGCCTCTGTACTGTTTTCCATAGTAGCTGCTCCAGTTTTCATTCCCACCAGCTATGTAGAAGAGTTCCCTTTTCTCCACACCCTCTCTAGCATTTGTTGTTTGTAGACTTCTGATAATGGCTATTCTGACCAGTGTGAGGTGGAACCCCATTGTGGATTTTACTTGCATCACTCTAATAATTTAGCATCTTTTCATGTTGACCATCTTCATGTCTCTGTGTCTCTTTCAGTTTCTATATGGTCATCACTAATTCAATCCCAACCCTCATGGAGATCCCCTTAGGTCTTACATGCGAGGGGGTTCCACCCATTTCCCACTGAGGGGTCTCCCCTGAGTCCTCGGCTGCCTCCGTCCTGGCTTGTCCTCACTCCTGTGTCACACTGCTTCACTGTTACATTTCTATCTTTCCTTTTCTTTTTTTGACCTTCAGGTTTCCATATCCTTTTTTTTTTTTATCTTGTTTTGGTTCCTCCAGTGTCTTCTGAGCAGGAGTTCGTGGAAAGTAAAATTTCATCACCTTGCCTCTGCACATTACTCTGACAACTTGGTGATTTCATTGGGTATAAAATTTTAGGTCTGGGCATAAGTGGGAATTCAGCATCTGGAATTCCCAGCCTCTTCTGCTGGTCTGGCTCTCTCTGCCACTAACAGCTGCCGTGCAGAAAGATGGAAAGGTGATGGGGAGGCACTTATCATGTGTGGGGCTGTGGGAATGTCCACTGTCTTGTTATTGGTCACAATGTTGGCATCTTGACATTTTTCATTGTTTGGTGGTATTAGTTGATTTTCTAGAGTTTTGAGGCAGACTATTGCAAGAAAATGATGTGTTTCCTTTCTTTTTAATATTCATACCTCTTGTACTTTTTTGGTTTTATTTACTTGTAGGAGTTCAGGAAATGTTGACTAGTAGTGTTTTTCCCTGCAAAATGAGTAGTATCTCGCCTTTAAATATGACTTTTGTGTTATTTCCTGATAAACACCATCCATTAAAGGAAGCCTAGTCTCAAGGTTATTACTGAGAGATTTTTCTTCCTTTAATCCAGAAAGAGATAAGAATTGTTTCAAATTCCTTTTTGGCATTTGGTGAGCAATAAATACATCAGATGTTTTTCTCTTTCGACCCATTTATGTAATTCACATAAATATATTATGTAACAGGTGTCCTTGTGGGGAAACATTCCTATATTCCTGGGGGTAAAATTCCAGCATGGCCAGGGTGTCTGGTATTTATTCATATGGTATATTCCTGGGGGAAGTTTCTGCCTGATGATGACTGTTCTCTAATATGAAGCATATTGTTTTCTGTACTCTATTCATAATAAAAGACGTTTGTCTTATTGCTTAGTTTAGGCGTAGATGAAGTTTTGTGTTAATAAGACCTGGTTTAAAATGTTAACAGGCACTTAACATGTGCATGTCACAAATGCAGTAGACCGGCTCAGCATCCCCAGAGGCCACAGGCCGAGGGACCCACATTCTGCCCGTTCCAACCTTCTGCGTTCCTACAAGATGCAGGAGAAAGAGAGGGGACAAAAGGAGGTGGTCTTTGGGAGATAGCGTTCAAGGACGCTTAGAACCTCTCCCTGTGAGTTAGCAGAGTCTTATGGCTTTACAGGATCATTGGAACGAAAGGCCTGTGTTCATACATCACCAGGGCTACTCTTCTCCATATGTGTAGAAATGTCAGGTGTCCTACCAGCTTCAGGAAGCAAGAGCAGGATTTTCAAAATGGTGCAACAATGTTTCTTCCTTTCTTCTCCCATCCTCCTGCTGGGTGGGGAAAGGAGGTGCTTCTCAGGATCTGATATACCAGCAGCCTGTGTGGCCACAGGGCACCGCCATACACCGACAGCCATGAGCCTGCCTTCCGTGAGAGCTGAGGCCCGGAGGCCTGGGTGTTGCTGCTCTTCCCCCTCTGTCCCCCAGGGCTGCTCCTAGGTCTGTTTAGACAGTAACAGTCCCCAGCGACTCTGTGCTGAGTATTTTTTCCGTTCTTTTATTCATGAAATGTTCATCTGGGAAAGAAACACTCTAGCCACAGGAAGCTTATGATTTCAGAGACTGAAGTCAGTCTTCTTGGGGGTGGGAGGTTAAGATGCAGTTCAAGATTGTTTGTCGAGCATAAATTAAACTTGGTCTTAGAATGAGATTCCTCAGAACAAGTTGTTTAGTTATTATGTTTTGTTTTTGTGTTGTTTTTTTTTTTTTGGTAAGCATATCCAAAAATACACAAGTTCCATTTCCCTTTTAAAAACAATGGTTTTCTTTTTCCCCTTACTAAAAATATTCTGTTTAGAGTACTAGAGCATCATAGGATGGACAGAATCACATTGTTCCCTTAAACCTTGTGGATTCTTTTATGGATGTGTAGAGAAATCACTTATACATTATGGGGTGGGCATGGGAGGGAATAAGATAGAGAAGGTCTCAGAGGGCAGATTGGCAGAATCCATCGTGGTTTATTCCACATGTGTGCAGAGTGATAGCAGAAGA
Organism: Odocoileus virginianus; assembly: GCF_023699985.2. Lineage (NCBI taxonomy): Eukaryota > Metazoa > Chordata > Mammalia > Artiodactyla > Cervidae > Odocoileus > Odocoileus virginianus. The sequence goes on along the minus strand of NC_069690.1, from coordinate 31,931,797 downwards.
CTGGAAACAGCATCTGTTGTGTTCATCCAAATCGTAGGAAAGAACAGAGCTGAGAATGAGCTGGTGTATAGTGAGTATCACACATATGGTGCACATTGTTCTGCATGCTTGTGTGTCTCGACTGCAGTCCCATAAGATATCTCTTCCAAATCCTTTTTAAGGATTTGGAAACCAAGGTTCAGGGAAGTGCCTAATTGCTTACAATCACGCCACTAGTAAGTGACAGGCTTCTGGCTTCAGAATGCACTGTCTTAGTTTCTGTGCTGTAACTGTTTTCTCCCTATGTGGTGTAAGGACCTATCTCTGGATCCTGGTGAGTGGGGAAAAAATCAGGATTCGAAACTGTCCACAGCATGCTATATTGCATAAAAAGAGGGGGAATAAACCTGCACATTTGTGTGGTGCAGGGCAGTGCTGTCCAGGAAAACTCTGAGTTGGTGGGAATGTTCTAGATCTATGCCAGCGAGCACCTTACCCACTCACCAGTCATGGTTCCTGAGCAGTTAAAAGGTTGCTAATGTGGCTGAGAACCTGAATCTTAAACTTATTTAATTTTAAATAATTTAAGTAGCTACCTATGGCTACTGCCTATCGTGTCGGATGATGTAGGACAGAACAGACATGGGAGCTGGTGAGAGATCATTTCATCTTGTGGTTTTCAATCTCTAGAAAGAGCTCCTGCATAAACTTTTGTTGGAAGAGCAGGTTCCATAGCCAGTCATTTCAAAACCATGACTATAGGGACTTCCCTTGTGGTTCAGTGGTAAAGAATCTGCAGGCCAATGCAGGCGACTTGGGTTCAATCCCTGATCCAGGAAGATCCCACATGCCACAGAGCAGCTAGGACCACGCAGCCCAACCAGTTGAGTTTGTGCCCTAGGGCCTGTCCTCCATAACAAGAGAAGCCCCCACCATGAGAAGCCTGTGCACCAAAACTAGAGAGCAGCCCCTGCTCACCGTAACTGGAGAAAGCCTGTGCACAGCAATGAAGACGCAGCACAGCCAGAAGTAAATTACTAAATAAACAAATATAACCTAACCTAATCTAAGCTAGTTATTTGGAAGGAGGGGAAACTGAAAGACAGAAGTTGAGTCATTTGCTTCGAGTCCATCCCAGTCACACAGCTGGTGTAGTGACAGAGAAAGATCTGGGCCTCAGAGCTGCTCCCAACTTGGGCTTGTTTTTCCTCCTTGGAGTCATTTATGTTTTGCTTTGCCAAGGTCCCTGTTCAGTCTGATTTTCAGTCACAAAAGAAAACAAGAGCCAGACTTTTGTCTCCAGTGTTCCTGGAACCACAGGGGGATGCTATCCATGACTTGCTGGTTCTCTGCAGCCCAGCCACCAGGGGCCACCCCCATGTGACCCCAGATCACGGCATGTCTGCCCCGCTTGCTCTACTGAATGTGGTGAACCTTTTGAGCTGGGGACCACGCTTCGTTGTGCGTGTGTCCCATGGCAGCCAACACACAGAGGGGCTCAGTGAGTATTTGCTGTCATTAGACTTCAGACTGTGGGCTGAGCTCCCCTTCCAGTCTGGAAACTTGACCCATGAGTGCAGATGGTACATGATGGGAACACATGCATAGTGAAGCATACAGGTTATTGAAATGACAGAGTTTGCCTCCAAACCCAGAATCAGGCTCCAGAGCCTGGTCTCCGAAACACTGTACTTATTCTGCTTCTCTTTGTTGAGGGTTGGAAGGACACATAAGATTTTGAGCCAGTATCCTAGGCACCAAGAAACCATTTCTGTAACTTGTCCTTGGTGGATACAGATAAGCTCTCAGCCAGAGGTATGGGGTTTAGGGGTACAGACAGATGACAGAGCCTGGAAAAGGGGCAATTGGACCATTCTAGGATGAATGGAGCCACCAGAGCTACAAGTAACCATCTCCTTTAGAAAGAGTAGGTCAAGATGAGTGAAATTAATGAAAATGAGATGATCAACTCAGCAGAGAGTCACTAGAGGACTGGAAAGGAGGAAGATTGCTGAAAAGTGCTTTTACAGAGACCCTGAGCATGGTCTTGGCCTGGGGATGGGACATGGCAGGGAGTTGTTTCAGAGCCAAGCTGAGGGGTAGAGGGAAGACCTGGCAGGAACTAGCAGCAGAAGAACTAGTGCCCTGTGATGAGCTTGGGGTGTGGTGAGAGGGGCCACTGGCTTGGGGAGCAGAATGGGGCCACCCATCGTGATGCCACGGTGAGAGAACCTCAGGGAAGTCATGGGTGGGGACACTCCAGCACTTGTTCAGTGAGAGAGGAGGAAGCAAGAAATATAGGCTCCAACCATGCTTCTGATGTGTCAGTATCCTTTCAGCACTGTCTCCCGGGAGAAGTGGTGTATATCTGCCTACACATCCCTGGAGACACAGCAGCCCTCTTGTCATCAGAAAGCCCTCATCCTCAGATGGTCCTGTTCTCTTTCTCCTTTAACTTACCCTTGGTTCTTGCCATGTAAGTCAAAGAGCATTCTTCCTAGACCTACTGCTCTGAGCTACTCTGTCCCAGGTCTTAAGCCCTCAGTTCCTTATGAATCTATCTGCTTGTTATTCTCTGTGTCTCCTGGATTTCAACTAAGTCAGTGATGACATAGAAAAGTCCAGGGCCAACCTTCTAGGTTGATGTTTATCTAGTAATTGGTGAAAAGTACAATTATCTAGAACTTACTGAGTGTAGCAGACATACTGAAAACCAGAATGGCTATGTTTTCCCATAAGCTTCCTAGGAATGTATTCAGGTCAGAAAACTGAGTTACAGATTTTTTTAATTGAGGTTTTCAAAAGGAAAGTTTATTTAGCTTAATTGGTAGGCAACTGGGGTATCACCAGTTCCCCATTCTGAACAGTAATATTGCAGTAAACATTCTTGTAGCTGTGTCTTTGAGCCGATAGATGCGTGACTATTTCCTCTAGAAAAGTTGCCTAGAAGTGAAATGACTCGATTAAATCATATTTGCATTTAGCAAAGTGCTTCCAGTTCCCTTCCTGAAAGTCTGTACCAATTTGTATTCCTATCAGCCCGTGTGGGCTTCCCTGGCGGCTCAGACAATGAAGAATCCACCTGCAATGCAGGAGATCCCGGTTTGATTCCTGGGTTAGAAAGATCCTCGGAGAAGGGATGGGCTACTCACTCCAGTATTCATGGGCTTCTCTGGTGGCTCAGACAGTAAAGAATCAGCCTGCAATGCGGGAGACCTGGGTTCGATCCCTGGGTCGGGAAGATCCCCTGTAGGAGGGCATGGCAACCCACTCCAGTATTCTGGCCTGGAGAATCCCATGAACAGAGGAGCCTGGTGGGCTACAGTCCATGGGGTCTCAAAGAGTCAGACTCGACTGAGTGACTAAGCACACACATCAGTCCATCAGTGCATATAAGATTATACCCACTTCCCCACATCTTTGTTGACTCTGTGGATTAACCATCTATTTCACTTTTGCCAATTTGATGAGTAAAGTTTCTATTTTCTGGTGAGACTGAAGCCCTCTTCATGTGTTTCTGAGTGGTTGTATCTCCAGGTATTAGTCACTTACTGTGTGTACACAAGTATCTTTTTTTTAATGTGTGTCACACAGAAACACAGTTCTTTTATGCTAGTTGTGTTTTGTGCCTTGGATGGCTGTTTCCCCAGGATGATAAACCTGTTTATCTGTATCCTCATGTTTGATGTTGGCTTATAAATTTAGCCATCTGATCAGATACACTTATCTCCAGGCAGCTGATCCTCGAGAGAAGGGACTTTCACGAGGTGATCCCATGATCACAGCTTTCTGCTGGGGAACAGTTTCTGTCATGGTGCAGAGCTGGTGTTAGGTGGGGAGGGTTCACAGCTGCCCTTCCAAGATGAGGACACACTGATCGGAGTGGGCACCCGAGACAGCGACCTTCAGTGAGATGGAGCCTCAGAAAGGAAGGGTGTACAGAGAGCGTTCCCTGTGGTCCACAGGCACGTCTGCGTGAGTCCATGGTCAAGGACTGCACATGTGCAGGGCCAGGCCACTTGAGGGTCACCGGGTAGCCTGGGATTGGACCGGCTCCTGGAATGGGAGGCGTGGGTAGGTGCAGACGTGCGTCCAGGCAGGGATCGAGGCTGGTCACGTTCAGAGAGGGAGTGCAGGCTGCCTTTGTGGCGATTTCCCCTCCCCTACCCCTGCATGTGCACATGCTCTTCTGTACTTTTCTCACCAGATCTTCAAAGGAAGCTCTGTCTCCCCAGGGCTCTTCCTACCCAAGCTGCGCCTTGCTGAGGAATGAGCTACTTTTATCCTCAATGATCTATAAATTGTTACACACACCCCCAAAAAAGAATCTCAGTCTGATTCTCCAGCTGTGACAATAAGACGTCTTCGAAAAAGGCCCAGGAAGCCCCAAGGCAAGGGTGCTAAAGCCACCCTGTGCCCAGGACAGCTGGTCCCTGAGGCAGGGGACTGACGGCAATTTCTAAATGGTCTGCCATCTTCTTCCCAGAAACTTCCTTTTTTTTTTTTTTTTTAACTTTTTAAAAATCTTGTGCATTTAGTGCACACAGAGTCTACCCATTCGTTGAAATCCATTGGAACAGCCTACAGAGACCCTGAGGGATGATGGAGTTTCAGTGGGAACAGGTCACACAGCCGTGTCCTTGGTGGGTGCCTGCTCTGCAGAGCGGTTCATGTTTTCACCAGATGTCAGCCTTTCCAGGCAACAGAAGGCAAATGAAATGAACCTTCTATAAGCAAAGGCTGTGGTTGTTGGGTTTTGCTCTGCTCTGTCAGCTGTGTTGTTTGCGAGCTGCATCCCCACTCGCCCTCTTGGAACTTGTCTAGAATCTCAGCCGCTCTGATCATGTTCTCAGATGTTCACCAATGCCGTTTTAGCTTCCTCTGTGCCTGTCGGTTTTTGTGTGTCTCAAATGACTTCTGCGGCCCTAGGGACAGAAATCTGTTATCTTACAAAATTTTCTCCTAAGCACTCCTTTTTGGAGATGCTCAGAATGTTACCTTTTTTATATCTGAGCCTTCCTTTCCCTGGAACTTTCTCTCACTTGGGAGTGTCTCTGAACTATTTATAGCCCAGAGAAAGTTGAGGATAATTTGCAATGAGTAATTACCATTCCTCTTGGGGAAATAGTCAGCAAGTTTCTTTTGGTTATAGCTCTGCTTTTTCCCCCAGTAAATCTTACGTAAATTCCAAAATGCTGGCATTCTTTCAGACAGCCATTGTTCAGCCCCTTAAGAAGATCAGGGGTCCCTGTTTATCTTTCCTTTCTCCTTCTTAATCAGTCCTCTTCCCCGACTGCCCCCTCCCTCACCCACCCCTCTTCCTGCTCACCTCCCTCCCCAGCCTCCCTTCGTTTCTTTCCTCTTTATTGACATAGCTCTTACTACACGTACACGTGTACAGCTCAGTGAATTTTCATGAAGCACATACACCCATGTCACCAGCATCCAGCTCTGGACACACAGCCTCCCGACATGCTCCCTTCCGCCTCCTGACTTGCAGTCAAGGCTAACAGTGATCTCAGGCAGTTTTATTCAGGAATAAGTAACAAGGAAAGAGTTGAAGATCCATCTTGTAGAGTGCCTGGTTGGCTGATTCCCACTGCTCTGTACGTTATTCTCTTGATGTGGCCCTAAGATTCAGTGGGATGGTCTCTGCGGAAAGGAAGGCACCGTATTACACCTCTGGGGTGCCATGTTCTTGTCCTTCGTCGGTGCAGCTGTGAGCACCGAGTATCAATGCCCACAGGCTACACAGGCCTCACTCACACCAAGGCCGAGCTGATGCTGACCATCCCCAGCTGAGGAGAAGCCTTTTCATCTGTCCTGGGGTGGGGCCTGGAGTTAGGACTTGCATTGTTCCTTGGCTCAGCCACCCTGCCCAGGACACTGTCTTCTCTCTGCCCTCATCCAGCAGCCATTCCTGTCCAGGAGTACCTGCTGCCTTCCCCATCTACGAGCCGTCTGCACAGTCCACTCTGCAGGGCCCCTGGGAAGACTCTTGCACCACTCCCTACTCTGCAAGACCATCCCCATGCGCCCTCCACGTCCCTTGCACCCACTGCGTCCGCTGACCAGAGACCCAAAGGGTACTTGGCTATGGCGATCTGCAGACGGGTCCACAGTTGAACAGGATTCAAATGAGAGACCCCAGAGAGCATCGGTCAGCTCCCTCCTTTGCTGTGATTTTTGTGAAAAACACGGGCCTTATCAAGCTGTGCCACCCTCAGCTCACCTTTCTCTCACCCAGGTATACCTTGGGGAGCAGTAAGGAAGCCCTTGGGGATGACAGCCACAGGGCGACCATTGGAACCCAGTGCCTCTGCCCGCTAACTCCCACCTCTGACCTGAGGGACCAAGATGTGCACATGCTTAGTTGTTCTGTCAGTGGTGCTGAGGGGGATTGTTGAGACTCTCATTGTTCACACAGAACCAAGGACGGTTTCAGGTGGCATTCAGGGAACTAGAGCTATGTTGTTTCCCCCAGAGAAATGAAGGGTAAGATTTTATTTGAGCACGTCATGTTCTTGGAATGAATGTAATCTTAACACATCATAGCCAGATGCCCTCCATCTCTGCCAGAGACAGAGCAATTCAGAGTCTGAGACCTGGGAACTTCCCTGGTTGTCCAGTGGTTACAAACCCGCCTGCCAGTGCAGGGGACACAGGTTTAATCCCTGGTTCGGGAAGATCACACATGCTGCAGAGCAACTAAGCTCTCTAGGGCCTGAGCTGGAGCCCTTTACTGAGCTCTGCAACAAGAAAACTACCACAAGAAGAAGGTTGTGCACTGCAGCTAGAGAAAGCCCTCGCGCAGCAACAAAGACCCAGCGCAGCCAAAAAAAAAAAAAATAATAAATTTTCTTAAAAAAAATTAAAAGACAAAAACAAAGTCTGTAACCTGGGGAAATAAATGACACAAAAGACAAGCCCTTCCTGACCCACATGTTGGATCTGGTGAGCCAGCTGGATTTACGATTTACATAATTCCTTTAAAATCTGCCTCCTTGGTCTGGGGCAGTGTTTAAGTCCTGCTGCTGAAGCATGATGCCTCATGAAGTGAGTCTCATGATGCCTGATGGCCTGAGAGTGGCCGTCCATCCGGAAGTAACCTGGCTGCTGATCTGTCCTGAGGGCCTGACTCATTCTGATTGATTCTTCACTCCTGGCTTTGGTGGCACCAGATTTTTATACCCCCACCCTGGCTCAATAAACGAGGACGTTTGCACTTTAGATCAAAAGCTGTTCCTAAGCAGTGTTCAGTGAGCTGAAACAGACGGCAGCATCTCAGTTTGTTAGGTGGGTGGCATTGTCACCCTTCCAGGTCCCCTTTGGCCTCTCAAATGCCTCTGAAGATAGTGCAGGTGGAGAAAAATGATGTCTTGTGTCATAAATGGTACAAAAGTGAAGTGTAAAAAAATGTTTTCATGTTTCAGAAAAAGAAAGATCTACCAAGTGTTAAACGCTTTTGGTGTAAAGTGAATTTATACAGGAAGGAAGTCAGGGAGGGAGGGAGAAAAGAGAAGGAGGAAGGAAACCCAACAAGAGGACGGGGGCAGTGGCCAGCGGGTGGAGCTGGACCAGCAGGGTTTGGTTTCACTTCAGCTTTCTCACCTGTCAAATGGGCATGACGCTGCTTACTTACAGGTGTGGGTGTCCTGGGAATTAAATGAGAAAATGCACAGTGACAGGTACCATGTAGACACTCTGCCAACCATCCTCCCTTCTCACCCATTAAGTCTGGAAACCCTCCCCTCTTGCGATGCGTGGTTTCTCTGCAGCTGCCTACCCTCCCCAGGGTCTCCCAGCCCAGCATCTGGTTTGAAAGCTGAAACTGAGTGAACTGGATGGGTCGTGCCCCCCCCCCACCTCGGGTCTTCCTTCTGCTTTTTTTCATGCACAAGTCTCTTCAGAAGGCATAAAATCAAAGTGCCTTCATTTCCAGCACAGCCCCCAAGTCCCAGCAGGTAGCTACAGGGTCTTTAGAGAGACTTTTGAGACAAGAGATCCAGATGATGTCCTTCTTGGGGGGCCAGCCTGAGCACAGACAGACCTTCCAGCTGGGCCTCTCAGACTTGTCTGTCCCTCCCAGGGGCTGTCCTTGTGAATCAGACTGAGATTTTAAGGACACACAGTTTAAGGTGGCTCTCTAAGGGGAAGTCCTTGGGTCTTCCCTAGGAGGTGGTGGTGATGGTGATGATGGTGATGGAGACGGTGATGTGGTGGTGATGGTGATGGTGGTGATGGTGGTGGTGATGGTGGTGATGGTGGTGGTGGTGATTCTTCTTTGGCCAAATAAGGCTGGGAGGTACTAGGGTGTACAAAGCTAACGAGGTGGTTAATCTGAGAGTACAGTGTCTGAGAACCTTTGACCTACCAGCGGGCTGCCAGAAATTCCCTACTGTTTTTCACTCCAGAGTCTTTTCTCGTACTTTTCTGTGAATGGATTTGGGCAACACCAGGTCACCATTCCTGACAGCAAAATTATTAACGAATGTACTCCCAGCAGACGTGGGTAGTGTCTGGTCTCATCTTCCTGCAAACCCAGAGATGGCTGCACAGCCCTGTTCAGTCATGACTCAGCAGTCTGGTGATTAATGCCGCTCTCCCCACAGAACATCGATATCACCAATTTCAGCAGCAGCTGGAGTGACGGCTTGGCCTTTTGCGCTCTCCTCCACACTTACCTGCCCGCCCACATCCCATACCAGGAGCTGAACAGCCAGGAGAAAGTAAGTCCCCCATCCCCAACCTGGTCACCCTCCAGAACACAGGGGAATTTCTCACACTGTTGATACATCCCAGGGAGCATGGGGTTTATGGCCTTGAAGAGGAAACTGGGGTATGATTCCAGCACAGATCACAAGGCAGGGCAGGTCCCACCGTCAGTAATATCCCCAACTTCCCTTGTTACCTAGGAAAACGCAGCAGAGATCAGTTGACTGTGTCTGCTGAGAACTTCCTCTCACTCACTTTTCAGAGGAAGCCCTGATGGACTCTCACCTTCATGGTTTCAAGACCTTAGGCCAGCATTTTCAAAATTTTTTCCAAAGAACCAGAATTCCCTGGCTCAGATAAGCTGGGGAAGCTGTTTATCATAGCACACTTCTGGAGATTCCTGATGCCGTAAATACTCTAGGAAGTTCTTCATTAGAGAAACCTGTGTGACTCATTTTAGGCCAACCTATGTCAGAGCCACAGAACCTTTTTAACATTTATTATAATCATCCATAACAGGAATTGGCAGACTTCCCCTGTCAGGGGTCAGTGGTAGGCTTTGTTGGTCTGTGGTCTTTGTCAAAGCTACTCAGCTCTCCCATCAAAGCACCCAAGTGGCCATAGATCTTTGTCAATTAATAGGCTTGCTATGTTCTAATGAAACTTTATTAACAAAAACAGGCTGAGGGCTGAGTTTGGTCTGTGGGCTGTGGTTTGCCAAACCCTGCCCTAGAACATCCTAAAAATCATACTCTACAGAGTTACTCCGGGAAATGCTGTCCCGGGCCCTGGACTCATTTACTCAACAGATGTTTCTTGGTAGCTGTCATGCCCAGTAATAAAGGCAGCAGTGGTGGTATAGACAGGTCCTTCGTCCTTGGGAGGTGGACTGTCAGCAAACAAGTGGGTAAACTTGTAACAAGTAGCATTGTAAGTAAATAACTATAAACTGTGGAAGAGCATGAGAGAAGCACAGGGCGTGGGGTGAACACGGGGACCTGACTTTCACCAGGAAGGTTGTGGATGTCTCTGAGGCGGAATTCCAGTGAAGAGCCCACATGAGGGGACCCATGTTGCAGAGAGCTGGGGAGCCTTCCAGAGCCAGGGAGCATGCCACAGGCACGCCCAGGGGAGCAGAGGCCAGGGACACGGGGAGGTCAGCGGGCCAAATGAGGAAGTCCACAGGACGAGGTCTGGGGGAGGGGTCCCGAGCACGGGAGCTTCTGTCCCCTTGGAGTTTGCAGTGTGCCACCCTCCCAGCACATGGATGCTTCACTGAACCCCATCCTTTGGGGTTTTACTGGCAGCTTCATTATACAGACATGACTAATTAAATCATTGGTCATTGGTGACTGGTTCAGCCTCCAGCCTCTCCCCCGCTCCCTGCAGGTCAGGGAGTGGGGCTGAATGTTATAACCTCTAATCCCACCCTGTCTTTCCAGGGGTTTTCAAAAATTGAGTTATTAACATAAACCCAGGTGTTGTTGGAAGGGGTTTGTTATGAATAACAAGACACCTGTTTTGGAACTTCCCTGACAGTCCAATGGCTAGAACTCTGGACTCCCAATGCAGGGGACCCAGGCTCAATCCCTGGTCAGGGAACCAGATTCCACACGCTGCAATTCAGAGTTGGCATGCCTCCAGTGAAGACCCCACATGCTGCAACTGAGACCCAACACAGCCAGATAAACAAGCAAATAAAAAGACACCTGTTTCATCTTTATTTCTCTGAAGCCATTTTTAGAACCAAGGACAGAAAACAAACATTATTACAAAAGATGCATCCGTGACTCCTACATAGAAAATTATAAAGGCTTCAGGAGCTCTGTACAGGAACCAAGACAAAGACCAAAGGTGTGTTTCTTATCATAAATCAAACTTCACAGAGGCACCGAGAGAAGACAAGGAGCAAGCCTTGAGGACTCCATCCTTGTGGCCAGAGCAGGGCAGAGTGGCCCAGCAAAGGTGCCGGAAGGAGCAGCCACGAAGCAGACCAGCAGGGGCTTGTAGGGTCCCAGGATCCACGAAGCCTGGGCACTGTGGACAAAAAAAATTCATTAGTCGATCAAGGAAGAAAAAGAAAATTTTTATTCAAGCCAAACTGAGGATTATAACCCAAGAACAGCCTCTGAGGACGCTCCCAGAACTGTTCTGCCTGTTAGATAGAGGTCGAAGCACAGTTGTACAAGGTTTTAAGACAAGAGGGCTGTGCGTCAAGGGATGTAGCTGGTTTACATGATCCAGGGCTGTTGGTATAGAGTGAGCAGCAGGTCATCAGGGCCTGAAGAAGGTCAAGAAGGAAGGTTGTCTTCTAGGAGAGTCTGCTGGTGCTGGCAGAGTGCTGCTCCTCATGGTTGAGCAGGTATTGAATGTTTCTACCGATGGGGAGGTTGGTCAAAGCCTGCTGCAGATAGGTCCTCGGGGTGTGAAGTGTTTGACTGCAGCCAAGGTGCTTTGTTCTCCCGTCAGTGGACGTGTTGGAAAATAATGGAAAGTGTTTGCTTTCATCCTTCGGATCATCTCATTGCTTCCAGATGACGGAAACCACATCACGTCCCCTGGAGGCCGGTGATCCCCAAGATTCACGGCCAGCTGCCCAGATCTGGAAATGCACAGAGCAGCCGAGCATCACAGCTTGGTTCGCTCTGTTGTCCTTGAGGTCCTGGGGCCCGTGGTTCCAGCACTCGGGTTGCCTTTCTTCTCCCTGCTCCAGGATGCTGTCCTGGGGAGGAGGCAGGTCAGGCTGTGAGATGCTGCAGGTTCGTGAGGGGTGAAGAACTTAGCTCCAGGTGCATCCCTTGATGCACAGCTCTCTGCCTCAATATCCTGTACGACTGTGCTTTGACCTCTTACAGGCAGAACAGTTCTGGGAGCTTCTTCAGAGGCTGTTCCCAGGTTATAATCCTCAACTTGGCTTGAACCCTCAACTTGGCGTGGAGTTTTCATTACAGATCTTGCAGCATCACAGCCTCCCCCGATGACCGCTGGCCTTTTGCTTCCTAACTGCCCCATGTGGACGTGCTCTGGGTTTGGCCCCTGCACTGGGAGATCTTGTGTTGAGGTTTGGGGAGAGAAACTCGTATCTCAGAGTTACCGTTGAGATAGTCTCAGAACAATGTGTCAACACAGGCAAATCAAACCAGCACAGTTTAAAGCTGAGCATGTGTGTGAGACTCAGCCTGGGGGGCGCTCTTGCTGGAGGAGAGAGAGGGTTGCAAGCAGGGAAGGGTTCCTGGAAGGGATGAGTTTGAAGTTGACTTTCAAAGGGAAGGAGCTAATTTGAATGAAATGATGCCTTTGACCTTCAGGATGAGTGAAGTTCAGCCCTCCTCAGCTGGAGCCTGGGTCTGGAGAGCTCTCAGTGCAGTCTATTTCTTGGGTTTTTTGGTGAACAGCAGACAGCGAAAAGGGCATCAAGAGAGTCCTGTATTGTTTATATGCATGTTAAGTCACTTCAGTTATGTCCAACTCTCTGCAGCCCTCTAGACTGTAGCCCACCAGGCTCCTCTGTTTATGGGATTCTCCAGGCAAGGATACTGGAGTGTGTTGCCATGCCCTCTTCCAGGGGATCTTCCCAACCCAGAGATCAAACCCACGAATCTTGAACTGTTGGGAAGGTTCTTTATCAGTAGTGCCACCTGTAAAAACCTATCAAAATCAGAATCTGAAAAGTCACTTTAGTACAAAGAGAATATCATGGATTATAAGCCATAAGAAGATAAGAAACCAGAAGAAGAGAAGGAGATACAGTTCTCCCAGCAAGAAAAGTCCCAAACAAGCAGAACTGAAAGCAGACTTGAAGAAAGGCAAGGTCCAGGTCTGGAGCATACTGAAACGTGGTATGGTTCTGAGCTGTTGGTTGTTACAAAGAGGAAAACTCTTTGGAAAGAATGTTTTGAGTGGCACAGCATCACAACCATGGAACCTGGGGCGAGGAATGTGATCTCAGCTGCTGTGCCAATACCCCTTGTTGTTTTCAGCCTTCAGAGTCATCCTGTTAAGAGGGTGCCGGACACTTCAGTGTGGTTGAGGAGAAGGAAGCCAAGTGTATCAGCTTGAACAGTTCAGAACATGACCAGGTGGAGGAAAGGCAAGGGAAAGTCCTACTCATCACACCAAGTGAAGTTGGGAACTGTCATTTGTAACTGATGGGACAAGAAATGATGGTTTGAGGATACTGGTTAAAGTCACAAACATAACTAATAAGGGAGCGGACATGAGCTGTGTGACTAGAATGAAGGGAAGAGAGAGGTGCATGATTCCTGAGTCATTTAACTTAGGAGGAAGTTAGAAGGTCATGCCTCTATTTTAGAAATCAAGAAAGTGGTGGGACTTCCCTGGTGGTCCAGTGGCTGATTCCAAGCTCCCAAAGCAGGGGACCCCGGGTTCAATCCCTAGTCAGGGAACTACATCCCACATGCTGTGACTAAAGATCCCAAGTGCTGCAACTAAGCCAAATAAATAGATATTTAGAAGGAAGGAAGAAACAGTGATGTAAGGAAAGAAGTCCCTGGAATTAAAGAGAAAAACGAAAAATCATTCTCCCAAGGTCCAGGATTGAGGCAAGGAAGTCTTATATTTAACTCTGTGCACATATTACTTTGATAATTTTTGATACAGCACCATGATTAAACAACTTGATACACAGCAGAATGTATATGTCCTAAATATTGACAAAGTAAAAAATAACTAACAAAAATGTATCTTTGATGGTCAGGAATCAATCAATAATGTTATTTTTTAGTGACAGTGGTAATCTATTAATCTTCTTTTTTCCCCCTTAAACTGAGACCACTGTCTGCATACTTGACTTCAACACTTGTGTTTTATAAATAGTAGGTAATATATATATCAGAGTGCCAGTTGGTGTTTACTCCTAAAAAAAGCTGTATTTTCTTGGCTGATAATTTCATTCTGTTTGTCTTTTAACCTAGAAAAGAAATCTCTTATTGGCATTTGAAGCAGCTGAAAGTGTAGGCATCAAACCCAGCCTGGTGAGTGTACCCCTTTGTACCCGTGTGATACTCTAATCCCGTGAGAAAGAACTTTATGCCGTCTACTAAATAATCTTCACAGCAATGAAGTCCATTACTCATGATTCCTGATATAAAAGTGTCCAGTTGGTCTGACTACATGTGATTTAGAGTGTTTTCAGTGAAGATTTCACTGTGGATAGATTTCAGTTCTAGACTGAATTATCATTAAAGCCCTGGAAATATGAATATGATGTAGTTTTTAAAGTATCAATACATAGCCAAGCTCTGAAGAAGGAAAGGAAAATAACTAGATGCCAGAAATTAAAAGAGGAGTGAAGACCAGAGTCCTGAGGCATGTGCTGGACTCTGGCCATCCCAGGGTGGGACTGAGGTGGTGGGAAAGGGCCTCCAATGTGTGCAGGCTGTGGTTCGTGCTTGTGCAGGGGCAGGAGACCTGGCACTGAGCTCCTGTAACCAGAGCAACGGTCCTGAGACCGCTGCACAGACCCAAGGCTCCCCAAATGCTCATCTTTATTAGTGAAGGGGAGATAAAAATTGCCACCTGCCAGTCCAGGGAGGGGAAGCTCAGTCTCCACCTGGGATTTCTTTGTGGCCAAAAAAAATTTTTTAAAAAAATCTTGTGTAGGGAAGGAAGGAAAAGCTGGACCAGATGAGGTTTGGAGTCCAAATTTATAATATCTGCTGTAAGCAGTGGCCAGTTTATAGTGTCTCTGCTGCCAGAAGCCCTGTGGCCCAGAGCACAGATGCTACTGAAAATACACTCACAACTCAAAATTACAAAACAGTCGGGAAAATTATCTACTTGACAATAGGACCTGCTATACAGCACAGGAAACTCTACCTAGTATTCTGTGATAACCTTTATGTGAAAAGACTCTGAAAAAGAATGACTATTTGTGTATGTATAACTGAATCACTTTGCTGTACATCTGAAACTAGCACAACATTGTAAATCAACTAGACTCCAATAAAATTTAAACAAAGGAAAGAAAATTATCTAGTCAGCAGGCACCACGAACAAGAGGACCGTCTACCAGAATTTGAGATAATAAAACAATAAGAAAGAGACCTCAAAAGACTATGTTTAAACATATTAGAGATCAGAGAAGGAATAAAAATCATAAGGAAGGAACATGGGTTTTATTTTTTTTTTTTTTAAGATTTCGAAAAGAGCCAAGTAGAAATTTAAAATTTGAAAGTAAAAACCACAGCTGGATTGAAAACTGATTGGATACAGCAGAAAAGAGAACTGTTGAACCAGAAAATAGATCACAGGAAATTACCCAGGACATATAACAGAGATTTTAAGATGAAAATGTGATAGAGGGGTTTTATTAGTTAATAGGTTTTCAACTTTAAGAAATGGAAAACCCAACTAACGGTCACTTCAACCATAAAGTTTTTTTTTTTTTGTAGTTTCAGGAATGGTTCACTGCATAATATTGTAATCAAGGCCCACAGAGTGTCTTTACTCTCTTGGTTCTTTGTCCTCTTATTTGTCTCTCTATGGCTGAACATGGCTGCCAAGCTCCAGACATCACTCCCATCTGTAGGGTCGGAAGTGAGGAGGAAGGTACAGTGAGTGCCTGACATCCCCCACTTTGATAAGGAAACCAAAAGTCTTCCCAGAGGCCCTCCAGCTCTGTGGCAGTTCTCTGTTGCGTGGCCACCCCAGCCGCAAAGGGATTTGAGAAGGTAAACATACAACGTTTCTCATCCTCTTTAGTGGGAAGCCTGCAAGGGAAACAGAGGTTGGGACCAACTGATAGTGTCTGTCACAGAGCTTAAGAGGCGTGGAAGATAAAATCAGACCATGTCCAACTCCCATGGCCAGTGGGAGTTCCAGAAGGAGAGGAAAGAAAACATGAAGAGAGATAATATTTGAAGAACTGGCGCCTGAAATTTTTCCAGAATGACGAAAGACCACAGATTCTTAATGGAATCTCAAACAGGATAAATAATACAAAACATCCATCCAGACACATTGTAACGTAACTGCAGAAAAAGCAAAGAGATAATCTACAAATAATTTGTACTAACCAATAATAAAAGAAACCTAGTAGAAAACTATCAAAGTCTGGAATAGGCAACTCACAAATGGCCAATAAACATTTAAAACCATGTTCAGTGATTAGGAAAATCTCAGCTGCAGTAACTGAGAGATATACTTGTGTAGCCCTCAGAGGGTGAAATGAAAAGGGAAAAGACCAGGGACTTCCCTGGTGGCTCATTGGTAAAGAATCCACCTGCCAATGCAGGAGACATGGGCTTGATTCCTAGGGCAGGAAGATTCCAATACCGTGGGGCAACTAAGCCCATGTGCCACAGTAATCTTAGCTACTGAAGCCTGCACGCCCTAGAGCCCGTACTCCGGAGCAAGAGAGGCCACTGCAATGAGAAGCCTGCATATGGCAATGAAAAGGAGCACTTGCTCACCACTAGAGAAGAGCCCTCGTGACAATGAAGACCCAGCACAGCCCAAAATAAAAAATAAATAAAATTTGGGGGGGAAAAAAGGGAAAAGACAACTATTGTAGGAATTTTAATACTGTAGTTATAACAGTGTTACCCTAACATGTTTGACAGAATGGACAGTTTTTAAAGTAGATACATAAATATATTTCTTCAAATAGTAAATGTAACTATTTCTCCAAAACTCACAGAGAAAGAACTAGAACTTTAGCCATTAAAGAAGTGAAGTTCATTGTTTTAAATATAGTCACACACACATAAACAAAAAAAATACCAGTCCGCCCAAATTCCACTGAACGTTTGAGAAACAGATGTCCCTATTGTGTAAACTCAGGTCTAGAGAATTTAAAAAGAAGTGGGGGGACTTAATGTTTGGTGAGGATGGAGTAGCAGGAACCGGATTTATCTTCTGAAGTACTAAACAGCTAAGGAGTTGTCGTTACTCAGTCGCTAAGTTGTGTCGGACTCTTTTCAACCCCATGGACTGCAGCACGCCAGGCCCCTTTATCCTCCACAGTCTCCCAGAGTTTGCTCAGATTCATGTCCACTGAGTCAGTGATCCCTTGCAACCATCTCATCCTCTGTCATCCCCTTCTCCTTTTGCCCTCAATCTTTCCCAGCATCAGGGTCTTTTCCAGTGACTCAGCTCTTTGCATCAGGTGGCCAAAGTATTGGAGCTTCAACTTCAGCATTAGTCCTTCCAGTGAATATTCAGGGTTGATTTCCTTTTGAACTGACTGGTTTAATCTCTTTGCTGTCCAAGGGACTCTCAAGAGTCTTCTCCAGCAGCATAAATCGAAAGCAGCTAGCAAGTAACCACAGGTCATTTGCTTAAGGAAAGATACTGAATATAATGAGAACTTGTTGGAAGATGATATTCTACACAGAATATGGTTTTCTTTGTATGCTTGCATGCTAAGTCACTTCAGTCATGTCTGACTCTTTGTGACCCTGTAGACTGTACACCGCCAAGCTCCTGTGTCCATGGGATTTCCCAGGCAAGAATATTGAACTGGGTTGCCATGCCCTTTTCCAGAGATCTTCCCAACCCAGGGATCGAACCCCCGTCTGCTGTGTCACCTACATGGGCAGGCAGGTTCTTTACCACTAGAGCCACCTGGGAACTGTTACTGTTAATATTTGCTTTTTTTAATTAATTTTTTTTCCTATTTTTTCATCTCATGTACTATTGAAGTTAGTGAATGCTGGGAAGCAAATGAGATCATCTTGTTGAGCTAATCATCAGAGCCAGCGGTTTTATTTGTACAGAAGTCTCTGAGGAGCTACTGACAAACATCATTGTGGATCTCAGAAACATTTAGGAATGTTTGTGAACAGTTTAACCAATTCATGCCAACAAGAAAATAGAAGCTTCCTACATTACTAAGTTTACTTTTGTATCATGAGATGAAGTGAAAAATAATAAAAAATATTTAATTACATGTGACATTTTAAAACTGCACCTAACCAGAATTGGCAGCAGTAACAATCCCAAGTCTTTGGTCAAGTTCTATTATTAGATTAGTCAGGAAAAAAATTCCCTTATATGTTTATATTCTAGCAAATATAGGCTTCTGCATTTAGCGGATTAACAAGGATGAGAGTTTTTCCAAATGAAAACGCCACAGTGTTCCCCCGAGTTGAGAATGCATTTCTTCCCTGCCACAGTGTGAGACAGAAGTTTCACCCACTGCATCAATCACAGGAAGGGTGGAGAGAGAAGAGGAGTGGCCTTGTTGCCGCTGCCTGTCGGAGCAGCCAGAACAAGTGCCCTCCAAGGGTGAATGTGTTTGCACTGGTGAGGCAGACATGCCCATACCAGGTCGTGTGGTCTGTGAATGTGTTACTTGCTTCCTGAGCCTGTGTGTCCCCCAGAATGGTCACTCCTCACACAGAGTAAGGTCTTCAGGTCATCTAGGAAGGGTGGTCTTCACAACTCAGGGTTTTATAAGGAGGTTAGAATGATTCCTTAGGTGAGGCTGAGCCTGCGCTGTTGCATAAACTTTATAGGGGCTACTCTGTGCCAGGCACTTTCTGTGAGTTGACTCATGGTCCCTCTCAGAAGCCCTGTGACATAGATGCTCCTTACATGAGGGACACTGCAATTTCGTGGAAGGGCACATCACTTGTGAGTAGCTAACACAAGTGTCGAGGAGGCTATCTGACTCCAGACCCACATCTCACCCCTCCATGACCCTGCATCTGGGCAGCCATGCCCACCTGGGCTCTTAAAGCACAATTTACTCATAGTCTATCAAGTGCATATGTGTTATACTATAATTTTTCTGATTATAAGGCTTATCTCTGGGCATCTCTGGTGGCTCAGACAGTGAAGGATCTACCTGCAACATGGGAGACCTGAGTTTGATCCCTGGGTTGGGCAGATCCCCTGGAGGAAGACATGGCAACCCACTCCAGTATTCTTGCCTGGACTCCTGAGGGCAAGAAGCCCTATCTTTTTTTTTTTTTTTTCAATTACTTTTATTATAGTGAAATACACATAACATGGTTTATTTACCTGGTGGTAAAGAACCTGCATGCCAGTGCAGGAGACATAAGAGATGAGGGTTCAATCCTGGTGTGGGAAGATCTCCTGGAGGAGGGTATGGTGACCCACTCCAGCGTTCTTGCCTGGGAAATCCCATGGACAGAGGAGCCTGACAGGCTACAGTCTATAGGGTCAAAAAGAGTCGGACACAACTTAGCGACTAAACAACAACTATGAATTAATTTGATTGATTGATGGCTGTTGAGCCAGCCTTGCATTCCTGAGATGAACCCACTTGATCATGATTCAATTTGCTATTTATTAAAGATCATTTTACATTTTAGTGAGAAATTGGTATTCTTGTAATGTCTTTGTCCTGCTTTTGGTATCAGGGTAGTTCCAGCTTCACAGAATGAATGAGGAAGTGTTCCCTCCTCTTCTGTTTCCTGGAAGAGATTGCTTAGAACTGGTGTTATTTCTTCCTGGACTGTTTGTTAGAATTAACCAGTGAAACCATCTGGGTCTGGTGTTTTCTTTTTTTGGAAGGTTTTTAGCTACTGAATCAAGTGTCTCACACTATTGGATTTTTTATTGATCTCCAACATACCCTGTGTTCTCCTGAAAGGTGTTAACTGATTTCTTCAAACAAGTTCAAACGTGATGTTGACAATGCACTAAAATAGTTTAAAATTTAATTATTGTCAGGTTTAAGCATGTAGGACAGTCTGAGTAAAACTGTGAATGTTGGTCAGACTTCAGAGTCCTCTCTGAGCAGGAGGACGTGTCCTTCCCCCAGAGGGGGTTTGCATTCCTCTAGCCTCTCAGGCCATCCCTGTGTTCTCATCCCTGTGCTTCCTGAGAGCGCGATTCCTCATCGCTTCTCTCTGTGTCGTCATGTTAGCAACCCTCGTGTTATAAGAGTTTCAGCTCTTTGTGCATATGTCTGTGCACACAGACAGAAGGAGGCTTTTCCTTCTTGTCTTCTGTGAATGCATTGTTTCTCTTTTCACATTACTGTAGGTTCCTGTGTGGGGTGTTCCACATGCTCCTTTTCCACCCTTCCCTCAGACTGATGATATGCTGATTTCTCAGCCTCACCAGGGAGAAAAATCAGTAAAATATATTTAGATGCTGAAACAGAAGCTAAAGGCTGGTTCCAGGCCTCAGCCAGTTCTGTCCCCGCCCAGGAACAGATGTTCTGAGCTCAGCTTGCTTTTCCACTGTGTCTCTGCTTCCAACTTCATGCCAGGACCTTCCCTACTATTCTCTCATGAACACAGAAGAATCCGCAGTCAGCCCCAAGGTGAATTGTTGAGTAGTGTGGTGACACGAATTTCAGGAAAGCCTGGCTAAGCAGTGGATAGAGCACCATCCTGCTGCCGTCAGTCCCTGGCCCCTGCCCGTGCTTGCTTGTGGCCGATGAAATGAAGGAAAACAATAAAATGTAGGCTGGTGACCCTTTTACCACTGGTGACCCACTGGTCAAATAGCTTTCAGCCGGTGCAGGGCTTTTGTGGCACAAATAGGAGAAACAGTACCACACAGATGCTCACTGCAAAGAAGTGACCACAGTCACACACTGTGCTGTTAGGACGGGACAGCTGTTCTCCTGGACAGTGTGTATCCCCTAAATGATGCAGCACATCACAGCTGTGTGGGAAATCGTGTATGAAGCATGTTCGGTAACAAAGCACAGGGTACGCAGTGACAATGTGGGAGGACATGGGTGTGCGTTCAAATGTAACTGGGAGAAGTGGGAATCCTTTCACAACAATGGAATCATAGTGACTCTTTTCAAAACTTTTGTTTTATTGATTGAAGTAGAGCCGATTTACAATGTCCTTTTAGTTTCTCCTGTACGACAAAGTGATTCAGTTATACACATACACATTCTTTTCCAAGTTCTTTCCCATTTTTGTTTATCCCAGGATACTGAATATAGTTCCCTGTGCTGCACAATAGGACCTTGTTGTTTATCCATCCTGCATGTAATAGTTTACATCTGTTAATCCCAGACTCCCAGTCCTCTCCTCCCCTACCCCTTGGCAACCACAAGTCTTCTCTATGTCTGTGAGTCTGCTTCATAGATAAGTTTGGTTGTGTCATTTTTTAGATTCCACATATAAGTGATATCATATGCTATTTGCCTTTCTCTGTCTGATTTAGTGTAATAATCTCTAGTTGCATCCCTGTTGCTGCAAATGGCATTATTTCATTCTTTTTAGTGGCTGAGTAATCCTCCATTGTGTGTCTGTAACACATCCTCTTCATCCATTCCTTTGTCGATGGACGTTGAGGTTGTTTCCTCATCTTGGCTACTGTGATTAGTGCTGCCTAGACCATTGGGGTGATGTGTATTTTTGGATTAGAGTTTTATCCAGATATGTACCCAGAAGTGGGGTTGCTGGATCATGTGACAACTCTTAGTTTTTGTTCAGAACTTTTCTTTTTTCAGAACGTTTTTTTAATGCTCATTGTTAAAATACGAGAGGAGCAGGAGATCGTGTCTAATGTTCCTAAAAGCACAGCATCTCCTGAATAAGCGGGAAGGAAAAGATTTTCTTTTTCCCACTGAGCACCTTTAGCACTGGCTGGGTGTTGTCTGCACTTGCCGGCCAGGTGGGAAGGTCCGGTGGCACCCGCTGACCTCTGCCCTCTCCCATAGGAGCTCGGTGAGTTGCTGCACACGGACCGGCCTGACTGGCAGAGCGTGATGCAGTATGTGGCCCAGATCTACAAGTACTTCGAGACATAGGTCCTGTGTGTCCCACACCAACTGCGTGTCCTGGATGCACCTGGTCTGTGTTGTTGGCTGCCCACTGTCTGGATTTCCAAGGCAGGTTCCACCCGAGTCCGACACACAAACAAGAAACAGCTGGGTCCACTGCACCCACCCTGAACCCTGACACATATGGACTGCAAGTCAGGGGTCATGCTCGCAGGGCCCCCTTCTCCTGCGGGAGCCCCGCAATGTGTTCACTGGAGCTGCCCTGAATCTCATGACAAGCATCTAAACCCATCCTCTTTCTCCTAAGAATCCTGGCTTCTGCCTTCTAAAAACTCTGCACTTGCCAGTCCAGCCCCTCCAGAAACACCCAGCAGGACACAAAAGGACAAAGTCTGCTCTCAAACAGCTCTGAGTCACGTGAGCCCTGCCTTCTGGGGACAGACTTGGTTCCCGGAGAGGATTTCAGCACCGTTAGGTCTCCTGTCCCTTCCTTCATTCTCTGGGTGGGAGACCAAATGTCTGAGATGAGAGGAGCCCCCCGGCTGTGTGCTCGGTGCCCCTGGGAGGGACAGGAGGGGGTGTGTCTGGGGCGCAGTCACACCAGGACTAGTGCTTGGCAGTGTACAGAAAGCCTCTGTGACCTCACCTGATCCTTGTGTCCTGCACATATTCACGCCTGTCCACACCCACATGCTTGTACACACAGAACTTGACAGAGACCCTCAGACAGAAAGGATGGGCCTGTGTCGGCCAGGGTCCTCCTGCTTTTGCACAAGCAGGCTGAAGACGTGTCTTTTTGGGGTGCTGGGCAGACAGCATCTCAGCTCTGGCTTTGGCATAGTCCTTCCCCAGGCCTCTTAAATTTGCACGGACAGAAGACCTGAGTGAGGCAGGGAGAGCTCGGGTACGACTGGATGAAGGGCATCGGCTTCCCCAGCACGTGCAGTCGCCCCATGTGGCTGCAGAGCACCCCCCAGAACAGCCCTCCCCCAGAGCACACACCCCTCTCCCAGAGCAGCCCCTCCCCTAGGTCATGCAGGCATGGGTGCAGGTCATCACCTGGGCAAATACATGCACATTTCATGGCAAATGAGGTCCACCCTGGCCCAGGGGGCTCCCACAGCCGCTGATATCAGTGCCCTCTGACCCAGGTCCATTGACACTCCCTGAGCCCAGGGCTGCCCACCCTGCCCAGTACACCCTGCGAGCCTGAGGGGCAGGCGGGCCCTTGTGCACAGCGGTGCCTGTTGGTCCCTGTCCTGGGAGGTGTGAGCTCAGCCCCCCGCCCAGTTGCCTTGGAGGAGACACTGGGCACCCCCAGGGTCCGTCCGTCCTCCTCAGGCTGCAGAGGTGGCCCACTGGGGCTCTCATCTGGGGACTCCCTGACAGCACACACCTCACCTGCCCCGGCCTGGGATCAGAATGTCAGGAAGGCCACCAGCATCATGTTGTGTGTATTTTCAAAGTCCCCAAGAAGTGCTGGAAGGGGAGTCCAGTGACGGTGACCATGTGGGGTATCTCATGTGGAAGGTGGAGGCACCTTCCTGGACAGTCTGCTGGAAGTTACCTGGTGTCTCCTCCTGGGTGTCTCCCTCCTCCTTGCCCCCCTGCTGCTGCCTTGCTCAACCCACAAGGGGACGTCACACCCGAGAGGGGTTGAGCCCTTGGTGGCTGTGTTTACTTTGGGTTCACTGCAGGCTCTGTGGGAGGGGTTGCTGAGGCCTGGTACCGCTCCTGGTGCCCTGTGGTGCCTGAGAGGGTCTGGGGTCGGCTCCTGCGGCAGTCTGTCAGTGGGGGGCTCACTTCAGGTTAAAAAGAAGAGAGGGGGCCACGTGCAGTTTATTTTTATAACTTGGAGAGGTTGCTCAGTTCCCCTTGCTGCCCAGCAGGCAGGCTAGAGCACAGCATACCTGTGTCCTGCCCGAGGGACCAGGCGGTTGTAGGTCTGATCCTGGGCATCCTGGTGTGGGGTCAGGTCTTCAGTACTGAAGGGGCGGGGGGGTCACCTCAGTCCAATTTTAATTGAGGAGCTCAGAGCACATGGTGAGTGTGGAAAGTTTTCAAAGTTGAGAACACGTGGTAGTTACCATGAGCACACCCCACCCTCCCCAGTTCCCTGTCCTGATGTTTTCACAGGCCTCTGTATCTGTGTTTCTTCCCATCTTCCTCCACCCAGCACCTCGCCATTTAAAATTATTTGATGGTTCTGCAGATCCTTTTTCCAAAATAAATGCATTATTTTTATATGCAAGAGAGACACAAAATGCAAGATCCCCAAGAGGGGCAGAGTCATTTTAAGACACACAGAGAAGCCCTTGGCTCTTTGTGTGCTGAGTTGTTTCCTGGCTGATGGTGGCACCGTGGCCCCTGCCCATGGGGCTGGCCATCTGGGGAGCGGGGGGAAGCTATACCTCTCCTGGACCGTCCCTCCTTGCTTCAGAAAGGACAGTGGTCTTTGGTTTTCACTCTTCACTCAGCTGTTGTTCTATAGCTTTTGTTGAGACCACCCAAGGACCCCAGGGGACCCACACCTCATTTCACGGTATCCGTGGGTCTCAGCCCCAGAATGGTAGGCTGCTTTCCCAGCCCCCTGCCATCCCCACCAAGGGGACAGGCCCCTCTCTGTGCCCTGCCTGGGATGGAGGACTCGATCATCAGATACAAGCTCCTTTGCACATCCAGCTCCAGTCGTCCCCAGCCCAGAGCCCGAGGGCCATTTGAGAGGAAGTGATAGTGACATGCAGCAATGGACAGAACTCAGAAGCCCTTTTATAAAGGATATTTAATATCGTGGCCCCAGCTTCGTGGCAGGTTCCACTTTTCTGGCCAAGTTAAAGTTTGGCTGGGCCCACGCTGCCCTGAGCAGCTCTCTGACTGTAACCGCACAAGCTGAGTGCAGTGGATGAATGCGGCCTCGTTTCTGCCAGGAGTGCAAAGTGCCGAGCATGGTCCAGACTAGACAGATACATGTGAAAATGTGGACATGACCGAGTGTGATGTATGACTCTGTAATATTTCTAATAAATATATTTTGTTTCTGTCTGATTGTGAGTTTGTCCCAGCGACATTTATTGTTACTGTTTTCTCAAAATGCCAGACTTCCATTCAGTCCATTGCAAACCGGCACCTCCAGGCCCCTGTTCCTCACTGGGCATGGTCTCCACTGCAGCTGCCGTGAGTCACTGGAGAGGTCTGGGCCCTAATGCCCCTCAGCCTCTTTCTCTGCATGGCCCCCTTGTGGAGCCCGCCCTCCAGGGCCACACAGGATGCTGTAGGCTGCACAAACGGGCCTGCCAGGGATGGGGAGCAAGCAGGAGGGGGTCATACCAAGATCGTGGGAGCAAGGTGAACATAAATGGACAGGGGCTGCTGCAGTGTTCTGACACCAAGATGCCATGCGAGCGATGATTCATCAGGTGATAAGTGGTCTTCAGGCGCTGCTCGGAGGCCACTGTTCACGGATGTCTGGGGACCAGCCCAGCCCACAGGAGAGGAGAGAGGACACTGGAGGAGCCTCATCACTTCTTCCTCCTTCCAGGGAAGCCCCCTCCTGACTTCCCACCCCGGCAGGTTCTGGCCTTTCCCTCCTGGGGAACTCCCTCTTCCCAGAATAGCACAGCCTCTGATGTAAGTGGAACAGACCCTGAGCCAGGATGGCAGCCACCACCCACTTCCTCTGGGCAGTCAGGTGCCAGGCAACTGTACCCAGAAGACACCAGGGTCCCCGTGTGATGACCCTCAATTGTCCTAGCTGTTCAGCCTGTGTACATGTGTGTGCGTGCACACACGGGCACATGGACATTTGGTGGATGGCCAGTGTCACAGCTGTGGCTAATTGACCCTTTCCATGGTTTGGGGTCCAGCGGGGAGATTCCTGATTTATGGGCCTGGACCCCTCTGTGGATGAAGCTTGGCCCAGGCATACTGAGTTGAGTCTGAGGCATGAGCTGCCTGACGGGGCCTGACCCACAGCCCGTGCCCCATTGGTACTTGTGGCTGTGCCTGTGATCAGTGGCTCTGTGCTGCATTGAAGGCCTGGGGACTGTGGCCGCGGGGCCTCAGCCAGCCGTGGGCACCTTCCCCAGTGCCTCTGTTCCTCCTGCCACTGAGTGTGTGGCTTCCCATGGCAGAGCCAACAAGATCAGATGTGTACGGGGCCAGGGACGTTTTCAGTCTGAGCTTGCAGTCCTGGAAGCCAGGATTTTAGACCTTACCCCCTATAGACCAGCACACCCAAACGGCCCTTCAGGGTCTCAGGAGAGGCTTGAAGCTGTGCACTGTGACTTTTTAGAATTCTTTTATTTTGAGGGCCTAAATTTTGTATTTGAAGTTTTTAAAATGTTGAGAATTCTACATTTCCTTTCTAACAGGTCATATAAAAATATTGACTTTTCCCCTAAAAAATGTTTGAGTAGTATCAGAACATTGGTGAGATTCATCACCTCCTCATAGAGCTACATCCCCTGGCGTGGAGAACCCATAGGCATGCCTGACCCTCGGGGCATGAGTCTAGCTGGAGAAGTACAAAACTGGCCAGAAAGGTGAGTCACAAATTGTGTAACTTCAAGTATCTCAGAAGAGAAAACCATGGAGCACAATGGTAACCAGCCTCCTTGGAGCCCCTTTTGATTCATTTCTGGACAGGTTCAGCTCTGGAGCTGTTTGCACAGGGTGGGGTGGGAAGCCCGGCTGGATTCCAAGAACATTTGCTGGCCTTTGCATCCTCCAGGTTGAGTCAGCCAGAACCCACAGCATCTCATTGTCCGTGTCCCCAGGCCATGGAGGATTCTTCCCCAGCCTCAGACAATGGAAACCTGTCTCCCAGCTGAGAGCAGACACGTGGAGCCTGGGGATTTGGCAGATCCGGACCAGACCTGGCCCCAGGCATCTTCTCTGATTTGTTTACAGTTTAAAGCAACGGGCCTCTTCCCTAAGCCTGCCTTGGGAGAGCAGAGATGCTGTGGGGGTCTCTGCTGCTGGGAGGGGCCACTGTGAGTGATGTGGGAGATGGCACCTCAGCAGCAGCCTTGCCTCCTTTCAAAATGAAATTCTCTGACCATGAAACCAGAAGCCAGAAGATGCATTTCCTGTGATTAGTTGTAAATGTCATTGTTCTAAAGTGACAATTGTTACTAAAATACAAGTTCTGTCCAAATACCAAAAGTACAAAGACAAAAAAAGTTCTTGGCATCACACCAAGAATGGGTTACCAGAATTAACCTCCATTCAGTACTTTATCGGATCACTTAGGATTGGGCTAAACTTCAAGGAATAGAGACTCCAGCAATACTGTCTTAGATAAGAAACTTATTTCTCACCAAAAAGAGAAGTCCAGAGGTAGAAAACCCAAGAATGGTATGTTAGAGCCCTCAAATCCTCAGGGATCCAGACCCCTTTCCACTCTGACATTTCCCAAGGGAGTGCAGTTTGTCTTCATGAACTAAGATGACTGCCAGAGTTCCAGTCATTGCAACTGCATACCAGGTGGCAGCATAGAGGAAGAGTGCCCTGTCCTTTTTAAATCTTCCTAGAAGATCTATTTAACACGTTCACTTTTATTTCATTGAGCAGAATTTAGTCACATGGCTGTACCTAGCTTCAATGAAAGTGAAAGTTAGTTGCTCAATCATGTCCAACTCTTTGTGACCCCATGGACTGTAGCTCCTCTGTCCATGGGATTCTCCAGGCAAGCATACTGGGGTAGGTTGCCATTTCCTTCTCCAGGGGATCTTCCCCAACTGTTGCAGGAAGGGAGACCCTTTCCAGGGCCCAAAACTGGGCTCTTGTCTAACACTCGGAAATGAATCATCTGAGGAGACACATGTGCTGACAAAGCAAGAGATTTTATTGGGAAAGGGCACCCGGGTGGAGAGCAGTAGGTAAGGGAACCCAGGAGAACTGCTCTGCCGCGTGGCTCGCAGTCTTGGGTTTTATGGTGATGGGATTAGTCTTCGGGTGGTCTTTGGCCAGTCATTCTAATTCAGAGTCTTTCCTGGTGGCGCACGCATCGCTCAGCCAAGATGGATGCTAGCAAGAGGGATTCTGGGAAGTGAACGGACAGGCGGTGTCTCCTCTCGACCTTTCCTGAACTCTTCCGGCTGGGGTCTCCTGCATTGCAGGCAGATTCTTCACTGTCTCAGCCACCAGGGAAGCCCACCTAGCTTCAGCAGAGACCAGGAAATGTAGTCTTTTTAGGTGAACACCAGTGGAGCTCGCTGAAAACTAGGAAAGGGAAGAATCAACATTGTGAAGGCACCTAGAAGGTTCTGTGACAATGTATATACTTTTACATCTTAAAGTTTAATTTCTTGAATAAATTCAAAACCTTACTTTTATTTGGCTCAAAAATTTAACAATTACGAAGAGAGATACAGTGAAAAGTCCCCGTCCACTTAGTCATCCCTCTCCTCCACCCCCCCCCCCCCCCACAAGCTCACTGGCAACCGTGTCACCAGTTATCTTGTGTATGTTTCTGTCTCCAGAGCGTCTTATACAAGCAACTGTGAGCATCATGGGGTCTCACTTCTTTAACCTGGAAGTTGGCAGGCTGTGCACATCTGCATCTTGTCCTTCCATTTTGCTTTGTCTGTTGTCTTTCCCCTTAGTGATGCATCATGGAGACATTTTCCTGTCAATACAAAGACCGCATTCTCACTTCTTGTTCCTGCAGCCTGGTGCTCCACTGCGTGGGTGCAGCATAAATTATGTATCTACTCCCCTGGGAAGGGTGTGTGTGGCCGGATGATCTGTCATACAAACCAGGACCCTTTCAAGAGTGAGAGTGTGGTGTCTGTTAGTAATTACACTGGAGCAAAGCTATGAACTGTCCCAGGTGGACTGGGGCACAGGGTCGCCCCATGAGGATGAACGTGGGGGTGTCAGTGTTTTGCGGTTATAACAGTGCTGTAAATTTTAATGTGCACGTGCACTGTCACGTGCATCCACATAAGTCTCCAGGTCAAAGGGCGCCTGCTTTGTGATCTGGGTGGAAACTGCCAATTTGCACCCTGTGGGAGCAGTGCTGGCTTTTCTCATCATCACAGTTCGGCCCACAGAACGTGTTGTCAGACCTTTGGATTTTTGCTGATCCTAATAGGTGAGAAGCAGCATCTGAACTAGTTTTAATGTGCATTTGTTGTGAATGAGGCTGAATATGCTTAGGAATCCTATTTATGTTCCTTTTCCTGTGACTAGTCTTTTCGAATCCTTTGCCCATTTTTTTCTTACTCAGTGTTTAGAAATCACATTTTGGAGCTTTTTGTGAGTTAGAGAGATGATTCGAGATGCAAATATTTTCCCCAGCTGGCTGTTTGTCTTTGTTTATGATGGTTTGTTTTCCAAATTTCCTGGCATATTGAGTGCAGCACTTTCACAGCATCATCTTTTAGGATTTGAAATAGCTCAACTGGAATTCCATCACCTCCATTAGCTTTGTTCGTAGTGATGCTTCCTAAGGCCCACTTGACTTTGCATTCCAGGATGTCTGGCTCTAGGTGAGTGATCACACCACTGTGGTTATCTGGGTCATGAAGATCTTTTTTATATAGTTCCTCTGTGTATTCTTGCCACCTCTTCTTAATATCTTCTGCTTCTGTTAGGTCCATACCATTTCTGTTCTTTATGGTGCCCATCCTTGCATGAAATGTTCTCTTGGTATCTCTTACTTTTCTTGAAGAGATCTCCAATCTTTCCCATTCTATTGTTTTCCTCTATTTGCATTGATCACTGAAGAAGGCTTTCTTATCTCTCCTTGCTATTCTTTGGAACTCTGCATTCAGATGCTTATATCTTTCCTTTTCTTCTTTGCCTTTTGCTTCTTTTCTCAGCTAATTGTAAGGCCTTCTCAGACAACCATTTTGTCTTTTTGCATTTCTTTTTCTTGGGGATGGTCTCGATCACTGCCTCCTGTACGATGTCACAAACCTCTGTCCATAGTTCCTAAGGCATTCTGTCTATAAGATCTAATCCCTTGAATCTATTTGTCCCTTCCACTGTATAATCGTAAGGGATTTGATTTAGGTCATACCTGAATGGTCTAGTGGTTTTCCCTGCTTTCTTCAATTTAAGTCTGAATTTTGCAATAAGGAGTTCATGATCTGAGCCAGTCAGCTCTCGGTCTTGTTTTTGCTGACTGTATAGAGCTTCTCCATCTTCAGCTGCAAAGAATATAATCAGTCTGATTTTGGTATTGCCATCTGGTGATTGTCAAAACTCAGCAGTGGCCACAGGACTGGAAAAGGTCAGTTTTCATTCCAATCCCAAAGAGAAGCAATGCCAAAGAATGTTCAAACTACCGCACAATTGCACTCATCACACATGCTAGCAAAGTAATGCTCAAAATTCTCCAAGCTAGGCTTCAATATTACATGAACCATGAACTTCCAGATGTATAAGCTGGATTTAGAAAAGGCAGAGGAACCAGACATCAAATTGCCAACATCTGTTGTGTAATAGAGAAAGCAAGAGAGTTTCAGAAAAACTTCTACTTCTGCTTTATTGACTATGACAAAGCCTTTGACTGTGTGGACCACAACAAATTGTGGAAAACTTAAAGAGATGGGAATACTAGGCCACCTGACCTGCCTCCTGAGAAATCTGTATTCTGGTCAAGAAGCAACAGTTAGAACTGGACATGGAACAACAGGCTGGTTCCAAACTGGGAAAAGAGTACATCAAGGCTGTATATTGTCACCCTGCTTATTTAATTTATATGCAGAGTACATCATGAGAAACGCTGGGCTGGAGGAAGCACAAGCTGAAATCAAGATTGCTGGGAGAAATATCAGTAACCTCAGATATGCAGATGACACCACCCTTATGGCAGAAAGCAAAGAGGAATTGAAGAGCCTCTTGATGAAAGTGAAGGAGGAGAGTGAAAAAGTAGGCTTAAAACTCAACATTTAGAAAACTAAGAGCCTGGCATCTGGTCCATCACTTCATGGCAAATAGATGGGGAAACAATGGAAACAGTGAGAGACTTTTTTTGGGCTCCAGAATCATTGCAGATGGTGACTGCAGCCATGAAATTAAAAGACACTTGCTCCTTGGAAGAAAAGCTATGACCAACCTAGACAGCATACTAAAAAGCAGAGACATTACTTTGCCAACAAAGGTCCGTCTAGTCAAAGCTATGGTTTTTCCAGTAGTCACATATGGATGTGAGAGTTGGACCATAAAGAAGGCTGAGCATCGAAGAATTGATGCTTTTGAACTGTGGTGTTGGAGAATACTCTTGAGAGTTCCTTGGATTGTAAGAAGATCAAACCAGTCCATCCTAAAGGAAATCAGTCCTGAATATTCATTGAAAGGACTGATGCTGAAGCTGAAACTCCAATACTTTGGCCACCTGATGAGAAGAGCTGACTTATTAGAAAAGACCCTGATGCTGGGAAAGATTGAAGGCGGGAGAAGAAGGGGATGACAGATGATGAGATGGCTGGATGGCATCACTGATTTGATAGACATGAGTTTGAGCAAGCTCCGGGAGTTGGTGATTGACAGGGAAGCCTGGCATGCTACAATCCATGGGGTCACAAAAAGTTGGACATGACTGAATGACTGAACTGAACTGAACTGATGATGATTTGTTGGTTTTTGCCATGTAGGAGATTTTTTATTTTTATCTTTTCTTTTATGCCTTTGGATTTTAAATCAAAACCCTTCCCCATTCCAGAGTTATGAAGGAGTTTTGTTATGGAAGAGTGCTCCAGGGTTTTCTTCTAGAACGTTCTTCTGTTTTAAATCCTTGGTTCATTTGGGTTTCGATTTGGTGTTCATGTGGTGTATGGAGATATATGCTTTTCAAAAGGGTATTTACTTTTTTCCATGGTAATACAAGCTCATGGTTTAGTTACCTCCCAACTTATAAATAGTAACTCACACTGCTCTGTGTTCACTCTATTGATTTAAGTTTGTTTTTCTATGTTACATTAGAATTTAAGTCCTGTGCCTCCATTCCACCTCCTTTGTTCATAAATGCCCATCAGATCTGTCCACTGGGTGGTGGACCCTGGGATATGACCATGTTTTATTTCTCTCCTTTTAAAAATGAACTAACTTTTCATTTTTCAGTAAGTGATCTTATTTAGTCATTATGACCCCCTTTTCAAAAATATATAAATTAGACAGATTTGGGGTTAAACTGCGTGGGATGGAGGAACTCCTCATTTTCTTCTGCAGCTCATTTTCTTCTAAAAAATTTTCTTCTCACACAATCTTGGGAAGCTTCCCCAGTGGCTCAGCAGTAAAGAATCTGCCTGCCAATGCAGAAGATGCAGGAGACGTGGGCTCTATCCCTGGGTTGGGAAGATACCCTAAGGAGGAAATGGCAATCCACTCCAGTATTCCTGCCTGGAGAATCCCATGGACAGAGGAGCCTGGCGGGCTACAATCCATGGGATCACAAAGAGTTGGACATAACTAAGCACGCACAAGTACACAGTCTTATCGTTTGAGATAGCTGGTTGCATTTGTGTCTGAGTAAGTTACAGCCTGGTGTTTGTTTTCTTGACTTGAGTGCTTTCAGCCTAGCATCAGAGCAACCCTAAGAGTCATCTGCAAATATTCCACATGGTTTTCCCGTGTCAAGTGCTGGGGGATACAACTGTGAATGACACAGACTCAGCCCAGACTCTCTGGAGCTCACATTCTGATGCACTAGGAAGAAAAGTAGAGTGGAGAGAGAGTCAAGTAGGCTGGTGAGAGCAGTTACTGCTCTAGGAAGGATGGTCGGAGAAAGGCTCTGTGAGGAGGTGACAGACTTTGAACCAAAACCTGGAAGATATGAAAGGGAGCCTGATAAAAACGGGGAGAGAGTGTGGACAGACTAGGAGCAGCCTGTGCAAAGGCCCTGTGGCAAGAACATGCTGGTTGTGTGTGGGTGGGGGCAGATGTGTGTGTATCTGTGTCTGTGTGTTTGTGTTGGGGGCATACCAGGGGGCCAATGTGAGCAGCAGAACATGGAAGCAACTGTCTAGAAGAGGGAGGGAGGGGAGAACCTCCCAGCCTGATCAGAGGTAACTGGAGGGTTGGGAAGATGGTCTGACTTACTCTCGTAAACATTCCCTTTGGAAGTCCAGCAGAGATGTGACTGTGGTGGGACAAGAGTGTAGTAGAGATAAAATGATAAAGCCTGGCGAAGAGGTCAGTTGAGTATGTAGGAGCTCAGACAGGATGACAGCAGGGAAGATGGATGGGAGGAGGAGGAGGAGGTTTCCAGCAGAGCTGACAGGTGCTCCAGCCTGCTGTGGGAGAGGAATCTTGGATGACAGCGGGCAGGCATGTGAGCCGGGCATCTGCTAACCCTGGTGCCACTGGCTGAGCTGGAGGAGGCTGGCGGGGGTTAGGGGGGGAGCCCAGGGAGGCGGGGTCAGAGTCAGGCTCAGGTGCCTTTTCAACATCCAAGAAGAGAAGTTGAGTGGACAAGAAAACAAAGTCGTCCCAAGCCCAAGAGAAAAGAAGACAAAGAAGACACCTGCAGGAGGATGGTTCCTGGTCCTCTAACACGTAGCCACTGGGGAGGCCGAGGGCATCTCGGAAGCCAGCATTTGGGGAAGGAGAAAGTGATGGACAACACTGCCGAGAGGTTGAGTAAGATGAGTGAGCACTGAGAACAGACCCTGGCTGTGGTGAGACGAACATAGGTGGTGTGGGTTGACAGGGCCTGCAGGACCATGGGCTGGAGGTGGGAATCAGGACATAGGAGGAAGTGGAGGCCGAGACCTCTGCTGTGAAGGGGACACAGGGCAGGCTGCAGGAAGTGATGTGAAATAGGGAAGGATGTCACTGTCATCCTGTTTTCTCCCTGAAGGGTGGAAGGATGTAGCCCATTTTCCTGCTTGTGGGATCAGTCTGGAGCAGGGGGCAGCGAGGGGAGCAGGCTCTCAGGCAGCAGGGCTTGGGTGTCCATAAGGCCGTGCACAGAGCTGGGGTGGGGGGTGGGCTGTGAAATCCCGCACAAGCTCCAGACGCTTGTGTGCGGAGGCAGAGCAGTGGCTATTTGCCAACCTGGGTGGACACATGTTTGTTTTCACAGCTGGTGCAGCTGGATGAGGGCCCAGGGGCTGAGTGTCAGGTGTGGGCGGGGGTCTTGCACAGGAAATGGACTGGGAGGCGGCTGTGCACAGCTGAAGGTGATGTCCTGAAGCCAATTCAGGTGCTGGTGTGTGACTTTGAGGCAGGCCCACAGGGCCAGGGTGGTTCAGGAGGCTGGAGGGGCGAGTGTGGGCCAGGATGTGGGCCAGGGAGACAGGCAGAGGGGTTCACAAAAAGGCACTGTGGGAGCCGCCAGGAATGGTGACACTGGGGGAAAAAGGCAGGAATGGGGCGGTGGGGACACCGGCTAACAAGCTTCCTGGAAATGGGCTGAGCACCGGGGAGGGGGTAGTGAGCAGGTGACCACAGAGACAAATGGCTCCCGGCTGTGGAGGAGGGGAGCTTGGACCTGAGCCCCACATGTGCCCCCTCTGCAGGGAGTCTGGGGGAAGCAGCCTCAGGAAGCTCGGGGGACACAGCTGGGGCCCTGCCAGCAGGAGGGCAATGGACGTTCAGAGAAGAGGCGAGGATTTGCAGTGTTTTCTGGTGACGCCACAAGTTCAAGACCTGGTAGAGATGTGGGGTCAGGAGGAGGTGGACTCTGGGGTCAGATGAGGGGATATTCAGCCAATGGGGGACAACCGTGGGAACACGAGGTGGACTCCAGCCAGACCCTGAGAGTCAGGAGCACCTCCTGGAGGAGTCAGAGGGGTGGACCCCAGGAGGGCCCAGGAGCCTGGGGCGGATCCCAAGATGACCCCGGCCTGCCCTGCACCCCAAGGAAGATACACACGAACATGTGGATCTCTGCCCTTTTCCTGTGCAGGAGGCCAAGAATCATTTCCGCACCTCCTTCCATCCTGTCTCAGCAGCCGCTGTGTTGTGCTCCCACCCCTGGTCCAGCAGCACCAGTACTGCAGGAGGTCTTTCCACACAGTGAGGAGCATCCAGCCTTAAAGAGGGAGGAAACCTTGATACATGAACAATATGGATGAGCCGGGTGGACACCGTGCTGCATGAACTGACCTGTCACAAAAGGACAAGTACTGTATGATTCTGCTTCCACAAGGTCCCTGGAGTCGTCAGGTCCATGCAGAGTGGGGCGGTGGTTCCCAGGGTTGGTGGAGGGGGAGGGGCCATTATTTAACAGGTTTCAAGTTTCAGGTTTGTAGGATGAAGCCACTCGAGGTGGATGGTGGTAACAGCTGCACCATGATGTGGATGCACTGAATGCCACAGAAGTGCGTGCGCTTAGCTGTGGTTAGAAAGAATGGCTCAAGAAGGAAGTTGATGTGGGGGAACCGAGGCTGCCCTGTGATCTCTGGGCTGTACGTCGGGCCAGAATCTGGCTCCGGATCGCGGCGCCCAGAGGGAGGAGGAATGGGATGGGCAGTGACTCAGGTGCTGAGCACCGGGGGCTCCCTGGAGACACGTGGGTCACCAGGGTGGTAGCTGCAGCGGGCAGGGCCACCTCTAAGCAGCAAGCAGATGTCACACCAGCAGGCCCAGCCTGTGGGCTCTCCCTGACTCCAGCCTCCGTGCTGGACCTCAGAGCTATTGTTAAAATGGCCTGACTCTTCCCTTCAGAGAAAATTAGGGTCTGCTGAGCTCCATATGCTCACCTGAGCGTCTGTGCCACTCAGCCAGGGCCCTGCAGTGCTTGATGGGAACCCCAGTCTGACCCACTGAGCCAAGGAGACCAAGAAAATTCTGAACAACAAAGGAAGATCTATACCAAGACACCGTCAAGTCAGCGCTTTTCGGAAGTATGGCATCAGCTGGGGAGAGAGCGGTGATTCCTGCATCAGAGTGGAGTCCAGAGGTGCTGCGGCTCAGGGTGGCTGCCCACGCCCTGAGCTCAGGGAAGAGGATGCCCTGTGGTGGGCGCCCGGCCACTGTGTCGGGACGGGGGGCAGGTTGGATCCTTCCTCCCCTAGGGAGAAACAACATTCAGTTTAGAGACTGGCCTGCTTCACCACATAATATGAAAAGCTTCTGTTCAACAGAAGACACTGTAAACAAAATTAAGAGATTAAAGACAGACCAGAGTATGACAAAAACCACTGCAATGATGTAAAGTAATTAGCCTCCAACTAATAAAAATAAATGGAAAAAAAAAATAAAAATAAAGACAGACCAGGGGGGAAAGCAGGCTGAGAAAAATATCCTCAGTACATCACCAGCAATACCCAACATTCGGTAATAACTGTAACACAAAGAGCTCCTAAAAATAGAGAAAACAAACAATCCCAACAAAGGAAGGATTCATAGCCAACACTTAGGAAAAAAATGCAAAATATTAGTGAGAATGAAGGGAAGCTTGCTTTCAGCAGAAAGTCATGTGAAATAAAGCAATGGTGATATCAACATTTACTTACCCAATAGGGAAAAGCAAAAAATGTTGATAACATTCAGGTTTGGCACAATTATGCAAAAGTGGATGTTCTCATGTACTGTTGCTGAAGGATGGATAAACAGTGTCTTTCTGGAAAGTGATTTGGTGATGTTAGTGTGTTAAATGTTAACATTAAGTGTTAAATATGTAATTTAATACAGTGTTCCCACTTCTGGAAATTTAGCCCAGAAAGTACTCATGGATATTCAGGAAGAGCTAGCAGCAAGAGTAATAGCAAAAATAATGGGAATAAAGTAGGAATTTCCATTAATAGAAGAGTGATGAAAACTAAACTGTGTGTGTCCACTAGTATGGAATACTGGGCAGCTTCGAGAAAGATAGATGAATGTGCTCTTCAAGAGAGGTCCATGAGATAGTTGTTAGAAACAGGTTTCTTGACCATCTGGGTGGGTCAGGTAAGTCTGTTGTTTAGTTACTAAGTCGTGTCCCCAACTCTTTTGTGACACCATAGACTGTAGCCTGCCAGGCTCCTCCGTCCATGGAATTTCCCAGGCAAGAATACTGGAATGGGTTGCCATTTCCTACTTCAGGAGATTTTCCTGACCCAGGAATTGAACCCGCATCTCCTGAATTGGCAGGCAGATTCTTTACCACTGAACCACCTGGGAAGCCTGGGGTAAGTCTTACTTTTATTTAAAACAAAAATATGTGTATATGCACACACACACACACATATGCCCCAGTTCACTAATGCCAAGTTGCGTGCCTTTTTCACAGGATATGTCATCACTGACATCTTTGATTCTATAATATATGGCTCCATGTTTGTATAAGCACAAAAACATGTCTGGAACAGTACTCAAAACTGTGCACCCCAATGGGGGGGTGTAGGATTAGGGAGTTTGGCAAGAGCACTTTTCCCATCTTAATCATGTCTGTGAGTTTAAATTTGTAATATGAGCCCCTGTCATTTTTGCCATGGGTGAAAACAACACATCAACAACAGGTAACAGACCTGGCTGTGGTCACCAGATTCCATCCTGAGCTGCTGGAGGGCCAGTTTTACTTTTCCACCCTGGACAACCTTTATTCGAAAGGGGGTGGTGATTCTCCTTTCATAGCTTTTTCATATTTCCCTATAATCCAAGCTGTCACCTCTGACACCAGGAGGAACGGAGCCAGAGCCGAGCCGAGTCTGGAGCAGGGGCTAGCTGCCCACTGCCTCTGTGGCCAGTGCAGAGTTAGGACTTCTGTCCTGGACTCTGATTGACAGGAGGTTAGAGAGGAAGTTAGAGGTTAGATTGACAGGAAGTTAGAGGTTACTGAATTCAGCTTTCTCATTTCACAAGTTCATCATTGAGGAAACAGGTTCAGAGACGTGAAGCAGTGTTTGCAGTTCTGCAGGGAGAGCTGGCCCTGCCCTGGAGACTAGGCTATGGGGTCCAGCTGTCGTCCTGTCCCATCGGGTTCTGTCTCAACGGATGAGCCAAGAACTAAGATCCCCCTGAACCAATAACTGTGTAGCTCTGAATTCTGTGGCATGCTTTACCAAGAGTTCCAGAAAACATGCCCAATGCCCAGTGGAAACATTTGTGCGGTTATTGGACAAGAAATCCAGAGGGAGCTGTTGCTGGGGTTGGTTGTGCTGTTCAAAGATGTGATCAAGAACACAAGCCCCTCCTCCATCTTTCCTCCATCACCTTCTGTATGTTGATTTTCACATCCTGGACTAGGATGTGATGTCCATATTCTTTGTCATGTGTGGCAACTGAAGTCTCTACTTAGTTTGGTGGTCAACTCACGATTGGACAGATTTCTTCAAGTGCTTTGACCCTATAGGTCCCCTTGCTTCTGCAGGACTCCTGTGTGTGTCGGGCTGGCTTTCAATGCTCTGGTAGACAGTTTACAACTCTGCCTTGGCCTTCATTTCCTGCTTCCTCAAAGTCAGCCAGAAGTGAGAGATTATTTTTTCAGGTCTCCTCTGGGCATATGCACACCTATGTAGCTTTCTATATTTTAAGGAATGAGTCAGAGCTTTTCAAAGTTCCTTGTGGACATCTCATTTTCTGATGTCTGTAAGTTTTCGGGCACCCTCTTTTTAGCCTCAGGGGTACTGTACTTGGGCAGCTGCACTGTTTCTCCTACCTCCTTTCTGTATACACACATTTCTCCACCTCCAATGGCCAATTCCTCTATAAAACTTTATCACAATTTTTCATTAAGCCAATATTCAGTTTTGAGTCAGAATTTCTCAATGAGGGTGACATTAATATCAGCATTTTGCTGGGATAGTTCTCCATTGCAAAGGGTATTTAACCTTCCTGGCCTCTGCTCCAAAGTGCCAGCTGTGGTTACACAAAAGAGGGAACCAAAAACATGCACAGATTTCTAAACACTCTGGAATTCAGGGGTCAGTGTCACTTGGGTTAAGACCCTCCACTTCTCAGAATGGTGACTATCATTATGAGATACCTATGTACTATTATTACATTTATATAAAGAGAGTTAACATCTCTGATGACATCTCAGAGTGCTGTACCTACTCTAGGGTCATCTTAATGCCACCTGGATTCTGCTCTTACGGCTGAGGCGGGACATGGGGAGGGAAGTGGGAGGCTGGGGGCCAGCCTTCTGGAAGAGGTCCCCAAGGTCAACTGGTTCTAGAATACACCTTCCACCATCACCAGTTAAGACCCACTCTGGTTTGTATAGTTCTGGCCCTAATTTATCCACATGTTCCCATCACAGCAAGAGTTTGCAAGGAGCCTAGATCCTACTACAGGTGACCACATGGCAGATGGATCCTCCTGCCCCCTTTCAACCCAACGGCTATGAGGTAGGTGTTGCTATTTCATCTTATGCACAAGAAACCATGTCTTAGAGATACCTGTTAACTTGTCCAGGGTCAGTCTCAGAACTGGGCATCAAACCTGGGGCCCCTGCTGCTGAGACCTGGGCTCTGTGCACTGAACCCCCAGTTACTTTCAAGACTAAACCTCAAGACCTCCCTCAGACTCCTCCCTTTCTCCTTTGTTTTCTCAACAATAACTGCCCGTTGCTGTTACTGCCACCCCCGTGGGTCCAGTTCAAATCCCAACGTGAGTTCTGGGATAGACAGCATCAGGATCACTGAATTCATTTCCGGTAAACTTGATGGAGAGGGGTAGGCAGCGGGGTGAGTGGAAGGGCATGTGTGAGCTGGGGACTGCGGTGGAAGAGGACAGAGGAAGAGGCTTTGCTGGGGGTCCAGCGTGGGCCCCTGTCACATGAAATTCGGCAGGCTGCTTCGAAGGCAGGCTGTGGGGTTAGGGTTCCTGCTTAAGTGATTCAAGGAAGGTTTCTTAAAGGAAGTCTGCCTTGGAAAGGGGACCCAGGGATTCCAGGCACAGCAAACGACACGCTCTGCGGAGCACAGCGACCAGCTGGCTTCCGGCTCCCTCCTGTGCCAGCGCTGCAGCTACCTCGGCCACTTAACGCTCTGATGGTCAGCGCCCGCCTCAGAGGCTTCCCGGGGCTGGCGTCTAGCACCTCCAGTGGAGCCCCAGCATGCTCCCCAGCGAGGCGGGCCTCCGGTCTGTGCTCTCCCCCGCCAGGCACGGGCCCCCCACCCGGCTGCCTCCCCACTGCTCAGTGCTGCCCAGAAAGCCGCCACCCCCCCCCCCCAACTCCCCGCCTCCTCCCCGCAGGAAGCGCTGACCTCCCTGCGGTTCTGGTTCTGATTCAGCCGTAGTTCCGTGTGGTAACAGCGTTTGAGTTAAGTGCGGCGGACGTAGGCGGGGGAGGGAGCACGTCTGAAGTTGGGCCGACGTGTAGCTTGTGGGACCTCCAGTGTTTTAGTACAAAGCCAAGCTATCTTGACAGAAGTAACAAAACCACATGGAAACTAGAGAGAAAACCCCAGTCACAAGCTCGCCCAGCCGGGACCTCTTCTGTGAGTGCGTCCCAGACGGATTCCTCCGGTCAAACTCAGCAGGTGGTAGCGGCCATGCTGATAGGGGCTTGCGGGGCTGTGGTCACCGGCTGCGCTGAGAGAGGGTTTCCGTGCTATCAGTCATCACTTTAAAGACGCCACGGCCATAGTTGTTCCCTCTGTTCAAAGAGTTGTGCAACCATCCCCGCACGTAGAATATTTTCATCACCCCAAATGAAATCCTCTGTCCTTTTATCAGGCAGCTTCATGTTTTATTTTCTGCTTGACGTTATTTCACAAGCATCTTCCTGTCGCCCGACACTCTTCTTAACTACCTTGTCAGGTGACTGCCAGCAAGGGATGTAGGGTGGGAGCCTCGTAAAGCCGGGTGTGTTCTGGAATGGGGGTGTAGACTCCGGACCAGGAGCTTCCCGGAGAGGAGCGGGGACCCAGGGCAGTGATGGGGGCTGGGGGATGGTGAGAGCAGGCAGTGAGGAACGACCCAGTGGGACTGGGGTGCAGAGAAGCCCTGGAAGCGGGATGGGCAGAACCTCAGACGGATGTGGGCTCGGAGACGGTGTCCTCCCGGGGAGGGTGTCCCACACCTCCCGGGGCGGGCGAACTGGGGGCGGGGCGGTGGGGTGAGGTCAGTCACTGACTCCGAGGCGGGGAGGGGCGGGGGGAAGGCGGCGGCGGGCAGGGCCTGGGCAGGGCTGAGGATAGACTTTGTCTTGGACCTTCTGGGTTTGGGCCGGGTTCTCCTGGGGAGTCCGATAGGCGGCAGGGGGCGCAGGGCAAGAATCTGGGGTTCAACTTGGGGACAGTTCAACCGGGGTGACCAGGGGGCCGAGGAAGCGTTGGGAGCGCGAGGCCGTGAAGACGCCGGGGGGGGGGGGGGGGGGGGCAGGTCTGCGTTCGGAGGCCGAGGGCAGCCGCCCGGACAGCGGTGCGGGATGAGGAGCTCGCCCGAGGGACAGGCGGGAAGGAGAGAGCGGCCAGTAGGATCCCGAATCCCCCGCGCCCGGTGGCCGGACGGTGCGAGCGCTCCGACCGCCCCGCGGGCTAGGGCGCAGGGAGCGCGGGAAGCGCAGGCGGAGGGGGCGGAGGGGACGGAGGGGGCGGAGGGACTGACCCGGGCGGGCTCGGCAGCTGAGCTGCGCCGCCCCCGCCCCGCGCCGCCCTCGCCCCGCCCGCCGGCCGGCAGAGCTCGAGCCCCCGGCTCAGACGCGTAGGGGCAAGCACGGGCCGGGCGATCCGGGAAGCCCGGTGGGGCGAGCCCGAGGCGGGCCGGGCGGCGATGCCGCTGGAGGCGCAGGACGCGGTGTACGTGGCGCTGGAGCTGGCGCTGGCCGCTCTGTCGGTGGCGGGCAACGTGCTGGTGTGCGCGGCAGTAGGCACCTCGAGCGCACTGCAGACGCCCACCAACTACTTTTTGGTGTCGCTGGCCGCGGCAGACGTGGCCGTGGGGCTGTTCGCCATCCCCTTCGCCATCACCATCAGCCTGGGCTTCTGCACCGACTTCCACAGCTGCCTCTTCCTCGCCTGCTTCGTGCTCGTGCTCACGCAGAGCTCCATCTTCAGCCTCCTGGCCGTGGCCGTCGACAGATACCTGGCCGTGCGCGTCCCACTCAGGTGAGGCCCCTGCCCCGGGGAACCCAGACCATTCCAGCGGCTGGAGCGAGGCACGCGAGTTCCGGCCCACAGCCTCCCGACCCACGTGCGCCGCGCCCGACCCTCTGGACACCTCGGGCACGCGTCTCCTTTCCGGAGCCCGAGTAGGGACCGCGCTGGGCCCCGGGGGCGCAGCCTGGAGGGACAGCTCCGGGAAGGCTCCCGACGCACAGGTGGGCGCCCGCATTCCCTGGGCTTGGTGGGGCCCTGGAGGCTCCAGGACAACCGTGGACGCTGGGACGCGCGGGGCAGAACGACGGGGCTCACGGGCCAGGCTTCGGGCTGCACCGAGCCGGGGGAGGTGCGAGTTGACTTTGGGGAGCCCTGCGTACTGCGCGCGGACTCTAATAACCCCCTTATACTTTAAAGAATTAGAGGGCTTCCCGGCTCGCTAAGACCGACAGCTTGAGAGCCTCGTGCTTTGTGTGACCTTGTTTATCCTCGGCTGCCCTGTCCCAGCCACTGAGAAGGTGCCACCAGCGTTTCCAAACACCGGAGGACTTGAGGGGCGCTCTTGGTCCCACTCTCCGGTGATGCAGGATTCGGGGATGGAGCGCAGCGGCAAGGGGAGTGAGTGCAGCCCCAGGTGCAGCTGTGAGCTTGAGAGCCCAGCTGTCACTCTGGGTTTAATTGAAAGCACTTTCTTTCTCTGCCTCTGGTGCCTGGAGGCTGTTTGGTGTTTCTGAGTTGGGTGGGCTTGGGATCTCTTTGGACTAAGAACTGAGACAGGGAAACTGAGTCACGGGGTAGGTGGGACAGGAAGGAGTTAATCGTTGTCTGCCAAGCCTATGAGGTACTTTAAACTCTATCCTTTAATCCCAGCAGTAATTCCAGAGGTGGGTACCTGCCTCCTGTCGGGGAGGGAGGGGGCTCAGGATGGCAGCTCTGGAGCAAGTGAGGGAGCAGGACCGGCTCAGCGCTGGGCCCCACATTCCCAGGCGTGCCTGACTTGCCTGCCTGCTGCGTCCTGTTCTCAACCGGGACAGAAAGCGGATTCTGCCTTCAGTGAGTCGGTGGTTATGAGGGAAACCTGTTTCAGGGGAATTGACAGGGAATAACAAACACTCTCCCAGCAGGCTTGCGTGTCAAGCCTGGTCCCTGTGCCCTGCACCTGGGTCGCAGAGGGAGCAGGAACCTCTTGCCTGGTGGGCTGTGAGCCTCCTATCTGTCCAGGCCTTTCCACGTGCTGCCCCTTGGCCTGCGACCAGGACGCCCCTTCCTCAGGTGTGACAGAGCCCAGGAATTTCTGAGGTCCGGGGCGCACACCACACTCTTGTGGTAGAGGTCCCTTTCCCACCTCCTGATCCTCATGTTGGTTACTTCGTGGCCTTCTGGACTTTGTGCACCCAGCAGGCAGCCACAGGCACCAGCCTCATCTGCTGGAAGCCTCTTGGGCTTGGCCATGACGGAGGTCCAGAGAGACATCTGCTCAAGCTTCAGAAAGCGTCCCTTATACCCGTGCAGCAGGAAGTTCCATGAGAGTTTGAATCTGTCAGTTCTTGTCCTGGTCTCTCCTGGGCGGCTTGAAAGAATGGGTGTGGGTGTGTTAAGGGGAAAGAACTGTGAATCACAGCCCCTGACTTCTCCTTTGCATCTGCTGAGGGTGGGAGGCAGGTGTGGGGAGGGCAGAACAGCCCGTCCCACCCTGTCCCACCCCTGCCCTCCTGGCTAGCCTGTAGGAAGTATGTGTGACCCGTCCCAGCAAGGGGTGCATCTGTTCCCACCCGCTACTTCCCCCACGTGGCGCTAAGCCCACTCTCACAGGCTGGAGAGGTTCTCCTGGCTCCTGTTTCAGCACTTCCTGGCCTCTTGAGCTAAAATGCAAATTACAGGGCCCCACTGGGCCCTCCTGACTCAGAATCCATGGGGTGGGGTGTATCACCCCATGATTCCAGTATCAGAATTCACTGGGGACTTGTGGACCCACCAAAGTTTGAGAACTTCGGGGAATCATGGAGACTGGGAGCGTTCCCCTGTTCACTAGCCTGGCTCCCTTGCAGCTC
This sequence comes from Odocoileus virginianus, assembly GCF_023699985.2. Classification (NCBI taxonomy): domain Eukaryota; kingdom Metazoa; phylum Chordata; class Mammalia; order Artiodactyla; family Cervidae; genus Odocoileus; species Odocoileus virginianus. The sequence continues at coordinate 31,888,445 of NC_069690.1, read as the reverse complement.
TGAGGCCCTCCCTAGAGTCCCGGGTCATGGGAGTGAGGTTGGAGGTGAGCCGGCATGGGAGGTGTCTCCTGTAGAGGCGGCAGGAGCCAGGTGAGGGCCAGGAGCTCACCTGGGCAAGAATGGTGTTTGGACTCACCCTCAGTGTCAGGTCACTGATGCCCCAAGGCTCTGAGCGAGGCCCGTGTGGCCATGGTGGGTACAGCTCAAGAGTACAGAGCCCACAATCCCACAGCCACCCGGTTGGGTTGTCAAGGCAGATACTGACCAGGGAGGGTTGCAGGAAAGGGGAGCCAAGGAGATGCTGAACACAAAGATGAGGCGGCCTCAGAGTGAGGGGCGCCTACACACAGGAGACTGTCCTAACTCAAGTCTGCGTGGTTCCTAATGCCTGCCCTGGCTCAGGGTCCAGGCTCAGTGGTGCCCAGGGGGCAGCAGGGAGGGGGTGCAGGGTGGGTGTGTCTGCCCGCAGCTGTTGGCTCTCACTTCATCCTGGGGCCATTTCTGGCTGGAGCACTTCCTCCTCCCTAATCTGGTTCCCAGAAGCCTCACCCCAAGCCGCTGGGGGACTGAGTGGTCCCCTCTGCCTGCCAGGAGGCCTGCCTCCCTGCTTCTGGACGCTGTTTCCCCAAGCTGCGCTGCTGAGCTGCTGAAGGAGGGTGTTGCCAGGAGCACTGGGTTGGCTGGGTCGGTCAGCAGGATGGAAGGGTCTGTCTGTCTGTCTCTGGACCCTCCTGCCCCCTTTGCCACGTGGCAGCATCTGTTTTCTGGGAGCCTCACATGTCCAGTCTGGGAGGGAGGTGTTGGGGAGTCTTAGCAAGACTACGTCTCTGGTGGAAAGGTGACATCCTCGGAGCTCCTTTTAAGTGACTGAACTGTCAGTTTTCGGCAGAGCATTCTGAGTGGCTTTTTGTTTTGTTTACATGTTTTTCCTTTTTTTAAAATTGAGCTTTGTTGTTCTTGTTTAGTCACTCAGTCGTGTCCGACTCTTTGTGACCCCCATGAACTGCAGCACACCACGCTTCTCTGTCCTTCCCTCTCTCCCAGAGTTTGCTCAAACTCCTGTCCATTGAGTCGATGATGCCATTCATGAATCTTATCCTCTGTCGCCCCTTCTCTTCCTGCCTTCAATCTTTCCCAGCATCAGGGTCTTTACAAAAGAGTCAGTTCTTTGCATCAGGTGGTCAAAGTATTAGAGCTTCAGCCTCAGTCCTTCCAATAAATATTCAGGACTGATTTCCTTTACGATTGACTGGTTTGATCTCCTTGCTGCCCAAGGGACTCTGAAGAGTCTTCTCCAGCACACAGTTAAAAAGCATCAGTTCTTCGGCATTCAGCCTTCTTTATTGAGCTACAGTTCCCATATAATAAAACTGTAATGTTGTGATTTTTTTCTTATCTTTAGCATTTATTTTTGTCTATATTATTTATTTGTGCCAGATCTTAATCGCAGCACACGGGATCCTTAGTTGTGGCATGCGAACTCTTAGTTGGGGCATGTGGAATCTAGTTCCCTGACCACAGATTGAATCTGGGCCTCCTTCATTGGGAGCATGGAGTCTTAGCCCCTGGACCACCAGGGAAGTCCCTGTGATGTTTTGAAATAAAGCTAGGAAGGAAGGTTTCAGTTCTGGGTGCCCAGGGACCCCAGCCTTGGGTCCGTCCTTCTTCCACAGCAGGGCCATCTTTCTCTCCCAGATCATTCCCACTGCGATGGGTTGAATGCAGGCTTCCAGAAGGATGTCCACATCCTAATCCCCAGAGCCTTAGATGGGAAAGTGTGAACACCAGCTCATGTGGGTCTTCAGGGAGGAGCTTATCCAGGATGACCTGGCTCCTGAGTGCAGTCCCATCCTCATGAAATAGACAAGCAGGGAGAAGCGGGGCCATGTGGGGATGGAGGCAGAGACTGGAGTGGTGCTGGGCCTCCAGAACCCGGCCTCCCTGAAGCCTCTGAGTTCTGAGTGCAGCCCTGCCCACACTATGATTCCAGGCTCTGGCCTCCAGAACCATAGGGAGTAAATATTCTCGGCCACCACGTAAGTTTGTGGCACTTTGTTACGTGGCCCCAGGAAACCCGCGTCACTATGCAAAAGTGTGAGACCCTGAGTCCCTCACTGCTCACCCCACCCACGTGCTGGCCACTCCATGTTTCCTCCCCAGGAAGCTTCTCCACCACGACCCGCCACCAGGCTCTCAGCCTCCGCGTCCCATGTCACCATGGCGCCACCAAGTCATTCCTGTCAGGTCACCCCTCCTGGGCCCGCCCCTTCTCAGTCGAATCTGAGGGTCCCTCCTGTGCCTCGTTGCCCATATCCCTCAGCAGCTCTCGACTGGCTCCTGGGGGACCCCACCCCACCTCCTCCTGCTCCCCTCCAGCCATCTCCAATCCGGAGGGCGACTGGGGTCCTGTCCCCTCGCTGCAGGTAGAGTGCAAGCAGTTGAACAGTCATGTAGGAGCCCCTGGGGCTGCAAGGTGAGAGAAGCCCCGAGAATCCGGGGTGGGGAGGAGAGGGGGGGCTGCCCCCCATCTTCGGCTGCCCTGAACCATGGTGACCGGCAGCCCCTCAGCAGAGGAAGGACAGTGCGCTCGGCTGCAGGGTTTCAGCAGTGTTTGCACTGGACTCTGGAAAGCGCAGGTCACCTTTGATGATGTGGAGAACGGGTGTGTGTAAAGGGGTGAAGTTAACTGCATTCTCGTGAGCTGTGACCACAGCTGCCTGCGGGGCCCTGTGTCGCCCTTGCCCTGGCTCACCTGCCGGCCGTGGTCACAGCAGAGGGACAGGGACAGACACGGGGGACAGGTGTGGTCCAGACATCGAACAGGAACATGGTTGTGAGCGGCAGCTGCTCTTTTAAGCTTTTCTGAGTGCTGGCCCCCCCGTGTGCCTCCTCTGGGGGAGTCCTCACAGCAGCCATCTGGGGGCCGTCCTGTCAGCCCCTCCTCCACAGATGGGGCGACCAGGGCTCCATCAGTCCAGGGCACATGGCCAGGATGGGGTGAAACTGCGTCCCCGGAGGGAGAGGGTACAGGCGGGCTGTCAGAGGACTCCCCTCACAAAGCGGTCCCTTCTAGGAGTGGATGAGGTCGCCAAGACAGAGAGGACCCTGTGGCCGAGGGAGGGGGAGCTGGCTGTGCCTTGGCCAGCCTTCGACCCGTCACAGAAGGTGACTCAGCTGCCAGGACCCACAGGGGCATCTCCATCACCTTCCCCTTCCTCAAAGGCAGGAAGCGAGGCCCAGCCTTTCCTGATGCTTCAGATTCATTACCCTCAGGAACTGGGCTTCCCCGTGCTTCTCCCTGTCCCCCTGCCCCTCCCCCCTCCCCCGGAAACCCATTAAGAGGTTCTGCTCTTGACCTCGGAGGCTGGCAGGCTGGAGACACTGACCTGGGCAGCAGGAACTGAACAGCAAGAAGCAAATGTCCCTTCTTTGAACTAATTAAAGTTGGGAACAGACTGAGTGTGGCCTTCCAACTCACCAGGCAGACAAGGGGAGCAGTGCTGTTTCTGGAGGGCAGAGGCTGGAGTCTCCTGTGGGGAACAGACAGGAAGATGGACAGACAGGAGGATGGAGCATTTTGAGTTGTGGTGGGGCCTATGCCAGAGCAGCGCGGCTGCCAGGCTTCAGGGTGGGGGTCCCAGCTCAGCAGGTCCAGGGGAGCCCCGAGCTCGCCTAGAAGCTTGGATTTTGTCCTCAAGGCACCATAAGTCCATGAAGGACTTGGTTCTGTTTGTTCTGTGTTAGAAATCAACCAGTGTGAAGAAGTCAGCGTTCAGAAGCACAGTGGGTTCAAAAGACAAGCCCACACCAGCCACTCTGCCTGGGCGTCCCTCCCACACGAATACCCCCTTGGCAGTGACCGCTGGGTTTGTACTGCCACCTTTAACAGAACCTGTTGACTCTCTCCCATGCAACCCAAGCCCTCTTCCCTGCCCCTTTCCCTTCAATTTCTGTTACATTTTGATTTTTTTGATTTTTTCCTGTGGGTCATATTTCAGCCTTCTGTTTCTAATGCCATCACTTGTAGGCAGTATGTGTTAGCTGTCAAGAAAAAGAAGGAAAAGTGTTCCTCCCCGCCCTCTGCCCTTGCTGCCACCCCATCTCTACCTCACTTTGAGCAGGTATGTGGTTTCTCCTACTTGATAGAGGTTTCATTTTCAAAAGGTGATCCCTGCTATAGTAAAGAGATCAAAACTGTGTAAAAGGGTAAATTGTGGGAACCAGTCTGACCTCTGGTTTCCCACTTTGCCTGTCAAACACCTCCACTGCTTCTTAGTTTTTTCCTACAGAAATTACGTATTGAATACGTTTATACTGTACTATTGTTTTTACACTGTCAATGTTCATATCTTCTGTGTTTTATTCCATACCTATGGTAAAGTTCCCTGCACTTCGTGGAGAAGTTCTGAAAGGTGGAAACAGATATCCGGCATGTACAATATAATGTTCTGCTCATGTGTTTCTCACTCACCCTGAGCAGAGCATTCAACTGGAGCAGAAATGCACCCGTCACTAACCCATCTTCTCCAGGTGCATGCTCAGTTGCTAAGTCGCATCTGACTCTCTGCAACCCACGGACTGTGGCCCGCCAGGCCCCTCTGTCCATGGGATTTCCTAGGCAAGCATACCGGGGTGGGTTGCTGTTTGAGACGGTTCTAAAGGCGGGTCACTCAGGTTCTGTTTGTGGGTGCCTCCCACTGCTCAGAATGCTGTCAGATTTTAGTCTGCCCCGTGTTTGGACCATGATCTTCCCATCTGGAAATTAAAAGACAGCCTGGCTCCCCACGTCCTTATGGTGGAGGGTGCTGGTGCCGCGTGGGTGCCTTGGTGGTTCTCCCTCTCATGCTGTTCGGCTGGTTCTGCCATTTCTTGCCACCGCCATGTTTGCTTTCCTCTGGGATCCCACATGTGTGTGTCTGTATTTTAGGACCTGGGTTCTTCCATGCCAAAAACATGGTTTCTTTCTCACATGTGGTTGGCGGTTGGACTGGGTGTGCTCAGAGACTGGAAGGCATTGCTTTGACACCCAGGGTTGCTCAAGAAATCTGACGTGGGTGTGGGTGTGGTTCTTCTTTGTAATTCTTGTTTCCTTGGAGGCCTTTGGGATCCTTTGCTTTGCTGGGTGTCCTGAAATTGCATGAAGTGAAAGTTCTTTTGTCCATGGAATTCTCCAGGCTGGCTACTGGAGTGGATTGCCATTTCCTTCTCCAGGGGATCTTTCCAACCCAGGGATCCAATGTGGGTCTCCCGCATTGCAGTAGATTCTTTCTGGTCTGAGCCACCAGGGAAGCCCATGAGGTTGGCTCTAAATACTCACTTTCAGCTCTTCTCCTTCATCTGAGGATGACATCTTTCCAGTCTGAAGACTGAGGTTTTCTGTCAGCTCTGAAATCTTAAAAGAGAAGTTTTCGAGATTATTTCCTTATGTCCATTCCCTGTTTTTCCTTCTGGGGTTCTTGATAGATGGAGACTTTGCTTCCTTGACTGATTTTGTCTCTTAGATGTCCTCTTACACGTAAGGTTCCAAAGCTTACCTCTTCATTCTCCCCTAGACGAGTTCCTTGACTTCCCCCACCCCAGTTCTTCTTCTTCTTTTTTTAATTTTAGCATTCATATTTTTCCTTTTGATTTAAGGTTAAGTTTTTGGACTTGACTTTAAAAGGCCAGTTTTGGATTCACATGATTGAGATTCTTGCTGTGGCACAGACTATATATATAATCAAAACTCTCCCCACCCCTCAACCCTATCCTCTGTTGCTGGGTCTGGAGCTTCAGCTTGGGGGGAGGGTGGGGTGTTGAGGGGTACATGCGCAGCACAGTGGGGGTGGGGTGAGGCTGCCCCAGGCTGGCCAGCAGTCAGCCTTTGCCTTGACCTCCGCTCCGTCTCTAAATCCTGTCTGGAGCCTGCTGTCCGCGAGGTTGGAGCCTCTTGTCCTGGCCACCCTGTTTCTGATTCAGGGCTCCGTGCCCCTCCCGACAATCCTATCTGCCCTCTGGCTTCTGGAAACTCACCAGATTCTCTGGCTTGCTGGGAGTCTCCTTCCACTTAGGTTTTTAGGAGGGTTTTGAATTTACTTCCTTTTGTGCATCTCTGCTCTGCCCTTAAACATGGTTTTCTGAGAGGTGACAATTAGGTGGGACCTGGTAGGCCAGGAGGGGCTTTTAATCAGGAGTTTGCTGAGGTCGAGTTTGCATTACAGAACAGCCACTCTGGCGGATGGCAGGGGCGTGGACTGGAGGGCAGCCCGCTGTCTGGGTGAGAAGGAAGGAGTGTGACTGGCACAGAGGTCATGGAGATGGAGGCAGTCTAGGGATCCTCGAGGCGGGCAGCGTCTGGACTTCTCCACCTGGAGGAAGGCTGATGCCAGAGGCAGCTGAGAGGTCAGCAGAGTCCAGAGCAGAGGGGCTGCCAGGCCGACTGGACTTCTGGACAGTAGAGGACCCCGAGGCCAGAGGTGGGCCCTGGGGTGACAGACAGCAGGGCCAGAGACACGGCTGGTCAGGGACAGATGGCCGTGGACTCGCTCTGTTGTTTTTTTTTTTAATATGGAGACTGTAAATATTGAATTTTGGTGCCGGAGAAGACTCTTGAGAGTCCCTTGGATAGCATGGAGATCAAAGCAATCAATCCTAAAGGAAATCAACCCTGAATATTCATTGGAAGGAGTGATACTAAAGCTCCAATACTTTGGTCAACTGATGCAAAAAGCTGACTCATTGGAAAAGACCCTGATGCTGGGCAAGATTGAGGGCAGGAGGAGAAGGAGGTGACAGAGGATGAGATGGTTGGATGGCATCACTGACTCAATGGATATGAGTTTGAGCAAACTCTAGGAGATAGTGAAGAACAGGAAAGCCTGGCATGCTGCAGTCATGGGGTTGCAAAAAGTTGGACACGACTGAGCGACTGAACAACAACAAATCTCTATTGAAAGGCATCACAGACCCGGTGCTGTAGGCTGCACCTCCCCCCACCCCCAGCCAGGTCTCTTTGGTGGCTCCTCTGCTTCCGCCCTGTTCCCAGCACCAGCTCTACACCCATGCTGCCCCTCCTTCCTTGACCTGATGCTCCCTGTGGCGTGTGGGGCTGAGGCCAGCTTCCCACCTGTTCTGGTCTCTCCTCCAGCCTCCCCTCCCCTCCCCCTTTATGTGTCTGCTCTGCTTCTCAGGAACCCCCTCAGTTCCCTGGCTGAGGCCAGGCCTTTGCACCTGCCGTTCCCCTGCCTGGCACATTCTGTACTTGCGGGCTCTTCCTGATTCTAACAGCACTCTCTGTGAGGCGCCCTCGCAGCTTCTGTGCATGTGGAGCATTTTCTAGATGATTCGTCTGTTAACGCAGAGCTTGTGCTGCTCCCTCAGCCTCCCCAGGAGGCGGCCCAGTGACTAGCCTGTGTGCACACACGTGTGCTGGGGGACCTGCCCTGATAGGCGTGGACCAGCTTGTGGCCGAGACACGATGAACCCATGGAAGGTGTCTTCAGGATAAAGCAGGGTAGAGCGGGAGTCCTGGGGTGACCTACAAGGAGAGGAAGGAGAAAAACAAGGCTGTGTTTCCAAGGGGAGACTTAGCTCTTAAGTTTGGCATTTTTAAAAATCATTAGAAATGTAGTTTTTTTAATAGCAGGGACTTTTTAAAAATTACACGATGAATGTATATGTGTGTGTGTACATACATACACAAGCACACATATAGTGTACCCATTCTGAAATTTTTAAGAAGTCCCTGCTATTAATGGATGTGTATATATATCTCTGTACCTACATCTGTGTATGTGTCTATACATGCATATTTGTATCTGTTTGACTCATCTGGTCTGTGGTTTCAAAAAGAATGAGTCATTCTGAACTACTGTGTTTTTTCCACAACTTCTGAATTGCAAAACTAATACAAATCCCTAATTGCTTACATTTTACTACGTTTGCTTCCTCTGTCTTACACCCACCCACACCCACATGCACAGTTACACTCTGGAGCTTTAAGATTGACATAGTATAGTCTATAGTCAGATGTCCCAATTGCCCTGATCATGTTCTTTACAGTTAAAAAAAATCCAGGTTTCCAGTAAAAGGTCACATGTGCATCTAATATGTTCTTTTGGCTTTGTTTATTTGTTTGTAAACATTTATTTATTTGCCTGTACTGGGTCTTAGTTGTGGCATGTGGGATCTGGTTCCCCTGCCAGGGATCAAACACAGGCCCCCTGCAGTGGGAGCTCAGACTCTTAGCCACTGGACCACCAGGAAGTCCTGATTTTCTTTCATCAGAAGAGTTCCTCAGCCTTTTTTCCTTCTCTTTCAATGCATTGTTTTGGGTTTGGTTGTTTCCTTATGATTAGATTCAGCTTTTGGTGGGAATACTGCCTGCTTGTTGTTGTGTCCATTTCCACCTGTCACACAGGAAGGCACTCGGGGTCCATCTGTCCACTGCGGTCATGTTAAAGCTCCCTTAGTTACAGCTGTGGCCGCCAGGGTTCATCACAGTGAAGGTGTGCTTTTCCCACCGATGATTCTTCCTGGATCAGTTATCACCCTGTCAGACGGTAATTTTATTTTTTCTCAGTTGTTTTACAGTATCAGTTGGCTTTCTTCTATAGGGAAGAGGTTGCCTTTTCTTTGCTCTTCCTTAAATTACTTTTTTACACACAGTGGACTTAGGGAATGTTATTTTCATGTATTGTGTTACCGTCCATTCCTGCCCAGGTTTGGAGGACGGTAGCCCGTTCAAGCTGACTTCTGCCTGAGCATCCCCATTAAGTTTTTGAGCACGTCTGATGTTCTGGCAGAGAAAGGTTTTTCAGGCTCCATTGTGTGTTCCAGCTTCAGAATCGGCCGTTTCTCCAAGGAGCCCTGTCTCTTTTCAGTGGAGAACGGTATCTAGGAGCCAAGATCTGGCTGCTGGAGCGTCGTTTCTCCTGGCCCTTGTGATGAGCATAGCGAGGAGAACTTTGTTTTGTTAGATAACCACTTGGAAGAACTCTCGCTGTCTCACTAATGAGCAGGATGATGGAGTTAATAAGCAGGTCATCATTTGGCAGCGGTCAGTGTAGTAACCGGTTCAGGCAAGAATAGTCAATAGGTGATAAAACTCACTGATAGAACTTAAAGGAGGGCCAAGATACTCACCTCATGGACTCAGCTCTCCAGGTTCCTCTGTCCATAAGATTCCCCAGGCAAGAATACTGGAATAGGTTGCCATTCTCTTCTCCAGGGGATCTTCCCAACCCAGGGATCAAACCTGCATTGCAGGTGGATTGTTTACCATCTGAGCCACCAGGGAAGTTCAGATATATTTACAAAATCTCAAAGTACATGTACCACAAGATACAACTCATCATAAACGGAGGAGCAGTTATAGTGGAGAAGCCTGGTGGACACTCCAGTGACCGCTTAGCAGGTTACTGTCACCAGGATCCACATGCCTCTTAGTGTCTAACTGGTTATGTGCGTGGTGACCAACGTGTTTGACAGTAAATATGACAGCTGCCCTTCCCCGAGCTGGGGGTTCCTGTCTTGTGAATGGGAGCACACGTGCTGGGTGAACAAAGATACTGGGGTGATGCAGGTGTTGTCTTGGTGGTGGTAGCATCACTGGCTTCAGCAGGAGAGGAAAGACCCTTCAGTGTGACTGCTGTGCAGCCCAGAGGGGCCAAGGAGAGAAAAGCAGGACCCGCATCTGGGCCTCCCTGCCTGCTGACCACCCCACACCCCCACCCCGCTGGAAGTCACTGCAGTCGTGGTCCCACTCACTCGCATCTCCTCGTCCAGCTGCGTCGTCTTGGCCCCCGTCAGCCTTGCTCTTGTCGCACTTTTGCCAGGATTTCCATTAGACTTCCTGGTACATTGTTAATATTCACTACAGCAGCTCTGCCCCATGAGACCTACCCGCTGGGTGGTGCGAGTTACTTTGTTAGTGCTCTAGTTACAGCGCTCGCTTGGTAGGTTTTGAGAGGTCTGTCCTCGCCCCTTGTCACGCAAGTCCTATTGTTATTCGTGTGAGGTTTTAGAGAATGAGAATTTTCTAAGGATTATACGTTGCTTTAGAGCAGAAGTATTTCTGTTACAGAGGAATGAAACTTGTGAGTGAGACTGAACGTAAAGAAAAAAGATGCTGAGCAAACAATCAGCAATTTTAAGAAGACAGAACTCCGTTTGTGTTTACTTAGTGACCTGCATGCAGAAAGTGCTTCGTGCACATGATGTTTGGGATCAAAGGCCAGTCAGCAGCGGGGCGGGTTCCGCTGCCACCAAGGGCCCCATTTTTCTGAGAGCAGAGCTCAGACTCTCCCTATCTGGACTCAGTGTCACTGCCAGGGACAGCTGCCCTTGGGGATCCACTGATCTCAGAGCTCCCTGAGCGCTGGGAATTCTGAGACAGTGGCTGGTCTGAGGTGGCTGCAGGGGAGGAGGGGCCCTGCCCCAGAAATAGGCCAGTGCTGGTTCAGCCATGCCCGGCGAGCCCTCTTTCATGACTAACCTGGCGTCCACACTGCTCGCTCCCTTCTGTTGACTCTGGCTGTGTGACTGTCTTGATCTGAGTCCTCCATGGTGGTAGGGCCAGGGGGGCTGGGGAGGGTGTCCAGCACAACAAGGGCTTAGCCACTTCCCAGAGCCGGACACCCCCCAGGACACTGGGGGCTGGAGCCAGTCCTGCTTGTTCAGAATAGGGAAGGCACCTACATCTCCTCTGTCCATCACCTTCCACTTACTTGCCCCGCACTCAAGGCAGATGTAGGAAAGGACATGTTGCCTTCCTTTCAGGAATGGTTTGGAGACACATGAGGATGTTCTGAGACCAGACGTGCACAGGGAGGAGTGAGGGGTGGGCAGGGTGGAAGCCGGGCACAATGGAGAAGACAGAGGTCCAGCCGGAAGTGGGAGATGGGAGGGGACGTGGGCAGAGATCAGCAGAGCCCCCATGAGATGCCAGGGCCCCCAGGGGTCGTCCCCATAGCCTTCGCCCAGTGCATCAACCCCTGCCTGCTCTCCAGAATCCCTGGCTGTCCCCCACCTGCGCCCGGGTCCAGGCAGTGCCGCCTGCACACTCACTGTCGTGACATCGTGGGGCTGCAGCTCTGGCGCCAGTCGTGCCTCTGTCTTGAATTCCCCCACCCACCCACCCCGGGGGTCTAGTCGTGTCACTAGCAGAAGGAAGTCTTTTTGCCACCTTTTAAGGACTGCCTACTGAGAGGGCAGCAGAGGCCTCTGCCAGTTCCCACGTGGCTGCCCGCGGAGTCGGGGGCGGGGAATCCCTGGCACCAGCAGCAGCTTTGGCAAGAGGAGAGGGCAGCTGAGCCGGGCTGGCTGCACCCACACTGGGCCCATGGCTGGGTGAGCAGGCAGGTGGGGTGCGGGCAGGAGCTGGGATCGTGGGAAGAACCACAGGGTCCTGAGCAGGACAATACCTGCTTTGGACACAAGTGGAATCAGATTGGGTGAGTGGCTTTGTATCGTCACTGTGGCTTCAGAGCTGCAGGCCAATCCTTTGCCCCATCTGAGCTTCAGTGTCCACCTCTGTGAGCCGGAAGTGGCAGTGATGACCTTGGGCGCAGGCTGAGCGGGACACGCAGGCCTGCAGGTGGTGCCCTGCTCAGGTGGGGGAGGCCGTGTTTCTGATGTGCTCTGTGCAGCTGGTGGGGGGGCAGTCTGCAATGACGTGTCTCCAGGACAGGGCGTCTGGCTGTGATTCAGAGGCTGCTCCAGCGGGGGTGTCTGTGTGTACAGTCCTTGCTGTCACTCTGCTCGACACCAGTATCTTCTCTCAAGTCAACCACTGAAAGTTTCCTAACTGCTGTCTTCTTGCTCTTCTAAACTCCATCTCTGCAGGGATCTCTATACCAGAGCAGCAGGCTTTGGGGCCCAGCCCTCCACCCCCTGGCTCCTCACTGCTCTGGGGCAGCTGAGTGTCACACTTTGCCCCTCCCCATGGCCTGGGGACGCCCCGCCTTGCTTGAGGTTCATTCACATTCCCTCCTGCTTCTCTGGAAGAGTGAAATCCCATCCTGTCTGGAAGCCTTGCACATTCTGTTCTCTCTGCTTCTTCTTGTTGAGTAGCTCAGTTGTGTCCAACTCTGTGACCTCATGGACTGCAGCAACACAGGCTCCCCTGTTCTTCACTATCTCCCTAAGCTTGCTCAACCTCATGTCCATCGTGTCGGTGATGCCATCCAACCATCTCATCCTCTGTTATCCCCTTCTCCTCCTACTTTCAGTCTTTCCCAGCATCAGGGTCTTTTCCAGTGAGTCAGCTCTTCGAATCAGGTGGCCAAAGTATTGGAGCTTCAGCTTCAGCATCAGCCCTTCCAATGAATATTCAGGACTGATTTCCTTTAGGATTGACAGGTTTGATCTCCTTGCTGTCCAAGGCATTCTCAAGAGTCTTCAACACCACAGTTCAAAAGCATCAATTCTTAGGTGCTCAGCCTTCTTTATGGTCCAACTCTCACATCCATACATGACTACTGGAAAAACCATAGCTTTGACTGTTCAGGCATTTGTGGGCAAAGTGATCTCTGCTTTTTAACACACTGTCTAGTTTGTCATAGCTTTTCTTCCAAGGAGCAAGCAACTTTTAATTCCATGTCACTCTTCCCTCTGCTTAGAAAGCCACTCTCCCCAGTTTCTAGACCATTCTCTCCTTCTCTGCCACTGTCTAAGAGGCTTCCCTGATGCCCTGTGTCTGAGCTCTTCCTGGCTTTCTCTTATCTGTACCCTGTTCATTTTGATTTGGCCAAACTCCTTCCGACTTGTCCATTTGTGTGTTTACCTATTTATTTTCTGTCTGTTCCATTAGCTCTGTCAGAGGGCTGTGATTCTGTTCGCTGTGCCAGCAGAGTGCATGGCTCAAGGGGGAACTCTGAATAAAATAATGAACCACTAGAGGAGAAAGGCTGTGATGGGGTCCCCAGATGAAATTAGCTGCTTTTTCTCATTTAAGACAACTGAGCATGAAAGTTATTTTTCACAGGCAGGATCCAGCGTTTTTGAGAAGTTCAGATGTGGCTGCATTCCCATTGTCTTGAACTCTGGCAGGAAACCACCCCCACTCCCACCCCCGGGACCCTTTTGTGTACAGAGGACTCTAATGTTGCTCAGACACAAGTGAAGTTAAAAAAGCAGCATAATGTGGTGCAAGGAACAGGGACCTCAGTCTGAACTTAGCTTTGATCTTTGGTTCTTATATTCTTATTCTTATATTGCCTTTGTTACCTAAAAACTTTGTATCTATTTTCTCACTTGTAAAATAGAGAAGTTGGACTAGACAAGATAAAAATCCCTTCCAGTTTATATTAGTTCAGTTCAGTTGCTCAGTAGTGTCCGACTCTGTGACCCCATGAACCGCAGCATGCCAGGCTTCCCTGTCTATCACCAACTCCCGGGGTTTACCCAAACCCGTGTCCATCGAGTCTGTGATGCCATCCAACCATCTCATCCTCTGTTGTCCCCTTCTCCTCCTGCCCTCAATCTTTCCCAGCATCAGGGTCTTTTCAAATGAGTCAGCTCTTCACATCAGGTGGCCAAAGTATTGGAGCTTCAGCTTCAACATCAGTCCTTCCAATGAACACCCAGGACTGATCTCCTTTAGGATGGACTGGTTGGATCTATAAGCATGCTTTTAGCTGCAGGTAACAGTGACTTTTAAGCAGTCAAGACCGTCAATTCTCTCTTGAGCTAGAATATGGAACCATGGCGATTCTAGTGTTGGTGTATGGCTTGAAAGACACCATTGAGAACCTGGACTCCTTACTTCTGCTTTGCCATTAGCCTTGTTTTTCAGGCTTCTACCTCATGGTCACAGAATGGCTGCTGCAGCTCTGGGCTTCATGGCCTCCCAGAAGAGCAGAAAGGGATGGGCATGGGGGAGGAGCTCTCCTCATGGTTCTCTCTCCTTTTACCATGTAAAATCTCTCTTGGAAGTATTATAGCAGACTTCCTTTGTCTCATTGGCTAAAACCACCTCCTGTAGCCACCCTAGTCCATGACTGATGAGAGAATTTGCTTGCCCTGATCTAATTCATCCCCGGGGCTGGTCTGCACTCAGCTGTATGCACTTCAGAAAAACAGAGGCGTGAGAGCAGGGCCGCTGCAGAGGCTGCCTCATGGACCCAAGGTTCTGTGGCTAAGAGTTGTGTCTGCACGAGGCGGCCCTGTTACCCTGCAAAGGCCTGACTGTGTTCTTCACGTCCCTGGTGCAGTCGTGGACGGGAAAGATATTTCTGTAAGGAATGGCTTTACATTCCTAAACGACGAGGGAAGCAGAGGGGAGTTGGAAGTAGATGCAGCTGAATGGCAGCTGTGCCCACCGGTCCTTTGCCATCAAGGCCCCTCAGCTGAGCTGCCTGTTGTTGGGAGGAGAGATGGGGGATCGTGGTCAACGGGAGGCGCGACCTCCCCAGTGGACCAGTTCTGCTGCCTGTCCAGGCCCCAGCTTTGGGCACTCCTAAGGAGCAGGCTCTCTAAAGTTGTCTGGTAACAAGTCGGAATGTGTGTGTGTGAGCTCATTACTAAGAACCCCCTATGTGCCAGGCTCTTTGCTAGCTCCTGGGGATGCTGATGCAAAGGGACGAGGTCTGAGTCATTAAGAGGCTGGATGTTCTAGCTGAAGGGCAGACACCTGTAATGTAAACAAAGCCCTGTGACAGGTGTGTGTCAGGGGCTGGAGAGTGGGCGCGGCCCCCTCTGCCTGTGAGCTGAGCCGGAAAGGAGGTGACCTTTGAGACAGAGAGCAGCTGAGCCAGGAGGCCGCTGTGGGGAGCCACAGGCCGGGAACACACGGGGCGGTGGCCTGAGGCTCTGTGGGCCACATGGATAGGTGTGGGCTTGGTCCTGCAGCAAAGATTGGACACTTTCCATAGACAAGTCCTAGGATAACGTGTACCCAGTTACTTCCCAGCTGTCTTCCCAGAGATTAAGTAATGATTTTATTTCATCTTTTTTCAATATATTATGTCGAATACATACTAGGGACCACTTATGAATAGCAACTCTTTTGCAAGAATGTTCTGGAAAAACATCTATTTCTGCTTTATTGACTATGCCAAAGCCTTTGACTGTGTGGATCACAATAAATTGTGGAAAATTCTGAAAGAGATGGGAATACCAGACCACCTGACCTGCCTCTTGAGAAACCTGTATGCAGGTCAGGAAGCAACAGTTAGAACTGGACACGGAACAAAAGACTGGTTCCAAATAGGAAAAGGAGTACGTCAAGGCTGTATATTGTCACCCTGCTTATTTAACTTATATGCAGAGTACATCATGAGAAACCCTGGGCTGGAGGAAGCACAAGCTGGAATCAAGATTGCTGGGAGAAATATCAATAACCTCAGATGTGCAGATGACACCACCCTTATGGCAGAAAGTGAAGAAGAACTAAAGAGCCTCTTGATGAAAGTGAAAGAGGAGAGTGAAAAAGTTGGCTTAAAGCTCAGCATTCAGAAAACTAAGATCATGGCATCTGGTCCCATCACTTCATGGCAGATAGATGGGGAAACAGTGGCTGACTTTATTTTTCTGGGCTCCAAAATCACTGCAGATGGTGATTGCAGCAATGAAATTAAAAGATGTTTACTCCCTGCAAGGAAAGTTATGACCAACCTAGACAGCATATTAAAAAGCACAGACACTACTTTGCCAACGAAGGTCCGTCAAGGCTATGGTTTTTCCAGTAGTCATGTATGGATGTGAGAGTTGGACTATAAAGAAAGCTGAGTGCTGAAGAATTGATGCTTTTGAACTGTGGTGTTGGAGAAGACTCTTGAGAGTCCCTTGGACTGCAAGGAGATCCATCCAGTCCATCCTAAAGGAGATCAGTCAGTCCTGGGTGTTCATTGGAAGGACTGATGTTGAAGCTGAAGCTCCAGTACTTTGGCCACCTGATGTGAAGAGCTGACTCATTTGAAAAGACCCTGATGCTGGGAAAGATTGAGGGCAGGAGGAGAAGGGGACGACAGAGGATGAGATGGTTGGATGGCATCACCGACTTGATGGTCATGGGTTTGGGTGAACTCTGGGAGATGGTGATGGACAGGGAGGCCTGGCATGCTGCGGTTCATGGGATTGTAAAGAGTCAGACATGACTGAGCGACTAAACTGAACTGATGAATAGCAAAGTTTGTCTTTGCTATAAACTGTTGTTTTAGGCTAGCTGATAGCAAAACATCCAAAATGTGTATTATGATTTCTAGAGATTTTAAGTAAGAGTTAATGGTCTAAAAGTTACTTTAAAAAATTTAATATTTGCTACATTCTCTCCCAACTTTTATCAACTTTGCTGGGAGATGGGACAGCCAGGGATGCTCCCAGAATTGTTCTCAGCATTTCCCCAGGGAGTTCCGGAGTGGGAGGCGGGTGGGGTGGGGGACACAGTTCTTCCTGGGTGTTTGTGGGAGACCAGTCTTCTCGCCCAGAGCCACCAGGTGGTGCTGCCTGACTCAAGGGGCCTCCAGGCCTCACTTCTCAGGTTCTTGTTCAAGGGCATATCACACCTCGCCTTCCGTACTCTTTTTCTTTTTATATTATGCGTCTCCTTCTAACACACCATGTAATTTACTGACTGATGTTTGTTGCTCATTATGATCTCTCCCCCTACTAGAACTAAGTCCCTGAAGAGCAGGGGTCTTTGTAGGTTCTGTTCCATTGGGTATCTTGACCCCCTATGTTTGTATCTTGTAGAAGATCTAGACTCAAGGTGGGTATCTGGGTAATCAGAAAGCAGCCTTTAAGAATTTGCCACTTGGGACTTCCCTGGTGGTCCAGTGGCTACAACTCCATGCTCCCAAACCATGGGTCCAGGTTCGATTCCTGGTCAGGGAACTAGATCTTGCATACTACACCTAAAAGATCCTGACTGCTATAACTAAGAGCTGGCGCAGCCAAATAAATATTTTTTTAAAAAAATTGCTACTTGCTCTCCTTGACCATGATTTGTCATCAGACAGAGGTGAGTTAGTAAGAATGAAAATCTTGGAGCAAAGCTGTTTATACATTTGACTGTCATCAGTGTTGCAGACAAAAGCCCCTAGTGCCCTCCGAGTGTGGACCTGAGGCTGTTGGGGTCAAGGCCTGGCACAGAAAGCAGAGATGGTGGGGTGCTCTGAGTTTGCTGTAACAGACCATGTCCTTTTGAACAGGTATAAGAGTCTGGTCACTGGGGCCCGAGCGAGAGGAGTTATTGCTGCCCTCTGGGTCCTGGCGTTTGGCATCGGCCTGACGCCGTTCCTGGGGTGGAACAGCAGAGAAAGCGCCATCAACTGCACGGAGCCGGGCGACAGAGCCGTGAACATGAGCTGCTGCCTCATCAGGTGTCTCTTCGAAAACGTGGTGCCCATGAGCTACATGGTGTACTTCAACTTCTTCGGCTGTGTCCTGCCCCCGCTGCTCATCATGTTGGCCATCTACGTCAAGATCTTCCTGGTGGCCTGCAGGCAGCTGCAGCGCACAGAGCTCATGGACCACTCGAGGACCATCCTCCAGCGGGAGATCCACGCGGCCAAGTCCCTGGCCATGATTGTTGGCATTTTTGCCCTATGCTGGCTGCCAGTCCACGCCATCAACTGTGCCTCGCTCTTCCAGCCAACCTGGGCCAAGGAGAAGCCCAAGTGGGCGATGAACATAGCCATCCTCCTGTCGCACGCCAACTCAGCCGTCAACCCCATCGTCTATGCCTACCGGAACCGAGACTTCCGCTACACTTTTCACAAAATCATTTCCAGGTATGTCCTCTGCCGGACGGACATCCTCAAGAGCAGGGAGGGGCAGGCAGGGTCGCAGCCCACTCTCCAGCTGGGCCTATGACCCAGGCTCTGGCCTCTTCCAGGAGAGGGCTCAATAACAAAGGGACGGGGCACGCTTGGCCAGTTCTCACTGGAAAGACAGCAACCCTCACAGGCCAGCCGGTTGCCTCTTCTGGGCGCTTCCCTGAAGGTTCCATGTACCTCGTTAACATGTGACTACTACTTCCTGAGGTTGACAAATGTATTTATGGTTCTCTGGCTGCTTTGTGTGGATGATGCTGACGGTGTGAATGGATTGTAAAAGTATGTTTTGCTTTTTTTTGTTTAAGAGTCTGCTTCATTTATGGTAGAAAATGATCAAAGCTATTTTACTGTGACATACTGTGAACTATTATAATACAAATATTTTTTTAACTTGGAGGCAATGGGAAAGGTTGGACATGTTAAAAATAGTACTTGTTCTGAGGAAGGTGACCAGGAAAAGTAAAAGTATCAATCTTCAACCAAGAGACTGCTGTTTTAGGGAAATGACAGGCTTGTAAGTTCTTAGGTAGAACATCATCGCAGGCTCAACAACATTCTTATCCATGTACAGCACCCCACCCCAGAAGAAGCTGTAGAAGCAGGGTCCTCCACTACCAGGCTCCAATCCCCTTCCAGAGCTAGGTGGTGATTTTTACGTCTCTCGCAAGTTGAAGTTTGGCCATGATGCTGGACCCCAAAGTGAAAATTTTACTAAGGTGGGTTATGTAATTGTGTTTCTGTATGAGGTAAAATAAAAATAAAACTTAACAAAAGCTCTGGGTGTTGTGCCAGCTTGCTGCAGAGCTCACCTACCTTCTGTTCCGTATCCTGAAATAAGTTCACACCCAGGCCCTTTTCCTGAGTTGAGCCTTGACAGGTTTTATTTGCCACACCATCGCCTAGGAGACAGCTGTGCCAACCACAGAAGCTTGTGCCGTTGTGACCTTTCACACATTCATTCCTTAGCACCTCCTGTTTCAGGGGTACAGGGTTGGGAGTACCTAGGCTCCAAGACCATCCACTTTGCCTGTCTGGTGGCTGGCTCAGCTCCTCCTGCAGTAACCCTGCAAGGACGTGAAGCCCCAGAAAGACGGGAAAGCTTGTCCAAGGACCCAGCTGTGAACGGTTGTCCCCGAGGGAGGTGCCTGTCCTGTCTCAGCTCCGTCTCGTGTTCATTTCCATCACAGCTCCTATGCTCTCTCTCAGGATCCAAACGAGTCCTATTCCTCTCCCGCCTCACAGCCTCTGGAGATCTGCCTTTTCTCACTCGGCCTGGAACACCTGGCAGCATGTCTGGCTGCCTCCCTCACCCGCTTGTTACGAAGCTCAGAAATACTCTGAGCAGACCTGCACTTCCTTGTTCTAGGTGCTGCCTTTCCAACAGCCCAGCCTATTTAAGCAACTGCTTGGCCTCAACACTGCAAATGTCTGGAGCCTGCTGAACCCAGCAACCCCAACGTCTCTTTATATCTGCTGCTGTTACAGCCACATCTGTGCTCTGACCTTTTACTGCAGAAAGACTTTCTGGGCCCAAGAAGAAGAACTAACGCTTGTGCATCTAAACCATCGTACTGTCTCCTCTCCCATTCTAACCTCTTAAGAAGGACTAGGACTTCGGTTGTTTGAAAATCTAACTCACTGTGGATGCGACTTAATGTTAGGCTTTGGAGTCTAAGATGCTTGATTACATCTGGAAATTTTCTACCCATGGAGCCTGGAGGCTGGATTTTTCACGAGGGCTTCACGCCATATACACGTCCTGGGTCTGGAGTCCAGGGCGGAAGGGGACACTACTGTGAAGTCTAGTCCACATCTCCTTTATGTGAACCTCGCGTGACAGGGCACGTGCATCTCTGGACGGGACTTCTTCTTTGAAAGATGGTCAGTGATGCTCCATCTGCACTTTTATGCTTCCTGTGTCTTCTCCGCTGACAGTATGTCAGTCAGTTGCTTGTCAGAGACACTCAGCTGCTGACAGGTCCTCGTGACCTGACTCAGGTAAACTGCCAAGAGGTGCTTGCACTAGAATAGACAACACGCAAGCCAGTTAGAAACAGGGAGGGCCAGGCTTCACAGAGCAGGAAAGGAGTGGGGCACACACATCAGGGGCCTGGAACCCACTGCCTAGAACCGCAGACCAAGGTTAGACAGGTGTCTACTCTAGCAGTCTGGTGGACAAGGAGGTTTTATCAATACTTGGCCTGCTCTTTGGGGCAACACTGTAGATCCAGCAGGGACAGGTGAAATCAAGTGAAAACCAAGACAGGCTCTTTATGTCAGTCCTAATCATACTTCTTTCTTCCTTGCCCTTAGAAAGCTGTTAACAGCAGTGGCTAACGTTCTTCAAGGTACAGTGTTGCTAAGATTATCTCAAAGATTATCTCATTTAAATCTGACAGTCCCCTGGGGGACAGGGTTTACCTTCATTTTACACATCTGCACCAAGTCTACAAAAGGGGACTAGTCCTTAACCACTGGACACCAAGAGCAGGGATGGCGGGACCCTCACTGTTTCGCCTGTCCCTCTCCGAGGCATGATCTGTGCTGGACCTCACACCGTGGGGCACACCACTCGGGCTGCTGAGGGCCCGGCTCCAACCCTGTCATTTTTCAGGTGAGATCACTGAGTGAGGCTCCCTGCCAATGGGAAAACCCACTTGCCACCTGCTTCCTGACAGGTGTGACAACTGTGTAAAGAAAGGGGAGCGTGGGGCAGATGCTGTAATTCTCTCCCTTGGCAAGACTGGAAAGATCCTCCCCACCCTCAGGTGGTAGTGGTTCTCCTGTGGACTCAGGACGGATGTGAGGAGGTCTCGTTCCTGCCTGATGCTCTGGGCTCCTGAGATCGGCCGAGGCACCAACATGCTTTGCTGCCCCTGGTGAAAGTCAAGCGAGGCTGAGCACCAGGCTGTCCACGGGCAGTGGGAGAAGCGCCTCGTGGCTGGAGGTTGGGGCACGCACTGTTGCCAGTGTCCAGTTTGGCTCATGTTTTTACTGGGCCTGATAACTACCCAGGTGCCAACTCTGGGGATTACTTGCTGCCCTCCTGAAGCTTCATCTCTGACCTTTTAAATTAAAACAGGAAACTGGCATAGTTCTAAAAATGCCCCTGTGTTTTGGGAGGGTAAAGCCAGAAGAGATGACTGACTGAAGTCAAGGACAACGAACTACCATCTGTTTCCACACAGAGTAGACCCCACGTAGGGCGCAGAGCGAGGCTCCCCGCGCCCCCTGCCCCGCCACCAGCTCGGCCATGGCCGAGGCCCATCCATCCTCACCACGAGGCTGTCCCCCTTCCGCAGCACGGAGAAGGCGAATGCCGGGCACGAGCAGTAGTGGCAAGAAGCCAGACATGTGTACGTTCTCCCGGAGCTTCCAAGCACCTGGAAAGGGGAGGACAGGTGGAGTCAGACCTGGAAAGGTGAGCGGGAAAACCACTACTGCCCTTGAGTGTACCTTTGTGAGGGCGCAGGGCTGTTCTCCGAGGGCCTACCTGCCCATGGGACCCTCCTGCTGCCTCAGTGCCCTGCCCTTGACAGCGCCACATGCAAAACAGAAGTGTCTCGGGTGGGCTGAACCCTCCACACGAACCACTGTTTTTCTGCCTGGGGATGCAGAGGGTTGACTAGAGAAAGAGAGAAGGCTCCCTGCACTGTACTTTATTGTTGTGTTTCTCAGCCTTTGCAGTTATTTCACAGCATGTGTGTGAATGTTTAAAGCCTCCACCACACTCCTAGCAGGAGTCTGAGGACAGGAAAGGCCCAGTAGGGAGTGGGAGGAACACGTGGAACAGAGACTCCTGTAACGGGGTGACTCAGCTGCCATGGGAACGGCAAGTCCAGGTCTGCTGGCTCACCTAGCAGGACGGGATGAGGGCACGGACCCGGGAGGGCTGGCAGGAGGTCACATTCAGAGCCAACGGCCTTGCTGTCAGTCAGGAGACACAGGGGACCCTGTGTTTGGAGGGTGGCTGGACAGACCTAGAGGAATGGCTCATCTCCGTCCTCACCCCCCAGGTGCCGAGACAGGAAGTGGAGGGCTTTGTTCCTCATGTCCCAGTGGAGTAAAGTTACTATCCCAGGGACCTAGAGACCCCCTGCAGTGGGTCAGGGACAGGGAACTGCCCCTGGGGGATGTGCCCCAGGGCCTTCACATTTGTTTCAGGCTCTGAGATGACAACCTACGTGGAAAAAAGGAATGTCAGTGCCCCTAGAATTGTTTCCTGTTTTCCTCACACAGGTAAGACTTCCACTGAAAAACAGCAATGTTGAGTCAGGTGTTGTCTCTCCAGCATTTCACCTGGTGCAGGCATGTCGCTATGGGTTTTTTTTGCCAAGTCAGGAGGACTCCTTGGGGGCTGCAGGATGACCAGAAATGGCCGGTGACTGGGTAACAGGATGCCTACTGAACCCATTACACATTTCAGCCCCATTACAAACCGGATATTAAGAAAGTCACACCACATGTTTCCAGTCATGAGGCGCTGACGTGTTGAAACTGGTGAGGGCTAGGGGTGCGAGGAGGAGCTGCCCTTTGCTGAAGGGAGAGCATGAGAGCAGACTGGTTCCCACTCAGTCCCACAAGAAAACCCACCAACGTCTGGCAGGGACACCAACAATTCTTGGGTCGCTAAACCATTACCAATGGTTTCTTCTTCTCTCTAGATTTATGGTTAATTAGGCACAAGCCTGTTGGAGAAGGAAATGGCAACCCACTCCAGTATTCTTGCCTGGAGAATCCTAGGGATGGGGGAGCCTGGTGGGCTGCTGTCTATGGGGTTGCACAGAGTCAGACACGACTGAAGTGACTTAGCAGCAGCAGCAGCAGGCATAAGCCTCTGGGATTCTACACAGACTGCTTCCTCCTTATGGTGGGTCCCCAGCCAATTACTCTCTGCACGAGGCTGAGTAAGTGCCTGGTCACTCAGGGGTGGGGAGAAGTTCTGCAGAAGTTCCCTGGCTGGGACTCAAAACATGCAGCCGCCCAAGGCGGTGAATACGGTAAAGAGAGTCACTTCTCAGTTGGCTTCTCTATCTAGCAGTGGACAACTAATGAACCTGATAATCGGGCAGAGATCTGAGTCAGATGTGTTTGGAGCTGAAAACTGACCTCAGGGACTGTCTAATTCAACCTTTGTGGAAAAAACCACCTCCTCTTACAGGAAGTGCTCCAAGCTCATCCATTCGGAGCCAGGAGTGTCAGTCCCAGAGGGGAGCCTTTACAAAAGGAATGCAGGCAGGAGGATACTCAGACCCAGGCTGGACTTGCCCGCACCGCCCTGGGAGGATCTGCTGCAGCTACAGTGAGGCTCTAAGGTGATGGGCCCACTGAACAGTCATCCACCCACAAGCACAGTTTACTTTATGGCTGCTCCAAGCCCTCAGCATCCGTCACAGTGGTGAACTGTATACGATTCACCGCTCCCTCTCTTGGAAAGAGGATGTTATGTCCCTGCCCTGATACATACAGGCTGACTATGTGACCTGCTTTAGCCAGTAAAGTGTGACTGGCCAGGCAGAAACGTTCAACATGGATACCTACGATATCCTGACTTCCCTCTGCTATGAGATCCACAGTGTCCCAGACACAGGCTGCTCCATCGCTTGGGATCCTGGGCCACGATGTTCTGGATCAAAGCTGCAATTGGCTCTCAATGGAGATGGACAGGGAGACATCTCTGTAGCTTTCAAATTTAGGGGTCATTGTTACAAATTTAACTTGGCCCCTCCTGACTGACGCAGTCCCCTTCCTAGGAGGACTGAAGTTTATCAAAAAGGGACTCAAGTGACAACATGAGTGTGACTTCAGGGTAATTACCACCACACCTGGAGGAGGTGAGAACGTTAGAAGGTCAACCTATGGAATGACAACTAGCTGGGTAACAAGGCAACATCTGACTCAACCTTTATCATCTTACAGAACCTCTGAATTAAGCCAAATTCTTTCCATATTACTACATAGAGTGAAACCACTGAGGTTAATTGGAGGGTGTCTGTAAGGTTTCTACAACCTCATTTAATTCAAAGTCCAACACAATTCTAAGAATTTTGCATTTTTACGATGAATAAAGCAACATGACATAATACAGAATGTGAATGATGAAAACTAGAACAAGTCACGGTGATCGTGGGAGGAATAATAAGTCAAGAATAACTGAAATATTTCCAACACAGTCTTTGAGATTTTAACTAACAGCAAGATCATGCTTGTGCGGGTCAAGTGTTCTGCTGATGTTGGAACTGAGACAAGAGAATCTGAAACTAAAAGACACAGGAAAACTCAGGAGCGCTTTTTGACAAGGATACATTAGCTACATAAAACCCAAAAATAAATACACTAGCAAAGAAAATGGAAATCTTTCCTCAGGTACAAACAACATTGCTTAAGAATTCTGATTCTTAATCTATGACATTCACCAACAGAAAATTCTAATAAGCAGCCTCTTCTGAGTAAATACAGAAGTTTTAACTACAGCATTCAGCACTAATCACCCCAGCTTACTTCAGGCAGAAACGCATGAGGACGTGCCAGCTGGCTGCACCACCCTACTGCATGGAAAAGCGAGTTCATGGGCCAAGTCTTCCATGTGCCCGAGAGGCTTTGCTCAGTCCCTTGCTAAAAATGAATCAACACGGTCTCAATTCTGAGACAGTCGTCATAAATAAACCAGAACCCAAACGCTCAAAAGTTCTGCCTTTCCTGGTCTTCAACAAGGCCAGGATCTCATACAAGGGCTGATGGCTGCTGCTTCTACCCCTTCCATACACAAAATTTTGGAGACCACTGCCAACATTTTTATTTCATTCACAAGATCCCCTTCTCTGAATCCCAGCTGGCGTACCACGTCTAACGTGGCTAAACTTGGGGTTTGGGAGGCAGAGAGTCTGGCCCGCTGTTGACACCGAGACAGGCAGGACCGGCTGCCAGCTATACAACCCTGCTGCCGTAGGGGACAGTTAATTTTCTGCATCTCAGTTTTCAGCAAAATAAATATCTTTCCGGGCTTTTGGTGAGAATTAGCAATACATGAAAGTAATTCAGTGTCTGATACAAGTCCGATTTGTACTTTACAAACCTGCCTACCTTAAGGTCCGCTTGAACTAAGGTCCAAGTAAACTGCCCACATTCAGCACAGTGTGGCCTTCGTGAATGCTTCCAACAACAGTTCTGACAGATCATTTCTATTAGATGAACCTTGACATGCGAAAGGACCTTAAAATGCATTTTGGCTTTTGCTTGTAAGCAAGAGACAAGGAACAGGGTGATCCCTGTAGTGTCAAATGACAGAAAGGGAAGTTGGCTGTGTCCATCAGACCTGGGCAAAGAGCCTCCCTGGATCATTGCTGGTTCCACACACTGCTCCCAGGTGGGGTTAACAAGCCACATCTATCTGACTCTAACTACTCACACCCTCATTTCACTAAGTTGGGTCAAGTCCTTTCAACCATCCACCAGCTTTCATACAGATTCATGAAAACATCTGTCCTAAGGGGATCTGGTTGAGATTACTCCACCTCTGGGTTTCTACCTGGTAAACACGCCTCCCGCTGGGCGAGGAGATTAAGGTAACGGACTGGTGGTCAACTAGGTCCAAGGCCTGGACGGCTGATGAGCCGAAGACAAATTTCAGCCTGGGAAGGAGAGGAGCCTCAGGTTAGATGATAGACTGAAAGCTACCTCTCTGACTCGACCCGAAAGATTACCATCAGCAGCTTCTGAAAATTTAATTCAGAAAAAAACATACAGCAAAATCCCACATAATCAACCGCCCAGAATAAATGTTAACATATTGTTTATAAAGAAGCCTCTTTATATGTCAGAGGCCTTCCTGTTCTTCCTCAATTTCTCCATCCTCAAGGCAACCACACGCATTTCATGTTAATGTTTTTATATTTTACTATACATAGTACATATGTGTATGTGCATACACACACACACATATACATATGGTGATGTTTTTTAAGTTTAAAACATGAACAGTATATTCTGGGCTTTTTGGGCAACTTTTTTTCACATTCAGTGTGCTTCTGAGAATGATGCATATATATGTGTGTGCATGTGCACATGTATATATATATACACAAACATATTTTAAAATTTAACTTTTGTATAATATTCTAGTGTACGTACATAGTACATTTTATTTCTTAACTACTCTTAGCCTCTTACTCAGGAAACAGGCCTCCCCCGAGCACTGTATGTGTAAGAGTTGTTCAAGGGTCAAATGTCCTTCTCTTTTCATGTGTTAGTAGTGTAAGAGCTACAACTTTTAGAACGACGTTAAAATACAGTGGCACTTAGGACAATAAGGGAGTGCCTTGTACTGTCAAGTACAGTGCTGGTTACTCACTTGAGACAGATTTTTAACAATTACATCAATAAAATATTGTTCCTAGCTTAGTAAGAATATCTTCTAAAAATAAGAGTTGGTGTTGAAAGAACTGGCCTTTAAAAACACACATTAGTGGTTTATAAAGAACCCCAAATACAAAAGAATATATACTTACGATAACAGATGCTCATCAGGAACTGTAAAACAGGAATGGAAAGTAAGTGAATTGTGTTAAACCAGTGACCATAGACAAAAACATTTTAAAAAGGCTATTATAGCCAAAAAGACTTCTGTGTAAGATGATGAATTGAACCTATGCATCAAATTTTACTCCTTCCCAATATTCCACTTAACAATAATAAAAGAATTTTCTAAAATGCATAAACTCTCAAGGATGAGGACAGGGAGAAACACAGCTAAGATATGTTGGAAAATTATTTACAAGACTTGAGAAAACTGAAACTTAAGCTAGCAATAGGAGAGCCAAGCAACAACCTGATTTACACTGCAGACTCTAGTACCCTCGCTCCCTAAAAAAAAAAAAAAACCCTCCAGAAATTGGTGGCACCAGATGGCTCTGAAGTAGGAATGAAGCAGGAGGGCTAAAATAAGACTCTTTGAAAGTAAGTTTACGAAGTTGGAAGGTAGTAGAATACTTTAAGATGTCTGAGGAAATATTTCCAACATATAATTCAATAATACCTTGTCAAACTATCAATTAAATCTCGGGATAGGAGAATATGTGCTCTATAAAATAAGACAGTAAACTGAGAAAAAGAAAATTGTAGGGTATACTACACATTAAGGCCCAAAGTAGGTGAAGGGAATTCCCGATAGTACTAGTGGGGGCAGATCTCAGGAGAGCAGCCTGGATGCTCTAGGAGAGGAGAATGAGATGGACAGAACACCTCAGCATCTTGAGTAGAAGATTTAGAACCCTGGTAAGAGTTTGAAGTTGAATTATGGATGTGTGTGTGTGTTTGTTAGTCACTTAGTCGCGTTCGACTCTTTGCACCCCTATGGACTGTAGCCTGCCAGGCTCCTGTCCATGGAATTCTCCAGGCAGGAATACTGGAGTGGGTTGCCATTTCCTTCTCTAGGGGATCTTCCTGACCCAGGGATCAAACCTGGGTCTCCTGAATTGCTGGCAGATTCTTTACCATCTGAGCTATAAGGAAGTTATTGAATTAGGGATAAATATATAGAAAAGTAAACAACCAAACAAATGCAATCATGACAGTTTTGAGAGAAAGCAAAGTTACAGTAAAGAAGTAGTCATCACTTCCTATATGGCTCAGCTGTGACTAGATTTTACATCATCATACAAGTGTAAACTCAGAATACTGATCTAAAGAAAATTATCGTCGAAGGAGGGGGCTCAGGAGAGTGTATGACTGTCTAAGTACAAAGATTTCTAAATAGCAGAAAACCGCTCTGAAAAACGTGAACCGGTGATAGTGGTCTCGATGAGCCCCTAGCCTCAGGGGCGCCCCCTTCAAGACTCTCACACTGTTCTCTTCACACACAGCCCTTTCTGGCAACCACTGTTTGAGCTGTCAACAGACTGGCTTTTCCCCCAAGCTTTTTGAGATTAGAGGATGTTCGAATACCTGGCTCGCCTCATCTTTTAAGCACATGTACTGCTTTAGATTTAACTGAAATGAGAAAAGTTGGCTTCCCCCTCTCAATTCTTTAAAAACAGTACGTCAAGGTAAATCCTTTTCAAAGTGCAGTCCTTTGCAAACAAACGCCGCCCAAGTGAACCAGCAGGGGAGTCCTGAGGCCTAACCGATGTATTCGATGGTCATTCAGATGCCGGTGGCGCAGCTCTGAGGACGCGCTCTGAAGCCCCGTGCGCTTGCGGCCAGGGGATGCGGGAGCGTGGTAACAGAGCATCCTCTGCTGGTCAGAGGAATAAAGGCACAGCCACAGCGTCCAGACCCCTCAAGTCCTGCGTCTGCGGCCCTGAAACAATCACTCGTGCACAGAGGTCAGGAGGGGAACCGTTTGGAACGAACACAGACTGCGAGAAGGAAGGGCTACAGGCGAGTTGAGAGGGCGGAGACCTCCCCAGTGGGCCCGGACCCCCGAACCCCGTCCCGCCGGCGCTGCCTCCCGCGCCCCCGCCCGTACTCGGCGCGCCGTCCCGCACCGCCGCCGCCATCTCGCTCAGCAGCTCCTCCACCACGGCTGGCAGCGTGAGAGGCCCAGTCGGAGCCGCCATGGCAGGTCCCGCGTTTTCCGGGGCGGGGGAAAGGGGAGAGGTGACGTAGTTTGCGTCCCGGCGCATGCTGGCGGCCTGGCCAATCGGCGGGCTTTCGGCGCCAGGGGAGGGACTTCCGGAGGCCGTGGCCGCAGTGCGCAGAGGACGCGCGGGCCGCCATGTACCGGCTTCTGGCTGTGGGCCTGGCCCGAGGCCTGTTGCGGGCGGCGGGACTGCGGGGCCGCTGCCGCCGGGTGCACCTGCTGCCCGGGCCGCCGGGAGCCCGGGCGCCGCCGTGCCGAGAGGCGCCGCACGGCCGAGGCTCGGGCCTGCTGCCGCTGCTGGCAGGTGAGGGGCGCGGGCCGGCGGGCCGGGCGGGCCGGGCTGAGCACGGTGACCTCAGCGCCCCTTCCCGCAGCGCTCGCCTGGTCCTCGAGGCCCGCGGAGGCGGAGCAGGAGCGGCGGGGCGCGGGCGGGGCTGCGGCCGGGGACGCCGAGGCCGAGGCCGAGATCATCCAGCTGCTGAAGCGAGCCAAGGTGAGGGGCCGCGGCGTGCCCCCCGGCTACGGGGACCCCTGTGGACGGAGTCCTGAGGTCCGCCTGCCGCGCGTCGGGCGCAGGTGGAGGCGGCGCTACGGACCGCGAGGTTGGCGAGCGCGGGGAGAAGTGCACACAGGCTGAGGGGAGCGGGGCGGGCCTCTTCTTCCTGAACGTTTTCTCCTCTTCCCGGGGTGCCGGGCCTCCTTCTTCGGGCTGACCGTCGCCTCGTGCCCGACGCGTCCGCACCTGTGCCCGCAGACGGCGGGTGCGGCCCGTGTGCCAGCTCCATTTGGAGGCTTCAGCCGACCCAAACGAACCTGTGGTCTTAGGCACCTCCCCTACCCCTTCCCTCAGTACCTCTTCTTTTATGTAGCCTGCCCCGTTTTCCTGTCTGGACGCTCCATGGTCATTCTGAGAACTTGTACCTAACTATCACCTCCCAGATACCGAGAACCCAGCAACGAATTTTTGGATTTTGCCACCAAATCCAAAATACTTCTCAAACCTGTCGCGTCTCTGTCTTCTGCTGTCACCCTGGCCACGTTGCCACAGCCTGCAGTCTTTTCTGCCCGGTTGCCCCCCTGCCATCCCGACTCAACAGCAAC
This sequence comes from Odocoileus virginianus, assembly GCF_023699985.2. Taxonomy (NCBI): domain Eukaryota; kingdom Metazoa; phylum Chordata; class Mammalia; order Artiodactyla; family Cervidae; genus Odocoileus; species Odocoileus virginianus. Next base: position 31,859,009 of record NC_069690.1, on the reverse strand, counting down.
TGGAGCGATCATTTAAATGTAAATCAGCTGGTGTCATTCCGTGCCCACAAGCCTTGGATGACCCGTCACAGCGTTTGTGGTAGAACCCAGACTCCTTGCCCTGGCCGGTGAGACCTATGGTCCCACCCCATTGCCTCCCTACTTCGCAGTAGCAGTCACTATCCTCGGTTCACATCTGTTCACTTTCATTGTTTGAGTGGTTCTTGAAGATCCGTTTTCTTCAGCCTGGAGCACCTTTGCTCATTCCCCGTTTTCTGTTTGGGTCAATTTTCTCCCACAGTTCCTTACTTGGTTGGCTGTTTCTCTTCCTTTTTACTTCAGTTTAACTGTCGCTTCCTTGGGCGGCTTCTCTTGACTCCCATTTGAAGGAAACCCCTTGTTCCTTTCTCTTGCTTTTCTTCACAGCCTGTATCATTGGTTGTGATTGAGCTCACCTGTCCTGCAGAAAGAGCGGAGGAGGATGTAATGCCAGCAGCTCCTTTATAAGAGCTCGGGAAAGGTGCTCAGGATCCCGCTGCCTACGTCTTTCAGCCAGTGTGCTATATTATGGCCATGCGGAGCTGCAGGGGAGCCCCTCTCCAGTTGAGATTGCAGACACCGTGCCTTTGCACAACAGGGATTCAATAAATGTTTGAGGAATGAATGACTAGCTTCGCTCTGTGTACTGGGACACGTAGCGGTACTTGCTTCTGTCTGGCAGTGCATGTCTCTGTTCTTTTTGTGTTTCATTTTCTTTTATTTTGTTTTCTCTTTTCAGTTGTGCATCATGAAAGATGAGCCAGAAGAGGCAGAGCTGATTTTGCATGATGCTCTTCGTCTTGCCCACAAGAGTCACAACACAAAAGCCATTGCTTACACTTACGACCTGGTAACTCCTCTGTCCAGTCTGAACCGCCGACGATGGTGCAGAAGGGCTGTTAGTGCTCCTGATTAGTATTCCTCACCTGCAGGCTGTCTCTCTGGGTTTTGTTTTCACTAAGTTTTCTTTAGCTTTCAATTTTTATTACCCTTGGACTGTCATGTTTAAGAAACCTCAACCCCAGACTGAAAAGAAACAATTATCATTAATGTTTGTGTTCTCAGTGAAGAGTGGATCTAGATTTGTCATCATCAAAGTCTATGCATGTACTCTCAGCCCATTGCTGGACTTTGCTTCTAGCAGATTAGTGACAATTTCTGGCCTGTTTTTTTTTTAGATAGAAGGTGAAAGCAAAGGGGAGTTTTTAATGTAAAGATTTTGAAGTAAGTGAAAAGACAGTGCTCTAAACTGAAAAACAACTTGTAATCTGCTTTCAGATGGCGAACTTAGCATTTATAAGGGGTCAGCTTGAAAACGTAAGTAAATCATGTTGTAATGTTAGTCTCAAGGGACCTCTGCACATAAGGGTACAGGCTAAGCTGCTGTGACAGAGACCCCAAGATAAAGTGACTGAAATAAGAGGGAAGCGTATCCATTTAATGCATTAGTCCAGAGGCGGCTGAACCCTGAAGAGGGGTGGGCACTTCTACCCCATGAAGTGACCCAGGAGCCCAGGTTCCTTCTAAGATGTATTTTCGCCTGAGTACAAGCGCTGGCTCATCTCCAGCTGTGGGCAGGGAGAGGATGGAGGACCAGCAGCATCCTTGTGAAGTACGCTGTTGAGGCTCTTCGTGTAAACTACGTGCATCTCTTGGCCGCAGTCTCCTCATATGATCACACCTGAAATGCAAAGGAAGGACCCTTGACCTGGTGGAAACTGAGGAGACTGTACTTGAAAAGATGGAGAGGAGAGTGACTGTTAGGGGTAGTTTTCAGTCTCTGCCGCAGTGGGTTTGGGTGGGAAGTTGATCTCTGAAGCTGGTTCTACACATCACAGAGTCGTTTTCAAGGTACCCAGAGGATGTGGGGTCCCAGTATTTTAGTCTGTTTTTCCCACACAAGGTTACCTTTCTCTGTGTATGTGTGTTTTTCGAGGAACGCTGCCTCAGACTAAGAATGCAGGGTCATCTGGATATGGGGCCCAAATAAAAGAAAAAAATCTCTTCATTATGATTTTAGGCAGAAAAACTTTTTAAAGCAACAATGAGTTACCTGCTTGGAGAGGGCATGCAACAGGTAAGGACATTACATAGTATTACACCCTAGCTGAAGCAGTTTTCAAAATAGCCTTGTGTCCTAGAAACTCCACCCAGTCCTCACATGTGTTTTGACCAAGAAGTTGGGATTTTCCCCCCTAAGACCAGTATAAAAACTGCCAGTCTTTCACTCATGCAAAAGCATGACGCCTGATTCCTCCAAAAACATCAAAACTATGGCTTTCAGGATGTAGTCAGTCTAGAAATTAATCTGAAATACGAGGAAATTTTATGAGGAAATTTTACTTGTTATGAACTAACTTCCTGGAAATTTTATTTGTTATGAACTAACTTTTTCTTTTACCAATAGGAAGACAATGCAATCATAGAGATCTCCCTAAAGCTGGCCACTATTTACGCTGCTCAGAGTAGGTAAGTGTAGTCAGAGTCTGGGTGTGGGGCAAGGGCTGTGGGTCAGAAACTGACCCTGGAGTGTCACAGTTTTCATCCTACTAATCACCTGGGTATCCACAATCTCAGCTGTCACACTCCTGGTGTCCTGTCCCTCATCTTTGAGATCTTGAGCCTTTTCCAGTTTTGCCCCTCCTGTGTCCATGAGCATGCCCAGTAGGGCCTGTGGCCCTCGTCCCTGTGGTGCACCATGACAGGCCTGGTCATGTGTTCTATTCCTGCTTGAACTGGGAAGTTGTTAGAACCTTAGTTTTGCTCTTCCTAGGAGAGCTGGGAGCAATGCAAGAGTGGCCGGGAGTGGCATATTTTGCTGATGGAAGTATCAACAAAGCAGGAAGTTGGGTACAGGTTACATAATGAGAGAGTTGCTGTGAGAGGGTGTCAGTGGCTCGTCCGGTGGGTGGTTTGTAAAGGCTGTAGAGGTGATGGGGTGGCTAGGTTGTAGCAAGGTGGCAGCGAGGCATGGGATAGAGACCTTTGGACGAGTGGGACAGGAAAGCAGTGCTACTTAAAGAGTATTGGGTGAGTCTAGATTCTTACACAGAAGAAAAAGTCTGCCCAGGTACCTAGGAAAGGCTTTGGGAAACCTTTTAGATGTGTGCCAAAGGTCAGGGACACAGATAGAGAGGCCTGGAGCATTCACTGTCTAGGTGAAAACTCGGAGGATGTAAGCAGAGGACTCCTGGAGGGTTAATTTGGGGTAAATTTAAGGGAAGACCTGGCTTCTCCTTAGCCCTTGAGTTGCTGCAGGAATTGGGTACTACAAGTTTTGAGTGGTACCTAGCCCAGTGCTATAGGAGAAGTGCTCACTGCAGCCAGAGACCCTGGCACTGGCACCTGCAGCCCGAGTGGTCCACTCCTTTGTTCTTGGGGGGACCCGGTCCATCTCCTGGCATTTGGCTGGACCAGAGCCTCAGGGCCTCTGACTCCAAGTCTGTAGAGAAACTTTGAGGTTGGTTCATGCCAGGGAGCATTGCAGCCGGGTTAATCTTTCTGGACGGGTTACAGACAGGACCAGATGTTGGTGGGTGTGGATCCCTGGGTTGAGGAGAAGCCCAGAGATGGTAACACTGGACAGTGAGAGACACCCACGATCTCTCAAGAGGTGAAAGCTGTGCGGTACCTACAATAATTAGCCCATAAGTTCCCCTGCTCAGAGGTGTTCTCTCCTGATGACTAAGAACGTCTTGTGGGCAGCCTCCCCTGCTCCACGCCCTGCTTGGATGAGGTCCCTGCTGCTGTCGAGGTTTGGCTCGGGGAAAGCTGCTCCTCTTCTGAGAACGGAGTGGGGTGGGGTTGTCTGGCCAAGCCTAGCGGAGAGGTAAGCTTGTTTAGTGCCACTTCCAGTGAGGAGCTGAGAGCCAGAATGGAGGAGCAAAGACCAGAACAGATGGGTGCTTTGTGGTGCTTACCGTGTCTCCGAGATGCCAGCGGGCAACCCTCTTTCTGTCCAGAGTTGGCCTGCTGGCTGCTTGGGCATCCTCATTGGTGACTCAGGGTCTCCGGACTGGGGCCGAATGCCTTTTAGCACCCTGGTTGGTGCTTCCATTTCTGTAAAAGAAACTTGCGTTGAGACGTGCAGCTTATGGGGAGTGGTGAGCCAATTCACCCACCGGAAATGGACGAGGTCGGCAGTCAGAATTCTGCAGTGAGCCCAGGCCTCCATTGGCGCTGCTCTTGGGTTGAGCAGGCGTCGGATGCTCTTGCAGGAGGAGCTGGCCCCTCAGCTCTGCTAGTAGGGAGGAGGGAGCACTGGTTGTGTCAGTTACTGAAACCCCAGCAGCACTCCGAGATGACCAAAAAAACTAAACTTCTTACAGAGGAGAGATTGACACCCCTTAGGGACTTGAAACAGAGTACCCATCCATCTTAACACTAGATGATGCAAACCTGAGGCTGGAAGACGGGACAGCTGATCTTCTTTGCTTTACAGACAGGAACTGGCTCTTGCTGGCTATGAATTCTGCATTTCAACTCTTGAGGAGAAAATTGAACGAGAAAGGGAATTATCGGAAGACGTTCTGTCAGGTAGGAAACCTGGCTATTTTTTTTTGGCCTTCCTTTGCCGCAGAGGGCTTTGCTGTCAGGCTGCAGTACAGGACACAGAAAGTGTGTCAGTCAGGGAAGGGGAGATGACTTGTTTCGTTAACTGGCTGCTTCTAAGGTCTCAGAGGGTTTTGAGTAAGATTTTCTTTAAATGACTTGATCACAGGTTTGCTTTGTTTTGTTTTTAACCCCATGGTGACGTGTTCATAGTATGTCGTTGACTTATATAGAACCTCTGGAAAACTCGGGGAGAAGGGATGTGTTTTCTCTGGTCTGTTGGTTCAGCTGCGGTCACAGTACAGATTAAGTCGCTTAGCTCCCTGTGTCCACGAGGGTGTGAGAGGAGTGCAGAGTGTGTCCGTCCCTCATTGTGGAGGGAGGGTGTGACGTCGTGTGGGATGGGCAGGAGGCTCTGGCTCTCAGCCATTCCAATGTCTTTTTTTTTTTTTTTTTTTAATTGAAGTAGTTGGTTTACAATGTGGTGCCAATCTTTGCTGTATTCAGTTATATACATACCTTCTGTTTTAAATATTCTTTTCCGTTATGGTTCGTCATAGGATATTGAGTATAGTTCCCTGTGCTGTACAGTAGGACCTTCTTGTTTCTCAATTCTGAATGTAATCGTTCTCATCTAAAGCCCCAAATTCCCAGTCCTCTCCCCTCCCCTTTGGTAACCACAAGTCTGTTCTCTGTCTTTGAGCCTGCTTCTGTTCTGTAGATAAGTTCATCTGTGCCGTACTTTTAGTTTTTATCATTTTATTTTCTGTATTTCTGGCTGCACTGGGTCTTCGCTGCTGCGGGCGGCCTTTTCTGGTTGGGGCGAGTGGGGAATACTTTCTGGTTGGAATTCCTGGGCTTCTCTGCAGTGGCTTCTTGTGGAGTGTGCGCTCGGTAGTTGTGCATGGGCTTAGTTGCTCTGAGGCATGTAGACTCTTCCTGGACCAGGAATTGAGCCTGTGTCTCCTGCACTGGTTGGTGGATTCTTAACCACTGGACCACCAGGGAAGCCCTGTGCCATTATTTTAGTCTTTCTCCATCTGACTTACTTCACTTATGTGATAATCTCTAGTTGCATCTGTGTTGCTGCAAATGGCGTTATTTTGTTCTTTTTCATGGTTGAGTATCCATTGTGTATAGGTACCATGTGTTTTTTATCCAGTCATCTGTTGATGGACATGTAGATTGTTTCCATGTCTTGGCTGTTCTTGAATAGTGCTGCTGTGAACATAGGGGTGCATGTGTCTTTTTGAATTACGGTTTTGTCTGGGGTTATGCCTAGGAGTGGGATTGGTAACTTTTTTGTTTTCTGAGGAGCCTCCATACTGTAGTCCATAGTAGTTGCACCAGTTTACATTCTCACCAGTAGTGTAGGAGGGTTCCCTTTCCTCCACAACTTTTCTAGAATTTATATACTTTTTGATGGCTTTTTGATTCTGATTGCTGTCAGGTGTTATTTCGTTATAGTTTTAATTTGCATTTCTCTTAATAATTAGGGACGTTGAGCATCTTTTCATGTGCATTTGGGTTTTTCTTCTTTTTATTTTAATTATCTTTTCTCTCATTGTGGCCAGTGGGTGCGACTCTTTGTCTTGGGGCTTCTTGTTGAGGGCGCTTCTCTTGTTGCAGAGCATGGGATCTAGAGCACAGGCTCAGCAGTTATGGTGCATGAGTTTAGTTGCTCTGAGGCATATGGGATCTAGTTCCCTGACCAGGGATAAAACCTGTGTCCCCTGCATTGGCAGGTGGATTTTTAACCACTGGACCACCAGGGAAGTCCTTCCATTCAGGTTTTTACTACGGGTTGAAATATTGGGAATTTTCAGATTGACATTCGTTCAGTGACTGATTTCATACTTCCTCTTTGCTGGGAGCTCGCACGATGATGGAGGTGGAGCACAGCTCTGGTATCTCTGAAGGCAGTTCATGTGGCTTCAGGGACTTGTCTGTCCTCCGTGGTCTTACAATTTACCCTGGAACAAAACTCAAGTTTTCCTCCATCAGCTCTGCTGAAGCTCCCCGCATCGAGGTCACCAGCTCTCCTCCCTGGCAGCTCAGCCCAGTGATCACCATCTCCTGCTGGAAATATTTTACTGGACTTCAAGGCCACCTCCCTGGTCGCTTGCGCTTGCTGGGTCACCTCTCTCGTGGGCCTCGGCGCTGTCTGGGCCACTTCCCCCTCTGCCCCTGCACCCTGGGAGGTAACCATGAGGCCTGTGCTTTCAGTACCAGTTCTACACCTTCTGCGCAGCCTGTGAGAGAGCTTGTCTACCTGACATCTTGACCAGAATGCCTGATGATCATCTCACACTTCACCTGTTCGGAATGAGTCTTTTTTTTTTTTTTTCCTGTGTTTATCTAGTTTTTCTTACTGAAGTGTAGTTGATGTGTGTTATATGTTACAGGTGGACAGTACAGTGATTCTGTTTTTAAAGGTTGTCTTGTTACTGTAAAATATTTGCTATATTCCCTGTGTTGTGCCCTATGTCACTGTAGCTTATTTGACAGCAAAGAGTTTGTCCCTCTTACTCCCTCCGTGTATATTGTACACCCCCACCCTACCCCCTGTAAATGGACCTCTTGATTTCCACCCCTCCCAGTTGCTTCTCACCAGGCAACCTGTTTTGTAACTGGCACCACCATTTACCCGGTGCTTTGGCACCATCTGTGATTCTTCCTTCCTTCCTGCTTGTAGCTCACCGGCGAGCTGTACTGAACCTGCCGTGGCAATACGTCCACGTCACAGCCATCTGGCCCTCCTGCCCCGTTGTGGTCCAGGCCAGCGTGCTTCTTGCCTGGGAGCCTGTGGTCTTTTCCTCCCAGGGGTCCCTGTTCCCTCATTCCCTTGGGAAGGTGTTCCTGCCTACCTGCCGTCTCAGGCCCGCCTCCACCTGCAGCCCCAGCTCCTCATAAAACAATCTGTTATCAAAAGGAGACTTATAGGAGACAAAATTTCCAGTCTTGCATTAGCTCACTTAATAGTCCATTTACTTAGTTAACTTCAGTCTAAATTTAGTTAATCGTGACTATGTATAAAACTTTCCTCAGGGTTCCTCCTCATAATCACTTTTTGTATCCAACCTGTCTTTCATTTTTCATCTAAATAAAGTTAACCAGCTCTTTTTTTACCAACATGTAATTTCATTTCTCATATCTTCTTTATTGAAAACATATTGTATCTCCTACTGTATTTTGAAAAGTTACTGTATTGTTTCTCATAGTTTTAATTTCATGTTTAAATTAGAATCCTCAACTCTTAATTTTAGTGAAACTAAGAAGTAAACAATTAGGTTCTCTCTTTATGTTGGCATTTTATAAATTGGTGAGCTTAAACATCAGTGGTAATTTTTTTAAAACATTTGTTTTCTTAATGTGTGTGTTTGTTTCTCAGTCGTGTCTGACTCTTTGCAACTCCATGGACTATAGCCCACCAGGCTCCTCTGTCCGTGGAATTCTCCAGGCAAGAATACTGGAGTGGGTTGCCATTTCCTTCTCTTAAGTGATAGAACCCAGGTCTCTCGCATTGTAGGCACATTCTTTACCATCTGAAATCCTGTTTTCTTATACAGAACATCTTAGGTGATATCAAACATTTTCATTAATATTTTCAAATACTTTTGATTTTTTTTTCTAGTAATTGATGACTTGGTACCTTAGTATCTTTTAGGTAAACTTTCATTTCGTAGCTTAAATTGGCACAGCTTTAGAATCTTAAGTTACCAAACATCTGGAAAGATCACATTAAGTAGACATTTCTAAAATAATATTTTAAAGCTTTTGTCCCAAAGTTTTTATCTCATTTACCTTGATGTTTCATCATGTCTAGTTATTTTCTTGCAAGAGATTAGTAAGGTCTTATTTATTAAACCTAAATACAATAAAATATTATACTTCATTTAGATTAGATGACTCTCTTGTTCTCCAGTCTCTCAGTTGTGTCCAACTCAGCGACCCCAGGGACTGCAGCACGCCAGGCTTCCCTGTCCTTTACTGTCACCCGGAGTTTGCTCAAACTCCTGTCCATTGAGGCAATGATGCCATCCAACCATCTCATCCACTGTTGCCCCCTTTTCCTCCCGTGAGTCAGCTCTTTGCATCAGGTGGCCAAAGTATTGGATTTTCAGCATCAGTCCTTCCAGTGAATATTCAGGGTTGATTTCTTCTAGGAGTGATGGTTTCATCTCCTTGCTGTTCATGGGACTCTCAAAAGTCTTGTCCAGCACCACAGTTGAAAAGCATCAATTCTTCGACACTTGGCCTTTATGGTCCAACTCTCACATCCATACATGACTACTGGCAGAACCATAACTTTGACTATGGACCTTTTTCAGCATAGTTGACATCTTTGCTTTTTAATACATTGTCTAGGTTCATCATAGCTTTTCTTCCAAGGAGCAAGTGTCTTTTAATTTCATGGCTGCAGTCACCATCTCTGATTTTGGAGCCCAAGAAGATAAAGTCTGTCAGTGTTTCTAGTTTTTTTCCCCATCTATTTGTCATGAAGTGATGGGACCAGATGCCATGATCTTTGCTTTTTGAATGTTGAGTTTTAAGCCAACTTTTTCACTGTCCTCTTTCACCTTCATCAAAAGGTTCTTTAGTTCTCTTCCCTTTCTGCCATTAGGGTGTCATCTGCACATCTGAGGTTATTGATATTTCTCCGTGCAGTGTTGATTCCAGCTTGTGCTTCATCAGCTGGCATTTCACATGATGTACTCTGCATAGAAGTTAAATAAGCAGGTGACAATATACAGCCTTGACGTACTTCTTTCCCAATTTGGAACCAGCCCATTGTTCCATGCCTGGTTCCAACTGCTGCTTCTCGACCTGCATACATATTTCTCAGAGGCAGGTAAGGTAATCCCTCCCATCTCTGTAAGAATTTTCGTTTGTTTTGATCCACACAGTCAAAGGCTTTAGTGTAGTCAGTGAAGCAGAAGTAGATGTTTTTCTGGAATTCCATTGCTTTTTTAATGATCCATCATATGCTGGCAGTTTTATTTCTGGTTCCTCTGCTTTTTCTAAATCCACTTTGTACAACTGGAAGTTTTCGGTTCATGTACTGTTGAAGCCTAGCTTGGAGAATTTTTAGTGTTACTAAGAATGCTAGCATGTCAAATGACTGCAGTTGTGTGGTGGTTTGAACACTCTTTGGCATTGCCCTCTTCTGGGATTGGAACAAAAGCTGACCTTTTCCAGTTCTGTGGCCACTGCTGAGTTTTGCAAGTTTGCTGGCATATTGAGTGTAGCACTTTAATAGCATCATCATCTTTTAGGATTTGAAATAGCTCAGCTGAAATTCCATCACCTCCAGTAGCTTTGTTTGTAGTGATGCTTCCTAAGGCCCACTTGACTTCGCATTCCAGGATGTCTGACACTAGGTGAGTGATCACACCGTTGTGGTTATCCTGGTGATTAAGACCTTTTCTGTGCAGTTTCTTCTATGTGTTTTTGTCACCTCTTCTTAATGATGATTCTTAATGACGTCTTTATCAATTTAGATCCACAAACTTAAACATTGTCAGACATCAACTTAATATTGAATATTTCCCAGTTCATGTGAACCTGAAAATCGTAAGTTTTCTTTAAATGTAGGCACGTTTTATTAAAATTAAGTAGCGCTGTTTATAAATCCTATTCTAATAATATCTTTTAGAAGCAGAGATATCTTATGTTATGATGTGTATACAGACATAAACTATAGCGATCTCATGGCTTTACCAGGTAGTACAGTATAAGCTTACTGGTTAACAAACAGTTGGAATACCTTAAAGTTGCTTGTTTACATGATTAAGGCATACTATCTGTAAGATTTTGCTGAGGGAACATTCTCAGCAGTTGAGATTTAAAACTGCCACTTTTTTTTCTTGATTTCCCAGGTTGTGCCTGCTTAATTGGGCTTGGTCTCAGCTCCTTAAGGCCTGTTTTCATATTCTGGTTTAGATACTTTTAAGACAAAAGGCAGTAGGTTAGTTTTTTAAAAGATGGTTTTATCACCTACAGTTACTAAAATCAGTGGCATGATTTTTATCAAGCTCAAATGTAATTTATAAAGTTCTGTGTTATAAGGCATTTGGTAAAGACCTGAGTTTATAAATTAAACCAAAGGAAAATCACTTTAAAAAAATTAACCCTTGCATGTTAGTTCCCAGTTTACTTATTTTGTATTACTCAGGTAACTATTAGTTTCCTCAATATGTTTAGTTAATATTTCCTTAGTGGCAATCGATATGCCTTGTTATCCCACAGTATAATTAAATAAGAGCTTTAACCACCTTATATAAAACCCATTTAAATATATCAGCTTACATAACATTTTTATCGACTTGATGGACTTCAGTTTGAGCAAGCTCCAAGCTGCAGGAGTTGGTGATGGACAGGGAAGCCTGGTGTGCTGCAGTTCTTGGGGTCACAAAGAGTTGGATAGGACTGAGCGACTGAACTGAACTGATATTTATCTAAATTGTGCCAGCTTCCCATACCTTTACCTTAAGTTTTCATCAGTATCCAGCCAACAAGTTTTTGTCTTAGGGGAGAGTTTAGAAGGCTTTTTTTTTTGTTACCTGTCTATTTTACCTACTTTAATGTAAAAGGCATATATGTTTTATTTATCTCATTTTAAGTAAGCATCTAAAGAATTTTTTATTCATTTGACGTAACTCCTTTTAAAAAGAAAAATTTTTGCCTCCTCGAAATAATAACTAGACCTCCCCAGCCCCGTTTTTTTTGTTGATATTCTTAATTGCTTTTATTAGCATTTGTAGGGCTTCCCTGGTAGCTCAGCTGGTAAAGAATCCATCTGCAGTGCAGGAATGAAAGTGAAAGTGGCTCAGTTGTGTCCCAACTCTTTAGGACCCCATGTCTTCCACATTGCAGCCTGATTATTTACCGTCCAAGCTATCAGGGAAGCACGCAATGCAGGAGACCCTGGTTCAATTCCTAGGTCAGGAAGATCTCCTGGAGAAGGAATAGGCTACCCACTCCAGTATTCTTGTCTAGAGAATCCCCATGGACAGAGGAGCCTAGCAGGCCATAGTCCATGGGGTCACAAAGATTCCAACATGACTGAGCAACCGACATGCTCTGTGGTCTGTCTATAAGGGAAGCATGGTTGGCCTGCAAAGTTGGTCGCCAGATTGTGATTTGTGTGTGTGTGAAGCCAGCTTTTATTTATTTATTTATTTTTTCTGGTCTCAGCTTAAAGTTTATTTATTTATTTTTATTTATTTATTTTTTTTCCCATTTATTTTTATTAGTTGGAGGCTAATTTACAACATTGCAGTGGTTTTTGTCATACATTGAAATGAATTAGCCATGGATTTACATGTATTCCCCATCCCGGTCCCACCTCCCTCTCCACCCTATCCCTCTGGGTCTTCCCAGTGCACCAGGCCCGAGCACTTGTCTCATGCATCCAACCTGGGCTGGTGATCTGTTTCACCCTAGATAATATACATGTTTCGATGCTGTTCTCTTGAAACATCCCATCCTCGCCTTCTCCCACAGAGTCCACAAGTCTGTTCTATACATCTGAGTCTCTTCTTCTGTTTTGCATATAGGGTTATCGTTACCATCTTTCTAAATTCCATATATATGTGTTAGTATACTGTAATGGTCTTTATCTTTCTGGCTTACTTCGCTCTGTATAATGGGCTCCAGTTTCATCCATTTCATTAGAACTGATTCAAATGAATTCTTTTTAATGGCTGAGTAATATTCCATGGTGTATACGTACCACAGCTTCCTCATCCATTCGTCTGCTGATGGGCATCTAGGTTGCTTCCATGTCCTGGCTATTATAAACAGTGCTGCGATGAACATTGGGGTGCACGTGTCTCTTTCAGATCTGGTTTCCTCGGTATGTATGCCCAGAAGTGGGATTGCTGGGTCATATGGCAGTTCTATTTCCAGCTTTTTAAGAAATCTCCACACTGTTTTCCATAGTGGCTGTACTAATTTGCATTCCCACCAACAGTGTAAAAGGGTTCCCTTTTCTCCACACCCTCTCCAGCATTTATTGCTTGTAGACTTTTGGATAGCAGCCATCCTGACTGGCGTGTAATGGTACCTCATTGTGGTTTTGATTTGCATTTCTCTGATAATGAGTGATGTTGAGCATCTTTTCATGTGTTTGTTAGCCATCTGTATGTCTTCCTTGGAGAAATGTCTGTTGAGGTCTTTGGCCCATTTTTTGATTGGGTCATTTATTTTTCTGGAGTTGAGCTGGAGGAGTTGCTTGTATATTTTTGAGATTAATCCTTTGTCTGTTGCTTCGTTTGCTATTATTTTCTCCCAATCTGAGAGCTGTCTTTTCACCTTGCTTATAGTTTCCTTTGTTGTGCAAAAGCTTTTAAGTTTCATTAGGTCCCATTTGTTTATTTTTGCTTTTGTTTCTAATATTCTGGGATGTGGGTCATAGAGGATCCTGCTGTGATTTATGTCGGAGAGTGTTTTGCCTATGTTCTCGTCTAGGAGTTTTATAGTTTCTGGTCTTACATTTAGATCTTTAATCCATTTTGAGTTTATTTTTGTGTATGGTGTTAGAAAGTGTTCTAGTTTCATTCTTTGACAGGTGGTTGGCCAGTTTTCCCAGCACCACTTGTTAAAGAGGTTGTCTTTTTTCCATTGTATATCCTTGCCTCCTTTGTCGAAGATAAGGTGACCATAGGTTCGTGGATTTATCTCTGGGCTTTCTATTCTGTTCCACTGATCTTTATTTCTGTCTTTGTGCCAGTACCATACTGTCTTGATGACTGTGGCTTTGTAGTAGAGTCTGAAGTCAGGCAGATTGATTCCTCCAGTTCCATTCTTCTTTCTCAAGGTTACTTTGGCTATTCTGGGTTTTTTGTATTTCCATACAAATTGTGAAATTATTTGTTCTAGTTCTGTGAAAAATACCGTTGGTAGTTGGATAGGGATTGCATTGAATCTATAGATTGCTTTGGGTAGTATAGCCATTTTGACAATATTGATTCTTCCAATCCATGAACACGGTATATTTCTCCATCTGTTTGTGTCCTCTTTGATTTCTTTTATCAGTGTTTTATAGTTTTCTATGTATAGGTCTTTTGTTTCTTTAGGTAGATATACTCCTAAGTATTTTATTCTTTTTGTTGCAATGGTGAATGGTATTGTTTCCTTAATTTCTCTTTCTGTTTTCTCATTGTTAGTGTATAGGAATGCAAGAGATTTCTGTGTGTTAATTTTATATCCTGCAACTTTACTGTATTCATTGATTAGCTCTAGTAATTTTCTGGTAGAGTCTTTAGCGTTTTCTATGTAGAGGATCATGTCATCTGCAAACAGAGAGAGTTTCACTTCTTCTTTTCCTATCTGGATTCCTTTTACTTCTTTTTCTGCCCTGATTGCTGTGGCCAAAACTTCCAAAACTATGTTGAATAGTAGTGGTGAGAGTGGGCACCCTTGTCTTGTTCCTGATTTCAGGGGAAATGCTTTCAATTTTTCACCATTGAGGGTGATGCTTGCTGTGGGTTTGTCATATATAGCTTTTATTATGTTGAGGTATGTTCCTTCTATTCCTGCTTTCTGGAGAGTTTTAATCATAAATGGATGTTGAATTTTGTCAAAGGCTTTTTCTAAAAGCATCTATTGAGATAATCATATGGTTTTTATCTTTCAATTTGTTAATGTGGTATATTACATTGATTGATTTGCAGATATTAAAGAATCCTTGCATTCCTGGGATAAAGCCCACTTGGTCATGGTGTATGATTTTTTTAATATGTTGTTGGATTCTGTTTGCAAGAATTTTGTTAAGGATTTTTGCATCTATGTTCATCAGTGATATTGGCCTGTAGTTTTCTTTTTTTGTGGCATCTTTGTCTGGCTTTGGAATTAGGGTGATGGTGGCCTCATAGAATGAGTTTGGAAGTTTACCTTCTTCTGCAATTTTCTGGAAGAGTTTGAGTAAGATAGGTGTTAGCTCTTCTCTAAATTTTTAGTAGAATTCAGCTGTGAAGCCATCTGGTCCTGGGCTTTTGTTTGCTGGAAGATTTCTGATTACAGTTTTGATTTCCTTGCTTGTGATGGGTTTGTTAAGATCTTCTATTTCTTCCTGGTTCAGTTTTGGAAAGTTATACTTCTCTAAGAACTTGTCCATTTCTTCCACGTTGTCCATTTTATTGGCATAGAGCTGCTGGTAGTAGTCTCTTATGATCCTTTGTATTTCAGTGTTGTCTGTTGTGATCTCTCCATTTTCGTTTCTAATTTTGTTAATTTGGTTCTTCTCCCTTTGTTTCTTAATGAGTCTTGCTAATGGTTTGTCAATTTTGTTTATTTTTTTCAAAAAACCAGCTTTTAGCTTTGTTGATTTTTGCTATGGTCTCTTTAGTTTCTTTTGCATTTATTTCTGCCCTAGTTTTTAAGATTTCTTTCCTTCTGCTAACCCTGGGGTTCTTAATTTCTTCCTTTTCTAGTTGCTTCAGGTGTAGAGTTGTTATTTATTTGACTTTTTTCTTGTTTCTTGAGGTAGGCCTGTAATGCTATGAATCTTCCCCTTAGCACTGCTTTTACAGTGTCCCATGGGTTTTGGGTGGTTATGTTTTCATTTTCATTCATTTCTATGTATATTTTGATTTCTTTTTTGATTTCTTCTAAGATTTGTTGGTTATTCAGAAGCGTGTTGTTTAGCCTCCATATGTTTGAATTTTTAATAATTTTTTTCCTGTAATTAAGATCTAATCTTACTGCACTGTGGTCAGAAAAGATGACTGGAATGATTTCAATTTTTTTGAATTTACCAAGACTAGATTTATGGCCCAGGATGTGATCTATTCTGGAGAAGGTTCCGTGTGCACTTGAGAAAAAGGTGAAGTTCATTGTTTTGGGGTGAAATGTCCTATAGATGTCAGTTAGGTCTAGCTGGTCCATTGTGTCCTTTAAAGTTTGTGTTTCCTTGTTCATTTTCTGTTTAGTTGATCTATCCATAGTTGTGAGTGGGGTATTAAAGTCTCCTACTATTATTGTGTTACTGTTAATTTCCTCTTTCATACTCGTTAGCGTTTGCCTTACATATTGCAGTGCTCCTATGTTGGGTGCATATATATTTATAATTGTTATATCTTCTTCTTGGATTGATCCTTTGATCATTATGTAGTGTCCATCTTTGTCTCTTTTCACAGCCTTTATTTGAAAGTCTATTTTATCTGATATGAGTATTGTGATTGCGACTCCTGCTTTCTTTTGGTCTCCGTTTGCGTGGAATGTTTTTTCCAGCCCTTCACTTTTCATCTGTATGTGTCCCTTGTTTTGAGGTGGGTCTCTTGTAGACAGCATATATAGGGGTCTTGCTTTTGTATCCATTCAGCCAGCCTTTGTCTTTTGGTTGGGGCATTCAACCCATTTACATTTAAGATAATTATTGATAGGTATGGTCCCGTTGCCATTTATTTTGTTGTTTGGGGTTCACGTTTATACCACCTTTCTGTGTTTCCTGTCTAGAGAAGATCCTTTAGTATTTGTTGAAGAGCTGGTTTGGTGGTGCTGAATTCTCTCAGCTTTTGCTTGTCTGTAAAGCTTTTGAGTTCTCCTTCATATCTGAATGAGATCCTTGCTGGGTAGAGTAATCTAGGTTGTAGGTTATTCTCTTTCATTACTTTAAGTATGTCCTGCCATTCCCTTCTGGCCTGAAGGGTTTCTATTGATAGATCAGCTGTTATCCTTATGGGAATCCCTTTGTGTGTTATTTGTTGTTTCTCCCTTGCTGCTTTTAATATTTGTTCTTTGTGTTTGATCTTTGTTAATTTGATTAATATGTGTCTTGGGGTGTTTCGCCTTGAGTTTATCCTGTTTGGGACTCTCTGGGTTTCTTGGACTTGGGTGGCTATTTCCTTCCCCATTTTAGGGAAGTTTTCAGCTATTATCTCCTTGAGTAACTTCTCATGGCCTTTCTTTTTGTCTTCTTCTTCTGGGACTCCTATGATTCGAATGTTGGGGCGTTTCACATTGTCCCAGAGGTCCCTGAGGTTGTCCTCATTTCTTTTGATTCTTCTTTCCTCTCTGCTTCATTTATTTCCACCATTTTATCTTCTAACTCACTTATCCTATCTTCTGTCTCTGTTATTCTACTCATGGTTCCCTCCAGAGTGTTTTTGATCTCATTTATTTCATTATTAATTTTTAATTGACTTTTTTTTATTTCTTCTAGGTCCTTGTTAAACATTTCTTGCATCTTCTCAATCTTTGTCTCCAGGCTGTTTATTTGTAACTCCATTTTGTTTTCAAGATTTTGGATCATTTTTATTATCATTATTCTAAATTCTTTTTCAGGTAGATTCCCTATTTCCTCCTCTTTGAAGCCAGCTTTTAATTTTTAACAGCGTACGTATTAGAGTCCCCTCAGTGGCTCAGCTGGTGAAGAAGCCGCCTGCAATGTGAAAGACCTGGGTTTGATCCCTGGGTTGGGAAGATCCCCTGGAGAAGGGAAAAGCTATCCACTCCAGTATCCTGGCCTGGAGAATTCCATGGACTGTATAGTCTATGGGGTCACAAAGAGTTGGACATAACTGAGTGACTTTCACTTTGCAGTATTTAGGATGGGATTTAATTTATCCAGTTAACTAGGTACTTGCAAGTCTGAGCTCCATTCCTTATGTCTTTCTACAATTGAGCCACCTTGGTGTCTTTCACCCAAGCCCTGGGTATTTCTTGGTAAAAACTGAGCCTGCCCCCACCTGTGCGTTTCTGCTGGGTGGGAATTCTCTCAGGATCTTCCAACCAAGCTCCACCCAGTATCTAGACCCTGGGTGGGTATTTCCAGGTGTCTTCTCATCCCCACAGAATTGAACATGCAAAATTTAGCATGGAAAGATGCAAACCTCTGGGCTCACTGAATTCCTTCCTTTTATATGCACATCAGCTGCCTGGGGCCAATCCTGTTTCCTTGCATCACCCCTCCCCTCAACAGTCACCCTGGGGAGGTGGCAGCAAATGTGGTTTTGGGAGCCTTCATTCATATTCAGAGGCTAGAAATCGCTCGTGGCTATGACAGTTATTGTTTATTGATACGAAAGGAGGTATTTTCATTTTGTTGCAGGAAGGGGGACCCCTTCCAGGGCCCGAAAATGGGCTCTTGTCTAACACTCGGAAATGAATTGTCTGAGTAGACACATGTGCTGACAAAGCAAGATTTTATTGGGGAAGGGCACCGGGGTGGAGAGCAGGAGGGTAAGGGAGCCCAGGAGAGCTGCTCTGTCACGTGGCTCGCAGTCTCGGGTTTTATGGTGATGGGATTAGTTTCCGGGTTATTTTTGGCCAATCGTTTTAATTCAGAGTCTTTCCTGGTGGCGCACGCATCGCTCAGCCAAGATGGATGCTAGCGAGAGGGATTCTGGGAAGTGGACGGGCACGAGGTGTCTCCTTTTGACCTTTCCCGGACTCTTCCGGTTGGTGGTGGCTTGTTCGTTTTGTATGCTTTACCAGGCTCTCCTGTCATAAAACAACTCATGCGAAAGGTTACTAAAGGGCCTGGCCAGGGTGGGCGGTTTCAGTCAGTGTGCTTCCCCCAACAATTACAGAATAAAATTTCAAACAGCATTAAGAAGAAAATAAAAAAAAAATAAAGATCCCTTATAATCATACCAAGAATTCTTATTTATTTTTTTGTGTATGTCTTTCTAGGTTTTGCCCACTGCTGTTTACATTTTAGCAAGCAAGTTAGGGATCACACTGTACATATACTATTATACTTTGTAACCTGATTTTTTTAAAAAAATGTAGTATGTGGGAAAAGCACCTTTTTTCTAGTTGGAAGGAGTCTTGTCAGAGCAAATTTATTTCTCTTGTAAATGTGGTTTATCTTTTTCTCAGGAAATACAGCCCCTCAGTTTTAAAGCAAATCCATTATCAAATTCGTGTGCTTTCAATTGACATAGCTATCAAAACTTGTTTTCTAATTACTGAGGAAATGCCCTAACAAATTAAGTGAAAACAATATAGTTAGGAGCAGTCTAATTTTTTATAATACAGAGATTAAATGTAAGTATAGAACACAGGCTGAAATGATACCAAAATCTATTTATCTCTGGCTGGTAGGCTTTATGGGGGATTTATATTTTTGCTTTTCTGAATATTTTTCTTTTAAAAATTACTTTCTAATATTACCTGAATAATATAAAAAGTCAAAGAATATTACAAGTTAATTTAAAAACAGCAATTTCAAAATAAAAAAACAACATTTTCTTTGCCCCACTTGTTCCTAGTCATTTTCAACTGTTATTCCTAAATAACAAAGTTATTATTTCTTAATTTAGTTTTAGAATCTCGTGGCTTGGAAGTGAAGGTTTATCACAGATGTGAGGTGTGCACACTATGAATACAATATAATCGCATTAACTGCTGAGCCAAGTAACAGGGCTATAAATTATAGTTTCTTCTGTGTACAACCTTTGTTTTCCTCTGAAGCCAGTATGTGACTGGATTTGCTATGTGGTTTTGTTCTTGATTTTTTATTGGAAAATAATTACTATATTGTGCTGGTTTCTGCCGTCCATCAACATGAATCAGCCACAGGTGTACACATGTGTTGTCGCCCCCCCCCCCCCCAACCTCCCTCCCACCTCTGTCACCTGTTTTTTATGAATATGGCAAATTTTTCTAAATGGGCTGCTTGCTTTACTCCAGATCCCTTTCCTCTCGGTCTCTTCTGGGGCTCTCCTGTGTGAGTGGAGGGAGTGGAGTAACCATGTGGATCCAGTCCAGGCGGGGTGGCCCAGCCTTCCACTACTGAACTTAAGGCAGTGTTCAGAGTTGGCTCCTCGGGGTGAATTTTGCACTGACATTGCAGGTCAGTCAGCACATCTCAAGGTTGTTGGTGAATACTGCACGATTGCTTTAGAAAGGACTGTATTAATTTACATTTTCTGATTCTGTTAATGTATTTGCTTTGTGACTTTGGTCAAATTTCTATTTTTAATCCTCAGAATGGGATTAAGAGTAATACTTTCTCTTGGGACTGTTAAAAGAACTGAACAAGTTAATGCACGTAAAGCACTTAGGGCAGTGTGTACTAATGTGTACTAGGTACTCAAAAGTGTTCAGTGTTTTCCTTTTAAAAATAATTTCATTTGTTTTCAACTGTGCTGGTTCTTTGTTGCTGCGCAGGCTTTTCTCTAGTTTGGGCAAGTGGGTGCTAGCTACTCTTCGTTGCAGTACACAGGCTTCTCATTGCAGTGGCTTCTCTTGTTGGGGAGCTTGGCTCTAGGCACGTGGGCCCAATAGTTGCAGCTCCTGGGCTCTGGAGCACAGGCTTAATAGTTGTGGCGAATGAGCTTAGTTGCTCTGCAGCATGTGGGAGCCTCCCGGACCAGGGATTGAGCCCACATTACCCACATTGGCAGATGGACTCTTTACCACTTGATGGACTCTCAACCACTGAACCACCGGGGAAGTCCTCCCATTTGGTTTTTCCCTTAATTTTCATGTGAATTTTACATCATTTTGTCAGGTTCCCAAAGTGCTTTGAGACTGAATTTTAAGATACTGGTTTGGGGAGATTGCCATCTGAATAAGTTAGCATTTGACTGCAAACAGCAAAAGAAATTCAACTACATTGAGCTAAATAGGACACTGTAATGTGTCTGGCAGTTCAGCCAAGGGGGCTCTTCCCACCGCCCCTCGCTGACATTCTCAGTATGCTGGCTTTCTCCTTGCGCTTCCCTTGTGGATGAAAAGTGACTGTCAGTTCCCAGGAATGTCGCCCAGAAACAGCAGTGTCCAGAGGAAAAGGGAGACTCCTCGGATGTTTCTCTTAGAGGCCAGGTTGTCTCTGCTGGAATCTTCCCCCACCCCTGGGGATTTACCTTTACTCCTTTTGACTGGCGTGGGTCATGTGGCATTTCTAACCCAGTACTTGGCAAACCAGAGGGAATTACCATGATTGGCTAAACCTGGTCGAGATCCATTCCTGACAGTGTTCAGAATCCCTCTTGAATCACGTGAGAGAGTGGCCCCTGACACGAACAAATGGCCTCTCTGCTGGCAGAATTCCCTCTGGACACGTCCTCACACTCAGGGCCGCGGGCTGCTCTCTTCACAGGTGTGGTGCTGTTCTGTCACATCTGATTCTCGGTGGACAGCTTACTAAACTGTTTGGTTTCAGTGGATATTCACACTATTTCCAGATACAGAATTAACTATTTGGGAAGTCATAGTTCTGCTTCTGTGTCCTTACTCCCCGCCTTGTTAAATTTAGTTCATTGGCCATAGTCTCAGTGTTAAGTAACAGCGGTGCTGGACAACTTTGTCTTAAATCTAATTTGGTGTCAAACTGCATGAGTAGAAATACTGTATCAGGCTTGCTAGTAAATTGTTCAGTGTACTGCTAGATAATATTTAATGCTGATATTTTATTTAGACATTTGCATTTATTTTCTCATGTGAGATCCGTAGTTGATTTCTCGAGCTTGTCGTCACAGGATTGCATTAATGTGATAAAGTGAGTTGACATGTTCTTTGTGTTTCCTGGAATAGGTGTGAGGCATTACACGGAGTGACCTAGTCCTTGAAAGTTGTAGGATCTGTGAAACCATCTGGGTCAGATCTCCTTTAGTTATTCTCTGGCACCCTTTTTCTTCCTTCTTTGGTTCCTTACACATTTAAGGTTGTTATGTTTTCTTGAGTTGCTTTCAGTATCTGGGACAGTATCAATAACATAGCTTAAATAAATATCTGTTGAGTAAGTGAATGCATGGATGAAAGAATTTTATGATTTTTTTTTTCTGTATTTTCGTGGAAGAAATTTTCTTAGGGATTATATTTATAAAGCATAGCTTAACAATATTCTGTTATGTATTCAAGATCATATTCCTTCCCCAGATTTTCATATTTTAAGTAAAACATTTCTGGAAAGTTGGAGTATTTCTGGTGGCATATTTGGTTTCATGAATGCTTCGAATTGAGCCAGGTTGGAATTCTGACTTCTCCACTTAGAACAGCAGTGGGACCTCGTCCATAGAAATGGCAGGAAAGCCTTCTTCGTGGAGTTGTTGATGGGGGTGAGATGCTCAAGCATTATGGCTGGGGCTCATCCGGGACTATCAGAGTTCTGTGTTATGTTTACCCCCCTGAGTTACGAAGGACCTTCCTGACTATTTTATATGTTTTTCTTTTTAGTTTTTGTCAGTTTTGTTGACCTTGTCAAAGGGCCAACTTTTGGTTTCATTTTCTCTATAACTTTTTTTGTTTGTTTTCTACCTCATTTGTTTACACTCTAACCTTTTACAACTCTTCTGCTTGCCATGGGTTTATTTTGCTCTTTTTCTAGTTTCTTAGGTAGAGGATTAGGTTGTTGATTTAAGATTTTTTTTTTAATTGCAGGATGATTGCTTTATAAGATGGTTTCTGCTGTACATCAACGCTAATCAATCATATATATACACACACACACACACACACACACACACACACACACACACACACACACACACACACACACACACACACACACACCCCCTTGAGTCTGCTTCCCTAGACCTTTCTTTTTTCTTTATTTTTTTAAGACCTTTCTTTTTTAATGTAGCCATTTACAACTAAAAATGTTCCTCTATTGTGTTAGCTGCATCCCATGAATTTTGGTGTGTTGTGTTTTTATTTTCATGTATCTCAAAATATTTTCTAACTTTTCTTGTGATTTCTTCTTAGATTTTTTGGATATCTTGGAGGGTGTTGACTAATCTCCATGTATTTGTGAATTTCCAAAATTTACTTCTGTTGATTTTTAGGTTTGTTCCATTGTAATCTGAAAACATGCTTTGTATGATTTCAGTCCTTTTACATTTTATTGAGATTTGTTTCATGGCCTGGTACGTGGTTTATCCAGGCTTCCCTGGTGGTTCAGTAGTAAAGAATTCTGCTAATGCAGGAGACATGGAAGACAAGAGTTTGTTGATTCCTGGGTTGGGAAGATCCCTTGGAGAAGGGAATGGCAATCCACTCCAGTATTCTTGCCTGGAGAATCCCGTGGACGGAAAAGTTCATGGGGTTGCAAAGAGTCCGACATGACTGAGCAGCTAAGCAACATGATTTATCTGGGAGTGTTTCATGTGCATTTGAGAGGAGGTGTACTCGGTAGATGTGTGTCGGGTTTAGTTAGTTTATGGTGTTGTTCAGGCTTCTGTACCCTTGCTGACATTGTGTAGTTGTAGACAATATTTGTTTTTGTGATTTTTTTTCTTTATAGATCTATGCTGTTTATAGTCCCAGATTATATATACACACACACACAGCTTCATTATGAATTATCCTCTTTTATGATTATGAATTCATAATTATTATCAATTATAAGATTCATAATTCATAATTATTATGAATCATCAGAAAAGCCATTCTTTTTTGTCCTACTTAAGGTATTTGTCACAAATTTTAGTTTTACATTGTTGACTGTATCTTACTCTTGAAATTTGAGTCGTTTTGTTTTCGGTGTGTTTGGGGGTTTTTTTTGGCTGTGCTGGGTCTTCCTTGCTTTGGGGGCATTTCTCTAGTTGCGAGGCGTGGCCTTCTCATTGTGGTGGCTTTTCTTGTGGAGCACTGGCTCTAGGTGCTAGGGCTCAGTGGTTGTGACCCATGGACTTGGTTGCCTGTGGCGTGTAGGATCTTTCTGGACTATGGATTGAACCCGTGTTCCCTGAATTGGCAGCCCAGTTCTTAACCACCAGATCACCAGGGTTTCCCTCAGTGTCTTTTGTAGAAAGCTGTGTTTTGATCTTTTTTTTTTTTAACCTAATCTGAGTATTGTTACCTTGTGATAATAAAACCTACTTAAATCTAGAATTGAAAGTGATATTTGGTCTAAATTTTTGCATTAAAAGCTTTCCATTTTTGTTATTTCTTGTGTTTTCAAGTCCCTCTTAAAGGATTGTTTTCGTCACTAAACCTCCTTTTATATTTTGGAAGGAAGGCACATAATACGGTTCTTAGTTCTGTTAAGAGCAACCTAAAAATTTCTTCAAGATGTATTTGACTCAGAAAAAAATTTTTTATATTGTTTCCTGTGTAAGATGAGATGACTACAGTGTAATAAAATTCTGCTACTTTTCCCTAGTTGTTCTCTGCTATCTGGAATTTTGCATCTCCTGGGATTTTTCTTCAGAGAATGCAGAAGCCAATTTATTCACCTCCTTTTGTAAATAACCCGTTTTCTCCTGCCTGGTTACTTTGTAGGCATTGGAAGCTCTTTAGCATAAGGTTAGGGGTTGGTCTCTGAATTCTGCCTGGTCTTTGGTGAACTTTTTCGGGTTTTTTGGGCCGTGCTGGGTCTCATTGCTGCCTGGAGGCTCTGTCTGGCAGCTGTGGGCAGCGGCTACTCACTAGCTGCGGTGCTCAGGCTTCTCTTGCACATGGGCTCTAAGTTGCCCCGAGGCATGTGGGACCTTAATTCCCAGACCAGGGATGGAACTCGGGTCTCCTGCATCAGCAGGTGGATTCCTATCTGCTGGACCACCAGGGAAGTCCTGGCCTTCCTTTTTTCTTTGTTCTATAGTATAAATATATTGTCTGCTCTGTTTTCTTGTCTGTGTTTTGGAAATATTTCCATTATGTATTCTGTATTACTGACTTACCCAGAAAAGTCAGTATTTTACTTTTCTTCTTCTTCTTAAAGATTTTAAGCAAAAATAGTGGAAACTTTTTCATAGATACCTGTATGCTTTCCTCTTAGCTTTGGCAGGTATTAAGTATTGGGTTGACCAAAAAGTTCGTTTGGGTTTTTCATACCATCTTACAGAAAAACCTGAACAAACTTTTAAGTCAACCCAATATTTTACCATATGTGCTTCAGATGATGGTTTAGGGGACTGGGGGGAGTTTAAACCCCTTGGTTTAAACTCGATGTAACTTGATGTAAATTTGGTTTTGGTGTTTGATTCTTCTGCCTGTTTATTATACTTGTATACATCAGTAAACTATGGGACTAAAATGTTTTTAAACTTTATATGAACAATGTCTTACTGTAAATTGTTTCTGCAGTTTATTTCTTCACTCATCATATTGCTGAGCTTTATCCACGTTGATCCTTAAAATATATTATTTTATGCACAAAGGCCCTATTTGCTTGTCACCCTGCATGTCTGTTCAGAAGAGGTGACTTCCTGTGATTAGTCCCGGGGCGGGGGAGTGGGGGTGGGGTTTGGCTTTTTTCCATTCTCCAGAGGAGAGATGCAGGCTAGTGGAGGCCCTGATACTCTGCTGTGGGCATGTACTCACTTCGCTTGTTAGTGGACATGGAGGTCCTGCCCGTCTCTCTGTGGGAGTAATGCTGGGACCTGTGTGTCTGCACATGCCAGGCTGTTCCCCAGGGACGTATGGAGGAGTGGGACTGCTAGCGTGCACACACTGCTGCTGGCTGCTAAGTCGCTTCAGTCGTGTCCGACTGTGCGACCCCATAGACGGCAACCCACCAGGCTCCGCCGTCCCTGGGATTCTCCAGGCAAGAACACTGGAGTGGGTTGCCATTTCCTTCTCCAATGCATGAAAGTGAGAAGTGAAAGTGAAGTCGCTCAGTCTTGTCCCACTCTTCGCGACCCCATGGACTGCAGCCTACCAGGCTCCTCCGTCCATGGGATTTTCCAGGCAAGAGCACTGGAGTGGGGTGCCATTGCCTTCTCCACTGCACACACTAGACATTACCAAATGCTTATCAGTGTGCTTTTACTACTTTATATTTTCATCGGCAATGTGTTGGCATTCTAATTGCATTTAAAATTTTTTCCCTTATTTTTTGAAGGGTGTTTTTCTTAATGATTTGTAAATAGTTCTTAATGTATTTAAGCATCCTTTTTTTTTTTTTTGGAGCATCTACTTTGTTGGTTATTCTTTCTTTGTAGTCTTGTCTTTTCCCTTTAGGGTATTTGACAGATTGCAGAATCTTTTGGTATTTTCCTTTACGGTTTGTGCTTTCTGAGTCTTGTTTAATAAAATCCTTCACTTTCTAAGGTCAGAAAGATAGTCTCTTCTAAAGACTTGGCTTCCACCTGGCACCATCTGGAGATAGTTTGGTTGTTACAGCTGGGGTCGGAGGGGAGGTGGACATCTAATAGGCATCTAACTAAATCGAAGTTAAACACTCTAATTCACAGAAATTATCTGTCAAAATATCAATAGCCAAAAGTGACACTGTTTGGAAACCATGATCTCCACACATCGCTTGTAACAGTGGTTTGGTGTCCAGATACCTGCAAAATGACTAAAAAATTAAGAGAATACCAGTATTAGGATGTTAAAACCTGTGTGTCATGATGGGGTTGTGTGTGCAGACCTCAGAGGTAAATTTTGCCATTTTTATTTTTTCCTAATGGAGCTTCACAATAATTCTTTGATACTCCATGCAACCAGGAATCAACAACAATCCAGAGGAAACCAATTACATGCTAATAATCCACAAGGAAATAAGTACTTGGTTCTTTTCCACTGAGTCTTCAGTTACCTGGAATTTGTTTTTACTGTGGTGTGAGGTTATCTTTTCCTCCCCCAGACTGGGTTTTAATTCAGGACCGTTTTAGTAGTGAGTCCCTTTCTCACTGGTGTGTAATGATACCTCTGTGTAGAGCTTCCAGAGATTCACGTCCTGCTGCTGTGACTTCCGTAGGTAAAATTAATGTTTGGTGTCATCATACCTCCCGTGTTTAATTCATACTTTCTTGTTTCTCTTTCGTTCATTCAACCAGTCAGGAAACACTGGGATGCACATTATTAGATACAGCTGTAAGTAACACCTAGTCGGTGCTGCCTCCGTTTCTAGTGGAGGAAAAACATAGCAAACATCCACTGAAGTGGTTGCATATCTGAGGATGGCTAAAGAGTGGGGGTGTAAACTGAGGGATGAGGACTAGAGGGGCCGGCGCAGGGCTCATAGGTGGAGCCCCTGACCTCTGAGGACGAGTTCCAGCCAGGGTCACTCAGTTATCTTCAGGGGAGGTTTTCTCTGATTCCCACCTGAGCTGTGTCTGCATGCTTACATACTCGGAGTTACAGACTCCTCAGCAGCTTTTAGAAATGAGTCTCCAGGCTAGCTTTGTTTTTCCAGGCTCTCAGGTCCGAGCCTCGAAGGGATGGCTCAGATTTAGACATCAAGTCGAGCATGGTGGGGTAGGGTGGGGGTGTCAGTGATGGGTTTCCATGTGGTCCCTGTCCCCCTGTAGCCTCTGGGGTCATCCTGGCTTTATAGGGAGTTCAGATCTACTTCTGTGTCCTGTGTGAGATAAGAACCCAGTTCTGGATTCAGAGACACTCAAGCCACCACACAACCAGCCAGAACTGGGCCCTGCTCCATGCTGTCCCCTGTGGTTTTTAGCTCCTTCGTAACTGCTGGCCCTCAGGATTTCCTTATCAGGAGCTCAGTTGTGCAGGTAAAAATATGTGTATTATGATTTATCTAATATTTGAAGCAGGAGGGTTTTCAGGTTATCTGTCACGTTACTGGAACCAAAACTCCTTCCACTGGTACCATTAGTGGTCTCGGGAAGTGCCAAGGTAATTAGTCAGTCAGGTGATGAGATGCAGCCTGGCAGAAGGTCGAGGACGTTCCTGGAGCATGAGCAGCAAATGCCTTTAGCTTCAAAGATCCTGTAGCTTCTCCCAGATTATTATTGCTGAGGGTGGTGGAGCTAGCTGGGTGCCCGTGCTCGAGTTCTCCCAAATCAGAGATGCTCTTCTTCTCACTGATGGAGAATCTGCATTTATGCAAGCCTGATTTGGTACACAGATACATTAAGTATACTGAGTCATTCTAAGCATTCCTGGAATAAAAGCTGCTTGGCGTATTTATCCTTAGTGCACTTGAAAATTCAGTTTGCTTGTATTTTGACTATAAAGATTTCTGTGGTAAATCTTTTTCATAGACTGATTTTAGCTTACCTCATATTTTTCTCCTAGGAGTGATTTGTGATCAAGTATTATTTATAATTAAAGTCTGAAGAGATAAATACACTTTCCTCCCCTCAGATTTAAATAGCCCTTTGGGGGCAGTGGTTTCTCAGCTGTCAGTAGGTTTCTTTGGTGTGTGACTTCTAGTGGTGTGTTTATATTGGTATTTCAAAGAAGCATGTTTTAATTATTAGAAAAAGGAACTCTGGTACCTTACTGAGTGCTGGTGGTCTCGCTATGCAGTCTTTATTTCTCCTTTGGTCCTATATTTAGAGATGTATGTTTAAAAACCTTTCTATGTTACTATGATTAGAATGTACTGTGAATTTAAAATGTATTTTCTTAATAATGAAATATTAACAGCTAAAATTTACCTCACCAGTTAATTCCTTCTAAAAAGCTTTACTATCTTTTCTGCTATTCTAGTTTAATTACCATTACTGGTATCAGGGGTAATAATTTTCCACTAGAATTACTTGTCATTTTATTCTTGTACTTTTGAGTTATAGTATTGAACATATATTCTAATTTTAAAGTATACAAAGAGTATACTTTTTTTAATGTAGAAGTATTTAAAGAGAATTAGCACACGTTCCAATAATGAGTCAGCAGTCATTTTTTTAAACAGTTTTCAGAATTGGAATAATGTACGCATTATTTTGTGATAGTTTTGGTATATGGTAAACATCTTTGCCTTGTTCTCCAGGAATGCAGATTTTAAGTGTCTGTAGGTGTTGTGAATCTTCCAGTCTCCTTGGGCCTGTGTTAGTACCTGGGGAGGGCACAGAGCTTCTCTGCCTGGGCCTTTATCCACGCTGTTACCTCCCAATAGTGTGGATCTTAAATTGCTGATTTTACAAGCTTTTTGCTCAGCATTTAAAGAGTGCTTCTAGTAAGATTTTTATTGTTTCAGCATTTCCTTTTAATACAGAAAAATAGTATCTTAAATGATATTTATTTGGTGCCATTTTGTTTTACTTTTTTATATTGGTTATATTTATTCATAAATTTTTTAAAAATTTATTTGGCTGCACCAGGTCTTAGTTGCAGCATGTGGGATTTAGTTCCCTGACCAGGGATTGAACCTGGGCTCCCTACATTAGGAGCTCAGAGTCTTAACCACTGGGCCAGCAGGGAAGTCCCTATCCATAAATTTATATGTGCTTTTTGTTTAATAATAATTTAAAATTTGTAAGGTGATCTATTTAAAACTATTCCTAATTTGGTTTTAAAATGATTATCATTTACCTTTTATATATAACTAGGTTAGATTAAGAACTTTGGATTTTTACTAGAAGTTTTATTTTCACTTTTACTGTCTGAGATTATTTTTATAGATACTTTATTTGCATTGTTTTATTTAAACTATCCCCTCAGTAACTGATCATACACTTATTTGGCAACATTGTCATCTTTAAAGTCTATGCACCATTTAAACTTGGAAGATAGGGAAGGAGTTGTATTCAGTGTGGCAGTCCCTTTGTTGGTAAACAGACCCGTCTGAACCCCTTCACGTGGGCGTCCAGTGATCGTGCTCCATGAGGTTATCCGAGGGAGCCTCTGAGTCCTTCGTGTGAACGTCCCCCTCCGCTGAGCTGTCTGCAGTGCGTCCTTTCCGCGGCTCGCCGCCACTCACGTGCTGTTTGTGTCGTGGCTCCAAGGCCTTTTACTTGGCTGACTGCTGTTAGCTGCTGGTCGCCAGCCCTGCTGTCTGGCTCTTCTTTTTCAGACATGGTACGTTGGAAGCTGCCATACACTGCAGCCTTTATTACTGTTCTTCAAAAAATAGATTAGCTGTTTTTTAAATTGGGTTGTGACTCTCCATCCCAGGATTCTGAATGTTCTCTGGTTCTTTTCTGTAGTGCTGTTTTCATACCAGAAAATTGTATTGGCCCTAGGCTTTTTGTTGTCATTCTAGTTTATCTTCACCTGGTTCATGCTAGGTAATATTAGTTTCAAACTAAAAATAATACTGTTTTAATCTATTTGTGGACTTTGTCTTAAAAGGTTTGGAAAGGTTCATTACTTATGTTACAGTAATTGTGACTTATAAGAAATATCTATTTGGTTGATGAAATATCTATTTCATCATCTATTTCAGATGATGAAAATGTCTCATGCATTGGTCTTTGTTCATCATAGTTCCTGCCTCAGAACTCCCCAGATGCTTCAGATTTCCTAAGAGTGGAGTGATTTAGTAATTTAAGTGGTTTTAGTGATTTAGCTTATTGTTAAAGCACAGGGGCTTGTTGCCCGTGGAGCCAACCACGTGGTTGGAGGGATGGAGCCTTCAGTCTCACCCCTGACTGGGGTGAAAGGTGACTCAGTTCTGAGTGCTTTAATAAAGACGCCACCATCAACTCCCCAGAGGGTGGGGCTTGGGGCTCTTCTGGAGGGCACAGGGACAGTGGCGCCTGGAGAGGGCGGGACGCCCCTCCCCCACACCTCACCTGTTCCTGAGTTGAACCCTTATAGAAACAGGTGATCTGTGAGCCACCCGAGCAAACTGATTGAACCTGAGGGTAGGGGTCCTAGGAACCTCTGATCTCCAGGTGACACCCTGGACTCGTGTCTGGAGTGGGGTGGGGGGTTACCTGGGGACTCTCTGGGTAGGTGGTGTCAGAGGAGTTGAATTCTTGTATACACCTAGTTGTTGGTTTGGCGAACCCCCCTTCCCAACACACACTGGTCCAAGAACCAGTGTAGATGTTAATCACCTTGTGTTAAAGTATAGGTCAAGAGGACTTGTTTAGTGACAGTGTTCAGGGCGCTTGGCCCCGTCTCTGCCCCCACTTCTGGTTGTGCTCATTGCACCCAGAACTGCTCGCGTTTCCTTCTCAGCGGACGACAAGGCCAACACACGGCTCCTTCTGGGCATGTGTCTGGACACCTACGCGCGCTACCTGCTCTTCTCCCAGCAGCCATCTCAGGCACAGAGGATGTATGAAAAAGCTCTGCAGATTTCTGAGGAAATACTCGGAGAAAGACACCCACAGGTAAGGGGGGGGCGTCTTAACAACAGCAGGTGTTTTAAGATGAAGGTTTCAGAATCCAGAATAGGAAATGCAGACAGACCCTCAGCACAGGGCCCTGCTGCATCCACTCCTCCCGCCCTCCCTTCTAGGAAGGGTCTGAGGCTGCCAGGGAGGTACTAGGTCTGCCCAGAGGTCACCGTGAGTACTGGTTTGCCATAGGATGCGTCACATCCTGTCACTACTTTCTGCTATGTTTATTTGCTGCTGCTTTTTTGAAAATTAATTAATAAGTAATACTCATCCTGCTACCTACTTTCCAGGTTTGTATCATTTTCCAGAGGGTCCGACTGCTGCTGTGCAGTGCAAATGATAAATGCACCTGACTTACAGAGGCTCACACCTGACCCCAAGGGGCACCGCTAGGAAAGACAGCCTTTCAGGGCATCCACAGAGCACCAGACACTAGGGCTGTGGAAAGTGAAGAGTCGCTCAGTCGTGTCTGACTCTTTGCAACCCCATGGACAAGTCCATGGCATTCTCCAGGCCAGAATACTGGAGTGGGTAGCCGTTCCCTTCTCTGTGGGATCTTCGCACCCAGGGATTGAACCCAGGTCTCCTGCACTACGGGCAGATTCTTTACCAGCTGAGCCCCCAGGGAGGCCCAAGCATACTGGAGTGGGCAGCTGGTCCCTTCTCCAGCAAATCTTTGCTTGCAAGCAGCAGCTGTTTTCTTCCATGTAGACCATCGTGCTGCTCAATGACCTGGCCACTACCCTGGACACACAGGGCCACACTGGTGAGGCCTGTGTTCACGCACAGAGGGCGTCAGACCTGGCGAGGCAGGTGGGACACCCTGAACTGCACGTGCTGCTCAGCAACCTGGCTGCAGTCCTGACACATAGAGGTGCGGGGTGCCCCTCGGTGGGTCGGGGACCTGGGTGGTGGGCTGAGGGCAGGCAGTGAGGCCATGGTCCCTTGTTTCTGGAGTGCTCCGCAGGCTCCTCCTTGTTGGCATGTGGACAGCTTGATGTGTCCTCAGGAAGCTCTGCCCTCTGCTCAGAAACCTGCAGGGACACGTCCCTTACCGGAACTTCCATCAGGGAAGGGCTCCCTGAGGTCTGGGCGTCCCAGGGTCATAACTTGTCTCACACCATGAACTAGAGCTGTCCCATCACATGTGCTTCCTCTTCAGAATGTTTTAGAATCACGATGAAACATGCATTTTCTCCCTTCTCTTGGGCTGTTCCAGAACTGTACGCACAAGCAGAAGAGACCTATAGGGAAGCACTGAGGCAAGCGGAACTGAAGAGAGACGAGGCTTCTGTGCAGCACATCAGGGAAGAGCTGGCCGAGCTGGCAAGAAAAAGCAGACCTTTGTCATGACTGATACCTCTGTTCCAGTCCTGGCGGCCCCCAGTCAGTGGCTTAAATCCTCTGTCCATGACATGCACGTCCCCTCAACTAAGCCTTGGTGGAGGACAAGCTGTGCTGTTTGTTTTGCACACCCCCCCTCCCCTGACTGACTGTTTCTCAGGACTGCTGTCAGGCGGTGTTCTATTCTAACGGATGGTTGGGGAGGTGCTGAACCGTGCCAGATTGAGGGGCCAGCGTTCATCTGGGGTGCGGGCATCTCTACTATAAGGTTTTGGTTCATTGATTTGCTGCTATGTCTTATTTTATCAAGACCTGGCAGACCAGAGCTACCAGTCTCATGATGGCGAGTTGCTTGCTCTCATTCTCTGTCTCATGAAGACCACTGTGGGATTTAATGCATAGAAGAGTAGTATCTTGGTTGCCACAAAGCATCAGATGTGAAGCTTTAAAGTGGGAATCGGGTACTTGGAAGTAGTAGCATGCCCTTTAGATTATATATAAAAGTGCACTAAGTGAACTGCCTGTTTTTGTACCTATCTGGTTGTAGACTACTGTGAAAAAAGGAGAAAAAGGAATGACAATTCCTACGGTCTCTCCCCTCTGAGTATGCACCCCCTCTGGACCCAGTCACAGGTCAGAGTTGTCTGAGGGCTGCCAGGTCCCCTGGCTCAGAGGGGAACCCTGGGGGTGTCATAGTGACAGTAATGGGGCCATAGAGGAAGCACTGCCTGGACCCCAGCCCTAGCTCTCGGAGTTTTGGTTCTCAGTCTCCCCGTGGGGGTCTTTGGACTCTTTCAGCCCCAGGAGAAGGTCAGTGGCCTAACCTGAATGGTGTGTCTTGAGCGTTGTCCCTGCCTCGGGGCAGGTCTGCAGTCCTTCCGGTGTGGGGGCGGGGAGGATAAACTGGTACCTTTGGCTCCTGTGTACACACGAAGGCTCCCTTCCTAATAAACCGGGAGATGCCACAACAGTATTGTATGTATTCAATACTGAAGTCTTTTGAGTTTCTCATAAAAAGGTCATTGACTCTTTAGAATTAAAAACACAGGAATTAGGCTCAGATCAGAATCTTCTATTAGAATAATCTATTTTGCTGATATAAGTATCTTCTCATTGTCTCAACAGGTTAATTCCTTTAATCAAGTCTAACTCAGAGAAACTCAAGTTTCAGTGCAACCGGGTCGTAACTACTCACCTTCAGCATCTAGCGCGTTTACCTTTTCACAGCTACATGAGTTGCTGAAAGGGAGGTATTCTCTGCCGTGCAAGTTTCACTGAGGAATTTCTCCCCCTCAGTGACACAGTCCGAGTTTGCAGAGCCTGTTGTACAGTTCCCTGCACTGAGGCCCCAGAACAAAGAGGACTAGCCTTCACGAACTGAGCCCAGGCAGCGCTGCCCTGCCCACCCCACCTGAAGCTTATTTTGAGCTCACTTACATGTGGGTGCAGCCACAGGCCTCAAGAGGTGTTGGCTAGCGTTCCTGTCCTTGTTGCTTTTTCAACAACTTGGGCAAAGTACTGAACCTGTGTCAACACCTATTAAACAGGGACTTGATGCCAAGGGATGGAGGGTCTCGGTCACTACAAAGGAGGCATCTCCTCCTCCAGCTGTCAGACAGCTGCTGTATTTAGAGGCTTGAGGACTTCTGTTGAAAAACTCACGTCTAGTTTGGAGTCTGTGAAGTCCTAGTGTTTATCATCCTGGGACCTCTTTCCGTTCTAAACACCTCCCAAACCATTAGCATCCATGTGCTACAGAAGGATGTGTCAGTGCTATGCTTGAGTGTATGAAAAAAATTTAATTCAACAAGCAGTTACTAATGAAGATTAAGACTGGTCCTCCAGTATCAGTCTTTTAAATATTTGCTCCTTGAGATTTGGTGAAATGAAAACATTTGATGACAAACACTTGCCCACAAGGAATCAAAGTGAAAGTGTAAGCACAGGGTGGCATGCAGTGGAAGGGCCGTCTGCTCCTCCTGAGCCCAGGAGGACGCACGGCCGAGAGGCTCTGTACCAGGTGTCACCTTCCACTCAGCCAGTGACACGTCAGCTAACTTGAGACACCAAAGCCTTCAGTCACAATCATCTACTGTAGCTGTGGACAGGGCAGTCAGATTTATTTCCAAACCAAAAGCTTTGCTGCATCAAATGCAGGCAAATACCCAGGGTGGGGTTAATTACTAGTGTGCCTAACAGCGAGGTACGTACACCTCAAATAAGCCTTTAAAATGTTAGAAACTGAACTAGAACAATACCCATGCAGTACTATGTTTTCAGTGCTTCTAATTTAAAAAAAGACTGCCCTGGAAATTTACAATATGGCAGAATTTTGTTTCTCCTTTAGACCCTAATACGTTAATGTACAGATTTTATGGCAGCATGTGTTAAAAACCTAAACATCTCCACAAGATTTTAAACATCACTGGGAATCTGAGCTTAGAGGAGACAAAATTGGATAAAAGTACAATGCCCGTGACAGCCAACACCATGGAACTGGGCTGTATGACGTTGTTTGGAAGGCAAGGGTTAAAAAGGTAGACGAGAGATTTTTAAAAAATCACCCCCAAGTTGATGTGCTGATTGAACATAAGTACACCAGATATACTACAGCGAAGGGAACACTGCAAAAAGGTCCTCTATTTACAGAGTGATTAGAGACATCATGGTTTCTTTACAAACAGATGTAAAACAGGAATTATCCACTTTTTTAAAAACTCTACATGTCGACCCTCCACTATTACTATCATCCACAGAACTGCTTGTATCAAGACAGCCTTTTCCCCTCATTTGACCCCAAAATGAATTTCCATTGTCTCTTCACTGTCCATGGTCCAGGCTCTCCAGAAAAGTCTCTGGGCACAAATCCTAGGCGGGCAGGCTTCGGGCCTGCAGTTAGAGAGGAAGCTACCAGAAATTGGAGCCCCGCGCCCCCTGGGACCCCTGCCCACAGGTCAGTCGTCGCTGTCAGACAGCGTCTCGTACTGCGCGGATAGCAGCGGGGCCGGCTCCCGCTCCCAGATCCTACTCGGCTGGTGCGGGGCAGCCGGGTTGGCCGAGGTGGGAGTGCAGGCGACGGGCGCAGGGGGCGTGCTGCTGAGCATCCGCATGGTCAGGGGGTTGTAGGGGAACTGTGTCGAGCCTGCGGAGAGAGGTTAGCACATCTGAGTGGGTGGGGGCAGAACAGACCTCCCCTGCTGCGCTGTTCCCAAGCAACCAACCAACCAACCGTCCAGAAGGACACAAAGCCAGTGAGTTGAGCACTGGAGGCTGGGCTGCTGCTGAATCCAAGTGGAACTCCTGAATTTTTGGCTCAAACTAAGACTCTGGTAACACAGGAGGAAGCAGGAGGTTCAGCTGGTCAGGGGCAGACAGACCCAGGGACAGGCTTCAGAGGGGGACACACAAGCCTCACAACAGCACTGCACCTTCTGCCAATTCCTATATCGTGTCCTTGTCTCCAGGAAGCCACCTACAATCTAAGAAATGCTAAGACCAGAGCACACAGCACAGCATCAAAGAGACAAAAGAAGAAACAGTCATTGCTCTAGGAAGTTTTCAAACCAGTAAGCCCCCACTCTGCATGTGGTGGGAGAAACTATAAAGTGATGTGGTGGGAGAAACTATAAAGTGATTTAAGTGAATCTTAAATTATGATGTTTTATAATACCAATATGAAATTTATAACTTAATGAGGACACAATTTAGATTTTTTCATTGATCTATTTGTGGAGTTAACTCCTCTGAAAAGAACAGATGAAACTCTAAAAATCCACAGCAACTATCCCAGTTTTACTTAAAAAAATTGTTCAAGATGACTGTTATAGTGAAACTGTTTATTACTCAGTCATGTCCGACTCTTTGTGACCCCATGGACTACAGCCCACCAGTCTCTGTCCATGGAATTTTCCAGGCAAGAATACTGGCATGGGTAGCCATTCCGTTCTCCAAGGGATCTTCCCGACCCAGAGATCAAACCTGAGTTTCCTGCATTGTAGGTGGATTCTTTACAGTCTGAGCCACCAGGGAAGCCCACCATTATTATCATGGCTATTTGTAATTTTTAAAAGCTTACAAAATGGGGACTTTCCTGGTGGACCAGTGGTTAAGAACCTGCTTCCAATGCAGGGAACTCAGATTCGGTCCCTGGTCAGGGAACTCAGATGCCACAGGTCAACCCAGCTACTAAGCTAGCAGGCAACAACTAGACAGGCTGCTACACCGCAATAAGAAACCCTTGCACAGCAGAAGAGGGAAGTCCAAGCACCACAACCAAGACTCAGTGCAGCCAAAGAGAAAAAAAGCTTATAAATAGTCATAAAAGGGCCAACGTTAAAAATATCCTACAGTTTTGTTTTTCTGTCTGTAAAGACAGCCTACAGAGGAGTGACAGCTTTCTTCTATTTCTGGCCTCGGTTCCCATTAGCTCCTAAGAACTTCCTCTGAGGCTGTCTGTGCAGAAGGTGTGGGAGAGCTGAAGCCACAGGTCCCAGCTGTGCACCTATGTCAGGTGCCGCCGCCAGCTCTCCACAGATGCAAGGGGCCTGAGGGCAGCTGGGCTGGTAATCAAACCTGTATTCTTAAAATTTTTCAGATTATATACATTCAGTTTCTGTTAAGAACAGTGGAACCCTTTAACCATACCACAATGGAAAGCATTTTCCTAACAGAGCGTCGGATTTTAGGAGCAGCACTAACCAAGGCCCTGATGCCAGCGGCATGCAGACCTGCGCCCTGGCAGCAGCCCCTCACCTGTCGAAGAGGGTCTGTCCTCCCAGGCCCAGCCCGGCGTCTGCCTGTGGTAGTCCCCTTCTGAGTGCACAGAGGAGACCGATGAGGGCCGCTCCGCTCCCAGGTAGCCCTGCCCCGGGACAGGCGATTTCGATTTCCTGCTGTTAGCCTTGCTGAGCAGCTTTGGTTTGCAAACTCCTCCTGAAAGTGGAATAAACTGTCATTACTGACACACAGTAGTCACATTTGCAAACTGAAAGGGCACCCTAGTGCTGCTGACCATCTGCTACAAGAGAAAGCAGGATGGGAGCATGAAGAATCCAGACCCTGGTAACATACAAAAGAGGCAGAACTCACTTGCAGCAACTAAAGTCAAAGGGGGTAGGTCCTCATTGCCATAAACTCAGAAACAGGTAACAAGAAATTAACATTTCTGGAACATCGTTTCTTTCTTGGCCTTGGAGCAGAAACTGCTAAGAAGCCGAAAACTGACAAAAATCTTAAATCCTCACTATCTCTGCCCTTACCAATCTACAGGAGAGTGAAGAGAGGAAGAAAATCTGCACAAGAGAAGCCCCTTCAAGCTGTTGGACATCAGCTGGGCCAGGCAAGTCAAGGAATCCCTTTCAGCCTCTCCAGGCTGTTTAGTTGGTTTGCAGGACTGGGAAGCCCCAACTGGGCTCTTCCATAGAACATTAAAAGGATCTCAGAAGAGACCAGAGCCCAGGTCAGCAGCCCCAGCAGAATGGTTTCATCCTGCCCCCAATCCTTGGGGTACAGAAAAAAAGGGAGAGAAAGCATTTTGTACCCCTCTATCTGGAGAGAGAAGAAATGCAAGTCCTTGGTGATAAGGAGGACAATATAACCCAACAGAAAATGGAGGTGGGGGTGTACTTCAAACACTGGGGGAAAACTTCACAATACATGAAGCCCATTTACAAAAGAAGCTCAAAGAAGTGATCACCAAAATGAATGAGGCTTATGAAAAGAGTTATTAGGAAGTCAAGCCATGAAGGAAAAGAAAATACTGGTGCAAAGGAAAAATTTAAGAGTAAAAGCAACAGAAAAAGTATCACGATGATTAAAACAATGAGAAGGTAACAGAGGACAAAAGCCTATCCAGCAAAAAGGCAGCTTTCTCAAATGGAGAAAATAACTAAGGAACATCTGATAGAATTTCTTCCCCTGAACACAGAAACTGGGAAGGTGCACACACCCTTCCGTGATCAGGGAATCTACACAGGCCAAAGAACACTAACACAATGTGATACTTATTGAAGTTGAGGAAAAAAGGATTCTCTGGGCAGATAAAATGTCATCACTAAAAAAGGAGGTGGGGGGGAATCTGGTCTTACTTCTTACACAACAATGAACACCGGAATGAATACAACCATGTTTACAGGAGGTTTTGAGAAAAGTATGTGTCTTAATAGTAGGTTGGTGCAAATGTAATTGCAGTTTCAGACCGTGAATTTTAAATCATTGTAACTAAGCTCAAACAGATCTTTATTAATCAAAATAGGAACCCTTACAATCAACACATTTTTGCCATTGAGAAGTGAGTTTGTTTATTTCTGTAGTGTAAAAATCCGTACTTTGCGATTCAACGAACTCTTGGAAAGCATTTTCCCTGCAAAAAGTTGTCAGGATGCTTGAAGAAATGGTAGTCAGTGGGCAAGAGGTCGGGCGAATATGGCAGATGAGACAAAACTTAATAGCCCAGTTTGCACGTCATAGAACCAATGCTTCAGAAGTTGAACAGTCAGACTTGGTGGAGAATTGGGCTTTTTGCCAGTTGCAGGCGTTGCAGTTTTCGGTTCATCTCATCGATTTTCTGAGCATACTTCTCAGATGTAATGGTTTCACCAGGACTCAAAGCTGTAGTAGATCAGATGGGCAGCAGACCACCAGTGACCATGACCTTTTTCTTCGGTGCGAGTTTCACTCTGGGAAGTGCTTTTGGAGCTGCTGCTTCCAACCACTGAGCTGGTTGTTGCTGGCTGTCATATAAAACCCACTTTTCATTTCATGTCACAATCCATGAAATGGTTCATTGTTGTGTAGAATGAGAGAAGACAACACTTTAAAACAATTTTTTGGTCAGCTCATATGGTACCCACTTATCCAGCTTTTTCACTTTTCTAATTTGCTTCAAATAGCTGTAGAATGGTCAACCCTGAGTTCTTTAGCAATTCCTTGTGTGCTTGTGAGAGGATCAGCTTCGATGATGGCTCTCACTTGCTTGTTGTCAACTTGGGGTGGCCGGACACTATGCTCCTTATCTTCAAGGCTCTCATCTCCTTTGCAAAACTTGTTGAACCACCACTTATACTGTATATTTGTTAGCAGTTCCTGGGCCAAATTCACTGTTGTTGTGAGTTGTCTCCACTGCTTTATGACCCATTTTGAACTCGAATAAGAAAATCGCTTGAATTTGCTTTTTGTCTAACATCATTTCCATAGTCTAAAATAAACATAAACAGCAAGTAACAAGTCATTAGCAAAAAAACATAAAGAAATGTACATTAAAATGATGTGTAACATAACATTTAAGAAAGTATTCCAATATCAAACAGCAAATTTCAACCATGCAAAAACTCTTAATTACTTTTGCACCAACCTAGTATTGAAACACCTGCCAAACCATTATCTCAAACAAAGGCAGCAAGAGACCTTCCTGAGCAGGAAGGACCTCAGGACACAGCAGCCTTTTTGTAAAAACAGGGTATGAAACCTCCACCAAGAAATGCTGTGACAGAAAGACTACACAACAAGGAGAACTCTGTAAGTCACCAGTACTGTAACTTAAAACACACACACACACATTTAAAATCAGTAACACTTGAAGGTTAGAGCAGAAGACTGTCTCATCTTTGAGAGCAGGAAGTGAATTTATATTGTCCTAACATTAACATATATAGGGAAAAGTAAATAAAACCACTCATCTCTTTAATCATTTTCTTAATCCTTAGTGAGATCTTTTGCGTGACCACAACAGGAGAATAAACTTGAAATGTTGCTGACCTTTAGTTTATTTTTAAGTAAGGCATAAGAGAGATTCTCAACAGATTAAGAAAAAAGGTTATATATAAACATATAAAGCATAGAGTCATGGTTTTTTGTATGCTTATAACAGGATGTATAATGACCTCATTCCAGTAAGCTACCCTTTTTAACACTAGCTTTCTATACAATGTGATCCAAAGGATTTTTTCCCCTTATTTTTCCCTGTGGCTTAAAATTTCTTTTACACGGGGCCTGTCACTTTTGTGACTTACAATAGCAAGTCACTTTGATTCAAAAGCAGAATATGAAATTGCATCAGTATTACAATGTATGCACACAGATAATAACTAGATGAAAACAGAAACACTGATACACTGGAGGGTGACATTCTGGGTAGAAACTTTCACCCCTTTTAATTTTATGTCACTTGTAACATGTCTGAAGAGGTTGAAAAACATAGAGGTGACTGAGCACATAAATGAAATCTCTTCATGACCCATCTGAACCTGGCGTATGGACTGGCTTTTTCTTGGGAGACATGGTGAAAAGCACAAAAATGAGCCCCTTACCTGAGTGAGGCGATGGGTCCCCTTCCTCCCTCCGGATCTCGCCGCTGGTCACCACCGAGGTGCTGGCGCCCCCAGGCCCCACTGCCACTGGCTGGGGCATGACCACCCCGTGATCCTCCACTTTGTCGTCAAAGCTCCCCATGAGCGCCTTCCGGATGATGTCCTCCAGCCCGAGGTTACTGGCAGGGTCAGCAAAGGAGTGGCCTCTGGAGCTCACGGAGCCTGCAGGAGACGGCACAGCACCTGCCTGACTCTGAGGGAGGACAGGAGCAGGAACCGCCCAGGACACATGCCCTGGCACAGTGTCGGCAGCACAGCCCCCACAGAGGCGGCTAATCCCCCGAGAGTGTGTGCTTTCCTGTGTTAAATCAGGCACCCACTGGTATGAAAGTTGCTCGACGGTTTTCTTCTCTTTTTAGCTCAGTAGTTTCGATTCTCTGTTCATTTATGTTTTCAATAAGTACGTATTGATCTCAGTTCACTTTTTACTGTGACTGCCTCCGTGTCTCTCCCCGACTAAATGATGTTCCTGGCATGCAGCCAGTACGCATTGCCTATTTGCTGGACTGACTGCTATTGTATGAGTTTTCTGAATCTTACCTGAGGTGGTGACTGCTGGCAGATTAAAGATCTCAGTTCCTGGCTGAGCAGCTGCTGTATTTAAAACAAACATTCAAGTTAATTAACTGAGATATGATGATCACATACACGGAAAGAGATAAAGTCTCCAAAAAAATTCTACAGTAAATTAACCTTATTTTCCATGATCAACTTTATTTTTTACCCATTAAGTGAAGGTAAAGAGAAATAATTACTTTCTTAAGGAAATCAGAACAGGAGTAATACAGCTCAGGAAGGAAAGGACCTTTTGCAGCGCCAGAGAAACACACATAGGGAAAAGCTGGCCTCAGGACAGGAACCCAAGCTTCCAGGGAAGAGACCCTGCAAACAGCAGGTGTGGGATTAGATCCTGGGGAGAACACCCCCGTGAAAGGAACAAACATGACCACGTGTCCCTGCTGCAGTTGCCAGGGTGAGGCAGAAATCCTGCCTGTCAGTTCTGTTCATTCCTGCTAACTGTGCAGTCTGTCATTTGCTCTATTTGAATGACAGCAACTCGGACAACCTGGGAACTACTTGTAAAGCACTGTGCCCAAAAATGGAAGAAGTTTGGGAACAGAAACAGTGTTTTTATCATGCCTTCCAACTCAAGATTGAGAACTTGAAAGAAAAAGAATCCAGGAAGTAAGTTAGTGGCCAGACAAGCACTGTCTCAGAGAAGGGTGGGCCTGCACCAGGGAGAAGGCCTGTCCACGCAGATTGGAGTGAGGGAGCCTGGATGCCGACTCCTGGGACAGGGAGACTGAGGGGCGGGGAGAAGGCTCCTCACTCACGGATCAGGGAACAGTAAACCGACTGAACCTGAAATAGTATGAGGGGGTAAGGAGGGCCTTGTAGTTCTCATAGAAACTTGGAGAATAGGACTCATTCATTTCACAAATACATACCAAGCCATTATTTGGCTGAATAAGAAAATCATCATGTTCTTATTGATCAAAAATGGTCAGATGAAGACAATTTCATTGTTCAACCAACAATAACATACTGAACTTAAATACACTCTTTCCTATACCTGTGGGGTTTAGGTCAGAAGGTACTTCCTGAGGCCCTCAGAACAGAATCACCTGGGAGCTGAGTGAAACGCCCATTCCCAAATCCCTGCATCGCTCGGGACTAATGGGAGTAAGACAGGCTTATGAGAGGACATGACCGTTCCTCAGAGGTGGGGAAAGGCAGTTCAGGGGCTGCCCAGGACATGAGGACGCAAGAGGGGAGGACCGCAGCACTCTGTGGGGAGACATGGTGTGCAGAGTTTTTAGACACTTAAGGCACCAGTGAGACCTTCAAGAAGAAATATGGTTGCAAAGATTTAAGTAGAGTTCAGTGCTAATAGAAAAAAGCTAAACTCCAGATGCAAGTTTGGGAGTTTTCAGACTCAGTTTAAACCGCCAAGAGTGGATGAAATGGCTCAGAGAATACAGTGCCAGAGGCAAACCACCAAATCAGAGCCCTGCTGAGCAAGACCTGGCTTCTGAGGAGACACAAGAATCAGCCAAAGAAGCAGAGGAAGAAACTGGAAACAGCAATACTGAAAACCAAGGGAATAGAGCATTTCTGGAAGGGATAAGTTGTTCAGTAGTGTTAACAGCAGCAGGGAGAACAGATTT
Organism: Odocoileus virginianus; assembly: GCF_023699985.2. NCBI lineage: Eukaryota > Metazoa > Chordata > Mammalia > Artiodactyla > Cervidae > Odocoileus > Odocoileus virginianus. The sequence continues at coordinate 31,816,682 of NC_069690.1, read as the reverse complement.
GCTAAGTTTAGAGCATGAAGGCTTCCGCAGAATAAAAGCACTGATGTCCTCAGTGGGAGCCCTGAGCTGAAGTGAAGCCATCTTGGTTGCCAAGGACTTGGACTTCTCGAATCTAGTAATTAAGAGCTGGGATAACTACACAAACAAGTGACACTGGGCTCATCCTTTCTCCTCTGGAACTTTCAACTTTTGTTAATCACAGTGTCACAGACCCAAACATAACTCCACCTGGCAGTTCCTAGTTGGCAGGGTTACTGATGGTAGAAACCCTGGGTTCTGCAGGGCTTCCCCAGAGCCTTGGATCACTGGATACATGTAAGGAGAAGGGGACGAGTGAACCTGGCTGATGGCGTGAGTATGAAAACAGCAGGCGAGGAAGGTTCCAGCCCAGCTGTTAAGAGTTCTGTCCTCATGGGCATTTATGGACAGCCCTGGTGAGGGTGTTGAGTGTAGAACTACTGGAGACATGGACTCCAGAGCTGGCATCCATGAGTCTGAACCACAGCCCTGTCTCGTCAATAGTCACTAAACCCAAGCCTCAGTGTCCTCATCTACTAAGTGGAGATGATGCCAACATGTGGCATGGAGAGTGTTTTGAAGGTGACAGGAGATAGTCCACATTCATGCTGACAACAGGGCCTGGAGCAGGCAGTGATACCCAGGCCGTGCACCATCTGTTTCCACTGACTTGAGGCTGGCACCATCCTCAGTGGTGGGGAGGTGTGCTTTGAAGGTAATCCACAAAGACTGGCAGAGCAGAGAAAGGAGCAAACAAGCACACACAACCTGGTCCCACGCTTGGTGTGACAGACACAGAGGACAGAGGGAGAGGCACAGTCCATAGGCAGCTCATCTCAGGAGGCTGGTGTTGGTACCAACATCCAGTCACTGGAACTGAACACATAAGTCATCGAAACACCCAGTGTCGTCTCAGACCCCCTTAAGATGATGAATTAGGGATGGGTCCTACCACAGTACTCAGAACCGACTGAAAGGCTAACTGAATGAAAGGTTTTTAGTGACTAGCACCTGAGATGGTAGGAATGCTTAGAGCTGGCCGCCTGTGCACATCCACAGAGGAAAGACAACTGGAGGAGCACGACCTTGTCTGCAGACAGCTGGATGGTCTTATCTACCCAAATGAGAGGCAGACCAGGGGGTAAACACTGGAGAGCCAATCCAGCCCCACGTAAGACACACTTCCAAGACCCACACTTGTTCAAAGAGAAAACAGGCAGCAGCACATGTGCTGGGTGGGGCTCCCTCACAGAAAGCCCCCCAAGCAGAGCCGACAGAGGCCTACAGAGGAGTTCAGGATCGTATGCGCTTGGACCGGCCTGCCAGAGTCCTTATACTCGAGGGTAACGTGAGAGGCGACATGGAGCTATCATTATTTATGTGCATTTTATGGGGGTTCATGAAAGAAATCCCACTTACCCATATCAGAGTCACCTCCACCAGAGGAGTTCAACTTACGAAAAATCTCTTGCTTCTTTGACTTCACCATGGGGGATGTGCTCTCGAGCTTGGTGAAGAATGAAGGCAGGTAGCTTATGCTGCCTGGTGAGCGGGAGTCATTCCTGCTGGGAACAGTCACGTGTTACCACCACGCACTCCTACTCCCTTCCCTGCCCACCCCCCCACCCCCACCCCAGGGGGGGGTGCCAGGCCCAAGGCCCTCTCCATCTGAACACTGACATATTTGGGGCCAAGGGGATATAAGAAAAGGAGCCCTGGAGTGGAGACAGTCTAGAACCAAGAGAGTGAACAGGTGGTAACAGGAGCCTTCAAAAGAGCTTGCCATGCTCCTGTCTTCTCTGCAGCACAGACCCTGGTGTATTGAGGGTGACCACATAATCTGGAGACTGTTTAACCAGCAAAATTACTTTGAAGTACAGTAAGATTGTAACTACTAGCATACCTGCCTATAAAATAGCAAGCACTCACAACTAAGCAGTAGACAAATTAGACCTAACAGCATAGCGACAATACAGAAATAAAACTCTGTATTTGTTAGAATCTTTCCAGCCCTGCATGAGCTGAGCACCATGTAAAGGCTTTCACATTTCGTCTGCAGCTTCCTATGCTAATGCATTTAGAAACACAAGTCTCCTCAACTAGCTCAGGACTACCCAGGAGTCAACGAGTGCCAGAGACAGTAACAGAGAACACACGAAAGGTGCTGATAACCTAATTGGGTCCATCACTCAAACGTGACAAGGAAGGTGACAGAAAAATGACTAAGATGTCTCTGTCCTCAAAAACTCACAAGCTTAGGGGAAAACATGTAAACATATAATTGAAGTTAATATCATTCCCTTTCCAAAACTGGATTTCTTCCTCATTTCACTGAAAGGAGCCAAACCAAAAGCATCTAAACCCAGTGGAATAAACATCTACTAATTCACAGGGTGGGGTAAGGATTAGAAACTGGTGAGAAAATAGCAAGCAGTGCTCACTGCAACCTTCCATGCACTGCACATGACACCAGGTGCCTGGCGGGCACTTTAGGGGCTCAATGTCCACACAGACAAAAAGGTTTTAAGAAAGATCCAGAAGGAATTTCAAGAAGAAGAATGACCATTTTCTATCATCTATTTAAATATTATAATTTCTTCAGTAAAATCCACTAGCATTTGATCACTAGGAAAACAGACAAAGTGATTCTCCTGACACGTGATCCAAAGAGAAAAAACTGCATTGACTTCAGGAAAACGGCAGGCACCAAGTGCGCGCACGCACGGCCACGTGGCCCTGCCCCTGCGTACCTCTGCTCCGCGGGCTCGGCTCCACGCTGGGCCAGCAGCAGCACACTGTCCTGCTTCTCATGCACAACAGGAACCTGAGGCGGGGAGATGGGCTCATATGGCTCCGAAGAGATGTGACTCCTCTCTGGGGACTTTCCGGGCCTGATGCTGCAACATATGAAACGTGAGACTGTCTTCCCCGGGCTCACCTCGGCTCACCCTACACACAGACACTGGTTAGCTGGTTACTTCAGTCATTTCAGAGAACAAAAGCTGACACTGAGTATTAGAAAAAAGTCGCCTCAAATACTGTGAACTATTAATAGATACCACTTATCACAACTAAAGATCCTGAGTGCCACAATTAAGACCCAGCACATTCTAATTTTTTAAAAAAATGAATAAAAGCCATCAGTGACCTTTAATATATGCTTTCATTATTATTGCATCCCTGGCAGCTCAGACAGTAAAGCGTCTGCCTACAATGTGGGAGACCCGGGTTCGATCCCTGGGTCGGGAAGATCCCCTGAAGAAGGAAATGACAACCCACTCCAGTATTCATGCCTGGAAAATCCCATGGACTGAGGATCCTGGTAGGCTACAACCTATGGGGTCGCAAAGAGTCGGACACGACTGAGCGACTTCACTTTCACACTTTCATTACATTCACACTTACTTCACATTCACACTTTCAATAGGTTAGTATTGTTGGTCATTTCTTTCCCCAATCTACCCCATCCAATTAGAGGTGGCCATTTTTTACCATTTCTTTTAGCTTTTTGATTATTTAGATGATTTAGAGGTAACTACCAATCTTAGGCTTCCCTTGGGGCTCAGCTGATAAAGAATTCGCCTGCAATGCAGGATCGAGACCTGGGTTCAATCCCTGGATTGGGAAGATCCCCTGGAGAAGGCAAAGGCTACCCACACTTCAGTATTCTGGCCTAGAGAATTCCACAGACTGTACAGTCCATGAGGTTGCAAAGAGTTGGACATGACTGAGTGACTTTCACACTTTACCAAAATAGTATACCTTTCTTTGTGTATCAAAACTTGAAACAGTAGCTATCAGTCTCCTACCAGGAAAGATGAAGGATTTTACTACCTTCTCTACATTGATTTTAATCTTTGTCTACTTTATATAGCCTACTCAGCCATTTTTATGTGATTTACAGCATTTACATTGTTCCAGAACTCTAGAACAACTGCTCTGTGTTTTGCTCATAGGTTGAAAAATCAATAATACTGTTTTATAACTATGAATTATGTAAATATTTTAAACTGTAAAACCAGGTAATCTGACTAAAATCAATGAAAGAAATGTAACCTTCCTCATTCAAAAGCAAGGTGCAGTGATGTGGAAATGATAAGTGAAAAAATAAAAACAATTTGTTTTTCATAAATGGCCATCAACTGTTCAAAATCTACATAGCACTTTGTATCAAGAATGTATCATGAATGACTGTTATAACTTTCTGTTCTTTGATAACTGAAGCTCTTTTTTGTTTAAAGAGAATGCTTTCATCATATCCTTAAGATCATCCAGCTGCTTGAGATGACTTATGTCATTTGCAATTTGCTTCAGAACACTCCAGCTTGAGGTGGGGATAATGAAACACATGGGGCCTGTGCTGGGTGCTGGCATGTTACACTTTCTCTACTTTTGTATGTTCAAAAAAATCCCACAATAAAGTTTTTTCCCAAAGAGTATTGTTCAGCCAATATACTGTTCTTACTCCTTTATGTTCTCTGCTAACTTAGGGGTTGGCAGGCAGGCCGGAGAACCAGGCCTGCTACAAAATCAACTGCTGTTTCCACTGCCCTGGTCCATCCACCTGCCATGTGTCTCCAGATATTTGCAGAGTCCTTGACCTGCTGACCCCCAGACTTGTTCTCAGCATCTTTATGAACTTTACAAATCTGTGTGCTGCTTGCTCTCCATCAACTAACTTGCACACCAACACTCAGCCCACAACCTTCAACTTCCAAGTGCAGAGCACTGGGGAGAACACTGGAAAGAGCCCTGTACTGAGCAGCCTCACATTATTTAACGCCAGCTTCCTAAACATCTGAACACACTGTGATTCTGAAGACCCAGGCAGTGTCCCAGCATTACCACCCAACCATCCATGCCACAGTACTGTCTGCAAACCCACAGACAGAGGACAGCAATCAACTTATGGACACATAATAAAAACATATAGGACCAACTGCCTAGACAGTGGACATTCCAAGAATAATACACAAAGGAAAAGCTCTCAATTACACTTTCCAGGGAATGAAGGTAAAGAAACTCTGGGTAAGAAATGAATTCCCAACGTGAAGGTAAGAGTCTGACTGTCTCACTGCTGGGGAACCTGTGTGTGGCCGAGGGAGACCATACCTGGCCCTGGATTTGTCCACTAGAGTTTCTGGAGAGACCCTCGAGCCTGGTCTCTGATGGTGAGCAGATTGAGACTGGGATTCTGGGCTGTAGCGGTTTGATGTTTTCGTCCTCACAGGTGTAGACACCAAGGCAGATGGTGAACTCTGGAATGTAGAAGTGGAAGGCTGCTGGGGGGGCTGCGAGGAAACTTGATTTCTAGCAAAATCTTGTGTGATAATTTGCTGTGAAAGAGAAAAGGAGGAACTGGTTAAATCCATTGAGCACTTCCAAAAAAAAAAGAAGTGTAACATAAATCTAGATATCTTTATTGTGGTTCTATGTGAAATGTGGCCTTCTGTGTGATCTTGTACAAACAAAGACCCCGCTAGCTAATAAAAGTAGTGAGAAACTCACGCAGATGTGGTCAGCAAGTGTGATGAGCCGGTGTGTCCGGGGTACTTGCCCCGCCCCCTCGGCTTGTGAGGGTGGGGGCGGTGGCTGCTGCGGGGACGGGGACTCCTGCTGCGGCCGGTAGTGATGCAGTGGTCCTTCGTACTGTCTGGGGGCTTCGTCTAACAGGGGACAGACAGATGTCTTACTGCAGGGAGGCCCACCTTTCACTCATGAGCAAAGATTAAACATAGCTCAGAGAAACACAGGAGGGGGAATTCATATCTTAATTTTGAAGAAAAAATATTTATTCACTGACAGACATCAGAAGATTAGCATAGAATAAAATGCGAAAGCACAAGTGGGCAAACAAAATTAATATCAACTATTTTCAATATCATTAAAACATTAAAAAAGTCATCAATGACTTAAAAATAGTTTTCCATTAGAGCAGTCTTAAAACATTTCTAGACTCACAGAAGATTACTCTAAAACAAAACTAACAAAAAGCTACTTCTGAACATGCCCTGGACAGACTACAGGAAGCACATGTGAAGACATAGGAGACCCACTTTCTGCCTGGCTCGCCTTCACGACCTCCGGCTGGTAGGCCGGCAGCCTCTCCTGGGGTGGTGCGGGAGAGCTGGCAGGGCTTATCACCTCAATAGCATCGCCAGGTGTTTCATACCGGTGAGAAGATACTTGAAGAAAAGAAAAGAATCTATTTTAAAACTAATCTTATGTCAAGCTCAGAAGTCCCAAGCTCTTCAAACCTATTTGCATATTTTCAGTTTTTACTCGTCAGAAATGTTCAATGGCACCTCAGGTTAATGGGAAAAAAACAAAACAAAACAAATAAACAAGGAGTTCAATGCATGGTGGCAAAGGTCAGTTAATCGCTTCCTCTTGGCAAGGCACAGAGTTTCCTGAAAATCTGCAGGCTCTAAAACCTTGAGGTGAAGATCAGAAACAGAGCTTGACCTTCTCCTGGGGGCTGAAAAAGAAAATCACCAGGAAATTCATCACAAGAGATTAAACCAACAAGAGGAGACCTCAACAGTACACACTTCCAAGTCACTTCCATCCCGGATAGTCTGCTCTTCTTCACCAGGACAACTTCAAAGCTGTGGATTAATTAACATCATGTAATAATTTTCTCAAATCATTGAGTGCTGCTGACAAAAATGACTCCCATCTTTAGCCCCATGTTACCATGTGAACATGAACAGAGGTGGCGGTGAATGTCCGCAGGGAGGAAGGGAGCATGCGTCCGTCATAGCAGGGCCCTCCAAGAGATGGTGCCCTTGGGAACTGAGGGTCTAGGCAGTGGGGGTCCAGGCGCTTTCCTCAGTCCTGCCAGGGCCTCAGAGTCGAGAACAGGGGAGCTGCTAGGGAGGGGTGTGATCTCCTGCTCAGGACCCTTCTGACTCAAGAGTGCTGTGTGTACTTTTGGGTGCACTGAAGCGTCCGAGGAAATGATTAGCGGCCCAAAGGGTATGTGACCCCGGCTAGGTCAGCAAGCGTGGTCAGGTCCTGGACACAGGGCAGAAGGTGGGGAAGAACTCTACTACTAGTGCACCACCCACTCCTCAACCTCGACTCAACAGCCCTCTCCTGCCCCCACCAGGTCACAGAAGCTGCAAGGACCTGCCTCTAGTATACTCAGGACAGAGATCTGGTAACAAGGGTGGAAACTCACTTTGGAAACTAAAATATGACACTATATGTAAACTAAGTGGTACTACTTTGGGACGGGCAGCAATCACTGTTCACTGTTTGGGTGCAGTTCCCAAAGTCTGCTCCCCAGGGCAGCACAGGAGGCAGGAGGCCTGGTGCTCCTGGGAGCTCAGTGCTCTTGATGTCTGGGGCGGGGGCCAGGAGGAGGGGGTTTGAGGAAGAACTGAAAGCCATGCTGGGTAACCAGGAGAAGCCTGGGCGCTTCACACAAGGAATCGAGTCAGTGATGAAAATAAAACTATGCTCAGAAACATAAACCCTCAGAAAAGCAGCCAGACTGCTCGCAGACATTCTGTGACGCAAAAAGGAAGTGATGTCAGGTAATTAGCAAGCATTCCTCAGGCCCCAGGATGGTCACCACATGTGTGCTGGTGACTTCCCGCCAGACGGCCCAGTCACACAACTAGAGACTGTCCCAATTTTCTGTAGGTATAGCATCGATTTTGCAGATTTCCACAGTCCAGGCTAATAGATATCTTTCATGGACACAAAGGGCTACCAAGCTTCTCTCCAGACCTCAGCCACGGGGCTATTTATTTACCCAAACAAGTCAGGATCAGGTGCAGACTAGCCAGAACCTTGCATTGCACGCTGGGCAGTGCACAGGACCCACTGGTCATGGTCTCCGACTCTACTTGATTCACGAATGGAAATGAGAGATTACTATGTGTGGTTACATTACTTCAATACTAAGGGATATGTGTTTAAATACTTGCCTTCAGAAATTCAATAGAGAATTTAGGATGTAGTTTAAGATACATTTAAAACAACTTTTCTAGCATTTTACTGTAGGTTGCTGAATTCTTACACTTGCTCAAAATCCAAGTTATAAGAAATACCAATTACCAATAATCATAATTATCAATAAGGTGGTCTTTTAAAAAAATCTGTATCTTAGAAAAAGGTTACTAGTGGCTTTGGGGAACCACCCTAGACCCTGATGCGTGCCTTAGAAGGGTCTCCTGAGGAATGAGATCTTGAAGCCATTTGCAGAACCTGAAATGTGAGCGGCTCTGCCTCCGACTGCCTCCCTTTGACTTCATGCCCAGAAAGGCCAAGTTCCTCAAGCAAACACGTGACAGTGTACTTAAGATGCTCAGATATTTAAAGGCATAACAGCAGGAGAGACTTTCGTGCACCACTAACCCACACAACCTCTCCATTACATTCACACCGTGTGCTTCACTTCCCCTGGAGTCAGGTGACTCCATTTGTGGTCCCGTGGGGCGGGCTCGGGCCGAGATACATACAGCTACTGGAAGAGTCTGAGCTCTGGGAGCCACGGTCCCTGCTGTCCTTGTCCGAGGCAATCTGCCGGGTGATGATCACGTCTATGAAGTTAGCTGCGGTAATGGTGGTCTTTCCTCGAGTCCTTAGCTCTTCCTCATATCTGGACTTGGGAGGAGGCCCTTTCTCTTTCCCAGCCTCAGAGTAAATTACTGCAGAGTGAGGCTGGGGCTTGCCACTCGGCAGGGCTGAAGAGGTGTACAGACACTGACCGGCTCTCTTCTCCGCCTCCAGGCTTTTCTGCTCTAGCTGCTGCTCACTGACTGCTGCCCTGCTCCTCACATTCTCTTCTAACCTGGTGGCGTCGTGCTTACTCTCTTTCGTTTTGGACACATCCATCTGGGGAGCAGATGCAGCAGCATCCACAAGAGCAGCCAGGGCATCCGCAGCGGTGTTGTAACGGGAGGCCGGCAGGCCCTGGCTGATGGAAGGGCCCCCGGCAGGCAGTGGCCTGAAAAGAAAACCAAAGCACAAGTCTGTGATGGGGAAGACTCTCCTGGGGTGTTGGGGTGTCAGGAGGACAGACTGCAGTGAGCACAGTGGGCAGTGCTATTGCAGTCACACGCTGACAAGCATGTGCAGCAGATGGCATGTCTGGTCCAAGTGCACACGGAGGCTTACATGATCCGCAGCTGTGCACTAGGGTCCAGTGGGGTGATCACGCTGGTCCCGTTGGTTCCCTGGAAGACGCTGGGTCTCTGCTGCAGCAGGGCCTCCTGAGTTCTGACCGATGGGGATGGGGAGCGCACGTAGCCGTGGCTGCTGGGCCGGCCAGGCTGCTCTGAGCCTGCGGGCAGAGGGATGCAGGGACCAGCCATCAGGAAGAGGCTGGATGGTAGCACAGGGGGGTGCTGACTTCCTCACATTCCCAAATAGAAGACAGGAAAGCAAGTGGAGAAACTCGGTACCCTGCTTTCTGGCCTTTTGAGAAATCAATGCTTTAAGAGTTTTCCCATAAAGATGCAATAAAACCACACTAGTAACTTGAAACAAAATCATCAGCTACCACTTTACTCTCATTCCCATTCCTGTGACAAGTCTCTATCTTGATTCCAAAGAGAAACAAAAAAAACCACAATACTGAGGCACTAATACAAATCAGGTAAGTTTGTCTCTGACTTTTCCTCAAACTCTGGTGTTTCTTATTTCCAAAATCAAGTCTGGAACAACTGTCTCTGAATCACAATGCAAATGATGAGCTTCTGCTGCAGCAGGGCCTGAGGCTGTCCGGCCCACAGCTCCGTGGCTCCTCCACTTGACCGTGGCTCCCACAGCAAAGCTCCTTCACTCGCAGGACCTCAAGTTCCTTTTCCTCACTTTCTCCTCCACCTCCTCGGGCTCTCAGACTCACTCTTTCTCACTTGAGCGGGCAGTTCTAGCAAACAGCCATATTTTTTTTTTCAGAGCAGGTACCACTTAGCACAACCATTCCAGCGATTCTCTCCCATCTGACCACACAGCAGTTTATGTGAGCAGTTCCCACAGGGGTGCATTCCTAGGACTGAATTATTGCTCACATTTTTATGTCTCTGAAAAAGTTATCCCTGTTTATACTACCACTGACAGTGTGTAAGAGGCAGTGTTTCCTCAAACACCACAACACAATCTATCAATCTTTCAAGTGTCTGATGGAGAAAAATGATGTTTGATGGACTTAAAGCTGCATGTTATTCATCAGTGGGATGACAAGCATTTTTAAAACATAGTTCTTACAGAAATTATGTAGGATTTGTACCTGGCTCTCTTCAGTTAAGTCAATTTCTGCAGTTTCTGTACAATCAACATACAATCAATACTATGGTGCTAGTTCATGATCCACTGCTCAGGTGGCTCAGTGGTGAAGAATCCACCAGCCAATGCAGGAGATGCAAGACCAGTGGGTTCAATTCCTAGGTAGGAAAATCTCCTGAAGAAGGAAATGGCAACCCACTCCAGTATTCTTGCCTGGAAAACCCCAAGGATGGCAGCTACAGTCCATGGGGATGCAGAGAGCAAAACACGATTGAGTGATTAAGCAATAAGAACAGCTCATGATTCATTAAAGCACCTCCTATGGTCAGACACTGAGGGACTTCGTTTACATTAATCAGACAACCTTCTAAGCACACTCTGCATCCTCCCTCTACACGCCAGCCCAATGCCACATCTATCTTCAGGAATCTTCTGGAAGCCTCTGCTGGACAGCTTCAGCTTTAATGAGCTCTGAACCCAGTGTTTTAAGACCCAACTACTATTGCTAAATCCAAATGCCACTGTCCCTATGACAACGCCACTGCCTCCGCCCTGTCGGCTCCTCAACAGCTTACACATGCAAGGGCCCCGCTGCTCTGTGTCTGAGGGCATCCCACCCTGAGCACAAGGCCGGCGCCTCCACCCACCCGGCCGCAGGTAGAGGTCCGAGGAGGCTGCGGCAAGGCGCTCCCGCTCCTTCTCCCGCTCCCGCTCTCTCTCAGCACTGGCTGCGGCAGCAAGGTGTGTTGAGTGTCCTGGAAAACACACAAACCTGCAGCCTGAGGACAATAACGCCAACCTGGCAAGTGCATCAAACAAGCTTTACCTTCTCAAGTGACTGAACATTTTTCAGAAAGCTCAAAATCTGAGCAGTAGGAAATATGCTTTGTTAAGAGTCTCAGTGATAATGGAGCATAACACAAGCTCCCAGGAGCTCTCAGAGGATCTAGGGAAAGACACTGTGGAGGACCTATGACTAGAGAGTAAATGAAAAACAGCAGACTAACTGCGGAAGAGTGCCCCAAACATCCATAGAGGCCGTGCTGGCAACACAGAAGCACAATGCTCCCAGCAGAGAGGGGCGCGCGCAGACCCACCTGGACTTACGGACGCGGAGCTGTAAGGTCTGGGTGGGAAGGTGATCTGTGTACCGGGAATATATGTGATTCTGTCCATGGGAGGGGTGCTCGTTCCCCCAGGGTGAGGCACTAAAATTGCTGGAGGCATGTTGGTCAGGTCAATAATTCCTGTTCAAAAGAAACACAACAAAATTATGTTTCAAGTATTATTCTAAAGATACAAAGCTGCACATGGCTCCTGGGTTTCTCTAACCCCAAAATAATTTGCATACAGGACAAATACAGTGCTTAAGTTCAGCATGACTCTGTAAGACCTGCTTCATCGACAGGGAGAGATGAACACCGCCCCACTCCCCCAACCCCACCCCATACATGTGGAGAGAGGAGAGAGTGAAGCTGGAGAGACCACGGCTTCTAACCTCAAGGACATCGATCTGGCCTCATTATTCCAGTGTTGCCAGAATAGCCTGTTTCGATGTATCATCCTGTCTGCCTTCAAGGCTAACGGCTATAGAGCCTGCTTTTCCTTCCTCCCGTCATCCGCCCACCAAGCACCTGTCCTGGACACAGACACACACCCCTGGTCGCCGGGTACGGGAGCCCCAGCTGCTGTTCCCGGGGGGACAGCCCCCTGGCCACGTCAGGCCGAAGGCCAACTTGCATCTGCTGGGAGGTGATGTAATCGTTGAGAATGGTCTGGCGCGTGTTCTCCATCGCGTAGAGCTGGTACTGACTGGGGTAGCCAGGGGTCGGTGACAGCTGCCTCTGGAACAGGTAAGCAGCGGCTGCTGATGGAGAGAGGAAAGATAGGTATGTAGTTGAGTCCGTGCAGAATCCACTTGCTAAACATCACCCACAGAAAGAGTAAGGAAAAGAACCATCTGCTGAGCTACTGAGCACAATCAGCTTCTACCTACTTCAGGGTTGGGGCAGGGGGGGACACAGGATTATGGCAGATTCCTTTTGGACCTTGACAGAAGAGCAGTGTGAATATAAACATCCTAATGTCAGACATAACGAAAACGGGGACAACAGATCAGACAAAACAAGAATATTAACCTTGACCACTAGAACAGCAGCTAAAAACTACTCTCAAGTAGTTTCACTTGCAGTCTTTGACATGTAACTTTATTAGATTTTTCACCTGAAGTTTCCAAAAGCTGTGTTTGAAAAAAAATTATTTTTTGTAGTATAGATCATCTAATACAAAGAAATGGAAAAATATATGAGACACTTTATAACAAATGGTAACTTTAATTTTCCGGGGTGGGGGTGGGGGCACTAAAAATTAACTGTCCATGGGCTTCCCTTGTGGCTCAGCTGGTAAAGAATCCGTCTGCAATGCAGGAGACCTGGGTTCAATCCCTAGGTTGGGAAGATCCCCTGGAGAAGGGAAAGGCTACCCACTCCAATATTCTGGCCTGGAGAATTCCATGGACTGTATAGTCTGTGGTGTCACAAAGAGTTAGACATGACTGAGCGAATTTCACTATCAGTGTGTGCCTGTAAGGCAGAGATTAGTCAAAGGGCCAGATGGTCAATATGTGAGGATTTGTGGACACTATGGCTCTGTCACACTGACTCAACTCTGTCATTACAGTATGAAAGCCGCCACAGACAAAACAAGCAGGAATGACTTGTGTTCTAATAAAACTTTATTTGCACAAACAGGCAGCAGCAGGACCGGGCCCCCATGACGCAGGTGCTGGGACGCTGGTCATGAGCTGAGCACACACAGTGAACTTAATACAGTGCTGGAGGTCCACTATATCCCAACAAAATGACAACAGGAGATAATGCCTCTATCCTCAAAATACTGATAATCCAGCTCAAGCTCAATAATGACAAGCAAAGAAAACTGCTATAAAATGAAGGATTATGATACACACTAAATGAAAGTATAAACATTCACTTCTGTCTGAGAGTTTGACTGAAGAGTTTATGCACACATTTTCTCCTGAGAAGAACAAATTACAAACTCTCGGAGTGTCTGCTCCCCCTTCCTCTAGCCCTCCCAGTGGGGTCTGTCAGCCGACAGTGGGGGGTAGGGGTGAGGCTCCTGCCCCAGTTCTGAACAATCAGACATGTGTGGGCGCCTCAGGGACCTGACGTTTTCAGGTGACAGACAATGTGATGGTACTGACCTCACCACAGTCCAGCAGAGACGCTCCACCACCCGTGGACAGGATGCCCTTTTCCGGGCAGAGTCCACTGGCCCAGGCTGTGCAGGCAGCACTGCTGTGCCAGGGCAGGCTGCCCCCCCAGAAAACCTACATGCTTCTACACCTACTAAGACCATGTTCACTCATGGTCAGTGGTATCTGTTCAAAAGGTCCTTCCAGTTATAATTGCTACCACAATAATGAAACAATGAAAAAACTATGCTGCTGCTTTGGAAAGACTCAATACAGAATCTGAATTAGGTATGGACTAGATAATTTTAACGGAGAAGGCAATGGCAACCCACTCCAGTACTCTTGCCTGGAAAATCCCATGGGCAGAGGAGCCTAGTAGCCTGCAGTCCATGGGGTCACGAAGAGTTGGACACAACTGAGTGACTTCACTTTCACTTTTCACTTTCATGCACTGGAGAAGGAAATGGCAACCCACTCCAGTGCTCTTGCCTGGAGAATCCCAGGGACGGGAGAACCTGGTGGGCTGCCATCTATGGGGTCACACAGAGTTGGACACGACTGAAGCGACTTAGCAGCAGATAATTATAAAAGATGAGGGAAAAAATCTAGAAGTATACGTATTTATTGATAAGATTCCTTTAGTGTGTCTTTAAACTCCAACTTCACTTAAAAAAACAAACCTGGAGATGTATCATTTACCTAAGAAGCAGTTGTGAGGTGTAACCAGTGCCCTGACTAGAGATCAGAACACTGGTGAAGAAAGTCTCTGTTGTAAACTAAAATGTATGAAGTATGCCTGTGTTATTTAAAAATAGTTCTTCACAGAACCCACTTTTCAATCAAATGCCATCACACAAGAGGCCTTTCCATGTATCCAGTATTCTGTGTCTTGATCTGGGGGCTTGAGCTGTAGAGTTTGTGAAAATCCACTGAACTGTATCCTAATAACACACATGACTGTCTGCATTCTGTACTTTAATAAACAGAATGTCCAAAGAGGCACACAGCCATGTCACTGCTCTGCCTTCAGTTTTCACTGCATACTATGCTTACCAGGATCCAGAGCCCGGTGAAAGGGCATGGCTGGGTCCAAGTGTGCCGGCAGGTGGCTCCGGTACACCTCCCCGGGGGTGCCGCCCCTGTGGTGCGGCTCAAAGGGGCTGTGGCTCACTGCAGGGTCCACGCCAGGCACCGGAGACTTGGCTGCGATGCTCTCCCTCTGGGTAGGGGTCAGGGTTGACTTCCTCTCATGATTAGCAGACTTGCCAGAAGAAATTGTAACTAGAAAAAACGGCCAACACCACAAATCCTTAAGCAAGCTTGTTAAATAGGATAATGTTAATCTATTTCTCAACCATTCCAATACACACCATATACAAATATCTCTTTGATCTTCTCTTTCTACTAAACATGAAACAATCAATCTTACAGAACATGCGGGCACCTTTGGGTTGGGAGACTGCCCCCTTTCAGGTCACAGCCCGGTTTATCACCTAAAATTACGAATGAAAGTTGACGCTCAGTGCTTTGTCATCTCTGACCTGACACACTAACTCCTCCGGACCCTGCCCATACCAAGCCTCCACCCTCTCTCTGCCTGGCTGCCCGGCTCCTTGCTGGGTTACACAGTGTTCCCTGCTCTGTGCTGCCACACAGACTTCCTCGCCAGCACTGGCCTCCTCCCTGCTCCAGCTTCTTCTTCTCTACAGGACATTATTCAGAAGTTTGATTATCTCATCAGTGCTACTGAGTCCAAACCAAAACCCTACCAGCCATCACCTTCCACTGTTTCAGTAACTGTGGTGAAACACACAGGGGATAAAATTTACAAGTTTGGCCATTTCATAGGGTATACTTCAACAACAGTAAGACACTGTGCAACAACACTGTGCAACCATGTGCACCATCTAATTACTATTTTGATAATATTGACTTTGCTGTGATCACACAAACCTGTGTGGAAGCCAAGAAATCATGCTGGTTTATCACCTCCCCTCCCTGCCGCAGATCGCTCTAACAGGCAGAGCCTCTCCCTCTGCAGGGCAATTCTCCTCCTTCAAGACCAGAACCAACAGGGTGTAGGTTTACGCCAGGGCCCCAGATGGACATTTCCCTCTTCTCCTCCCTCTGTGTGGCCCCTCCAACCGCCCACGGGAGCCTGCACATAAGCCCTCGATAAACGAGTACTGCACTACAATCTAAAATGCTCAGTGGAAACACTTCTAAGGGCCTTAGATTGTTCACAGACCACCTGGTAAAAATCCATGCCTCTCATACCCCAGATGTCTCTGCAGCAGCATGAACCCCTAAGGTTCTGGTCATAAAACAGAACCGACAGTAATAACAGTTCACAATTCACAATTACCAAGTCTTTCCTACACTCTGTGCACTATTCTGCCAAAATCCTTTCAAAATATCACCTCATTTTATCTGCATAGCAATCCTATGAGGCCAGCCTTGGTATTACACCACCAATTCACAGATGAGGACATTAGAGCACAAAAAACCTAAGGAACGTATTCAACTCTGTGCAGTAAGAACCTCAATTCACCCTTAAGCAGCCAGCTCCATGGCCTGAGCACTCAGACAGCAGACACACAGCAGACAGTGAGGAGAGCTGACCGTCCAGACTGACTTTCAGAAATTCTCATGGTTTAGTTGAAAATCCATGCCAAGCATGACCTGTTCCACCATTTCTGGACTCGAGTGCACTGTGCACTTAATGAAAACATTAGGCATTTTACTTGCAATTATGCCTATTTTCATGGGCAGCCAATCTCCCAGAGCACAGCAGACAGGCTACAAGACCCTGGAACCAACGCCGGGCCAAGTGCTGCAGTGGATAGCATGAATGGTCAGACAGCATACGAGAGCAACACACCTTCAGAAGGTCTGCTCAGCATGGGCGAGCCCCGGGACACAGTGCTGGTGTAGCTCCCCGGTGTGCGCCGTGCGCTGGCGTCCTCATAAATTCCCGGGCTCAGCTGTGCTTTGGGAGCTTCGTGGAGAGTGGACCTGAGGACTGAGGGGCCGGAGCTCACCACCGACGTGTGCCGGGACCGCACGGGCTCTCCTGCCTTCACATCCTCATACTTGCCCCTTTCTACCACTTTAACATTCTCGGGCACAATTTCCAATGGAGGCATCCCACGGGGCAATTTGCTAGGCCCCGTGATCAGGGACTTGACATTGTGTTTGATGGCAGATTGACCCGAGCTGCTGTCGAACTTGATGGGTGTGCCCTGTGGGTCAAGAGACAAGTGTCACAGGCAGCCCTGTGGCCGGGCTCCATCTAAGGTGCCACACTGGCATGTGCCAGTGAAGGGCAGCTGAGTGCCCATGCCGCACATGCTCCCACACCAGAACTGAGGTCACAGAGACCTCCACGTTTACTTCCAGGAGATCCAATGTTTACAATGATCTAGAGCCACTGATAACTACTGCTGCACTGTGGTCCAAAGCGGACGGTACCTGGGAGATGGAGCCCTCAATGACGGGCCGAGCACTCGGCACCACCTCAGGGGTTTTCCGACTCTCCTGAGCCAACATGTCCTGCCGGGGGATCTCGTGAACGGAGCGCCCCATCTCTTTGATGGTGGTGATGCCATCATAGGGCTTTCCTTTGGTGATGGCACCTTCAAACGCTCGGATGGGTGGACTCTCCCTTTTAATCTGTTTGGGGTACTTAAGGCCATCCTCGAAACTTTCAGTTGTCGCTCTTGGTGTGCCTTCAAAGAAGGATTCAAGAAACACTTGGTAAATTAATGCCACTGAACTATACTTCAAAAAACTGTTGTAATAGTAAATTTTGTTGCATATAAATTACCATAATATAAAGAAATTAATGCCTTGCTGTTTGCAGTTTCTAATCAGTTTTCTGTTTACAGTAAGATCCTTATGTAAATACTCATGGCCATTATTTTGGGGGGGTTGTTCAAGACTTAATATATCATTCATCACAATCAAGAGTGGTTCTTACATAATAAAGATGTCTGTATTCAAAGATTAAGCAACGATCATCTTCAAATAAACTATGAAACTCAGAGAAGAAGAGTTATAGTTAGGGTTAAAATACCTAAGATGTCAAAAGGGAAGATACCTTGAAAAACAGGCTTCATACCCTGCAAACTACTTTGGCCCTGAGACAGCTGTGAACAGAAGCAAGTGAGCAGAGAGTTTACCGTGCATGATGGACCCAGACAGCACGGTCCTGTCCTTGAGGTCAGAGTGAGGGCTCCCTCTGGGCAGCGCACGGCAGATGAGCCCTTTCAAAACAAGCAGGTGGTTTCGGTGTTAGACACAGCACAGATGTCAACTCAGGAACACAACTAACTGTTCTAAGAGGACACACTTCTGACAAAAGCTCCATGGAAAAAGGAGAACTGTTGTAGATTTGCAAACTAATCAGAAGAACATCATGGGAAAAATAAAAGCTGGAAGTATCCACTTTTAAAACTGCTTCTTTTCAAACATTTTCACAAATAGAAAATGGCCAAGGAAAACATCTAAGTCAAAGCGTAGAGAACAATACTTTCAAAGCTAAGTCTAAACCCTCAGTGCTTTTTTATCAAGGCGAGAGAAAACACAGAGGGGCTGGAAATCACTGTTAAGCTCTGAAGAGAAAAACATGAACGATGGATACCTCAAAAACAGATAAAATACACTAAAGATGCAAACCAAAATGAAACACATGTAAATAACCTTTTCAGATGTTTCATGTTACACTGCCAACAAATTTGAATGGAGGAAAGTGAGATTTTTTTTTTTTTTAATTATAGAGAAAATTCAGCTCTTAGAAAATTTAAACTGGCCTTCAAGACCGAGGAATCCTTACCCTGTTTCCCGTTTCTCATCTAGATTAAAATAAAATAGTTGAGTCAGGTTAAGACTTAAGGAAAGTGAACCATTCACAAAACAAACCATGGTGATCATGTGATGAAGGCATGCCACATGATCAGCACAGAGCCACACAGCTCTCTCTTCCTCACATGACTGCAGGTACAACCCCTCAACTGACAGAGCAAGAGACGGGCACAGACAGACGCACCTGGAAAGAGCGAGATTCAAACATGTCTCTGCTCTATACGTTATATACCTCTCTGCCTGCCCCACAATAAAAACAAGTGCTCGTGATGAACTTCACATTTTTAAACTCACTTAAACAGGATCAATCTACAAATTATATGAGCATTCTAACAGTTACCTATGATAAGATCACTTTTGTCTTTACTTCCCCCTTCACTGTCATGTACTGCTTGATTTAGATGTAGAGATGAACATGAATTTAAATGTTTACTAATAACTTTCATATTAGTATATTAACTACTATTATACATTTTATACCACATGTATGTATAATATATTAACATATTTATGTTTCATTTATATATTGATATAAATTTCACGTAGAAATGACAGATACTAAATGCAACCAAACTCAACAATGCAAATTGGCTGTACGTATCTAAACAGAGCTCTGGAAACAACACCTTACCCTCCAGCGGTGCTGATACGGGAGATTCCCTCATAGACAACCCTTGTTTTATTGTTCCTTCCACTGATTCATAGCTTCTTTTGAGACTGATTTCATGAGCTGTTCTCGGACTCCTCGTCCCGTCTCGGGCATTCTTAATATCTGCAGAACACAGACACAAGTACTGCTCGGATAGAGCCCAAGGCCTAAATAAGTTACTTTAATCTCATGATCTCATGAAGATAATATAAAAACTGGTCTTAATCTACTACATACCTACCTCTGTAGATGATACTTATAAAAATGTTTTCATTGATTCAAATATATTTACTGAGGATCAGGCATAAACCAGGATTTCAGATATAGGGTGTAAATTAGGTCCTTTCCCTCAAGGAACTTAACAATAGCGGTGGGTCCAGGTTAACTAATGGCAGTTACCACTGAGTAACCGGTACTACAGACAGCGGGCAATGAAACTGCTGGAAAGGGATCTGGGCACACGAAATTTCAGGTAAGGGTCACTGGACACAGCACTGCGACTGACAATAGTCATCGCCAGCTGAGCCGGTTGGACATGGTGGAAAAAGGGGAGATGCACGTCTGGGCAGGACAATGAGATTTCAGCACACTGCTCAGAACAGTGCGCAAGCTGAAACTTAAACTCATGAACACATCTAAAGAGGAACGTTTAGAGACAGACATTAAAACAGTTACATTTAAGGTGAATTTAAATTCAATACTCTTTCTAGGATTATCAGACTACTATCTACTCCTTAATTCTTAACACGTAAAACTGGCATTCCTTTAAAATAGAAGGGGGTCAAATCGCATTCACAGGGACTTGTTTTTGCTGAGCAGACCTTTAGCTGTGATTCTATTAAACAGAGATTCTTTTCCTAGGCTAAGTCTAATGACCACAGCTGGCAGTGGAAGCCACCACTCAGGGGACACTTACTATGGGCTCCATGCTGTTAAGCACTTTTCACTGACTGTCTCAGTTTATTTTTCACCAAGGTTTCAAGAGAAGTACTCACGTTAACCCTTTTTATATTACAGAGAGGAAACCTGGGCTTGGGGAAAGAAAACTCACTTTCCCAAAGCCAGCAGGTAAGGAGCTAGCCCCACACCCCTGTCACATGTGACAGCACCAGCTTTGGAGTGGAGAGGCGATACTTACTGTCATAGGATAAGATGTGTCCACTTTTGCCTTCGTAAATAACATGGCCTTTGGAGGCGGCTTCCTCCCGGCCTTTCTCAGGACTGCTCTCTTCAATGGACAGTCTAGAAACAGGTCCCTTCACCAATGCCTCAGTGGGTATGCCAGCCTGGGACAGAGCTGGGGTTCCCTGCCATTCAATCAAACACAGGCAGCATGAGCATCACTTCAGTTGACAAGACACAAGCGCTCAGAAAATGTAACCTGGCACACGAAGCATCAGATCAAGCCATGACCTCAAATGAGAAAGGCCAGCACATGACGGGAAATTGGACATGTTTTATAAACATAAAGAAAGACTGAACCTTGGTCCTTGAACACTGCCATGCAAAACTTCCTAAAATGCCAATAGGTATATGAGTTGAGTCAGCCTTCTTCCCCACCTCAAAGTTAAACCACTATGAAAGTACTTAACTCTCAGAAACAAAATTTGTCCTAAGGCCTAAATTCATGCAAATGTAATTAAGCTTTTTCAAAATATCTAAGAAAAATACAATGACAAGCCAATAATTTATGATTTTCCTCTCAATTTCTGTTTAAGCTGAACACATGTTAAAAGCTTTACCAGGCAGAGTTGCATCAATTATAACTTGTTTTTTCTGCCAATTTGCAAATAATCCACCTTTTTCAATGAAACACAGTATAGGTGATTTGGCTTGTGGTTTATCATCCGAGGTTTATCACAGAGACCTGTCCCAAATCCCAGAACAATGAATAACTTTGTCACAACTTGTGTTAAAACAGCCAACCCACTTGAGACTTCACTTCTGCTTTTCTCACCAGCTGTGGTTTGGGTCTTGGGAAGGAGAACAACTGACCTGGGTGATGGAACCTCGGAGGGACGGGATGCTCTCCACAGAGAGTTTGCTAGAGGGCGTTCCCCGAGTTATGCTTCCTTCTTGAATGGCTCCTGAGGTACCTGGATAACAACAAAATCACCAGCCAATCACACCCCCACACCTACAAGAAAAACAGGCCAACAAAACCAGCCCCTGCTTGGGAGAGAGGAGAAAAAGAGAGAAACGCAGCCAAAAGTGTTTTACTGAAACGTACTTCAAAAATAATTTCACAATTTTTAAAAAGAACTGCAGAAACACAAAATTTCAAAGTCTTAAAATGATTTTTATATGGAAAGAAAACTTAGAATTTAAAGGCTCTAATTTAAGAGCCCATCTTTAAAACATATTACTGACTTCCCTTAACCCATTTACTGGGGACCAGAGTATATTTCTGCCCTACAGCGTCTTACCTCTGACCACCCCTTCGTGCTGGGCTCTGACCAGTAAACCCTCAGGCTGTGAGTTCTGGCTTCGGGGAGAGAACTCCTCCTGTTTGATGTAGGGCACGGTGGCTGTGGGCCGGAGCAAGACAGAGTGAACTCAAGTGCCAAGTCCCCGACTGGTGCGCCACAAAAGCGGCTACAGTCCGCCCCCTCCTCACTGACCTGGCTTGGCGGCCTCCTGCTGCCGCGGCAGTCCCAGAGAGATGGAGCCTGCCGAGGGCTTCGCTGCCTCAGGGGCGTAGGAGGCCTGATTAGGAGAAGGCAAGTAAGTGCCGGGTGTTCCCTAAAAATAATGTTAAAGGACTAGAATAACACTGTCTCTTCACAAGGTCAGCTCTAGAGTTAAGGTACACATTTCTGCTTAGAAAACTTACCACCCATCCACCCTCCACCGAAACTAAGAATAGGTATGCATAAAGCAAGAAAATCCTTGTCGCAGATTGGTTAAATTTTAAAAGCTTTTAAAAGGAGCAAGACATCTTCCAAAATCACCCTAAATTTTAGGTAGATTAATGTGTATTATTAACAAATCACATGACTGAAAACACTTAACCATACCCTCAGATGTAGCTACCATTATTAATTGCTTTTATCCCTCGAAAAAATGATAGAGGAAGAACTTCCAAAGACTCTCCTCCACAAAGGCAACCAGAAAACTAGCAGGAAGGTTAAGAATCAGCCCTTTAAGAACTCTTTTCCAAATCTATAACCAAACACCTGTAGAAGTCTGGGAGCATTTAGTCAGGAAAATGGCGAACTCTGGTGAGAACTGTGAGCTCTGTGACCTGTAAACTTGCTCTGCTGACCCCCATTGCTGGTCTGCTTCAGCCCTTAGAACCCACAGCTCTGGTCACATGAAAGTACGGGGTGGGGGGGTCAGTCTCAGGTGACTGTCATTATCAGATTGGCTGAGCGGTTCTCTGAGACACCCCACTTACAAAGCTGTCTTAAAACTGGCCTAACGGGGTGGGGAACAGGTGTAGGCTTGTCAGAAACAATTAGTCAATGGACTCCTCCCCTGGCCAAGGCAGTCAGAGCAAACAATCAGGCTAACCATAAACTGTAAGAGGAACATCCTTTGTGGTCCAGTGGTTAAGACTCCATGTTTCCACGGCAAAGGGTAAGGGTTCCATCCCTGGTCAGGGAACTAAAATCCTGCATCCTTTGAGGTATGCCCCACCCCTCCCCACAAAAAGGAAAAGCTAAAGAATGAGATGTCCACAGGGGTCTGCAGAGGTCCAACATCTCCCTGGGGACCTAGAAGGCCATACACATGTGCAGGCTGCACACTGGCCAGGGGAGACTCCAGAAGGCCGTGCTTCCTCACTGTGTGTGGTCCCACCTCAAGGCTCTGTGATAGCAGGAATTGAGGAGGAAGGCAGTGTTGTCGGCTGCCTGGTTGATGAGCCCCTTGGTAAAGACTGGGAAATTTAAGTCCTTCCGGACACAAAGCTCCCTGATCATTAGCTGACCACCGATTAGGCAGACAGAGATCTGAGTGGCCACACATGACACTGTCACTCAGTTTGGGGACCTAACTTGAACAAACTTGCATGCGCCATGGAAGACAAAGCAACTGCTGCATTTTTAAGTCAATGTCTCGTCATAAATAGATTTTCATTTAGACTCTGACAAATTAATATGGGAGGGAGAGAAAATCTTTACAAAGCAGTAACCAACAGAGAATCTCCTGGGAAGAGAAGCCAGCCTTCTTACCTGCGAGATGGAGCCTCCCAGTAAAAATGATGGTTTCTCAGAAGCCACTGTGGTTTTGGATGACGGGATGAGAGGAGGCGGCGGCCGAGTGGGCCGAGTTGTTGGAAGCCGAACCCCTTCAGGAAGGTTAGTTATCACCTGATGTGGAGCAGGCTGGAGGACTTTTAAAAGGAAGAAAAAAATTATTCAAAATAGTCAATTTCCTAGTTTGTGATGTCCCGCCTATCTCAATTATTTTTTCAATCACAATTCAATCGTAAGTGCAAGATGAATTCGAGGATGAACATTTCTATTTTAAATTTCCTTCACTTAGATTAAATCTGTATCCATACTCGGGTCACAAATGGTATCTGTGACATTGAAATACTCAACTCCCTGTCAAACCAGAGCTTTCAGGCTGATGTCCATTTCAGACTATTTCTGTTCAGCTTATGCAAACAGCAATCTTTAGTGATTTTTTCTCTCTCTGCACCACTCCTTGGACCTCACACAGGAGGTGAAAAGAAGGGTGTTTCTTAGGGACAGCTGATAGTACAACTCTAGAAAATATACAGATATAACTGACAGCCAGTTATATGTCCTCTTTGCATCTTGCATAATTTGAGAAACACTGATTCTGACTCTCATAGACACTTGAATATTTTTTAGCAGGGGGTGGATCTCAAGATTTTTACAAAGTACATGTACTCATAGGAGAACAGGCAGTCAACGTCACAGTATACAGGTATGAACACAAACCTCCCGGTGGCCCAGTGAATCTCAACTGAATACAACTGAAGATGGGATGCAGAGAAACAAGAAAGGAATTCTGAAACAGCGGGGACGCGTCCTGGGAGCAAACCACCCCTGCAAGCAGTATAGGTGGATGGCCAGCAGCCACGGCAGGAGGATTGGTATTTACCTGGGGGGCCACTAGAGCGGGCTGCACTCACACCGGGCTGCGGAGAGAGCCTACACGGTGACGCTGACCTGGCCGTGGTACTGTGTATCTGTGCCTCCTGCTCTAGAGCACGTGTGGCCTCAGCATAGGGCATATAGGCGACTGATTTTCCTATGGAAGTTAAAGTTACCAACATAAGGGAAGAACCCCAGACTGAAATAGCAAGCGTGATAGGACCAGCCCACACTGTCCGGAGGCAGATCCAACTCTATGCTACTATAGAGGTCTGGGTTACAAAACTCTACACGTCCAAATCTTCTGTGTAAGCACCAGTACTCTGACCTAATGAAATCCACAAAAATTCAATGACAATTTCTTCTTTCAAAGCTCAAAGAACTTCTCTGTCCTCTCATTAGGAGAATCAAGTCTTTTCACATGCAGTAAAGATCACAACAGGCAAACAGTGGATTATCCAGCCATTCTATGAATTCAAGTATACCCTGAATTAGAAGCCAGAATGCTGAGGATTTTGACTTTTATAATTAGCCTGTTGAAGCCCACTGCTTAGTATTAGAGAAATAAATGCAATCAAGAAACGGAAGAAGGATTTCAAAATATGCAGATCAAAATAATTTTTAATGCTATGCAAACTTATGAATTTTACTATAATAATGCTAATGAAAATTATTCTACTAATTTGCCTCCACATGAAGTATAAAAATAAACTTTAAGCATTTCAAGGGCATATCAGATATGCAGAGTCATATTAAGAACTAAAAACCACAAATATATATAATTATATAATTTTCTATATTATATATATATCTTTTTTTTTAAAGAAAGTAAAATTGAAATACTATAATTTTAGAAAAGAAAGTAAAAATCATCTGTACCTTTTAAACTGTGGCATTTAAATGTCTGTGGCATTTTATTTTATTTATTTATTTTTTTTTCCTAGGAAGCTTATACATTTTATTTTTATAAGATATTTTACATACAGGCATACATTTCAATCATATATGCAAACATTTCATGGTAATAATTTATTGCAATTGATTTCTAAACTTAAATTTGAAAATACACAATAATTTAACTCACCAATATAAAAATGTTTCTCAGTCCTTATCCTTTTGTATATATCAAAATAATTTTCAAGATTAGACTCAACTTTATTCACAATAATCTTAGTAACAGTTTTCACATCTTGTGCCCCTGTACATATATATGTCCTTTGTATGACAGTGTATATTTTGTCTCAAACCTATTATATAAGTTAGTAGGTTAAAAGCTTGGGGATGATAGTTTCATAGTTTATCATCACAAAACAGTATATTTAATACTCAAGTCTATATAATTACTCCTGCTAGGGTTTCAACAGTTGCTCCACCCACAGTCTGTGAACAGAGTGTCTTTATAGAGCCTGTAAAGGAATATGGTTCTAAAGAAATCAGTCCAATTGTTTTAGCAATACAAGGGCTGATGCAAAGTAAACATTTGTGTGGTATCTTAAGAAAGAGAGTCACTCCCATACATTTCACTGATGATTTGCATTTCTGTATGTCATCACAGCAACTGCATATGTGTTTGTGTTCGAACTGGACATGAATTGCAGGGAAAACTTAAAAGAGTTAACTGACTGTAGAACTTCCTACTTGTACACACCACATGGCTAGGTCAAATCCACACTGCCAAAGAGGCAAGAAAGTTTCCCCTGAAGGGCAGGCCAACTTGTGAATGCAACTTCCAGACTGATCCTGTTAGAAGATGTGCTGCAAGCATACCAAGAAGTGAGGAAAATCTGCAAACAAAATCATGCTGTTTGATCTTTGCATTATGTCAAATATAAAGGAAAAAGCTGCTCCTACTAAAGGAAATTGTTCTTAACAGCATAAAAATATTCCAGTACACACTGACTAGTACGTTTCACTTCTGTCTTTCAGAGAAACGTTTTATACTTCTTACTGATTTTGAACACCTTCATCCTATCTGTGCGTGAAATACTGTGAGGCTAACTGTACCATAAACCGATCAGCATATGGATGACTAGCGACTAGAATAAATACAAACCCCCAGAATTTTAAAAGATCTGAAGAGTCAGCCAAGGATGCCAGTTGTCAGTCTGGGCTAGTTCCTTTTCGAAAGGGTTGCCAGGCGCACGCTCAGCCCCTCCTCAGTTATCTTTCACTCCACTACCTCCCACTGGGTGCATCACCAGTGCCAGAAAATTCGCGAAGCATCTGCGGCAAGTAACATCTGGACCTCCAAGGAAGCACCTTCTTGCTAGGAAAAGTCTCCAGCATTTTCTGGACTGCGTCCCCTCTTCCTCCAAAGCGCGCGAGGCTCTCCTCCACGTGCGCGCCTCCTTCCTCCAAGGGCAGAGGATCCCAGAACCGCGACCACCGCTGCTCCGGCGGCAGGGGCCGCCGGGACGACCCCAGGGGTGGCGGAAGCCAAACAGTGCGCAAACTCAGCGGCGCGCTCCGAACTCTCCGCTCGCCTAAACCTGAGCCTGTGCACAGGGCTCCTGTCGCCTCGGGAGCGGCGGGCTGGCGGCCTGGGCCGGAAAGGGGCCCCCAGTGCTGCAGGAGAGGGGCAATTTGGGAGCAGCCCCAGCGCGGACCTGCGAACTGAGGTGATGGCGCGCCTTCTTTAAATCCTACCCACCCATCCGCCCCCCGCCGCCCTGCACCTCCGCCCGCTCGGCTCTGGCCGAGAAAGCCCGCCCAGAGGGGCTCCGGGTGCTGTCTGTGGCATTTTAATGTCTGCCAGAACAAATTCCCATTCATGCTTTATTCTTTTGCTTACCTAGTTTTATCCACTTGTTCTTTCAGATAAATCTAAATTTAAATCATTTTGAGTACTTCCTCCCCAATGTATCACTGGAATTTTCACTGGATGTGTATTTACAGAAGACTTGACATTTTATAGTGAGTTTTCCAATTGAGGAACCTTGATTTTTTCATATAGGTCATTTTTCATAATTTCATAAAATTATTAATATATATGTATTTTTATATTGTGAGTAAAACCATTTGTTTCGTATATGTGGGAAAATATATGTATATATATTTTACACACGGACTTCTGCAGATATAAGAAAGATAGATATAGATCTCTGTATATCAATTTTTTCTGAGAAACTTAATGAACTTTCCTCTTAGCTCTAATAATTTCTCAGTTAATTCTTCAGGCTTCCAAGCTGGATAATCTTCCCCTGTGAAAAATAATTTGCCTTCTCCCTTCAACAGTAGCCCTTTTGTTCCATTCCTTTCTCCCTTAACCGCAGTGACATGGGCATCCTCACAGGTCCTTTCTGAAGAGAAGGTCTCCAGCCTCTCCCTGTGAAGTAGGAGGTCTGTGACTGGTTTCAAGTAGAGAATTGACTAGCACAATTAAAATGTTCTTTAGCTTATTAAGGTATTTTTAAAAACCAGAAACAGTGAAAGTAATGTCAGCTAATAGGAATCTGTACTATGCGCAGAGCACTGAGACTACAGAAGTATCTCGTTAAGCTCTCAGGACTAATGAGATCATTAACACCGTTTGACAGAGGAGGCAATTGAGGCTCAAAAGAATCACACCCTAACTGCTCAACAGAGATTGGAGACTTTCCTACAGTGGTGCAGTTCCTGGCCTGAGCTCTGAGCCGCAGTGCAGTGATGGCTTCCTGAGCACTGAGTGCAGAAATTTCACATGCCTCTGGGGTCACCATCAGGATGACGCTACCCATTCCATTCCTTCTCTAACTGATCAATAAGTGTCCTAATACTGTGCAGATTTATGAAATAAACCAACTACAAAAGAAAATCATGTCTCCCTTTCTAGACAATTTAACACAAGAGCACATAATATATATATATTCACAATATACATATATATATATTTACTATATATATATATATTCAGTGAAGGATGGCTTTATAAGTTTATAAACATACAGAAAAATATACTTGTCATAATAGTGTTAAATAAAAAGACGAAATTTTAGATGGTTCTAAATACAACCATTTAAGTCATCATGTACTCAGTTGAAAAAATTTAAAAAAAAGAAACCAGATTCAGTTGCACAGAAGCATTAACTCTTATTCTGATTGGATTTTGTTAAAACCTGCATTATAACTTCACTTCTAACTACCTTTACACGTGTCAAGTCTGAGTTCTTTCACTGCAGAAAAAAGGTTTCCAACTAAAGCAGGAGTCAGCTTGTGTAAATGTTACTGGAAAATGAAAACAATTTTTCTCTGAGGCTTTTTCAAGCTTTTCTACAAATGGAAAGGCTTAAACCGCCTATCTCATAAACAGAAGGTGAACACAATCCAACAGGTGGACAACAGGTGCTGCCTGTTACCTTCTAAATGAGCCTGTGAAGAGAAAAGCCAGAACAGTGTTCCTACCTCACATGGACAACACCAGTTGGTAATTCATTCTCACTGTATTTACCATTCTATAAACTATTCTATGATGCTGCACCAAAAATATTCCTATTAAATACTCTACATACAAGCAAGTTAATTGCAAACATATAAATGTTATTTGGGAGATTATCCTTTTAAGCAAACTACAAAATAGCTATAAATTCAGGAGAGCCTTCAGCACTTGTTAAAGGAATTACTGGATGAACATACTAGCTAGATTAGCTAAAACAAAACCTAACCTTGGAATAAAAAGTAATCAACCACCCCAGTTTGTAGAGAGGTAGACCCCAGTTTGTAGACATCACCTTGAACCAAAGTGATGTCATATTAACAAACACTTTAGTGTCATACTGATCACATAAATAATGACAGCCTGGGTTTAACACCACTGCATCACTGTTTAAAAAAGGATACCATTCAGATCTAAACCACATGGATTAATGGGACTGATCATGGAGAAATGCAATTCAGAGTCTGAAGTCTCAGAACTTGGGGCTAGCCTACTTCAGCCTCTCCAGCTGCCAATACAACCCACTTTGTAACGGAGATCAAGAAAAGAGCCTCAGTTCTTAAAACAATTATACAGACATATTAGAATGATTCAGGTGTTGTCAGCTGAATAATGCTAAGCTTTAGCATAAGTTCAGAAAACACTATGTTATTTTTTCCACATTTTAATTCTGTTTCAAAAAATTTATTCTAAATCATTTATGTAAGGAATAGATCAAAAGACTTAAATTATTCTATAATTTATCATTTTCATACTGACAGATTTTTCTCATCACTGGAATGCTCAAAAGATAAGTACTTCTGCTAAATCCATTTTTATCTTACTTCATTTAAATCATTCCTTTAAAATGTAATTGCTGAGTACACATTATGTCAATTACTGAGTTAGGGATTAAGGATTCTCTAGAGGCAATATACTAAAAGCTCACAAGTTAACAATATTTTTTTCTACCTTCATTCAAGAAATATTCATTTAGCACCTATTATACATACAGCCGTGGTGGGTATTAATCTGGTTCACATTTTTAATAGCCTAAGATTTATATTTAAAACACTAGCAATCTTATATGTAAAACTCTGACACAGGAGGTTCAGTAACTAACTGTTTACTCCTGGTGGGATGGGGACAAGGAGTCAGCAGGGTCAGTTAAGCACCCCAGTTCCACTTTTACATTAAATAGTCCTTGAAATGCACGGTGTTCTACAGCTAACAGCCCTTACCTTATATAAGGTACTACCAACAGTTGACTGAATCATTACAAAAAATGAAACCATAGTCAAAGAAGACTTTAATGGTCTCATATTCTAAGTATGTTGTACTAGGCAGGCCATTGGTTACTATCAACCAGACTACTACAGACTACTGACTACTAGGTGCCATTTTCTAACCATAACAGAAGAATTTACTAAAATTTAATAATGGCTCCCTTTCTTATTGTTTTAAAACAAACTAAGTATATCATGCACCAACTAAAAACAACATGCACAACTCAAATCTGTCACTTGAAGTAACAACAATGACACACAGGATAACAGCACTCTTCAAGGTGTCTATTACACTATGCATATGCTAATATACTACTGCTACTTATTATACTGTATGTAAAATAATGCTGAACTACGTGTTATAAAACAATACTGAATGCACATTCTTTCTCAGAAAGGCAGAGATATAGCTAGATTAGACAGACATGTATTTGCACTTTACTAAAGCTGAGAAGGTCAAGTGGCTTGCCCACGACCAGAGTGAGGGGTAAGTCAAGGTCTGATTGAATGTGCCACACAAAGCTGATCTCACCATATCAGAGATTTAGAATATTTCCCTGACTTGCTTGGAGGACAGGTAAATCTCACTGACTGTGAAAACTCAGATGAATGTAGCAGAAAGAATGGCCATTACACAGTCATCAGCAGTAAGGTGAACATCACAAAATTCACATTAACAAGAAGTCTACTGAAAACATCACGGCTACAAAACAAACAAGCAAGCAAACAAACAAAAAAAAAAAAAAAAGAAAACATCACTGCTATCCTTCAGTGATCAAAAACACCGACATCCCTTGACAGTCTTAACCGAGGATAAGGTAAGGAACTGCATCTCTTCAGGACAGCGCCATGAGCCAGGTTTCAAACGCAGCTGTTTCCCACCACCTGCATTCGTGTCCTGGGCGGTGTGCTCGCTACCCACCTTCCCAGTCTCTGCTGGGGCTCCGGGCGGCACCGCACGGGCTGGTCGAGCTCCGACACTCTAGGTCCAGCTGCTCCTGCCGTTGCCGCTGCTCCTCCAGGAGCGCCGACTCGTGCATGGCTTTGATGTGCCGCTGGTAGAGGGCATAGCCGCTCACGGGGGTCCCAATTGGGATGTTACATGGGGTGCAGGAAACCTATAGGGAGAAAAAAATCTAAATACGCCAGACACCAAAAAGTAGCCGTTACCATCTGTTGCAAGTAACCCTTATTTCTATATAATCAGACTGCTTGAAGTGGTTATACCATTTTTTTAATCAAAGTAATCTTCAAGCTTTATTCTTAAAACACTAAACAATTATTTTCAGACTTGAACATGATATAAATCCCAAAGTTGTGGTAAGACAAATCAAAGTCAGAAATCAGAGTATTTCCATCTGCTTTTAACTCAAGACGTTGAGCCCCTGGTAGCTCAGGTCTGGCCCACCCTCTTCCTGACCCTCATAGGTGCTCACACCCACGTGTATGGATTTAAATGTCACCTCTATGTTAATGGCTCATAAGCAAATATTTCTGAGACATTTTCTCCAAGTTCCACACTCACTGCCCTTAACAACTCCACTCAGATACCTCAAAGCACCTCAAAACTCACATTCAAAATGGAGCTTCTCATTTGCTATACCGAACACTTCTCTGGCTTCTCATACAAAGCAGAACCCCAGCAGCTTCAGCCAGAAGTCTGGCGGCTGCCCTGGCCTCACCCAGCTCCTCCCCTCCACCACCAACTCCTTAAGAGGCCAGTTTTCTTCAGACAGGCCAGCCCCACCATCCAACACCACACTGCCATCCCTCCTGCATTCCTTCTTGCTGCAGCCTGCTCCTCTCTCACAGTGCACATCACTCAACACCATGGGCAGCTTAGATGCTTGTTTTCTCTGTTTTCTCTCTCTCCCACCTCATAAAGAAAAGAATCCAAGCTGCTTTGTCCCAACACTAAACAAACAGCCCCTAACACAGCCCCTCACTTCATGAATATGAGCATCCTGGGACTAGCAGAGAGCAGACCCTTTTTAGAACCTGTTATCTGAAGACCCACAGTTTTTTCCACTGCTGTAGGTAGGATTTTTCACTGCACTCATAATACACACATAATTTTCTTGCCTTTGGGTTTTAGCTTTTATGTAAATATGCCTTTTCCTTCTTTTACTATAAAGCAAAATGAACTGCACTGGCCCAATCAAAACATTATTTCCTACAATGAGTCTTCTTTAAGTGTCTCTTTAACCAGGAAGTGCTCCTTCCTCTGAATCATTCATAGTATATTTTTCAACCTAACAGAGCATCACATTTTAATTCTTTTAAATTTTTATTGTGCAGAGGGGACACACATATACCTATGGCTGATTCACACTGATGTATGGCAGAAACCAACACAACATTGCAATTATCCTCCAATTATAATAAATGAATTTTAAAAGTTGAGGCAGTCAGTTCTAATGAGATGGATGAAACTGGAGCCCATTATACAGAGCGAAGTAAGCCAGAAAGATAAAGACTATTACAGTATACTAACACATATATATGGACTTTAGAAAGATGATAACGATAACCCTATATACAAAACAGAAAAAGAAGACTCAGATGTATAGAACAGACTTGTGGACTCTGGGAGAAGGCGAGGGTGGGATGTTTCAAAAGAACAGCATTGAAACATGTATATTATCTAGGGTGAAACAGATAACCAGCTCAGGTTGGGTACATAAGACAAGTGCTCGGGCCTGGTGCACTGGGAAGACCCAGAGGGATCGGGTGGAGAGGGAGGTGGGAGGGGGGACTGGGATGGGGAATACATGTAAATCCATGGCTAATTCATTTCAATGTATAACAAAAACTACTGTAATGATGTAAAGTAATTAGCCTATTAAAAAAAAAAACTAAAATAAATAAATAAATAAATAAATATTAAAAAAAAAAAAGTTGAGGCAGAAAAAGAAACAAGATTTTTTTCTATGTCTAACCAATCTAAATTTTCTGAAGTCAGAGATTATGACATTTCACAAAACATAAAAAAATGTTACCTTGAACTTGGCAGACCCTCAATTTATGTCCATTTGGGTAAATCAATGAATGAACAAATGTTTTTTTTGGTGAGCCTATTATTTATCAGAGGCACACACTTAACTTTTACATATTGTCATGTGACCTAGGGAACAAATTTTTATCCTCTGAAATAAAGAGCTAGAACATAACTAAGTAAAGGATCAATACTCAAGACCAGAATTCAGGATCAAAAGGGAGTCAAATTCACAGAGATTAATAAGGTAAAATGCAAATAAAACTAGGTTTGAACTGTATACTAAAGCTAACCATAATCTCTATAATTTATTCTAAACATTCAACATCTAGATATACTATTTACTCATTTATATTTACTATTATCTTATAGCAAAACAAAACAAACACAAAACTTTGTAACATTTATGGCTAGAGCACTACATTTCTCTTTTTTCCTTAACTGGAAATGGATCATTTCAATCAATTCTCACATGAATTCATTTCAAAAAGCAACATATTCATCAGATGAATGAATAAATCAAATGTGGTCTATACACACAGTCTTAAAATAGAAGGAAAATCGATATGTGCCACAATATGAATAATCTTGAGGACATTAGGCAAAGTGAAATAAAACAGGCACAAAAAAACACAAATACTGTATGAGTTCACTTATGTAAATAGCCAAATTTATAAAACAAAAGGTAGAAAAGTGTAGGGTGCTGGGTGCAGGGGAGAATGATGGTTTAATGGATATACTTAACCCTACTGAACTGCACACTTAAGAGTTAAGATGTAAATTTCATGTTATGTGATGTTTACTACAATTAAAAAAAAAAATCAAGCACTGATTTGAAAAGAAATGTCTCTAAAGGTCTTTGTTTTCAACTCTACTTTTCTTACTCACATTGAAAACTTACCATTGGTGGGATGACAGCAGCTCGATGTTGAAGCTGAGGCAGGTCCAGTGGGTTTGGTTTTATGGGTGATGAGACCAGTATAGACCCAGCGGGATTTAACAACGAAGGTTTCGAATCCATAGGAAACATTCTGAAAATGCAATTAAAAATGACTAATCAATATATTCTTATTGAAGACTTTAAACATACAATCACCATAATTCCTTGTAAGTTAACATGTACACATACACAAACATATATCACATTGACCTTACATATTTGAATACTAAGGAAAAAAATCTACAAGGCTAAACTTTCAGGTAAAGAAACCTAATGTTAATTTATAGGTTGATATTCATCTGCATCTAACCAACAGAACAGTCTGAACAAGGGCCATTAGGGAATGTCAGGTCCTAATTTACCATTAACATAGGTTACAAACTAGTGTTTTGCTAAGATGAGAGAGTCTTTTTAAAACATCTGAATAAATCACCATCATTTTAAAATCAAGAATTTCACCCAGGGACTTCCCCGGTGGTCCAGTGGTTAAGAATCCGCCTGTCAATGCAGGAGACGTGGGTTCCATTCGTGGTTCAGGAAGACCCAACATGCCACAGGGCAACTAAGCCCACGAGCACCACCACTACCAAAGCCTGAGCCTAGAGCCCAAGCTCCACAACAAGAGAAGCCACCTCAATGAGAGGCCCACACACTGCAACAGAGAGCAGGCCCCACTCACCACAACTAGCGAAAACAAGCCTGCACACAGCAACAAAGACCCAGCAATGCCAAAAAGAAAGAAAGAAAAACAAACAAAAAAAAGAATTTCACCCATAATTCCAGATTCCTGGTTTCTCATGAAAACTGGGGAGAAACGGCACCGCAGAGCAGCACTCACACAAGGCAACAGCAGGTTGAGCTCACAGGGCTGCCCGTGCTCCCCACCCAGTCCATGCTCCCTACCCAGTCCGCGCTCCCCGTTCACCCTCTGCTGTCTCACACTGCACCACTTCATTCAGTTTCAGGACCCACACTTGAGTAAAGGATGTCCAGAATAGGAATTGGAACATTATACCTTACAGGCGCCATCATATTTCCCAGTGTTGTCAGTTACTGGGGAAGGTGAACATTTGAAAGGTATAAATTGGTAGGAAAACTAGAATGTGTAAAAGAAAACAACTTTTTACACAAAGAATCAAGATTATAAATATTAAAGATAGAGACAACAGAAAGTGTCATTTTGACAGCTTGGAAGCGAAGTGAACTAGAGGATCATCCAGAGAGTGCCATGTGTTGATAAGGAACGTCAGAATTTCACGACCACTATCACAGTCAGCCCTTAGGTGCTCCTCCCCTTTATGATTACTGCCATCCTAATTTTCCCTTCACTCATAAATTTATAAATAAGTCACTTAAAACCAACAGCACAGAACACATAACTCTTATTTTAGATGACATATTTCAGTAAAGCATGCTTAAAAAAGGACCATACAGCTTGAATCCATTTATGTTTAAAGTTTGGAACAGTTAAAATCCACAGTATTGAGACATGAGAAAAAGAGTGCTAGAACCTTCAATTTTCTGAAAAAACCATGTTAAGTAGGAGCCCTATATTATTTCTATTTTTGCTGATTAAAATTCTATTACCTACTACATAAAAATCTCCTTGGGGAAATCATCACTGTTATGTTCAGTATCATTCTAGCATCAAGTCCCATTTTTAAGTATATAAGATGTACAATATACTGGAAATGGACCAAAAGCACAGTGACACCAGGACACACTATAGAAGCGGAGCTCTGAGCAGAATCTGGCTGTCTCCTGAGAGCCTTTTTCTTATTAAAAAGGGGGAAAATAGAAAAAAAGAGCAGAGCTGGGTTTCTGGTCAAATGACATTTTAGTCTAATTCATTCTACAATTTGCACCAATCAATTCAACATGGTACAAGTGATACTGTGATTCTAGATGACTGCATTTCTTTCAAGGAAAAGTAAACACCCAAGAAACTGAGTATACTAAAGAAGGTAGTATCTACTCCTGTAAAATTTACTTTTTTTACAGCAATTGTTACAAAAACCATAAAGATTGTATTTCCGTTAATACTAATTTGACTAAAGTACTTAAGTTTTAATTTGTATCATACCTGTACTTTAAATTACAAATATGAATAATCTACAGTTTTAAGTGATACAAAAAGGTGATCATTACAATTACCACTAACTTGAATCAGATTATGCTTTCTAACACACTTTTCCTCCAGTCCCCATCTTCGCCCTCAGCACCTCTCACATCTCACACACAGGCACTGAGGCCTTGCTCCGAGGCTGTTCCGTCCGAGGGCAGAGCTAGGGCCCCTGCCTCCCGCCTGCCCCTTCACCACGTCACATGGCTCGGCCACCATAGCGGCAGGCAACTGCGGTTCTGGTCACAGCTCTGGGAGCTGACCGCCCTTCTCTGCTATCATATGGGATGTACCTAACGATTGATATGGAAAGAAGTTAAAGTCTTTAAAAAATGACTACACAGTTCTTTTTGGTTAATCAGGTGACCAGCATCAGAACCCAACAGTAAAAGCAGACAGACTCTCTCACTGGCCAGTATTCACACAGGAGCAACCTTGGCAGCCAGCACCACCCTGGGTTCAGTCTGCAACCAGCAGAGTAAAGACAGGGGAGGTCAAGGAGGGAGCCTCACCGCTGCCTCTCGGGCTCCCCATCCACGTCCTCGTCTGCACTGCAAGTGGCGCTGGAATCGTGGTCAGACAGGGGCTCAGGCCTCGGGGCGCTCAGCTGCTGGGCCACCCCCAGATCATCCTCTCCAGGCTCTGGCTTCTCGCCGCTCCTCTCCAGGTCTCTGTCTTTGAGGTCCCCTTCGACTCTGGATGGACTGCTTTCTGGCACCCGCATTTCAACATCCACAGCATCGGCCTTGGCGGCCGAGGGGAGGTCAAGAGCAGAAGTGCCTTCAGCCCCGCGCTCCTCATGCTCCACCTCCATCGGCTCGGCCGTGTCCACTGTGATGCTATCATTCACCGGGGCTTCCACACTGTCATCCTCGGCTGCTTTTGTGCTCGCAGCTGCCGGCGAGGGAGAAGGCCTGGGCACGGCGTCAGGGGTAGCCTCCAGCTCAGCCACAGCCTCAGCAGTCCCTCGAGGAGGCGCATTTTCAGTGCTGTCTTCGCCAGGCTTGACAGCTTCAACTGGTGAAGGAGAAGGAGCACTTTCTGTATCAGAACTATTTTCAGCACCTTAAAGATAATGATACAGCATAAAAATCTGATAATGAACACGTGTCAGGTGGTGACAGAAGCCATGCTTGAAAGTACTTGTTTAGGATGGGTTATCCTCCTGTGATGACCTCCCTGAAGTGCCACAGCACTGGGAAAACAAGTTTTCTACAAAGTACAAAAGGGAAAGCTCAAATTGCCTCAGTCTTTGGAAATAGAAAGCATAAGAGCTTTTAATGTCCAAAAATAATTCATATGAAATTTGAAAAAGATAGATTAAAAAATAAAACTAAACCAAAAACATTTCCATAAAAGATGACATTTTGATTTATTTCTACCAGTCCTGTCTCTGTGCTTTTTTTTAACCCAGGAGAGCTGACATTAGAACAGCAGCATCCCAAGAAGAACCTAATGCACATTACATCTGTAATTCTAATTTTTCTTGTGGCCATGTTAAAAAAGAAGAGAGACAGGTAAAATTCAACAATAATTTTATTTAACCCAACCCAATATGTGCAAAATATTACCATTTTAAATGTAACCAACATAGAAACCTAGTAATAAGGTGCTTTACCTTTTTTGGTACTAAGTCTTCAAAATTTGCAATTTCACATTTCAACACATCTCAATTTGGTCGACAGCTGTCCCTTGGTGTCTGGAGGGGACTGATTCCAGGAAAACCCCCACACCCCACCACAGATACCAAAATCCACGGATGCTTATATATAAGTCCCTTATATAAAAGGGTGTAGTGTTTGCATACAACCTATGCACGTCCTCCAGTACTCTTCACATCATCTCTAGATGACTTATGACAACTAATAAAACTTCTGTCTGAAGAGCTGTACAAACAATGCAAATGCTGTGTAAATAGTTGCCAAGGTGTAGAATTCTGCTTTGGGGCACCTTCTGAAGTTTTTTTTTTTTTAATATTTGGACCCGCAGCTGGTTGAACCCGCATATGCGGGATTCTCAGGTGGAAGGAAGACTGCAATCACTTTTTAAGAACAACCACACGTGTGTCCAGTGGCTACCTCACTGGACAGCAAAGCTCTAGGACAATATTACATAGGTTCTGTCATTTAATTTGCTGTAACACTGGTCTTTCCCACCGTTTGTTCCATCTCATACATGTACTTTTAATGCTTTTACCTAGATTTCACAAAGGAATTACAAATTCTCTATGTCTTACTCTGGACTGGTATTCAACTCTCCCAAGTCTCAAATCAAGCTCTTTTTTAGAGTTTAGTACCCAGCAAACAAACTAGGAACCCAGGAGTCATCTTTCACATGTTCCTCTCATTTATCTCCAGATTCTGCACCTTGATGAGTCATAAATTTCTCTCTAAAAATATCCCCCATGGAGAAGGAAATGGCAACCCACTCTAGTATTCTTGCCTAGGAAAGTCCATGGATAGAGGAGCCTGGCGGGCTGCAGTTCATGGGGTTACATGACTGAGCATGTGTGCACGAGGGTGGAGGGAGATGGGTTGGTAGCAATAAACTGGTAGAACTAAAAAAAAAAAAAAAAAAATCCCTCAAATCCAGTCATTTCTGTTCAATTTCACAACTGCCACTTGACTCCAGAAACAACTCTTCTCACCACCATCCCAGACTCCTCTCTACCACAAAACCAGAGTCAATTTAAAAGCCAAATCTTACCAAAACTCATTCCCACTCTCTCTCGCTTAAAACATCTCCAGGAGCCTTGCTGCTCCCAGGATCCAGTCCCAAGCTGCTGGGTGTGGCCAAGCTTGCGAGCTGCCAGCTCCCTCTCCAGCTCCGCCTTCTCTGTGGCCTTCTTTCAGTACTGTGAAGGTCCATGCAACCCCCACCATTGACTACACACATTCTGAATGGCTTTCATCTACTCTTCCCTTTGGATATTAGATCAACTACCACATGCTTTAAAAAAAGCCTTCTATTATGAAAGTGAGTATACTACCTAAAGCAATCTATAGAGTCAATGCAATCGCATGAAGGTACCAACAGTATTCCTCTCAGAACTAGAACAAATAATTTCACAATTTGTATGGATATAGAAAAAAACCTCAAATAGCCAAAGCAAACTTGAGAAAGAAGAATGGAACTGGAGGAATCAATCTGCCTGACTTAAGGCTCTACTACAAAGCCACAGTCATCAAGACAGTATGGTACTGGCACAAAGACAGAAATATAGATCAATGCAACAGAATGGAAAGCCCAGAGATAAATCCACGAACCTATGGACACCTTATCTTCGACAAAGGAGGCAAGAATATGCAATGGAAAAAAGACAACCTCTTTAATAAGTGGTGCTGGGAAAACTGGTCAACCACCTGTAAAAGAATGAAACTAGAACACTTTCTAACACCATACACAAAAATAAACTTAAAATGGATTAAAGATCTAAATGTAAGACCAGAAACTATAAAACTCCTAGAGGAGAACAGAGGCAAAACATTCTCTGACATAAATCACAGCAAGATCCTCTATGACCCACATCCCAGAATATTGGAAATAAAAGCAAAAATAAACAAATGGGACCTAATGAAACTTAAAAGCTTTTGCACAACAAAGGAATCTATAAGCAAGGTGAAAAGACAGCCTTCAGAATGGGAGAAAATAATAGCAAATGAAGAAACAGACAAAGGATTAGTCTCAAAAATATACAAGCAACTCCTCCAGCTCAATTTCAGAAAAATAAATGACCCAATCAAAAAATGGGCCAAAGAACTAAACAGACATTTCTCCAAAGAAGACATACAGATGGCTAACAAACACATGAAAAGATGCTCAACATCACTCATTATCAGAGAAATGCAAATCAAAACCACAATGAGGTACCATTACACGTCAGTCAGAATGGCCACTATCCAAAAGTCTACAAGCAATAAATGCTGGAGAGGGTGTGGAGAAAAGGGAACCCTCTTACACTGTTGGTAGGAATGCAAACTAGTACAGCCACTATGGAAAACAGTGTGGAGATGCCCTAAAAAACTGGAAATAGAACTGCCATATGACCCAGCAATCCCACTCCTGGGCATACACACCGAGGAAACCAGAACTGAAACAGACATGTGTACCCCAATGTTCATTGCAGCACTGTTTATAATAGCCAGGACATGGAAGCAACCTAGATGCCCATCAGCAGACGAATGGATAAGAAAGCTATGGTACATATACACAATGGACATATACACAATATGTACCATATACACAATTACTAAGCCATTAAAAAGAATACATTTTAATCAGTTCTAATGAGATGGATAAAACTGGAGCCCATTATACACAGTGAAGTGAGCCAGAAGGATAACTACCAATACAGTATACTAATGTATATATATGGAATTTAGAAAGATGGTAATGATAACCCTATATGCAAGACAGAAAAAGACACACAGATGTATAGAACAGACTTTTGGACTCTGTGGGAGAAGGCAAGGGTGGGATGATCTGAGAGAAGAGCATCGAAACATGTATATTATCTATGGTGAAACAGATCGCCAGTCCAGGTTGGATGCATGAGACAAATGCTCGGGGCTGGTGCACTGGGATGACCCAGAAGGATGGGATGGGGAGGGAGGCGGGAGAGGGGTTCAGGATGGGGAACACACGTAAATCCATGGCTGATTCATGTCAGTGTATGGCAAAAACCACTACAATAATGTAAAGTAACTGGCCTCCAACTAATAAAAATAAATGAAAAATACAATAAATAAAAATTTAAAAGCCTTCTATCATTTCCTCAACAAAGCTGAACTTTGCTACTGATGCACATGTACTGTACATGTACCCACAGCACATGTACTGACTGCAGCTACAAGTTTACTTTTGCTCACAATTACGTGACTCCTGGCTGTTGCTCTCATGAGCCTGTGAACACCATAAGGGCAAGGATTACACATTTTACTTTTCATTTAGTCCTAGTGTCCAGCACAAGGCCGAGGTCCTGGCACAGAGCAGGCTCACATACCTGATGCAGTGTGAAATGAATGAGTGGCTCTGAACATGTCTTTAAGTTTATGTCACCTTTCCTCTATTACTGGACCCTTGCGCTACTTTCAACGTGACACTGCTATGACCAGGATATAGAGATACTCACTTCAACATCATGTTTTCGATTATTTTCTTAAAACAGATTACAAGACAACACAAAAATTTACATCTCCCTAAAATTAATACATATATAACTCCAATGAGAATCCCAACAGTGTGTAAGATCAATTTAAAATTTATGTGAAAAAATAAGTCCCTGAGAAAATTCAAGAAAATTAGAAAATGTTATCAGCATGGGAGAGACTTACTCCTCAGACACTTAAACTCACTATGAAGCCAATGTATTACGACACGTTTGGGGCTGCCCCAGAGACAGACAAGACAAACCAGTGGTACAGAAGAGAAGGTCAGGAACAGGTCCTGATGGATGTGAGGAACTGATACATGCCAGAGCCAGTGCTTTAAATCTCTGAGGCAGGACAACAGCTAATGAGTGCAATTTCTCAGAACTGGTCCTTTGTGTGGAAGAAAAACACGAACGCTCCCTTACATAATGCAGAAAAAGAATTCCAAATGGGATAAATCCTTTTAAAACTCTTAAGAAGATAATCTAGCATGAAATACAAATAACCTCAAGAGATATGAAGAAATATTTTAAGCAAAATAGGAAACTCTGATGCCATAAA
The DNA here is from genome assembly GCF_023699985.2 of Odocoileus virginianus. Taxonomy (NCBI): domain Eukaryota; kingdom Metazoa; phylum Chordata; class Mammalia; order Artiodactyla; family Cervidae; genus Odocoileus; species Odocoileus virginianus. Next base: position 31,775,186 of record NC_069690.1, on the reverse strand, counting down.
TGTATCGTTTTTACATAAAAAACAGTAAAAAAAAAAAAAAACTTAAATGATCATATAAGAACAAATACTTTTCATGCATAACATAACATTTAATAACTTGACAAATTCATGCTTTCATTCAAATATGTGCCTAACACCTGCCACATAAGAAGCTGTTTGAGGTCCTGGTAACCCAGCCGTAGGAGAAGAAATCTAGGGTGAAACAGGCAATGAGCAAATAACACTGGACACATCAGGTAGTAATAAACGCAGTGAATATGGAACTCAACTGAGACCCAGTGGGTACGGAAGCATGAGAGCGCTCACATGACATCGCCAGAGGCCCAAAGGAAGTGGGGAAAGCGCATGCCAGGAAGAGATGAGCATGCCGAAAAGCCCCTCACGTGGGGATGTCAGCTTGGGAGCAGCAAAGAAGACAGTGGGCAAAACAGGGAAGCAGCCACCTCACACCTGTCAGTGTGCTGTCATCAGGAAGACAAGTAGTAACAACGGTTGGGGAGGATGTGGAGAAAAGGGGGCCCTTAATGCACTGTTGGTAGGAAGCGAAACTGGTGTAGCCACTATGTAAAAGAGCTTCCTCAAAAAATTAAAAACAGGACTACCATATGATCCAGCAATTCTATGCCTAGGTATTATCTGAAGGGGGGAAAAAACACTAACTTGAAAAAACATACGCACCCCAACATTCACTGGAGCACTACTTACAATAACCAAGATACGGAAGCAACCTAAGTGTCCATCAATGGATGAAAGGATTCAGAAAATGTGGTGTGTTTATGTGTGTATACACACACACACACACACACATGTAAACATATATAAATGCATGTCTTGTCATTCTGACAACAGAGATGGAACTTGAGGGCGCTGTGCTAAGTGAAATAAGTCAGACAGAGAAGGACACTGGATGATCTCACTCACATGTGCAATCTTTAAAAAGAAAACAGCACCAATAGAGAGAACAGACTGGTAGTTGTCAGAGGCAGGAGGTGAGGAGTAGGCAAAATGGATGAATGTGTCAAAAGACTCAAACACCTAGTTATAAACTAAATCCTGCGGATGTGACATATGGCATAATGACTACAGTTAATTACACTGTGTTGTAAATCTGAAAGTTGCCAAGAGCAGACATTAAAAATTCTCATCACAAGAAAAGTAACTACTCAATGATGAAAGTTAACCAGACTTACTATATGATGAACTAGATTATTTCATAAAGTACAAGTACTGAATGATTATGTTGTTCACCTGAAACTAGTGTAACGGTATATGTCAATTTTCTCTCATTTAACCACAGTAAAAAAGAACAGAGTGAGCAGCAGAAGGGGCCACCAGAGGCCAGAGACGTAAGAAGGGCCAGTGCCTATAGGGAGGCTGCACGCCTCCAGCTCTGATTCTGAATGAGATGGGAGAAGCATCACAGGATGTGGAGCAGAGAGACCTGACCTGACTTGTATTTTACAAGGTTCACTCGGGCTGCTCTCTGGAGGAAAAAAAATATAATGGAACAAACAGCAGCAAGCAGACCAATCTAGAGGCCACCGCAAGGAAGGGACAGTAGCTCTAAGTGGAGTGGCGGCGATGGAGGAGAGGAGGAGATCTAAGGAGATTCACTCAAACACCCAGGGGGGAGACTGGAGGGGAAGGGAGGTATGGAGGTGAGAGAGACAGGTCTGTTTCGGATGCTATTAATCCTTAGGTGCCCAAATACAAAGGTTACACAGGCAGTTAGATGTGTGCCCGGGACTCAGATCAGAGCTCAAGTCTCAACAACAAAAATAGAATCAAAAGACAAAAGCTCAGAAGAGCACCTCACGTGTTGTAAGGTCTAATGGACAGCAGCAATTATGGTTGGTGAAAGATGCTACCAGTGTTGAAAGGCAGACAAAAAGCCAGACTTCATCCTCATTTCCAGAGAGGGCAATGGCACCCCACTCCAGTACTCTTGCCTGGAGAATCCCATGGACAAAGGAGCCTGGTGGGCTGCAGTCAATGGGTTCGCAAAGAGTCGGACACAACTAAGTGACTTCACTTTCAATTTCATTTTCATGCACTGGAGAGGGAAATGGCAACCCACTCCAGTATTCTTAACTGGAGAATCCCAGGGACGGTGGAGCTGGGTGGGCTGCCGTCTATGGGGTTGCACAGAGTCGGACACGACTGAAGTGACTTAGCAGTGGCGGCAGCAGCATCCTCATTTCTATTCACACAGTGATGGAAGCCAAGTTCAAGGAGATACTAACAAGTCATTTCTCCTCCAAAGCCAGGAAGACATGTCAGTGATTATGCGGATGACATAATCTGACATGAGCACTCCTTCAGTTATCTTCTTCTTTCAAGTCACAGCGCTTTACCAAGCACCAGCCAAGTGTGAGTGTCTTTTTCTTCCCCCCTCAGAACACCTCAAAGAATGATTCAGACCAAGAGAAAATCTAAATTATGACAAAGGTTTGGTCCTTTTGATGTAACTCATCTAATTACGAAAGATACTCATATGGTCAGACGCCCATCTAGGAAGCCAACATAGAGACTTGGCCTCTAGCAGCTGTCTCCACTCACCCATGCGCAAGAGCCTGAGGGCACAAACCCATGTGGCTTCAGGGTCTCCCTGAGCTGAGCAGTTAAGACTGATCAGGGCTCATGGAAAATGCACTGTGCTTGCTGCTCTTCTCTGACACTTCCCAAGTGAAATTAAGTCAAAGGAACTGGAAATCCCACCATTCTGGTGGCAAGTTCATTTCCTACTAATAGAAAACCATTCCAGAGGTCACCATTCCAAGGATCTCCCTTACAGTTCAGTTGATAAAGAATCTGCCTGCAATGCAGGAGACCTGGGTTCAATTCCTGGGTTGGAAAGATGACCTGGAGAAGGAAATGGCAACCCACTCCAGTATTCTTGCCTGGAGAATGCCATGGACAGACGAGCCTGGCGGGCTACAGTCCACTGGGTCACAAGAGTCAGACATGACTTAGCAACTAAACCACCACCACCAGACATCACAATACACACACATGTACAAATGGCATGATGTGACCAGGCCAGTCCACACTAGAGCCCATGGAAACATCGCTGTCATACCAGGTTGTAATTAACCTGGCAACCTCATTTGACAGTTTGGAAAAAGCTTCACACTAAGACAAAGAAACAGGAAGAAAAGAGAAGGAAAAGTCATTTCATGGTGTTCAGTTTTTAAGAATATGTCAGCTCACGCAACAGGTTTCCAGGTTCTGAAATAAACATACATATGACAAAGAGACTTGTAATGCACTGAACTGTGTCCCACCCCACCCCCAAATTTACGTTAAAGTCCTAACTCTCAATGTGACTATATTTGGAAATAATGCCCTTAAAAGGAGATAATAAAGGTTAGATGAGGTCATAAAAATTGGGCCCTAATTTAAAGAGCTTCCTTGGTGGCTCAAATGGTAAAGAATCCGCCTACAATGCAGAAGAGACCAGGTTCGATCCCTGGGTGGGGAAGATCCCCTGGACAAAGAAATGGTAACTCACTCCAGTATTCTTGCCTGAAGAATCCCATGAACAGAGGAGCCTTCTGGGCTAAAGTTCCTGGGGTCACAAAGAGTTGGACACGACTGAGTGACTAAGCACTAAAACAACAGGTACGTTTCTATTGTTTAAGCCGCCTAGTCCTGTGAAATACAGACTTCATGTACATTTATAACCCAGGCAATATTGGCTACCAGTTACAACCCTACTGAAGTCAGCAAACTCGGAGGACCTCTTTCCAAATGCCAGCTACCCCTTTGGACTGCTTGCAGCCCCTCAGCTCGCCCCAGGCAAGTCTGCTCCAATGGTCTCTCCATTTTGGCAATACCACCTTGGTTTTCACAAAACCTCACAGAATAAAGTTCACTTATTGCTCAAAGTCAAAACCCATTTCAAGATAAATGTTTAAGTTTAAAACCCAATGACAACAATTTGTAGAGAAACCAAAATCTAGTATTTTTAAAACTCCTGGAAGGTGTAGACCCTTTTAAGCCTAAAACATAAGAGCCTACAAAGGAAAATGCAAATAGCTCCAATTACCTGCGAAGCTTAAATTCTGGTAATTTAAAGATAAAATAAAAAGCAAATGAGATAGAGAAAATATTTGCATACATAAAACATGAACACGTTAGATATAACATATTAAAAGCTACTGGAATCCTCATTGTGAAAATCCCCACTTGAGAAGAGGACAGTTAAAAGAAATTCACAGAAACTTTAATAGTAATGTAAACTAAAGTAAATTAGGTACCTTTTTTAATTTGAAAAAAATCAAGAAAACATTTACTTTTTGAGGAAGTTGTCATTAATTTTTCAAATAGCATAAAGGATTTTATTTAAGTTTCTTGACATTTTTTTGGCCAATGCCTCTGGGCCATTAATACATTTTTTTCATGGAAACATCAATATGACATGTTCAGCTTTATAAATGCTGACATAAATCAAGCTTGATAAAATAAAGAAAGAGGAAAATGAAACTGAAGCTAATGACTGAACCAATATGTGTGGCAACGATAGAGACACACTGACAGCTTATGGACGCTGGCACTTAGTGTCTCAGGCAGGACTGCCATCCTTCAAGACCTTTCAATTGCAGCACCTGGACCATCTCAGGAGCTACATAAATACATGTGTGATTGAATGATAAATACACTGTGTTCTCATTTCCTGAATGAAGTAATTCCTAGACAGCCAAACAACTAAGGTACCCGTCATGCGTGTGGGCCAGCAGACGCCACAACCAGACGGAAGAGTGGTGGTACCTTCACTGTCCTCAGGGTTCTCCTCTTCATTAGAGGCTTCAATGTCCTCGTCCTCCTGTGCTGAGACAGTGGAGGCCACACTTTCACACTGAGACACGTCTCGCTCTTCACGGGGCTTCCGTGAGGCCTAGAAGAGTAAAAATACTGTTACTTGGAATTTACATAACTGAAAGGAAAGAAGCAAGCCTTCTCACAGCTGAGCTGAGGCAGAAGGCATGCACCAGACCAGCAGCTGCATATCTGACAAGCACCCTGGCTGGGGGGCAGTCCCCTCAGGGACCACTAACAGGCCTTGTGCGCAGATGGATCGCTTTTATCAAAATGATCAAAAGTCACATCCAAACTATTTTTGGAACTACTCATCAGTCTACTGGAGAAGGCAATGGCACCCCACTCCAGTCCTCTTGCCTGGAAAATCCCATGGACGGAGGAGCCTGGTGGGCTGCAGTCCATGGGGTCGCTCAGAGTCAGACACGACTGAGTGACTTCCCTTTCACTTTTCACTTTCATGCATCGGAGCAGGAAATGGCAACCCACTCCAGTGTTCTTGACTGGAGAATCCCAGGGGCAGGGGAGCCTGGTGGGCTGCCGTCTATGGGGTCGCACAGAGTCGGACACGACTGAAGACTTAGCAGTAGCATCACTTTACATGGACAAACAGCCAAAGCTCTAAAGACTCCTGTTCTTCTCCCCCTCCAAAAATAGTAAAAATAACATACACATTTATTTTCTAATAAAAATAATGTCATGGAATGTAGATGACACAGAAAATTATGTTGAGAAAAATAAAAATTCCTCATAATGCTAGCAGCTAGACAGTCTCATCAGAAAAGTCTTTGAGTAGTGTGAAGATGTTAAGCTCATGCTGAGAGAGATGCATTTACCAAAATTTTAATTTTTGCCTAAAAGTTGGAAATTTTAAAATGGCAACCAATATTAATGGATGTTTTCTTTCAAGACAGGCTCACTCATTTTCTTTTTTTTTTTTTTTTTTTTACCTTTCTTTTTTTTTTTTTTTTTATTTTTTATTTATTTTTTTTTTTTTTAAATTTTTATTAGTTGGAGGCTAATTACTTTACATCATTACAGTAGTTTTTGTTATACATTGATATGAATTAGCCATGGATTTACATGTATTCCCCATCCCAGTCCCCCCTCCCACCTCCCTCTCCACCCGATCCCTCTGGGTCTTCCCAGTGCACCAGGCCCGAGCACTTGTCTCATGTACCCAACCTGAGCTGGTTATCCGTTTCACCCTAGATAATACACATGTTTCAATGCTGTTCTCCTGAAACATCCCACCCTTGCCTTCTCCCAGAGTCCACAAGTCTGTTCCAGGCTCACTCATTTTCAAGAAAATGTCTGCAAACTTTTCAGGTCTAAAAAGTGTCACTCTTTTAATTAAAAATGACATTCCATGAAAAAGGCGAGGTTTGTTTAGCTTGGAGCTCAAACAACCCAAGTGTGCCTTTCCTTGAGTGCTACCCTGGCCCAAGACAGTGCAGAGGGCTCTCTGCCCTGCCCACTATCATATAGACACATGTGCAAGGCTCAAGGTTTACCAGAGTCAAGTTTTATTTGCTTCACTGAGGGCACTAAGTGAAACTGCCGTTTTTACAAAAACAAAGCTGCAACTGCCTGGAGATGAAGAGTGCACTGAGTTTGGCAGTGCCACCACGGTCCACACTAAGGTACCAGCACTCTCACTCACAGCTTCTCTGACGCCAAGGATGCAAATGTCCACATAGTGGGAAAGGGAACATCTTAATAATTTTCTTATGAAAACAAAATATTCATGGAGCCCTCAAAGGGCTCTGTAGACTGAGAACACTGGAACTTCCTGTTAAGGCATTTTCAATAATCTCTAATAATCTTTAAATAATTTTTTCCATAAGACTTCAAAACTTGCTGGTTTTTAGTCTTTACCCCATGGAGTCTCTGAGAAAACATCTTTTTTAATAAGCTAGATCAATTCATTCAATATGGTCAACAGAACTCTAAAGTTCAAACTCCAAAATGCTCATATTTTTCAAATCCAGTTTACAGTAATTCAAAAGTACTGCACTGCCATTACTACTAACAGAAATTTTACTCTTTGGGCAATAAACAAACAGTCAACTTGTGCCAAGAAATATAGGTAAGGCTACAAAAAAGTTTTCTTCAAAACCAATCTTTGAAGCACACACACACACACACACACACACACACAAAACAAGTAAAAGATTCACCACCTCTGATATACTCACTTTCTGTTTATGCTGCTGCAAAAGGTTGTCAAGATTGTGCCTCCGTTTATAGTTAAAATAGAAGTTTTTACATTGGGCTTCACTTTTAGTTCCCACCATCTTTGCAATTGCTGCCCAGTTACGACCATGTTCCACTAGACCTGTATTTTAAAAACAAACCAAACATTAATTGAATAGTCACCTGATACAGCAAGCAAGAAAAATAATACAATACCCCTAAATCCTTGCACTCACCATCATTAACAATGCGTTTTCAGTTATTTATTGATACATTTCAATGCTTATTAAAATGTGATTGACACAAACTCATTAACAGCTCTATTTTTCTACCCAAAGTTCAAACATGCTCAATATTGGAAGGACGTGACCCTGTCCTTGCTGTGTTATCTCCCAGGGGACCAGAACAATGCGGACACACAGGGAGAGCCCAGACACTGTCAACTGTGTGGTTAGGTACTTCTAGATCCTGGGGAACACTGTATCAGCACAAGGTTAACAAGGCAATCAAATAGACACATACTTGAGGCTCCAGGTATAATCAACATGTCCCCAGTCCATTTCCAATCAAGGATCCCCTCGAAAATATCAACCAGGTTGTCTTAAACCTTCTGTAATACAATGCATCACAGGAACCTATTCAATCTGACTTCCTTCCAACAAATGACACACATATGCACACAGAAACATATGTGCACGAAATATGGGCATATAAACACATAAACACAGAGATTGTACATTAGACATAGATGTATCCAAGCAGGAATTTCTAGTGCAAATTCAATAATTGGTGGGGAAAACATCAACTTTTCAAGGTTAACACCAGTAGATTCCTTCACAATGAAAACTGACGATCACCTCCAGATTCTGCCAGCGTATGACAAAAGCTGAAAGGAAGGGGCCTGAGCAGTCAGGTGTGGGGATGTGCCTCTGACCAGACCACACTGTGGCAACATGGGCATCCACTTACTGTGCTGTGATGGTCAGATGACAGCAAGGCATGTGAGTACAACCGTCACGGCAAACACACCTCAAATGAAACTATTCTGAGGACAGAACACTCTAAACTGCTGTATTTCAGGCAAAGTTTACATGATTCTTAAATGTGTTACTCATTACCAGCTAAATAGAAAATAAATCTGAAATGTGTCACCAAAAGGTCAAGCTATTAGCAATAATTTCTCTTTGGAACTTCAAGGTAAATCCTTAACCCTCAAAAGAATTGGCTAAATTTTCTCAAAATTATTTTACTTAAAAAGTATTTATAAACCAATTATTTATCCTTTTAGAAATTTTGGCTAATTTCAAACTGTATGACCTGTACTTTATACAGGTCATTTATAAGCAAGAAGAGAAGAACAAAAAACCCGTAGTGTTCCAGAGTAAAATGAAGACCACATGCTACACAAGTGTCAGAGGCAGAACTCAAACATTCATCTGTCTGGCTGCAAAGTCCATGCTCTCACCTCTGAATCATAACACAATTTCTTAGCAGTTTGTAATAAAACTTAGCCTTACTAAATGCAAACTGAGGAAATAGTTATCATTCTATTAAATGCAACTTTTAAATAAGAGACTTTTTATATCAAATACCCTCCAAAACAACATTAAGAGCATTTAATCATAACTCTTCTATAAAACTGAAAGTAGCTTACCTGCTCTCTAACAAGACATTCAAAATAAAATGAGAGAGTATGTTAAATCCCTCAAAAATGGGTCCCTCAAACAAGACACACTGGGGTAACTTACAGAGCAGGATACCATCAAAAAGACCTTCTAAGTGTACTTCTAAATTCTGCTTCCATTGTGGAAGAACTTTTTTTTTTAATTAAAAAGAAATTAGTTCCGTATCACTCATTACTAATAACCCTAAAAACAAACAAACTAAAACAAACCCAAAGAACCTGAACTACTATCATTTACCTTTTTTAGCAACTTCCATTTCTTCTTCTGTCCATCGAGAAGTTTCTACAGGTTCAGTAGAAACTGAAACAAAGGTAGAACTCAGTAAGTCAGAGTAAAATCATCCATATATTATACAGCACCAAGCATATAATCTGTTAACTCCAAATATACCTCCACACTCTCACCAGTTATCTTTGTAAAGCACCAATCTAATTGCAACACTCGTCTATTTAAAAATCTTTGCTTTGTAAGCAAAACAGGATATAGTCAAAACAAAGCCCACCATGATCTGCCCCCATCCACCTGTCTAAATTATTTCCTTCATTTTATCCTTGTCATTCCCAGAACTTGCACTTTCTTCACATCAATACTTCATATAATGATAACGTTGGTACCACTGAGCCACCAGTGACAGGACTCATCATTAATATGATCCTTTTTTAAACTAATGAAGACAGTCCCTAATAAGAGAGAAAAATGCCTGTGCTTAGATCCAGTATTTCCTTGTCTAAGAATTTATTCCTATGAAGGTTAATTTAACAGAAAGAAAATGCCATGTGAATCAAGTTTTTTTCATTACAGTGCCATCTATGTTAGCTTTAAAGGGGGATGAGATGGCCAACATCTCAAAGCTATCAAAAGTGAAAATAAAGATCACCCAGAAACTAGAAAACATTCATGACACGTGCCCAGTTAAAACCTCAGAAAACAAGGTGGCACGCACACTAGGATTACAACTAAGTACAAAGGAAACCCACGGTGTTAGGGTAGTGAGGTTAGGGCTGGTGCTCTTTTTCAGAAGACTTTGATATTACAGTCTAACGAATGTAAAGGCCAGAGTTTCAGATCAGTATTTCTAGGCTGCCAGTATCAGATGTCCCTCCTGCCGCACCCCAGCACTGAAATGGAATCCCAAACAAAATTGTGGCCCATTCGCTCCAGCCCTGTCCACTCACTGGGCTCTGGTGGCGGTGGCAGAGGTGGCGGGGGCTCCTCAGTGGCCGCGGCCGCAGCAGCACTGGCCGCCGCAGCCTCACTGGTCATGGACCTGGTGATCCGGCCCTTCCGGCGGCCCTGGCTATTGGCGGTCTTCCGGCCCCGGGGTGTGGCTTGCTCTCTCTCCTCAGTTTCTTCAGCTGTCCCCTCTGTCTTATCCTTTTCCTTGGTATTTTCTCTAGAAACAGTGGCCAAAGAACATTTTGTGTGATTTAAAAGTATACATATACCAAAAAGATTAAAGCTTTGAGAATTCTTCAAACAGAAACTGAACCAACCCTCCCCCCAAAAAAACTCAGTTACCTGGAATAACCACTTGGGCTTCTCATCAACATAAACTCAATCTGCCCGCATACATGCCCGCCCTTCCCACCCTGCTTCCTGCTCCCTTGGGCCCCAACTGCCTGCTGTCGACAGAACCAGCACCCTCACCATCACCCAGTTTACAGACCTGATCGCGCCTGCAGTTCTCTCCCGCACTCGTCACTCTCCGTCAGTGAACCTTCCATCTCACTAACCTTTCTCCCACCACTTGTGTTTCCATCACCATTGCGCATGTCCAGAGCCCCAGAAGCCCAGCCCCAGCCTTTCACGCCTGCCCCCACCTCTCCGTTCATCCTAAACTGCTCACAGAGCCACATTCTAGTGGAAGAGCTATAGCAGGAAACCATTTCAGCAATGCTAATCCTACCTATTCCTAAACAGAGCCACATGGCTCCCTGAGTGAAGTCCACATTGAGCTTTCTTTAAGGCTTTACATATCGAACCCCAGCCTCCTCCTATTTTTCTCCTGAGGCGTCTGATGTTCCAGTCTAATGAAACCACTATCTGCCATTTCCCAAGGAGGCCTGTCCATCCACACTAAACCCTCTACTGTACCCACACTGACCACTAGCTCCTGCATGAAGTCCTCTAGGCTATGCAGGTGGAAGAAAATCTCAAGCTCTTTTCAGTCTCCCAGCACACTTTACTGCTTCCGCACCTGCCTTTCAGGCCATTTTCCTCCCCTCCCACTTGGATCTTGCCTAATTCCCCTCCTGGCTTATAAACTGCCCGAGAAGAGCACACGTCATACAGGTCTCTGCACCCTCCAGAAGACTGAGCTCTCAGAAGCAGTATACGAGCACCCATTAAACAAACCAGGGATTTTAAGAACAAAGTCAAAACGAGATGTGGCAGTAACTTATAAGCACTTATGAGTAACTTATAACCACTGACCACGTGGCGAGGACAAATGTTTTATCTGAATAAGTAAAAAAAATAGAAAAGCAAAAAACTATAGGTTTCCTCTTCCTAAAGTACAAAATTAGAATAGCATGAGTATTCAACACTTTAAAAACCATGACAAATGATTTAGGCTGCTTTAACTGCCTCAAAATCAGACAAAGCTTCAGTATTTCCAAGAAGATTAGAGAAATAACAAAATAAATATTAAAAAGAAATGAACAACTACACAAGCAACTACCACTGTGTACTATTTAGTCCATCCCTTCTGAAACATACGAGGTCATATCTGGCAAATAAGTCCATCAATCCAAAAGTTATACTTACTAGAATATTCCACCCCTTAATTATGTCAAATAACCACTAGGCAACAAAGCACACATCCCATTGATTTTTCTAAAATCTAAAATTTTATACCTTCAATAGATTCAATCTCATTATTTTCAAATAACAATAATATTTAACTAACTCACTTAGAGTCCTCCTTTTCATCCTTTTCTTCTTCATCTTTCTTTTCCTCCTCTTTTTTTTCTGTTTTTTCTGCTTTATCCTCTTCCTTTTCTTCTACTTTTTCTTCTTGTGAGGGTCGGGCAATTTGCTGCTAGAATGAACCATCATTTGTAAAGTTGGAAAGTAAAAGAAACAGCTCTTAAAATTGTAATGATAATAAGTATCTATGCAACAAATTAAACTTATTAATTAATCCTCCACAATGTAACCAGGGGTCATGCATTAAAAATCAGTTGAAAGCTCTTTAATGTAGTCTGTATGTATTGCTTACAAGGGTACATACACACAAATGCTCCTTATGTTTGGATCCAGAGAGGCGACAATGTTAGAATTCCACTTAGAAATCTGAGGTTGGTACTCTAATTTCAACATCTAATCTGTCACTTAAACATTTCAATTCTGCTGTGAAATTTGATAAACTATAATTTATCAAACCACTGCCCCTAGTATTAGATATTTAACATGTTGCCAATTTTTTCATCATTATGGATAATACTACAAGAAACCTCTTTATGTTGTTTGTCTTTGGGGAAACATTCATTTACCAGAATAGTAGACTGTCATGGTCATAATCAAGAATGAAGCAATTTAGAAAAATACTATGGATACAACAAAGTGAAAAGTAAACACTCAAATATATCTAAGCTGTAATTACAACTAAGTGCCTGTAAATAAACATATAACAAAGACTGGGAGAGATAAGATATGGACCCTTATATCTTTGCTGTCTCGACTGCTAGAATTGTGACTCTGAGAGAAAAGTAAAATTAAGTTTGTGTTGAGTTCTATTACGTTTATTGAAGAAATCCAACGGCCTAACCAAACAGGACCATCCCAGGCACAGTACCTCTTTCCAGCCTCTGCCCCTTCCCACAGGGTCTGTGCTCAGGCTACCCTCAGCACACCCAACATTTTCACACCTTTGCCCAAAACAAAGCAAAATTTTCCTTAATTTTTGATGGAAACTCAAAGTCTTTTACCGACCCCCCAAAACTACCATTAGCTTTTTCCTTAAGATAATTTCTCTTCAGTTTTCTCCAGAAAATGTCCTACACTGCCTTCTTCTAACCCAGGTGGAAGGAGGAAGAATCAGAACCCGTCTTGTTCCCGACCACCCCTTCCAGAACACTGTTCAACCATGGTGTTTAAAATCTTCTTTTTATAAATTTCAGAGTCTACCTATGACACCTTTCTTCATCATTTAGTGTTAAGAACTGACTCTCAAAGTCTCCCAGGAACACAGAGATGACTTTATCACATGGCTCATCAGGCCTTGTCATTATTCTTCAGATTCAAGATGCTAGTCACTACCTTTTCTATCAACATGATATCCTGTGTGTGAAATACTTTCAGGTCATGCCCATCAAAACCTCCCACAGGGCATCACCACCACCATCTTCAATGGGCATGCATCACCTCCAGGACCCTGCAATCTACTCAAGTGCCTCCCCCATCCCACCTTTCCACTGTTGTCAATCCTGCTTTCTGTCCTCATGATCTTGATTCTATGAAATTTCCACAATTCACCAAGAATGGAATCCATCCACTCTTGCACTCTGGCTAGATTGTTTCAATACCACAACTCCCTCACTGGCCTTATCTGACCTTCACAGCTTCATACCCTTCTAATTGCAAGTTTCATTTTCTTTTGGGTATGCATTATCACCTTAGAGAAAACTAAGAAATCGGGAAGATTTTCAAATGCATACTCTCCAACTGGGACTAGTTTTGCTTTACAACTGGGAATGTTTCATTCACCCCAACTCTCAAGTATACCACAGTGGTCACAAGACCTGTTTCAAATGCTAGTAACCTCACCCTGCACCCCACAAAGGTAGCATTCATCTGTCATCTGAAACAACAAGATGGTACACAAATGACAAACTCAGCTATCTGTCTAGCAAGTGGGCTGCATAACCCAGAAACAGTTTACAGCCCCAAGAAGCCATGGGAAGGTGTCAACTCAGCTGAAGACAAGGAAAGAGGTACATTGTCCTTGGGTTTTAACAACACATGTAACTGTATTCCCCCAATACTCTTCTGCCCTAATACCAACCAGGGTCTTCAGGTAAGCAAACACTCCCACATGCCCTGCTGCCTGAAACTAGCCCGCAGCAGAACCTTACAATCAAGGGGTCATCTATGCTCTGCACACACCACCCACCAATGCCCCTCACTTACTAGGGTCTCAGTCCTGGCCCTTCATCCCCATCGCTACTCCCCCGACCTCCAGCAGCCCTTACACAGCTGACTCCTCAAACACTCTATACTTTTCTTGACCAAAAAACACTGTTTCTGAAGTCTTGGGATGTAAGACCACATCCCAAGAGGTGGCATTGCTCTGGAGGAAACAATGACCCAGAACACACAAGACACTTCTGACCACACATCATGAGGGAACCTGTATCTGGAGATCAGAGAATCTGTATCTAGAGATCAGAGTGACCAGGGAAGGCAGGTGAGGGCTGTGGAGAACAAAGCATGTCAGAACACTCATGACGGCAGTAGCTGTTGTGTCCACAGGTGCCACCATCCTACCAGTGGTCTCAGGGCATGAGGCAAACAGAAGAGCAGGAGGGAGCTGTGGTGGCAGCTGAGCAGCTATTCGAAGGAAAAGAGCTTCTAAAGTTCTGAACTGTCACTGTGAAAACACACACTGCACTGCATTAGACACAATCTTCTGACATTGAGTGCTTCAACCCCAGAACTGAAGCTAACCTGAAACAATCAGGTTCCAAGTATTTTAGCAAGCAACCCTCGACTCCTGTCACCTTACTCTACCTGTCCCCTTCACAGACCAAAGGACTGGAAAGGGTGGTGTATTCATTAAGATATATTACAACTGTTAACTCTGACATGCACAATTTCAATAGCATGAAAATATAAAACTTCTCATTAATTTTGGTATGCCAGAAACTTAAAATGCATTCAAAATAGAAAATGCAACACATTAAATATATATTAATTTCAAAATAATCAAAGCATGTTCATAACATTCTAATTAATTTGATAGAAAGGTCAATTCCTGAAGTACAGAGAAAGCCCCTATTATAAAATTTTTCATCTTTATATTCCACCAACCTTGAAATAGTTTCCATACAATAATGAAACATACCTGATTTCTCCCTCTGCGTTTTCCATAGTTCCTTCTTACTAGGGCTTTATAATTCTCATTTTTCTTGGTTAAGTAGTAATATAAAACACAATCAGGAACACTCTATAAAAAAATTGAGTATCCAATGAGATTGAATTAAAAAAAAAACCAAATAACATCTTCAAGGAAAATCTCTAGTGTTCTCAAAATATAAACTGGAGAAAAACACCAATGGTTAGCTCTTTAAGGCATATCTAGGCTGTAAAAAAATATATATAGATAGATAGATATATAGATATATAGTTCTACTGTTTTGATGGACAATTACAGCTATCTTAATACAAATTATGTAAAAGATACCAGAAACTATCAGAAACATTTAAGCACTTTCTTATTAACCAGTAACTAAATTCTCTTTCTTCCTCTATATAAGTAAATACGCAAAATGTCTCTTTAAATATTTTGTTCATAAACCCAACATTCAATAATACATTGTGGAACAAATTCAGGGAAAATCAGGACTCCGAAATTTTAATTAGAAGTTTAATGAGGTTCAGAAAAACACTGTAACCTGTGTGTTTTTAGGGAAACATAGTATCAGGTCATTTTCATTAACCATGAAAATTAGTCTGTGTTGTGCTTAGAATTACCATCATGTGATTGTAAATACCACTATATTATTCACATAAGAATCTTTTCTGTGTCAAGCCCCTTGCAAAAACTCTAACTACTTCTGTGCTTTAGCACACAAAACCTTCAAAGCAGCAACCAACCCAAATCTATCAACAATCTCAGTGTAAACCATTTCCTACCTTCCTTTCCAAGTAAGATGCAATCAGTCCAAAGTTTTTTGGATGCTGGATAAACCTGAGTAAAAGAAAAATAACTCAGATGTATAGAACAGACTTGTGGACTCTGTGGGAGAAGGCGAGGGTGGGATGTTTCAAGAGAACAGCATCGAAACATGTATATTATCTAGGGTGAAACAGATCACCAGCCCAGGTTGGATGAATGAGACAAGTGCTTGGGCCTGGTGCACTGGGAAGACCCAGAGGGATCGGGTGGAGAGGGAGGTGGGAGGGGGGACCGGGATGGGGAATACATGTAAATCCATGGCTAATCCATTTCAATGTATGACAAAAACCACTGCAATGTTGTAAAGTAATTAGCCTCCAACTAATAAAAATAAATGGAAAAAAAAAAAGTAATAAATGAGGAAATTCAAAAAAAAAAAGAAAAACAACACACACACACACACACACTTTAACAACTTAAAAAGAGGTGGGGGAAGCCCTTGGGAATACAAATATAATGTAGACTAATTCCTAGTGACTTCTAAAGGCCAATGTCCTCTTAAAGGGCACAGATTCCTGGGCACAGTCCACCAGGAACTGACTGGATTGGGATACAGTATTGCACAGAAATCAGTAACTTTAAAATGCACCCCCAGTGATTCTGACACCACTCAGGTTTGGGTAGCACTCTTAAAATGCCTCCACAACTCTGTTCTAAGCTGGTACCTACATTTCCAGCTATAACTTTACAGGCAGGTTGCATCCTATCTGTCTTCTCTGCCTCCCACATTATTCAAATGCCAAAATGGGGCCATGTTTTGGGGGAAACAATTCAATTTACAAGTAAATGCCAATACCTTTCACTAACTCATATAAGCTTCTATTAGAGAATAATTTAAAATTTAAATTACTTGTCTTTAAAGATCTCCTTCTCATGGTCAGTCCAAACATTCATGAACTGCCTATCTTTATAAACCTTCATAGGGTCCTCCATGAGGCCATTCATGTTAATGAACTTGACCCGTCTCTGTTCAGCATCAAACATCATAGGCGGGATCACAGAGAGCTGTCGCATTTGTTTCTCATTATTCTGAAGGAAAAAAAGAAGAAATGCAATTTACATAGAATTAAACTTAAAGAGGACCACAGACTATAACTATCTTAACAGACACTGAAACACCACATATGCACTTTAACAACAGCAGCAGTGGTACCATAACATCTAACAGATGGTCATTATATACGGATCTAATAAACACTCATTGTGTGAATAACAGAGGCAGAGAGGCAGAAAGTACATGTACTATTTTTTTTAAATCCACCACTACAATGTGAGAAGAGTTCTTTCCTTGAACGCAGCAGATACTTCAGCTAATGGATCTTAGACCTAAAGGACACACAGTGATGTCAGATCACTGAAGTAATGACCATATGAAGCACTTATTAACATTAATATTGCCTCATTTTAAAAAGTCTCAATATCATTTTATAGAAAATAAAATAAAAAAATACACAGACAGGAACCAAAATCTTAAGGTCATTAATTTTAAATTAACTAGACATACTGAAGTATTAAACACTTCTTGCTAATCTTACATAATCTTTCCACTGCAAATTTAAGACTATCATCCTTCAAATTTCAACTAAAACTTGGTTTCAGCTATACAATTTATCTTCCCAAAACTTAATTCAAGTTTATAAGCACAAACTTCCATGAGAAAACCTGTACCGAAAATCATAACTACTGACCCCAACACAAGGCTAGGTCTTCTGAAACTCTTCTCCTAGCAGTGGACATTGCCTTAGTCAACTCCTGACAGAGTTTCTCATTTTACAGGGACTCTCAAGTGGTAAAGAACCCGCCTGTCAATGCAGGAGACATAAGAGATGCAGGTTTGATACCTGGGTCAAGAAGATCCCCTGGAGGAGAAAATGGCGACCCACCCTAGTATTCTTGCTGGAGAATCCCAGGGACAGGGGGCCCTGGAGGGCTACAGTCCATGGGATCGCAGAGAGTCGGACATGGCTGGAGTGACTTAGCACATTCAACTGCAGTCTGTCTAAACACCAAAATGTAGTTTGGGACAGACACACTAGCTTGACATTCACCTTGACATTCACACTAGCTTGACATTCACTTGGAGAAGGAAATGGCAACCCACTCCAGTACTCCTGCCCGGAAAACCCCATGGACGGAGGAGCCTGGTAGGCTACAGTCCACAGGGTCGCAAAGAGTCGGACACGACTGAGTGACTTCACTTTCACTGACATTCACTAGCTTCACATTCAGCTAGTATTCAGCTAATACTAGCTTGGGTTGCTTATAGATGCCCCCCTTATACAATCAGTTTCAAACAGTAAGCAAAGAAATTAAATGCAGAGTTAGTCATCACTGCAGAGATCACGGTCACAAAGCCTGAAATGTACAGCAATATAATAATTGTCTTTGATTATTACTTAAGAGGACCACCCCTTCAGAATTGAGAGAGGAGGTTTTCAAAAAGTCATTTTAAAACCAAAACTAGCAAAAGTTAATACGTGGCTTTTGGACCAACCTTCAGAGAGTGTAAACACAACTATGAAGACTCAGTGCTAGAAACTGAAATTTATTCTTATTCAGAACTGATTTATTAACATCGTATCGCTCTCTCCCAGGCTCAGCTGGCTAGAGATCACACTCTAGACATCACCCCCTACTCCACCCTCAATGAACTTCAGGTCCACAACCCAACACACCAACACCGGCTCCTTTGCTCTTTCAGGAAAACGGCAGCAGGAGCCCATCCTCTAACCTGCTCGTCCTTTCCCCCTACTCCTGTCCTATCCATTCTGCCTTCTACTAATCTGTCCTATCAGGCCCCTCTTAACACATTTCTACCACTGTCGCCCTGATTCAGGCCCTTATTTTTAATCATAGCAGCGTCCTCACCTCTTTTCAGGCCTCCCTGCTTCCAAAGCCATCTTCACAAAACACCAGTAAGATCTCAGGGCAGCCTTGTTTAAAACCTTCAATGGTTGGCCAAGTACTTTGGAAAAACTCAAACGCTCTAAGCATTCTCTCATATATATATAAATAAACCCTTAGTTCATGGGGTATGAAGCTAAAATGCCTAATCAATTAACATAAATTAAATAAATTAAGCGTCTTACCTCCTGTTCAGAGAGCCCATCAATAATTTCAGAAATCTCATGTTCACTCCTAGCAATGGTGGCTGAAAGACCAGCTCCCCTCTGCCCAACTCTAAATATGAGGGAGAAATTACATATATATTTAAAGGCCTTTCATAAAGAAGAAGTATCAATTAGGTTACTTTTGTATCAATTTGCTTCCTGAGTGGGACCAGAAGTCAGGGGAAAAAAACCCCCTAAAATGCTATTAACTACTTTTAAGCAATATGTTTAATTCATTTATCTATAAAATTAGTAACAATTTAAATGCTAAATTTCTTTTTAAAGGTTACATGTCTAAATTCAAATGGCTGAACTGTTCGAGGGAAACATCTGGAAAACTAGTTATTGGTGTCATTTTCATTTCAAACAGCAGTCTTGTGTCTGCCTCCCACAGCACAGGACAGCAGACTTAGAAAAATACATAAAACATTTATAAAGGGAGGGGAACAAAAATCCAATCATCACCCCTCACAACTTAACTGTGGTTACCAGGGCTTCCATGACTCACATGAGACAGCAGAAAAGACAACTAAAGATTCTACCTTTGCAAAAGCACTTGTCCTCTAAAGTAAAAACAAATCAGAAACTACATACCAATAACAAAGAATTTCTTAATTAGCAAACAATTTAGTAAGACTTTTGATTATGCTGAAAGATACAAAGGACCATGAAACACTGTCTTATTCTTACTGTCCTTTCAAAAGGAATGAGCATTTTCAAGAACTGAAGAATTTCAACATATTCATTTAAATTTAGATTCAACAGCATGACTAAATATAAAAAGTTACTAGATTCACCAAGACATAAACATTGCTAGTTGATAACAAAGTTTTATATTCAAACTAAAAGTTCTTAGACTCATAGATGTAGAGAAGAGATTTGTAATTGCCAAGGGGTGGGGGAGGGATAGATTGGGAGTTTGGGATTAGCAGATGCAAGCTATTATATATAGGATGGATAAGCAACAGGTCCCACTGTATAGCATAGGGAACTACATTCAGTATCCTGGGATAAATCATAACGGAAAAGAATATTTAAAAAAGAAGGTATGTATGTGAGAAACTGAGTCACTGCTGTACAGCAAAGACTGGTACAACACTGTAAATCAACTACATTGGATTTATTTTAAAAAAAGGAAAAACATAACAAAAGTTCTCTACTAACTTTCTTAATGGTTAGATTCAGGTGACAATAAATATTGTGAAAGATCATAAATATGATTCAAAGAAAAATATCAAACCACTTACCGCTGAAACCGTTCTTGCTGTTCTCTCTGTTTTCGAATCTCTGGAAACTGCTTTTCATAGTACTCTCTTGTTTTGCTTTCTTTAGCTTTCCTCCGAGGGTTATTTTCTATTCTGTCCACTTTTTTCTCCCATGCCTCCATGAGCTGATCATAACGTTGGCAGATTTTTTGTTCCTATTAAATACCCGTAGCAAATTAATAATTAAACTAAACTCTGTGATTCTGATAAACCTAATACTTAAAAGCACAGGTTATTTCTTAAGGCTAAGTCAGAAGGACATTTGGCCTATGACTCAACTGTGAATGAAAAGGTGTCCTTGATCTGAAAGAAGAGAAAGACAGGGAGCTGTTTTCTATGAAAGATCCACACACACAGCCTATCGTGACTGGATTTCTTAGTCAACATTAAGACTACACAAATCAACAAATTACATGCTGAGCCACTCTGATAACAAGTCTTCGTTGTCAAAAAAATGGCAAATGATAAATAGAAACATGTAAATAGTTTGTAATCCCAAAGGCAAGCAGATTAACATTTTGTTGTCACCTTTCCATCGTCAAAGAAAACACTCACACTTAGACCACCCTCCTACTGTTGGAAGTTCTGGTTACTTGCAATTTTTTCTTACTATAAATAATGCCATATAATGAACATTTTTACAGTCTGGAAAAGGCAGAAACTGGTTGCGCTCTATGATAAAAAGAAATCCAGTAAACTACATGAAATCGAGAATGAATGCTTTTAGAGAAATGAATAATGTGTGATCTCATTCTTTAAACAGAGAAGCAAGAACCCTGTACTGTGGGCACAGGACCGTGGGTGCAAAACAACAGAAGGTGTGAAAGGGCTCATGACTGCCCAGGAAGGGACGAGAGGGAAAGCGCTGTCCCCCATACTCCCTCTGTCTCGACACCCGTCCACCTCTTGGGCCTGAATCTACCTTCATTCGGCTCTACTCTCAAGTCACCCCCTTGCCTCCTTCCTACACGGCTCCCATGCACCCTGAGGTGTAACTAGATGCACATTCCTTTCCTCTGCTCAAACACTTCACAGATGACCTCAGCATCCGACCTCAAGCCCCCTCCTGACCCTCAGGCCATGCACGACCTGGCCTGGCTCCCCTGCCCTGCCACACTCCCTCCACTTTCCAGCCCTTCCCGACGTTGTACAAGTTGGCTGACGGCTGGTTTTCCTGTGAAACACCCCTCAGGACCACCTCTGTGCCACCTGTCCCCTACACGCTCTCAGAGTCATCTGGATGTCCTGAACCACCGGATGACCACAATACAGTAATCGCCCATGGCCTCATCTGCACTGTTCCTCCTTAGACTCCCCAAGGGCTAAAGCCACATGGCTATCTCCTCCCTTTGTAGAATACATGAGTTCATTTTCAATTATTACATTCAATTATAAGGCAAACATTACTTTTAAGTTATAACTACACAGATACTGATTCTCCTTTTGAATCCTGGTGAGATAAAACACCTTGGTTCACTCTCAGAAAAGGGGAAACTGCCAATAAGTATTTACTAAGCAAGTCAGTGAACATACAAAGTTCATAACTAAATACTCGGTGAAGTATAAGAACAAAGTCTGGACCTCTATGTTTGTCTCTTTGGATAGCAAATTTAGCAATTACCGCAATCAAAACAAAATTACTGGATAGAAAAAAATACTTTAGCTAATTTATTTGAATGTGGTATGCTCTTGGCCAAAAAAAAAAAATTCAAGACTGATAATTTAAGAAAGTATCTGAAGGCCCAGATTGGCAAATTAGAACATTAGGAATTATATACCAAATAAAAGCTGGTGACCCTTATAATTCATTAAACTAACAGGTCCTTAAATACAAGGTACAAGTTCATTTCTGATGTGAATCAAAATATATCATTTATTCAGTAAGAAACCATTCAAATGAATTAAAAGTCTATAATTATTACGAACACACTATAAAAGAACAGTGGCATCATATTTTCTGTAACTTAATTTCCATGAAGATTATAACCACAAAATTTTTAGACTGCAAGTCATAATAAATACAAAGAACACCATGAATTTGAAAAAGCTGAACTTTAGCTGACCCAGTTTCTAATAAGAAAGAACAGTGATGCCTCATCAGCATGACCATAACTTACCCAATTTGTCTGAGGTTAAGAGACTAAATGAGATCATCTTACTTCTCTTTCATATGTTTTTAAACTACTCACCATTTTCTTTATTTTGGCTAGATGAAAATGCTATACACAGATGACCAAGGAAATTTGATAATGATATTAAATGTGATTTGTGATATCAAAATGTTACTAGACTCAGATTGATGTCTAAGTCACATTTATAGGTACAAATCAGTACCTGTTCTCAACTGTGGTCAAGAACTGTTCTCACTAACAATGGGAAAGCGAATGCCTGAAGAAGCACGGACGGGAAAGCTGAACAAATTTCAGTGAACAAGGATAGGACCTCACCCTTTGTTTTCTTGCATGATTTCTTCTTTTAAAAAATAAAATGAGTTTTTTCCTCATCACCTGGTTTCTAGAAGAGAAAAATACGGTTGTATGACATTAAGAAAAAGTACAATTTAATAGTGCATTCACTTTGTTTTCAGAGACACTGAAAAACAAGCAAAGATCACTTAAGAATATACAATATAATCAAAGTTAATCCTAATTTTTTCACCCTGCAAAACAAGACTCCTCCAATAATTAGGACTAAATTTCCTCCCATTCTATAGTAAGGCTTTAACACAGAGAGTTCATTTTCAACTATTACATTCATAAGGCAAATATTATTTTCAAGTTGTAACAGTTACTAATTCTTCTTAAGAATCCTAGTGAGGTAAACACTCTGGTTCACTCTTGGGAGGAGGGAGGTAGAGAGGAGGCCAAGCTTTTGCAGTTTCCTCCTAATACAGGTCCACACTGCCCTGCCTCCTCAGAGTGTACCAACACAGACAGCTGACTCTGCCTTAAACAGAGGCTTTCTTCAGGCACAGAAACAACACAGTCCACTCTCAGAAGTCACGGGGGGGACAACATGACAGGACAGCAAGTCCTCCCTTATAACTTAACATTTTCACTTTTCAAATATGAAGCACTGTAACCTTCAAAAACAATGGCATGCAGGTTCAAATATAAATATTTATACCCCACCTACTTCCAGAAAGGATTTCAAGTTGATTATTCAAATATAAATACATAGCCAAGGCAAGTAGAAGTAATTTTTTGGGTTATCTGCCACTCCGGACTAACACTGACACTGGCTCCACTCAAATAAGCATGAACAGTCAGGAGCTGGCTATATGGAAAAGGAGCCAAGAGATGAAAGAGAATTACTGAAAGGAACATTTGCTATTTCATACAAAGCAAATGATAGTGATGACAGAACAGCTACTGAACATAGCACACGTAGCTGAGTAGATGGTACTTCACAAGGCGGTGTGCAGTGGAAGCACTGCCATGTATGCAGTATGCTCTCGCTGTAATTATGTGCTACTCAACAGCAAAGGACAATCAATAAATATAATTAACAATGGTTCCTAAGAATTTACATGAAGAACTCTTTCTCAGGACAGTGTGCTAAGCACTACAGCAGGAAGATAGCTAATATGAAATAAATCAGACAGGGCTACTCTGCAGCAACTATCAGGGAAAAGACAGAACACAAACATAATGGAAGCTTTGTGGAAAAAAAAAATTATTAAAAGTAGCCAACTAGATTTTATCTGCTATTCTCCTTTTTAAAAATGTTAGAACAGCTAAACAGTTCCAAAACAAGGTATATTTTTTTATATGTTTTGCCTAACCTAGTTCTAAGGGTTGTCAAGACCACAGCAGCATCTCACAGAAAAATTCTAGGTATATGACTATTATAAACGACTTACTTAACAAAAGTTAAAATCATTCAAATTTCAGTTTCTGTCATGCATACTACCATGCAAATTATATTTGCCACCAATTCTGCAAAGTAGCCAACTATTGCATATACTCTCAGTAAGAAAAAAGTTTTTAAAAATTATATTATATATATATAAATATCAATGTGCTCATTAGTAACTGTACTAGTAAATAAGTATAATGTTCTGGTTATAGTTAATAAAACATATAATAAAGAAGAAATATCACATTTTTGTTACAAACTAATAATAATTCATCTAAAATTCTCTTAAAATATGATAATTTTAAAAAAAGATACCTATCTAGCTTCCTCTCTTACTTCAATCAGATCAAGAAATTAGGTTTTCTTTTCACTTATTTTCTTATTCCAAAATGTGCATCCAGAAAGGCCTGGTGTCTGGGAGGAGCAAGGCTAAGCCAGCTACATTGTGGAGCAGTCTCCGCACCCACGTGAGGGCTGAGCGCTTCCGAGGCACCAGGGCATGAAACGGCAGAAGGGTCTACAAATACCGTCATTAGCAAGAGTCATGGAAGGGATTTCCCTAGAATAGGATTTGAATAATGATAAAATGATCCGTGGCACTTCTACTTTGCAATGGCAGATGTGGCTTGGTGGGGGACGGTGTCATCACTAGTCTTAAATGAAAAAGCTTCATTATCTTACTTCATCATGCGCCTTGCAGGTACTCCACTGAAAAAAAGACAAAACAGGAGGCAAAAAATTCAAGCCTCAAGGTAAGCCATTTCAATGTTAAGTATCCACCTTTTTTTTACTAGCAGATCATAAAACCAGCTAGTTTTATGCAATCATTTATTTTATTTTTTGGCCTCGGAAACTCAAAGCTGTTACCCCAACCCCCAAAAAGCCAGAGGAAGATAACATATAGTAAAACGACAGCAAATTACACAAATCTAAAACACACCTACACTACATTATAGTACTACGTCAGCAGATAACGTAAAAAAGGTCTCTTTATAGAATATACGGTCTTTAACTGAAGAACTCCAAAGATGATCAATACTTACGTCTTGATGTTCTCATGGTACACCTTGGTGTCTGATGGCTGGTTATAGAGTGGCTATAAAATAAACCAAACATTTATACATAAAATGTTGTACACTTGTCTACTAAGAGACAAAGACACACTCCCTACACATCAATGGAAGCTCAGGTAAAGTACTGCTAATGGGTCTACACACAAACAGCCAGCCACAACCTCCAGACTTAGCTGGCCTATCTGAGTAACTCTGTCCACCCGCTCTGCTAACAATGAAATCCACTGTACCCCATAGTCACTTCACTCAGATTTTTTAACTCTGAAAGACAAAGGAGGATTAAATGCCATTATTACCCTAACAAGATGATTCAAAGAGTTTTCCATTTCTGCTATTACTTCTTCCTCCTCCTACCTCAGTGATTTAACAGCTGCTCAGGCAAAAACATGATCAGGAAAACGCCTCTGCAAAGTTCCCAAGTTTGTGCACGTTATTTCAAGCTTATCACCCTTACTGACCCGGCCACATTACTCTCATTCTGAATCAAGCAACCATACTCCACCTTATCCCAAGAAAAACTGCTACCAAAAGAGCACTAGACACACAAAAAATTTTTTACTCACCAGTTCAACTTTCGGGCCAAGACCTTCAAATATTTTATGAGCTTCTTCCGCTTTTTTCTACAGATAAAAATATTATATTATATAACTAAAAATTACTTTACCTAAATGCAAAATTACTTCTAATTCAATAATATTTACCTAAAGACCAATCTATAGTCAAACTTATCCTTATATTCTTCTTTCATATGACAGGCTAAAATACTAATTTTGTTTTCATAACTCCTTCACCAAATCAGTCAAATCTGAACATGTGTTTTGAAAGCAAAACCCAAAGAATTGCTAAGTTCTTAAAAGCAAATAGATATTACTAATAAGATTCCAGTGAGAGGAAGCAGAGATTCACTATTAGAAATGAATCCCTCAAACATATTTAAAACTTCAACTCTTAATATCTTTAAAAACGACTTAAAAACACAAAATACCATAAAGTTGCCAATCTTTACCATGGTAGGCCAAACTGATCTCTTTGAAGAAAAGCTTATAATGAGCATATTCTTTAATTTTAAGAAAACCTTGGTAATAACAGAGAAAACAACTAGTTTGAATTACTCAAAGTACTCATTAGCGAATAAATGTTGAATTATATATACTTTCACATGCCTTTTTGGGCTTCCCTCATAGCTCAGTCGGTAAAGAATCTCCCTGTCTTGCAGGAGACCCCAGTTCAATTCCTGGGTCAGGAAGATCCCCTGGAGAAGGAAATGGCAACCCATTCCAGTGTTCTTACCTGGAGAATCCCATGGACAAAGGAGCCTTGCAGGTCCATGAGGTCTCAAGAGTCAGACACAACTTAGTGACTAAACCACCACCACAAGTCTTTTTCAAAAGTTAAATCATCTAGATCAAAGTGCTATCTAAGAGAAATCTACCTTTAATAGACAAATTAAATATAACAAAATTCGACACTCAAGCTGTTTAAGCTGGAATTCTGCATCCGGCAAGTGTCAAGGTTCTCAGCTCTCCCTGCCCAGCACGTGCTCGTTGGTCACGAGGGTTCCCTGTCCACTACAGACTCCCACTGTCCACACACTGGGGCTGGGAACTCACCAGGACTTCTGATGTGAGACATCATGGGAATGAAATCAAGCAGGATCCCCAAGTGTAAAGCAAGATGTTCCCTTAAAATAAACACTCTCCTGTTCATTTATCAGTCAATTGGTCAAAGATTTACTTAGCATATATTACGTGAAAAGAAGTATGTTTAACCAGTGTAGAAAGCTCAAAGTAGTGTAATGTACTTTTTGAACTCCAAGAAACTCAAAAATGTTATTGAGATAAGAAATAAACCTATCAAAAATGTCAAATACAAAACTGTAACAACCCATAAAATGTGCAGAGTGAACTCTATTTCTATTGACAATTTTAAGGCAGACTTGTCGCCCTTGGTACTATTAACATTTTGGGCCAGATGTCTCTTTCTTATGGGGGCTGCCCTGGGGATTATGGGCTACTCAGCAGTACCCCAGCCTCAATCCATTAGATGCCACCAGCACTCCACCCCCCTATAAGTTATAACAATCAAAAAAGTCTGCAGTTGAGAACAACTGTTCTCAAAAAGCCAAATGAACATACCAGAAAATTCAAATTTACTAACTTTAAGGCGTGTATTAAATAACACACGAATAACATAATCACAGGTGATAAATTTGGAAATATCTAGCACCTTCAATGAATTCTCTCTAGATAATCTACACTTGCCAGTTTTTCAATCTGCCTTCTCGAGGCCTTCTACCACTACACAGAGTCTATACCAAGAACAGGCAGGCCAAGTGGAACCGTTAAAATAATACTGGTACACAAGGGGGAAATTATGTTATGACAAATATTTACTGGTATCCTATTAATTAAAGGCACTTACCTCTTCAGGACTAATTTTAAAGCTGATATTTAGAAGGTGTTTGCATATCCCAATATTTAAGTTTTGAAAAATTTTATTAAATATTTGACTTAACGTTGGCTTAACTGCTAGGAACAGATTAAACTATCAATTGTTTGGCACAAATATTTAATTTAAAACCTTCACATTTACATAATATAACTTTGTTCTAAATCTACAGATAGAATTAATGCCTCAAACATACACTGAATATGTTCCATGTGCCAAGCACCTGCTAGACCCTAAGGAAACAATGAATAAGACTGACTTCCTGGTGTAGGAGGATAAGGAGTCTTGCAAGGCTTCACAGAGAAAATGATCCTTGTGGTGGGTCCTGAAGTGATTACACCCGACAGACAAGACAGGCAACACAGGGACGCCTGTCACTGAGGCAACATCACAGGGTAAAAAGCACTGTCATCGAGGGGACACTCACACCTGTTCTGGTAGTGCTAACAAAGGAGTCCAGGCCTGCAGGCATGTGAGCCCTGATGAAAAGGCTGGGCTACTTGGGAGAAAGGGGGGAATCAGCAAAAAGTGCTATTTGGAAATCACACTGGGGATCTCAAATATGAAGGATAGATTAGAAAGAAAAAAAAAGACTCAAGGAAAGAAACTCAGTACCTATGCAAGGTGATGGCTTAAAATAAGCTAGTGCCAAAGGAGGAAGAGAGAAGCAACTGACCAGACCAACACTCAGGAGGCAGGACTGAGGCTCCTCATTGATTAACCAAATCTGCAGAGTAGCAAAAAGAGAGAAATCGATAGTTTCCAGGACAATGGCCTCGGTGACCAGGGGTTTTTGGCACTGAGTACATTCGCTACTGTCAATCTCTCTCTGCTAATGAAACCAGTGCCATAGTAACTTGCAAACAAAACATAAATGTTTCTGAAAACTACACTCCACATCCCTCTTTCAATATATATTAGAATACTGAAATTAGAGCACTGACAAATATTTTGGGGATCTACAACTGGGAAGGGTGATAGCAAATTAAACTATTAAAAATAGTCCAGAAGAGTCTGTTTAGAGACTAAATGAATCTTGGCCTCAAGTTTAACTATGATGCAGAGCACTTTTTCTCTCAGTAAGACAGTTTTAAAGCTAACCATCAGTGTGAGCAGTTTTCTGCTTCCCACTAATGTCCTAAATAAAAGAAAGAAGTTGCCCCTCAGATCATGGTCCCAGTCTCTCAAGACATGTTAGGCTTAACTGCAACCAGCATGTGCTGCTGACAAACAAGAGGGGGACAACCCTTGTTGCCCACCACTGCTCTCTGCCTTCTGTGTCAAAATGGGTAAGGTCATTCATGAAAAGAAGCACATATGGGGTGACGGTCTGACAAAAGGCAGCTGGCGAGAAGAAAGGTTTGGGTAAGGGTCAGGAGTGAGGAAGGCTGCATGCTCCACTTCTGCCCCGGAGGACCTCCACCCTGACCCCTGGGGACCCCCGCTACCATCTAGGACCTACTGCACAAGCACTACCACAGCAGACAATTAGCAACAGCGATACAAAAGGAATTTGTTTTAAAAGATGATTTCTATGGTTACTGAGTTAAAAACAATCTTCACTGTAAGTCTAATATTAACACAGATTTCAAGCTAGGTTCTTCTCTTGTACACAGAATGTGTAACAGGCTGAGTGTATAAATGATGAAATGGCAAGAAGAGGTCCAAAAGGAACTTTTGGCTCTGCTGATGGGTATCGAGGAAAACGTACCACACTAACAAAAAAGAGCACACATATATGAATTAAACACAAACCAAATTCTCTGTCACATCCTAGTCAGGCAACCGCACAACCCACTAACACTGGAACTGTTTATTAAGCCTGTAAGAGAAGGCTAATTAAGCAATTCAATTAATAAATATCACTGGATTCAACGTACTTGAAAAGTAACTCATACTAAGAATTCAGTGTTTTATAAAATCCTTTTCCATCATCACCAGCTCTGATCCTTATTTACTTTACCCTTGAGTCACAAATTGACCTGAAGCCAATCAGCCCACAGAAGTGCTTTATTGTTCTCCAGTTTGTTTTATAAAAGCAGGAGACTTTCTATAAAATCCATTTTCCCAGGTTCTCCTAAACAAGGGAGCACTGGTTGGCCATGGGCACATCCCTACCCTCCAGGCCTGAGGGGTCCTCATCACTTATTCCACCCACTGCCTTTCACCCTCACTGGACTCACCTTCACAGAGGCTGTTCTGTCCAATAAGTTGGACTGATTTTGAACCCAGTCAAGAAACTGGTACTAACTCGTATTTCTGCCTCCTGGTGACAATTACCGTCATCTTGAGTATTGGGTGTCTGATGACTCAGTTATCCATCTATACACACACATCCATGCACACCTGACTCCAAGACCACTTGTGTAAACCCTTATGTAATGACTAGCTCACAGCTGCTTTTCTCAAAGCCATTTCCTTTAGGATCTGGGATAATGTAGCTGTAGGCTGCCTGTATAAGATGCACTGATTCTGGTGACTTCACTCATAACAGGGCAAACAACTGAAACAACAATCCCTAATTTCTGCAGATTGTCGCCTTTAACTGACAAGCCAATTCTCTAGCACAGTACATAATGCATGGAATTCCTCCTTGAATGGGGGCTTCTGGAAGACCCATGATAAGCAGCTCTGTCTCAAGGTTCTCTTCACGTTAGGGGGAAGCTGGTTTCCCTTTAACTGCTAGTTCCTGGGCTGGATTCTGGTCAAAAACCAACTTCAACATCACAAAGTTATTCATAGAACTGAGGTCCAGCTTTCCTAAATTCACAGACACTTTTCATTATAAGCATGAAAGAAGAAATTGTTTTAACAGATCTATAAAGGCAAAGTCTACCTAAAGGTCAGTGGCTTCATACTTTATAACTAAAATTCAAACTACACCCCAACCCTCAGTTCTGAAGCATATAATGCAAGTCATTCCCACATCCAATGACCCATTCTCTACTACAACAGTGGCGTCAAATGTCCCTCATAAAGTGAAAAACCACAGAATGGCTGTATTATGTGCTACATACTTCTTAACACCATACAACAGGAGATTTGGCTGATAAATTATACTGTCAAAAATAAGTATTTATACCATATAACATGAATATGAAATACTAAATAATTTAAGACACAACTATCAACTTTCCTTCAGTATGTAAAGAAAAACACCAAGCTTCAAAATTCAAGAACATTCAAAATTAAAGCAGAAAGCAGGTTTTAATACAGTTAACATTACCACAGAACAGAAACAACTGGAGAAGGTACAGCCCAGTGGTCTTCAAGCCCTGAGCCACCAAGGAGTGGCTTGAACTTACCCGGTTTTCATCATAAATAATCTGGACAACACTGCGGTGCTTCTGCTCCACAGGAGGGGGGGACACAGGCTTCTCGGGCTCTGGAGGCTTCGCGGCCTCCTCTTCAAGCTGTTGCTAAGAGACCCAGAAAGGGAGAGTCAGGCATCTGCTGCACGTCAGCCCCACCAGTAATTATTCACCAGAGACAACACATGCTTCTGAGCAACGCTTCACTGACTCTACAGGGTAATCACTTAACTGACAAGGTCTAAGGACCCAAAGGCCCTAATGAACCCAATCAGATTTATTTTGACTAATAACTAAACAGCATAAGTCATCTTTTGATAGATAAACCCTTTTGTATTCTAATTCTGATAAATTTAAAGCAAAATAATAAGGGAATCTAATAGCAGAGAGAGATAAGGCCTTCTTCAATGAACAGTGCAAAGAAATAGAGAAAAACAATAGAATGGGAAAGACTAGAGATCTCCTCAAGAAAACTGAAAATATCAAGGGAACATTTCATGCCAGGATGGGCATGATAAAGGACAGAAACAGTAAGGACTAACAGAGGCAGAAGAGATTCAAAAGAAGCAGGAAGAGTACACAGAACTACGCAAAAAAGGTCTTAATGATCAGGATAACCACGACAGTGTGGTTACTCACCTAGAGCCAGACAACCTGGAGCGTGAAGTCAAGTGAGCCTTAGGAAGCACTACAACAAACAAAGCTAGTGGAGGTGATGGAATTCCAGCTGAGCTATTTAAAATCCTGAAACATGATGCTGTTAAAGTGCTGCACTCAATATGCCAGCAAATTCGGAAAACTCAGCAGTGGCCACAGGACTGGAAAAGGTCAGTTTTCATTCCAACCCCAAAGAAGCACAATGTCAAAGAATGTTCAAACTACTGGACAACTGTGCTCATTTCACATGCTAGTAAGGTTATGCTCAAAATCCTTCAAGCTAGGCTTCAACAGGATGTGAAACGAGAACTTCCAGATGTACAAGCTTGGTTTAGGAAAGGCAGAGGAACCAGAGATCAAATTGCCAACATTCCCTGGATCACAGAGAAAGCTAAGGAATTCCAGAAAAACATCTACTTTTGTTTCATTCACTACACTAAAGCCTTTGACTGTATGGATCACAACAAACTGTGGTAAATTCTTTAAGAGATGGGAATACCAGACCACCTTACCTGCCTCCTGGGAAATCTATATGTGGGTCAAGAAGCAACAGTTAGAACCTTACATGGAACAAATGACTGATTCAATAATAGGAAAGGAGTACGACAAGGTTATATACTGTCACCTTGTTTATTTAGCTTATATACAAAGTATATCATGTGAAATGTTGGGCTGGATGAATCACAAGCTGGAATCAAGACTGCTGGGAGAAACAGCAATAACCTCACATATGCAAATAATACCATTCTAACGGCAGAAAGTTAAGAGGAACTAAAGAGCCTCTTGATGAAAGTAAAAGAGGAGAGTAAAAAAGTTGGCTTAAAACTCAACATTCAAAAAACTAACATCATGGCATCTGGTCCCATCAATTCTTGGCAAACAGATGGGGAAACAGTAGAAGCAGTGATAGATTTTATTTTCCTGGGCTCCAAAATTACTGTGGACAGTGACTGCCACCATGAAATTAAAAGACACTTGCTCCCTGGAAGGAGAGCTATGACAGAACCTAGATAGCATATTTAAAAAGCAAAGACATCACTTTGCTGACAAAGGTCTGTATAGTCAAAGCTATGTAGTCATTACGGATGTGAGAGCTGGACCATAATGAAGTCTGAGTGTCAAACTGATGCTTTTGAACTGTGATGCTGGAGAAGACTCATGAGTCCCTTGGACGGGAAGGAGATCAAACCAGTCAAATCCAAAGGAAATCAACCCTGAATATTCATTGGAAGGCCTGTTGCTAAAGGTGAAGCACCAATACTTTGGCCACCTGATGAGAAGAGCTGACTCACTGGAAAAGACTCTATGCTGGGAAAGGGAAAAACAAGGCAGGAGGAGAGCAGGCAGGGGATGAGAGGGTTAGATAGCATCACTGACTCAATGGACATGAATTTGGGCAAACTCTTGGAGCTAGTAAAGGACAAAGAAGCCTGGAGTGCTGCAGTCGATGGAGTTGCAAAGAGTCAGACAAAACTTGGCACCTGAACCACAACTTAAGTAAGAGAATCTAAATGTATGAAGGTATTGCATCTGCCTCTATCACAAGGACCCTCTGGGTCCCTGGAATAATGCTGTTCTGTATTATAGACACACAGTACCTGCTAATGTCTGGCAGAGAGAGCACGGTAGAACACTGAAGGGTTAATTAACCCTTAACTCAGCACAGCACCACCCTCTACCCCACTCCCCCATGAGACTTTATATCCTACAGTGAGGAGGCGGCAAAGTCAAAAGCACATTAACTGCTAGTGTGTGCAGCCACAACGCAGGAGGCTATCTGAACTACTCTGCCCAGGTTCAGCCCTAGGGTCCCCCTTTACAAGTGATTTGATCCAAAGACGCTTTCTAGTTCTTACCTCAATCTGGAGCAAGTGTACAAACCCCTCATATGTGAAGTGGGGATATTGATCCTACCTATCACACAGCTTTCTGAGAGGATTAAAGGACTCAGTATATGTCAAGCACAACTATAAATGGTCAGTGAGTATTACCTACTGAAGTAAGTAGGGACTGAGCTTGGTTCACTGTTTTTTGTCTTCCATCACCCGAACTGATACCTAGTAAATGCTCAACAAACAGCTCCATGTGATACCTAGTAAATGCTCAACAAACAGCAACATGGATATAATATAAAAGGCATTAAAGTAAAGGTGGTAAGTCTACTAAAGGCCCAGTGGAAAAAGATTACCTACATTTTCAAGTTAAGACTGAGAGTCAGGTTCCTCATCATGTAAGTCAGATCACAACCAAAGAAAGGATGAAAATCCTTCAAGAGGGAAGCTCTGAGGTCCACTTCCACTTCGGAACAGAAAGGACTCATGCAACCTGCTATCTGTGTAAGCAAATGATAGTATTCGGGGTTCTGAGATCATTCTCATGTTAATGAGGTCTCCAACCATGCCCTTTTATTCCTTTGCTCAGAAGGCCTTCTTTTAGAATGTCCATTAAGTAGGTGTAGAGAAAGAAAGAAACAGGTTTCAGGAAATCACATTTTGTTCTCCACAGTTAAGTAGCCCTGGGACAAAACCAGACAGACACTAGACAAGCTCATAGATTCAAATAGACTAGTGGTTGCAGGGTTAGGTGGAGACGGACCAAAGGGGTGAAAGGAGTCAAAAGGTATAAACTTCCAATTATAAAATAAGTAAGGGATGCAGATGTAAACTATAGTTGACCATAGTTTGGTGACTATACTTAACAACCATTTATTGTATAGTTGAAAATTGCTGAGAGAGTAGATGCTAAAAATTCTCATCAAAAGAAAAAAAAATCTGTAACCATATGCAGTGAGAGATGGTTAACTAGCTTTACTGTGGAGATCATTTTGCAATATATATAAATATAAAATCATGATGCTATATAATGTTGCGTGTCAATTTTACCCCAATTTTCTTTTAAACTGAGAACTACTAGGAAAAAGAGACAAATCAAAAATCCAGATATCTACTGTATTTCTACATCAATACCACAGAGAACACAAAGGCCAGCAATCAGTCCAAAGCTGATTTATAACAGAGCTGAACGTGTGGCTGGAAAAGGATGAATTTCTTAATTATTTATTAATATGGGGGAAAAAATATTGACTTCTGTTTTGAGGCAGACACAAAAATTCAACTTCTGGTGGATTAAGAATAATGTGATGAGAAACTATAAAACTTCTTAAAAGATGATAAACTCTTTTAATGATCCCAGGGTAGTCACATACAAAAACTACAGAAATTCTGTTCACCAAAAATGCTGACCTAAATATAAGAGCAAAAACTATAAAACCCAGAGAAGAAAACATAGGTATAAATCCTTGTGACCTTGGATTACACAACGAGGATTATGGTTCTTAGATATGACACCAAAAGCACAAGTAATGAAAGAAAAAATAAACTGGACTTCATCATAGTTAAAATTGAAAGCTTTCTGCCCTTGTGTGACTCCATCCTGCTCACCGCCCTCTGCAAATGCAGTCACTAACCTCTGCACACCCTCTCTCCCACCTACATGTGTGCCCCTGGGGCCCTGGAACCACCTTTCAGTTGTCAACAAAGATGACTTTAAAGTGGATGATGATGAAGATGAGCAGTTATCTTGAGATAGGTCAGTTATACTCAGCTTGGACTCTGTCTCTCTTTCCTCTCTCCAGAGGTCAGTTTCAGGGCTAGTGCAAAGGATGAAGCGCATACTGCTAGAGCAAAGGTGGTCCCAACGAAGCAGCCCTGGCCACATTAATTCGTCCCTGGGGGACTGAATGCCACCTGTGGTCCAAAAGTGGTTCAGGGCCTGTACTTATTAGTGGACCGCTCTTAGAAGATGCAGAATAAGAAGATGAAGAGGAGGATGTGAAACTCTGGAGTATATCTGCAAGTGGTAGCAAGGTTCCACAGAAAACAAGCAAACTTGCTAATGAAAAGGGAGCTGAAGAAAAAGCTCCAGTAAAGAAATCTATACAAGACACTCCAGCCAAAAAGGCGCCAAATCAAACCAGAATGGAATACATTCAAAACCATCAAACATCAGGAGCAAAAGTCAAGAATCCTTCAAAATATACAGTAGCCTGTCAGACTCCTCTGTCCATGGGATTTTCCAGGCAACAGTACTGTGAGTGGGTTGCCATTTCCTTCTCCAGGGGACCTTCTTGACCCAGGGATCAAAGCCCTGTCTCCTGCATTGCAGGTGGATTCTTTACCGCTTGAGCCATCTGGGAAGCCCTCGAAACACACTAACTCACAAACCTCCTAAAACACCAAAAGGACCTAGTTCTGGAGAAGACGTTAAAGTAAAACTGCAGGCAAGTCTAGGAAAAAGCACAATGAACAGTCCTCATAAATTAAGACAGAGAGACAGGAAAAGGAGATAGAGTCCCAGC
This sequence comes from Odocoileus virginianus, assembly GCF_023699985.2. Classification (NCBI taxonomy): domain Eukaryota; kingdom Metazoa; phylum Chordata; class Mammalia; order Artiodactyla; family Cervidae; genus Odocoileus; species Odocoileus virginianus. The sequence continues at coordinate 31,739,510 of NC_069690.1, read as the reverse complement.
TGAGTATCACTAGCAATTCAGACCAAGTTTTCTACTTTAATCTCAACTCCTTCTCCTGATTTATCCCACCACCAACCCCCCAGGCTGGAAGCAATCTCACTCCTGCTTCATAAAGCACTTGTGTTTGATGGCTATGATTCAGTGAATCTTAATACTTTGCTTTCATTTGATTTACCTCTTTGACCATGTTTTAATCACTTTTATATCTCCTTAGATGCTCAGTAAGAATCTGAATGAATCACAGGAAAAAAAAGCTCTGTACATCAACAAACACTATCAGGATAGTGAAAAAACAACTCACAGAATGAGATAAAATATTTGCACATCATATATATGAATATCCAGAATATATAAAGAACTCTTACTCAACAATAACAAGACAACCAGCTTAAAAAAAAAATGGGCAAAGGATCTGAATAAACAGTTCTCTAAAAAAATATATAAATGACCAACATACACATAAAGAGATGTTCATCACTGGTCACTAAGGAAATTAAAATTAAAACCACAATGGGATACCACTTCACATGCACTAGAATAGCTATTTAAAACAGTGAAGAAGAGAGAGGGAAACGTTCCCTCAGACACTGCTAGTGGAATTTAAAATGGCACATCAACTAAAGTTAAAAATATGGAAAGTTCAACACTCTTCTTTAGGGAGACAAACATTCCGAGAATGTACTAAGCAGTAAAATCAAACACTTACTTGTTTTTTTTTCAGTTTAAGGATCTGCTGCTCTACTTTCGCAATTTCTCGATCTACACGATCCATACTCTGTATTAACTCTTCCTTTGAAAGTTTTGAAGGTGAAGCATTTTGATCATCCCCACATGGTTGCCCAGAGATTGGAGAGGAAGGAGCTTCATGTTTGACTCCAAATGCCGGGTCCTTTAAAGAAGAAAATCAACAGTTTAGCTCACATGCTCTACAAATTACTTTGGAAAAAGACAGACAGAAAAATGTCATCATGCTGAAACACGCTCTAAGAGTAGCACTATTTATTTTGAATGCTTCTGTAGAAAATGACCTCTAAAAAGAAATTTTCAACTTAGATTTAAATTAGACAAATTGTAGCAAATTATTATTTCTCAATATATGAACAGTATTTAGAACACAATCGTAGCAGTACAATTCTAGCTAAAGATAAAAATTATTAGAAGAAAATAGGATTTACAGTAAAATCAACAGAAAGTGCCTGCCCGAAGTCTACAGAATAAAAGCACTCCAGACATTTTTTTAAAATTTACAATTGCAGGATTTTAAAGCTGATTTTTAAAAAGTGACAATTAGTGTGATGACGTGCTACTAAAAATATCCAACAGGATTATAAAGTACAGAGTATTCACGACAGTAATCCTTTACTGGAAAGGCCACTTTAGAAAAGTTTACATTCACTTGGAAGATTGCCTTAAAGTTTATCCCTTAGCTCTGACCAAATATCAGGGGTACTTTTGGAAGTTTTCACAACACCCCTTAGAGAATGGCTTATGAGTTGTTTCACACAATCCTAGGCACGTGGCTGTGTTGAAACTGACTGTGTAGTTCACACACGTAAGCTGACATACATTTATATTTTGACAGAATAAACTGTACAGTCAAATGTCTGTTGACTTCATGTTATTTCAAAGCATTTTCTTATTAAAATGTATCTTTAGTTAACCCTAAAAAAAAAAAAAAAAAAAAAGAAAATCAAGAACAAATGGTTTCTCACTAAAGATCAATGTCAGCATCAAGAATCTCTTAACGGGGACTTCCCTGGTGGTCCAGTGGCTACGACTCTGGCTCTCAATGCAGGGGGCCCGGGTTCAATATCTGGTCAGGGAACTAGACCCCACATGCCGCAACTAAAAGATCTCATGTGCTGCAACTAAGACCCAGTGCAGGCAAACAAATACACAAAACAAATAGGAATATTTTTTTAAAAAGGCACAATGGGTTCATTTAAAAAAAAAAAAAGATTCTCTTAACCGAAAAAAAGTGAATTTTAAAACTTAGCAGAGCCATGTGTGCTCCCTTTCTACACAGTAGGCCTATAGTAGCAATTTTCTCCCTTCTTCCCACCCACCCTCCCTCTCACACACACACCCACACTAATACACCACTGACATTCACAGTTCAGACATATCACTGAAGAGGGTTAAGTGGCCAACCAGCCTTTACTACAATACTAAGACATACAATGAATTGCTGCAGAAATAATGATGCAATCACAACAAAGGAAGATGCCAATTCCTCAGCCATTTTGTTGTAACGTCTGAACACACGCACTCTGTGTGCCCACCCAACTAAACAGCTACAAATGGCCATTCCTATCAAAAGTTTTCAGGCTTTCCAAGGGTTAATACTGATGTATAGAAGTCTGGGAAATGATCTAGAACTTTTGTTGCTTTGATCACCCTCAATAAAGAGCTACTAAGCCTGTCTGCCCCACAGCGCACGTAACATCTCTTCAGTCAAATGTACCTCCTCATTCCAGCTCCATACTGAGCAGAGACTACAGTAGACTGAAGGCCTCCACCCAAAACCTGCCACCCTGCCAATACACGCATGCACACTCGCACAGCCTACTCATCTCCAGTACAAGGTGAAGATATGAGCAATACTGCAAAGCATATGAATTTCAGATTAAGGCACTGATTCTCTTTAGGCTGTAAGAAGTCTAGAATGATCACAGTTCATAAGACCAGAGGGCCCTCAATGTACTAAACAATGACTAAGTAACTGTGAGAAATCAATAGTTCTAACCAAGAATGCAGTTAAATATACCCAGATAGCTGTTCCAAAACACCATGGAACAGAGATTAACTAAAACATAACATGTATATTCCTGAAAAATCTGATATTCTGTAACCTAATATAGCTAAATTAAGGCTTCTGGGGAAAACAGGATTATAGCTATTACTTAAAACCTGTAAACTTTGTAAGCAGAGTATTAACAAAACAACAGCAATCCTAACAAAATAATACTGTCAAAGCTCCAATACCATTTGCATTCAGACTATAGGCAATCCTTTGATATCTGTAAACCCTGCAGTTTATGCGTCCTCTGTTAATCCTTCAGGTCATTTGCTTCCAGTTCAAAATAGCACACTTCATCATAATGTTAATAAAAATCTGATTCGTGGTATAAAGACTTTGCTGTTGTTTAGTCACTAAGTCGTATCTGACACTTTGCAACCCCATGGACTGTAGCCCACCAGGCTCCTCTGTCCATGGGATTCTCCAGGCAAGAACACAGGAGTAGGTTGCCATTTCCTTCTCCAGGAGATATTCCTGACCCAGGGATCGAACTCATGTCTCCTGCATTGGCAGGCAGATTAACCTTTAAAAACATAAAAGGACAGGAAAAAAGGTCTCCCAGTTTCTTTTCAACATTCCAATCTTCATTAGTTAGTTTAACACTGAAAAGCAGAGCAGTTATTGAATTAACTAAGCTAGCTACTACCTGCACTAAATGAAAACTACTGATAAATGCAGACTTTTCAAATCTTTTTAAGGTCTTCATCTATCTAGCAGGCTAATTCTTAATTATGAAAGCTTGATCTTGAGAGCTCTAAAACATTCATGTGCAAGGAACGATCATTCATCATGGATTTCCACGTTACATTAACATCATTCTCTTACATATGCATATGAGATCATTTGTGTTACAGAACACATAGAATACCACAACAGATTACATTTTGATTCAGCAGATTTTGAAAATGCTCCTCAGGTGATCTGTCTGACCTGTGCCCTAACAACTACTATTACAGATCAATATTTCCCACTGACTTCATCTCTAGTTAAATATTTAACAAAAAACAAATTCCTGTTTACAGTGCCTATCATCTGACAGGCACTAGGCAGAAAGGTAAACAAAACAGGCTTGCCATCAAGGAGCTTATAATTTTGTGGGGGGACATTCTGTTAGCTATTTGGGGGAGGGGAAGTTAAATTTCTATTCCACATATCACAACAAAAGCCAAATAATAATATTTATATGAGACTTATTAGCAAATCACAAGTAGCCTCAAACAAAAGGTATTCATATTATACTGAGTACAGGAAAGTCAATAGCAAAAGACATTAAAAAAAGATTGATGAATCAAAATAAAGAACAATTTTCTCTTTATCAAAATAGGAATAAATTTACAAAGCAAACAGGAAAAATCATTTGCAAAACGTGAACTCTAACATAAAATAAAAAACACATCAACAGAAAACTAGGCAACAAATATGAAAAGCAATTCATAAAACAGGAAAAAAGGAAAAACAAATGAAAAAATGTTAAATTTTAATAACAAGCAAATAAATGCAAGTTAAAAATTTATCAAACTAACAATGATCTTTTTAAAGACGGTAAATATGTGGTTTCAGTATGGACACACAGCAACTGGGCGCCCTTATATCATGCTATCAGCAGTAAAAACTAGTTTTCCACCTTTTCAGGGCAAACTGGATATACCCAGGAAAACCTTAAAATACACTAACAGGAATTTACCTTAAGGAAGTAAATAAGAATGTAAACCAAAAAAATGAACCTAGGGAATTCCCTGGTGGTCCAGTGGTTAGGCCTCCACACTTTCTGCTGAGGGTACAGATTTGATTTCCCGGTTGGGGAACTAAGATCCCACAAGCCGCACACAAAAAAGAAACAAACAAATAAAAAATCAAGCTAAGAAAAATATGTCATTATTCTAATGAACAAGCAGGTAACCTACATGTGTGACAAGTAAGTTATTTTATATCCATACATGGAATATGACCGAAAATACAACTGTAAACTTAATGACATAAAATGAACCTCAGAACGTATTTAAGCAAAAATAAAGTCATACACAATGCACAAAGTAAGCACAATAAAATATGCACAATTATTAATGACAAACTGGTGAGACAAACTTTTCCTTCAAGCTTATCCAATTTCACTCTTCTCTAAGCGAAGAAAAAAACTAACAAATGCTAACCCTTTCAAAGTCCCAACTTCTAAAAAAAAAAAAAGGAAAGTCATGACTTACAGCTTAGTGGGGAAAGAAGCAGGACTAGGAATCAGAGGTCATGCATGGGTTTTCATTTCAACTCAGGAAACAATGCCTAGGTCACTTAGTTTTTCTTAACATCCATCTTCTCTACTATAAAATGGAAATCAGCTATACTCTAATATAAATGGATGAAGTTTTAAGCTCTCTCTCTGCCAAAAAAAATTTATAGCTATAAATTACATTTGTGTTCATTTATTCAGCCTTGCAAGAAGACCTTTATTCACCTCTCTTTCCTTCTTTATTAAAGGCTGCAAACATTCCTTATAAACTCACAGACTATAATACAGATATTTCACATGGTGAAGTGGGTCTCAATATTCCTAGGAGCTTAGTTCATTTCTAGCTCATCACAAAGAGTTTTACCCACCCAACTTACTATTTTTAAAATTTCAAATTTACATAAGAGTTCAGAGACTAGTGTAATGGATTCAATTACCCTTCATCTAGCTTCACCAATTGTAACATTTTGCTATATTTGCTTTATCTCTCTGTATACATATACATACACCTACCTTTTTTTTTTTTCCAGTTGATCTATTTGAGAAGAAAGTGCAAACATATTTACTGTCTTTTATTTAAATCACTGTTCACTCCATAAAAACTCAAAGAAAATGTGTGGGTATTTAGTTATCTGATATCAGGGTGGAAAGTGCCACTAGCCCTAAAGATAAACAAACTTTTTTGGAAAAAGATTTAAGAACAAAAAAGCAAAGATAAAGAGATATTAATATATGATAGTAAAAGGGTTAATACTTTCTGTTAAAAAAGTATTTTACAGAATTAGTTTATTCTTTCTAAAACAAATATTTATTCTATACCTACTAAGTGCCAGGTAATTCCTGATCTGAAGATCTAATGACAAGCAAAACAGTTAAATATGATAAACTGAGGAACAAAATAAAAGTATAATACAGAAACATGCACGTCACCAAAGAAAGGCAAGTAACAATAAACAAAAAAGGAAAAGAGGTATGATCTTAATAGAACCTTCTCATAAACCCAAAACACATATTGTTTGAAATATCATGAGATCATAGGAAGGACTGATGTTGAAGCTGAAACTCCAGTACTTTGGCCACCTGATGCGAAGAGCTGACTCACTTGAAAAGACCCTGATGCCAGGAAAGATTGAGGGCAGGAGGAGAAGGGGACAACAGAGGATGAGATGGTTGGATGGCATCACCGACTCAATGGACATGGGTTTGGGTGGACTCGGAGTTGGTGATGGACAGGGAGGCCTGGCATGCTGCGGTTCATGGGGTCACAAAGAGTTGGACACGACTGAGCGACTGAACTGAACTGAACTGATTGCTGTTGTTTAGCCACTCAGTCGTGTCCAACTCTTTTGCAACCTCATGAACTATAGCCTACGAGGCTCCTCTGCCCATAGCATTTCCCAGGCAAGAATCCTGGAGTGGGTTGCCATTTCCTTTAGCAGGGGATCTTTTCCCAACCCAGAGGTTGAACTGGCGTCTCCTGTATTAGAAGGATTCTTTACCACTGAGCTATTGTTTGGAAGCCCATCATGAGATTATAGCTCATATTAAAAGTAGTTATTACTAACAGAATAAAAATTTTTCTTCACAAAAGTTATAAGCATAGTTAAACCTTACCTAAAATATGTCTTCTCCCATGTAATAAGTTAATAAACTGCAATTGAATTTAAGGGAATTATTTAAAATTCAATTTAAATTTAACAGAACTGTGGTAATCTTGAGTAGCTCTGACTACATTTTACAGCCCAGCAAGCCAGTACAAAATGCCTGAGAGTCATTCAATAGCAATTTTTCTTTACAGCAGTCCTCAGATTGTTTCTCATTTACCAAAAAGTCAAAAGTACTGACTTTAAAGTCCAGAGTATTAAGTCTGTGGCTTTTTAGTTTTGTTTAAACAAAATTTTTACTTTCCCACAGCACTAACCTTTGGTGAATGGAATAACTGGTCTTTTAGGCACTGTGCCTGAATGTGGCTAAATACACATTTCAGACCGACAACTCCACAGGGTAAGAAAACAAATATTTACCTTCTTAGCATCTGCAGAAGACCTCAACCCTTCTGGCAGCGTGTGCACTAAAGGTAAGACCGCAGCGCTGACCCGCTGGAAATGGGAATCAGAAAGCTGCTCCAGACGTGGTCTCTTGGAATCCAGTGAATCATGATCCCCTGGGGAAGGGCCTGGGTGAAACTGCTCATATCCAGTTCTTCTTTCTTGAGGCCTGACACACACAGAGAAAAGAATCACTTGAAAATGTTTAAGTAATGTACAATATCCTGCTAATATCCCTGGTTGGACTTAGAATGAATGAGCAATTACACTTACTTTCAGAGTGAAACCACCCCAGGAGAACACATACCTCACTATTAAGTCCTATTAAAGTTCTGATTCTAATAGAAAAGTTTCCTCTTTTCTACTAGAAAAGGGGAGGTAGGAGTAGAGGTAGTAAAGTAGCGAAAGATGCAACAGAAGATGCAATTTGCAGAAAATTTAAAAGATGCTAAAGAATATCCATAAAATAAATATTTTTAAACCCATGCCATAACAACTGAATTAATATAATCTAGACGAGAAGAGCCACCCTTTTCAACCAATAGTAAAAGCAAGCAGAAAAAAAAAAAACTTTCAGCAACTGCCACATGGAAAGATAAATGCCTTGAGTTGTGAGGTATTATCAAGACTTAAAAACAAGTCTCTTGAGTGGGAATGCAATATTGCTTTGAACACATAATTCTGACCCCCAAAACATGCATTCTGTCTAATTTCCCCAAGTACCTAAGTATCTTGAAGGTCTGGAATCTGGTTTCAATTTCCTTACATGATATACTGCACAGAGTATTTACAAAGTATTTCCAGACGTGACATTTTACTTGTGGCCAAGGTTTAAATGAACATCTCACAAAACAACCTTTCATTTTGAAGTTAATCATGGGGTTTTGTTTTTAGTATAGGTGATAAAACATACTCTGAGGTTGATAATTTTATAATACTTCAAAAATTTGAAATCTCATTCAAGACATAAGATCCCATTGTCTCCTTAAAATTCACAATGATATTACAAAAAATACTGCATTACAAAGTTTCAGGAATAAGACAAGAATGACAGTTTTAGTCACTTGTATTCAATATCATATTGGGAGTTCTTATCAGAATATTAGGCAAGAAAAAGAAGCATCCAAATTGAAGAGGAAAAAGTAAAGTATTTCTATTCACAAATGACATGATCTCATATGTGGAAAACTCTCAAGAAACCACAAAAAATGTTACAGCTAATAAATGAATAGGGTGAAATTATGAGATAAAAAAAATCGACATGTAAAAATCAGCTGTATTTCTATACATTGACAATGAATAATCTGGAAATGAAATTAAGAAAACAATTCCAAAAAAAAATTTCATTTATAATAGCATCCAAAAGAATAAAGCAGGAATGAATTAGACCATGGAGGCCCAAGACTTACACACTGAAAAATCATAAAACATTGCTGAAAGAAATTAAGGAAAATTTAAATAGTAAGACATCCCATTTTCCTGCACTGAAAGACAATATTGTTAAGATAACAATACTACACAAAGCTAAGTACACATTCAACATAATTTCCAGCAAAATCCTAACAGAGTTTTTTTGAGACATTAAAAAAAAAAACCCATCATAAAATTCATGGAGATGGGAATTCCCTAGTGGTCCAGTCGTTGACTCTGTTTTCACTGTCATGGGCCTGGGCTGCACTCCTGGTCAGGGAACTATGATCCCACAAGACAGGTGGTACAGGAAAAAAAAATTCATGTGGAATCTCAAGGGACTGCAAACAGCCAAAACAATTGTAGAAAAAATATATAAAGTTGGAGAACTCACACTTTGCAATTTCAAAACTCACTACAAATATACAATAATCAAGAGCATGGTTCAGCCAGAAGGGCAGACCTACAGACCAACAGAATACAACTAAGAGCATAGAAATAAACCCTCACATCTCAGTCAGCCTCACTAAGGCTGTCAAGACCCTCCCACAGGGCAAGGACAATCTCTGCAACAAACGGTCCTGAAGAACGGAATTCCCACACATACAACAATGAAGGTGGACACATATGGATTAAAAATCCAGAACTTAAAAACTCTTAGAAACAAAATATAGGGAAAAATCTCCTGACCTTGGACTTGGTAGTGAATTCCTGGATATCACACCAAAGGCAAGGCAACAAAAGAAAAATGTAGATGACTGGACTTCATCAAAATAAAAAATTTTAGTACATCAAAGAACACTACCATGAAAATGAAAAGACAACCCACGGAATGGGAGGAGATATATGAAAATCATGCATTTGATAAGGCTGCAGTATCCTGCCTGATGCCCACATTCTTTCTCCCCAGCTCTCTCTCTGACACATTCTTTCTGCTTCAGTCTACCCACCCCAAATCCACCCTCCACAGAGCAGCCAGGGGCAATCAGATAAAGGCCATGCCCCTGGACGCAGCACTGAGAACCAGGGCTGCTGCTGGCCTGCTTGGAGACTTTGTGTGGAACTTCTATAAGGAAATGCCACCCTCTGGGGCCCCTAGCTATGTCCCCGCAACTGGGCACCCCTGTTAAGGACACAATCCACAAAACCTAACTAACTTCCAAGGATCACATTTTACCTCCAGACACTCTGCCTGAGAGACTGACCAAAGCCAGAGGGTGAGGTGTACCCACAGCTGGAGGAGAACTCCAGGAAGCCAGGGCACAGGACAATTAAGAAAAACAGAGTACTGAAAACTCTCACTCCATCAAGAAATCAAACTATTCCCCATTTCAGCTTGCCAATTCTTTTTACAACAAAACTACTCATGCATAAATAAATACATAATTTACCATTTAAAATTTCAGAAAAAATTTAAATGAACTATGAAAATCTTGGTGAAAACAAATACAATTTTATATTGGGAGTTAAGCATGAAATGTGCATCTTTAACAAAGTATTTCCCTTTCTAATACTGTATGATGGCGTGGCCACTTTGTACACATTCTGGTAGTTTCCCAAATAGCAAACAAAAGGGACCAGCACTTAATCCAGCAGCCCCACTCCCAGTATGTGACCAAGAAAAGGGGCATGTGGGGCTTCCCAGGTGGCGCTGGTGGTAAAGAACCTGCCTGCCACTGCAGGAGATGACGGAGACAGGGGTTTGATCCCTGGATGGGGAAGATCCCCTATCCACCCAGGATTCTTGCCTGGAGAATCCCATGGACAGAGGAGGCTGGCGGGCTACAGTCCATGGGGTCACAAAGCATGCAGGTGGAGTATAAAGGGGTATATACACAGCCACAGAAAAATCTGTGCTTGGATGTTCACAGTAATATTATTCACAAAAGTCACAAAGTGCAAACAACTCTAATAGCTATCAACTGATGAATAGAAAAATAAAATGTAGTACTTCCAAAACAACCAAAAAAATAAAAATCCCACCAGATTTCACACTAAAATACCTGTGCAGACTCTTAAATTTAAAATTTCCTACATTTTACTGACTTTCATCATCTCTTAGTACCATCTTTAAATAGTTTTAAAGCAAATTTATCAAATGGATTTTTTATTGTAATAAACCTTCATTTAGGGGTAATATAAAGTTCATTGTTATTTAAAATACTGGCCCATGAAGATCAATCAGAATTATAATTTATTGTGTTTATTCCCAGCTGAGGGAGACTCTTGTCCAAAACAAAATTAATTTCACTTAAATTTAAAAATGTATAAATATGAGTTGACCTCTTTTGTTGCTCAAGGGAAAACCAATTATCTGAATTTCAGAGAATCTTTTATAGTATCTGAAACTACCTCAGTTGTTCTGTACCACTTAATTAAACATCCAAATACTCTAGATGTTGTGTGTTAGTCGCTCAGTCGTGTCCGACTCTTTGCGACCCCATAGACTGTAGCCCACCAGGCTTCCCTGTCCACGGGATTCTCTAGGTAAGAATACTGGAGTGGATTGCCATTTCCTTCTGGGCTAATTTTTCCAATGACATCTAGAAAACATGATGAATGATATTCACACAGAAATAACTCTTTTTGTGAGTGCTGTGTTTATAAAATAATAAACATTGGCTAACAAAAAAATTCCAGGAATATATTAACAGAACTAAGTAAGCAAATCACCCCAAACCCCACCACATAGTAACAGCTATAATCAGGGGTGAGTTTCATTACCAGACATCATTTATTTCTACATACGGATGTATGGACATACAGGCAAAAATAAAACAGAAGAATCACATAGAGTATTTTTTAAATACAGAATATTAAAAAAAAAGAATATTTGGCTTATTTTTATACAGATACATATATGAGAAAAAAATGAAATAAGGCTTAAAAATGGAAGGAATTACTACATTCCAGTTAAACACTCCTTTACTCCAAGAAATCAGTTCCTTAAAAATTCTTTCAAAAGGGTGAAAGTGAAAAGGGTAAGGAAAATAATTATGAAAAGCACTGAGAAGAAGAATTTTTTTTTTAACCTATATTCCTTTTCAGAAGTCATCAAATCACTCCAAGCACATTTTTCAAATGCATAGCTTTAAACATTCTCCCAATACTTATTGTATCTCTGATTTGGGACACTTACATTATTTTACTTCGTCAAGATTTAGTACTAGCATCCGCTGAGGAACCATGATTCCATGATTCCTTGAGATGTCTCATACCTGCACTTGAATACGTTTATGGCTACTGTAACCCTTTGACCATGGCTTCCATTCCTTATTCAACTGGATTGCATCTCTGAGAAATTCTTCAAGAAGCTTTAAATACTCAGTGTTTGCACATCTAAAAATGTCTGCCTATTGCTTTTAAACATGTCTGATATAATATTTTTGGATCTCAATTTCCTCTCCTCAGAACTTTGTAGCTATTGCTATCAGATTCTTTTCTCTTATTGAGGACTTGTTCTGCATGCTAGATGCCTGATTCTTTTACTTACCCTTAAACTTTAATAATAACTCAACCAGGATCTGTCTCAGTATTGATCATCCTTTGTAAATTTCTCCTGGAGCAAGATATGTCCTATCAACCCACAGATTTCTTCCCTCATGTTAAAGGGGAAAAAAGGTGTTTGTTTGTTTGTTTGTTTTTAAATTATGAGTATCATTTCCTTTCCCTTACTAGGTTCTCCACCTAGGAAACACGCTCTTATGACATGCTGGATGATTTCAATTTGCCCTCTGTATTTATCCACCTCTTTCTAATTGCTTTGATCTCTCTGTCCCTTTCTTCTGCCTTGACTCTGATCATCTCCAGACCTTTCTTCCAGAACAAAGGTCTGACTCTCAGCCACACCTATCTTATCCCTTGTTCCTTCTCACTTTATATACAGAATTTAAAATGTGGCCCTGGGGGCAAAGGAATGTCCAGTCTTTCGCTTTATCTGATACGGCTGTCTTATTTTGTTTTTAAACACTTCATTATAAATTTTAAGTTAAGTGCACAGCATTCATGGGGCATGTTGTTTTTCATCTTCTTTACACACAGGGGTCTTTGTTTTTGGAACAGTGCATTGCTTGAGTCTTCCTTTCCAGGAGTATGCTTTCCTGGTTCATGGCATCCTTTACCCTCCTGCTCAGGCAGACTATGAGCAGCCTTACACAGATTCGCTCTGTGGTGCAGAATGGCGGGGCAGGGGTGGTGGGCGGGTTTCCTTGCCCATCCCCACCTTGCCTAGTATGTGTTTATCTACAGATGGAGGACTGGATATGGCTTTCTATGTAATTCTCTACAGCCTGAGGAAACAAGAGAAATGGGACGAGTCAGGGGAAAACTCAACTGGAGCTGTAGTCCTTAGCCATGGCTCCACCAGTCACCCATGTAAACCAGTTCTGAGGGTTCTGGCTCAGCACTTTGCAAAGTGGCACCTATAACTGTCCTTACTGCGGGACGGCATAATGAGGATTCCTAAGTCAACTGTTCACCACTTCCACTTGCATTTTCCCAAATCAGGGGCAATCATGAGAAATCTTAGGACTGTACTAACCTTTCTTTCTTCAACACTGCTTCTTTGACAGTAGAAGCAGGAATTAGGAGGCCAAGTTGAGAAAGATTCTTCTCATTCCTTCCTTGAATGCCACTCTTCCAAGTTTATGGCAGTGGCTGTATCCTTTCCTTCTTTATGTGCAGGGTGCATTTTTAGCCCTTTCTTAAACTATCTTCATATATTTGCTAGACAGCAGAGGAGAGTGATGCGATTTCTCTCCATAATCTTCACCAAGAAATGTATTTTACAATGATTTGAAACATGGTTGAATAATTTCAAACTTTTTATCATTTTAAAATCTAAACAATAAACATACTTTTTAAAATAGGAAATCAGGTTCTTTATAAAACTGCTAAAACAAGGACTCAAGAAAGGTGATTTACTAAAGGCAGTTATTATATTTCAAAATACTTTAGATTAAGAGTGAGAATGGGAAAAAAAAGACGGGGCAAGGAGGCGCGGAATTGAGTAAAAGACCGCAGAGACAGTAAGGACACTGGAGAGAATGAGTATCTGATATGGACGAGACCAACATTAGCTGACAAAATACCCACTATCCTTTGCAGACAATGCCTTGTTATCCTCATTTTTACAGGTAGAAAACGAAGGTCTGAGGAGTCTAAAGCACTGACTGGCAACCCTGGCTGTAAATAAGAAAGATGTGGGCCTAACCCCAGAGACTAATTTAATTATTCTGAGATGAGATTGGGTATCAAGCTCTTAAATCTCCCCAGGTGCTCCTAATATGTAGGGTGAATTGAGAACACCAGCTTATACAATGTGACCAAGGCCCCAAGAGCTGACCAGGATTCAAATCTAGGTCTATCGGACTGCCCTCTGCACAGCATTGACTCTGAGCTCCAGAAACAAGGTTTTAAGAGTTTATAAACTATTATGGACAACTACTCCAAAAGGTCAACAAATATAAAAGCGCTCAAAATACAACTGTAAATGACTGATCACAGCTTGGTTAGTAAGACTATTAAGACTAAATATAACACTGAATTGAAAGTAATAAGATAAATGACACACGTGTGGTTTCCACATACTCCCCAAGTTCAGTCCTGGGTGGAAACACAAAAGAGAACCTGTTACCTGTCAGAACCCGGGTGAAACTCTGAAAGTAGGGAAGGCCTCCTGCGAAGCTGCTGCTGCTGCTGCTGCTGCAAGAGCTGTGATGCCTGACTGACTTCAAGATGAGAAGAACGGTAATCAGGGACCGCAAATTCCTGGTAGTAAAATAGTCACACATTAATTATTAGTCAACAAGAAAAAGCATCATGCAACCAAACCAAGGGCAAATGTACAAAGGCAGCTATGGTCCAATAAGCATGTGAAGCAGCAGCAATGGTGATTTCAATGCTTCACTGATCTAATTCTCTCCCATAACCTAAAACAACCAACATTAATTGTGTATCATTCAAAAGAATTAAAAATGAAATTTCGTGTTCAACCTGTGTTTGATTTATTATTTGTTATTTATTTAATAACAAATCACAGTAACTCCTAATCTGTACTATTTACTTAATAGGATCTCAAACCCATGTGTGCAATATGAAATCCTAAAAAGCATTCCTATCTTAAATTTATTTATTTATTTTTTTCCATTTATTTTTATTAGTTGGAGGCTAATTACTTTACATCATTACAGTAGTTTTTGTCATACATTGAAATGAATTAGCCATGGATTTACATGTATTCCCCATCCCGGTCCCCCCTCCCACCTCCCTCTCCACCAGATCCCTCTGGGTTTTCCCAGTGCACCAGGCCCGAGCACTTGTCTCATGCACCCAACCTGGGCTGGTGATCTGTTTCACCCTAGATAATATACATGTTTCAATGCTGTTCTCTTGAAACATCCCACCCTCGCCTTCTCCCAGAGTCCACAAGTCTGTTCTATACATCTGAGTCTCTTTTTCTGTTTTGCATATAGGGTTATCGTTACCATCTTTCTAAAGTCCATATATATGTGTTAGTATACTGTAATGGTCTTTATCTTTAAGCTGGAAGGGTCACAGACGCCATCTAGTTAAATCCATGTACAGTCACAAGTGAAGAAACAGAGGTCCAGAGGATCAGCATGTTAGTTAAGAGAAACAGTTTCCATCATTCTAGGTGGGTGTTTTTATATTTATCTTCCTATTTTTTGAACAGACACATGTAAAGGGCAAATACAAGAGAAGACAGCACTAAGGAATTCTCTCAGAACACAGTAGAGTACAAATATATAGGAATTACAGGAGAAAAGTTAGAAATCTCAGCTACAGTAAAGGCTCTAACATTCAATATCCATCCACAGGTGAGAGGCAATATTCTAAGAAATAAAAAAGCAGCATTTCTCAGAAGTTAGAGAGGACTCAGTCTTCTCCTCAGGTTTCAAAGGGCCTAAGAGAAAAGTTGAACATATTTTAAACATTAAACCATACAGGACATATCAGAATTTTAGAAAACCAACGATAGAAAACTATCAGTCATAAGACAGAAAAACTTGGTTTCCTACGAAGTAAAGGATCATAATAAAAAAAAAAAAGACTTCTCATCAGCAACACTGAATAGAACGAAACAGACAAATATATACTCCAAGTTCAGAGGAAAACAAATCTGGAACCAAATCACCAAGGGAGTTAGAGAATGATTTCCTGAAATATGAATTTGGGTTCCCTTAAGTGCTTGGCTGAATTCCAATCTGTAATGCATAAGGAGAGCACAGTCCTATCTTTAAAAGGCTGGACCAAGAACAACTTCCGAAGAAAGAACTATTGGAATGATAAAACAAGCAATTCCCAGAGCTCCCATAGGGCCAGTGAAAGTGAAAGTCACTCAGTCCTGTCCGACTCTTTGCAACCCCACAGACTGTGGCCTGCCAGGCTCCTCTGTCCATGGAATTCTCCAGGCCAGAATACTGGAGTGGGTAGCCGTTTCCTTCTCCAGGAGATCTTCCCAACTCAGGGATCAAACCAAGGTCTCCTACATTGCAGGTAGATTCTTTACCAACAAGCCACCAAGGAAGCCCTACCCAGGGCCAGAGCTCATTTGAATTTCCTCCAGCCAGAGACAAGAAACCTCACTGAATACACAAGACATTTAGTAGATACCCCAGAAGAGAAAAGTTCACAACTGGAGGATAGGGTTTCCCTGGTGGCTCAGTGGCAAGGAAACCATCTGCCAATATGTAGGAGACACAGGTTCGATCCCTGGTCTGGGAAGATCCCACATGCCCCAGAGCAACTGAAGCCCATGTACCACAACTATTGAGCCTGTGCTCTAGAGTCTGGGAACTACAACTACTGAGACCTCGCGCCCTAGAGCCCATGCTTCCACAACCAAAAAACCTACTGCAATGAGAAGCCTGTTCACCACAACTAGAAAATAGCTCCCACTTGCCACAACTAGCAGCATCAAAGGCCCAGCACAGCCAAAAATAAACAGATAAAATTATTTTTAGCTTTTTTAAAAAAAGAAAATACAGGGGGAGGAAACATTTCCCAAGCTAACACTCCTAACAGGCTGAATGCTCTCCTCTTAAGATCAGAAACCAGGCAAGAACATCCACTCTCACCTTCTACTCAACTTGGGACTGGGGCGGGGAGGGGGAGGGGGGTTCAAGCCAGTGCAATAAGTAAGAAGAAGAACAGACAACTAGTGTGGAAACAGAAAAGCAAAGCTGTCTTTATTCTCAGGTTACAGTATCATCTACACAGTTAATCCTGGGGCATTCATAAAAAAGCAGGAAGTAACAAGTAATTTTGCAGGATACAAGATTAATATACATAGCAGCAGTGAACTGAAAACAAATTCAAAAGCAGTACCAGTTACAATCCATCAAAAATACTAAATATTTAGGAATAAATGTGACAAAAAAGGTTCATGACCTGTACACTGAAAACTAAGTGACTGGATACATACACAAATTGTGGTATATCCATATCCAGCAATAAAAAGACATTACCAAGATGTGCCAAAACACAGATATATTTAAAAAATATGAGACAGAAAAGAAACCACTGACAAATGTGTTCACGTGAAATTCAAGACAAAGGGAATCTGTTGTGATGGGAAGCAGATGGGTATCCTGGGAGCTGAAGTCTATAGGAGGTGGGGGAGGGGGCCTGAGTTGGACAGGGAATAAGGGAACTTCCGGGGGTGGCAGAAATGCGCTCTTCATTTTGGTGGTAGTCTTATAAGTGTATGAAGCTGTCAAAATGTACACATACAATGAAATGTTATTATATATAAACTAAACCCAAAGTTGTTTTAAAAACACCAGCAGCAACAATAAGCTAGGAAATCAGTGATCAAATGAACAGCACTGAGACAGAAAAGACACACAACCAAAAGTCAACACCTAATCACGGTTAAGAACCTCAGTGAAAACAAAAAAAAGAACCTTAGTGAAGAGTAGACAGTGACTTCTTCAACCAAAAAGGGCATCTACAAAAAACATGAAACTAATGACCATTTCATCTCTTCCCATCTTTTTTCAAAGCTTACACCCATGGCGCTGGCCTGCTCCAAGCTGGTAATTTCATCTCTTTTTCACAAGGTAAAACAATCACACAAACTCGTCTTCCTACCATCAAATCTCTCAAAAAGGTAGGTTCTTTACTAGGTCACAAATAATACCAGTAGCTACATAAACACACATACAGAAAATCTAAACTCGAGACCTAGCTCTCACTCAAGACACCAAGTCTTCCATCCAGCTTAATGCTCAACCAGAACCTGGCGCATAAACATAGGTCTTAACTTAGAAACTCTAGGTCATTGACACTCTATCAACAACTCCCACCATCAGAAGCAGAGACATGGCCAACTCCTCAATCTGGCATACAGCCACAGTAAGAAGATAAATATAATTAATCCTTAACCTTTGAGAATGGTTCCTGCCACTAAATATATATACACACACACACACATACATATAATTGTGTTTGGTTTCTGATCAACAAATATATTACATAGGAAAAATAGAAACATAGAATACATATGCAATTTGCATAATATCTATTCCTTACCTGCTGGTGACGGGTGCTGGGAAAGGTGTACTGAACAGAGTGGGGAGGATACCGACTTTGTTCTGTGCTGAATGCTCCTTGGTTGGGAGGATAACCTGAACTTGACATTATCAGTAAGGATGTCCTCACCAGGTTGTGAGATCAAGTGCAACAAACAATCATGCTTCTAGGAAATCACCTGTACAGGATGGGAAAAAAACAGAAATGATAAGAACTAACGCACCAAGGGTGATTCTAATAAATTACAACCATAGCTACATAAACAAAACCACTATTATCAGTAAAAGCTTTATCCCATTTATTAATACTTACTCAGCTTAACAGAAGTTACAGGACTTGGGTCTTTTCCTCTTTACTGAAAAGAAGGTTCTTTAACATATCACAAATAAAACCAGTAGCTACATAAAGTGAACACAAAATCTTAGCTCAGGAGCCAGCACACAGCAGCAGCTCAGTAAATACCTTCCTTTCAATAATTATCTGAGATACAAATATTAAACATTACAAAAACAAAATCTATGGCTGTAAAACTGTAAAAAGTCAATTATTAAAAGGATTCAGGAATAGTTATAAGGTTAAGTGTTTGTGCAGAGGAAATATTGTCTTTATTCAATAATTCGGCCCCAAAATGACAGCCTAAGAAGACACTAGGGATAGAAAAGCTTTCAAGGAAGAAAAAAGAGAGCCTACCACTTCAAGAAAACTATTGCCAATTTTTTTAAAATTAGGATTTCCAAAAAACCTGTATCTGCCACCATTAGCCTGACAGCTTCCCCACATTTAAAGACTTTTCCACCAAGATTGGTGGTGATATTAACAAGTGTTGAGGTTTTGATATTACACAATGAAATTCAAAGATCTGCGTAACTCAATGAATCAATATTTTCCAAATGACCAATATAGAATTACAAGATTATGCATAAATAAAACATTTAAAGTCAGAACACTTTACCACAGTAAGCTGCAAGACAAACCAATAAATGTTTAATGTGACATAATATGAAAGGTTTACTGATACGGTTTCAAACTCTACACAGTAACTAACCTTCAAAACCTTACCACTTGTCTGGTTTGGGTATGATATCAAAGAATACCCACAGTTATCTTAAAAGGCTATTAAAATACCCTTCCCTTTTCCAAATACATATCTATATGAGGCTAGCTGTTTTTCATAAGCTTCCGTCAAAACAACGTATCACAGGACTAAAACACAGAAGAAATGAGAATCAAGTGATCTTCTTTTCAGATACTGAAGAAGTCTGCAAAAATGTAAAACAATGTCACTCTTCTCAAACTTTGTTTTATTTTGGAAAATACATTAACATTTGGGCTTATATTATTTTTAAATAAATATCTTTTGAATTTCCCCATTTTAATAGCTAATATGGTAAATGTCAACATATATAATCCACATAAGCAAAAGCTCTTTGGAGTCGCAAGTAATCTTTACAGCTGTAAAAGGAGTCTTGAGACCAACAAGTGTGATGATCACTGGCCTAGTGAATTAGGTCATCTTCAGATTGACTAACAGAGCTACAGAGGTGGGTCATGCCAGGTCCCTGCACTCCTTCCAAAGACCCTGGCCCTGTCAAAGTGTGGCTTCAACCCAATGTTAATGTCAAGTGAACTACTCTATGGGGCCAGGGTTGTACCAGTCAGATTCCCCTCCAGGTATCTGAACTGAGAAGGTCAGTTATTGCAAAGTGGTCAGAGTGGGAGTGAAGATGAGCCAAAGGATGCGTCAGTTAGAGAGGAGCAGCCTAGACACGGGCCAGAACAGGATGCAGAGAGCAGGGGTGCTCCTGAGACACACCAGGAACTGCCTCTGACACTGTGCTCCAGAATCAGCTCCCAGGAGGAGGTACTGTGCTGCTTTCCTTCTCCCCGGATTCCTGTTCAACTGCCTACATAGTCTCACAGTGAGTCCTCTTTGTTTAATACAAGTAGAGTAGGTTTTTACATCTTAGTATCACAAGATCTCAACTTAAGTCCTAAAATAACTACATAAACCTTGGAATACTCTAAATGTCACGTCCATCAACTAATGAGGAACTGATAGATAAAATCGTGTATATTCACAAAAGGGATTATTATTCTGCCACGAAAAAACAAAGCATGATACATGCTATAGCTTGAACAAACTGAAACACAATGCTAAGTATAAGACACCAATCATAAATGACTGTGATTCCTTTCATATGAAAGTCCATAACAGCGAAATCTATAGTGACAGAAAGTAGATTAGTGGCTGCTTAGATACACTGAGATATATATACAGGAAAAAATGATCACAACAGAAATATAAAACATGAAAACATGATAGAATTATGGGATTAACAAAAGAAATAAAATTAATGAAGTCCACATGAATAATGACAAGAAAAGTAAAACAAATTGGCAAAATATTTTAAAAAAATAATGCCTAGTGTTGGTTTGGAGGAAAATGTACTGTTTCACAACATGTGTTGGTAAACTAGGTACAGATTGCTTTCTAAAGAAGAATAGCAATTTGTGCAGTATCAGCCCTGAAAATATGCACATTCTCTACCACAGCAACTCTGCAACTCGGCTTGTAGGAATTCATTTGGTTATTCGATAGACACATCCAAGATGAATGTTTGAGGCAGCTTCTCAAGAAGCCGTCCTAAATATACAAGAGCTTAGAAAACTGTAAGTTTAACTAATGAAGGACTTTCTTGGTGGTCCAGTGGTTAAGAATCCTCCTTGCTAAAAAAAAAAAAAAAGAATCCTCCTTGTAATGCAGGAGAAGCAGGTTTGATCCCTAAACAGGAAACTAAGATCTTACATGCTGCAGGGCAACTAAGACCACATGCCTCAAATAGAGAGCCCACCTGCTGCAACTGCAGAGAGAGCACGCCACAACCGAGACCTGACACAGTCAAAAATGAGTATTTTTTTTAAAGTTTAGCTAATGAAAAATTTTACTTACAACATGACACAAAAAAGTTCTTTTAAATGAGAACATTTTCTTTTATAAAAGTATAATTTGTATACACCACTACCACTTGATTTCTCACGTATGTCTATCATATCTTCACAAGAATGTAAGGCTAAAGGTAGAAACGTCATGTATATACGCAGCAAACATCCACTGAGCTGTACGCTCTATGTCAACACAGCTCTAGACGCGGGCACAGAGTGGGACCAGCATCTTATTTTGAGGAGACACAGACACTAGGTAACCACAAGCACTATGATACAGTGTTATAAATAAGACAGGATTGGAGAAGGGGAAGGGAGACATGTCTGGCCGGTAAAGAGTGAGGACGACCACACGCCCCAATTCTCTGAGACGCCCAACTTACAACCACTGTCCCCGCGCAGTTATTAACCGTGCTCCGTTTCCCCCTCAAGACTGTTCCAGTTTGGGTAACACATTATATTCTAAGATGACTTTTGAGCCCAAGCCTTGAAAAGACAAGAGCATTCAGTGGAGAGAAACTAAAGAGAAACCCTAAGGCAAAGCGAGGAGGCAGAGGAAGAGTGAGGGAGAAGGTGACGGAGGCCATGGGGTTCTGCTGGCCATGTGTGTGACCGTCATGGTACAAACATTTTCTTTTGGCCTTCCCAACTTGTTTCATCTTTCCGAAGACCTTTTCTACCTCAAATTTTAAAAACATTCCCCTCTTACACTTTCTTAATTTTTAAAAATACATTCATGCTCCTTAATCATCAGAATGGGTCAGAAGACAGCAAGAGCCAGCTGACTGCTTCCTACCTGCTTCCGCCAAGGTCCAAGGCACGAAAGTTAGAAAATCTAAGAATCGGGAGGTTTTCAGGTTTACCCAACTAACACTGATTTTTTACAGGTAAGGAATCTGAAAGCACAGAGAAGTTAAAAATTTCTCTATATCACAATCATCAATGGCAAAAAAGGGAGAAGCTAGTGTTTCCTGTGATGCTTTCTCACAGGGAGTGAGCTACTCTGAGGAGCTGAGATGTATGATAAAACCACCCTCAAGACCACCTGGCAGCACTCTCCTATACACCTGCACTTACCAGCAGAAGGGGAAAAGGCAGCCAGGGACAGGGGAGGTTGTTCTGGTTTTGTTTTGGGGAATATATATTATATGCATGATCCCAGAGTTTCTCAAAGTACCATAGAATAAAGCAGGGAAAATCTCCTTCTCACCCCTGTCCCCAGCCTCTACTCAGTTCTCTCCCCAGAAGGCAACCAAAGTTAGTAGTTTCCGGAGTCTGCTTTACGAATGCCTAAGCACACTTTGCCCCCTACATAAATGGAACCATGGTGGATATGTAACTGTCCAATATTTTGCTCTCATTACATAAGATCTTAACACATCTTAACAATCATTTTCATGAGTTCATAAAGACCTTCATTCTTTCTATTGCTGTAATGCATTTCACTGTATGAATGTTCTTTGTTTTACAAGTAATTCTGATCTGCACCCCTGGCTTATGAGATGTCTCTGAGCTCTCCTTCCAACTCAGACATCTGAAGTAAATAAAGCTACAAATGGAATGGACATGCAAAAGGAAAGATCTTAGCTCAAGGTCATCCAAACCTTTTTCCAACAATGGCTTACATAACGAGAAATCTATGCTGTATGGTGTTGTTTTGAAGTTGTTTTGTTTTAATTTCCAGCAATGGTGAGTCCTGAGTACAACAGACACTCAGATGTATGTAAAATAATTGGTCCATGTTTTCCCTTTTATCATAACCAATCCTTTGTGACATCCTAGTTTTCTGATGTGGTTTTAGTGAAGTTTAACTTGTAATACTTTAAAAATAAAGTCAGTTACTATCAACCCAACACAGGTGGGTAATAGAACACCAATAAAGCTAGAGATCAGCCCTTACTGGATACAAATTTACGGGTCAAACGGGCCCCACCTCTGGTCACAAGAACTGCAGCTTGCAGCCTACTATGAGCTGGCCTCCTTCCTCAAAACTGATCCATGAGATATACAGCAATAGTTCAGACCCTTTTGTTTTTTAACCAGCACTGTCTCCTCAAAACCTTACATGGACGCCAAATGTATAGAATACCCAAAGAAGAAATACCTGGGATTCAAGGAGAACTGGGAAACTAGGTCTCTTTTCGGCCTCCTCACAGCCCCGTCCCGCCTGTGACCCTCACTCCAGTCCTGGCTCACCAAGATACCTTCCACAGAACACTTAACAGTGTGAAAACAACTGAAATAAAAGAATCTGGTTGAAAGGGAAGGCTAAAGGGGAAGGGAAAACCTTAAATGGCAGTTTCCAATTTTAAGCTCAGTTCCTAGCTTCAAAACTCTTTAACTAAGCTACACACTTGATTTATGGACTGTAAAAATTCTGTGAAATGTTTAAGAAACCTGGTCAAGGTTTTATGTGCAACTCCCTCATATCAATACACTTAGTTGTATTTTAGGGTGAAAATAAAATAAATAAAATAAAATAAAATAAAACTAGATATCATTGTGTAAGTGACAAGTGATTTTATCTGAATTTTAGAGAGAAACTTAGTACTAGCCTCCAATATTTCGCAAACAGGTAATAAAATACAGTAAAATGAAGTCAGTTTATTTAAATTTCCTTTGAATCTTCCCATACTAATGTAATAACGACACACACTCACAAACACAAAAATTGACTCAACAGGAAACTTATCTTGCAAAACAAGATTTCAAATGCAATCCTAAAAAAAAAAATCCCTTCTCCCCAGGAACTCCTGGCTTTTGGCCTACAATCTTTGCATAACCAAAACGTACTTGGATAGGTTTTCAAGGTGGCCTCGGCTATCTTGGAAAAAGTGCTAAAAATATACCTCGCTGTGGCAGGACTGCAGACGCCTCTTCAGATGAGCAAGAATGACTTCACCAAGGGTCATAACAGAGGTGAAATTCATATTTCACCAAAGCAGATAAAGGGCCCCATAACGTACACAATTCAATTTTTTTTTAAAGGATCAAATAACACTTTCTGATACAAAAGTGTGGCAGAGGAGAATGACCTCTATGACACCATAGATGCCGATACTAAACAGAGGTAAATTAGGTATCACTGATTCTCACAAGGCAGCTCAGCTCAGTCCAACTCCAAATGTGCATTAGGCAAGGAGAAGCTAGGACGGCCCCCTGGGGTACCCAACTACCTCTGAGAAAGCCCATCTGAGCCTATCTCTGGTCCAGCCTCCAGGAGAGAAGACAGCTAGAAACCATCCCAGTGAGCTCTGTCATTGATCTAAGATCAGAGCGGTGCCCAACCGAACAAGATTTCTCCTGTAAAATAATCTAGAACATTCTTCCCTCTAGGGAAAGGGGGAAATGCCATTAACACGGTGTTTTATTTTTGGCCTCTCTGACATAATGACATCTCACCTGGAAGACAGATGAAGGGGAGCTAAAGAAAAAGACCTTTTAGTTTAGACTACCCTATGCCCAATAAAGTAGGGCACTGAGAGGAACACGTTAATATGGGCATAATAATTTCATTAATCTTAGATTCCAGATGTTCAATAAATAATTCTCAAATGAAAACAACACCACTACTCTATCCCTACCAAGGCGAGAAGGGAGAAGGTTCCCCAGACAGTGAGCGGCAGGAGACAGCACAGGGGAGCTGAGAACTCTGCTATGTGGCTGCACTGTACTGACCTAATTCTCTAAACTGACAACGTTCACTCCTGCCATGAAAATGAATATATTTCAAAGTCAAAATGGACAACTATTTGCAACCCTCTCCTCCATTAACACAAAGAACAGAGGTTTGAGATAAGAGGCTTTCACTTTAACTTTAGCTGCTTGACCAGGATTAATCAAGACGACAACTCTGAAGGAGAGTAATAAAGTGGCCACTTATCAAGTCTCTGTTGCATTGCAGGCAGAGCACTAGGAGTGGCGAGCATGCACTCACCTAAATCACAAGCTCCACGATTCTCCTGAGTGAAGCTCTGGCGAGGCTGAGGAGCTTCCCCGAGACAGTTTCCTATCTCAGGGTGATCTTAAAGATCATGTTTTTTGCTGGCTCCCCTTAAGAGAGGCTGTAAAAGTTAGGAAGCAACACAAAACAGGGCTAACGAACAGACAACTTCTAAGGTAGATACTAAAAGAAAGTAGGGTAAATGAGAAACTGACTTAAATGTGCTGCTGCTGCTGCTGCGAAGTTGCTTCTGTTGTGTCCGACTCTGTGTGACCCAGTAGACGGCAGCCCACCAGGCTCCCCCATCCCTGAGATTCTCCAGGCAAGAACACTGGAGTGGATTGTCATTTCTAATGCATGAAAGTGAAAAGTGAAAGTGAAGTCGCTCAGTTGTATCCGACTCTTAGCGACCCCATGGACTGCAGCCTACCAGGCTCCTCGGTCCATAGGA
Source organism: Odocoileus virginianus (assembly GCF_023699985.2). Lineage (NCBI taxonomy): Eukaryota > Metazoa > Chordata > Mammalia > Artiodactyla > Cervidae > Odocoileus > Odocoileus virginianus. The sequence continues at coordinate 31,714,136 of NC_069690.1, read as the reverse complement.
TTTTCCAGGCAAGAGTATTGGAGTGGGTTGCCATTGCCTTCTCTGTAAATGTACTTAATTCTATACAAAAAAAAACCCACAAACAAAAAATAAACAAAACCAGAGACCTGTGAAGGTAGCGGCCATCTCGTCTTCTCCCACATGGCTCCCCACCTAACAGTTCTTTCTTAGCTCTCAACACACCCACTCCAACAGCAAGTCCTACCCCCTACTCCAACAGCAAGTCATGCCTCCACCCACAGCCTCCCAAGCTTCTCCAGCCCCACTACCCCCAGTCTCATCTCCTGCTGCAGAAACTCCTAACCGGACTTCCCACTTCAACACTTTCTCCACTCAAAAAGCCAAATGTCAAAAAAAAAAAAAAAACTATATGTCTTTTAAACCATCAATCAGAACATGTCACTCTCCTGCTCAAGACTCCTTGGGGGCTGCCATGCACTACAGACAGAACCGGAACTCCTCACAGTGGCCCAGGAGCCCCCACTGACTGGGCTCTTCCTCCCTGACTGCTCAGGAGGCCGAAACTCGAGCTTCCCTCCAGCCTCTCACTGGGGCCAGGCCCAGTCTTGCCTCAGCCCTTTGTCCTTCTGTACTCTCGGCCTGGAATGCTCTTCCTGGCTCGCCGTGGGGCCTAAGACTCCTCAAACTTAGGTCTCAGTTTCAAATGCCATCTTCTCAGAAAGGCCTATCCCAGCCATCCTCCAGTTACCCTTTTGTTCCTTTATAGGCTAATCATAATCTGAAATGCATTCATTTGTTTTACTTCCCCCACTAGAATATAAACTCTTTGCTTGATTCCTTACTACATTTGTCAGACAAAAGAAATAAGAAATATGCAAACTTATTTGAAGGAAAATTTGAAAATCTACTGAAGAACATAAGTCATCTGAATAACAGGATAGGAGTTATTCCTATAACTCCTATAACAGGAAGTACACAAGGTGTCAACTTTCCTAAAATTAGCCCATGAACTCAATACTGCCAATCACTATTCATAAAAACCTCAGCAAGATTTGTTTTCGAACTTCACAGAACGATTCTAAAGTTCATCCAGGAGAATAAACAGACCAGAACTGTCAAAGTCTGGGGGAAAAAAAAAGAGCAATGAACAGATGACTAACCCTATCAGTATCAAAATTATAAAACAGTAGTTTAAAGAATATTATAACATATAACAAGAGACCAAGAAAAAGTTCTAAGTATATTTAGCAAATGATAAAAGGCACAAATCTAGTAACTGGGGCAAAGGCTGGGTTATTCACCAAATGGTGCCGACACAACTGGTTATTTCAGGGAAAAAATATACACACCTCCTATCCCCCCCAAAATATATGTCTACCTCATTTCCTATACTACAAATAAATTCCAGATGGAGCCCCAAAATTCAAAGTTTAAAAAAAAAAAAAAGGAAAAGAAAAGTGAAGAGAAAAAGAAACCTTAAAAAATTAAAATCAGAGGACTTGTTTTAAAAATGCAAAAAGGTATCCAGTCAAGTCTTCCTCTCACTCACATGCCTCTGTCACTTAGCTCTCCTTCCTACAACAACCAACAATACCAGTGTCCTGGGTTTTCTTTCATAAACATTCTATGATATAAAAGCAAATATGTATCCATTAGTTTTCCTCTTTAAAACAAGCAGTGGCATACTAGACTTAATACTCCTCACTTTGCTTCTTCAGTTTAACAGACCGATGAATATTTTAAATCTTAGAGTGAGGAAGGTCTAAGTAGAGCATGAAACCCAGAAGTTGTATATAGACCAATGATGAAGACACTCGTCTTGTCCCGGTCTCTACGCTAAATGTCATTTACATTACCTCCATTTCATTCTACAAACAAGGAAATTAAGGCATTCAGAGGTTAAGTGATGTGCCCAGGGTCACAGAAACAGCACAATCCCAGCTGGCTATACCTGACTAGAGAAAACTACAGATAATACTACAGATAATACTACTTACTACACAATACTGCAGCGGGCTATACCCTACGACAGAATACTATAGTTAACAATATTACAGAATACTACAGATAATAATACTTACTACATTAATACTGCAGCTGGCTGTAACTGACTACAGAATACTACAGAAGGACGGCTGGGGGGTAGGGCGTATGCACAAATACGAAAAATGTAAACACCCTAATACTTAAAGAACCCTTCAATCTGAAAAACACCAATAGTCCAATCAAAAAATAATCAAGAATAAAGGCAGAGAATTTCTAAAAGAAATACAACTCCCTCCACTTAAAAAGTGTTCAACAACAATAGTGATTGATAAAAGGCCAATCAGAATCACTTTTTTCCCCACTTCTTAAATTGACAAAATGTTTTAGAGTAATTTTCAGTGCTGGTCAGGGTCTAGGGCATGCCATATATTGGAACAACATCCATCCAGAGCTACACTGTTCATCTAACTGCAACTCCACTTTACAAATTTCTGCTACAAAGCTTATTTGCACAAATACACACTCACACAAATAATTCACTACAGCTTTGTTTTTCTGAGAAAACAAAAGTGGCCATAAACTGATTAAACAAAGTGAAAGTGTTAGTCACTCAGTCGTGTCTGACTCCTTGTTACCCCATAGAGTGTAGCCCGCCAGGCTCCTCTGTTAGTGGAATTTCCTAGGCAAGAATACTGGAGTGGATTGCCATTCCCTTCTCCAGGGGATCTTCCCAACCCAGACACTGAACCTGGGTCTCCCACATTGCAGGCAGACTCTGTACCATCTCAACCACAAGGGAAACCCACCTGTCTTCTTTCATAAGTGGAATACTATGTAGCTATTAATGACAAAAGTAGCTCTAAAAACATCAACTAGGAACAGCAGAAAAGCATATTAAGGTCTCATAATATAGAACATTACATACACATGGGGAAAAAACCTGAACGAATACACAACACTTAGCAAATTACATCTAGAAAGTGATGCTTTCATTTTATCTTAAAACTTCCATGTTGAACTTCTGTAAAAATAATGTATTTCTTATAATAAACGGAAAAGACTTCAAAATAACATATCCTCCTTCACTCATTAAAATGGTTCTGTGTAAATAGAGTAACTTCTCCTTCCACCCCTCCCCTCTCCTGCTCAGTTTATGCCCCACCCCCATTCACACACACAGACGCACACCATTAATGGACTACACACTCCCTACTTCTGGCATATTTACACTGTGTGTATTTAGGCTGTAACTCCTAGAAAGCACAAGCTTTGGTTTCATTTCAAATACATAAAAGTCATTGTTATTCAAAGCTGAATTAAAAGAACTTAATCAAAAGTAATACAAAATTAAATGACTTTGAAGTCATGATGATTACTACTTAAAACAAAAATTTCAAAATTATGTGAATCCATATGCTATTGCCAAGGGAAATGAACTGCCCAAAACAGACTACTGACTCTAAACCATGCATGACAACAAAAATGTGAAAACAGCTTATCAGTTAAAGTATGGGAGGGAGGTGCAATCTATAATCATAAAGGTGACCATCCTAACAAGTCAAATTTTCCTAGAAAAAAGTAACCTCGATTTATTCTGATTTAATTTTGGTGTATTTATGTATAATTGAGTAATCTTAACTCTTCTCTTTCTTCTATCTTGACTAATCTACTCAAAAATTTAATTTTTGACATAAAATTAATCACATAGTATTCTTTCAGAGATCCCTTCAAAGGGATTTTATAATAATCCTGTAAACCCACCATTCCTACTTCACATTTTTTCCCTAGCACCAAAACAACTAAAAAATTTCCTGCATATTTAAGTTAACATATTTTTGTTCTAATATTATCTGGACATACAAATAATCTGAGATGAACTGATTCCCCACTTACTCTCTCTTTCTCCCAAGAATCCAAGTACATGGAGAGAAATTTTTTTTAAAAAAATGTTTTAATAATAATTCACTGATAACACATGTTTTACCTGACACCGGTGAGTTTCTACCTGATTGTTAATTTCCAAAAACTATTCATCATCAAGTTCTCACATGTGTATATCCACCAGCTTCTACAGCTGCACCAAGTAACTCTAAGCTCCTCCTTACGCATTCAGCAGATTCCTACTACACCTTTCCCAACCAAGAACAGAGTGTTATTCTGGGAGTAGGGGCAGAAGAAGGATCAAAAAATAAGTGAGACACAGACATGTCCACAAGGGGCTTATGGTCTACTCTACTGAGGATTAAATGGACATGTATATAAGTAACTATGATGTTATAACAGAGGTATAAGTAAAGTACTAAGAATTTTCAGACCAAAAAAAGTCATCTTCAGATAAGAGGGAGGAGCAAGGAGACTTCCTGGATGAAGTGCTATGTGATAAAAACCTCTCAAAAAATCAGCAGTATATAGATGTGGTAGTTTGGAAGTGTAAGGTAGGAAAAAGCATTCTGGAAAAAGCACAGAATGGGAAAAAAACAACCCTTCTTAATGCAACCCAAAATAGGCACATTATTTAACAGCCCAAATGGAATTTAAAACACACACACACACATCATGCTTCAGTATTCATGTGAGGACATTAGTTTAAAAAGAAAACTATGCCTTTTTTTTCAAATAAATTTTATGAGTACCTATAGAAAACTAACATTTAAAAAAAAGAAAACTAACATTATATATGAAGCTTTTCAACAGGACATTTTTTTTTTCTTTTTTCCATTTATATTAGTTGGAGGCTAATTACTTTACATCATTACAGTAGTTTTTGTTATACATTGAAATGAATTAGCCATGGATTTACATGTATTCCCCATCCCAGTCCCCCCTCCCACCTCCCTCTCCACCCGATCCCTCTGGGTCTTCCCAGTGCACCAAGCCCGAGCACTTGTCTCATGTACCCAACCTGGGCTGGTTATCTGTTTCACCCTAGATAATATACATGTTTCAATGCTTCAACAGGACATTTAAAAAGACAGTTCATGTTCACACTATTTACCTACACTTTCATATTAACAACTGAAGCTTCTCATACTTAAAGTAGAAGTTTGGAAGTAAAGCAAGCAATAACTGATACATAACCTAACCTATCAACCTGTGTCTCTAAACCACTGGCATAATAAAATTTACATCACTTTAACACTTAAATTCCATGAAATGTCAGTAGGTCCAGATAACCTTAAAGGCATTTTTGTTTAAGAAGATATTTATCATAACAGATTAAAAATGAAACTAGTAATTCCCAGTGATATTATTGATATAGATCAATACCAACTTTTTTCAAACTATATTTTCAACTCAATATCTCAGCTGAGTGACTGACCGCTCATTCCCCAGCCCACCCCCTAATTTTTGTTTTCAGTTGTATCAACCATCACACTGAATCATCCCCTGATGATACAGTGTGACAGCAGGAGCTACTCTGGACAGCCAAGGACTGGATTCTGCTGCCGGCCAATAGCAACAGTTCAGGCCAGATCTGTTTGATTCACTGACCTTCAGTATACTCACCAGTAAAACGGAACTGGTTAACCTACATGACTCTATGCTTTATAATTCTATAAATAATGAGCATTTTGTTTTAACCAACTTAGATTTGTCTTTGAGATTACTATCAAGTGACCGTAACAGCAGCACACATAAAGAGTAAACCTGAAAAAAAAAAAAAGAGTAAACCTGAAGAACCCCCCCCCCCCAACACTCTCATGGCTTTGTATGCTCTCATTTTCACATTCAAAGAGGAAATCCCCTTTCCCCCAAAAAAGTATGTTGTATCTGAAAACAATCCAAGATATATCCAAGTAATATTTTGACCACACAAGCTTCTGGGATAGAAAAAAATGGTAGAAGAGTAAAAATATTCAAGGAAAACCACCACCACAAGAATACCAAAATAAAAAACAGATGTTCTACATACAGTTATTGCTACATGACAGAAGTTCTGGTAGCTTTTCAATACTCCTAAGAAGTTCTGAGAGAAAAACAATGTTTTCTTAACCTTCTCTCTGAATGTACTTTTGCATCCTGAAACCTGAAAAGGACAAAGTATCAGACAATCTATAGACTGAGTTCTTTGTGCACATAACTGATCAGGTCAACTTTATACTTCTATAGCACTTAGCAACATGCCCTGAACATGAGGCATGCCACACCAGCTGAACAAGTGAATGAACGACACACAAGATAAGTCCATACATAATAAATTCTGACCAACCTTTACTACTACTTTGTACCATGTTCCAGTAAAACTCAATCTCTGAAGTAAATGGACACATGGAAATAACTAAGTATTCGAGATCGCTATCATCCTCAAACATCAGTTAAGAATTTGAAATTTCAATTAAGACATTACAAAATACAATTAAAACTGAGTAACAAACACAAAAAAAACTGAGTAAGAAATACCCTGACATTAACCTACATCAATCCCTGGCTTATTTAAAAGCCCCTACTTTCTCCTGAAGATAGAAATGGCAAAACAAACTCTCCAATCCACAAAATTTAGAAGAAAAAAAAGCTTAGGAAAACTTGATTAATCTATACTTACTTAGCCTTGGAACAAATTTTACTCAATTAAATTCAAAGAAAGATAGCTAATTTTTAGCATTCTACGCTTTTTCAAAAAAATAGGCGGGCAGGCCAAACTCTTACGTTTTACTATATGATGATGAAGTCCCACAAGACAACGAGTTAAAAATATTTATTCCTCAGAAGTCATGAAGAGAATCACAGCTACAGAGACCTGTGACAGCAGATCAGCAGGTGTACTCCATAAGTTGTAAGTTGTAACTGTGAACACAATTTTCTAATTAGAATACAATGTTCATCCACTCAGTAAACATTTGCAATGTCAATACCCTCTGGCAGTGCCTTAAAGTCAGAGAAGGGCTTCTCCTGTCCTCAAGAGGAGATAAGACAAGTAGGTACCTAAATGCAAGGCAGAAAGAATAAATGCCATAAGAGATGCACAGATAAAGCATTTCAGAAATGAAGAGGGAGCTGTTACTCTCACACAGAAATATAACCTTTTTGATCTTTGTAAAGCAATTTCACAACTATTAACTCTCCTAGGCTCACAACAGCAACCTAGAAGAGCGGATATTTTCCTACTAGCATAGATGAGGAAACTGAAGCAGAGAAAGGTTGATCCTGTTCCAAAATGACACATAGTTAAAGACAAATCAGGACTCTTTGTATTATATTTTCTCTGGGGGAGGAGTTCAACATATGGCAAGACTTTCATAAAAGGAAAGAGTATTTTCGTATTCCAAGTAATCATATCCTTATGTATGTATGTGCATATTATTTATATACATGTGTGTGTTAACCTTGATTTCCATTAACAGGTGTGCTTAAAGCATAGCAAAGCAACTGTGTACTATAAATATTAAAACAAACTTCCACTGGATTTTAACAGAATAAGCAAATAAAAACAGTACCTCTTTCTGCAACAACTTGTGAAATAATTAGATTTCTTCCGTAATTTTTACCCATGTCTAAATAATATTCTAAAATTGGTCTGCTCCTGAGACCAGGCACGTTGGTTCTGCCAATAATTATCTTTAAGGATACATCACATTTTCGAAAACTATTAAAAATTAAATAATGCCATCAACTCTTCAGCTATCCAAGGGAGAGTCACGTGTGACGCATCAGCAGCAGTTATTGATCAAGACATGCTGAACGAATGAATGAATTATTTGCAGGCATTTTAAAATCCCTGGCCTGTTGCTCTCTACGCAACGTTCTGCCTCCCATCACTGCCTCACCAGGGTGCACGCAAGGCATGTAAATTTCAGTACAATTAGGATCTAATTAGGGAAGCAAATCTGATGCAGGTGAAAATGCTAATCCCAAAGATTAGAATTACCCACACCGCCAAACCATGGTTAACTCTGTAGAAGCGGGACTGGAGCCTGCAACATCGGTGAAAAGAAAACTGACACTTTGTGAGCAAATACTTTTACTAAATGTCACTTATGCCCACTCGCACCTTTAATATACGACTATACCCCTAATCCGGTTAATTCAAAGAATTCTGTCTCCTCGCCACTAAGACTGACCTCTCAATGATAGTTTCTTGAATCCCTCTCCCCTCCAAAAGAGAATCCACGTTAAACAGCCACGGTAAAAGCCAGAAGGTACCGGGTTCCCATCTCCGCCGTCTCCCCCGCCCTCCCTTCGCCATTACACCCCAAGCGGTTTGGTCGCAAAGGTGAACTAGTTTGCTCTTCACGCACTTGTCCACCGCTGTCACCCACCCTGACCCCTTGCACACTCGCGGGCGGCCACCAACTCCGCCCCGGAGGAAGCGCGGGCCACCACCTGCGCCGGCCCCACCCGCCGCCCCGGTCCGCGCCGCCCCGGCCCCCGCAGCCCCCTCCCCGCAGGACACCCCGGGCGCCCCGGCCCGGCCGCAGCCCATTCTTCCTCCAAACTCCAGCAACCTCCCCCACTCGCCCGGCCCCGCTCCCCGCCGCGCCCCTCTGGCCCGGCCGCTGAGGGCTAGAAGCCCCTGGTTGGGCGGGTCCCAAGACGCCGGCCCCGCGACGTCCCTCGCCGGCCGGGAAGGCGCCCCGGCGGCGAGCGCCCCCGAAGTCCTCGGCGGCCCCGAGTGAGCGGCGGCCCGGAGGCCGGGCTGCGGGCGCCAGGCCTACACTCACCGGGAGCGGGCGGAGCGCGGCGGCCGGCGCGGCCCCGGGCCTGAGGGGCAGGACGCAGCCCCGCGCGCGGCCCTGCCCGGGCCCTGGTCGGCGCGGCGAGCCGGGCGCTCACTCCAGCCGCCGCCGCCGTCGCCGCTGCTTCGCCACCTCGACCGCCATCTTGACTCAACCCCTCTCCTCCCCCCCGGCCCGGCGACCGCGGCTGAGGCGGCTCCGGCGCCGGCTCCTCCTCCTTCCGGAGGCTGGCAGGCCGACTCCCTCCGCTGGCCGAGCTTCCCGGGTTGCCCGCCTCCGGCCCCCTGGCATCCCGCCTCGGTCCGGCAGCGGCGGCGGCCCCAGCGCGGAGCCATCGCGCCCGGGTCTCCCCGCGGGCGTGGGAAAAGAAAGGACGCGGGCCTTCGAGCTCGCGCTGCCGGGGGCGCGCGGCCACCCACCCGCTGCTTCCCGGGCTTGGGCTGCGTTCGCAGCGGGCCTCCCTGAAACTCCGCGCGCGGCCGACCCGCCCGTGATGCCAGCCCTCCCTCCAAGGATCCCGGGCCCCCGCGCCCGCCAAGTGCGCTCTCGGCCTCACGCTTCCAAGGAACTGACCGGACGGGCCTCGCCACCGCATACTGTTCCTTTAGAGAAGCCGCCACTCCACATCCCACAATTAGGGAGTAGAAACCCAGTCGGTGTCCACCCGGATAGTTACGAGAAAGCCTGGGTTTTAAAGAAACGAGTGATAAAAAGGTGACGTGAAGAGAATTCGCACTCAAGAGGTTGGGGGTTCTTTTCAGACGCTTCCCCTTAGGTACTGTGTGGACAGCAAGGGGGTCGCTCAGCTCTAAAGCGAAGCAGGCACGAGAGCTCGTAAAGGCCGCGTAAAGTAGCGAGAGCCCGTGAAGAGGGCCTGGGAGGCGTCCGTGTCCGAGCACACAGCCCTACGCTTAAAGCCTCCGGCCGTTGGAGAGGCCAGCAGGACGGACTTACACTCGGAACGGGGTTTCCGCGAGCTCGGTTTTCCCGCCGGAGTCGGCCCGGCGGCAGCCTCCCGGTCTGCGCAGGCGCAGTTTCTCTTCTGGGGGCATGGAAGTGGCGGTGCCGCTTCTGTGTCTGGCGGCGACTGTCCTGGTATGGGGCGTCCTCTGGGTTTGGGACTCCTGGGAGCGAGTGACGAGGCCGGAGCAGGCTGGCCTGCCCGGAGGCGGAAGCCGGACACTTCTGGTGACGGCGCACCCCGACGATGAAGCCATGTTCTTTGCTCCCACTATTCTAGGCTTGGCCCGCCTGCGGCACCAGGTGTTCCTGCTCTGCTTCTCCGCAGGTAGGAGGCTGTAGGCGGGGCGCGGGGACTCGGGGCGGCGGAGATAATTCAGGCGCCGGCCTGTTTCAGTTGGCTTCTTACCGAAGAGGTTTCTGTTGTAGGCGCCAGGCGAATGAACACACTGAAGGACCCTTCCCAGGGCCGCAAATCCTTGATCCCATCCGGTACGGCTTCCCGGGGTTGGGCACGTGGGCCGCGTGTGAGCCCGGCTCCCCGCTGCCGCGATTGGAGAGCACGAGAGAACTGCTCCCATTTGCTTCCGAAAAATACCCACATCTGCGCTGGGAACTGTGGCTGTAATCAGTATTCTGTGGAACCTTTTCATTCACAGGAGGGCAGAGAATAACGACCGAACAGAATCTAGGCCGTGTCATGACTGCTCAACTCTTCATTCTGTGCTAGAAACATGTACATGTCAGACCGAGGGGAGAGCCCATTAGACTAGAAAGTAATCTTACAGGTCGTTTTAGCGTTCAACTCGACCCAGCTTTCACTGAAGGGACCGTTCAAAGAATAAATCCTCCTTTACCGTACAGAAAAGATGGGATGAGAAAACAGAAATTGACCATTATGCTGGATTATGGTGATAATTGCAAAGCTGTATAAATGAAATAATTAAACTGTACATATACAGTGGGTGAATTTGATGGTATGTAAAAACCATACCTCAATAAAGCTGGTTGTAACATGCCCAATGAGCTCTTTTCCCATTTGGTTGTGTTTCATACCAGTTCTTCTTCTATACAGATTTTTCTCAATAAGCATGTTCATACGATTTATCACAGAATATTACTTTGTCATTAATTTCTTAAATATTAAAAACTTATGTGTAATAATCACTATTAAAATGGGCAGGGAACTTCCCTGGCAGTCCAGTGGTTAAGACTACAGGCTGCCAATGTAGGGGGTACCGGTTCCATCTCTGGTCAAGGAGCTCAGGTCCCACATGCCAAACAGCACGGCCAAGAGATTAAATAATAATATATGGCCAAAACCCAGAACACTAACATCCCTAAATGCTGGTGAGGATGTGGAGCAAAGGAATTCTCAGTCACTGTTGATGGGAACACAAAATGGTGCAGTCACTTTGTGAGGAAGTTAGTTTGGTAATCTCTTACAAACCTAAACATACACTTATCAGCAATAACCCTCCTTGGTATTTATCCAAAGAAAGTGAAAACATGTTCACCCAAAAACCTACACCCGGATGTTTATGGCAGCTTTATTCGTAATTGCCAAAACATGAAAATAACCAAGATGTCCTTCAGTAGGTGTGTGGATAAACTGTGGTCCATTCAGACAGCGGAATATTAGAGCTAAAAAGACATGAGCTGTCAAGCCATGAGCAGAAACAATCTTACATGCATATTACGAAATGAAAGAAGCCAATGTGAAAAGGCTTTGTTCTGTATGACTCCACCTATGTGAAAATCTAGAAAAGGCAAAACTGTGGAGAGAGTAAAAAGTGGGGATCAGGGGCTGGGATGGGAGAAAGGATGTATAGACAGAGCACAGAGGATTCTTAGGGCAGTGAAAATACTCTGATACTATAATGATGGATACATGTCATTATATGCATGCTTATTCACTAAGTCGTGTCTGACTTTTTGCAACCCCAGGGACTGTGGCCCGACAGGCTCCTTGGTCCATGGAATATTCCAGGCAAGAATAGTGGAGTGGGTTGTCATACTTTTCTCCAAACCCACAGACTGTACAAGACCAGGAGTGAACCTAATGGAAAGTGTGGACTTCGGGTGATGATGGTGTGTCAGTGGAGGTTCACCAGTTGTAACACATGTACCATCCAGTGGGGGATGCTGATCATGGGGAGACTGTGGATGTGTGGGGCAGGGAGTCTATGGGAACTCTCTGTATCTTACCTTCAAGTTTGCTGTGAGCCTAAAACTTCTCTTAAAAAAGTCTTGACTAATTTTTTTCATTAAAAAAAAGTCTATCTGCTAGGATGTATACTCTGCCCTGGGAATAAAACTGAAAACAAGTTAGGTAATGAACACATCCTTCTGAAACTTGTAATTTAAACATTTATCCATATTGATTAGAACTAGGTATATAGCCTTTTAAATGGTTTCATAGGGATAAACCTTAATTTAATTTGTTGTTTAGTCGCTAAGTTGTGACCAACTCTTTTGCAACCCCATGGACTGTAGCCCACCAGGCTCCTCAGTCCATGGGATTTCCCAGGCAAGAATACTGGAGTCGGTTGCCATTTCCTTCTCCAGGGGATCTCCCAACCCAGGGATAAAGCCCTCGTCTCTGGCATTGAGCCACCAGGGAAGCCTTTTAGTTAGTCATCCCTTCAATTCAGTTTAGTCACTCAGTCGTGTCCAACTCTTTTCGACCCCATGGACTGCAGCACGCCAGGCTTCCCTGTCCATCACCAACTCCTGGAGCTTACTTAAACTCATGTCCATCAAGTCGCTGATGCCGTCCAACCATCTCATCCTCTGTTGTCCCTTTCTCCTGCCTTCATCAAGGTCTTTTCCAATGAGTCGGTTCTTCACATCAGGTGGTCAAAGTATTGGAGTTTCAGCTTCAGCATCAGTCCTTCCAGTGAATATTCAGGACTGATTTCCTTTAGGATTGACTGGTTGGATCCCCTTACAGTCCAAGGGACTCTCAAGAGTTTTCTCCAACACTAATACCACAGTTGAAAAGCATCAATTCTTCGGTGCTCAGCTTTCTTTATGGTCCAACTCTCACATTCATACATGACTACTGGAAAAACCATAACTTTGACTAGACAAACCTTTGTTGGCAAAGTAATGTCTCTGCTTTTTAATATACTGTCTAGGTTGGTCATAGCTTTTCTTCCAAGGAGCAAGCGTCTTCTAATTTCATGGCTGCGGTCGCCATCTGCAGTGATTTTGGAGTCCAGGAAAATAAAGTGTGTCAGCTGTTTCTGTTGTTTCCCATCTATTTGCCATGAAGTGATGGGATGCCGTGATCTTATTTTTCTGAATGTTGAGTTTTAAGCCCACTTTTTCACTCTCCTCTTTCACTGTCATCAAGAGGCTCTTTAGTTCTTCACTTTCTGCCATAAGGGTGGTGTCACTGGCATATCTGAGGTTATTGACATTTCTCCTGGCAGTCTTGACTCCAGCTTGTGCTTCATCCAGCCCAGCATTTTGCATGATGTACTCTGCATATAAGTTAAATAAGCAGGGTGACAGTGTACAGCCTTGATGTACTCCTTTCCCGATTTGGAACCAGTCTGTTGTTCCATGTCCAGTTTTGTTGCTTCTTGACCTTCATATAGATTTCTCAGGAGGCAGGTCAAGTGGTCTGGTATTCACACCTCTTTAAGAATTTTCCAGTTTGTTGTGATCCACACAGTCAAAGGCTTTGGCATAGTCAATAAAGCAGAAGTAGATGTTTTTCTAGAACTCCCTTGTTTTTTCGATGATCCAACAGATATTGGCAATTTGATCTCTGGTTCCTTATTATTGTATGTATATTTAGAAGTTCCCCCCCCCCCCCAGTTTATCTCTATTACAAATAACCTCTTTATTTATACTTCTTGCTTTGATTAACATTTTTTTCCCTCAAAAAAAATTTTTATTGGCAGTAAGATTAAACCATTTTTCAAATATAATGAGAATTTCAATCTAAGCACTTTTCTCAGTTCTATTAAAGATATTAATTGCAAATAGATGCAAGTAATGGTCTTTTTTTTAAATTTTATGTTTTTATCAACTATGGAAATCAAATTAATACAAGCAAAATTTTGAGATGGTTGAATTTTATTTACAAAGTATTATAGGTACAGGGGATTCTTTACTAAATTTCTTTTTGTTTTCTAGTAGGTTGAGGCTGAAAATTAAAATTTTTTCAAATGAAAAACTATAAGACCTACCAGAACTCTTGACACATGCTGATATATCAGTATCTATATTGTTGTCTTTCATTGTTTCCTCTGAATCTAACTTTCTTTGTAATTTTTAAAATTACTTTTTAAAATCCCCAACTCACTGAAAAAATGTATGGATTAAACATTAGCCACCTTCCTGATTTATTCTAACCTGAAAAGCAGGAAGTTAATAACTTGTTATATAACATAATGAAAGCTGTAACTGCATGACAGAGAAAATACTGTGGGCCCAAAATGAGGAAAAGCATGAATTTTCTTTTCACAGAGTTGGATTAAGGAAACTTTGAAAAGCTTTTCTTTTGAGCTGGTCTTTTAAAATAGGACTTAGGTTCACAGGAAGTAGGGCAAGTCATTCAGGGCAGTCATTCAAAGAAATAGTAAAAACATAAGTAAGTCTGGGATTCATTTGAATGATTCATTCTAACTACATCTCCAGTTCTAAGGGGTAGGGAGAAGCAGGGAAAAAAATGTATCTTATTAGTGGCTCATAGAATCCTCTCAGCAATCCTATGATAGGCATTAAATACACAAAATGTTACACATGTATATAATTTGTTCCCCCTCCCCACTTTTTTTAACTATGGAAACTAAATCACAAAAAAGTAACTTAACCAAAGTGAAGAGCTAGGATATGGAGGAACCAGAACCCTGTGGGTCTTTCCAGTTCTGAGCCATTACACCCAATCTGCCTCACACATCTTGTTGTTCTGACAGTTAAGGAATAACTCATTTGATGCCCAGTGTATCTTCCAAGAAATACCAGTTCATCAAGCTGCTATTTTAAAAAGTTAATAACTTGACGCGACAAGTTTAGGGAACTTAATCAGATATGCTCTCCCCAACCCCCCCACTTTAAAGCTGTATAGTCCTTGTTAGACTGTCAACATCTCGGTGAAGTCTTGCTATAAAAAGTCCTATTTAATTTTGTTTAGTTCAGCATTTCTCCAGTTTATGTAACCACTGAGCTGTTTCTGTGCTCAAGTCCGCCTGACTCCTTGAGGCCCCACGGACTGTAGCCCCCCAGTCTCCTCTCTCCATGCAATTCTCCACGCAAGAATACTGGAGTGGGTTGCCATGTCCTCCTCCAGGGGATCTTCCCAGCCAGTCTCTTGTGTCTCCCTCATTGACAAGTGGATCCTTTACCACTAGCGCCACCTGGGAAGCCCAACCATTGAGATATCTATTCACATACAAGTGGAAGAAAGCCACAGTAGATAGTAGGGTGTGGTAAAATACATTTGGTGGAGAATTAGCACAGACAGTTCTGTATTTTAGAAAGCTCGTTTCAGCAGCATATGGAGGACAGTTTGGAGGGAAAGACTGGTTCTTCCCATCAGGAAGTGGAGCCTGTTTCTCTCCTTGAACCTGGATATGACTTGTGACACCCTACTGTCTGCTCACAGGGTGCACTGTTCTAGAGGGTCCCAGCCACTTACTCCACCGAAGTGCCTGCATGTTTACCAGACCTAATGAAAACGCCTAAAATGCTTTCTGACTTCAACTCCCTAACCCCTTCTGTGTTCCTCAGTTCAAACATAAAGCAATAAAACCAGCTCTCCAAGCAGTTTCTCACAACCAATAATCAGAGTCTAATGTGTTCAGCCTCAGACATTAGGAATCACATCACTAGTGTGAGTTAGGCTCTTAGTACCAAAGATAAGTAAGCTTGAGACAAAATGGGAGAGGGGAACCTAAAATATGATGACTGTCACAAAATTGACAATTTCTGTCTGACTCAGAAATTTGTGATGAGGACAGTAAAATGAAGTTGTCTGGAGTCTCTTGGGGGTTAATCCTTTTGTCAATACAACATAGCAACTGTCTCCTATCTGGGTTCAAAGAGTTCAAAACTCGCCCTAGAGGAACCCCTGCAGCAGTGGAAAGGTTTCACTTGGGAGTTTCTGAGTTTTCTGGAACAGTAAGCAGAACCACTCTCCACTCACTAGGGGCCTCATGAGTGCCTGCAGGGTGCTGACACCAGGACTGAGACCGAGGCTTTTAAGGTCTAAGACATTTAGGACTTAATCATCAGATCCCAGAGGAGAGCTCATCCTTCTGAGCGGAACACTGGAAATGATTACTTGCCAGGGAAAAATAGCAGAAGGCATACCTGTGACTGATTCACATTGATGTATGGTAGAAAGCAGTGCAATATTATAAAGCAATTATCCTCCAATTAAAAAAAGAAAATAGCAGGCGGCTTCCCAGAGGGATTGGCATTTGATCTGGATGATGATGGTGGATTGTAATTCAGAGGGAAAGGAGAGGAAAAGGGGGAACATAAAGAAGTCAAGGAAAAGGGAGATTAACTCTGAGAACCAAACCAGGTGGATGTGTATTATCACATAATCTTCAGGAAAGCCTCAGGAGAAGGCCATCATCCCCACTTCACAGCTGGAGAAACCATGGCTCAGGAAAGTTAACTAGCATAAAGCAATTATCCGCTGGAGAGTTGGATTGAGGGGTGCAGCAGCCAGAAAACTGCTCATAAGTACAGTTTGTGTGCTTAGCCGCTCAGTCGAGTCTGAGTCTGTGACCCCATGGACTGTATCCCACCAGGCTCCTTGGTTCATGGGATTCTACAGGCAAGAATACTAGAGTGGGTGTTCCCTTCTCCAGGGCGTCTTCCAGACTGAGGAATCGAACCTGCATTTCCTGCACTGGCAGGTGTGTTCTTTACCACTGAGCCACCAGGGAAGCCCAAAATGCAATTTAAGTGTTACCAAAATGTCACTGTAAGTTATTTGTAAGAATACAGAGCAGTTACTTACCAGAACTATTACTGGGAAGTATAGTGTATGTGTTGGGAAAATAAAGAATACATGAGCTAATTAGGGTGCTGATGTGGTCCAGATCCCCAGAGGCATGCTGGAATAGCTGGTTATCGAACTCCAAAGGAGGATATTTTCCTAAAACACTCAGGAGTGGCAGCCTTTTTAAGTGTTTAACAGATATTTGAAGACTATTAATTTAAAGGGGCCCAAATGACATATACCCAGACAACACTAATTCAAAAAGATACATGCTAGGAAAGATTGAAGGCAGGAGGAGGAGGGGCTGACAGAGGATGAGATGGTTGGATGGCATCACTGACTCATGGACATGAGTTTGAGTAAGCTCCGGGAGTTGGTGATGGACAGGGAAGCCTGGCATGCTGCTGTCCATGGGGGTCGCAAAATCGGACACAACTGAGCGACTGAACTGAACTGAACATGCACACCTATGGTCATAGCAGCACTATTCACAATAGCCAGGACGTGGAAACAACCTAAATGACCCACAGAGGACTGGATAAAGACAATGTGGGAAATATATACAATGGAAGTTACCCATAGAAAAGAATGAAAAATGCCATTTACAGCATCATGGCTGGACCTAGAGATTATCATACTAAATGAAGTATATCAGAGAATGACAAATACCACATGAAATCACTTATATGAGGAACCTGAAATAGGGCACAAATGAATCTATCTACAAAACAGAAACATACAGACATACAGAATAGACTTGTGGTTGCCAAGGAGGAGGGGGTTGGGGGATGGAAGGACTAGGAGTTTTGGGATTCACTAGAGGTAAACTATTACATACAGGATGGATAAACAACAAGGTCCTACTGTATAGCAGAAGGAACTGTATTCAGTATCCTGTGATAAACCATGTTGGAAAACAATATTTTAAAAAAGAGAATGTCTATGTGTGTATAACTGAGTCACTTTGCTCTACAGCACAACATTGTAAATCAATTATACTTCAATTTAAAAAATAAGATGAAATAATAGGCCCAAAAGAATAGTGTGTCCGGATACCCTACTTGTTCTGAGTGGTTACGGAAGAGTCAGTCCTATATCTGCTAACTGTAGCATGCAGCTGAAACACAGACTGGCAGACAGACATATGGATAGACAGAAATGGAGAGGAATTCAATGGTGATTATAAACATTGTGCTTCACAGGTATGTCTGACAGTAACCCTAGTGTTGTGTTTCTCCAACTTTTATCCCAACCACAAAATTTTCAGATAGTTTAAATCCTTTTGGGAACAAGATGAGAATGAGTGGACAATAGATCTCCACTGATAAAGAAATCGACCACCATGTATTTGTTATCCTCAGGAAATTACTACAATCAAGGGGAGATCCGTAAGAAGGAACTCTTGCAGAGCTGTGATGTTCTGGGGATTCCCCCCTCCAACGTAATGATTATTGAAAACAGGTAAATGTATCTTTTAACAATGTGGAAATTAAGTGGCAATAAATACACAGTGGTACACTCAAAAGACACAAAAGAACTCATGTGGGTGGGTAAGAACATTCTTATTTGAGAAGTTGCCCAGACATAGTTTCACATTTGTTTTCAAATGACAGTATAACGCAAATGAATTTTTTCAACTTCTGTTCAGATTTTGTCTTAAGATAGCTACTTCTTTAATCTTTAAAATAAAATAATAAAATATGTCAGAAGTGTAAAGAACAGTATTATGAACCCTCACATGCCTGTTGTCTAAGGCCAGTAATTATCAAGCCTTTGCTATGTGTGCATCTATCCCCATACAATATAATATCTTTTGTGTGTGAAGTTTTAGGGGCTATTTTGCAGTTATAACTTAGCTGTGTTTTTTCTTTTTATTGGAGTATAGTTGATTTACAATGTTGTGTTAGTTTCTGCTGCACGGCAAAGTGAATCTGTTATACATATACACATATCCACTCTTTTTTTCAGATTCTTTTCCTATATAGGCCATTACAGAGTGCCCTGTGCTGTATAGTAGGTCCTTATATATTTTTATATAATGGTGTGTATATGTCAGTCCCAGTCTCCCAATTTTTTCCTCCCATGTATGAAGTATTTTAAAGAAAACCCAACCATCAGGTTATTCTATCTTATGTACTTAGAGATAGATCTCTTAAGAAGATAGACTTTTTTTTCATGCAGCCACAACATCAGTAGCAACCCATCAAACAAAATGGATAGTAATGGCAATTCCTTGGTTTCAAAATGGACACCCAGTCCATTTTGAGCTGCTTTCAGTAGCTCAAAAGTGTCTTTTCACAGTTGGTTTGTTCAAATCAGGATATAAACAAAGTGCACACATTATAGCTGGTAGATATGCTTCATATCCCTTCCCCCTCCCAATGTCATTGATTGTTGAAAAAATTGAGTCAGTCGTCATGTAGAAAGACTTGTCTGTCTGCTTCCTCGTGGTATTGCCTCAGTGGTTGTTTTAGCCTCTGTATTTCTTGCAAACTGGAAACGAGCACTAACTTTCAGGGACCAGAAGCCATACCATATCCTCCCCATTCCATCATTTCAGGAGACGTGTACTGTCTCACTTTCAGTGATCCTACAATCAGTTGGTGAGTTTACGTGGTAACAGCCATTCCTTTTCATTGTAAAGACCCACATCAACCTTTCATGTAGTGCTTTCATGATTAGTAATCATTAATTAAGTAGAGATTGCAAAATGGTAAGTCTCTAAATCCGAGTTCCAAATATACCAGCTATAATTCTTCTATAAAGCAGAACTTTATCAACTGGGGCTATTTAGTTACCCTGATATATATAGTTTGACTCCAAAAGACAAGCCAACATGCTTCTTTCCCTTTTGTCGCCATTTTCAGAATAGAAGTTGATCCCCTACGTACCTGCACCAGTAATCAGTTACTTGTTGGTTTGTTGGATGGGGCACTCAGGAACTTACATGTTCAGTTTGTCAGTTTAAATCATTATGCTCTTTGATACTGCAGTCATCTCCTCTTTGGCCATTGAGCCTTTTCATGTTGGTGCATATGTCCTTTTGTTAAGAAATTAAGAACTTGACTTAATTTATTATACTTTTTATATATCCAAAAGATTGTGCAGCTTCAGCAACATCCCCTACTTGTAAGACGCTGCTTGGAAGAGGAGTCATAAACTTGTTAAAAATAAATAATTCCACAGCCAGTTTGAAGATTCAAGGAAGCCAGATGTCTTAGTCTGCTCAGGCCACCGTGGCAAAATACCAGAGTCTGGGCAGCTTAAACAACAGAAATATTTTTCTCTCACAATTCAGGAGGCTGAAAGTATAAAATCAAAGTATAGCAGGGTTGATTTCTGGAGAGGGTTTGCTTCTTGGCATGCAGATGGCCATCTTCTCCCTATCTGCTCACAGAGGGGAGAGGGAAGTTTCTCTCTTCCTCTTCTTACAAGGCCACAGTCCTATAGGGTTAGGGCCCACCATTATGACCTCACTTAACCTTGTGCGCGTGCATGCTAAGGTCACTTCAGTCATGTCTGACTCTTTGCAACCCTATGGACCATAGCCTATCAGGCTCCTCTGTCTGTGGGGATTCTCCAAGCAAGAATACTGGAGTGGATTGCCATGCCCTCCTCCAGGGGATCTTCCCGAGCCAGGGATCGAACACAAGTCTCTTATGTCTCCTGCGTTGGCATGTGGGTTCTTTACCACTATCACCACCTGGGAAGCCCCTCACTTAACCTTAATGACCTCCTAAAGACCCCATCTCAAACTACAGTCATATTGGGGATTGAGGCTTCAACCCTCAGATTTGCGGAGAATACAGTTCAGTCCCTGGCAGCATGCAGTTTTCAGTCTTTCAGCCTCTAGTTTCCTAACCCAGCAATGCAGAGCTCTGGAATCCTGCTCTGGTTTATTTAGACGAGTCAAAGGGAAGGATGAAGGGGACGAGGAGAAAAGAAAGTTTCATGGTGGGCCCACATTCAGAATAATCATGGTAACTATACATTCAACTCACTGTCAGTGCCAAGGACCTCGCTAAACACATGATCTTACTTAATCTTGAAAATAATCCAGCTATGTCCCCAGGTTATAGATGAGAAACAGAGGACTAGTGAGAGGCTGAGTCATCTGCCTGGGGTCATCCAGCTGACACTGGCAGAGCAGGTCTTGCAGCCGAGGCCATCTGGTCACTGTGCTCTGACTCCTCCAAGCCTGACTCTCAATCGCACAAAGGTCACCGTGTTCAATTCTTCAAATGACTGTACAAACACAGGTTTTTTAATGATCCTTTTTTAGTTTCACACAAAGAAACTGAAGCTTAAGAGACTCCTCTGAGGTCAGACGTTTAATAAATGGCAGTCAGTGCTAGGATTCTGAAGCAGAAAGGAAGACAGAATTTATTCCTGACTTTCTGCGGGAAACTAGGTCACCACTTTGTTAGTGTAAGCGAACCACCAACATGTGCTTAAGAGAACATCTGACGTTGTGTACTGTCAGTGCTTTCTTCCATTGCTCTGAACTTCATGGCTGGATTCCAATGAGGCATTTAGCCAGAGGAGCTCACCTAAGTAAGCCCCTTAGCCAACCCCTAAAAGAGAGAAAACAGTTCCATTTTCAAGAGGAGGCATCTAAGTCATTAGACAACTAAGTGGATACTCTTGGTCACCTTACCCAGTTCCTTAATACTTGTAGGTTCTGCTAATTTAATGAACCATGTGATGTTTAAATGAATGTTATTAACAGATACAGATTAAAGCTCCTGGAATGGGCAAGGTGCCGTGCTAGAGGCTGAGGAAAAAGAACAGTTCAAGGTCCAGGAACTGGATAATGGGTGTTGGCCTGATAGGCACCGCTGCTGTGTTTGCAGAAACAGTAGTTGTGCACGTGCTGAGGTTCAGGCTAGAAAAGGGCTTAGAGACCCTCTCCCGGACACTTGTGAACTGAATGTGACTGGGAAATGCAGCCTACAGACTGAGTATTCATTTGTTGCTTTTGTACTGGAGTCCATAGAATTGTTTCATTTACATTTCAGAACAAAAAGTAAACACACATTTCTGTATGTATATTCTAAAAGAACACACACCAGACTTGTCAATAGCAGCTGCTCTTTAGTTGGGCCAGGGAAGGAAGGACTCTAGCACTTCTTAATTTCACAGAATTCTGTACAGTTTTATTTTGCTTTTTTTTCTTTTAAAGGAAGCCTGTATTACTTTTTATTTATTAATTTTTTCTGTATTACTTTTTTTTTTTTTTCTGTATTACTTTTTAAAGTACAAGCAGACTTCAAAGATACTGCAAGTTCAGGCCCAGACCACTGCAATAAAGCAAGTCAATAGGAATTTTTTGGTTTCCCAGTGCATATAAAAGTAACGTCAACACTATACTGTAGTCTATTAAGTATGCAATAGCATTATATCTAAAAAAAATAACATACATACCTTAATTGAAAAGTAGATATCATCTGAGCCTTCAGCCAGTTGTAACAATAACATCAAAATCACAGACCACATATCACCATAACTAATATAATAATGAAAAAGTTTGAAATATTGCAAGAATTACTGAAATGTCACACAAATGTTCTTGGAAAAATGGTGCCAGTAGTAGACTTACTGTCACAGGTCCTCAACCCTTCAGTTCATTAAAAATGCAGTATCTTCGAAGCACAATAGTGAAGTGCAATAAAATGATTATATATTTTTAAAGACTACTACTACATGACTAATAAAAATTCTTCCCTCTGTACTCAGCTTCTATCCATATAAGTGAAGGCTAAATTAGAAACAATTCTGTATACATTTTGGTAAGTTCAAAGCATAGAGTCCCTTGAAAAGACAGTAATGCTTTTTAAGCCTTTTTATAAACACTGTGGTCTTCTCAGGGCCTCATTCTGAAGGACCAGTGGGCAGAGGGTCAGATATGCTGCTCCAAAGGGCTTAGCCTGGAAATGGGGAGGGGTTTAAGGGGGGCTTCCCTGGTAGCTCAGATGGTAAAGAATCTGCCTGCAATGCAGGAGACCCAAGTTCGATCTCTGCATCGGGAATATCCCCTGGAGGAGGGCGTGGCAACCCACTCCAGTATTCTTGCCTGGAGAATCCTCATGGACCGAGGAGCCTGATGGGCTACAGCCCATGGGATTGGAGAGTTGGACACATCTGAATGACTCACACACACACACACACACACACACAGATTGTAATGAAATAAAACAAAGTAGACCTTCCAGTCGTAACCAGGCCCATAAAAACTCATCAGGGCCCAACAACCAACCATTGGGAGAAACTTTTGGGGTCTCAGAGCTGATCGTGATCTGATCTCTGCTCCTAGTATCCCATACCTGCTGTACCCACATCACATCTATTCCCACCACAAAAGTGGAGGATTCCCAGCACCCCAGTCGGTTCTTGTATGCAAGTCAGGCTGCAAACACACCAACCTTTCTTCTGCATCCACACTCATGCATGTGCCCGCACTCCTCTGACTGCTTCCTCCCTTCCCAACTCCCTACATTCTGGCTCTCTAGCAGACTCCTATTCATCCTTTGAAACCCCAGCTCAAGATTACCTTTGACTTTGCAACATCCATGATTTGCCCAGATTTTCTTGGGCACTTTGGCTACATTGTCACTGTCCCATCATATCCTAACATATACCTTATTTTTTTTACTCCATAAGCCCCTCTGTATCTCTTATTCCTATATCCCCAACCACTGTCCTAACACTCGATACATAGTTGCTTGATGCATGTTTGTTGAATAAACAGGCTACTTGGCTCTCACCAGAAGCTTCCTTCCTGTGGCAGCTCTTAAGTGTGTGATCTCCAACCCCCTTTCCTCGGTTTTTTTTTCATTGATCCAGAAATGGTGAATAGCAAACCAATTCCTGGGACTTCAGTAAAACTGTTTTCACCTTTTTTTTTTTTTTTTTTTTTTTAAAGAAAACAGCCTTGATCCCTGACTTGCATGGTTATTTTTAGCCTTCTGGAAGTCCTAAGTGAGCACTTAGGTTTGGGAGTATTTTTCTACATCTTGATTTTCCCTCTCTATCAGTTTGGCTCCACCATCCTAAGGTTTCAGCATCTTTTCTCCCAGTGCTTGTCTCAACATCATCCTGGCATTAACAATCCCAAGACCTTAACAGACTGATTTGAGTTGAACGAGGAAATAGAACCCAGTACCCACTGCTGCTGCTAAGTCACTTCAGCCATGTCCAACTCTGTGTGATCCCATAGACGGCAGCCCACCAGGCTCCCCCGTCCCTGGGATTCTCCAGGCAAGAACACTGGAGTGGGTTGCCATTTCCTTCTTCAATGTGTGAAAGTGAAAAGTGAAAGTGAAGTCGCTCAGTCGTGTCTGACTCTTAGTGACCCCATGGACTGCAGCTTACCAGGCTCCTCCATCCATGGGATTTTCCAGGCAAAAGTACTGGAGTGGGGTGCCATTGCCTTCTCCGCCAGTACCCACTAGGCAACATAAATGAGCCTGGCCTGCTACCAGTTCCTGGAAGTCTCTGTGTTTTCCAATAAATGCACACAAATCAGTGAAAGGGAAGCCACAAAGCAGAGAGCCTGGGGCTGCTGGGGTCCCACTGGTAACTAACCCCCTCTCCTCCTGAGACCCCATAAAAGCCAGCCCTTTCCAGAAACCAAAACAGACCATATGCCAAGTGCCAAAGTGAACGTGACCAAGCGTCCTCTTACTATAAAGAGATAAAACAAAGCTCTTCGCAGGGCCTTTTCTCCAAAGACACAAAGAAGTGACCGGGTACAGTGAGAGGGCAGCGTTCCAGTCCCAGTTGGCAAGAGCAGGGCAGGGCGCCCATCCTCCCAGAGGGCACAAAGGACAGCGATGTTTCCTAGAAAAGGAGCCGTGGGAGGAGACTGCAGTGGACCGAGCTGATACAGAGCGACTGTGCCAACATGGAGGGCTGCTCCCGTGCTGCTTCAAAGGCAAGTTATCCTGGGAGCTGGAGGGAGGCTGGGTCATCGAGTCACGTGTCAGTTTAGAAGAAGAGTGGGACCAGGGAGGCTGGCTTCAACAAGGCATGTATTTGTGGCTGATTCTGCTCCTTGAAAGAGGCTGTAAATACACCACAAAAATAGGAACCAAGGTGACTGTGTGTTGTAATATTCATTACAGCAAAAAAAATTGATAGCAATCTAACGTAGCAGTAGGTGATTAATTATATAGCCATGGTCCAGAACATTAAGCCACAATGAAAAATTTTCTTTTTAAATATTTATTTATTTGGCTGCCTCGGGATATTCCTTATGTCATTTGGGATCTTTTGTTGCAGTGTGAGGGCTCAGTAGTTGCAGCACTTGGGCTTAGTTGCCCCACAGCATGTGGGGTCTTAATTCCCTAACCAGGGAGAAAACCCGAGTGCCTTGCATCAGAAGTATGCGGTCTTAACCACTGAACCGCCAGGGCAGTCCCACACAATTCAAAGTTTTCCATGCATAGTTCATAGTCTAGGAAGATGTTCCTGATAGAATATTGAGTTTAAAAAGCAGTATATACTTCCTTTACACTCTTCTGTATTTTCCTTAGTTTTGATAATGAGCGTATATCAGTTGTAAACCGACAGTTTCACTGAATTTATTTTATAGTATATTGTTTCTTAGAAGGTGAGGCTTGATTCTGAGGCATTTCCAAATCCTGTTGGAAGTGCCAAGGTAAAGCACCGCTGGCCAGCTGTGCACCTCCTCTCTGGGGCAGATCTTACCAGGCAGGTATGTTCTATGTCCTGTGATTTTCTGATATGGTGGTTTAGTTGCTTCATCAAAGTTGGTGCTCTGTAATTATTTCTTTTGCTGTCATTTCCTATGGAGTTTGAGGGAAGAGAGTGAAATGGAGATGTTGCTAGGACTATAAGTGTAAGTCCATGTTTCAACTTAAACAGATTCCTGCTGGCAGATGAAGGAAGGGTGAATATGAGGAAAATCAAGACCAGAGAAAAGAAAAAGAGGAGAAAGTACAGTGTGATGGAAGAGCTTTTGTCCAGGAGTCATGAAATGTGGCTTTAGCTTGTAAGGCCTACTGTATGACCTTTGGCAAATAATGCCCTCTCTCTGGGCTTCTCTCGTCTTATATGTGCAACAACTGGATGAGATGGTGACTTTTCCTATAGCTCCTAGATCTTCTCAGGGGCAGAGCAGAATGTGTTTAGATGTGGTTGTTCTATAAATGGAGGGTCATGTGCTCAACTCAGCAATGTAGCTGACTTGTTTTTAAGTGCTTTCCATTTTACTGAGCACTCCTACATTTCCTGGCACCCATGGCAGACTATGTCCCTTGTCACACACTTTGGTCCTTTCCTCGGGAAGCAGAGTAGGGATGTTTTTAATTAATAAATTAACATTTTTATTCTTCTTTATTTATTTGGCTGCACCAGGTCTTAGTTGCAGCATGCACATGGGATCTTTTTTTATGTATATAATTATTTACTTATTTATTTTTGGCTGGGCTGGGTCTTCACTGCTACACAGGCTTTTCCCTAGTTGCGGCGAGTGGGGGCTACTTTCAGGTTGTGGTGCCTGTGCATGCTGCTCACTGCAGCAGCTTCTCTTGTTGAGGAGCATGGGCTCCAGGACGTGAGGGCTCAGTAGTCCTCAGGCTCTAGAGCACGGGCTCAATAGTTGTGGCGCACAGGCTTTGCTGCTCTGCAGCAGATGGGGTCTTCCCAGATCAGGAAACCGTGTCTCCTGCATCGACAGGCTGATTCTTTACCACTGAGCCACCAAGGAATCCCTGAATAGGGATATTAAAAAACTAAGAAGTAGACCCTCTAAGAACCAAACTGAGTTTAGCCAGCTCACCCTTACCCCCCTGTCACAGTCCATTTGGGCAGCTAGAACAAAAACACCGCAGACTGGGTAGCTCGTAACAGAATTGTGTCTCACAGCTGTGGAGGCTGAGAAGTCCAAAATCACAGTGTCAGCAGATTTGGTGTCTGGTGGGGCCCTGTCTCCTGATTCATGGACTGCTACCTTCCTGCTGTGTCCTCACGTGGTGGAAGGACCAAGGGAGCGCTCTAGGGTTTCTATTCTAAGGACACTAGTCCCATTCATGAGGATTCTGCCCTTGTGACCTCATTACCTCCCAGAGGTCCCACCTCCAAGTACCATCACACTGGGAAAATGGGTTTCAACATATGGATTTTTAGGGGACATAAATGTTCAGTCTATAGCATCTGCAGTAATTGCACTAGGAACCAAAAACTCTGGATGAGAGGCAACTAATTCTCTCCCACTCAAGCCTTACAGACAAAGTGTCTGTGTCCAGAGGAAATGTCACCGGGTCAGCCTTTAAGATTATTTCCCCACCACACCAAGTTCCAAGAAAAAAGTCTTAGTCATCTGGGGGATGAGAGCCCTTAGGACAAGAAACACTGCAGCTGCCTGTGTGTGTTGCAACGTAAGGTGATGTAGTGGTCCTCTGGCAAAACTGTCATGGTGAGACAGGCCTGGTTCTGCAGGGCTGCATGCCTGCATGCTCAGTTGTCTCCAACTCTTTGACACTCCCTGAGATGTAGCCCACCAGGCTTCTCTGTCCATGGAATTCTCCAAGCAGGAATACAGGAGTGGGTTGCCATTTCCTCTTTCAGGGGATCTTCCCGACCCAGGGATCGAACCTAGGTCTCCTGCATTCGCAGGCAGATTCTTTACCGCTGAGCCACTTCGGAAGCCCCACAGCTTAACTAGCCAGTTTCAGTATTAGAAGGATTTATAGGGTTTATTCTTTTTTAGGTTTTCTTTTTCTTCTTTTTACCTTTTTTAGTAATACTGTCACCCTCACATATATAGTCAGTTGATTTTCAACAGTGCTGCCAAGACAATTCACTGAGGCAACACAGTCTCTTCTGCAAATGGATATCCATATACCAGAGAACAAGCTTCCCTTCCCCTCCACTAAACACAAAAATTAGCTCAAATAGACCCAAACAGCAGAGCTAAAATTATCAAACACTTGCAAGAAAATATAGGAGTAAATCTTCATGAGTTTGGGTTAGGCAGAACCTTCTTAGATATGACACCAAAAGCATCAACCATTAGCAAAAGAAAAAACAGGCCAAATTAAAACCTTTTTTGCTTGATGCATACCATCAAGAAAATGAAAAGACAACTCACAGAATGAGAGAAAACATTTGCAAATCATATATCTGAAAAAGGATTAATATCCAGAGATAGATACAGACAAATGTAATATATCCTTATATATTATATAGTATATATGGGCTTCCCTGGTGGCTCTGCAGTAAAAAAAAATCCATCTGCCAATACAGGTGAAACAAGGGGCGTGGGTTCCATCCCTGGGTCAGGAAGAACCCTGGAAAAGGCAATAGCAACCCACTCCAGTATTCTTGCCTGGGAGATCCCATGCTACAGTACATAGGAGCACAAAAGAGTTGGACATGACTGAAGGACTAAACAACAACAACAACATAGTAATTATATTGTTATATATATATATTTGTTATATTTATAACATATAAAATAATATATAAAGAACTTCTATAAGCAACAACAAAAAGACAAACAACCTAATTTTTTAAATGGTCAAAGGACTTATATGGACATTTCTCCAAAGAAGATACACAAATGGCCAATAAGCACAGGAAAAGATTTTCAACATCATTAGTTATTACAGGAATGAAAATCAAAACCACTCTGAGACACTACTTCACACTCCCTAGGTTGACCAATTTAAAAAAAATAAAAAGGGAACTACTAAATGCAGGCCAGGATACAAAGAAATTGGACCCCTCAGGCACTGGTGGGTTTGTGTAAAACAGTTTGGCAGTTAGTTCCTCAAAAATGTAAATACAGAATTACCTTTACCCAGCAATCTTACTCCAACATAAATACCTAAAAGAACTGAAAACATTCAGTTGAAAACATGTACATGAATGCACACAGCAGCACCATGCATGGTAGCAAAAGGGTAGAAATGACTCAAATGTCCATTCACAGATGAGTAAATGAGCAAAGCATGGTCTGGCCATACACCGGACTATTATTCAACCACAAGAAGGAGTGAAGTCCCACCACATGCTACAGACTGCATGAACCTAAAAAGAAGCCTGTAAACAGGCAGCCACACAGGGTATGATCCCATTTATCTGAAATACCCAGGGCAGGCAAATCCACAGACACAAAGTAGATCAGTGGCTGCCAAGAGTGGGGAGGGAAAGGGAGTGGGAAATGACTCATAATGGGGTTTATTTTCTGAGATGACGAAAATGTCCTAAAATTGCAATGACCGTTGCACAACTCTGTGAACATACCAAAAAAAAAAAAAAAAAAAAAACGCACCACACTGAATTGTGCACTTTAAATGAGTGGACTGCAAAATTATGTGAATTATGTCTCACTCAAGCTGTTCTGAAAATGACAGTAATATTTAATAACAATATTTATGATGTACACTGTAAAAACAAACAGTAGAAAAATATATCCAGTGAGGAAAAATGAATATCTCCCTCCACATATGCTTCTCTCCTCAGAGAAAACCACTGTTAACTACTCAATGTGTAAACTTCCATACCTTCAATACTTTACAAATGCAGATTTACATACACAAGCACAAATACAGTTCATTTTTCAGTGAGGCATACTATTCCACGGGATACCTGTATCATAACTTACTTGACTAATAAAACCGTCCGTCCCATGGCCTTGCTGGAATCATCATTAACTATCCCACAGCTGTTCACGCTGGCATGATACATAGAGTAAGAAGCTATTTAGTTACACATCAGGGTTTGCAGTGTGGGCTTCCTGTCCACCTCCAGGATAAGACCTTGACCCTAGTGAGGTAAGAAACCTAGATTCTGCATTTTTTTACAGACTCCCTAGATGATCGTAAAGCACAGTAATGTTTGGGAACCTCTGAGCTGCTGTTTCTGAGTTGCAACTCCCATTTCCCGAGACAGAGAAGTGGAGTGGATAAGCCTGAATCACGTCACCTGGGACAGGGGAAGCTTGGATCAGGTCACCTGGGAAGGGGCATTATTTGGTCTTTTTTCTTGGAGCATAAGTGTAGGAGCAAGTTTTCTCATAGGAATGTAAGAGCAAGAAGGACAGACAGTGAGGAAGAAAATACTGGAGTCTCCAGTCTCCAGTCACTGGCATTCCTGGGGGGACCTGTGTGTGTCGCCCAGAGCACGCCATCCCCCGAGCCCGAGTACCAATGACACAACCTTAGCTCTGAGCTCAGCCACATCTCACAAGACCCTGGAAGCACTGGCTGCTTCAGAAGCCATCCATGAGGGGCAGAATCTCTCACTCACAACTCACCACTGGCAGCAGAGATGTTAATCTCTATTAAGCAACTGAACAGTGAGACTTTGTAAACACTTTACTTCACTGATTATATAAAAGTTCTCACTGAACTATTACAAAGTCAGCAATTAATATTAATCCTGTTGAGTTAGAGTAAGCATACACTGATTAGAGCCTTGTCCCATAGTCCCACCTCCCAGCCTGTCTGTCAGGGATGCCTGGGACCCCCTGCAGGCCAGTTACAGCTTTGGGGTCACTCTTGACTTGCTTAGCTGCACCTGGCCAGCTGCTGATCTCACCAGGCCCTTCTCATAGCTGCTGAAACTCATAGGGAAGATGTTTGCATACCTCCCAGTAAACTTGGATGGCCACCAGGACACTCCCGTTTCGTAAATCATTGGGCCCTGTGCCCTTCGTGCTCATGACCAGCACCCAGCCTCACCCTTGGTGCTGGGGTGTCCATCCATAGCCATCAGGCAGGCCACTCCCAGCCTCCCCATCCTGCCAGCCAGGTCACTGTGGAGCCTCCTCTCAGTCCTCTTCCGGGCAGCCTGAGCATTCACCTCCGCTGACTGCACCACCGCCCCCGAGGTTGCTGTGGAGGGTACCTGGGTCCTCTCAGCTCCCTCCCCTGCTCCTGTGCAGCCCTCCAGCCATGTATCCATTTTGTCTCCATCTTTCAACCCCCACCCTCTGCGTCCAGGCTTCTGCAGAGAGGTCCTGTGACTGAAACACAGGTGGAATCCTCAGAAGGCCCCTTTCAAGGCCTTCCTGCCGACCAGTCCTTCCGATCCTTTCAAGGCCCCTGCCGACCGCACTTCTCTGTGGCCCAGCACCCATCACCCCTTTCCTTCCTTGGCATCAAATACCATCCAATCCAGAGTCAGCTCAAGAGCTGACCTTTACAGGACCCTGACCACATGCCAGGCTCTAAGTGTCCATCAGGTTTTACCTCGTTTCATCCTCACCACGCTGATGACAAGGGAGCTGTTAGCCTGCCTTGAGTCCGCAGCTCTGCTCCCTGCTTCACATGTCCATCCTCTGTGGCCAGATCGCCTGGGCCTTACCTGTCTCCTCCTGCTCGCCGTGGGTAGCTTACTCTCTACCACCATGGCTGACTGGTTTGCCACATCCTTAGACATCCTCACAGCTGCACAAACCCTTCCTGGACTCCCAAGTCCCTCAGGCCTCCCACCTCTTTCTTCCTCCCAAACTTCTTAAAGCTCCTGGTGCTGCTCTCTCACCACCCACTGACCCGTTCTTCTGCACCACCTGCCCCTTTTCATGGGACCTGCTTCCAGGGCCACCCCTATTCCCCCCAAGGGGTGAAATCCAGTGGCCTTTCCTTCCTCAAGCCCTGCCGGCACGGTCCCGTGGACTGGTATACTCTGTCTCTGCCCCACCAGACCCCTCCCTTCTCCCCCAACCTGACTCGAGAGCTCGCCAAGCTATGGTTCTGGTTCCTGCTCCCTTGAGGTTATTCCCGGAGAGCTTCTCCATGGCTACAGCTCCTTCATGAGAATTTTTTTTTTTAACAGTGTTTTAATTTCAACAGTCTTAAGACAAACCAAAAAAAGGAAGCCCCAGTTGACAGAGCTCTCTATAGCTGGGTATCACCAGTTTCAGTGCTCTTCCTAGCACTCTGCATTATTACACCAAGTGATATATATTTAATCACCAAGTGACTAAATAAAGTGACACCTGTGACATGGGCTTCCCTGGTGGCTCAGACAGTAAAAGAATCTGCCCACAATGTGGGATACCTAGGTTTGATCCCTGGAGAGGGGAATGGCAACCCACTCCAGTATTCTTGCCTGGAGAATTCCATGGACAGAGAAACCCAGTGGGCTACAGTCCATGGGGTCCCAAAGAGTCAGACACAGCTGAGCAACCAACACTTTGTGACTGTAAGGAAGGCACCAGGCAAACATGAAGTCCTCACGTGTGACGCTGGAGTCACCTCCAACGGCGTTTTCTTCCTTGCTTGTACTGTCCAGTCAGGCACTAAATCTGACAAAGTCTCCTTCCATAAGTGTTCTGGGCGCCTTTCTCTCTCCCATCCCCAGGGCCTCCTCTTTGGTCTGGACCCTTGCCGAGGACTAACAGTGCTCCACCCCCAAGTTCACCCTTCACTTTCCCAGGCTGACGTCCTAAAGCAAACCCGATCCAGCCACTGCCCTGAGGAAACTTCCCCGTGCTCCTCGCTGTGCGAAGATCTCTACACGAGACAGGTGCCCTCAGTCACGGCCCCACACTCACCCCGCACGCCATGGCTCCACTCTTCTCTTTCTAGAACTCTAGCCCCTGTCCGGAGGCCTGTTCACCCTGACCCAGCACAGACACCGCCGCCTACGTGAAACTTCCATCCATACTGTACAACCTTAACATTTCCTCTCTGAACCATCACAGCAACATGTTTGACTGTTTCTTGCAGTGCCTTTTTGCCCTGGACTTCATTATTTGAGCACTGGTCTGATCCTTCTGCAGTGCCTTGCAGTTCAGTGGAATCTACAGTTAAGGTTCCCTTTCACCCTGAGATGTCCCAGGGGCTCCCTGGTTTGGCAACCCCCTTCCCACGCTGGGACTCCAGGGTATCCTAGTGGGCTGACCGCACCGCCCACAGGGACTCCACATCCACTCTCTGGCTTTGCTTCTGCTCTTCTCACTTGGCACGTGATGGCGTTCCAGGTGCTTGCTGAAGGCAGGGATGAACCCCTTCTCTCACATGACCCTAAATTTGGCTTTTTTAAAAAAGGGGAATGAGGGAGACATTTCAGGCACCAGAAGATTGAGAAGTGTCCGAAGTCTATGCCCCAGCCGTTCTCTGTCCTGAGCAACACTACACAGCCTCTGCCTGGGGGGTGGGGGTGGGGGGCCCTTGGGAGTCCCCTGGGGAGAGGGGAGGGGTGGGGACAGAGACCTGGGCCTCCCAGCTGAGCCCTGTGACCGCTGAAGTGAGCTCAGTGAGCAGTTCTGTTTCTCAGCTGCCACGTAAGACAGCAAATTGGCAATTTGGGGGAAAAGATCTCACAAGAACTTCGCGGGATTTACACACCTTGTTGGGGTACTAATTAATGTAAAACTTGTGTCTTCCTGAGAAAGGTGAGCTACAGCCCTGCCTGATAGCCCTGACCTGCAGGTTCCTTTTATGTGCCTGAGAAAGGAGGGCGAGGAGCCTCTGTGGACAAGGGTCTCCTGGGTCATTGTCCACACTCTTAAATTGCTTCTGGGGGTGGGGTGGCTGGCAGCCCAGATGCTTCACAGACACCAACTGTGATCTGTTTCAGCCTCTTCCTGGTCCCTTCTTTCCTCCTCACCTTTCCCTTTCTTTTCCTCTCTCCTCCGCTAGGGCTGGTCCCTGGAGATTCCGGGAAGCGACCCCCCGCCGCGCAGCAGCCCAGGTGACCCGCCTGCGCCCCGCCCACCTCCGGTGGCCCTGAACTCGGGTGACCTTTGCCCGCCCGGATGACAGAGGAAGTCCTCGGTTTAGAAATATGCCGGAGTCGGGGGGTGGGGGAGGGGCGTGGAGGACGAGCCACAGGCCCAAATAAGGGCGCACGCAGCGCCCGCCGGGCGCGATGACTGTGCCCACCCCAGGGTCCCCAGTCCGGCAGGAGGGAGGAGGGGAGAGCCCACCGCGCCCACCACCCCGAGGCCACGCCCCACACGACCGAGGGCAGTCACTAAAAAGTGCAGAGCAGGTCACAGTTATTCTTCTGAACCTCCCGGGCCGAGCGCGGAAGTCCAGGGCAAGGCTAGGTTTGGGGCCTCTTCCAGCGGAATTAATGCCATGTTCGCTCACTGCACCCCGAGGGCGCCGCGTCCTGTGTCCGGTCGCGTCTGGAGCTCCCGTCCCATCCCCTCGGGGGTCGCAAGGCCGCGTCCCCACGAGGTGCCCCCGGCGCTTCTGCGGCCCCTGCGGCTGGAGGTGCCCCCCCCACCCACCCACCCCGGACCCTGCATCTGCAGTGGTGCCCACGCTTGGTGCCCCGTCCACGCTGGGCCCGCGGGTAAAGGTGCAGAGATCCCATGCTCTGGGAGCCCTGCCCTGCCCCGCTCTGCCCTCGCGCGGAGTCCAGCAAGCGTTGTCGGCCCTCAAGTGCTGGAGAGCTAGCCCCCTAAGATCAGTACGTCCCTCTTCCTCCTCCCGGACAGATGCGCGGCTCTGAGATGGCTTTCTCGAGGTCCGGCGGCCAGCCCGCGGGACTCCGGGCCAGACCGCAAGTCTGCACCGCCACCCCTCCCCCTGCGACTGCCCTCCGGCTCTGGGTCACAGCCCCCAACAGGCCTTCCTCAGGTGCTGCTTTCTGGGGAGCCCAGGCCAGGGTACCTGGACTCTTGAACCCAGAGCCCTTTATTTGGAAGTGCTCTCACAGAAGGGCTTTGTTTCCAAAATTCAATTCTTCTATAAATAGGTTTCCTCTTTCACATGAGTCTCATTCTTAAATCAGGAGCAAAACTAAAGTTTAGTTACTGGAGTTCTTTTTTTCCGATTTTGTTTTAACATTCCTTTCCTTGGGTGTATTTAACTTTCTTTGCTTTGACTTTGAACATGCCCTAAAACTCTTGTGTTATCTTTAGCATTTTTCATAAGCCACAGTTCAGGAAGTTAAAGACATTGTTCCCTGGTGGCAGAACTACAGAACTGCAGCCTCTTTCCCTCTGTAAATGCAGTGAAAGTGGTGTCTCTGCCTGAGTGGACTTCCACTGTTAGGCTGATTACTTCCTTAGAGTCATTTCTAGAAAGGTCAAAAGGCACAAATCCGGTGACCATCCGGCACAGGTGTGGCCAGTAAACTGGCCCCTTCCTGTGAGCCCTCCTCCACACCATGTGGAGCTTTAATTCTGCATTTGTTTGACTCCTTCTGAGAATTAGAGGAATATATGTTGGCAGCTTGCATTTCCTGCTTTGTAAAATGCCTCTTCAAACAACCTTTCACAGGTCTTTATAATGTTTTAGTCTCCAGGCTTCCTTTGTGAATGACCTTGGAAATTCTGCCCTCATTTCTAGTTCTCCAGGGCTGGCTTCTTATCAGGAACCATCACCTCACTGAGGAGATGTAGAGCGACCACAGGTCTCTTAATCAAGAATCTAGGTTCAAGGTGTGACCTGCCAGACACTTCATTTCTGAGCTGAAGGTCTCTGCAGGTTGCAGTCCTCCTGCAGGGGGTGGCTGATGCAACCCCTGCTTGTCCTTGTCCTCAAGTCTTCAGAGGTGTCATCTCCGCTCTACTTGGCAAAAGCTGGCCAGAAACCTGTTTTCAGCCACCGTATCCTCTGTCTCATCCAGAAAGAGTTATTCAGCTTTCCGTGTTAGCAGAGCTACCCAGGCACACCAGCACCAGAGGTATCTCCATATCCTTTTATTAAAATTGCGATAAAAGCCGAGAAGTAGCTTGCTAATAATTGAAGGAAGTTTCTGGGACCTCTTGGTAACTTTATTACTGTTTGCCATGGGCCTGCTCACATCTAGGTTTGGGGAGAGCTGTGAGCAGCTTCAGAATCCTTGTCCACAGCTGAAGCAAACCCACTGCATGGTTCACACATATCTAAGGTTGGGTATGGCAAGTCCAGATGTCCCTTAAATATGAAACCTGACTACTCTTAAGGCTTGGCCTCTGTTCTCCCATTGAAACAGCAGGGAAGTGGGCCGGCACAACACTTCAAAGAACCACACAGCCTGAGGACACAACAGAAACTAATTAGAACCAAATAGGTCCAAAATGGCCAACCCCTCGATTTCCACTAGACCTTGAGCCTCAGTATTCATTCATTATTGTAACATATCAGCAAACTAAGTGACACACCCGGCACCATGACAGTTCCCAGGCCAACCATAGAGGTCAAAAAGTGGACAGTGGCCCTATTCCTGCAGATCCCCACCCTGTCCCGGAAACAGCTGGAACGCTCCTCACATTCGGTAGCTCATGAATTTACCACCCCTATTGACAACCCCCTACCCTGTGCCAGTCTGGGCTTCTGGGATGGCCCACACTCTGTCTGGGGTGTCTCTCTCTAAATGAATCCACTTCTTACCTATCTCTCACTGAATTCTTTCTGTGATGAGATATCAAGAACCTGATCTTCAGTAAGTCCTGAGACCAGGTGTAGTGGTCTCAGTTAAAAGACCGTGAGTTCAAGTCCCAGTTGGAGCTGCTCCGTTTCACTCTTGTTGCTGAATGACATCCACGTGATTTCCCAGGAGAAGGGCTGGTTACCAAGATGAAGTGGGGCTCCTGACAACACACGTGTTCCACTGCAGCCCCGCTCAGCCAGCCCTAGTGCCTCTCACTCCACGTGTAACTCATTCCCTTCCAACCAACTCTCTCCAGCTGTAGAAAAGTGTAAATGGCCTTCTCCAGCTTCCCTGGTGGCTGACAGTGAAGAATCCACCTGCAGTGCAGGAGACTTGGGTTTGATCCCTGGGTTGGGAAGATCCCCTTGAGAAGGAACCAGCAACTTACTCCAGTATTCTTGCCTGGAGAGTTCCATGGACAGAGGAGTCTGGCGGGCTACAGCCTGTGGGGTCGCAAAAAGTCAGATGTGACTGAGAGACTTCCACTTTCATGAGTCATTAGGATAAGGAAGTAGGTATAAAACACCTGAGATTTTTAGGAGGCGTGGAGCTCTGATAAGAGCTGTCCCTGTTTGTCTTTCCCTCCAGCCTATGCTCTTTCTCTCTCCGTGATGCTGTTCCTGGTGAGTTAACCCACTTTCCACTTCCTTCTCTTAACACTGCTCCACACAGGGAGATCTGCAAGGCTCTCCTTGCTTCATCTCTGACTCCCAAGTGACATCACTAGGATTTTATCCCAAGGAAATATTGAGAGATTCATATGAAGCGTTACGTTATAACAGTGCTAGTTACAACTTTTTTCAATAATAAAAATTGGAAACAACCTACATAATCAGTAAAATAGAGGCTTTACAAAATGATGGCATATCTAAATCAAGATCTGGTTATGCATCAGATGACAGAAAACCCACAGTGACTACAACACCTGTGATAGGAGATGCGTTGGCTGGGGCTCGGGTGGAGGGCCAGGACGCCTTCCTTTTGGCGACTTTGCTCTGCCTCACTTTCAGACCTAAGTTACTTCATGCATCTCAATGGCAGCTTCAGTTCCAGTCCTCCTCCCTGACCCCAGCCAGCAAAACGCAGGACAGCACCAAGAAAAATAGGGCAAAGGCCGTTTACCAACACTCCCTTGAGGAGGGGCCGGCCGGCTGACTCACCTGTGTTCACACCGCTGCTGGCATGTTTATCTAAGGCGGGATTGTTAATCCATCAGAGAAGAAAGGAACTATTGCAAAAGTTACTACTTGGACCCAAGCCTTGAGTTGATTAGGGCTGAACTTTAGGCAAAAGTCTTCCCTGGTGGCTCAGATAGTAAAGAATCTGCCTGCAATGCAGGAGACCCAGGTTCTGTCCCTGGGTCAGGAAGATTCCCTGGAGATAGGAATGGCTATCCACTCCAGTATTCTTGCCTGGAGAATCCCATGGACAAAGGAGCCTGGCGGGCTATAGTTGATGGGGTTGAAAAGAGTCGGTACGACTGAGTGACTAACACTTTCACTCGTAGGCAAAAGACAACTCATGATGTTGATCTCACAGGCGTCACTTTTTCTACACTTAAGTAAATTTTAATAAAATATAAAATTTTATATTTTCCTGCTTTGAGGGGAAGTGGTCCCCTGGGGATGCCTTGCTCCCCCTGCAATTCAATTTTTTCTTTTTTCTTTTTTTTTTTTTACTTATTTGGCTGCACCATGTCTTAGTTGCAGCATGTGGGATCTTTAGTTATGGCATGTGGGATCTAGGTTCCCAATCAGGGATCCAACCCAGACCCACTGTCTTGGGAGCAAGAAGTCTTAGCCTCTGGACCACCAGGGAAGTCCCCTTTTTTCCTTTTCTTTTCACCTCTAATCTGTTTTTGTAAATTTGCTATCTTTTAAAGTTCTTACTTGTATGTTTCAACCTCTAAAGGCAGGTATAGCTACCTTTGGCTCAGTCAACCAATCAAGCACTTTAATGCAGCACCTGGCATGAGAAGACCCTCCTTCAGGGGATCTTCCAGACCCAGGAACTGAACTTGAGTCTGTTGTGTTCTGTACTGGCAGGTGGGTTCTTTACCACTAGTGCTACCTGGGAAGCTCATCCAAGGCCCCTACTCTTTCCTAAAAACTACCATCCACAGTCAGCATTTC
This sequence comes from Odocoileus virginianus, assembly GCF_023699985.2. Classification (NCBI taxonomy): domain Eukaryota; kingdom Metazoa; phylum Chordata; class Mammalia; order Artiodactyla; family Cervidae; genus Odocoileus; species Odocoileus virginianus. Next base: position 31,676,109 of record NC_069690.1, on the reverse strand, counting down.
AACCTCACTCAAAAATTGCGTATGACACAAAGTCCTAGACATTAGGGCTCTCAGGTCACCAGTGTGGCCCAGGTCCTCCCAGCTCTAGGGATGATGCGGCACAGGCCCCGGGCACCTGGTGAGCAGGGAACTGGAACTCGTGTGTTCTGTCATCCAACCTGGCGTCACGATGCCCCCTGGTGACACTGGGCCACTCTGATCATAGGCAGAGCTCAAGCAGAGCTGCTGGGGTGGAGCTGCCCACCAGCTGCTGCCCTGTCTCTCTCCCCTGAGCCTGAACTCTTGCTTGCCCAGCAGTGACCTCCATGTTGCCTTCTGTACCTGGGCAGCTAGTGGCAATTGCATTCCCAGAAGGGCAGACTGCTGCTACCCTTGAAGGTTTAGGCTCAAGTCTGGGGCATAGTTGAGAGCAAACATCCACTGGACACTTGCTTCGAGCACTGCCAGACACCTGGACCAACAGCAACCATGCTTCCTGCCTTCCTTGCCAATCAACTGACTTCTCAGTAGGTTTGACCAATAGTTGGCCGTGATGGGAGACTGGAAGGTCTCCCTGCTCCTCACAGCACCTCTGTCAGCAGCTGAATGTTTTCCAGGCCTCCAGCTGCTGCCCTCATATTTCCTACCATCAACCACTCCCGTTCCTAGGCTCTGATGTCTTTCCCTAGAGGCAAAAGTGGCTTCTGGCCTTGCCAACCTCTGATTGTCTCCTTGTTCCCTGGTTTCCAAAATGACGCCTTGGTGCATTTATGCGGGCCTCCCAGCCAAGGGGACGTGTGTAGTTGTTCTCACTCCAGGGTATTTCCCTGGAAAATTCCTGAATTTCTTCCTGCTCAAGCTCGGCAGGTCTTGTTCTCCATCCCATGTTCAGCCCGCTCCCCAGGAATGAGGCTTAACAAACTTCATCCTGGTCCCTGCCTCTCCCTTCCTCCCCGTCCAGTCCCTGCCGCTAGCTGAGCTGTCTGTCCTGTAGAGGCAGGAGCATTAGGGGGCCCCTGACAGAACGATGGGCAGGATGGTGCTTTCAAAGTCAACCTGGCAGGAGGCTCCTTGGGGTGTGGAAGAGGCAGCCAAGGAAGTGCAGAAAGTCGCTGTGTTGTTCTGCCCTGAGATGCATGTCGTTTTCCTCCTAAAAAACTTTCAGCACCTCTCCTTTGACCATAGTCCTAAATGAGTCTGATAATGGCCTGTGTCCATGGAGAGGTGACATCTACCTCCTGGTGGGAATCGGAGGGCCCTGTCCCCCCAGCATACGGGGGTGGCGCCCAGGACCTGAGGCAGCAGAGATGGCTGTCTAGTTATAAGACTATGAATAAGGTCTTCACACTGGAGTCAGACCATGGCCTTGGCCTCAGATCGGCAGGTGGTGGTGATAGTGGACAGAAACAAGGCCTGGAGTGGCCTGCAGAGACCCCCCTACCCCTGGGGTCACCTCCCTGGGGCTGAAACCTCCCCTGTAAGCCAGAAAACCTGCATCAAACCCAACCCTAATGGCCCTGCAACACTCAGGCTACTCACCTGCATTGTCCAGGCTCCTTCACAGCTGTCTGAGGTTAAATGAGGTAATTGAGTACTTTTACCAACAAGCCATTCCCATGACTTTTACTGAGACACATCAGAGTTCTGCCCCATGTTTCAGCCCTTGAGGACCACACCTGTCCCCCAGCTTGTGGACAGATCTGCTTCCCTCCCAACCACCCAGCCATGACATGAGCCAAGATCCCCTGAGTGTGCTGTGTTTGGTCTGTACGTCCTCAGCACCCCACACGTGCACACACCTACCGGAGCTGAGGGGAGAGCCTGCACCCTGTTAGAAATGGTTTCCAACGTGTGCTTCTTCCTTCCAGGGATTTCCCAGATGACCCAGACGTGCGCTGGGACCCAGAGCGGGCAGCTGATGTCCTCCTCCAGCACGTAGAGGCCAACGGCATCACCCTGGTAAGGTTACACACCCCCCTCTCCAGCAGAGACCCGGCCCATCTCTCTGCACCTTTCCTGTGTAACCACGGAGCTCAGGGGGAGGCAGAGATTCTCCCAGACTGTGCCCTCTTCACCCGCCCCCCACCTCCATGCTGCCCCCCTGAAAACCCAGGTCCCCACAAGCCTATGCCACGACACACTGACACAGAACAAGTGTTTTCATGTTAGGGTGTCACTGTAACTCTGGGGGTAAGTGTTGTCCTAATGCTCACCTTCATCAAGGAAACTGAGGTTCCCAGAGGCTCAGAAGCTGCCCGAGGTCAGCAAGCATGAAGCTAGGGACTTGAGCCTCCACTTTTCCCTCTAGAAAATACGAGGCTAAATCCACAGCCCCTGTGGGGAGAACATTCCTGGTTAGAGCTCCCGTGGGCCTTTGATTCACCTGCAGAGGCAGACGGCTCGGGAACACCCACCTCGACGCTCAGGCCTTGCCAGCCTGCATCCTGCCAGCAGTCCATCTTAAGGTGCCGGGAACATCTAAAATAATAATAACCCTTCACGAGTTAATACCTAAATCCTACCATTGAAAGCCCAGCCATTGACTTTTACATTTTGATTAATCCTTGTTAGAAGGTGAACCCCTCTATCAGGCTTTTATCAGTGATGCATCCTCCGAGTGAACTGAATTATTAGGCCATTGTTAACAGCAGATTTTTGTGGATTAGTCAGACTGCCTTTGTGCTCTAATGACATAAATACAACGGGAGCTTCATCCACATGGGCCAGAAGGGGCACCTAGCCAGCTGGCTGTGAACCACGTGGAGCTGGAGGTGCAGGGGGGCCGCTGGACCCACCAGGGATCTGCACCAGCTTTGCGCTTTGTTCTGGCCGGACGAATGGTCACCAACAGCTGCAGGCCCATCCCTCCTGGATGTACCTTTCTTCAGGGTCTGAGGTGATAGCTGGCCTGGCTCTTCTTGCCCTGCTTTTCCCAGAGCACACTCAGACCCTCTCAGGGCTCGACAGCCTGGCGGTGGACAGGGCTGGTCCTTGGGGCCGGCTGGGCACAGGGCAGGGCCTGTGAGGTGTACCACAGCGACCCTTGGCACCCTGTCTTCCCGGGCAGTGGCCTGCCAACGGCTAGTCCCCAGACTCTCTCCTCTCTGGCTTTGGTTCATAGGAACAACTGGTCTTCAGTCACTCCTGCTTGTGGAATAAACTCCCATCTTTGTGAATTGGGCCATCTCTGACCATCCCTTCCATAGGTGCCACTCGCTGGTGAAAAGGGCTGGACCTCACTTAGGGGCCGAGTTAGTGTTTAGACCACATCACAGCCGCAACTGAACATCTGGGGAGGAGGTCAGGGCACAGACACAGAATCTCCCAAGTTTGTTTCCCTGAAAACTGACTTGTGGTCCAGGCCCAGCTAAGACCACCTTCTTGCAGAAGCCCTCTGTGACCTCTTCAGCCCTCTGTGGGACAGTATTTACTGTGTGTCCTGCCCCGGTAACAGGTGTTGCTGTTTATCCTTCACGGACCATGTCCCGTGAGCCACTGTCTTAGAGAAGTGAAAGCAGCCTATTGTTTACTGGGGTCGGGGAAGGCTTCATTTGAACATAGGTTTCTGCAGTTTAGGGGGGAAGGTGGACAGACACCATTGCTGCCAGGTCCTAATCTGCACGAGACCAGGGAGTGGAGATGGTTCAGCTCAGCCCTCCTCAAGGCAGGAAGACTGGGGGCTTGTTGGAAGATGTGGGATAAACAGAAAACAAGACCTTGGAGAATTTTAAGTGATGGGGATGAACTGCAGTGGCCCCAAGCCCCCAGACCAGGGAGTGTGCCCCAGCTGGCCTGAAACAATCACGTCCCAGAGTTACCTCCACCAAGGGCAGCAGACACTTGGCCTGGGCTGCTGTCCAGGTCCTAAATGTTCCCACAGGGCTTCATCTGACCTTCACCTTGACCCGGAGAGAAAGGAGGGAGGCCTCACTCTTCCAACCTCACAGATGAGAAAACCAAGACACTGAAGATGAAATTGCTCCCAGTAGTGATGTTCTATGATATGCTGGAGGATCAGGGTAACTAGGTCAGAGGTGAGAGTGGACTTAGGCACTCCACGCTTAGCTGCACAGAAGGATGGGATCAGAATGGGGTACCTGAGTTCTAGGGTGAAGTGTTGTTTTTTTTTTAATAACACACTATAGTTTCCAGAGCAATTTTAGGTTCACAGTAGAACTGGGAAGAAAGTACACACGTACCCCTGGCCCCACGACCTGTTGCAGTGAATCTACACTAACATGTCATCATCACCCCAGGTTCATGTTAGGGTTCACTAATGTATGACACATACCCACCATAATGGGATCTGCTTATAAGCCTTTTAAAAAAAAATTCCCACTGTGGAGAATTTCAAGCATGCAAAAGTAGAGCAAAGAGTATAATGAAACTCGTGTTCCCATAATTCAGTCTCACTAATTATTAACTCAAGGTCAACAGTGTTTTTCTTTAAATGCTGGCTCACCTGCCCCTGCTCCTCCATCATCCTGCTTTCTTGGCTGTCTGGTCCCCTCTTTCCATCCCACCTCAACCAGCCATACCTGTGCCTTTCTCTGAGTCCTGTCTTCTTTCCTACATCTTTTTTTTTTTTCACTTATCCCAGCTATTCTTTTACATTTATTATTATTATTATTCAAATTATTCTTTGGATTTTTTAAAGTCATCTGTGCAGAAATGAATCTGGAGCCCAGGCGAGGCTTATAGTTGGAGAAGCAGACGCTGGTCTGAGAATGTGGATGCAGAGGCAGCCTACGAGGAGCCACAGGCTTCTGTGAGCCCCAGGGCATGGTGGACACTGTCCCCTAGCGCTTCCATGCCCTCGATGCAGCACCAGGAGAGGGACCGAATAATCAGACGGCATCGACGTGAACAAAGGTCACGCAGCAGCCAGTAGGGAAACCAAACGTGCTGATAAGAGGCCACGCAGATAAGAAACAGACATGCCGAGCCCAGGTTTCTCTTGTGGCCCAGTTCCACTCTTCTCTGCTGTCCAAGAGCAAGAGCATCGTCAAACCCACAGCTACAGGGTTGAACGGCAGTCACACCACCGGCCCGTGCCCAAGTCAGTTCTGATTCACTCGGAACACGAACAGGCTCAGGGTTCTGGGCCCTCCTGTCTGTCCTAGGTGGTGTGCACAGAGGTGGGAGAGACGGTTCAGTCTGGAGTGAAGCTCTGTGTCTTTGCAGGTGGTGACCTTTGATGAGGGGGGCGTGAGCGGGCACAGCAACCACGTGGCTCTGAATGCAGCTGTGAGGTACAATGGTGCGCCAGTTCCCTGGGCGGCTGGGATGGGCAGTCTCCTCATCACTCTCCACCCCATGGGTCATCTCACCTCGTCCTCCCAGGAGCAGGCGCCCTCGAGTCCTAGAGTTATGACCTTGTCTCCTAATAGCTGAGTCTCTCTGTCCCCAGATGCAGCCAAATGCAGGAACTGACTGGATTCCTCCCTCTGCTTTGGCCTCAGGAAACATTACAGCCAAATTTCACCTCCTTGTAGCTCACGGGGAGGTCTGAGGGCTGGGATCCATGAATGGGCACCCTCCTGATTTCAGATCTTTCTTTGGAGGAGGATGTGCGCGTCATTTGAAATCTCACCTGTTCTTTGCAGCCACTCCATTTTACTGACATGCATCTGCATTTAGGGCTTCCCTGGCAGCTCAATGGTAAAGAATCTGCCTGCCAATGCAGGAGAGGTGGATTCAATCCCTGTGTCAGGAAGATCCCTTGGAGGAGGAGATGGCAATCTGCTCTAGTATTCTTGCCTGGGAAATCTCATGGACAGAGGAACCTGGCAGGCTATAGCCCACTGGAGTTGCAATGAGTCAGACACGACTGAGTGACTAACAACCATGACTACCACCTGCATTTAACTGGTTAAAAAAAAAAAAACCCTCACAGATTTTGAGGGACTTCTCTGGGGTCATACAGACCTGGAGCTTATGTCCTGATCTCTTGAGCCTGCTCCTCTTGGGCCCACAAGGAGCTTGCTGGACCCAGCCTAGGGAAGGGAGAGGGCAGCTTGAGGTCAAGGACTGACTCTACACCCTTCTTCTGAACGTGCCCGTTCTCTTCAGGGCTTGAACGTGTGTCTCCAGGGCCTCTCTCTCCTGCCCTTAGATCTATCTGCCTCTGAGCTCTTTCCTTGGAGTTCATCCCCAGGGCTCCACCCAGAGTGCAGGATGAGCTGCCTCTGAGCTTGGCATTTTCTATTTCTCAGGCTCTGTAAGTCAGGCCAACCTATTGTCTTTAATCCTTGCTCCTGAGAATCCCTTCCCCATGAGTCCATGTGTCTGTTTGTTGGAGTGTGGGGGAAGGGGACTCTTTGTCCCATTGCCCACCTGTCAAATTTCAAAACAACAAGGAGTTCATTTTCATATTGCTGTTGGACCCAGTTCACCGCTCCTCTTAGGATAAACACTTTTTCTCACCACACTGCACAGCATGTGGGATCTTAGTTCCCAGGGATTAGACTAGGGGTTGAACCTGCGCCCTCTGCAGTGGAAGCGCCAAGTCTTATCCACTGGACCCCCAGGGAAGTCCCCTCACGCCTCCTCTTAGGGCAGTGAGCACAGAATGGCCTTTACTGCCAAAAGGTGTGTGCAAGGGGAGGGGGCTGTCAGGGAAGAAACAGCAATTAACACTTTACATATTTTCCCACCACACCACACTCACATCACAATCTCATAAAAGAGAAAAACTCTGAAGAGTCCATTGTCGTTACTTTCATCTCTGATGGGCACAGCTTGGACCAGGGCACCTCGTAAGCCACTGGTCATCTCCAGATTGGCTGACCTTGGATGAGGGTCCCACCCTAGCCCCTTCAGCTGTAGCCAGAGGTATGGGGTTTGAGGAATCTCCGTGGTGACTTACGTTCAAAAACCTGCCTGGAAACCTATGTGGAGGGATCCCAGGGTGGGGCAGGCCTGGCTCTGACAAGCCCCTCCAGTTAACTGCAGAGGGTTCTCACTTGGACTGTCTCCGTTTCCTCTGCCAGGACCCTGCACGCAGAAGGGAAGTTACCTAAAGGTAAGGCCGGGCCCTGTTGGAACAGGTTGCTGCTACTGTCCCTCTAGGGTGACAGTGCTAAATATACAGAGAGCTGCCCTTGGCCCAGTGGCGGGAGTGGGGCAGACAGGGAGGTGGGGCCACACTGTCCTGACTCAGCTCACTGTGCCTGTCACAGGGGGGTCCCCAGGCCTCACGGTCAAGTTGTGTCCACTGAGAAGTACCCTCTGGGTGTGAGGGAGGAGGTGGTATCATTGGGGTTCTCTAGAGAAACAGACCAACAGGAGATGCACACAGATGTGCTGCTGTATATATTATACACATACATACAGATGTCTAGACAGCATCACTGACTCAATGGACATGAGTCTGAGCAAACGCCCGGAGAAGGGAAGGACAGGCAAGCCTGACTTGCTGTGGTCCATGAGGTCACAAAGTGTCGGACACAACTTAGCGACAGAACAACAATAATATAAAGAAGGAATTGGCTCACATGATTATGGAGCCCAAGAAATCCAGGATCCGCCACCTGCAAGCTGGAGGCCCAGGAGAGCCAGGGCATCCCTCGATCAATCCGAGTCCAAAGGCCTGAGACCAGGGAGCCGATAGGGTTAGTCTTGGTCTCGGGCAGACAACCAGGGTCTAGCTCTGCAGTTGGACAGAAGGGGACACGTTCTCCCTCCCTCTAACTTCTGCTCTGCTCGGGCCCTCCCTTGATGGACTGGACAAGACCTACCCAGGTCTTCTGCTTTCCCCAGTCATCCAGTTCAAATGTGAAACCCACAGACACACTTAGAAACAATGTTGACCAGGAACCTGGGACCCAGATGGGCTGACACAGGAAGTTAACCACGTCTGTGGGCCTTGCCCCTCGCCTGCCTGGCTTTCTCCCTGGCCAGCTCTATCCCACCTCTAGTGTCCTTTCAGAATGTCCATCCAAGCTCACATCTATCCCCCAGGTAACTGAACAGGCTGTGGGTGACTGCTGGGTGCTGGACAGGTCTGAAACACTTCCTAACTCACAGGAAGGCATCTGACCGCCCTCCCCTCCCTGAGCCAGTTTCTGTCTGGACATGCACCCCTCACAGGAGAGCCCTGGGGGGCGGAACAATGGGCCCCCAGGCAGCATGCCCTCTCTGGGTGGGCTTCTGGCTGGTGAAGCTGCAGGGGCTCAGGAACATAGCTCTGGTGTGTTTGCTCAACCCTGGAAGACAGCTCCGGTGGTGCTGGTGGGAAAGAACCCACCTGCCAATGCAGGAGACAGAGACCTGGGTTGGGAAGATCCCTTGGAGAAGGGAATGGCAACCCACTTCAGTATTCTTGCCTGGAGAACCCCATGGACAGAGGAGCCTGGTGTGTACTCACGAAGAGTCAGACACTACTGAGCAACTAAGCACATGGCACGTGGGAGACAGGCAGGTCCCACACTCACAAATGACCAACAGCCCATCATACAGACGAGAAACTTGAGGCTCACTAAGGTGAAGGGACCTCTCGAAGCCCGTGAGTTCTCTGGTGACAAGCAGGAGCCAGGTCTCCAGCCTCCTAAGACAGAAAGTCTGCCTGTACCACTCCCCGCTTGGGTCTGACCCTGGCCTCCAGCAGCCAGCCTCTCCCTGCTGGGGGCAAGGGCAGACAAAGGTGTCCTGCAGGCGTTCTGGGCCCTTTCACCCTCTGAAAGTTCAGGAAAACCAGCCTGGAGCTGCAAGTCTCCCCAATCTCCCCTGCCCCCGCAGGGTGCTTGGTGCTCACGCTCCAGTCTGTGAACCTGCTGCGCAAATACCTCTATCTGCTGGACCTACCCTGCTCCCTGCTGCTCGCCCGCGATGCCCTCTTCGTGCTCACCCAACGCGAGGTAGCCCAGGCCCAGGTGAGAACTGCCCCTCGCCCCCACACCGCTCCCCCCGCCCCATCCCAGGTCCCCCAAAGCCCCTCACCCAAGGTCTTCCAAGTGGTTCTGTCCCCAGGGCGGGCCCACAGCCAGACACTGGGAGCTGCAGACCTTCAGGGACTTGCACCTTGTCTTCTGAGCCTAAAAACAGCACAAGCTGGAAAAACTAGCAAGTAACAATATAGGCTCAGTGTGGAAAGTCTGGGAGTAGTTACATAAAAGCAAGTTGAAAATAAAAATCATTCATCAAAACTACCTGCAACCCCATCCCGTACAGGTAATCATTCAAACACAAGAGTATTGACATATGTATGTAAAATGGGGTGACACAGAGCCTGCTGTTTGAAACCTACTTTAACATCATGACCATCTTCTCTGACATCCTTACGTGTTCAAATCTTAATGGCTGCCGGTGTTCCTTCGCACGGACATGCCATGTAACAGTTCACAAACCCCTGAAGGTTGGACATTTTGATTTATGGGTTTTTTACTCTTTTATGTGGACCAGGCTTCCAGCTTGAGTCTAAGGACTCAGACCTGTCAGGAGCCTTAGTAAAGACCAGTGGGCAGCCCACTGTCTGCCTGTTGAGGAGTCAGGCCAGGCGCGGCCCTCTTGGGAAAGTGGTGATCGGTGGGGCGGGGGGTCTGAGAAGCACTGGGCGAGGGACGAGGCTGCCCAGGAGTTCTAGCCCTTAACCCTTTGCATTCTTGCCATGGAAGTGGAAAGGGTCAAGGGCTAGAACTCATGTGGGACTCTGAGAGTAATTTTTTTTTTTAATGTTTTAATGGGAGGATAATTCCTTTACAATGTTGTATTGTTTTCTTCTGATCAACACCACAAATCAGCTATATGTCTACACATGTCCCCTCCCTCTTGAACCTCCCTCCCACCTCCCACCCCATCCCACCCCTCTAGGGCATCACAGGGCACCAGACTGAGCTCCCATTATCTGTTTTACAGATGGTAATGTATATGTTCCAATGGTACTCAGAAAAATTTTTATTTAAAAATTGTGGCTGTATTTCCTGTTGAAACCACAGTATTTCATATTTTTGCTTGAATACAGTGATGGTTCTCATTATCAGCTTCAAGCTTGCTGTCATCACGGGGTATTTACATCTCTAAAGCCACGGATGTTCAAACAATGAATATAAAATGAGTTTTTTACATAAATGTTTGCAACTCGCTTAGATTATAAGCATTAGTTATGGTCCTTACAGAAAAACAGGAACTATATTTATAGGGTATATCTAGTTAAATCAGTTGTTATGATCTATTCTATTTAGAAACCAAGCTACATTAGTTCTGAATAATAGGATAACGTTCCCCCACTGGATGGCAAAGAGACCCTGTACCTATGGGTACCATTTCCTTTCTTTTTCTTCTCAGAGTGGCTGTATTCAGAGGAGTCTGGGCAGAGGGGTAAGGGGGCCAAAGGATGAAGAATATAGGCGGGGCAAAGGAGTGAAGAATGTAGGCTTGAGTCAACCTGAGGGCTCTGGGTTCCAATTTCAGCTTTACTACCTACTTGCTATTTGAGATGGATGAGTTTCCTCATATGTTTAAAAAAAAAAAAAAAAAGCAACAGTAACAGCCCTTCGCTCACAGGGTTGTTAATGGAGATTGTGCATCAGGACCAGCTGCTGTTGTGATGGGGATGTCAGGAGATGGGGGAGCGGGGCAGGAAGCAGCCACTAGAGGCCAGTGCAGGGGATTTCGAAGGTCACAGGGGAAGCCAGGTCCCGCTGTGGCTCGGAGTGCGCAGGTGGGAGGAGGCAGATGGAAACAGCACACGGCCAGGCACCAGCTCCAGAACCACTCCTCTCATCCCCCCAGAGAGCCATGTCCTGCCACCACAGCCAGCTGCTCTGGTTCCGCCGCCTCTATGTGCTGTTCTCCCGCTACATGAGGATCAACTCTCTGAACTTCCTCTGAACCGGACGGGCTCTCGGATCCAAGGAACCAAGGGAAAGACAGCCAGGGAGCCCAGGGCCTGTCTGGAGCAGGCCCGTCTCCCTGAGTCAAGGACATCCCAGTGTCAGCCTGAGTTCCAGGGCCCTGTCCTCCAAACTGCCCGGCCTCTAATAAAATGGGGGCTGTGCAGACCCAACAGGCTGCCAGACCTGAGCATCTTCCTCTGGGTGACAAAACCACAGCCACCAAACACAAACCAAGCCAAGGACAATGACAGCTACCTTGCTAGCTTCTCAAGTTCTTGAGTGGAACAGTTCACACAATGGCACAGTGTCTGTCAACTCCCTAACACAGACCTGCAATTATTAAAAATAAATGTAAAGGTCTCTAGAATCCCATCCTATGTCATGTAGTTTCATGTTTTTTCCAAGGCAGGCTTGCCCCCCATACACACACAGAACAGTCTATACTGAATTTGTTCAACCATAATTCCATGGATTTATCTTTGTGGCCTACACATCAGATTCAAATCTAGGGAAAATGCCTCCCCAAGGGGAACTCCCAGGTGGTCCAGTGGCTAAGACTCTGCGCTCCCAATGCAGGGGACATGAGAAGAGCAAGATGCTACCAAACAAAAAAAAATGCAAGTTGCAAAACAAAAAACATACAGAATCGAGTGGTAAAGAATTCGCCTGCCAATGCCAGAGACATAAGAGATGTATTTGATCCCTGGGTGGGAAAGATCCCCTGGAAAAGGGAATGGCAACCCACTCCAGTATTCTTGCCTGGAAAATCCCATGGACAGAGGAGCCTGGTGGGCTACAGTCCACAGGGTCTCAAAGACACAACTGAAGCGACTTAGCATTTGTTTTTAAGAGACTCAAAACTGTATGTTTTATATGCCACTGCAAGAGGGATGCAGGTCAGAGGGGATGTTCACTGCACCAGAATATACTCCTGTTTCAGCTGTAGAATGCTTTACCAGCTCCTTCCAACTGGCCTTCAGCTGACGTGGTAACCACACAGAACCCCAGTCCATCTGGATGTCCCCTCCTGCTTTTTTCTGGTCTACTCTCCCTCCCAGATAATTTCTTAAGTCCCTTTCCTAAAGCAAAGAGCAATACTTACTAAGTGTTTGCCATTATGCATGTACGTATACACCCAGTAGTTGGTAATGGACGGAATGCTTTAAGAAAGCATCTTGTTATAATAAATAAAGCACTAATTATGATACAAAGCTACATGAAACACAGAGGGTGGGGATGGGGTACGGGCCAGAAGACTGTTTAGAGCCCTCAGGGCTTCCCAGCACATACAGGACAGAACCAGGACGCCACAGGCGGCTTCTATTTCCTTCTGACCCTCTACTTCTTCCCACCTCAAGCCTGGCTTTATCTTGTGCCCGCACCTTTGTCCACAGCTGCCTCTCCCTTCTCTTCCCAAATCCTGCTTCCTTTAAACACATAGGCTCAAAGTTACTGTTGATGGGTAGAGGGGGCGCAGTTTTAGCAAAATGAAGAGCTGTGGAAATTGGTGGCACAAAACCATAAACATACCCAGCACCACTGAGCTGTGCACTAGAAAAGAATTTTGTGTATTTTACCACAATCGGGGGAAAAAAATAATCAGAAGCTGATTGATTTAAAAAAAAAAACAAAAACAAAAACAGGCTCCCATCACACTCCCCCCGAGGTCTTCCACAACTAGCTTCTCCTCCAGACTCCTGGGTTCATGTTCTTGTCACAGCTCGGGTGGCTTGTGACCACTCACCAGCTCTCGTTTGTCGTCTGACACCATCCCCCCCCACCCCACCCCCTGGGCAGGCCATGGCTGCAAGAACCATTAACAGTGCTCAGTAATTACCTGTCGCTGAACCACTGGCCTTGGAAGCAAACCCAAAGGACAGAGAAGACGATAAACCAGAGGAACCACTTTAATGTTAAAAATATTTATTTCTCTAGAAGATCACACAAAAGTCAGGAAGGGGGACAGAAGGGTATCAACTAGCCTATGTCAAAATCTGAGCTAGGGGAGGACAAGAGCTGCCTGAAGACACCGGTGGCCGGAGCAGACTGCAGAGGCTGTAGGCCCTTCCTGGGCAGGAGGCGCGGGAGCTCACTCCTTGGACATGTTCTTGATGGTCTTATGCTCCTTCATGGCCTTCTCCCAGTCGCTGCCATTAAACTCCTCCACCACCACGCTGCGCACGGTGCCCTCGTCCAGGCAGTGGGGGGCAATCCCTGCAGGGAGGCGGGCGTGAGAGCTGGGCAGGCTCTCAGAAAAACCCACCCCACAGCTCACCACAGCAGCTCCTGGCTCACTCTCTTTCTCTCAAACGGGGCTCAGGGGTGGCCAGGGCTGACTGTCATTCAACATTGAGCTGACAGAACAAAAGAGAAAGGCTCGAGCCCAGAGCCACCTCTGCTGGGCAGCCTAAGGAATTCACAGGCCTCGTCCAGGGCGCTGAGGGGTAACTCTCAGCTTTAAACATGTCCCCATCCGTACAGGAAGGCAGGCGGGAAAGACGCTCCGTGTGGCAGAAAAGGAGCAGACAGGAGCTCTACGGGAAGAAGGGTAGGCGGGCAGCGTGACGTCAGGCGCCCCCCAAGGCTCGAGGCAGCTGGCCCACGGCAGTCCCGGAGGCTGCGTCTCTGCAGGGCCAAATTTCCAGGAGCAGCCTCCATGGCTGCTTCCTACCCGATTTGCACGAGGGCTGATGTCATTCTTAACAACTGTCTAAGGGTGGTTTTGCCCCCAGATCCAAGAAGAGGGACCTGGGGTTTCCCTGTTTGTGTCTGAACAAGCCCAGTTTTACTGGCATCATCACTGCTGTTCATCCTTACCTCCTTCACACGCCCCCACCTCCACCCCAGCCCCATATCCTCCCCCTGCAGTGGGTCCCCCAGCAGCATCCCGCTCCCACAGCAGCAGGAAATTCAAGTCAGGACCGCAGGGCCTCCGGAGGTCCAGGGCCAGGCTATGTCATGTCTGCAAAGAGTTCAGCTGACGAGCCCCACTCCTCTCACACACGCAAGGGAGAGGCCTGGCCAGGCAGGAGGCTGGCCGAAGACTCCAGCACCCACTCCCAGAGCGCATCTCACTCCAGGCGGCCACAGGGTGTCGGTGCTCCGAGCCTGACCCCACTCCACTCACCGAAGACTCCGGGGTTGGAGCCTGCCCCCCTGTCCACTCACCGAAGCCTCCAGGGTTGGAGCGGGGAGAATAAAAGCTCTGGACGCCGCAGCGCTTACAGAAGGTGTGCTGCGCCTTGTGGGTATTGAAGGTGTACGTGGTGATGCTGTCAGCTCCCTGAGAGACACAGACAAGGAGTTTCAGTTGTCTTTTACAGAAATAAACCCTCTAAAAATCTCAGTGGGGATCGCCCTCTGGTCTGGCTCCCAGGGTCACGAGGACACAGCCAGTCTGAGGTCGGGGCCCATCCTTACCACCTGGAGACCCATCAGCCTGGAGCGTGACAACTCAGGGGTCCTCCTGGGTCAGCTGCACACAAAACCTTTGACCTTGAGCTTCCCCCTGTGGCCCAGGCCTAAATGAGGCGGCATCAAGTGAGGGACTGGGTCCCCATGTCCCCAGACAGCACTGCTCAAGGCCTTGAGAACATGCTCACTGGACTCAAATTCATCTACAAAGGACCAGGAAAGGACACATGCCGGACATCACGGGCTAACATCCCTAATGGAGACACGGACAGGAGACCCAGCAGAGGATGTGCACAGATAGTTCAGAGAAACCGGAGAACAAGTCTCTCTTTATCCTTCAACACGATACAGACGCTCACAAACTGCAGTGAGGTATGCTCTTCATTGTCCCAGGCAAAAATCACCAACTGAGCTTACTTGGAACTGCGTGTGTAGAGAAACATGCACTCCTGCATGTGAGTCACAGGAGTACAAATCCACAACACTGGATAACACCTGCCAACATTGCAAAATGCACATTTTTCTCTAACCCAGCAATGCCACTTCTAAGAATGTATCCTGCCATTAAAACTCTGTATTTTATCTAACCATTTGGATATAGGTGTTAATGCACCATCTGTAAAGGCGAAACCTTATAAAAAAATGGAAACTGTCCCACAGAAGATTAGTTAAAGGAATCAAGTACAGACATAAGAATGGAATCTCTTCGAGTTTTGAAAAGAATGAGGCAATTCCACTTAGAAATACTAACAAGCAGACAATCTCCAAGGTTACAGAGGGAACTGAAAAGGCGAGGTTTGAAACAATTTGTGCAGTACACTACCTTCCTATTTTTAAAAAGCACACACCCTGGCATGCACTTTCAAAGAAAGAACTGAGAAAGCAGTAGTTTATCTCTGGAGATACTGCGTGACTCTGAAGGGTCAGAGGTTTCCACATGTCTTCCCCGACCATCACCGTGGAGAGGGTCCCTCAGAGCCACATACAGAAGTGGCTCTCTGAGGGGTCTCTTCTCAAACCCCCCCGCCCCCCCGCCGACCTCTCCTCCACACACAGGCAGCAGAGAACAGTCACGTGGTCCCCAACCACGCAGGATTATCTGATCAAACACTCCCCCTGAAGAAACTCACAGCCTCCTGGGTCTCATCAGCATGAGGGCCCGGTGCTGATACACAGACCCCACTCCCCCCTGTTCATGCATCCACCCACCAGCCTGACCCACCCCCGAAATTTCTGCTGAACACATGGCCCATCTTAGTTGTAATGCCCTGTACGTACATTCAACCTCCCTGCTCACTTCTGTCTCCCTGCCCTGTCAGAAATCACCACCATGACGACAGACCCATGGTCAATTCTCCCGACCCCAGGGGTCACATTCTTTGAGCCTGACCAGTCCTTCCATTCTGAGGATGCTCATTTCCAGGCTGCCCACTGATCTGCCTCCACCCTTTGGGCACGAAGGCCAACCTGCAGCTCCTTGGACATGCAGAGTGTGCGCCCCCAACCCACCTCATCTCTAGGGGCCTGCCCGAGCCCACTGAGACTCGCCACCAGCCAGCTTCTGCCACGCTGCCCTGCTTAACTCTCCACACGGCATTTCCAGGCCTCTTATTTCTCTGTCTCCCCTTCGTAAAACACAAGCTCTGAGGGGACAAGGGCCTTGTCTGCCACATAAACTGCTGGGTTTCAGTGTGACAGAGCCTGGCACACAGGAGGTGCCCATAAACACTGCTGAATCAAAGAATGAGTTCTGTACTTAATTTTAAAGAACAAACAGAAAATTGTTCCTTCAACAGGCTGGGTCAGAGAAGAGAACAGTGCAGTAAACACCAGGGCACCGACTGACGAGCGGGCCCATGGGGGTTACAAAGTGGGTAACTGTCAACTCTGAAACCGAGGGCCCCTGGCTGCCCATGTGTCTTCGGCGACCATCTGTCTCAGGGGGTCGGGCCACAGTCTCTAGCTGGCACCCAGGGGAGGGGGTCTTGTGGGAAAGACAAGGGCAGGCCTGCTGCCCACTGGCACCCTCCTCCCCACACAAGACACCCACGGGAAAGATCCAGGGCAGACAAAGAAAAGCAGACAAACTGACCCAAGGTGCCTGGGATTAAATCTCAGCTTCTCCTTCCAGACGCTGAGTGGCCACTCAGTTCCAAGGCCCCGGGGCCAGGAGCACAGACATGACTAGAAGTGCTTCCAGGAGCCCCTCCTGACCCAGAGAAGGAGACCCTCACACAGATCACAACCCCAAAGCAAAGACACTGATCAGACCACAGCAGGCAATGGAACCCGAGGATCAATCACAGTCCCATCCCACCCCATGAGCACAGAGTGCCAAAGCTTCTGTACTCTTTGACCAGAGATTTTACTTCCAAGAGAACTAATCCAAAGAAACAATTTCTAAATTATTAAAGACTTACACACTGGGAGGTTCAAGACAGCACTGCACTCAACCTAGACGTTTAAGTGTAGAAAATCACTTGTGGTACATTCATATAACAAAAACCACTACAAATACAGCCATAATTGTACAAGTAGAAGTGGCTGTGGCTGGCAGGGGGTGGAGGAGAAGCCAGGGGCCGAGGGATGGTGGTAGGAAGGCCTTTCACTCTGTACCTTGCAAAGCTGGGATCAAGCACAAAAAATTCCCCCAAAGAATAAAGTAAAAAATCTTTTCAATTATTTATTTTTCATTAGGAAATGGTAAGAGTCAGTTATGAAACAGAAAAAGAGGTTAAGATTCTGTGCTGAGAAAAACGCATACATTTAGATGTATTCATCCATGTCCAAAATAACGCACAACGACACACACCAAAACACAATAATGGTTACCTTTGATTGATAGGATCTGGGTGATCTTAAATTTAAATTTATTTTTTGATCCTCCATTGTTTGTACATAATGGATCAAATATGTATCCAAAATATAAAGGAGAAAAACAACATAACCTTTTAAAGAGAAGCATGAAACCTGACTGACAGGGAAAGTAAAGCCCCTGAGAGGCCCAGGAGGCCCCCGGCCCCCTGTAAGCCAGGGCAGGGCCCTCCAGCCCTGCTCAAAACACTCACCTTCAGAAGCTTGAAGCGAGAGGCCGGGACAATGAAATGTTTGTTCTGCTTCTTCTTGCAGATGCTGCAGCTACGGAAAGACACGAGCAGACCCCAGATGGTGAACAACCCTATGCGCCTCCTGGGTTTCCCCGTCCCAGGAGCCGGCTGACCATGCAGGTGAAGGCCCTCTCACTGCCCTCCAAGGAAGGGTGGCTCGGGCAGGCGGGCTGGGTGCCTGGGGGCCTCTGCTCCGCAGGTCCACAGCCAGCAGTGCAGGCCTAAGAAAACCAGGACGTGCAAAACCACGTTCCTGCTGCCCACCCTGCCCCCGCTTCAGTTTACAAGTGAAGGGAAGGGTGGGTTCTGGAGACTCACAGAAAACAAGCATCAGGCAGATCTCCGCTCTCCACCTCGGGATCCACATCCCCAGCAGAAACAGACAAGGAGGCCTAGGTGCCCTGACCTCCTCCGCGCATCAGAGGAAGCCCAGCTCCACAGCCCACAGGTCCTCAGAAGTAAACCTAAGTCCCTCGTTTTAGTCCGCCTTTTACGAAACTCTAATTCCACACGGGTTCCTCTAACAGCTTATTCCATGGGGTGGCTTCTTCCATCTGTTAGTACTGAGTCAGGTCCCCGCAGGAGGAATTCCACGGAATTTATTTATTTTTCTCATATAACCCAGGCACCACAGCACCAAGGGACAGAAAGAACTGGCTATTGTTGAACAGTCAGTTACACACCAACCACAGGTTGGAAGTCGAGCCTGGAGGGCCTGACCTATCACAAGGCGGGCAGGTGCTGACAGCAGGCCCTCTGCTGACCCTGGTAGCGTCACCAGCCTCACCTAGACAAATGGGCCAGGTGGCCTGGGGCATGCCAAGGTTCCAGGTGTGCACGCATTTGCCTCACCCCACCCAATTCTGTGGAGTTCTGCAGACTCTGCCCAAGGCCTTTCATCCAGCATCCAGCCCAACCATCTTCAGGGTACCACTCTCTCCCACACACGGGTGGCACTCTTCTCTGAGAAACTGCCCGACACAAGTCGAGGGACTCCTCCATGTCCCTGAGGCTGTGCCGCAGGGATGAGCTGTGTCACACACACAGCAGGCTGTTATTCTTAGCCTCCCGCCATCTTTAAAATTTTTAATGAAAACATCTAACACACATAAAAGGAAAAAACAGAAAATGAACCTTTATGTACCCATCACCTGACCCCAACTCCCTGCTCACGGCCATGGTCGTTTCACCTGGACCCCAACTCCCCAGACCATGCTGAAGCACCCTCACGCGCTCTGTCCTTAGAAACAATATAGGAAAAGAAGACACTCACTTGCAGTCAAAGATGTGCAGGTCAGCCGAGGCCCAAACTTCAAAGCGCACGGCCCCACAGTGGCAGCCTCCTGTGTGTTTCACCAGGCCCTGGTATTCGCTGGAGGGAACAGAAATCAGAGAGATTAGAATTCCTAAGCAGTCAGGCCGCAGTGGAAAGAGAGCAACAAGATGGAACTGGAGTCTTCACGGGACAACAGGGACACGTTTCTGCTTTTGAGGAGGCGTCCTCAGTTTTATAAAAGGATTCAGTGCCTTCTTTGTCTACGAGCTCTTTTTTTCCACTTCTTTTTTGTTAAGTTGCAGAAATTATTCCCAATGTATGGGAAAGAGAGAACTGGGGTGAAGATCCTAAACCAGCCACCTGAACATTTTTATTTATATGGTCAGTACTAATTAAGATTTTTTTTATAAGCAGGACAATAAAAAAACAAGGGACAGTAGACAGGATCCCGCCCTTAAGGACCTTGAGCAGCCATTACCCAAATTACTGAATATTTACATGACTGTGAAAAAGGGTGTACAGGCTGCTAAGAAAAAGAAAGACAAGGGGACCAGACCGAGTTCAGTAGTTCAGAAGAGTCTTCGAGAAAGTTAACAAAAGGCTCCTATAACTCTGCTGTATTTCCCTCCTGTATTTTGCATACATGTGACTTTTTACAGAGCTATCTGTACACATTATGTTCAACTTTAATCCCTTTAAAACCTGTAAGTCAGGTCCTTCATTGGACATTATTAACATTTGATATATATCATCCAAGTACTTTCCAGAAGGGCTGAACACTCTTTATCAGTAATGAATGAGAAAACATTTCACTGAATCTTCTCTAGCAATAATTACAGGCAAAGTAGCTTGCTGCAGTTTTATTTTGCATTTATTTGGTTACCAAGACTGCATGCTTTTTCATGTTTCTATACAAGCTGACTCCATTAATTTGATATATTTTTTCCCTGCATACACAAATGATGCTTATGGTAAAAAACAAACCTTACAACATTTGACAGTGCTAAAGGTGAAAGTCTCCTAACACCCAGAGGGACCCACAGTTAACTGTTTGCTCTATGTTCCTCCAGATTCATACAATAATGTTTAACAGCAACAGTGAAGAGTTATATATTTTCTTTTAAATTTAGTTTTTCTTTCTTGAATGTGACTTGCGCCAATCTGATAGGTTAAAAAAAAAAAGCATTCTTTCACCTCAACACTTTGAAATCTTTCTCTTTTTTTTGGCCATTTATCAGTTTGTTTTAAAGTCTAAATTTACTCCAAATCTGCGTTTTATGACACTGGGCAGTAGCTGGCACATTTTAAGGGCTCAAAATTGTGGGATGATGTAGATTTTAAAATGTTCAGCCTACAGTCCAAGATGATAAACCAAACAGTGAAGCACAGGGAAAACCCAATATTCCATCTCTGAGAAGACTCGCCTAACGAAGAGAATTTCTTACGGACAAGAGACAAAAAAACACTTTTAAGAAAAAGAGATCCTCAAGTTGTTATGCAATTGTTGGGTTGTTCTGTTTTGGGGAGGAAGGGGTTCTACTAAAACAAGACTGACAATGAAATATTAAGGGCGCTACAGGGCAGGGGCCTCATCTAGACGACGAGGCACCCCCCCCCCCCACCCCCCGGAGCTAACAGCTCACTGCGAACCCCACGGACCGTCCAAAGTCCTCTGCGGCCGCTGGGAAGCCGGGGGTCTTCGGCCCGCAGTCGCAAAGATGGGGGAAGCAGAGCCCCGGGCCCTGGAGCGCCCGCGGAGATTCCGAAGCCAGAGGCCCGCTCTGTCTTCCCGCCGCCTAGCTCCGCGCAGTACGCGCGCTGGAACCGGGCCGCCGGCCTCCCCGGAGGCTCCGAACTATCCCAGCGCCTCTCGTCCCGGCCCTGCCCTCACAGCCGCTCTCCAAACATAACATGCACAAACACGAAAGAGGCCCCGGGACCGGGGAGCCGCGCCGACCCTCATCCCAGGAAGGCTGCCGCCTGGGCGCGCAGCGCGGGCTGGGCGGAGGCCTTTGTCCGGCCGGTGCGCGGCTCGAGCACCACGGGGACGTTAGGGGCGCCGGCCCGGCCGCGCCGCACTCACTAAGTGTCCAGCAGCAGCTTGGCGGCGCCCTCGAAGCTGAGCCTCTGCCGCTTTTGGAAGGTCTCCCAGCGCTCCCGCTGCTCGCCCAGGTCCAGCTCGGAAGCCGCGAGCGCCGCGGGCGGAGGCGGGGGCAACGGCGGCACCGGCGGCGGCTCCCCGGGGCCCGCCTCCTGCGCCGGCGGCGACCGTCGCTTGGCCGCCGGCTGCCTCGCCGACGCCCGGCTCCCGCCCCCGGCCTGGACCGCGGGCCGCCGTGCGCGGTCGGCACTAGGGGCCGAGGCGGGGGCCCTGGAGGTCCCCGGCCGCTTCTGCCCGCGTGGCTTTGTCGCCCCGCCGCTTTTCGCCCGCCGCATGGCTCCCGCAGCCTGGCGCGCAGGCCTCTCCGCCGCGCGTCCCCGCTCACCCGCGCGCCCGCTGCGCCCCGCGCGCTACCGCCGTCCGCGCGCGCCCGCCGCCCCTCTGGCCTACCGGGCGCAGCGCCCGCCCCGCCCCGGCCGATGTCCGGCCTCGGCCCCCTCCCCGCCCGCACCTGGCCGCCGCGAGCGCACCCAACCCTGCCCGCCGCGGGGCCCGCACCTGCGCCGCTCCAGCCGGTAAGCCCGGCGGGACCGCGCCTCGGGCCTCGGTTCCCGACACTCCGGGCCCATTTGCACCTGCCGCGGCGCCTCCGGGCCCCCTGAAACCCCTGAGGGCTTCCTCCTGCCTTCCTGAGGCCTGGGTCACCCTGAATTCCCAGTCGTATGCGAGCAGGTACCCCAAGGCAACTTCATCTCCGATGAGGACAGCACCTGCCTGGCAGGAGCCATCGCGCGCCCGAATGAGCTAGGTAATGTGGATAAATGACCTGCCTCTCCAGGACAAGCAGCAGCTGAAATCAGAGTCCTTACACTTGGGCTTTCCTGACAGGTTATAAAACAGAGTCTTCAGGAGCTCCATGGTCAACAGATTTTTTTAATTTAATAAATGAATGAACTCCACACCAAATTCCATTATTATGGTTCTATTGATCACAGCACCAATTTAAAGACAAACTCAGAAGAACCACTGCTGGAACTCAAATATTTTCCAAACCTATTTTGTTACCCTATTTTATTCAGATCTTAAAAGAAATAACATTTTCATTTACCAATTTTTCTACTTTTGTGTGCCCTACTTCCTTAATTTTCACCTTCGTTGTTTTTATCTTATCGTTAGTTTATTGAATTAAATAGAGGTTTTTTATTTTTAGTATTTTTTGTTGTTGTTCAGTCCCTAGGTTGTGTTTGACTCTGCAATCCCATGGACTGTAGCACGCCAGACTCTTCTGTCCTTCACTATCTCCCAGAGTTTGCTCAAATTCATGTCCATTGAGTCAGTGATGCCATCCAACCATCTCATCCTTCGCCACCCTCTTCCCTTTTTGCCTTTAATCTTTCCCAGCATCAACGTCTTTTCCATTGAGTGGGCTCTCTGAAGCAGGTGGCCAAAGTATTGGAGCTTCAGCATCAGTTGTTCCAATGAATATTCAGGGTTGATTTCCTTTAGAAGTGACTGGTTTGATCTCTCTGCAGTTCAAGGGATTCTCAAGACTTCTCCAGCACCACAATTCGAATGCATCAATCCTTCGGTGCTCAGTCTTCTCTGTACCTGACTACTGGAAAAACCATGGCTTTGATTATATGGACCTTTGCAGGCAAGGTTAATGTCTCTGCTTTTCAATACACTGTCTAGGTTTGTCATAGCTTTCCTTCCAAGGAGCAAGTGTGTCTTTTAATTTGAAGGCTGCAGTCACTGTCCAAAAGGAATATTAATAAGTATAAATTTCCCTCTGAGTACAGCTTTAACTGTATGTATTATAGGTTCATTGGAGGTGTGTAGTTATACACAGCAAAATGCACATATCTTTTGTCTTCTACTTTTTTATTGAATACTTTTAAAAATTAAGATGAAAGTCACATAACAGACATTTTAACGTGTACAGTTCACTGACACTGCATTCATGGTTCTGTATAGCCACCACCTCGATCTAGTTCCAAACTCTTCTACTGTTTTTCTATTACATTTATACCTTGCTGGTAAATAGAAAATTCACCGAGCTAAACACTGTGTCGATTTCCCTCAGCAGATGGCATTTTACTAAATGATTTTTTTCTTTTTAAGCAAGGGTAGCTAAGACACTCCATCTGTGTAACTCTTTCCTAGGCTGCCACCTTTGGGCCAGTTTATGACTCCTTCACTCAGGTAAATTTCAAATAAATCTGATTTAACTTTTTAACAAGTTTGCTTTAAAATTTTTATACAGTAGATATTGGAAAAAAGGAAGATGAAATAATTGACACTTTGCTAAAGTGCAATTTTTGTGACTTTTTTTGGAGGGGTTTAACTTTTTTTTAAGGTATAGTTGATTTACAATGTTAGTTTCTGGTGTACAGCAAAGTGATTCATTTATACATACATATATTCTTTTTTGTATTCTTTTCTGTTACATTTATTATAAAAGATATTGATATTCCCTGTTTGATAGGACCTTGTTTATCCATTCTATATATAATAATTTACATCTGTTAACACCAAACTCCCAATCCAACACTCCCCACTCACCTCTCCCTTGGCAACTACAAATCTGTTCTCTATGTCTGTAAGTCTGTTTCTGTTTAGTAAACAGGTTCACTTGTGTCATATTTTAGATTCCACATATAAGTAGTATCATATGGTATTTCTTTCTCTTTCTGACTCAATTCACTTAGTATGATAATCTCTAGGTCCATCCATGTTGCTGCAAATGGCATTATTTCATTCCTTTTTATGGCCGAGTAATATTCCATTGTATATATGTACCCCATCTTCTTTATCCATTCATCTGTCATGGATAATAAGGTTGCTTCCATATCTTGGCTATTGTAAATGGTGCTGCTCTGAATATAGAGATGACTGTATCTTTCTGAATTATAGCTTTGTCCAGATAAATGCCCAGAGTGGGATTGCTGGATCATATGGCAATTCTACTTTTCATTTTTTTTAAGTACTATTCTCCACAGTGGCTGTACCAATTTACATTACCATTTAAATGTGTGGGAGGGTTCCATTTTCTCCACCCTCCCCAGCATTTTTTGTAGACTTTTTAACGAGAGCCATTCTGACTGGTGTTTCTCTAATAATTAGCAATACTGAGCAACTTTTCATGTGCCTGTTTGCCATCTATATGTCTTCTTTTTTTTTTCATGTCGTCTATTTAGATTTCCTGCCTATATTTTGATTGGGTATTTTGGTTCTTTGTTGTTGAATTGTATGAGCTGTCTGTTTATTTTGGAAGTTAAACCCTTGCTGGTTACACTGTTTGCAAGGATCTTCTCCTTTACCGCAGGTTGTCTTTTTCACCTTGTTTATGGTTTCCTTTGCTGGCAAAATGCATGTATCTTAAATATACAGCTTAGGTAACCACCACCAACTCAAATATAGAACACTTCCAGCAGTTTAGAGAGTTTCTCTCAGGTAAAAGAACAGAGGGGACCAGTATTTTGACTCCTATCACCAGAGATTAGTTTTACCTACTCTTGAACCTTTAAAAACAGCATGTCTGACATCTTTCACTCACTATAATGTTTTTAAAAATCATCCATGTTGTTTTGTGTATCATGATTTTATTTGCTGTTGTGTAGTATTTGACATGAATACATCACAGTTTATTCTACTGTTGGTGGATATTTCGGTTGTTTCCAGTTTGGGGGCTATTATGAATAAAGCTGTTATTTACATTTGTGTATAAGTCTGTTTGTGAACACATTTCGGTATATACTTAGGAGTGAAATTGCTGGGTCATCGATTAGCAGTATGCTCTTACAAGAACTACCAAAGAGCTTTCCATGGCCATACCATTTTATACTCCACCCGTGTATGAGTCACAGGTATGCTATACCCTCACAACATTTGGTATTGTCAGTCTTTTAAAATTTAGCCTTTTTGGTGTTTTGTTTTGTTTTGGTTTTTGCATGTCTTTGACAAGCAGTGGTGTTGAAAAACCTTTTCATGTGCTTATTGACCACCTGGACATTTTCTCTCTAAAGTGCCTGTTGACAGGCACTAAATTGGCTTGTTTGATACATAAGACTTCTTTATGTCTGGATATGAGTTCTAGGCCAGACATATATATTTAAAATATATGCAACTAGAGATTATCATACTATGTGAAGTAAGTCAGAAAGAGAAAGACAAATACCATATGACATCACTTATATGTAAAATCTAAAATATATCTACAAAACGGAAACAGACTCACAGACATAGAAAACAGACTCGTGGTTGCCAAGGAGAAAGGGAGGGGGGAGGTAAGGACTGGGAGTTTGGGACTAGCAGAGGTAAACTATTACATATAGGATGGATAAACAACAAGGTCCTATTGTATAGCACAGGGGACTGTGTACAGTATCTTGTGATAAACCATAATGGAAAAGAATATAAGAAAGGATATTTACGTAACTGAATCATTTCGTTGTACAGCAGAAACACAACATTGTAAATAACTATAAACTTCAATTAAAAAAATTTCTTTAAAGGAATGTAGGAACTTTCCTGGTGGTCCAGTGGTTAAGACTCTGTACGCCCAATGCAAGGGGCACAGGTTAGATCCCTGGTCGAGAAACTAAGATCCCAAATGCCATGTGGTGCGGCCAAAATAAAAAGGAACACAGCCTGACTGACACCTTGATTTTATCCAGTAAGATCTGCGTTGGACCTCTGACCTCCAGAACTGGAAGATAATGGCTACTTTTAGCTATTATATATATGCATGGCTTCCCTGGTGGCCAGGTGGTTAAGACGCCAAGCTCCTAATGCAGTGGACCAGAATTCATTCCATCTCTGGTCAGGGAACTAGATTCCACATGTCACAACTAAGATGGAACATCCCAAGTGCCACACACAGTTAAGGCCTGGTGCAGCCAAATAAATAATAAATAAATAAAATTTAAGTGGGCATCTTTTGGTTCTAGTCCAGCCCCTAAAACCAACATAACAAGGTCTCTGGTGACTCAGGATGTGGAGAGATAGACCCAGAGTATAATGTGCTGGCAGAAAGATGACAGGGAACACTCAACTTTAAAAGACAAACATAAAAAAGAAAAGAAAAGAAAAACGTAAAAACCCTTGACAAATCTGCACAGGATTTTAGGAAAAGGGAATATGAAAATAGTACAATGTATTCAACTTGCTTTTTTCTAAAGCATAAGTTCCCATGATTTTGGCCAGAATTGCTAGAAATATAGATGCATAAGAGAGTAAATAACATTGCCCTCCAAAGGCAAGCATGCTCTTCTGATACAGTTTGTGCTTGAGACTGAAGGTTGGTTTTGTTGTTTAGTTGATAAGTCATGGCCAACTCTTGTCACCCCATGGACTGTATTGCTTGCTTGCTTGCTTGCTTGCTACGTCGCTTTAGTCATGTCCGGCTTTGGGCGACACTATGGACTGTAGCCCACCAGGCCCCCCTGTCCATGGGATTCTCTAGGCAAGAATACTGGAGTGGGTTGCCATGCCCTTCTCCAGAGGATCTCCCCAACCCAGGGATTGAACTGGCCGGGTGTCTCATGTCTCTTGCATTGGCAGGCGGGTTTATTACCACTAGCGCCACCTGGGAAGCCCCATGGACTGCACAGCCTAGGCTGATTCAGCTCTATGGAGCATGCAGAATCCACACCCGCCACCAGAGGGCAGGAGTCCCTGAGACACACAAACCAGGCAGGCACTGCTTCGGGGGTCAGTGCCCACTCTTGGAGGCATCATTTTGTACCCGCAGGCAGGCTTTAGGCTACCTGCAAGCTCTCCGACTACCTGCAGGTGGAGAAACCACCTAGCAGAGGTTAGGGTGGACCAGACTTACTGTCCCTGTCAACCACAGGAGCACCCAAATCTCTCCGGTCCTGTGACAGGCTTGTTGCTGTCCCTGCTGCTATTTATATCAATTTCTCTTCCCTCCTACGGACATGCCAACGGCAACTTCTGTTTTCTGAGGATTTGCGGGGCCACCACTAACTCTGTGCTGATCAGAACATGAAGTCTCCGTTTCGGGCAGACACAAGCTGGCAGGCTGACTGACTGCTCCTGAGTTTAAAAAAAATTAAAAAAACCCCTCTTTCTGGGCAATTCTACGTGGTTGGTGGTCCTGAGACCTTCGTAAGCACCAGGCACAGTGCCAACAGGTGCTTCACATTACTGTGTCTGACGGTCCTCAGGACAGGCAGGCACAGTGAGTGTCCACATTCTCCTGGTGTGGAAATTGAGGGTGTAGATAACTCCTGCTCACACAGCTAGCAGGTGGGAGGGCTCATGCCAGAGAGAAGGGCAATGACTTTGGTTGCCTGAAACTTCCTCCCACACCCACTGTGCTCACTGGAGCCCCAGCTAATGCGAGCCTCCCAAATGAGCTCCCCGCGTTCAAGACTCCTGCCTCCCCTCCTACTCCCTCACAGCGGAGTGACTCTTTTTAGCTCCTTAAGCATTTTTGTTTTGTATGTTCTTTTTTCCAAGGAAGAAGCTGCTCCTTTCTTAACTGACTGGGTTTCACACGGTACCAAAGGCCCCCGCCCAGACACCCCTCAGGACCCCGCAGTCCCAAGTCAGGGCGTCCAGAGGTGTGGTGGCCATACCTTGCTGCCCATAAATACCCTCCACAAATACAACCCAGCTGTTTTCAGGTAAACAGTCTGAGCTGCAGCAGTCCCTGCTCTGAGGACAGGGGCCCCACGCTGGCACCTGCATCCATACCTGCTGGCAGTCCCGCCGCAGAGCGCCAGGAGTCAGAGCTTCCTCCTGGCAGTGGTCCCTGTGCCTGGGAGATGCAGCCCCTCACTGTTACAGTAACTGATGTACAGAATATATATGTACAGGTCAAATTACACTAATTAAAAGAATGTCCAACTAGATTAACGAATGGAGCTTTTGTTCATTTTTTTTAACGTTCCCAACATCCCCCTCCCTGCTTCCTAGGAAGCAACCACTACCCTGACTCTGAGGCTTATCTAATCGCATGTGTGGTGATGGTGGTACAGGTGACCCAGGAATCAAACCTGGGTTTCCTGTATTGCAGGCAGAATCTTTACTGAGTGAGCTATGAGGGAAGCCCTATCACCTGTGTAAGTATATCTAAATGGGCTTCCCAGGTGGCTCAGCGGTAAATAATTTGCCTGTAGTGCAAGAGGCGAAGGTTCGATCCCTGGGTTGGGAAGATCCCCTGGAGGAGGAAATGGCAACCCACTCCAGTATCCTTGCCTGGGTAAAGCCCATGGACAGAGGAGCCTGGCGGGCTACAGTCCATGTGGTTGCAAAAGAGTCAGACATGACTTAGTGACTAAACAACAACAAACAATGTACATCTATTTAGATGTTATTTAGTCTTGTTTGTTTTTTAATTTTATGTAAATAAAATAGTACTGTATGCATTCTTCTGAGACTATTCTTTTGTGAGTCATCCCTGTGGACCTGTGTAGTTGGAGCTGATACATGTTCACTGGTGCACAGTATTCACAGAATGAACATCCCACAATGTCCATGTCACAGATTTAGATTTTGCTAGTATGATCAATCTTGTTCATATCCCCCAGGGCAGGTGTGCAAGCAATTCTCTAGGATATAGTGTCTAAAAATCTTTTCAGATAACTTAATTATGAGTACATGCCAAGGTTTTATTACAGTCTTGCTATAAGAACAAAGGGCTCTGATAGACAAGGTAGGGGGGTGTGGTCCTTTACCAAGGAATCCTCCAACACCAGCTCGGTGTCCTAGAATTTAACTCAATCTGATGCCATCTGCCTGGAGTTATCATCAGATCCCAAAGGTTAAAGCTCAGTCCCACCAGACTGTCCCCTTACCTCCCCATCCCCAGACGCCCATACCAAGTCCAGGTTGTCACCTGTGCTTCTGACCCAGACCCACGGCCTCCTTCCTCCTGGAGTTTGACTGATTTGTTCAACTGGCTCACAGACACCAGGAAAACTGTTTACCCACCAGATCCCCGGTTTATCACAGAGGACATATCTCGGGAGCAGACGCACAGGGCCAGGAATGTGGGAAGGGATACAGACCCTCCATCCCTCTCTGGGACCACTCTCACCGCCACTCGTCCCATCTCCACTGTTGACCGTCACAAGCTCTCCAAACCCTGTACTTTAGAGATTTGTTTGTAATTTTAAGTGGAGGAGAACTACTTTACAGTATTGTGATGGTTTTTTGCCATACATCATTATGGAGGCTTCATTACGTAGGTGTGATTGATGCCATCAGTGGCCACTGATGACTAATTCAACCTCAGCCCTCTCTCTACTCCCTCAAGGTGGGGGAGGAGGGCTTAAGCTTCCAACCTTCTGACAACCCCAAAATTGAAGGCCTTTCCAAAAGTCACCTTATTAACACACTCTGGGAAGGTTGAAAAGTGCTCATTATGAATAATAAGACATCTTTATCACTCTGACCACTTAGAAAATTTCTAGGGTGTAGAAGCTCTATCATAGCAATGAGGATGAAGACCAACTTCTTACAAATCACATCAGCACAGTAATCTTTGTTAGACTGTGTACAATAGAAACATCTAATTAAAGATCTTCAGACCCAATAAATAAATAAATAAAAAGATCTTTAGACTCTTGGGGACTTCTGTGGTGGTGCAGTGGTTAAGACTTCCAGCTTCCAATGCAGGGGGCACAGGTTCAACCCCTGATCAGGGAACTGAGATCCCATGTGCCATGAGGTGCAGCCAAAAAAAAAAAAAAAAAAGTTAAGACTCAAATTAAAGTATGGGTATCTAGTACCTCAGAAGAGATCTTATTTTGTTATTTTGGTTAAAATCTATCATAAAATTGCTCAAATATGTTATTAGGAATGCTACCTGTTTGTGAATTATGTAAACCCACAGGCCAGACTGAGGGTAATTTTTCTTCTATAATAACTGAAGTGATATTGCTGGATCCAGGAACTATTCTTGCTCAACTTTGTTTTCCAAAGGGGTTGTAACAATTTAAACTCTCACCACAGTAGATATTGTCTGACTTTTTAATCCCTGCACATCTGCAGCTTATGAAGTGGTATCTCATCATGGTTTTAATTTGTTTATTCCTAACCTCCTTGAACAACTTTTTATGTTTGCGTACATGCTCAGTCACTTCAGTCCTATCCAACTCTTCACAACCCCATGGACAGTAGCCCACCAGGCTCCTCTGTCCACAAGATTCTCCAGGCAGGAATACTGGAGTGGGTTGCCATGCCCTCTTCCAGGGGATCTTTCTGACCCAAGGATCGAACCTGTGTCTCTTACTGGCAGGCAGGTTCTTCACCACTAGCACCACCAGGGAAACCCCAGCTTTTTATGTTTATTCCATCCTATTTCCTCTTCTATCTTCTTCATATACTCTAGATCTGTGCTATCAATATAGCAGCCACTAGTCATATGTGACGACAATTAAAATTAAATACAATTTAAAACTGAGTTTCTGGGCTGCAGCGGGAGACTTAGGCGCGATGTCTCACATCATCTTACTGGTATAGCCTACCAAGAGACCAGAAGGTAGAACTTACGCTGTGAATCTGTGAATGAGTGTATGGAAGGTGTTTGTAAAATGTATGAAGAAATCTGAAGAGAATGAATCCCAACAGCCCCTTTATCACATATGATATCAGTCAGTTGTTTGATTTTATTGATGACCTAGCAAACCTCAGCTGCGTTGTTTACCGAGCTGATACCCAGACATACCAGCCTTATAACAAACATTGGATTAAAGAGAAGATCTACGTGCTCCTTCATCAACAGGCTCAACAGGCTGGGAAACAGTTGAGTTTGGAAGCATTAGGGGGATGGGAGTGGGCTTGGAACACAGCTGTGTGCAGTGTGCTGTAGTGGAAGTTTTGTATTATATTTATCATGTTTCCATTTTGGTACACCCTAGCTAGAATTGAATGTATTAGATAAAATGTGATGATCTTGTTCAATCTGAAACCGTCTTTGCCTCCCTCCCCCCCCTTTTTTTTACTTAAACATTTTTATGATGATTTAGATGAAAGTTGGTTTTTGTCAGTTAACGTTGGTTCCAGTCCCTCAAACTGTTCATACTTGCTTTATAGCAGCCACTGTACTAATCCTCCTTCAAATTGGGGTGGGGAGTGGTGGCGCAGTTTAGTTATGTCCGCAAGATAAAGTCTTGGTGAAAAAACAAATGTTCTTTAGTTAAAAATAAATAAATAAAACTGAGTTTCTCAGTCTCATTAGCCGTAATTCAAATGCCCAGTTTTAATGTAGTTGAATTTATGAAAGACCTACCAAAGCTCTTTTCCTTGGTCATGAAGATATTTGCCTAGATGTCCTTGTAAAAAATATAAAGTCTTGCCTTTTACAGTTAAGGCCTAAATCCATCCATAATTTAGTTTTGGGTGTGGCACTGAAAAGGGATATATTTTCATTTTTTCCAATAGTTCCTTCTTTACCGAATGTATATTAGGCTTTTTTATATGCATGGCTCTTTCTCTGAGCTTCTAGTCTGTTTCACTGATCCTGAGCTGATCACATTGTCTTATTATAACTTTAAAATGTAATAAAGGCTTGATATCTTGGTTCTTCAGGAGTGTCTTGACTGTTCTCAGACCTTTGCACATCCATATAAAACAATTTGTTTTGGCCATGCCAAAGGCATGCTGTATTCCCCAGCCAGGGATCAAACCCACACCCCTTCAGTGGAAGGGGGGAGTCTTAACCACAGACTGCTGGGGAAGTCACCATAAAAATTTTAGATTTGCTGTTCAAGTCCCCCATAAAATCCTGTTATAATTTTGACTGGAGATGCTTAAATCTACAGGTGGATTTGGGAAAAACAAACAACTGTACTACCTATGTGCCAGGTCTTGTCCATGGCCCTGGTGATGTAGCAGTGAGCAAGACAGACGAGGGGACATCCCATCAAAATTAGGCTAAAATCCAAACTCTTCATCATCGCCTACAAAACAGTCCACACAAGACCTTCCCCAACCCCCTGCTGGCCTCTCACCACTCGCTTTCACTCTGAGCTCCAGTCACAGCTTCCTTTGTATCCCTGGACCTCAGCAAGCATTCTCCAGCTGTGTTTTTGCCAGAATCCACTCTCCACTCTCTGTGCCTCACTTGCGTGACAGGCTCCTTCACCTTAAGCAGGTGTTTGCTCAAATGCCCACCTTTTCAGAGAGGCCATTGTGCTACCTAATAAAGCAGCATCTCTCTCTAACCTTAGCTGTATTCCATAGCCCTCATCACTACCTAACATGTTAAAGATCATTTTGTTTTGTTTTCTGCCTCCCTAAGAGAAACTGAGCTCTCTGAACCAGGAACTCCATCTGTCTTGTTTATTATCATGTTCTCAGGGCTTTGACCTGTGCCTGGAACATAGTTGTTGTTCCGTTGCTAAGTCGTGTCTGACTCTTTGTGGCCCTGTGGACTGCAGCACGCCAGGACTGTAAGCAAGCACTCAGTAAATTTGCTGAATGAATGAAAGAAGCAGGATCAGACAAATTATCAGGCAGTTTTGGAAAATACCCAGGCAAGCTGAGTTGGTATAGCTACCCAAAGTTTTATAAATATTTGGCTAGTGCTTATCAATTTTTAAAAAATGTCCACATTCCCCGAAGACTTCCAGGGAGAATAGTATTTAACTATCTAATCATTTTAGAGTCTGATTTGCAAGTATGTTATCATTATATTTCTATATGAGGGTTTGGGGAGATAGATTTTATTTTTAAAAATATTTATTTGGCTGCACTGGGTCTTAGTTGTGGCTTGTGGGATCTAGTTCCCTAACCAAGGATTGAACCTGGGCCCGCTACACTGGGAGTGCAGAGTCCTAGCCACTGGACCACCAGGGAAGTCCCTGGGCAGATAGAATGTAATTAATTCCAATTTATCAATGTTTTATTTTACAGATATTTGTGGTATCATAATTAAGAGGTATTTACCTAATTGAGGAACACACAAAAATATTTTTTCATTTAGACGTGACCAAACAGGTCACTGGTCCCTGCTGATGTCCACTGGGGTCTGAGGGACAATGTTGTGCACTGGAGCCCATGGTCTCCTGTACCACAGTGCCTTCCAGTGAGCCTGGACATTGCCCACTTGGTCTGGGAGGGAGTATTACAGCCTGCAGATGCCCACTGAGCACCTACTGTTTCCCAGGCATCAGTCTGGACACCATGATAACACAGTCTCTGACCTCCTGGGCTTCCAACGTACGGGAGGTGAAAAATGAGTGAGCAGAGCAAGTTCAGGCATTGATAAGTGTGCTGAAGGCAAGAAGAAAGTATTCCAGTGGGTAGGACAGTGTGGTCAGAGAAGGGCTCTCTGAGAAGCAGACTCCTGAGTTGAAACCTGAATGATAGGATAAAAAGGAAGAGCAGTCCAAGCAGAAGGACGAACACAAGTCCCAAGAGCAGCAAGGGCGAGAAGGGTCTGGGAGAAGGAAGGAAGGCTGTCGGGGGAGGATTAGAGTGATTGAGGGGGTGCAGTGGGGGCAGCACTGAGCAGGAGGCTCCCTCTGACCTCACTGGGCCTGAAGGCCACAGCGAAGACTCTGGGTCTGACTCGGGAACAACAGGAAGCAGAGGAGTGACTGGCGGTGAGTGAGCTGCTGGATTCTCCAGCGATGGACACGCCCATTTGAGACTATGCTGTGCTCAGCCTGGGGCCTGGAGGCCAGAGTGCAGACGAGACATCAGAAAAACCATCTTCTCCAATACCTGGCCAGGGAATCTGAGCCAGAGAATTTTATATGGAATGGAATCACACAGTCTGTACCCTGTACCCTTTTTTGTCTGGCTGCTTTCATTCAACATAATTTTTTTGAGATTCATCCATGTTGTGTATATATGTATAGTTAATTTATTTTTAATTCTGGGTAGTACTCCATTGCATGGCTGTACTACAATTTATCACAAGGACTTATCATGTATGTAACTGACTTTGTCTCTCTCTCTCCACACTGGTTGGGGAAAAAGCTACCAAAACAATCTGTGGCCCACTTCTAGCAAACAGATTGACTTCAAAGCTAGCATTTTCTATACTCATCTCACTCCTCATTTTCCTTTTTTTCTCCCCATCCACTTACCTTTTATTTTGTTACACTATAAACATTTAGGTCAGTCATCTAGGTACTGCTCTGAAACAAGGATCAAGTAATAATACTTGTCACCCTGCTTGTTTAACTTATACGCAAAGTACATCTTGTGAAGTGCTGGGCTGGATGAAGCAAAAGCTGGAATCAAGACTGCTGGGAGAAATATCAATAACCTCAGACATGCAGATGACACTACCCTTGTGGCAGAAAGCAAAGGGGAACTAAAGAGCCTCTTGATGAAAGTGAAAGAGGAGAGTGAAAAAGCATGCTTCAAACTCAACATTCAGAAAAGGAAGATCATGGCATATGGTCATTACTTCATGGCAAATAGATGGGAAACAACGGAAACAGTGACAGACTTTATTTTCTTGGGCTCCAAAATCACTGCAGATGGTGACTGCAGCCATGAAATTAAAAGATAGTTGCTCCCTGGAAGAAAAGCTATGACAAACCTAGACAGCATATTAAAAAGCAGAGACATTACTTTGCCAACAAAAGTCTGTCTAGTCAAAGCTATGGTTTTTCCAGTAGTCATGTATGGATGTGAGAGTTGAACCATAAAGAAGGCTGAGCACCAAAGAATTGATGCTTTTGAACTGTCGTGTTGCAGAATACTCTTGAGAGTCCCTTGGACTGCAAGGAGATCAAACCAGTCAATCTTAAAGGAAATCAGTCTTGAATTTTCATTGGAAGGACTGATGTTGAAGCTGAAGCTCAGATACTTTAACCACCTGATGTGAAGAGCTGACTCATTAGAAAAGACCCTGAGGCTGAGAAAGACTGAAGGCAAGAAGAGAAGGGAATGACAGAGGATGAGATGGTTGGATGGCATCACCGACTCAATGGACATGAATTTGAGCAAGCTCCAGGAGATGGTGAAGGACTGGGGAGCCTGGCACACTGCAGTCCACAGGGTCGCAAAGAGTCAGACACGACTGAACAATAATAAGTAAGAGTGCTCTGCTTTGATTTGATTTGACTAGTTCTTTCTTGATGTTTGCTTAGGGATGCTGAGCTTTGTTGATTTGGTCTATTCATAGATGCTCATTATCTCCTACTTGGCCAATGGCCACCATGTCTGGAGTGCTGGTCTCTGATCTCATCCCCTTTCTATGCACCTGCTATGATGTCACCTAGTTATCATTCTACGGTAGGAATCTGAACATGTCCTTCCCATGCAGAGCATCTGCAAGAAGAATCTAAAGTCCTCAGCAGAGCAAGCCAGGTCCTTCATTAGTCATTCACGCTGTCAACAAATATTTACTGAGTGCTGACCATATACTAGGCTGCATGCTAGCCAGCTAAGAGTGGAGGTATGGTGATAAACCAGAGGGACCTAGTCTGTACCTCATAGAATTTATATTCTAGTGGAGGAAACAAAGAGATAAACCACCATGTAAGCAATACAATTATGGATTATGTAAACATGAAGTCATTTTGAAAGAAATAACCAAGGTGCTGCAGTTGAGTACTGGGAGCAGGAATGGGTGTTAGAGAAGGCCTTTATGAAGATGTGATGTTTACACTTAAAGTAGGAGACAGCAGGAGCCACAGAGTTCTGGGCAAAGGAAACATCAAGTGCCAAGGTCCACAAGTGGGAAAGGCCTGGGACAGCAGGACTGCTGGAGGTAGTGAAGCTGCTGGACTGTCGACCTCTGCCTCCTTCTCCAGGCTTATTTTCCACCTGCAGTCCCCCTAAATCCCAGACACAAATAGGTACCCACCTGTCCTTCATCATACTATGCCTTCTCACTTTTCACCTGCTTCCCTCTCTCTGAACAATCCTGACTCCTCCCTGAGATTGGGCTTCTAAGTAATTCCTTTGTGGTAACTTTTGGGTTGCTCTGCTACCCTCCTCCAGGCAGCTAGACAGCTCCTTCCTCTTCTATGCCCCCACAAAAGTCTATGTACTTCTCCTTGTCTGTGCAGCTAACATTTACTGAGTGCTTCCTGTGTACCAAAAACTTTTCTAAGCATTCTACCTGTAGAAACTAATCTTGCAAGGCAGGTTCATTCAACCCTCAAAAACCCTGTAAGGGGGACCTCCCTGCTGGCTCAATGGTTAGGGATCCGCCTTGCAATACAGGGGACCTGAGTTTGATTCCTGGTCAGGGAACTAAGATCCCACATGCTGCAGAGCAACTAAGCTCTGGTGCCACACAGAAAGTTCCTGCATGATGCAATGATGCCAAATAAATAGTAAAAAATAAATTTTAAAAAACCCTGTAAGCTAGGTATTATTAGTATCTCTGCCCTATATACATGAAGACACTGAGGCCCAGAGAAGTTGAATAACTCACTGACAGTCACAATGAGTAAATGGTAGAGTCAAGATTTCAACCCAATCCAGTCTGTGCTTTAACCACTTAGCCATTTTTGCCTTTTAAGATTGACAACAGTAGCTAGCATTGATCAAGCACCCCCTATAAACCAGGCTTTCTTCTCAACCCTTTACATGTATTAACTCATTGAATCCTCCAACAACTCATTAGGATAAATACTCTCAGGATCACAATGACCCCCCTTTATTGGTACTAAAACCACAACCCCCTTGGGTGGGGCCCATGTCCTACCCAAGTCAGCCACCCCAAAGCCTTCCATTCCCAGAAGCTGCTGGACATGTCTGCTGAACGAGCAAAGAAACCAACAAACCTAGTCTTTCTCTTGCCTCAACATTAAATTTCAAGGGACTGCCCTGGTGATCCCATGGTTAAGAATCTGCCTTCTAACGCAGGGGACATGGTTTCGATCCCTGGTCGCGGAACTAAAATCCCACACACTGCAGGACAATTAAGTCTGTAAGCCACTATGAAGATCTGGAGTGCTGTAACTAGGACTTGATGCAGCCAAAAGCAAAGAAAGAAATATTTTTTATAAAAACAAACAAACATAAAATAAAAAATTTAAATTATTTTAGCATCTTTGTAACAGTGAAAACTAGGAATATCTTGATGTTAAACTGTGATATCTTCACATAGGAGAATACTACACAGCAGCTAAAGCAATTGAACTAGCTTTATTAACACAGCTAAGCCACAAAAAACAATATTAAAAAGGGGAAGTTGTAGAATGATAGCTAGAGTATGACATCACTTACATAGTCTAAAAACAGGTGTTTTAGTCTGTTCAGGCTGCTATAATAGAACATCACAGACTAAGCAGCTTATAAACAATAGAAAACATATTTTTCACAGTTCTGGAAGCTGGGAAATTAACATTAAGGTGCTGGCAGATACAGTGTCTGATGAGGGGCCACTTCCTATGTCCTCACATGGTGCAAGGGGGCTCTCTCTGGGGCCTTTCATAAGGACACTTGGCCCATTTTTAAGAAATCTGCTCTTGTGACCTAATTACCCCCAAAGGCCTCACCTCCAAATACCATCACACTAGGACTAGGTTTCAACACGTGAATTCTGGGGGGTCACATTCAATCTATAGTAACATGTAGTATTTATGGAAACATTAATGTATGTTATTAGTTTTAAAAGGCTCCTGGGGTTGATAAACATCAAATTCAGCACTGTGTACCTCCAAAAAGAGAAAAAAAGTATTGGTACTGGAGAGGGAATACTTTAAAAAAAAAATTAACACAGATTCATACAGGTCCATCCAACTGAGTTTTAACAAAGGTGCAAAAGTAATTCAATGTAGGAAAGATAGTGTTTCCATGGTGAAACTGGAGGAATTTGACATCCAAAAGTGAAAGAATGAACCTCGACTTAAGCCTCAAAATGAATCATAGATTGACATGTAGGGAAAACACGAAGTCTTTGGGATCTAGGGCTAAGTGTAGAACTCTTAGACACGACACCAAAAGCACAATCCATTAAAGAAAAGAACCAATAAACTGGACTTGGTCAAAAATTTCAAATTTTGCTTTATGAAAGATGCTGTGAAGAGGAGAAAACAGGAAACTGGGGAACTGCAGGTCTTAGAAAGTTTACAGAGCAGATGTAACAAAGCAGAAAGGTAGATGGGCAAGAGGTTGGATTCTGAAAATTGAGTACTTGGATGTAAGAAAGCAGAGTGTGATCATTTTAGGTGATGTCCAGGTTCGTTGCTTAGGTGAAATGGAGATGACCGTGGAAGAGATCAGGTAAGCATAAGATAGGGTGTTAAGACATCTCAAAATAACAAACCTTTGTACTTCAAAAGACCACCAAGAAAGTGAAAAGACAACTTATAGAATGGAAGAAAATACCTGTATTTTCTAAGAATTTGTATGTAGAATATATAGCGAACATTCAAAACTCAACAGTAAAAAAATGTAAACAGTCCAATTACAAAATGGGCAAAAGAGATGAACAGATATTTCAGCAAAAACAAAATCCACATGGCAAAGCAGCACATGAAAATACATGCAACATCATTAACCATTAGGGAAATAAAAATTCAACATCTAAACACTGCACAAGAATTACATAGCTAAAACTTAAAAAAAAAAAAGTGACAATTCCAAATGCTGTGAGGATGCAAAGAAACTGCATCTCCCAGATACTGGGGGTGGAGAGTAAATAATACAACCCCTCTGGAAACGGCAGTTTCTTAAAAGACCTAACCATTCACATACCTGATAACCCAGCAATTACACTACTAGGCATTCATCCCAGAGAAAGAAAAACATCTGCTTACACGAAAATATACATGAATGATCAGAGAAGCCTGTGTTAAAAAGGAGATAAAATGCCCCAAATGGAGTCACTTGTGTCAGGCCCCAGGGCAACAATCTAAGACTTCATTCCTAACCCAATTGCAGTTACAAGCTTCCCCAGGAAACTGACCTTTAACCAGACAACCTGGAATGTCCTGGTCAGCACTAGGATCCACCCCTGTGATTCATGGATACCTCTGCCCTTCCCCTTAGGAGAGGAAGGCAGCCTCGCCTAAAACAAGGTATTCTTGGCTAATTCTTTCCTTTTTTCTGCTTCCTCTCTGCCTTTAAAAATCTTTTCTTTTCTGTAGCTCAACAAAGCTCTTTCTATTGCTAGATGGGACATTTCCTGATTCACACATTGTTGAATAGAGTCATGTGATCTTTGTATTTATTCAGTTGAGTTTTTGTTACTTAACATTTGTTAATAGTCAAAAACTGGAAACATCCCAGTTTCCATCTGTAGGTGAAAGTCCATCTGTAGGTGAATGAATAAACCAAATGTGGGACATATATACCACAGAAAGATATTCAGCAGCAAAAACGGATGAACTCTTCATATAGTCAACAATTTAGATGAATTTTACATGAAAAATGTCAAAAGGTTACATACTGTACTATTCCATTTATGCAACATTCTTAAAATGACAAAATTATAAAGATGCAAAATGGATTAATGACTCCCTGGGTTTTCGGGGAAGGGGTAAGAGACTGACCATAGGAGGTAATCAAGAGGTTATCCTTGTAGTGATGAAAACAGCTCTCTGTACCTTGATCGTGGTGGGGGTGACATGAATCTACTACCCATGTGATAAAACTGCATACAACTGCACACATACTGAAGTGCATGTAAAACTGCTGAAGTCTGAATAAGGTCTGTGTGTTGCACCAATGTTAATTTCCTGGTTTTGACATTGTACTACAATTGTGTAAGCTGTTGTCATTGGGGGAAAATGGGTGAAGGGTACATTGAGACTTCTCTACTATTTTTGTGAGTTCCTGTGAACCTGTAATTATTTTTAAATAAAAAAATAAATCATTAAGGAAATGCAAGTCAAAGCCACAATGAGGTGTCATCTTACACCCATGGGGACAATCATTTTTTTTTTTTTTAATAACAAATGTTGGTGTGAGGATGTGGAACAATCAAAATTGTACACTAGGGAGGCATGTAAAATGGATTTGCTGTGAAAAACACTTCAAAAAAATTAAAAATAGAATTACCTTAAGATCTAGCAATCTCACTTGTAAGTGCATATTCAAAAAAACTGAAAGCAAGATCTTAAGGAGATATTTGCACAACCATGTTCACTGTAGCAGTTCATTATTCACAAAAGCCAAGAGGTGAAAGAAATCCACATATCCACATAGATAGATACATGGATAGACAAAATGTGCTGCATACATACAATGGAATACTATTCAGCCTAAAAAAGGAAATTTGTCACACACACTGTATGATTCTACTTACATAATGTACCTAAGATGATCAAAATCATACAAAGAAGAATGATGGTTAGGGGAAGGAGAAATGGGGAGTTATTTAATGGGTATAGAGTTTCAGCTTGGCAAGATGAAAAATTCTAGATATGTTATAAATAATGTGAACACAGTTAACACTACTAAACTGTACATTTGTAAGTGTATAGTTAGTCTGTGGGCTGAAACCACTGAAGCCCAAGTACCTAGAGCCCTTGCTCCACAACAAGAGAAGCCACCAAAATGAGAAGCCTACACACCGCAACTAGAGAGTAGGCCCTGCTTTCCACAACTAGAGAAAGTCCACGCATCAACAAAGACCTAGCACAGCCAAAGATAAATGTTTTTTAAAAAGTGCATAGTTCGTAAATTCTATACCCCATTTTTTTCACAAAAATATTTTTAAAAGCTTAAGCAAAATAGCTTTTGCTATTCTGTTAAGATTTAACAAAGTTGGGTGGTGGTTATATGGTGTTTGTTATATCATCTCCAACTTTCATGTATGTATATAATCTTTCACAGTGAAAATCTTTTTGAATAGCTATTCTTTTAGAATTATTTA
The DNA here is from genome assembly GCF_023699985.2 of Odocoileus virginianus. NCBI lineage: Eukaryota > Metazoa > Chordata > Mammalia > Artiodactyla > Cervidae > Odocoileus > Odocoileus virginianus. Next base: position 31,635,629 of record NC_069690.1, on the reverse strand, counting down.
TTTATTTATTTGGCTGCTCTGGGTCTCAGTTGCATTACTCCAGATCTTCAGTCTTTATTGAGGTGGAATCTACTTCATGACCAGGGATCGAACCCCCGCCCCCTGCATGGGGAGCATGGGGTCTTAGCCACTTGACCACCAGAGAAATACCTTGAATAACTATTTTTAAATGGACAGATTTTTAAAATTTTGAGGCCCAATATAAAGACAATTTAGAATTTTGCTCTGTGTTCATTTGGGCACTCAATATCAAAGTCTCTAACTTGCTGGTAAGAAATCAGAATTAGTCTCATAATTCTGTTGCAATAAACTGCCAAACAAGGAAATGACAAACCACAGAATAACTCTGTATTTTAAATGTCAGCTGATAATGTCAAGAAAACAATTGTGAATTTATAATTGGAAACAGTTTTCTCACAGATTTTTATTAAAAGACCTCTAGCTAAGTAAAAAATCACTTTGAATCTTAGAATCAAATTCTTCCTTTCAAAGGGACTGCCTAGGCAAAACCATTTGCACATGGTCATTAAATAAGAACTGTTTTTTTTGCTTTGTGTTTTAAGTGTCTAAGGCTGTCAACATTTTCCCCCAGTTGAACCAAAAGGAAACTACAGTTCACTGAACAAACATTTATTAAGCACAATGCCAAGTGCTGTGCTAGATTTCCAAATCTGTGATTTCAGGGATTTCTGTCGGTCTATTCTTTAATGTGTTTATCGACTACCTTTTACAATCACCAGAAATGACGCTATTATTAAAAGTTTCTTTAAAAAACACACCATAAAAAACTCATCTTGTCTATTAAACATGGCACGCATATTCCTCTTTTCTGAAAACATTTTTCTGTGCTGAGGTTACCAAATGCCCTTTGTTCAAACATTAAACCAGGAAGCTGTATGACTAACTTCTGGCAACTGCTAGAATTCCCAGACATGTCACCGTATCAAGCCATGAGATTTCCATTCTAGATCATTCCACCAATTCACAGGGATGACTCAAGAGGAGTTGTCACTTAGTTAAACAAGCTCAAACTACTGAACGTCAGGCTAACAAAAACGAAAAACCATACTTTGTACCATCAACGTTTAATCAACTACCTCATCGACCAAATTATCTTCAAGAAACTGTTTATTTCTATCTTCTATCATTCATGTAAATAGATTTTAGTAAGTCAGAATAAATTTATCGCTGTCTGGGCGTTAACTCAAATGCTTGTCACACTGTACCTCCTCTAACTGTTAAGCGTTGAAGGATTGTCATTTAGACTCACGACCTTTCCTAAGTGAAAACTAGCCACTCTGTAGTAAGGTGCACATCTCCAGACCACCTCCTAACTTCGCGAGGTTGCTGCTACGCGACAGCCACAAGCATGTTTATTTACACCCCCACCAGCATGACTCAGCCGCCGGGCTGCGTGGCTGCGGACCCAAACACGTCTGCCTTACTCACGTTCCCCCGGTTATCTCGTTGCTGACCTGCGGTCACACCCGCAGCGGGGTCCTAGGGGTTAAACCACCCGTAATGTCGCTGGCACAACGAACACATTGATGGGACACTAAAAATGCTAGGGTCGCGAATTCTCTCGTACGTGAATTCTGTCTCTCCATGTGGGTTTTCGGCTCCCCGATCCACATCATCTTTCACTCGGGGTCTGGACAAACAGCAGTGAGGGAAAGGGATGTGAGAAGGGAAGCATTTCTAAGCGCGGCCACCGGGTCACCTGGAGCGGGGATTTGGGAGGCGGGGCTGTGCAGTGGAGCAGTGGGCAGTGTGAGGACTCCGTAATGAGGACGGTGAAGAAAGCCTCCACCGTGGGGGTGGGGGGTTCGAGGCGAGGAACAGGGAGTGGGGGGAGGCCTCTGCGTGGAAGACGTTGCAGGGAGGAGTGTCCCGCCTGGAGGGAAGTCTAGAAGAACATTCTCTTCAGGTGAACGCCTCCGCGGCGGGGGAGGGGGCCTCCTCGGTCGATGGGGCGGCGGGGGGTGGAGGATGGAGGGATACCCGGGCCCAGTACAGAATACCAAGAGTCTAGATTTGGCCTCCTCAAAGCATGACCAAAGCATCCTAACCGTACAACGTGACTAAAGTTCCGCAACTGTGCTCCAAACAACAAAAATAAAACGGGCCGATGTGAGAAGGGCTTGAGCCTCAAGACTGACACCAGAAAAACTGCGGGCTCCGCCGCCTAGCTCCTGGGCACCTCCAGACCACCACTTTCTCGGGAAAATCACCGCGGAACCCGCTATATCCTAACCTAAAACCCGACTACACATCTGAGGAGTCCGGGCCTAAGAGGCGGAAGGGAACGACCCCTCCTCCACCCCCAGCCGGAAGTACGCTTCTCCAGTGACGGCGCGCCTTTGCCGCGCACGCGCTCTCAGTTACTAAGCAACGTCGTTGCTGAATCACCCCAGCGGGAGCCCAGCAACAGCCGAGCCGCTGCCTTCCCCACCAATCAGAGCCGGCCTCGCCTCACACCACTCACCAATCAGCGCCGGCGCTGCAAGGAAGTTTCCAGAGCTTTCGAGGAAGAGCCCCTTAACTCGAATTCATCCGCCCTATAATTTTCCTACCTTTTCCTAAAGGAGGAGAAGGATCATCTGGAGGGGAGGGGAGCTGATTTGTTAGGATCCTTTTTTCCGGTTCTGAGGAATTTCGAGCTCAGTCGAAGGACATAACTGCGTCGCGAGAGGTGGGGCCGAGCGAACTACTTTTAGCGGCGCAGGAACACTACGCCTACGTAAGAGTGATAAGTGACGCAACAGACGTTGTATAAATTTCGGCCCCGCCGAGCCGGAGCACTTAGCGGCGACTGGCGTTGTTGGCTTCCTGTGTCCTCTTGGAGGTGACGCTCCGTGATTGAATTTGAGGCATCTTCGCATTCACTCACAGGTACTGGCCCGCAGCCGGGAGTGTCGGGAGGAGCGGAGAAGGGGGCTTCGGTGAGGGCGAGCCGTAGGGGGCTCGGAGTCCACGAGGCGGGGTTGGGTCGGGTCGGATGGGGTGGGGTGAGGTGGGGGAGGGGAAGCGAGGTGACGCGGCCCCGGCCTTTCCGGAAGAGCGGGCCTTGTTTACGTGTCGGGAGCGGGGGCGGTTGGCGCGCGCGCCCGCCGGCAGAGGTCAACGGACACTTAACCGATGGAGATTCTATCGCGTCTGTTTCAGGGGGGAAAGGTGGAAGAGAGGTAGCGGCGGGGGCTTCTGGAAACCTTTTTAATCCGAATCCTACCGTGGAGGAGGTGTAGGTCCCCAGTTGCGTTTAAGCAAGTTTTTTTATCTAAATGCTGATACGATTACTAGGTTTGGGAGGAATTGGGCGGGATCTTAACGGAGTACCTGAACAGTTCTGGATGATAATATCAGAAAGTACTTTCGAGTCTCCAGCCTGCTAGGTAGACGTCTTGAGTAAGGAATTTTGACTTCAGTGACTGATAAGTTTGTCTAGTAAAAAAAAAAAATTTGTGAAAAATCTTGAGGTAGTTAAGGCGCTTTAGAATATAGTCTGTTCATTTTGAACAATCAATTATGAAAGCGGTAAAAGATTATGAAAATGACAGTAACGTTTTTTCTATTAACCTTTATAGGTCAAAATGCAAATCTTCGTGAAGACCCTGACCGGCAAGACCATCACCCTGGAGGTGGAGCCCAGTGACACCATCGAGAACGTGAAAGCCAAGATCCAGGATAAGGAAGGCATTCCCCCTGACCAGCAGAGGCTCATCTTTGCCGGCAAGCAGCTGGAAGATGGCCGCACTCTTTCTGATTACAACATCCAGAAAGAGTCGACCCTGCACCTGGTCCTCCGTCTGAGGGGTGGTATGCAGATCTTCGTGAAGACCCTGACCGGCAAGACCATCACCCTGGAGGTGGAGCCCAGTGACACCATCGAGAACGTGAAGGCCAAGATCCAGGATAAGGAAGGCATTCCCCCTGACCAGCAGAGGCTCATCTTTGCCGGCAAGCAGCTGGAAGATGGCCGCACTCTTTCTGATTACAACATCCAGAAAGAGTCGACCCTGCACCTGGTCCTCCGTCTGAGGGGTGGTATGCAGATCTTCGTGAAGACCCTGACCGGCAAGACCATCACCCTGGAGGTGGAGCCCAGTGACACCATCGAGAATGTGAAGGCCAAGATCCAGGATAAGGAAGGCATTCCCCCTGACCAGCAGAGGCTCATCTTTGCCGGCAAGCAGCTGGAAGATGGCCGCACTCTTTCTGATTACAACATCCAGAAAGAGTCGACCCTGCACCTGGTCCTCCGTCTGAGGGGTGGTATGCAGATCTTCGTGAAGACCCTGACCGGCAAGACCATCACCCTGGAGGTGGAGCCCAGTGACACCATCGAGAACGTGAAGGCCAAGATCCAGGATAAGGAAGGCATTCCCCCTGACCAGCAGAGGCTCATCTTTGCTGGCAAGCAGCTGGAAGATGGCCGCACTCTTTCTGATTACAACATCCAGAAAGAGTCGACCCTGCACCTGGTCCTCCGTCTGAGGGGTGGTATGCAGATCTTCGTGAAGACCCTGACCGGCAAGACCATCACCTTGGAGGTGGAGCCCAGTGACACCATCGAGAACGTGAAGGCCAAGATCCAGGATAAGGAAGGCATTCCTCCTGACCAGCAGAGGCTCATCTTTGCCGGCAAGCAGCTGGAAGATGGCCGCACTCTTTCTGATTACAACATCCAGAAAGAGTCGACCCTGCACCTGGTCCTCCGTCTGAGGGGTGGCTGTTAATTCTTAAGTCTTCTATTCATAATGCCCAATGATGGCATCGTTCTGCACTCTAGCCATTTACCCCAGTTTAAGTTGTTTACCGGTTTCAGTAATAGCTGAACCTGTTCAAAATGTTAATAAAAGTTTTCTTGCATGGTAGCACTTTTGGTGTCTGTTCTGAATACATGGTAATGGTGGGTACTTTTAACAGGTTAAAATGGTATTCAAAGAAGGCATTTGTCTGCAGTTTGTGTGTCCAAAATTTAAGTTCTTGGCAAACATTCCGTGTGCCAAGGTATAGACCTCTGTTCAAGATCATTAATAGGATTCTAATGTAATTAAAACCATTTCAAATTGTAAGAGTATGGAGGCGTGTTGGGGGAAAGCACTTTCCTGCCTCCTGAAATAGTGGGTAACAAGACTTATTACAGAGAAATGAAATTCAGAGGTTGTTCAGTTGTGTTCTGAAGTCCTGTAATTATTGGTTGACTATTGTCCCTTTTTTCCTCTGGTGCTTTACACTTGGGTGTTTAGTCTTAGATAATAGAACCATAATTTTCTCTTAAGTGAACTGAGCCAAGAACCAAATGGAGGCCCTGGTCAACAAGGGTAAGGAGAGAGATTGAGTTAAGGTGATTACTAACATCATTGGTTCCTAATAACAGCTCTGCCTGTTTGTTAGGGGTAAGATTGCTCCAGTGAAGGAGATTCTGTAACTTGGGTGGTGGCAAGAATCTTGTGGAAACCCTACATGGCAGATTTTGTGCTCCCATCCCACGTGGTGCGGTGGTAAAAAAAAAATCAGCCTACGAATGCAGGAGAACCAAGAGATGCAGGTTTGACCCGTGGGTCGGGAAGGTCCCCTGGGAAAGGAAACGGCAACCCACTCTGGTATTCTTGCCTGGAAAATTTCATGGACAGAGGAGCCTGGCAGGCTCTATGAGGTTGCAGAGTTGGATGTGAGTGAGGGCATAACACGGTTAAGCCCTAGGAAGTATACTCAGTGCTAATTGAAGATGGAGTAAGAATATTTTGGGGCACAAGCCCTCCTTTATTAATTTCCTGCTATACAATTCTCTTCAGTAGTGGTTCTCAGCTGGAAGTAGGAAGGGGAGGGCCTGGGTGTGGAAGTAAAGGGGAAAAGAGCTGGAAGCCCTCAGTTTTACAGTAAGCTAAGAAAATCACTTCTGGTAGTAAAACTAGTGTAACCACAAGGGTAGCATGAGGGGTAAGAATCACCCAGTGGTGTGATAGACAAATGTAGAAAGCCAAGCCTCATGAGAGTTCAGGTGTACCTGAGAAGAGCTTGGTGCATAACTTTAGGAACTCTTAGCAGCAAAAGCTGTTTCAACTTTTGTCCTAGAAACCCACTTAATTTTGAACATACACTAAATTGGAATACTTGACTGATTTTCTTGGGTAAATTAGAGACTGGAAATAAGCACTTAACTTTAGCCTGTTAATGCTTCAAATTGGTGGTAAAAACGAGCCAGAAAGGTAAAAAGCTATTAAACCAGTAGAGGTGGTAATGAAACATTAAGCCTTTTAAAAGTTTTCCGTAGACTTCAGGGAACACATTAGATTTGTTGTCAGGTTGGAAGATTATATCCTTCCCAGTCCAGTGTTTGGACTTGTCCAAGCCCCTAGTTCTTGTAACAGGCAAGGCAGGGACTGGAATCCAAGTGTCAGCTCTGACAAGCTCAGAAAATTCATAAAGTTTTATTCAGTTCCTTTCCCTAACCCTTCAGGATGTCACCAAACTAGTGCTTGCTGAACCACTCTTGCTTGAATATTGTATAATTTAAATAGGCCTTTTCCAACTAAACGTGAGTTTTGAAGATTAAAAGTTCTCCTACACTTAACGTTACACTTAACCTGAGAGAAAAGCATTTCACCGGAATAGCTCTAGTGAAGACGAGTGCTGATTTGGGCAATGGGACTAGAATGTCCTTTTTCCCAAAGTCACTGACTGACTTCACAGGCTTTGAGGTCTGCACTCGTGTGAATCCCCTGAGGAAAAAAGGTTTTAGCTGTTGCTCTAATTCTCTAATTCTCATGGGATTTCCTCCGTCCTTGCGGATCCCTCAAAGTATTCACGGATCTTGGCAAACACTGCACACAACCGGAGGTCTGAGCAAGGAAACCTCTGTGTGGTCTTCACCAACCTGTGGTATCAACTGGGAAGCGGGGCCAGCAGTCTCTCTCTCTTCCCTGAAGTTGGGCCACACTCAGTACTCAGACACTTTGCACAAGTGTCTGTTTCATTCTTTATGACTACATCTCAGACTTCCCCAACCTCAACAGGCTGCATTTTAAGATACACTCTGTTCATCCCTCAATCCGAAGGGGCAAAGGCATTGGCACCGTTTCAATCAGGCCCAGCCAACGCCAAATGGAAGCTTTAGGGACTTCTCTAGTGGTTCTGAGGTCCCAATATGGGGGACCAGGTTTTGATCCCTGGTCAGGGAACTAAAGTACACATGCTACAGCTAAGACCCAATGCAGCTGAATAAATATATTTTTTAAAAAAGAAGCTTTAGACAAATGTTGATTTCTGGCAAAGGATCTTGCACTTAGTGTAACGATATTAACTGCTGAAATAAGCTTTGAGATTTTCCTTTCTTTGTACCTTCTTGATCCTATCACCATCCTCTTTTTGTGGTCATCAGAAGTTGAGTGGTGAAGTTCACTCTCCAGATGATAGGTCTCTGCCAAACCCTGTAGCTTATTCTAGCACCTATTCTTTGGACCATGTACCACTAGCCAGGACTCCTTTTAAGGAACATCTTTACCGGCGTAAAGTTTAACGTGGCGGAAACTTAAGTCAGTGTTTTGCAAGCTTCGTCCTCTAAATGTTACAACCTCTGAAAAGGATGCTGTGGTCACAGGAGCTCAGGAAGCTGTGTGCTATCTTCCCCTTGGAGGCCATCTTGAAGACTCCAAGAAGTTCTGCCTTAGAGCAACCAGCTGTGGTTCAGCCCAGTGTGTTCCAATGTCCAATTTCACTTTTTTTTTTCAATCTCCTTTTCAATCAGTTACCATTGCTCACACTTTGAGAAACCTTGTTTGAGCCATGACTCCTCACATCCACATCTTGCCCAGCACTACTGATTGTGCTTTGTTCCCAGCCTCTGCAGGACAGAAACCTGCTGCCATGGCCTCAGAGACTGCCACAAACTGGGCCTGGAAATTCTGCTAAAATAAAGCAACACAGGGACATCCCTGGTGGTCCAGTGGCTAACAGTGCACGCTCCCAATGCAAGGTACCCAGGTTTGATCCCTGGGCAGGGAACTAGATCCCACATGCCACAGCTAAAGATCTCACATGCCACAATTGAGACAGTGCAGTCAAAAAAATTTAAAAAAAATAGAGCAACACAAATACAGAAGAGGAAAATATAAATGAAAATATTTTTCAAACACAAGGAGATGGATAAAACTTTCCAGGTTAGATGGTTCTTCCATAAGTTGTTCTTAGTCAGGTGGCACCTACTATAGCTTGTCTTCAAGCAGCTGTTAACAGACAAAATAGTAGTAAATTTTGAACGTGGTTTTTTAAATTTTTTTCTGATTTTTTAAAATAAAAGGGTGATACAAACTCTTGATAAAAATACATTTAATGGTATACAGGAATATTCAGTCAAAAGTGAAAAATCTCTTACCTCTTTCACTCCCCCCCCCCAGAGGAAACCACTGAAAGACTATTTCTCCACTCATCTATTAATTCAACAAATATTTACTTCAACAAATATCTACTCTGTTTCCCTGGTGGCTCAGATGGTAAAGAATCTACCTGCAATGCAGGAAGCCCATGTTCTGTCCCTGAATTGGGATGATCTACTGAAGAAGGGAATGGCTACCCACTCGGGTATTCTTGCCTAGAGAATTCCATGGACAGAGGAGCCTCGTGTGTCCATGGGGTAGCAAAGAGTAGCTCAGACACGACTGAGCAACTAACACTTTCACTGTTTACGGCATTGGAAATGCAGCAATGGGCAAAACTGACCAAGTCTGTCCTTACAAAACTTAAAGAGGAGAGGAGACCGAAAAATAGCTAAGTACATCATTTCTTAGGTAATGGAAAGTGCTATAGTGATGGAAAGCAGAATAAAGGGCCCTGGATGATCAGGGAAAGCACCGCAAATAATATGACATTTGAGCAAGGTCTGGAGGAAATGAGGGACTTGCCTCACAATATCTGGGGGAAGGGCAATCCAGGCAAAGGGAACATCGTGTGCAAAGGTCCTGGAAGAGAAGAAAGCTTAAGTTCAAAAGCAGTATGAAGGCCAGTATAGCAGAAACTTCGCAAGGGAAAGAGTGCCGGTGGTTATGACTCCATGCTTCCACTGCAAGGGGCACAGATTCCATCCCTGGTCAGGGAGCTGAGATCCCATATGCCTCATTGTTGTTGGTGTTTATTCACTAAGTCATGTCCAACTCTTTTGTGACCACATGGACTGAAACCTACCAGACTCCTCTGTCCATGGGATTTCCCAGGCAAGAATACTGGAGTGGGTTGCCATTTCCTTCTCCAGGGGATCTTCCCAACCCAGGGATTGAACCCACGTCACCTGCTTTGGCAGGGGGTTCTTTACCACTGAGCCACCGGAGAAGGCCATGTTGCACAGTTCAGCCAAAAAATAAGTAAGTAAAACAATGCTGCAATGAACATCTTTGTAAATGTCTCATCTCAGATGTGCAAATATTTCTTCAGGATATAACTAGAAGTGGAATGATATCAAAGAATATGGCATTGGAATTTGTGATTACTATAAAGTCACTCTTCAAAAGTACTGTACCATATGCAAAGAAATATTATTCAACCTTGAAAAAGAAGGAAATTCTGACACAAGTGGTGTGGATGAATCTTGGAGTCATTATGCCAAATGAAATAAACCAGACAAAAAGGACAAATACTGTATGATTCCATTATATGAGGTCCTCAGAGTAATCAAATTCATAGAGACAGAAAGTAGGACAGTGGGTGCCATGGCCTGAGGGAGGAGGATGGGGAGTTAGTGTTTAATGGAGACAGAGTTTCATATGGATGATGAAAAAGCTCTGGAGATGATAACGGTGATGGTTGCATAACAGTGTGAACGCACTTAATGCTGCTGAATCTTACACTTAAAAAGAGTTAAAATGGTAAATTTTACATTATATATTTTTTACCACAATAAAAAAGAAAACTATACAAATCTGAATTCCCACCAGTTTTGCATAAGAGTACCTAGACCTCCATACCCTCATTAATATATATTATTAATCACTTCAATTTTGGATAATTTGAAGGGCAAAAAATGACACTTTGTTTTTTTTTTTTTTTTCCAGATCTGTAAAGACTTTTTTTTTTCCCAATGGATCCCCTTTGTCTTTATTTTTTTTTCCATTTATTTTTATTAGTTGGAGGCTAATTACTTTACATCATTACAGTAGTTTTTGTCATACATTGAAATGAATTAGCCATGGATTTACATGTATTCCCCATCCCGGTCCCCCCTCCCACCTCCCTCTCCACCCAATCCCTCTGGGTCTTCCCAGTGCACCAGGCCCGAGCACTTGTCTCATGCACTCAACCTGGGCTGGTGATCTGTTTCACCCTAGATAATGTACATGTTTCAATGCTGTTCTCTTGAAACATCCCACCCTCGCCTTCTCCCAGAGTCCACAAGTCTGTTCTATACATCTGAGTCTCTTTTTCTGTTTTGCATATAGGGTTATCGTTACCATCTTTCTAAAGTCCATATATATGTGTTAGTATACTGTAATGGTCTTTATCTTTCTGGCTTACTTCGCTCTGTATAATGGGCTCCAGTTTCATCCATCTCATTAGAACTGATTCAAATGAATTCTTTTTAATGGCTGAGTAATATTCCATGGTGTATATATACCACACTTTGTTTCACTTTGCACACCCCTAATGTGTCCATTTAACTTGTTAAGGTTAAACACTTTTTGCATTTTTTGACATTAATTTGTACTGTGAGTTACATGTTCACTGGAGAAGGAAATGGCAACCCACTCCAGTATTCTTGCCTGGAAAATCTCATGGACGGTGGAACCTGGTAGGCTACAGTCCATGGGGTCGCAAAGAGTCGGACACAACTGAGTGACTTCACTTTACATGTTCACATCATTGCCTATTCGTATTGCTAATTGGTAATATTGCCTTATATATTCTAAAAAGTAATCATTTTTCTTTATAATCGCAATAAATAGTGTCTTTCAGAGTGTTGTTTCACCTTTTGTTTATGGTGTCTTTATAAAAACTGAAGTTTGGAATTTGAAAAAGAATCTGGCAATCTGTTTTCTTTAGGATTTCCAGGCCAAAGAAGAGAGGGAGCAAAGCTGAAAATTGGCAGCCTTCCCTCCACCCCTCAAGGCCAGTGTTTGGGAGGCATAGATCACGTGCTGAAGGAATGGAGGTGTGCTGGTCATGCACCTTGCCCCTCAAGCAGCAGCAAGTTCGTGGTGCCCACACACAGCAGGCTCTGGAGCAGGAACAGGGATGGAGGCTCTGCTGAGCCTGCCCGTGTTCCAACCTCCAGTCTTCAGACCTGCTCTGCTCACCCTGAGGCAGAGTGGAAACTACTGACCATTGCGTCCAGAGGCGATGCTTCAGTGTTTGCGGGGGAAGAGGGTTTTGAGGGCTCTTCCACAGAAGGCCTCACTTCTCAGGGAGAATGCCCCCCGCCCGCCAGCCAGAACCCTCAGCCTTTGCACACACCAGGCTCCCCACAAGCCCTTGGCAGGTTAGCTGGCAGCTCCAACCCTCCTGCTTGGCCCCGGCTTCTGAGAGGCGGCACCCTGCCCCCTCCACTCCTGTGAAAGCTGTCTTTCTGAGCATCAGGCCTGAGCATAATCTCCTTTAGAAGCTGAAGTAGCCTGCTCTCTTTTTGCAGCCAATACTTTAACTCAGATGCTCTGATGGCCTGTTAGATAATTCTACTCCTCTCCCAAGCTTTTCCTGGAAGCAGCTGGCGAAGTTGATGGGAATGTATGGCTCCTGCCCCCATGCCAGCCAGGACCTCTGGAGGGAAGAAGGCTCTGAGTCAGCCAAGGGCCTGAGCAGGGAGCTCGGAAAGAGAAAACTCCAGAGGCCAGAAGATAGGTGGTGATGGGGGAGGGGCAGCGGGGGGCTGAGGAGGGGCAGCAAGGACTGGGGAGGCAGCAGGGGCTGAAGAGTGGCAGCGGGGGCTGGGGGGCGGGCAGAGGGGGCTGGAGGAGTCCGCACTGTCTTCCTCCGCTTCTCTGGGCCCACCTCCAGCTGCTGATACCTCTGCCGCCAACCCCCCCTCTTCTGTAAAACCTCAAGAAGGCAGGTGGAGACTGCCGGATTCCAGTAAAGTGCTGACGATTTCCTCTAAGGGGCTGCCCCCCTTAGACTCACGTCACCCACCCAAAATAAGTCACTTGTCTCACTTCCAGCTCTGCCCTCCCCACTCCTATTTCAGGCCAGCGCTGTGCAGCATGCCTCCAAGCTCTGACCACTGGGCTCAGTGAATGGGTGTCTTAAAACGGGTCTTCTCATGTGAAAATTTATGGGCTTCCCAGGTAGCGCTAGTTGTAAAAAAACCTACCTGCCAATGCAGGAGACTATCAGAGACCTAGGTTCAATCCCTGGGCTAGGAAGATCCCCTGGAGAAGGGCATGGCAACCCACTCCAGTATTCTTGCCTGGAGAATCCCTTAGAGGAACCTAGAGGGCTACAGTCCATAGTGTCACAGAGTTGGACACAACTGAAGCAACTTAGCACGCACATATGTGAAAATTTATAGTGAAATAAGGGGCCCATGCCTAAAGATACACACCCAAAGTACATACAACATGTGTGCAGGCTCTTCAGGGTGACCCCGGAACACAGAAGATAACAGGCAGAACCTTCTGTGGAACATGCTTTGGGGTTGCCCAGAAATCAGCAAATATAACCCCTTTCATCTGGGAAGGTGGGCCAAACAGCTGTGTATGAATCTGAGCCCAACATCTCCTGAGGATGAGAATGTTATTCTGAGCCTTATTCTAAAGCCTCGCGGTCTGTAGAAATAAAACTGGTCCTTCTTGCAGGGAGGGAGAGGGATGGGCTGGGAGTTTGGGATTAGCAGATGCGAACTATTATATATAGCATAGATAAACAACGGGGTCTTACTGTATAGCCCAGGGAACTATATCCAATCTCCTGGGATAAACCATAATGGAAAAGAACAAGAAAAAGTATATGTATATACATATATATATATATATATATATATATAACTGAGGCACTCTGCTGTGTAGCAGAGATTGGCATAACACTGTAAATCAACTATACTTCAATTTAAGAAAAAAAAAAAGGAAGGAAAAAAAGGGGGGGATTGGTCCTTCTTACTCTAAGTGAAGTGCTGAGGCTGCCCAGACAAACATGCTCTGTCATGGAGCAGAAGAGACGGGTAAACAGACATGGTGATAAACACCAAGCCAGGTCACAGTCAGGCACCCTGCGGGCTCCTTCCCAAGAGAGGGGAGGGTGTGAGAGTCTCCAGGGTGCTGAGAACAAGGAAATGGAGGACTGGGTTCTGTACTCCCCTACCATTGCCTTAGGACCCACAGTACCTGCCCCACACCTGCAGGGACTCTGATCTCTGCTCCAGGCCTTTGGAGTCAAATCAGGGCAGCCCAGATCTCCTGTGTTTGGGAGATACTGAAAAAAACAGGTCAGGACCCACTGATTTTGCCAGCTGCCTAATCATCTCCTGTTCCAAACACCCAGATCTGGGGGATGACATTGCAAGGCAGAGTCCCTCTAATGCTGCTTCCCTCTGAGAGCAAAGTGTGAAGTCAGGCCTGGAGGGCTTGTTCTGTGGGGTGAGGAGTGGCTGGCTGCTTTTCTGGTGCCTCCCTCTGGGGCTTATCTGCTCCCCACGCACTGAAATTGTCAGGGCCTATGGACAGAACAGAATACACCCCAGAGGATGTAGTACGGCAGCCTTCTCTGCTCTCAGTACTTCACTTCTGACTTCAGTGACACCAGCTTGGAGACATTGACTTGGAGACAGTGTTAGATCTCATGGGTTAAGAGCATCACCACTTTCAGGAGAGAAGCTACACACTGAATTATCTTCAGAATAAGGATTTTTTAAATTAGACTAATTAAAAAAAATTAGACTAATGAACATGTTAAAAGATACAAGGAAGAAATTGGAACTATAAAACAATAACACAAAAACATCAAAAAGAAACAGTAAGAGATACTAGGTTAAATATATAATAGTTGGGCTGAAGAACAATGTTCAGATATTGCGGGACATGTCCCACACACAGTTTGCATCTCCACCTACTGCCCCTTACCTTTTGTGTTCCAGGGTCACCCTAAAGAGCCTGCACACGTGTTATATGTACTTTCAGGGTATGTCTTGAATGGATGAATTAGTGAATGGATTAATGAGTGAGCTAATGAACTAGAATGACAGAAATTCCCCAAAAGTAAAAAAGAAAGAAGGAACAGATAATATAAAAGAGAAGCTAAAAGATACAGAGGATTAAAAGAAGAATAGTAACATACAGACAATAGGAGTCCTTGGTAGAAGGTGATAAAAATGGAGGAGAGGAAAAGCAAAGGAAATAAAAGCGAAAATAAACAAATGGGACTTAACCAAATTTACAATCTTTTGCACAGCAAAGGAAACCATCAACAAAAAGAAAAGACAACCTATGGAGGAGGAGAAAATATTTTCAAATGACATGATCAACAAGGGTTTAATTTCCAAATATAAACATGTCGTATAGCTCAATAACAAGAAACAAACAACCCAATCAAAAAATAGGCAGAAGACCTAAATAGACATTTCTCCAAAGAAAACATACAGATGGCCAAGAAGAACATTAAAAATGTTCTGATTAATAATGTTACTAATTATTGGTGAACTACAAATCAAAACTACCATGAGCTATCACCTCATACTGGTCAGAATGAGCATCATCAAAGAGTCTACAAATAACAAATGATGGAAAGGATGTGGAGAAAGGGGAACACTTGTACACTGTTGGTAGGAATATAATTGGTGTAACTGCTATGCAGAACAGTATGAAGGCTAAAAAACTAAAATAGAGTTACCAGTTAATTCAGCAATCCCACTCCTGGGCATATATCCAAAAAAGATGAAAACTCTAATTAGAACTGAAATCCCACAAGCCACGTGGTGAAAATTATATATATAGCTAAGAGCAAAGAAAAAGGAGAAATACTTCCATAAAACCAACCCTCAAAGTCAGAATTAGGACTTCCCTGGTAGTCCAGTGGTTAAGAATTCACCTGCCAAAAGAAAAAGAGAAGAATCCACCTGCCAACGCAGGGGACACACGTTCAGTCCCTGGTCCAGGGAGATTCTACATGCCTTGGGGTAACTAAGCTCATGCACCACAGCTACTGAAGCCCTCACACCTACAGCCCCCGCTCTGCAACAAGAGAAGCCAGTGCAATGAGAATCCTGTGCACCACAACCAGAGAGCAACCCCTGCTCACTGCAGCTAGAGAAAGCCCTATGCTCAGCAACAAAGACGCAGTGCAGCCAAAAACAAATAAATAAATGAATAAAATTTAAAAGATAATAAAGTCAGGAGGGAGGTGGGAGGGGAGTTCAGGATGGAGGATCCATGTACATGGATGGCTGATTCATGTCAACGTATGGCAAAAACCACTACAATACTGTAAAGTAATTAGCCTCCAATTAAAATAAATAAATTACTTAAAAAATAATAAAGTCAGAATTAAACTAACCGTGGCACGTGTGAGTTCAAAGCTGGGTAGATACCAAGGAGAGACCTTTGCACATCTGAAAGTTTGAGGTACAGACATGAACTCAGAGCCCCATTCTAGCCCCTGGCAGGACAGCCCTTTATTTGGCAGGGTCAGCTTGAGGTTCCTTCATGCTTCCCAGGTGGAGCAGGTGGTAAAGAACCTGCCTGTCAATGCAGGGGACATAAGAGATGTGGGTTTGATCCCTGGGTCAGGAAGATCCCCCTGGAAGAGAGCATGGCTACCCACTCCAATTTCCTGCCTGGGGAATCCCATGGACAGAGGAGCCTGGTGGGTTACAGTCCATGGGGTTGCAGAGTTGGACACGACTTTAGCACACGAGCAATGCCCCCTATTTCAGCCTTTGGAGAGTGTCTTCCATCTTTTTCCTTCTCTGACATTTTCCCTGTTTCTCAGGCTCAGGCAGGTTTGTGCACCAGCTGTCATGTGGTTTTTGGCTTATTTTTAAGGGAGGCCGGGAACCCCTTGAGCCTTGGGGTATCCAGGATCCTAGGAGCTGCTGTGCATCCCCGATGTCTAGATGGTGGGGAGGTAGGAGAGGGTCTGATTCCTCCATATAACCCCACCCTTGGAAACACACCTCTTCCTCCTCCCTAGTTACCTAGTAAAACCCCAAGTCTGGAAGAGTCCTGCACCTGTCTTCCCCCTGTCTGCACCCACCTTCCAGGGGGAGTGTACCACACACTCAAGTTGACTGGCTTCATTTTAAATTAATGTTAGCAAAACTGAAGTCCTCCTCCATTTCTCTAAGAGGTGATAGGCTCTATTTCTTCAAACTTCCCACTCCCTCATTCCCAGATGATGGCCTTGACTTAACGTTTCTTAGAGAAAATACAGGCCATTGGACCTTCCCACCCTTGACCTGAAACCTGTCCGCACTTGGACCCACTTTGCCTTCTTTTCTCGCTACATGAACAGGTGAGTCCCTTCACTGGGGCCACCCTCTGACCTTCTCGAAGTCTCTGTTGGTGCAGGTACCCTCCCCTTGCATTGACCATTGTTGGATCATTAATCAGCATATAAACAGAATCTGTCACCACATGGATCAGTTCAGTTCAGTCGCTCAGTCATGTCCAACTCTTTGCAACCCCATGAATTGCAGCACGCCAGGCCTCCCTGTCCATCACAAGCTCCCGGAGTTTACTCAAACTCACGCCCATCGAGTCAGTGATGCCATCCAGCCATCTCATCCTCTGTTGTCCCCTTCTCCTCCTGCCCCCAATCCCTCCCAGCATCAGGGTCTTTTCCAATGAGTCAACTCTCCGCATGAGGTGGCCAAAGTATTGGAGTTTCAGCTTCAACATCAGTCCTTCCAATGAACACCCAGGACTTACCTCCTTCAGGATGGACTGGTTGGATCTCCTTGCAGTCCAAGGGACTCTCAAGAGTCTTCTCCAACACCATAGTTCAAAAGCATCAATTTTTCGGCGCTCAGCTTTCTTCACAGTCCAACTCTCACATCCATACATGACCACTGGAAAAACCATAGCCTTGACCAGATGGACCTTTGTTGGCAAAGTAATGTCTCTACTTTTTAATATGCTATCTAGGTTGGTCATAATTTTCCTTCCAAGGAGTAAGCGTCTTTTAATTTCATGGCTGCAGTCACCATCTGCAGTGATTTTGGAGCCCAAAAAAATAAATATCCACTACATGGATACCTGATCTTTAAACAGTTAATCCCCGCTACCTTGACTCCACTTCTCTTTCCAGGTACTGGCCACTCCCTGCTTCCTTATATCATGAACGCCTCCAAAAGGTGGTCTGCACATTTCCTCAACTTCAAAGTCTTCGTTTTGCGGGGGTGGGGACACGGGGATGACTCCAGATTGTCTTGAAAATAGACATAATACATCACAGTCATGGTTGGTCTTCCAGTATTAAATGGTTTCTTTCCAAATCCTTCTAAAGTGATCATAGAAGATTAAAAAAAAAAAATGTGCAGGACTCTCCAGATGGTCCAGTGGTTAAGAATCTGCCTGCCAACACAGAAGGTTCCGTAGACTTTGGGGCACCTAAGCCCATGTGCCACAACTACTGAGTCTGTAAGCCCTAGACCCAGGGCTCAGCAACCAGAGAAGTCACCGCAATGAGAAGCCCACCCACTGCAACTAGAGAAAGCGCACACACATCAAGGAAGCTCCAGTGCAGCCAAAAATACGTCAACATGGACAAAGAGAGTGGGAGGGGAAACCAGGCAGGGCACGACTGGCAGTGTTTGGCCCTGGATGGTGGATGACCACGTGTAACTCAGTAGAGAAGCTGAGACCTCCTAGTGCCCCAAGGACATAAGTATAAAGAAGACCCTGCTGAGCTGGAGAGGGGGGCAATGAAGTGGACACCTGTCTGCTAAACTTGGGGGTGCTCAGTGAACCCACATCCACACAGCTGGCTTTTTGGTGCAAGACATTCAAGGGAAGCCTCTCTCATGAAAGGCAGAGTTCTAAAAAAAAAGAAAGGCAGAGTTCTCCAAAAAGCAAAGAGAAAAAGTAGACATGTGACCAAAGGAGACAATGCAGGGAAACAAAGAAAACTCTGATGTATAAGCTTTCCTGTTCTCTCTCCAACTCTCTGGACCTAAGAGCCGCTTGCAAGCCATGCTGGCCTGGCTGTCCAACCTTTCTGGACAACAACTTTTCTCCTCTGAGATGGTTTCTCAGAAAAAAGGCAGCCCCCAGGGCACTATGAGGGTCTGAGGGAGGGTCTCACATTCAAATCTAAGTCACTCTCCATGACTTACCCAATAAAGTCTAAATGTGAGTGGTATTTCTGAAATGTTCTAAGTCTTGTTCTGAACTCCTGTCCCTGGCTCCTGAGTCACCTTGTCATTCCCTCTGCTATGGTCTGAATATTTGTGTGCCCCCTGCCCAGGTCACAACTCTAATGTCCAATATGACGGTATTAGGAGGTGGGGCTTTGATAAGTTCTTGGTTCAGGAGGATGGAGCCCTAATGAATGATATCAGTGCCCCCATAAAGGGTTAGGATGAGGACACCAGGAAGAGGCGCTGACTCCATCCAGGAAGAGGGCCTCCCCAGTGTGACCATGCCGGGGACATGACTTGAATTCCCAGTTTCCAGAACTAAGAGGAATAAACTTCTATTGTTTATAAGCTACCTTGTCTGTGGTAGCAGCCTGAATGGACTAAGACACCTTCACAACATCCTTCCTTTTCCAGGCTTGCAGCAGCCCCAGGCAGTGAGGACAAATTCTCCTCAAAGTCTAGGGCCTGGGAGGGGGGTCAGACACTGCCAAGGGGACCTGCAGCAAGAGCAAGACCTGTGATGTGGGACCTTAGAAGAAGCCAGGATGACACAGTACGCAATTCCATTCCTGTGACATTCTGGAAACCAAAGCTTCGAGAACAGAAATCATCCTTGGTTATTAGAGTATGGTGGTGACGGAGGGGCTGACAAAGGAGCACCAGAGCACATTTTGGGGGTGATAACAACATTCTGTATCTTGACCACTGTGATGGTCATATGCTTATACACTTTTGTCAAAATTATAGAACTGTTAACTTTAAAAGTGTGTACATCCTTAAAAATTACAAAGCACATTAAAAATTTTAAGGGTGTAAGTTATACAGTAAACCTTTGTGACTTTGTGAAAAAGAGATGGGAAGTCAAAAGTTGGCGAGACTGCCTATGTTCAAATCCCACCGCCTTCACTTGCGAACTAATGCTATGATCCAGAGCAAGCCAGTTCATGTTTGGATCCCTTCTCTGAGTGGAGACCACAGATGTACCTCCCAAGGTGGTCAGGAGTGAAAAAAAAAAAAAAAAAATGCTGTGAAGGCCCAGCTCGAGCGCACGTTTCCAACCTTACCCGCGTCCAGAGAGTGCGAGGCAGGTGCCTCCCCAGCCCTGGGCGCACCACACCGCGGGCGCACACCCGCTCCCGTGGAGAGAGGCAGGAGCCCCAGCCTGGACTCCCCGACTCCCTCGCGGTGCTGTGATTGAGGGGGGCGTCGGCTGGGAGGCACTGCTGCGCTCCTACCTGGGAGCCCCAGGGAACCGCTGATACTTGCGTCCTGCTGCTCGTGGGGAAAAGGGCAGGGCCTCACCTGGGCGGGCGCCGGAGGTGACGCTAACGGAGGGGCGGGGGGGGGTCCCTCGGGAAACTGGGTATGTGTGAGGGGGTTGTTGAGGCGCGGAGCCAAGCCTTCGCCCGATGTGGGCATGGTTGAGGCGCGGAGGGGAGGAGTCGTGGGCGTGGCTGAGGCGTGGAGGGGAGGAGTCGTAGATGGGGCGTGGCTGAGGCGCGGAGGGGAGGAGTCGTGGGGTGGAGGCGTGGCTGAGGCGCATTGCGGAGGCGTCCTGCGTGTGGGCGTGGCTGAGGCGTAAAGGCAGGCCATTTGCGTCTCCCTGCTTGGTCTCTTGATTCGCCTTCACCCCTCCGTGCTCTACCGCTTGTTCTTCGGCTCGACCTTGGACGCACCCTGGGTCATCCTTTGCCTCAGTCAGGCTATCTGATGCTTCCTTGGCCCAGGCTGACTCTGCCTGTGTCTGGTCTTGCTCCTATCGCTGTCGCTGGTTCTGGTCAGGCTGTCTGGATCTCTTGTCTCAGGCTGTGTCTCTCTTACCGGCCTTGACTTTGTAGGCCCTTTGACCAGCGTTTCCTCTCTCTGCCCCATCTTTATCTCGACTCCGCCTCTCCACTTCCCTTTCTCTCCTGTCTCCAAGACGGCAGAATATCCTTCCCTTCTGGTCTTTGCAGTAGTAAACTCGGACATCCATAAGCCAGTAGCTGGGGGTTGAGAAGGGGCCCAGCCCCAGCCCAAGGTCCGGAAAATTCCCCAGAGGCTGTGAACTTGAGCTCCCAGATTTGGCCCGGGGCCTGGCTGTGGCTATTCTGGGTCCTGGGAGAGAGGCACCACTTCTGGGCCGGGCTGAACTGTGGTCCCGAGGGCGGGGTGGGGGTGGGGGTGGCGGCGGCGCAGAGACCGCGTGAGAAGGGGCAGCTTGCTTCCGCTGAGAGCAAGGATCTCCCAGGTCTGGCAGGCTGCACCCACACACGCAGGACTTCGCAGGACTTCCCTCCTGCGGGAGGCACTCTTGGCCTTCCTAACTCAGCTAGTATTTTTCTCTTCGAGTACCAGCCTGCTCAACTCCAGTCTCCTTTGTTCCAGGAAGCCTGTTCAGCCTCCTAAACTGGCTTATTTCTACTTCTCTGTCAGTCTCAGACACAGAGCTGCTCAGAGAGGCTCCACCTAGCCAAGACACTGGCCCAGCCCAGGCTCTGGACCAAGTCTTGGGAGAAGCAAAGGAGCAGGCTCTGGTTTGTGCACTCACTTCCCCCAAGTTCCACCCTTCTTTCTCTCTAAGGCCAGAGCAGCTCTCGCCTTCCCATTCTGCCCTTCTCTCTCCCACCTCTCTTTAGAATTTACATTAATTATGCACAGGCTTTAGACACTTCTTGCACAGTTGAGCTGGGTTTGTGTCTTTTTTTTTTTTTTTTTCATTTTTAGCTCTGGAAGAGATGCCTTTTTTGTTGTTTTTTAAGTCAGTGGTGAGAAACTCAAATAGTTCAAATGATACACATCGAAAAGGCAGTTGCCTTCCCACCCTCTCCAAAGAATATCTCTGCTGAACTTGCTTTGAATCACTTGTCTTCCTTAAAATTGATTCTGAAAACAAATTCAAGTGAAAAACCATGCCTTTATAAAAAGTTACTAAGTGTAACACATGGAATTGAAACATATGGAAAGGCTAAACATAAAGACTGATTGGGGGAGATTTTCCTCCCATGGAAACTGGACTGGATGAAGCGTCTTCAAATATGAGTTCAGTGGCATTGGGACTGAGAAAGCTGTGTTTCTCTGCTTGATTCATTTCTGACTAAAAACACAAGCACTCTGCTCAGAGGACCTCTTTTTTTTAAAGATAAAATTCACATATAGTTTGCCAACATAAAGTGTACAATTCAATGGTCTTTGGCATATCTACAATCATTATCACAATCAAATTTAGAACCCTTTCATCACCCTCTCCCCCCAAAGAAGCCCTGTACTGGGAGTTCTCTAGTGGTCTTGTATTTAGGATTCAGTGCTTTCACTGCTGTGGCTCAGATTCAATTCCTGGTTGGGGAACTAAGATCCTCAAAAGTTACACATAGGCACAGCTCCTCCTCCCCCCAAAAAAGCCCTGTACCCTTCAGTTCCCCATTACTCCCCAAATTTGTAGGCGTCTACTTTCTATCTCCATGGGCAACCACCAATCTACTTTCTATCTCCACAGTCCCCTATTCTAGACATTTCCCATTTCTTTTGAGCATATACCTATGAGTGGAATTGCTGGGTCATAAGGTAATTCTATGTTTAATTTTGTTGAGGGACAAGCAGACTGTTTTCCAAAGCTGCAGCACCATTGTATAATTTGCCAGCAGTGTTATGAGGGTTCCAACTTTTCCATATCCTCACCAATACATATCATTATCTGTCTTTTAAAAAATTTTATTGTATTCTAGTTGATTTAAAGGTAGTGTATAATCTGTCTTTTTAATTATAACTATCCTAGTGGTATCAAGAGGTATCTCATTGTGGTTTTTGATTTGCATTTTCCTGATGATTGATAATCTGAGGGACTTTTGATAAACTTGATTTGCAGTTAGGGTTGTCTACCCAACTGTCACTGAAGAACTGGAGGGTCTCCACTTACTCTTTAGTTTTCCCCCAACAGCACAGTAATGTCTTCTGCATTACAATCATAATTCAAAGGTTTCTTGAGCACCACCTGGGGTTGGGCACTGTGCTAGGTGCTGAGGATACAGCAAAATAAACAAGGTCTCACCTCTTGGAGAGCTTGGTGTGTAAAGGCGTGGCTCCAGATTCGAATACTTGCTTTGTCACCTCCCAGCTTTGTGGCCTTGGGCAGTGTGTCCAGTCTTGCCCAGCCTCAGTTCCTAATCTGTGAAATAAGGTTGCTCTGAGAATTACATGCAAAGCACTGAGCAGTATCCAGCATATAGTAACTGCTCAGGAGGCTCTTGTTATTATTAAAGATGAGGCCAGACAATTAAATGTTAACCACAATGGACAATGAGTTACTATCAAAGAAATGCAAAGTATCATGGAACACAGGGGCTTCCCTGGTGGCTCAGATAGTGAAGACTCTGCCTGCAATGTCGGAGACCTGAGTTCGATCCCTGGGTCGGGAAGATCCCCTGTGGAGAAGGAAATAGCAACTCACTCCAGTATTCTTGCCTGGAGAATCCCATGGACAGAGGAGCCTGGTGGGCTACAGACCATGGTGTTCCACTTAATGGAACACAGAGAGGGGACCCCCAAACCAATCCAGGGTCTAGGAAAGGCAACCCAAGGAAGTGATGTTTAAACAGAGAGGTAGGAATTAGCTAAAGCAAGGCTGTGTGTGTGTTCGTTCCTGACAGTTGCAACAGCTTATGTGAAGACTTGGAAGCAACAGAAGAGAGCATGGTATACTGGTATACTGGAGAGACTGAAATGTGTTCAGAATGTCTAGAGCAGGACTGTAAAATAAAATTCTCTGCTATGATGGAAAAGTTCTGTATCTGTGCTGTCCTCTATAGTAGCCACTAACCACACGTGACTACGAGCATTTGAAATGTCTAATTGTAGAACTGAATGCTTAATTTAATTTTACTATAGTTGACATATTTAAATAGCCACTGTGGCTGGTGAGCTTACATTGGACAGCACAGGTGTATACACTGGAATGTCATGTGAACGGCAGGGTTCACATGCAATAAGAGATGGGGTGTGGAGAAGGGTATCCAGTTGCACGGGCTTGGTATGGGGGGGTGTTTAATTAAGTCAGGGAGTGAGGTGATTTGGTTTTTGTTTTTGAAATACCACTCTCATTGCTGTAGGAGAATGGATTATGGAGGGGTGTGGGGCAGGAGTGAAGCAGGTAGGCCAGCCTGAAGGTGGCTGTGGTCTCCCTGGCAGGAAGGACAGTGGTTTGGACCAGGCAGAGATAGAGACAAATTGGGAGGTTTCGGGGTGTGGGGCTCCTGATGGGGTGGATTTTAGGAGTGAAGGAGAGAGAGATGACCGAGGGCTGGCTACTACTAGGACGGTGGCTGTGTCCAGGGCTGGTTTGGAAGGGAGTTGTCTAATTTCAGAAGCACAGTCGCCCCTGCTGGCCGGTACTGGAAGCGCCTTTAGCACAGGGAAGGAAGGCCGGTGTCCACAGGCTGGGGGTCTGGGGGACTGCGGAAAGGTCCCGGGAGGTCGGGAGGTTCGGGCGGTGGGGTGCATTCCAGGGGCAGGTGCTGGGCTGAGTCCCTCCTTTCCGGGGGCATCCACATAGCTCTCCCTGCCCCGTCTGAGCCACATGGCCGCTGGGGGACAAGTGGTGGGGAAGAGGAGGGGTGGGGGTCAGTGTAGGGACCGAGTCCTTCCCTGACCCAAGGACCCGCCAGCTCCCCTCTCCCCCGAGCAGGACCCCGCACCCAAGGGTGGCCTCTGACTGCCCCACCCCCGGCATCTGGTGGCCTCAAAGGCAGGCAGTGGGGGTGGGGCGGGGCGGGAGGCGGGGCGTGTCTCCCCAGAGAGGGTGTGGCCCGCGGTCCTTATGGTCGGTGTCCGGGCCAGCGGGTCCTGCCGCGAGAGCGTTGACCCGGCTGCAGCCAGGCGGGCTGAACGTGAGGCACGCGGGAGCACACAGCCGGCTCTCGGGGCTGCGGGCCGGCCCGCGCCCCTCCCGGCTGCACTTCCTCCGCAGCCCCAAGCCGGACGCACCGCGCGCTGCCTCCACCGAGCTGGTGAGTACGGGATGATGCGGGCGTCCCCGGGGGCCCGGACCCTCAGGCCTGGGGGTGGTGGCTAGGAAGCCCAAGTGGGCTTCTTGCTAACCAAGCCCTGAGCCAGGGTCTCCGCGGGGCTCCGGCTCCCTCCTTCACCTGACCACCCAGGTCCTTCCTCTCTGGGAAGATGGTGGGGCGGGGTGGGGGGTGGGGGGCGGCGATGGGCAGGGCAGGGGCTGCACAGACAGCTGTTGCTGCGGAGGCTCGGGAGCCGTGGGCCGGGAGGCAGAACGGTGCGAGAGTGCGGAGCTTAGCCAGGTTAAATGGCGAGTGGCATGGGAAAGATGCCCCCGGGGTGCGCAGAAAGATGCTGGTTCAACACTGCGTCGTGAGGACTGGACAGGCCCCCGCCTCCCCTGCTTCTGTGGGAAGATGCGCCCACGTCGCCCGCCCCCCTACTCCGGGGGCTGAAGTTGCAAGGAAGATGGTCCAGGCCCGGCCACTGTCCATCCTGCCACTGCTGCCTTCTGCTTCCCGTCCCCAAGTCCCCACGCTCTGCTCCCTGAGCCCTCTCTCCAGTTTTCTCTCCTCTCCCCACCTTGGGCTCTTTTCCCTTCTCTCTGCTCAGCCAATGGGGGGGCCCAGGGGCTTCCCCCACCCCACACTGGGGCCCCACCCTGCCGTGTGATGGCGGCTGTGGTTTCAGCGCTCCCCTTGAGGGTGAGCTGGTGCTTGGAGCCGAACTCCCCGCCCAGCCTGGGCCTGGTGGGGCTGCCGGCTCAGGGCCGCTTGGGCGCCAGCGAGGTGTCTCCCTCTGGCTCTGAACCCCCTAAGAGACACTAAGGCTGAAAATACACTCAGGCCCTGAAAATCCTTCAGGCCCTGAAGGATTCTGAGAACCGAAGAGGAACAGCACGGTGGGGCGAGGCGCTGCCCACAGCTTGGGACCTTGGGAAAGTCACTTCCCCCTTCTGAGCCCTGGTCGTCCTGGCAGCAAAATAAAGACTTTGATAGGCCCGAGGTTTTCCGAGGACTTCCCCAGAGCGCCCCTACTCTGCGTGGGAGGTGGCATGACCTGCCCCCATCGGAAACTGCAGTTTTCATCTGATGTGAATGTTGGCTGCTGGGCAGGAGGTTGTGTCGAGAAAGGGTTGTGCTTTTAACACAGACGTTTTGGGACCAGGGGCTGTGGCCTCGCAAAGATCAGTAAGTCCCAGAGGGAGAGGCAGGGACAGCGATGGTCCCTGTTTCTCAGATGGGGCCTCCTTCCCGGGCCTCCCTCCTCTGGCTCCTCTCCCTGCTCCTGTTGGACTGAGTCCCTGCCCTGGGGGCTGGTCTACTTGTGTGTGCTCACCCCATGGACTGTAGCCCTCCAGGCTCCTCTGTCCATGGGATTTCCCAGGCAAGAATACTGGAGTGGGTTGCCATTTCCTCCTCCTGGGGATCTTCCCGGCCCCGGGATTGAACCCGCTTCTCCACACTGCAGGTGGATTCTTACTGCTGAGCCACCAGGGAAAATCTGCTTGTACCCAGCTTCTGTTAATGAACCTCTCTGGTCCCAGGCTCCAGCCAGCTCTTCTAGTCCTGCTCCTACTGGGAGGAGATCCCTCTGACATCTCTGTCCGCCCACATCCCCACAGAGGTTCCAGTCAGAAGGGGCAGCCGTCTTCCCTGAGGATGACCACGCCTTCCAGCCCTCCTGCTTTCAGGCTTGAGACCTCAGATGGAGGCCATGAAGATGGTGCCCAGGGAAACAGAGAAAATGGGGGCGGGGGCTCCGAACCACCCCCCATGGAGTCCCAGTTCCAGGGTGAGGACCGGAACTCCTCCCCACAGATCAGAGTGAACCTCAACTTCCGAAAGGCAGCAGGTGCCAGGTGAGGCAGCAAGTGTGGATGGAGCCTGAGGCCTCACTTCTAGCAGAAGCAGACTGGGTGGCCTGGCCCAACCCCAGCGCCCCTTCCCCATAGCCTGCAGGGTCCTTGGTCTGGCTCTGATGGCTCCTGGGCCGGCAGGCTTAACTCTGCTCTGCTTGCTGAGGATGCTGCTTCCAGAACCTTTCCCATTCTTGCCCTTCTGTCTTCTGGGGTTGCATTCCTCTTGGTAGGGACATACTCTTTCAGCTCCAGTTACTCAACTGAGCCTGGCATGTCCCTTGTTTGTCACAGTCCCTGCGGGGGGTGGTAGCAGGATCCACACTCCATCATTCCAATGTTAGTATATGTGCTGCCGAAGCGAGCACAGGATCCACACTCCAGTCCAGGAGAGTCAAGGACATCCAGGAATGTCCCACGTGCTCCCAGGCTCCTCTGAGGCTGGACCTGTTGCCCTGGGGACGTGGACTCTGGGGATTAAGGACAGTGGGCTTATTCTTGGAATCACCTTCACTTTGACTTTCCTGTGATGTCCACTAATTCAGACCCTGGGAACCACTCTGGTGGGGAGCCCTGTGGGTGTGGGGGAGGGGTGCATCTGGCATGCCCCCAGGGTGAAGTCTGACATATCTGCATGGGCCAGACAGCACTCTGCTAGGGAAGCCCCTCCGTCCCTCCCTCCTGCCTTACTCACCCCTGGGACTCGGCTGCCCGCCTTGGCCTCCCAGCCCAGAGCCCCCATCCTGTCTGTGCTGCAGGACCGAGGTCACATTCACACCAGGGCAGGAGAGAATGCTTGCGAGGCTTCTGGGATTGGGCCGCTAGCCCAAGGCAGAACCAGCCCCTTGCTGCCCTTTGTGCCCCGTGGGCTTCCCTGTCCCAGGACTCTGATGCTGCCCTGTGACAGGAAGTGCCTGTCCAAATAGCCACTTCCCCTAGCCAGACTGCCCCGGGCTCCCCAGTCTGCCGCAGAGCCCTCTTGGTCATGCTGCGTCCACGTGGTCTGCTGGGTGAATGATGGTGAGTCAGTCACGCGATCCCAGCTTAAAACACGACTGATCCCAGCAACCCCCCCCCACCCCACTCATCAGAGCCCCCAGCCCTTTCTTGGTTGATCCACTCCATGGCAGACCTGAGGGTCCCCAAGACGTCAGTTAGTCCCCTTTTTGTCACTTCATATTGTCTGGTCATGGTGCCAGGAGCCCAAGGGCGAGCTGGCCTCTGTGAGTAGGGACGGGTCCAGGCAGGGGTGCCCCACACAGCACTGCTAGACTCAGAAGGGTTACCGGCCACTCCTGGGGACTTTTCCCAGAAGTGTGGCTTCTCAGTAAAATTCTGTGAGTGTCTGGTTTCCACTCTGGGACCCATCTCTCTGAGGAACCTCTGTCTGTCCAGACTGGAGTTTCTCTGGAGCTGGGGTCTGGAGTTAGTTGAGCCCCCACTGTCCTCTACCCCCGCACCATGAATTCTGCACCATGTGACTTTGGGAAGATTACTTTATCTCCTTGTTTGTCTGATGGAGAAGACAGAGATTACTCACCCAGGACAGAAGTGATGGTCAGGGGGGCAGCTGCTCCATTGTTAGTCCATAGATGGTTTGAGAAGATGAGGTGCTTTTCTTGATTCCTTGGTGGGGGCCAGAGGTGCAGACAGCCCCCAAGTCTGTGGGCACCTCCGGTAGCCCCGTGCTGACCCAGGCCCCAGCTCAAGGGCCATGACGAGTCCCTGTGCTGAAATGGACAGTGAGCCTGTTGTGAGGCCCACAGGGCACCTAGAGAGTGAGAACAGATCTCCCAGATGCGTAGGGTTGGGGGATGCATTGACCAGGGCCCTGGACAGCCCCCTCCTCCAGGGGTCTGAGCACCTGGGGTCTCATTGGTCAGCCTGGGAGAATGTATGCTGCATGCTAAGTCACTCAATCATATCTGACTCTTTGCGACCCCATGGACTGTAGCCCTCCAGGCTCCTCTGTCCATGGGATTTTCTAGGCCAGAATACTGGACTGGGTTGCCATGCCCTCCTCCAGGAGATCTTCCTGACCCAGGGATTGAACCCGTGTCTCCTGGATTGCAAGTGGATTCCTTTTTTTTAGAAAGAAAGTGAAGTCGCTCAGCTGTGTCCAACTCTTTGCGACCCCATGGACTGTAGCTCAAGTGGAGCCCAAGGCTCTTCCATCCATGGAATTTTCAAGGCAAGAGTACTGGAGAGGGTTGCCATTTCCTTCTCCGCAAGTGGATTCTTTACCTCTGAGCCACAGGGAGGGTAGAGTCCCTGAAGAGGCTCCCATGGGGCTCCCTGGGAAGGGGGAAGAGCTTCCCCCCTTTCTGGAGGCCCAGAGCTCTCCTGCAGTATCAGTCACAAACCACATTCCCACAGACAGCCAGACCCAAACCGCTTTGACCGCGACCGGCTCTTCAGCGCCGTGGCCCGGGGGGCCCCCGAGGACCTGGCGGGGCTACCAGAGTATCTGAGCCGGACCAGCAAGTACCTCACAGACTCGGAGTACACAGGTAGGCTACTGCTTGGGCCAGAGACCCACGAGCCGGGCTGAGACTGGGCTCCCTGGGTGGGTCTCGACCATGGTCAGGAGCTGAGAGGCAAGGAGGGGCAGTGTTCCTAGCGGCTCTCCTGCTGACACAGCTTGCTCCCCTGTCCACCTACCCAACCAGCTCCCGGCCTGGGCCTGCCTCAGCCACCCTCAGCCGTGTCAGTGGTGAACGGATATTCCCAGGCTTCCTCAGTGAGGTCTTTCCCTGCCTCTTTTTCAGTAACAGCATCACTGAGATCTGACACATATAACACACATTTCATCCATCTCAGAGCGTTCTTTGGCCCAAACATAAGTACCTGTAATGTTTGGGCTGATGAAGAAAAGAACATTTGTGCATTCTAGAAGGTTCAAATAGTAATGAAATGTATAAAGCTGAAGGTACAAACAGTCCGTCATCCTGGCCCCTAATAATGATATGGAATACATCTTTTCAGACTGTTTAAATCCAGGAGGTTTATATTTATAGAGGTGGGGCCCATGCCATGTGTGCTGATCTGTATTGTGCTTTCCCCCTTTTACTACATCTTATAGCACGATCCATCTCAGTGCACAGGCCTCTAACTCAGTCATCGTTAACAACAGGCGGAGTTTCCCATCCTGCACATTGACCACAGTTTAGTTAACTAACTGGTGGCCATTTAGATTGTTTGTAATTTTTGGCCTCAGCACCTCTGTGTACTAAGAATTTTGTATATAATTCCATGTGATCCTTACAAGAATCCTGGGATGGTCCCATTTTACAGTGAGGAAAATTGAGGTTAAGAGAGGCCAAATGACTTGCCCAGAAGAGACAGAGTTTTTAAGTGGTAAAGCCACTTAACAAACACTACTCCAAACGTTCTTGTGTAGACAACGCTGCCCACATGTCTTAGAAACTTAATTTATAGGGCAGAAATTGTAGCATACCAGAATATTACTCAGCCATATAAAGGAACAAATTTGAGTCAGTTGTAGTGAGGTGAATGAACCTAGAGTCTGTTGTACAGAGTGAAGTAAGTCAGAAAGAGAAAAACAAATATCGTATATTAATGCATATATATGGAATCTAAAAAGTGGTACTAATGAACCTAATGGCAGAGAGGGAATGGAGATAGAGACATAGAGAATGGACTTGTGGACACAGCAGGGGAAGGAGAGGGTGGGACAAATTGAGAAAGTATCATTGACAGGTATCCACTACCATGAGTAAAACAGACAGCTAGTGGGAAGCTGAACTTGCTCTGTGATGACCTAGAGAAGTGGGATGGGGGAGTGGGAGGGAGGCTACAGAGGGAGGGGTTTTATGTATATAATTATGACTGACTGGAGTTGTTGTATGCAGAAACCAAACCAACATTTTAAAGCAGCTTTCCTCCCAACTAGAAAATAAAGAAAATTGCAGCCATGCCTGTTGGTGTTCTAACACCTCTGGCTTGAGCCTTGTCACCCTGCATGCAGCATGGCTGGGGTGCTCCCTATATGGGCGGGTGGGCGGCCTGGACACCGCAGTGCCCCTCCCCTCCTCCTGCAGAGGGCTCCACGGGGAAGACCTGTCTGATGAAGGCCGTGCTGAACCTTCGGGACGGGGCCAATGCCTGCATCGAGCCGCTGCTGCAGATTGACCGGGACTCGGGCAATCCCCGGCCTCTGGTCAACGCCCAGTGCACGGATGAGTACTTCCGAGGCCACAGCGCCCTCCACATCGCCATCGAGAAGAGGAGCCTGCTTTGCGTGAAGCTCCTGGTGGAGAATGGGGCCGATGTGCACGCCCGGGCCTGCGGCCAGTTCTTCCAGAAGAGGAGCCAAGAGACCTGCTTCTATTTCGGTGAGCTGCCTTCTTGGATAAACTGGGCTGCAGAGGGGATAAGACCTCGCCCACGGTCACAGGGTTAATGTGACCCTGAAACCCAGACCTGTCTGACCCCTTATGCTTCTAATCGCTCAGCCACCTGCAAAGGCAGCTTGTCTAAGAGATGTTTTACCCTTATCTGGCCAAGGAAGCTCACTCACTACACACGAGCTCAGACCAGGGCCAGGGGAGCGGGCGGCTAGCACTGGTGTGTGACGAGACTCGACCAGACAAGGCCTGGAGGAAGGGGCATATGTGCCCGGCGGCAGTGGGTCTGGGCCCCAGCAAAGAAAAGAGACAGAGGCAAGGGGTGGGAAGCCTGGTGGGCAAGCCCACACTCTGATCCCTTAGATGGTAAAGAGCTCCAGGCTCTCTCCCTTGGGTCAGAGCTGAACAGAGCCGCCTTGACCAGCTCCTGAGAAAAGGCGCAGCTGCCCTAGGCGGGGCCCGGGACCTTCTCCACTCACTGCCCAGCCTGGGTGGGCTGGGACCTTCTCCACTTACTGCCCAGCCTAACTGGTCTGGGTACCTTCTCCGCTCACTGCCCGACCTGGGTGGGTCCAGGACCTTCCGCACTCACTGCCTGGCCTGGCTGGGCTGGGGACCCTGATATAATACTGCATCTCCTCCTCTGGCTGCCTGACCCACCTCAAGGTGGTCCAGGGAGCATGACGAGCCGGCGGGTGGAAGCTGAGAGGCCCGAGGCCCAAGCTGCCCCCTCGGCCCCCAGGCGAGCTGCCCCTCTCCCTGGCTGCGTGCACCCAGCAGTGGGACGTGGTGACCTACCTCCTGGAGAACCCGCACCAGCCCGCCAGCCTGCAGGCCGCCGACTCGTTGGGCAACACGGTGCTGCACGCCTTGGTGATGATCGCAGACAACTCTCCGGAGAACAGCGTGCTGGTGACCCACATGTACGACAAGCTTCTCCAGGCGGGGGCCCGTCTTTGCCCCTCTGTGTGGCTGGAGGACATACCCAATCTGCAGGGCCTCACGCCCCTGAAGCTGGCTGCCAAGGAGGGCAAAATAGAGGTGAGCAACTGGGCCGCCCTTTTCAGGAAGCAGGAGGACTCAGCCAGGATTTTTGCAGACAGAGCCTGGGGTGGTGTCTAGCTCAGAGCAGTTTCAGCATGCACCTCTCTGACGTCTGTGTTTATTGATAAATTATCCAGGAGCTGCAGAACGAATATACTACATTATAAAGCAGGGATTGTATATTTTTGGCTGCACTGTGCAGCTTCCCAGATCTTAGGTCCCCAACAAGGGATTGAACCTGGGCCATGGCAGTGCAAGCCTGAGTCCTCATCACTGGACCACTAGGGAACTCCCAGGGATTCTTTTTAAAGTTATTTGGGTTTCTTGATTAGGAGATAGCTGTCTCATATTCTTTGTTGTTAGGTTTTCTTCCTATTTATTGTTGTGTTCTTTTTTAAAAAATTATTTATGTATTTTTTTTTAAATTTTGGCTGTGCTGGGTCTTTGTTGCTGCACACTGGCTTTCTCTAGTTGTGGCAAGTGGGGGCTACCCTCTAGTTGAAATGCAAGGGCTTCTCATTGTGGTGGCTTCTCTTGTTGAGCAGTGCTCACTCCAGGGTACGCAGGCTTCTGTTGTGGCATGTGGGCTCAGTAGTTGGGGCTCGCAGCCTCCAAGGCTCGTTAATTGTGGCACATGGGGCTTAGTGACATATGGGATTTCCCGGACCAGGGATCGAACCCATGTCCCTTGCATTGCAAGACAGATTCTTAACCCCTCGACCACCAGGGAAGCCCCATAAGTGTTCTTGATCATTGACCATAACAGCATTTTGTTTACAATTTGTCATAGTTGCAAATTTTTCTCCCAGTTCAATGTTAAAAAAATATTATGGTATTTTTTGCTACACAGAATTTTTACATTTTCATGTAGCTGAGTGTAATTATCTTTCTCTTGATTTTTGCTATTGCTTAACTCCTACATGGTTTTAAAACTTTGTGTGTGTGCATGCATGTACGTGTGTGTGTGTGCATGTGTGTGTATTCCATAGTCATATCTTCTTCCAGACTTTTCTTTTGCAGTTTCAACTTTAATGTGCTAAAGCTGATTTATCTGGAAGTTATAAGTTAGTCTTACAAAGAGTAACCATGAGGAAATTCCCCAGCAGTCCAGTGGTTAGGACTCTGCACTTTGATTGCCAAGGGCTTAGGTTCGATCCTTCATCTGGGAACTAAGATCCCACAAGCTGTGTGGTTAAAAAAAAAAAAAGAATAATCATAATCTAGCTTTACTTTTTTCTCAAAAAACTTTCTCGTTATCTGATCCTTATTATCGGGGAGAGCTTCATGGGTGTACAACCCACACAGTTGACACAGGGCCCCATGCTTAGAACATAGCTGTCTTTAAAGTTTAAGACCAAACTGAACATAAATGGAAGTTTTACATTTTCTTCCTGCCCTCCAAGGCCCTTGGGGTGTGGGGACCTCCCTTTGTGTCTAGAGGCATGGCTGTGTGACCTGTGGAAGCCACTCCCCAACAGAGGAAGCCCCCCCGCCCCACTCCTCATTTGTAAAACCACACTGCTCTGAACCTGTTCAGGTCAGGGACACTTTCTAGCCTGCTGAGAGCTCTAGACTCTGGCCACAGTCATGCACACACGTGTGTAGCCTGCAGCCTCTGATGTCATGGGGCATTAAGGACCCCTGTACTGGGGGTCCCTTGGCCATAAGAGTGTCCAGGAAAGAGGCCTTGTGGCAGGAATGGGGAAGGAAGAGCCAAACTTGCCGGCAGGCCCTGGCATAGGTGGGTAGGTGGTAGTGCCTACATGGGGCTCAGTATGTGGACGTGTGTAAGAGTTCATATGCACAAGTACATGTGGGTGCAGGGCACATGCATGTGTCTGCTCTGTAGGACACTGAGCCCGAGGCTTCCCATCAGTGGGGGCGGTGGTCGTGCGGGTCAAGATCAAGCTCATGTGCCTGGCCCTGTAGATTTTCAGACACATCCTGCAGCGGGAGCTCCCGGGGCCATGCCAGTCCCTTTCCCGAAAGTTCACGGAGTGGTCCTACGGGCCCGTGCGGGTGTCGCTGTATGACCTGGCATCTGTGGACAGCTGGGAGGAGAACTCAGTGCTGGAGATCATCGCCTTTCACTGCCGAAGCCCGGTGAGCCCGTAGCGGGGGCGGTGTGTGTAGGGGGCCTGGCAGAGCTTCCTGCAAGGTCTACCACTCGGGCCGGCCTGCTGGACCACATATGCCCTGAAACCGGGATGTGGGGGTATGGCTTCACATCCTCACCCAGCCCCTGGGCACGCGCTCATTCCACACACCGGTGCCACCCGACCTGGGGATCATGCCAGGGTGTCCTCTCTGTTGCCCAGCACCTGCTCAGGACTGGTCACTCTGTAGCTGTGAGGGTGGGGAGGGGTCATTCGGGGCTCCCTGTCCTCTCCCCCTCCCCTGGTGCCCCCAACTGTACTTGCTGAATCGAACATGCCTCTGACTCTCACCTGCCCATCCTAGCTCCGGCACCGGATGGTAGTCTTGGAGCCTCTGAACAAACTGCTGCAGGCGAAGTGGAAACTGCTCACCCCCAGATTCTTCTTCAACTTTCTGTGTTACTTGACCTACGTGTTCATCTTCACCGCCGTCACCTACCACCAGCCTGCCCTGGATAAGGCAAGGCGAGGAGGGGTGCATCCTGGGGAGGCTTGCCAGAAACAATCCTGGCAGAAGACGGGGCAAGGATTATCACCTGCCCTGCAGATGCTGACCGCTGGGTGCTGCAGCCATGCACTAACCTAGCTGGTCACAGTACGGAAGTAACAGTATAGTGGTAACAGCAGTAATAGTTAGGACTTAGTGAGTGTGCACCATATGTGAGAAAGTGCTCCATGTGACTGACATGTGTTAACATATTTAATTAATTTCACAACAAGTCTCTGAGATGATAACTCTCATCATCGCTGGTTTACAGTTGAGGGAAGGGAGGCACAGAGAGACTAAGGAGCTTCTCCAGGGTCACACAGGCTGTGAGTGGTGGAGATGGGACTGAACCCAGACAGACAGTCTGGCTTCAGAGCCCACGCTTGCTCTGCCACTCTGGGGGCCTCCCCGCTGCTCACACTCAGAATGGGCCCCCAGCCAAGCTGTTAGTGGGGGGCTACTGGGAGGGGACCCCAGGCTGAGCCGAGCGTCTCTTCACGCAGGACTTCCTCCCACTGGAAGTGACAGCTGGGAACACCATGCTGCTGCTGGGCCATGTGCTGCTTCTGCTCGGGGGGGTCTACCTCCTCATGAGCCAGGTGAGGGCTCCTCCGACCACCCAGCTCCAAACCCAGAATCCTGCTCTGAGGAGCCTGGGCATGGGTTAACCAAGTCCCTGCATTTTCAGGAGACTGAGCCCCATACCTGGTCCCGTGCTGACCAGCCTCAGGGTGGCCTTGCCTTCTGGGCTGAACGCCCTAACCCTGCTGTGCTTGCTGGGGTGCCCTCAGGGTGGCAAATGACTCCTGTGATCCCCTGGCAGTGCCGGCTCTGCTCCCCTGCGAATGGAGCTAGATGCCCCCCAGCCCATGGTCGCTCAGCTAGGTCGTTCCTCACTTGAGGAGCACAGAAGGGTAGGCTAGGGGGATTCAGCCCAGTATCCTGAGCAGGACATCCTCAGGGGAAGATGCTGCCAGCTTGCAGGAAACATACTGGGCCGTGGTGTGGAGACTCTCTGGGAGGCCAGGGTGTCTGAGGCACCAGATGGTCCCTGGGCAGCCAGGGAGGGGGAGGGAAAGGAGGTTCCCCCCCCCATTGTATGGAGCGTGAGCCCTCCAGCTGGATCCACAGGGAGCCGGGGGGTCCCTGGCATTGTCTGGGAGTCTGACAGTTTGGAAACAGGGTCTGGAGCTTTCTCAGCTACCAGCTGGATTCATAAGCACCTCAAAAGTCCTGAGCCCCCAAGGTGGTTTTGGTCTGATTGTGCCAGGCTGGCAGGCGGGGAGCATGGGAGTGGTGACCCAGCCCTGAGGGCAGCGGGGCTGTGTTGTGGCCCCGCACGTGTCACAGCCTGTCCTCCCGGCCCCCCGCCCCCCTGCAGCTGTGGTACTTCTGGAGGCGCCGTCTGTTCATCTGGATCTCCTTCATGGACAGCTACTTCGAAATCCTCTTGTACGTGAGACCTCACCCCTCCTCCCCAATCTTGGCCTGGGAGGGGGCACCACGCGGCTTTGGGGACCAGCGAGCTCCAGGGACTGGGACCAGCATGCAGGCCGGACCCAGGCGCTGGGCTGCTGTTGGGTCCAGCTCATCACTGAGACAGTCACGTCGACCAAATCCTCGCTCTGCCTCAGGGGAGCCTAAAGTCTTTACCTGCCATGTCTCACTGAATCCTCGCCGACACCCACCAAGCCATGCGTTGTTACTCTCACCCTCATTTTACAGGGGAGGGTCCAGTCTGGACACAGGGAGGACATCTCATCTCTGAGACCTCGGCAGGGGGTGGGGGCAGTGGGGGTCTGCAGCGGCCAGGGGAGGCCCTCGAGCTGACTGACCCCGCCCCCGCAGCCTGGTCCAGGCGCTGCTCACCGTGCTGTCCCAGGTGCTGCGCTTCTTGGCCGTCAAGGCATACCTGCCGCTGCTCGTGTGCTCGCTGGTGCTGGGCTGGCTGAACCTGCTCTACTACACGCGTGGCTTGCAGCACACGGGCATCTACAGCGTCATGATCCAGAAGGTGAGAGGCAGGGGCAGCCCCGTGCAGCCAGACTGGGCAGAGATGGACACTGCACCCCAGGGGGACTCCTTTTGGGCTCGGCTCAGGCAGGCGCAGAACCCCCCCCTCCCGCCCTAGCTAGGCTAGGCAGAGGGGAACGTGAGCAAGTCTGCCTGTGCCCCATGCCCCCAGACGCTTGCCGAGTGTCAGTATCAGGGCGCACATATCTGTGCCTGCTCTCGGGGTCTGCCCTCCACACGGGTAAGCACACGTGCACACGTGTGTGCTGGCAAGTGTCCACACAGGAGCATGTGCCTCCTTTGCGCTGAAGTGGCAGGGATCAAGCAAAGAAGCTCACCGGTGTGCCTGTGACCTGGGTTGTCTGGGCACGTGGAGCTGCCTGCATTCACTCAGTCATTCAACAAACATTTAGGAAGTGGATGCTAGGTATGGGTCAGGCCCTGTTCTAAGTGTCAGGAACACAGTGTTTTGTTCACAGACAGAATAGATCTCGCTCTCCTGAAGCTGACATTCTAGCAGAGGAAACAGCGGAAGAAAACAAATGAGAATGGTGCATTACACTAAATTCTCTGAAGGAAACATGTAAGGGGGTATGAGGGACAGTGACTGGGTGCTGTAGACCGGATGCTCTGGGGGTCTCTTTGAAGAGGTGGCATGTGAGTTAAGATCTGAGACAATGATCCAACCACCACAGACTCAAGGAAGTAGCAATCTAGGCAAAGGGACCAAGGCCGGAAGCCAGAGCGAGTTTGGACGGCTAGGGACAGACAGTGGCTGGGAGGGTATGGGAGGAAGTCGGGGGAAGGGAGTGGTTTTACTGGCCACAGGGAGGCCCCTGGAGGATTTCAGTCAGGTCCAGTTCTTTGCAACCCTATGGACTATGGCCCTCCAGGCTCCTCTGTCCATGGGACTCTCCAGGCAAGAATACTGGAGTGGGTTGCTATGTTCTCCAGGGGATCTTCCCCACCAAGGGATGGAACCCGCGTCTCTCACATCTCCCGCATTGGCAGGCAGGTTCTTTCCCACTGAGTCACCCAGGAAGCTCAGTGACATTAAGTACATTCACAGTGTTGTACAACCATCTCCATCATCTCCAGGACTTGTCCACCTTCCCCAGTTGAAATTCTGTCCCACGGAAGTCTAACTCCCCATTACTCGCCTCCTCCTTGCCCCTGGTAACCACACTTCCACTTTCTATCTCTTATTCACTTATTTCACTATTCTCATCACGTAAGTGCCAGTCATACAGTATTTGTCCTTTCGTATCTGGCTTATTTCCCTGGGCATAATGTCCTCAAGGTTCATCCGTGCTGTCGTACCTTAGAATCTCCTTTCTTTTTAAGACTGAATAGTATTGCACTGTACGTAGATGCCACATTTAGTTTAATTGTTCATCCATCTGTGAACACTTGGGTTGTTGCCACCTCTGGCTGTTTGAACAATGCTGCTGCGGACACAGGTGCCCGGGTTATCTGTTCGAGTCCTTGTTTTCCATTCCTTCTCTTGGGTGCATTTCCAGACGTGGAGCTGCTGGAGCCTGTGGTTTAACTTTTTGGCTTTGGAGGGTTTTGAGCAGGAAAATGATATGATCTGATACAGATTTTTTTAAAGACCCCCCTTCTCACTGTGGCTCCACAGGGCCTGTGTATGCCCACATTTTGTGTGTGTGTGTGTGTGTGTGTGTGTGCGCGCAGGGCAGAGGTAGGGTCTGGAGTCACACCTAGTGACCTGGCCCCCCCACCGGCTCCGGGGTGTGTGTTCTAGGTCATCCTTCGGGACCTGCTCCGCTTCCTGTTGGTCTACTTAGTCTTCCTTCTCGGCTTCGCTGTCGGTAAAGGCCCTTGCTCCCCCACCCAGCCCGTGCCCACCCTCGAGGCTGCCCGCTGGTCTCCCCTGGGCTGAGCATCCCCTGCCTCTCTCCCCTCCCTGCAGCACTAGTGAGCCTGAGTCGGGAGGCCCAGGACACTGGGGCCCCTGCGGGTTCCAACACCACAGAGGTGGCGGGGAAGGAGGACAAGGAGGCCCCATACCAGGCTATCCTGGACGCCTGCTTGGAGCTGTTCAAGTTCACCATCGGCATGGGCGAGCTGGCCTTCCAAGACCAGCTGCGCTTCCGGGGCGTGGTGCTGCTGCTGCTTCTGGCCTATGTGCTGCTCACCTACGTCTTGCTGCTCAACATGCTCATCGCGCTCATGAGCGAGACCGTCAACAGCGTTGCCACCGACAGCTGGAGCATCTGGAAGCTGCAGGTGCCTGGGGAGGGTCCCCATAGCCTCCTGA
Organism: Odocoileus virginianus; assembly: GCF_023699985.2. NCBI lineage: Eukaryota > Metazoa > Chordata > Mammalia > Artiodactyla > Cervidae > Odocoileus > Odocoileus virginianus. Next base: position 31,597,173 of record NC_069690.1, on the reverse strand, counting down.
ATCCTGAGCCCCCGAGTGGGATCTCCCTTGTCCATTCCTTCCTTCCTGCACAGGGCTGACCTGAGGACGGATCAGGTCTTGGGAGGTGCCTCGAACATACTAGGTGCTGTGTGCTAGCTGCCATCATCATCAGTACTAAGTGTTTCCTGAGTGCCCAGTGCAGGGCTAGACACGGTTCTAGGCTCCAAGCATATGGCAGAGAACAAGATGAAGACTCCACCCTCGTGCAGCCCGTTTCTGTGCCCATCGAATGTTCAGTGGGGTTAGCTTGGTGGGCGATGCATGTGGGATGCAGGGTCCTGGGTTGGCCTGGCCTGGAGGAACTGAGGCGGAGGGCAGAGGCTGGGGTAGCTGGGAGTTGATGAGAGCTGGGTGGGTCAGGGTGGGTGTAGACAGGTGGTGCGGGGAGAGCCTTGTGGGTGAGGGAGTGCTGAACTGTGTGACCCATCACTGCTGACCTTGGGAAAGCCACTTGTCTTCTCTGAGTCTGACCTGCAAAGTTCCATGCCAACCCCAACTGGCCTGAGTGCCAGGGTCAGGCACTGTGAAGTTCTGCACCTCCTGGAATTCTAGAAGCTATACTTATGTGACTGCAAGTCACTGCAGGGCACGCATCACCTGTGGGCTCCCCAGCAACCACCCAGGACACGTCATCCTCAGGCTCTAAGTGGGAACACAATTCAGGGGATGCAGGGCTTGAGACACAGGCAATGGAACTGTGGGGTTTGATTCAGATCCACACACTTCGCAGATGCTGAGTTATGCTGTGAAGTGCCGGCTGCGCTGTCTGATGAATCCTTTGTCCCTAGAAAGCCATCTGTGTCCTAGAGATGGAGAAGGGCTACTGGTGGTGCAGGAGGAAGAAGCAGCGGGCAGGGGTGAGACTGACAGTTGGCTCCAGGCCAGACGGTAGTCCGGATGAGCGCTGGTGCTTCAGGTGAGCGGGGGTGGGGACGGGCAGGCAGGCTCTGCATGCCTGAGGACTCTGGCCAGGGCAGGCGAGGTCAGCGCTGCTGGACCTCATTAGACCCAGAGCTCCAAGGCCTGCTGCTCTGCCTATCAGTTCATCTTCCTGTCCACTGACTAAAACTGAAGGTCCCTCCCCGGTGGCCCCTGACTAACTCCTTCAGGCCTGAAATGGGGTACAATCAGGAGGCCAAGAAGCCAGAGGCATCCTGGGGTCAGAGCGTGCTAAGCCCGCCGTGACTGGTCGGCTTTGCCCTTCCACCCTCCACCCCCATCCTAACCCTGAGGCTGCAACCCTTCCCCGGAGAGCAAGCTCACCTCCCAGAGAGGGAGCGTGGTGACAAGTGCTCAGCCAGAAACACACTTTTCTGAGGGCACAGCCAAGCAAGGGGTGGGTCTTAGGACGTGGAGTAGCTGTGAAAAGACTCCAGGGCCTGGGTCCACAAAGACCCAGCTCCTCTAAACTCCTCTCTGGATGCTGGGGACAATCCAGGTCACTGTGAAGAGCCAGAGGGGACAGACGCCTGTTCCTCCCTGTGGGCCCCTGGCAGGGGCAATGGTCTGAGAGCTGGGAGCACAGGCTCAGGCGGGCTGGTGCATGGTCCAGAGTCCTGCGGAGAAGCCTCGTCCTCTTTGCCCTCCTCTGGGGCAGCCGCTGTCCTGCACCCCTGGCCTCCTGGAACCTCACAGCTGCCCTGTCTCCTGCAGGGTGGAGGAAGTGAACTGGGCTGCGTGGGAGCAGACCCTGCCCACGGTGTGCGAGGAGCCGTCGGGCCGGGGCGGCCCTGGTGAGTGTGTCAGTGTCTGCCTGGCCCACAGCGCAGTCTGGGCTCCAGGCTCCATCCCTGGAGGGGCTTTGTCCCATCAAGTGGGGTGTCTCCCAGTCTCCTCGCCATCACGTGGGCAACTGGCTCCTGGTGCACCCTCCCCCCCTGCCTCTTCCTGTCCAGGTTTCTGTCTGTCCATCTGCTGCACCCTCCGCTCATTCAGTGGGTTCTGGGGGGACCCAGCAGGGGAACAAGTTAGGGAGCACCCAGTGCCCACTGGCTCCACCCTAACAGGCCAGCCTGGCTAGCCCCACACCTGAGAAGCCACTTCCTCTGCCCTTGCCTCACGGCCCAGGCCTGTTCAAGGCCCCCCTGTAGAAAGGCTCCTCCATTCTAGGGTGGTGCTGGCCCCTCTCCAAGAATGACCCCTTTCCCCACCAGAGGCCTAGCTCTCTGCAGGGCAGGCCTCTTCTAGAATCCTCTGTAGCTCCCACCTCAAGGACTTCTGGCTGCCCTTCTCTCCTTTCTCGTGCTCTTTCCAGACTCCATCTGCTCTGCCCCGGCCCCCTCCCCACAACAGCCTCCCCATCACTGGAGAACCCTGTGTGTGGAGTCTCCTCTGGCCTCCAGGGCTCCTGGGTCCCTGACCACACGGCCCTCACTGATAACTTCCTGCCCACATGTCTGTGTGTTTCCCTCCCTCCGAGTGCTGTCCCCTCCCTTCAGGACTCTGAAAGTCCCCTTGTCATTCTACTCTTCACTACCTGCTGTGACCCCTGACTGGACATCACCAACGGGAACAGCCTTGGGGCTGCCCTGCCAGGACCACATTTGTCAGCCCGCCCCTCCTTGCCCAGGCAGGAGGACTTGTGGGTCTCTACCACCCCCTGCCCCCTGGTGCTGAGTGTCCTTGGGACCCTCTGCCCTTGCCCCTCTCACGTCTGCACCCAGACCCTAGACAAGGCTTTCGGCTCCAGGCTCATCCCATTCCAGTCCCTCTGATGCAGACAAAAACCACACACAGCACCCAGCACACACCTCCCACTGCCTGGAAGGCCACACTCCTCCTCCTTGGGTCAAGGCCCAAAACTGTTGTCCAGCCCCCTCCCTGCACTTCCCTCCATGTGACGGCAGTCCCTCAGCAGTGCTCCTTGTTCCTTTCTCTCCTTGGCTCTGTCCCAAGTGCCCTTCCATTCTCTGGGCGTCCACCTTTCCCATCTTCTCCCTGGGTGGGGTGGGGTCTCCTCTCTTCTCCGAGCACCTGACTCTCGCCACTGGCTTTTCAGCATATCATCTCAGGTGTTCCAGTTTCTAACACAAAAGCCTGTCACCTGCAGGCACTCTCAGCTCCTGGGAGGAGGCCCCTGATGGGCACGTGGTGGGGGGGGGGAGGCACTGCCGGGAACTCCTCACCTACTGTCCACAGGCAGGAGTGGTGCCATAGCTGTGGCCTCCTCCTGTTTCCTGGCGCTTGCCTCCTGGGGTACACACCCTGAGGACCAGGCCACCGTGGTCTTCACCCCTTTACAGGCGCCATGATGAGCCCGGCTTTGGCCTCCCAGTCCAGCCAGGACAGCGCGGTGGAGGAAGACCATGTGCCCCTGCAGCCCCTGGAGTCCCACTGATGGACAGAGGAGGGAATCTTTCTGGTCCCACCCGCTGGCTCTGGGGCTCAAGCGGTCTTCGGTGGCAAAAATGAATAAATATTTTCTTGTGACTAAGTCTTCTGGAAACGTTAGCTGAGTAAAAGTACTGGGCCCTTGGGCTGGGTGGCATCTGCCATTTCTCTGAGAGTTTACCTGTGTCTGGGGCCAGGCTGCTCCGGCCATATCCTGGGCACAGGAACCCTCACCTGCAGCCCCCCAGTTGCCCTCTTTGGGATGCAGGCAGCTGGCCGAGGCGCTGTGCCTGCTGTCACCACAGAAGCGAGGTGGTGGACACAGGCCAGTAGGGCCACCTCTACCCCAGCCTCCAGACACCCGCTAAAGTCACCTGCAGGACGTCTCTCAGCCCGCTCCAGGGCTGAACTTCATTCAGGCTGTGGATTACCAATTGCTCTTGAGCAGTTCCCACCCCTGCAAGCCGGAGGGACCTCCCTGGGACACCAGAGCAAGGTTACCCTGGCCTCTGAAGGCTTGCGAGGCTCCGGGCGCCCTCCGGGTCCCTAGCCGGCATCCCCAAGCATTTCCGGAGGCCTCCTGGTCTCCCTGGCACTTACACTAAATCCTTCGCGCATGACAGTGGACCTCGTGGGTGTCTGACCCCTAGGCGTGGGTCCGTCTAGAAGCCCCCAAACCCCACGCCTATTTCTAAGACCCGCTCAGTAACTGATGGGTCACCACCGCGTTTCCGGCATTCTCCCTTGGGGTCCTGTGTGTTCGTTCACAGGACGTGCGTGGACGGCTGAATGTTTATTTATTTTTGGGCTGAATGTTTTTTAAGTGGCCAGACCCGAGCCTGTTCCCACGCTGTGGGAGGGAGGAAGGCTTCACCGCTGGTGAAACGCGGGCGCGGCTGGGAGTCCCGAAGGAGCAGGGAGGGGGGCGGAGGAAGGGGAGTGAGGGGGGCGGTCGGGGCGCAGCGACTGGAAGGGCTGGTGCGGGGAGGGCAGACGGCCCCGGCACCCAGGAGAGGAGCGGTCACAGTGTGTGCACCCCTGCCGCGCGCCAGCCTCTGTAGGGTTTCGAGGGCATGATCGCACGTAACGCGCAGAACCACGGTCTGCAGCCTCCGCCGCTCCACCTTCCAGAGAAGCAGCCGAAAGCTCGCGATGGCCGAATCTCTACTCCCGACCACCCGGGGGCGGCACAGAGGGACAGTCTCCAACCTACCAGCGAGCTCTAGCTCCTCGTACGCGCCCTGGGGCTAGCCGCGTGCCTGTGACCCAGAATTCTTGGGCCTCGAAGAGACCATGAGCTCCGCAGGAGGGAGAGTCCGGCCGGCGCGGCGGAGGCTGTGCGGTTCAACGGACCGGAAGTTCCCGTGAGTCTTTGCCAGGATTCCCCTCCCATCGCTGAGGAGTGGAACGTTCCGACTCCATAAGGGCCTGGGACGCGTGCCCTCTGGTCTTTCCGCTGCCGGTATCGCGAGCGGGGTTGGGTATTTAGTTAGGGCTTGTCAGCGGGCGGCGAGGGCGCTAGAGCTTGTTTAGTTTCTCGACCGATGTTCCCGGGAAGCATAACTGGAGCGCGGCGGGCGGCTGCGCCCAGGCGGGCCTGGGGGCGGGCGCCTTGGCCCTGTGCTCATATCTGGGGACCGAGAATAGAGGAGCGCGTGCATCTTTGTCCGGCAGGGCCGCTGCGATCTGGGGACACCCCCCCCCCCCCCCCCGGGCTCGCGGCCGGGAGTGAGTGACCCCGAGAGGACTGGGTAAGCGGAGCTGCCTGCACCCGAGGGCGCGGGGCGAGGCTCGTAGGGGGGGGTCTCGAGGGAGGCTTGCTCGGCTGTCCTGATGATCCCGTAGGAAGTGCCGTCAGAAGCGATAACTGACGACTTTTACGCTTACCTGATGCAGTCGCTGATACCTGACGCTTTAGGTGCCTGTAACTGCCAGAGTCTGCCCTAAATGCACGTCCTGATCCTTGTTTCAGATAGCGGCCCACTCGGTTTTGCAGACGGGAGTAGGAGGTCTCCTCGAGGTAAGAACCAGTCTCTGTGGACTTAATAATATTAACTTAGCAGTGTCTAAAGTTCTTCCGCCCTTAAATGCACGGATATTGCCTGATGACTTGCCGTTGTCACTTTCATGCATTTGGTATAATTATGCACGGCCTCTTGGCGTGTTTGGGACGGTTTGGTTGCGGCCCCTAGCCTGAAACGAGTTATGTCTAAACCGCGTCTGTGTTCAGAAACACATGCTTTCAGGCAGGTTTAGCCACAGCCTAGGTCCTCGGAGTGGTACTAGGAGTGGTGAGGTGCTTGGCTGCTCTGATGAGATCACTAATAGGAAGTGCCGTCAGAAGCGATAACTGACGATAAAGTTTCCCGACTGACTGCAGTCAAGGCATCCTCACCATTTGGCGGTGCCCAGAAGTTGGGTGGTCTGGACTGTGACCCGTAATTTCTATATTCACCCAGGTTGCCAGTTGGTGAGGCATTGCCAGCACGTGATCACCAGCCACCGAGTATGGGAGCCTGGACCGAGGTGAGTAAACTTTGGATTGTAGTTGAGGAGGCCGAGGTGTTCAGTTGAATCGTGAAATTGCTATTGGACCATATGTTGGTCGTCTGGCTGACCTAGTACCTTGACCTTTGTCATATATGAGAATGATTTTGGTTCGTGTGTGGACCAGATGGCAGAGTGAACCCAGGAGTTCTTTTTTATGTCGTGGCTGTAGAGTCCTGAGCAAACTTTCTGCTCTGAGATGCCCTGAAAATTGAAAGCCTTAGGTGTGTAATGTTTAAAACAAAGTGACTGAATGGAAGTTGAAACATCTAAAGATGGCAGTTATGACTCAGTCCCTATGGACTGTTGAGGGGATGGATGTGCATTTGTATAGTTGTGGCTGTCAGCACAGTGGGAACTGCTTCCAGTTGCCCTTGGTTGTCTGTCCACAGGTGCCTTATTCATCCCTCCAGGGTCTGAGCTCTGAAGAGTGGTGACCAGCAGAGTTTTAGAGCTTGCAGCAATGGCAGGAGCACCCCATCCCAAGACAAGGTAAGACCTGATCTGGACCATGACCATCTGCATGGTAGAATGGATGAGCAGCTAGTTTTGTTAAAATGGTTTTGCAGAAAAGGATATCAATGATGAAATCACCCAAAAGAAGCTGGAATTACCGGCAGATTGTGTAGTGGTGAACCTATGGTTTTCTGAGGATATCTTTATGCTGTGAATGACTATTCTGGGGAGTATAAAGTAAGATTCACTGATACTTAGTTTCCTTGCAGGCTGTGCTGCAGCAGGGGCAGAATTTGGAAGCCGCAAGGACCAGTGGCAGCCATCAACTTGGACTTGGAAAATACAGGCTCCAACGTTTTGTTTCGTGTTGAGTATCAAAGGGGACATTCTTATTGTGAAAGAGCCAAGAAATGGATTTGGCAGCCTTTTTCTAGGACAGTGGAGTCATTAAATTCATAGTTTCATTGAATTGTCCCTTAAGCAAAAGTAGCTTTTTTGTACTTGAAAATATTGTATGCATTTGTTATACTGGGTGAGAGAAACTTCCTGAAATTTGTATCTCCATGCAGTTACCATAGATGTAATAAAAGGATGCTCTTTGGTATTAAGTTCTTAGAAATGTGTATTTTTGAAGAAAAAGTCAAGTCTGATCACTGCTGACAATTATTGTTCCGTCTCTAAGTCGTGTCGATATTAGTGGTCCAGTTAACTCCTTGTAACCTTCCCTTATGGTCAGTTTAAGGTGTTCTCTCCTCTTGAGACTTAGGGCAAAAAATCCCAAAGCATTTAAGGCATCTGTACACAATCCCTGTTCCTCTGGGCTCTGTCCACTGGCATGAGCTTCCTTTCTCTTGAAGCCCCAGTCTGTAAAGGTCTTTGCTCCCTGGCATCAGATTAGAAGCTTCACTAACCCTCTTTACCTGAGGGGCCTTGGTTCACCAACATCATGGGTACCTGGGATAATTTTCTCCAATTCAGCAATCAGCTGGGCTTTTTGATTGGGCCTGAATGGGTAGGCCTTGGGTGTAGGGACAGTGGGGTGGAGACTTGCTTTTTTCCCCCCTCCCAGCTGTGACTGCTCGGAGGCACTTCATCTTTGTGGTCCTGGGGTTTTGGGAATGTGCTCATATTTTGGGGACCCCATGGGACGGAATTTTATGGGAAATGGTCCTTTTGAAAGGAAGCAAGGCTCACTGTGGCCTGTACCCTAGGAACAATCACCCATGGGAAGGTCTGGTAATCTGCAGTGTTTTGAGTGGGTCTTATATTTTCTGCATGCGCTGGTCTGCCCCAGGCTTGCTAGGCAGGCTGCCCTAAATACTGGGGGGTTTAGGGAATAGCTGGTACCCTGGGTAGGCCTTGGGATCACATCACAGGCTGAAAGATGGACCTTGTAGATGGTGGGAAGTTTGTTCCAAGGAGCCCAGGGCTCCACAAAGAGACACCCTTTAGTCCAGATGGGGAGGGGACTCGTGGGGTCTCTAGGAGCCAGTCCCCTACCTTAGCCCTTGACCTGGGGTACAGTTAGCCTCTGGCTGGGGTTTGCTGGCCTGAATATTTGTAATTGAGGATGGGAAAGTCCTGGGTTAGATGGAGGGCCCCTACTACACTCCTTTCCTGGGGGAGAGCTCTCCCGATTCACAGTAGCTCAGGCTTCCAGCACCTCCAACCAGCTGCACCCACAGGTCTAGGGAGGGTAGGGGTGGATTCCTTTTAAGCCAGGGATGACTTCTCAGGCAGACGTGGGTAGAAAGGGGAGATGGAGAGGAGTTACAGTGCTCCTTTCCCAGGTGGTTCCATCCAGCTTCCCGTGGGGGTGGGGGGAGGCGCTGCCCAGGCCCACTGTGGAGCTCCCCCCCAGGAGCCCCAGCCTGCCTCAGCCATCCCATCCCAGGAGGAGTGACTTTGGCCCGCACTCCCCTGTCACGTCTGGGTTGCACCTACAGTTTCCCTGCCCTCCTGGTCTCTCGCGGGGGTTTCAGGGCCCCCTCCGGGATCCTCTGGGCCCAGGGCCTCGTCCTGGGTCTCGTGCCCACTGCCCGGGCCCTCGCCCAGCTCCAGGATGGTAGGCAGGTGGCCCTGCTTGGGGGAGCGCTTGCGTAGGCTGAGCAGGAAGGGCTGGGGCAGCGAGAAGATGTCCACATTGTTGCCCAGGTCGATCCACGTGACGCTGGGGAACTTCCTGGGGTCTCTGAGGGTGTCGGTGAGGTCGCGCAGCAGGGCCCGCGTCAGCCGGTTGCCGTTGAGGGCCAGTGTGGTCAGCCGGGGCAGCGTGCTGAGTGCCGGCAGCAGCTGCAGAACCATGTCATCCGTGAGGCCCGTGAAGCCCAGCTCCACGCTATCCACCTGCTCCCCGCAGCGCTGCAGGTAGCTGGTCACCCGTTCCAGGTCACGGGAGGTCAGCGGGATGCCTGACAGGTCCACCGTGTTGTCCGGAGGGCTCCCGGCCAGGACCGCCTTGAGGCTGAAGGGGAGACGGGACAGCAGGGTTCGAGAGAGAGCGGCAGGCTTTTCTCTGGAGGCTGAGGTGGGTCACCTCCAAGAGCCAGCCTCCACTCAGCCCTGTGACTTCAAGAGGTCAGGGACCCCAGGCCCCTTGCACTGCCCCACCTCTCAACCTGGCTGCCCAGTGGGCAGAGGCTGGGGGACCCCAGGGGAGGCCCCAGTGACTAAGGGTACATTCAGCAGGCAAACGTCTGGGTCTGCCCTGGATTCCTTTCTTCCTACTCATGTGACCTTGACATCCTTAACCTCTGTGCCTCAGTTTTTAAGCTGAAAAATGGAGACAACTGGGTACCACAGGTTGTCATGTGAAATAAGAATGCATTCAGGACAGTGCCCTGTAGAGGAGGTGGCGAATGGGCGAAATAAGATCTTGGGGGCCACCCAAGAGCGAAATAAGATCTTGGGGGCCCCTCCAAGACCACCTTCCAGCCAGAAGGAGGATCCTTAGGGAGAGCTCTCAGGACAGCAGGCAGGGGTTGGGGGTGGGTGCAGGGGCCTGGAGCCTGTGGGGGCTGCTGTCTACCCCCTTCCACTCCCCACCTCCTCCACCCCTTGCTCTTCTGCCCTGCTTCTTGTCTTCTTGCTCTGGACCCAGATCTCCTGGTCTCCAGGTACCCAGGTAAACCCCAAGGCTCCAACCCTGGGAAGGACAGGGAGGTGGAGGGGCCCCAGACCGCAGCTTGGACTTCCTGTTGGCCTTGTAGGAGAAAACCAGGCTGAGGTAAGAACTCAGTAGGAGTTACAGCAGAGGGACCACAGGTGCAAAGGCCCCGAGGCTGGTGGAACTCAGCGTGTCTGAGCCAGCAGGAAAGCCAGCCTGGGGGAAACAGACGTGCACTTGGGGCTGACGGGGAGGCCCTGGCAGGAGTGAGGCTTCTGAATGGAGAGTGGACTGAGCATTCCCATGCCCTGGGGAGACAAGCCCCTGGGTCCCAGCAGAGTTCACAGCCGAGCTTCTCCTTCCTCTGCAACCAGCTCACAAATCTCCTGGCCTTCTGTGTTCCACGGGTCCCGTCCTGCACTCTCCCGACACTTGGCCTCACCTTGGCCCGACTGGAGGCCCCTGTGCCTACTTCTTTCCCCTGGGAGGGGCCCTGAGGAGTCTTCCCCTGGCTTGGGAGTGGGAGCGGTTTCCAGAGGGAAGGGGGACCAGAGCTCTTCTCTGTGCTTCCCCTCCCATCCCATCTGCAGGAGCTGGAGAGGAGCCTGCGCACCAGGTCCCCAGTCATTCTGCCCCGTGATTCATCCAGAGTATGTTCCCCTCCGCTTTCTCCTATGACGCTGTCCTAGCCCTGGTTCTGTATCCCAGAGTCCCCTCTGCCCCCAGGGTGCAGGCGGCCACACAACCCCTGAGCGTCCTCACAGCTGCATGAGCCAGGGACGTGGTGGGGTCCGGGACCCCGGGAGACATCAGGAGGGCTGGTGATGGGTGGGAGGAGTACCCACGGTCAGCCCCCACTGCACAGATCAGGGCCTGGATGCCAGAGCCTCTCAGGGCTCATGCCCACCTGGAATGCCCCCCAACCCCCATCAATCCGTTATCTCCTGCAAGCAGCTCGTGTCCTCTCCCCACTGCCCTGGGAAGGGGTGCTGGACCCCCCCAGGCCCATCCCGACACAGCTGACTGGGAGCTGCCCTTGGAGGAGGAGGCTGGGTGGGGGCGGGACTCACCAGGCCTGGGGCTTCCTCTTCACCAGCCCGCGGTGGCGCCTCCACTGGGAGTGGGGGCTGAGGTGGTACGTCAGCTGCCGGCACAGCTTCTCCATGGCGCCCAGCGCATCGCCCTCCTGCAGACCAACCACAGGTCCCTGAGTCGCTGGAGCAGGTGGGGAGCCAGGCCCCTCCCTCCACCTCCCGGCTCTGCGGGACCAGCATGGCCACCCCGGGCTAGCTCGGTGTGGAGACCTGCTGCACTGGCTCCCGGTGGCTGCCCGGAGCAGGGGGCAGGGGTTGCAGACTGGTGTTAGTTTCTGTGAATTAGTTGCTGTTGTGAATAAACCTGAGATTCTGTAAGAGCCTGATTCCAGGTGATGTGACAGGTGACCCCTTAGCCAGAGTCACCATGGTCCCTGCCACTTCCTGACGCCCAGGGCTGTCCTCACTGGCTTTCCTGACAAATGCCCGCTGGGCCCCTCCCAGGTGCTGGACATTTGCTCTGGACACTGGGAGCAAATGTCCTTGCCCTCGTATTTCACACAGCAAAGAGGACAATGACATCCTTTACCACGTCTCTTCTGCCCACATCAGCAGTGGGAAAATAAAGGAATGAAGGGCCAAGTCTTCCCCAACCCAGTTCATCCCCTTTCGTTTCTTGTCTGGACCACCAGCATTTGAGCTCAAGACCCTGGGTGTTATGGTCTGAACTGTGTCCCCCCAAATTCTTAAACTGAAGTCCTAATCCCCAGCACCTCAGACTGTGGCTGTATTCAGAGAAAGGGCCTTGAAAGAGTACTTAAGATAAAATGAGTTCATTGAGACAGGCCCTAATCCTATATGACTGGTGTCCTCATGAGCAGAGACCAGAACACAGCCGTGTACAGAGGAGAAACCATGTGAGCACACAGGCAGAAGACGGCCGTCCACATGCCAAGGAGGGCAGCTTCAGAAGAGAACAGCCCTGTTAATGTCTTGATCTTGGAGTTCCAGCCTCCAGGTCTGTGAGGAAACACATTTAGTCTGTTTAAGTGGTATTTTTGTCACGGAAGCTCCAGCAAACAAATATGCTAGGTTAGAGGATGCAGAGGGCAGATTTCAGAGACTCCTGCTCCGTCCAAGGGAAATCAGTTCAACAGAGAGTCTCCGGCCTGAGAGACTGAGTGGTCCACAGCCTGTGTGCTCACCAGACGGTCCAGGGCCAAGGACCAAGGCCACGAAGTGCCAGGTGTGGACGCACACCCACTTGCAGATGGCAGCGCGATGTGGTGGGTCAAGCACTACAGAGGCCAGTGCCCACCAGGGCACCTGACACAAGGCGGGTACTTGGCGAAGACCAGCGTGATTATGACCATTGTCACCATCACTCTGCTGGTAAGAGGCAGCACACAGCTCTCCCCCCTCATCTGCTGTTGGGCTTTCCGAGGTTTTCATTACTCGTGGGCAACCTTGGCCTGAACATATTAAGTGGAAAATCCCCGAAATAACTCATAAGTTTAAGACTGCACTGTCCTGAGTAGCGTGATGAACTGTCATGTTGCCCCGTTCCATTCTGTTGGGGACATAAATCATTCCTTTGTGAGGTGTAACCCACACTGTATATATTACCTACATCGTTAGGACAGAGAACACAGTTTTATACAGTTTGGTACCATCTGTTTCAGGCATCCCCTGAAGTTCTTGGAGTGTTTCCAGGTGGCACTAGTGGAAAAGAATCTGCCTGCAATGCAGGAGACTGTAAGAGACTCAGGTTGGAGCCGTGGGTTGGGAAGATCCCCTGGAGGAGGGCATGGTTACCCTCTCCAGTTTTCTTGCCTAGAGAATCCCAGGACAGAGGAGCCTGGAGGGCTACAGTCCATACAGTTGCAGAGTTGGACACACTGAAGCGACTTAGCACACATATATGAAGGTCCTGGAACATATTCCCTGAGGATAGTGTGGGATCTACTGTATTGAGTAGTTAAGAATATAGACTTGATCCAAACTGTGTGGATCCAAATCCTTGCATTGTCACCTCCTGTGTGACCTTGGGCAAATCACTTGACCTCTCTGTGCCTCTGATCCTCGTCTGTAAAGGGTTAAGCAGGATGGGGCAGCAACCAGCTCACACGGGGCCATATGGAGTTGCAGGGGCCTATGGGGCCTCCAGCTGGGGGATGTGACTGGATTTATGGGCTGGGGGTGAGAACAGGTCTGGCCTGGACACAATCGTCAGCATCTGATTAAACCCCTGGCCAAGGAATGAGCAGAACAGACAGGGGGATCAATCAAATATCAAAGGGGCAGAGGGAGAGCCCAGGGGACGTGAAATGACAGCAAAGGCTCGGCCAGAGAAGCAGGAGGAAGCAGAGCCCTGGGCACCAAGAAGGGGGCTGGTGGGCTTAGACACCCCACTGGAGACTCAAGTGCGGAGGTGCTGGCCAGTACAGGCTCAGGGATGGTGGTCCTGGTGCTGGCCGGGGTGAAGGCCAACTTCTAGGCCAAAGGGAGAAGGGAGGGTGGCACATCTAAGCCAAGGTTCTGCATCTGGGATCCTTTCACAATTATTTATTTATTTGGCTGCTCTGTGTCTTAGTTACAGCATATGGGATTTTCGACTTTTGATGTAGCATGTGGGATCTTTAGTTATAGCATGTGGGATCTAGTTCCTTGATCAGGATCAAACCCAGGCCCCCTGCATTGGGAGCACGGAGTCTTAGCCACTGGATCACGGGGGAAGTTCCCTTTCCCTAGGACCCTTGCATACCAGGGTCACCCAGAGCTTTAGAGAACACAGCTGCCTGGGCCATCCCCAGTGATGGGTGGACACTGGGACTTTTAACACCTCCTCCCTACCTCAGCCGAGATTCCCCTGTGCTGCCAGGTGGACCAGTGGGGTGGGATGAGGTAGTCTGCCCAGTATCACCCCCAGGACCACCCGGGCTATTCCAAAACTGAGAAGCGAGCTCCTAGCCCTAATCTTAACCTCTGACCACTTCTCAGGGGTTCCAAATTGGGAGCCACAGACTGTCCCTCAAACTTCTCGGCCAGAAGGAAGAAACAGAAAGTTCAGTTCTGTCGCTCAGTGTTGTCTGACTCTTTGCAACGCCATGGACTGCAGCATGCCAGGCTGCCCTGACCATCACCAACTCCCGGAGCTTGCTCACATTCATGTCCATTGAATCGGTGATGCCATCCAATCATCTCATCCTCTGTTGTCCCCTTCTCCTCCTGCCTTCAATCCTTCCTAACATCAGGGGCTTTTTCAATGAATCAATTCTTCTCATCAGGTGGCCAAAGTATTGGAGTTTCAGCTTCAGCATCAGTCCCTCCAATGAATATTCAGTACTGATTTCCTTTAGGATTGACTGGTTTGATCTCCTTCTAGTCGAAGGAACTCTCAAGAGTCTTCTCCAACACCACAGTTCAAAAGCACCAATTTTTCGGCGCTCAGCTTTCTTTATAGCCCAACTCTCACATCCATACATGACCACTAGAAAAACCGTAGCTTTGACTAGACCGACCTTTGTCCGCAAAGAAAGAAAAAGAGGGGGGCAAAGCAGCCGCCGCAGTGCGCCGGTATCGCCACCAGGGGACAGCCACGCACAGAGCGAGGTCCCCAAGCTGGGCCTGTGCTCTTGTTTACTAAACAGGGACCGAAGATGTGTTCAATTTGCAGGGGGCCTGAAGCCAAACGTGAGCTTGCATTGTCAGGGGTGAGAGCGCCTCCGCTTGTCTGAACTAAGATTCAGTGACTTATATTATCTACTAGACACTGGGTACTGCCTCTGGCTTCGCCTACGTCCCAATCCTGTAATCACAGTCATCGCATGAGATGGGTGCCCCTGTAATCCCGCTTGACAAACATGGAAATAAGAAGTCGAGGGGACGGCAGGCCAGGCGACGTGAAGGCTGGCATCAGGATGCAAACCCCGCAATCGCTCTGAGGCTCTGCCCTCAGGTGATGAATCTTTCTCCAAAGTGAGTTCAAGGTGCTTCTATCCTTTGCAACTAGTAAAGCCCCAAGCAAGCTCACTTAAGTTTTCCCACTCCAGGTCTCTGCCTGCAGGAACAGCTAAGCAGGACTGGCCCAGCGGTGGAGGAGGAGGAAGGAAGGCGGGAGGCAAGGAAGAAGGAGGATGCTGGCCCTTCTCTTACTCTGAAAGCCGTGAGGCCCAGCAGCCCCTCTGTGGGACCAGACCACACTCCCAAGCTACTGCTGACTGGTTCAGAAGGGGGCATTGGAATCCTGACTTTAGACAAGACTCCTGGAGGCTGAACCCTGACAACCCTGAGACATGGGGAGGGGGTTGGGGAGGGGGCAGGAGCAGAGGTGGGGGCAGGTGTCTGTGCTGGTTGGGGTCCCAGAGCCTCTTTCCAGCTTGGCTGCCGCTGGGCCCCATGAGCCCCCTCAGTATAGGAAGGATAAGCCCTCTTCCTGGCTTGAGGCAACCCACATGGGCTTCTGTTACTTGCAACAGAGTCTTAACCCACAGCAGAGGTGCCAAGGCAGGTTGTGGAATCTGCTCTCTACGCTTTCCTCCCACCCATGGAAAAGGAAGGAGGGGGAGGGGTGTGGCACAAGTTGGGGTGACTGGGCACCTGCCCAGTGCTGCTGACCAGAGGCCCCAGAGAAGACCCTGCTTGAGGGGTTCACTGACCTGTCAGGGGAGAGGCCCACTGCAGACCTGCAGGCAACTCCGGGAGGGGTCAGGCCCCTTCTGATGCCATCTACTGTCTTCACCCCTGACCCCAGGATAACAAGCAGAGCCTTTCACCATTCTGCACCCGAGGCTTCTTCATTCATTCATCAAACACGGCTGCCCTGCCTACTGTGTGACGGATGCTGCTCCAGACACTGAGACTGTGCTGGGCTTTCTGTCTACGCCTCCCCCCATCCACTCTCTGTTCTCTGTGCTGGACAGGCAGAGCTCTTACGGACAGACTGCATCACTGGTCCTCTTGCTCCTGACTGCCAGTGTGATCAGCTAATGGGAGGGAGGTCAGAGGGCAGGAGAGAAAGGCCAGAGATTAACTCTTTTTGTTCCTGCCCTGCTTCACTTAGCCTCCAAGATAGCCCCACAGATGCCAGACTCCTGGGTGTGTACAGCCTCCTTCCACCCGTGTCAGGGCTGATCGGGTGATCCACTATGGCAGTGATGGCATGTGACATCTGAAGCTGGCTCAGAAGACACTGTGCTTCTCCCTTGCTCTTGGGCATCACCCGCTCTGGGATAAGCCAGCTACCCTGACGTGAGGGAGCTTAAGCAGTGGACGGGCCGCAGGCAGAAAGCTGAGGCCTCCCACCATTAGCCATGGGGGTGTGCCATCCTGTCAGTCCCCTTCCAGCCTCCGCCAGTGTCCCGAGCCCCCAGCTAGACCCCGAGCTGCCGCTGTTCCTGAATCCCCCACCTACAGAGATGGTAAAACGATGCTAGTGCGTTGTTTTTAAGCCACCACGTTTTAGGGTGATTTGTTATGCAGCAACAGAAAACACAATAAAGTATTAAAAAAGAAACAAAGAAAGAAAAAAAGGAAGATACAGGGCAGTTTTGGGAGAGGCGTTCTCCTCCCGACTTGGGTGATACAGCTCTGCCCACAGCCCTTCCTCAGTAACGACTTCCTGCTGCTGGTCTCCGGTGTCCCAGCGGCCCAGTTCCATTCCCTTCTTCCTGCCCACAACCCTGGAAATAGTCCCTTATTGTGGCTATTCAGTCACTAAGTCAAGTCCACCTCTTTGCGACCCAATGGACTGCAGCACGCCAGGCTTCCCTGTCCTTCACCATCTCCCGGAGCTTGCTCAAACTCATGTCCATCGGGTCAATGATGCCATCCAACCATCTCATCCTCTAACGCATAGTGGAATGTGTCACCTGCTTGTGCCAGGAGCAGGATGACTGTGAACAGGTGGACGTCCTCTCTTGCCCCTCTGGAGTTTATATTCTAGTGGGCAGAGCAGACACTAGGCCAACAAACATGTCAGCAAGATAATTTCAGAGGACAGTGAGTGGAATGAGAAAATAAATGGGGCTGATCACAGAGCTACTGAAGGCAGGCTGGGCAAAGAAGGCCTCTGAGAGGCAGTGCTTAGGCTGAGTCTGAAAGGAGGAGAGGAGAGCGGGGGCAGCAGAGTCCCGAAGGTTGGAGAGAATCTGGATGCCACAGGAAGAGAGGAGCTTGGGGGCTGGAGCGGAGTGGGAGCGATGGGGGCGGAGATTCAGGCGGATCCAGAGGAGGGGTCGCGAGTTCCTTAAACCACAGTGCCACACAGAAGGCTTTTCAGGAGGTACCTGGTGACGCAGTTTACCCCTGCACACGAAGGGCAGAGAGGGCACAGAGGCAGGAGCGGAGCCCAGAGTCCAGCTGGAGGCTTTTCCAGCAGCCTGAGGAGGAGGGCCTTGAACACGGCCCCGACACACTAGAGAACTAGGACTGTTGGGACATGCTGACCGGTGGACAACACGGGTGCTCCGTCCAAATCGCCCAGGGTCCACTGTTCCCGACTTTGTGCCCGGCCCTTCTCTGCTGTGGCCCTGCCTGGACAACTAGCACCTGCTGGCTTTGCGGTGGCCGCCCTCTACCAACCCACCCCACACCTGCCCCAACGGACCCCCGGTCCTCCTTGTCTAGCCCTCCACCTAGGAGTCTTGGCACCAGACACTCTGGAAGCCAGAGAGAAGGCCCAAGACAGAGCTCCAGATGGGGGCGCCACCCTGGAGCAAGGTTCAGCCCCTGGGCGCCCGGGTGAGGTGCGGGGTGGACCTGGGAACCACCTCTTGCTCTGATCCTGGTTCTACCCTGAGGTGGAGGCCGCCGCAGGACTCCTCCGCCCTGTGCTGGCTTCCTGCTCCTTTCTCCTGCTACAAGGAGGCATGTCTTTTAGAAACTGCTGGAAATTGAGGGATGGGAGAGAAGAAACCAAAACAGAGAGGAAAGCCCAAGGGGGCAGCTGACCTGCTGTGGCCGTCCCCTCCCTCCCGGGTCCCAGCCTGGACTGTGGAGCCGGCGGGAAGGGGAACGGATCTCCCACCCTGAGGGGCTGGGCCGCGCCCACAGAGCCTGGAGAACCGCGGAGCCAGGCAGGAAGTGGACCCGAGTGAAGCGGGTGGGTGTAAAATGACACTCGGTCCAGAGAGGAAGACCAGTGGATGTAGTGGGGAGTGTGGCGAACCGAACGGCGGGGGGCCACGGCTACCCTCACACAGCACCTTTGTGCAGACTAGACAGAGCTCACCTCTTGCTGGACACGGTCCTGCCCCTGCGCCCATGGCTGGTGGGCAGAGAGAGGGTTTGGACTGAGCTGTCTCCTCCCACCCCACCCCCTCTGTGCACGTGTCTTTGTGCAGGATGCAACCTACGCAACTGTACACGGTGGCCCTGACCCCAGACAACAGGGGTGGCTACTCAGCTCCAGGCCTTAGAAATGACGAGTTTCCCCATTTTCCAAGGGCAGCCAATATTGGGATTGTGTGAAATAGTTTTAAATGTTGGTAACAAATCCAGATTTGATGCACCTGGTGGGCCAAACAAAGCCAGCACTGAGGGTGCAGGCGTATAGCCTCTACCAAGGATGCTGGGCCTCAGGTGCCTGCACGAGGGGCCTGAGCAGCATTGACCAGCCCCCTACCCCGGGCACCGGGCTGTTCTGCCCAGGAAGGTGCCTGCCTCACACCCCAGACCTGGCTGGCTCAGACCATGGCTGGCCTACCGGCTTGGGGCAGTGGATGTAGCGGGCCAGGCTGATGATGAGGTCGTGCGTGATGGGGTCCACCAGGTTCCTGAAGCTGGCGTAGCGGTACAGGACGTCGTCCAGCGAGGTTGACTCCATGCCCAGGTCCTGTAAGAGAGGAAGATGGCCAGAGGTCAGCGAGGACCCCCCTCCGCCCTCCGCTGGAGCTCCACCCAGCACATCCAGGGCAGCTCATGGAGGTGGGTCTCAGTCCCTGGGGTTGCAAAGAGACACAACTGAGCGACTTTTCACTCTGTGTGGCAGGCGAGGCTGGAAAGGTAGGAATTGGAATTCAGCCTATCCATATGTGGATGAGAGACCTCTTCCCTCTTGGGGTCTGTTTCCCCATCTGTGAAATGGGCGGATGGACCACGTTTAGCAGTTATCAAACCGTGTTCCAAGGTCTTGGGGCTGGTAAGACAAGAGGGAGGCCAAGGGTCAGCAAGTCTTTGGGCCCAGCTCTTAGCAGAGCCACTCTGCTCGCTGCCCTTCAGGTTTTTTTAAAGGCAGTTCTATTGCCAAAGTCTGAAAAACCTGGACTGGATGGCTGCTTGGGTTTCTTGGGTTCCTACCAGCCCTGCCCTGTCTTCCCATCCCCGTCCTCTCCAGGCCAGTAGAAGTCATCCCATCCTGGAAGGACCAAGAAAACCCGACCTGCTAACCTAGGACGCCGGGGCAGGTGTGGGAGGATGCAAGCTGTCCTTTCCCAGAGGCCCCCCGCCCCCAGGGCCATGTCCCTGTCCTCGCTGTCAGTCTGGACCCCTCCCAGCCTGCTGACAGTGGCTCTGTCTCTCTGGGCAGCTCTTATCTGGAGTCATGAAACTGTCGCTGGGGAGGGGGCCGAGGGTAGAAGGAAGGAAGGGGGTGGGGAGGGGGTCTCCCCAGGAAGGCAGACGTGGCCCCGGTCATGCGCTCTGGGTGAGTGAGTCATGGCCACCCCGCCCTGTGAATTCCAGCTGGGGTGGGGCTCCTGAGGTCCCAGGGCGCCGGGTTATGAGAAGCTGCAACAGGGAAAAACCAGAAGGGGCCGGAGAGAGGCTGCTGCACTTTTATTGCTTTATTTCTTTACTTAGACCCCACCTCCTGGAGGAGGAAATAGCCTCCGACTCCAGTATTCTTGTCTGCAGAACTCCATGGACAGAGGAGCCTGGTGGGATACACAGTCCATGGGTCGCAAAGAGTCCAACACGACTGAGCGACTAACACTACACTTTGGACCCCGCCTAGGTCCATGGGGTGCCTGTGCTACTTCAGAGCACCTCACACATCCCGAGGACCTTGGGCCACTTCCAGCATTCCTGGTGTCCTCTCCATGTCCCCCACCAAGCCAGTGTACTGGAGACAAATGTGTCATGAGCGCACTGGCAGTCCTTGACCCTGCCCACCAGGGACCTTGACGCTCTGCTCTGGTTGCATGTGGGGGTGGGGGCATGGGGGGTGGAAGGATCACATCCACATGTGGCTCCTCCAGGCTGCCCCGGGCATAGCTTTGGCCTGGGAGGGGCTGGTCTGCCTTGCAAATACCAGGCAGTGAGGAGAATCCTGGCTTCCTCATTATGGGTCTAAATGGTGCTGTCTCTAGGACCTGTGCATGTGAAGTTCCTCATCAGGAAACCTGGGCACATCAGCAGGTACCCAGGTTCCCTGGAGTCACCACTGTGGGCAGCTTGGCACAGAGAGTGTCCCTGGCCTGGGACCAAGCGGGCCAATGCCAGCATGTGCCATCTCGAAGAAGTGGGGCCCCCACCTGAGCTTGAAGAACCAGGTTTGGGGACTCACTCCAGTGGGAAAGGTGAGGGGAATGGCTTTCCAAAAAGCGAGCAGAGATTCACACAGCATTTCTCAAAGCGTGAGGGGCGACCCTCAAGACCCTTTCAGGGATTCTCTGGGGTCCTCTTTTCCAAATCGGCATGATGTATATTTTCTCTGTCGACTTCAACCAAAACAACCTACTGGAAGAGGCTAAAGAGCAGCAGGTATGAGGATTCAGCTGTCTTCCAAGTCAGCCACACACGAAACAGATTCACAAAACTATGAAATAACGTGGCTCTCTTCACTGTATTTTTTTCTTTTGGAAAATATATTTTCACAAAAATTTACTTCTTTTGCATGCAAGCTTATTAACTTTATTTATTTTTTAAAAAAGCATTTCTTCTGGGCTTAGAAATATCAAAGTCTTTTTTTTTTCCTAATGTGGACCATTTTTAAAGTCTTTATTGAATTTATTACAATATTTCTTCTGTTTTGGGTTTTGGTTTCCTGGCCTTGAGGCACGTGGGATCCCAGAGGAGATCGGGTCGGCACGCCCCGACCAGAGGAGATGGAACCCACAGCCCCTGCATTGGAAGGAGAAGTCCTAACTAGTGGACGACCAGGGAAGTCCCGAGCTTATTAATTTTAAATGAGTGAATAAATAAATAAATACTTAAAATGTTTGTTTTGATTTCTTCTAGGTAGACAGCCTTTATTAGATATAACCCATACACACACACAAAAAACCTCTTTGAGGCCCTCCATAATTTTAAGAGTGTAAAGATTCCTCAAGAAATTAAAAGAGAATTCCCCGGGAGTCCACTGGTTAGGACTCAGTGCTTCCACTGCCGTGGGCTCAGGTTTAATTGCTGGTCAGGGAACTAAGATCCTGTAAGCCACATGGTGTGGCCAAAAATAAATAAATAAACAACATTAAAAACAGAACTACCATACAACCCAGCAATCACACTTCTGGGTGTATATCTAAAGGAGATGAAAACATACTACCAAGGAGATGTCTGCATGCCAATGTTCACTGAGGAGCTACTCACAACAGTCAAGTCAGAAACAACCTAAATGCCCATCAATAGGTGACTGGATACAGCAGATGTGGTCTATACATACAGTGGAATACTATTCATCCGCAAGAAGGAAATCCTGCCATTTGCAACAATGTGGATGGACCTTGAGAACATCATGCTCAGTGAGATAAGGCAAAGACAAAGACAAATACTGTATGATTGCACTTAAATGTGGAATCTAAAAAGAACTGAACTCTGAAAAACACAGTGCATTGGGGCTGGGGGCGGGGGAATGGGAGCTGGTATTTAAGGTTCGTACTTGCAACAAGAAGATAAATAAGTTCACAGTACACTGTTAAAGAAATGCACACAGGTCAGCCATGAAAGACAACAGAAGTATTGTAAACATCAAGCTTGCTAAGAGATAAGACCTTAACTGTTACCAACCCTAGAAGACAAAAACAGGGGTGTTGGCTAATGCTACAATAGTATGCAATGTACAATTCATACAATGCAGTATGAATGTATCAGATCAATACAGTATGTGCCTTAAAATTGCTCTATGTCAGTTATATCTCAATTTTAAAAAGAGATAGAAAGTATAAAGAGGGCTCTTAATACCAAAAACACTTGGAGAACTGCAGGGATGGAAGCAGGGGGTACCCTAGGAGACAGTACGATTCACCATGGTCAAAGGGTGGAAACCCAAGTGTCCATCAACTTCCACAGGTACACACATAAAAATGTGGGATACGTCTGCGATGGAATGTTATTCAGACATACAAAGGAACAAAATATGACATATGCTACACCTTGGCTGATCCTTGACTTTATGCTAAAAGAAATCAGTCACAAAAGGATGGTTCCACACATACAAAGCAGTCACATTCATAGACGCAGAGTAGAATGGTAGGGGCCAGGGGTTTTGGGGGAGTTGCTGTTTCAGGGGACTGAGTTACAGTTTGCAGGATTTGAGTTCTGGAAACGATAGTGCAATGGTTTCACAACGATGTGAATGAGCTTAATGATACTGAAGCATAAAGATGGTTAAGATGGTAAATTTTATGTGATGTGCATTTTGCAATAATTTTTTTTTTTTTTAAAAAAGGGCTTCCCCGGTGGCTCAAAGGTAAAGAATCTGCCTGCCAGCGCAGGAGACTTCTGTTTGATCCCTGGGTCAGGAAGATCCTCTGAAGAAGGAGATGGCAACCCACTCCAGTATTCTTGCCTGGGAAATCCCATGGACAGAGGAACCTGGCGGGCTAAGTTCATGGGGTCGCAAAGAGTCGGGCATGACTGGGTGACTAAACAGCAACGACAAAATCTTTTTAAAAAAGGTCCTAAGATGCAGGGGGGCAAACCCACAGACACCTTCCCGGGAAAGGAGGGAGCAGAACGGGGCATGTTTATGTGGCAATTATTTTTCCTGCCTGTCCCACCTGGCTATTACAATTTTTCCCACCGTGTAAGATCTAGCTGTGGGTATTTTCTTTAAATTTTCCTTCCATGTCGGGGTCTTTCCATCTACAAACATGGACTTTTCAGAGCCTGTCTCCTCATCAGGAAAGCCGCGCTCTGAGTATCTCTTGACTTTCTCTCTTCCCGTGTTCTTACCCACAGTGCACTCCCATGGAAGGCCCGGGTTTGCCTCAGTCATTGACCTCGTGTCCTGCAATGTCAACCCCATTCCCACTGCCCCTAGTCAGGACTATGTGCTGGCTAGCATTCTGAATCCTTGCAATTCTTATTTTCCTCATTAATTTCCCTTTTCATCTTGCCCTGTTGTTTTATTTCCATCTCAGCTTGGCCTCTTTTTGTGACATCCTGGGCTTTTCTCACAAAGTTCATTTCCTCCGGAACCTGCGGTAGATCATTTCGGAGTCAGGGTCTGGCCTCCACACATTTCCCCTGACGCACAGGGTTTTTCCCCCACTTGTTCACCCTTGAAGGAGGGGCGATCTAGTGAGATCCCCCCACCTATCAAGTCTAGTGTGATGCTGTGATTTACAATGAGAAATACATATGTGAACTTTTTGGCACAGAGCTCCTAAACCCTCAAAATTTCCTAAATGATGAGAGAGACAAAGGTGCCTTTTGTTATGAGATGACATTTTTAAATGTTTTTTTGTTAATGAGGTGACTTTTGGAAAGTCCCTTGGTCATCTGGAAATGGAGCTGGTAGCCAGGGGAACCAACCTTGTCATTAGTGAAAGTGAAGTCGCTTAGTCGTGTCCGACTCTTTGTGATGCCACAGACTGTAGCCTACGAGGCTCCTCCATCCATGGAATGTTCCAGGCAAGAGTACTGGAGTGGGTTGCCATTTCCTTCTCCAGGGGATCTTCCCCACCCAGGGATCAAACCCGGGTCTCCCGCATTGCAAGCAGATGCTTTCACCATCTGAGCTCTTGTCATTAGAGGTTGGAAATTTCAGTCCAGTCCCTGACCTCCAGGGAGGGTACGGGGGATGAAGAGTCAGTCACCAGTGGCCAGCGAGGTCATCAGTCACGCTGATGTGATGAAGCCTCTGGAAGATCTCAGGGTTTCAGGTTTCAGGGTCCAGAGAGCTTCTGGGTCTGTGAGCACGGGAGGTGTGGAGAGTGGACACCAGGGGGGCATGGAAGGTTCTGTCCCTCCTCACACCTGGGTCTGCGTCTCTCTCCTGTCGAGCAGCTCCTGAGTTACATCCCAGTCTGTTAAACTAGTGAGTAGAATGTTTTCCCGAGCTCTGTGAACAACTGAAGTGAATTCATCTGACCCGAGGAGAGGGTCGTGGGAACCTACAGCCCAGAGCTGGGCGGTCAGAAGCACAGTTGGCCACATGGACCTGTGACTAGAGTCTGCAGCGGGGGCTGTCCTGTGGGACCGAGCCCTTATCTGTGGGGTCGGAGACTCTCGCTGGGCGAGTGCCAGAACTGAGCTGAACTGCAGGACACCCCAACCTGCGTGGGGTAACTGTTTGTTGCGGTGAGAATCACACCCGCATGCTGAACTTCTGACCTTGACCCACGGCTGCCTTCCTGGGGGAAGAGCCGAGTCCACCTCTCAGGTTTTAGTTTGTAAGGAGGCCAGCTTAGTGAGAGGCCACATTCGGGACACTGAGCTGATGCGACTCTGACCTTGGGGAGGGGTGTCTTTGCCCATCACCATGGGCTGGGTTTCCCATACTTCAAAAATGAGGTCCGCAGAAAGCCACTATGTGGTCAGTATCCCAGGACCTCCCTGTCCCTGGCTGAGCCCAGAGGCCACAGTGGACTTCTGGGGGCCATGGCTCTCGGGTTTCCCTCTCCTGCCTGCCTGGTGGAGGCGGCGTCTGAGGGCTGCTTTCTCTGAATATACACAGAGAAGCATGTGGAGGGTGCAGGCAGGGGAGGACTCCAGCAGTGCCGAGTCGACCCCCAAACCGTCACTCTCAAGGGGAAGGGTGGCCGCCTGACTTCCTCGGACTGGGAAGAAGGGGTCCCCTTCCCCCCAGGAGGCCTCAGCTTCCTGGGGGAGCTAGGTGGCTCCGTCTGTCTCAACAGAGCAAGAGGGAGATCCTCCCAGGCTGCCCACCTGTCTCTGTTTTCAGGAATTTTCATCTTTTTTTGGCGTGTCTCCTCAGGTATTTTAGGGGAAAGCTGGGGGAAGCCACACAGGAGGCTGCCACGCACATGCTATTTTAAACCACAACCACCCCCTTCCCTTTTAAGTTCCAGGTTTCAAGCCTGCTCCCAGGAGGGAGGCCCTGCAGGAAGCGAGCTTGTGTCTGTCTCTCTCTTCCAGGCATGAAGCTGCGGCTGCTGCAATAACACAGTCTGGGGAGGGAGCGGGCAGCTGGGTCCGCATATTAACCAGCAAAGGTGGACAGCTGGCGCTGGAGCCGCTGGAGCCTGCGCGCTCGTGCTCTCCTGCTCGGGGTGGGTAATAAGGCTGTGAGCACACAGGTGCCCCCCGAGGCGAGTAATTAGTCCAGAGGGCAAGCAGGGAGCCGGCAGGCTGCCGGTCTCCTCCTGGTTCCAGTGCATCAGAGGTCGCTCCTCTGGGCAAGGACACAGACTGGGTACTGGCCTTGCCTGGGTGGCCGGCTCTGTGTCCCCTCCCCCTTGACATTCTAGCCGCCTCGAGGATTCCCAGGGGAAGGACTGGAACTGTCGGGTGCCTGCTAGGGGAAGCAGCTAGAGGGTCTCCACGGGCAGGGACCCCGCGCAGACACCAGGCGGCTGCTTGCTGATTGCAGACAACGGCCTCCAAGGAAGGCGGCTGCTGTTCAGTTGCTGAGTCTTGTCTGACTCTTTGCGACTCCGTGGACTGCAGCATGCCAGGCTACCCTGTCCTTCACTATCTCCCAGAGTTTGCGCAAATTCAGGTCCATAGGGTTGGTGATGCCATCCAACCGTCCTCTGTAGCCCCCTTCTTCTCCTGTCCTCAATCTTTCCCAGCATCTGGGTTTTTTCCAATGAGTCGGCTCTTCACATCAGTGGCTAAAGTATTGGAGGAGGAAGGCAAACCACTCCAGTATTCTTGCTGTGAGAATAATACAAAAGGAAGGTGTGCGGAGTCTTAAAATGCCAATGGGGATGGAGGAGACGCCTGGGGCCAAGCACACTCAGAGTGTGAGAAACCAAAATGGATGCACCAGCTAAATGGTAGCCCCTGAAAAACAAGTCCACACTTTTAGTCCCTGGAACATGTGAATAATGTCTCATTTGGAAAAAGGGTCTTTGCAGATTGATTACCTTAAAGTTCTCAAGATGAGATCATCCTGGCTTATCCAGGTGGGCCCTGAACCCAACAACAGGTATCTGATAAGAGACAGATACAGAGGAGAAGGGGACAGGAAGATGGAGGCAGAGACTGAAGTGATGCAGCCACAACCCTCAGCCCTCTGAGGGAGACTGGGCTTGACTTGAGACTTCTGGTCTCCAGAACTGTGAGAGAATAAGTTTCTGTTGTTCTAAGTCACCAAAGGGTTTCCCTTGATGGCTCAGTGGTAAAGAACCCACCTGCCAATTCAGGAAGACATGGGTTTGATCCCTGGGTCAGGAAGAAACCCTGGCGTAGGAAATGGCAACCTACTCCAGTATTCTTCTGGGGATAATCCCATGGACAGAGGAGCCTGGCAGGCTACAGTTCATGGAGTTGCAAAGAGTCAGATGCAACTAGACAATAACAAGTCATCAAATTAGCAGTCCTGGGCAACAACGGATGGAAATGGAAGTGACGTGTTTCTCAGCGATGCACCTGGGTGAAAAGAAAAGGTCAGGCCAAGTGGGCTGGAGTCCTTTTCTCCTCTAACCACTGCAGACCTCAGCCAGGAGCACAGCTGCGGGCACCTGGGAGCATCACCGGCAGAAATGTCCTTGCTGTTTTCACCAGTCCTGGGTCCTGTCTGGATGAGTGTACCCCAACACACTCTCCCTTGCTGTCTGCTCCCAGAGGTGGGACTGGGCTGGTCAGAGATGCTCCCTGAGATGGCTCCAAGCCCAATATGAGAAAGAATATTTAAAAACAAGTGGTAAAAGAAATCAATGGGCGTCCCCGGTGCCTCCATGGTAAAGAATCTGCCCACCAGTGTGGGAGACTTGGGTTCGATCCCTGGTCTGGGAAGATCCCGCATGCCATGGAGCAACTAAGCCAGTGCCCCACAACTATTCAGTCTGTGCTCCTGAGCCTGGGAGCCGTAACTACAGAGCCCGTGCTCTGCAACAAGAGAAGTAGCTGCAATGAGAAGCCGAAGCATTGCAACTAGAGACTAGTCCCTGCTCTTCGAAACTACAGACAAGCCCACTCGCAGCAACAAAGACCCAGCGTAGCCAAAAATAATTAAATAAATAAAGTTATTAGGAAAAAAAACATCCTGACATGTGCTCCAACAGAATGAACCTTGAGGACATTATGCTAAATGAAGTAAGCCAATCACAGAAAGGCTCAGACTGTATTATTCCACTCCTCGTATGAGGCCCCTAGAGGAGCTGAATCCATAGAAACAGGAAGTAGGATGGAGGCTGCCAGGGGCTAGGGGAGGCGGTGTGGAGTTGGTGTTTAATGTGGACAGAGTTGTAGTTTGGGAAAATGAAGAGTTCTGGAGGTAGATGGTTGCACGATAATGTTGAATGTGCTTAATGTCACTGAACTGTACACCTCAACGTTGGTTAAAGGAAGTTTTACGTCATCTATGCTTTACTACAGTTAAAAACAATCAAATGGTGAGTTCACAGGCCCTGGAGGTGTGTAAGAAGCAGAGCGATCTCTTAGCTCAGTGGTGGCAGGATTTCTGTACCAGGAGGGAAGGAGGCCTCTAAGGACTCTCTTTCCCTTCTGGCTCCCTGGGAGTCGTCGTTGGTGTGGCCTTGGATGCAAGATCCTGGAGCCAAGGGTGTTGGCATGCGCCATCCAGGAGCACATCCAGGAGGAAGCTGAAGAGGTGGCGCTTCGAGGGAGGAAAGTGCTGGGAAGGACCATGAGAGGAGCGGCAACAGACAGAACCCAACCCAGAGAGGAAGCCACCCGGATGGGGGAGTTGGAGGAGGAAGAGTTTGGGGGTGGGAGGTGGAGGTGAGGACTGCAGGAACAGGAAACTGGAGGCCCCTGGAGACCACCCCCTGGAGGCGGCACTTGGCCTGCGGCTCCCCTGCTCCTTGAGTGTCCTTAACTCAGACCGGGTTGAATCAACCAGGACGTAGGGGAGTGAAGCAGCTCAGATACACTCAGAAATGTGTCAATCTGGCATCGCACACATTCTGTAACCTTTTAGAGGATCAAGTGGGCTTCCCGAAGAAACTGCCTGCCAAAGCAGGAGATTTAAGAGACTTGGGAAGATCCCCCCAGGGAGGGCCCGGCAACCCACTCCGGTTTTCTTGCCTGGAGAACCCCGTGGACAGAGGAGCCTGGCGGGCTTCAGTCCATGGGATCGCAAAGACACAAGTGAAGGAACTTAGCGCCCACACAGAGAATCAGGTAAGTCAGAGAACCTAACAAATGAGAACTGCAGTTCCAATTTGAAAGGGGTGAGTGAGTAACTGAGGTTGGGCTTATGATTTTAAGCAGCTTGCCGAGGGAGGATTTGGCCGAGTCTGTGACAGTTTTCAAATGTTTAACAGAACTTCATATCTACCCTATTTATAAGCTTAATATGTTACATTTTAAGAACTGCGTAGGAGCTTGGGAAAGTCCTGCTTTTTAGGATGGCTATTTACAAACTTAGGAAAACTGGACATATTAAATTTGTAAGATCACTAAGATATCTAAATAAATTTAGTTAACGAACTTATGAGCCTCCTACCCTTAAATGTGACCATTGAAATCTACTAGATTCATAAACAGAATAATGGCATTTGTAGGTTAAACTTAAAATGTTAGGGAAATGGTAGGCTTTAAGTTTTTCAGTTCAATATACTGAATTGTAACTGAGAAAATCAAGCACCCATGAGCACTGTGTGTATATGTGTGTATACATATATGTGTATACATATATGTGTGTAGGGCACGTGTATATGTACATGTGTGTATATGTGTATGGATGGGTGTGTGTATATGTAAATGGGGTGTTTGTGTATGTGTGTGCAGATGTATATATTGATGTGTGTGTGTGTGTGTGTGTGTGTGAGTGTGTGGTGTCTGCACAAAAACTCCCCAAGAACACTGTAAACTTCCCAGGGACACAACAACGAGGCTGAAGCCCGCTGGCAGGCAGCTATCCTTGTGTCCTCGGGGAAAGAGGCATTGAGCGCCCACACACTGACTTTGGAAACACTAAACAGCAAAGCAACAGTCATAAAAGCAACCTCTGCCCTGGCCTCTCCTTGAAGGAAACTCACCAGTGTTGGCCTGCTTGCTGGTGAGGCCACTCCTGCTGGGTGCAGGGGAGGAGCTGGAGCCCCGGAGATACCCCGCAGGCCCCAGTCACCACTGCCCCCTGCCTGCTGGCCCACCTGGCTGAGGGGCAAGGATGGGCTCTGGTCCTATCGCAGAGACTGTTCTCATCTCCCAGGGGTGGCTGGTAACCCCTGCGCTCCCATGACGACTGGCCCCGCGGGGTCTGAAGGTGGGCAGGCGCCCCTCCTCAACCGGGACAAGTGCCCGCGGGTCTGCTCTCCCCGCCAGGATGCAGCAGGCCGGCGTCATGGCTGTGTGCTTTAACTTTGAAGTCTTTAAAATAGACACCCTCTGCACAAAGCAGGCCT
This sequence comes from Odocoileus virginianus, assembly GCF_023699985.2. Taxonomy (NCBI): domain Eukaryota; kingdom Metazoa; phylum Chordata; class Mammalia; order Artiodactyla; family Cervidae; genus Odocoileus; species Odocoileus virginianus. Next base: position 31,568,017 of record NC_069690.1, on the reverse strand, counting down.
CTGGAAACACATGTCTGACCGCTGCCAAGTGTAATTCAATTAAAACCCAAGAAGCAGCAGTAGCAACAAACAAATAAAAGGACGCTTTCTCTTCAGAAAATCATAAAATCAGCTGGAGGTCCAGTAGGCCTGAGGGGGTCTGCTCTGCTCTCTGTGGTCATGGGTCCACCCAGGCTCTGGGGCGTGACAGGAGCCCCCAGGTCCAGGCTTGAGTTAGCCCCTAGGTCAGTGTGGCCCTGGGCACCCTCCCGTCCCGCTGCACGACAGCAACCCCACCTAAAAGTGAGCTTGTCATCAGCTCTTTCTTCCCAGAAGGTGGGAGAGACCAGCAGAAGAGGCCTGGATCACCAGGGTTTGGAACCCAAAGAAGAAATTCAGCAAATAGCACTGCATTCCCCCCATAGGACCTTCCAGCTACTGTGCTTTATGACTCTGAAAGGTTGGTGGCATTCCCAACCTTGGCACTCCCCAATCTTCCTTTCCAGTCCCAACCAGCCCTGCATCTTGTGGGTCTGGGATTCTACAGAAATATTGGGGCCAGCGGGTCCCTGAGGTCTACCGGCTCCTACACTCCATGGATTCCCAGCACTCTGTCATCCATCCTGCATCCTCCAGATCTCTACTTAGGAAATAATCTGTCGCTGGAGCCTTCTGAAGCACACTTAAGCCCATTTGTCTCTCTTGTGGTTAATGTTGTCCATTTTAAATGAAAGGTTTGGTCCATTGTGGAGGGAAATGTAGGTGACAAAGAGGTGTGTGTGTGTGGGGTGACTTCCAGGCTCCTTCTGTCTGGCTCCCCGACACCTTGCTTTCCAAGCAGGACAGACCTCATGGGAACAGCCTGTTTCTCAGGGTGAGAAGTCAAGGACCTGAGGGTTGTGAGCGAGTGGCAGAGACGGGGGTGGGGTGGGCCCTGGAATTTCTTACTCCACCTCCCACAGCTGCCAGCCCTTGGAGAACATATATAAGTCAAGGTTGTCCAGAGAAACAGAATTGATAGGATGTGAGTGGGTGAGAGGGAGAGGAGGGAGGGAGGTGTAAGGAATAGTGACCGTGGGATCCAGCAAATCTGAAACCTGGATGGCAGGCTGGGACCCCAGGAAGAGCTGCTGCCACCACCTCCCCCAGTCTAAAAGCAGCACCCCTGCCCCCAATCTTTCCTCTCAAGGTCTTCAACTGATTGGACAGGGCTCACCCACACTGTGGAAGGTCACCTGCTTTACTCAAGGTTGACTGATTCAATGCTGCTGCTGTGTGTTAGTTGCTCAGCTGTGCCCTACTCTTTGTGACCCCATCGACTGCAGCCTACCAGGCTCCTCTGTCCACAGGATTCTCCAGGCAAGAATACTGGAGTGGGGAGCCATTCCCTTCTCCAGGGGATCTTCCCAACCCAGGGATCCAACCTGGGTCTGCTAAACTGCAGGCAGGTTCTTTACCATCTGAGCCACCAGGAAAGCCTGACTTAATGCTCATCTCATCTAAAGAATACCTTTGCAGCAACATCTAGACTCACATTTCACCAGAAACTGGGTACCATGACCTCACCAAGATGGCACATAAAATCAACCACTCCCTCACACTCAGAGTCTTTACCACTTTACTTTTAATTTTCTTTATATTTTGGCATGTGAGACAATTCCCCAACCAGGGGTTGAACCCAGGTCTCCACAGTGAAGGCCCCAAATCCTAACCACTAGGCCACTAGGGAACCCACAGGGTCTTTACCAATTTCAATCTCTAGGTCAGAGGCAAGGCCCCGGGCACAGCTTCCAAGAACCCAGGTGAGCAGAGACAAGTCACACAGGATGGGAAGTCCAGCTCGAATCCAGCTCACACCCAGGTTCGGGGCAAGGGTTGGGGGGAATTGCAGGGAGAGGAGGAAAAGACCCTCCAGGCTCCTGGCTGAGGGTGAGCCCTGCCCATTTCCCCAAGGCCTTTTCCCAGGGCAGTGGGGAGGGCAGGAGTGGACCAAGGAAGGAGCTCTGGCCGGCAGACTCTTCTCCACCCCGCTCCTCCTTGGGGCCTCACTGCCCCACAAGTGGAAGAACCTGTGGCCACAACCAGCAGTGTCAGTGAGTCCCAGAGACTGCAGGGCGAGGGGAGTGTCCCCGGGGAGGGAGCGGCTCTGCCCGTCTCTGGGAGTCACGGAGTCTGTCCTCATTTTCCAAGGACTCTGGGAGGGCAGCGGCGGTGCAGGTGGAGGTGGGTGGAGTGAAAGGGCCCAAGCAACAGGCCCATGAAGGCCCAGAGCTTCCTGCCAGGGTCTCAGGCTCCCTCTCGTCCCAGCATCCCTGGGTTCTGCCCACAGGTTCTCCTCAGTGGCTGAACTCCCTCCAGAGCAGGGCCCATGCGCCACACACCTGCTCTCACATCCCCAGCCAGCTGCCCCTGCTCCTCTGGGTTTCCCGGCCAGCTGCCACCAGTCTTCCAAAAGCTGTTTCTCTAATTCCACCCCACTGCCCCCTCTCCTATTCCAGGCCGTCCCCCACCTCCCAGAGCCCCGGGCCCCTCCGAGGGCCCCCACGTCTGAGCCCTGGCCCATGGACCATCCTCCCACTGAGACACGTCACAGCACAAATACCTTTATCAAGCTCCCCGTGCCTGACGGGCCGATTCTCAGCCAGCAAGCGATTTTCTGGAGACGTGAGAATTCTTACAACGGGTAACTTGGAACCTTCCATGTCTGTTTCCATCTCTGAGAACCTTCCCCTCCCGATGGTCCCTAGGCTGGCAGCTGCTTGGAAACTCCGTGGGAGTTTTTACCCCGAAACTCCACACCTCCAGGAGAAAATGGGGATGAGGTCTGCAACTGAGAATGACAGGAAATCCAGAAGACAGGCTTATCCCAGGAAAACTCAGCTGAAGGGAGTTCTTTTATCTGGAGAGGTGGATGGAGGTTATTTACAGGAAACGGGGAGCATCCAGAATGCGTACATGCTAAGTCACGTCAGTTGTCTGACTCTTTGTGACCCCATGGACTGCAGCCCGCCAGGCTCCTCTGTCCAGGGGATTCTCCAGGCAAGAATCCTGGAGTGGGCTGCCATTTCCTTCTCCACAGAGACAGAGATGTAAACAGTCTGGGAAGCTGGAGGGGAATTCCTGGGTCCCCAGGACAGGGGTGGGGACTGGAGATGATGGGAGCTTAGCAAGGAAGGGTTTTGAAGGTCCCTGTGCTCCTCGGTCCTATGGGCCTGACTCCAGACTCACTGAAGGTGTCTCTGACTCTGTTCGACACCCCTGGGAGAGGCATGAGTGTTGGGCTGGAAGAAGGTGCCCAATCGCTTCAGCTTCCCAGTTGAGGAGGAAGGGGACAACCGTCCAGCTCAGAAGCAGAAATTATCCCACTGTGGCTGGCACTGCACTGCTGCCTGCTTCAGGTGACACGGGAAGGCTGTGCCTGAGAGACCACATGGGAGAAGGGCTGGGCCTCCTGACGGACTTCAGCCGATAAAGACTGAACTTCGGCATGCCTTCACCAAGGCGGCTAAGTACAGCTGTGCAGGGTGTGCACTGCACAAGGGTGTCTGGGTGGGATTGAATTTGCCGAGCTTTGACTGTGTCTCTGCCACCAGACAGGTGTCTCCTACTTCTCACAAAGGCACTGTGTGGGCCTGGGGTGGCCTTACGTCTCCCTGGAGGCAACTGAGGGATGACGACGCATCCTTGGGCCCTCTGCACTCCTCACTGAATGGCCTTCACACCTCCAGTCCTTGGCTGCCAGGAGCAGGAGTGTGGCCACACTCCATGGAGGGGCAGTGAGCTCATGAAACACGCCCCTTACAGGGACCACTCTCTCTTCAGGCTGGGTTCTGCTCTCCTCTTCCTCCAGTATTAATTCATCTTGGCCACCACCATCTCAACATCTTATTTTAACAAACAAGCCACTGAAAAATGTACCAGTTAGGTCTTCCCTGGTGGCTCAGTGGTAAAGAATCCACCTGCCAATGCAGGAGGTGTGGGTTTGATCCCTGATTTGGGAAGATCCCACATGTCAGACAGCAACTAAGCCCGCGCGCCATAACTACTGGGCCTGTGCTCTAGAGCCCGGGAGCTGCAAATACTGAAGGCCACGTGCCCTAGAGCCTGTGCTCTGCAACAAGAGAAGCCATTGCAATGAGAAGCCCAAGCATCGCAACTAGAGAGTAGCCCCCATTCTCTGCAACTAGAGAAAAGTCTATGTAGCAACAAAGAACCAGTGCAGTCAAATATAAATAAATAAAAGAAAAAGTGCCACTTGGAGAATGTGCTGGGGGACTGATGGGGGCCAAGGGCATGAGAAGGGGGTGTGGGCAGGAGAGGCTTAGGCCTGAGTACCAGGGCCACTAGGAGGAGATGTCAGGGCAGGTGAGACAAAGCCCTACCTAGGAGCTGGTCCGTTTGGGAGCTCTGAGGGAGGAGAGGTTTGTGCTTGTATGTGGGGAGCAGTCCTAGCTCTTGCACAAACTGGGGACAAGGGAGTGACATCAGAGCATGACGGGGACTCTGGCCCACGTGTGAATGAACGGGTCCATCTTGATGCCATAGGAGCCTGGTAGAAGCTGTGAGGTGGTCGGGAACCTCAGTGGTCACCTCAGCCACACAGCCTCTCACTGTGCTGGTGGGCAAACTGAGGTCAGAGAAGGGGAAGGGGCTGGCGAGTGAGGGTCTGTGCTGGGACCAGGGCCAAGGGACCCTTGTCCCCAGAGAAGGCCGCCACAACTTGGAGCCCTTTCTCGAGGCCCCGCTGAGCACATGCTGGCTTGTGCCAGCATTACAGATCCTCATAATCTGTCCATGAGGTGGGGGAACAATTTTACTCCTGTTTCTCCTGCCTCCCGGGGCCTAGAGAAGTGCCTGGAGGGGCAGACACTGGACTGTACAACAGACGAATCTCTTTGAGGTCTTATTTTGGCTCATCTGTATTTTCTCATTTTTGAACAATTGTCTTGTTCAGTTGCTCAGTCGTGTCCGACTTTGTGACCCCGTGGACTGCAGCACTCCAGGCTTCCCTGTCCTTCACCAACTGCCAGAGTTTGCTCTAACTCATGTCCATTGAGTCAATGATGCCATCCCACCATCTCATCCTGTCGTCCCCTTTTCCTCCTTTCTTCAATCTTCCCCCGCATCAGGGTCTTTTCCATTGGGTTGGCTCTTCACATCAGGTGGCCAAAGTATTGAAGTTTCAGCTTCAGCATCAGTCCTTCCAATGAATATTCAGGGTTGATGTCCTACAAGATTGACTGGTTTGATCTCCCTGCAGTCCAAGGGACGCTCAAGAGTCTTCTCCAGCACCACAGTTCAAAAGCAGCATTGTTCAAAACAATGATGATGCACTGTTGTTTTTAAAAAAGAAAAGCTATCACTTCTTACTTTAAGTGAGATCCTGTCGACCTCACAGGACTATTTAAAGAGCTAAATAAACAGGAGAAAATGCTTTATGGACCGGGAAGCAGGACACAGGCAGGAGGGATGTCCCCAGAGCTTCCCCTACTCAAGGCGCTGGCTGCTACCAGACCAGACAACGAAATGACCCCTACTCCTTCCTGTTCTCACGGTCCCCAGCTGCCTTCCTGCCACGAAGGCTATGGGGTGGGGGCAGCCCTGGGAAGCTGACCAAGATGAGCTGAACGACAGAGATGCAAAGTCTGCTTCTCACCCAGGGAAAGGGAGAGACACAGAGAGGAGACGGTGGGAGGGGGAGCGGGAGAGGCCGAGAAAAGCTGGGACGCAGAGGACAGCGTGGCTGGGGGCACGGCCCTCAGGCCCGACGTGAGGCCACCCTGCAGGTGAACACTGCCCTTCTCCACTCCTGCCTGACTCCTTGTCTATACTGGTGAAGATGAAGTTAGAAACATCGAAATGCCACATCGCCTGAACAGCAGCCGTCGGCAGAACTCCATATGGCTGCAGCAGCCAGGAGTCTGAGCTAATAAAAGTTGAAAAAAAAAAAAAAAGAAGGCTGGGAAATGCTCCCAGAGAGCCACGTGGGCGCCGCTTGGGCCAGCGAGTGGGGTGGGGAGGACAGCCAGGCACCGTGAAGGCCAGCCCCCACCCCTGCCTGGCCAGCCAAGGTTACTGTGCTCATTAGGACAACCACCTCTTCCAGAGGCAGTGACGCAGCCTGCCATTTTTGACCACTGCCCTCATCCCCAATCCCTGTTTCTCCTAATGAGAGTGGATAGGACACAGCTGGTGGGCCAGCAGAGGGAGGTGGATGGCAGGCTGAGACCCCCACTTTGGGGAGGGGATCTCCTCAGATGTGGACCCCACCCCTCAGGCATCCTGATGGGGAAGCCAGACCAAGACCTGAGTCACCTGGATAACTCTCTTGCAGGTGGCTTCTGCCTGCAGGAGGTGAGGGGGGGTGTTTTGGGGGGTGCAGGGGGAGCCTGAAGGAGGTCTCTCCCCACTAGACCTGCAGTCAGGACAGCTGGCCCAGCCTCAGGCCCTGGCATCACGCCTGGCCACACAGAGGTGGCCTCATCCCTGGCCTTGGAAACCAGCAGAGCAGGCCCTGGCCTGGGGCTCCCCCTGCCTCGGCATCACTGGAAATGCCCAGCCTGGCCAGAGAGCAGCAGGGCTTAGAGAGGGAGGAAGCTTTCTCTCTGCAGATGGAATCAACATGATTCAGCACAAGGAGCCTGGAGGCCAGGCCCTCCCGCCAGGCTCCGCTCCCTGCTGCCACCTCAGCGGAGGCCCCAGACGGCACCTGCCACGGGGTCCCCATGGTGCCCACGGAGGCCGGGCACCATGCCACTCCTCTCTCCAAGAACACCACTGCCTGGCGGGCTGCCAGGAACAGCCAAGCCCTGTGGACAGGGCTCCCGGGAATCCAACCAAACGAAAGCAACTCGCCAGATCTCTCAACCGCACCCGTGGGCCTGGCAAGTAAGCCCTGGGGTGCGCAGTCCAGACCCAAGGGCTTGCTGGGGACACACCAAGATAGCGTGTCCCTGGCGCATGACTGAGTGCAGCTCGCCACAACCTGCGGGTGTCAACCGCCTGCCAGGGACAGAGGTGGCGGTGGGGGTCTCCACTCTCAGGAAGTGTGGGACTTAGTCTAACAAAATGGACAGTGGGAAAAATGATGTACATACGGACGATTAAATCCACACAGCCTAACCGGCAACTGAATCTCAGAGTCCATGGGCTGACATGGCCCAGGAGGGTGGCCTTGGAAACGTAAGGCGCATTCCATGGATATGAGGACGTGGATCCCAGGTGGAGAAGAACAAGATCAAGGCTAAGGGCGGGGAACTCCCTGCTTGTTCTGGGGGTTGTCAGATGAAAAACGAAACCTCTTGCTCATCTTTCTGCCGACCCTCTGGGTCCCCAGGGAGACTTATCCAGACCCCTGGGGCAGCCAGCACCCTAGGTTCCTGGGGGCTCTTTTCTGCATTGCTGGGGTGGTTCATGTTCCCAGGTATAGCATAAAGCCAGCCCAGTCACCCTGGTCACGTGGCCTGAGCCACACCGTCAGGCTAACCCTAGAACCGCCCTACCCAACAAGGCTGCACCGTATAAACCAACCCAATCAGATCCTCTTTACGGAAAAGCTGGGAGATGGGCCACTTCGGCCTGGTGTGTGCCGGGGGAGCTGAGCCCCTACTCTGGTGCTCCACGAGGCTGGCAGATGACTGAGTCTGGGACCTGGGGACTCAGAGCAACCCCTGTACCCAAGAGATGACCCCTACCTCCTCCATGGGCTGGCACTCGCCCTCTCTCCATGACTAATGGGTCCTTCTTCCCAGGGCACCTTGAAGACTGCAAGTCTGAGCGAAAGACTTAGGAAGCGACACCTGGAGAAGGGGGAGGTCTGGGGGAGGGAAGCGGAGCAGCCTCTTTCATCCACAATTAGCTTCTTTCACCCCCCAACTCCCTGAGCACTGCCCCACACTGCTTCTGAACTTTCAGTGAGTTCTGGCCTGGAATGAGCCCTAGTCAGGCAGATGGAATCTAAAACCTCCTGGGCCCAGCCTGAGAATGGGGACCGAGATCCTGCCGGCAGCCGGGCCAGACCCCAAGCACATTCTCTTGTTCCTTGTCGTTGCTGCCGTGAGAACGAGTTTCAGTTTGCAGAGCGGAGGCAGTCTCACACAGTTTGTAGCATCTGCTCTGCTCCGTACCTCAGACACCCTCAGGGAAACGAGGAATACCACTCAGAGGTTATCGGCTGGGTCCCAAGTGGGAGCAGACTGAGGACCGGATTGCAAGCTGCCCGAGCTGACCCTTGGCCCCAGGCTCTTCTCTAGATGGCACGGCTCCTCAAGGGAAGAGGACTCCCCTTGGCTCCTTCCCTCAGCAGGCAGCTTCCTGGGAGCCTGCTTCCCTCCCTGCTGCACAGCTCAGCATCCTAAACACCAAGGAGGCCTCCCCATACTGCTCGGGCAAGGGACACGCAGGGACAGGCTCCCCCAAATCTAAGACCAGAGAGACTCCTAGATTCAGAAGCAGAGGCACCGGCAGCCACAATCCTTCAGCCCACCACGACTGTCACACATGGTCCCCAGGCCCCTGTTTCCACATCCTGGGCCTGTAGCAAGTCACACAGGTGGGGAAGGGGAGGTCCCAGACGGGGGTGTATTCCGAGCCTGGGGTCTGTGAACCCTCCAACATCCTTGCAGGACTGTGAATGTTGGCGCATTGTTCTGGGAAGAGTGTGGAGAGATTATTCAGGACCACGAAGAGCTCATGGCCCATAGAGACCAGGACAACCTCCGGCGCCCTCCCACAGGGCTCTGGGCACCACACACACGGACAAACACAGGAGAAGGTGAGGATGACCGTGACTGCGAATGTCTGGGCTCCTGTCCCCTCTGCCTGTTGCCCTGATCACCGATGCCCACCCTTGTGCTCTGTGGGGCAGGAACAGTGTCCCAGCATGACCAAGCCCTGAGCTCTGCACACCCACCTCTGGCTCCTGTTACTGATGCGCCCCTGCTGGTCCGACCCTAGGGAGCCCTGGGTGTTTCCTGTCTCTCTGTGACTGCTCATTCGCTTTCTGAACATCACCACCCCCGGACTAGAGGAGGAAACTGGAAAGGAAAACAAGATTTGGGGGAAAGAGCCACTTCTGTGCACAGTACAGATGCAGCTCCTCATCCCTCCAGACAGCCTCAGGGTCCTAGAAAACCACCTCTTGTTTCCCACAGACATTTGGACACTGGGGTTCCCGTCCCATGCTGCCCAGGGACCCCAGCCACTCCCTGGAGGGGCCCTGATCTGCACGTTAGGCAGGCCCATCGCCAGCTCTACAGAGCCCACAGGCCTCAACCAGAGGCCACGAGAGCCCAGGAAGTGCCTGGAGCGGGAAGGCGAGTTATTCTGCTATTTTCGCAGCAAAGGGGAAGCCTGGCTGACCTCCTCCGACCCCCATCAGCCATGCCACTGTGTCAGGACAGAAGAGTGTCAGGACACCAACGAGACACCATCTGTCAGGAAATGCGCCCTGTCTCAGGGACACTGTGGGTGACATAGACAGTATTAGTCGCTCAGTCGTGTCCGTCTCTGTGACTCCATGGACTGAGGCCTCCATCCATGGAATTCTCCAGGCAAGAATATTGGAGTGGGTAGCCATTCCCTTCTCCAGGGGATCTTCCCGACCCAGGGATGGAACCCAGGTCTCCCGCATTGCAGGTGGATTCTTTACTGTCTGAGCCAGCAGGGAAGTCCTGTGGGGGACACAGGGATGTGTCTACTCTCCAAAAACCAGGGGGAAGCTCAGGTTCTCCAGGATGTGGAATCACACTCGTCCTGCAGGCCCCACCCGACGACTGGCCCTGACTGGCCCTTGAGAACACAGGCTGCACTCTGCTTTTTAAGTCCCAGGAGGGCTTGCCTCGACCCCCACCGTCAGCCCCGCCACGGTACTGTACCCTCTGCAGCACCCACCCCAGTGCCGGGAGACAGCATACGATCAGAGAAAGCATCTCACCGTCTGGTTGCAAATGGATATGATGGTCTGGAAAACCCATTATTCTGACTGAAAGCAAAACAGTTTCCACAGAGGCCATACCCTGGCTTTCAGTTCTTGAAAGACAAAGAAACACACACCACTAAAGAGTTAGTAGGTGTGGAATGTCATCTTTCTCTGAAGATTCAGTTCAGAGGTGGCACCTGGGGAAACAGCGGCATCTCAGGTAGTCTTCTGGAGCAGTTTGGGAAAGCGGAGGGGAAAGCAGAAACCCCAGGCTTCCCAAGCCCCCAGGCCTCTGACTCCGTCTCCCTGTGTGCTCACACCTTGGGAACACACACTCCAGGGTGACCACACACCAGATACATAGGGGGCTAGGGGGGTGCTACAGACCCAGGAGGGATGAGGGTCTGTCTGATTGATTTCCGAAGCTCCCCCCAGGAAGGCTCTCTGACAGCCTCTTTCAACAGTGATGGGAGAACTTCAGACAGACCACCTCAGAGCCCCTTGGCCATCCCCTCTGGACTCCACCACTGAGCCAGAATATGGGGCTCCCCCGCAAAGCTCGGCCAAGACAACCCCTAGGGATGCAGGAGGGGCGCCTTCCTGCCTCTCTCCCACTGGACAGAATCCACGGAAGGGATGAAAAGTGAAGAAGGAAAACAAGCCCAAGAGAAGTGGACAACAACAGCCCCAGGGAGACCCAAAGCAGAGGGGACCCGCCAGAGGTGCCAAGGCAGTCCCTAACCAGGGGGATCAGGCTGGGGCAGGGCGCAGGCAGCCTCGGAAGGCCCTGTGGCCAGCCGGTCCCTCAGGAACCGGGCCAGCTCCCCCACTCCACCGCTCAGCTCCAGGCTGAGCGCCGGTCAAAGTTAGTCAGGGGAGAGAAGACCTGTCTCCCACCTAAACCCCTTCTCACCCAGGGTGCCTCCCGGCGAGCGAAGCACCTGGGGGCTGGAATCTCACCAGTCCCAGAGCTGTGCCCTTGGACTCCCCCTGGGGAAGCTGACAGCTGCGCATTCCTTGAGGACCCTTGATGGGAGAGACTGCCAGTGGGTAGGGGGGAAGAGAAGCACCTTGGCACAGGCAGGCGTCCCCTCCCGCCCACCGCCCCGGGCCAGCCTCCTCCCCTGCCTGCAGAGGAGAGAAGCGGGGACGTTATTCCAACAGGTCCCCCTCGGCCGGGCCTCCCCGGGCAGCCTTCCTCCGCCCTGCCCTGAGGCCTCAAATTCAGGGGCAGCGCCGAGGCACCTGCGGCTAGACCGGGCCGGGTCCCCGCGAGAGGGGGCCCGGGCGGTGCCCCTGGCGCCCCGGGGCCTCCTCGGCAGGGGCGGGGCGCCCCCGCGGCCCCTCCCGGCGCTCACCTGGCGCAGGTGCTGCAGCAGCGTCCCCGCCTCCTCCCGCCGGCCCTGGCGCACCATCCGCAGCAGCTCCTGGACCATGCCGACGCGGCGGTGGTAGGGGGGCAGCCCCGCGCCCGCTCCCGCGCGCCCCGCCTTGTCCCCGGCGCGCAGCAGCAGCGACGCCCAGAAGTCGGGCCGCTCGCGCCGGGGGCCGGGCGCCGCGCCGGGGCCGGCTCGCTCCGCCAGGCTGCCCTTGGTCTGCCGGGTGCCCATGCCGCCGCCGCCGCCGCCACCGCCGCGCTCTCCGCGTCCCCGCCGCCGCCGCCGCCCGCCCGCCCCTCGGCCGCCCGGCGCGCGCCTCCCGGGCGCAACTTTGGGGGAACTGTTGCGCGCGGGCGGGAGGGCGGGCGGGGGCGCCGGCCACGCTCCTCCTCCGCGCTCCCCGGGCGCGCTCCCCCGGCGCTCGCCGCCCGCCGGCCCCGCCCCAGCCCGGCAGCCCCGCCCCCGGCCCCGCCAACGCGCGCCTCCGGGCCTGGCGCGCCCCCTCCTCGCCTCCCCGCCCCTTGGCTCTGCTCGTCCGCCCTGTGCCCCATCCCGGGCCTCACCACGTTCCCCAGATGCTACAAGATCGCGCGTGGATGAGACCCACGGAGCGGACGGGGGGCATGCACCCTGCGACATGCTGAAAGTTTGGAGAATCGAGGCGGAGCGGGGCTGGGGTCTCAGCCCCAGAGTCGGGTTTCTCAAAGTGGGCGCCGCGGAGCATCCGCGCCCAAGTCGTCTGAGGGCTTGTTGAGAACGGCCGACTCCCAGTCTCGCCCCAGACCCGCTCAATGAGAATCTCCGCCGTGGGGCTTGGCGATCTGCATTTTTAGCCTCTTGGCTGATTCTGATGGACACTCCTTTGAGACTCGGCGAGTGAGGGCCGGTGGTGGTGCAGAAACCACGTGCAAGGCTGTGTTAGGTAGAGTCCGTAGCCTGCATCAGTCCAGTCTCAAAGGGGCTGGGCCGTCCAGGGGCAAAGAAGAGTCCTTTTCTCTTGTTTTTGCTAGCCCACCTCCGGAGAAGGGTCCTGAGGGTACACCCCATGCAAAGCAGCAGGAGCATGCCTGCAACTAGGCCCGACTGCCTGTCCCTACCTGGGACACCCCCCACCTGGCCAGACCAACCCTCCTGTCCTTAGCGCACCAGATCACCCCCTGGCTCAGACGATGCTTGGAACGCCCAGGGTAGCCCTGCCAGAGAGAAGGTCCAGGCACCTGGGGATCTTCCCCAGTCGGACCATGGCCCACCGGAGGGCTGGGGTGACTGCCCTGGTCTCAGGTTGGGCTGCAGGAGGAGCAGCAGTCATGTCTCTTGCCTCTGACCCAGGGCCTGGGTGCTGCTTTGGGACGGCGTGGGCTGTGGGGCAGGAGAGCTGGAGTCCGCCGTGTCCTGAGCCTGCAGCATCGGGCAGGTCTCTTCCGTGTGGGATGAGAACACTGTGCCGCGAATTGGGAGAGTTAAGATGCGGGGGGGTGTGTCAGAAACTCTGAGAGGACACACATGTCCCACAGAGGACGTTCCTTCTCCCACTCTGAGTGACTGCTGGGTCAAGCCCCAGTCCCTGGAGGACGGCCCTGTGTGCCCCTCACTGGCTTGCTCTCCCTTTGGATGTCCGGCTCCTAAATGCCCAGCTCTGCTGCCAGAGAGCACTCGGTCTTCCTGAAGGCTGGCTTCACAGGGCTGGGTGACACCTTCCAAATTCATCCCTACCAGGACTCCGGCTGGGAGACACTTCAGTGCCTCTCATCTCTAACCTGCAGGATCACAGGCAAGGTGGCCACCAGGAAACCTGCTGACCTGGCCCCTTCCCAGGGATGGTGGGCTCCCCCCACCTGGAGGCACACTGCAGCTGGAGTTGGCACATTGACTGGCTGGAGGGCGTGGGGCTGGGACAACACCATCTTGGTGGAGGGTGGCCCAGGCGATCCTGAGAGTGGGGTCTACTCTCTACTTGCGGTACTCGGGCTCCCGCATGGGCTTAGCTGCTCCGCGGCATGTGGGATCGTCCCAGCTCAGGGATGGAGCCGTGTCTCCTGCACTGGCAGGTGGATTCTTTACCACTGAGCCACCAAGGAAGCCCTCTTCCATCTGTTTAGAAAGGAAACTTGTATTTGCTCCCATCTCTCCGTCACCAAGGCCCCATTTCTCTTCTTTCCTTTTGAGCCAAGTTTCTTGGAAATGCCTAGTATTTACGTCCATTCATTCCTCACACACTCTTGCCAGTGACCCAGTTGCTAAATTCAGTGGCCACTTTCAGTCTTCCTTGACTCTTAAGCAGCATCTGATCCCGTTCCTTACACTGTTTCGAAGAAACTGCACTCCCTTGGCCTATGGGGATACTGCCCTCCTCCAGGGACGCCCTCTGGGGGCTTCCTGTGTTAGCTGAGTCCTTTCCTCCTCGCTGCCACCTGGGTGCAGGCAAAGACCCCTGCCTTGGCAATGTTATTTATCCTCACGGCTTCACGCGACATGCACACACTGATGACTCTAAGTCTTGCTTTCCAATTCACAGGCTGATAAGTTAACCTGTCACTGATTCTCTGATGCCAATGGAAGAGGTGACACTCCTGGATCAGAGATGTATGGCTTTCTACTCAGGTCCACGTAGTGTGAACATCAGCACATCTGCATCGGCTCCCCTGGCCTCCGAGTCCCGCGGGGATGCTGCACCTGTCGCGGGTTTACATCACCAAGGGTGGAGGACACCCAGCTGGAGAAGCCTGAAGGGAGCAAAAGCAGCACTGAGAAGTAATCCGGGTGTAAGGCAGCCGGGGGTTCTGCCTTCTTGGCACACAGGTAGAGATGGGAAGGAGTGAGGCAGGCCCTCACTCCTGAAGAAGGAGTGTCTCTTCCGCCAGCAGGCGCTTTATACTCCACAAACACATCTCTCTTCCAGGCCTCCTCCCCAACCTGCCCTCCGCGGGCTCTGCTTCCTGTGAGCAGCCGGAAACCCTGGAGCCGCTGTGCGCTCCGGTCTCGGAACACCTGCGTCTGGTGAGTCCTGGTGAAGATGCCCAGGGGGTGGCGCTCGTTTGTGTGTGTTCAATGCGGGCTCCATCTCTGGCTGTGTCTGGTACGGTGCGCTTTCATCCTTTTAAACAGCTGTGAGGTCAGTCTCACTTCTGCCCTGAGTTCACAGCTGAGCATATGGACTCTGGGACATGTTAGTGACGGGCCAGGCAGGGATTCACACTCAGGTCTGTCTGACCTGAAAGCCCAGCTACGAATGTGACTTGAAACATGGATCCTTGCTGGACACACATTGTCGTCGTTTTCACTCCAGTCATTACATCACAACAGCCTTCTTTTTAACTTCTTTCTAACTAAAGAGGAAACAGTTACACACCACACACACACACACACAGAGGATTCAATGACTTATATCCCTTCCCATCCAAACTACTCACAGTAGTGAGTAGTGGATAAGAATTCACCTGCCAATGCAAAGGACATGGGTTCAATCCTGGTCTGGGAAGACATCACATGCCGCAAAGCAACTAAGCAGGTGTGCCACAACTACTGAGCCCACGCTGTAACAAGGGAATCCCCCACGGTGAGAAGCCCGTGCACCGAGATGAAGAGTAGCCCTCACTTGTTGCAATCAGAAAGCCCTCATGCAGCAACAGAGACCCAGTTCAAATTTTAAAAATTTTAAAAAACAAAACAAAAAACTACTCAACATGCATTGCTGCCCCCACGTGCGATGCTGTCATCATCCTGTGTAACTTACTCCCGTCCCGAGATGCTGTCTCCTGTGGCTTTGCACACACTGCAGTATCTTCCTTCACCTCCTTAACAGATAATGAGTATCCCTTAAGACTTGGTTTAGGTGTCCCCTCCCTCAGGAAGCCTTCCCTCAATGCCTCCCGAGCCATCCTCCATGTGACTGCAATACCCTGTGACTATGACAGTGTATCTCGTTTGTACTGTTCGTTGGCAGGCGCTCTTCTGCCTGGAGCATCCCCCCTCTTCCCTTCATTGCTCAGCTCCTCTTCTTCCCTTGCCTCCCAACAGCCAGATAGGTGTCCATCTCGTGTTTCTCCAAATCTGACTACTTGAGCTCAATGCTGCTGTCCTGGCCTGGGATCTCCTCAAGGGCTGGTTGTCTACTGGTGGCCAGAAGGAGGAGCTCAGCATAAATTTGCTGAATGAAAACTGTGTGGACCCCCGTGATAAATTTGCTGAGTGAAAACTGTGTGGACCCCCGTGCATGGTGGGCACTCAGGAACCAGAGCACTAAGATGCCAGTGGGGCATGTTAACGTGGAAGCTACAGGTGACCTTCAGGAAATCAGTCTGCAGGGAATCGAGGTAAGAAAGTTGAAAAGTGCTGATGTAGCTCCTTCTTTCAAGAGACTTGGTTGTGACTTGGCTGGTGGCTGGTTGACTTGGGGCAGTTCCTTCTTGGTGCTGGTTTATTACGAGTGAGATGGAGCATTTATTTAGAAGGAACCCAGGAATCTATCCTTTTGGTTGTTCTCTTTTATTTAAGCATCTAATTTTGGTAACTTGAGATGCATTGGACTTTTCTCACCATCAAACCAGGAATTACAAAATTCTCATCATGATTTTTCTTTGAACATTCACTTCAGTTTTTTCTATTGTAAGATTTGAAGTTAAAATTAAAGATCTTTCAGACTATATAAATGTTTAAGTAAACACATCTAATTCATGGATCAAATACTAAATATTTTTATCTGCAATGTTGAGCTCTTATGCTGCAGTGCATTTTACACTAATAATATTGAAGCCTTTTCTTAATAATCATGCAAAAATGTTTTGATAGTCCTTTTTAGAGCAGAAGAAACTGATGTGTAAAAAAAAAAACAGAGTTTGGCTAGTGCTTCCTTGAGAGTCAGAATTCAAACCCAGGTCTGCACTGCTTTAGAGAACATGCTGTTGTTCAGTTGCCAAGTCATATCTGACTCTTTGAGACCCCCTGGACTGCAGCACACCAGGCCTCCCTGTCCCTCACCATCTCCTGGAATTCCCCCAAGTTCATTTCCATTGAATCGGTGGTACCTTCCAACCATCTCATCCTCTGTCACCTTCTTCTCCTTAGAGAATATAGATGGTCAATATAATTAAAACTTTTTATTTGAAAATGTTATGCTGGTGCTGTTTGTCCTTGAATGTAGGGAGAGGAGTCGGCCAGGAAGAGCACAGGAGAGGAAGCACACCTAAGCCACGTCCCACCCAGTGGTGGGAGGTGGCCTGGGATGTCGCTGGAGGGATGAGTCTCAGACCAGCCTCAGGGAGACTCTGGCACAGATTTGGGAAAGGAGGAGGAAAGACATAATTAGTTTGCAAAGGGAAGAAAAGCTGGGGAAGTAACTACCTGCCAAAATGCCTGGAAGGTGGGGCAGGGGCTTGTGGAGAGAGAGGCAGTAGGACCACCACTGGGGGGAAGGAAAGGGAGCTCTCTGGGCAGCTGGAGGGGAGCCCAGGCAGGACGGGCATGACCAGAGCCCTCTGCAGGTGGGAGACAGAAGCTTGGTGCAGCATCCTGCTTCCATGAGGTTTTGCTCCAGCAGCTCAAAAATCAGGGCCCAGAAGTGAGGGATTAGACCTGCTGGTGCTGGGCTTCCTTGGGGGCAAACTGGGTGACTGTAGGTCCTGGAAGCAAAGACCCGTGGAGTACTATCAGGGATGGAGGTGACGCCAGGACCCAGGGATGGGACACAATGTATGTCCTCCAGCGGTTCTCAAACTGGAGCAGGCATCAGAGTCCCCAGGAGGGCTCTTCAAGGGACAGACCACCGAGCACCACCCTCAGAGTTTCTGACTCAGTAAAGAAACTGGGACCAGCCGCCTTTGTAATGAGTTTCCAGGGATCCCATGCGGCCAGGCGGCTCTGCCCGGGGACCGCACTTTGAGAAGAGCCAGAGAGCTGGGTGTGGGGAGGAAGCAATCAGGAGTTTTTCTCTCCTAAGGTCTTGATAAGTCTGCCAAGGCCAGACTACTCCTGTGCTCAGAGGAGTTCAGGGCGTCCCTGAAGAGCTGGCCCCGAGAGAACACAGAAGGGACATGCACTCACGATGCAGGGGCCCTATCTCTTAGCCCACTTTCCTCTCAAAGGAAGACTCTTCCCCCTTGCAGGATGCTGCCAGCTCATTCCTCTGTCAGCAACTGTTCCCACACATGCTGAGGTCTCCAGGGCCCCTGAATGCTGCTGTGTGCTGGGGGTGAACATGAACCCCTACGTTTCAATCCCCAGTTGTAAGCAGACCACCGGTGACACACCCAGCATGGGACCAGCTCTCATTAGGAAGCTCGAAATCCCAGGATAACTGACCCAGGCCTTTGCTGGCAAGAACACGCTCAGATTGTCAGCAAGGCAAGTGAGAGAAGTGACCTGGGAGGGAGAAGGGCTGGCTGCATCAGGAGCACGAGCACCCAGGGCTCCACCAAGTTCCAACGCTCGCCTTGCAGACGGAGCTCCAGGAGGACACATCCTGGAATCCATCCACTCAGGGCCTCTGAGAACCATGTACAAGGCTGACTGCACACTTTCCTTCTACTTCCCTAATTGTTTCTCCATTTCTCCATGCATGGCTTGCTTTAATTTGGTTATTTAGTTATGTAACAAGCACCCACGAGCTCACCATTGAAAACAAAACCAAACCAAACCAGGCCCATGGCAAGAAGCGACCTTTCATCCCTGTATGCCATCACCTGACCCCCTTTCTCTTTATATTATTTTAATGTTTCTCTGCATAATGGAGAAATCAAACACATCCAAAGCTAGAGAGACTAGTGAGTTCACATGTCCTCCTTGTTCTCCTTTAACTTCTCAAAACACGCCCACTCTTATTTTATCCATTTTTTCTGTTTCCATGTAATTTAGGTAGTTGTATTGCATTTATTGCCTGGAAAATCCCATGGACGGAGGAGCCTGGTAGGTTGCAGTTCATGGGGTCGCTAAGAGTTGGACATGACTGAGCGACTTCACTTTCATTTTTCACTTTCATGCACTGGAGAAGGAACTGGCAATCCACTCCAGTGTTCTTGCCTGGAGAATCCCAGGGACGGGGGAGCCTGGTGGGCTGTGTCTACGGGGTCGCACAGAGTCGGACATGACTGAACTGACTTAGCATTGCATTTATATAAGCGATAAAGTTAGTCACCTGGTCATGGTTGACTCTTTGTGACCCCGTGGACTGTAGCCTGCCAGGCTCCTCTGTCCACGGAATTCTCCAGGCAAGAATACTGGAGTGGGTAACCATTCCCTTCTCCAGGAGATCCTCCTGACCTAGGGATCAAACCAGGGTCTCCTGCATTATAGGCGGATTCTTTTCCATCTGAGCCACCAGGGAAGTATGTTCTCCTAAAGGGTATCTTTTTTTTTTAAATTTTGGTTGTTTTTAATTGTATCAAAGAATATCTTGGGGATTCCCTGGTAGTCCAATGGCTAAGACTCTGTGCTCCCAACACAAGGGGCCCAAGTTTGATCCCTGGTCAGGGAACTAGATCACACATGTTGCAACTAAGTGTTCCCATGCCAAAAGTAAAGATCCTAATGATGCAATGAAGATGGAAGATCCCACGTGCTGCAAATGAGACCCAGCGCAGCCAAATAAATAATTTTTCTTAATGGCCAAGATGGTAAATGTTATGTTATGTGAATTTTATTACAATTTAAACAAAAACAGACAGTTACAGTCAAATTCAGGGCCGTGCCCTCCTTAAGATTGTTCTGGAATCCAGGGATTTATACATCTAGAATATGGAGTAAGGACCACAGCATCTCAGCTGCCGCTCTGGCTGATGTGGCCTGTGTGGTCCCCATGAAGGCAAGAGCCACCTCTTATTATACTCCTTCAAGCTTGAGCCCTAGGATAGTGTCACCTGATCCTTCCCATTTTGGGCAACCACTAGCTGCCCCCATTTAGAGCACTTCATGTAACTGGGACACCAATGGGTTTCTACCTCTTGCAAAACTCCTTTCCAAAAAAGAGTGGTCCTTCAGAAGCCTTGAACATAGCTTTTTCCAAAGAAGACAAATGACCAACAGGTGTATGTAAAGATGTTCAGCACCACTAATCATTAGAGAAACACAAACCAAAGCCATGGGATACCACCTCAACCTGTTAGAATGGTCATCATAAAAAAAAAAAGACAACAAAACCCACCCCAGGAGATGAGTTTTCAAAAAATTAAAAATAGAATTACCATGGACTTCCCTGGTGGCTCAGTGGTAGAGAGTCCACCGCTAATACAGGAGACATGGGCTCAATCGCTGATCTGGGAAGATCCCACATACCACAGAGCAACTAAGCTCATGTGCCCCAACTATTGAGCACACGGGTCCTAGAGCCTGTGCTCTGCAACAAGACAGGCGACCGCAATGAGAAGTCTATGCACCACAGCTATAGCGTAGCTCCCGCTCACAGCAATTAGAGAGAAGCCCACACAGCAATGAAGACCCAGCACAGCCAAAACTAAACAAACAAACAAATAAATAAATAAAACATTTTTAAAAAAAGAACCTACCATATGATCCAGCAATTTCATTTAAGGGTATTTATCCAAAAGACTTGAAGATAGGATTTCAAAGAAATATTTGTACTCTCTTGTTAATAGCATCGTTATTCACGAGAGCAGAGGTGCAAAGAACCTAAATGTCCATGAATGGTTGAATGGATAAGGTAAATGTAATCTATACATACAGTAGAATATTATTCAGCCTTCAAAATGAAAGAAATCCTGTCATGTCTTCAACATTAAATGAATCTTGAGGATATTCTGAGAGTGAAATAAACCTGCCACAGAAAGACAAGTACTATATGGTTCTAGATACATGAGGTACCTGGAGTGGTCAGGGTCATAGAAACAGGAGGTGGAACGATGGCTGCTGGGGTCTGGGGGAGGGGGAGGTGAGGAGTTGTTGTTTGACAGCATTAGTTTCACTCCTGCAAGATAAAATGTGCTAGAGATTCGCCATACAGCAATGTATGTGTATGTACCCCGATGTTTGTTACAGCACTGTTTACAATAGCTAGGACATGGAAGCAACCGAGGTGTCCACCAACAGATGAATGGATACAAAAGTTGTGGTACATATATACAATGGGATATTACTCGGCCATGAAAAAGAATGCATTTGAGTCAGTCCTGATGAGGTAGATGAAACTAGAGTCCATTATACAGAGTGAAGTGAGAAAGAGAAAAATTGTTTATTAATACATATATATGGAATCCAGAAATGTGGTACTGATGAACCCATTTGCAGGGTAGCAATGGAGATACAGGCATAGAACACAGACTTGTGGGCACAGTGCAGGAAGGAGAGGGTGGGACAGAGAGGAGCATGGGAACATATATGTTACCATGTGTAAAACAGCAAACGGGCATTTGTTGGGTGACACAGGGAGCTCAACTCAGTGCTCTGTAACAACATAGAGGGAGGGGATGCGGCAGGAGTGGGAGGGAGGGGACGCATGTAAACCTGTGGCTGATTCATGTTGATGTGTGGCAGAAACCAGCGCAACATTGCAAAGCAGTTGTCCTCCAATTAAGAAAAGCAATGTATGTATAGTGACATCACTGTACTGCACACTGGAGTATTTGTTGAGAGGATGTTGTTTTTAACCACTAATAAGAATAATCAAAGAGCTGTCCTTCCCCAGTCTTAGGGAAGGTCTCTCCCACTGCACTCTTCTCATCTGGAGCCAGCTTCCTTCCCCTCCCCCGTCTGTGGAAACTGCACTTAATTCACTGATGCGCTTCTCCCTGGGCACCAAGTCCTGGGTGGGTGCTTCACCAGGTGCCCCCCAGTATTCAGAGGAACTGCCCTCCCTGCTCCCTTCCCCAGGGAGTGCCTAGGCTGGCCCTTTCTCACAGGAGCTGGCAATGGAGAAATGGCCTTCTCTCTCTTCAGAGCTGCCTCCAGTTTGTGGTTTGTTTATGTAATAAGTGCTCGAGTGTATATGAGCACTGGGATGGGCTCTGGAGACAAGATCGCAAACAGGAAGGACAGGACCCTGCCCCAGGGAGTTTACTTCCCAGCAAACAAAGAAGGTAACTTCCGAAGGTGTCAAACACTGTGATGAAAACAAACAGAGGGACCTGGCGATCTGGGAGGTGCCCCAAGGAGGTCCCTCTGAACAGAGGATGCTTGTCTTGAGATGTGAGGAGAATGGAGGCAGGAGGAATGGCATTCCAGGAAGAACTAACAGTTTGTGCAAAGGTCCTGGGTAGAAAAGTGGCATGTCTAGAGAACAGAGGAGGCTGGTGGGGACGAGGGGAGAGTGGACTGGAGGAAAGTAAAGCTGTAGCTGGAAGGCGTGTGTGCAGGGCCTCTTGGAGCAAGTTGGAGCAGGAAACTGTTAGCTACTAACAGGCAAGGAAGGAAGGACAGCATGGAGGGCATCCTTGGCTTCTCACCCAGGTCTGTTACCTGCTACTTGCACGACTCTAAGTCAAGGGTTTTCAAACTTGGGCATGCATTTGAGTCAAAGGCCGGGCAAGGGGAGGGCTGTGACAACACCCAGCTGGGCCTCATGCCAGAGTGTCTGATTTGGTGGGTCCGAGTGGGGCCCAAATGTGTGTGCTGATCAAGTTTCCAGGTGATGCTGCTGCTGCAGGTCCTTGGACCACTTTGAAAATCATGTTCTTAAAAAAAAAAGAAAATCATGTTCTAAGCAAGTTACTGATTCTGAGTCTTTTTCTTCACCTGTAAAATTGCACTTCTCTGAACTCAGCAGTTGCCAGAGAGGACTGAGGGTGGAGAGAGGGATAGTTAGAGAGTTCAGGATGGACATCTTCACACCCTGCTATATTTAAAATGGATAACCAACAAGGGCCTACTGCATAGCACAAGGAACTCTGCTCAGTGTTATGTGGCAGCCTGGATGGGAGAGGAGTTTTAGGGGAGAGTGGATGCATGTGTATCTATGGCTGAGTCCCTTTGCTGTGCATCTGAAACTATCACAACATTGTTAGTCGGCTATATTCCAGTACAAAATAAAAAGTTTTTTTAAAAATTGCCCTTTTCTCCTGGTTGATGTCATTATCAAATGACATAAAGCCCTTTGTAAAAATAAAAAAGATACAAAGAGGGAAAAATCAACTTAACTTTAATAATCACCAGTGTGTGTTTCCTTCACAGTTTACAAAGAATGCTCACATGTAACACCAGCAGCAGGTGCCTTGGGAGCCGTGGCAGTTTTATTTTCTCTACTGGAAGGCTGGCTGACTCTCGGACCATGTACACTGAATCTCACTGCTGCTGGAAGGACAGACACCTGCTTTGCCCTGCCTGGGAGAGACCTTGGATGCGCCCTCCATTGTTCACTCCACAGACGGAGGCTTGATGATCTCCTGTGTCTGTGGTTATTTTTGTTAACCATCATCTCCTCCCACTCCTCCCCAAGAAAGGCGTCCTGTGAGTCATCCGGAGGCCCGGGAGGAAGCCACGGTTGCTTGGCTGGTTTCTGGCCATCGAGGGACAGACAGGAGTGGTTGAGGTCTCCTTGAGCTTTGAAGGAAAAACTCCATCGATTCATAGACTCCCAGAAAGTCAGCCTCTAGGATATGTGCCTGTTATATACTCTTGGAGTATTTTTATTTGTACTCACTCACAGAGTCAACAAATATGTTGACTATCTGCTACAAGACAGGCTGAGGATACAGCCGTGACAAAACAACAAAGTGGCCCTTTTTGGAGTTTATGTGTGTGAGATCGATCCATGTAATGCTTACTGAAAGCCTACCATGCGATATCCATCCGTGGAACGCATCCTGAAAGCCTACCATGTGATAGCCATCTAAGGAATGCATACTGAAAGCCTACCATGTGTCATGAAATTTATAGTCCAACAGGGAAGACAGACTTGTAATCAGATAAATGCGGCGAGGTGTAATAGGGCTTGTGATGGTGATAAACACACGGTGGGGACAGTGACTCACAAGGGGGAAGAGGGCCCCGAGGAGGCATCCCTACACACTGGTTATTAAAGGCGACTGACTAAGGGCAGGCAGTCTGCAGAGAGGAAGCGGCTGTAGCTTGGCACATGGGGCACCCGCCAACGGTTCCACAGAGTTGGGGTACAGGGTGCCGGGGATAGAGCAGAGGTTGGGAAGGGTGGCAGGGGTCTGGCCACAAGTGGCCTTAAGTGACCTGGACATGGGGCTTAATCCTGCATTCAGGGTACTGAAGTGTTAAAAAGCTCAGGGTGGAGAGGGAACAGTGACAGGGCTAAGCTGCGTGGGGTGATTATTCTGGAGAACGTGTGGGGGGAGCCACTGGGTGCAGAACTGGGGATGAGGAGAGGAGGCTTGGCTCACAGATGGAAACAAGGATGGCAGGATGCAACAGGGCCAGGAGAGGCAAGTCAGAGAGGGACGCTGAGGACGCAGAATGGACAGGATTGGTCACGAGTCGGAAGCGGGGAAGGAAGATGCCGAGGGGAAGAGAAGCAGCTAGAGGAGCAAGAATGTGGGGAGGAAATGACTTCTGTCCTACACACGATGAGTCCGAGATGCATGTTGGCATAGCACAAGATCTAACTAGAGTGTGAGGTCAAGAACTCCACATTGAGCAGTAACTGAACCCAAGTGAGTCTGGGGATGAGGGCAAGGACAAGCAGGCCAGTGGGCGCAGCGTCATTTAACACACTGGAGGAAGCGGGGAAACTTTGAAGAGAACTCAGAGGAGATGTCAGAGCAAGACAGCAAAGGAGGATGAAACAGGGTCTTGGATAACTGCTGTGAAAGTCAAGGATGGAGAAAGTTTTGGAAAGAGCAATCAGTGGTGACAAATGCTGAAGAACAGGTCACTGGAAGGACTTGAAAGTTTGATTTCAAGAGAGTGAATTGAGCCCCTGCCAAGAAATAAAAATGTATGGAATGAGTGGAAAAAACTTGGGAGATGAGACTCTGAACACCATCTCCAAAGGGCAATCACTGTTTTATGGATTCACAACTTTCTAATTTTGACTCTTCTGTTTGTACCAGAAATCTCCATCTTCTATGTGACCAGTCAAAGAAATAAAACAGAACTACAAAAACATGGGAAATTACACTTGAAAACACACTTTCAGGTCTCAGAGACTTCAAGGAACTTCTCTACAAGGAGTGATGCAAATAGGAGCAGATTCCAAGAAGTACCTGCAGACAGTTCGGTCATCACACACAGAGGACAAGTGGAAGAGCCCTCAGCAAAACCCCACATGCCCGAGCTTTGGCAGAAGCAATGCTCTCTTGCACACATCATGTCTGGCACCTGGCTGGGTGAGGACACTGCAGGAACCAAGACAGACAAGATCCCGGCCCCCAGAGGCTTGCATTCTAGTAGGAGGGATGGACAATAAACAAGTAAACAGATAAACCAAGTAACCAGAGTGGGATGAATGCTATGAATGAAATAAACTAGGATGAGCCACTAGAAACAGGAGAGGATTGCTTGAGACAGATGGTAGTCAGTTTATCTTGCTGAAAAATTTCCAACTTTAGTCACATAGCAGACTTCACGTGCCATCATATTTTGTGATTGATCACATCTTGCACTGTTCTAATCATCTCCTGTTGTATTTCAGACAACCCTCACTGGCAATGGTAGGGGTGGGGTGTGAAGTTGTGAGGAAAATAATTCTGTGATACTTTCCCTATGCCTACACCCTTATCTCTGGCTAAGCATCATGGGTGGGGACAAAGATGGGTCACTGGGAAGGTGAGTGGATCTTCACTGAACAAAATGCTCATATGGGATTGTTTATGTGGGGGCAGCCCCATTTCTCACTGCTTCCCAAACACATCCCAGCTCCAGCCATAGCATGAATGCTCAACCCAAGACCCTCCTGGAGTTTTTCAAAATGTGTGTATGAGTTCGAGGATGAATAAGCCTTTTCCATCCTGTGTGAAGAGGCTTGACTGCAGAAATCCAAAACTAAGCCAACTCCCTAGAACAGCAGAGGCAGGAGGTGGAGGAGGTGAGTCCCGCTGCTCCGGGTGGCCCGGACGCAGGTCCACTGGCTGCTTTTCTTGAGGTTTGGTTTCCTGAGCCGCCTCTTCCTTTTGTTGCCTGAGCTGGTCCCAGTTGAAGTTCTGCCACTGTCAACTCAAGTACCCCAACTGTTATGATGTAGCTGAATCGCACAGAGCTGGGATCAAACCCCCACATATTCTGGAGTTGAGGCTGTGCTGAGCAAGGCAGGAGCCCCAGCATTGGGCTTTGACAGGTGCAGGCCCCTCCCTGCTGGGGGGGGGGGGCGGTGCCCACGCTAACCCCAGGGCAAAGATTACTACCACATTCAGAGGTCTCCATTCCCTAAGGCTCCTAGGGCCAAAATGAACTTTTGGGGGAATGTCTGCTTTTAGCTAGGATGAGCTCAGCTGCTGCGACAGACAGACCTAAAGATGCTTATTGGCTCAAACACAACAGAAACGTCTCATTCACATAACAGACTCCAGTGTGTGCTTTTAGTGACAGTGGCTCTCTCCCATATAGTGATTCAGGGACCCAGGATCCAAACTGAGGCTCCAGCATAGCTTGGCTGTCATTTACATCTTGCCAGCAGAAGGGGGAGGGATAGCACTTTAGGTCATGATCTATTGGTGAGAACCAATCACATGACCACACTGAACTGCAAAGGAGGCTGGGAAATGTAGTCCAGTCTTGCACCTTGCTATAACTCCCATTGCTACCAAAGGGGAGAATGATTTTGGTGGGCAGAAAACTTTGACTTTCTGAGAGGACTAAATGGGAGGCACTCAAGTGTTTTTAATCTTGACAATACTGACATTTCAACTGGACACTTCTTTGAGGATGGGAGGGAGGCTCCCTGTGCACTGTAGAACATTTAGTAGCATCCCTCCACCCACTCCTACTCATGACATCAAAAATGTCTCAAGACATTGCCATCAGTCCCTGGGGCATAAAGTCATCCCTAGTTGAGAATCACTGCTCCAGACACCGAGAGCAATGTCAGAGTGTTTGTCAACCAGGGATGAAAGGCAGCAAAATTATCTGCTCTCACTTGTCACTTGGAGATTCTTTGGTGGCTCAGACAGTAAAGAATCTGCCTGTAATGCAGGAGACATGAATTTGATCCTTGGGTCGGGAAGATCCCCTGATGGAGGGGGCAGCCTACTCCAGTACTCTTGCCTGGAGAATCCCATGGACAGAGGAGCCTGGCAGGCTACAGTCCATGGAGTCCCAAAGAGTTGGATATGACTGATGACTAACACTTTCATTTTTTTCACTTGTCACTTGGGAAGCTCATGGTGTGGATGCTAGTTTTTGCTCACGAGATTGACAGATTAGCTGAGGTGCTGACTTGAAGTTTCAGAGAGAACAAAGTGATATGGACCCCAACTCTCAGACTCTCAAGTGCATGATGGGAACAATATTAGAACACTCAGGTGCCTTGTGCATAGCCAGGGCAGCCTGCACAACAGATGCTCTGTGGCTTTCATTCAATTCAAAACCCAAAGGGCACTGACTTGTTTGCACTTTCTGAATTATTTGGTGCCGATTCCCTAAAATCTCTGGGAGAAATAAGATTTGTTTGATACCTTTCCTAACATGAGGCAAATTTGTTAAGCATCTAGTGAGTTGTTCCGAATGGACTTGGTGAACTAGGACTGGGCAGACCTCTAGAATGTATTTGTTTGCAGGAAGTGGGCTGCAGGGAGGATTTCTAGCAGCTTGTTGATACCAGAAGTACTATCATCCAGCAAAGCATTAGGCTGCCAACAGTCTGCTTTATCTCTTAGAAACCCAACAGTGCTGCTCTGACTTCACAGGAAACATTTCCTGGCTGTAGCTGATGGGGATTCCTTCATATCCCACAGAGAACTTCAGGTTGTAGTCCCCAACAATGAGGTCTAGATTTGTGTGTAGCTTCCTGCGTAAAAATATTAGTTTCTTGATTCACTGGGAACATGCACCCTCTTGAACATTAAGTAAAACTAGTTATGTAAGTCTTTTACTTGAAAGCTACTTGAAATGAATACAAGTCATAATCAATAAAGCTCAGTTTGAAACACTGGGAGAAAAAGGAAGAGAGAAACATTTTCTCTACCCCTGGAGCTGCACAAAGTAACAAGTTTATGTTAGACTGAGGTTTGTGTGCAAATAGCTTAGTACTCCTTCTGAGGATGAGCAATTTGGGTCTAATAAGTGTTTGATGTCTCACAAACTCACGCGGATCATTCTCTCTGAGAAGGCTTAAAAACACTAGACTTTTCGGCTTTTTATCAGTTGCTATTTAGTCTAGAGGGCTTCCCTGGTGGCTCAGATGGTACAGAATCTGACTGCAATACAGGAGAAATAACAATGAAAAACCAAGTAACATATCTAGCACTGCTGAGGGGTGGTTCTCCAGAGCCCAGAGCCCTCTGTGGTCCGGTCTTTGTTTGCCTCGTTCTTAAGCCTTGTCTGCTGGCGTGGTCTTGCCTCCTTGGACACCTCGAGCCCAGGAGAACCAAGCACATGGCCACTTATGCACCAGGCCCCGCAGTGCCCAGATTTCTCTCCACCTCACAGCCCAAACCCCAGAGCTTGATGACCATGTTATCAAGTTTCAGGATTCAGGTCACATGCGACGCTATCCAGAAAGGCTTTTTGACTTTCACTGGTCTCTCAAGAAGAGCTGGCTAGTTGTTCCCGGTGCCCCTCAAGCCGCTGACTGGCCTTTATCCCCCAGGACACACTATGTAGATGCCTCACCTCTGCTGGACCACAAGCTCTGAGGGCAGGGCCTGAGTCTCACTCCTCTTGGGAGCAGCAGTCCCAGCACAGGATCTGGAGAAGGTTTGTTCAGTAAAAGCGATCAAAGAAATAAACAGTCATTTTATAGCAAATGTTATGCTGTCATGTGATTCTCCTTGCGTTTAAAATTGTGGTAAGATACATAGAACATAACATTTACCATCTTCATCACTTTTAAGCAACCATCAGTATCATGTGTGCCCAGAGTTTCTCCATCTTCTCAAACTGAAAGTCTACCCATTAAACACTAACTTCCCTTCCCCTCTTCCCTCAGCCCTGGCACCTGCCCTTCAACTCCCTGTCTCTATGAATTTGACAGAGAGGTCAAACATTCTAGGTAGCTCAGCCAGTAAAGAATCTGACTGCAATGCAGGAGACTCCAGTTCAATTCCTGGGTCGGGAAGATCTGCTAGAGAAGGGAATGGCTGCCCACTCCAGTATTCTTGGGCTTCCCTGGTGACTCACAGAATAAAGAATTCACCTGCAATGCAATGCAGGAGACCTAGGTTCAATCCCTGGCTTAGGAAGACTCCCTGGAGGAAATCGTGGCAACTCACTTCAGTATTCTTGCCTGGAGAATCCCCATGGACAGAGGAGCCTGGTGGGCTACAGTCCATGGGGTCCCAAAGAGTCACACGCAACTGAGTGACTAAGCATACAGCATGTCTAAGTGAAATCATACACTATTTGTGCTTTTGTGTCTGGCTTATTTCCCTGAGCACAATATCCTCACGGCTCAGCCATGCTGCAGCCTGTGTCAGAATTTCCTTCCTGTTTAAGACTGAATAATATTTCACTTTATGGATAGACTGCATTTTTTATTTATTCATCTATCGATAAGACACCTGGGTCGGTTCTACCTCTTGGCTACAGTGAATAATGCTGCTGTGAATGTGGAAGTACAAGTACCTATTCGAATCCCTGCTTTCAGTACTTTTGAATATGTACCCAGGTTGCTGGATCATATGGTGATTCTGGGTTTTGTGATGTTTGGAGGAACATACATGCTCTTTCAGACTAGTGCTTTACACACACTAGTTCACTTAGTGCTCATAAAAGTTCCAGGAGGGAAGACTACTATTAGGCCTTTCTCGTGGGACTTCCCTGCTGGCTCAGAAGGTAAAGAATCTGCCTACAGTGCGGGAGACTCGGGTTTGATGCCTGGGTTGGGAAGATCCCCTGGAGAAGGGAATGGCTGCCCACTCCAGTATTCTTGGGCTTCCCTGGTGGCTCACAGGATAAAGAATTCACCTGCAATGCAATGCAGGAGACCTAGGTTCAATCCCTGGGTTAGGAAGACTCCCTTGAGGAAATCGTGGCAACCCACTCCAGTATTCTTGCCTGGAGAATTCCATGGACAGAGGAGCCTGGTGGGCTGCAGCCTATGGGGTCACAGAGTCAGACACGACTGAGCAACTGACACTTGCATTTCTTTCTCGACGGATGAGGAAATGAAGGCAGAGAAAGTTAACTTGTCAATTTCATAGCCAATCAGCAGTGAGCTGGGCCTGAGGCTCACATTTAGATTCCAAAACCCACACTTTTGAGCCCTGTGCTGCATCTGTTTTCTTCCAGAAGCGGGGGTGGGGTGGTGGTGGTGGGATGCTCCCTCACTCTGGTGGGTGAAGGGCTTGCCTTGAGTTGGGGAAAGGACCTTTTTTTTTGTTTTAAAAGGATCTTAATGTGGGCTATTTTTCAAAGTCCTTATTAAATTTGTTACAATATTGCTTCTTTTTTTTTTTTTAATGTTTTTTGAGGTTTTTGACCATGAGACATGTGGGAGCTTAGCACCCCAACCAGGGTTGAACTAGTGCACTAATGTGTGTAAAGCACTAGCCTGGAAGAGTGTGTATGTTCCTCCAAACATTAATGAACCCCCAGCATTGGAAGTGAAGTCTTAACCACTGGGTCACCAGGGAAGTCCCAAAAAGGGCCTTCTTAAATAAGAGGTATCTTGTTTGTAAGTGGTCCGGCTTTAGAGGTTAGATGTGTTCAGCTTTTCCCCAGCCCTTCACAGGCCTGGATATTCTGTAGTGAGGCCGTAACGTGCTCTGAGGTATACATCCTAGGATGAGACCGGCTAATAAGCTCATACTCAACTTTGGTAGTAATTACAAATTCACTGAGTTAACTCTCAAAAACAACCTGGGTGCTCTGTATATCCTCTGAAATGATGACTTAATACAGATGGAAGGTCATTAAAATCCGGAACAGGTCTCTCAGGTTTTGTAATCCAACCTCTCTCTTAGTGGTTTGGACATGAAGGAGAGAACTGGTTTATAATCTGCTAAATCATTCAGAACTAATCAACCTGTGGTAAACTTTCCCCATCTGTCTCATCAAAGACCTGGCAGCTGATTATGTGGTAAATGGTAGTCAGTCCAGATACACCACTGGATTAACAGACATAAAACTTCCCTTGCATGGTAGCCTCTGGACATAAAGACTTGGTTGGGCAGAGAAGAATGAATGGCCAGGGATGAGAAAGAATTCATGCTTGATGTACCTTCTCTGCTCCAAACATACATCAGTGACAGAAAAAATAATGAAATAGAAAACCCAATATTCCTAGATAAACCCAAGGATAAGATGAATAGCTGAAGACTGAAAAGATCAAGCAGAAAAGAGACAAATACACTCTTTGCAGAAATGCAAAGCAGAGCAGACTGCAGCCTGGGATGTGCTGTGCTCTGGTCCGGAAGTCAGGAGAATTGACTGGGAGTTTGAATCCTATGGGATAAAGGGAACTAAAGATGTTCCACACAAGGCTCACTGCTGGAAGTGAGAGGCAGAACAGGTCCTGAAAGGAAGCTGGAAAAAATAAACAACTACTGCTGACTGCCACCTGGGGAGGTGGCATTTCCAAAACCGTGAGACTGGGGAGGCAGGAACACACAGATGAGCCTCACAGCCAAGCCTCCAGTTGGCCCATTTCCTGATTCTGCGTGACTGTGAGACTAGCATGGGGCAGGGGAGGCCTGAAGTGAAGTTTATAGGACTTTAGCTGGGCCCAGGGTCAGGTGCAAACAAGTGTAGAACACTAGGCAGAGAAGTGTGAGCTCAGAGTAACAGGGAAAGAATAAAACAAAAGCTTTCCAAGAAGATAAAACATTAGAATGTGAATTCACTCCAAATTTACACTTTGGAATAAACTGATAAAGACTTCACAATAAGTGTATGTGGCATGCTCAGAGTGATAAGGGGATGATTTCCATTTTAAAAAAGAATGAGAAACTGAAAAAAAAAAAGCAATCAGAAATAAAGCAGAACAGGTGATGTTAAAAAGCAACAAACTGAAGAACTTCTCTGCTGGCCCAGTGGCTAAGACTCTGCTCCCAATGCAGGGGGCCTGGATCTGATCCCTGGTTAGGGAACTAGATCCCACATGCCAAAACTAAGAGTTTGTATGCTGCAAGGAAGGTTGAAGATCCTGCAATTAAGATCCAGTACAGCCAAATACATAAATAAATATTTTAAAAATTGATAACTACCTTGATGTTGGAGAATGAAGAGAATTAGATAAGAACATAGATTGATTACTATATTTTGGGGCCAAACGAAACTTTAAAATTTACCACGAGATTAAAGACTATTATTTATTCATTGGAATAAATAGATTTAGTAATTAGATTGGGAAGATAATATAACATTAGAAACACATCTATAGGTTAATGGATATACTTTTTTGAACTAAAAGTTTATTTTTAAGTTTATTTGTTAAACTAAATGTTGTAGTTTTAGTTTTAGCAAATATAGTTCTGTTTTTAGGGAAAGTCTGGATTTTTGTCACTATACATTACAAAACAGCCCCCCTTTCTTCTGATGTGTTCAACTTCATGACGATCTGGGGACAGACTATAAGGGAGGGAAATCTTAGAAGGATTTCTCACATTCAACACCACTTAAAAATTTCCTTCCATCGTCTAAATATGATGATATCCAGGCAATGAAGGAAACACAGTGAGGTAACGACCCTTGGCTGAAGGCTTTGCTCATACTTCATTAGATTTCTCCCAGTGAAAATCTTCTGAGGGCAAGTGGGCTGAATGATCATGTCAGTGTTTGTACATTAATTAAGAATCATAAGATTCAATCCCTGGTCAGAGAACTAAGATCCCATAAGCCGAGCAGCCAAAAAGAAAAAAAAATAAAAAGAGGTATTTATTTACTATGAATTTCCTACTATTCAGGAAGGTGTGTATTTTAGTGAAGAGATTTCCTCACAGTTTCTACAGTGGTAAGATCTTTTTCTAGTGAGATTTTTCAGATCTGATCTTTAATAAGATATCTACTCTGTTTGAGAACTGTGTCACATTGGGGATATTTAGAGGGTTCCCCCCTTCTGGTAATAGGAGTCCTCAGTTGCCAACAAGGGATGAGCTATGATTCAAGACTTTTCATGGTTATTACATTCATAGATTCTCTCTCTAGTGTGAGGACATGGAGAATAAAATCCACCTTTTAAGTGAAGACTTTCTCACACATTCATAAGTAAGTGTTGGTCACACAGTCATTTGCAACCCCATAGACTGTAGCCCACCAGGCTCCTCTGTCCATGGGATTCTCCAGGCAAGACTACTGGAGTGGGGTGCCATTTCCTTCTCCAGGGGATCTTTCTGACCCAGGGATCAAACCCAGGTATCCCGCATTGCAGGCAGATTCTTTACCATCTGAGCCACTGGGGAAACCCATAAGGCCTTTTCCACTATGAATCTAGTGTTTGAAAAGGATTTTGTAATCATGGGAGAAGTTACCCTACTCTATTCACGATATTCAGCGATTTCCCCAAGTTTGAATACTGTGATGGGAAGTAAGAGGTGACCTTTTTCTAGACACTAGACATTCAGTACACAGGGAGCCTCTCTCTGTATGATTTCAGAGTCAGTGGAAGCGATTAGCTGGGACTGAGGCATACGTGTAATTCTTAACACGTGTTTGGGAATCATGTATTCATTCCAGTATGAATTTTCTGACGATGCGTGAGAGATGAGCTCTGGATGAAAGCATTCCCTCATCCCTTACATTCAAAGGGTTCCCTGCCCATCTGAGTTCTGTGGTGCACAATAAGATGTGTATTCTGCTTGAAATACTTCTGCATATTTTGCACTGAAAAGATTTCTCTGCAGAGTGGATTTTCTGATGTTGAATAAAATATGAGTACAAGTATTTCCCATATTCATTACAATGATAGGATTTGATGGTTTGCTGGAACGGCTCACAGGGAAACATCCACTTATGTTCACCAGTTTATTAGAAAGGATACAACCCAGGAAGAGTGGAATGGAGAAGTCGCATGGGGCAAAGCACCCCCATCCCCACAGGTTCGGAGCTTCCATACCCACTCTGGGCACATCACCTTCTGGCATCTCAGGACTCAAGTTCCCCTTGGGCTGACATTCCAACCATCTAATCATATGGCTGGTTTCCCTGGCAACCAGCCCCCATCCTTAGGGGCTTTCCAAAATTCACCCTATTCATATAAATGCAGGTGTTGTTAGGAATAACAAAGGATGCTCTTTTCATGTTTATCACTCACCGAACCCAAATATTATAGTCAACGGTGCTGTTTCTTTTATCACTTAGGAAATTACAGCGGTGTTGGGAGCTCTGGCTAGGAACTTAGGATGAAGCCCCAAATTTGTACTTCTTATTACATTCCAACATCACAGTTAAAACTGTAGTTAAATTTGTATGGTTGCATCTTGCCAACAGCCCAGCCAGAGCAACACCATTTCTGCTGACACGGGGCCACTGTGTATGTGCTGCCGAAGCGAGCACGACACGGGGCCACTGTGGAAGGGCCCATTCCTACAGCTGGAAGCTGCTCTGTTTGAGGCTGGACTCTCCCACTGGAAGGGTAATACTGAGACTGAGCAGGATCCTTTGGGGCCCTAAAGGGTACAAAAACCCCTCTGTGTCCCCTGTTTCTTGTCTCCCAGGCCTCCCCTGAGCTCCAAAGAACAGGCACAAGCAGTTACTAATTAGGGAAGTGAGAGAATGCAGACACAAAGGAAAAGCAGTTAAGCAAGAAAAGTAACTGATGAAGAAGAATGAATGCTTCTGAACTGTGCTGCTGGAGAAGACTCTTGAGAGTTCGTTGGACAGCAAGGAGATCAAACCAGTCAATCCTAAAGGAAACCAGTCCCGAATATTCACTGGAAGGACTGATGCTGAAGCTGAAGCTCCAATACTTGGGCACCTGATGGGAAGAACTGACTCTTTGGAAAAGACCCTGATGCTGGGAAAGATTGAAGGCAGGAGGAGAAGGGGACAACAGAGGATGAGATGGTTGGATGGCATTACCAACTTGATGGACTTGAGTTTGACCAACCTCGGGGAGTTGGTGATGGACAGGGAAGCCTGGCATGCTGCAGTCCATGGGGTCACAAAGAGTCCGACATGATCGAGTGACTGAACTGAACTGAAGTGAAGAAAAGTAATGACAGTAGGTCAATAGTAAAACAGAGGCCTAGTTCTTCCCAAGGGATGTACACAGCAATCAGATACATACCCTAGAGATTTCTATAGGAACTAAGACCATCCGCCGCCCCCAGTTGGATGCTGACCACAGCTGGTAAACCCCAGGCTGGTTGGACCCAGAAGGTTGATAATTAAGATTCCTGAAATACCACCTGGTTACCTCACGTCCAGCCAATCAGAAGAAAGTCATGCACCCTGCAGCCCTCACCCCACATGTCATCTTTAAAAACCCTTCCCAGAGAGCTGCCTGGGAGTCTGGGTCTTTTGAGCATGAGCTGTCTGTACTCCTTGCTTGACGCCCGCAAATAAGCCCTGGCCTTCCCTTCACCACAGTCCAGGGCCAGTAAGTTGGCTTTGCCATGTGGCAAGTGAGCAGACACAAGTTCTGTTCAGTGACAATACTCACAAACCCTGGAAATGAGGTGAAGTTATTTTCTAAATCAATAATGAAATTATCTGTATACCCCACTGTCTTTAACAATTTAGCAGCAGCAACATCGGAGCTATGGGCTCTTTACTCATTCAGTGTAAAAGACTTTAGCAAAGCCACTCCTTTGATTACCACTGATTTTTATTTGCTTTTTTACTTTTTCAAAGTGTCAGAGACAATGTTCCAGAATGCCTTGGTAAAAAGACTCCTACAGACATAAAGGTATACTTCTCTTAGATGAGGAGCAGCTGGTGAAACAGTGATTTCACTTCATTTTTAAGGAAACCATTTTGATTTTTTAAAATATTTATTTAATTTTGATCTTAATTGCAGCAAGTAGGCTTAGTTGCCGCATGGTACGTGGGATCTTATTTCTCTGATCAAGAGTAGAACCTGTGTGCCTTGCACTGGAAGGCAGATTCTTAACCACTGGACCGCCAGTGAAGTCTCTCCACTGCACTTTAATTCTCCAGGATATAACCATTTTCACAATACAAAAAATTTACATTTTAAACACTGTCTCCATTTTCTTACAAGCTTAAGGTCTCTGATATGTGAGAAATGGCGAACGTCTACATTCAATGCACGTCAGAAATACACTGTGACTCCTCAGACTCTCCATTTCTCTGGTCCTCAGGAGAAAAATACAGAGGATAGGATGGCATGGTTAGGATGCTTAACCAGATTTCAATTACTTGCTTTATTTTCCTTTAAACCTTATGGCACCCAGGGGACAGCTTCATGCTTGCTGTGTTTTCCTTTTCTGCAAACCTGCTGGCTGCCCTCCTCCCACCTCATTTCCTGGATACTTTTGCTCATGAACTCCCTCTTCACCCCAAGGCTCAGCTTCCTGCTCTGCGAGGTCAGGGCCCACAGGATGACTGACCCTCACCCAGACACACTGCTGTTTGAGTGTCTCCTGGCCACCCACCTGAGCCTTCATGCTGAGGCTGCACCCACTGGCTCCGCCACCACCAGGAACCTGCTCCTTCTGGAACATCCATGTCAGAAGCCCATTCTCTTCCTACATCAGCTCAAAAGAACTTGAGATGCTCAGGCCCTTCTACCTCTGGGAGACCTCCAGACACTGATACCATGCCCCCCCAACAAGTTGGTCAGCTGGTTCCTCAGGACACTTACTTCCCTGAAATCCCCAACTGCCTCACAAAATCCACATTTTTTTTTCAGTTTTATTGCTATATTAATATAATTGACATACAGTACTATATAAATTTAAGGTGTACAGTATAATAATTCCCTGGTGGCTCAGACAGTAAAGAATTTGCCTGTAACACAGGAGACCTGAGTTTGCTCTCTGGGTTGGGAAGATCTCCTGGGGGAGGAAATGGCAACCCACTCCAGTATTCTTGCCTGGGAAATCCTATGGACAGAGGAGCCTGGTAGGCTACAGTCCATAGGGTTGTAAAGAGTTGGACTTGACTGAACGACTAATACGCTACTTTGCCTAATAATTTGACTAACATACGTCATGGAATGATTATCACAGAAAGTTTAGTGAATACTCATCATCTCACATAAAACCCACATTTTAGATGAGCTCAGGGGGCCTCCTTCTACAGGCCTACTTTCAAACAACTGCTTATTTCAAATTCCCGACGGAAAGACTCAAGTCAGCACACCCGTAAACATGGCCACTTCCCTGTGGTGGGCAGCCTGCCCCACGCTCTAGTCCTCCGCTACCAGGACTCACCTTTTCACATAATAGTGGTTCTCGCAGAGCTTCTGGTCTGAAGTACAAGGTTGCAGCTGACCAGCGCCACTGCGACAGCATGGAGAAAAGCGGAAGAAACTTTAAAAATGACACTTCTAAGCTTTTGAACTGTGGTGCTGGAGAAGACTCTTGACAGTCCCTTGGACTGCAAGGAGATCCAACCAGTCCATCCTAAAGGAAATTAGTCCTGAATATTCATTGGAAAGACTGATGCTGAAGCTGAAGCTCCAATACTTTGGGCACCTGATGGGAAGAACTGACTCATTTGAAAAGACCCTGATGCTGGGAAAGATTGAGGGCAGGAGGAGAAGGGGACGACAGAGGATGAGATAGTTGGATGGCATCACCGACTCAATGGACATGAGTTTGAGTAAACTCCGGGAGTTGGTGATGGACAAGGAAGCCTGGCGTGCTGCAATTCATGGGGTCGCAAAGAGTTGGATGCGACTGAGCGACTGAACTGAAAAGACTGAAAGACACATAACTGAGAGGTGGATGCAAAGAAGTCCAGAGGAGTAGGATTCCAGACAGCCAGGAGTACTTTGCAGCGACCAGCCTCCCTCCCTGGAATCAAGCTGGCTGGGGTGGTGGGAGGGTCTCTGTTCACTTGAAGAGGTGTCAGTGTAGGTTTTTTGGTTGTTTTTTTTTTAGTATTTGTAAAGTATCTGGTTGGCATGTTGGACTGAAATCTGTAGGAACTGCAAATGCACAGTTAATTCTACCCTTGCTGAGTGTGGGCGGTGGGGCTGGTGGGACTGATGGTGGGGGCGAGGGACTGTCATGGTACAGGCAGATAAGAAGGATGAGAGGGAACCAAGATTAGCCAGGTGACACTGCAGAGAATGCCTGTCACCTGTGGACACCCACCTTCTTCAGTCCTGCTCCCACCAGTGTGGGGGTGGGAAGCTGCTCCCTAGCTATAAGGACTGCCTTCACATTTCTGACCCGACTCTCCATTGATTCACAGGCTACCTCTCCTGCAGCCGCTAGAAGGAGGTTCTCTGGATGATTCTTTTCAACACTGTGAGTCAGTGGCAAGCAGCCACCTTGTAAGGCCCCAGGCCATTCCTTTCATCTTAATTGCAACCAATATCCTGCTTAGAAGTTCATCACCATCCTTAAAGGAACAGCTATTCCTGATCCCACTCTTCTTTGATGAGAAGGAGAGGAAAGCTTTTACATAGTTCAGAGAAGTCAGTCTGGCTATATATGAGTCAACTTGAACTTTATGTTAGCTAAAACAGCCTGCATTATACACCTGCTTTAACCATTAAAGAGTGCAAGGACTTCCCTGGTGGTCCAGTGGCTGACACTCCATTCTCCCAACGCAGGGGGCAAGGCTTCAATCCCTGGTCAGGGAACTAGAGCCCACATGCCGCAACTAAGAGTTCACATGCCATAGCCAAAGATTCCGCATGCCGAAACTAAAGGGAAGATCCCACACTCCAAAATTAGAAGATCCCACATGCTGCAACCAAGACCCGGTGTGCATGCTCAGTCACTTCAGTCATGTCTGACTCTTTGGGACCCCATGGACTGTAGCCTGCCAGGCCCCTCTGTCCATAGGATTCTCCAGGCAAGAATATAAGATCTTCACCCAGGGATCGAACCATATCTCCTGCATTGCAGGCAGATTCTTTACTGCTGAGTCACTTGGGGAAGCCCAAGACCCAGCACAGCCAAATAAATAAATATTAAAAAATCATAATAATAAAGAAAGAAAAGGTGTACTGACCAGAAGCAAAGAATGTCTATGTTAAAAATAAGGATGAAATGCCTCCCCTTATTCGGACGGCAATGCTGGGACTCCTTCCATGACAAGACTCCCTTCCTGGTTCCAAAGGCCGTACTGATCTGCTGAGTAGGTGCTGGTCTGTTTTAGTTGTTAAGTTTTTTTTTTTTTTCCCTCTTGGCTTCTGGCATCTTAGCTTCCTGACCAGGGACTGAACCCAGGCCTCTACGGTGAAAGTGCTGAGTCATAATCACTGGACTGCGGAGAAGTCCCAGATACTTAACTGTGTTTTTGGAAACTCTAATGGAATGGACCCCTGTCAGGTTTGACCACTGTTCTGACAAGACACAAAACTGTGCTGAAAACCCTGCTTCTACAGAGCAGGTCCTGAGAGCCACTCAGAGGCCTTCTCCTGGGCCACAGCCCTCAGTTCAGTTTAGTTCAGTCGTGTCCAACTCTTTGCGACCCCATGAATCGCAGTATGCCAGGCCTCCCTGTTCATCACCACCTCCCGGGGTTTACCCAAACTCATGTCCATCGAGTTGGTGATGCCACCCAGCCATCTCATCCTCTGTCGTCCCCTTCTCCTCCTGCCCCCAATCCCTTCCAGCATCAGGGTCTTTTCCAATGAGTCAACTCTTCGCATGAGGTGGCCAAAGTATTGGAGCTTCAGTTTCAGCATCAGTCCTTCCAATGAACACCCAGGATTGATCTCCTTTAGGATGGACTGGTTGGATCTCCTTGCAGTCCAAGGGACTCTAAAGAGTCTTCTCCAACACCACAGTTCAAAAGCATCAATTCTTTGGCGCTCAGCTTTCTTCACAGTCCAACTCTCACATCCATACATGACCACTGGAAAAACCATAACCTTGACCAGATGGACCTTTGTTGGCAAAGTAATTTCTCTGCTTTTTATTTTTAAATTTTATTTATTTATTTGTCTCTGCTTTTTTTTTTTTTGTCTCTGCTTTTTAATGTGCTATCTAGGTTGGCCAAAACCTTCCTTCCAAGGAGTAAGTGTCTTTTAATTTCACGGCTGCAATCACCATCTGCAGTGATTTTGGAGCCCTCAGCTCGTCTCAAATAAAACCCTTTTGTATTCCTATTATAGACTGTTTATCACATATTTGCACTGACAAGGCTTATGCTTCAACCACCTTCAAGGCTTTGTGTCACCAGCAAAGCCCATAAACAGTTTTGGAGAAATAAAAATAGAATATGGGTAATAAAATAAAAGTCTTACCTTGCTTTTCCTCTGTACTGAGTCTGGTCTCTCCAGCTCACTGGGGGCTGCATGCAGAGGCCTCACACCCGTGTCTTCGACCCAGAGCTCCCCGCGGAGCATGGCTGCCCTGGCACCTCAGCTCCAGGCGGTAAACAGAAGCCCGGCTGGACACTCAATCCAAGATGGCGGCAGTGGGCTGTGTGCAGAGTCGCTGTGGTGGGCACTGCAGACCTGAGTGGTAAACAGAAAACTTCGCCCCCTCCCCACCCTGGAGACCCTATGAAGCAGTCTACCATCACCTGACTGGCATGTCAGAAAATCTTGTCCTCTCCACCCTCTGACCCGAGGAAAAAAATCCTCCTTTGGTTCTGAACAGAGATGGGTCTTTTATTAGCTCAAAGGACCCTTTTTGGGCCAGACTGGGGAGGGTTGGTGACAACTGGTCAATCTCATTGCCTTAAGTTTTCTTGTCTTGGGCTTCACTGGTACCCCTGCAATTTACAATTTTAAGAGAAGTCAGGCTGCCAGCCTGGAAATCAGTGGGCAGGGAGAGCCTACTTCCTTTTTTTTTTTTTAAAGAAATTTTGATGTGGATGATTTTTAAAGTCTTTATTGAATTTGTTACAACATTGCTTCTATTTCGTGTTTTGGTTTTTTGACTTCAAGGCATGTGGGATCTTAGCTTCCCAACCAGAGATCAAACCCATACTCCCTGCATTGAAAGGTGAAGTCTCAACTACAGGACCACCAGGGAAATCCTGAGAGAGCCTACTTCTAATGTGTTTTTGTTTTTTTTTAATTTATTTTTTTTTGCTGCACTGCATGGCATGTGGGATCTTCATTCCCCAACCAGGGATTGAATTCATGCCCCCTACAGTGGAAGTGTAGAGTCTTAACCACTGGACTGCAGGGAATTCTCTAATGTTTTATTTCTTAACAACAAAACAAGAAATCAGGCAAGTTTGGAGGGTTAAGAGTGAACAAGACAGAGTAAACACTGGCATTGGTTACATTCTTCACTATAGCTTTCAATAGAGGTTTTTAATTAAAATAATACAAAGAGTTACTCCTTCAGTTGTGTTCAAGTTTTTGCAACCCAGTGGACTGTAGCCCACCAGGCTCCTCTGTCCATGAAATTCTCCAGGCAAGAACGCTGGAGTGGGTTGCCTTTCCCTTCTCCAGGGAATCTTCCTGAGACAGGGATCAATCCCAGGTCTCCTGCAGTTCAGGCAGATTGTTTACTGTCAGAGCAACCAGGGAAGTCCTAATGCAAAAGGGACTATAAAAGATGTGTGTGTGGCAGGGAAGGCTAGGTTAGAAAGTAAAGTCTGAAAAAGCTGAACAGAGTGAAAAGTTGCGAGGTGCGGGGGAAATCCTTAACTCCTTATTTCACCCAAAGGAAACTTTAAACATTAATAATTTGTACCTCTGATACTAGAGTAATTCATATTAGTTATGTTCACCTTTTGTTTTTATAAAAGAAATATATTTCCATGGCACTAAAAAATTCAAACAGCTTAGAAGGATTTAAATGAAAATAAATCATGCAATTATTGGAGCAGGAAAATCATATTCTTAAATTTCTAATATAATTACTGATTTTATCTGCTTATTTTACCAGTGACTGACAGACATATGTTACATCATCACATTATGATTGAGCTTTTATTTCTTTTCTCAGTTTTGACAGTTGTTGCTTTATGTATTTTGAGTTATATTATTAAGTGAATTTCAAAGTCAGAATTTTTATCTTTCTTGTTGATTAACCCTTCAGTCATTATGAATTTTGCTCTTCAATTCTAGTGATGCTTCCTGGCTTAAAATCTCTTTTGTCTGATATTAATATCAAGACACCAACTTTCTTTTGATTAGTGTTTACACTACATCTTTCCCCCATACTCTATTTTTTTGTGTGTCCTTAAACTTCATCTCTTTTAAACAGAATAATTTTTCAAAAATCCAGTTTGACAATCTTTGTCTTTGACTTGAAGTATTTATTCCATTTACACCACATGTAAATATAGATGTATTTGGGTATCAATCCACCTTCTTCCTATTTTTCTACTTGTCCAATCCTAATCTATGCTTCTTTTTCTTACCTCTTTTTACAAAAAACCTGAGTGTCCATCATTAAACGACTGGTTGAATATACTACAGTACATCCAAACACCGAAGTCATATGCAACTGTGAAAGGAAGGATGAAACCATCTTTGTGATTTCTAGAGTATATGTTTATGTGGAAGAGGTGGAGAGACGTGTGTATACT
Organism: Odocoileus virginianus; assembly: GCF_023699985.2. Classification (NCBI taxonomy): domain Eukaryota; kingdom Metazoa; phylum Chordata; class Mammalia; order Artiodactyla; family Cervidae; genus Odocoileus; species Odocoileus virginianus. The sequence goes on along the minus strand of NC_069690.1, from coordinate 31,526,158 downwards.
AGGTTACAGTGTATCTAAGAAAGGGTGTTGACCCTTGAACAACATGGCTTAGAGCTGTCTGTCCACTTACATGTGGATTTTTTTTTTTCAGTAAGTATGAACTATAGTACTGTATGACCTGTGGTTGGCTGAATAAGCAGATGCTGAACAGAGGGGAGGAAGGGACCTTACATGTCACACTGCTGGGCAATCGTTCCTCCTAACCCCCACATCATTCAAGAGTCAATATATTTTCTCAATTTTTTAAAAAAAATAGAATAAACTACAACCTTTTAAAATGGTTAGCTTTGGGGGAGGGAGAAAACTGGGTAGACAGGACAGGGATAAAAGTTGGATTTCTCGAAGTACTTTGTTCTACAGATTTTACATAGCATGAAAAAACTTCACCTAATTATAACACAGAAATACAATAAAGAAAATGCAATTTTCAAGTCTTGTAAAATAAAATGAAACTGTGTATATTAGTGTCTTAACACCACAGTCCGGATCGTGAGAAATGCTACCAGAAAAAAGACCTAGTTTGTCCAAGAAATACATTGACAGAAATAAAAGAGAAATGTCAGAGAAATTTACAGATTGAAAAAGACTTACAAAGCATCAATTAACTTCAAAATGTGCAACTCTCCTGGATCTTGAATCAAATAAACAGACTGTAAGAACACACACACACACACACACACACAATTTACACCAAGCAGGGAAATCTAAGCATTCAATTGCTTTTTGATAATATTAAGAAAAAAATTTAAATGCAACAAATCTATGTTACTGTGTTTAAAAAGTCATCTTTAAAAATGTACACTGAAATGTTTGCAGGTAAATAATATGATGCTGAGACTTGCTCCAAAATAACAGGTGAGTGTCAGTGGTGGACTGTAGACCGGAAGCAAGGCCGCCGGCTGTCCAGGCAGGTGGACAGGTACTTGAGGGTCACCGGGAGAGAGAAGAGGCTGCTGCACTCTTGGAAGGATGCGATGGCAGCGGCTATTAAGCGGCTGTTTGGCTAGCTTCGTCACCGAGCCGAAGCTTGGAGGAGATGTCCGAGCGCGCGCCCCGGTGGCGCGGGGAAGCCCCCTCCCTTCAGCTCTCCAGCCTGGCCGGGAGCGCGCCGGCAGGTGGTCGCGAGCCTAGGGGCAGAGTCACCGTGATCGGCTGTGCGCCTGCGTAGCGCTGCTCTGCCCGCATTTCTCAGGAACGCCCGTGCGCCTAGCCCCGCCTAGCATCCCAGAATCCCCTTCAAGCCGGAAGCTGGGCTTCCTCCCGGGACTGATGGGCCTCCTGCTCTCGTGGGCCAGGGAAGGCGGCTCTGGTCCGAGCCCCTACCTGCAGGAGGTGAGCTTGGCCTCTGGTAGTTCGCTCCCCTCAGTCTGATGGCGGCGAACCGGGACGGGCGAGGGTCACCCGCCACTGAATGAACTGCAGCGTTCGGGGCGGGCGGAAGGTGGGCTTCAGGCAGAGGGGGCTTACTTAGCGTTCTCAGAGCGGGAGAGGGGCACTCAGTGCTGAGGAGGTGCAGGATCAGGGGTGGGGTGAACACTTACCTGGCTACGAAATAACCTAAACAAGAGTTGATGAAAGGCTGTGAGGATGTAGAAGAATGAACTGTGTCATATGAAGAGGTAAAACCCAAACCTGATGGTCCAGGCAGTCACTGACCACATGGCTCTGAAACGTGGGAAAGATGTGGATGAGACCAGAATTGGAGGAGAGGAGTGTGCATCATTTGCTGGGCAATTCTCATTTAAAGATTTGAATTTAAAAGACTCTAGGGGAGGGGAGACAAAAAACTTAAAAGTGCTGTAATCTCATCAAGTGCTGACCAGTACTTTGCCAACCGAGGTCCATCTGGTCAAAGCTACGGTTTTTCCAGTAGTCATGTATGGATGTGAGAGTTGGACTATAAAGAAAAATAAACGCCGAAGAATTGATGCTTTTGAACTATGGTGTTGGAGAAGACTCTTGACAGTAACTTGGACAGCAAGGAGATCCAACCAGTCCATCCTAAAGGAAATCAGTCCTGAATATTCATTGGAAGGACTGATGCTGAAGTTGAAACTCCAATACTTTGGCCACCTGATGTGAAGAACTGACTCATTTGAAAAGACCCTGATGCTGGGAAAGAGTAAAGGCAAGAGGAGAAGGGGACAACAGAGGATGAGATGGTTGGATGGCATCACCAATTCAATGGGAGCTGGTGATGGACTGGGAAGTCTGGCATGCTGCAGTCCATGGGGTTGCAAAGAGTCGGACATGACTGAGCAACTGAAATGAATCTCATCAAAATAACGTAATTTTATAAAATTATAGGTACATACTTTTTGTATTCTGAGTTTTCATTTAACATTACTTTAAATAAAGAACTCAACCTAGTGCTGGAGCCAAGGGTTCCAATCCTTGTTCCCTCACTGGGTGTTATGTGATCTGGGTGGGCTTCCCCTTCCCTGTCCACACACAAGACTCAGTCCTGCTGACAAGCTTAGACACACATTATACCTATCACTGTAGTACACATGCTTGCCATTTTTAATGGCTACTGTGTTCTAAAGGGGTAGTAATTATAGTGAAATATAGAGCTATGAGGAGAATAAAGGGGTGAAAGTACATGAAAGGCGCATGCAAGTGAATTCATACCAGAAGAATCAAAGAAACTTAATGGCATTAAGTTTTAAAAGACCAAATAATAGTTTAGCAAGAAAAACTAGTACTTTGCATGAAATAGATCCTCAGAACTCTGATTTATATCAGAAACCTGCCTTAACGTGATGGGAAGAGGGTGTGATGAGCTCAATACAGTAAATCATCAAGACACGTCATAGTCAGACCACCACATAGTTGGTGTCATTCACTCAGTTGCTCTCAACTGCCCTCTACTTAACATGCTTGCCAGGTTAACTGAAAAGCTCAGTCCCTTTGAACACTTACTGCTCATGGCCTTGGCACAAGACTTGTGTTTAAGTGTGTGGGTTTCCAGGTACACATAACCCTTGTGTTCCCTCCAGTTTAGTTTGCTCGACAGGACTTATTTGCTCCCCAAATCGTTTGTCTGGATATATAATTATGTCTCCTCATTACAGAATTAGATATTATGTAACTGGTGAAAGAAGGGCAGAGTTGACTTTACTGCAGACTCTTGTAACGGTTGGAAGGACTCAGCCCACTTGCTAACAATGCCCAGGAGCAGAGAGCATGGCCACTGCCCAGATCTGGTTTCTAAATTGCTGCCTATAAAAAAGAGCCAGGGATTCCTGGAGAAAGGGCTCATCCCATACCTGGGGTATTGAGAGTGTGAGGTGAACTGGAAACAGCTTTGTCAAAAGGCCATTAAGTGCCCAAAGGTTGGAGAGGAATGACAGAGGACAAAAGGGCTACCTGAAGGTTTCTAACTGGCCAAGTCTTGGATTATCAGAAAATCTGAAACAGTGATCCTAACTGTGCAGCCCAAATCATATGTCATCACTGCTGGTGACTCCTGACTCTTGAAAAATCAGTAATTTAAGGAAAGACTTGAGTATGATCCTGCCTCTAGTGCAGTCCCAGCTGATGAAGGAAAGCTCTTCCTTACATAGTACCAGTCAGTAAATGTAGAAAGGACAGAATTAGAAAATTTCAGCAAATTTTGCTGAAATAATTGATTCTGGCAAGGATGATCATCATTGGATCCCCAAAACCATCAGGTAAAAGGTTGCTGGTAAATGGGCTGCCTACGCACTGCCACATCAGTGCACAGGTTATCTGTTACCTGCAACAGCAAGGACATCCTTTTAAGTTGGGAAGATGTGATCAAATTTTGCATCACAGTGAGTCATTTTTTTTTGTTTTTTTTTGGCTGTGCCAGGCAGCATGCAGGATCCCCCAACCATGGATCAAACCCATGTCCCCTGCATTGGGAGTGCAGTCTTAATCACTGGACTGCCAGGGAAGTCCCTAGTCAACCTGATATTGAGACTTTTGATGGGATGCAATATGAAATACATCTGTGAGGTGTTAATGTAAAAAATGTGTAACATGAATACACCAAGCCTTTGGCCCTATCTGCTAATTTATAGAAACTACAGGAACAAGATAAACAAACCACATGTACAATCTGTTAAATCCTGAAAGACATTTTACAACTGACCTGCTCTATTTGAAGGAGAAAGAAAAAAAAAAGTCCTGGAAAAAGAACCTCAAGGCAGGAAGCTATTCTGGGTGGATGGAATAGACAAGCATCTGTACGGCTTGAAGATGGAAACACAGACTGAGTGTTTGATAGTTGGGCATTAATGTTCATTTTTTGAGATATGTTATTGTGGTTGTTTTTATGAGATGCATGAATAGTGTTTAGGGGTGAAATGTCTGTAAGTTACTCTCCAGTTGCTCAGTAGAAAATATGGCAAAATGTTAATTTTTCCATCTAGGTGGATATATAGTTCATTTTATTATTTAACTTTTCTGTATATTTGAACATTTCATAATAAAAAGTTGTGGAAAATAAGACTACCTGTTTAAAAAAAAAACTTCAAAGCATGGATCAGACAACTGTAAAAGTGGGGAAAACATGAAGATCTAGGATTCTCCACAATTATTACTATAAGGGCATCAACTGCCTCGGTGTTTTCAGTGGAAGACCTTATAAGTGTATTATTTACATAAAACACACAAAGGTAGGAAACACAGATTAATGCAAAGAAAGGCGCTATGGACTGTAACACTCCACACTTTCTTTCCAGGAGAATAAAGTGTAAGGTATGAAGTACTGTTACAAAAAATTGCACCTTAAATACAATGGTTTTTTTTTTTTTTTTTTTTTAACATAACTATGGCATGAGCATAATCTGAGAATTATGCAACCTTAAGAAAACCTGGACTCTGTGAAGGGTGATTCCATGACATCGAGGTTAACTACGAGGAGGACAAGGGGAAAGCAGCTTCTTGAAGAAAACGCTCAGGAAGAGAACCTGGAAGATACTGGCACTCCAGGTCCTTTGCCACCTCCCCCTCCGGTCTTTCCAATATCTAAATGAAGCTGCATGGTCCATACATGCTTACAGTGTTATTTATGGCACCAGAAATTATATCAGGTTTTCCTCACCTAGCTCAGGAAAGCTTCTTGTATAAAGATGTCCCTTGACTTTTTAGGAATATCCCTGCTAGTAAGATTTGGGGATACTGGTTCTTCATTTTGAAGTCACTCCTATTAGTAACAAATGGCCAATATTTGTTACATATTTCTTTGCATGTATGCACTAAAAACTATAAAGATTTGCCAATTTCACACCACATCAGTTACTCTACCTTACTACTCCAGCCTAACTTGACTACATATTCATTAATTCAACCAGCATATCTCAACCACCTACCAAAGGCAAGGCACTGAAAGAACACAAGCAGAAGGGAAGGTCAGCTGTCAGCACATGGTCTGAAATTCTGAGAGTGCAATGCTGTGGACAGTACATACAGTAGTGGTTTCACCTATTTCTAATTGTGTTTCTACCAGTTTTCCTTATGTGCTGCTTGGGGCCCCACAGTTATTACTGTTTAATAATTACTGCAACGGTGATAGTTTCTGCATCAATGCTTTTTCCAATGAAACGTCTCGTTATCTTAAGAGTAATCCCTATTTTACTTACATGTACGAGGAGTACCAATTTCAGTGATTCTTTTGAAACCAGTCATTTCAATTTTAGTTTCTTCTTACATAAATAGGCTGGTTTGCTTTTTCATTCACGTGGCCACTCTTATTTTCTTAGGTAATCAAGTCTAGTAACATTTCAGCTGTAAGTAGTCTCTGTATCCTCTTTCCTCACCCTTAAGTCTTTAGATTATCTTTTTTCCCTGACCCACTTTCTGCACTAAACTCAAACCCATTTCCCACTACTTATTTTTTCCTCATACTGTTTAAATAGCTGCTTACATTCATTACTTTAAGATAACGGGGTTGCATTTAGCAACCCATTTCAGCAGGTTTCCTAGGCTCATTCCATGAAGCACCGGTTAAGATCACATCCTTGATTTTGTTACCTTTCATTATTTTAGAAAGCTTTCTGTTGCTTCAGTCAGCTGTGACTTTCAGGAGGTAAGCCCTGGAAGGATCCAACTAGGAGGTCTGGGCCCTGAGCACAGTAGGCACTCAAGAAACATGTTTCAAAGGAAGAAACGGACTTTCTACAGTAAGACTGTCATGGGGGAGCCTTAGGGTATGATTTTAGGAGTCAGATGGGGGAAAAAAAAGGAACTGTGAATTTAGGAATCAAATGGGGGAAAGAAAAAAAAAAAAGGAACTGTATTCTTTTCTTCTGGATGACAGCTGTCGAAAGCTAGTGCGTGCTCAGTTGTGTCCAACTCTTTGCAACCCCATTGCCTGGAGCAAAAATACTGGAGTGGGTTGCCATTTCCTCCAGGGGATCTTCCCAACCCAGGGATCGAACCCACATCTCCTGTGTCTCCTAATTGGCAGGCAGATTCTTTACCACTGAGTCACTTGGGAAGCCTGTCAAAATCTAGTGAGACTCAGGCTGTTATGTTTTAGATACTAAACATATCTAAATTTTAAATTGTTTAAATTTTAATTTTTGCCTGTATAAGAAAATTTGTGCACGTGTCTAAGGGTTACAGACACATTAGCTTCTCCTAACAGATCATCTTTCACTAGGCTGCTCTTCCTTTAACATCTCAGTATTTAGAGGAAAGCATAATTAAACAGTGGTCACACACAAGTCCTTCCTTAAGATACTTTCAACCATTTTCTTTTTTGGCAAACCTACTGGCTTCACGTGCAGTTATGGCATAACAGGAAAAGGGAAGGGGGCCCTTTACATATTTAAGGCTTCAAATCTGGGAAGAACTAAAGGCTGGAGGGCAGCTCTTCTGTTCTGTCACCCTGGGATTACCCTCTGGTGTGGAAGCTCTACTGGATGGAAGCCTTCCTGTTACAGTACATTCTTAAGGCCTCATGAAGAAGTACTTGAAACTCCGTCTGAGTTAGTGGCTAACAGGTTTCTGGCACTCTTCCTTTCCTACGGTTTCTTTCTGGGATGAACTAAACCGGCATCAAATAAAGGTTATTATGAAGCGAATGTTTTCATCTGAAATTTCACAGTACATTTAAATAGGTTATACTCCCATCACTAATTCCGATACTTCTGCTGAGTGAAAATCTAACCCATATTGCACTTCTTTTGAATAATGTTTTCAACAAGCAGAGTACAAAATAAAATGTAGAACTATTAGGTTTGAAAACCTGTGTGCAGTCTCCCGGATGCATTAGTTTCGATTTCTGGCACCTGTGTGGACACGCTGATGCTGGATGAGGTTCGTACTCTGGGTGAAGCTTTTACCACATATGCGACATGCATAGGGCTTCTCTCCCGTGTGAATCCTCTGGTGCTGAATAAGGCATGTTCTCTGGCTAAAATCTTTGTTGCATGCGTTACATTTATAGGGTCTCTCTCCAGTATGAGTTCTCTGATGCTGATTAAGTGATGAGGAATAAATGAATGCCTTCCCACACTCGTTGCATTTGTAGGGTTTCTCTCCAGTGTGAATCCTTTGATGCTGAGTAAGGTTTGCACCCTGTCTATATGCTTTCCCACATATGTTGCATTTAAACGGTTTTTCTCCATTGTGAATCCTCTGGTGCTGAGTAAGGTGAACGCTCTGGCTGAATGCTTTCCCACACACGCTGCACTTATAGGGTTTCTCCCCAGTATGTGTTCTGTGATGCTGAGTGAGGTTTGCACTCTGGCTGAAGGCTTTCCCACATATGCTGCATATATAGGACTTCTCTCCAGTGTGAGTGGTCTGGTGCTGAATAAGTGTGGAGGAATGAGCGAAGGCTTTTCCACATTCGTTGCATTTGTAACACTTCTCTCCAGAGTGAATTCTCTGATGTCGAATAAGGTAAGTGCTCTGACTGAATACTTTCCAGCACTCATTGCATTTATATGGTTTCTTTCCTGTGTGTATCTTTTGATGTTGGAGGAGGTGTGTGCTCTGGCTGAAGGTCTTCCCACATTCATTGCATATGTAAGGTTTTTCTCCAGTATGAACTCTCTGGTGATTAATGAGTGATGAGCTGTGGCTGAAGGTTTTACCGCATTCCAAGCACTTGTAGGGTTTCTCTCCCGTGTGTGTCCTCTGGTGGATGGTGAGGTGAGCACGCTGGCTGAAGTCTTTCCCACAGTCATCACACTTGTAGGGTTTCTCTCCCGTGTGGATCCGCTGGTGTATGGTAAGGTGGGCACGCTGGCTGAAGGCTTTCCCGCACTGGTGGCATTCATAGGGTTTCTCTCCCGTGTGCATCCTCTGATGTGCGATGAGGGATGAGACGTGTCTGAACTCCTTGCCGCACTCTTCACATTCGTAAGACTTCTCTTTGGCATGGCTGTTTTGGTGTGCGATGAGGGATGGGTACTTCCTGAACTTCTTCCCACACACCTTACACTTATAAGGCTTCTCTCCAGGGTATATTTTCCTGTGCACGATGCCAGGGATGAAGGTCTTGTCTTCATCGTACATGAAAGTTTTATTGTCTGACTGGGTACCAAACTGCATAATTAGGTTTGAATGCTTTTCAAAATCACCTCTATATATATCATATTTATAGTCTTCTACAGGACTACCTTCTTGTGAAAGGACTGACTTCACACTGTAATGTCTCCTTTTGGTGGGAATTCTCCTGAAGGTCTCTGCCGCTTGCCCCTCCATTCTGTCATCATAGTCAGAGGGTTCTTCCAGTTTGATGGGCTTGATTCCATCCTTTTTGAGTTTAGAAACATTTTCCACCAGAGTACACTCTTGGGCTTTGGTTTCCCATTCTGAAATTAACAAAAAATATATAAAAAAGTCTGCCTCTGTTTGAAGAAAGGAAACTACTAAAGTAGAAACAAAATAATGAACATGAATAAAATGCCTAAAAAGACTGGCTTTGACAGCCTCATAACATGGTCTTCAACGTGCAGGCAAGGAGGATAAAACGGCAGAAAACAGGCCTAAATAGTTGAAGGAGGACTGACTCCTCCCTATTTAACAACAGTGTGGAGTTACTAGAATAGGTGAGGTCAGGCAACAGAATTAAGAAGTGAAAACAGATGATGAACAACGTAGCATGACTTTCATTACATAATCATTTATAATCATATAAGTTAACTTACATAGCAGGTCATAAAGCAGGCTGGCTGTCACCACCCCTCCTTCCAATCTACCCTGCACACCCTCATGATATCCTGGGTAGTTTCATGGTGTGTGTCCCTGCTTTAATACTTATAGTAACTCCTACAGCCTTGGAGCAGTGGTCCAGACCTGAAACACATCAAGTGACTGGGACCCTCCCAGACATCCTGAGGCAGAAACCCTGGAAGTAGGGCTGAGCCCTCCAGGAGGTTTAAATCACACTGAAGTTTCAGGATCAGTGGCTTAAAGTATGAAAGTTAAAGGAAAAAAAGTTAAAATACCTCCATTCAGTACTCAGGCCCCAAATAATCTACCCTTTTCTATTGTACTCTCCCCTGTTCCACACCTCACATTCACCTTAAAGTTTGAAGTTATCCACATAACTTACAACTGTGTCCTCATCATCTTCTGAAGGTGCCACTAATTCCAGATTTCTTTTATGACACCTTCATCTATTAAGAAAGATGCTTATGGCCCAGCTCATGTTTCTTTCTCCTTCTCAGAATCCTAAAGTACAGATTAGGTTGAATCATAAAAAACTGCCTTGTATATAGGTGAATATGGCAGAATATCAGCAGTTTCATATAGTTCAACTTAATATAATGTTAGGCCTATGGCATTAGTTGGCCTTACATTATTTCATAGTTTTGTGTGTTTATTTCCAACTCAGATGCAAACTCTGGAAATGGCTTATCCTTCTTTTACATTTCCTTCAGAAAAAGGCATAAGACTCTGGATATGGAGGCCACTCAAGTGAACCTGGTAAAATAAATGACAATACCTTGTTGTAAAATGAACTCAGATGAAAGCATGCGCATGTGTGTGCACACACATACACGGACCCCAAAACCTGACTGCAAAGCCATCAAATATTCATTTGTTGATGCCTATGTTTCATTATGATGACTTAAAACATATTTAAGCTACAACACCTTTGAAATCAGGTAAGAAACTTGTAACTTGAAAATATTAAAAATTATATAATGAAACATCAAATAGAGTTCATAATACAGTACAAACAATACTGGATAGTTCAGAAAGTTTCTAAGATGCAGGTCAAAGTAGGATATTTACAAATATATCCATTCAGTAGACTCATCCATCAATAAAGGACTAGTTAGAATAGGAGATAATGGAATAGTAGGTATATTGACCTGAAAAAGTGTGCAGGACATATTAACAGGAAAAAAAGAGAGAAAATGGTATGTAAGGAAAGATCCCATCAGTGTAAAGATGTGTATCTCCAACTCCTCACCCCAAACCAGGGCCTTCTCCCCTCGGATCAGCACTCTCTGCATGCCTGCATATACATGTGGTTAAGGAAATGGAGACATATAGTTCATTACTCTGCCTCGTGCTGCTTCGATTTACACACTACTTTTATTGCTTTGATTCAAATACAAAAATTAGACATTACAAAATGCTTAGGAGTAATGTTAAATGAAAAAAGCAGTATCGTGACTAGCATGAAAACTCATTAGAACTAGGTAATTACCAAGATGCCAACAATGGGATTTCTAAGCTTCAAAAAATATTTTCTGATTTTCAAGAAATTGCCTGTATTTCTTTGTTATTTAGTACTACAAACATTGATGTATCACTTCATCTAGTGGAAAAAAATTTAAAAACAACTTCCTTAAACCAGGATTTATTACTCCCTCCTTAAAAAAAAAAACCAAAATGAGAATGTTAACGGAATGCATGGGAAAGTGTGTGTGTGTGTATGTGTATATGTGTGTGTGTATGTATATATACACATGTGTATACACACACACACACACACACACATATACATACACACATATATATGGCTTTTGAGGTGGCTCAGCAGTAAAGAATCCACCTGCCAATGCAGGAGATGAAAGACACGGGTTCCATCCCTGAGTTGGGAAAATCCCCTGGAGCAGGAAATGGCAACCTGCTCCAGGATTCTTGTTGGGAAAATACCATGGACAGAAGAGCCTGGAGGGCTACATTCCATGGGGTTGCAGAGCTGGACACAACTGAGCGACTGAGCACAAACACACAAGTAGTGTGTGTGTATAAAGATGAGATAGTCCCAGAAACTGGGTTTAGCTTCTGTGTGATCAGAATCAGTCTATGACAGAATGCTCCATACACCTGAGAAGGAAGTACTAAAGTTATAATTAGGGACTTCCCTGGTGGTCCAGTGGCTAAGACTCCAAGGTCCCAAAGCAGGGGACCTGGGTTCAATCCTTGGTAAGGGAATTAAGTCCCATATGCTGCAACCTGGTGCAGCCAAATAAATAAATAAATAAAATAAATAAAGTTATAATTAACAAGCTTAAAGTAACAAGCCTGAATGATGACGACAAAGAAATCGCTATTATAAGCATACATTCTTAAACCAACGAGACCATTAAGCAGGGCTTAAATATGTATATATAACTAACCAGAAAGGATGAATTAAAAGCATAGGTATCACACAGTGGTGTAATATTTTTAGCAGGAGAGAGCAGTGTTGATCAGGCTATCAAGGGAGGGATATCAAGGATTGGGGGAGGTCTGGTCTAAACCTGAAGAAATAGGTGGTCCTGTATGATGTAAAGAACCATGAAATTCTGAGACAGGACTGGCCATCAGAGACCAACACAGATGCTCGATCTGTGAGTCATCCAAGTTCCCACTCCTCAAGCATGACTGATGAGATGATGTAACCAAAGGTTCAACTTACACCTCTCTGAGCCACTAAGAAAGTAAAACCCTTAGAGGCCCCAAATCAAGTAAAAGCAGAAGACTGGGATCTTGGAAGTTGACGCTGACTGCCCGAGACACTCCTCCACCCTGTTGGTGGCCTCCAGCTGCCCATTAAGGGTGCAAGGGGTTTGGGGGCCAGAAGACAGAGCCCGTAGCCAACCAGGAGGGGCAGCGGGCGGGAGCCTGTATGCTCTGTGCCACACCCTTATAGAGGATGGGCTAGAAAAACAAACAAAATGCAAAACTTCACCTCAACTGAAGGAGAAAAGGAACTTGACTTTCTCAGTTTTGTGCTCCTTGGTGAGAGCAAAATCCCCCCCAATAGGCCCCCTTTTGGGGTTTACAGCCTTAATTCAACCTGATCATCTGAAAAACTGAAGTGGCCCCAGAGGGGCAGTGCCTCCCAGAAGACTGTGCAGTGCAGGGCTAGTTCCATCCTGCCACGTGTTTTCTCAGTATTTAGACTGTGCTGAAATCACTCCCTAAATAATTTGGTGTGTATTTTGTGTCACTCTGCCAACTAGAGCCAATAGGCTGTAAATTATAAGAAGAATTAGTTTTTCAAGTAGCACCCTTAAAATATCTGGTGATCAGATAAAGTTAACTTTTTAAAAAAGTGAAGCAATCTGCTATAAGGGAGCATATTATTCTCTGTCATTACTATTTAATTTACTGTTACTACTGTATTCCAGCATTGATACTGGTAGACAACCAGAAGTCAGTGCCTTAAAAAAGGAGGGCTGGTGGATAGGAATGGAAATGCAAATGAGTACAATGTACTTCTTTTCTACACAGAAGGAGAGCTAAGACTATACGACTTATCTCTGCAAAGAGAAACACAGAAGGATAAACCAGAGATAAGGGAACAGAGTAAACTGCAGAGTGGGTTGGAATATGGCAGGAGGGAAGAGAGCACACGCCTTTCTCTACAGTCTTGACTTCTGAACCATGAAAATGCTTTATAGACTCAAAAATGTAAGATTAAACAAAAAAGAATCAAGAAATAAGAAAATACTAAAACTGAACCCAAATGGAATCAAACAAACTTCACTGTACATCAAACTGTTACGAAAACCAGAAGGGAAGAATTCAAGTAACTGAACCCAGCATCCTTGGTGGATATCCTTGTGTATCCTTGGTGGACTATCTCCTGAGGACAGGAAGGCATTCTGAATATTACCTGAACAGTCTGTTATTTCAACGATATAATTCTGAAACCATTCTTGTGTGTATTATTATGACAGAGCAAATGAGCAGACAGATATACTGATGCTGGGAACCACGTGACTCGCTGTGTGGGAAAGGAAATAGAAAATGGTTATGGGAAGGTACAAGATGGGCCTTGTGATGCTGGACTGGAATGTGAGTTACCAGTATGAATCCAGGTTTCAAGAAACCTGCACACATATTTCACAGTTCTACCTACTGAACTGATCTAGAAGCAGTGGTACCCAGGATAGTGAACACTCTCACTGCCCAGATTTTGGCTTCTCATCACTAATCTCCACTACAATGAACCACTGTTCCTCAAAGAAATTCCAGGTCTAAGGTGGGCATGAGGTGTGCCTGCAGACCATCCTCCACCAGGAAGCCAGGAAACACTGAAACATGGATGGAAATGCCTCAAATGGACATGGCCTTGGGCTGAAAGGTGGCCATCGCCCACATTTGGGACAACTGATAATTAAAAGCAACTCCCCCACCCCACAAATGGAATGGGCCAATAATACACTGAATTTTAAAAAATTCCATTACTTCATAGTGACACGTACACATAAGAAAGGGATGGGAGGAGGGACAGCTGTTTTTCACAGAAAAATAATTTCGAAGAGATGAAGAATTAGAAAATCATCATTTTTAAACCTGCAATGTAATAAAGCAAGGATCTTCAGTGGACGCTACGAATCTTAAATGAAAGATCATCAGGGACTAGAATAGTCATTCTAGGTGTCAATACACAGATGACTACACAGATGTAGGAACTGTGTGAATGTGGCAAACAGGTAGAGACTTCTGTCCGTATAGCTCTGGCTTTACATATTTTTATAATTTCTAGTCTTGTAAACATGTTATCTTTTAAAATAATTAGAAAATAAAAAAGGAGGAACTGAGGTAGGAGACTGCAGGCAGGTGGATACAGGATTTTGTCAACAGACAGAGTAAACGAAATTCAAAAAGACGTTGAAAGGGTTTGAAATTTAAGATCTTAGGGGACATTCATGCGTGCTTAAGAATTCAGGGAGGGAACACAAGGAAAGCCCCAGGCAGAGCTCTAAGAGAGGGAAACTAAGGGTCATGGAGAAGTACAAAATGATACATAGTAGATCTTTTCCTGAAGATGGGATCTGGAAAGAAGCCTCACCAAGCAGCTCAGTCATCTTGACCAGCTGGGGTGTCTCTGTGTACAGTGGGCGACTCGGCCATATTTAAAAACACATCTCACACACTTAGCATAACACAGGCTCTTAAGCACAAAGAATCTCGTCCACTGGTTGTTCTCTCACCTGGACTTGGGCCTTCTAGAATTTCTTTTAGCACCATCCACGGTTCTTCCAACATGGGGATCACAGTTGGTCTATACACTGTAAGTCCTGTCCAGGAGGAACAAAATGAGTTTTACCCTGGAGATAAACAATCATACTACTTTTATTGACTGACTCCTTCTTACCCATGAGGACAGACCTCTTACAGGAAAAGAACAGTTCACAGACACGATCTCATGAATGAGGTCACTGCCCTTTTGAAGCAGGGACAAGAATCTCCCACCACCCTGGAGGGTGCGTGTGCAGAGACTGGGGGAGGCAGGCGCTGGGCACGGCGTGGGGGGGTCCTGGGGGCCGCGCATCGTGGTTCCTGATGACCTTTTACTTTGAAACCTTCCATCTGGGAAAAGGGAGCAGAAACTGGCTGTTTCTGTGCCTGAACAGATGAGCATGTTCACCTCTAGGCCCAGCCCACTTTTGAGAGCTGAGGACAGACAGACTCTGGCATGTGTGTGGTTGGGGGGCACAGACAGACGCTTACCGAGAGAAACCATATTCCAGTAGTTCTGCAGTGTCACGGTCTTGTACAATTCCTTCTGCACAGGACGCATGAGCTCCCAGTCCTCCTGGGTGATGTCCACTGCCACATCTTTGAATGTGACAGATTCCTGAAACATCAGAAGGGCAGTGATGGCACAGGTGCATGCATGGTGGGTGAACCACAGAGTCTTGAGCGTTGGCAGGACCCTAAAGGTTACTACCCAATATTCACCCAGTGTATGGATGAGCAAACTCAAGTGGCCTAGAAGTATGAAAATAAAATCAAATTTACCATTTTTAGTGCAGGCATTGGCAGTTTCATCTTAAAGAAGAAAGGGATGTGAACATAGATGACACAGAGTTGAAAGGTTTGGCTTTTCAAGTGCTGTCTTATGAATTAATAAAATGCATTATAATTTGACATTTTAAGATATTTTGTCTGCTCTATTATGGAAAGCAGAGCCCTTCCTCTTCCTTTCTAAAATAAAACTGGTACTAATAACCACACTGAACTACTGAACTTACAGAACATCTTACAGTCTGGTCAAGTTAGCGTCCCTCTGTTCTTCCTTTGTTTAAAAAAAAATTCTTGGTTACTCTCATATGTTTTTCAAATAAATCTTCTTTCTTTAAAAAACTGTATTGGGATTTTCAAATCACAGTTAAGTGTAAAATTTAGGGAGAGCTGAAAATTTTACAGTATTTAAGGCTTCTTCTTTCATGTCCCATAGAATAACACAGGATTGCAAAATTTATATTATCTTGAGTTCTGGCTATTTTAAATTTGAGGGGGTAATACTATGAATGGAATCTTTAATTTCATTCTAAGATCTGATTTTTTCAGGTATATAATAAAATGATTATAATTTTTGTAAGCCATTTTCTGTAGCTGTCACTTTACTCAAATTTTCCATTAGTATTTCTAACAGTTTTCCCCTTGATTTCCTTAGGTTTTTTTGGGTAAACATTCATATTATCTACAAGTAATAATTTTACTCTGGTTATCAATTTTTTTTTTGGTTATCAATTTCAGACTACATATACTTTTACAGTAAACCTTTCTCTTAAGACGGCCTGGGCTGCTCTTCCTTAAGATAACAGAGACTCATAATCAACAGGAACACCGCACAAGTCATGGCCTTTAATTACCTGTTAAAGAAAAATAATAACTGTTGTTTAATCTCACTGCAGTCTTCTTGATGACTTACTGTAGTCCAGACTAATGGGTCTCATAGTATTTAATGCTCACAATCCAAGAGGAATATTCTTTCACTGGAGTTGAATAACTCGGGCTACGAGTAGTTAAGCATCTTTGCCCCAAGTCACAGGTTCCATGGCGGAACCCGGAACCAAATCTAGACTCACATGGCTCTGGAGGTCAATGCTGTAGCCTCCATGTGATACTACTTCTTGAAAATAAAACAGCACCCCTTCCTGCGGTGAGGAAAGGGGTGATCAGAAGAAGCAATGGGTCCTGTTTCCTGTAAAAGGCACTCACCTACCTTAACAGGCCAGGGAGACTTAAGTTGAAAACTGAGGCTTAGGTCTTTGATAGGACTTCTGGGGTCACAGAAGGTAGAGGGCCAGGTTAGAATATGTCCTCACACACGAAGGAGGCATTTTACAATCACAGAAGGAACTGACACTCCTCTGGTGGTCCAGTGGTTAAAACTTTGTACTCCCAATGCAGGGGGCCCCAGGTTTGATTCCTGGTCAGGGAACTAGATCCCACATGCTGCAACTGAAGATCCCAAGTGTTGCAACTAAGACGCCCAGCAGGCAAATAAATAAATAAATGTTTTAGAAAGAAAGAAAGGAAAAAACTGACACTCACTTTGGTAACCAAGTCATTGAACCACCCTGCCTGGAAAGCTTGTCTTCCTTTGGGGTCGTCCTCTGGGGTCTCTTGGGAAAGGGTGAAGTTCTGAGGAGCAGCTGGGAAAGAGAGAGAAAGACCATGATGGAGATCAGAGGTGTCTGAAGAGCCTAGGAAACTCTTCACCAGTAGATGTCTATGTTTTCTTAAAGCGAAGAGGAGTCAGAAGGAAACCAGAAATAGCACCCCTGCTTCGAAGAAGTAGAGGGAAGAGGCAGTGACTCACCTGAAGACCCTGGCGCAGGCCTCAAAAACAATCTGCTCTGGGACTCTGGAATAGGTGCCAAATTCACAATTTCCCACTAAACCCTCACGTGATAGGAATTTTGCGAGTTGTCTTTTTACTCAGTAAAGAAATATTCCTTGGACATTTCCTAGCTATTTGGAAGCATAGGTTAAAAAACTAAATAAAATCCAGTTCACAAAGCAAATTATTTACTGTCAAAAGGTTCAAACCTCTGCAGGAAACCTCCTGAGGGCTCACACAGAGGTCATCTATTGTGCCTGGCCACTGTTTTACAAGACACATCGTCTGCGTTCAGAGAACATGTGCTGGGTTCTGAGCAGGTAGAAGGTGAATGCCATGCAAAAAGGGGTTCAGGTGAAGCAGGTCCTCACTCACTCCCTGAGCTCCGTTCTCCTGATCACCTCCAAGGGCTGTTCTCTGACATGATGGCTGTTTTCGTGGACCACCCTGGGCTCCTCCCCCCTCTGCCCTACAAGTCTTACCGTCTTCTTTCAGAATCTGAGTCAAGTCCTCCACCAGCGTCACCACCTCCTCACTGTTCCTTGGGTACTGGGACTTCACCCACGTCCGAACCTCCCCAGGCAGGATGCTCAGGAACTGCTCCAGAACCAGCAGCTCCAGGATTTGCTCCTTTGAGTGAATCTCGGGTCTCAGCCACTTAAGGCAGAGCTCTCGGAGCTGGTTCAAGGCTTTCCGAGGACCAGCCAGGTCTGGGTACGGGAAGTTCCTGAAATTCTGCCGACAGGTCTCAGTGTCACGCAGGAGTCTCAAGGCGAGGATTTCCTTCTCAGCATTTCGGGGTCCGCTCTGAGCCTTGTCCATCTTCCATGTTAGCAGGACTTGGGCGCGAGAAGAATTGGTCGTCCTCCTGCTTGGGGAGAACATTGCTACAAACAGGAGAGTCAATCTGGCAACAGCCTTTATTTCTCCAGGTCAGAGCCAAGTGCTTGAAGTCACATGCTAGAGCCACCGAGACATTTAAGAAGGGCTGCTGCAGCCAGGGGCTGAACAGAGGCAAGGAGGAGTCAGCTGTCTTCCTTACAAATTCTGAGCCCAGAATTCGTAGGGATGGGGAAGAGACCCTGAAACACAGGAATACACCACATAGTCAGGAATTCCTGGTGCTCTCTGCCAGACACACAAACAGAAATAGCTGACCTAGAGACCTTACCAATTGGGCACCAGTTGGGACTGCCATAAAAGAGTGGAGCTAGATGCAATGACTTGAATCCTGAGCAAAAGCACAGGTCAAACTTCTAACTTGTACAGGAAAAAAAAAAAAAGCCTCAGTATTTTAGTCATTATTACACAAGCTATAATGACTGAAGTGACTCTCAAAAACAACAGCAAATCTGTTACTTCGAACAAACTCGGAGAACTTTTTAAAGCGCTCAAGGTTGGGGAAAAGCGGCGAGCCATCCACCTGCTCTGCATATCGATGACGGCCAGTCCTAGCCCATCACTACCTGAGGTCTGGGACAGGAAAGAAGCAGAGGGGACCCGTGTGACTTGAAGCCCATGCACAGCTTCTACAGGACAATTCTTTAGGAATACATTTGGAACCAGTTTTCCCACGGAAAACCTCACTGCAGGCCTGACACCACCTGTCCACGGTCTCCACCTCCAAGCCCCCCTCAACTGCACCGTGTCCCCTAAAGCCAGGTGCTCACTAGGCCTGCTGGGCAGAGGCGCCCCTGGCCTGCTCACCCGGCGGGGTCCCCCTAACTCCGCAGTCTGAAGGTCGGGGGCAGCTGCGCGGGGTCTGCCCCGCAGCCCCCACCCCTCAGGCCGCCCGCATCCTAACCTGTGGCCGGACCGGCGGACACGCAGCGGAGCGGCCCTAGAGGCCCGGGGCAACAATGGCGGCAGGCGCTGCGCCTGCGTGGCGGGCTCGGTTCCGCGCTGCAGAGGGGCCTCCGCCCGCCACGTCTCGTCCCGGAGGGCACGGAGGCTGGGCCGGAGCCGCCCGTCCAGCCCGGTCCTTGGAAGCCCGGCCCGGAACCACCGAGCCCCGGCTCCGCCGCGACCTCGCCTCGGCGCCACTGCGCATGTGCGCAGGGAGGACGCTGCGCGCCCGCGGAGCCAATCGGAACCCGCGCCGGCCCCCCGGCCGGAGCCGCGGATAGTGGACCCGTTTCCGTGGCAACCTCCTCCACCCACCCCCTGTGAATTGCTCGGTAGCCGGCGAGGTTCTGAGGGGGCTTTAAAGTTCCCCTGGGCAGAGGCCGGTCTGGTAGACGACTGAGAGAGAGATCGGGGAGCAACGGCATCTTGAAAAAGGGGTGGGAATGAGGTGGGTGGGGATGGGGAGCGGTTGTAACCCTGCGCGAAATCAACCAGAGAAAGTTGGTGCCTGAGTTCTAGAGGAAGGGTGGGCAGGGAAGATGTGGGTCTTAAGGCAGAAAGACCCAAAGTGCTGGTTCTTTACTATTCACTAGTAAAGACTCTGAGTCCCTCCTCAGGAATCTGATTCTGAGACACTCAGATTGGAAGCAAGAACATCCTGCATCACGTTTATACTCACAACATACCAAAAAATGCCTGAAAATAAAAGTATGAAAAACATCCAAGTGTTCACATTATCTATGGCTGTGTTGGCAAATCACCCCCAAACTTAATGGTGTTAAAGAAGAAGCATTTTATTATGTTTATGGATTCTGTGGGTCAAGAATTTGGAAGGTGAACAGTGTCTGTGGCTTTTATCTGACCCGTTCTTTCTGGAGCCTCAGTTGAGAAGATGATTCGATGGCAGGGAGGGTCCTCTTTCAAGCTGTATGTACTCATATGTCTCCTGGTTGGGCCGAGATGGCTTAAGGATAAGCTCAGTTTGGACATGTGGCCTTTTTGACAAGAAGGACTCAGCTGGCAGCTGAGATGGCGGCTTTGGGCTTCAAGAGCAGGTGTCCTATTAAGCAAGAGAGAAGCCCGTGGCTGATTAGAATATAGCTGCAGAAGTCACAAAGCATGACTTCCATCATACTCCTGGCCAAAGGCATCACAAGTTGTGTGGAATCAAGTGGAGGCAGATGTTGACTCCATCTCATGATGGGTGGAGTGTCAGAGTCTTACTATTACCTCACCAAGCAAATCTGAACAACAAAAAAGTTGGGTAGTGTGATGATCTTTGATGTGTCAACTTAGCAAGGCTACAGTCTCCCACTATTGAATCAAACTCTAACCTAGATGGTGTTGTAAAGCTACTTGTAAGTGTGGTTAAAGTCCATAAACTGAGATGAATTAAGTAAAGGAAATTATCTTATTAAATAGATTGGGTCTGAATCAATAAAGGCCTTAAAAGCAAAACTGAGGCTTCCTTGATAAAGAAAAACCTCTGGACAAAGCTTCCAGCCTGCTCTTCCCAACAGATTGCCCTCCAGGTTTTGAACTTGCCTAATCAGCCTCCACAATCAAGTATGCCAGTTTCTTGCCAAAAGAAGAGAATCTTTTAGTATGTATGCCCTACTGGTTCTGCTTTTCTGGCGGAACCCTAACTGATGCAAGTAATAAGCCTAATTTCTAACAAAATAGAATCTTAAAAAATCACTAGGGGAGGGACTTCCCTGATTGTCCAGAGGTTAAGAATCTGCCTTGCAATACAGGGGACACATGTTCAAACCCTGGTTGGGGAACTAAGATCCCACATGTCTTGGAGCAACTAAGCCAGAACACCATAACTACTGAGCCCCCATGCCACAACTCGAGTCTGCGCAGAAGGAAAGGTCCCACGTGACGCAACGAGGATCCCACATGCTGCAACCCAGACCTGATGCAACCAAATAAGCAAATAAAATATTTTAAAAATCATTAGGGGAAAAGATAAGCATGGTATCAACTTCATAACAGCTATAAAACTTGACAGAGAAGACATATCATCTTAAATATATGTCTCTAACAATAATGCCTCAAAAGATACCAAGCAATAACTCATATAACTACAGAGAGCAAAACAAAAATCAAAACTGAAGCTAGAAACTTTAGTATACCCTGTAGAGCACACTGTGATGGGCTGTAGCACCCCCTTCCCCAGCCGTCTGTGTGTTTGGCTGCTGATGGTTCACAATAAAGTATTTCCCTGGGAATTGTCCTGGCTGAAGCAAGCATCCTGTCTCAGGTCACATGTCCTCCCTGGGGCAGCCACATCTAGTGGTGCTCACTGTGGGGGTTCAAAGACCTTCTCCCCTTGCCTCAACCTGCAATCTCTCTAAAGGGCCACCCAGCTAAAGACTAGCAGGGAGGCACTCTTTCTGCCCCCTTCTGATGTCTATGTCAGAAGCTTTCTCTATCTCTTTTATATTTTAATAAAACTTTATTACACAAAAGCTCTGAGCGATCAAGCCTCATCTCTGGCCCCGGATTGAATTCTTCTCCTCCGGAGGCCAAGAATCCCAGCGTCTTTCATGGTTCAGCAACAACCTTTCATGAGGATGGGGGAGGGAGCAACTTCAGGACTGGAATTGAGTGGTTATTACCAGGAGCCATTGACAAGAAAAGGCTGAGGGTGATTAACCACCCATTTAAGGTGAAGTGTGAAAAGCAGAGGGCTTCTTGAAGCCTGAGGCAAAAATGTAAGAGTAGCATAACTTCGGCTGAGTTGGATTCTTGGTCCCAGGAAGTTTTCTATGCCAAGGTCAGGACCTTGTTCGCAAAGGAGGAAACCCAGAGACTCGGGATGGGGACATTTGGGTTGATGTGGACAAATATCTGTAAACACCAATCCCTCTGGATTTTGGGGGCCTGCAAACGTGACCCACTCCTCTCGGTCTTGTTTGAAGATTATGCAGAGGAAGCTTCTATTTTGTGATAAAACCTGTGTCCTCTCACAATCTACTTTCCTCCCCTCCTGATCCCTAGACCCATAACTAGGATCAAGTCATCATGACAGTCCACAAGAGAAACGCTGGACATGGTAAGAGATGAAGATGACTATTCAGCTGCTGTGGGCCCTGGTCAACCTGAGTCTGCAGGAACCAGGAGAGTATGGTCTGGATCCCGAGGATGCTGGACCACAGAGCGTGGAACATACAGTTGGGTGTGGAGAGTTCATTGGAAAGGAGCACACGCCTGTGATAAGGGTTTACACAGTCTGCCAAGGGTATCAGGAGGTGGTGCTAACACAGTGGTGGTGAGAAAAGCTTGGAGAAATGATGTCTCCACACTGAGCAGAGAGGCCAGAATCATTTGGCAAATGGTGGAAAAGATGGTTAAAAGGCTCAAAAAAGTGGACAGTCCAGAACAGGCAGAAAATGTAGGTGTGGAAAACATCCGCTCCGTTTCTTTGGAAGATGGGGGAAGCCCCTCCGTGGAGATACAGAAAGGGTTGTTGGGAGGGGGCACCGGCGTCATTGAAAAGCTCTGTTGGGGCTGATGTAGGGGGCTCCTTACAGAACCGGGCTCACCGAATCTCAGAGATCAGGCTCACAGAAAGAGCAGAAAGACCAGCGTGGAAGGCGGGTGAGCAGGTGAGGGGAGCGCTTTATCTTCAGAAAGCGATGGGGATAATTCCTTGAACACAGTGTCTTCACAGTCACTACATGGGTGGTGTTCAGTCTACACGACCAATGGGATAAAGGCTGGATGATCAGGAGGTCGAAGTTAGCCTTTACCTTTACTGACCAAGAAAAAGAGGAAATACAGAAGTTAATCAAGCTATGTTGGAAAATGGAGACACTGCTATGGTGTCTTCGCAAAAGAAAGATAATATAAAAGTGCTGTGAACTGCCCAAGTTTACGTAATTTAGATGAAAATTAAATTCCCCGGATTCGGCAGGCAGCCGGCCTCCCTGCGCTGCCCACCTGTGGTCACAAGAGGGCGCGCCCTTCATGACCGTCCTGGATCGCAGGCCTGTTCCGCCCGTGCAGGGGGCGCCTAGTCCAAGGGGGAGGAAAAGGCTTAGTGTGAGCTTCCCGACTTATCTTGCAGAAGCTTTCGTTTAATAGAATGTCCCTATGTTTCATTCTTTACCTTCTCACAGTACCAGGATTCATTTTACAACAATAGCCGCTCATTGAGGCGTTTGAACGTCGTACTCATAACTTGAGGGAGCATTTTGTAAAATAAGACAAAATCCTATCCAGTTGCCAGGATGTTTCTTGGCAAGAGTAGTGATCACAAGAAGACAATACATCAAAGAATATGTGATCAGAGATTTCAAGTGCCATTATAATTATCTGCATTTGGGAGTAAAGAATTCTGCAGAGCAGACTGAATGTTACCTGGAGTCTGAATGAGCCGTTCGTCTATCTTCACCTGTGAGTTCCTATTGCTTTCATCAGATAAATCACAACACTGAGTACAATTCTATATATTCTGCTCACATTCATATGATCCCTAAAAACGAAACCAAAAGGGTAAGACTCTTATAAACCGAGGAAAATGAAACAAAATGTTGACGGAATTACTGCTGTATGTTAATTGTATTTAAATATTGTGATTATTCAAAGCTATTATATTGCTGGATAATGTTAGCCAAGAATTTAACTAAAATTGCTCTTTAATAATTTGCTAAATGACTTGTCTATTGCACCTTGGTGAGGCTAGGGGGAAAAACAAAAATTTTTTAGCTTTGTTAAAGGTACTATAAACGTGTTTTGTATTAAAGTGTCACAAAATCATACATTTCAAATAACCATCTGGCAACAGATGAAGATCAAGGTGTTTTTGCACAAAGGACTTGCCACTCTGATTACCTACATGTGTCCTGAACATCATCCCCATAAATGAAGACTTGAATTACCTCTCAGCCATTGCAAGTAAGGCTGGCATCAGTTGCCCCCAGTTAGGACTCCTGAAGTGCCTCTTCCCATCCGAGCTGGTCTGCAGGATAGAGTAGGGTGCAGTGTGCAAAGGTCCGGTTACACACATTAGCTGTCAGCAGATACTCCATCTTACCAACTGTCTTGAGATGTTTCAGCAGTCTTGGGGCCTGCGGAACACCGCTGTTTACACCAGGCCGAGCCTCCAACTGGGGCTTCACCAGCAATAGTTGGATTTTGGCAAGGTCCCCTTGTGAAACTTGGAGGCAGCTAACACAGGACGCTTACCCAGGCTCCAGAGGGCCCGTTATAGGCTCCCTGGGATACCCTGTCAAACCCTGTTCCCTTGACCACGACCTGGTCCCACACTGATCCTTTACACTGCTTAAGGAGACAGTAGTCCTGGGCTGGGAGTCCTCTGGCCACCAGCTGTGGAGCTGGTGAGTGCAGTAGGGTCTGGGTCCTGGCTGCCAGCTTCTAGCTGCTTATTCTGCTTCCCATTAGCTCTTCTTTTCCAAGCTGGCTGCTGCTCCTTCTTCGTGGTCCCCAATATCACTGCCATCCAGATTTTGCAAAGCTTCCAGGATGACCTTCATTAGGGACACATCTCCCTGTGTTTGGGGACAAGGGGTGCTAAAATACAGCTGGGAATCACCCAGACTAGACAGTGAGGTGTCTTTACACCTGGAATGTGCCTGTGAGGGGTTTAGGATTTCTTGGAATTCTAGGATTTGTTGGAAAGGGTTGTGTCCCTAGAAAGAGGGAGGAGCTCCCTCAGGGCCAGCCCCCAAATCCCAACTTGCACCTTAGGTCTGAGTTCGAGCCTTCCCCCTGTTTGGGGAAGTGGACTGAGAGTTTATGCCAAGCCATTGGCTCTCTGTGGGACTCCTTTGGGTAGATCGGACCTCCTGAGGAGATGCTGAGGGTTCAAAGGCCTGGTGTGGTCTGTGGTCGGAAGGGCTGAGGCATCAGTGCATCGCTGTGGATCATTGAACCTGCGTG
Source organism: Odocoileus virginianus (assembly GCF_023699985.2). Taxonomy (NCBI): domain Eukaryota; kingdom Metazoa; phylum Chordata; class Mammalia; order Artiodactyla; family Cervidae; genus Odocoileus; species Odocoileus virginianus. The sequence goes on along the minus strand of NC_069690.1, from coordinate 31,501,389 downwards.
TCCTGGGGGTTGGGTGGGGGTGGGAGGGAGGATGCTGAAGGCTGTGGCTCCACTTCCTTCAAGGGCAGAGAGAACCAAGGTGTTTCAGCACTGAGATCTGGACAGCGCCCTTCGACCGGGCTGGAGGTGCCCTAAGGGGTGGTGTACACACCTCTCAACCGGAGTGTGGGTCTGGCAAGGAGGCCAGGGAGGGAGCTGGGTTCTGGCGCGCTGACGGTTCAGGGCCAGACAGGAGGCAGATCCTGGTAGAGCCGCCCCAGAGCAGCGTGCCAGGCATGACCCTGGGGCCACTCCATTCCTGTGCAGGTAAGAGTGAGCCCCATGTCTACCCCTTCCATTGCCTAAGTGCAACACGGTGTTGAAATGGGTATTTCTGCTAAGAATCTAAGACAGCAGAGGTCAGATACCTAAAGTGAGATGTGAGGCAGGCCGCCATGCAAAATTGACCCCCCCGGAAAAAAAGTGGCTGAGAAACTGTTGGGGGACTCTTACACCTCTCACCTATAGTGAGAGCATCAAAGCAGTCCTGGAAAGGACTGAAAAGGATTTCTAAGCTTTTGGAAAGATGGTGGGGAGGTGGTTTGTCCCACCGATCAAACCTAGTAACAGTGATTTTAACAGGCTGCCTGGACAGTTTGATATGGGTCCCCTGGTGTTTGGGGGGTACTCAGTTGTCTGATGTATATTTTTGCTCCCCTGGTGGTCCAGCAATTTAGACTCTGCACTTCCACTCCAGGGAGTGTGTGTTTGATCACTGGTCAGGGAACCAAGATGCCACTTGTTGCGTGGTGCGGCCAGAAAGTAAAAAGGTATCTGCACGCTTTTTAAAGCACAAATTTGGGGGCAAAAGAAGCAAGAATTCTTCCCATGATCGAGACATGCTCTGTGTGCCTGGGGTAGGGGATAGGGGGCTGGGAGTTTGGGGAAAGGTCCTCTTAGGTGCCATCTGAGGGGTGGCCTGGAGGGCTGATCACATCTCCTAAAAGAGCATCCTAAAGGCTTCCCCAGTAGAGAGCAACTAGCTGAAATACTATTTTCTCCAGGGCTAAGTGAAATCCAGGAGATGGAGCCTCAGCCCTGAGGGAGTCTCTTAAAATTCCACCAAAGTCAGAGAGAGTAGGGTGCTGCTGAAGATACTGACTGTGAAGAGTTCCCTGTACCTCTGTTTATCCTCCCTTCTCTGCTCTGACTCAGAAGTGCTCCGAGAAACTTCAGCAAGACCAGGAGGGAAGCAGCTTTAACTTTAATTCATGTTCAGAGACTTGACTGTTACATAGGATGGTTGTAATCACAGCCTGGGGGAGTGTTTCTTATGTGAATTTGTCTCTCACTCTCTTCACCCACTTTCATTCCATCATCCATGAGAAGGAGAACTAGAAACTGAACACCTCTTTGAGGAATGATAGGAAACAGTCACTTTATGATCTCAACTCACCTTGTACATGTTTAGAACACCCTCTGAAACAAATGGCCAGTCCCATTTGCTTCCAGTCCTGATTCCTTGGAGACAACGCATACAGCACCGGTAGCTCAGCATCTATCAGGAGAGCATCTCCCTGGCCAGGTGACATGTCCCAGGTCTGGAGATAAGGAAACATCCTCAGTGGTAGATGTAAGGTACAGTTCCGGCGAGGCAGAAAAGGAAAGATGACCTCAACAGAAGTAGGTTACCTTTATTTAGGCAACGAGGGGCGACAGTCGGCCTAACGACCAGGCTGAGTGCCGAAAGGGATCAGGGAGCTTTCATACTTATAGGGAGGTTTGTGGAAGCGATAAGGGAAACGTTCAATCAGGCAGGATATTTTGAGTATTCTTTTGTTGAGATGACACTTGTAGTTGGGCAGGGGGTGATAAGTCTTCTGGGCGGGTGTAGGGGGTGGTAGGTTTTCGGACAGGGGGTGATAGGTCCCAGATAGATGCAACTGGCCTGGAGCATCAGGATGGAACTAAAGTTAAGCTTTGTTTTCTCTGAAGTTAGATGATTCAGCAAGGGGCCTTTGAGACTGCTGATCTCTTTTCTAGGCCCAAAAGACTCCTTCAGGAGAGGCAACAGGCCAAAGAAAAATTTTATCATATACTGTATTTGTGGCAAGGCTGTGCCATCTTCATTTTTTAAAATTCATTTTAAAAATATTTATTTGGTTGCATTAGGTCTTAGTTACAGCATGTGGGTGGGACCTAGTTCCCTGACCAGGAATCAAACCCAGGTCCCCTGCACTGGGAGCATGAGTCTTAGCCACTGAACCACCAGGGAAGCCTGTATGCCATTTTAAAATGCTACCTTCCTTTCAAAATGAAGCAGTACAGCTAGTTTGGTGTGAAGCAAGAACGTGTAAGTAGATTAATGGAACAGAATAATATCTAGAAAATTTAAAAATGTTAAAATATTTGATGCCTTGGTGCTAGTGGAATAAACCTTTGAAGTTAATTTTAAGACAATTTTTTCTTTTTCTTTCTCTTCATCCCTACTTTTTCTTTCTAAAAAGTGATACTTTAACCACAAAAAAATACCCTTGCCCCAGTTTTTCTAATAATGTATGCTGCTTTACTTTCTCAACTGGAGGAACAAGTGCTTATTCATGTGTAATAAATGAACTGAGAGTTAAAACTGATAACTGAAAATCCACTTTTATAACAAAAATGAGATTGTATTGGTAAAATATTATCTGATAATTACAACCTTTTACAGTTTGACTTATGAATATACAAAAAGAGAATTTTATCAATTCACATGAGAAACTTGAAGGACACCATTAAAACTTTGATAAAGTTTGCTTAGAACTAATTCTTAGGCTAGAGTATCTACAAAATAGATTTGAACATACAATTCTTTTAAAAAATATTTATTTACTTGGCTGCACCAAGTCTTAGCTGCATGCAGGATCTTTAGTTTCACCATGAACCCTTAGTTGGAGTGGAAGTTATGGCATGTGGGATTTAGTTCCCTGACCAGAGATTGAATCCAATTCTCTGCCCTGGGAGTGCAGTCTTAGCTACTGGGCCACCAGAGAAGTCCCTGAATGTAAGATTCTTGAAAGAAGAACAGTCTTAAGAGATATTGGAGTGTTTGTTTGGTATTAAGTTAAAATGTTACTTTTAGGAGATTTAAGTGAATAGAAAGGGGTTGTTTTCTGCCTTAGCCAAGGAGGCAAGACCCACTTAAGACATTTAAGTGTAAACTCATGCTGAAATGTGAGATCTCTTGGATTAAGTATTGCTTCTACTGGTTCACAGTAGCAGGGGAACCTCAAAGAGAAGAGGAGAAAAGGTCACTGCAAGAAAATCCTAGGGTATAGCCTCCTGAGCACTGGGAGATGAGGATGAGCGCTGTGCCCCAGCCTGTCCTCTGGTCAGTGGATTTGAGAAGGGATCTGCCCCCCCCTCCACCCCCAGGGAACAGAGAGCAAGATCACGCATAGCACAGCCCCATCTGATGCCTCTGAACAGATTTTAGAAGAGGCCAAAAGTAATTTCAGAGTATGAGTAAGAGAGAAAGGCACGTTGTTTGTTTATTTTTAAATTCTGAAGAACTAGGAAAAGAGACCAGTTCATGACAGAAGAAAGATATAACAATGAAAATGATGGAAAGGTTCAGATTTTTTTTTTTCCCCAGAAAAATAGTAGGAGACTTCCTTCGAGGTGTGGCCTCTTTAAAATGAGGTCTGAAAAGCTTTATGGGACAACTGACTTTGAGTTTAAAAGAGAGGAGAGTAAGACAGGGGATGCCTTTTGGAAACTGAAATGACAATAGCAGGATCAAGTGCTCTCTGAAATTGCGGAGCATGGAATCCCAGATGGCGGACATGCCTGAGAAGATGCCCAAAGGGCAGAGAGAATATGAAAACAGGAGACAATCTGAGAGGAGATTATGGAAGCAGAGGATGGAGCAGCATGATTATCCATCCAGGTGGTGGGAATTATCCACCCTATGGAAAGGTGAACACACTCCTGGGAAAAGTCTAGAGCAAAAGGACCTGAAGCAATACTGAAAAATATGCTAGGAAACTTTTCTAAACTGGCTGAAAAGAAGTCTTTTATAATTATTTTAATTTCCTCTGGTCTTGGGCTATGTTCCTTTATCTCCATAGCTTTGAGTATGTGAGAAATGCAATTTAATAAAAGCTTTTTGATCATAGGTTAGTTAGTCTCACAGGTTAAAAATAACTTGTTGAATTTCAATTTACATTTCTCTAATCATATAAAGAAGTTATTTTCATGTGTTTAAAAATAATTTACATTTAGTTTCCCAGTAACTCTCTTGTCCTGTCTTCTATTGTGTTGTTTGCCTGTTAACCACTCAGTCCAGTCCCACTCTTTTAGACCCTTTGGACTGTAGCCCACCAGACTCCTCTGTCCATGGGATGGGTTCTCCCAGCAAGACCCTAGAGTGGGTTGCCCTTTCATTCTCCAGGAGATCTTCCTGACCCAGGCATTGAACCCAGGTCTTCCGCATTGCGGGGAGACTCTTTACCAACTGAGCCACCAGGGAAGCCTGTACTGTTTATCTCTTTTTAAAATAGCTCTTCGGGTGACAAGGGGCTGCAGTGCTCAGTTCATACACCCAGGAGTCTTCCAAGTCACCCCTCTCAGATAAGAAAAGGACACTACTGCAGAGAAATAGGAGCACAGAAGCACGAACCAACCCTAAGCGGTCCAAAGTCCCAGGTTCGCTCGGTGGGAAAAATGAAAGGCTATGACCCCGACGTGATTTGAACACGCAACCTTCTGATCTGGAGTCAGACGCGCTACCATTGCGCCACGGGGTCACAAAGGATGCCTGAATTTTGATCCTTTAAGACTCCTCAGTCCCGCCCATCCAGGTTGCTTCTCGGACTAAACCCTTTGCTTTCCCGGTGAACTTCTGGTCAAACAGAAAAAGACCGAGAATTGGGCGGAGGACATGGCTGTGCGAGCTCCCAGGACTCCCTGCCCACCCAAGCCCAGGAGGGGAAGCAGCTGCAAAAATCCCAAGACCAGCCGGTGCGGGGGTGGGGTGAGTGCGGTACTGGGTTCCCGCCGCCGCTGAAAACCGTTAAAGAGGGGAACAAAACCGGAAATCGGCGGGCACAGCTGGGAGGTGACTTTGGAACTTGGCAAAAAATTAGATGCTCCTGTGTCCACCCATCGCCCCATCTCCCGTCATTTTTGAACATTACATAAGAGTGCAGTAACAATTAAAATCAATAATCCAAAAAAAAAAAAAAAAATCAATAATCCCACCACCCGCTGTAAAGCATTTTGATGTGTTTCTTTCCAGATTTCCAACCTACTCCAGTATTCTTGCCTGGAGAATTACATGGGCAGGGGAACCTGGCAGGATATATGGGGTTGCAAGAATCGGACGCGACTTAGCGACTAATCCACCAGCACATACATGAGTGTCCACTTGTGTGTTAAACCTCCTTTGCTGTAAAGTACAGCAGTTACAGAAATTGGCAGAAAACAGAGAGAAAGATCGCAAACCGTTGCTCCCCCCAGCCCTGCCAGCCACCCCAAGAGCTTGACATCTGCCTTCCGCCCCAACAAGCAATCGACCTGGATGTCTATGGAAAGGACTTCCTTGCTTCATAGTTTTATCACTCAGATGTGCATCAGTAAAAACTGATGGTGGTGTTCTGTCTGGGGCGCGTGTCACTTTTCATCCACCCCGTTCTCAGATCTCACATTTCTGTTGTCAGTGTGTCTTGTTACTAGAGAATGCTGACTTACATCAGTTAGTTAGGCTTTCCCTGGTGGTCCTCTGCTGTATGCTACTATTTCCCCCTTGGTAATTAATAAATATTTCGGGGATAAATGCTTTCAGGCTATGCAAGCTGTTTCTCTTCAAACTTGCACCAATTTTAGCACCCAGACTTGACTGCAACAACTATGACTGTGGTGTTTGTCTCATGGTCATTTTCTGTTTCCCCTTTTCTATATATGTTCATCAACATAATTCTTCTATGGGAAAGAAGTGGTACTTCTTGGGGTTTTCCTGGTGGCTGGTTAGTTAAGACTCTGCACTTCCACTGTAGGGGCCGCTGGTTCGATTCCTTGTTGGGGAACTAAGATCCCTCAGGACCGAAAAGTTGAAAACAAAAACAGAAGAAGTGGTACTTCTCTTCCATTTACTTAGGTATTACATATTCATTTATTTATCTGCAACAATACAGATTCATGGATATTTAAAAAATTTATAGTTTTAATCCATGTGTATTAGTTGCCCAGTCCTGTTTGACTCTTGGCGACCCCATGGACTGGGGCCCCCCAGGCTCCTCTGTCCATGGGATTTCCCAGGCAAATATACTGGAGTGGGTTGCCATTTATTCCCCCAGTGGATCTTCCCAACCTAGGGATTGAACCCAGGTCTCTTACATTGCAAGCAGATTCTTTACCATCTGAGCTACCAGGGAAACTCTTTAAATCCACAGAATATCATTTTTAATAATGTTTCTGAAAGTCTCCCAGCTTTGGATACAAGTCCTTCTGGTTGGTTCATGTGGCCTTTTGACATCTGCATCCTGTTTTCAGCACTTTTTTAGTTTCTGACACAAGATGTCCCAGGATTATTTTTTAGTTTCCCTGCATCAGGAATTAACCAGAAAACCATTTCTCCAAGGAGCTCTGGTTCATGTTTTTGGAGTATGGTTTTAAGAAATCAAGATCTGGTTGTTAGGTGTGCTCATTACAATGGGCTGTCACCCTCCTTTTCATTATTTGTAGCTTCTCTGACACTGAGAAACACAGCTCTCATTAGTCATAATACATGCACTTATTATACATACGCAAACATACATGTATGTGTTTCAGAATTACTAACCTATGCACCTGTAAGAAAAGATTTACTAAGAGGATTACCTTATATGTGTATGGCTTTTTGTTTTTGCCTTTAGCTTTACAGGCAAAATACTGTTTTGCAAAGTTATTTACATTAGTTCTTCTCTTCCCCAAGTCCTTCATGCCTAGTTATATTATTTATCTGTAGTACAGTTAGGTTGTTACTTTTATATTCCATTTCTGGTTCATGCAGACACATACTCCCTGATTACTTTTAATTATTTTCTTTAAACTTTAGCATTTGTAAAATATTACCATAGTTCCAAGTGCCAGAGCTGTGTGAAAGGGTATATTAAAAACTGTGTCACTCTCTTGTCATCTCTATTACCCAGACTCATTGCCCTCTTCTTTCCAGCTCTTCACCAACTACAGCTGTAGGTAACTAATCTTTTCAGTTTCTGGTTGATCCTTCCTGCATTCTTTTGCACAAATGGGCAGGTATATGTTTATTCTATTACACCCTTTTCTTTCTTAGATAAAGGATAGCACACTATAATTATTATTTTGCCTTTTGCTTTTTTTTAGCTTAGCGAAAAGGAAATCACTCCACATCAGTTTGTTGAGATCTTTCTTTTCTTTCTTACAGCTACACAGTACTTTCTGGTGTGGATGCAAGCATAGCTTACTCAACCACCTTCCCATAGTTTTTGCATAATATTTCCAAGATTCATCCATGTTGCTGTATGTATCAACACTTCATTCTTTTTTAGTGCCTAATAATATTCCATTGCATAGATGTATCAAATTTTATCTATCAGACTGGTACAGTTAAAATCTACCAAAATACCAAATGGAGATTTTTTCAAATACAGGAGTAATCAGGTTCTCCCCTTTACCGGTTTTTAAAAAATTGTTGAAGGTTGTAGTAATCCATTTGTTTGTTTTTAGTCACCAAGGCGTGTCCAACTCTTTTGTGACCCCATGGACTGTAGCCCACCAGGCTCCTCTGTCCATGGAAGAGTACTGGAGGCAAGAGTACTGGAATGGATTGCCATTTCCTTCTCCAGGGACTGAACATGTCTCTTCTCCATTACAGGTGGATTCTTTGCTGCTGAGCCACCAGGGAAGCCCCATATAATAATTTACATCTGCTAATCCTAAACTCCCAATCCAACACTCCCCACTCCTCTCGCCCTTGGCAACCACAAGTCTGTTCTCAATGTCCGTCTGTTTCTGCTTAGTAATATGAATTTCAAATATTTTATCTTGCAGTTCTAAAATTTCCACTTGATTTCTGGCAGATTTTGTTTTGAAATATTCTATCCCAGATGTTTTAAAAATCAGTTATAACCCTCTTTCCTTCTAGCTTTCTAAACATATGAATCACAGCAGTTTTGACTGTTCACTCCAGGTCTGGATCATTTCTGTATTTGTTTCTATTCACTGTTTTGTTTATTATTGCTCACCAATTTCCCCCTCTGGTGAATGTTGATTTAACTTTTTTTTTCTGGACAATGTGGATGATGAACATAAACTTTAGAAGCTCTGGCCCGATTACACTAACTTCCTTCCCTTCTGCCTTGGAAAGCCATGAGCACTGGCCCCACAGAGAAATCACTGTGAGGAAACACAGCTTTCTCCTCAGGAGACTCGAGTCTAGAATCTGCTGTTGCACTGATCCTCTTATCACATTTCTGGATGTACCTGGGTCTCCTGGTGTATCTACTGCCTGGGGATGTGGAACGTCAGGATTTTCTATGGTGAAAATATCACCTAAAGTGACAGGGTGGTGCTCTGCTCACATGGTGGTTTCAGGGAAATCCCTGGTACAGAGGGGCTGGCAGGAGTTGAGAATTTTCTCTTGAAGATTGGGATCCTGCTCTCCTCAGTTATTTTGCTGTTCTCAAAAGCTCATTTCCTTCTTTTAGAGATTTCACGGGCTTCCCTAGTAGCTCAGCTGGTAAAGAATCTGCCTGCAATGCTGGAGATCCTGGGTTCAATTCCTGGGTTGGAAAGATCCCCTGGAGAAGGGAATGGCTACCCACTCCAGTATTCTTGCCTGGAGAATTCCATGGACTGTACAGAGATTTTACATGGAAAGAATTTTACATGGAGATTCCTTTTCCAATTTGTATGGGATGCAAAAATTCTCCAACTTGGTGAAGACACTGTCAAAATAGCAATTATTAAAAAGGATGCAATTGCCCAGTATTGGCAAAGATATGGGGGCAGGAGGCACCCTCATATGTAACTGGTGAGAGTCAGGGCTTTTGGAAGGCATTTGGCATGTGTATCAAAAGGCCTTATTAATATGTGCACTTTGTCCCAGAAATTCCATTTTTATGACCCCATGGAAAACAGTTAAAGATATTTTCCTGTAGGGTTATTAAAATTGTTTGTAACAGTGAAGAATCAGCAGCAGTTTTAGCTGCTCTTTTCCAGAAGCAGAGTCTAGATTTTTGAAATATGAGAGGAAGGAGGAAGAATACCCCAGGTTGGGTTCCCCAGCTGACTCTTGAGTGGATCTTTGCGTGGAGAGTTTTGGGATCACGAGAAGGAAGCAGGACTGGGTAGAGAGAGGAGACGGCTGTTATGCAGACTCAGTGACCCCATGAAGAGCTCCAAGTTCACAACTGCCTCAGCGTTAAGTGGAAAGGCCAGATCTCTACTTCTGGGTCAACTAGTCGTTGGATGTGGGCTGTCCCAGGAACAGGTCTGCTTCAGGGGTGAGGTGACTCTCAACCTCAGGACTGCCTGCCAACAGCACGTCTAGGGTGTGTCCAGGGTGTGGAGAATAAACACTTCAGTTCTGAAAGTGGGGACTGGGCAGCCCACTGTTTCATCACTTGGATTCACTTCATATGACTTTTGGGAGAGGCAACACCAGGATTCTGGAGGGTCTGTTTTCCTGGAAGAAGGGGGATGAACTACAGTCTCCTCTCCTCCTGCTGCTGGTCTTAAGATTGTAATTTATATTCACTGTTGCCTCCTCAACCTCAGCCAGCACCTGCACTCATCCTGGTGGCTTACCCAGTGGCAAGACTCCTTCATTCATCCTTGGGGCCCTGGCTGCCATGTGCTCCTCAGGCTATGACTGCTGTGTGCGTTATTCACCACCAAGATGGGTAAGTTGGTACTAGAAGCTATTCTAAGACAATGGGGAATTACCTGGGTGCCAAGCCTATGCCTCCCCTCCCCCACTGCAGGAACAGTCCCACCCTCTCCTAGAGATCAGGATCAGATATCCCTGCAGCAGTCTTGTTGCTGCCTGGTCCCCTGGCAGCAGTTGCAGTTTACATCTCAAAGGTACTATCAATGACTATCAAGGTGTTTCCTGAATTAACTGTTCTACAAAGTGTGGCCTACACTGGCACTTATGGCATGCCTTTTAACAGGCCATTCCAGCTCCAGTGTCCATCACCCTGGAAGCTTCTGGGGACGTGGTTGGTGATACGATTAGTGGATCCTGTGAAAATATGCACACTCTGTTAACCTCCTCTGCCGTAAAGTTTCATAAAGGATAAAGGATAAAGAAGGATAAAGCTCCTTGTTTATTATGTGGATGTTATCATGTGGATAAATCAAACATTCTTTGAGTCCCAAGATAGTGAGTGGTTTTGTCTGAGACCTTGCAAGCAGGAAAGGAAAGCAAATAGCAAGAATATGAATTGATTCAGTCATATGAATTGCCATTGTTTTGAAAACAGAAGGGATCCAGTGGCACTAACTTGCCACCAAGTGTCTGACTGGTCTCCTAGTGGGGTGGTAACCATATTAGGGACCTAGCACTGGGGAGCCTGTGGCTGGAAGGCTGGACAGTCAGCAGTTGCAGAAAGTGAACAAGCCTTGGGAAGGGGCAGCCTGGGACAATGGGCATATACACAGAGCTTCCGTCTCTGCCACCAGGGCTTCAAAATTTAAGCTTGTGTTGTCAGCACTGAGCAACTAAACAGAAGCTGATGGACATCAACTTAGATCTTGGATAGAAATGAAGTGTAGGAGCTGGGCTTACATTTACCTGGCTTTTTTTCCTCTGTTTATGGAGCCCAGGGAGAAAATTCTGCTCTTACTGTCAGAGTTTAGGGGTATCGCTGGAAGACAAAGGGGTGATATCCTAGCGAAAGGTTTACAGTTATTTTCCCTCAAACCTTTAGCTGACTTCCAAGCTGTGAAACAAGAGAAACCCTGTAAAAAGCAGGTTTTAAAGGTGAGACTGTGTGTGTGTGTTAGTCGCTCAGTTGTGTCTGACTTTTTGCGACCCCATGGACTGTAGCCCACCAGGCTCCTCTGTCCATGGGACAGAGGATTTTCCAGGCAAGAATACTGGAGTTGGTTGCCATTTCCTTCTCCAGGGGATCTTCCTAGCCAAGGAATCGAATTCAGGTCTCCTGCATTGCAGGCAGATTCTTTACTCTCTGAGCCACCGGGGAAGCCACCCAGGAAAGTGAGGTTAGGAGAGGTTAAATGGATGAGCTGATTTCAGCCGCTGGCACAGTACAGGGAAGATAGAGATTACAGTTCAAGATCAAGCTCTACCAAGTGAGATGGGCTTGGTAAATGCCTTGGAGCTTGCGCTGAGACTCTAGGAGAGCCATGCTCAAGAGCAAGGACAAAACCGAGACAGACCAACTTTAACGTGATCCACTAGTACTCTGTTAAAATAAAACCTTATCCTCTATAGAGGAAGATAAACCAGGGATCACTGCAATTTTTATACTTACAATAGCTGGCCTCAAATGAAATATTGTACTAATATTTAGTAGGTGTATTAAAAAAATTATATAAAGCAAATATCCTCCATTTAAAAATAAATTAAAAAAAAAAGATAACAGCTGACTAGATGGCAAGAAAAACAACAGACATAGGAGTAGGTTCCAAAGTGTAGCTACTGTAGTTAACTGTCCAGGACTTGAAATAAATATTATTAATATATTCATGAAAGAAGAATGGAGAATTTCAGCAGATACCTAGAATCCATATAAAGACAGGACGAAAATTCCAGAAATAAAGAAAATCTAACTAAAGTTAAAAATTCAAAATGTGGGTTTATTAGCAGATTAAGGAGTGGAGGTGTACAATTTGATGCACACAGAGAAGAAAGGTGGGAGATAGAGGAAGCTTTAAGAGAGACCTGGATCACAGTGAGAGACAGTGGAATGCCATTTTATTTTAGGTTATGAAAAAGACCCCCCAAATTAGCTATAATGAAAAGCAAAAGCAAGACTAGAATCCTTATCCCAATGAAAACACCCTACCTAAATGAATGCAAAGTAAATATACAAAAAAAAAAAAAAAAAAAAGATATGGTAAAGACAAAAGCTAAGATAAGCCACTGGATGCTCTGATAACCAGGCAAAGGGAACATGATCCATTTAGAATGAGGAAAGTCAGGGAAAAACTAAGAACACAGGAATAGGCAACTACATGAATAAATATGAGTAAACACTGTTTAAAACAGTGATAGTGGTATCTTTTGGAGTTTAAAACAGATAGAAATAAAATATAAGACTACAATGGAACAAAAGGCAGAGTATCAAGGGAATTAAACCATTATTTTTTTTCATTGCTTTGAAATACTGAAATACTAACTTCAAGAGTGCTCCAATGAGTCAAAGACATTTTAGGGGTAATGATTTTTCAGATGTTTCAATATTAGGACAACCTTAAAATTTTAAAAATTAAGGAAACCAAAGACTTTTTATTTTTATAGATTATATCAGTATTTACTGTATTTGAAACTAAAATTGGAAAAATGTTTACTGTTTTATTGATTAAAAATACTAAACTTACAATATGATACTGAAAAATATTTTTGAAAAAAAATCTTCAGAACAAAAAATTAGTGCTAAGAGTGGTGGTGTTTGAAATTTTTTGCAAATCTCTTTTAATGCCTGACTGGAATAGTTTGTGAGGTCTGCTATAACAAAAGCACCACAGACAAAATGGCTTAAATGACAGGAGTTTATCTACTCACGGTTCTGGGGACAGAAGTCCAGGAGCCAGGTGTCTGCAAGGCTGGTTTCTCCTGAGGCCCCTCTCCTTGGCTTGCTGGTAGCTACCCTCCTGTGGCCTCTTCACATGGTTGTCCCTTTGAGTGTGCACTGCTGGTGGACTCTCTGTCCATCCATGTTTCCTCTTCTCATAAGGACACCAGTCAGACTGTATTTAGAAGCCATCCTAACAGCCTCATTTTAACTTGTATGTTAGTCGCTAAGTCATGTTTGACTCAATGTGACCCCATGGACTGTAGCCCACCAAGCTTCTCTGTCCATGAGCTTCTCCAGGCAAGAATACTGGAGTGGACTGCCATGCCCTCTTCCAGGGGATCTTCTGGACCCAGGGATCGAACCTGGGTCTCCTGTATTGCAGGTGGACTCTACCATCTGAGCCACAAGGAAAACCTCCTTGTGGAAAGGCGGCTTTTAACTTATCACCTCTTTAAAGGGCCTATGTCCTAAGGCAGACATTCCTGGGCACTTGGGAGTCAGGGTCTCAGCACATGAATTTGAAGGGTGAGGGACACAGTTCACTCAGTAACAACGGCTCAACAGAAGATGGCTGAATTCTGAGATCTTCTTTTGAGTTAAATATTTTGCAATATCTCATGCCATGCACCTTCTGAAAAACAGTAATCTATACTCATGAGAAAATGAGTATGAAAAATGAGAATGAGAAAGGTAAATAATGCCTTATTATGAAAATAGTCCTGCTGCTCTAGGGTAGCAACCGAAATAATAACTGAATGCATAGAGTAGAATACGAGATAATGAAGCATATTTGATTAATACAAAGAAAAGCAAAAAAGGATAAATGGAAGAAACAAGGTAACACAAGCAGACTTATACCCAATGAGTAATTACATGAAATTAAAATGGATTACACTCAACAATTAAACTACAGAGATTGTCAGACTAGATAAAGACAAGACCCTAAATGTATGCTGCTTACAGGAGACATACTGTAAATATAAGGACACAGATTAGGTTAAAAGTAAAAAATAGGAGAAAGACATATATCGTGTATATTTGCTTTCTACTGCTGCATAACGCATTAATGGAAACAGTGGCTTAAAACAACAACTGTTTATTAGCCCACAGCTCTGTGGGTCAGGAGTCCAAGCACAGTGAGGCTGGGTTCTCTGCTCAGGTCTCAAAGGCTGAAATCAAGGAGTCAGCTGGGTTGATTCTTGTCTGAAGGCTGAGGAAGAATCCATTTCTGAGCTAAATCAACTTGTTAGCAAAATTCAGCTCCTTGCAGTTACAGGACTGATGTTCCTATTTCCTTGCTGGGCTCAGTCACAAGCTGCTCTCAGGTCCTACAGGGTGCACATTCCTGGTCATGTGGCCCCTCTGTCTTCAAGGTCAGCAATGAAGAACATGGCTCACACTGACCCCTCCTCATATTTCCAATCTCACTCACCAGGAGGAGCCCCACACTTCTTAAGATCTCAACTGATTTGGTCTGGCCCACTGAGGGTAATTTCAACTGATTTGGGACTTCAGTTATATTTGCAAAATCCCTTCACAAAAGTACCTAGATTAGTCTTTGACTGAGTAACTGGGAACCTCTTGCATACCAGGGGCCAGAAGTTTAGGGAGCAATTTAGAATTCTGCCTAACACACCATGCAGACACAAACTGAAAGAAAACTATATCTATAATATAGAAAGATATTCTAATAACCTGCAAATAACCAGAAAGAGTTATCAATTCAAAGATGGGAGAAAGTCTTGAATGGCACTCCTCAAGAGAGGATATTCAAGAAGCCAGTAAACACCTAGAAATGGACTCAACATCAGTAGAGCGTAAGGTGATGCAGATTAAACCTCTAACATGATAACACTACACCCTGGAACCAGGCTCTGGCACCTTCCAGTTCATGGAACTGCTCTAGTAAAGGTGCCCTGCATTATCTGTGCCCCCAAGTCCAAAGGACATCTTTCAGGTCTAAGGCCACTTTAACCTGCTGCCCTTACTGCTTAGCTCTTCTCTTGGGGAGGTAAGGCAGACAGGGTATAGGTGTGATGAGGGTTTGAAGGCAGAAAGGAACAGCCAACAGAGTTGGTATCATGTCATGCAGACTGTTTGGCAATATAGTTTCTTAAGGGTAGTATTTCAAGGTTAGACCCTCAAAACTTTCCAGTCAGAAAGTGGTACGTTTTGTCCAAAGAAGACACATCTAGTAATAGTTAATAAACTTCACTATTAAAATTCAATCAAAATAGTCATTTTAACCACGTCAAATTCATTTTAGGGAGACAGTTCCCATCACTCACTCGAGATCCCCTTCACAACACTGTGGGAGGAAATCTGACTTTCCTTCAGTCTCCATTAAAAGTGTTGACCTACATGCCTTGTCCTTTTCAGGGGTCAGGTCCACGGTCTGTTAGGGCCTTCTGGGACCAGGATTACAGCCTCTGGGTTCCCATTTTGACTGCAGGACTCTCTTAGTATTTCCAGTACTAAGTATTGGAAAGTATTTCTAATACTTTAAAATGAACTTGGGAGTCCTTGGCTGTTTCCCACTCTATACTCCAGTAATACAGTGTTGTGTGGAGCTGTACACAGACCTTTTCACCACTGTGATCTCCTTTGGTGCCATGTTGAAAATGGAACTTGTCCTGAGGCTTGCAAACCTTCTGGTCTATAACCTGGACACAAGTTCCAGATATTCTTGGATATATTTTGCATCTACCTAAAATTTCTATTACCTCCTCCAAATGAAACTGAGAGAGTGAGGGGTGGTGGTGAAACACTGGATAATTTCTTTGGAATTTAGGCAGCATCCAAACCAGTTCCCAAGCTCTTAAGATACATGACCACTCCTGCCCTGCCAAGGAATACTCAGCATCCAGGGTAATTCCTGGGACATGACAGGTGTCCACAGGAAAAAAAAAAATTAGCTTCACAAAAAAATAGGTTTTCAATGTTTACATAAATATTACATGCTCACTGGAAGGAAAAACTGAAAAATATGGAAAAACACAGGAAGGTAAAACAAAAAAAACCCCACTGGATTCTCAAAAAAATCTGAAATGAATGTCATTAACTTTTTGGAGACCATCCCTTCATTCATGGTTATCAAATGTTTACACAAATACATAGTTTTATACCATATACATTGCATTTACATTTTTCTGTTATCCCAGTCTTTCCCCGCACTTATCTCATGCTTCTCCTTTTCTCCCTCCCTTTGAGGTAACCAATATTAACAGCTTGGTGTATATTCTTGTTACCTGTTTCAATGCTCATCTAATCACATGCACACATATACACACAAATGCATGTGATCATTACTTTAACAAAAATGAAATTTTGTACACATACATCTCTGTAATAAAGCACTTACTTACCAAAAAATTGTGGAAACACCTTTTAGTCAACTTGTGTAAATATAACTCATTTAAAAAATTACTCTAAAAAGAAATTACTCTCATGTTGTTCCATGGTATGGCTATATGACAGTTAATTCACCCATTCCCCAATTCATTGGCATTCACTTTGTCTCCAGTTGGGTTTCATCTCTGTCTCTACAAGTAATACTTTAACAAACATCCTTACTTATGCATATACTTTTGCACTGATGCTACTATTTCTGTGCAGCAAATTCTCAAAGTGAGACTGCTGGGTCAAAATGCTTTTAAACTTTTACTTAAAAATCTAAAAAGTATATAGCTGGATTGCAAGTGGAAATATAAGTTGATATAACCATTTTGTATGAGTATATGGTTTACCAAACTCCACTAGCAAAACATCTTAATTTTTGCCAACTCCACGAAGTGGAAGTAACATCTCATGGGTTGCTTTAATATGCACTTCCCTGAGTGCTATTTATTTAGGTTCATAATATTGTCATAGGTTAATGCATTTGGAGTTGTTTTTCTATGAACAGCCATCTAGTCCAGATGGATTAAAACCTCAATGTAGAGAATAAAATTATAAAAATCTTAGAAACAAATTTAAGAGGTTATATATAACCTGGGGATTACATGGGTCCTTTTAACTGAGTAAATCAGGAATATAAAAAGGAGAAGATGTTTTACTATAAAAAATTAAAGACTTACAATCTTTTACTATATAAAAAATACAAAGACAAATACTAGGTTAAGAAAAACATTTGGAACACACGTGAGAAAGGATTAATATCTCAAATACATTAAGAGCACCTCCAGATTCATAAGAAATATAGACAATAGGAATATATATAAAAATATATAATAATATATAACATATATAAGCAAATCATTGAAGACAACTTGTTAAATGAATATGAAATTTGGCTGAAGGCTTTCACATGCCCTTTTTATTGTTAATTTTCTTATAATTTCTAAGATTTTAAGATGACCAACTGCTTTTCTACATTCTTATAAAGCATCTCTTCAGTGTGTATTTTCTGGTGAATTGCTCCTGGATGTTTTCCCACATTCATAAAATGTACAGTTTATAAGATTCTTGTTACTGTCTGAATGATGATTTGCTGTTCTCTATATTAACTGAATTTCTCTCTGATGTGTTCTTTGATGTACAGTAAGGCTGGAGCTACTCCTAAAGGCTTTTCCACATTCACTACATTTATAGGGTTTTTCTCCAGTGTGCATCCTCAGATGCACAATAAAGTCTGAGTTAGTTCTGAAGGCTTTTCCACATTCTTCACATCTATAGGGCCTCTCCCCGGTATGAATTCTCTGGTGCAGAGTTAGCTGTGATAGAGTAATACAACCTTTCCCGCATTCCTTACACGAGTAGGGTTTTTCTCCAGTATGTGTCCTCCAATGAACTGTAAGGTATGAACCCCTCCTGAAGGCTTTTCCACAGACATCACATTTATAGGGTTTCTCTCCACTATGGATTTTCTGATGTTCTGTAACATGTACCATCTGGCTAAATGCTTTGCCACAGTCATTACATTTAAATGGCTTCTCCCCGGTATGTGTCCTTTGATGGGTATTAAAGCCTGAGTTACTTGTGAAAACTTTCCCACATTCATTACATTTATAGGGTTTCTCTCCAGTATGCCTTCTCTGATGCACAGTAAGCTGTGATGTATTAGTGAAAGCTTTCTCACATTCATTACATTTATATGGTTTTTCTCCAGTGTGGGTCCTCTGATGTACAATAAGGTATGACTTAGTTCTGAAGCATTTTCCACAGTTGTAGCATGTGTAGGGTTTCACGCCAGTGTGAATTTTCTGGTGCTCCTTGAGATTTACCATTTTGGTAAATGCCCTCTCACAGTCAGTACATTTATATGGTTTCTCGCCAGTATGAATCCTCTGATGTACAGTTAAGTGCGATTTTATTCTGAAAGATTCCCCACATTCATTACAGAGATAAGGTTTCTCCTCAGTATGAATTCGCTGATGTATAATTAGAGATGAAGAACGCATGAAGGCCTTTCCACATTCATTACACTTATAAGGTTTCTCTCCTGTATGCATCCTGTGGTGTACACTAAGGCATGAATAATTAATGAATGCTTTCCCACATTCATTACATTTATAGGGTTTTTCTCCAGTATGAATCCTCTGATGTTCTGTGAAATTTGCTATACGATTGAATGCTTTCCCACATTCATTACATTCATAAGGTTTTTCCCCAGTGTGAGTTCTGATATGTACAATAAGACTGGAATTACTTCTGTAGGCTTTTCCACATTCATTACACCTAAAGGGCTTCTCTCCAGTATGAATTCTCTGATGAACATTAAAGATTGTGGTATTCTTGAAAGATTTCCCACACTCATTGCATTTATATGGTTTCTCTTCAGTATGGGTCTTCTGATGTACACTAAGATATGACTTATTCCTAAAGGCTTTCCCACAATCATTACATTTGTAGGGTTTCTCTCCATTGTGAGTTTCCTGATGTCTTGCAAGTTTTGATTTATCACTAAAAGCTTTCCCGCATTCACATTTATAGGGCTTCTCTCCAGTTTGAATTCTCTGGTGTTGATTAAGGCGTGCACATTGGCTAAAAGATTTTCCACAGACATTGCATTGATAAGGTTTCTCCTTAGTATGAATTCTCTGATGCACCATAAGTGATGAAGAAGCAATGAAAGCCTTTCCACATTCACTACATTTATAGGGTTTTTCTCCACTGTGAATTTTTTTATGTTGACTAAGATAAGAAGGCTGGCTGAACATTTTCCCACATTCATTAC
The DNA here is from genome assembly GCF_023699985.2 of Odocoileus virginianus. Classification (NCBI taxonomy): domain Eukaryota; kingdom Metazoa; phylum Chordata; class Mammalia; order Artiodactyla; family Cervidae; genus Odocoileus; species Odocoileus virginianus. Next base: position 31,482,471 of record NC_069690.1, on the reverse strand, counting down.
ATTCATAAGGTTTTTCTTTAGTGTGAGTTCTCTGATGTTGAATGAGTAATGATCTATAACGGAAGGCCTTTTCACATGTACTACATTTATAGGGTTTTTCTTTATTATTGGGTTTTTTCCCTAAAGTGAGTTCTGAGGCAGGGCTTATGACTTTGCTGCCTTGTGTATCCTTGCAAATTTCCTTTCTCAGATGGGTATCTGTGACCAAATCTAAACCCTCTGTAAAATTTCCATCATGTGTTTGGTATTTGCCATGGGGTTCTTCTGCAATAACTTCTGGTTCTGGAAGAAGAGCAGATCCAAACTCAAAGCCTTTCTGAATGGTGGGGATTTTCATGTGTTTAACTGTTCTTTGGCCCACAGGACTCTGCTGACTATACTGCAGTCTCAGTATCCTGTCACCCCACTTCCATAATCCTCCCATTCCAGGGTCCCATAGACCATTCTCTGTGAGTTTCTCTACAATGGCCTCCTGTGATAACTGTCTTTTAGAAAAATCCTCCGTTGGTATAGTATTCTTGGTTGTAGGTTTGGTCTCCAACTCTGGGAGGAAAAAAAGAAAAATCAAATGACTCCTATTTCAGGTTGAGGAGATTGTACTAACAGCATAACAAAAGGGAAGCTTGAGTTGATAATGAACATATGTTTTTTTTTTTTTTTTGGGGTAATGAACATGTTTTTAACCGCTTGCAAATTGGCCTTGTTTTCTATGAAGAAGGAGGTAGGGTTAAGTGTGGCTGATTGAGCAAAGAACCACAGGATTAATTCAAGAAGTTTTCTTCCTACTAAAAAAAATTCATTCCTGGTAACCCTTCTATGGTCCAAGTTTCTCAAATATTCCTTCCTTTTCTCATTCCTTTTAGAGTCAAATTCTTTAGAGAGCTTCTTCAAAAGCTGTAACTACTTCCTTGATTCCCATTTACTCCACAAACCAGACATTCACCCCCAACAATACTTTCCACTTGTTCTCATTATTTGTTCACTAGCTTTTCTGTGAGGGCTTTCTCTGACATTTCCCTGTCAGAATAGCTTCATCAAGTCTTCAGATGTTATCTTTTTTTTTGCTCTCAATTTAGTAGATTTAAAAAATTGTATTTATCTATTTAAGTACAGTTGATTTATTATACAATGTTGTATTAATTACTGCTGTGCAGCAAAGTGATTCAGTTATACATACATGTTATTTTTAAAAAAATATTCTTTTTTGTATCTTTTTACAGAGCATTTATGGAAGACACTGATTTTTCAGAAAGTAGGTTGAACTAGTCAAAATTAATATAGTTGTGAATATTACAAATAACAACAATTACTTTTATCAAGAGTAGTTTTGCAACCTTTTTATGGGTCTTAAGAAAATTTCTGACAGTTTCAAAATTTTCTTAAACAATTATACTGGGTGGTGGTGGTCTTATAATTTATTTGTATATGCAAACTTAATATTTTACATTTTAAAACACTTTCAAACTTCTTATTTATTTCCAAGTAATCACATCTAAATTTAAGAAAAAATGGAATCAAAATCTGTGGTTAGTAAAATGGTTTATGAAAAAAGAAATGGTTTGATGATTTTAAAACTCAAGTTAAGTAGAACTTTCAATGAATTCACAGGGTAGGACAAAGGTCTGAATTCAGGGTCACCAAAAAAAGACCACTCTAGAACCCAAGGACTAAAAACCCAGATGATTTAAATATCTAAATGAATTAAGGTGACAGGATTTTTTTTTAGGGAAAAAGAAAAATGGAGAGAATATGACACCAGCATATCTGAATAAAAGAGAGTATTGAAAGGTGTTCTTTAAGTAGAAGAAAAATAATCTTAGTTAAAAGGGTAAATATTGGTTAAATAGGTAAATACTGTATTTTGATTCTCAACTGATTTATTGCCCATATTCTCAATAAGTTAAGATCCTGGAAGAGTGGAGGGGGCTTCAGCAGGCTTGTAAGTGAAGAAAGTTAAATAATCAGTCAACAGGTTTAGCTTAAAAGAAATCAGTGATGATCCTTAAGAGAGTACTTTTAGGAAAATGAAAGAAGAGATATCAGATACATAATAGTTAAACAAATGAGAAAAATATAAAGTTAACTGGAGAGGAAAGAATTGAAGGAGTGAAGAAGAAATGAAAGATTATGAAAATCATGTTCCCAAGAAAATAAAATAGGATGGGATGGGGACTACAAGTACAGGGCAGAGATGAGGGAGAAAGAAAAGGAGAGAAAAAGGGAAAAAGGGAGAAAAGGCAGGAGGGAGGTGTAAGGAGAGAGGACGAGATGGGGAGAATCTTTTCCTCTGAGACAGCTTTGAACAAAGATACCACCCAGATATTTCAAATATTCTGCTCCATCCATGACCCACTGACTTTAAATCTCATCCTCCAGTTTCTTATTAACTCACCTGAAAAGGGGGTTCTTGAAATTTCTCTCACTACCACCCATGGTCCTTTTCCATCCTCCAAATGAGATATCATGTCTGGTTTGGAAATTGCAAGCCCTGCTCAGAGAAAAATGAATAGGATTTGATTGTGCCTATGAGCAAGAACCCAAAGAAGGCAATGGCACCCCACTCCAGTACTCTTGCCTGGAAAATCCCATGGACAGAGGAGCCTGGTAGGCTGCAGTCCATGAGGTCGCTAACAGTAGGACATGACCGAACGACTTCACTTTCACTTTTCACTTTCACGCTCTGGAGAAGGAAATGGCAACCTACTCCAGTGTTCTTGCCTGGAGAATCCCAGGGACGGGGGAGCCTGGTGGGCTGCTGTCTATAGGATCGCACAGAGTCAGACACGACTGACGTGACTTAGCAGCAGCAGCATGAGCAAGGACCAGGGTCAACTGCTCTTTCATTTCCTGTGTGGAGTGGCTATGAGAAGTTCTAGAGGTGCGCTGTCCAAGGCAGCTGCCAAGAGCCACCTATGGCTATTTAACTGTGAATTTAAATTAGTTAAAATTATATACAATTTAAAATTCAGTTTTTCATTTTACTAGCCAGATTTCAAGTTCTCAGTAGCCACAGTATCTACTGCCTGTCGTACTGGACAGCAAAGATCCAGCAAATTCCCATCATAGGAGAACATCCTACTGTATAGCAGTGTGGTAGAGAATTACAAAGGGACCTCAAAGAAGCTCTAAACTGTAATCCTAGGTTTGGAAATAATCTGTTTAGAAAGAAAATAAACACATTTGTTCATTCTTTCTAGAGGCACTGATAACTCTTACTCTGGAAATGACTGGAAAAAACTTTAGTCCTCAATCGGAGGGACTGTCAACACTCTCCAAGATTACAATGAAGTACGTATTTCTTACTCTACAATTGGCAGACCATTAAGTTAAGAGCAAGAGACACTATAACTCTTAACAATATGCCCCTAAGACTGAGATTTTAATGCTTAAATTCTAACCCAAAATTCAGTTGAGTATTTTAGAGAATCTATTATCTTCAGTAAAACTGGTCCAGTGGCAGGTACATAAGCACAGAGCTTATCCTTACCCAAGGAGACAAGATTCCTGTAATTCTCTAGCATCACGTCCTTGTGCAGGTCCCTCTGTGTAGGGTCCATCAACCTCCACTCTTCCAATGTGAAGTCTACAGCCACATCTTTAAATGTCACTGATTCCTGAAATAAATACAGAGATCCCTCAGGGGACTGCACGGTTAGACCTATTAGGTAGATTAATACACACAAAACTGGGGAAGAAAACTAGCAGTTTCCACCCAAATGTTTCCTTCCTCAAAATCCTGCCTTATGTATATTATCAACTTTTTTTCAGTTCTATTCTATAAAATATGGCTTCATAAAATACATAGTTTATCATTCAGATTGTAGTTATAGAATATTATAAGCTGTCTGAGAAAGAAAAATAAGAAATCATGGGACCTTGAGGAGCTTTTTTGGTCAGGTTATAAAATATATGTATATGCGTCTTGTAAAAAAAAAAAATCAAAGAATGAGCTATAACATTGTTTTAATGGTTACCTATTAGAGGAAGGAGGAAATAGAGTGAAGAGAACTAGAACAGAAGCTAGATTTCCTTGAATATTTCCTGCCTTGTAGATTTGACTTTTGATCCATACAAATACTTTATATTATTATAAAAGAAAAACTAAATTTAAAAAAGCAATTCCTAAAAATTAAAAGTAAAATGAAATCAACTGGTAGCATACACATTCATCAGAGAGGAACTATTTTGAGCATCTTTAAAACACAGTAATTTTTCTGTATATATCTTGAGAGATATATTCTGAGGAAAAAAAGAACTGTAAAAAACAGCACATTTTCAGTAACTAATCCTATTGTTGGTGGCAGTGACGGAAATGCTAAGCTATTTTGTAACTGTTGTGTGTGTGTGAGTTGCTCATTCATGTCTGATTCTTTTGCCACCCCATGTACTGTAGCCCGCCAGGCTCCTCTGTCCATGGAATTCCCCAGCACAAATACTGGAGTGGGCTGCCATTTCCTACTCCAGGGTAATCTTCCCTACCCAGGGATCGAACCCAGGTCTTCTGCATTGCAGGCAGATTCTTTTCCATCTGAGCCACAGCATTTACCCACATTTTGTGTGCAGTGTTGGATAAAGCAAATTAGAATACTGGTATCATTCAGAGCTAATAAATCTGCCATGGGAGAAAGAACATATAGATTCAATGTCAGTGAGATTATATATAAACTCCAGAGATTCAAAACTGAATTGGAAATATTGGTATAAACTCACAAAATAGTTTAAGGAAAATATCCCACCATACTTCCTAGCTTTGTCCATTGAAAAGGTCTAGAAATGATAACCAAAAAGGTACTTCTATGCAGTTTAGACGGTGACCTCTACAGATTCCACTAAATGAAACAAGGACCTGGAACTTTCTGTCATAATTAAAAGCAAGGAAACTCTAAAAGACTACCAGGATAATATCTAAGACATTGGAGACAACTTAAAGAGGTTCCCACTAGTCAAAGATGGGAAGACTTGAGCATCAATAAGAACAATAACTGTGATTTCAAAAATATCTAATATATTTAAAATTATTATTTCATTATAAAACTAAAAGGATACTCATTGATCAACTTTGGAGGATTCCTGGAGACTGGTAAATAAAGAGAAACAATCAACCCTTGCCCTTCTTTTCCTATGCAAACATCCAGTTTACACAGTAATAAGATGGAATCAGATGATTGAGACTCTGTAGGCAAGAAGTGAAGTATGCGACACAGGCTACTTTTTCGTTAGGAATTATAACATGACCACTGGTCAAATTAGGGCTGCCATCACTAACAGAAACGAAATCTGTCAAACTGATGTCACTAGCCCTGGGGTTACCACACCGATCAAGCAAGATGGTATACATGGTGAACCTGCCATGGCATTGGAACATTAAGAATTAGGGCAGTAAAAGAGGAGCTGTCACTTCATTCCCCTTAAGATACAATGCCAAGTGTTACCTTTACCAATTCTGGCTCTTCTGCCTGAAGGTGAAGATCTTCCTCTGGCTGGAAAACTTGAGGACTCTGAGGGGACACAGGATAAGATCACTCCATGACTGACTACCTGTTACATACAGCACAGCCTCAACAAGCACCACCAGTCCACCACAGATGTGGTGTATATACACCTCTTTTACTGTTTTATTTAGGGATGAAATTAAGGTCCATAGCAACATCCAATCATAACTTTCTTTCATTTTGTTTGAGACAATGACACACACAAGACTGTGAAAGATATAACTGTATAGATTTTAAAGGCTTTAACAAAAAACCTATCAAAACAAAAATAAACATATAAGGGGTCTTAGATGCCACATAATTCTTTTTCCTATGAGGATGAAGTTTGCTTCTCAGAAATTATCTATCTTACTCAAGAATATTCAAATGCTACTAACACCATCTATTTTCTACAGTTGGAAAATCATTAACCATGCCTGGAGGCTGGAGGGCATGTCTCTGTACTCATTCAGGAAATATTTCAGGGACCTCTCACAACACTGTTTTCTTAAGACACTGTATGCCTATAAGGACCTGACTTTATAAATTAAATGAAATTTTACTATAGCTTCTAGTAGTACTTACTGATTTTGGATCTTGTGCCATTTTTAAAAATTAAGGGTAACAGAACTATTTTTAAATTTCATTGAGACAAATGTCATCTTAGTTCTTTCAAGTTCTCACATTAAAAATACAAATATTCAGCTTCCAGAAAATCAATGATGATGTGAGCTCAACTAGAGATGGGTTTGATCAGGCCTATACTAGACAAATACTTTAGATCTACTAATAAAGTGAAATACTTTGATTTTCATTTTATCTTTTCAAGGATTTGTCTTAAGGACTATTTAAATGTTATATATTCTTGCTATCAAGAATAAAAGATCACCACTACAGGTTATTATGAATCATTACTATAACAAATTGTATTTGTTTGGACTACTTTCCTTCTGTCTCTATTTTAAAAAGTCACTTCTAAAACACAGTTTTAATCACATTACTACCCACCTCAAACACACCCAAACACACACACATGCATATATACACTTAAATGTCTTCAGAGAAACATGAAAAGATTCAGCTTAAACATCTAAATTTCAGTCCTTTCTCAAGTATCTATCTTGAATCAAACTGTTCTCTGCCTCAGAGCCTTGCCTTCTCATCTGAAGTACCCTCACAATTAATGTATGACCATTTAAATCCACTTGTAATTGGGTCACAGCTTAAATCTAACCATCTTCCTGAGCTTTCCATGACAGATTTAGCCCATACTAATATACCATTTCTTTTCTTACATAACACTCATCAACTTTATCATACTGCTCAACAACTATCATTCACCTAAATAAATTATGTAACTGTTTCTTTTGTAAACCTTACCTCAGTGAGACTGTAAGCTCCCTACAGCCAAGCACTGTGTCTTAAACATCTTCTTTCTCTCCATGTCATCTATTAAGCTTGATCACTTCTTAATGGGTAGAAAAGAGGAGAACACTAAGAGTGGGCACAAGGGGAACAGTCCCTATGAATTAAGGTATGTGTATGTACGCACATGTGTACATATATTCTTTTTTCAAAGTTTCCTAAACAAAATTTTCCAATTGGAAAATACTCCATTCCACTATCGCATAAATAACTGAAATTTCCTGGGAACAATACAAAGTTAACATCATAAGTAAATTTCCCAGACTTCCTATCATATCTTAAGATCGTGCACATATTGTTTCCAAGATCTGGTGTCTTGATATTTGTTTCAATATGCACAGTGAATCTACCTATAGATTACAAGCTTTACTATGATGAACCCAATTTTCATGGATCAAACAATTTGATTCAGTTACCAAAAGGGGTATGGGTGAGGTAGAGAAGTCACACGACTTTGGGAAAAGTAGGCGTGCTCTCAAACCAGGACAACAGGTCAGATCAGAGGAGGTTTCCCCAACTTACCAGAGGTCCAACCGAAAAAACTACAGCAGCCATAATCTCTTCCTCTGGGTTCCCCTCTCTGGAAAAAGGGAGTCCTGCAAAGACAAATCTAAGAAAGAGAAATAAGCCATGAAAACCAATCTTGCCTTGGAAATCTCAGATGTACTAAGGTGAAATCTTGACATTACAAGTAAGTATGACCTCTCTAAAAATTACAAGTTAACCCCCAATATCAGTGAGGGAATACTATTCTTACTAGTGTAGCTCTTAATACTACTAAATGCAGTCACAGCTAGCAGATCAAACATGGTACAAGCAGCTTTTAAACTACTTTCTCAATGACCTTCACATCATCCAATGGAAACTACATTCCCATTTCATGTATGAGAAAACTGAGGCTTAGAAAAATTAAACCATTTTACACAATGCCGTGTAGGATTCCAAATCAATCTAATTATAATGCCCACACTTTTTCCATTACATCAACTTGCTGTGTGCTGTGAAAGAAAACAATTCAACCTTTCCTTGCCACAATCATCTCCTCACCTAACAATGAAATAGTCTAATAATCTCTTTTTTTCCTGTCTTTCCTGTGAAGAGTCAATTTGCTAACAGTTTCACAGACCTCAGCTTCATGTAAAGAGAACACCACAACTCCAAACTTAAAAGATATTAGAAACCTTGACATGCCTCTCTCAATCTCACATTCAAATAGATCTTTTATCTATCCTTTCTATATCAGGCAAAACCAAACAATAAGGAGCAGGATAGTAGTGATGATTTAAGACAAAGTGGAATCCAGTACACAAAGCACTGAGCAGTAGTCCTCTTATACTGAAAATGTTATATGCCTAATAAAGGCTTTACACTGTGGAGAAACAAAGTGGCAGAGATCTTGTTTAGATACCCAAGGCACTGATTCTGCTTTTTGTCTTTGGTTAAAGATATGGCCTTGTTGATGTTGAGTTTGGTTTGAAAACAAGAGCTTGAGGTTTGAAAACATTCTCTTAACAAGTGCATAGTTGTGGAATGATGCTGCAAGGCATATAAAAGGGCAGTAGCACAGAGAGAATTGATCTTTCTATATCTTGTGAAATTCTACTTTTGAATAAGAGCTTCCCAGGCAGTTTGACATTCTTACCACTCAGCAGAGCTTTGGAGGCCCAAAGGGATCTATGCTGAATTATGGTGAATCTGTCCCTCCTTTATATGTATAATATACTTCCACAAAGAATACACATCCGAGACTTCCCTGGTGGCTCAGTGGTAAAGAATCCACCTGCCAATACACGAGATATGGGTTTGATTCCTGATCCAGGAAGATGCCACATGTCACGGACAAACTAAGCCTGTGCGCCACAACTGCTAAGCCTATCTTCTAAAGCCTGGGAGCCACAACTACTGAAGCCCGAGAGCCCTGGAGCCTATGCTCTGCAACGAGAAGCCACCACAGTCAGATGCCTGTGCCCCACAACCAGAGAGTAGCCCCTGCTCACCACACTAGAGAAAAGCTCAAACAGCAATGAAGATCCAGCAGAGCCAAAAATAAATAATAAACCAACTTTAAAAAAAGCCTGTTGTGTGTCTATACACTAATAATGAACTACCACAGAGAAATTTAAGAATCAATCTCATTTACAATTGCTTAAAAAAGAAATACTTAGGAATAAATTTAACCAAGAAAGTGATAGACCTGCTTACATTGAAAACTTGAAGACATTAAGCGGAAAGACGTTCATGCTCAAAGCCTGTAAGAATTATTGTTGTTAAAAATGTCCATACTACTTAAAGTAATCTATAGATTCAATTCAAAATCCATCAAAATTCCCAAGGCGTTTTTCACAGAATTGAGACAAATAATACTAAAATTTGTATAGAACCACAAAAGATCCCAAACTGCCAAAGCAGGATTGAGAAATAACAACAAGGCTGGAGGTATCATGCTTCTTGATTTCAAACTATGTTACTAAGCTATAGTAATGAAAACAGTATGATACTGGGAAAGATGCAGATTAATGGAAAAGAATACAGAATTAAACCCACACATAAATGGGCAATTAATTACAACAAAGGAGCCAAGAATATACAACAGGTAAAGAACAGTCTCTTCAAAAAATAGTGTTGGGAAAACTGGACAGTGACCTGCAAAAGCATGAAACTGGACTACTAACTTACACCACAAAAAATATTAAGTCTAAGTGAATTAGGTACCATAGGATCTCACTTAAACGTGGAATCTCAAAACAAAATAAAACACCCTAGACTGCCAGATACAGAGAATAGATTGATGGTTTGGGGGCGTGGGGGTGGGGTTGGTAGCTGCGAAGTTGGTGAAGGTGGTCAAAAGGTACAAACTTCCAGGTACAAAATAAGTACGTCCAAGGGACTTCCCTGGCGATCCAGTGATTAAGACACAGCACTTCCAATGCAGGGGTACGGGTTCCAACCCTGGTTGGGGAACGAAGATCCTACAAGCTGCATGGAACGGCCAAAAAATTTAAATAAATAAAATAAAATAAGCAACCAGGGCTGCAACGCACAGCACCAAGACTAGAGTTAATAATATTGCGTTCTGGGAATTCTCTGGGATCCAGTGGTTAGAATTCCGGGCTTTCACTACCCTGGCCCAGGTCAAGCTCTGGTCGGGGAACTAAGACCCTCCAAGTTTAAGTAAGCTCCGGGAGTTGGTGATGGACAGGGAGGCCTGGCGTGCTGCAGTCCATGGGGTCGCAAAGAGTCGGGCACGACTGACAGACTAAACTGAATTGAAGTTGTCCCAGCAACAAAAACAAACACACAAAAAACCTGTGCTGCGTATCTGGAAGTTGCGCCGGCAGGAAAAGCTGCCTCCGCTTCCCAAAGGCGGTGGGGGGGAAACCTGTCAGGTTCCCGCTATCGAACCCCAGTCCCTCTACACTGCCAAACCCAGGACGGAGAGATTCTCCTTCCTCCAACCCGTCTGCTCCCCTCAACGCCCTTCTCGGCCCCGTCTTCCTCAGTCCAGGCGTGGCCCCGGGAAAAGGGCAGGGTCCAGCCGCGCCCCCGCCCAGCCCGGCTCCCTCTCCCAGAGCCTCCAGGCCGCCGCCTTCTGAGGTAGCCCGACCCCGGCCGCCTCAGAGGTGGGCGGGTCAGCTCCAGGCCCGAGGCCCCACCGGAAGCGGCTCCGCCCCCGATGCCGCCTGGAGCCGAGCGCCGAGGGAGGGGTGAGGGGGACCCGGCCGGGCGCCAGGGCAACTAGTACCTGGCAGCCGCCTGAGGACAAGGCGCTCTCAGAGCAGGGCGTGAGCGCTTCCAGCAATGGCGCCGGCGGCGAGAGCGACCGCGGACGGCAGTGCGCCTGCGCAGCCGGCGGGGACCACGGCGCCCAGAATTCTCCGCGCCGCCGCCCTGCTCTTGCATCTCCGCTCTGCTTTGGTTAGGGAGTTTGTGGACCTAAGAAGGTCCACATAGTAGGCAGTCTGTGGACCTAAGAAATTTGGTCAGATTGAAACATCACGACTGTGTGTCGAGCACTAAAACTAGTGATACAAAGAATGACACAGCCCTTGCCTCTGAGCTCTTCCATTTGTCTAAAGAAATAAAGCCATTGAGAGAACACAGTGTGAGTCGCTGTCATATCAGACTCTTGCGACCCCATGGACTGTAGCCTAACAGGCTCCCCTGTCCATGGGATTCTCTAGGCAAGAATACTGGAGTGGGTTGCCGTGTCCTCCACCAGGGGATCTTCCCAACTCAGGGATGGAAACTAGGTTTCCTGCATGGCAGGCAGACTACCATCTGAGCCACAAGGGAAGCTTCATGCAACTAATTAAAGCCCCAGACGCGCGCGGGGGTTGAGGGTTAGGGGTGGGGGAATTGGGTATTGCGTGTCCACCTGTATCTACCTCATTCAGTTTCTTGGTCGAAAAATCATGCCTTCATTTTAATTTCTGGATCTTTGAATTTTTCCTTGGCCCATCCTAATAATAAATGTTGACGTTACTTAAAGCACGTTTTCTTTCCTTTGCCTCAGTTCCACGGTTTTGATGCCCAAAGGCCATATTTCCACATTGGGTCACATAGAATCCTCAAGGTTTCTCGAGCAGCTTCCCTCAATGGTGAGACTGTTAACTCTAATACCATCCCCCACCCCCACCCTTCCCCCTCACCCCCCAACAGTTTCTGGCATCTTAGCTCCCCGACCAGGGCTTGAACCCTGGGCCCACGGGACTTAATCTTGGAGTCCTTCTGGTGACTGTTTTCCATGAAATGGAAATAAGATTGCAAACTCTTATTATACTTTGTATTATTTACCTTAATTACAAAATGTATTCAAGTGCATTATTTGAAGTATAACATACAGCAGAAAGGACAGAAATCATAACTCTACTGCTTAGTGACTTATTAGGAAGTGAACACACCTTTGTAACTACAACACAGTGTAAGAGAATAGAATAAAACTAGCAACTCAGAGGCTCCTCTCCTCGACCTCCATAAACACTACACATTCTGTCCTGCCAAAGCTAAGGATCATCTAATTTTCAACCCCACAGATTTGCATCCCGTGTGTTATAAACGTGTGCATTCAGTATGTATGGATTATTCTGTGTCTGGCCCAACAGTGTATTTAGCTTAGTTTTAATTGTACTTTTTACATGAAGTCCTTCCCTCCCTGGTCTCCCCATCACTCCTAAGTGAGGGATATACTTGGCCTGAGCACCACTTGGTAGGAATAATCTTCCTTGGCTCTTTCACCTTCTCTAGGATAGAGGTTATTAAGCCCAGTTTAACAATTAGAAATGCAATCAGTTTCTTGAATGATGTGGAGATATTTTATAGTTGGTCTTTCTTTAGTTCTCAAAACATGCTTAAATGAGAATTTAAAAGTATTTTACAAAAGTTTCTGACAACAAATATACAAACGATATCTTTATTGACAGTAGGCCAATAAGAACAATCAAATTTAGTTTACAGATAATCAAAAACATTTGAAAAGCAGGACACTAAAACTTCCAAGATTCCCGTGGGAGTACAAACACGCAGTCAGATTAAACTCTTAAGCATAAAAGGAACAAATACTGATATGAAAAAGGCCAGAGCTCTTAGTAAAACTAGCTTAGACTAAGTCCCTTGACCTAAACTGCAGTTAGAAGACATATGGGACAGCTCCTGGTTATGTGATACTTAAGAGGGAAAAAAGGCAGATTCCATGAGGTCTCCAGGAGGCTGTGTGGGATGGAGCAAGAGCAGAGAGCTGTGAAGCCCTTCTCTACTGATGTACAGGGTGGTCAGCTCTAGATCAATAAACAAAGGGTGTGGAAAACACACTAAGTACTTCTGATTGATGCTCAGCCACTTGTTAATAGATGGAATGTTTGTGTCCCCACCCCCACCCCCCAATTCACCTTGAAACTTAATTCCCAAAGTGCTGGTATTTGGAAGCGGGGCCTTTGGGAGGTGATGAGGTCATGAGGGGAGTCCTCACAAACATGCCCTCATGAAAGAGGCCCCAGAGACCTTCCCAGCCCTTCCACCATGGGAGGACACAGCAAACAGATGGCCATCTGTGGACCAGGAAGGGGCCTCATCAGACATTCTACCAGGGTCTTGATCCTGGACTTTCCAGTCTCCAGAACTGTGAGACAGTTGTTTATAAACAAACCACTTAGTGACATTTCATTACAGCAGACTAAACTGACTCATCACTTCATTAAAATATGTTAAGTCAATCCTTCCTTGAATAGTACAGGTTTGAACTTCACAGGTCCACTTACATGCATGTTTTTAATAAATACAACCTGCCCTCTTTATTTTGTTTTGCATCAGCAGATTCAACCAACCATGGATGCAAATTTCCATCCATGGTTGGTTGAATCTGAGAATGCAAAAGCCTCAGAAACGGAGGGCCAACTGTACTACATCATTTTCTGTAAGGGACTTGAGCACCCATGGATTTTAGCTCCTGGAAACTAATGAGAGAAAAGAGTAATTGTGTGCTAGATTCTCTACCTGCAGTCTTAGCCTCACAAGAGCCTTGAGGGATGACCTGTTCCCATTTCACAGATAAGACTGGGGCTCAGAAAGAAGTAGCTTTTCAGTCACATAATTGCCAAGTGGAGGTGATAGAATTCAAACCCACTAATCTTGTGTTAGCCAAGTATTGGCTGCCAAATGATGAATGAACTTTGTCTCACTCAAACACCTGGAATGTTGAGAAACAGCAAGTATTTCAGGCTTTTTGGGACATGAAGTCTCTGCCTTAACTACTTAATTCCACTATTTTAGTACAAAAACAGCTACACATGACATGTAAATAATGAGTGAGGCCCAGTTCCAATTAAACACTATTTACAGAAATAGGTGGTGGGTCCAGGCCAGTTTGTCAATTCCTGCTTCAGGTTGTTAATCTGAGTATCAAGTGATGAGAGGGCTGAGCTCCTTTTTATTTTGTCCTATGTCAGCCATTCTCCTAGTTTCGTCTCTCAAGAGTTCCACCTCTTTGAAAGATTTTTTTTTTTTAAATTCTTTTCAAAGCCTGTCCTTAGTCCTTTACACTCTATTTCCTATTGCTTTGGTTTCCATTATTGCTGGCTTTAGACCTGACCTTGATTTCTATTACCCCCACTTTAAACTCTTCCTCTCCTTTTCCTCAATGATAGAACTAAGGTATACGGAGGGAACAATGAGAACTGTAAGGAGTAATGGGGATAATGTGGAGGGGAAAAGCATGGGCTGGCTGTTGAGTGTTCATCAAGGACAGGATTTAGGAGAAGAGGAAATCTGCAACTGTTTCCTCTCTCTTTTCTATAATCTTCTTTTCACAGTTTGTTAGTCTCTGTAACAATAAAATAAAAAGTCTATAACAAGACTTTTGTGTGGAGGCCTGCTAAATATTTATTTGAACTCTTGCTTTTGTGTTTCCATCCCACTACAAGGTCTTTGGTCACCCACGAAACTTATGTCAAGATCAGTGTGGCTCTGTGCCTTTTCTACCTTCTCCAGGGCTCTGCGATACAACAAAGACCAATACACAGGAGATCGATGACCAAAAATGTGCATAATGTGAGGTCTGAGGATATATTTCTTGTGCCTCAGAGCTGCTCCAGGTCTTCTTCTTGCCTGGGACTCTAAATGGAACAGCACAGTGAATCAGTCAACTTTCTAGACTCTCCATATCCCAGGGGCTTTTTCTCAAAGTGACAAAACTTACTTTACACAGAGCAGAATGAGGTAAAGGAGTGAAATCTCCCTAATTCTGTGGTTACAGAAAACCAAGGATTTATTCAGTGTCAAAGATAAGGAAAGAGGGACCTGAAAAAAAACTATAGTTAAGGTTCCAACTCTTTCCCTATCTCAAGGTCACTTTCAAGGAAGTGTGCAGTGAGGATGTACCCAGCAGAGGGGTAATAACCATCTAAGTGTCAGCCTAATCCATGTGGGCGTAACTCAGACCCCATTTGTTCATCAATTGAGACAGCGGCCTTTGGGGCTGGGAGGGAAGCCAGAGTGTATTTCAACTCTAATTTTTAAATTTTTATAGTTAATGTAAAAGAAATGACATTCTCCAGATAGCTGGGTGTCCACTTTGGATTTGAAAATAAACAGCTCTGTGTCTTCCTGATAAGTGAGGATACGAACCCTCAGCCTCACCTACAAGATAAGGATGTCCTTACACAGTGAGATGCAGTAGCAGGCTTTGGCGTGACAAAGAGGGGGAACTGGACTTCACAATGACTGTATTGCTACCCACTCCCAAGGACTTTCTGAATTTCTAAAAAATAGCATTGTGGGTAGCGGGGTGGTGGTTTAGGGATCAACCTTTGAGATTTCTGGCTGGAAGCATTCAAAATGATCAAATCAATGGATAGAAGAAACATTCTGCTTATGGCTCAAAACTATTGTATTACGTGAGTAGAATTAGATGCACACAGAACTGTTTCTCAGGCAGCATTTTTTGGGTCTTCTTCCTAAACCATTCAGGTATTTAACATGCAATAACACCAACTTACATTCCTTTGCACTCAAGTCATTTTTCAGGGCTGCTCTTCCATGTGAATCCTCTGATGTCTGATGAGGGACGAACTGCACTTAAAGCTCTTCCCACACTCGTTACACCTGTAGGGTTTCTCCCCAGTATGAGTTCTCTGGTGTTGAATAAGGGCTGATGAATGAATGAAGGCTTTGCTGCACTCGTTACATTTGTATGGTTTCTTGCCAATATGAATTCTTTGATGTTTAGCGAAATTGGAGCTTCGGCTGAAGGTTTTCCCACACTCGTGACACTCGTAGGGTTTCTCTCCCGTGTGAATCCTCTGATGCTGGACAAGATGTGTGCTCTGACTGAAGGTCTTCCCACATTCGCTGCACTCATAGGGTTTTTCTCCGGTGTGAACCCTCTGATGTTTGGTAAGTGATGAGCAGTGGCTAAAGGCTTTCCCACACTCCTGGCATTTGTAAGGTTTCTCTCCAGTGTGAGTTCTTTGATGTTTAATGAGCGCTGAGGAATGAATGAAGGCTTTATCACACTCGTTACATTCATAGGGCTTCACCCCCGTGTGGATCAGCTGGTGCTGCACAAGGTGGGTGCTTCGATTAAAGCCTTTCCCACACTCGCCGCACTCATATGGTCTCTCTCCGATGTGAATCCTCTGATGAATGGCAAGGGATGCACTTTCGGTGAAGGCTTTTTTGCACTCACTGCACTCGAAGAGAATTCTTGTGTGAGTTCTCTGATGTTTGGTTAAATTAGCCCTGTGGCTGAAAGATTTCCCACAGTCTGCACAGCTGTAGGGCTTCTCCCCTGTATGGACCCTCTGGTGTCGAATGAGCACTGAGTGGTAAGTGAAGAGTTCACCACAGTCATTGCATTTATGAGGTTTCTTTTCTTTATAGGTCCTCTGCTTTTTCATTAAGGTAGATTTCTGTTTCAGTCTTTTTTCAAGGGTGTGGAAGGCATAGGGTCCTTTGGGAACTCTGTCTTGAGTGAGAAGGACTGACTTCTGGCCTAGGTTTTTCCAGTAAACATCATGCTCAGGGGCTCTCTCTTCTGGGAGTGAATTCATGTGGGTGAACATTCCTCTCCAGTGTCTCTCCTGACTTCCCTGCTGATTCTCCAACCACCCTTCACAGTCGAGAGTTGTTTCTGTGCTGGAGTCACAGACACTGTCCCTTGTCAGTCTGTCTATGACTGCAACCTGGCATGATTCTTCTTTGGAAAAATCTTGCACTGAAGTTGAATCCTTGCTTCTGGGACTAGTCTCCGAGTCTGAAAGAAATTGGAAATGCAAATTTCCTTCGTCCTCTGAGTTTGACAAAATGGCAGTTCTGTAACAGGTCAGAGTTAATGAAGGTGAAAAGCATGGCTTCAATGAGGAAGTAGATTTGACTCCTGGAAGATGATTTGCAAAGAGAAGCAAATGGAGGGGAACGAATGTGCAGAGTATGCAGATAAATCAGTACACCATCTGACCCAGGAGGCAGAATAGGGCAAAAGATGACCAGAAAGACAAGAGGAAGGATGGAGAGGAAGTGCTATATTGCTGGATGAGCAGGAAATGAGTATCCCAGATCAAGACAGGGGAGGAACAACCTCTCAGAGAACACCAAGTGCTGTCTATCAGAAACAGCCAGGCAGTCACCACCTTGGTGCAGGCACAGTGATGACTTCTAAGTTTCCAGACACCCAGCCCTACTCAATCCTACTATGCACTCCATTTTCAGTTGGAAAATATCCCCTAAGAATGCGTTTATAATATCCCCATTCAAAAATCTATGACTTCCCTAAGATATAATGGCAAATATATTAAATTATACCTGCACAAGGCTACACATTACAACACTAATTGAGGTAGCAAAACTGGTAACATCTCAAATATTCTATAGAGAACTGATTAAATCATGGTGTATACACACAATGGAATATGTGCAACTTAAAAAAATAGGAGAATGATCACTACATAATTGCTAGGAGGTGATCTTCAGGATACATTAAATAGACTTAAGAAACCCCAGCAAACTGGAAAGGAGTGTGTTGTGTTTGGTTTGCTACTTTGAGAGATATAGATATTATCGACACATTTGGTTACATTTTCCAAAATCAAGGACAGATACATGAAATACTATTAAGTAAGATTACCCACAGAAAGAGCACCAGAATACAAGACAGCAGGGGCAGTAGCCAACCTCTCTGAATATATCTACTATATATCTATCAGAATTTTTGTGTTGAATATGAAATTATAAAGCTAAGATAATTTATAAAGAGTATAGTTCCAAAGAATAAATAAGTAGTTCAGTGAAATCCATTTGACTAGATAAATTCTTGGTTGCCTAAAAAAAGGTCTGGTAGGAAAAAAGTCTGGTAGCTGGATAGGTGGACTTCCCAGATGGCCCAGTGGTGAAGAATCTGTCTGAAATGAAGGAGACACGGGTTCAATCCCTGGGTTGGGAAGATCTCCTGGAGGAGTAAATGGCAATCTACTCCAGTATTCTTGCCTGAGAAAGCCCATGGACAAAGAAGCATGGTGGGTTAATGGGGTCGCAAAAGAGAGATGATTTAGCAACTAAACAACAACAAACAACAGAAAATGAAACAGAAGAGCAATTTCAGAAACAGTCAAGTATAAAAAGGAATTAAGGACAATACAAAGGTGGAATTTCAGTCAGTGAACTAAAGATAATTGGTTTTTAAAGCAAATGGTCCTGTGACTTATTAAACACTCAGAAGACAAGTTAGACCTGTCCCTCATTCCACATAGTCAGATGAACTCTGTTCATTTATCTACTCGTCTATCCATTCATTCAATGATTATCTATTAGGTATGCTAGGCTCTGGGGAAAAACAAACAGTCCCTATGTACACAAGGGGAGAAAAAAATTTAGTCTGACATCCATGAATACATATAAAAAATGCACCGTAGTAAGAAATAAAAGGCAAATGATGCTGTGAAAGATTATAAGGGGAATCCAGGGGGGTGGGGGTGGGGGAGTCCTCCCTGAGATGGTAAATCACTGAGCTGAAATCCAAGTGGAGTTGGGGTCCGGGTGAGTGTTCTAGGTAACAGGTACAGATGCAGAAGTGAGCCTTCCAGGTAGAGGAAATGATATGTACAGAAGCCCCAAGGTGAGAAGCAGTACTTAGGAAGAGCACAGCAGTTGAGAGCATGGACTCTGAAATCAGAACGTCTGAATTTAAAACCAGCTCTGCCACTTCCAGCCATGTGACCTGGCCCAAGGTATTTAACTTTTCTACTTTAGCTTCCTTACCTGTAAGATGGAGCAAAAACAGTACCTGCTTCATGAAGAATAAAAACAACACCTACCTCAAGGAACATTAAATGAGGATATTTATAAAACACTGAGGACCCTGATACAGCATAGGTGCTATGTAAGTTGTTTGTAAAATATAAATTGATGTAATGCTAGTATGGGCAGTGATTTCAAAATGTGGTCTGTGGACCTCTGGGAGTCTCAAGGTTCAAAACTGTTTTCAAAATAATACTTGGATCTTATTGGCCTTTTTCACTGTCTTGACGTTTGTCTTGCAACATTTATGTTGTAAAAGTAATGGTGGTGAAACTGCCCACCACTTATGCACAAATCAGGACAAACACCAGATATACTAGTAGCTGTTACATTTTCCCCTGCTGTGTACTCTCAGTTAACAAAAAAAAAAAAAAAAAGAAAAAGCCAGTTTCATTGTGGAAACAATAGGAAACATTATTAATTTATTAATTTTAATTTATTAAACTTTGACTACACACCCTTTTAACATTCTAGATGATGAAATAGGAAATATTCATAATGCAAGTCCACTCATATCAAAATATGGTGCTTGTCTTGAGGCAAACCATCCATTGTGGAAGCAGTCAGTTTTTCTTTTTTAAATAGACTAGCACTTATACTTGAAAGAATGACTGACAACTATGTTATCTATGTTGGGTATCTGGCAGATATTCTTTCAAAACTGAAAAAAAGATAAGCCTACCATTTCAAAGAAAATGACTGACAGTATTTGAAAAAATGTGAGCTTTTAGGCAGAAATTAGAATTTTGGAAAACTTTTACCTCCCACCGAGAGCTTGATAGTTTCCTAATACTTAAAGGCTTTTCTGATAAGGTCAGGGGTGATACTGAAAATTGTGCTTTTAAAATACTGCATAATGTGTCAATATTTGGAAGATCTGCCTAACTTGGTAAACCAAAATTTTCCAAAAGATCAATAGATTTTAAGAGTATGAAAAGTTCAAAGATATGGTTTCAGATGTACCTGCACCTAACCTTTAGGAAACTACTACTTGCCCAATTTTGGTGTATAATCAGGAGAAAAGCCAAAATTATCTGAAAAGGCTATAAAACACTCCCACTTCTTCCAACTAAATATTGGTGTGAAGCAATATTCTTCATACAGGCCAACCAAAACAATGCATCACATCAAGCTGCATTCAGAAGCAAATGTAATTATAAAGCTGTCCTCTATTAGCCATATACAAAAAGACCTGCAAAAATGTAAAACAATGCCATTCTTTTCAATAAATTTCTGTTGTAGAGAAATAATTTTTATTTAAATTGTGTTATTTGTGTTAACATGTGATGGGTTTATAATTGTTATTTCTAAATTAATCATACAATAGTTTAAAATCTTTCTCACTTTTAATTTCTAATATGGTAACTACTGGTAGATATAACCCACATAAACAAAAGCTTGCTAGGATTCTCAACAATTTGGGGAGTTAAATAGGTTCAATGATGCTAAAACCATTAAGAGTTGCTAAGATAAGGTACAAAATCGGAGGGAAAGTAGGTATGAAGCAGGGCTGGATATTATGAGTGAGGGACAGATTTTACAAGTGTCTGTAGGCCTTGAGGATTTTGGCTGTCATCCTAAGAGCAATGGGAAGCCACGGACCAGCCCTAAGCAAAAGGGTGATGCCATCAGACTTGCATTTTGAAAACATCACTCACTGCCACATGAAGAATGGAGTTTACAGGGGTAAGAGTGGAGTCAGGGAGATGACCTCAGATGAAAGGGAGACAGAGGGATGTTAATGGTGATCAGATAAACACAAGGACGAACTGGATAAAGGTGAAGGGGTTATGTAAAGATTGTTCAGATTTCTGACATGTACAATTTGATAAGCAGCGAGTATCATTAATACAATTATTGGAAGAGGATCCTGTTAGGGGGATGGAGAATTTGGGCACATACGAGGCATTCAGTTTTCAACATGTTGTACTTTCGCATCTCTGACATAAGCAAGTAGAGACAGCATGTGGGATCTTAGTACCTTGACTAGTGATTGAACCCGTGGTTCCTGCACTGTAAGCAAGGAGTCTTAACTACTGGACCACCAGGAAGTCCTGACTTTTTTAGCATCCCATGGGACTGTTCTTTCTGAAGACCCCCATCTATCTGACTCACCTGAGCAGCTGCTTTTGGGGGCTTTTCTCTCAAGCAGCAGTTGTTCTTTTCCATTCTCCAAACTGTGGTTCTCAGGTTTGGAAACTGGAAGCCCTGCTCATTAGAAAAATTAAAAAAAAAAAAAAAAGGAACTTAGCTCTTGGTGATGGGTATAAAGCTCTGTCCCAGAGCACAGGCCCAACCCCTGGATCCACAAAGACAAGACACAATAGGAAGTTCTGGAATAACGGAGGTGGAAGCCTATAAATGAAGCTTAAAACATGCGCAGCAAGAGTCTGGGCACAGTAAAGAGTCACACGCATTTGAAAAGACAAACATTTAGCCTGTAAAAAATGGAAAAAAAAAAAAAAAGAATTTCTCACTTGTTTATTACGGGAGTCCCAGGGAGATACTGCTCATCAGTCCTCAGCTCAGGGAAAGAGCTGGGTGAAGTGGGACCCCTGCAGCAGCACCATGAGCCTGGGGGTCTATGAGTCTATGATTAGTTGTTTTTGATGTTTTCCTTTCTTTCTTCTTTAGTTACTAGAACCCACTTTCTTATGGAATTTATTACATAATTTGGGAGGAGCTAAGATAGTTCCTTCGACTCCTCATAGAAACACGTACATGTGCATGCATGTGTGTGCATGCACATACTTGCACACAAGCATACCACACAGAGGTGGACACAGGATCCAAACTGGCCAGAGCGTTCACTATTTCCCTGGCTTGAGTAACTGTCTCATGATGGACACATGAACCTATCTGCTGAAACTCCCAGGACAGAAGCCCTCTTTCTTTCCTCAGCTCTGTAACTGGGAAGAACGATGTAATCCTAGAGAGGCCAAAGGCCATCTCTGCCCACAAGGAGATTCAGGCAAACCTATGGCATGTCATTAAAAAATAAGCAGATAAAAGAAACTCCTGACACCGTACCCGATTCCCTTTCAAGCTAGTGTGAATTCAGTTTCTGTCACCTGAATCCAAAGACTCCTAATAAAAGAAAACAAGCCCAGACATTTCACCAAGACCTTACAGCATCAACAGATTGTCTCTGGGCCCAAAGGGACCAACACTTTACATAATTTCTGGCTTTGTTAAGCTACTTCACGTCAATAAAACAGTGAGGTCCCCATAAGCAGGTCAGGAGTCACAGCGAGAGTCTGTCCTTACAGAGTGAGACCAGGTTCCTGTAGTTCTCCAGCATCACGTCCCTCTGGGCAGGATCCAGCCTCCCCCACTCCTCTGGGGTAAAGTCCATGGCCACATCCTTGAAGGTCACTGATGCCTAAGATACAAAACATACTTCTGTTCACCATTCGTCTCTCTGCAGCCTCCCTCTCAGTTTCTGCTGGCCCTGGGGTAAGCACGTAGACGTACTCAACAGGGGGAATGACTACAGTGAGAGACAAGCATTCTCATGTGTTCTGGACTTTCCATGTGAAGTCGCTGGGTAACAATTATGTGCCAGGCACACTGTCCAAGATCCAACATGAGAATCAAAGAAGATCATGGTTTCTGCACTGAGAGACTATCATTTTTTCTGGGGAATAAAGAGTTAGAACAGGATCCACTGAATCAACAAAACAGTTTGGCAAAGTAAATGAAATATAGGCAGAGACAAAAAGCACATCTGTATAATTCTCCTTCTGAGTCCTCAATAAAAAACTTGAAAGATAATTTACACAGAGCTTGTGACTGGACAAGCTGTGGAACAGACGGGCATCAAATTCAGTGAAGCATGGAATCAATTCAAAGCAAAAAGCATTAAACTGGAAAATGACAGCAATAGATTAAGAAAGAGTAGAGATATAAAATGCAAATGTTCATATGTAGGACTGAGTTTATCTAACACTCAAAATACAAAAACTCACTGGAAAAAGACACATACCAGTACTGAATGTTTCTCTTTAAGTGATAGAGAATGGGAATGATATTCCAGGTTGTTGAAATAAATATACCAAATGCTATAACTTGATAGAAAACAACTCTATTTAAATATTCATAAAGCACTTGCAAAAGTAACAAAGTAAATGCTAATAAATTCCAAACAGAAATTAAAAAGCAATAACTGATGGTAATTGAAAAAATTAATTAAAAAATATTAAAATTTCAAAACAATAATGAAATAAAAGGCAAAAATCAATGTCATAAGGCTAAAATTGTACTCAGAAGAAACACTTCCATTTCATTAAAAAATTACTATAATTAAGTGAACAAAGTATCAAGTCAAATTAGAGACAGAACGAGGGAAAACAGAAGGAATTACAGGATAAAAGCAGAAATTAAGGGGAAGAAAATCAAGAAAAATAAGGGACTGGGAAACATGAATAAGAGCAGTATGTTATAGTACTATAACAACATCAACTTCCTGATTCTGGAAAAAGAAAATAATAAAAGAAGTGAAATCTTAAATCCTGGAGAATCTAAATGAAGTACATATATGAGAAATCTTTCTACCACTTGCTACATAAGTCTCAAATTATTTCAAATAAAGTTTCCCAAAATGGAACTAATCTTAGAGACCTAAAAAAATATAGGAATCATCCTTAGAAAATGTAAAAATCATTAATCAGCTATTAAGGAGATAAGATACTATGAAAAAAAATGACTTTGATCCTCCAATCTGCCTATCTATAGCTAAACTGACAGTGGAAATTAACTTCCAAACCATTAAAAAAAAAAAATCAGAAAAACAAACCAAAAAAAAAACAGAAAAAAAAAAAAAAAAAACGCAAACTACTGCACAAAAGGCAGAAAAAAATATAGACGGAGAAAGCATAACAAACAGAATTACAAAAATAACACAGCAACAAAAATGTGAAACACACAAGTAATTATACTAATATGAATAAATTCATTTCCCTTATAAAAAGATTTCTTAAAACAGACACATCCTCTTTACAGAAAAAGAGATCCAGACAAAACCCCCAAAGTTGGGGACTGGGCGGGTGGGTGGGGAAATGGAAGGAAACATAGTATACTACATGTCTGAATTCAGTAGTTCAAGTTCAACGAAAACATATGGAAAAATATCCTTAGTAGGGAGAGGTAGCAAACTGAACTTGGTGAGGTTAGTATGTATAATATACTTTTATATCTATATATGTCTGTGCCTTTCACCTGTACTGTAAGCAAAATTTTAAAACATTAAAAAACAAAATCTGATAAGTAAAAGATTCACAGCCCAGGCAAATTCTAATAAGAAAGACAGCTGCAATATTAGCATCAAACAAAATCTAATGCAATACAAAAAGGACACAGAGAGAATTTTCAAAATTTCCATAAAAGGTTTAATCCATCCTGAAGCTGTAACAACTCTTGAAACTAGTCTCTTGTTGAAATGTATTAAGCATTCACCCTTCTTCTGGTGCTTATACCCTGACTGTCCTCTGGCTGCCATGCCTGGCCACTTTTAGTCCACGCAGTTCTGGCAGTACCAGCTCCACCTCTAACCCACGGGTGGGATACAGGTTTACATGTGTGTGCTCAGGTCTATTCTGTACTCTGATCATCACAGTCAGATATGGCAAATAATGGTCCAAGGAAGGGTATAATACCCATTAGAGTTAACTTTTAGTTCTTCTGGAATCTGGAACGACCAGAAGGGAGGATGTTTTTTTCCTCTGATTTTCAACATGGGAAGATGTAAGCCTAAATTTGTTAGGGGCCAGCCTGCACTAGAAGAAAAGACTGAATGCAAAACACACAGAGAGAAAAGAAAAGGTGACTGAAATGGAGAAAACAGGTTCTAATGTCACTGTCTGAACTTAATATTTGCCAGACTTGGATTTTCCCTTATAATTGTCAATAAACTTGCTTGGGCCAGTTTGAATTGAGTTTTCATTAGCTGCAACTTAAAAGGCTTCTTGAGTGATAGAATCTTCAATATTCATGTAAGACATTCAAGAAACCAACGGACACCACCAAGTACTCAAGGATCCTGAGAAATCACTCTGATAACCGGTAGCAAAGTGCCAGGCCTGCTTTTCACACTCTGGATTAAAGCAGCCAAGAGAGAGGCTAGTGGAGGAATCTCTGGGTTGTGGTATGACACACATCAGGGAGATGTGTGACACACAATCAGGGAGAACTCTTTTCTCCTACCCAAGTTTAATAAAAATTAAAAGTTTTTGGACATGCAAAGAAAGTTGAAAGACTATTATACCAATCACCCATATACTACAACTACCACTTAAATCCAACAACTCTTTTAATATATATATACTTGGCCACACCACAGGGATGAGGGATCTTAGTTCACGGGCTAGGGACTGAACTCCAGCCTCCTGTAGTGGAAGCACAGTCTCAACCACTGGACTGCCAGTGAAGTCCCATTATTAACAATTCTTAATACCAGCCCTTGGGGAAGGGAGAGATTGGAAAGCAAGCTGCAACTTGATAACATGTCACCTCTAAAATACCTGAGCATTCATCATCTTGGAGAGCTGATTAGAATCCTTCTATAGGCTTCCTTTTCCAGTACTTCTTTGAACTATCTGAATAATTATGTTCATAATTCACTCCAGCACTTAAGGTGCTTTCTTAAATTCCTACTTAACAGTCATGTGTATGCTGTTTCCCTCTACTGAAACATACATTTTAAGAAGAGTGCACCACACTATCTTTTAAAATCATTTCCAAATACCAGGCACAGAAATTAGCTGCCACATTAAAGAAGGACAAAGCTCTTTCCATGTCTGCTGAGTGATAAAACTAGATGCACAAGATCCTGTGAAGTAGATAACATTTCCCACCAAATTCACTAGTCACTCGAGCCATCTCTTCGAATCAGAACTCAGCTCTGCAGATGGGCTCTAGCGGGACACAGAAACGCCACTTCAAACAGAAGAGAGTGTGTCCACAATCTGAGAAATAAGGTGAATTTCAATAATCAGCAGAGACTTTCACTCACCTGAGACCTGGCCGTGAGGCGCAAAGCTGCCACTTCTCCCTCTTCTGTGCAGTCTTCTTGGGAAAAGGGAGAATCCTGGGGAGGCAGAGCTAAAGGCAAGAAAGCAGTCATGACAGGACCCAAATGTATCTTGTGATGCAGATTTGCAACTCCTGCCACTGTACTACTGGTGCTCCTTACAGACACTGCTACTGAAGGGGTCCCAATCTGGAAATAACTCAGGAACGCTGCTCTTCGGCGTTTCAATTCATTCAGTTGCTGCTACCCTAACAGATCCTGGAAGATGGCACCCCCTGAGCCTGGAAATTAAAGTCCCCGACGCACCCCCTCCCCCACCAGGCTTAATCTACATTAAATTAATATGGGAAAAACAGGCTCAACAGCTCTGAAAGAAATCACCCTGCAACCTTAGTCCAAAGGTGGACTGCTGGATCCCACCTCCAAATAATTATCATTACTTGAGACTGGGGTAGAACCTCAAAATCCAACAAGCAGGGGTGGGGGAGGGGCGTGGATCTGATGTAGGTCACAGGGCAAACCAAGAAAGCCTTGATCTAGGAGAACTGGAAGCCAGTCACTGACTCCTATGCCTCGTGTCTCCTCTGTAAGACAAAGGATCTGCTCTACTGAAATCAAAGAGTTTTTGTGCAAAGTGGAAAAACAGGTGTGGAAAATGCATGCGTGCTCAGTCGGGTCCAACTTTCTGCGACCCCATGGACTGTAGCCCGCCAGGCCCCTCTGTCTATGGGATTTCCCAGACAAGAATACTGAAGTGGGTTGCTATTTCCTTCCCCAGGGGATCTTCCAGACTCAGGGATTGATCCTTTCTCTCCTGTGTCTCCTGCATTAGCAGGCGGGTTCTTTACCATTGAGCCAACTGGGAAGATGTGTAAGATATTTTTGCCAACCAAAAAGCTAAATCGTCGGACCCATTGATGAGGCTAGGATGGTATAACCACCCAGGAGAAGAAGCTGTGAGACAAAGTGAGAGGCTATGCCCAAGCCTCAGCAGCTATTAATAACATTTCGCTCACATTTTGAGGGAGGCTTTGCTGTGCACCCAGCTGGAGTGGGAAGAGGGGGGATCCCACAGCAAGCTCTCCACTCTCACTCGAAGAGCCCGTCCGTCCCCAGACAAAGGAGCCGGACAACACTGACTCCCGTTCATCAGGAAGGATTCGGGCCCGGCCCCCAGCACAAGTCCAGACCCGCCCGTCTCACCTCTCTTCCCGGGCGTTTCGGCCACATCAGTCTCCATGGTCACCGCCTCCTCCCGGCCCTGAAGGTTCTGCTCTCCCCCCAGCGCAGCCCTCTCGGGGCGGAGGGGCGGGAAGCCCCGAGGCCTCGTGGTCCTCCTTCCCGCCGCCCCTCGGGGGGCTCCTCCAAAAGGCTTCGCTCCGTCCCGAGCCGGCTCGGCCCTCGAAGCTAGTACCTGGAAAGCCGGGACAAGCATCCCTGAGGCTGGGCGCTCGCGCCTGGTGCTGCCGCTCGGGAACCGCGCGGCCGGAGCACCAGCGCCCCGGCCGCCGCCAAGGGGCCGCCGCGCAGACCAAGCCCCCCAGCCGTCCGCCCATCCCGCGCCCCCGGGCCTCGTTCCTGCCCTCGACGCCCCTTCCTCCAGCGAGCACTCCAGCCCGGATCGGTTGCAGACAACTGCCCTGGGGCACTGCCGAGGCCGAGAGAGAGAACCGGCACCTGAGCCACAACTCACCCCCCACCACCGCCTCACAAAGGCTATGAACTTCTTTGGCCAGCGGGGCCGCGCATGCGCAAGAGCAGGGGGTTAGGCTGGCGGGCCTCGTTCGGCCCCGGAACTACGACTCCCAGAAGGCCCCGGGCGCGGCCAGACTCCCGCTCCTTAGCAGGTGGGAGAACGCGTGGCGTGGTTGGGGGAATCCTAGGAGCCGCGGGCTGCCTCCCTCTCGCGAGAGTAGCGGGCGCTTAGCTCGTGCGGGATCCCGCGGACACGCAAGAGAGTGAACGGAAGATCCGCGATACTGCAAGTCCCGCGCTCTGTCTGCACGTGGCGCTGCTGAGGCGTCCTGCTTAACACACTCTAGTGTAAGATGTTCACAGTACTTGGCTCTCCCCACATTCGTCTGCTTTCTCCTAAACTCATCCTTTGCTGTCGAACAGTGTGAAAGGTGTATTTGCAGACCGAGGTGCATGCGTTCGTAGACTACTTGTAATACTGAAAATTCACCCATGTGAGATGGGTGAGTTGAAAAGATTCAGCCAGTTTCAACTGGCTCAACAGATTTGAGCAACAGGTTCTCTGAAAGCATAAAAATTAAATTTATCAAAGGAGGTGTTCTCTCAAGGGAGCACTATTAGTTTCTAATCCTGTTAATGGGCTTCCCTGATAGCTCAGTTGGTAAAGAATCTGCCTGCCATGCGGGAGACCTGGGTTTGATCCCTGGATTGGGATGATCCCCCTGAGAAGGGAAAGGCTACCCGCTCCAGTGTTCTGGCCTAGAGAATTCCAAGGACATAGTCCATGGGATCGCAGAGTCAGACACAACTGAGCGACTTTGACTTTCAGCTATTGGACAAATCTACCCACCTCAAACATTAATTTTTGTCTACACTGTCCCTCTTCTTCTCAGTGAATAATATCACTGCTTACAAATCATTTGCAAAAGCCAGAACCGGAATATCCTCAACTCTCACTGCTTATTCATCACCAAGTCCTATTCACTGTATTCTTTAAATCATTCTCCAGTTTGTTCGTGTTTCTCTTTTCCCTTCAGTATTACCTTAGTGTAATAGTGGTGTGGGTATCCATTCCCTTCTCCAGGGGATCTTCCTGACCCAGGGATCAAACTTGGGTCTCCTGCATTGCAGGCGGTTTCTTTAACATCTAAGCCACCAGGGAAGCCCCATTACCTTAGTTCTAGACACCGACATTTCTCTGGTGGTATGGTACCAGCCTCCTAGCTGATTTCTGTAAGTCAAGTTTGCTTTCCCACCAGTTTGTTAGCCACATGTCTGGCTGGTGATCATTCTAAAGTAAGAATAAGATGTTACATTCCTGCTTAAAACCCTTCAATGGTTTTAAAAAACTTTGGGGGAAAAGATTTTTAGTTCTTGCCATAAAGCACCCCCTGGGATTTCCCTGGCAGTCCAGTGGTTAAGACTCCTCACCTCCATTGCAGTGAGCGCAGATTCAGTCCCTGGTAGGGGGAGTAAGATCCTGCAATCAATGAGACACGGCAAAAAGAAGAAGGTACTCCTTATCCAGTTCCCATTTTCCAAAGTGGTTCCCATGATCTGAGCCTGATGGTATTCACACCTTTGTGTTACCTGCTCCCTGACCTTGAGTGGACTTGTGACTTACTTTTAACCTATAAAATGCAACAAAGGTGACATGATTCTAATGCTTGTTTTGCTAGGAGAATCCTCCTTGCTGGCATTGGTGAAACAAGTATGATATTGGGGAAATCCCCAAGACAAGAAACTGTCAGCCCAGAAAGACAGATGAGGACTAACCCTTGCCAACAACCCCCAGATGCTTGGAAGTGGATCAACCCTAGTAGAGTCTTCACATGAGAAACAGTCTTGGCTGACACCTTGACAGCCCGCTGCAAGGACCCAGCTAAGCTCTGCCTGGACCTTCATACACAGATACTGTGAGATAACGAATGTGTGATATTTTCAGCCACCAAGTATGTAGTAATATTGTTAGACAGAAAATGGTAACTAACACAGCATCCTAATGTAAATGGCTAGGTCCTTGTCCCAAACCCAACCTGGGTGCCTCTGGAAGGAGGGAGGTTGTTGAGTTAAGAAACTAATGAAAAATGGATTGGAGACCTTCTGAGAGACAGATGGCTACAGTCTGCCCTAGGGTGTGTGTGCGCATGTGTCTAGATGGGGATGGAATGGTAGCAGCGATGAAAAGCACCAGATGCCACGAGGGGACTCAGGGGTGTGCTCTGGGAGTGGGGGTGCTTTCTGATGTCTTGTGTGCTCCTTTCTACTCTCTCTGACATCACTCTGGGGAAATCTTTGTCAACTCACCATAGCACAGGGTAACCTTACAGCTGGGCTGGGAGAGGAGTGGATGCTAACAGATACAAGCAGCTCCACCTCCAAGGGTTTTATTCACCTTTGTCCCACCCTGATCCACATGAACACCCAAATATGTATGCGCATGCAGGAACATACATGCAGTCAGCCAGGTGATTACTGCAAAACAGAGGTAAAAATAGATTTATTATTACATAAGATCACCTGGTAGGAAGAGGGTGATAAACGGGGAGTGGTCTTGACCATGTTTTAACACCATAGATTCTCTGCTTTGAAAATCACTCAGTTTCCTCTGACTTCCCTGATGGCTCAGCTAGTAAAGAGCCCACCAACCAGTGCAGGAGATGCAAGACACTCAAATTCGATTCCTGAGTGGAGAAGATCCCCTGGAGAAGGAACTGGCAACCCACTCCAGTACTCTTGCCTGGGAAATCCCATGGACAGAGGAGCCTGACAGGCTACAGTCCACAGGGTGGCAAAGAGTTGGATACAACTAGCAACTAAACATGGAGACGGCAATGGCAACCCACTCCAGTACTCTTGCCTGGAAAATCCCATGGACAGAGGAGCCTAGTAGGCTGCAGTCCATGGGGTCGCTAAGAGTCGGACACGCCTGAGCATCTTCACTTTCACTTCTCACTTTCATTCATTGGAGAAGGAACTGGCAACCCACTCCAGTGTTCTTGCCTGGAGAATCCCAGGGACGGGGGAGCCTGGTGGGCTGCCGTCTATGGGGTCGCACAGAGTTGGACACGACTGAAGTGACTTAGCAGCAGCAGCAGCAGCAGCAGTAGCAACTAAACAACAGCTCTTGGGTCAACCAATGGTCACATCCTCTTGTTGACTTCCTCCAACAATGAATAGCAAAGAAGAACTTCTGACAACCTCCAGAGACTAAACATGGATCACTTACAAGACAAAAAAAAAGAATGATTTGTTTTGTTCAATGAGTGCTAAAAGCAGTGCCTGGGATTGCCCTGATGGTCCAGTGGTTAAGACTCCATCTGCCGATGTCGGGGACAGTGGTTTGACCCCTGGTCTGGGAAGATTCCACATGCCTGTAGGACAGGTGCTACAACTACTGAAGCCTGTGCTCTGGAGCCCGTGCTCCACAATAGAAGCCACCCCAGTCAAATGCCCACACAGCGCAACTACAGAGTAGCTTCCACTCATCACAACTAGAGAAAAGCCGGTGGGCAGCAATGAAGACCCAGCACAGCCAAAATTAAATTAAAAAAAAAATGGAAAAAACCCAGTTCCTGGCATTTTGTGGCCCCTCAATGAATAATAATTGACTGAGTAAATCTGACTTGTCAGTAGCACTGACTACAAAAAGAAAATGACCTTTTCAAATTGTAAAAGATAAAGCTTTCAGTCTAGGGTTTTACATGTTACTTAAGAATCATGTAAGTGAAGGCACTATTTAAATCTTCTGTTTTAGGGCATCGTCACCCTGTTTATAGTAGGTCTTGGTGTAGTTTTGTGGGCCCTGGTTTCAATGGCAATTTAATCTTCAGAGCCTTTGTGGTGCTATTTTGGTCAGCTTGGTTGATCTGGTGCTGTTGGAGCTCTACCTGGTCTCTGCCGATACGGCCTGAGTGGGTGGAAAGGGAATGCAACTGGGTGGGTAGGGGGTCGTCTGCCCATGAGGAAGAGGCACCTCCTGGGGAGAGTGCTTTGTGTGGTGGCACCTCCCTGCCAGTACCAGTAGCACCCAGCCATCTGGTGTCTCTAGGGGTGTGTGTGTGTGTGTTTGGGGGGCAGGGGGGACTCCCCAGACTGGCTGGGACTGAGCGTACTTCCTGGACCTCTGCTAGTGCCACCTAGAACCTGGTTTCTCTCTGTGAGTGAGTGGAGTCTCAGGTTTTCGGGGGTCAAAGAGGGTTCTCAAGGAGGATCCCCCTTGTCAGTGCCACTTCACCCCGACTTCAGCTCTAGGTGGGGGGGAGGAGACTCAAGTCCAAGGGGTACGGCAGCTTCCTGTCTGGGTGATGTGGCAGTCGCTGGCTGAAGTGCCGTGATGAGGCTGCAGCGTGGTCCGCTGTGAGTTCCCTCTGCAGGATCTGAGCCGAGCGTGGGGGTGTGTGTGTGTGCCGGGAGTCACCATGCTTGTTCCTTCTGCCTGAGGCAGCTGGGAGTCACTGGATAAGAATGGATTTTCTTGTTCCTGAATTGAAAGCTCAGAATCTCGTAAAGCTGTGAAAAGCACTGTTGAGTGAGTGACCCTGGCCAAGAGCTCACTCCTTCCAGCTGATGTTAGGAACGAAAACCTTTGCCTAATGTGAGCTGTTTATGAGTGAATGAACAAACAGAGTTTAGTTATTTACTTTGCATTCACGAGACTCTTAGGTTCTCAGCCAGGGGTGATTTTGCCCCCAGAGGGGACAGTTGCCAGTGTCTGGAGACATTTTCTCTGTCACCACTTGGGGAGAGAGTGTCACTCGTCTCCAGAAGGTGCTGGTTTCCATGGGGTGCTGCTGAACCTCCCATAGTGTGCACGAAACAGCCCCCCATCCCCCGACAATGGCAACAGCTCGAGGCGGAGAAACCCTCAGGTTGGTGACATGCCATGGCAGCACATGGCCACCAGATGGCAGTCATGCCTGCTGCTAAGATGTTCGATCACAAGCGCTTGCAAGCCCCAGGTGCATTCTCCTGGGGCTCAGTTGTGTCTGACTCTGCAACCCCACGGACTGTACAGCTCACCAGGCTCCTCTGTCCATGGAGTTCTCCAGGCAAGAATACTGGAGTGTGTTGCCATGCCCTTCTCCAGGGGATCTTAAAGTACAATATAAGGGTTCCTCTGTTCCCCTGCAAGTCTTACCCTTAAAGAAATGAGTTTGGGACTTCCCTGGTGGTTCAGTGGTTAAGAATCCAGCTGCCAGTGCTCGCTTTGGCAGCACATATACTAAAATTGGAACGATACAGAGAAGATTAGCATGGCCCCTGCACAAGGATGACACGCAAATTCATGAAGCGTTCCATATTTTTAACAGTGTGGAGATTTCTTAAAAAACTGGAAATAGAACTGCCATATGACCCAGCAATCCCACTTCTGGGCATACACACCGAGGAAACCAGATCTGAAAGAGACACGTACACCCCAATGTTCATCGCAGCACTGTTTATAATAGCCAGGACATGGAAGCAACCTAGATGCCCATCAGCAGACGAACGGATAAGGAAGCTGTGGTACATATACACCATGGAATGTTACTCAGCCATTAAAAAGAATTCATTTGAATCAGTTCTAATGAGATGGATGAAACTGGAGCCCATTATACAGAGTGAAGTAAGCCAGAAAGATAAAGACCATTACAGTATACTAACACATATATATGGAATTTAGAAAGATGGTAACAATAACCCTATATGCAAAACAGAAAAAGAGACACAGATGTATAGAACAGACTTTTGGACTCTGTGGGAGAAGGCGAGGGTGGGATGTTTCAAGAGAACAGCATCGAAACATGTATATTATCTAGGGTGAAACAGATCACCAGCCCAGGTTGGATGCATGAGACAAGTGCTTGGGCCTGGTGCACTGGGAAGACCCAGAGGGATCAGGTGGAGAGGGAGGTGGGAGGGGGGACCGGGATGGGGAATACATGTAAATCCATGGCTGATTCATGTCAATGTATGACAAAACCCACTGCAATGTTGTAAAGTAATTAGCCTCCAACTAATAAAAATAAATGAAAAAAAAAAAAAAGAATCCAGTTGCCAGTGTGGGGGACACAGGTTCCATCCCTAGTCGGGGAAGATCTCAGGCGCAGGGCAACTAAACCCATGCTCTGCAACAAGAGAAGTCACTGCACTGAGAAGCCCGCACACCACAATTAGAGACTAGCCCTTGCTCACCACAACTAGAGAAAGCCTGTGCACAGCAACAAAGATAAAATAAAAATAAAATAGCACAGCCAAAAATAAAAAAGAATTGAGTTTGAATCTGAATCTTTCCTCATGTATGTGTGTATGTGTATGTTTATATGTGTATGTACACACACATATGTCACCAGTATCGTACTGTTTGTTTTGTTTTACAACTCACTTTTTTCCTCAACATTATACTCTGGATATCTTTACAAGTCCTCTTGAGCTACCATGTGCTTTATTTATTTATTTTTTTTTTCATTTATTTTTATTAGTTGGAGGCTAATTACTTTACAACATTGCAGTGGGTTTTGTCATACATTGACATGAATCAGCCATGGATTTACATGTATTCCCCATCCCGGTCCCCCCTCCCACCTCCCTCTCCACCTGATCCCTCTGGGTCTTCCCAGTGCACCAGGCCCAAGCACTTGTCTCATGCATCCAACCTGGGCTGGTGATCTGTTTCACCCTAGATAATATACATGTTTCAATGCTGTTCTCTTGAAACATCCCACCCTCGCCTTCTCCCACAGAGTCCAAAAGTCTGTTCTATACATCTGTGTCTCTTTTTCTGTTTTGCATATAGGGTTATTGTTACCATCTTTCTAAATTCCATATATATGTGTTAGTATACTGTAATGGTCTTTATCTTTCTGGCTTACTTCACTCTGTATAATGGGCTCCAGTTTCATCCATCTCATTAGAACTGATTCAAATGAATTCTTTTTAATGGCTGAGTAACATTCCATGGTGTATATGTACCACAGCTTCCTTATCCGTTCGTCTGCTGATGGGCATCTAGGTTGCTTCCATGTCCTGGCTATTATAAACAGTGCTGCGATGAACATTGGGGTGTACGTGTCTCTTTCAGATCTGGTTTCCTCGGTGTGTATGCCCAGGAGTGGGATTGCTGGGTCATATGGCAGTTCTATTTCCAGTTTTATAAGAAATCTCCACACTGTTTTCCATAGCGGCTGTACTAATTTGCATTCCCACCAACAGTGTAAGAGGGTTCCCTTTTCTCCACCCTCTCCAGCATTTATTGCTTGTAGACTTTTGGATAGCAGCTATCCTGACTGGCGTGTAATGGTACCTCATTGTGGTTTTGATTTGCATTTCTCTGATAATGAGTGATGTTGAGCATCTTTTCATGTGTTTTTTAGCCATCTGAATGTCTTCCTTGGAGAAATGTCTGTTTATTTCTTTGTCCCATTTTTTGGTTGCATCGTTTATTTTTCTGGAGTTGAGCTGGAGGAGGTGCTTGTATATTTTTGAGATTAATCCTTTGTTGCTTCGTTTGCTATTATTTTCTCCCAATCTGAGGGCTGTCTTTTCACCTTGCTTATAGTTTCCTTTGTTGTGCAAAAGCTTTTAAGTTTCATTAGGCCCCATTTGTTTATTTTTACTTTTGTTTCTAATATTCTGGGATGTGGGTCATAGAGGATCCTGCTGTGATTTATGTCGGAGAGTGTTTTGCCTATGTTCTCCTCTAGGGGTTTTATAGTTTCTGGTCTTACGTTTAGATCTTTAATCCATTTTGAGTTTATTTTTGTGTATGGTGTTAGAAAGTGTTCTAGTTTCATTCTTTTACAGGTGGTTGACCAGTTTTCCTAGCACCACTTGTTAAAGAGGTTGTCTTTTTTCCATTGTATATCCTTGCCTCCTTTGTCGAAGATAAGGTGACCATAGGTTCCTGGATTTATCTCTGGGCTTTCTATTCTGTTCCATTGACCTATATTTCTGTCTTTGTGCCAGTACCATACTGTCTTGATGACTGTGGCTTTGTAGTAGAGCCTGAAGTCAGGCAGGTTGATTCCTCCAGTTCCATTCTTCTTTCTCAAGATTGCTTTGGCTGTTTGAGGTTTTTTGTATTTCCATACAAACTGTGAAATTATTTGTTCTAGTTCTGTGAAAAATACCGTTGGTAGTTTGATAGGGATTGCATTGAATCTATAGATTGCCTTGGGTAGTATAGCCATTTTGACAATATTGATTCTTCCAATCCATGAACACGGTATATTTCTCAATATGTTTGTGTCCTCTTTGATTTCTTTCATCAGTGATTTATAGTTTTCTATGTATAGGTCTTTAGTTTCTTTAGGGAGATATACTCCTAAGTATTTTATTCTTTTTGTTGCAATGGTGAATGCTACCATGTGCTTTAAATGGATGCATAGTGTCTGGTATATGGACATACTATACTTTATTTATATATATTGATGGGCACTTGAGTTCTTACCAGTATTTTTTTTGTTTTGTTTTCTTCCAAATGCAAGCAATTCTGTGATCATTCTGCTATTGCTACAGGATAGGTTTCCAGAAATGTGATGAGTCAGAGTGCATGAAAGGTGGAATCTTGATGATTCAGAAGCACTGATTTGTGCTCCAAAGTGCAGGAGAGGATCCATTTCCCCATATTCTCACCTATATTGGTATCCATTAGTATCTAATATCTATATTGAATACTGTCTTTTTTTTTGCTTTTTTTGGCTTTGCTGTGTGACATGTGGCCTCTTAGTTCCCTGACCTGGAATGGAACCCAAGCCTTCTGCATTGTAAGTGCAGAATCTTAACCACTGGACTGCCAAGGGAGTCCTCAATATTTGATTATCTTTAATTCATATTTCATTATATTATTCTTAATGAAGTTGGATGTTTTTTCATATTTTTTAATATTTTCTAATGTTTATCAGCACATTTCCCAATTTTATATTCAATTAAAAAATCAATTTGAAGTAGCTCTTTATCTGTTTTGCTTATTATTGCTTTGTCTGAATTCTGATTTTGAGTAAGGGGTGTTCAGTTCAGTCCAGTTCAGTCACTCAGTCATGTCCGACTCTTTGAGACCCCATGAACTGCAGTATGCCAGGCCTCCCTGTCCATCACCAACTCCCGGAGTTTACTCAAACTCATGTCCATCGAGTCAGTGATGCCATCCAGCCATCTCATCCTCTGTCGTCCCCTTCTCCTCCTGCCCTCAATCTTTCCAAGCATCAGGGCCTTTTCCAATGAGTCAGTTCTTCACATCAGGTGGCCAAAGTATTGGAGTTTCAGCTTCAACATCAGTCCTTCCAATGAACACCCAGGACTGATTTCCTTTAGGATGGACTGGTCGGATCTCCTTGCTGTCCAAGGGACTCTCAAGAGTCTTCCCCAATACCACAGTTCCCAAGCATCAATTCTTCAGTGCTCAGCTTTCTTTATAGTCCAGCTCTCACAGCCATACATGACTACTGGAAAACCATAGCCTTGACTAGGCGGACCTTTGTTGACAAAGTAATGTCTCTGTTTTCTAATATGCTGTCTAGGTTGGTCATAACTTTCCTTCCAAGGAGTAAGCGTCTTTTAATTTATGTCTGCAATCACCACCTGCAGTGATTTTGGAGCCCCCCAAAATAAAGTCAGCCACTGTTTCCACTGTTTCCCCATCTATTTGCCAGGAGGTGATGGGACCAGATGCCATGATCTTAGTTTTCTGAATGTTGAGCTTTAAATCAACTTTTTCACTCTCCTCTTTCACTTTCATCAAGAGGCTCTTTAGTTCTTCACTTTCTGCCATAAGGGTGGTGTCATCTGCATATCTGAGGTTATTGATGTTTCTCCCGGCAATGTTTATTCCAGCTTGTGCTTCTTCCAGCTCAGCATTTCTCATGATGTACTCTGTATATAAGTTAAATAAGCAGGGTGACAATATATAGCTTTGATATACTCCTTTTCGTATTTGGAACCAGTCTGTTGTTCCACAATCACAGACAACTAGCCAGACTGATCACATGGACCACAGCCTTGTCTAACTCAATGAAATGAAGCCATGCCATGTGGGGCCACCCAAGATGGATGGGTCACGGTGGAGAGGTCTGACAGAATGTGGTCTACTGGAGAAGGGAATGACAAACCACTTCAGTATTCTTGCCTTGAGAACCCCATGAACAGTATGAAAAGGCAAAAAGATAGGACACTGAAAGAGGAACTCCCCAGGTTGGTAGGTGCCCAATATGCTACTGGAGATCAGTGGAGAAATAACTCCAGAAAGAATGAAGGGATGGAGCCAAAGCAAAAATAACACCCAGTTGTGGATGTGACTGGTGATAGAAGCAAAGTCCGATGCTGTAAAGAGCAATATCTCATAGGAACCTGGAATGTTAGGTCCACGAATCAAGGCAAGTTGGAAGTGGTCAAACAGGAGATGCCGAGAGTGAACGTCAACCTTCTAGGAATCAGCAAACTAAGATGGACTGGAATGGGTGAATTTAACTCAGATGACCATTATATCTACTACTGTGGGCAGGAATCCCTTAGAAGAAATGGAGTAGCCATCATAGTCAACAAAAGAGTCTGAAA
Source organism: Odocoileus virginianus (assembly GCF_023699985.2). Classification (NCBI taxonomy): domain Eukaryota; kingdom Metazoa; phylum Chordata; class Mammalia; order Artiodactyla; family Cervidae; genus Odocoileus; species Odocoileus virginianus. Next base: position 31,444,536 of record NC_069690.1, on the reverse strand, counting down.
TGCAGTACTTGGATGCAATCTCAAAAATGACAGAATGATCTCTGTTCGTTTCCAAGGCAAACCATTCAATGTCATGGTAATCCAAGTCTATGCCCTGACCAGTAATGTTGAAGAAGCTGAAGTTGAACAGTTCTATGAAGACCTACAAGACTTTTTAGAGTAAGGGATAAAACTTAATATTTTGTCAAACAGCTAGCCAATTGAACTAACAACCTTTATTACTTAATTCCTTCCTTTCAATTGTAATGAAATGCATGCATCCCAGGGTCTAATTTTGGACTCTGTTATATCTAACCTTGTGCTGGTTTTAGAGTGATATTTTTTCCCCCACAGTGCATGGCATGCAGGGTCTTAGTTCCCTGATCAGGGATTGAACCTGTGGTCACTGCAGTGGAAGCGTGGAGTTGTAACCACTGGACTGCCAGGGACATCCCAAGTTTTTATATTTAGAATATAGTTGGAGATACAGATCCAAAAATCTGAGCTGGAGATGTCAACTTGTTGACTTGGTAACTAAAGGTTAAGGAAGGGATGTACTCATTGAGGGCAGTGCATCAGGTGCGAGAGAAAGTGATCTTGGATTGAACTTCAAAGAATTTCTCCTCTTCACAGCCAGGGAGAGGGAGAGGAGCAAGAAGAGCAGAAGGGAAGGTAGTGGCCATGAGACGGAGCAGTCAGGAGAAAGGGGGCGGTGTCCTTTGCAGGTTGTCTAGTCATTATCCAGTTTTCCACTACACTGTCTTGTTTCTTATTAAATTTTATTTTATTGAAATGTAGTTGATTTACAATGTTGTGTTACCTGCTACGCTATCTTGATTTAAAATTTAGAATCTTACGATAACCCTGAGAGTTAGATAAAGCAAGTCCTACTCTTATTTTTCAGGTGAAGAAACTAAAGGATTGGATGACAAATGACTTGCAAAAGCGGTTAATGAACCAGTGGCTGAGCTGAGTGCAGACTTGTCTTCTGATTCCCGAGTCTTGGACATCTCTCCTTGGAAGATGACCTCTGAGCTGCCACAGGGGACATATTCACAGACAGGTTTATTTTTTAAAGTAAATAATACTATTTTATGATAATGTATGGTATGAGTTGTTATTTTAAAAGTTGGATGATTTGGGAAAGCACATTCCAGGTAGAAAGCACAACTTCCTGGAATAACTTCATGCATCTCTGGGTGAAGTACCTGGAATCACTTCATTCCTGCTGTCTACACATAGATGTGGTGTGCTTGCTCAGTCGTTCAGTCATGTCTGACTCTTTGCGACTCCATGGACTGTAGCTCACCAAGCTCCACTGTCCATGGGATTTTCCAGGCAAGAATACTGGAGTGGGTTGCCATTTCCTCCTCCAGGGGATCTTCCTGATCCAGGGATGGAACCCATGTCTCCTGCAGTGGCACACATATCCTAAAGCTGTTCTTTTTGACATAGTCTCCTAGTGTACAATCCATTTTATATAACCTTTATGAAACAATATGTTGTGACCCTTCCTCATGCCTTTAAATAATGAGTAACTGGTTTTGAATGAGTTAGAAAAGCAAATAGAACAGCTTGGCAGAAGCAAACAAGCCTTGTTGGGTGGATGACCTTTAGTCCTACCCAGCTCCTGTGATTTTTTATATACTTGCTATGGAACATACACATTCACTTTTTGGAATGAACAGTCTCCATGGCTCACATCAGTAATCCCCACCACTCTCATGCAATCCTGGAGGGCATGTGTTCTGTGCCTGGGCCTGACCTGATGTTCCTGGCCCTGTGGGTCCATGTGGGTTTCTAGTTTATGGGAACAGAATAAACACACTCTTTCCCTGGTCCCTAAGAGGAAGCCACACTGTATTTCAAGAACGAAACTTCAGAAATCCCTATGCTTAGTTGAAGGGAACAAAACAGATAGGTTCATATGGGTCATATGTGTCAGGATGGGTCCCAGGGAGGATCCAGTTTCAAACCTGACACCGATTCAGAAGGCACACACAGGAAGCCAGAGTGGGAGGGGAGCACATACCCTCAGGGTCAATGGAAGCCCAGTTTGCCTGTTCGCGGTCGGGGCTGCAGATCTATGGCACGTTTTGCCTTGATCAGACACCACTTAGCGACTAAACAATGAACAACAACCTAGATCCTGAGACTGTCTCCTGCCTGACTTAGGAAGTGTCCCTGGTGCACGTTTTCTTAGGATGTGGTCTGTCTAGCTTTGAGATGCCGGGGCTGAGATGTCATGCTGGGGAGAGAGCCCAGAAGTCTGAACAGACCCAGGGTGTGTGGTCAGAAGTCAGAGCAGTTCCTCCTTGACCTCTGTCTGAATTTCTTAAGCCTGAACTTTCCCACCTTTGCCTTTGCTCCCATTTTACATTCACCTATGTTTTTTTATCACCTTTGCTCTCCTTCAACTCTCATATTTACTGTCCCCATCTTAGTGTTGTCAGGGAGGAAGACATTTGGAAGCATCACTACGAACAAAGCTAGTGGAGGTGATGGAATTCCAGTTGAACTATTTCAAATCCTGAAAGATGATGCTGTGAAAGTGCTACACTTAATGTGCCAGCAAATTTGGAAAACTCTCAGGACTGGAAAAGGTTTGTTTTCATTCCAGTCCCAAAGAAAGGCAATGTCAAAGAATGCTCAAACTACCACACAATTGCACTCATCTCATACAATAGCAAAATAATGCTCAAAATTCTCCAAGCCAGGCTTCAACAGTATGTGAACTGTGAACTTCCAATTGTTCAAGCTGGATTTAGAAAATGCAGAGGAACCAGAGATCCAATTGCCAACATCCATTGGATCATCGAAAAAGCAAGAGAGTTCCAGAAAAACATCTACTTCTGCTTTATTGACTATGCCAAAGCCTTTGACTGTGTGGATCAGAACAAACTGTGGAAAATTCTTCAAGAAATGAGAATACCAGACCACCTGACCTGCCTCCTGAGAAATCTGTATATAGGTCAAAAAGCAACAGTTAGAACTGGACATAGAACAACAGACTGGTTCCAAATTGAGAAAGGAGTACATCAAGGTTGTATATTGTCACCCTGCTTATTTAACTTATATCCCGAGTACATCATGAGAAATGCTGGGCTGGATGAAGCACAAGCTGGAATCAAGATTGTCAGGAGAAATATCAATAACCTCATATATGCAGATGATACCACCCTTATGGCAGAAAGCAAAGAACCAAAGAGCCTCTTGATGAAAGTGAAAGAGGAGAGTGAAAAAGTTGGCTTAAAACTCAATGTTCAGAAAACTAAGATCTTGGCATCCGGTCCCATCACTTCATGGTAAATAGATGGGAAAACAATGGAAACAGTGAGAGACTTTATTTTTTTGGGCTCCAAAATCACTGCAGATGGTGACTGCAGCCATGAAATTAAAAGATGCCTGCTCCTTGGAAGAAAAACTATGACCAACATAGACAGCATATTAAAAAGCAGAGACATTACTTTGCCAGCAAAGGTCTATCTAGTCAAATCAATGGTTTTTCCAGTAGTCATGTATGGATGTGAGAGTTGGACTATAAAGAAGTCTGAGTGCCAAAGAATTGATGCTTTTGAACTGTGGTGTTGGAGAAGACTCTTAAAAGTCCCTTGGACTGCAAGGAGATCCAGCCAGTCCATCCTAAAGGAAATCAGCCCAGAGTATTCATTGGAAGGACTGATGCTGAAGCTGAAACTCCAATACCTTGGCCACCTGATGCAAAGAACTGACTCATTTGAAAAGACCCTGATGCTTGGAAAGATTGAAGTCAGGAGGAGAAGGGGACAACAGAGGATGAGATTGGATGGCATCACCGACTCAATGGACATGAGTTTGAGTAAACTCCGGGAGTTGGTGGTGGACAGTGAAGCCTGGCATTCTGCAATCCATGGGATCGAAAAGAGTCAGACATGACTGAATGACTGAACTGAACTGATCTGAGTTCTTCTGGCTGATCTGAGAGTTAAATGAGACAGATTAACAGGAGATCAAGTAAAAGTTTAATAACAACACGTGTACTTGGGAGACACCCAGGAAAACTGAGCAACTTTCCAAAATGGTCGAAACCCTCACTCTAAATACCATCTTCAACTCTGGTAGTTTAGATGGTAAAGATTCTGCCTGCAATGCAGGAGACCTGGGTTCAATCCCTGGATCAGGAAGACTCTCTGGAGAAGGGCATGGCAACCCACTCCAGTATTCTTGCCTGGAAAATCCCAGGTCAGAGGAGCCTGGTGGGCTATAGCCCATGCAGTTGCAAAGAGTCAGACACATGAGCAACCAACACTTTTAAGTTCAAGACAAAAAGAGGATGTTGTGGATAGTGGTTCGGAATTTCAGAGGGGAGGAAGTCAGTTTACAAGAAGATGGAAAAGCGAATGGTTGGTAAACAAGTGTTTGCTAGGCCAGTGGAGGCAATGGGATGTTGAGTGAAATTCTAACAAACAGACTCAGCTGGATTCCTCCCTGTCTCCACACCTAGTTCTCACTGTAGTTATCTCTGGTGACAGCTCCCTTCCTGGAACAGGCCCTCGCTCTGCATTCTTTCAGACTGTTCAGGTGAGGTAAACAGATAGACTGATTTTTTTTTTTTAATTTTTCTAAATTTTATTTTTGGCTGCGTTGGGTCTTTGTTGCTCTGCGAGAGCTTTCTCTAGTTGCGGCGAACAGGGGCCACTCTTTCTTGTGGTGCGAGCGCTTCTCATTGTGGTGGCTTCTCTCGTTGCAGAGCATGCGCCCTAGGGCATGTGGGTTTCAGTAGTAGCAGCTCACAGTTCAGAAGTTGTGGCTTGCGGGCCCTAGGGTGCAAGGGCTTCAGTAGTTGTGGCGTAGGGGCTCAGTTGCTCTGCGGCGTATCTCTGTCCCCTGCATTGGCAGGTGGACTCCCATCCACTCTACCACAAGGGAAGTCCCAGTAAGACTTCTTGGCCTGAAATACCTTTATGAAAGTGAACAGGGCTCCTTGGAATGTGTGGTGTCCCAGCCTGTTCTGACTGGGGGCTGTGCAGCTGTCCCAGGTCCAGGAAACTGGCCAAAGCTGCAGCTGTCCTGGGACCTCTGGGGTGAGCCACACTTGGAACTTCCATCCCTAGGGTGGGAGAGAGCATTTGTTTATATTTTAAAAGATTTGCTCATTTGGTCAGAATAGGTTGTTTGGCCATTTTATGCCTAAGCTGTAAAGGGGACTAGCGTTTAGTTTGTTTAGTTACTTTGGGTTTTTTCACATGGTTCTTAGAGTTGTTATACAGGTTGGACAGGGCACAGTTTAAGGAATGTGGTAGCCATCTGCCACATAAAACGTCATGCTCTTGGGTCTGGAATGTATGAGGAATGATTGGAGCATGTGGCCTGGATCTTGGGCTCCCTGTTTCCAGGGCATTGAAAGCTCCCATGGGAGTTATTCGCAGGTCCAGCAGCTCATTATGGTGGTGGCTTGAGGACTGCCGATCAAGCGGTGCACCGTGACCACACCTCGTGGGCAAACACGAGTGACCTGGAAACAGCCCAGGGCCAGACCTTCTGTGGATGAGGCAGGAAGTGACCCATGTGCTTCCTTAAGTTGGAGGAGGTCTGTCACTCAAGGCACAGTGGAAGCTGATTTCGGCGTTTTCTCTGTCCATCAGTGTGAGTTTTGTAGGCTCTGTGGTAGGTGCTCATGGGCAAAGCAGAGCACCCTGTCGGGTTCGCAGTCTTGTTTCCTGAACCAACATGTGTGTCCCCGGTCTTTGTGAAGAGCAAGCATCTGCAGCATCCCGGGACTGCCCCTCCTTCCCACATGGACCAGTCACTACCCCACAAAGGGACCAGGGGCTTGGGGGTGGGGCTGGGGAGGGGCTGGGGTAGTCACAGCCCATCCGGCTCTGAGACTTAGAGCAAAGACCCTTTGAGTCTGTTCTCTTCTGCAGTTGGTTCTCTTAGTTTGCATATTACCAGAATGATCTAAGAGGCTGTCTTTTCATCTTGAGAGAAAGGCAGGGCTGGGGACCAGTTTGCTGATGGTGACCATAGGCTGGAAAGTCCACTGGACCCACATCCCCAGGTGGCAGGGAAGTCTGGGCTGGTGTCTGGAGGAGTGACGTTGCAGCTTCCACCTCTGTGGTTCTCAGACCCTGGGATTTCACCAGAAAAGCTGCAAAGTGAATTTGGAAGACTGGTGTAACTCTTCCAGATACCTCTGCCCTACTGTTATCATCATGGTTTCATTAAAGATAAGACTGCCAGTTCCAGAAAAGGGGAAAGGACACAGCCTCAATTAAGTATTATCCCTAGAGATGGGTCAAATTCAGATGTATGATTATTATATTATTCTTATTTATCGCAGTCTGATGCCTGCTTTTTCTTAATTTCTTTTTAAAAATATTTATTTATTTAGCTGTGCCAGGTCTTAGTTGTGGTGCACAGGATTTTCCATCTTTGCTGCAGTGGAATCTTTAGTTGGAACAGGTGAACTCTTAGTTGTGGCTTGTGGGATCTAGTTCCTTGACCAGGGATTGAACCTGGACCCCCTGCATTGGGAGTGTGGAGTCTTTAGTCACTGGACCACCAGGGATGTCCCCTTTCTAATTTTTGACAGACAAGTATTAGCTAGGTTTATAAATCATAGCTCAGCAGACACAGATGAAAAATATTCAGTGAGTTTTTTAAAAAAAATGTATTTATTTACTTATTTTATTTTTGGCTGCACTGGGTCTTTGTTGCTGAGTGCAGGCTTTCCCTAGTTGTAGTGATGGGGGCTACTCTCTATTTTGGTGTACGGGCATCTCACCGTGGTGGTTTCTCTTGTTGCAGAGCACAGGCTCTCGGGCACATGGGCTTCAGCAGTTGTGGTGCCTGGGCTTAGTCTCCCTGAAGCATTTGGGATCTCCCCAGACCAGGGATCGAACCCACGTCCTCTGTATTGGCAGGCAGGTTCTTAACCCCTGGACCACCCGGGAAGTCCTCAGTGAGAGTTTTGAAGCTGTTTCCTTAGGAAAAAGGCTGAGAGGCTTCCTTATCCTGAAACTGCCAGACAAGAGTCTTCGGGTGGAGAAAGTTCCTCTTGAGCTCTTCCCTCAGGGGGGTGACCTTAAACCTGTAACTGGGAAGGGGTGTGTTGGCGCCACTGTTCATGTGGCCCTGAGGGAGAGTGTCAGGTTGTGGGGTTATTCATCACAGAGTCACCCATGAAAGATTAACCATTACCTACCTGCCGACTCATTTCCTACCACTGGAGCTCAATTTCTGGGCAGGAAACCTCCCTCAGTTCTGGAAAGGAAAACCAAGCTGCAGCTTGGCCCTGAGGCCCCTGATGGCAGATGTGATTCAGGGAAGAAGGAAATTATGTTTGTTCTGTGAAGAAGAAGAACATTAGTATCATGCGAGGCTGGACAATCAGAGGCTGGCCTGGAGGACAGCACAGGGTGGAGTTGTGGGGTTCCAGTTCAGCTCAGTTCAGTTGCTCAGTCGTGTCTGACTCTGAAACCCCATGAACCGCAGCACGCCTGGCCTCACTGTCTATCACCAACTCCTGGAGTTCACCCAAACCCATGTCCATTGAGTCGGTGATGCCATCCAACCATCTCAAACTCTGTCATCCCCTTCTCCTCCTGCCCTCAATCTTTCCCAGCATCAAGGTCTTTTCAAATGAGTCAGCTCTTCACATCAGGTGGCCAAAGTATTGGAGTTTTAGCTTCAACATCAGTCCTTCCAATGAACACCCAGGACTGATCTCCCTTAGGATGGACTGGTTGGATCTCCTTGCAGTCCAAGGGACTCTCAAGAGTCTTTTTCAATACCACAGTTCTAAAACATCAATTCTTCGGTGCTCAGCTTTCTTTATAGTCCCAACTCTCACATCCATACATGACCACTGGAAAAACCATAGCCTTGACTAGACAGACCTTTGTTGACAAAGTGATGTCTCTGCTTTTTCATATGCTGTCTAGGTTGGTCATAACTTTCCTTCCAAGGAGTAAGCGTCTTTTAATTTCATGGCTGCAGTCACCATCTGCAGTGATTTTGGAGCCCAGAAAAATATGTGGGGTTCCATCTGACATCAAAGGAGCAGGTGTGATGAGAGGGCTGGAGGGTGGTCTGGACGTTGTGATGGGGGACTTCCACCTCAGCCTGAGATATTGCAGGGGTCTGGGGAAGGGGAGGGGGGCAGCTGGAGAAACAGCACTTTTGGGAAAAGCCGAGCTTGGTAAAGAAACCGCCTGCCAATGCAGGAGACATGAAAGATGCAGGTTCGATCCCTGGGTCGGGAAGATCCCCTAGAGGAGGGCACGGCAATCCACTCCAGTATTGTTGCTTGGAGAATCCCATGGGCAGAGGAGTCTGGAAGGCTACAGTCCACAGGTTCACAGAAAGTTGGACATGACTGAAGAGGCTTAGCACGCATGAGCTTCAGCTAAGGCAGGGAAGTGGGGAACTGTGACTGAGAATATTGGGGCACCCAGAGCACAGGGGAGAGTGGGGGTGACTGTGGCATGCTGGGTCAGTAGGGAATTTAGGCTTAGGAGACACATGGGGCATTAGCCCCAATCTTGAGGTGCTGGAGCATTGCACCAGGGGGCCTGGGGCATGATGAGAGGCCCTACAGCCCTGGGAGGTCAGGTTGGAGCTCAGGTAGCAGTGTCGTCTGGAAGAAGCTGCATCAGGCCTGGCAGTGGAGGGGACTTAGAAGTTGAGGTGGATTCCATGGTCCTTAGAGAGTCAGGGGCCTCCAGATGATCAGCGTTCTCCAGGCCTGAGCCCAGGCCAGACGTCCCGACTAACCACAGTGCCCTTTCCCACAAGCTCGGGCAGATCTCAGGTACAGCATCACAGTTGCCCCAAGAGCCAAACTGGGAATGTGTTTACCGGCCTTGGCTTTGCCAGCCTGCCCACTTCATAGATGAGGAGACTGAGGCTGAGAGAGGACAAATGAGTTTCCCAGGTCAGGCTGGCACAGGAATGTCAGGTTTCCTGTTCTCCATACTGCTGTGGAGTGTCTGCTGGCTCAGGACTCCAATGGGCACCAAGCCCGCGGGCTGCCCTCTGGGGTCAGCAGGAGAGAAGGGGCAGGCAGGGTGACCATTCTTGAAGGAGAGGCTGGCTCAGTGCCCTCTGATTGACACCCGAGGTTGTGGAACAGGTCAGGCCAGGCAGTTACCTCCCCTCCTCCTTCCCAGAAAGATCAGAGGCTCCTGGCATGTGAGTAGACCAGTTCAGTTTCCAGAACCAGGTCATTCAGAGAAAGAGAAAGAAAGCAACCGTATTTGTTAAAATCCCAGGAATGGTCTGGGCCAGGAGAAGTCATCTCCTTTCCCTCCCATCTGGAGATTTAAAGCCATGAAGTGGGGCTTCTCTGCTGGTCCAGTGGTGAGGAATCCACCTGCCAATGCAGGGGACTCAGATTCAACCCCTGATCCAGGAAGATCCCACATGCCACGTGGAGACTAAGTCCGTGTGTCACAACTACTGAACCTGTGCTCTAGAGCCCAGGAACCGCAACTACTGAAGCCCAAGTACCCTAGAACCTCTGCAACAAGAGAAGCCACTGCAATGAGAAGTCCGAGCATCGCAACTAGAGAGTAGCCCCCACTCGCTGCAAGTAGAGAAATAACCTGTGCAGCAGCGAAGACCCAGCACAGCCAAAAATAAATAAATAAGTAGAATGATGAGGGGAAAAAACATGGGATGAAATGCAGGGAAACCTCTTCTGGGGTGTCTTCAGCAGTGGAGAGGAGAGTCAGGTCGGGGAAACTTAAGAACCTTCATGTTGCTGAAAAGGACCGTGTCTAGGCCATTTTGGGATGCACGCTCTGTGCATGTTGACAAAAAACAGGGCTGTGCCTGACATAGATTTTTACGGCCTCCCTGCCCTCCTACACTAGGCAGGACTTCTTGGTTTATTTGCTTTTATCTGGATCTTGTAGAACTCACATGGGTGGAGAGCCACGGTGGGGAGGGGGGCGGCGGCGGTGCCATGACTTGGACCCACTCCAACGCTCATCTCAGGGGTGAGCCAGATCATCCCCACCCTATTATGTCTCTGTTCTATTGGTTTTCCAAATCCCTGGAGTGTATCTGGAGAAATCCTCGGGCAGGGGGAGGATGGGGCTATAGAACGGATACAGACGGGGGCCAGGTGCCTTGAAATATCCTGGTTCCATGATGCCCACCTGGCAGATGCATCGTGTGCTGTCTATCCCCATCTTTCTCCTAAGGAGCTAAATGCTTACATCTTATTCTCTGGCATCTATTACGTGGTGAATTGTGTCCCCTCCATTCATATGTTGTAGTCCTAACCTTCAGAATGTCACTGTATTTGGAGACTAGGCTTTTTCAAGAGAGAATTAAGGTCAGAGAGAGGTCATGAGGGTGCCCTTCATCCAAATCTGACTGCTGTCCTTATAAGTGGAGGTGATCTGGACACAGGTATGTACAGAGGGGAGGTCATGTGAGCACACGAGGAAAGAGGGCCATCTGCATGCCAAGGAGAGAGCCTCAGGAGAGACCGACTCTGCTCAGACCTTGATCTTGAACTTCTGGCCTCTAGGATTGGGAGAAGATAAGTTTCTGTTGCTTTAATCAGCCAATCTGTGTAGCCGGAGGAAACCCATCACGGCATCTTATTGTTTAGTCGCTCAGTCCTATCCAACTCTGCGACCCCATGGACTGTAACCCACCAGGCTCCTCTGTCCATGGGATTCTCCAGGCAAGAATACTGATGTGGGTAGCCATTTCCTTCTCCAGGGGATCTTCTCAAGGATCGAACCCATGTCTCCTGCATTAGCAGGTAGATTCTTTACCACTTAGACACATGATAAGCCCTCACCATACCTAGGAAAACCTTAATAAGTGGGTAAAGAGACCAGCCATCTCTAGGAGCCCCTGGGCAGGTCATATGCAAAAGGTCAGAGACATAGATCTTGTTCCCAACTGTGTCTCTCCTATTCTAAGAGGTGGGAAGGGATGAAGGGCTGTGCTATTGCTTAAGTCCTTACATTTTGGGTCCCTTTAAAAATTGAAAAGAGGGGACTACCCTGATGGCTTCCCAGGTGGCTCAGATGGTAAAGTGTCTGCCTGCAATGTGGGAAACCTGAGTTCGATCCCTGGGTTGGGAAAATCCCCTGGAGAAGGAAATGGCAACCCACTCCAGTATTCTTGCCTGGGAAATCCCATGGACAGAGGAGCCTGGTGGGATATACTCCATGGGGTTGCAAAGAGTCAGACACGACTTAGCGACTGAACACAAGCTATGTGGCGTGGCCCCAGGAAAGAAAAAATTGAAGACAAAAATGTTGAACCTGTCGAGTTATATAAAGCAACATTGGCTGTGACTGCAGATCTCAGGAATTTCTGGTCCTTTCCAGACTGACCCGTCTTGGCTGAGATTATGGGGTGAGGGTGGGGGTGCGAATGATTCACAGAAGAATAGCTGTTTCGGTTCTGGGCTGGAGGAGGGGCCGGAGCCTGGGCCATTGAGCCCGAGGACCTGGGCTTCCTGGTGGCCATCACAGTTGGCTGTCCTCCCAGCTCAGTGGAGTAATGAGCGACCAAGCTTCCTCTGGGGGAGGAAACAGTTAAAGTCCTGCCGCAGCTGCAGTCCTCTGGGCGTGGTTCTGCTGCCGGCTCCGGATCCTGGGCCCAGAGGCAGAAGAAGCCCAGCTCCGCAGCGGCAGACCGTCTACATGGCTGAATTGGATCTGATGGCTCCAGGCCAGCTGCGTGGGGTCCCCGCTCACCCTCCGGCCGCTCTCAGCCCAGACTCTGGCTCGGCCAGTCCCGCAGAGGAAGAGGACCTGGGCTCCCCGGGGAGCCCCCCAGGGGAAACTGGGGGACAGGGCTCTGAGTGGCAGGGGGCTCCCGAGGCAGAGGGCCTGGAGGAGGAGGAGGAGGTCCTGTGTGACTTCTGTCTCGGGGCCAGCAGGGTGAGGGCCGTCAAGTCCTGCCTGACCTGCATGGTGAACTACTGCCCGGAGCACCTGCGGCCGCACCAGGAAAACAGCAGGCTGCATGGCCACCAGCTGACCGAGCCTGCCAGGGACCGGGACCTGCGGCTGTGCCCCGCGCACCGCAGCCCACTGATCGCCTTCTGCGACCCCGATGGGCGGTGCATCTGCGAGGAGTGCAGCCAGGCCGAGCACAGGGACCACGCCTTGGTCTCCCTGGACGCCGCCCGCAGGGAGAAGGAGGTGAGTGCTGGGGTCTGGGGGAGAGGGAGGTGGGGAGGCCGTGTGTCAGGGGAGGCCGCCAGGCCTCTGCCGAGGCTCCTGGGACGGCGTTCTCTCAGCCTTGCTACCTGGCGGTACACCTAGCCTGAGTGTCTCTTGTACTTGGCTTTGGGACTCTGTCATAGCTCACTCTGTCCCCACTAGCCCCACTGTCCCTGAAACGCCCTCTGTCTGTCTGTCACTCCTCTTGCTGGTTTCCTGCTGTTTCTCACTCAGCTTTCAATGCTGATCTGTGTCTGGGGGTGGGATATACAAGGTGTACGACTGAGGACAGTGGTCTTCCCCTCTGGTCAGGTCTGAGTGGCAATGAATGAAACATAAACCTTGGCAGAAATTCTGGAGAAAAGAGCCAGAATTTCCCCCTAATTTCTCTTCTTCCCTTTACCCCAAACCTAATTTCTCTTCTTCCCTTTACCCCAAACCTAATTTCTCTTCTTCCCTTTACCCCAAACGAGATATCGGGAGACAGAGCCCCTCTGGAGGTGCCAGCTATGAAATTCAAGACCTTGAGATGGGCTGAGATAACTTAGAACTGGGAACGTCTTTCCTGGACAATGTCAAGGACCACTATCCTTAGGGAAAATAAACCTCCTCGTCAGATAGAGGCATCGGGAGAGACAGAAACACTGTGCTCATAGCCTGTAATTTTATTCCCATCAGATAGGGAAACTGTTTCTGGAACAACTGGCTTTTCTCTGCCCGAAAGCTGAGAGCCTGGAGAATTCTTGGGAATGGACTTAAATGCTTTGTTTTCCTTACTTGGGCTTCCTAGGAGCACTTTTGTTCTGGAGGTGTGGGGGCGGGGGAGGCGGGCATGGAATGTGCAGTTGAACTTTGTCCCACATTTCTTCCTTTCTTTCTTTTTTAAAAATGTTTAATTATTTAGCTGTGTCGGACCTTTGTTGAAGCTTGCCGGCTTAGTTGCTTAGTTGCATCTTAGTTCCTTGACCAGGGATCGAACCCTTGTCCCCTGTATTGAAAGGTGGATTCTTAGCCAGTGGACCACCAGGGAAGTTCTGTGCCACATTTCTTGTGTCCAGATGCTGGGCAGCTCCCTTGTTGGCACTGAGCACAGTGCCTTGGCCCAGGGCTCCAAGACATCTGAGAAGGAGCTTCCTGGGAGGGGCAGGTTCCTAGCAGGGTCCCTCTTCCACGTCCTCCCTTAAGTGTGGATTTTATCTGGTGTTAGTGGGAATAGTTCTGGAAAGTTCTGTATCCCAGATGTCAGTGAGTCACCAGCTCTAGAATCCACTTGTCAACTGTTCCCAGCATCTCTAGTGCCAGGAAATGTCCGGTCAGGAGAGCAGGTCATTTCCACCCAGTCCTCACGTTCACTGCCACGAGGAGGCTCTTTATCAATGGACAGGTCAGAGGACAGAGCTCCAGGTAATTGAGGAAACTGGTCTTGGAGGGTTGCCATGTGCAACATGCTTCCCTGGGATTTCCCCATTCGGTCCTAGGATAACTCTACGAGGTGGCATCCCTACCACATTTGTCCAAGCTCATACAGATGGCTAAGTCATGGAGTGAGGGATGGGAGCTTCTGGAAGGCCACCCACTGAAGGACACAAGGAAAGACCCCAAGGTCACAATATTATAACCTTACTTTTTTAAAAAATGCACCAAAAACCTGCCATACATGTAGTAAAGAGTTGAAGGCAGAGTGCATTTCCTTTGTTCAGGGTATAATATCTGAATTCTGTCATGTTTAACTGGAAAAGGAATGCATGTACATACACACAGAGGAACAATCACCAAATACTGCAATAGATTTTACCAGAAAAGGTCTCCCTCCCATCCTGGATCCACCCATCTTCTTCTTCAGAAGTATATATGCTCAGCCACTAAGTTGTGTCCGACTATTTGCAACCCCACGGACTATACCCCTGCCAGGCTCCTCTGTCTATGGGATTTTTTCAGGCAAGAGTACTGGAGTGGGTTGCCATTTTCTTCTCCACGGGAGCTTCCCAACCCAGGGGAGTAACTCTCCATGGGAATAACATTGATCCCCAGGGATCGAACTTGCATCTTTTGCATTGCAGGCAAATTCTTTACCTTTGAGCCACCTGGAAAGCCTGTCTTCAGAGGTAAACACCATCATATGCTCTTCCTTCTTGTTCCTTTCAGAAATTCTGTGCCTGTAGCAGCATAGATACAATATGAATTTTAAATGTAGTGTAAGCTGGTGCATTACAGAGACATTGAGTAGTTGTCATTCTGAGCAGGGAGAGTTGTTTAGTGCAGGGATCCCCAACCTCTAGGATCTGACCCGACAATCTGAGGTGGAGCTGATGTAATAATAGAAGGAAGTGTTAGTTGCTCAGTTGTGTGCAACTCTGCGACCCCGTGGACTGCAGCCCTCCAGACCCCTCTGTCCATGGGATTCTCCAGGCCAGAATACTGGAGTAGGTAGCCATTCCCTTCTCCACGGGATCTTCCCAACCTAGGGATTGAACCTGGGTCTCCCTCATTGCAGGCAGATTCTTTACCATTAATAGAAATAAAGTACACAATAAATAATAGAAATAAGTAATGTGCTTGAATCATCCAGAAAACCACCCCCCATCCATGGAGGACTTTTCTTCCACGAAACCAGTTCCTGGTGCTAATAAAGTTGGGGACCGCTTATGTAGTACATGTGCGGAACCCCAAATTCGGACACCACAGGAGGGAGCTGTGTCAGTAACACAAAGACACCCAGGACAGTTTTTGGTGCTGAAAGCAGTGGCGGTTATAGGAGCAGTGCGGTAGCCCCGGACTCTGGCCTGTTCACCACCTCTGCTTACAGGTCTGTTTGTCTGAGTTTTCTGCTTTTCTGCTCTGTGTCCTTGCTTTCAATTCAGAGCAAGTGTGCCCAGTAAGTGCTCTCTCTCTCGGTAGTCCTCGTGGCTCAGGAACTGAAAGATTTCTTGCCAGGAGACCGGCTCAGAAGACACAGTTCCTCGAGGAGGCTGCAACCTCCATCAGGATTATTTGGAAAGTCTTACCAGACCTCAGGAAGGCTCCAGAAGTTCCATCTTTCCTTCAGCCAGCCTGAAGTGGCTGGAGCTGAAGGTCACTTTGCTGAAGGTCACTTCACTTTGCTAAAGCTCACCTTGGATGGTGTTTAGGGCTGCTTGCTCAGGCAAGCTTGTCATGCAGAGGAAACTGAGAGCGGCAGGGTCAGCCCCAGGGACAAAGGGCAGCCAGGACCCTGCACAGGGTCTACAGAGCAACTGGTTGATCAGTTCTCCGTCTGAGCCTCTTCTGTGGCTCCTACGCTCTCCAGCTATGCCTTTGGGCAGAAACTCTGAATTTGGGAAATCCAGGTGTTCTCTGATTATTTCTTCTGTGATACTGGGCTCCTAGGGCCCAGCCCTTTCCTGTGGGGACTCAACTCTTCCCCTTCCTGGGGCCAACTTCCCAGGGCCCCATAACTTAAATGTTTTTTTTTAGTTGAAGTATAGCTGACTTACAATGCTGTGCCAATCTCCACTGTGCAGCAGAGTGACTCAGTTTTAACATATATACTTTCTTTTTTAAATATTCTTTTCCTTTAGGGTTTATCTTAGGATATTGAATATGGTTTCCTGTGCTATACAGTAGGATTTTATTGTTTATCCATCCTATATACAATTGACATAAATTCGAGCAAATCACGGAAGATAGTGAGGGACAGGGAAGCCTGGTGAGCTGCAGTGCGTGGGGTGGCAAAGAGTTGGACACGACTGAGCGACTGAGCTGAACTGAATCCCAAACTCCCAGTCTATCCCTCTCCCTTAGCTTTCAAGAGCAGCTTGTCTTAACTCCTCTCACCTTCTCAGAACTCAGGCTCGCTGCCAGGAAGTGAGGCTGCATGCTTGCATGCCTGTGTGCGTATGTGCATGTTGTGAAATCTGTACCACTTCTGTGACTGCTTTTCTGTTCTTTTCTGTTCCTCGCTATGTTTATCAAACATTATCGAGAGCTTTTTGTGGGCTCAGAGTGCTGCACCCTCCCAGGGAGTGTGGGCTGTAATCAGGAAGCCAAGGCAGGCCCGCGGCTCCCTGGATGTCCAAGGGCTGGGGCAGCACAAAAGCTCAGCCATGTGTTCCGAGGAGGCAGCCCCTGGCAGTGAGGGGTGGGGGTCTTGGGAGGAGGGAAGGCCTGGGCTGGACCCCGTCTTAGACTTTTAGGTCCATTCGTGGAAGGTCACTGCATCCAACCTCAGCACAGGTTCCACAAAGCTAAGGACAGGGTAGGGACGTGGACACAATCTCAAGGTGAAGCTAGAGCCAGGTTCTGAGAGCCACAAGTGTCCCCAGTTCTCTGGGGAGCAGTTAACCAGCGTTGTTCATGGCCGTCTGCTGCCAGAAGGCGGATGGCTTGAGGCCTTCCGAAGAATTTCTTCTAGAACTTCTGAAGAGTGTGTTGGACTCAGTATTATCTAACTTGCTTTTTCTTAAACATTCTACTGCCTTCGAGAGCAGGGAGGCTGCCTTATGTAACTGGACTGACATGAAGGGGGCTCTGACCAGCTGCCCGAGGAGTGAAGTCAGGGCCCAGGTGGGACTCTCGGGTTCCCAGAGGGACACACAGCATGCCTGACACCATATAGAATGTCTTTCTTTCTCTCTCCTCACTCCCTCTGCTGTTCCAGTTTGCATCTCTAGCCTGACCCTGGCCACCCAGCCGGGTGCGACCTGTGCCCTGGAGGAAGAAGCAAGAAACAGTCTGTTAACATCTTGAGGCGCCAGAGGAGATGCTAGAGGATCTGACGGGGGCCGTGGAGCCCGCCAGTGGCAGGTGTTGGATCACAGACACGGTGCCCTTTGCACAGCATCTGTCCTCTCCCCGCCAAGGCAGGCGGGGCTCTCCGTGCCCCTGGATGTGGGGCATTTACGCTCACTGGCACCCCTGTCCTGCTTTGGTGCAGAGCCTGCCCTGGCCTGCGCTGTGTGTGCGGCTGACGTCTTGGGAAATCCTGGAGCCAGGGTCTGAGGCGCCCCGTCATTTTCTAGGAACAGGAATAACTGGAGGTGCTGGTTGCCTGAGTGGTCCCGCCTGTCATGGGTGAGCGGGAGTGCCCGCTGGTGGGGTGACTCAGAGGGCCCCAGGAGGCACTATGGAGTCCTTTTCTCCTTTAACGGCAGTCTGCAGACAGCGGGGAGAAACCCCTCCCGATATACTCTGGGGGTCTCCTGGGTCCCTGGGTCATGCTGGGGCTGACCCCTTTAACATGTTCTCACGTCTGTGCTGTTGTTGCCATTGTGTGTTTCATTGTGTCTCCCACCACCTTTTAAACAAGCACCTCATGTCCTTCCCCCCGCCCAACCTGGAGCAGGTCGCTGGGTAAGTCTTTCTGATAGGCCAGGATCCCACAATCTCCCCCAAATAGGTCAGGTCCCTTCCTTCTCCCCCACTTCCCCCACTCCCAGACATCAGGTCTCAGGCGTGGGAAGTCAGTGGACTCCCATCGGCTCTGAGTCAGGACCCTGGAACCTGATCAGATGTTCCCGGCTTTTGGCAGAGCAAGGCGGGTCCCCTACCCGCCTGGGCTTCTGTCCCTGGGGCCTGGGATTACCGCAGGCTTTGGTGGGAGGAAGGGGAGATGTGTCAGGTGCTCCCCACCAGTCCAAGACCTGTTAGGGCAAGTGACTCAGAACTCAGTGCTGACACATGCTGCTGTGAAAAGCAGTGAAAGCTGTCCTTTCTGTTGCTGCTGTCTCACACCCTTGTGGAGGCAGAAAGTGACGGGGGCCTTTGACGTTCACAAAGGCTCTGGTTTCCTGTCTTGTCAGGTTCTGGGCAGAGAGTGCTTAGGGAGGCGGAGTGGGGCTGGGCAGGGGGTGGGGGTCAAAGCAGGCAAACCCAGAGCTCTCATGTGGGCACTCACCTCGGCAGGGAGGGGTTGCCCTGCCTGCGTCCGGGGGAGAAGATTCCATGATGGAAAGCAGCCAAAGAGGCACCGGTAAAATGACGAAGGCAATGACGCCGCTGCCACTGATGGAGCACCTGCAAGGTGCCGGCTGCTGTGCAGACATCCCGCTGCCTCCGGTCCGCACAGGAGCCCTGTGAATCGGACACTAGCTCTCCCCACCTCACAGTGAAGAAATGCAAGTGTGGAAGCGTTAAGTCAACTTTGTCCCAAAGTCTTGGCTGCTAAGTAGAAACCCTGGGGTACCGCCCACCGCCAGCTCCAAGCCCCCGTGATCCCTGTCAGCCTGTTCCAGGGCCAGATGGTCCTGTCAATTCCACTGCCAGCTGCGTGACCCTCGTGGCTCTGTTTTCTCACCTGTGTGATGGAGACAGCGTGTTTACCTGCTGTGGGCATGGTCACAATGACAGGAGGAGATTCAGCTGGTAATGCTGGTGCACGGTGGACCCTCTCTGCCTCCACAGAGGGTGCCCAGCCTGCTCCTGGGAGCAGCTTCCGAGGCAAACTCTCCTTTCTGTGGAAGAAGGGCAGGTGGTGCCGTTGCTCCCGGGGACCTTCCGGGTGCCCTGGGCACCTTCCTCCCTAACACTGCTGACCTTTCCTCCTCTTAGGCTGAGCTTCGGAGCACCCAGTTAGACCTGGAGCAGAAACTCAAGTTGAATGAAAATGCCATCTCCAGGCTCCAGGCTAACCATAAATCTGTCCTGGTAAGTCTGGCTGGGATCACCTGGTTGGCACACCTGGCTGGCTGCTGCTGCTGGTTCAGTCAGGCCCACCCGGAACTGTGGCACTTGGCTGCAGGCCTGGCCTCCATGTCCACAGGCCCCTTAGGTCTTATCATCTGATGGAAACTGTGGGTACAGATCAGGTTGGCTACACTGTAGGGTGGCATCACCTTGTTGCTGGGATTTGCTGTGAAATTAGTTCAAGGTTGAAACCTGGCAAGTGATTCACTTTTAACAGTGGAGAGCAGGAGCTCAATAGTCCTGAGATGTGTGTGCTAAGTCGCTTCAGTCGTGTCCGCCTCTGCGGCCTTGTGAAATGCAGCTCGCCAGGCTCCTCTGTCCATGGGGCTCTCCAGGCAAGAACACTGGAGTGGGTTGCCATGCCCTCCTCCAGTCCTGTGATAGCTCTGGCTCATTCGTATATTTGCATATGCTTTTTTGACCAGGAGCAAATGGTATATGTGGGAATTGAGGGGGGTGGTTAGCTAGAGCTCCAGAAATTATGCATAATCTTGGCTTCTTCCACCACGAGAGGGTGTTCTGCAGGCGATTCTCACTTGTCCTAAATCCTGGCAGACAGAAAAGAGAGGTGAGAGCGGCTGGATTAGTGGATGGTACTGCGGGTTTGAATCCTTGGTCAGGAAGATCCCCTGGAGAAGGAAATGGCAACCCACTCCAGGATTCACGCCTGGGAAAGTCCATGGACACAGCAACCTGGCGTGCCACAGTCCATGGGGTCGCAGAGAGTCGGACATGACTTAGTGACTAAACAACAGCAACAGCAACTTGATGAGGCCAATGGTGTGTGTGCTCAGTCTGACTCTTTGCGACCCCATGGACTTTAGTCCACCAGGTTCCTCTGTCAATGGCACTTCCCAGGCAAGAATCCTGGAGCGGCTCTCCATGCCCTCCTTCAGGGGATCTTCTGGACCCAGGGACTGTACTCAAGTCTCTTGTGTCTCCTGCATTGGTAGGCGGGTTTTTTACCACTGGGCCATCTGGGAAGTCCCATAATGGTATGCAAGGCTACTTAGTTTTAGTCTCTCTGGTTTCTGACCACTTTCCATAATAAACTCTAAGTGGACCCAGACAGTTTCACAAAAGCTTCTCATTAGTGGCAAGCCAATAACCAGAACTCAGAGGAGAATGCAAAATGTGCACCCTTTGGCAGTTAGGAGCAGCAGCATCTTTGCCTATGAAGAATGATTCTACCTCTCCATCCATTCATCTGCCCATCTATCCACCCCTCCCCCAACCATCCATCCATCCACCCAC
This sequence comes from Odocoileus virginianus, assembly GCF_023699985.2. NCBI lineage: Eukaryota > Metazoa > Chordata > Mammalia > Artiodactyla > Cervidae > Odocoileus > Odocoileus virginianus. The sequence continues at coordinate 31,424,461 of NC_069690.1, read as the reverse complement.
CCACTCACCTGTCAGCACCAGTACCTAAGAACTACCAAAGATAAAAGGAAACTGTTGAAAACAACATGGATTGAAGTTGTTAAATATGACCTTGACTAAGGCATTTACTAAAGATATGGAAGGACAGACTCCCACATACACAGGTGCCACTGATGGCACCTACTATTTGCCTACTAATAGTAGGCAAATCCCTACTATTCATCACATGGAGTTAGTTGTATATATTTTTGAACATGACATCCCATTCCACACAGGTAGGCTTGTCCTGCAATGCTCAGGTGCTGTGGTCGCCTTCACATGCCCTAAACGTTTTGTGCCTGGCCCAGACACCAGAGGATGTGCTTTCAGCTCAGATGGATTCAGTGGGCAGTTTTTTGTTGTTTGGTCACTAAGCTGTGTTCGACTCTTTGCAACCCCACAGATTGCAGCACACCAGGCTTCCCTGTCCTTCACGATCTCCTGAAGTTTGCTCCAACTCATGTCCATTGAGTCGGTGATGCCATCCAGCTATCTCACCCTTTGTTGTCCCCTTCTCTTCCTGCCCTCAATCTTTCCCAGCCTCAGGGTCTTTTCCAATGATTTGGCTCTTCACATCAGGTAACCAAAGTATTGGAGTTTCAACTTCAGTATCAGTCCTTACAATGAATATTCAGTGTTGATTTCCTTTAGGATTGACTGGTTTGATCTCCTTGCTGGACAGTTTGATTTCCTTGGTGGGTAGTTTAGCTAGACATAATGAAGTGCTGAGAAAGCAAATTCATGCTACTGACTTGTACAAAGAAGCCAAATTATTAATTTACTTCAAGAAATATGACTATCAAGTACACTGAACAGGTCCATTGTCCAGACAGGAAGACTGATGTCACAGACTAGAAGAGGAACCTGACTGTCAGAGCTGGGCTCAGCAGACAATGCACAGTCTCATCTGATGGATGAGAGACAAAGTTAATGAAGAGTAAATAAGGACTCACACCCTGGGGAGTCCTTGTTTTATGGAACCTGGGATTCAAATGAGAATAAAGGCTTTCCTTTATAATAGGAAATTGTTCCCTAATTTGAGGGTTTCTTGGGTTTATATTGGAATTCTCAGGTGGTGCTAGTGGTTAAAAATTAACCTGCTAATGCAGGAGACTCAGAAGACACAAGTTTGGTCCCTGGGTGGGGAAGATCCCCTAGAGGAGGAAATGGCAACTCACTCCAGTATTCTTGCCTGGGAAACTCCATGGACAGAGGAACCTGGCGGACTGCCATCTGTGGGGTCACAGAGTGCTCATGACTGAGCACGCACGCATGGGTTTACATTTCTGTGTGTTGAGCTTTGGTAAGGTTGCTGCTTCACTAATCACTAATGGGTTCTTCACTGGTTTTCCCCCACCCCCTCACCACTAGGTATCAGTGTCGGAGGTGAAGGCCGGGGTGGAGGAGCAGTTCGGGGAGCTCCGTGCTGCCGTGATGAAGGCCCAGGCCGACGTGATGCTCTTCCTGGAGGAGAAGGAGCAAGCTGCCCTGGGCCAGGCCAATGGCATCAAGACCCACCTGGAGTGCAGGAGTGCAGAGATGGAGAAGGCCAGGCAGGAGCTGGACAGGGTCGCTGCCATTGGCAGTCCCGTGCTGTTCCTGGAGGTATGGGTCACTGTGACGCCAGAGCCAGAGAGACCCTCACTCTGCTAGGGCCACAGTTGGATGTGGCAAGGCAATCACCCTGTTGATAAATGAGGCAGAGAGCAGCAGAGAACAGGAGTAGGAGAGAGGGCTACCCAGAGCGGAGAGGCCGGACCAGGTCATGGAAGATGCCTTCTATGTGGTCAGGTGCTGAGCTGGACCCATTACATGTTGTGAAGTACATGCCCCTATCAGCCCATGTCACAGATGCAGAAGGTAATGTATTGAGTAGGGCAGCCCTGTTTAGGAAGCACAAAAGCCATGGGAAGTTCTGCTGTGTTTCTTTTCCTGCAGGAGTACTGCAAGTTCAAGAACACGGAGGACAGCGCCTTCCCCAGTGTCTACATAGGGCTCAAAGACAAGCTCTCGGGCATCCACAAGGTCATCACGGATTCCACTGCCCACCTGATCCAGTTGCTGCAGAGCTACAAGGAGAAGCTCCAGGAGTTCTCCAAGGACGGTTAGACGCCAGGGCTTGTGACATCTCTAGAGGGGTTGGCGGGGGAGGTGGGAGTCAGGGAGAGAGAACAGAACAGGGGTGGAGAGAATGTCCCATTTTCAGAGCCGTCCTCTGGTTGGACTGTGCGGCTGGTGGACACGTACCTTGATGATGTTAACTTACAACTGAGAGCAAAGAAAATGGTCTCGTTATGCCCTTGGCCCACATCTCCACTCAAGTGCAGACTAACTTCCGAGGTCACTGATGCCTATGCTTTCAAGTGAAACCCAGGCTGGGATCTTTCCTCAGCAGGTTTTACTTTGATGTGGTCCATTGAGCAGGATTCTTTGAAGTGTGATTAGTGTCTGGTCCCTACTTTCCCCAGGAGGCCCAGGGAAGAGCAACTAAAGTGGGGGATTCCTGTTCCTTAGGTTCTCTTGCCCACCTGGACAGGTGAGCATTCACAACTCTTGATTTTCTAGAGGAGTACGACATCAGAACTCAGGTGTGTGCTGTCATTGAGCACAGACATCGGACCTCAAAACCCGAGCCCTGCACCAGGCCGCAGTTCCTCCAGTGTAAGTCGTGAGCTGCCCTGCTTTCCCTGGGTATGGATGTGCATGTGATGCTTTGGAAGCAAGGACACCATCTTTCAGCAGGTTTCAGGTTCTTGCAACCTCAGGTCTATCCCCAAATGGTACATTTAAATTTTAAATAAGTTGAATTTCAAAAAAAATTAGAACTTTTAATTTTGAAACCGTTTCAGAGTTAAAACATTGCACAAAAGAGGACCAAGAATTCTGATATACTTTTCACCTAGCTTTTCCAAACGTGAGCACTTTACATAACTATGGTCCATTGATCCAAAGCAGGAAGTGAGCATTGCTGGCTGGAATTTATTCAGATTTCACCAGGGTTGCTCCCAGTCAACTGGTCAGAAGTCCAGTCCAGAGTCACAGATGTTTTCTGACTCTTTAGCTTCTTCCAGTCTGTGTCCAGTCCTTTAGTCCTTCTGTGTCCTTCACAACCTTGGCCCCTTTGAAGATCCTGGCTGGTTACCAGGTGGCTCCCTTTTAAGTCTGACTTGACTGGAATTACTTAGCCCATTGTCCTGTCCTGACATGGAAGTGTCCTGGTCTGTTGGCATTTTTAGAAACACTTATTTTTAATCAATACTTGCTCATGGTTAACAAGACAGGGAGGTCTCGTCTCCCAGGAGAGGAAGGACGTGTCTGGGTAATCGAGGCTCATTTTTCTGACTTTAATCTCTTTGGAAGTCACTGTTCAACCCTGCTTCTGCTTCCTTTCTGGGGGTGAGCTCTGGCTGGCCGACTCCTGAACCCTGTTCGCTCTGGTCTTGACGTGGAGCCTCGGGTTTGATGGCCCTGTTCTTGCCACAGCTCCTCGTCTCCCCCAAGACCTCTTGGTTTCCAGTTTCCTTTATATTCTTTCGTGCTTCCTGACAGCAGCATATGTATGTTTTACAAACATACAATACAGTTAATATAGGGGCTTCCCAGCTGGCGCAATGGAAAAGAATCCTGCCATTCCAGGAGACATCAGTTCAGTTCAGTCGCTCAGTCATATCCAACTCTTTGCGACCCCATGAATCGCAGCATGCCAGGCCTCCCTGTCCATCACCGACTCCCGGAGTTTACTCAAACTCATGTCCATCAAGTTGGTGATGCCATCCAGCCATCTCACCTTCTGTTGTCCCCTTCTCCTCCTGCCCCCAATCCCTCCCAGCATCAGGGTCTTTTCCAATGAGTCAACTCTTCGCATGAGGTGGCCAAAGTATTGGAGTTTCAGCTTCAGCATCAGTCCTTCCAATGAACACCCAGGACTGATCTCCCTTAGGATGGACTGGTTGGATCTCCTTGCAGTCCAAGGGACTCTCAAGAGTCTTCTCCAACACCACAGTTCAAAAACATCAATTCTTCAGTGCTCAGCTTTCTTCACAGTCCAACTCTCACATCCATACATGACCACTGGAAAAACCATAGCCTTGACTAGACGGACCTTTGTTGACAAAGTAATGTCTCTGCTCTTTAATATGCTATCTAGGTTGGTCATAACTTTCCTTCCAAGGAGTAAGCGTCTTTTAATTTCATGGCTGCAATCACCATCTGCAGTGATTTTGGAGCTCCCCAAAATAAAGTCTGACACTGTTTCCACTGTTTCCCCATCTATTTGCAATGAAGTGATGGAACTCAATGCCATGATCTTAGTTTTCTGAATGTTGAGCTTTAAGACAACTTTTTCACTCTCCTCTTTCACTTTCATCAAGAGGCTCTTTGGTTCTTCTTCACTGTCTGCCATAAGGGTGGTGTCATCTGCATATCTGAGGTTATTGATATTTCTCCTGGCAATGTTGATTCTAGCCTGTGCTTCTTCCAGTCCAGCGTTTCTCATGATGTACTCTGCATATAAGTTAAACAAGCAGGGTGACAGTATACAGCCTTGGCGTACTCCTTTTCCTGCTTGTAACCAGTCTGTTATTCCATGTCCAGTTCTAACTGTTCCTTCCTGACCTGCATACAGGTTTCTCAAGAGGCAGGTCAGGTGGTCTGGTATTCCCATCTCTTTCAGAATTTCCCACAGTTTATTGTGATCCACACAGTCAAAGGCTTTGGCATAGTCAATAAAGCAGAAATAAATGTTTTTCTGGAACTCTCTTGCTTTTTCGATGATCCAGCAGATGTTGGCAATTTGATCTCTGGTTCCTCTGCCTTTTCTAAAACCAGCTTGAACATCTGGAAGTTCATGGTTCACATATTGCTGAAGCCTGGCTTGGAGAATTTTGGGCATTACTTTACTAGCATGTGAGATGAGTGCAATTGTGCAGTAGTTTGAGCATTCTCTGGCATTGCCTTTCTTTGGGATTGGAATGAAAACTGACCTTTTCCAGTCCTGTGGCCACTGCTGAGTTTTCCAAATTTGTTGGCATATTGAGTGCAGCACTTTCACAGCATCATCTTTCAGGATTTGAAATAGCTCAACTGGAATTCCATCATCTCCACTAGCTTTGTTCATAGTGATGCTTTCTAAGGCCCACTTGACTTCACATTCCAGGATGTCTGGCTCTAGGTGAGTGATCACACCATTGTGATTATCTGGGTCATGAAGATCTTTTTTGTACAGTTCTTCTGTATATTCTTGCCACCTCTTCTTAATATCTTCTGCTTCTGTTAGGTCCATGCCATTTCTGTCCTTTATCGAATCCATCTTTGCATGAAATGTTCCCTTGGTATCTCTAATTTTCTTGAAGAGATCTCATTCTGTTGTTTTCCTCTATTTCTTTGCATTGATCCCTGAAGAAGGCTTTCTTATCTCTCCTTGCTATTCTTTGGAACTCTGCATTCAAATGGAAATATCTTTCCTTTTTGCAGGAGACATAAGAGATGCAAATTTAATCCTTGAGTCAGGAAGATCCCCTGGAGAAGGGGATGGCAACCCACTCCAGTATTCTTGCCTGGAGAATGCCATGGACAGAGGAGTCTGGTGGGCTACAGTCCGTGGGGGTTGCAAAGAGTAGGATATGACTGAAGTAACTTAGCATGCGCACACATAGTTGATACAAGAAGCCAACTGATGTGGAGCTGCTACACATGTTGGGGGAGATTCATGGGTGGCTTAGATGGGTGTGAATGGGGTCTCTAGGTGGGACTTGGGGCTTCCAGTGTGAGTTGAGGGGCAAAATGAGGGAGGATGGGGCCAAGAGAAATGTCAAAATAACCTGGAGTGTGACTTGAGCATTTGGGTGTGTGGAGGTGTCCTCTGGGGTCAGGAAGAGAATATCTGTGTACATGCAGGGGGACTGCTTGAGAATTCCCCTGCTAAATAGTGGCCAAATATTTTAACAAATGAGTGAATCAGATGTGAGTATATGACCCTTGCCAACACTGCATAGAAAAGCACCTGAATTTCAGGACGTGTTTGTCGAATGAATGAAAACATGAGCCCATCAGTAAATTTTATTTCTTGATTCAGTTCAACAAATACTACAGTAAATGGCAAGCAGTTTGTGCTTCAAGAAGGAAGGAAGGAAGTGGGGGTGACTTGTTAAAAGGTGTCTGGGACCACTTGTGTGGGAAAGAGGCCCCCTCCCCCCGCCCCCACCTAGCAATTCCCCCAGACATGGCTGGGTGTCCCAGGATTTAACTCTGTCCTGATGCTGTCTGCCTGGAGATGCTATCAGAGCCCACCACTTCAGATGGTGGCCTTCACTTCAGATGCCAGTCACAATTACGGGACCCTCAGAGGACCCACAACTTCTGTCTGACTTGGCTACAATCCAAGGCTCCCAGGACCCTCCTTGGATTCGAGCATTTGCTAGAACAGCTCACAGAATTCAGGAAGACGCTTACGTTCACCAGTTCATGAAAGGATGTGATGAAGGACACAGATGAGCAGCCAGAGGAAGGGAGAGATGCTCAGAGTGAGGGCTGGGAGGGTCCCCATGGAGGTGGGGTCAATTACCTGATGTGGATGTTTGTCAGCCTGGAAGTGCTCAGAACCCCATACTACTGGGATTTTATGGGGCTTTTATCTCACAGGCGTGATGAACCACTTCCAGCCCATCTCTCTTCCCAAGAGAAGAGGAGTTAGGGCTGCGAGATCCAAGCAGAACTTGGTCATGACTTGGTCTTTTTGGTGACCAGCCAGCCACACCCCACCATCCCCACACACAGAGTCACCTCGTTAGAACAAAAGACACTCGGACGTCCCTGATGATCCAGTGGCTAAGACTCCGAGCTCCTAAGGCACCGGGCCCTGGTTCAATCCCTGGTCAGGGAACTAGATCCCACATGCCAAAACTGAGATCTGGTGTAGCCAAATAAATAAATAAATGAACACAAAACGAGACCCCCCAAACTCTACCTCTTAAGTAAAAAAAAAAGACACTTCTTTAACCCAGGAAATTACAAGGGTTTTAGGAGCTCTGTGTCAGAAACTGGTCTCAGCATGGGATTTTCCAGGCAAGAATACTGAAGTGGGTTGCCATTTCCTCTTCCAAGGGGATCTTCCCGACCCAGAGATTGAACCTGTGTCTCCTGTGTCTCCTGCATTGCAGGCGGATTCTTTCTAGGCAAGAATACTGAAGTAGGTTGCCATTTCCTACTCCAGGGGATCTTCCTGACCCAGGGATCAAAACTGAGTCTCTTGTGTCTCCTGCATTGGCAGGCAGGTTCTTTACCTCTGAACTGATTGGGAAGCCTGTCAAAGACCAAACATTAGAACAAAAGATGTTGCTAGTGCTGTTACCACTCAGGAAATTACAGGGAACTCTGTGCCGGGAGCCAGGGGCAAAGACCAAGTCTACAATTACTACAAGTCACAGAGTCCCGCTTGTGTTCTGTTTCCTGGTTTTCACCCACTTCTTCTCTGGGAGGGGACGGGACCTGGGTAGACAGGGAACAGAGGGATGGATGTCTTCTCATCCCTTGGAGGCTGGCTAGGTATGAGTCAGCGGTCAGCCCTTGACCTTCTATGTCCCCCTCAGATGCCTGTGATGTTGTCTTCGACCCCGACACGGCACACAGGTACCTCCGGCTGCAAGACGACAACCGCAAGGTCACCAACACGGCGCCCTGGGAGCACCCATACCCCGACCTGCCCAGCAGGTTCTCACACTGGCGGCAGGTGCTGGCCCAGCAGAGCCTGTACCTGCACAGGTACTACTTCGAGGTAGAGCTCTCAGGAGCGGGCGTCTATGTGGGCCTGACGTGCCAGGGCATCGACCGCAAGGGCGAGGAGCGCAACAGCTGCATCTCTGGGAACGACTTCTCCTGGAGCCTCCACTGGGATGGGAAGGGGTTCAGGGCATGGCACAGCGATGCGGAGACCCTGCTCAGTGCCAACGCTTGCCGGAGGCTGGGGGTCTATGTGGACTTCCCCGGCGGGGGCCTCTCCTTCTATGGCGTCGAGCCTGAGACCCTGACGCTGCTGCACAGGTTCCAGTGTAAGTTTTCGGAGCCCGTCTACCCAGCCTTCTGGCTTTCCAAGAAGGACAGTGCCATTCGGATTGCGGATCTGGGAGAGGAACCTGAGAAGGCAGGGCCGGCCCTGGTGGAGTCTGCTGCCTAGTTGCTGATCCAGGTCTCAGACCTGTGCTGACATACAGACAGGTGGCAGTTTTCATTGGAAGACTGACTGGGGGTCCCTGCCAGCACCTGCTGGCTTTAGAAATTGTGTGAGGATGAGGGGAAGGGTCTCTGGTCGCCGCCTGGGCGCCTCACTGCACTGGTCGCCGTGTTTGCAGTAATCCTCAAACCCTAGGTCCCCCTCACCATCTTCTTATGATCTTGTCCTGTCTGCTTGGGTGGACCGCACTCTGTGCCCAGAGTTGGTCACCAGGCAACCTTAGAGTGATCAGAAAGACTGCAGAGGAGTCATAACCAATCGCTAACCTTGTCTTACTCCTGCGTCCCCTGTTCTGAGCGCCTCCTGGGCCTCAGCCCTTGTGACCCTCTCGGCAGCCCCATGGGGAGGTGCTCAACAACCCCCACTTGGCAGATGGACAGGCTGCGGTCCAGGGGGTTAATAAACTCACTCAGGGTCACTGTGGTCACGTGGAGAGTGAGTGGCCAAGCTGGGATTCAAACCTGACATCGAACTTCTAACCACCACCCCGCACTGCCCTCCTCCTTAGATCACAGGTGTTGTGTGTAAGGGAATAAACTACAAGGTGAACTGCATTTGTGAGCATGGAGAGTCTGACAGCCTCAGTGGCTTTTCGTGCCCACGTCTGATGGGCCTTGCAGCTGTGCTGTGACGGAAAGCTCACTACCTCACAGGAAGCTCTCCTGGCTTGGGCACAGCGAGAACTGTAGGACTGTCTTCATGGGGTCCACATCCTAGTCCCTGTGACCTCGGCAGATGGCCCTAGCACCTCTCTTCTGGAGCCACCTGGATGGTGGGGATGTGTCTAATTCCTTATCCAACGGTTAGTTGTCTACACACTTAGGGGTAGCTCTCATGGGTCCCCCAGGAATATGCATGTTTTCACATCCTATTTGCCAGTTTCCTTGTGGTTTCCAGATCTTTTACCCCTCTGATCACTTTTGCTTTCTTTCGACAGATTGTTCCCTAAAATTAAAGGTTCCTTAGTCCTTATTCTTGCTCAATAGTGTCCAACTCTGCGACCCCATGGACTGTAGCCTGCCAGGCTCCTCTGTCCATGGAATTTCCCAGGCAAGAATATCAGAGTGGGTTGCCATTTTCTTCTCCAGGGGATCTTCCCGACTTGGGGATTGAATCTGCGTCTCATGTGTCTCCTGCATTGGCAGACGATTCTTTACTGACATCAAAGCTTTAGGCAAATGACAAACTGTATCTCAATGGGTTTCTGAGGACATAACCTGAAGTCCCTTCTGGGACTCACTGGAAATATAACTTCTGGGTCTTTTCCATGACCTGTGTCAAGGCAAGCCTCTTCCTCTTTGCCCTGTCTGGTCATCCTGTCTCAAGAGCACATTATTTCAGCATCACTTGACTTGTTTCCAGAGACCCTGTCAGACATTTGAATCATAGGATTTACACAGTGTAGGATTTTAATTTTCAAACTGAACTTAAAGTTTTTGAATTTTATTGACTTTTAAAAAATTTGAATTGTAAAACTCATCACATCACTGCTGCTTGTGGAGATAGATTTGTTTCATGATCCTACCAGGTTATAACAGCTCTCCTTCCTATCCTGCAGAAATTGGTGACCTTTTCTTAAATCTTACTCTTGTTGATACATAAATTTGTTAGAGTCTTGTCGTCGTCAGTCAATACCTTTTGGTTTTAGTTATTCAATAAGTCATGCATCAGTGTGGGACTTCCCTGGCAGTCCAGTGGTTAAGCCTTCGCCTACCAATGCAGCAGGTGCGAGTTCAGTCTCTGGTTGGAGAGCTAAGATCCCACATGCCTCGTGGCCAAAAAACCAAGACATAAAACAGAAGCAATATTGTAACATTCAATAAAAACTTTAAAAATGGTCCACGTCAAAAAAAAATCTTTTAAAAAAGTTACGCATGCGTAGAACTCTTCAATAACATAGTCTACCTCTGTACCTTTATGCAGTGGACACCATGAAGGACTTTCTCAACAGCAAAGGTCAAGATACGCTATGTCAGCACTCCCTTCTAACAGTGCCCTGAAAGGAGAAAATAAGATCAGGTTGGCCACTTTTTTTTTTTAAACCCCGTAGGTTGTTGATGCTTCTTCCCTAAATACTCACAAACTATTTGATAAAGCATTTTAGAATTCAGGTACAAATTCACATCTAGTCTGCTATCTCTAGAATCCACCTTATTTTTCTTTTAAAAAGCTAGACAATTTTGCCTGTCTCCATTCTCAAGCATTCTCTCTAGTTTCTCAAAATTTACTGCCTGGGTTTCAGTCACGTTGGTAAATTGTGTCAGTGTCATGAGATGTCATTTGTTTAGGTCACACTCAGACTCATAAAAGGAACCCTCTGGGTGTCTCCTCACCTGTCTTCAATACCAGCTTCTCTTTTTGTTCACTCGTTAAGGGCTTCCCTAGTGGTTCAGGGGTGAAGAATCTGCCTGCAATGCAGGAGACACAGGAGACACAGGTTCGATCCTGGGGTCATGAAGATCCCCTGGAGGAGGAAATAACAACCCACTCCAGTGTTCTTGCCTGGAAAATCTCATGGGCAGAGAAACCTGGTGGGCTATAGTCCATGGGGTTGCAAAGAGTTGGACACGACTGAGCGACTATCACTTTCTTTTTCTTCCTTTTGGCTTGAAGACCTTTTTTCTTGATGTAGAAAAGTAGAAGTTGCTCAGTTGTGTGCAATTCTTTGCGACCCCATGGACTATACAATGGAATTTTCTAGGCCAGAATACTGGAGTGGGTAGCCTTTCCCTTCTCCAGGGGATCTTCCCAACCCAGGGATCAAATCAGGTCTCCCACATTGCAGACAGATTCTTTACCAGCTGAGCCACAAGGGAATCCCAAGAATATTAGAGTGGGTAGCCTATCCCTTCTCCAGGGGATCTTCCCAACCCAAGAATTGAACCGGGGTCTCCTGCATTGCAGGCAGATTCTTTACCAACTGAGCTATCACAGAAGCCCTTTCTTAAATATTAGTAACACTCAGTTTTGCTGTGATCAAAATTGATTGATCATCACAGCAAAACTGGGTGTTAGGAGCATTTAGTTTCTTTCTATCATTGCCTCAAGTGACAGTCATATCTTCTTTTCCTTGGTCCAAAACTGAAAATTACCTAAAACAACAGATAAAAAATAGAAAGATAACAAAGGCCAGTGTTATGTTCTCTGTGATTTTCTCCAAGCTTGTCAGCATGTGCCATTCTTCTGTATGTCATATAGGAGCCTCCACTGTCTCTGGCAGCTCCTTAAGCACAGTGGAATGTAGGCCTCACACTAGGACACCCCACCAGGCAGTGGTAGGCATGCATCTTCTACGATGAGATTGGGGCCCGGAGGGGCTGTAGGGCTTGCCTATGGCCACAGCTCCAGTAAGAAAACTGGGGGATTCCAGCCCACCTCTAACTCCCAAGGTTGAGCCCTCAAGCATGAAGTCAAGGCCAAACTGGATTGTAAAACTGCTTCTTTGGTGTATGTCAGCCCCACAGATTAAAACCCTAATTTATTTAGGTCTTTAGGAACAAGCTGCTTCCAGTCTGTAACATTGCTGGGGGGATAACATGCCCCCCTATACAAGTGCTTTGGGCCTCTCTGCTCTGTCTGGCCTTCCTGGCAGACCAGAAGCTAATCCACTCTTACCTCTTTTCCAGGCTTGAGCTGTTAGCACTGATCTCCTTCCGGGCCTGATTCCTGTCTTCACCCTAATCTTTTACAAGACCAGCCTGGCCATGACTTCCACCGCCTTTCTCTGGCAGTAGCTAGTCTCCAAATGTGGGTGCTAGAACTGCTCATGCCATTGCCTGCCTTTTGATGGTGTTATAGTTGCTAAGTCATGTCCAACTCTTTGTGATGCCATGGACTGGAGCCTGCCAGGCTCCTCTGTCCATGGGGTTCTCCAGGCAAGAATACTGGAATGGGTTGCCATTCCCTTCTCCAGAGGATCTTCCTTCATTGGCAGGGGGGTCCTTTACTGTCTGAGCCAGTGGGGAAGCCCTGCTTTGCATGTAATACCTCATTTAATCCTTATACTGACATTGAAATGACACTGACACAGAATGATCTCTGTTGGTTTCCAAGGCAAACCATTCAATATTACGGTAATCCAAGTCTATGCCCCGACCAGTAATGCTGAAGAAGCTGAAGTTGAATGGTTCTATGAAGACCTACAAGACCTTCTAGAACTAACACCCCGAAAAGATATCCTTTTCATTATAGAGAACTGGAATGCAAAAGTAGGAAGGCAAGAGATACCTGGAGTAACAGGCAAATTTTATCCTTGGAATACAGAATGAAGCAGGGCAAAGGCTAATAGAGTTCTGCCAAGAGAACACATTGGTCATAGCAAACACCCTCTTCCAACAACGCAAGAGAAGACTCTGCACATGGACATCACCAGATAGTCAATACCAAAATCAGATTGATTATATTCTTTGCAGCTAAAGGTGGAGAAGCTCTATACAGTCAGCAAAAACAAGACCGGGAGCTGACTGTGGCTCAGATCATGAACTCCTTATTGCCAAATTCAGACTTAAATTGAAGAAAGTGGGGAAAACCACTAGACCATTCAGGTATGACCTAAATCAAATCCCTTATGACTATACGCTAGAAGTGAGAAGTAGTTTTAAGGGACTAGATCTGATAGACAGAGTGCCTGATGAACTATGGACGGAGGTTCGTGACATTGTACAGGAGACAGGAATCAAGACCATCCCCAAGAAAAAGAAATGCAAAAAAGCAAAATGGCTGTCTGAGGAGGCCTTACAAATAGCTGTGAAAAGAAGAGACATGAAAAGAAAAAGAAAAAAGGAAAGATATTCCCATTTGAATGCAGAGTTCCAAAGAATAGCAAGGAGAGATAAGAAAGCCTTCCTCAGTGATCAGTGCAAAGAAATAGAGGAAAACAACAGAATGGGAAAGACTAGAGATCTCTTCAAGAAAATTAGAGATGCCAAGGGAACATTTCATGCAAAGATGGGTTCGATAAAGGACAGAAATGGCATGGACCTAACAGAAGCAGAAGATATTAAGAAGAGGTGGCAAGAATATACAGAACTGTACAAAAAAGATCTTCATGACCCAGATAATCACAATGGTGTGATCACTCACCTAGAACCAGACGTCCTGAAATGTGAAGTCAAGTGGGCCTTAGAAAGCATCACTATGAACAAAGCTAGTGGAGATGATGGAATTCCAGTTGAGCTATTTCAAATCCTGAAAGATGATGCTGTGAAAGTGCTGCACTCAATATGCCAACAAATTTGGAAAACTCAGCAGTGGCCACAGGACTGGAAAAGGTCAGTTTTCATTCCAATCCCAAAGAAAGGCAATGCCAGAGAATGCTCAAACTACTGCACAATTGCACTCATCTCACATGCTAGTAAAGTAATGCCCAAAATTCTCCAAGCCAGGCTTCAGCAATATGTGAACCATGAACTTCCAGATGTTCAAGCTGGTTTTAGAAAAGGCAGAGGAACCAGAGATCAAATTGCCAACATCTGTTGGCTCATCGAAAAAGCAAGAGAGTTCCAGAAAAGCATTTATTTCTGCTTTATTGACTATGCCAAAGCCTTTGACTGTGGATCACATTAAACTGTGGGATATTCTGAAAGAGATGGGAATACCAGACCACCCGACCTGCCTCTTGAGAAACCTGTATGCAGGTCAGGAAGGAACAGTTAGAACTGGACATGGAATAACAGACTGGTTCCAAGCAGGAAAAGGAGTACGTCAAGGCTGTATACTGTCACCCTGCTTGTTTAACTTATATGCAGAGTACATCATGAGAAACGCTGGACTGGAAGAAGCACAGGCTAGAATCAACATTGCCAGGAGAAATATTAATAACCTCAGATATGCAGATGACACCACCCTTATGTCAGAAGTGAAGAAGAACCAAAGAGCCTCTTGATGAAAGTGAAAGAGGAGAGTGAAAAAGTTGTCTTAAAGCTCAACATTCAGAAAACTAAAATCATGGCATTGAGTCCCATCACTTCATGGGAAATAGATGGGGAAACAGTGGAAACAGTGTTAGACTTTATTTTGGGGGGCTCCAAAATCACTGCAGATGGTGATTGCAGCCATGAAATTAAAAGACGCTTACTCCTTGGAAGGAAAGTTATGACCAACCTAGATAGCATATTAAAAAGCAGAGACATTACTTTGTCGACAAAGGTCCGTCTGGTCAAGGCTATGGTTTTTCCAGTGGTCATGTATGGATGTGAGAGTTGGACTGTGAAGAAAGCTGAGCACTGAAGAATTGATGTTTTTGAACTGTGATATTGGAGAAGACTCTTGAGAGTCCCTTGGATTACGAGGAGATCCAACCAGTCCATCCTAAGGGAGATCAGTCCTGGGTGTTCATTGGAAGGACTGATGTTGAAGCTAAAACTCCATTACTTGACCACCTGATGTGAAGAACTGACTCATTGGAAAAGACCCTGATGCTGGGAAAGATTGAGGGCAGGAGGAGAAGAGGATAACAGAAGATGAGATGGTTGAATGGCCTCACCGACTCAATGGACATGGGTTTGGGTAGATCCCGGGTGTTTGTGATGGACAGGGAGGCCTGGCATGCTGTGGTTCATGGGGCTGCAGGGAGTCGGACACAACTGAGTGACTGACTGAACTGAACAGTTGTCTCCTTTTTACAGATGAGGCATAAAGTGTTAAGTAATGCACCTGTGTTCACAGACCTCGTGAATAGCTGGGCTGGGGTCTAAACCCAGGAGTCTGACCCCAGACTCCCCAGTCTTCTCTGCTCAGCTGTGATGTCTCTAGACTCCAGGGGTTGGCATGTGATTGAGGCTTGAAGAGACCCCAAATATATGCTTAGGCCCAGTGACATTTTTTTCACTATGGAGTTTTATATGCGGAGATTTCCAGTTAGGATTCTTTATTTTTTTTTAAATTATTATTTATTTACTGTATTATTTGTATTTACTTGGCTGTGGTTGGGTCGTGGTTGCAGGCCTTAGGATCTTCCTTGTGTTATCAGGGATTTGTCGTTCCAGTGCACGGACTCTGTAGTTGTGGCACATGGGCTTAGTTGTTCCTGGACATGTGGGATTGTAGTTCCCGGACCAGGGATTGAACCCACACCCTCTGTATTGGAGGGGCAGCATCTTAACCACTAGACAGCCAGGGAAGTCCCCTGGTTAGCATTCTGAAACACTTAAGTAACTTGAAAAGTGAAATGAAACTGAAGCGAAAGTGTTAGTCACTTGGTCATGTCCGACTGGTGCCTACCAGGCAAACATATATTAAGCATTTGTGTTTTCACTTTGATGTTAAGAAGATAGCTATAAACATATACAAGATCATTCTAACTAAACAACCATCCACAGAAGCCTCCATCTAATTTCATATTCATAAATATTTAATATTCATTCACAACAACAACGGAAGCCTCAACACCAGGCTCCACCATATATTTTCCTCTTTAAAACGGGTCCATCCACTATCTAGATTTGACCACCTCTCTTCCTGTTGTTCTAGAAATGAGATGACCAGCTCTTTCAGAATATACAGCAACTGCCTCCCTCTGAGCAGTGCCAGGCTTAGGAGATTTACGGTAAAGGCATGTTTCCTAGGAGGTCAGTACTGAAAGCCAGACTCAACTGGCAGTTTCTGGGAGGGAGAAGCTCTCCACCCCGTTGCAGCAGTGTATCTTTTCTTTGGGAGATGTTCGTATTGGAAAAGGCTCAACTGGGATACTCATCAGCATCTCCTGTCCGTCTGGGGTTTGGCGGTGGGCAAGGATAAAATGAGCTGGTCCTCTCAGGGCCATGGAAAACCTGGAGTCCAGGCTCAAGAATGCCCCGTACTTTCGCTGTGAGAAGGGGAATGATTCTGTCCCTGTGTGCCAGAAGTGTGAGACGTGCGTCCTGGCCTGGAAGATCTTCTCCACGCGAGAGTGGTTCTGGAGGGTGGGTGCTGGGTTCCAGAGGAGGTTCCTGGTGAGTGTCCTGCAGCAACTGGACAGCCTGCACTTGTTACACTACTTCCTAACCCTCCTGCAGACCATGCAGGGCAAGGATCTGGTCTATCACAGGGCCCGGGTCGACCTGAGCAGGAAGGAGGGCAAGATGATCCGGTCCTCCTGGAATCCAACGCTGGATGAGATGGTGGAGCAGAAGATGCGGGGGGCTCTGCACTGGCTCCAGGACAGCAGCCAGCAGACGAAGGCCAAGTACACGCTCCTGCTGCTGCAGATGTGTGACCCCGGCTTGCTGCTCACCGCCACTGACGTCATCAGAGTCCTGTTTCTGAGAGAGTGGGGTGACGCCTCAGGTAAGCGAGGCCACAGGTAGAGAGACCCGGGGTCCCTGGAGACCAGGAGCCTGTGAAGGGATGGGAGGTATGGACGAGCTCAGGTTGACGGGGCATTTCTAGATGGCAGGTGGTGGTGAGCTAGTTGCTCAGTCATGTTATGTCTGACTCTTGGCAACCTCATGGACTGTAGCCTGCCAGGATCCTCTGTCTATGGGACTCTCCAGGCAAGGATTCTGAAGTGGGTTGCCATTTCCTTCTCCACGGGAACTTCCCAGGATTGAACTCAGCTCTCACCTGCATTGCAGGCAGATTCTTTACCAACTGAGCCACCATCCTGGTGCCTGGTCCTGTTGACCGAAGGAGAAGCTGCTGAAATGTGACTTCCTTCTAGAAAATGATGAAATGACACATGCAGAAGGAACTTTCAGCTGTCAAGCATGGCACAGGGACTTCTTCATCCCTGAAGGCCAGAAATGGCTGGTCCTGCTGTCTCTACTCATTAGTGCCGGGCCGATTCCCGCCTTAATGCATTCAGGATTGAAGTGGGTTTGGGAGGGGTTAAGGTTACTGCTGACTTGTTTTGCCCTTCATTTTGCACTGCACGGAAACCAGGCCACGAGGTCCAAACCTAGGACTTTTCTCCATTCAGTCAAAGTCAAAGTGTTACTCACTCAGTCGTGTCCTATTCTTTGCGACCCCATGGACTATAGCCCACCAGGCTCCTCTGTCCATGGGATGCTCCAGGCAAGAATACTGAAGTGGGTTGTCATTCCCTTATCCAGGGGATCTTCTTGACTGAGGGATCGAACCTGGGTCTCCTGCATTGCAGGCAGATTCTTTACCGCCTGAGTCACCAGGGAAGCCCTATCTCCATTCATTCCACCGTATTCCTTGCTTGGACATGAAATCTAACCTGGATGTGGAGTTTATCCAAAGCTGGGTCAGATGTTGTTGTTTAGTCTCTAAGTTGTATCTGACTCTTTGCGACCCCGTGGACTGCAGCATGCCAGGCTCCTCTGTCCTCCATTGTCTCCCAGAGTTGGCTCAAATTCATGTCCCTTGAGCCGATGGTGCTATCTAACCATCTCATCCTCTGCCACTCGCCCCCGCCCTTGCCTTCAGTTTTTCCCAGCATCAGGGTCTTTTCAAGTGGGTCTGATCTTCACATCAGGTGGCCAAAATATTGGAGCTTTAGCTTCAAGGAGCATCAGTCCTTCCAATGAATATTCAGGGTTGACTTCCTCTAGGATTGACTGGTTTGATCTCCTTGCTGTCCAAGGAACTTCTCAAGAGTCTTCTGGAGGCATGAAAGGACTGAATAAGGCTGGGATAGGAGTTCTCCATTATTGTTGTATCAGAATCACTGGGAAGGCTTATTAACACCCAGGTGGCTGTGGTCCTCCCCAGAGCTCCTGACCCAGCAGGTGTGATGTGGGTTATGAGTCTGCATTGCTAACATGTTGCTAGGAGATGCTGATATTGGTCTGTACGCCTCATTTTGGGAGCCAGTGGTCCAGTCTGTTGGTGAGAAGGTCTTGGCCAGCTGGACTAGGGCAGCAAAAGCAGCCAGAAAGGAGGCAAGGGACTGGGGTTGCAGGGGGGTGTCTGGAAAGGGAAGCAGAGGTTGAGCGGCATGGGAGAAGCTTGGAAGGAGGCAGCAGATGGAGAGATTCAGAGGTCGAGCTCTTGAGAGTGGGGGATTCCTGCTGTCCACGAGACTTGGAGTGTGGTCCTGTTTGCAGACTCATAGAATTTCAAGAAACATTACAGCTCCCTAGGGCACTATTAGGGGCTTCCCAGGTGGCTCAGTGGGTAAAAATTCCTGGGTTGGGAATTTAACAACCTATTCCAGTATTCTTGCCTGGAGAATCCCATGAACAGATGCGGGTTATAGTCCCTGGGGTCACAAAGAGTCGGATGCGGCTGAAGAGGCTGAGCACGAACGCAGAGGGCTATTAGAAACCTGATAAAGGCACTTGCTTTCTTTGGTGTGTCCAGGAAGTAAAAGAATAATCAGATGGAATGAAGAAGTGGTGGAGAAAGTCAAAGAATCCCGTCAGTTAGGTTAGAGATTGACCAGTCCAGTGCCTTTATTTTGTAGGTAATGATGTTGAAGTTCAGCGAATCTGAGTGACTTGGTTGTGGTCATCCAGTCGGGGGGTGAAAACCAGGCCTCCCATCCTATGCATCTCCCATGGGCAAGGCTGCCCTCCAGACAGGGAAGCAGGCTCTGTCCACACATGTGCCCTGTTCTGAGGCCCTCCCCCACCGTAGGAATCAGCTCCTTATATTTACAGGTCTCCCTTTGCTAGGGGAGCTTCTCTCTTAAAAATGAAATTTTCTAATTTGACTCAAGGGCATTTATTCATATCACTGAAGAAAATTAAGTCAGTGCTTCAAAAAAGCAATCCCTCTTTCAATTCCTGCCTCTTTCTATCTCTCTTTCCCTCCTTCCCTCTCTCTCAGTCTCTATCCTCACGTATATAGAGAACTGATGAGGTTTGCAGTGCAGACAGGGTGGCAAAGGCTAACAGAGGTTTTCTGTGACTTTTGTGTAGAAACTCAGTTCAGTTCAGTCGCTCAGTCATGTCCAACTCTTTGTGACCCCATGAATCGCAGCACGCCAGACCTCCCTGTCCATCACCAACTCCCGGAGTTTACTCAAACTCAAGTTCATTGAGTCAGTGATGCTATCCAGCCATCTCATCCTCTGTCATCCCTTTCTCCTCCTGCCCCCAATCTCTCCTAGCATCAGGGTCTTTTCCAATGAGTCAACTCTTCCCATGAGGTGGTCAAAGTATTGGAGTTTCAGCTTCAACATCAGTCCTTCCAATGAACACCCAGGACTGATCTCCTTTAGGATGGACTGGTCGGATCTCCTTGCAGTCCAAGGGACTCTCAAGAGTCTTCTCCAATACCACAGTTCAAAAGCATCAATTCTTTGGTGCTCAGCTTTCTTCACAGTCCAACTCTCACATCCATACATGACCACTGGAAAAACCATAGCCTTGACCAGACGGACCTTTGTTGGCAAAGTAATGTCTCTGCTTTTTAATATGCTATCTAGGTTTGTCATAACTTTCCTTCCAAGGAGTAAGCGTCTTTTAATTTCATGGCTGCAATCACCATCTGCAGTGATTTTGGAGCCCCCCAAAATAAAGTCTGACACTGTTTCCACTGTTTCCCCATCTATTTCCCATGAAGTGATGGGACCCGATGCCATGATCTTAGTTTTCTGAATGTTGAGCTTTAAGACAACTTTTTCACTTTCCTCTTTCACTTTCATCAAGAGGCTTTTTAGTTCCTCTTCACTTTCTGCCATAAGGGTGGTGTCATCTGCATATCCGAGGTTATTGATATTTCTCCCACTCGGAGGCCCCTAAATAGAAACAAACATGACTGGCCTGGTCTGTTTTGTGTAGATTTAAAAGAAACCAGTAGACCTAAAGCCACTTTTCTTCAGCACTTCCTCTCTATGCACCTGCTTCAAGGGTCACTTGTCTTGGTCTTCTGTTTTTCAGGGATCGACCCAGACTTTACCAACATGTTTTTCATCCCTAAAGAAGGCCACACACACTCGTGTGACACCTCACAAGTCTGCTGGGCAGCCGGAACCAGGCACACAACCTTCCCGTTGTCCAAAGCTACAGGAAAAGCAAGCTTGCGTGACCTTGTGCGGGGGGGAACAGCCACTGCTGGTAAGCCCGCTGGTGGCAGCACAGCCCAAGGGGAGGGGTCCCCATGGACCTGGAGGGGCTGGCAGGTGGTGGCATCTGAGGAGGACAAATGTGGGCAACTCACACTCATTTGTTGTCTACGAAGTGGGCTGGGCACTCTGGTGTTTATTCCCTCATTTAATCCCGTGTCTGGTAAGTGGGCTTCTCCAATGGCTCAGCTGGTAAAGAATCCAGCTGCAATGCAGGAGACACAGGTGGCGCAGGTTTGATCCCTGAGTCAGGAAGACCCCCTGGAGGAGGAAAATGGAAACCCACTCCAGTCTTCTTGACAGGAGAATCCCATGGACAGAGGAGCCTGGTGGGCTAATCCATGGGGTCACAGAGAATTGGACACAAGTGAGTGACCGAACGTGCTTATGCTCACTGGTAAGGTGAGAAACAAGGATGAAAATCAGTCAGTGCGACCCTAAGTTTCCCTGTGCCCCAGGTTGTATCCCTTGGTCTAGCCTCCCGACCTCTGGTACAGGGAGGGGGAGGGGCACCTCCAGAATCCAACCCACCAGGAGCTATTTTTGCAGCACTGGATTCAGTCCTTTTATTTATTTGTTTGGCTCTGCGAGGTCTTAATTGTGGCATGTGGGATCTTTAGTTGTGGCATGAGGGACCTAGTTCCCTGACCAGAGATTGAACCCAGGTTCCTGGACTGGGAGTGCAATCTTTATCACTGGGACACCAGGGCTGTCCCTGGATTCAGTCTTGAGGTGGAAACAAGAGCAGTGGGGAATTGGGCTCTGACCTTAAGGCTGTCCTCAGTTGGTTTTTGAATCAAGACACATACATGGAATAAATACAGGAAACACAAGGCATAGGTTCTAAAATGCTTTGTATACGGAAAATTTGAAGTTTCAAAAAATAAGTTTGTTTTTGTTGTTGTTCAGTTACTAAGTCATGTCTGATTCTCTGTGTCCTCATGGACTGCAGCACGCCAGGCTCCCCTCTCCTCCCC
Source organism: Odocoileus virginianus (assembly GCF_023699985.2). Lineage (NCBI taxonomy): Eukaryota > Metazoa > Chordata > Mammalia > Artiodactyla > Cervidae > Odocoileus > Odocoileus virginianus. Next base: position 31,403,286 of record NC_069690.1, on the reverse strand, counting down.
TGTCACCTGGAGCTTGCTCAAACTCATGTCCATCGAGTCGATGATGCCATCCAACCATCTCATCCTCTGTTGCCCCCTTCTCCTCCTGCCTTCCATCTTTCCTGGCATCAGGGTCTGTTCTAAGGAGGTAGAACAGTGTAATCGTCACCCGTGTAACTGTCTTCCAGGCTCAATAATCATCACCATCTTGTCCATCTCATTTCATCCACCCCTCTCTTTACAAACTGTCTGAGACCTTTTCTTGTTGGGATCCTTTAAAGGGAACTCTGGACCCCATGCCTTTTCACCAGCAGGGCAGTTTTCATGCTGCAGATGTCACCTTGAGCTGGGAATGCTGAAAACTGCTTGTGTGCTTGGTTAGGGGAAATTGTATTTTCACTTTGGCGGAAGAAATGACCAAAGCTCAGTGGCCTCAGGGTAGACTCTGACAAGCTCTGTTTTGGTGGGGGAGCTTTTGGCAAGGACTTACTCTAGGCCTGGTGGTGGTGGTAGTTTAGTTGCCAAGTCGTGTCTGACTTTTTTGCAACCCTGCATAGAATTGGACACTATTGAGTGACTAAGCACACACACACATGAATTGTAGCCCGCCAGACTCCTCTGTCTGGATTTGGATTTCCCAGGCAAGAATACTGGAGTGGGTTGACATTTTCTTCCCCAGGGGATCTTCCTGGCCAAGGGACTGAACATGGATCTCCTGCATTGCAGGCAGATTCTTTACTGGCTGAGCCACCGGGGAAGCCCAAGAGTGCTCAGAGAAAGCACTTGTCCCTGAGTGGGCTTGGACTCATCCCAAAGATGCCCTAGGTGTGCCCCCTTTCCCGGTTTCCCTCTAGAAGTACAGTGGAAGAATTCACTCCGGTGTATTTCCGAGATGAACAGGCTATTTTCTGAAAAAACCAGTGTGTCCAAATCAGGCTGGGCCCCGGCCACAGATGTGCTGCTGGATCTGGACACCGTCAGAGAACTGTCCTCTGGGGTCAGCAGGTACCGCGACTTCATCCGCCAGCTGCCCATCCACCTCTCCAAGTATATTCTAAGTATGCGGGGCTTGTTGGGGGGTTTCTCAAGCACCCCCTCTCCCTCACTGTGGCCCAGGTTGGAGGTTTCCAGGCCCACTTCTTGTTTTTCCAGGTTTGCTGGATAGGAGCACCTTGAACAGGTGTAGCTTTGTGAGCCAGCACTGGGCGGCTCTGGCACAGCAAGTCAAGACCGACCTGTCCATGCACTCCTTCATTCAGCACCAGATCGCCTTCCTGCAGGTACGGCCTGCCTGGGAGGGACAGGTCAGACCAGCCTCCTTTCTGCCAAGCCTTCCCGTCTGTGGTGGCTCCCGAGCTGGCCTCCAACTCCACGTGGGCTGCTTCCTCATTGCCTTCATATCCAGACTCTCGGTCACCACTGACTCTCTGATGGGGAGCACCCTGTCTAGAAGCCCCGCAGGCAGAGAGAGGCAGAGCCTTCCCCATGCCCCATGGTGCTGGGAGCTTTCCCCAGGAAGCCTTACCAGAGCTTGTGCCATAAGAGAGCCTCACGTACACAGATGTTTACAAGGCCACAAAGTGTATTTTTAGGTTATGCTGCACTATTCCCTGGATAGTAACCACCTCTGGCATTTACAGTTCTGTCTCTTGCCTGAAGCCTGACCCTAAATCAGGGGTTCCTGGTAGTTTGGTTTTTTTCCCAGCAGAGGGAGGGGACAGGAGACAGACAAGGAGGCCTTGAGGCAGGCCACATGCTGGAGCCTGGGGACCACCCACCATTCTTTTTTTTTTTTTTAATTAATTTATTTATTTTAATGGGAGGCTAATTACTTTACAATATTGTAGTGGTTTTTTCATACATTGACATGAATCAGCCATGCCACCCACCGTTCTTGCTGGTCCTCCCTGGACGTTTGATGTCATTACCCTCCTTGAACCAGTCTGCCCACACCAGTGGCCCAACTCTCCAGGCCCATGCCTTCCCAGGCCAGAGCTTATCCGTCTTTCAGATCCTGCCAAGCACTTGTTTTAGTTTTTTCTTGGAGTGTAAGAACACTTCTGTTATTTCCCCCAGGGGTCCTACACCAGGGGAATAGACCCTAATTATGCCAACAAGGTTATTATCCCAGTTCCAAAAATGACGGATGACGGGAAGCACCTACGTGTGAAAAATCAGAAGTGGAAACTGAGAACAAAGGTGGGTTCCGATGGCATCTGGGGTAAGTGACTGTAGGGCGTCCTTTCTTACTGGCCACTGAAGGCCGAAGTCCAGGCTCGGACCTCACGTAAGGATGCCAGACATCAGAGGGTACAGGATAGAGCATATTATGGATGTGGGGCATGGAGGATATGGGATAGAGCATATGGATATGGGGTATGGGAGGTGACATACCCTAAGAGAGAGGCCAGAGTCCTGTGTTGTGTGTCTGTAGGCAAGTGATTTCCTCTCCTTAAGCCTTGTATTCCTCATCTGTTAAGTGAGGACTCATTTGTGTGTCTTCTTGAAGTTCTTCCTGACTGCGGCTCCCACGCCAGGTCCTATGTCCGTGACACCAAGCATCTCGTGGGCAGCTCAGAGCCAGGAGCAATGTCAGGATCCCTGGGTGTCCCCACCGGTCTGTCCCTGCGTCTCATGGCCGCAGAGGTCTGTGGCTGGGGATGGGGAAGGACGTGGGGGCAGGGCCTCTCTGAGGCTGCCCTCGCTGAGGCTCCGCTGTCTCATCTGTGAAATGATGAGAATACTTGCTGGGGCAGGTGACATGCTGTGTGACGCAGCTGTGAGGAGGTGAGGGGTGCTGATGTGTGAAGACCTCGACACACCAGGCACAGAGCGTGCAGCAGTGATTTCACTTGTGCCTCGAGTTCCCACAAGTATGCTCTGTACTTTCACATGTACACAACGTGAACCTGAATCCCCCGGTTCTGTGAAATGGTCAGTCAAGGGGCACCAGTGACTTTATTTTGCATGCATCGTGGTCCTGAGCTCAGTTTAAAAAAACTGTGTTATCAGCAGCACCGGACATTCACAGAAGCAGAGGTGGAAGAGGAATCAGGACCCTCGACTCAGTATTTTTGCACTCAGGGGTTCCTTTTCTCACTGGTCGGCCCCGTCCCCATCACCACATAGCAGTTGCCATGGCCTGAAGAGGAGGAGGCCATGGACCCCTGAACCCTTTCCAGGGGTGAATCCCAGGGTGCATGTCTGGGGCCCTGGGCCAGGTCGCCCCGTCCTTTGACTGCGGGTGTTCCCTTGTTAGAATGACTACAACCTGTGGACTGCGTACCAGAACCAGGAGACTCAGCAGGTGCAGATGGAGGAGAGGAATGTCTTCTGTGGCTCTTACAACATCCGCATCCTCTCTGACATGTAGGTACTAGGCTCAGAATCTAGGGCCCAGGGCCCCTGGACTACCCACACAAGCATCTGAGGATTCCCATGACCCTCGCTCACTGGAAAAGCAATCCTTCTTCACCTGAAACTCCAGCCCCAAACCCATCTGGAGACTTGGTGCTTGATTTTTGCACCATTCTCAGTAGAGGGTGGGCTTCCCTGGTGGCTAAATGGTAAAAGAGTCTGCCTGTCAATGCAGGGGACGTGGTTTCGATCCCTGGGTGGAAAAGGCCCCCTGGGGGAGGAACTGGCAACCCACGCCAGCATCCATGCCTGGGAAATCCCATGGACAGAGGAGCCTGGCAGGCTACAGTCCATGGGGTTGCAAAAGAGCTGGACATGACTTAGTAACTAAACAACAACAAACAGTAGCGGGTGGAGGACACTCTGCCCTTACAAATTTTGGGTACACTGACCAGCAACCTTTTGCACAATTCACATGCATGAAATCTTTTAAAACTATCTTTACTGTTTAATTCTTATTTTAGAAGTAATATATAGTCTTTGGAAAAAATATCCACTAAATGCCAGAAAATGTATAGAGAAAAAGCAATCCCTTCTATAATCTCGTCATATAGAGATAACTACCATTAATTTTGATGTCTGTCATAGAATTTTTTCTTGGCATGTATAAATATGTATTTTAGATAGAAATGGGGCTATTCTATACATATTTCGGTAACCCACTCTAGCAAAGTACTGTGTCTTTTCATGTTAAATATTAAAATGGTATTTATGGTAACTATGTAGTGTGACATCATTTGAATATGCCAGAAGAAGATCCTTTCGTAATGTCAACTTCCTGACATATTTTAGATCTAGAACTTCACTTTTTATTCGAAAAGTTTTGTGAAGGACATCTTTTATTCTGTTTTTGGTTGTGAACCTTACTAACAAATTGCATCTTGACCAGTCAAATAGGGGGAGGACAGAACAGATGGGAAAAGACAGAGCTGAGTGTTTATGAATAGTATGTTGATATGTGCTCTTTAGCAGAGAAAATGACAGGTTGAACTCTAGATATCACAAATGGAATGAGGGCAAAATTGTCAGGAATTGCTCCTCATATTTAGAGTGACTATCCATCCCTGTTTATCCAAACAACCCTGCTTTACTGTGTGGTCCTCGAGTAATTAATAATAGTGTCCCCTTTCATGATAAAAAAAATCAGTTTGGGCAATAAATTTTTTGGTCATCTTGCTCATATTTTATCTACTTGCTAATAACCTTGTGATTAGAAAATTAATTCAACTCACCCTATTTTGTTGGATTTCATACTGATTGAGGGCAGGGTCCATCCATATCTTACTCATCTTTGTGTTTCCCATGAGCACTTATTAGCACAAGACTTTGCCCCTAATGTAGTATGCTCATGGGATATTGGTTAAGGGAAACAACAATGACAGCAGTGGGATATGCAGTCAGTATAGGGCTTCCCAACTGTGTTCCTCTGAGGTTTTCTGTGAAAAAAGGTTTCCATGGTCAAATAAAGCAGAAAATGCTGCATACTCTGTTCTCTGTCCTGGGGATTTATTATACATTAGCAGAAACTGTTAAAATAATTGTGCCTTTTGTGTTTAGGTTTTAAATCTACTTGAAATGCATTTTTGTTACAGTGTGAGGTAGGGATCCATCAGGGCTTATTAACATTAGGCCTTGCCTTCTGCTACATCCCTTGCTGGATGGATTTTCCATGATGGCATTGCTATAGGCAAAAGGCACTGTACTAAGTAGTTCCATGGTTCTCTTCTCTCATGGTGCATCTTTTTCCTGGCAACTCAGGTGGGACCGAAATAGAATCATCCACTATTCTGGGGGAGATTTGTTAGCCATGTCATCCAATCGAAAGATCCAGCTTCTGGACATCATATGTGTAAAGGAGATACCCATCAGGTTTCGAGGCCATGCTGGGAGTGTCCGGGCCCTCTTCTTGTGTGAAGAAGAGAACTTTCTCCTGAGTGGGAGTTATGACCTGAGTATCAGGTAAGTGGTCCAAGAAAGTTGTGGTCCTCAACTTGCCCAGGCCTAAACACAGCTTGTGGAAAAAGCACGTGTGCTTTTACATTTTCTTTTGTATTTATGAAAAAGTTATCCTAAATGATGCTGACTTCTAGAATAACTCACACTTTTTTTGGCAAGATAAAAACCAAAAATTTGTATACTGTTTAAACTTTGAGTGAGATAGATTTATAGCAATTATTAGACCTATTTTCTAGCTGAAATTTACAAATCAGAAAGTATTTTCTTTAGTATTCTTAGATGAAAGCATAGTTTATATTTCTTTTTATGGATTCCTTCAGGGGAAAGTAGTTTTTTTGTGAGTGTGAAACCTGGTATGGAGGCCAAATAGTGATAAAAGTATATATATACAAATATTTTTAAACAATATAATAAATACTCATGTGCTCGTTACTCAGGTCAAGAAGTAGGGCATTACCATTCCCCAAATCTTATTATGTGCCTTTCTCTTATTTTTTCTTTCTTCCTCCCAATCAATTTAAATTTTATACTTGAATTTTTTTTTATAGTTTTGCTACCTATTTGGGTATCTCCAGATATATTCACTACCTTTGTCCTTTCTTGAACTTAACATAAATGTAGTTGTGTTTTAAAAATTCATGTGTACTTGATTCAAGCACTAATTTTGAGATTCATCTTTATGATATAGATAGCAGTAATGAACTTATTTTCACTGAGATATAGTATTTTATTGGATGAATACATCATCATAGCTCATTTGTTTACTCTTTGGTTGGTGGATATTTGCATTGTTGTTAGCTCTTTATTCTTTCAAAGATTACTGCCATAGACATTCCTGTATGTATTTTCTGGTACCCATGTGTATGAGTTAAAAAAATTTTTTTTCTTTAAAATTTTTTGTTGAGGTATATTGACATACATATATTTTATTGAGGTATATTGAGGTATACATTGACATACAATATATTAGGTGTACAATATAATGACTTGAGATATGCATTTATTGCAAAATGATTACCCCAGTGAATTTAATTATATCCATCACTGCATATAGTGGCATTTTTTTTTCTTGTGATGAGAACTTTCAAGATCTACTCTCAGCAACTTTCAAAAACACAACACAGTGCTGTTGGCTTGCTTTTCTATTCTTGCATCAAAACTACCTTTTTAAAAAAGAATTTTTATAGAGCAGTTTCAGATTCACAGCAAAATTGACAGGAAGACACAAAGTTTTCCAATATACCCTCTGCACCCACACATGAATATATTCTCTTGTCCTCAAGATTCCCCATCAGAGTGGTACATGTGTCACAACTGATGACCCTGCTTTGACACATCATAATCTGTGCTTTCCTGATGGCTCAGTGGGTAAAGAATCCTCCTGCAGTGCAGGAGATATAGGAGATGCGAGTTCGGTCCCTGGCTTGGAAAGATCCCCTGGAGGAGGAAATGACAACCCACTCCAGTATTCTTGCCTGGAGAATCCCTTGGTCAGAGGAGCCTGGTGGGCTACAGTCCGTGGGGTCACAAAGAGTTAGGACACAACTGAGTGACTGAGTATGCATGCAATTACCTAAAGTCTACAGTTTACCTTAGGGTTCACACTTGGTGGTGTATTTTGTATGTATTTGGACAAACATATAATGACACGTATCCATCATTATAGTATCATACAAAGTATTTTCACTGCCCTAAAATCCTCTGTTCTCTGCTTATTCATGTTTCTCCCAATGTTATATAGTTGAAATCATACAGTGTGTAGCTTTTTCAGATCTTCTTTCACTTAGTCATATTCATTTAAGGCTCCTCCATGTCTTTTCATGTCTGGATAGCTCATTTTTTTCTTACACTGAATAATATTCCACTGTCCGGATGGACCACAATTTATTTACTCCTTCATCTACTGAAGGACATCTTGGTTGCTGCTACATTTTGTCTGTTATGAGTAAGTGGCTATAAGCATCCATTTACAAGTTTTAAAAAATATTTATTTATTTGGCTATAATGGGTCTTAGTTGCAGCATGCAGAATTTTCAGTGCTGCATATAGGATCTTTAGTTGCAGCATGTGGGATCTAGTTCCCTGACTAGGGATTGAACCCAATCCCCCTGTATTGGGAGCATGGAGTCTTAGCCACTGGACCACTAGGGAAGTCCCCATTCCTATTTTTCTAAAAGCATTTATCAAATACCTTTTCTGCATAAATTATGAAAACAACCTGGGCATATGGTCAACCATGCTGCTAGGAGGTAGAAATTCAAAACATGCTTTTTTTTCAGACCACTGGGACCTTGTTAAACTCAACTATGTATGCATAGCAGGCTCTGATGAACAGATAAAGGCCATGGGACCTTTAGGAATATTAGAAGGAAAAATCTGACAACGCTTCCCTGCCCAAATCAAAAGAAACATTTACTTATTGTTTATTTTGTGCCAAGTCTCCTAATATATGGGATAAGTACCATTATTATCCCCAATTTACAGATGAGGAAACTGAGATAGGTGATTCAGTAACTTATTTGAGATCACACAGCCAGTGAGTGATGGATATGGGAGTGGACCTCAGGCAGCCTGGCTCCAGAGCCCAGTCTCTTGACACTATACTTTGTCCTGTCACAAAGTCAGTATGAATGATGGTTGAGAGACCTCAGGCAAGTTTGTATGTTAAAAAACAGTGTGACTCATACATGTTTCCCATATATCTCTTAGATATGCTTTGTGTGTGTGTGTGTGTGTGTGTGTGTTTAGTTGCTAGGTCATGTCTGACTCTTTGTGACCCCATGGACTGTAGCCCACCATGTTCCTCTGTCCTTGGGATTCTCCAGGCAAGAATACTGGAATGGGTTGCCATCCTCCTCCAGGGGATCTTCTCAACCCAGGGATAGAACCCAGGTCTCCTGCATGGCAAGTGGATTCTTTACCACAGAGTCACTTGGGAAGCCCTATATATGCTTTAGAAATGCACATAAAATAGTCTGAATCCAAATGGCACATGTCAATTGTTCTGTTGTTCTTGTTTGAATATTAGCTCTACCACTGAATCAGTGTCATGGATTCTGAGCCTGGTGATTGTTCTAGGGACCCTTCCATCTGATGAAAAGTGTTAGTCACTCAATTGTGTCTGACTCTTTGCAATCCCATGGACTGCAGCCTGCCAGGCTCCTCTGTCCATGGAATTAAGCCATTCCCTTCTCCAGGGGATCTTCCTGACCGAGGGATCAAACCTGGGTCTCCCACATTGCAGGCAGATTCTTTACCATTTGAGTCACCAGGGAAGCCCAACTTGTGACAACCAAACATCTCCAGACATTGTCACATGTCTCCTGGGAGTGGATGTCACCCCTAGTTGACAATTTCTGCATTACTGTATTTAATATTTCATAAATCTGTGAGATAATAATAATTATTATCATTTCCATTGTATCAAGGAGGAAATGAAGTTTTCACCAAAGTTCAGTAGCTTTCTTAAAGTTACACATAATAGGTGCTGCAACTGGGATTCAAATCCAGGCCTTGGACTCTGAGCTTAATCATGAAACTCTGATGCCTTCCAACTACCTATCAACCTAAAGGAACTCTATACTGTTGAACCCTTGGGCCCTCAGAAAATCTCAAAAACATCTCTTTTTTGTGGTTTGATTCCTGCAGATACTGGGATCTGAAGAGTGGGGCTTGTATACGCATCTTCAATGGCCACCAGGGGACCATCACCTGCATGGATGTGTATAAGAACAAGCTCGCCTCTGGAGCAAAAGATTGCCAGGTAAAAGGTGAGAAAGAAATGTCTCAGACTCTCTAAGATGTTTCCTTAAGCCCATGGGTTGCCAGAAGACTTGTTTTGCTCATTTCTAAAGGCAGTTGCTTATCCCTTCATCCATCTGTTTGTGGATCCATCGATTCATTCACTCGATGACTATTGGTTGAATGCTAGGAGCTGTGCTAAGTGTAAGGAAAGCAGCATATGCCATGGCCCTTTCCACATGGCTTTCTATTTCCTCAAGAGCCTCGTGGTCTCCTAACGGAGACAGATATATAAATATATCATGGGGGGAAGAGTAAATATGTGAATGACAACAGTTGCTGTTGAGTACTAACTTTGGGACTGCGAGGGGTGCTTTACATTATCTTATTTCAGTCTCATAAGTGTTCTGTGGGGTGGATGCAGATAAGGGATCCATGACTCAGAGAGGAAAACAATTAGCCCTGAGTCAAAACTGCTAAGTGGTTGGGTGGGGATTTGAACCTAGGGCTGTTTGGTTCTAAAACATGTACTCCAGTGAGTTTGTGGAAGTCTAAGTCACCATAGAAATAAGAGTAAAAGGGAAAGCACTGCAGACAGGGTACTGTTTGAGTGTGGTCCTGAGGATGAGTAGTTCTACATGCAGAGGGAGCATGTAGGGCATTTCAAGCAGAAGGAACAGCTCAGGCAAATCACAGAACATGAAAGAAAATGAAGAATTGAGGGACTTTCCCTCTGCTCAGTTGGCTGAGCTGTTGTGTGTGGTGTTGGCGATCAGGCAGGTATTTTTTGGGGGGCCAGATTATAAAGGGCCTTCTGTGTTGAAAATTAAACTTTATTCTGTAAGATGTATGAGGCTGTAAATGCATTCTAAGCTGAGAAGCGATATGATGAAATGTGTATTTGAGAAAGACTGCTCTAGTGATATTGTGGAAGAAAGATTTGGAGAGATGGCAACTCTGTGGGGACAGGGGACAAGTTAAAATACTACTCAGTCTAGAGAAACTCTGGATGTCTTCAGAATATCTGAGAATAGGCAAGTGTGAAGTTATCGGATGGATCTGAGTTTACAGGAGATGGTACATACAGAGGGTGGGTCGGGTGGGATTTCCAGAATGAGAACAGGCAGGACTTCAGCACCAACAGGAAATGAAAAGCAAGAAGGAAGGGTGAAGGGTGAGGTCAGACTTTATAACTCAGGTCATTGGGTACACAGAAGGACCACTGATGGAAATGGGACCTTGGACGAAGAGCAGGGTAGGGGAGGGATGGAGAAGATGATGGCTTGTATTTTGGACACGTCGAGTGTGGCAGGCAGGCAGAACAGCCAGACAAAGATGGTCCCATCCTAATCCCGGAAACCAGTGACTGTGTCACCTTGCATGGCAAGAAGGACTTTGAAGATGTACTGAAGTCAGGGACCTTAAAATGGGGGTTGGGTTATTGGTGTGGGCCCATGGGTCATCACTTGGATCCATAAAAACAGACATTTTCTTGTGTGTGACCAAAAGGAGACATGACTGGAGGAATGGTCAGAGAGATGGAACGTTGCTGGCCTTGAAGATGGAGAAAGGGGTTTGTGAGCCAAGGTGTGTGTGTGGGACCCTAGAAGGTGGAAAAAGCAAGGACATGGATTCCTTCCCCCACTAGCCTGAGACTTCCTAAAAGAGCACAGCCCTGCTGACACCTTGATTTTAGCCTTGTGAGGCTGTGCAGTGATTCTGTAAGATAATCCATTTGTCATTTTCAGGCTCTAAACTGAAAGTAATCTGTTACAGCAGCAATGGGAAGCTAATGCATTGAGTGCGGAGTTCCCGCAGATGCCCAGGTGAGGGCAAAAAATCAACGTAGAAAAGCTTACTCACATAGCTTGGGTTAATGGTTAGAAACATGGTCTCTGGACCCAGACTCCCTGGGTTCAAATCCCAGTTCAATCTGCTCACCACCCCTGTGATCTTACTGAACTTCTCTGGGTCTCAGTTTCCCCATCTGTACAGGAAGGAGTAATAATAGCTTTGTCTTGTAAAGATGAGTTAATGCATGGTAAGCATTTTGATTGGTGCCTGGGTCATGGTTAGTGTGGGGTGGGTGTGCACTGTGGTTAGTATTTGGTCCTGTGATACTCATTCCATCGCCTGAGGAAGAAAGTTCTTTGGGGGGCTTTAATGTTCTCATCACTGAATTTGTGGTGCTCAGTCTCTTCCTTCAAGCTCAGTTCTCCCGCCACCCATGGACTCTCATATCCACCCAACATTTCCGATATGAGAGGTGGGGGCTCCAGCACCATCTGTGTAGAAGCAGCAGTAGATCCACCCTCAGCTGTGATAATCTCTTAGAAGTAAAATCCAAAGGTCAGATTTAGAAATACTTTAAAATGTAAATGGAGATAGACAGCTTTCTCTTCTTTGGGGGTGGTTAGGAGGTGAGGGTCAGGAGACAGCATCTGGGAGGAATCATGCCCTGAATACCTGCCATGATTTTCCTGAAATCTACTCTAGCGTCTTTCAGGCTTGAGGAGGAGGCTAAGTTCCAGGGTCAGAGCCAAGGTCTATGCATTGCTGGATCTCCCAAGGGCTATGAGAGGGGAGCCCTGGGTTGCAGGTACATAGACTATGGGTGAGTGTGTGGGGGTGCTGGACCAGGTGAAGCCTTCTGGAGTCTGACATGATGGGCTCGGCTGGTCTCAGCTTCTGTGATGGGGTATGGAGCCCCTTTGGCGCCTTCTTCATGCACCCACTTTTTTCTCTCCCCTTCCCTTTCAGAATGGGATATAGAGACAGGGAAGTGCCTAAAGACTTTCAAACACAAAGACCCCATCCTGGCCATCAGGATCAATGACACGTACATCGTGAGCAGCTGCGAGAAAGGCATGGTCAAAGTGTGGCACATGGCCACGGCCCAGCTGGTAAAGGTGAGGAGTGGGGACTTGGGGGAGGGGACTAGGGGGACGGGCCAGGGGTGGGGACTGGGGAGCAGAGTGCTGCGGGTAAGAGACCGGAGGACACTGATAGTCCACCTCCAGGTAGCTCCCCAGACCACCCTAGGGTGGTTGAGAGGCAGTCACCAAAAAAGGGTGGTCCTGAGAAAGGGAAGGGGAAGACCCCCTAAGAAGGGCCCATTCTGAGTTGGTTGAAGGTCAAGGCCCACGTGAGCCATGTTGTCATGGGTGGAGGTGGTGGAGGCTGTGTTCTGACTCTGCAAGACACATGGACTCAGCGGAGTCTTTTCACAACAGCACAGATAAAATACCTTTTCTTCTTCTGGAACATCTGACCCTGATTCTGGCACGGGGTCTGGGAATGAGCAAACCACAGTGATCTCCTCTTGCCTCTCTTCTGAGAATGTTGGCTGTCTAGAAAGTGATCGAATGTTTACACACAAGAAGTGTTCTTGCCAGATGGGCAGCCCCCATCCCTGGTGGGTGGTGCTGAGATAACTTTTGTGCCGAGAACGCAGAATCACAGTGAGAAACGGCTGCCTGGCTGGTGGGCTTTTTCACCAGTGATGTTACCGTGGTCCAAGCAGCAGTTACTGGACATCAAGCTGCCTCTGGTCCTGGCAGGGAGCTGACACATGAGCCTTGCCCTTCTGTCAGCGGAGGAAGGAAGACTGTGTCCCTCTCAGGCACTCTAGGAAGGCGGGGCCTGCCTGGTCACAGACCCACTGGGTACCAGGCCTCCCCCGATCTCCTTCCTCCTTAACTGGGGAGGGAGCTCTGGAGAGCAGGTTGCCTGAACCTCACCAACCTTCTTAGAGCAGACATGTAGTGGACTCAGGCAGACTCCCAATGTGGTAGTCACAGATTGGTGGAGCGTTTGGGATCCACCTCAAGAAGCCTCCAGCTCTGCTCCTTGAGGAGTCACTATTCGGGCTGAAGATGGGCTGAGAACAGAGGCATCTTTTCTTGCAGACGCTCAATGGCCACGAGGGGGCCGTGAAGTGTCTATACTTCGACCAGTGGCATCTCCTGTCGGGAAGCACTGATGGCCTGGTCATGGCCTGGAGCATGGTGGGAAAGTATGAACGGTGCCTCATGGCCTTCAAGCATCCAAAGTAGGTGCTCAGGACACCCTGGCTAGGTCCCTGCCCCCAACCCCAATTTTCCCATTGGAACCTAGACTTCACTCTTTAGATCAGTCCCCACTGCTCTCTGCTGACTCTCTCGCCTCTGCTCCTCACCCATTTCCACTTTCCTTTTCTTCCACCTGTTGCCCAATATAGTCACCCCCTCTCCTGCCCTCCCTTGTTTCTCTTAAGAAACAACAATACTGGGTGCAGATTTTGAGAAGTTACTGAAAATTTACACTTACGGCACATGTGATAAATTTTATCTGTTACCTACCAAATTTAGGAATGTTGGCGGAACTGTCCCTCAGTGTTGCCAGGTCCAGTAGACTTAAATTCTTGGAATTTTGTGGTTGCAAAAGCTTAAAATGACCCAGGTGCCAAAGGTTTAAAAATAACTAATGGCTTAAAGAAGGAGCTCCCTTAAAGCCTGTGGTCTCAATTCTATTCCGGGACAGCAAATGGATTTCATTTTGCATTTCCAATCCCAGTTTAGTGATGGTGCCTGCTTGGATCCAATTAAGAAGTACTCTGAGGTTATCTAAGCTTATTTGGAAAGGGCATTGTGGTCAATGGTTAATGGTTAATGGTTCTGCCATAATTGTGGGTTTTACAGACTGCTCTATGCCACTCTTGTACTGCACGCATATTGCTTCCTCCCCTGAGTGCATTATAAGAGACTCCAGGAAGCTAAGTGCTATCCTAATTCATTGAGAGAGTGAATGGGTCTTCCAGAAGGATCTGTCAGTTATTTAATGAAATATGGTCCTAGATTTCCTTGTACCCTCACAGAAACCTCTTTTTTAAAATTAATTTTTAAATTTTTAAAAAAGGTTTTATGTTGGAGTATAGTTGATTAACAATGTTGTGATAGTTTCAGGTGCGCAGCAAAGGGACTTAGCCGTACATATATATGTACCCATTCTCCCCAAACTCCCTTCCCATCCAGGCTACCACATAACATTGAGCAGAGTTCCTTGTGCTATACAATAGGCCCTATTTGGTTATCCACAGGAACTTCTTGAGCAGGAAGACTGGCTTTGTGGGCAGTAGAGGGATATGGGATATGGGCCTATATGTGTATGTTCTATATCTGGGGTGTATAACTGCATTGTTGACAGGTGGGTAGTATCAGGAAGGGCCAGTGTTCAGTGATTTAGTCAACCCTTGGGTGATTATTGATAAACCTCTCAGCATTTATCGTCTGGCTTGTCCAAACTTGACCTCAAGGAGGGACTCAAACTTTGTGATGTCACATTAAAATGGTAACGCTAGGTTGTTAAAAGCTTCCAAGCATGATTCAGTAGGATTTAATTTAGTTATTGGAAGATAATTGTTTCCAGCAAACTCAACAGTGTGTTCACCATTTCATCAAGCCCATTCTATTAATACCTCAGTTATGAGACCTTCTTAAACCATTCCCACTTCCACTGAATGACAGTCCAACATACCATCCACATTGGCTCTTGATGCCTTGCACACTTACAGCAAATCCATAGACAGTTATAGTACATTTGGAGGACATGGGCAGTGTTCTCATTTGTAGGGCCCTTTCTCCCACTCATCTGTAGCAGTACTGTGTGTAAATAAGTGCTTGATTGTTGTTGTTCAGTTGTTAATGTTTCACTCTTTGTGATCCCATGGACTGCAGCAAGTCCTATCTTCACCTGTCCTTCACCATCTCCCAGAGTTTGTTCAAACTCATGTCCATTGAGTCAGTGATGCCATCCAATCATCTCATCTTCTGTTGTCCCCGTCACCTCCTGCCCTCAACCTTTCCCAGCCTCAGGGTCTTTTCCAGTGACTCAATTCTTTGCATCAGGTGGCCAAAGGATTGGAGCTTCAGTTTCAGCATCAGTCCTTCCAATGAATATTCAGGGTTGATTTCTTTTAGGATTGACTGGTTTGATCTTGCTGGGCAGTTTGATCTCCTTGGTGGGTAGTTTAACTGGACATAATGAGGTGCTGAGAAAGCAAATTCATGCTATTGATTTGTACAAAGAAGCCAAATTATTAATTTATTGCAAGAAATATGATTATCAAGTACACTGAACACCTGCATTCCATTAAATGTATACATTGTAAATTTATATATATTATATATTTAATATATTAAATATATATTTATATATTATATAAACATTTTAATATATATTAAGTAAATTGAATATATATATTTATGACTTAAAAATTAAGATAAATCACATGACATAAAAGTCACCATTTCATGGTGTACAATTGAATGTTTTTTAGTATATCCATAATGTTATGTGGCCATTCCCACTATCTAATTACACAATATTTCCATCAGTCAGTAGTAATGTCCTCTGTTTCATTTCTGATTTTAGTAATTTGAATTTTATCTCTTATTTTTTGGGAGCACTCTAAGCAAAGATTTTATAATTGTTATATCTCCTTGGTAAATTCACACTTTTATCATTATTATGTAATGTTCTTTTTTTGTCTCTATTAACAATTTTGTCTAAAAGTCTATTTTGTGTGATATTTGTATAGACACTGTGGTGCTCCTTTGGCAAGGAGTATCTTTTTTTTCCCACTCTTTCACTTTTAACATATTTGTGTCTTTGAATCTACAGTGAGCTTCCTGTAGGCAGCATTTAGTTGGATCATGTTTTTAATAATTTCTCCCAATGTCTACCTTTTAATGGAAGAATTTAATCTATTTACATTAAGTGTAAAACAAACTTAACTCTACCATTTGGCTCTTTGTTTTTCTATAGTCTTATATATATATATATACACACACACACACACACACACACATATATATATTTTGTTTGTTTGTTTCATTTCTCAACTCTTCTCCTGTGGTCTTTTTGGGTGTTGAATGGATATTTAGATATTAACAGTGTACCATTTTAATTCTGTCATCACATTTTTACTATATATTTTTGAATTACTTTATTAGTGGTTTCCCTTGGATTGCTGCAAGCCTTTGGTTATTGTCCAGAGTTCCAAATAGTTGATTCTGACAGTTTTTGCCAATTTTTTCATTGCTTTTATGGAAGGATGGAATTTTGGAGTTCCTTTGAACTCCACCATTTTCACTGATATCACCTTCTGCAGTGTTTTTGTTTTTTTTTTTTGATCAAGGAGGGACAAAGAAAGAGACAAGTGACATTTCTAGGGCAGAGATAAAATATGAAAGGAGACTGGATTATGCCAGAACCATGAAAACCACTGTTGTGTGAGGTATGGGCTTAGTTTTTAAAATATCTTGATTGATTTAATCCCGACAGGAATCCTCTGAAGCAGTTCCCCTTCTCATGGAAGAGAAAACTGAAGACTGAGAGGTTATTTTCTCAAGTTTATACAGTCAGTAAGAGGTCCGATCAGGTTTTGATCCCAGATTTTCTGATCCCAAAGTCTGTGCTTTAAATCACCAGGCTATAATGGTATATAGGCTGAACCACCAAATGTCACAGGAACCCATGAGAAGTGTAGGCTCAGCTCAGCAAGATCCAAAGAGACACACAAGGAGGCAAACCCTTCAATCACAAGGCATCTCTCCTAGTGCTGGATTCGCCATAGGTGGACTGAGGTGCACTTAGGGCACCAATAAACTTATTGCATTTTCATCTTGGGAAAAAATGAGAACTTTGTTGAACTTTCTTACATGTATTTTATACCTTAGATTTATTATCTGTCTATCCATCTGTTCATGTGTTCATCACATGATACATCAAGCCACATTGGGTTCTTTGCTGTTCTTTGGATGTCTTCTGTGTTTCAAAGTCTTTGTTATTTTTGTTTTGCTAGTTGTTGGAGCCTTGAAAAGTCTCAGTATGACTCTGGTACCTTGGTCACCTTGGAATCTGACCAAGTCCAGATGATATGTGGTGGATGTCATTCTTTTATTTATTTTTTAACTTTTTATTGTCTATTGAAGCATAAGAGTCAGACATGACTTAGCAACTAAACAACAACAAAAACATAGCTGATTAGCAATGTTGAGGTGGTTTCAGGTGCACAACAGAGCAACTCAGTCGTATATAGAGAATGTGTATACATGTGTTCTCCCCCCAAACTCCCCTCCCACCCAGGCTGCCACATAACATTGAGCAAAGCTCCCTGTGCTATACAGTAGGTCCTTGTTGGTTATCCATTTTAAATAGAGCAGTGTGTACTTGCCCATCCCAACTCCTTATGTTGGATATCATTGTTTTAACATAACTTAGCAATGATCATACACTGAAACATGAGCCAACACTCACTTTTGTCGTATTTATTGAGGACCCTCTATGGGACTGGGCCATGTGCTGGGTGCTGGGCATGCAAAGGTGAATAAGACAAGTGCTGTACCCAAGAGGATCTGACAATATACTGGAAGTCTATGTATATGAGTGGGGTGAGAGGAGAAGTGGAGATGAGAGATGGCTTTATAGAGAAAGTAACATATGAATGTGGCCATGGATGGACTTGGATGGGTGGAGGTGGCAGAGATTGATGGAGCTGCTTTGCACACAAGGTCTAACAAAGTGGTGACATCAAGTTCCATTTTTCAGTAGCATTAATAGCAGTGGGGTAATGGCACTTCTCAGATCTGAATACTCCACTTATCTGGAGCCCAGCTAGGACCCAACTGTTGTCAGGGGGATTTCGTTAGAGGCATTTATCTAAATCTTCTCCTAACCGCCCCCTCTTCTCCTGCTGGTAATCACAAAAGAGAACTCAAAAATCTCAGCTGCTGGGTACAGTTTTCCTATGGGATGTTTCACTGAAAGAATGAAAGCCACTAATTTAAGGACCAAGAGAACCTGCTCAAATACCAGGTTTTTGCTTCTTATAAAGATAACCATTTTCCCGTCTGTTTTTTCTTTATTTATATAATAATGCTACTTTTTAAAAGATTCAAAACGTCAAATAATTCTGAGCATGACATTTGTAGATGTCTGATAGCTAGAAATCAAACTGTAAGAGAGAAGCACAGTCATCTATATATCTGACCAAAAAAAAAAAAAAAAATCTTGACATAAGCCCTTTTGTTTTTCTGCTTTGTGGCGCTGTGACCAAGTTGTAGGAACAGTAACTGCAATAGGAACAGTAACAGTGAGGGGAGAGAGTACAGTTGTGTCTTGAAGGTTAATGGTTTACATCCAGAATCACAAAATGATGGCAAACATCACTTCAAGGACAGTCATGAGCAGCCCCCTTCCAACCACACACCAAACTCCCTGACTGCAGACACATCCGAGTGGTTCGCTGGAAGGTGGGTACTGCCCGTCACTCTGTTCCCTTCCAGGGAGGTTCTCCACGTGGCCCTTCTCTTCCTCCGGGTCATCAGTGCTTGTGCCGATGGCAAGATCCGCATTTACAATTTCCTAAACGGGAACTGTCTGAAGGTGATGAAAGCCAATGGCAGAGGTGATCCTGTGCTGTCCTTCTTTATTCAGGGCAACAGGTGGGTGGTCGGTGTGGAGGTCAGGGTCCTGAGCGAGTCTGTTTAGATGGTTTCTTTTTCCCTCCTCTGGGACACTGGCCCTGGATTTGCTGGCAGCAGGAGAGCACAGGTTGTGCTCACTTGCAGTTTGGGTTGCGGTGGATGATGGGCTCAGGGGCTCATTTGTTCCCAGGGTCAGATCTGATCATGTGATGGGCATGATACAGCTCTGCCGCAGGGACCTGGTTCTGCCAACAGGCAGCCTCCACCTGGCCCCCTGATCCCGTGTCCAGCCTGAGTGCTCCTCAGCTCCCTGTGTCTTGTTTCTGATGCAAAGAGACTTGCAGGAGGGTTGGGGTGGCATTGGCAGGTGGCCCCATGTCCAGTGGGGCAGACCTGAGCAGAGGTGTGTGTAGGTGTGCTCGAGAGGTGTGTGCTCAGTCGCTTAGTCATGTCTTATTCTTTGTGACCCCATGAACTGTAGCCAGCCAGGCTCCTCTGTCCATGGAATTTTCCAGGCAAGAATACTAGAGTAGGTGGCTCTTCCCTTCTCCAGGGAGCAGAGGAGTTTACAGAAACAGAACCATGGTAGCACTAATTGAATATAGCACTGTGTTGTTATACGCTAGGTTCACATGATATTATGTAAAAATACCCAACTAGACTTTTAAATTCTAGCCCAGGCTCACTTGAGACATCACCTAGTTGCTCCGAACTACTTTGCCTTCCTTCTGCGTAATAAGGCTCAATAAATGAATACTCTTTCAGTCATGAAGTCAGAAAGCCATAAAGAGAGGTAACCTCTGACCTTTTT
Organism: Odocoileus virginianus; assembly: GCF_023699985.2. Lineage (NCBI taxonomy): Eukaryota > Metazoa > Chordata > Mammalia > Artiodactyla > Cervidae > Odocoileus > Odocoileus virginianus. The sequence goes on along the minus strand of NC_069690.1, from coordinate 31,383,915 downwards.
CTCATTCGTGACATCCAAAGAGAGATGTCAGCTTGAGTAAAAATAAGTCTGAAAGATTTCTAACTGGGATGGTTCCCTGATTCCATTCCAGCGTATCCTACCATAACCAGTCACTTGTATGGAGTGTTTATGCTAACTGTGACAGTCTTAAAATTACAGCCTTTCAGAGCAGAAAGGAACCTGCACGCAGCATTTCCATCTCTTGTTTACAGTTATAGGCGACCTAGGAGCCAGGGTTGGGGAGTAGCGCCCTGTGAATGCTGTGAACCCCAGGAACAGTGGGTGGGAGATAATGTTGGGGATCCTGGGTTCAGGGGGGATTAGGGAATATGGAAACCCTCCTGGTTTCCAAATACAAATGTCCTGTCTGGACATAGACTGTGCACAGAGATCCTGGAGTGATGGAGTAAAGGTTGGGGTGGAAGGTCGGCGAGGGCTTGAAGACTTCCCCCATTAGAGAGCTTTCTCATCCCATCATGACAATAGACATGTGGCATTTGGATGCTGTGCTTAGGAAAGGAGTGAACTTCCAGACATCTGTGTGCAGAGTAGCTAAGCTTTCTGCCTCGGGTACCTAGGTCCTTAGCACTTACTCCAGGAACAGAAATTCACTTAAAAATGTTTTAACTTGAGAAGCGAAGTAATCAGGACATGTGTGCTTTGCTCACAACTCATTTTTAAAGAAAAAACAGCTACAGAGCTAATGAGTTCTGCTGCACGGCCTGCTACCTTTCTCTGCTCTAGACCCTGCAGCAACCTACACCACCTTGTTTGTGTGGTCATTTCCCCAGCACTGATCTCTTGGTGCAGGATCCAGTGGGACAGTAGTCCTAATGCATATTTGGAAGCTGGGGCAATGGCAGCCTCCATGTTCTTTTTAAGGGTGTGTGGGATCTTAGCTCCCTGACCAGTGATTGAACCCGCTCCCCCTCACTGGGAGGTGGAGTCTTAACCACTGGACTACCAGTGAAGTCCCCTTTTGTGGGCAGTCATGTTGCTTTGGTTCCAGGATGGTGATCAACACGGAGAGCAACATCCTCCTGTTCCAGTTTGAGAATATCAAGTGGCAGTACTCGGTGGAGCGAACCAAACAAAAGAAGAAGGACAGAGAGGAGGACAGGGAAGACAACAGCTTTGCAGAAGTCCTCTCCAAGTCTAGCACCCAGGTCTACAGTCCAAGAGATTCTGTGTCCAGCAAGCAGACAGCCCAGGAGTCCCTATTAAGCAAACCTCCCAGGTCCCGCATCTTCCTGAGGGCATCCAGATTACCTACAGGTGAGACAGCCAAATCCAGGCAGCCTCTGTGGTATCCTCTGGAGCAGGCAAGGGGCTGCCAGGACCAGCTTCTTTGTGGGATATTTTGGCCAATGGTTTCTTAATGATGTACATCCCAGTTCTTTAGGGCAGGTGGGAACCGTTCTCTTTGACATGACAATCTAATAGGCAGCTCAAGGGAAGCTGCTTATTTTCAAGGCCTAATCTCCAAATGTATTAGACTCTCTCTACAGGAGGTGACACTAGCCCTTCATACTTGCCATTAAAATAAGAAACAAGCTCCCAACACCCTCCTCCGTGCCCTTGATCCAAACACACGTTGCTGTTGTGTTAGTTGCTCTGTCGTGTCTGACCCCATGGACTGTAGACTGCCAGGCTCCTCTGTCCTTGGGATTCCCTAGGCAAGAATACTGGAGTGGGTTGGCATTCGCTTCTCCAGGGGATCTTCCCAATCCAGGGATCAACCCTGCATCTCTAGTGTGTCCTGCTTGGCAGGTGGATTCTTTACCACTGAGCCATCTGGGAAGCCACTTTCCAAACATATAGTTCATGATTCACTTTCCAAATATATAGTACATGATTATTTCCTTAGGACAGAGACAAGATATATTGTGCTCTTCTCTCTAGACCTCTGGTTGATAACATGCGTACCTGGAAAATACAAGATCAGTAGATCACCCCCAAGCATATTATACCACAAATGATCAGCTAGGACAGAGCACTAGAAATTTCAGATAACACTTAAAGCTTGATAATCAGTAGGAAATCAGGTTGGCAGGGGCAGTCAGCAGGTGACCTAGATGGACCTTCGGTTCCAGGTGACTGCCTAGCTTCAAGGAACAAGAAACATCAAACAATAAAGTGATAATTTGGGTGAAGATCAGTTGAATTATCAGCTATGCCCCAGTAGTCATCCTTGATTGAATCACAGAATTACTACAGTTTCCTCCTCAATCTTAATTTAGGCGTGTTAATGGAGACACCTCCAAGTCTAGGAAAGCCAAAGTCACCCTGGAAAGATGGCAGGAAGAGACTGGGTTCTCAGGAAGCAAACAGCATGGGTGCCGAGCAGGAGAATTTGGAAGCAAAACCTGTTGTCGCCAGAGATCAGAAGACGGGTGATCCTTTATTCTGAATCAGTGTGACAGGATTCAATCCCTCTTTCTCTCTCTGTTCAGTCCAGTTTTTCACCAGGCCAATAACTGCTTATCTTTGATTCAGACAGATAAAATGCCCAGCTTCTCCTAAGAGCGACTGTGGTATTGGTTTAGTGACTGATTTCCCCTAATCGTCCCCTACTAACTTGAGGCCACACAGAAAAGTGTGAAAGTGTTTAATCACTCAGTCGTGTCAGATTCTTTGCCACCCCATGGCCGTAGCCCGCCAGGCTCTGTCCATGTGATTTCCTGGCAAGAATACTGGAGTGTGTTGCCATTTCATTCTTCAGGGGACCTTCCCCACCCAGGGATCGAACCTGCTTCTCCTGCATTGGCAGGCAGATTCTTTACCACTGAGCCACCAGTGTGCTAGAATGAATCTCTTGTCCTTATCAGTGTCTTTTGGACCTGTTATCATTCAAAACATTTTGGGATCTCCTGTCAGGAGTTGCTTTTTGGCCATGTGATAGTTTCCATTTTGCAGTGGAGACATATTTTTTGAAGGCAGTTTTGATTCTAAGAAACATCCAAAGATCTTTTGGAATCAAATTTGATTATAATAAAGTGGAGATCAGCTTTGCTATACAAGTTTTATTTAAAAATCTATGTATGTTACTAAAAATTTATGGGCTTCCCAGGTGGTGCTAGTGGTAAAGAACCTGCCTGCCAGTGCAGGAGATGTAAGAGACGAGAGTTCGTTCCCTGGGTTGGGAAGATCCCCTGGAGGAGGACATGGCAACCCATTCCAGTATTCTTGCCTGGAAAGTCGCATGGACAGAGGGGCCTGGTGGGCTACTGTTCATAGGGTTGCAAAAAGTTGGACATGACTGAGCAACTAACAATTCACTAAAAAATTTATAAGGCCCATAAATGGGGTGTGAAGTTCATTCCCACAGGGGAATTTCAAGAATGTGTGGAACATAGAGATGTTCCTTCCAAAATATGTGTATCTAGATGTTAATGCACACTTGGACACAAATCTGTTAGCATATCTGTTAAAAGCTCATGTTAAATATGTTGTGATTGCCGCTCTCATAAGAGGATTTTTGCTCACACGATGGTGGCGTGTCGCTGGCTGGGCAACAGCGACCTTAGTCTGCATAATAGTTAGAATGGATTTAATTTTCATGCATGAGTATTTAATGGTTTTCATGGAACACTGATTTGCTTTTCTTTTCTGTTTTTGGAAAAAGCAGATGATGTGGAGAAATTACCAAAACAAAGGTATCTGGGAATTTCGGGAGACTTGATCAGTCGCTCAAAGAAGTCCTGGAACATTCCCATGTCGCCTGACCAGTTCCTCCTGACCGTGAATGCCCTGCAGAAAGCCCATAATTCTGGGGAATTTGCCTATCCCCGGAGGCCCCAGGCCCAGATCATCGATGTCTGGGGACCTTCTATTCCATTTCCAAGGAAGGTCCTGAGTTTGAAGGGCCAAGAGGTCCAACAAGCAGTTGACCGACTGAGATTCAGCACTCCTCCCATAGAAGTGAAGCAGACCAGTATTCCCCTCAAAATCCAGAAGCTTCAGCCCAACCTGAAGAAGTCTGTACACGGCCCCCGAGTGCAGTCCACCATCCCCCAGCCGGTGCTTATCTGCCCCAGGTTCCATGGTGGCTCGAAGGCAACTAGTTCAACTGACGGAGTGCGCAGCTTCAGCCCCTTAACCAGCACGCAGGTCATCAAGCCAAACCGCATGCTGGCTCCGCCCACGGGCCCGGCAGCCCAGGCTGCCAAGAAAGAACGGCCCCGCTTCTACTCTGCCCTTGACCCCTTACGAGTGAACACAGAGTTCATGCTGCTGACTGTGAAGGAGCAGAAAGAATATGAGGAGGCCAGGATGAAAGAGTTTCAGGCCATAAAGCCAGTTGGAGTGGTCGATCCAGAAAAGGCCAGCAGAGCTTCATGGATCAGGAAGATCAAAGGCCTGCCCATCGACAACTTTACGAAGCAGGGGAAAACCGCGGCCCCTGAACTTGGTCAAAATGTGTTTATTTGAACCAGCCCTGGGAAATTACACTGTCTTATAATAAACAGGAAACCAAGTATATGTTGATATTTCGCCTCTTTTGTTTTGTTGTTTTCAACTGTTCCCTGGCAATTATCATGGGGACTCTTCATTATCTTCCTATAAGTCAAAGAACTGATACTTATCAAAGTAAGAAAACAGAGACTAAGAGATTGGAATCTGTATTCCCACTGAAAACCATTCACTGAGATGCATGGAAACCCTGTTTCATTGATGGGGGATGGAGAAGTGGTTTTTGGAAATTTAATACCACTCATTGCTACCAATTTCCTGTGTCGTTTCTTCTAGCAAATGGACCAAAGGGATTATATCAGAATTGTGCACTGGAGTCCCCTGGTGTTTTCATACAGAAGCCTGATGAAGCACAGTAAGTTCAATTAAGGATCAAAAAGGAGCCCTCAAATTGTGTTTCCTCGGGGCTAACTCCGAGGGAGAAGAATTAATATGTCAGCAAATTTGGAAAACTCAGCAGTGGCCACAGGACTGGAATAGGTCAGTTTTCATTCCAATCCCAAAGAAAGGCAATGCCAAAGAATGCTCAAACTACCGCACAACTGCACTCATCTCACACGCTAGCAAAGTAATGCTCAAAATTCTCCAAGCCAGGCTTCAACAGTATGTAAACTGTGAACTGCCAGATGTTCAAGCTGGATTTAGAAAAGGCAGAGGAACCAGAGATCCAATTGCCAACATCTGTTGGATTATCGAAAAAGCAAGAGAGTTCCAGAAAAACATCTACTGCTTTATTGACTACACCAAAGCCTTTGACTGTGTGGATCTCAACAAACTGTGGAAAATTCTTAAAGAGATAACAGACTACCTGACCTGCCTCCTGAGAAACCTGTATGCAGATCAAGAAGCAACAGTTAGAACTAGACATGGAACAACAGACTGGTTCCAAATCTGGAAAGGAGAATGTCAAGGCTGTATATTGTGACCCTGATTATTTAACTTATATGCAGATTTCAGTTCAGTTGCTCAGTCGTGTCCGACTCTTTGCGACACCATGAACTGCAGCATGCCAGGCCTCCATGTCCATCACCAACTCCTGGAGTCTACCCAAACCCATGTCCATTGAGTTGGTGATGCCATCCAACCATCTCATCCTCTGTCGTCCCCTTCACCTCCTGCCCTCAATCTTTCCCACCATCAGGGTCTTTTCCAATGAGTTAGCTCTTTGCATCAGGTGGCCAAAGTATTGGAGTTTCAGCTTCATCATCAGTCCTTCCAATGAACATCCAGGACTGATCTCCTTTAGGATGGACTGGTTTCAGTCCAAGGGACTCTCAAGAGTCTTCTCCAACACCACAGTTCAAAAGCATCAATTCTTCGGTGCTCAGCTTTCTTTATAGTCCAACTCTCACATCCATACATGACCACTGGAAAAACCATAGCCTTGACTAGATGGACTTTGTTGACAAAGTAATGTCATCACTGACTCAATGGACATGAGTTTGAGTAAACTCTGGGAATTGGTGATGGACAGGAAGGCCTGGCGAGCTGCAGTCCATGGGGTCGTCAAGAGTCCAGAACAATTGAGCGACTGAACTGAACCAAACTGACCCTTTCTACACTGATAGCATGTGTCGATGTTGCTATTTAAGCCTGCTGAGGGGCCAGGCAGGTAATTTAGAAGCATGCAAAGGGCCTGTGGCCCATTAGAGAGCTCAAGCCCCATCCAAAAAGGTTACCCTCCACTAGCCCAGCATGGCCGTGGGATGGAAACCATTCAAACAGTAGCAGAACAAAACAACAAAACACCAACCCCACAACCCATACACTGGGTGGGCCACCAAAATCCTGGCATGGCAGACTAGATGCATGGGACACCTGCTCCCAGCCTCTGCTTTCACCTCCAAGTGCATGAATACTAATGTTTGGCAGCCTTTCTCTCCTTGGAGAATTTTTTTCTCCATTATTAAGATAATAGGTGTAAAGTAGCATTGGCCAATAGCCATACAAAATTGTGATTTGTATGGAAAGAATCCCCTCAATTAAGGAAACGTGCTTCTACACATTATTCCACGAGTCTTCCAAGAGCAGTTTCACACAGGCCTAGCAGATAGAACATTGTTACAATCCCAGTTTCAGAGAAGACACAAAGTCCCTGAACTTAGCTCCTTCAAGGAGCAAGACCACATCCTTAGCCGCTAAACTTAAAACAGTAATAACATCTCCTATTGAGTAGGTACCCACCTTGTAAGGACACCCTTTCATCACCTTCCCGAGGAAGGGAAAGAACATTGGGGTCAGTTAGATAATTGGTAAGTGCACATTTGTTTTTTCAATTGTTTTCACCATTTAAAGTACAAAAGCAATGCTGTACACATCATCGTAGAACACTCAAACGAAAACTATGGAATAATCACCCTCCACCCCCATATCTGCCCTGAGGCCATCCACACTGATGGGAAGGACACCCTGTAAGTACAAGCAACATCTCCATGTGATAAACCATGAAGCTTTCTCGGTTAGGCTGCACGGTTAATTTCAGCTCCGGCTTGGCCCTGTCGGCGAGTCCCCGCCCACTCGCTAGCCCCGCCCCGCCCCGAGTCGCTCCGTCCCCACGCTCGCCCCACCCCACTCACTACTCCCCCCGAGAGCCCGGATGCGGAAGTGGGGCCGGGTTTCCGCTGTTAACTTCGGCTCTTCCTGGATGGTGGAGAGGTTTTTGCGTCGGGTAGGTCCCTCCCCGCGGCTGCGGCGTTGACGTGGCTCCCGGAAGTGGGGTTGGCGCGGAGCCGTCATGTTGCAGCAGGTAAGGGGCTGTGGGCGCTGGGAGAGGGCGGCGGCGGCTGGGCCTGCTGGGTGAGGGCCTGGGGGGGCCCGGCCTGCCGGGTTTGAAGGGGGCGGTAGCGACGACGCCGAGTGTGGACGGGCGAGGGGAGGGGGCGGCCGCCCTGGATGTGGAATTAGAGGAGTTGCCCCCCTTCGCCCCCCTCCCCCCGGCCTAGCAGTGAAGTTTATGTCGTCGAAGCAGCGTTGGAGGTGATGGACGCTTGGTCCTCTCCCGTGACCACATCTGCCTTCAGGGCTAATTACAGCCCTTACGTTTATATCTCCCTGTTTTCGGAAAGATTACACTTCTACTCAGGTTATCGTAGGTGTTGTTTTCGTACTGAGGGGTTACTGTGGTCCAGTCACCGTCCTAGGCCCTGGGAAAGAGCTGCGAACAACGCGGAATGCTTCCTGCCTTGAATGGGAGGGTGAAATGGACCGTGCTGGGGTGGGGGCTGGATTAGGGCCGGGGCGCGGAGACAGGATAAGTTACAAGACTAAAGGTGTTTTCACATAGTGATAGCAAAGCCAGGGTGATGTGATAGCAGAGGCCTGGGCTGTGAGTTCCAGGTGGCTGTGACCGTGTCTTTCCATTGTCTTCCGTGTTGACTACCTTGCTGCCTTGCATGGAGTGGGCATGGAGGACGGAATTTCGTTCTGTTTCATGAGTGTTTACTTTTCCTCTCAGGACAGTAATGACGACACTGAAGATGTTTCACTGTTTGACGCGGAAGAGGAGACAACTAACAGATCGAAAAAATCCAAAATCAGGTATGAGGATAAGTTGTAAGGGATGGGTTAGCCTCTGGTGCTGTTTTTCTGTTGACGGGTGCGAGCACTGGGTTTCCGGGCAGAGTGGTTGTGAGAGTGCTGGTGAAGATTGTGTACTGCCAGTTTGCTTTTCAGTCTGAGATGAGAAGACATCTCACGTTTTCTCTGGGAATAATTGACATGGAGTTTTACTCAGTACTGTTTCCAGATCTGCAAAGCCAGTTATTTGAACACTGGTGTTTTTAATTCTGACTTTTGTACCAAGGACACACAGGTTTTTTAGATAGTTTCTAAAGATACAGTACATTTTGGATTTATTGTGAAAGTTTCAGTACTGTATCTTCTGTATCAATTAATATGAAAACATCCAGCCAAACAAATGTCAGTTCCAAACTTAGTGCTCTCTAAAGATATTCACTTAATGAAGTCAACCTCTACCTGAACCGAAAACATTACTCCAAGTGAGAGATACCAGTGCAGAAGACCACATTTTATATGATTTCATTTATGTGGAATGTCCAGAACTGGCAAATCCACAGGGACAGAAAGTACCTTAGTGGTTACCGAGGGCTGGAGAAGGGGTGAGATTGGGGTAAATGGGGGTGTGACTGCCCCCAGCTATAGGATTTCTTTTTGGGGGCGGGGGGCATCATGAAAAAGTTCTAAAATTGTGTGATAGTTGCCCAGTTCTGTGAATATACCAGAAATCACTGAATTATACCCTTTAAACAGGTGAATTGTATGGCATGTGGTTATATCTCAATGATGCTGTTAATAAAACACCAATTCTGCCTGATGGGTATTTTGTCTTAATGCCTGATTTCTGAGGGCCTGGGAATTCTGAGGGCATGCTTTTTAGGCAGATGAAAATAGGAGTCAGTCCTAAGAGTATAGTGTCCCTTATTTCTCCAACCTTGGTAAGGTTTCTTGTTATGTATCTTGTGAAAGTTTATAGTCAGTGAGGTATAAAGTCATGTTTATATAGTGTATTTTCTGTGACAGCAGGGCCTAGTCAAATAATGGGACTTAGGAAAAAAGAGAGGTACTCTGTTTGCTTCTTCCTCAAGTCACCTTTTATTTTGACAAGACTCTGCATGGTTCTGTGGCTGAAACATTTTCATCTACATCTGCAGTATCTGTCGTAAAATGTAATTGCATTTCTTTTGTTATGTTTTGGTTTTCAGACACCCAGTGGCATCATTTTTCCATTTATTCTTTCGAGTCAGTGCAATTATAGTCTATCTTCTCTGTGAATTGTTCAGCAGCAGCTTTATTGCCTGTATGGTGACAATTATCTTGTTGTTGTCATGTGACTTTTGGGCAGTCAAGGTAGGTTTGATTGTTTTTATCTTAAAATCGTTTAATATGATGAGATTGAATGACCTATAAACAGTAAAAAAAAAAAAAAACAAAAAAAAAGACACTTAGCATTTTCGATTGGGGTTAATTTATCTCTTTGTTACCTTAGGCCTCATCTCTGTAAAAGTGCCCGTTATGTCACAGTAGGTTACTACTCTACTGACTTGTCTGTATGTTCTGTTAACCTGCATCAGCTTTAAAGCGAAACAAACAAAATGTGACCAGCAGCTACAGACCACACGTACTGCTTCTGGTCCACACCATTGGTTTTGCTTCAGGGGTCACCTCTGGCTGTGCCATGTGTGATTTCTAGATAAGACCCCAGGATAGCTTGACCACAGATAACTGAGGGAGTCCCCACCATTGTGAAGGCTCCCGTGGGCGCTCCAGGACAGTGTTTCTTAGCCAGGGCCAATTCCCCCCACCCCCAGTGGGCGTTTGTTGTGTGTCACCGTCCGAGGACATTTTTGGTTGTCACAGCCCGGGGTGGGGACGTGTGCTGTTGGCATCATGGTGGAGGCCAGGGATGCTGCTGGACATCTTAAGGTGCATAGCTGGGACAGCCCCCCATGTCAGAGAATTATCTGGTCCTGAGTGTAGGTAGTGCCGGGGCTGAGGAGCCATGGCAGTATCATAGGGGATACTGAGTAGGTAAGAAATGGCTCAGACCCTGAGGCTATGGTGGGTGGAGCGGTAGTTGTATAGATAGAGGGGCATGTGAGGAAGTCACTGTGGTCAAATTTGAAATGTAGACTCCAGAATTAGGCATATGAGTATTCACTGTAAAACTTTTTTGTGTATTTGGAAATTTTCAAATTTTGAATACAGGGGGAAAATAATGCAAAAACTAGTTTTGGAATTTCAGAGATGTGTTTACTGATTCAAAAACCAATAAGATGTTACAAGTCTACTCATGCCCGCCAACCCAGCCATTTTAGATCTTTTGATTCTTACAGATAATCAGAAGTGGTTGGCTTGGTGGTGGCCAGTTTCTGTAGGCCACAAAATGTAGAGAATAAAGATTACAAAGATCTGTTTCATGTAGGTACTTCTTTTGTGCAGTTTTCTTTGGCTTGAATTTCTTTGAATTTCTTTTGTTGCTTTATGTCCTAAAGTGTTTACTGTATCCAGGTCATAGTTTTGTTTTGACGAATGTTTCTTTTTGTTGTTCATGTTATTTCTGCCTAGCCAGATAGAACACTACCTTTTGACTTGTAGTCACTTCTTCCTGGTAGTTTCCAAAAATTAAATAATTAGAACCCTGTGGGTTTAGAGTTTTAAGAAATATGGCCAGATAATATATTTTCTGATGAACTCTTTAAAAAAAAAAGAAACCTAAGGCTTAAAGAAAGTCACTCTTTGTGTGTGGCAGGATTACTTACAGATACACAAATACTTGAGATATGAAAATTAAGTCAGGAATGGGGAAACTATTAAATGGACTGCTTACAAAATACTGGGTGGCTCTCAAACAACAGGGATTTATTTTCTACATTCTGGAGGCTGGAAATCCAGGTACAGGGTGCCAGCATGGTCAGCTTCTAGGGCCCTCCTCCAGGTTCTAGATTGCTCACCTCTCACACAGCTGAGAGCAGAGAGAGGGTAGAAACTCTCCTGCCTCTAAGGGGGACACTAATCCCATCTTCACAGGCTCCCCGCTCCCGACCTCATCTCACCCTTGTTACCTCCCTGAGGCTTTCTCCTGACACCATCACTGGGCAGTGCTGTGGGGCTAGACTTTCAGTACATGAGTTTGGGGGAACGCAGTATTCAGTCCAAAAGTAGGTCCCAGTGGCTGAAGAGTTGGGTTTAGAAACAGGGAACCAGAGAAAGGACGAGAGCTCACGAGGGGAAAGAAGGGTGATGTTTGTGGATGTGCTGACCCTGTCACCTCTGTCCTGCTGGGCCTGCCGTGGCCAATGTAGTTACTCTTTTGTCCAGGCCTCGTATGTACTGGTATTAACTGGGTGTTACGGATGGAAAGCTAATGATTTGTTGTTTGTGAAATGTTAAACTAAGATAGGATGTTAAGGTAGATCTGTCAGTGCTATTTTTAAAATGTGTGTATATGTATTAATCTTCACCAGAATGTCACAGGTAGACTAATGGTTGGCCTGCGCTGGTGGAATCATATTGATGAAGATGGAAAAAGCCATTGGGTGTTTGAGTCCCGGAAGGTAAACAAACAGCCTTTGGTGTTTTGGTTTTCTTGCATGTCATTTAATACATTTTGTGTAGATAATATTTGAATATTTAAGGATAAATTACATATGCAGACGTAATCAACTCATATAGAACTACCCCAGATCACTCAGTGGGGCAGTACTAAACTAGATGGCCTTCTGAACTCCCTGTTTTCTCTGGCTGGCTCAGGCTGAAAATGGTGTGTCCAAGAAAGAATCATGAGAGAGGCCTTGGGCTCGGAGTGTATGCCATGTGCCCAGCTGGTTATTGCTAAGATGTCATGGTCATAGTTAGGGTCCTGACTCCTGGACCCTGACTTGACCTTTGAGTCAAAGGTCATTAAAAATGTTTTAACTTTTTGCCAGTAAATATCACAGAACCTCAGTTATTAAATCTGTGTTGTTTTGTAGGCCTCCCCTCAAGAGGGTAAGACCGTCTCCGAGGCTGAATCAAGGATCTTCTGGTTGGGACTCGTTGCCTGTCCTGTGCTGTGGGTGGTCTTTGCCTTCAGTGCCCTCTTCTCTTTCAGAGTAAAGTGGTTGGTGAGTGTCGGTGACCCACCCAGGTGGCCAGTGGGTAATGGGAATAGGCGACCACCCGTCTTATCAATCACATCAGGGACCCGTCTCGAACAGGCAGCTTCATCCTGTATTTCCCGAGTGGAGGTTCTCAACTCTGCTTTCCTCTGAACACTAGAAAACAGAGTCCTGTGAAAGACCCCGTCTCACCAGTTCTCCAGGTGCCCAGCAGTGTGTTGACTTAGCCCACCTAAGTGATCATTGCATTGGTAATCACAGTGCAGTGATTACCGCATTGATCCCATGACCTTGTCAGGTGTGGGTGGTCTGCATACTCCAGACGTGCTTAGCTTAGTTGGGGACTAACGGTGGTCCTTCCTGAAAATGCTGGTGGTGACCTGTTCTGGTCACCTGCTGCAACAGTCACTGTACGATCTCTCTCAGTTTCTCTGGTTCGGGAAGTTGGTAGGGGCTTGTCTGGGAAGTTCTGGCTTGGGATCTTTTGTTTTCTTTTTTGATCAGACAGTGGCTGGGGGCTGGTATGGCTCCTCTCTGTGAGGTCCCGTGGCCTCCCACATGGATTTTGCACATGGCTAATTGGGGCTACCTCACAACCTGGTGGCCTCGTGGCAGTAAGTCAGCCTACTTGAGGGTCGCAGCTCCAGGTGAGAGGGCTGGAGCTCACGTGCTGAGGTGCCTGGTGCAGCTGTACCTGTTTGCTCCAGCTGCCCTGACAAAGTACCACAGACTGGGGGCTGACACAGCAGAACTGTGTTTCCTCCCAATTCTGAAGGTCTCTGTCTCTCTGGCTTATTGACCGTCTTCTCCCTGTGTCTTTACATGGTCTTCTCTCTGTACATGTCAGTGTCCTAATCTCCTCTGCTTATAAGGACATCAGTCATGTGGGGTTAGGGCCATGTTGGTCTTTCTCTTGACCATTCTTTTGGAATTCTTAAGGAAATAATTGACACTTGCACTCCTTCTGGGTCTCAGTTACTTTTATATCTCTACTCACAGAACCATGGAAAATAGTAGAGAGGAACTGATCCGCCACTGCACCCCCAGGTCTGACACAGAGCACGCTTGTTGATGGCTGCTTGTTGGACAGTGCAGAGCTCGTGGTGGATGAGTCTGTTCTGGAAGGGAGACAGGAGTCGTCTCTGCCACCCTTCACAAAGCTTCTTCCTCCTCCTCTTTCCCAAGCTCGGCTCCATGTCTCATTGATGGCAGAGAGAACGGTCAGTCACCATCAGGCCAGTAACCGTTGATTGTTGCCCTCCCCCAGGCGGTGGTTATCATGGGCGTGGTGCTGCAAGGGGCCAACCTGTATGGCTACATCAGGTGCAAAGTGGGAAGCAGGAAGAACCTAACCAGCATGGCCACCTCGTACCTTGGGAGGCAGTTTTTAAGACAAGTAAGTGTTCTCTGGAGGTGAGGATCATTTTGATGTGGTCAGTGACTGATGCAGTGATGATTTCTAACTCTTGTAGAGTTTAATTTCTATGAAATACTTGAAGTTTTTAAAGGGATATATTTAAGTATGAAATGATGATAGTCAAGTTATTTTATTTTGTCTTTGGAAGCTTTTAGGACATTCCAAAAATGTCAGTGTCCTGAAGTTATTTTAAAACCAGAGGGCTAAAATGTTCATTGACAATATATTTTTTTTTTTTTTAAGAAAAATTAGCTGAAGTTCAGTTGCTTTCCATTACTTCTGGTGGCAGTCTTGAAGAATGTATCTTATACGGTTTCAGGGTTTATAGTAAGAGCAAGTTAGAAACATAAGACTGTATCATTAAAGATTATTTTTAAAGTATTCAGATTTTTTTAAGAACGTGTAAGACAGAGGATCAGATGGCTGGATGGCATCACCAACTCGATGGACATAAGTTTGAGTTAACTCTGGGAGTTGGTGATGGACAGGGAGGCCTGGTGTGCTGATTTATGGGGCTGCAAAGAGTCGGACACGACTGAGCGACTGAACTGAATTGAACTGAAGTTTTATTACTGTAGTTTCTGGATGTGAAGGTTTCGGTTAGAGTTTTCAGTGGGATCAGTAGTATTCGTAGGTAAAAATAGTTGCTGGTAAAATCTTTAGGAAATTGATTAGGTCTTTGTGTGAGTGATGCCTCACGTTTGTGTTTGTGCAGTAGGTTGGGCAGGTAATGATGCACGGGACAGTTAGAGGTTTTCAACCTTGGCCCTGCATCAGGCTTGCCTGGAGGGCTAGAACACAGATCTTGGGGTTCCACCCCCAAAGTTTCTTACTTACTTGATAACCTGGGGCCAGGTCTCACCAGTTGCATGTTTACAGGTTCCCAGGTGGTGCTGATGTTGCTGGTCCAGAGATTACCTTTGTGACTAAGGCCCTGAGAGGTCAAGTGGCATGTCAGAAATACACAGTGGCTAAGTGGTTCAAAGTGAGGGCTTAACTCAGCTCTCCTCTCTTGAAATTCGTTGCTCTTTCCTGTATGGTTTCTCGTGTAGGAAAGTTAAGAAGTGGGGAAAGCAAGGATTCTTGCAGGGCCATGATTCCTCTTTAGGGCTTTGGCAGAGTGCCAGTATACTTGGCTGGGTGAAGTCCACCTTATGGTAATTTTCAAGTGTGTGCTCAATAGGTTTTTCCCTTCAGATTTTGGTCTTTGAGCCTGACGTACATGGACGGGGTCAGTAGACTTACATGGCAGCCAGTGAGCTCTGCTCCAGTGAGGCTGCTTGCTGGACATCCGGGTGGACTCACTGCTTTACTTATTCAGCGTGACAGTAATTTTTAACATAATTGGGCCATGTAGTAACTGCATCTGCTGACGAATACGAAATGTTTTCCTAGTGCTTTGAATCTGGTGTTTTATGTAAAATAGCTTTTCTTTGTTTTGTAAATCGATTTTGGCATTAAGGAATTGTTTCTCTTTTGCAGACAACTGGCGACACTCAGACCACCTCAGGAGAGTGAAAGCCTGCGTGCTTTTTTCACGGGGAACCGCCCAGGGGGGAGTCTCGACTGAAACTTCAGAACTCAGAAGCTATTGCAAAGAGGAGTGTGGGGTTTGTTTTTTCATTTAAAAATTTACTTTAAGAAAAAGGAAAAGTAGTTTTCATATTGTCTTCTTTTTAGCACCTGGGCCTTGAAGTTGTGGTATGGCTAGAAACACTGTCAGCATTTGGTTTATGGTATACATAGGTGTCTGTCCATAGTCTTGTGAGATCGCTGTGTCTTAAGTTAAAGTGTTTGTGTTCATGTCCATGTAAATGGAGACCTTTGCGTCTTGGTTCATAGAACACAGAAGGATGTTGTTAGTCAATCTCAAAACTCTCTGTGTTTACCTACTGTTTCTGTAGATTATTTTAGAAGTTTTTGCTTCCATGGTAAGAGTGAGCACTTTGGCTAATGTGTATGTTAGAAATAATGGTTAATTTTACATTTAATATATACTTCATGGTGAAACTTCTTATCCTAGGCATTCACAGGCAGGTAAAAACCACACTTGGGCTGTTGGTGTTAACTAGTTTCTAAAATTTGGCTTATTGATGAGTCTTTTATTCCTAGACCCGGTTAACATAACAGGAACATTAATAGTGTATTTTCATGGGATTCCTAGGGATTGCTGCTGTTCTATTTATTTTTGGGGGAGAATAGCCAGATTTTACTTTGAAACTCCCAGAAGCTCTTCAGTGATCCTCGGCCTAATGAAGTCTTTCTCCACTTAAAGAGTATTATTCTTATGTCATAGTGAGAATAATTATTTCGATACTTGGCATTGTAAATGCCTAAAAGATGTTTTATTTTATGAATCTATTTTTTTGTCTTGCTGTGATAGGGTTATTGTAAATCATGCATTTGTATTAATGGTATTTCTTAAAACAACATATGTAACAATCTGCAAAATACTGTAGGCATCTGTGAATTCTGTCCTAGGTACTGTAAACTTTGTTTTAATCAATGGATTATTTTGTGACTGTATTTATACATTGTTAAAAATTTTTTGAAGATGTTTTGTTTAATTGAATGAGTGTCTTTATTGGAGTGAGAGCTTTGAAGGTGCATAACTTTATATTTGTATAAAACTCTACTGTTTACAAAGCACTGTGGCGTTTGTGATCTCCTTTGATCCTCATGGCAAACCTGTTCTGTGTGACACCAGTGTATTGGTGACAGAGCGGGACCTCAGGTCACTGAGTGACTTATTCAAGAGGCCACTGATTACAGGAAGACCCATCAGGACACGTATCTGATTTTTGAGGAAATCCTTGTCTCTAAATGTCCTTTCCTTTCTTATGAATCATTAACTTACTAAGTCGTTAATTTGGTAAGTGGTTGTTTCCCATTTTATTTATACTTATCTGGTGAGGAAAGTGAATGCTATGTAAAGACATGTTTTTATTGAACCTGAAAGATAAGACTTCAGTCTGTTGAGTTGGGAGTCTAGCAGGAGACCCAGTGGTGTCCTTCTGAAGGCAGCTGTTGTTATTTGAGGCTGTGATCCTAAACCAAAGTGAATTTCGGATCGTGCACGTGGCAGGACCTGCTGTTTACTGCTGTTTATCCCCCACTGTTGGTTTTTCCCTTCTACTCATTTCCCACTTATTAGCCAGAACATGGCAACAAAGACAGTGTTTTCCAGATTTTTTTGCCCTTTCGTGGCTTCGCTTCCAGGAAGTGTCCTTAGAAGGATGGCATGCCTGTCTCTTCTCCTTTCCACTCTTGTTAGCTGAAATGTAAATGGAACAGATGGTGCTTGAATAGTTGTTGTGGTCAGTGAGGTGGAAGCCTCCTCCTGTGAACAGCAGAAAAGTGGAGGTTGAGTTCCCTCTGGTGGGGACAGTAGCCCTGAAGTGTCTGTCTGAATTTTTAAGTGAGAAACAGACTTCTGTCTTTTTTAAGTGTTACTGCTGTTTTCCTGTTGCTCCAGCCTAACTGAATTCTTATCAGTCTGTATTTTTAGCTTCCCCCACAGTTGTTTCTGTTAGTGTGGAATTTGAGATGTAGGAGTTCAGCAGACACACGTTTGCTCTTTCCACTGTGAGGTATTTAAGCTAACAAGTCCAGCCCTTCCAGATGCTGTTGTTGCATAAAAATTGACCCCAAAACAAAGCCTTGCAGAGCAGTCATTTCATGACACTTACACAAGCCGGGGATCAGGGGTCTGGGTGAAGCCCATCAGAGACAGCTTTTCTCTGCTACACAGTCTAGGCTCAGCTGAGAGATTTGAAGGCTGAGGTTTGCATGCTCTCCAGGAGGCAGGAAGCATCTAGGGGTGTCTTCTTGGGTCTGGAAGCTGATGCTGGCTGTCAGCTAGACTGCAGCCAGGTTGCTGGTTAGAACACCTACATTTGCAACCTCTGGGTTGTCTCTCCGTGGAGGCTCAGCTGGGGTCTCAGACAGGCTTCGCTAGGGAGCCAGAGAGGTGTGTGATGTTCTATGGTTAGCCTTGGGATTCACGTAGTGTCGCTTCTGCCATGCTCTGGTTGAAGCAGCCACAAAGTCTCCCTGCGTTCACAGAGAGGGGACATAGCAACCATCTTTGGAAGTTAAAAATCTGCCCCCCATACACTTTAATTGTTTCAAGACTGAAAGCTAGTTGGAAGAGACTATGGGGTGCAAATATTGCTTTCCTTTTTGTCTTGCTTGGTCAGCCTTGAGCACAAGTGAGTTGGCTGACTGGTGCAGTTAATGTGGAAAGCAGTGTTGCATTCCCCAGTCCCCGTGTACCTGTTCCCTGACCCACCTTTGAAAGCTGTATGTTGTGCAGAACTTATGGCACAGTAAGTCCACCAAGGTGTCGGTACTGTCATCCGTCAAATTAGTAAAACTCTTCAGAGCTCATTCAGAGTTCTTTCATGTCTATTAACCTCATTTGATTCTCCCTCTGTAACTGCCAGAGGGAGGTGAGACCGTGAAAACCTCCTGTTACTGACAGTTGCATGTAGTAGAGACACGTGATGTTCCCTTGCTATTCCTTTTGTTCTCCTCTGCTTCCCAGCAGCCCCCTACCTAACAGAAGCCATGGGTCAGTTGTGGCCCATGTGATGCAAGTGAAGTGTGATCTGTGTCACTTCTGGGTGAGGAACGTACAGCGGATGTGGGATTCTCCGATCTTCTTCCCTTCCGAGGCAGCCAGGGGTGCTTGAAGTCATACCTCGGCCAGCCAGGTCCCTGGGGGGCTTGTCCAGCAGAATTTCCCACCTGCTGCTATCAGATGAACGGTGTGAGTGAGGAGTAAACTCCTGGTGGAGCCACTTGATCTGGTGAATTGTTTCCATAACAACACAACACAATAGCCTGTTCTGATGAATACAGGTGCACAACTGACAAGTAATACTCAAAACTTCTAAGTCCCAGTTTGCTGTTGGATTCTGGTCCCTTGGTTCAAGGTTGCCAGTTCTGGTCATACCAGACACGAGAAGTCAACCAGGTGAAAACTCAAGCAGAAGGGTCCACCTGCACCTGAATGAACCGGAAACTCCTCATTTCCAGCCATTGCTTGCTTTCTCAGGCATGTGGTCCCTGTGTGGCTAGGGTTTTCAGTTTTTCAAGAGAAACGGAAAATTTGGATGCTTGTATGAAATCTAGTCTTTTAATGCTTGTAAATTAAATGTTAAAAGGAAAAAAGAACACATGAAGCCAAACAGTTTGTTTGCAGGTCAAGTTTGGCTGTGCTAACTTTTTCTGTTGTGTGATCATGTTCACACTAGTGGGACTCTCTCTTCTGAGTCTTGAGTCAAAGCTGAGTGTGTCTGTAATAACAGCTGTTTGGCCATCACCCACTTGGCCCTAACCACCAATTTCCGAGGAGCCCCCAAGCCACTGTTTGCAAGCCACTGCTAGGAACGTGAAGCCAAAGTCTGTGTGGTTTTGAGGAACATGTTCTCAAATCATGTGTCAGATACATTTTCAATTAAAAATAAAGTCAAAATAATAAGTTCTTGTGAGAAGCAGAAAGCATTCTTTCTGTCCTTTTTATTGTTATTCTAGAAGGAAAAGAGCAAGCCTGTTGTTTCCTGAAGAAGTTAAATGTGCCAAGGAAAAGGGTAATCTAACCTTTACCCACTTTTAATTCATGAAGAAATAATAATTAAAGTACTATGGTCAGAAAATAA
Source organism: Odocoileus virginianus (assembly GCF_023699985.2). Classification (NCBI taxonomy): domain Eukaryota; kingdom Metazoa; phylum Chordata; class Mammalia; order Artiodactyla; family Cervidae; genus Odocoileus; species Odocoileus virginianus. The sequence continues at coordinate 31,364,746 of NC_069690.1, read as the reverse complement.
AATAGTACCAAAGGGCTACAAAGAAATGCAAGTCTTGCCCACTCTCAGTTCTGCTATCAAGTAGTAGACATCTTTAGCTGCTGCAGTTTTTGTATTAGGGGGTATTTACCTCCATACTGAATAAAATGCTTATTGGTTTTTCAGTGTTTCTTGACTTACCAACTGTCTCTATCAGCTTTTGGCTTCCTACTATGAAAAATGAAGATGCCCCTCAGCAGACGAATGGATAAGGAAGCTGTGGTACATATACACAATGGAATATTACTCAGCCATTAAAAATAATACCTTTGAATCAGTTCTAATGAGGGATGAAACTGGAGCCCATTATACAGAGTGAAGTAAGCCAGAAAGAAAAACACCAATATAGTATACTAGCACATATATATGGAATTTGAAAGGTGGTAATGATAACCCTATATGCAAGACAGAAAAAGAGACACAGGTGTATAGAACAGACTTAGGCTCTGTGGGAGAAGGTGAGGGTGGGATGATCTGAGAGAATAGCATTGAAACATGTATATTATCAATTGTGAAACAGATCGCCAGTCCAGGTTTGATGCATGAGACAAGTGCTCAGGGCTGGTGCACTAGGATGACCCAGAGGGATGGGATGGGGAGGGAGGTGGGAGGGGGGTTCAGGATGGGGAACACATGTAAACCCATGGCTGATTCATATCAATGTATGGCAAAAACCACTACAATATTGTAAAATAATTAGCCTCCAACTAATATAAATAAATGGAAAAAAAAAGAAAAATGAAGATTTAACTCAAACCCCTCAGGTGGTGCTAATGGTAAAGAACCTGCCTGCCAGGTCCCTGGAGGACGTCATGGCAACCCACTCCAGCATTCTTGCCTGGAGAATCCCATGGACAGAGGAGCTGGGGGCGGGGGAGGTGGGGCCACAGTCCATAGCGTCACACACAGTCAGACACTACTGAAGTGACTCAGCACACAGTACACACCTCCCCCTCATATAGTTTGAGCACTTTTTTCCCCAGTTGTTTATAAAATTACAGGCTTAATGTAAACCTCCATTTGTTAACTCCTTCAGTTGTCCAAAGGTAAAGTTAGTGTTCTCTCTTTGTTAGTAATTTGTTCAACTGCAAATAACAGAAATACTAGTGGCTTATTATATTATAAATAAATACTTATAATTAGATGTTATAAATAATAGTGGCTTAACAGAAAAAAAGCGTTTGTGTGGTTTTCTACAAAGGAGGTCTAAAAGTGGGCACTTGGTGGTGTTGATGCACTTACTAAACAATTCTCAGAAAGCTGGTTTTTGTCCCCATGCTCATTGTCTCAGGGTCACAAGATGACTGTCACAGCTGAAGATGACTCATTTGTTTATATGCAAGGAAGGAGAAGGGAGGTTCTGGTCCTGTCTGTCCTCTTCTATCAGAAAATCAAAAGCTTTCTCAGCAGTCACAGTAGGGTTTTGCTTCTGCTTACATCTCATTGGCCAGAGTGGTGTCACCCAGGTGTGTAAAGTCTGGAAAAGCAGGTAGGTAGGTGGACATTGCTGCCTTGAGTAAAAGTGAGGGCTTCCCTGGTGGCTTAGTAAAGAATCTGCTTGCAATGCAGGAGATTCAGGTTCAATCCCTGGGTCGGGAAGATTCCCCTGGAGAAGGAAATGGAAACCCACTCCAGTATTCTTGCCTGAAGAAGTCCATGGACAGAGGAACCTGGTGGGCTGCAGTCCAGGGGGTCTCAAAGAATTGGACACAATTGAGCGACTAACGCTTTCAAAGGAGAAAGGGACATTGGTTAGGGAATTGACAGTGCCCACCACGCACTTCTCAGGGGGGCTTTATGTAGGGGACACACTGCTGCTGTCAGCATTGCTTCTACAATAAATAGGTGGGCACGTTGCTGCATTGGATCTGGACAGCTTTTTAAATGCCAACTTTTGCTGCAAAGCTATTGAAGCACAACTTGGTGAGGTCTGTGAGGGTGTAGGCTGCTGTGCTGTTATGTATTCTCACTTCAGTGTGATTTGGGGGTTGGATTTAGAATATTCAGAGCCTCCCTCCCTCAAGAGTTCTCTTGAGGTGGTGCCACCCCTGGGTGGGGGGGTGTGTTTTTGTAAATACATTAACCATTGGTCTGCACAATGATGGGTTATTTCATGGGTGGAGAACAGTTATGTCCAACCCCAAGTTGTCTGGCATCTCTATAGCTTCCATATGTCCCAGGAAAATTATGTACATGCAAATCCTCCTTTAAAGAAAAGGGAAAAGCAGCCCCTGACAGCTGTCAGCTGGAGGCTGACCTGGCCTTGACTGCTAGGCTGTGGGGTTCTCCTTGAACATAGGTAGTCCTCTATGACGCTGACATCTGACAGGGTCATTCTGTGGCCCTGAGGGAGCAAGACAAAAATGTGGACCTTGTGTAGTCATGTTGGAGCATAGGAACCACCTTTTGAATTGCAAGTTAAAGGCACTGCAGCAGCACTAGTCCGCTTTGTCGTGGACACATTCACAGGAATTATATGTGTATTTGCAGGCACCTGACTGTGCCACATGCAGGTACAGGGTTTGCATGTCCAGGAAAGACCTGAAAAGGTGCTAATCTCTCGCCTCTAGACTTGTCTTGAGGTTCTACACAAACAGGAAATAAAAGCTTAGGTAGAGTTGTAAATTACTAGTGTTATGTGCCCCAGTACATATGAACCCTTCAGCAAAAGGCTTATTTCAGATGCTTAAGGAAATCTGATTATTAGCTGAAGATGAACCTAGCTGAGTAGAGATTTCAGTGACTACACATGACAAAGAATACTACAGATGTTCAGAGTTCTGAAAAGTCACTGAAAGAACCTGCAACCTCCACCACAACAAGCATTAAAGGAAAGGGGCAACAAATCTGATTTCCAGAGTTGTCTCCTTATATTACTGAAACTGTCCAGTTTTCAACAACAAAAAATGGTAAGACATGCAAAGAAACAAAAGACAGTATGGCTCATACACAGGAAAAAAATTCAACAGAAACCTTGCTCAGACTAAATCAGCTGTCATGAATGTTCAAAGAGCTAAAAGAGACTGTGGGCAGAGAACTGAAAAAAGCAGGAAAATGATCTATGAACAAAATGTGAGTATCAGTAAAGATAAAAATTATAAAAAGGAACCAAATAGAAACTTTGGAACTGAAAGTATAGTAACTGACATGAGAAATTCAGTGGAGAAGTTTAAACAGATGAAAGAACAATTGAAAATAGGACAATCGAAATATTGCAGTTACAGGAGCAGAAAGAAGAGTGAAGAACAGTGAACACAGCCTGTGGACCTCAAACATACACCCTAGGGGAGTTCCAGGAGAAAGGCAGAATATTTGAGGAATTAATGGCTGGAAACTTCTCAAATTTCATAAAAGATTTTGAAAAAAAAAAAAAAAAAAAAACAACAACCCACATTAATCTGCACTTCCAAGAAGTGCAATGAATTCTAAGTAGGATAAATTTAAAGAGGCCCACATCTAAATACATCATAGTTGAATTGTCAAAAAGACAATGCCTGAGAACATTAAAAGCAGCAAGGGAAAACAATCCACCACATGTAGAGGATGCTCTACATGTGAACTTAAAAGCTTACTTCTTATCAAAACCATGAGGTCAGATGACACTTTCAAAATAGACTTTAAGACATCAAATGAATTGTTACAAGAGACAAGGACATTACATATTGATAAAAGGGTCAATCCCATCAGGAAGATGTGACAATTATGAACATATATGTGGTTGGTATCAGAGCTCCAAAAGAGAGAATTGAAGGGAGGAATAGAAAACTCAATAATCATTATTACTGATGATTCACTATTAATAATTCAATGGTCAAGTGAGATGATCCATGTAAAATATTCAGCATAGTCCCAAACACTCAGTAAGCACTCCATAATGGAAACTCAGAAAGGAAAACAGTTGCTTAGCTAGTTGAAAGTAGAGCAGTCAGGAGGCCTAACCCCTAGTTGAGTGACTTCTATATGGTTTGGATTCCCATTCAGGATGTGGCATGGAGAATTCAAATGGAGAAAAGCCATCAGTTGCAGGAAAGATTCTTTTTTTCCCCCCTGTATTCTGTAATTTATTATACTATTGATACATGATTCCATATTATAATGTAGGGAAGATATTGTCATAGAACTGTACTGTATACATCCAAAATTTAAAAAAAAAATTTTAATTGGAGGCTAATTATAGTATTGTGGTTTTTGCCATGCAATCACATGAATCAGCCATGGGTGTACATGTGTTCCCCATCCTAACCCTCCCTCCCACCTCCCTCCCCATCCCATCCCTCAGGGTCATCCCAGTACATCCAGCCCTGAGCACCCTGCCTCATGCATTGAACCTGGGCTGGCGATCTATTTCACATATGATAATATACATGTTTCAATGCTATTCCCTCAAATCATCCCACCCTCGCCTTCTCCCACAGAATCCAACGGTTTGTTCTTTACATCTGTGCTGTCTCACATATAGAGTCATCGTTACCATCTTTCTAAGTTTCATATATGTGCGTTAATATACTGTATTGGTGTTTTTCTTTCTGACTTACTTCACTCTGTATAATAGGCTCCAGTTTCATCCACCTCATTAGAACTGACTCAAATGCATTCTTTTTAATAGCTGAGTAATATTCCATTGTGTATATGTACCACAGCTTTCTTATCCATTCATCTGCCAGTGGACATCTAGGTTGCCTCCATGTCCTAGATATTGTAAACAGTGCTGTGATGAACATTGGGGTACACGTGTCTCTTTCAATTCTGGTTTCCTCGGTGTGTATGCCCAGGAGTGGGATTGCTGAATCATTTTCCAGTTTTTTTAAGGAATCTCCACACTGTTCTCCATAGTGGCTGTACTAGTTTGCATTCCCACCAACAGTGTAAGAGGATTCCTTTTTCTCTGCACCCTCTCCAGCATTTGTCGTTTGTAGACTTTTCGATAGCAGCCATTCTGACTGGCATGAGGTGGTACCTTGTTGTGGTTTTGATTTGCATTTCTCTGATAATGAGTGATGTTGAACATCTTTTCATGTGTTTGTTAGCCATTTGTATGTCTTTTTTGGAGAAATGTCTGTTTAGTTCTTTGGCCCATTTTTTGATTGGGTCGCTTATTTTTCTGGAATTGAGCTGCAGGAGTTGCTTGTATATTTTTGATCAGTTGCTTTATTTGCTATTATTTTCTCCCATTCTGAAGACTGTCTTTTCACCTTGCTTATAGATTCCTTCGTTGCGCAAAAGCTTTTAAGTTTAATTAGGTCCTATTTGTTTATTTTTGCTTTTATTTCCATTACTCTGGGAGGTGGGTCATAGAGAATCCTGCCGTGATTTGTGTCAGAGAGTGTTTTGCCTATGTTTTCCTCTAGGAGTTTTATAGTTTCTGATCTTATATTTAGATCTTTAATCCATTTTGAGCTTATTTTTGTGTATGGTGTTAGAGTGTTTTGGATGTGTTTTAGATCTGGTTTTGACGTCTGTCACCCCATTGATCGCCAGGGTTGATTCAGCTGACCTGGCTAGCTAGGCAGGTGTCCCCTTCCTCCCTCACCACTCCATGTGCGTCCCTCCTGAAGCTGCACGCTCAGTTGAAGAGGATGACCATCCGAGATAGAGGAGGACCGGTCTTCGGTCAAGGGTATATGAGTAGCTGCGCTCCCCTACTAGAACCTCCAAACAAACTCTCAAGGAAAGATTCTTTTGCAGGCTGATTCATCTATTTTTCATTTTGCTTAGACCAAGTTAGAGATTGTAAGATAAGCTGGTAACTTACTATAGTGTTTATTTACAGCTTATATTTAGAACACATCTTATTATTTCTGTTTTTCAGATAGTCACTGAAATCCAGCAATGCTATGGACCAGTGTTCATTTCTTTTAGGGTATTGCCTTTCTCTGCATGCCCTTTTCAGAGAAGGCAATGACACCCCACTCCAGTATTCTTGCCTGGGAAATCCCATGGACGGAGGAGCCTGGTAGGCTGCAGTCCATGGGGTCGCACAGAGTCGGACAGGACTGAACGACTTCACTTTCACTTTTCACTTTCATGCATTGGAGGAGGAAATGGCAACCCACTCCAGTGTTCTTGCCTGGAGAATCCCAGGGATCGGGGAGCCTGGCGGGCTGCCGTCTATGGGGTCACACAGAGTCGGACACGACTGAAGCGACTTAGCAGCCTCAGCAGCACGCCCTTTTCCTCTTTTGCTTGTAACTCTTGCAGGGTCCACTAGATGGCAATACAGCAATGTAAAATGCAAAGAAAAGAGCCAGACTGGAACATCTTGTTTACTTGGTTTGGTGGGAAATAATAGTTTTCCTGGAAAACTAGCCTGCAAGTAGTGAGTTAGGACTGAATCCATGTTTCCTGATGTGAAATTAATTAAAACCAGTGCCTATGAATGAGTAGATGGGGAATGAATAAGTACAATTATTTAGTACTTACAGTGTACCAGACACCGAGTTAGGTACTACATACATGATATATGTCTGCTTTCCTCACATCACCAACCCCCTCTCCCCCAGTTGAACGATGGAACTCTGAGGATTAAAAGGTCAGTAGCTTTCCCTGGGTCATACAACTAGAGACAGGTGAAGCCAGGACTGTCAGTGTCAGGGGAAGGTGATGAGTTTGACTCTAAGATATGTTGGTTTGAAGCCAGTGTTTACATACAGGTACCAGAATGCAATGGAACGATGGATTTACATTAAGACTGGGCAAAAGCTATGAATTTATGAGGCCTCTCTGCAGAGCAAAGTTGAAGCCATAACAACGTATGGGCTGCCTGTGGCACACAGGCCTGTTGAAGGACAAACAGCTGTGAGACTTCCTGGCCATGGGATGTCTAAGAATCTGCCTTCCAATGCAGGGGATGCAGGTTTGATCCCTGGTCAGGGAACTGAGATTCCACATCTGGGGAAAATAAGCCCAGAGCTTCAGGTACTCTGGAGCCTTGGAGACACAACTAGAGAGAAGCCTGCACATTGCAGTGAAGATCCCGTGTGTCGCAACTAAGACCTGACACAGCCAGATAAATAAATATGAAAAAAAAAAAAGAACAGCTGAAGTGTAATTCCCAAGGAGAAGGTGATTCAGCAGAGAGCTAAGGGAACATGCACTGGAGGCAGACAGTCCTGAGAGTAAAACCTGGCTTTGTCTTTCCTGGTGGTGTGTTCTCAAGCAAGATAAGAACCTCTTTCACCCCTTGCAATAACCTCGAGAGGGAGATACTCTCACCATTTTACAGATAGGGAAACTGAGGCCTGCAGAACGTAGGAATTCACCCAAGTTCATGGTGCATCTGGTACATGATGGCTCCAAGACTCAGATCTGACGAGTCTGACTGAGGCTTAACTTACACTGCCAGGTAGTATGATGCTTCCCCAATCATAGTGCATAGGACACTGCCTAGTAATTACTTGTGTATGTGTGCATCTCCTTGTATCAGTCAGAGAAACAGACCAGCAGGAGATAGAAATGTGAGCTTCCCAGGTGGCACTAGTGGTAAAGAACCTGTCTACCAATGCAGAAGAGATAAGAGATGCAGTTTCCATCCCTGGGTCAGGAAGATCCCCTGGAGGAGAAAATGGCAACCCATTCCTGTATTCTTGCCTGGAGAATCCCATGGACAGAGGAACCTGGTGGTCTACTGTCTTTGGGGTCACAAAGAGTCAGAAATGACTGAGTGACTAAGCTCATACACACATTCTATGCTGAAGACCTAACCACTGTGACTGTTTGGAGGCAGAGCTTTTAGGAGGTAACTAAGGTTAAATGAGGCAGGATGGGTCCTTATAGGTGGCCTTATAGTAACAGGAAGAGAGATTGCTTGCTGTGCCCACGCCGAGGAGAGGCCATGTGAGGACACAGAGAAAGTGGCCGTCTGCAGGTCCAGAAGAGAGCTGCCATCAGAAGCTGAATCCGTTGGCACTCTGATCTTGGACTTCTATCTTCCCGGAACTGTGAGAGGTGAACTTCTGTTAGCTTAAGCCGCCTTGTCTATGCTGTTTTGTTATGGCAGCCCAAGCTGACTGCTACAGTCCTAACTGGAATGAACTGTAGTATTTTAAAACTTGTCTCATAGAGGATGTGAAATGAGCCAGAGAAGCATAAAGGAAGGAAACACTAATTTTCATGAAGGCTTTTCCAGCTCCAGGAACAAAATAGAAGCTCTTTCTGCATCTAATTGGGTCCCACCCTCTCAGTGTCCAAATTCCTGTCTTGTGGGTGTGGGGGCTTCATTACTTTTTGTTGTTGTTGAAACTCACTTTATTTTTAAAAAGTCATGAACAATAAATTATAATTATTTCCCCTTTTTATATCTCCATCACTTTTAACCTTGCTAATCCCTTCAAGGGCTTCCCCGGTGGCTTAGTGGTAAAGAATCCACCTGCCAATGCAGGAGACGTGGGCTTGATTCCTAGGTCGGGAAGATCCCCTGGAGAAGGAAATGGCAACACACTCCAGTATTTTTGCCTGAGAAATCCCATTGTCAGAGGAGCCTGGCAGGCTATACAGTCTCTGGGTTTGCAAAGAGTCGGACACAACTTTGTGACTAAACAACAACAACAATCCCTTCATCCTGGTTTCCTTGTCTGAAAAATGCGAATAATAAAACCCACCTCACAGAATTGTGGGAATTAAATATAACTTATGTGCCAGCACCAGGTCATACATAGGATTGATTTAGACATGCTCCTGGACCAGGCATTCTCACACATCACTGGTGGGACTCTCAACTGGATGCATCTCTAGAAATGCTCAGAAATAACTATTGTTGTTGTTTTATGGTTCAGTTGCTAAGTTGTGTCTGACTGCCCATGACCCCATGGACTGCAGCACATCAGGCTTCCCTGTCCTTCACTATCTCCCAGAGCTTGCTCAAACTCATGTCCATTGAGTTGGTGATGCCATCCAACCATCTCATCCTCTGTCACCCCCTTCTCCTGCCCTCAGTCTTTCCCAGCATCAGGGTCTTTTCCTAGTCAGTTCTTTTCACCAGGTGGCCAAAGTACTGGAGCTTCAGCTTCAGCTTCAGCATCAGTCCTTTCAGTTAACATTCAGGGTTGGTTGGTTTCCTTTAGGATTGATTGTGCTGATCTAAACACAGACTAAACTACAAATACATGTTGTGGGAGACTTCCATGATGTGGTAGCAAGGACTGGACTGAACCTCCCATTGTAAACAATGGGAAAGCTGAACAGGATACATAAAATAACTTCCTCCACTACCTTAGCATTGTACCACCAGTGGTGCACAATGGTGGTGCCTGAGAAAAGGGGTAAAAATTAAGTGAGCCTTGTAGTCGCCTGGGATTTCTACCTGCAGGCAGCTTCTGATGCTGAGATGGGGAGGAGGAACCCAGAGAGAGGCAGGCAATCTCTCCCAGACTTCTCTGGTAGTCCAGTGGTTAAGAATCCACCTTGTAATGCAGGGGACGGTTTCCATCCCTGGAGGGGAACTGAGATCCCACATGCCTCAGGGCAGCTAAGCCTGCATGCTCTGGAACCTGAGCTCTCTATCCCACAGGCTGCAGCTAAGACCCGATGCAACCAAAAGAAAAAACAAAAAGCGCGTATTGAGAAAACTAGAAAAAAGTCCCTGAAAAACCCACCCTGTAGAAAATTCAAGTACAAAGAGTTTTAAAACAGAGCATTTTCCCCTGCACGTCATTGGCATTTATATTTTTATTTGATTTCTCACCTCCGTGCATTCCTTGTTGAAGGCAGAGATCACTGTCACGCGTTTCCCCCCCTCCATGACAAACCCTGTGGGTACCATGTGCTTCCTCAGTACCTGACTGTCCTCATGTGTAGATCCTTGGCCTGAAGAAGGGCTGGCAAACATGCACCTATGTGCTGCCCGCCTTCCTGGGCCCTGACAGACATCACTAGTCAAGCCTGGAGCACTTCCCCACTGAGCTTGGTTGTAGCCAAGGTTCTATTAATAGGTTCTATTAATAGATGGTTGCTTCTAATTCACTAGCATTAGTGCTGACCATGTTTAACTGTTTGGCGTCCTGGGCCTGAAGGAATGCTTAGGATTCAGAAAGGCGCAGTAACATCCTGTCCCGGACATGGTCTAAGTTTTCCGCCAGCTGTCGTCTGCTTTCCAGTACGTGGGCACGGCTGGCATGCTGGCGGTCTGGCTGAGAGCCTGGGGGGGAGGACATTCTGGGGGCACTGAAGGCTTGGGATGCCTTGGGGCTGATGGAATGAACAGGCTTTTGAGCTTGGCTGGGATGCTGACAGAGCGTCCAGGGTTGCAACCACGGCGGGTGGAAGTTGGGACTTGATCACAGCTCTGAACCCCTTGTTTTGGGGGTGGGGCCTGATGTGATATTGGTCCCTGCTTTGGACTCTTAGTGCCTGAGGGGTCCTCTGTGAGCACCTGCGGTTGTTCTCTGCTGAGGATTATCTCGGCCTAATTTGCAGATGGAATAGAAAGAGACTGGGTGTGAGATCCGGCTCTGAGCTCACGTTCTGTCTCTGCTGCTTACCAGCCAAGCAATCCGGCTTCCACCTCTGTTTTTAAAAAATTTATTTATTTTTTAATTGAAGGATAATTGCTTTGCAGAATTTTGTTGTTTTCTGTCAAACCATAACATGAATCTTTAAGGAGGGGTTGGCGACATCAGCTCAGGAAGTTGTTTGGAGATTTAATGAGACAAAGTAGGTAATATATCAAGCACACAGTGGATATTAAGAAGAATCAGCACTGGGACTTGCCTGGTGGTCCAGTGGTTAAGAATCTGCCTTGCAATACAGGGGACACGGGTTCCATCCCTAGTTACGGAATTAAGATCCCACATGCCTTGGGGAAACTTACCTTTGGACCTCCAGTGCCACGCGGAAGACCCGCTGCAGCAGAATGAATGAATAAATGAACTTCACTGACACACTGTTTACTGCGTGCTGCACTGGGAGGTAGCTTCCTCATAACTCAGTCGGTAAAGCATCTGCCTGCAGTGCAGGAGACCTGGGTTCGATTCCTGGGTTGGGAAGATCCCCTGAAGAAGGAAATGGCAACCTACTCCAGTATTCTTGCCTGGAGAATCCCATGGACAGAGGAGCCTGGCAGGCTACCGTCCATGGGGTTGTGAGAGTTGGACACGACTTAGCGACTAAACTACTACTACTACTACTAGACTAATTCAGTTAACATTCATGACATTGCTCATGCCGTGAGGATCTATAAGTATCATTTTAACTTGATAAGGTGAGGGGGGCTCAGAGCGGTTGGTTCTGCCCAGGGTCATGCAGCTGGTCCCTGCTAGAGACCCGAGCATTCTGACCTCCAGCCTGCTCTCTCAGTTGCTGTATTCCCCATGGAGGCCAGTCTCCTTCACCATAGCATGGCCAACAACTTGTGTTCATTGGCCACCAGCTTTGTGCCAGCACCTGTGTTAGGTGCTGGGGAAATATAAATATTGATAAGTTATATTTGGGACTGAATGAATGGGGACATGAAGTTGAGTAGGATATGGTTTTGGGGTCATGGAAAGCTTGTAATTGGTGTGGGGTGATGGGATGGGGGGGATAAACCCAAACAGCAGGAAAGAAGGGTCCTACGGAAATGACCGGCAAACTCGGTGTCCTTTCAGAAATCTCCGTGGGCAGATTATTAGATGTGCTCAGTTGCTCATTCGTGTCTGACTCTTTGTGACTCCATGGACTGTAGCCTGCCAGGTTCCTCTGTCCATGGGATTCTCCAGGCAAGGATACTGGAGTGGGTTGCCATTCCCTTCTCCATCTCTCTTCTTGCTGTTGCCTCTGCACTGATGACCTGCTATGGGTGTCCTTAGCCTCCCTGTGCCTGGAGACCCCAGAGCAAGGGAGAGGCTGATGAAAGATGGATTTTAGGATATTTGTGGTCTCAACCCCTTGGAGTGGTGTTCAGAGGCTCATGTCTTTATGACCTGGCCTTTCTGGATTCTGCTTCTCCACAAACAAAAACGAGTATGAACAAAAAAATCCCATTCTTTCTTTCCTCTGAATCCAAGTGTCCCTGGTAACATTTCGTCGTGAAAGTCACACCCAGGGAGGGAAATTCAAGGGGGAGGGGACACATGTACATATGTTAATGTATGGCAGAGACCAACACAATGTTATAGAGCAAATGTGAAGTGAAGTCAGTCGTGTCTGACTCTTTGCAACCCCACGGACTGTAGCCTGCTAGGCTCCTCCAACCATGGGATTTTCCAGGCAAGAATACTGGAGTGGGTCGCCATTTCCTTCTCCAGGGGATCTTCCTGACCCAGGGATCAAACCCTGGTCCCCCGCACTGCAGGTAGACTCTTTACCATCTGAGCCACCAGGGAAGCCCTGTAGAGCAATTATCTTCCAATTAAAAATAAATAAGTCACATTCCACATAGCTGGCGTCTCACTGCTCAGGCCCCAAGGAGGCCTCCTGGGTGGAGAGACACTGCAGGGCTGGGTGGTAAGTCCTCCATGGAGCCTGGCTCCAGGCCCCCTTCACCCAGCCGGTCATCCTAGGTCAGGTCACCCAGGAGGGACACTGAGATGACAGTTCTGCAAGCCATGTATTCCTGGTTCCCAGAGAGGCATGAGAGGAGCTGGGTGGGAGAGGATGTGACTTCAGGGTAAGTCCTGAGGAAGTGACTTTAGCCCATTTCTGCAGGGGGCCCTGAGTGTAAACAAGGGGTGTATAAGTGCCCAGGAGCAAAGGGTTGGGGGCTGGGTTCTCTTGGCTTCTTCCCGTCAGTCACTGGCCATGTCCCCCCACCAGTGAGGAAGGGAGACGCCCCACTGTTTCTGACTGCTTCCAGTAGCCCAAGGGCAGCTGTTCAAAAAAGACTTGGCATTTGCGAGCTGTTGGAAGGAAAAAGCCCCCTGAAGTTGGGTAAAGGGTGCCCCCATACAATGATGGGGTCCCTGGGTGGGGCAAAGCTCCTACAGCTGAGAGCTCCCCAAGGCCAGGACCTGTGAGTCATCAAACCGTTAGTCAGAAGGGAGAGAAGCCTTTCACCCTTTTTAACTTTGAAATGTAAATTGAGAGATTGAAGATTATACATCAAGGTCCTCTGGGTAGAATCTTGGCTGTCTGGATAGACTCTTAGGACTGGACGACCTTGATGTCTGGTCCCCCATCGGAGGCTCGAACACCCTCTCTATTTCTTATTATTTCCAGTAGTGAAAAATCTAAATAAAGAAAATGCATAACTGTTTTAAAGAAGAAATGCCTGATTGTTTTCACATAGAACGTTTCTTAAAGCCCAATTTAAAATTCAGTCCACTCTTGGGATATTTTTAGCATCTTGAGAATGTTCCAGATCGCTGACTCAGTAAGCCCAGGCTCTTAAAAATGCATGTTTTTAAACCCCACAATGTAACATTGTCTGAGCTCCTTACCATTTCAGTCTGCACGTACAGCCTGAAGTCGGCCTTGGTTTCCTAGGGGATGTATCTAAGCATCCAACACCCCCAACTCAAATCTGATGACAGAGCAAGTTCCGGGCATAGCACAGAGTAAAGGGGGCCTATGGTGGCATGAGAAGGAACAGAGGTTTACTGTGTTCACGGCAGCCAGAGCTGCCAGGGCTCCTGAGCTACTGCAGGTCAGCACCCTCACTTTGCAGAGGAAGAAACGAGAGCCCGGGGATGGCCAGGCGCTTGTCCAGACTGCCTGCTGCCTGCTTACTTCCTTCCCCTCGGCCACCCGAGAGGGGAGTGGGTGTGCCGGCTCCCCCTTGATTCAGTGGAGCTCCTTCCTTTGGTGCAGTTAGGTTTGGTCATGGTGGTAACGGTGGTTTGCTTGACACACATGGAAGATTTAGGAGGTGGTAAGACAGGGTGTGATGCTATTTCCAGATCTGAACTATGTTGCATTAATAAAAATATCTCAGGCTTTCCTGATGGCTCAGTGGTAAAGAATCTGCCTGCCAGTGCAGGGGACACAGGTTCAATCCCTGGTCAGGAAGGATCCCACACACCATGGAGAACTAAGCCAGTGAGCCACAACCACTGGGCCTGAGCTCTAGAGTCCAGGTACTGCAACCACTGAGCCCATGTGCCACAACTACTGAAGCCCGTGTGCTCTAGACCCCGAGCTCCGCCAACAAGAGAAGCCACTGTAACAAAGAGTGTGGTACGATCTACCTATCTATCCATCTATTCACCTATCTATCCATCTATTCACCTATCTATCCATCTATCTATCTATCCATCTATTCATCTATCTATCCATCTATCCATCTATTCACCTATCTATCTATCTATCTATCCATCTATTCACCTATCTATCCATCTATTCACCTATATATCCATCTATCTATCTATTCACCTATCTATCTATCTATCTATCTATCTATCCATCTATTCACCTATCTATCCATCTATCCATCTATTCACCTATCTATCTATCCATCTATTCACCTATCTATCCATCTATTCACCTATCTATCCATCTATTCACCTATCTATCTATCTATCTATCCATCTATCTATCTATCTATCTATCTATCCATCTATTCACCTATCTATCCATCTATTCACCTATCTATCTATCTATCTATCACCTATCTATCCATCTATCTATCCATCTATTCACCTATATATCCTTCTATCTATCTATCCATCTATTCACCTATCTATCCATCTATCTATCTATTCACCTATCTATCCATCTGTCCATCTGTTCATCTATCTATCCATCTGTCCATCTGTTCATCTATCTATCTATTCATCTATCTATCCATCTGTCTATCCATCTATTCACCTATCTATTCATCTATTCACCTATCTATCCATCTATCTATCTATCTATCCATCTATCTATCCATCTATTCACCTATCTACCTATCTATCCATCTATTCACCTATCTATCCATCTATCTATCTATTCATCTATCTATCTATCCATCTATTCACCTATCTATCCATTTATCTATTCACCTATCTATCCATCTATTCACCTATCTATCCATTTATCTATTCACCTATCTATCCATCTATTCACCTATCTATCCATCTATCCATCTATTCACCTATCTATCCATCTATCTATCTATTCACCTATCTCTCTATCCATCTATTCACCTATCTATCCATCTATCCATCTGTTCACCTATCTATCCATCTGTCCATCTGTTCATCTATCCATCTATTCATCTATCTATCTGTCTGTTCATCCATCTATCGATCTATCTATCTGTCTATCTAGGGCTTGTCTTGTGCTTGTGCTCAGCTGTGTCTGACTCTTTGTGACCCCATGGACTTTAGCTCTGGTGGCTCAGACAGTAAAGAGTCCTGTCTGCAATGTGGACTGCACTAGAACCTGGATTTGATCCCTGGGTTGGGAAGATCACCCGGAGAAGGAAATGGCAGTATTCTTGCCTGGAGAATCCCATGGATAGAGGAACCTGGTGGGCTACAGTCCATGGGATTGCAAAGAGTCAGACATGACTGAGTGATAAGCACAGCACAGCACAGGACTATAGCCTGCTAGGCTCCTCTCTCCAAGGAATTTTCCAGGCAAGAATACTGGAGTGGGTTGCCATTTGCTACTCCAGGGGATCTTCTTGACCCAGGGATCAAAACTGTGACTTGCGTCTCCTGCATTGGCAGGCAGATTCTTTACTACTAGCACCACCTGGGAAGCCCCATGTCTAACATCTATAATGTTTATCTAACAAGTAATATGCAGCAGAGAGGGAATGCACCCAGCAGTTTCAGATTGTAGCGACATAGATCACTTCCCTCTCAGGGGCTGGGTACTGACAGTTGGGACAACATATTCTAATTTTGTTTTTGTTTTTTTTTTTATGAGCCCCTGAGCATTGCAGGGGTTGTATAGTCTGTCATGGTTACCAATGCTGGAGAATTCCCCCTGGAGCCTTGTCTTCTCTGAGCCATATCAGGGAAAGTCCCTTCCAGGTAGACAGACAGAACATGGTCTGTAAAGAAAAACCTTAGACCTCATACTGTCTAGCCCACTGATGGAGAAAGCCAGGGCACACCTACAACCTCACTTAGAGACACCGGGGCAAAGGTAGGTCTGGGATCCTACCCCAGTTCTCTGAGGATGGGCCCGAGGAGGTCTGTGTTCAACAAGTGGTTCAGGGGTCCTGGTGCTCACTGTGGTTTGAGAACCACTGCTCTAAAGGACCACGGATGAGGTCACACTCTCCAACTCTTCGAGTCTTCCTTGCCCTTCTGTGAGTTAAGTCTGATACAAAGCTTATTTAACTATATCAGACTTCTGAACTTTTACATATTAGTTATTGTAAGTTATTTCTCCAAAGTCACACATATTGTTGAAAAAGGGAAATGAACAAGATTACGGTGGGTTCTGAGCTATCAGGTGAAGAAGGGAAGCCCACTTGTAAACTCAGGGCTATTCTGATCTGGATAAAGATGGGGGACTAAAGTGATTTTCTGATTAGAACAAAGAGAAAAGGGAAAATGGGACTAATTAAAAGCTCCTCTGTCTTTGTAGGGCCAGGATCTTTATTGTTTCTGTATATTTCTTAATGGTTCTAATTCATCAGGACCTAAGATCAGTTCCTCTGGGTTCCTGGAGTCTGTAGAAACATTTAGGATGATTTTTTACTAAGGACTTAAGATTGGAATACTCTGTAGACTGAAGGCTTCACTGGGACAGATATATATCTTGAGATCAGGGACTGTCTCTCTCGTGGTGATGCAGGGAGTGAAACAGGACCCTTGTTCTCAAGGGCAGTGAGCACTTCCCAGTCTGTAATGTCATTGTTTGCCCAGAATAACCCCTCACATTTGTCTAGCTCTGTGGTTTTCAAAGCTCTTTGACATCCAGTCTTGTATTTTGTCTTTCCTAATGGAGATGAAGTACCTGTGATTAACTCTTGCCATCCCATTTCTTTAGGGGTTTCCCTGGTGGCTCAGCTGGTAAAGAATCCACCTGCAATATGGGAGACCTGAGTTCAATCCCTGGGTTGGGAAGATCCCCTGGAGAAGGGAATGGCTACCCACTCCAGTATTCTGGCCTGGAGAATTCCATGGACTGTATAGTCTATAGGGTCGCAAAGAGTCCGACACGACTCAACAACTTTCATGTCACTTTTATCCCATTTCCTTAGCTGTGAAGCACAGGAGGTGGCTTGTTCAAGGTCAGGTGATCTGTGGGCTGCCCCACCCATTTTTTGTTGTCGTTTAGTTGCTCAGTCATGTCTGCCTCGGACTCTTTGCAACCTCACAGATTGTAGCCCGCCAGGTTCCTCTATCCAAGGAATTCTCCAGGCAAGAATACTGGAGTGGGTTGTCATTTCCTCCTTCAGAGGATCTTCCCTTCTCAAAATGAAAAGGGCCAGTGACTCTTGCTTCCATTTTTAAGGAAACCATATTAATATCTGTAAAAGCACTGGTGTAGTTAAGACTTGGTAAAGGCTGTGTGTGCCAAGTTGCTTCAGCTATGTCAGACTCTGTGTGACCCTATGGACTGTAGCCCGCCAGGCTCCTCTGTCCCTGCAATTCTCCAGGCAAGAATACTGGAGTGGGTTGCCATGCTCTTCTCAAGAGGATCTTCCCGACCCAGGGATCCAACCTGCATTGGCAGGCAGGCTCTTTACCATTACTGCCACCTGGGAAGCCCTGGTAAATGTTAGTGGTTACTAACTTGTCATCGTTCAACATGGGGCATGACAGAGGAATGAGGTGACTTTCTAGGAACATCCATGCCATCATAGAGCTGCAGCTCTGGTTGGGGTGACTGGGCCCTCAGCTCTAAGCTCTCTCCCTGAGCTACGGGGAGCAGACACGTCTCATGCTGGGGAGGGCTCCTCAGATTTCCCCTCATCCGGCTTCCTCCGTTTCTGTCTTTAACCCACGCTCTGCTCCATCACCCCTTCTCTGCAATTCGATGCCAGAACCCGTGACAGACCACAACGTTACTTACTGAACACCTACTGCATGCAAAACACTGTCCTAGACGGGGTGAGACAGGTACATTAACTCATTAACTCTCTGCTCTCATTAACTCTAGTGTGCGGTGCTCGCTGGCTCAGTCGAGTCCCACTCTCTCGCAACCCCATGGACTGTAGCCCCCCAGGCTCCTATGTCCATGGACTTTTCCAGGCAAGAATACTGGGTGTGTTGCCCTTTCCTCCTTCAGGAGATCTTCCTGACCCGGGGGTTGACCCTCTGAGCCACCAGGGAAGCCAAATAGAACTAAAGGGGCTGCAAAATGAGGTAAAGATAGCTGTCCGGCACCCCCACTCCCGCCCCCCGCCGGACCCCACATTTTCAGTGCTCTTCACTGTTCATTTCTAGGGACTAGAGGCGTTTTATTAATAATTTCTGTGATCTTCTGCCTCGAGGACCTATCCTCAGATAAGCAGGCTTCTTCACCCAGGACGCGTGAACGGAGCCGGTTCCCGGAACCCCCGGCCCCACCCTAAGGTCCCGCTTGTCTCCGCGAGCTTCAGGCTGCGGCCGTTAGGTGGCGCCGGCAGCCCGGCGTGAGGCCGGGGGAGGCCAGAAGACCTGGCTGCGGAAGCTGCGCCCGGGACTCTTCCAGCAATCTGGACCGCATTGCCGACGCCCCAGCTCTGCCTCTCATCTCCTCGGGAGAGAGAGAGAGACACGGCCGGAGACGCTGGGGAGGGGAAGACGGCCGAGAAGATGCGGACCAGCCGGGCGTAGTGGAGGGAAGGGCGTGTCCCTGCCCTCGCTGGGCCGTCCAGCGGCGCCCCCCCGCGACCCGCACGTCCGCTCAGGATGGACGGGGGGCACGCACGGGTGCATGGCCGGAGGAAGGAAGCGGTGAGCCAGAGGGTTCCAAACAAAGGATGACAAGACAGGGTCCCAGAGCTCTGGGCCTGCCAGCCCCCCTCTTCCCGGCACGGCTGACCCTCCCAGGCCGGGACCCAGAGGGAAGGGTGGAGGCCGGCCACCTTCCTCCCCTGCCGGACGTACCCTCGCTTCTAAGGGTGACTAATGGGTACGGCTGAGGGGTCCAGTTCCAGAAACGACCCCTGTCCCTCAGTCACTCGTCCTCCCAGTTGCTTTCCCCCTTTATTGTTTTCTGGGCCCTGATGGTGACAAGTGGTTACTGCTCAGCAGCTAACAGGCTGTGTGATCCACTGGCCAGTGGTGATGGGTTGGGGGTGGGGGTCCCAGGAGGATGGACGTGGTGGCAGTGAGGTCTGGTTCTCTCTCCCACTCCCTGGGATCAGAGACGCCTTCCTGGCTAAGATGGACAGGAGCTCCATCTAAAACCCTGCCTGCTGAGGGGTTGCACTTGCTCTCAGGAGGCTGCGACCCCCTGAATCTGATCACTGCATCCTTTCTCACCTAAACCACCTGGTTTCCAGCTTAAGCCCCCTGCAGCTGGCTGCTCACTTAAGTGGACAGCCTCTAGGTTCCCTCCCTGCACCTGAAGGCTGTGTTTTGGCGAAGGCATGTGAAAGGGTGTTCAGAACTCTGAGCCGAGCCCCAGGCTGGGCCAACCTGAGACTCTTCTCTGTCCCCCTTCCCCAGAAGCTCCCCGAGGAAGTGGCGCGAGGCTTCGGATCAGAGGCCTATTGCACACAAATGTGATGTCCCCAGGTGACACGCTGAATGAAATAGGAACTACTGTTAATAGGTCACCAAAGTCAGCCCAAGACTGGGGAGGAAGGCTTTATGTCTGTGGAATTAAATAATCTCCAAGTGGTCAGAATGAACTCCAAGCAGAATAGAGGACAGAAGAAAAGGATCCAGTGATCACAGTGAGTGCCAAGTTAAAATGAGTCATTGGGGATGGATCAGTGCTGACCAGGGAGGGACACTGAGAAAACCCCCACAGAAATGCTTGAGCAGCCTCCGGCACCACCCTTCTGTGACTTGAAGATGCTCAAGTCCTGGTCATTGGAAAAGACCTTGATGCTGGGAAAGACAGGGAAGGAGGAGAAGGGGATGACAGAGGGTGAGATGGTTGGATGGCATCACAGACTCAGTGGACGTGAGTTTGGGCAAACTCCAGGAGACAGTGAAGGATGGGAAAGCCTGGTGTGCTGCAGTCCATGGGGTCGCAGACTGGGACACGAGTTAGTAACAGAACAGCAAAAACTCCTTTCAAAACCTCAGGAAAGTGCTTCCTCCCCGAGTGCCTTCATTTCTGCAGGATGCACAAGGAGGACCTTGTGCTTGGGCTCATTTTCTCACAAGATGTGCTGGAAAGGTGAGCTCTCAGTGGCCACAAGGTGACCATACTCATGGTTTTATGTCCGTTACTGAGTCGCGGTGGGAGGACGCTGGCCGGCTCACCCAGCAGAGGCTGCCCCTGCAGTGGAGCCTTGTGGCTCAGGACAGAATCGTCTTAGCAACAACACCACTCTGTTTGGAGGATGGATTTGCAAGAAAAGACAGAACCGAGAGTCTTTGAGCTCTTCCTGTACCCCCCTTTCACCTCCCCCCACCCCCTCCCTCTTCCCACCCATCATCTCCTGTCTCCTCTGCTCTCTCCATCTGCCCACATAGCTGACCCTCCTGTCTGCATATTAAGGGTTTAGACTACAGCTTCTCAATTATCTGCACTACAGACATTGGGGCAGATAGTTCATCGTGGGGACCATCTTTGCATCCTAGGATTTTAGCAGCATCCCTGGTTTCTACATGTAGATGACAGTAGCACTTCTTCTCCCCTCTCCAGCGATAACAACTCAAAATATTTCCAGATATTGCCAAATGTTCCCCTGGGGAGGGGGAGGTGTACAAAACTGACCCCCAGTTGAGAACCACCAGTTAAGACAAATCACAGATGGAAGTATCTGCTGTCACACTCAGCAGTAATTGCTCTTACACATAATCACTGACATTTTTGTGTCCAGTAGGATCATCCAATAAAGGAATTTATTGATAAAAGCATGCTTTTATTCCAAGCCCAACATCTGGCATTATCTTCTAGTCATCCCTGTCCCCTTCCTTCAGCATCTTTGAAGTAGTGCCAAAACTGATTTTTGCTACTCTAGTATCACTCAGAATGATGTCTGTGTGTTTTGGGTCTCTACCGTGAGTGAAATAAGTTTGTGGGTTTTTTGGGAAACATGATTTCACATTTTTTTCTACAAAAAATTAATTGATTTACCTGGAAGTGATTTAATAGAGTGTTTTTGACTGCCAATCTGCTGGAGATTGGCTGAATCATTGTCCCAATACATTCAATTATGAGATTAATTCCTATTCATGCATTTTTCTTTTTTTCTGGCAATCTGTTGGGAATTAGTGAATTTGCAGATTTACTGGTCACGGTGCTTATACACTCTCCTTCTGTATTCTCACTGAGGTCCTACTTATGATGCATGAGTATGATGTTATACTGAGATGCGGTCAATGTTCCTATTACATTATTCTGAGTATACTCTGTGCTCTGCTTTGAGTCCTGCACTATCCCACCATGAATTGCTTTTGGACCCTTGATCCATTTTGTACTTTGGGACTATTGCATGAGACAATTGTAAATCGCAATAGAAAGGAAACCTAAGCGTTATGAGAAATAACCTGCAAATAATGAGAAAATGTTGGTTGAGGTACACCACACCTTGCCAGGTGAGAGTTAGCCAGGACAGGTGACCTGGTACCGTGGTGTGACTTGTCCTCAGACTTCCCTGCAGTGATTTCGGTTGTAACATCGACTAGGAGCACACCTTTATGTTAGAGTCACCTGTCAAACGTGTGACATGCAGTGAAGGAGGTTTGCATCAGAGTTTTCCCAGAAGAGCAGCATCGGCATTCCCACCTTCAGGTTCCTGCCAGGTGCTTCCGGGGACAGGTGGATTTCAGCCCTATTTAGGGAAGACTGAGTGCGAATCAGCAGCATTCCTTCAGAGGCTGGTAGAGGGAGAAAGACTCCAGATGCCCAGGGGTCCTTCTCTGGGCAGGACAGCAGGACCTGTGGGTAGGAGCACCGCCCCCTGACTCCACCCCACCTCAGATCACACAAAACTCTTGGCGGAAAAGGGTGAGGCTGTTGTGTCTGCTCTGGATGTGTGGTGACAGGGGATCGGTTTCAGCAGAGGGTGAAGCCCAGGGCTGAAATGCAGTTGGACAGCTCCACAATGCCAGGCCCTGGGATTTTCCCGGCACAAATCCCTGCTTTTGACAAAGACCAGCATTCTGGGCTACAGGACAGCTCAGCAGTGGTGGCTGGCCCCAGCAGTGGCTCCACCGCCACCCAGGGTAGGCTCTGGACCCCGTGCCCTGCTCCTGGGGCCCTGGAGGCACCAGGCTGTCTTCCCCACAAGCAGCGCCCCCTGCTTTTGTGCCAGGACCAGACTTGGGTGGGGGATGTGAAAAAAATGAAGTTAGGTTCATTTAAGAACAATTATTTATTTGTTTGGCTGTTCTGGGTCTTAGCACATGGGATCTAGGTCCCTGACCAGGAATAGAACCTGGTTCCCCTGCATTGTGAGTGAGGAGTCTTAGACACTGCTGCTGCTGCTGCTGAGTCACTTCAGTCGTGTCCAACTCTGTGTGACCCCATAGACGGCAGCCCACCAGGCTCCCCCGTCCCTGGGATTCTCCAGGCAAGAACACTAGAGTGGGTTGCCATTTCCTTCTCCAATGCGTGAAAGTGAAAAGTGAAAGTGAAGTCGCTCAGTCGTGTCTGACTCTTAGTGACCCCATGGGCTGCAGCCTATCAGGCTCCTCCATCCGTGGGATTTTCCAGGCAAGAGTACTGAAGTGGGGTGCCATTGCCTTCTCCACTGACCACCAGTAAAGTCCCAAGAACAACTTCATACTCAGTTCAGTTCAGTTGCCTAGTCATGTCTGACTCTGCGACCCTATGGACTGCAGCACGCCAGGCTTCGCTGTCCATCACCAACTCCCAGAGCTTTCTCAAACTCATGTCCATTGAGTCAGTGATGCCATCGAACCATCTCATCCTCTGTCGTCCCTTCTCCTCCTGCCTTCCATCTTTCCCAGCATCAGGGTCTTTTCCAATGAGTCAGTTCTTTGCATCACGTGGCCAAAGTGTTGGAGTTTCAGCTTCAGTTTCATATTACCTCCATTAAAAAAAAAACTTACTGAAGGATCAGAAGGGCAGGTAGGAGGATGCTTCTGGAGGGAGAACTTGTCAGGAGAGCTGGGTGGCGTTATTACTATTGCTATTGTGGCTGTTATCCTGCCAGAGTTCATTGCCTGCTGATACTTGCCAGATGTGGCCTGTCGTGTCTTATTTACCCCCACAATCCTGCTGTCACCCTCACTGGACAACTGTGGAAATGGCCACCTGGCAGGTTGAATGTTGGCCCAGAGTCCTGAGCTGCTGAGCTGAGGTTCTGGGTAGTATTCCTGGCTTTGGGAACTTTCCTAAGACTGATGTCATGGTCTCCTACTTGGAAAATTCAGGGTGGGTTAGTTGACCTTCAGTGACTTTTTTTTGCTCTCACACACATTCCCTTATGTCCTAATTTCTGAAAGTCCGTTTTCTTGGGCCATATCCTAAGAAATGCATGAAGCAGACTCTACTTTCTGAGCTTCCTTCCTTCCCCAGTGTTCCCCAGGGCTTCCTCCATCCACGGAGGGGCAAGGAACCAGTGCCTTTGTCGAATTTAGTTACTCCTGCTTCCATCAGAGATCATGAAGGAGGGACTCCCCTGGTGGTCCAGTGGTAAAGCGTCTGTCTGCCTTGCAATGCAGGGGACTTGGATTCAATCCCTGGTTGGAGAGCTAAGATCCCACATGCCTTGGGGTAACTAGGCCTGCATGCCACAGCTACTGAGCCTGTGAGCACTACAACTAAGACCCCAGCCAAGTAAATAAAATAAAAAGAACCCATGAGGGAAAATAGCTTCAAATATTTCTTTTCCATTCAGTGATGGAATGGCAGCTACCAGCCAGCAGGTAGCGAATCGTTTGCCAGAGGCGTAAGGGTCTTAGTATCACCCCACTGCTAAAAATCCCCAGATTGTCCCATCCTGCCCCTCACTCCCAATTAGGTAAATGAGGAAATAAGGTTTTGCAGATTCAGTTCTCTGCTTCCTCATCGGGAAATCCCATACAGAGATGAATACACTGAAACCGCTCCCCACTTTTGGAATGTTCAGATTCCTGACAAGGAGCACTCCAGGGGGCCTGGAACATTCCAGAGGAAACAAACGAAAGATGAGCAGAGGGAAAAAGACCTCCGAGCCCCAGGTTCACAGTGCCAGGGTGAGGGTAGCTGGAAACTTCTCAGGGGTGGTGGCTGCCCAGGTCGAGGGATACCAACAGGAAATGCTGCCTTCCAGGGCCCCCAGGCTGGGAGGAAGCCCAGGCTACACAAGCTTGGCGGTACCCCTGCTTCCAGAGACACTCTGCCCAAGGTGACTCAGGCTTCCTGAGAAGCCGCTTATCGCTGCCAGCAAGGACATCTGTGCCTTCCTTGCCCACGACATCACCAAGTGGCGTCACCTCCTCCCCCAGCCAGGTCAACATCAGGGAAAGGAGGCAAAGCTGGGTTATGCCAGGAGCGCCCCCATAACGAGGCTTGGTGACTGTCTCCCCAGGATTTCTGTTTCTGCTTCCCTGTCTTCCTCCCTCTGCTCGGAGGCTGCTGGAAGTCCGGGAAGGGCTGACTCACTTGCCCATGAGCTCCTGGCTGCAGGAGGGACAGAGCCATCACTATAGCAACTATTAGCTTCCAGACTCAATCAGGACAGGAGGCCTGGATGGAGAAAGGGTGCTGAAGGGATGAGAGGACCACATATGTTGAAAATTAGTCTCCTGGATTGGTTCTCTGGACATGGTTTGCCAGAGGAAGGCAGTATAGGGTGGGTGCAAGTCATAGTCAGCAGAGCTGACCACCTGTGTCCCACCAGCTAGAGGATGACTGCACCCCTCCTCAAAGTCCATCCTGGAAGGGGCTAGAGAGAGGGGGGAGAAAATCCCGTCTGAGTTTTCTTATTGGTGGTAATGGAGACCACGGAGCATGAGACAGTTCTGTACCGTCATCAGGGTTCCCACAGCATCCTCCTGAGAGACCATGAGATGGTCTGGATGGCAGGAGCCCTGCTTGCCTCGCCTGGGGTGGTGCCTCTAAGGCTTGTTCCTTGGAACTCATCCTTGGAGGCCAGCCAGCACCTCCCCTCCCCCCACCGAAGGGGCACGTGGTGGCAAGTTCCACCACACATGGAAGTGAATGGAAGCCTCTTGGCAAAACAAATGAAAGGAGACACGACCTGTTTAACTGTTTATAAGCAAAGGAGCCTCCCTTTATCGTTTCAGAAAACATTTACTTTTTTAAAAAAGAATTCTTGGTTGTTTTATTTTATTCAAACTTTGTATAACTGTGGTCTTTGTTCAGTCACTAGGTTGTGTTTGACTGTTTGTGACCCCATGGATTGCAGCACTCCAGGCTTCCCTGTCCTTCACTATCTCCTGGAGTTTGCTCAAACACATGTCCACTGAGTCGATGATGCAATCCAACCATCTCATCCTCTGTCACTCCTCCTGCCTTCAATCTTTCCCAGCATCAGGGTCTTTTCCAATGAGTCGGTTCTTCACATCAGGTGGCCACAGTTTTGGAGCTTCAGCAACAGGTTGATTTCCTTTAGGATGGACTGGTTTGATCTCCTTGCAGTCCAAGGGACTCTCAAGAGTCTTCTCCAACACCACCATTCAAAGGCATCAATTCTTCCATGTTCAGACTTACTTAGTTTCTTTTTTTTTAAAAATCATTTAGCTGGATTGAATCTTATTTGCAGCACTTGGGATCTTCGTTATGTCGTGTGGGATCTTGCATTGAGGCTCACAGACTCTCTGGTTGTGGTGCACAGGCTTAGTTGCTTCGAGGCATGTGGGATCTTAGTTCCCCGACTAGGGATTAAACCCACATCCCCTGTATTGCAAGGTGGATTCTTAACCACTGGACCACCAGGGAAGTCTCAGAAAACATCTACTTTTATCTCGGGGAACTAAAGCCATGCAGGCACATCCCAGCCTCAAGTGGGGGAGGGGAGGGGGAGCTGGCCTTTTAGAAAAACCAGGATCTCCTGAGGAGCTGGAGGTTTCATCCTAGGAACCGTGGAAGGCAGTGGCAGGATTCTTTTCTCCTTCATATAACATTTCTCCTGACTGCATACGTAATGCATATTCATTGTAAAAAACTTCGAGAGCTTCTTCAAGTTCTGCCTGCTTCCATCTTGACCCCCTGCAGTCTTTCCCTTTTAGCATCCATCACTGCGTCAAAACACAGATCTGAGCATATGAGTCCCTCTTTGACGCCCTCCTGTCGCTCTTAGGAGGGAGACAAAGCTTATTCATGTGGCTTCTCCAATGTCTGCTCTTCCCTGCTTTTCCACACCCTTTTCCACACCCTCATGTGTATCTCAGGCAGACTGAGGGCCCTTCGTTTTCACTACTAACTTTGGACATTTTTTTCTTTTTCCTGGAATGACTGCTTCTTTTTTCTTATCATCATGGATCTTCCACTCCATCCTTTGCTTTTCAGCTGAGTTATTACTTCTTTAGAGCCATCTTCTCCGACACCTTTGATTGGGTCACATCTCCACATTTATGCCCCATGCAACTTGAGATTGTATGTTTCCTTGTGATGGGTTGGTGTGAGTCTATAGGCTGTGCAAACTGTAAGTCAGGGTAGGTTGTAAGCTCTGTGGGAGTTGACTGGGTCTGTTTTTGCTCATCATGCTGGAACACAGTGCTCAGAAAAAGCTGTTGATGAGCAAATACATAAATGGGTAAAATGTCACAGTTGGTTTGAAAGGTGGTGGATTCCACTAAAGCTGTCGCCAGTGGCGCCATTTGCCCTTGGCTTAAAGCAAACAAAGAGACTGTGTCCTTCTCTCGGGGAGCAGGACCTGCTTCAATGGTTCAGCATTTCAGCAGGAGCTGCGTGTGGTGGGGCTGTTATTTTAGAGTTCTGCTTTTTCTGAAAGCTCACTGACCCAGCTGCCAGTTCTCACTCCCTCCGTGATCTCATTAGGGAGGGAGTGTTTGGATTTAAACACGTTTGGCTGTTGAAGAACCCCGATTGCAAAACAGGGTGACTTCATGCTCTTCTTTTTTCCCCGTAGAAGCACAGTTCTCTTCACGCTGGGGAGGCCTGGCAAGGGTTCCCCGAAAGAACAGAAAAATAGTGTTTCAGAGGCATCCTGTTTTCACTCTGTAAAAGGACCATTGTAACACGGCTTTTCATTGTGTGTGTGTGTGTTCATGTCCATCATGTTTCCATGTGTCTGTCACAGAATGTCACAGCACCAGGTATTGGGTTCTCCAGTTTGGGTGAAGTTAAGCATTTTCATCCCTGACCTGCCCATTTGTGGACAGAAGTCCCCTCCCACTTAGCGTGTGGGAACCCTATAACCCCGTCTCCGTGGGCCTTCAGATATAGCCAGCATTCACTTGGCAGAGTCACTTGTCCTCATTTTCCTTCATTTATTCATTCAGCAAACACTCAGAGCCCACAGGATGGATGACTGGCTCAGAATTTGCCACAGTGATTTCCTTGGCCTTTGATGACTTAGTCTCCCTCTTACGAGAGTGTAAGCTCCAGGAGGGCCAGGATCTTTGTCCACTTTGCTCACTGACATACCTTAAGGACCTAGAATAACACCTTGCACTCAAGAAAGACTTGTTGACTGAATGGATGCATGTTACTATGTGCTCCAGGGACCTCTCTGGTGTCCAGTGGTTAAGAATCCACCTTGTGATGCAGGGGCCCTGTGTTCAATCCCATGTTGTAGAACTAAGATCCCACATGCTGCAGGGCAACTAAGCCCACACGCCAAACCTAGAGGGAAGCCAGCACACTGCAATGAAGAACCCAAGTGCTGCAACCCAAGACCTGATGTAGCCAAAAATAAATTAAAAAAATATGCTCTAGATACCTTCCTATTTTTTACCTGTCTAGCACTCAGCATCTATGCCCCCCACCCACTGCCATTTGGGATGAGAACCCTAGTTTTCCATGAGGAAAAATCCTCTCACTTTCAGACTTTAGGGTGTGGAAAGAGACTAATCTTTTTGTTGTTGTTGGCTGAACCACATGTCATGTGGGATCTTAGTTCCCTAACCAGGGATTGAACCTATGCCTCTTGTGGGTTCTTAAGCTCAGGTACTTACTAACTGGGCCACAAGAAAAGTCCCAAGGGAGAAGGCTAATTTTACCCCAAAGACTCAAGCTGCTAAGACTGGATCCCAGGTCTACTGTTCGATTTCCTGGGAGGAGAATCTCTCCCCCCAGAGGACGTGAAATGGGAAGGCTATCACTGTTGGGGCCACCCCATAGTGATCACTTGCCTGGGAGTGGAGCCCAGACTGAGGATGGCAGAGCTTAGAGAAACTGAGAATCACTGAGTTCTGATGACATTGCTTTTTCTGCTTCCGCTAGTGTCCATCTGTATTACTTTTCTAGAGTTGTCACAGCAAAGTACGTCAAACTGGTTGGCTTAGAAATCCAGGCATTTTGGATTCGGGCCCACCCTAATGACCTAATTCTAGCTTGATTACCTCTGTAAAGACTGTATTTGCAAATGATGTCACATACACTGGTACTAGGGCTTAGAACTTCAACATTTTCTGGGGGAAGGCAGGGAGGGACACGATTCAGCCCTTAGCTCATCTCTTGCAGCTGAGAGCTTTACACACTTAATGTTTCATGAAGCAAATCAAGTTCCATGAGGCAAATCAGTAATATCAAGTTTGTCTTCCTATGAAAAACTACCACCTTCTGGCGTTGGTCCATCTCACTGAAGTTTGCAATAAAGTAGCCAATGATCAGCATTTATTTCCTGAATATCTTCTGCATGGACTTTGATGTGGGCACAAGGTCCATTGGAGGTCAGAAGAGCCACAGGCCACTTCCAGGTTCCTGGACTTATAAAAAGCAGAAATGAGAAAGCAAGTTTCTAGATTCTTTGTGAGAGTTTTCATGTTTATGTGAAAAAAGTAAAGATTTTATGCTCTGCATGGTATGTCATCGGGGGAATTGCGAATTAAAACACACAGTTATTAGAATGGCCGAAATCCAGAACACAGACAACAGCAGGGGCTGGAGAAGATGTGGAGCCAAGGGAACTCTCGTTGGTTGCTGGTAGGGATGCAAAGTGGTGCAGCCTCTTTGGAAGACATTTGGTAGTTTCTTACAGAATGGAATACTTTTGCTGTGTCGTTGTTGTTCAGTTGCTAAATTGTGTCCAATTCTTTGTGACCCCATGGACTACAGCACACCAGGCTTCCCTGTCCATCACCAACTCCCAGAGTTTGCTCAGACTCATGTCCGTTGAGTCAGTGACACCATCCAACCATCTTATCCTCCAGCAATTGTGCTCCTTGGTATTTATCCCAATGAACTTAGATCTTCATTCACATAAAAAGCTGCACACAGTCATTTACAGCACCTTTATTCATAATTGCCAAAACCTGAAAGCAACCAAGATGTCCTTCAGTAGATGGATGGGAACACTGTGGTCCATCCAGACAATGGAATACTATTCAGTGCTAACAAGAAATGATCTATAAAGTTGTGAAAGGATACAGAGGAATGTTAAGTGCCTATAACTAAGTGAAAGAAGCCAACATGAAAAGGCTTTATACTGTATGATTGCAACTGTAGGACACTCTGGAAAAGGAAAAATTATGGATACAATGAAAAGATCAGAGGTTTCCAAGGGCTTGGGAGTAAGGTGAATATATAGAGGATTTTTAGGTCAGTGAAAATATTCTGTATTATACTATAATGATGGACACAGGTCCTCTATACATTTGTCCAAACCCATGGAATGTGCAGTGTCAAGAATGAACCTTAAGGTCAACTATGGACTTTGGGGATTCTGATGTCTCAGTGTGGATTCATCCTGGGTGAAGCATGTCTCACTCTGGAGGGTGATGCTGATTATAGGGAAGCTATGCATATGTGGGGGCTGGGATGTATGGGAACTTTGTACCGCCAGTGTGTTGAAACAGGAAATCATCCTAGAAAATAAAGTCCTTATACAGAGTGCCTCCCAGGTGGCGCTAGTGATAAAGAACCTGCCAGTGCAGGAGACAAGAGATGAGGGTTTGATTCCTGGGTGGGGAAGATACCCTGGGGGAGGGCATGGCAACTCACTCCAGTATTCTTGCCTGGAGAATTCCATGGACAGAAGAGCCTGGTGGGCTACAGTCCACAGGGTCACAAAGAGGTGAATATGATTGAAGTGACAAACACAAACACGCACATACATACAGGGTGAAGTCGGTCAGAAAGAGAAAAACAAATATTGTGCCTTAATGCATATATGTGGAATCTAGAAAAATGGTATAGATGATCATATTTGCAAAACAGAAATAAAGACACATAGGAACCAACATATGAATACCAAGGGGGAAAGAGGGGGTGGGATAAATTGGGAGATTGGGATTGACGCATATACACTACTGTGTATAAAATAGTGAGAACCTACTATATAGCACAGGGAACGCTACCCAATGGTCTCTGGTGACCTAAACTGAATGAAATCCAAAAAAAGAGGGGATATATGTATATGTATATGTATAGCCGATTCACTTTGCTTTGTAGCTTTAAGCAATAAAAAGCAATGTTTTTTAGTTTTAAGCAACTCCAATGAAATAAAAATGAAAAAATATATTTAAAAAAGACCCACCTCCCAGAGTAATGGAAATAAAAGCAAAAATAAATAAGACCTAGTTAAACTTAAAACCTTTTGCACAATGAAGGAAACTATAAGCAAGGTGAAGAGACAGGCTTCAGAATGGGAGAAAATAATAGCAAACAAAGCAACTGACAAAGAATTAATCTCAAAAATATACAAGCAGCTCATGCAGCTCATGGAACAGGAAATGGCAACCCACTCTAGTGTCCTTGCCTGGAGAATCCCAGGGACAGAGGAGCCTGGTGGGCTGCCATCTATGGGGTCGCACAGAGTCAGACACGACTGAAGTGACTTAGCAGTAGCATGCAGCTCAATACCAGAAAAATAAACAACCCAAGCAAAAAATGGGCCAAAGAACTGAACAGACATTTCTTCAAAGAAGACATACAGATGGTTAACAAACAAAAGAAAAGATGCTCAACATCACTCATTATCAGAGAGATGCAAATCAAAACCACAATGAGGTACCATCTC
This sequence comes from Odocoileus virginianus, assembly GCF_023699985.2. NCBI lineage: Eukaryota > Metazoa > Chordata > Mammalia > Artiodactyla > Cervidae > Odocoileus > Odocoileus virginianus. Next base: position 31,333,707 of record NC_069690.1, on the reverse strand, counting down.
ATGCTGGTCAGAATGGCTGTCTTCAAAAAATCTACAAACGATAAATGCTGGAGAGAGTGTGAATAAAAGGGAACCCTCTTATGCTGTTGGTGGGAATGCAAACTACTACAGCCACTATGGAGAACAGTGTGGAGACGCCTTAAAAAACTGGAAATAGAACTGCCATACGACCCAGCAATCCCACTGCTGGGCATATATACTGAGGAAACCAGAATTGAAAGAGACACGTGTACCCCAATGTTCATCACAGCACTGTTTACAATATCTAGGACATGGAAGCAACCTAGATGTCCATTGAAAGACAAATGGATAAGAAAGCTGTGGTACATATACACAGTGGTATATTACTCAGCTGTTGAAAAAAATGCATCTGAGTCAGTTCTAATGAGGTGGATGAAACTGGAGCCTATTATACAGAGTAAAATAAGTCAGAAAGAAAAACACCAACACAGTATATTAATGCATATATATGGAATTTAGAAAGATGGTAACAACGACCCTATATGCAAGACAGCAAAAGAGACAAGGTTGTAAAGAACAGACTTTGGGACTCTGTGGGAGAAGGCGAGGGTGGGATGATTTAAGAGAGCAGCATTGAAACATGTATATTACCATATGTGAGATGGATGGCCAGTCCAAATTTGATGCATGAAACAGGGCACTCAAAGCCAGTGCACTGGGACGACACAGAGGAATGGGATGCGGTGGGGTGAGAGGGGGTTCAGGACAGGGGAACACATGTACACCCCTGGCTGATTCATGTCAATGTATGGCAAAAGCCACCACAGTATTGTAAAGTCATTCAGTTCAGTTCTGTTGCTCAGTCATGTCTGACTCTTTGCGACACCATGAACCGCAGCACGCCAGGCTTCCCTGTCCATCACCATCTCCCAGAGTCCACCCAAACCCATGTCCATTGAGTCAGTGATGCCATCCAACCATCTCATCCTCTGTCGTCCCCTTCTCCTCCTGCCCTCAGTCTTTCCCAGCATCAGGGTCTTTTCCAATGAGTCAGCTCTTCGCATCAGGTGGCCAAAGTATTGGAGTTTTAGCTTCAACATCAGTCCTTCCAATGAACACCTAGGACTGATCTCCTTTAGGATGGACTGGTTGGATCTCCTTGCAGTCCAAGGGACTCTCAAGAGTCTTCTCCAACACCACAGTTCAAAATCATCAATTCTTTGGTGCTCAGCTTTCTTTATATCCAACTCTCACATCAATCCATGACCACTGGAAAAGTAATTAGCCTCCAAATAAAATAAATACATTAATTTTAAACAAAGGTAATGCTTTTCAATATACTTAAAGCCCAGTGCAATACAATTGCAGTATGTTACTTATAGGATTTCCAAAAAATGAGCTCAGTCACTTAGTCATGTCCGACTCTTTGTGACCCTGTGAATGTAGCCTGCCAGGCTTCTCTGTCCATGGGATTTCCAGGAAAGAATACTGGAGTGGGTTGTCATTTCCTTCTTCAGGGCTCTAAGAAATAGTAGTTCAGTAATGGACAGCAGGAGGTGCGCCAGGTACATTGCCAGTCCTTTATGGCTCAGATGCAGCCGCAACTAAAACACAGCTGCTACCCTCAAGGAGCCATTGACCATTTCTACCTTATAGCAAAGTGAGTCAGCCATATGTACACATATGCCCCTTCTTTTTTGGATTTCTTCCCCATTTAGGTCACCACAGAGCATTGAGAAGAGTTTCCTGTGCAACATTATGAAGCAACTATACTCCAATAAAAGTTAATTTAAAAGATAAAGGCAAAATTAACATCTCTGATAAATATTATTGTGTAGTACACACTTTGACGATATTTACAATATTGCTTTCATGCCTTTATATTTTTTTATTTTTGTTTATGTGTAATTTATTTTTATTTACATACTTCTGTAACTATTAGGAGGGAATTGCTCAGATCTAATATACCAATGAATATGTGTGTGTGTTAGTCGCTCAACTGTGTCTGACTCTTTGCGACCCCATGGATTGTAGCTCTCCAGGCTCCTCTGTCCATGGAATTCTCCAGGCAAGAATACTGAAATGGGTTGCTATTTCCTTCTCTAAGACCAATGAATACATAATGGCCAAAAAAGAAAGAGGAAGAAGCCTTTGACCTACTGGGGGTAAACATGCATGTGAAGAAGTGATGCTGTTACCATGAGACATGTATGCATGGCACATTGGGAACCTCCAAGGGGGAGTTAGGGGCTCTGCCTGTTGGGATGAGAGGCCTCATAGAGGTGAAGTGAGCCTCAAAGAATGAGTGGTTTTGCACGTAGAGAAGAGGGCTTTTTGGGTGGAGGGCCCAGCATGAACACACCTGATGGAGCTGGGAATAGGGAGCATTCTGGAGCCTCACTGGCTCAGCTCAAAGGGAAGCAAGCCCCACCCCCAAATTTCCACTTGGTTTCTACAGGGCAAGATTTTGCTTTCATGCCCCCAACCCACTATGAGGCTTTTGAGTCTCTCCTTCTGCTCGACTGTGGGGGGCTGTTGGATGGTGGGTGTCTGTAGTTGATGGGCCACTCAGGGTCAACAGCTGAGATCAGGTTAGCCACAGTCCCTTGCTCTCAGGGCTGCAGGACTCTCACTGTGGACTCGGCTCCCTCCACATCTCTCCTCCCGTCCCCTCCACCTGCGCCCTCTATAGCTCCAGAGTTTCAACTGGGAGCAGCGGGAGCTTCTATCAGTAGTCACCAAAAGACTCTGCCCACAAAGTGGGAGACCGGGGTTTGATCCCTGGGTTAGGAAGATCTCCTGGTGAAGGGAATGGCTACCCCCTCCAATATTCTTGCCTGGAGAATTTCATGAACAGAAGCTACAGTCCATGGGGTCGCAAAGAGTCGGATACGACTGAGTGACTATATACAATAAGAGGTCTAATTAGGTATGTGGATCTCGTGAAATAAATTATGTAGTGTTTCAAAGAGAAAAGAAGTTCCTGTGGGCTTGCCTGGGTCTGGAGCACTGCATGCAGCACTTTGTCTTGAGTTGAGTGAGGGCTGACTGGGTAAAATCCGTCTTGTGCTCTGACCTGATAACACGATTCCGAGCTGGAGGCTCTGAGGCACAGAGTGGCAGTCTACCCGGACCATGTCGGGTGCCGGGACTGGTCTGAAAGCACAGTGTGTTTGTGGCTTGGTGTCTAATGCACTCTCTGCTGTTTGCTATCTTCTTAATAACTTAGCGACTCTCATGATTTGTTGATGGGCCTTCCATTTTCTTACACTGATGATATTGAAAGGTAGGACATGAGGAAGAACATAACTAGGAAACATGTCTATCATCTACCTATCTAGGTGTCTGTCTAGGTGGCTTGCTAGCTAATCTATCATTGCCTGTTTTTTTTATTAACTGTAACTTTCACCTATTCTCCTTCTTATCTCATCTTTGGCATATACTTGGAAAGATAACTCAGAAGGTGGTTTTCTTCTTTTTTTTAAATAGCTTTATTGAGATACAATTCATATGCTATAGAATTCATCAATCTAAATTGTACAATTCAATGGTTTTTTTTTTTTTTTTTTGTATAATTAGCAGAGTTGTGAAACCATCTCCACAGTCAATTTTTGGGGGGCATTTTCATCACCCTAACAAGAAACCCCATAGTTTTTAGCTGTCATGTCCCCAACTTCTCCATCCTGCCCAGCCCCTGCCCAGGGCAACCCCACTTTACTTTCTGTCTTTATGGATTTATCTATTCTGGATGTTTCATATAAATGGAATCACCATATGCTGTCTTTTATGACTATCACATAGCCTTTATCCATGTATGTTCTGGAGTTGATTCTTCTTATAGACTGTGTGTCCATGGACAACTCACTTACCATCTCTGTGCCTCACTGTGTTCACTTGTAAAATGGGGATCGAAGTAGTGAAACCTGCCTGTTAGCACGTGGAAAAGATTTTGGATGGTGGATCGGGGAGGGCCTGGTGAGTTGAGGACAGTCCCTGGCATGGGGGTCATGTACCCGGAGCCAGCGCTTGACCCCTGGTCGTCCTAACTCGTGCACCCAGTGAAGGGAGGGTGGGGCTGAGCACGTGCTGGAGGGCGGTCATGGGGGAGCCAGGGATGAGGCTGCCCACCCCCATGGGGACACTGGAAGCCTTGGGGCACAGGGAAGCCCATGGCTCGCCCTGCAGTTCCCTTAGGGGTCCCTCTTGAGATGACGGCAGTGGGTGGGTGAGTGCAGAAGCACAGCGTGCTGACTCTCGGGGAATTTTCTACCCACAGAGGAGGGAAAAATGCACCTCTCTGGAGGGGGCAATCAGAGGCCAGGCAAGCCCAGTGGGAGGAAGAGAACTGGGCTGCAGGTTTTCTCCGTGGGGCTTGCAGCCTCGCTATGAACAACACAGACATGGTGTGACTAACATCATGGCCCGCTGTGTGCTGGCAGGTGGCGGGGCTGAGGTCACTCCCAAAAGGCTTCTTAGCTGGTTGGTCCAAGGACCTGGTCCCTGTCATCTGCAGCGCTAGGCCTGTGAGGGGCTCCAAGAGCCACCTTAAGCTGCAGAAGTCTTTATAGGCTGGTTTTTTGGAGGTTCTTGTGAATCCGTTCTCACCTGCCCACCCTCCACTCTGTAAACCAGCCGCCACCCCAGGCCTTTGCACACAAGTGTCCACAGTCTCCCCAGACTCCCCAGGAGAAGGCAGAATGTTCTCAGAACCCCCAAATGTCACACAAGTGTCCATAGTCTCTCTAGAACCCCCAGGAGAGGGTGAAATGTTCTCAGAGCCCCCAAATGTCACACAGTCTCATCTCTCTACACCCGCCAGGAGAGGGCAGATTCTCAGAGCCCCCAAATGTCCGGAAATATGGACAGGTGAATTCCAGATCTACTAAATCAGAAACTCTGGGGTGGGGTCTGGCAATCTGGGTCTCAATAGACCTTCCAGGTGACCACTGAATAGGGGTTTGTATTTGCCTCTCTGGGGCAGAGAACCCCCCTGCTACCTGGGCTAAGGCCCAGTACCCAGTGGGCATTTACGGCCGGGCCAGGGGTCGGGGGATCCACACTGGGGTTTGAGGACAGCACCCTGCAGCAGGCTGAGCTCCAGGGGGACGGAGGGGAGAGGGCAGGAGCCTCTTATGCTTAGGGTGGGGACCATATCACCTGCTGACATCACAATGCCCATTTACTCTGGCTGCAGGCTCCTGGACCACCTGGAGCAGTGGAGAGAGGATGGCTGGCGGCCACGAATAGAGGACCAACGGGGAAGTAAGGTCAAGGACACGGGGACGTTTGGGGGTGAAAATAAGCCCCGGGAGGGAGAATCACCAGGCTCCTGAAGGTAGCATGGAGAACCACAGAAACCTCTCAGGTAACTCGGGGTTAGGGTCCTATCTCGCCTTGGAGCACCAGGTATTCCAGAGAGAACAGTCAGGGATGAATGTGGAGCAAGGCCAGCCTGTCACAGCAGCAGGAGCCCTTTTGCTGGACGTTGGAGCCTCGGTCTTCCTCCTTCCCTGCCGTCTGCCCCTGGACTCTAACTCTAATGAGGTCTGGATTAATTTTGCAGGGACTTAGGCCTGTCTTTTAAAATGGTCAGGTGACTCCACAAGGCAGCCAGGGCAACAAGTCTTCTGCAAAGAAACCAAAACAAACATGAAATACACCCGTTTCCTCCCTAGGAGTGGGGGACGGGGCTCCTATCGCGTTCCCTCCCCACCCCCCAGGAGCTCAGCACCCAGGACATGCTACGCCGGGACTGGGGGAGGCCTTGACGGTTAAGGACCTATAAGAACCCGGAGGGGAGAAGGTTGTGACAGCCACACAGACAGCCGGTTTTAGAAAACGTGATGAATATTCCAGTTGCTTATTTAAGAATAATAAAGAACAGGAGGAAAAAGGGTGAGTACGTAAACATAGCAGTCCGTAAGCGTTCTGATCAGCGTGGACACAGTGTGGAAGGGCGAGGGGAAGAGGGAGGGGGGGCTGGGCTCGAACCCAGACCCCCAGAGGCCACCGTCTGTGCCAGCAGCTGTGGTTTTGCATGTGCTCGACGTGTGAGGAGCTGCTGTGGGAGAAGCAGGAGGGGAGGGGCAAGGATGGGGGCCAGAGTCCTGGGTTCAGTTCAGACTGCCCCGTGTCCAGGAGAGGGTCACTGGCCAGCCTGGGGTCAGGGAGCTGGTCCTGTCCGCTTCACCCGCTGCGTCCCAAGGTCGCAGTCTTCCTTCAGGCCTCCGACCAGCACTTCCCTCCTTCCTTTTTGGTTGAGTTAGTTCAGGGGTGTCTTCTGAGTGCTCACAGCTGGGACCTGTGCAGGGTACAAGGATGCTTCCTCCCCAGTAATGGATGGTCAGGCCCACACGGCCCGGGTTGGAATGCAGGGCAGCCATTCCGGCGTCTTCTCTTTGCCCTCCTGGTGCTGCCATGAGGGATCTGGAGCCTTGGGATCCCTCCTCCTCCCCTAGTCAGAGCGGGGGCCCTTGGTTGCTGTATCGGAATGGGTTAGTGTGTGTGTCTTTGTGTCTGTGTGGGCATGTGTGTATATGTGCTTGTGTGTGTGTTGGGGGCTTCCCAGGTGGCTCAGTGGTAAAGAATCCACCTGCCAATACCGGAGACTCAGGAGATGTGAGTTTGATCTCTGGGTTGGGAAAATTGATCTCTGGAAGAGGAAATGGCAACCCGCTCCAGTATTCTTGCCTGGAGAATTCCATGGACAGAGGAGCCTGGTGGACTATATATATAGCCCATGGGGTCACAAGATTCGGTCATGACTGAGCAGGCACATGTGCATGTGTATATGTATTTGTGTCTGTGTGTGCATTTCTGTTGCCTCTATGTACTTGTGTGTGTCTGTGTATGTCTGTGTGTGCATGTCTGTATATCTGTGTGTGTGCCTGTGTGTACATGTTCATGTTCATTTGTGTATATCTGTGTTCCTATGTGTGTTTGTGTCTGTGCTTGTGTTTCTGTGTGCATCTGTGTATACGTGTGTGTGTGCACACACGGGCCCAACCCCCGCACTTTCGAGCCCCTCCGTGGCCGTGCTCCCTGTCCTTCCCTGTCAGGCTGTCAGTGGGGAGATGGGGCTTGGTGGATGGGCGCCAGGCAGCTGGGCCTGGGGGAGTGAGGAAGGAGTAGCAGCTGGTACAGGCCACTCCCTGGGGAGTTTTGGCAGAAAAAGGAGGAAAATAGAAGTCAGGGAAGCCTGGGGTCAAGGGAAGAATTTTCTAGAGGAGGGGAGACTTGGGAATGTTTGAAGCAGAGAGGGAGGGACATTTGGAAAATGCTGGTGATGGGGGCGAGGAGTGAGGCCAATGGGTGGGGCGGGCGGAGGGGGCCGAGCGTGGACAGTGGACATCAGCACTGCTGCGGTCTGTCCCGGGCCAGTCGCCATGCACCCAGATTGCTCACACCCCCAGCATCCATGCTGTCACTGTCCCCAGAGAGCGCTGACCAGCAAAGGGCGCAGAGAGAAGATGCCAAACACCGTGCCCAGGCCGGGAGCTGGTCTCTGCCTTTAACAGGCTCAGCATCTCCCGGGACAAAGACGTATCAGCCTCCCGCGCCTGGGGGCTTGCCTGGCCCCTGGGTCTTCACTCCTCTACCACCCTTACCCTCACCCCCGCCCCACCCGCACCCCCATCCTCTCTTCACTAGAGAAAAATGAAGTTGGTAATTTGCCCAGAGTCACACAGCTGGCAAACAACAGAACTAGGACAGGAACCCAGCGCCCTCTGACCCCAGTGTTCGCGCTCTGGGCGAGTGTAGAGCATTGGGTTCCCAGCCCCTCTGGGAGCTCTGACTCCATTGCCTGCTTGACCTCCTGTTGCTTTGCCCGCTCCTGACGTGGCCCTTCACTATCCAGACCTCAGCCAGTCCATGTGCCAGTTCTGACTTTCCCACCAGCTACTGGCTCCTGCTTCTCCAGGACCTCAGGACCTTCTTCTCCCAGTCCCCGTTTTCCTCAGGCCACCAGGTCTCTGGTGACAGGACAGACAGATGTGTGGGAAGTCAGGCTCTGAGGAGGGGGCTGATGACAGGGCATTTCCAGTCAGATGGGTCAGTGTCAGGTCTGATGGCACCTGGTAAACCTCATAGTGGGCAGTCCACTGCAGAGAGAAGATGGGAAGTTGCTTCCACAGCTCAAGGAGGCTGTTGCTGCAGGGAAAATGTCCAGAAATCAACAAAAAGGAAGGAAAGGTTTGCCAGGTTGCTGTGAGGGATGCTCTCAAGAAGACTTTTGAGAGTCCCTTGGACTGCAAGGAGATCAAACGAGTCCATCCTGAAGGAAATCAACCCTGAATAATCTTTGGAAGGACTGATGCTGAGGCTGAAGCGCCAATACTCTGGCCACCTGATGTGAAAAGCCAACTCATTGGAAAAGACCCTGATGCTGGGAAGGACTGACAGCAAGAGGAGTAGGGGGCAACAGAGGATGGGATGGTTGGATGGCATCACTGACTCAATGATGAATTTGAGCAAGCTCTGGGAGATTCTGAAGGACAGGGAGGCCTGATGTGCTGCAGTCATGGGGTCGCAGAGTCAGACTCGACTGAGTGACTGGACAACAGCTACAAGCGAGTGTCTGGTCTAGGTTAGGCATCAGGAATGTGCAGCAGGTCAGGCCAGCAGCCTGGGAAATACTTGGCCCACTTCGGTTTTCACTTTTCATTGTTTATTTCTAACAAATGTTTATTTCACCTTTGTAATTTTTAAAGTTTTTAGGAACATGCCAGAGAATGACTTTGTTCTGGTTTTTAGACTCTTGACTTTCGGTCGCAGAGAGACAGAAGCCAATTAATCACAGTCATGGGCTGTCAGCCAGGGCTTCTCAGAGGGGCCACCTGCAGGATGTCTCCAGCCTGTATTGTCCTTCAGCCACCCTGGAACCATCATTTCACTCTCTCTCATTGAGACCCTGGCCCTCTCTGACTCTGTAGCCCACTGGTTTTTCCACCACATCTGATCCTTTTTTTCTTCTTTCCAATTTCTTCAAACCAAGTCTGCTCTCTGATGCTAAAGAGAATCCCCTCTCCATATCTAGATGCACCTCCAACCGGTGGCCCTACAGCTGTGCTGACAGTGGGGGATGTAATGGTCCCCCCAACTCATCTCCACAGTCTCCCATCTCTCTTTTCACTTTCAAGTTTTGGTCCATTTCTGCCCACACTCTCTGCTCCCTTTTCTGGCCCCTGCCATCCTTACATCCTTAAACCATTTTACATTAGTATGTGCTCTGCTGAGTTGCTTCAGTCGTGGACTCCTTGCGACTCCATGGACTGTAACCTGCCAGGCTCCTCTGTCCATGGGATTCTCCAGACAAAAATACTGGAGTTGATTGCCATGCCCTCCTCCACGGAATCTTTGCAACAGAGAGATTGAACCTGTGTCTCTTGAGGCTCCTGCATTTACAGGTGGGAAGCCCCTTTACATTAATACATTTTACAATCAGCTTGTGAGTTTCTATAGACACTTTCATCTTAGTTGAGGTGACATCCAATCTACAGCCCAATGTAGGAGAACTGATATTTTTACAGTGAACATGGCATTTCTTTCCATTTATTCAGACTTCTAAACTAACACCCCAAAAAGATGTCCTTTTCATTATAGGGGACTGGAATGCAAAAGTAGGAAGTCAAGAAACACCTGGAGTAACAAGCAAATTTGGCCTTGGAGTGCAGAATGAAGCAGGGCAAAAGTTAACAGAGTTTTGCCAAGAGAACGCACTGGTCATAGCAAACACCCTCTTCCAACAACACAAGAGAAGACTCTACACATGGACATCACCAGATGTGACCAACACCGAAATCAGATTGATTATATTCTTTGCAGCCAGAGATGGAGAAGCTCTATACAGTCAGCAAAAACAAGACCGGGAGCTGTCTGGCTCAGATCGTGAACTCCTTATTGCCAAATTTAGACTTAAATTGAAGAAAGTATGGAAAACCACTAGACCATTCGGGTATAACATAAATCAAATCCCTTATGATTATATAGTGGAAGTGAGAAAGAGATTTAGGGATTAGATCTGATAGAGTGCCTGATGAACTATGGACAGAGGTTCGTGACATTGTACAGGAGACAGGGATCAAGACCATCCCCAAGAAAAAGAAATGCAAAAAAGCAAAATGGCTGTCTGAGGAGGCCTTACAAATAGCTGTGAAAAGAAGAGATGTGAAAAGAAAAGGAGAAAAGGAAAGATATATCCATTTGAATGCAGAGTTCCAAAGAATAGCAAGGAGAGATAAGAAAGCCTTCCTCAGCGATCAATGAAATAGATTGCTATTTCATAGAGGAAAACAATAGAATGGGAAAGACTCTTCAAGTCTTGAGATCTCTTCAAGAAAATTAGAGATACCAAGGGAACATTTCATGCAAAGATGGGTTCGATAAAGGACAGAAATTGTATGGAGCTAACGGAAGCAGAAGATATTAAGAAGAGGTGGCAAGAATACACAGAACTGTGCAAAAAAGATCTTCATGACTCAGATAATCATGATGGTGTGATCAGTCACACTCACTAGAGCCACACATCCTGGAATGTGAAGTCAAGTGGGCCTTAGGAAGCATCGCTACGAATAAAGCTAGTGGAAATGATGGAATTCCAGTTGAGCTATTTCAAATCCTAAAAGATGATGCTGTGAAAGTGATGCACTCAATATGCCAGCAAATTTGGAAAACTCAGCAGTGGCCACAGGACTGGAAAAGGTCACTTTTGAGTCTTATCCTAAAGAAAGGCAATGCCACAGGATGCTCAAACTACTGCACAATTGCACTCATCTCACACACTAGCAAAGTAATGCTCAAAATTCTCCAAGCCAAGCTTTAGTAGTACATGAACTGTGAACTTCCAGATATTCAAGCTGGATTTAGAAAAGGCAGAGGAACCAGATATCAAATTGCCAACATCTGCTGGATCATTGAAAAAGCAAGAGTTCCAGAAAAACATCTATTTCTGCTTTATTGACTATGCCAAAGCCTTTGACTGTGTGGATCACAATAGACTGTGGAAAATTCTTGAAGAGATGGGAATACCAGACCACCTGACCTGCCACTTGAGAAACCTGTATGCAGGTCAGGAAGCATCAGTTAGAACTGGACATGGAACAACAGACTGGTTCCAAATAGGACAAGGAGTACGTCAAGGCTGTATATTGTCACCCTGCTTATTTAACTTATATGCAGAGTACATCATGAGAAATGCTGGGCAGGATGAAGCAAAAGCTGGAATCAAGTTTGCCAGGAGAAATATCAATAACCTCGTATATGCAGATGACACCACTCTTATGGCAGAATGTGAAGAATAACTAAAGAGCCTCTTGATGAAAGTGAAAAGGGGAGTGAAAAAATTGGCTTAAAGCTCAACATTCAGAAAACTAAGATCATGGCATCCAGTCTCATCACTTCCTGGCAAATAGATGGGGAAACAGTGGAAACAGTGGCTGACTTTATTTTTTTGGGCTCCAAAATCACTGCAGATGGTGATTGCAGCCATGAAATTACTTGGAAGGAAAGTTATGACCAACCTAGACAGCATATTAAAAAGCAGAGACATTACTTTGTCATGAAAGGTCTGTTTAGTCAAGGCTATGGTTTTTCCAGTAGTCGTGTAAAAGAAAGCTGAGGGCCGAAGAATTGATACTTTTGAACTGTGGTGTTGGAGAAGACTCTTAGAAGTCCCTTAGACTGCAAGGAGATCCAACCAGTCCATCCTAAAGGAAATCAGTCCTGAATATTCATTGGAAGGACTGATGTTGAAACTGAAACTCCAATACTTTGGCCACCTGATGTGAAGAAATGACTCATTTGAAAAGACCCTGATGGTGGGAAAGATTGAAGGCAGGAGGAGAAGGGGACAGCAGAGGATGAGGTGGTTGGATGGCATCACCAACTCTGTGGACATGAGTTTGGGTAAACTCTGGGAGTTGGTGATGGACAGGGAGGCCTGGCGTGCTGTGGTCCATGGGGTTGCAAAGAGTTGGACATGACTGAGCGACTGAACGGAACTGAACCGAAACATGTTTTTTTAATAATGTATAATTTTCTGCAGAGAGGACTTGCATATCTTTTATTGGATTTATTTACTGACTTTGGCATTTTTTAAGTAATTGTAAACAGTAACATTTCAGACATTTTTTTCTGGCTGGTATTTAGAAGTAGTATGTTGTCTTTGCCTCCAACAAGCTTGCTCAACTCGATAATGCTAATAGTTTATTTGTAGATTCATTTGAGTATCAACAGGTATAGTCAGAGTCTTCTCTCTGTGTCCTTGGGGGATTGTTCCAGGACCCTTTGAGGGTATCAAAGTCCACGGATGGTCAAATCCCTTACAGTTGGCCCCATATATGCGGGTTCAGCACCCATAACTCCAGGGGGCAACTGTCCACTAGTTACAAGCACTAGTTTTAGAATCAAATTGACTTGCTTTTGAATTCTAACCTCAGCATTTGCCAACTGCAGGGCTTTGAGACAGTTGCTTGGTGTTTCTGAGGCTCATGACTCCCTTTACAGAATGGGGACACCATGTCATAGGTGGACAGTGGTGAGGAATGAATGGCGTGAAGTGTGTCCCTCTGGTGGCTGTGCTGGCCCTCCTGGGTCTCCATTTACAGTATTCCCATCGCTGTCCCCTCATCTGCCTTCCCCATGAACTCTGTAGCTCTCCCAGTTCTGGCTTTTACCCCATCATTTTATGGAATCACCCCCATACATGCTCCTAGTGTCAATGTCAATGGATTCATTTGGTCCTTGAGTTTCTTGATGCCTCTGTGGCTTTCACACATCCATCTCCGTGACATCTTTTTTCTGACACCAAATGTGTAAATCCTGACACCAGTTGATTCTCCCCTCCTCCGCCACCAGCTGGGTGCTTACACATGAATTCCATTCAGATTTTGTCTACCCGGAGAGTGTCAGATAGAGAGCTCAGTTTCACAAGACTGCCCCCATTTCAACTCAAGTCCCAAGGGTCTCCTCTGCTTCTCACTGGCTATAAATTTGGGGTTCCCATCACCCCTTCCTCAGATTTTCTCATTTGCTAGAATAATGCACAGAACTCAGGAAATGCTCCACTATTACTTTACAGGAAATGCTCACCAGGTTATTGTTCAGGAACAGCCAAATGGAACAGGTGGAGTTTGGTGACATGCAGTTGTTCAGTTGCTCAGTTGTGTCTGATTCTTTGCGACCCCATGAACTACAGCACGCCAGGCTTCCCTGTCCTTTACTATCTCCCAGAGTTTGCTCAAACTCATGTCCACCGAGTTGATGATGCCATCCAACCATCTCATCCTCTGTCACCCCTTTCCTCCTCCTGCCTTCAATCTTTCCCAGCATCAGGGTCTTTTCCAACGAGTGGGCTCTTTGCATCAGGTGGTCAAAGGATTGGAGCTTCAGCTTCAGCATCAGTCCTTGCAATGAATATTCAGCGTCATTTGCCAAAGGGACAAATGAGATTTTACTTCCTCGGTCAGTACTTTTCTTTACAAATCAGCTCAGTCAGAGAGTTTGGTTGTATCCTCTCCTCATCGCCCTTTGAGCATTAGTTGAGGAGGGAGCCCTGGCAACAGCAGGGCCTCCAAGTAGAGCTCTGATGCGCCCAGGGCTGGTGGCTGCTGCAGGAGCCAAGAAATCTCACCGTTTTCTTGCCCGCCTCTTGGCTTCAAAGTAAAGTTTTAGAAACCACCCATCAGGCGTGACCACACTGAGGTGGAAAAAGTGTTTCTGAAACTGGAGTCAAAAATTTCCACTGACACCAGAGTTTGGCACAGGAGTTCTTAGTCCAGGCGACATTCACACACCATTTCTGTGACTTCCTGGAAGCTAACACGAACCTCTCAGCCTTCCTCTGATATCTGGTGGGGAGATGGCAGAGGACAGCTCTCCTGTGTGAGAGCATCACCTGGCAGGCTTGTTGAACTCAGGTCCCAGCCCCATGCCAGAGTTTCCGATGCAGCAGGCCAGGGCAGACCAGAGAAAAAGCATTGCCAACATCTGCCAGGTGATGCTGAGGCTGGTCCCTGGACCACCTTGGTGACCTCTGGTCAGGGTCATATGCTCGCTGAGAGCAGGGAAGTGCCAGTGGGAGTCATCAATGTGTGTGTGCTCAGTCATGTCCAACCCTTGGCGACGCTATGGACTGTATGTCATGCTCCTCTGTCTGTGGGATTTCCCAGGAAAGAATGAATGCCATGCCCTTCTCCAAGGGATCTTCCCGACCCAGGGATCGAAACTGAGTCACTTACATCTCCTGAATTGGCAGGCGGTTTATTTACCACTAGTGCCACCTGGGAAGCCCAGTGGGAGGCATCAATAAATCCACTTAAATACACCCTCTGTGCATCCTTTGGGGTTGAGGACGGGAAGAGAGCCGTGGTGAGGGTCAGGGCCCACAGGGCGGCTGTGCAGTTCTGTTGCTGCCCCTAAACTGCCTGGCAACCCTGCTGGAGGTCCTGGGGCAAAGCAGCCATCCTCAGGCTCTGTCTGCATTGTCTCCTTGAAGCCTTCCTGATTTGCAGGATTGCTCCTGAACTGTGACTATCAGAAACTGTCAACAGTTCCGGTCAGGCCTACCTATTGGCAGGGGCACTTTAGGCAGAGGGATGCCGTGACCCAAAGACACCTTCCTGGGACCCCCACGTAGCCCCAGGAAAAGCCAGCCCCTCGTCTCTCCATCCCAGGGCCAGAGGACACGGGGTGGGGCTGGGCCCATGGCTCCATCAAAGTCAGGTGGATGCTGGCGGTCACAGCATGCTGGGCACTCGCGGCTCCTGGTTGCAGGCGCTGCGTCCCTGCTGCATACACAGAGCCTCCTTTCTTCCTTCAGGAGAAGCCACTCTTTCATGGGCAGTGCAGTTGAAGGAAGTGGAAAGTCCCAGACAGAGCCTAGGAGCCCCTCTAGGTCCCTTTGCCTCTTCTGGCCCCTCCCAAGGACAGGAAGAAACAGCCTCTGCAGGTGGGCAGGGTCCTGCCCAGAAGCAGGGTTTCTGGAGCCGAGGCCGGGATCGAGGGAGGGAAGGGGGAAGACCGAGGCCCGGGCTCTGGGCTGGACCGCAGCCCCGGCCGGCTCTCCGGCCACAGCCCAGGAGAGCCACGCAGAGAAGCTGCCGATCTCCACCCCGCCGGCTCCACATTCCTGGATGCTGAGGGAGGGATCCCAGTGTTTACTCCGAACAATGTTTTCCTCTGTCTGAACCGACTGGGCGTTAAATTCTTCCAGATTTCTGGCTCCACGTCGTAACTCCAACGGGAGAGAAATAGGTTTACGGCAGTTGGCAAGGGTGGGAACACAGGGTCCGTCCCTATACCTCGTGCGTCTAGAATTTCCATGGGTGGATGGAAAGACTGCCGGCTGTTTGGTGGTGGTGGTGGAGGGCTTGCCCTGGTTCTGCACCCTGCCTTTCACATTTCCCACCCTAGAGGGCAAAGTGAGCTTTCTCTTCTGGAACCGGGCAGAAAGGGGGCCGAGTGCTGAAGGTCAGGGCTTGCTGTGCTTTCTTGGTTGTGATAAACTCAGAAGTTGGGCTCACATGGAACTCATTTGGTGGGGTGCTGGGAAGCTGGCGTGCATCCTGGGTCTTGGGCTGCTGTGTGGGGAGGAGGTCAGAGCTGGAGAGAGAGAGAGGCAAAAAAAAAACAGCAACCCTATTTTCACAGAGAAATCTAGTGACCTGAGGGCTAGACTGTTGGGCCAGAAAGACCCCAACATAGCTGCTTGGGTCTCAGAACCACAGGCACCAGGTTGGTGCCTGTGATGATCTGTGACTGTTACTGTCCTTTAACGGGATGTCCTTTAACAGGATGACCACACAACGGGGCCACGGAGATCCTCTTCTCTTTATTAACTATATAGAGACCTTTGGGAAACCAGTAGGATCGATTCAAAGAGAAAGGCACCTTCCCTTTGAACACATTAACCTGGTTCCTGGTTTTTTCTCGGTGATGATGTGCTCTCTGTGGGGTCCTGGCTGAACCCTCAACTGTGGGGACAGCTGCCCTTCAGCCTTTTGAATAGGAACAGCCTAGATCCACATCAGGCAGGGGGCTGATGGTGGCCTTGAAACCCCCGGTTTTCTTACCCTGTGCTCTCAGACCCTGAAAACCTACTCCTGAATCCCTTTCATGGTGTGTGTGTGTGCGCGTGTGCACGAGTGCACACACGCACTCATGCACACACAGCAGGAGAGAAAGGTGGGTGGCCAGCCATCCAGATCCAGAGCCCAAACAGCATTTATGTAGTGGAGGGGGTGGGTTGGTAAAATAATTGTGTGACAGAATTTGACTTTATAATCTGGCTGCTTTCACAAAGCCATTTTGATGCCAAAGTCATTTTTACTTGGTCTTAAACCACTAAAGCTACAGCTTTTTGAACCTCTCAGGGAACATGTGAAGAAAGCACCCTGGCATCATCTCTGAGCCCCACCTCCACCCCTTCCCACCCTTCCCTGTCCCCTCTCTGCCTTGACCCCTCCAGCCACAGCAGTGTGTCCACAGCGTTGAGATGGCCTTGTTGAAACTGGCTTTGTTAGACAATGGCCTCATTTCTGTGGTGTTTGATAGCCATGAATTCTTGATGTGCACATATTCCCTTGTAGCAGGAGTTGCATTGTTCCCCAGAGATGGGAGCAGAGCAGAAAGAGGAATCATGTAGGGGAATTACCCCCATGGCTGGCAGCGTCCATGTCTCTGTTCAGGAGTAGGATCCTTCCTTGGGAAGTCTGATATGGGCCTTGTATCAGTTACCTCTTGCTGTGTTACAAATACCCCCAAATTTAGTTCCTTAAAACACACATGTACTTCCCAGTCTCCATGGGTTGAGAATCTGAGTGGGACTTAAACTGTGCCTCTGTCTCCAGGCCTCTCCGTGGGGGACAGTTGTGGTTTTGGCTGGGGCTGTGGTCCCACCTGAGAGGCTAACTGGGGAGGGTCCCTGCCCAAGCTTACTCGCGTGGTTATTGGCAAGATCAAGCTCCTCACAGGTTGTGAAACTAAGGGCCTCAGTCCCTTGCTGGCTAGAAATATCCCTGGCCATTGGCTTCCCCCTAGGGTGGCTTATAATAGGGTTTCCCTCTGATGTACAGAGACAAAGAGAGACAAAGACAGAGACAGAGAGTGAGTTCAAGAAGGAAGCCAAGGTTTCTGTGTAACCTAATCGCCATGTAATGTCCCATCACTTTGATCACATTCTATCTGTTAGAAAGGAGGTATTAGATGTGTGGGGGTGGGTGGGTTTCAGAGGATGTGAGTTCTGGTGGGCAGAGGATCTTTGGGAGCCTTCTAGGAGGCTGTCTGCCAAGGCTTCTGGGCCCAGTTCTGTTCGGTCTGTCCAGCCTGTGGGCCCTGGCACCCTAGTGGTTCTGATAAGCCTGTGGCTGTGAGGGGCAGAGATAAACGAGTTCTATGGTCACCAGAGAGTAAGACACAATGTTCTGAAGACCACCCAGGGGCTGGTGATTCTGAACTGGTTACACTTGCCCTCCACTCTCTCCTCTCATCCCACCTCCACCCTCTGCTCTCTCTGGAATTCATCTAGTTCTTGTCTTGGGTGACCATGTTATGTCATCATCTTGCTACCCACACGCGCCCCAGTCACACATCAGAGAGGTATGTTCATGTCATTAGTTCAGGCTTCCTGATCTTCTCTACAAAAGCAGAGAGTTAGAACTTACTGGTCACGACATCCTTCTCCCTGAATCAACTGGATTGGAGTAACATCTGTGGGACAGGGTGTTTCTCACGGAGAAACTGAAATTTGGAAGGACCAAGTAACCTGCTCAAGACTGGACTTAAGATGCAGAGCTGGAGCTCAGAACTCTCCTCCAGCCCATGTCCCCTTTAAGCTGCTCACATACCCAAGTCTCCAGATTGTTTCCAGCAGGAATCTGGCGAGACTTTTTGGCCCAGTTTGCTCATGAAGTCATCGCAGGCTGGAGCTGCGGTGGCCTGAGGAGAAGAGAAACGGGGTCAGCTGGGACCAGGGGTGTTGAAGCTGAGGGTTGCCCAGAGGCTTGTCTGGGGACATTGGGGAGTTGCAAAGGGCATGTGTATGCATGTGTGCATGTGCACGTTTGTGTGTAGGTCATAGACCCATAGACCCCCCCCTTCATCTTGGGGATCAGGGCCATGTGCATATCTGTACATTTGGACTCTAGTGGCTGCAGGTTGACTGGAATGCCTCAGACTTGCTGGGCTCGGGTCACCTCCAGAGGGTGTTCTTTCTGCAAGCAGATGATATAAGCAGGGCTGCTGGGACCTGAAGAGTGGCGTTGATGTGGGGGATGGGTGAGACTTGGGAACATAAGTATGCCCCCTTCTCATAGCCCATCCTGTCATCTCCTCTGCTCCAGCCTCTTCCTGGATGTCACAGTCCTGCATGACAGTCACCCAAGGAGGGTGAGGGCAGTCCAACCTGGGCTCCCACCTGCTTCATATAACGCACCTCACGACAGAGCCATCAAGGCCAGAGAAATCCTGTTACTGCCCCTAGTTTACAGACAAGGTCGTCGAGCCTCAGGAAGTTTAAGTATCCCACTGCAGGTCACACAGCTGGGCAGCAGCTGGCCTGTCCTGCGCTCATGCTCTTAATTATGTGTGCTGTGCTGTGCTTAGTCGCTCAGTCGTGGCTGACTCTTTGTGACCCCGTGGACTGTAGTCTGACAGGCTCCTGTCCGTGGGGACTCTCCAGGAAAGAGTACTGGAGTGTGTTGCCATGCCCTCCTCCCAGGGGATCTTGCCAACTCAGGGATCGAAACCAGGTCTCCCACATTGCAGGCAGATTCTTTACTGTCTGACCCACCAAGGAAGCCCACGGATACTGGAGTGGGTAGCCTATCACTTCTCCAGGGAATCTTCCTGACCCAGGGGTTGAACCGGAGTCTCCTGCATTGCAGGCAGATTCTTTACCAACTGAGCTACTAGGGAATCCCCTTAATTGTATACTCCAAATAACTGCTTCATATGCATCTTTGTCCCGTTAGGCACATTCTCGTATGTTGCCTCCTGGAGCTGTTGAAATACAAACATAGATCACAGAAACACCGTGGGAGCACCGAAGAGAGAGCTGGTTCTCATGCAGGGCTGCACAAGGGTGGGTCTGCAAGGCCAGGCCTCTGTCAGGAGAGGACGTCCCCCCAACACATACTGTGGAGGGCCCATTCCCGGAGAGTAAAAGTGTTCCGTGCACCCCTCCACTGTGCCAAGGAGAGACACATTAAAACCCTTGTTGAATTGGATTTCTGACTCAACAAAAACTCCTTTTGTCAGAACCTCAGAACTTCCTGGCACGTGACCGCACATATTTCCTATGTGGTAATGGGTCACTGTGGGCTGTTTGTATATCTGTGCCTAGAAAAATTCGTTTAAAATGAGTAGCTCAGTATTTCTCTCCAATTTCAAAGACCCCTTTCTTGATCTTTGGGTACTCAATCTTTGCTATTCTCTCTTTTAACTGCAGGCAACAGTTTTCCTGCATATTCAGCTGTCCATTTCCCCTAGAGCATCCATGGTACTTACATGATAGTGTATTTTACCAGTTTACCTTCCTCATTCTGTGTTTTTCAGAAAACTCTTGAGATGAGCCACACCACAGACTTCCAGAAGCTTCTGTGCTGGAGAAACAAGAACCAAAGACGGTCAGAGCGAGGTGAGCAAACCTGGGGAGAGAGACCCCAATACCAGGTCATGCACAATGGGACAAAGGGCCCTGGTAGACCAGGCACAGATAAGACACTTGAGAGAAGAGGGCAGGGCAGGTATAAGCCCCCTGTGGAGGCTGATCGGCCTCCTGGAAGGAGAGACGAAGGGGCATCTGAACTTATCATCGTTCTGAGGGAAGAAAAGGCCACTCCATCCTCTAAGAGCAGATGGGCGACACCCCTGGGTCGCATCTAGTAGCAGTGACATCGCTGTGTATGGTGGGCATGCAGGGGATGGAGTGCATGTTGGACCAGACGGGAAAGGAAACGGAGCTTCCGAGGAAAAGAGGGGTTGTCATTCAGTCTGTTCTGTGGCCCTATGGTTTTCTGTGTGAGACAAGGTTTCACTGAAGCCTGAATCCTGGACTTGGTGGCTTCAAGCCAGTGTCCTGGGGGCTCATTTCTGGGCAGGGCTTCCCAGCTGGCATTAGTGGTATATCCTCCTTCCCTCACTCTGGTGCTTTGCAGGAGACATAAGAGATGTAAGTTTGATTCCTGGGTCGGGAAGATCACCTGGAGAAGGGCATGGCAACCCACTCCAGTATTCTTGCCTGGAGAATCCCATGGACAGAGAAGCCTGGTGGACTACAGTCTATGGGGTTGCACGGTATCGAACATGACTGAAGCGATTTGGCATGCATGCATGTATATGTATATGTATATGTATATGTATATGTATATGTATATGCTGTATAGTTGTTCAGTCGTATACAACTCTTTGAAACCCTAGGGACTGTAACCCATCAGGCTCCTCTGTCCATGGGATTTCTCAGGCAAGAATACTGGAGTGGGCTTCCAGTTCCTTCTCCAAGGGATCTTCCTGACCCAGGGATCAATCCCCTCTCTCCTGCATTGGCAGGCAGATTCTTTACCACTTTGCAACCAGGGAAGCCCATAGGTTATGTGTATGTTGGGATAACTGACCCCTGAAGAAGGTGGCCACATTAGCTCTTTGGTTCCAGGTGGAGTCTCAAATGCAATCACCTTTTTTCTTTTTTTAAAAAAAAGCAAGATAGGGGTTTTAATATGATTAAAGTGAAGTTAAAAAAAAATCAGGTGAAACATGGCCTTATAAAAATCTTCCAATTAAGAAAAATATACAGGTAAACAGGCAAAAAAATAAAATTAATATTGTATAAGGATACATAAATAAAATTTTGCTCATCATTATTATCTAGAATATTAACTTTTGAAAAAGAAAGCATTATTTCTAGGATTTGCTTGATATTTATTATTTTTTTTAAAGATGTTTTAAATGTAAGTAATATATGCCAAGTTGAAAATTCAGTGTTCATTAAGGATGAAATGAAATTTGATTTCCCTCTTTCACTCTCTGGTCCCCTGGTCCCTGACTTAAACGGTAATCAATGTTAGCTGTTAGCAAGTCACCATCTTTAAAGCAAACCCTGGCCTGGGTTCCTGGTGCTTTGAGAACTGTAGAATCAGGTGGTGGGGCCCACTGATTGCGGCTGCCCTGGAGATGCCTGTCTGTCCTCCCATTGTTCCAGTGGAGCAGGGCTTCCTCTCTCTGATTGATTATACTGTGTGAAGCCACATGTTTTCATGGTCCCTTTACTCCTGAGTCAGCTGTCAGGCAGAGAGAAGGTCTCTGGGCACACACTGCTTCACGCCTTTCATGTCTGATTTCCTGACTATGAAAAGGCAGGGCTGGTTCCTGCTGCCTGTCTTTTCATCTTTCCTAGCCATCTTGCCTGTCGGTGTACCCGGCCACCAAAAACGTCCACGAAAGGAAAAGGTTGAACAGCGCTCCTCTGATTGTGCCTGTTTGGCTCATTTTGGAAATTTTATTTAAAAATTTGAACCTTGATCTCTAGACAGTATGGCCACGGGTGCTGTTTGCTGAATGAGTCTTCACATTACATTTATTTATTTATTTATTTTACTCTTTTAATTTTTTAATTTTTATTTTTTTCCCATTTATTTTTATTAGTTGGAGGCTAATTACTTTACGATATTGTAGTGGTTTTTGCCATACGTTGACATGAATCAGCCATGGATTTACATGTGTTCCCCTTCCCGATCCCCCCTCCCGCCTCCCTCTCCATCCCATCCCCTTGGGTCTTCCCAGTGCACCAGCCCTGAGCACTTGTCTCATTCATCCAGCCTGGGCTGGTGATCTGTTTCATCCTTGATAGTATACTTGTTTCAATGCTATTCTCTCAGAACATCCCACCCTTGCCTTCTCCCACAGAGTCTAAAGGTCTGTTCTGTACATCTGTGTCTCTTTTTCTGTTTTGCATATAGGGTTATCATTACCATCTTTCTAAATTCCACATATATGTGTTGATATACTGTAATGGTCTTTATCTTTCTGGCTTACTTCACTCTGTATAATGGGCTCCAGTTTCATCCATCTCATTAGAACTGATTCAAATGAATTCTTTTTAATGGCTGAGTAATATTCCATGGTGTATATGTACCACAGCTTCCTTATCCATTCGTCTGCTGATGGGCATCTAGG
This sequence comes from Odocoileus virginianus, assembly GCF_023699985.2. NCBI lineage: Eukaryota > Metazoa > Chordata > Mammalia > Artiodactyla > Cervidae > Odocoileus > Odocoileus virginianus. The sequence goes on along the minus strand of NC_069690.1, from coordinate 31,311,579 downwards.
TTGCTTCCATGTCCTGGCTATTATAAACAGTGCTGCGATGAACATTGGGGTGCACGTGTCTCTTTCAGATCTGGTTTCCTCAGTGTGTATGCCCAGGAAGTGGGATTGCTGGGTCATATGGCACTTCTATTTCCAGTTTTTTAAGAAATCTCCACACTGTTCTCCATAGCGGCTTTACTAGTTTGCATTCCCACCAACAGTGTAAGAGGGCTCCCTTTTCTCCACACCCTCTCCAGCATTTATTGCTTGTAGACTTTTGGATAGCAGCCATCCTGACTGGCGTATAATGGTACCTCATTGTGGTTTTGATTTGCATTTCTCTAATAATGAGTGATGTTGAGCATCTTTTCATGTGTTTGTTAGCCATCTGTATGTCTTCCTTGGAGAAATGTCTGTTTAGTTCTTTGGCCCATGTTTTGATTGGGTCATTTATTTTTCTGGAATTGAGCTGCAGGAGTTGCTTGTATATTTTTGAGATTAATCCTTTGTCTGTTGCTTCATTTGCTATTATTTTCTCCCAATCTGAGGGCTGTCTTTTCACCTTGCTTATAGTTTCCTCTGTTGTGCAAAAGCTTTTAAGTTTAATTAGGTCCCATTTGTTTATTTTTGCTTTTATTTCCAATATTCTGGGAGGTGGGTCATAGAGGATCCTGCTGTGATTTATGTTGGAGAGTGTTTTGCCTATGTTCTCCTCTAGTTTCTGGTCTTACATTTAGATCTTTAATCCATTTTGAGTTTATTTTTGTGTATGGTGTTAGAAAGTGTTCTAGTTTCATTCTTTTACAAGTGGTTGACCAGTTTTCCCAGTACCACTTGTTAAAGAGTTTGTCTTTTTTCCATTGTATATTCTTGCCTCCTTTGTCGAAGATAAGGTGTCCATAGGTACGTGGATTTATCTCTGGGCTTTCCATTCTGTTCCATTGATCTATATTTCTGTCTTTGTGCCAGTACCATACTGTCTTGATGACTGTGGCTTTGTAGTAGAGCCTGAAGTCAGGCAGGTTGATTCCTCCAGTTCCATTCTTCTTTCTCAAGATTGCTTTGGCTGTTTGAGGTTTTTTGTATTTCCATACAAATTGTGAAATTATTTGTTCTAGTTCTGTGAAGAATACCATTGGTAGCTTGATAGGGATTGCATTGAATCTATAGATTGCTTTGAGTAGTATACTCATTTTCACAATATTGATTCTTCCAATCCATGAACACGGTATATTTCTCCATCTATTTGTGTCCTCTTTGATTTCTTTCATCAGTGTTTTATAGTTTTCTATGTATAGGTCTTTTGTTTCTTTAGGTAGATATACTCCTAAGTATTTTATTCTTTTTGTTACAGTGGTGAAATGGTATTGTTTCCTTAATTTCTCTTTCTGTTTTCTCATTGTTAGTGTATAGGAATGCAAAGGATTTCTGTGTGTTATTTTCACATTACATTTAAATTGAGAATTTTACTATTTATCATTGAACAGTCCTCAGATAAATATGAAATTTAGATTCGTAGTTTTACCCAAGGCTCTGTTCTGCTTCCTGCAGCACATCTGTCAAGCATTTTTTGTGCCAACTCAGCATCATGGTTCATAGGCAGGAACCCTGCAGCCTGTGTGAGCTGCACCCAGAGAGGAAGGGGGGCCTGAGGAGACATACTTCACTCAGGACTTGAACTCCTCAGTACCCACTGCCCATCACCCGCCAGTCCATCAGAATTCAGCACAACCATCTTCTCTTCTTGAACCTGTTTCATGCTTTCCCACCCTGACCTGGGTTGAGTTAGGAAGATTGTGGTTTGACTCCTCAATGGGCCAGGTGCTCCTTGAACCGAAGTTCCAGGCCTGGTGCATGGTGACAGTGGACCCCCCATCTGCAGAGTGACTGAGGGGACTGCTTCTGGTCTCTGCAGAAACTTCCCTTCTTTTATTTCTGATGACTCGGATGACATGGGCTGGTTGTGTTTGATCTGTTATGCGCATAGGAGACAAACGTGCTTTGTGGACCCTTGGCACTGTGAAGGGTAGACCCTTTCTCCCTCACCCCCCGAAAGCAAGAGACAAACATGGGGTTCTCCACTGTGGGCTCTCGGGGAGGGTGGGACCCACACCTCTTAGAAGTGCTGGGTTTGGGGCTCAGTATGGATTTGGTGAACACCTGCACCCATGCAGGAACTGATGTGCATGGCAGTGGGCATTTCAACTCTGCTTCTACTTCTGTGTCCCTCAGAGTCTGTGTGTAATCATTAGAGAACATGGATGTACAGAAGCTTCTTCAAGAAGCAGCATGTCCCCCTTCTTCCTCCTGCCACTGTGATGAGTCAGTGATGCCAGGCCTGTGTCAGAAGATGGGCACTTCAATGAGGCTCCTGCCTTCTGCCCCAGGGTGGTGCCCACCCCCCTCATCCGCTGCCCTGGAAAGGGGCATGGTCTCTATTAGGACCAGCTGACAGCTACCAAAGCTGCCCATCGCGTGCAAGTAGGCTTTTTAGCAGAGCTCAGTAATGGGCTTGTTTCTCCTCTCTTGGAGTGGACGTATGTTTGAGGTTGAGAAGGTGGCTAGCAAGTTGTCGCATAGGGAGGGGGGAGGGGAGGCCAGCTTGCTCCTCCCCACCCCTGTCCCCTCTGTCTTAGCTCAGAAATTCTCAGGGCTTCTCAGTATAGTATCAGGATCTCCTGGGTGCCCCCTGGAGCCTATCAGCTCCATAGTGTTGAGTGTAGCGATGGGGCAGTGTGAAGAGGTAGAGGAAGTCTTGGTAAGTGGGTGGTGGGCTCATGGTAAGTCTGTCGGGGGGTACAGTGCTTCCTTAGGTCTGAAGTGCGGGACGTCAGAGAGTGTTCTCAGCCTATAAGACGAGGGTCCGCTCAGGATGAAGGTCAGCATGGGAACACCATGTGGCACCAGGCTGGTTCAGGTCTTAGAGATAAGACTCCCAGGACACTTCTGCCCTAAGTGGATGCTTCCTCTTCAGCCCAAAATAAATGCAGAGTAACCAGAAGGCAGACAAGGAAACAGACAGGCCAGGGAGGAGACCGGAGGTTGAGAAGGGTAAGTGCAGAGGTGAAAAGAAACTCCGCACCAGCTTCCTGCTGGGGAAAATATGGTTCTCCATCCGTGGGGGGTGGGGTGGGGGTGGGGGTGCCGAGGGGGGTCAGAGGAACTCCTTGGATGGCTCAGGGAGAAGAGGGAGATGAGATGCAAACAAGACAAGATGCCTGCAGGCTGAAGCAGAGCAGGGGGCAGGCCAAGCAGAAGGAAGGAAGCAGGTCTACTTTCCAGGGAGCACTGGGCCCTCCATTTGGCTTGGCCCTTCCCAGGTGGCGCTAGTGGTAAAGAAACCACCTGCCAATGCAGGAGACATAGAGATGTGGGTTCAATCCCTGGGTCAGGAAGATCCTCTGTAGGAGGGCATGGCAACCACTCCAGTATTCTTGCCTGGAGAAACCCTATTCTTGCCTGGGAAATCCCATGGACACAGGAGCCTACCAGGCTATAGTCCTTGGGGTCGCAAAGAGTCGGACATGACTGAGCAACTAACACTCACTTTTTTCACTTTTTCTTTTGCATTCTGTGGGGCACAGCTTGGGAAACACTGGATTAAGACACTGTCCTGCCCATAAGGGTTTGTGCATACAGCACTATTTTCACAGTGTCTGTGGGGCAAACAATCTGAGTGTTTGGGGTGGATTTGTACCCACTGATTCATTAGTCTTGCCTGGAACCCACAAAATCCTTTTGCAGGAGGGTTTCCTGAGATATGAATGTGGCTGGTGGCCATGGACAGAGGGTGAATTAGTTCTGCATGAAAGCACCATTCTTAGTCTCCACTTTAAGACACTGGTTCTTTAATCCTCCTGATTCCAGTATTACGTGGTTGTGGGAATGTTCCATAGCCCTTAATTAAAAAAAATTTTTTTAAGATTTTTATTTTGATGTGGAATTTTTAAAAAGTCTTTATTGAATTTTCTATAATATTGCTTCGTTTTATTTTATTTTATTTTATTTTTATTTTTTGGCTGTGAGGCATGTTATAATAAAGCTCTGACCTTGGAAATGATGTACTTTATAACTACAGTGGGATTGATGGTGGCCCTGTCGAGGGCTCCCTTCCCTGCCTTCCCCAGTGACTCCTCAGTGGGGAGGGAAAAGGGCAGAGAGTCTTGGAATTGCTCACCTGAGGGGCGTTTCCTACCTGCATAAGCCAAGCCTTGTGTATGTTGCAGCTGAAAGAAAGATTTAGAATTGTCATTCAGCCTCTAACAGGGCTACTAAGAGTAGGTCCTCACACTGGCAGCAGCACCTGGGCGTGACTTAGACATGCACATTCTCAGGCCCCCAGAGCAGCCGGCAGACCCTTCATCCCTGGTGCAGGACCCTGCTGCTGTGTTTTCCCAGTCCCACCCCCCAGGGTTCCCATGGAGTGGCACCACCCTGGACCCATGGTTCTTATAGCAGGGTCTCCTGGACACAGCTCCAGACTCACCCTCAAGCTTGTTCAGAGCCACTCAAATTCTTAGTCCCTAGGTGTTGACAGGAGGCAGTGGGCATGCTCCCTGGGCCTTTCCAGTGCTCAAGGAATGAATCTATAATGTCATCCGTTCTCCAATGTGCATTTCTGGAGCTTGGAAGTAGAAAGGAGCTGAAAAGGTCACTAAGTGGTTAATAATAAAACCTCACCAATCTTTATTGCTGAAGATTTGAATTGTGGCTCTGGACCTGGGCCCAGGGATGTTTTAACAACCCTCCAGGCGGATGAACCCTCAGGTTCGAGAGTCCCTAGACTGCAGTTACCATTGGATTCCCACATGCACACGGTCATGTCAGGCAGGAAGGTGGCCTTATTGCAGCCTCTGCCTGCGGGCCTAAGGTTGACTCCAGGCAGCTGCCCATCTCCGCTGCCCCTTCCCTTGATAGCAGGTTGAGGAGGGTGCTGCCTGGGAGAGGTATTCCACCCAACGGCAGTAACATGCTCACTTGGGCTCTGGTGGAGAAGAAGACATGGTTTTGAAGTGGGGATGTTTCTTTCTTCACCTTTTCCCTAGTCCAGCTTCGACACAGCCCCCAAACCAGCCCCGCACTGGGTCCTTGAAAGCCGGCAGTCAGAAGGTGGAGGCCTGGAGCTGGCCTGCCCTCCCAGCATGCCCTGGGCTCAGCCCGTCTCTCCGGCTCCCGGAGGCTCCTCCTTGTCTCTGAGCCGACAGAGGCCCTTGAGCTCAGGCTCCCAGGGAGGCTGCTCATCGCTTTCTTCCAGGACTCTCTGTGGGAGTCCAGGCTTACAGATGTTTTTCTCCAAAGGTATTCAGGCCTTCACTGTGAAGAACTCGGTAAACACAGAGAGGCTCGATGCAAGAAAGATGAAGATGGAAGAAAGTGAGGCTCAGGTCTTCGCAGTGGGTGGGGTTGGCCAAGGTTGGGGGGTGGTGGGGGCGGGGAAGACGCCGAGGTGGCCGCTCTTGTCACACTGGTGCGCGGATCTGGTGGCTTGGAGAGACAGAAGGGGCAGGTCTCTGGGTAGTTTCACCTCTGTCCTGTACAGTGGATGCCCTAACCCGCAGGACCCTGGAGTTTTGCGTCTGCTTTGGGGAGGCCAGGACGGATGGTCATGTCTGTGCCTGGAAGCTTGGATACTCTTCTTCTAGAGTGAGGTGACATCACGCATCCTGTCTCCCCCAGGCACAGTGACACCCTTGCCGGGACCTGGAACCTTCCATGATGCTCTTCCTCATGTCCCTGTCTCCGAGGAGCTCTCGTTTCCCCACAAGGGAGCCTGGGAATCACTTTAGAATCTGCCTCTTCTCTTGAGTTGTAGTGCTTGTCACTGAATTCAGGCTGGAGAAGGCAAGATGAAACTTTTAAGTCCCCTGCCTCTCCAACTCATATCAAAATGACCAAAGGACTATAAAATTAGGGAAAGTAGGCGCCACCTGAGGAAATGGGGCAGGAGAAGCTGTGGGAGGGAAATTTGGAGGCCTTTCTTCTGGACCAAGTGAAGCTGCAAAGGAAAGAAAGAAGGTCTGACTTGGAAGGACTTGGTATTCACAGAGGGATGGGCTGCTGGCAAACTAATGGGTGGATTTTCCAGTAAAGCTGCCCCTACCCCAGACACCCAAAACTTCTGGCCAGCAGCTAAAGTGAAAAGCTTATGTATGTGTGAGCCTGTGAGACTTGAGTTCAAACCCACCAAGTGTGAGTTGTGCAGGACGGATGGCCTTGTCCTCTCTCAAAGGGAGATGACACCCATTATCAGGCGTAACAAGGATTAAATGGAAAAGGCAGTGAGACTCAGCCAAGATGTTCACAGTTGCTGTACTGATTACTCTATGCCAGGTACTGTGCTAAATAAAATCTTTACATACATTGCTTCCTTTAATCCACAAGAAAGTTCTTTGGGGTTGTTCTTTTTCTAGTCACTGCTTTACAGGCAAAGCAGCTGAAGTTAAGGAGGGTCAGAGACTTGCTCGAGATTCACAGATAAGAAGAAGGGGTGGAGAACAAATTTGAACTCAGATAGTCCAAGTGCAAAGCCCATGCTTTCAACCCCTGAGCTACACTGTTACAGGTCCTTGACTTATATTACTTTATTTCATTCTTCCTATAGCCTTATGGTAACCATTTTTACTGGTGAAATGTCACAGGTTTATAGGTTAAACAATTTGATGTATGCAAAGATTTGAAACCAAGCCTGCTGGACTCCAAGGTCCCGCTCTTGACCATTGTTTTCCTTAATTAATATACTCCGTGGAGTGTCATTCTGTCTCCCAACTTAACAGATTTTCTAGTAAAGCTCCCCCCACCTCAGACACCCAAAACTCCTGGCCAGCAGCTAGAGTGAGAAGATTATGGATGTGTGAGCCCGTTAGATTTGAGTTCAAGCCCACCATTTTTTTTCCCACTGAATACAGGGTGTGGAAGGGCTAACATGCCTGATGGGGAGAAATCCAAACTCTGATTCCTCTGACCCCTAAAGAATGGAACCATTGCTGCGAGTGCCTCTAAATCGCCTGTGTTTCTCTTTGCCAGTAGAACTCACTGAGAACATCGGGCTCCCGGTGAATCTGCTTGAGAAACATGACCCATGGCCGGCCTATGTCACTTACACCTCCCCGGTGGTGAAGAGACTCATTGAGAAGAGCAAGGCCAGAGAGCTGGAGTGCTTGCAAACGGTGGAGGAGAGTCGGCAGGTGGGCAAGCAGAGCAAGCCAGCCAGCTTCATCCAGCTGAAGAGGAGAAAGTCCTCCAAGTCCTCGGGCACTGCCACCTTCAAGGACCTGAGGTCCGAGACCATGCTGTCTGTGTGGGGCTCCCTCTCCATGTCGGCCACGGGGCCCCCGAGGGTCCCAGAGACCCTCCACCTGCACTCGGACTCCAGGGCGAGTCCCACCGCCAGCTACAACAAGATCATCTTTGCCCGGGCACCCACCATGAGGACGCTCCCTTACACGGCCGGGCGGCCATCAGAAATGTTTTGTCTCTAGCCAGAGTCCTCGCAGCTGACCCCCGAGCTTGTATGGCAATTAAGCGCCGTTTGCCACACGTTGTGTGGAGGCCCTTGCATTGGAACTCCCCCCTACTGGTGCAGAGGTTGGCTGAGATCAACCCCAAGGGATGGGGGCCATGGGTGGGCGGGTGCACCCCCTCTGGCAGTGCAGTTAAGTGGGCCTGGGAATGCCAGGCTCCAGTTCCTGGTGTAGACGCTTAGGACCTAGCTGGGGGTGAGTCAGTTCTGGTCCAGGCAGCAGACAGAAACCACACCAGAGATTCTTTCTATTAATAGAAAGAATCCCTGAGCAGGCCACTGAAAAGATAGGAAGAGGGTTCAGAGGGTGTGGATGGAGAGGCACCTGCAGGAAGCAGCCTGGGGCATGCACCCAGGGAAGATGCAAATATATTAAGTTAGACGCTTGGTGACGGGCAGGTGGGCTGATCTCTGATTCCTGAGGTGGGCTAACGAATGCTTCTCAGCAAACGCTGGTGTCCTGAGCTCAGAGGACAGCCCTGTGGGGTGGCACCCCTGCCTCTTGGCTCATGACCCCCCAAGCTTGGTTCCAAGAGTGTTGGGGAAACCCAAGAGGGACTCAGATGTTTCTGGAAGGAGTTGACACCACCCAAGTGAATGAGTATTGCTGAGGACAGGAAGCCAGCAGGAACCAAATCTGGAGTGAGTCCCTTCGTCATCCTCCAGCCTTGACGCTCTCTCTGGCTCTCCCAATAGGCAGAGCTTAACCAGGAGGAAAATAGAAATGTGATTTGCAGCAACTCAAACCCTGCCTCTTGAAGTAGAGTGTGAAAGGATGGACTTGCAGCCAGGGAATTAAGCTTGAGTCCCTGCCCAGTGAGTTCCAAGAGATCCCACCTTGCTGTCCTACTTGGTTCCTGAACCTGTATTGGGAAGTTTCTTCCTTGGGGGGTGCTTACAAAGCGGCCATGGGGGTCCAAGTGTCTGCTGCTGAGAGATGGGGAATTCTGTCCCCTGAACTTCTCTGAGACTTGTGGAGCAGAGCTGGCGGGGAGACAGCTCTGGCTGGACCCCAGCTGTGCTTTGTCAGACAGTTGGAATTGGTCCACCCATGCTCGGGCTATTCTCAGCTGGCCTCAGAGCAAACGATGCTGTCCTCTGTCTGCAGGCAGACACACTATGTGTTTAGTCACAGAGGGGACCCAATGTGACAGACAGACCACCCAGTCTCAGGTTTGGGGCTCTTCCACTGAGCGTGGCTTCGCTGATTGTATCTGTCTTCTTTGCCTCACCCAAGTGTCTGTGCTTGTGTAAGTGAAACGGTTAATACTCACCCAGCTTCTCACAGAGACACAGAAGATGCAATGAGTCAGTTGTTGGAAAAGGTGGAAGCTGCGCTGTGAATGTGCCCTCTCCACCCAGGAGCCCTGCAGAAACACCTGGCTGCACTCTGGCTGCCGTGAGCTGTGTCGAGAGCTGCATAAGTTAGGAGCTCCAGATCCATTCCTGGGTCCGCAGCTCTTGGCCAGAATGAATTCTTACAAAAATAATGTGATTTACAGTGAATCCAAATGACTGTCCATGGAACATTTACAGACATAGAGGCAGATGATAAATTCCCAACAAAAATTTTTCTTTTCTCTATCCCTTTATGGGAGTTTATAGCTAGAGTATACTTGGGAAGTGATGGATTATAGATTTTCCGTTGTGTCAGTGTTTGCAGGGGTTTGGGCTGATTTCTTTCCATTCCTTTGAAGGCAGAATTGTTACATAGTGTTTTGTTTTGTTTTTGGTGGCTGTTGCTTTTTAAATTTCTAGGTGTTTCACAGTTTTTACAAATATATACTCTTTAAATTAATGGTTGTTTTATAGATAACATTGCTTAGGTTAATTTAATTCTCAGTCTGTTATACAAGCAGGAGCTAAGCACTCCAGCACCTTATGCTGTGATGAGAATGTCTTGTGTCTGTGGCTGCAGTCCAGATGCGTTGCCTTCTGGGGCTGTTTTAAGAAAGAAAAACTCTTAATTGCTTTGAAAGGGAGGAGTCTGTTCAAGGCCAAACTGGGTTCATAGGTCCAGCCACTTCAAGGACTTGACCATGTTGGCTTGAGGACCGAGGGGGCTGCCTGGAAGGGGTTCTCCTGGGGAGGCAGCTGATGGACAGAGGAGCTGGACCAGTGATGAAGCCTCCGTCACTGGAGGAAGGAGGGTGACCCTGAGGTATCAAAGTGGCTGTTGCTTAAATTTGTCTCCAGGCCCAGATGCCTGACTGCATGGAGGTGGGGGCCCTGGAGCTGAACTCGTGCTAAACTCATGGAGGACTCTTGCTAAAATCCTGGGAGGCCCTGAAGTAACAACAAAAAGTGGCGGAGAGACTTCTTGATGTCACAAGGCACCCATGTGCAGGCTCCCCGCCCTGGGTGTGGACACGAAGCTGTGGGCCTGTAGAGCCCAGTGGATGCTCGGCGGGACTGGACTGGCTTTGCTAATGAAGCTGGGAGACTTCCTGGTGCTCCCAGGGCCCGCAAGCAGCCTTCCAGCGGCCTGGAGTTGGCCCAGCAGGCGGGGCTTGGAGTGGAATGTGGATTCTTCCGAGTGCAACCTCAGCCGCCTTCTGAGTGGAGGGCCTGGGGGAGCTCAGGTTCCTCTGGATATGCTGGACTCAGCCCTGGGAGTCCACAGCCTGTAGCTGCCGCCTCTTTATCTCCACAGCATCTGGAAAGTTCTGTCTGGCAGGGGAGCTGTTTCATCTCCCCACTCTGGTTGGTGTGTGAAACACCAGAGTGTATCTTTTGTTAGCCCTTCTATGCTGCTCTGTAACTAAGGACCCCTCTGCCTCTGACACGTTGAGTAGCTGTTTTTGAGCAAATTCTCTGGCTCCCGTGCACGATACGGTTTTTTTCTGTTTGCAGATTCCACAGTTGGTGTTTAAACAGTTGACGTTTACCTTCAGCTGAGCCTGTGGTCCTTGCCATTCAGGGGTCGGGAGGGGTGGGGGTGGGGAAGGTGGGCTGTAGGACAGACGATCTGGCAGTTCTTGGAGCTGCTGTGTGCCAGCCAGATGTTTGGGGGTGGCCCAGGGATCCTCCAATTGGAAACGGAGGCCAGGGCGGGGACTGAGGGCAGGGGCTCGGTAGAGCCGAGGACTTGACTGACAGCGCGTGTGATTACAAATCCTTCTGGTCCATTGGGCCTGAGGGCCTTGTGTGGGAGGCACAAATGCCTCACAGTCCCCTTAGTCTCCTTTTTCAGGACAGAGATAAAATAATGGGCCCCCTGAGGTAGGGGTTTGGACCCCTGGGCTTTGGTGGGGGCCATGGGAGGGAGAGGGGACACAGCCCAGGAATCCCAACCAAGGGCCAGCCCCACCTCCCTGGAGATGGAAAGCCAGCAGCAGGAACCCCAGCCCTGCAGCCTCGCTCCGCATGTCCACAGAGGTGGTAGAAAAGATTGTTAAGTACTTTGTGGGACGTGGGTGCACCCGTGTGCCTGTTCTGCCCCTGCAACTCTCTTCAGCTCTGTCTGAGAAGTCACTCCTAGAAGCTTCTTGGAATCCCCACCCTTCTGGAGTGAAGTGCAAAAACCGCACCTTATCAGTGATGAGACCGAATGAGAGCTGGAGGGGCAGTAAACAAGGGCCTGGGATTTACCAGGATCCAGCATCGCTGAGCCTCAACTGAAGCTCAGATAATCAGGAAATCTTCCCTCTTCCTTGCTCATTACCCACTTCCCCAGCCCCAGCTGTCACCAGGGACCCAAAGCCTCAGCCACCTGCTTTTGTTCTAAGTTGCTTCAGTCGTGTCTGACTCTTTGCGACCCCATGGACTATGACCTGCCAGGCTCCTCTGTCCATGGGATTCTCCAGGCAAGAATACTGGAGTGGGTTGCTATGCCTCCCTCCAGGGGATCTTTCCGACCCAGGGAGTGAAGCCGTGTCTCTTATGTCTCCTGCATTGGCAGGCGTGTTCTTTACCACTAGTGGCATCTGCTTAGGTACTTGGAACTCACACTGTGCTGCCCTAAACTAGCGAGGCATAGCTGGGCATATGCAAGGGGCTCCCTCTGGGGCATTGGGATGGGCATGCGGGAGCAGGCAGGGGATGCGGGTACACCCCAGTTTTAGGTGGAACCCACCACTGCCCCCATATTCTGTGCCTTGGTCCCGACCATGATCCAGTTTCCACATGGGACAGGCAGGATAAACAGTGACGTGGAGATGACCTTGGACTCAGTACTGAGAGCCCCATCTCTTCTCCCAGGCTCTCTGTTCCAGGGCAAAGAATTCCCATCCCACCCAAGGCCTTTCTAGGAAGCTCCTAGTTCTGAGGGCCCAACAAGGTTCCAGGTAACCCACTTCCCCTTCAGGTCCAGTTTCCAGCCATCCGGTAACCTCCATCATCTTTGGTAGACAAGGCAGGAGGGAAGCTTCTGCATTTCAGACAAGTCAGAATGGTTTCCGTGGGTCTGCCAGTCGGGAGCGGTATTGCAGAGAGACAAACTGGTCCCAGGGAAAGTGGCCACTGGAAGGACGATTGCCCTGTGGGCCCTGAGTACACCAGGCCCTCTGTGCCCACTTCTGTGTGTTTCAGCTCTTCCAGGTGCATTCACTGCCTTGGGGGCTTCTGTCTGCTGTCCTGGCTAGAAGGGAGCCATTCTGAGACTGGACCCAAGCCCTCAGGTCCAAGTCCTGGCTACCTTTCCTGTACCCGGGTCCCCTTCCCTGTTCTTCCTTCTCTTCCTCCTTGTTTTCATCACTGGCAGTCCTGCTGGTGTGTCCTCAGGAGGGTAGGTGTGCTTGGCCTGTGGCTTTGACCCTCAAGGTCAGTGTTGGGCATCCTTTTGGAAGGTATCCACTCCTCCTTGTGAGTGGTTTTACCAGAAGCCCGTCCTTTGTGGCCCATTCCCCAGGGCCAACTCACCTGCTCAACTCCCAGCCGAGTTGGGAAGGAGACTCTGAAAGTGTTGTGAGAGCTGGACAAGGTCAGTCGTGCTCATGGTCATCTTTCCAGAACATGGCCCATGGCCTGGCACATGGTTGGAGCTCAATTACAAATAATGTACAACAGCAGTTCCCAACACCTGGAATAGAATGAATTGCGATGTGGTGGTATCTTTTGTAATGTCCAGAGGCTGGAGAAACCACTTGGCTGGGGTTGTGTAGAAGGTTTGAGGCAAGGGGCAGGCAGCTTTGCTGGAAAGCTCCTTCTGGTCCTGATGGTATGATTTGAATAAAGGACCCAGGTGGTACCCTGGATGTGCCCTTCCCTGAAGGACGTGGAGGAGCAGCAGGCACAGTCTCTTAGAATTCAACATCTAGTTACTCTGTCCTCTTAAAACGACCAGCCCATGCCCGTCTGATGGAATTCCAAGTTAATGTGTTTTCTCCATCCTTTATCAGAAGGGATGTAAATTCACAGACCTAACACCATCTCCCTTTCCAACATCAGCAGCCATCCAATGGGCACCCGACAAATATGTGCTGGGTGCTGGCTTGTGCCAGGTACCCATGGGGGCCCAGTGTGAGCGCGGCAGACACTCGGTCTTCCATCTGGCAGCGCAGATGCTGGTCCGTCGCCCTTGCATGTTACAGAGAAGCTTGGGGTTCTGTGGGAGCGCTCTTGCTTGAAGCACCTGGTGTGTTCTCCCCAGGATCATGAGAAAGGGATTAGGGAAGAGGCAGGATTAGTATCAGGACAGCTGCTTATAAAAAGGGGTGAGGTCATGTCGAATTTTTGGCCAAACTGAAGTTTGGCGGCCTGGTGAGTTTTTTGAACTTTGCCAAGCTGCCTTCAGTTTACACTTACCCGGCTGCCGTGTTTGTTTCTGTAGCACCATGGAGCTGTCCCCGGGCTCGGGAGTGAGCTTCGGGGCGCGGCCTCTCTCTCCTGGCCCGGCCCCTCGCAGCAGAACAGAGGCAGCGCCCACATCTGCAGGCTACTCACCCTACGACTCTTACCTCCCGCCTTCCTGGCTGGAGGGCTGGGGCTGGGCGAGGCAGCTTCAGATGTTGGTGGGGGGGCTCCAGTGCCTGTACTTTCCCCACTGGGTGGTGGTCAGGTCCCAGCTCTTAGCATTTGGGCCCCCAGACACATGAGCCTCACCTGAACTTCCCCAGGTCTCAGAGCAAAGAGACCAGGCCTGGCTTTGGGCATGGTTTCTACCTGCCTTTCTGGGTTTTGGGGGACCCCTCTGTAGACCAGGGTGAGGGGTGCCCTTCAACCAAGGGACGAGGCGTGGTCCCCGGCTCCACCTCATCGTCTTCCTGGTCATACCTGCAGAGCCGTCCCTCTCCGCTTGCCTCTCTCCCTCCCTTTCCCTCTTTCCTTTCCATCTGATTTTCACTATTATTTATTTTTTTGTCATTGCAAAATGAAACGATGCTTGTTAAGTGACTCAGTCTCCCTGTGGTAGAAGTGACTGAGATGGCCTGGGCTGCACAAATTTTGGAGAAGCAGGTCCCTTTATGCTCAGATCCTGGGTCTGAGCCTCCATCCTGAGGAGGTGAGATGTGCCCCGGTGCACCCTGGGAAGCACTGAGGACTGTGCGTCACCTGAGGTCACCCTGGCCATTCTCTCACTCCAGAGCCGTTGCTCCAAGGTCCCAGGCCACTGCTGTCCCTCTTCTCCACTGGGTCCCCCTAGGGTTTCCCAGGGCATGGCTCCCCCAGGTTGACACACATCAGTAAGTCTGCCCTGAAGGCCTGGGGGTGGCAGAAACTCAACAGAATAAATTACAGCTCTACTGGAAGTGTGTAGTTTGGGAGGCCCACAGCCTAATTTTGAGTGCTGTTCCCTGATGAGGACCAGCTCCACCTCTAACACGGATCTCAGGGCATCTCTGTTAACTCAGATTACAGAATCAGTTCCCCCTGAATCCTTCATCTTCCCTTCCTGCATCAACAGTTTCCCTCTTGATCACAGAATTGCTGCTGGGATACCAAGTGCCCTATTTCTAAGAGGAGGTTTAGTAGTTCTGGCCAGGAGAAGGCAGTCACAAATGTTCAACAGAACACACTGCAATTAAGACCTCAGAATGGTTAGCAGGGGGCTTTTGTCTAGTCCTCTTTAGGGTCCTGCTGGCAGAATTTGGGCAAACTTTGCCTTCTGATGTGCCAGAGTGGGGAGCTCCTGACAGAACACACACTACAGCTCCACCACCACCGTTCCCACCTGCAAATCCATCCCCATCACCACCATCATCTCCATCACCACCATCACTGTCTTCATCTTCATCTCCATCACCACCACCACCATCATCTCCATCACCACCGCTGCTTTCCCCTTTGCCACCTCCATCAGGCCATGTCACCTCTGAACAAACTAATGAAAGTGCAGCCCTGATTTATTGAAAAATTATGAAGCCAGCAAAGACACAATCTCATTGAAAGGCCTATTTGATAAATTAGAGAGAGGAAGACAAATACTGTAGCATGTGTGAGTGCTTAGGCACTTAGTTGTGTCCGACTCTTTCGGGACCCCATGGACTAGAGCCCACCAGACTCCTTTCTCCATGGACTTCTCCAAGAAAAATACTGGAGTGGGTTGCCATTCCCTTCTCCAGGAGATCTATCCAACCCAGAGATCGAGCTCAGGTCTCCTGCATTGCAGGCAGATTCTCTACCATCTGAGCCACCAGGGAAGCCCTGAAGTACAATCTAAGAACGCTGAACTCAGAAAAAATAGTAGAATGGCGGTTCCCGGGGGCTGGGCGTGGGGGAGGAGTGGATATTAGTCCAAGGGTAACACTTCCAGTTATAAGATTGATGAGACCTAACGTACAGGATGCTGGTTATAGCTAATAATACCATGTTAAATGTTTGAAGGAGGAATGAAGAATGCATTCTGAGAAGTCCCAGTATGAGTGGGTGGGATGGGTTGAGGGATCCAGGTACAGGTTGGGAAGTAAGGGGGTGAGAGTGGGTCACTTCAGGACACAAAAATGAAAGACCATGTTCCCCCTAAGAATGAGCAACAGCTACAGCAGTGTTTTAGGCAGGGAAATAGCGAGATCTATGAGAGGCTAAACTCTGGATTCCTGGCTCCCTGGCCTGGGACCATGAACATTAGCTCACCAACCACCTTAAATATCCAGAGGCGAGGCAAAGGGGGATATGAGGCCTGCCTCTGAGGAGTAAAAAGTATTATATATACATGAAATGTGTTCTCAAGTGAGAGCTATCCCCTCCCATGTCATCCATGTGATGCTATGTCCTCAACCTGAGAAGTTGTGCCCTGTTCAACAAGCTGGCTCTGCTTGGAGCCTTCTGAGCTCCACTTCCGTTGTCATTTTCTGATTCCGTTCACGGGCTGTAGCAAAACTCAGCTGTTCTAGGACCACAGAATGAGGGAGGGCATATAAGAGTGGCTCCTTTAATCTCCCCCAACCATTCTGAAGATAAGGAGACAAAAGGTCAGAGAGGCCCAGTGATTTTGTGGAGGATTTGAAAGCAGTCCAGCCTGGTCTTCCTGAGCCACTGCTGACGTCTGCCATGGATCAGGGAAGGGGGCCTCTCCAGATAGCCCTGAGCACGCAGCTGGAATTTCTTTGTGGAGGGGATGGGCAGACAACTATCTGCAATTCTTTTTCTTAAAAAAATCTCCAAATATAGTTTTCCCCAGAGATTTTGTTGAAACTTTTTTTTTTTTTTCCCAGCAGAGCACCCCAGGCAAGTCGTGTTTGTGTGCAAACCCTCCTTTCAAGGTGGTCCTAGTTTCCTGTGCACCAGGAGAGTTTTTAGAAACAAGCCCACCTGGTTCTCCTTTACTGATTTCATCTTCATGTGGAAAGAGTTAAAGACCAGCATCCTTTACAAAAGACAGGGTGAAAATACCCACGGGGCAAACCACTGCCAGGACTTTTTAAAGGCAACATTCACGTCCCTTCCCCTGCCCGCACTGCAGGCACCAATAACTCTCCACCTGGAGCTTTCTTTCGATGCCCTAGAGGGGACAAGGAGTTAAGGTCCTGGGAAATGCCCTCAGTATGGCCAACAGGAGGGGGAGGATAAATAGCCCAGCTTCCTACCCCTCCCCCACTCCCCAGTTTGGGCGTGTAAGTGAGGGAGTCCCATGCTGGTGACAGACTTGAGGATTTGAGGGGCCATCTGCTCAAGGACGCCCTGTACCTCAGCCTGTGTTTTTCCTCTGCCCACTCCTCCACTCCCCTGCCTGTGTCCCCCGGTGTACACCCCCAGTAGGCTCCTTATTTTCCAATCCTCATCTCAGAGTCTGCTTTTGGGGAACCCAAGCTAAGACATCATGCAGGCAACCCCTGGATTATCCAGCCACCCAGGAATAAAGGAGTCCCTTTGCGGGGGAAGTTCTTTATTTTGTGTTTCACTCAGGGCACAAGGGCTCTTTGAAACGTTAAAAAAAAAAAAGCAAGGCCGTGCATGTTTACGGACAAGAAACAAAAAAGACATCCACAGAATATGATGAGAAATCATTCTCTGCCCCCACCTCCCTGCCTGCCCCCTGCCGTTCCTCTGCCTGGAGGTGACCACCACTAATGGGTGGATGTGCATTCCTTGGGGGATTTTCTCTGTGCGCTCTTAAACCCTGAAGTCAGGTCTCATCACATTTCCTCTCAATAAGAGACCAGAGTCCTTTGTACAACCAACATACTCTTCTGGCCTCCTTTCTGTGCCTCTTCTCCATGTTCTCCTTCCAACTGGCAGCTCCAGCCTACCTGGACCATCAGGCTTCCTTCTCTGTGCCCTCCTGGCTGAAATGCTCCCGCCCCAACCATGTGTCTCACTCTTTCTCTCTCTCATCATAGGAGTCTTGGCTCAAACACCCACCCCCTTCTTGGTAAAGCTCCAGCCTGGCCCCTGCATCTCTCATATCTCTTCATTTTTTTCCGCATCACTTTCCACCTGGTGGCCACCCCCACCACCTACTTACTGCTTGTCATTCTCCTGGGAGGATACATGTTCAAGAGAGCAGAGGGTCTGTGTTGTGTTCACCACTGGGCCCCCGGGTCTTGGAACAGTTTCCATATCAGGTAGCTGCTTGGCAAAGCTTTGCTGAATGAATGTACATGTGCGTGCATGCGCACACTCCCCCCACCCCCACATGTTGTATGATACCCAGTGTCCTGCTGGGTGCTCTTCCCACTTAGCCATCTTGGAGGTAGTTTCTCTGGGCACATAGAATCACTGTATCCTTTTAAGCAGCTGCAGAGTGTAATGTTGTGTGCGTCCACCATGAATATAGCTCTTTAGCCGGCCTCCCTGTAGTGGACATTTGGTGGTTCCTGGACGCAGAGCTGCTGTGTCTCTGCTCACATGAGCGGCACATCAGCAAGGTGAATACCTGGAGTCCAGCTGCCCTGGTTCATTCTTATCTGGACAGAAACTATTACCAAATTGACCTCAGAAAAGGTCACACCTATCACACTCCCCCTACAGTTAGTTGTGAGAAGCCCTGTTTCCCCACTTCCTAACTGGCACATGCATTAATAAATTTTTGGTCTTAAGACTTCCCTGCTGGCTCAGATAGTAAAGGATCCACCTACAATGCAGAGACCAAGGTTTGATCCCTGGGTCGGGAGGATCCCCTGAAGAAGGGAATGGCTACTCCAGTATTCTTGCCTGGAGAATTCCGCGGACAGAGGAGCCTGGAGGGCTACAGTCGATGGGATCGCAAAGAGGAGACACAGCTGAGCGACTAACACTTTCACTTTCAACCTAATTAGTAAAATTTTTACAGATTTTAATGTGCCTTTTCTTTCTTTGCATTTGTTTATTCGCCATTTCTAATGCTCGCTCTCTGTGAACCATTTTTAAAATATATTTTACTGATTTAAAAAAATTAACTTGGCCTTTTACGTGTGGCTCTCAAGTCCTCTTTTTGTATTAAGCTCGTCAATCCTTTGTTCATAACCCATCTTTCCAATATTTCTCAAACTTTCCTTTGTATTTTGATTCCATTTTAGTACTTTTGATATGCATAAGCTTTAAAGTATTTATACAGTCAGCCTCATCAATATTTGTCTAATGCAGACAAAAAAAATTTGTCTTAATTATAATAGCTTTTTCCTCTTCTAATCGGCTATGAAAAAATGACCTCATGTCCTTTTCTAGCACTTTTACAGTTTTTCTGTTTTTTTTAAATATATATTTTTCCCTGTAATTAATTTTAGTATAAAGACAGGAAAGAGGATTTAGTTGAACTTTTCCTCTCTGGTCAGCCAGTTTTCCCAACAACATTTATTGAACAATCCATCTTTCCCTCAATGACTGGAAACTTGCCTTTCTTATACCTTAAATTATTCTACGTTTTCCAGTCTCTTTGGGGACTTTCTATTTCAGTTCATTGATCTGCCTGTCTGTTTGCCAGAGTCAGATTGTTTCCATTATGACAGCTTTAACGTCTCTTTTACCGTCTGATAAGAGTAAGCCCAGAGAACCTTTCTGGAATTTTTTTTCTGATGACCACTGAGCCTCTTGGTGAGAATGAAAGTGATTTTCAGGTAGTAAAATTGCCCTCTTTTCTCTTAGGCACTGAGACTGGTGACTAGAAGACAGGCTCCTTGACCCTTGTAACTGATAACCCTCCTGTTCCTGCTAAAAGGCTGAACAAGGTGACAGAGTGTACCTGTATTCCCTCACCTCCAGGCAGTGATAACCTGCCTGCTGCCCGAGGCGCTGAAGGTGTGCTGGGGCTGGCTTACCTCCAGCAGGTGAGATGGGAACATCAGAACTCGAATTTGCCAACTCAAGTAGCGGTCTGAAGGCCTGCCTTTTCCACTTTGGAAAGTGATACCAAAATAGAAGGAAAACGCCGATCAGAAGGAAATTCCTCCTTCGTCACCCTTGGAAAAGGACTGGTGCAGATGATGCTGACAAATATTTAAGGAAGCTGAAAGCACAGAGCACAGGGCCGAGGCCTTGGGGCTGCCGCGGCCCTAGAAGTGGGGCAGAGTGGCCGCCCCCACCCTGACAGCTCCAGTCCCTGGTCCCCAGCAGTGGGAGCTTGGTATGAAGTTAATGTTCGCAGTGGGTGAGGCGTGGGAAGCAAAACAGATACGAAGACATTTTTCCTTCTCGGCTTCTTTCTCTTAGACTATTCCTGGTTCCTCAGGAACAGGCTTCCATTGTGCATGCCCGCCCTGGACAGCTTGGCCAGGGTGCCATAGCCCGCCCCAGGAGAAAGTGTGCCGGGCCCTGGGGGACAGAGCTCGGCTCTAGAGTTGCAGCTACAAGACTGCTCAGACCTCCCCTCCCCAGCGTGTCCCTTCCCCACCAGCATCTGTCCTGCAGAATCACTCAAAACTCAGGAAGAGTCCAGAGCTTGACACTCAGAGATGAGCCCACTAGTGGGTCCTCATACCCAGCTGAGGAGCATCAAGTACACCTGGGCTCATCCGTTTCCCGAGGATCACGCTGGTGTGTGTCTGAGATGGAGAAGTGCGGATGAGGATAACGGGGAGTGGGAGTGAAAGAGCTGTGTTGCTGTTCAGTCGCTTAGTCGTGTCCGACTCTTTGCGACCCCATGGACTGCAGCACGCCAGGCTTCACCATCTCTCGGAGTTTGATCAATCTCATGTCCATCAAGTTGGTGATGCTATCCAACCATCTCATCCTCTGCCGTCCCCTTCTCCTCCTGCCTTCAATCTTTCCCAGCATCAGGGTCTTATCTAATGAGTCAGCTCTTCATATCAGGTGTCCAAAGTATTGAAGCTTCAGCTTCAGCATCAGTCCTTCCAATAAATATTCAGGATTTCCTTTAGGATTGACTGGTTGGATCTCCTTGCAGTTCAAAGGACTCTCAAGAGTCTTCTCCAACACCACAATTCAAAAGCATCAATTCTTCAGCGCTCAGCCTTCTTTATGGTCCAACTTTCCCATCTGTACATGACTACTGGAGAAAACCATATCTTTGACTATATGGAGGTTTGTCAGAAAAGTGATGTCTCTGCTTTTTAATAAGCTTTGAGAACAGGTCAAGTGAGGGAAGGGCCCCTGCCTCTAGCTCAGTGCCCAGTAAATCCCCCACCCCCCTTGCACTTCTGTGAGTGTTCAGCTCAATCAACAGGTGCTAGAGACTTTTGGTTTTTTGGTTTTAGAGTTACATTTGTACAAAATAATTTAAAAAATTTTAAAGAGGAAAATGTGAACATAATATGTAAAGAAGTACTCACAAAACATTTTAACATAAATAGTACAAGTTGTGGGAAAATTGTAAACCTGCCATCTAAAACAGATTACTCAAGAAAATTTCATGCTGTTCAACAGCTCTAGAGTGACTTGTTATAGGCTTTGGCTCATGCAGTGATGGAGGCCAAGAAGGCACACGGTCTGCCCTCTGCAAGCTGAAGAATCAGGAAAGCCTGTGGTCTAACTGTTGTATAATCGTGCAGTCACGTCTGACTCTGTGGACTGTAGCATGCCAGGCTTTCTTGTCCTTCACTGTCCCCTGTCAGTGCTTCTACTTTTTCCCTATCTATTTGCCAAATGAAGTGATGGGACTGGATGCCATGATCTTAGTTTTTTGAATGTTGAGATTGAAGCTAGCTTTTTCACTCTCCTCTTTAACCCTTGTTAAGAGGCTCTTTAGTTCCTCTCCACTTTCTGAGTGGTGTAACTGAGTCCGAGTTAAAGATCTGGGATGGTGTAAGAGCTGGTCTGCATCCCAAAGCCCAAGAACCAGGAGCATCAGTGCTAGAGGACAGGCGAAGAGGAGTGTTCCAGTTCCAGCAGAGAGAGAGAGAATTTGTTTTTCTCTATCTTCTTATTCTATTCAGGCCCTCAGCAGGTTGGATGAGGCCCACCTGCACAGGTGGGGGCAATCTTTACTCCGTCCATGTATTCAAAGGCTAATCTCCTCCAGAGACACCCTCGCCACTGACACTCAGAAATAACATTTTACCAGCTCTCTGGGCATCCCTTAGCCCACCTCAGCTGACACTGTCACAGTTTATCCCCAAGGAGGTCTGTCACAAGGGAAACTGTGGCATTGTCTTCCCCTTGCCTGATAGACAGACATCGGCTGCACTCAGCTACTGAAAAGAGTAAATAAAGTGATGTATGGAGTAATGACAGTTATGGTTGTATTTGTTTACTGAGAGCTTCCCATGAGCCAGTCAGGGCTTAGTCACCTTGTATGACTTCAGACTCTACAAAACCAGAGAGGTATGTACTCTTAATTGTTCCTATTGTTACAGATAAATCACAGTTTAAGTGCTAGGATTCAGTGAACTTAAAGAAATGCCTAGCTCCTAGACAAATCTCGGTAAATGTGGCTGGAACAGCCACTCGTAGGGGCTCATAAGAGCTAACTCTATGAATGCTTCCAATGCCAAGAACAGCTGGCCCCTTGCTGACTCCGCGACATTATGTTGGCAGCTTGAAATGGACCGAGGTGGGAGTGTTCACACCACAGAAATCAGCAGATACTACAAATCAGGTTTTTTTTTTCCCCCCTAAAGAGCCTGCTTCAGCACCATGACTACTTACTAAGATTATACTCCTATGACCTAGAAATCATCCTAGAATTGACCCCTACTAAAGTCAAGGTTATGGTTTTTCCAGTGGTCATGTATGGATGTGAGAGTTGGACTGTGAAGAAAGCTGAGTACTGAAAAATTGATGCTTTTGAACTGTGGTGCTGGAGAAGACTCTTGAGAGTCCCTTGGACTACAAGGAGATCTAACCAGTCCATCCTAAAGGAGATCAGTCCTGGGTGTTCATTGGAAAGACTGATGCTGAAGCTGAAACTCCAATACCTTGGCCACCTCATGGGAAGAGTTGACTCATTGGAAAAGACCCTGTTGCTGGGAGGGATTGGGGGCAGGAGGAGAAGGGGACGACAGAGGATGAGATGGCTGGATGGCATCACTGACTCGATGGACATGAGCTTGAGTAAACTCTGGGAGTTGGTGATGGACAGGGAGGCCTGGCATGCTGCAATTCATGGGGTCACAAAGAGTCGGACATGACTGAGCGATTGAACTGAACTGAACTGAACTGAACATCAATATGGGCTTCTTTCCTGGCTCAGATGGTAAAGAATCTGCCTGTAATACAGGAGACCTGGGTTTGAACTCTGGGTCAGGAAGACCCCCTGGAGAAAATCAATACACTGAAAGAGGGGACTGGCCCAAAAGGCTTAAGTGGTGGCAACATCTTTATCATACTGATGATAAAGTTCAATCAGGAAAGAGTTTTACTTCTGTGGTCTTCAGCCTCAGGGGCAGGAGAACATCTTCGAGGGGTTTATGCTCAGGGGCAAATGGTTTGAAAAACATCCAGGGACAGGTGTGATGTCAGGGACAGGTAAGTGGGTGTCACAGTGCCCTGCCTCACATTTTTCTGAACAGGTCCTTGAAAGCAAACATGCTGCCCGGGAGCCCAAGTCCCTGCAGGAACTCAGGAAAGCCACTTGGAAAGTCTGTTCTTTTTCATAAAGTAAGGGGATTTGATCTAGAAGAAGCTCCAGAAGCACCCAGCCCATCACTGCCCCATGCAGACTCTCTGTTCACAGATAGTTCTGAAGACTGTGGATCATCGCCCGAGTTCAATCACCATGATTTTCATGATAACAGGTCTCCTTATCTTAGCATAAACCAAGTGTGTGTTGTAAGGAATAAAACTGACTGGAGGTTTGGATGCAATGACTCAAGGGAAGAAAGAGACAAACGGTGTGCACATCTTATCAAGTAACCAAACTTTCGCCAAGCACCTGGGGTGATCGCAACCTGCTGCCCCCTCTCCTGCTGCTTTGCAGCCCTTTGTTATCATTTCCCCTCCCCACCCCCAGATTATGAGGTTCTTCAAGGGCAGGGCTCAAATTGTATTCATGTCTTCATTCAACAAACATTCTTTAAAGCCTTTTACGTGCTTCAAAGGGGATTAAAAGAAGATGACATGAAATTCTTCTGTTAGGAGGAGGAGTCAGAGAGAAACCCGGTGGCTAATAGCAGGAGGCAGGATGCGATGAGACCCTGGCTGGGCAGGTGGAGCATGAAGGTGCCGAAGATGCTGAGAAAGAGTGAGGTTAGTAGGGGGTGGTGACAGACAGGGCTAGAAGAAACTCTGAGGTGGGGGACTTGGGACTGAAGGTGGCAGCCACGTGGGTGATGAGAGTTTACGAGAGACAGCCCCTGTGCTCACAAGGAACTTGATGCACTTGAAATAGTGAAAAGGGACCCCTGAGCCATGGCAGAAACAAAAGACAGGAAGTTACAACCTTCCAGGGGCTTCCCTGCTGGTCCAGTGGTTAAGAATCTGCCTTCCAATGCAGGGGATGCAGGTTCAGTCTCCTGTAGGGGAACTGAGATCCCACATGCCGCTTAGCAAGGAAGACCCGATGCAGCCAAATAAAATAAATGGAAAACAACAACAACAACAACAACAAACCCAAACAAACCCCACTCTCTTGCTTTAAAAAAAAACTCTCCAAAGCTAAGATTGAGCTTGACATGTACATACCACTCCCTGAAGAAGGAAATGACAACCCACTCCAATATTCTTGCCTGGAGAATTCCATGGACAGAGGAGCCTGGTGGGTCCTCTGATGCTGGGAGGGACTGGGGGCAGGAGGAGAAGGGTGCCATAGGGTGGCACAGACTTGGACCTGACTGAGTGAACCTGCAAACATAAATAATAGAACCTACTGTATATCACAGGCAACCCTATCCAACACTGTAATGACCTATGTGGGAAAAGAATCTAAAAATGAGTGGATATATGTGTATGTATAACTGATTCACTTTGTTGTACACTTTGAGCACAACATTGTAAATCAACTATATCCCCATTAAAAAACAGAAGAACTCTTGAAAGCCAGGAAGGCAGCACATCCGAGTGGAGCCCAGGGCACTGTGACCTGACTGAGCTGGCTGCCAGGCTGGGTGGAGCCCTGAAGGCTTAGGTCACTGTAGGCCCCATGGCTGAGCAGGAGGACAGATAGGGGGGCATCAGGTACTGGGCCCTCAACCTCTGGCCAGGCTGACTGCCTTGAGAGGCACATGCCATGCCTGAAGAAGGAGCTGGGAGCCTCCAGAGGGACTGTGGGCAGCTGGCCGCCCCACTTGGGATGTAACCCAAGGCCTGGCATCCCCAAGCTTGGGGCCCTGGGCGTACCCGAGCAAGCCAGACACCCAGGGAGCAGCATTCCTCAGCCTTGCACACCCCAGAATGGACGCTGGCTCTACAGAGTAGGTGCCTCCGAGTAGATGCCAGCTAGTCCAGCCCCTGACAGGTGGGAGTGAGCACCCTGTCCTGAGGGCAATCAAAAATGTCAGTCCGTGGAGGGTGTCCTGGAGGGGTTTCCTGCCTCAGACCAGTGTGTGGGTACATGGAGATGGGGGTTGCTGGTAAGGCTGAAATTCTATCTCTCTGAGCAAGTGCATTCTCTGTGACTGGAGATATTTATAGACCCCAAGTCCATAAAGGCAGTCCTGTAATGAGAGTGCTGGTGAGGTTGCCTGGAGCTCAGAGGGCCTCACTGGGTTTCCCGTCAGGCCCTGCCTCGCCCTGGAGCCCTGGAGCAGAGACATCTCACGCGGGACATTCCATCACCGGTACGTAGGGCCTCTCCCCCAACCTCACAACAAGGGCCCTCCTCCCCACCTCGGTCCCCTCAGCGTGGAGCTCGATGCTTCCCAGAGAGAAGGCCCCCACTAAGGACTGGGGACAGAAGGAGAGTGGGCCCAGTGCAGGCTTCCCAGGTGGCTCAGGGGTAAAGGAATCTGATTGCCAAAGGAGGGGACCCGGGTTTGATCCCTGGGTTGGGAAGATCCCCTGAAGGGGGAAATGGCAACCCACTCTGGTATTCTGTCTGGGAAATCCCATGGACGGTAGCCCGCCAGGTTCCTCTGTCCGTGGGCTCGCCAAGAGTCAGATGAGACCGAGTAACTGAGCCCACGTCTGTCCTGGAGCCACTCTGCTCACTGCATCCCACACCTACCCGTGAGGACCGTAAGTCAGGACGATGGCCCAGGGCCTGCTTCTTGCACAACACACCTCTGAGGCCGGACCCTGCAGCCGCCTGGCGAGCTCAGCCCTTCCTTTCCCAGGAGGGGCTTCCACAAAGGCAGTCACATCTGTACAACATCTCGGTGCTCATAGCCTCTTTTGGGAGGAAGAGCCAGTCATCTTGGCTGGCTTGACTTCGAAGCGTTAATTCAGGACACACAAGACCCGCCAAGGGCATTCCTGCCAGAGATCATCTCCATCCAAACAGTCCTCGTTTTTTGACATCTGAGCGTCTTCCCTAGGGGCAGATCTCCTCCAGAGTTAGTTTCCTGTTGGCCTAAAGACACTCTTTCTCATTAAGAATGAATTGTAGACACACGTGTCGAATCCATGTGATTCAGAAAAGGCATCATAGGCAAGAGGAATATTTATATTAAAAAAAATTAAAAAACATTTATTGATGTATAGTTGATTGACAATGTTGTGTTAACTTCTGCTGCACAGTGAAGTGACTCAGTTATGCACACATATATTCTTTTCCATGATGGTTTATCGCAGGATACTGAATGTAATTCCCTGTATTTTACCATAGAAACTTTTTGTTGGATATTTGTATTTTGAGTAATTTTATATGCATGTCGAAATCAGCTAAATCAGTGGCATATATACATATTTACAAATATATAGATATAATTAGTATATTATGCTATATATAACATATTACAGTGTAATACTATATAATACATATATATATTATTTATAATGTTTGTGCTCAGTGGCTCAGTCGTGTCTGACTCTCTGCAGCCCAATGGACAGTAGCCCACCAGGCTCCTCTGTCCATGGGGTTTTTCAGGCAAGAATACTGGAGTGGGTTGCCATTTCCTCCACCAGGGGATCTTTCCGACCCAGGGATCAAACCCCTGTCTCCTGCGGCTCCTGCACTGGCAGGCAGATTCTTTATGACTAGCGCCAACTCAGAAGCCCCCATACTCCATATAATATTATACTAATCATATACCATTATATATAACATAGTATATTATAAATACTATATTGGTATTATATATATATAGTATTTATTTTATCTACTGTTTGTAATCATAGGGACCTTTCTTCCCATGAAATGATGTTGGGGTGAAATCAAGCAGGTGAAAGCTGGGTGGTCTGCTTGGAGGCAGGGAGGAGGCTGGGGCCGAGGGGGAGGGAGGGGCTCTGGAGCTGGTCGGGCTCATCCCCTTCCTTGGAGGAGGCTGAGCCCATGCTGGGAGCTCAGTAGGCAAACCACCAGTTCTAAGAAGCCCTACAATTACAATCCTCTAACACATGATTTAAAACCTTTCCCAAATGTAGATTGCTACTGTCAGGAGCTACACTACCCCCACTCTCTCCCCCCATATCCACTCTAGGAATTTGGTTTAAAAAATTGTTACTTTAAACTTTATATTGCTTTTTTTTTATTATTATGAGAGAACAAAGAGGCTATTTGTATTTTTTAGAAATTATTTTATTTTGGCCTTGATGGGTCTTTGTTGCTGCACGTGGGCTTTCTTTAGTTGTGAGTGGCAGCTGGTCTCAAGTTACAGTGTGCGGGCTTTTCACTGTGGTGGCTTCTCTTGTTGTGAAGCTTGGGCTGTAAGAGCATGCAGGCTTAGTAGTTGTGGCTCCAGGGCCGAGCGGCTCTGTGGCAAGAAGGATCTTCCCTGAACCCTTGTCCCCTGCATTGGCAGGCAGATAACCACTGGGCCACCAGAGAAGTCCAGGCCAATTTTATTTTGTTTTGTTTTGGCCACACTGTGCAGAATATGGGCTCTTATTTCCCCAACCAGCGATCGAACCTGTGCCCCTTGCTTTGGAAGCTCAGAGTGTTAACCACTGAACCGCTAGGGAAGTCCCAGGAATTTGGGTTTTCATGCCAACTGTTTGCTCCTCCTGCAGAACGGAGGAGCCGGTTGGGCTACAGTCCATGGGGTCGCAGAGAGTTGGACATGACTGAACACAGCACAGTAGCATTGATGTTTTTACAGAGGCAGCACTGACCGAGGGCTTCCTTGTCAGCCCCCATCTCTCCGTGTCAATTCTCTGTTGGCTGCTTTGGACATTGAGGGGGCGTCTTAGTGGAGTCATCTTCTGGGTGGGGAGGAGGTGGGGGCAGGGAGGGCAGGAGAAGGAATTGGGTTGGGTGGGTTTCCCACAGTACCATACCCAGGTGATGGATTGAGTAAAACAACAAAGACAAGTTTTTCAAGGAAAACAGCTAGCTTATTTGGGACTAATTATGATGCCTTTATTAAAGGGATTTTGGATCTTGGGAAGGTTGTCCTTAAATGAGCTCAAACGATATTCTCTGCTGACTCTGTTAATTCAGGCTTGTAGAGTCATTCTAACTTCAAGTTTAAAAGTCCTGCATGCAACCGCCAGCTGCCAAAACTCACTAATGAGGATCCCAGGGGCCTCTGGAGGGGTGTTGGGGTGAAAGCTTCAGGCTTGATTTATGGATGCAGGGTAGTCAATAAATCTGGGCAAACTTGAGGAACCACCCACATTTGAGGGAACGTTTAAAAACCAAACTTTCTGGGATTTTTGCATCACCACACAAAAATTTCCTATGACTTAGACAACCAAGAGGGAAAACAATACTGTTTTTCATAAACAGTTGAATCTTTTGCTCGGGAGCAGAATCATGCATATATGCCCACCTGCCTTTGCCAAGGTCAGGTGCAAGACCACTGAAACTGCTGCCTGGCACTGTGTGTGACTTTTGGCCGTGATGGAGGCAGACGGTCTTAACTCCCCAGTGGCTGAAAAGGAGCAACACTAAGACATCTGTCACCCTGGATAAACATTCCAGGCCGTCCGGGGGCTCCCGGGCAGCCTAGGTGAATTTCAGAGGGAAGAAATATCCACCTTCTAGGATGCCCCCATTCCCAAAAATGGACCCTTGTTATCTGTGCATGTTCATGATCGGATAAGAAAGATATTCTCAGCCCGGCAGCTCTCTCCTTCCTCTCATTGACACTGAAGTCAGCCCTGGGTGGCCACTTTCTTGGGGTGCAGGAACCCCCTGCCCTGACCTTCCTGACTCAGCAGGTTGGATTATATGTGCCCTGTCCCAGGAAGCGCATGGCTGCTTCAGCTGCACAATTGGGCTCGAAAGGTCAAGCTCCTCCCTTAGTTTGTGAAGGACAAACCTGGCACCTTTATGAGCTGGTATGAAGAACTACATCCCCAAATGCCAATCCCACCCGCCGCACCCCCCATGTTAAAGTAGATCTAATTTGCCAGTTCAGGTTTCAGCCCCTGCCTTCCCAGCCCCATCCAACTCCAGGCATTCATATTTCCACCTAGATGTTCAGCTCCCTGCCCCCGACAGTTACGAACATTTTTGATCGCAGCCACCTCTGTAATAACAGGTTGAGTTCCACCTTTAGGGGGCACACAAGATCCGTCTGGGGATGGGACGTGCCTGAGGCCTGGCATGAGCTGGGCCCCACCTGCCCCAGTGTCCAGCCCATTGCTGAGCGCACGTCCTGCTTCTGCTTCTCTTGAAGGCTGATCACCCCAAAGCTGGCTGCCTGGTTCCTGTTCACATGCCCAACAGCTTGTTTGTACTGCCTCCTTGAATAGGGTGACTAGTGAAAGAAAGACATTGATCTTTAGGCTAAAAGGCCCTGATTTTAACTTTTTAAACACTGTGCTAAAAGACATGTACATGAAGTTTACTATCTTAACCATTTTCTGGCGGGGGCAGGGGGGGGGCCTTCCCTGGAGGCTCAGACAGACAGTAAAGAGTCTGCCTGCAATGCTGAGACCTGAGTTCGATCCCTGGGTTGGGAAGATCCCCTGGAGAAGGAAACGGCAATCCACTCTGGTATTCTTGCCTGGAAAATTCCATGGATGGAGGAGCCTGGCAGGCTGCAGTTCATGGGGTCACAAAGAGTCGGACATGACTAAGTGACTTTTACCAGGTGGCGTTAGTGGTAAAGAACCCGTCTGCCAATGCAGGAGGACTTAAAGAGACACGGGTTTGATCCCTGGGTCAGGAAGATCCCCTGGAGGAGGGCATGGCAACACTTTCCAGTATTCTTGTCTGGACAATCCCATGGACAGAGGAGCCTGGTGGGCTACAGTCCATGGGGTCTCACAGAGTTGGACAAGACTGAAATGACTTAGCAGGCATGCATGCACATTGTACTTAATCTAATAGATGCAAAATATGCTCATTTCAGCATGGCAGCAACACAAACGTTTTTAATTTGGTCTTTCACATCATTTTTGCACACTAAGCTCTTGACGCCTGTGAGTGTTTTGCACTTACAGCATCTCGGCTTGGAGGAGCCATGTTGCTCAGTGGCCATGTGTATTGGTCAGTTCAGACCTAAATCAAACCTTACAGCTTACCCCTGAGAAAACCTATTGTCCGAGGAACTGGCTAATTCCACCTCCCTCGGCGCTCAGGTGGGCCACGCTTTGGGCTGGCTGAGGGTGGGGGATATACCAGCCTCGATATCAGGGTTCTGTGACGTTGGGAACCAGTCCTTGATCGGCAGCCCGTCTCCCCCCTCCCCCCCAACCCTGTTCAGTGGCTCCCACATCAGAGCTTGTCTAGATGGTCAGCGAAGAAGCACGTGCACTGAGATGCACATGGACCGCTTTGGACAAGCCGAGCCAGAAGCAGCAGCTTTTAAAGGACCTGAAATGGACTCTGGGCAGTAGGAAGGGAGTGGAGCTCTGGAAGCTGGTCCAGTGGCCTGGACTGGAGGGACTGGGGATTCTGCACTAGTCCTCTAGGCTGATCTGTGGGCCTCCAGCATCAGGGCCAGCCTGAGCATTCCTCCCAGGACTTGGCAGTGCCGCCCCCATGCAGCCACCTCTGGAGATGGCTGGAATGCCAGCAGCCCACGGGCCTCCTGTGTCAGCAAAAAGAGTCCTAGAGCTGGGTGGCTGGATAAAAAGTTCTCTATGTGCCATGGGCAGGGACAATGTCCACGACGGCCCACGCTTCCATTATGGGGACATTTCTCGCTCTGCTCTAGGCTACTGAGAGAAGTGCAGATTTTCTGCAGAATTTGTGGCTTAGTGGGCTTCCATGTCTACTGTTTCCTTGGAGAGGTTGCTATTCAGAGCCTAGCCCCCCACTCCCCGCCTGCATCCCCCACAAGTTCTGGCAGGTGCAGAGCGTGTTTTGAGCTGGTGGAAGGAGAGGTGTGTGTAGAGGAGTCCATATATTTTGCATCGGCCAGATGAAATATATTATGATTCATTTCACTTTTTATTTATTTTTATTAAAAAATTTTTTGGCCACGTGGCCTTTGGGGTCTTAATTCTCTGACTGAGGATTGAACCTGTGCCCTCTTCAGTGGAAGATCAGAGTCTTACCCACTGGGCCACCAGGGAAATCCCCATTTCACTTTTTAAAATGTTTATTTTTATTTTTTAGGGGTATAATTTTGTAAATTGAAGTACAGTTGATTACAATGTTGTGTTAATTTCCTCTGTACAGCAAATTGATTCAGTTATACATATATGTGTTCTTTTCCATTATGGTTTATCATAGGATATTGAATATAGGACCGTGTGCTATGCAGTAGCACACTACATGCTATGTAGTATGTAATAGTTTGCCTCTGCTGATGTATTTGGATATAATCTTATTATACAGTCTTAACAACTTAATACAGACTTCAATCATAGAAAAGAAAAAGCTTGTGTTTAGGTTGGTTTCATATCTTCAAAATTTTTTAACTTGGCATAATTCACTTTTTTGATCTAGATGCTCGTTTCACTTTTTAAATGGGGCTGCTTGAAAGTTAAAAAGCATAACTGGGGCTCACATCTTCTTTCTGTCGGGCAGCGTGTACCTGGTGGGTGCTGGATGTTATGACATCATGATATCTGAGTTCCAGTATCACCTATCAGTTCAGTTTAGTCGCTCAATCGTGTCTGACTCTTTGCGACCCCATGGACTGCAGCACGCCAGGCCTCCCTGTCCATCACCAACTCCCGGAATTTACTCAAACTCATGTATCACCTATGGGCCCTCACAAAAGACTTCTAGCAAATCCTTTCTCTGGGCCTCCATTTCCTCTTTTGTGAAATAGGGGTGTTGAATTAGTTAACATCTGAGCCTCCTGTAATTCTTTTCCACTTCTCTGCTACCCACTCCGGTATTGTTGCCTGGGAAATCTCATGGACAGAGGAACCTGGCAGGCTGTAGTCCATGGGGTTGCAAAAGAGTCAGACATGATGAGGGACTAACACTCTCTGCTACCCAAATAACGCGGGTGAGCTGGGAAGCAGTGCTGGTTGGCCCAGCCCATCTCGGTTCCTGCAGGAGGTTAGGGGTCACGCTCACCTCTCAGATCAAAGGTTAAACAGCACAGTGTTGGTGAATGGATGTTAGGGGTATCTCAGGAGCTTTTATTTATTCATGAGCCAAAGCCCGCTGAATTCCCTGAGGACAGTTCTTTCTTTGGAAACCTGACCCCCCCTCCCCCCGAGTCCCACCTGGGAGAGGGGATGTATCTGAGAAACCCCACTGGCGGCCAGCCCGTGAACACCCGGACTGTTTCTCAGAAATGCATTTCAGGGCTGGGAGCAGAGGCATTAACCACCTCTTCCAGAAACACTCTTCCAGCAGTCTTTTAAGAGCTGGAGGTGGGAGCGGCTGCCTCCGGGCTCTTGCTTATGCATGCAGACATTGAAAAATATTTAAGATGAGCAGAGAGAAGGGCCAGAAGAAGCCCATGTCTGTCTGTATGTGTTTCTCAGTCCTCTCTGCTGACCCCTAGTCCACCGGCCAGTCATCACTTCCTTCCCTGTTGGTTGCTTCCTTGCCTTACATACCTTGACCTGTTTCTCCTTCTCCAGAGCAGAGTCTGGCCTGGTGTTGGGTGTTCCCTTGATCTGGCCCCTCCCCCAGCCCAGGCTCCCCTACCCTACACCCCCCAGATCCATTCAGCTCAGCCCTGCGTCCTGACCCAGGATCCCCTCTGCTGGAAAGGCCTTTTCCTCCAATTTCGAGCCCTGGAATTCCACCCATCTCTGTGTTCTTAGCTTTTATGGCCTGGAATTCCCCCATAGTCATGACCCTTTCCTGTGGGCTTAGTTTGTGCCACTTTATTTTCCTTCATCCTGCAGACAACCACACCCAGTGGGACTGTCCCCCGGGGAGGGTAGGTGAGGGAGTTTGAACCCAGTCAGTTGTCTCTGGAACCCACACGAGTGGCCCCTGAGTGGACCACTTTCCCATCTGCCATCTTCTCGGTCTGCTGGCTTTCCGAATAAAGTCGCTATTCCTTGCCTCAACACCTCCTCTCCTGTCGTGCAGTAAGCAGAGTGACCTTGGCTGGGTAATACACACAGCGTCCCCTCGCCCCCGCCTCACCCCGAACACGTCTTTGTCCTGCTCTCCTCTTGTCGGAAGAACACTGGTCAGATTGGATGAGGGTCCATCCCCGTGACCTCATTTTATCTCTACTCCCTCTTGGCTTCATCTCCAGATGCATCACATGTGTAGATGGAAGGAGGAGGATGTCCAGACGTGAATCTGGGGACACGACTCAGCCCACAGCAGCAGGATCGGGGTCAACTCTAGAGTGCAGTGGTGTAGGTGATACCTACCCTGGTTCAGCCCTGAGTCCCTCCCAGTGCTAAATCCTGCTCAGCACTTGTAAGGAGACACTCGAGATTTTGAGCAAGTCTGGACCTTGAACCACGACAGCCTGAGGGTCACTGCGAATGGCAGGAGCATGGGTGACATCATTTGCTTTTACCCAAATGTTTCGTGTGTCATCAACCAGAGCATCACCGTCACCCACTCTGCTTCAGTTAGAAGAGAGTCTGAGAAGGCCTGGGGGTCCTATGGGCTTTGCAGGAGGTCCCGGGGTTAGGGAGAGAGGTTCAGGCAGAGCAGACAGCCTGCATGCGGGTCTCAGAAGTGAGGGGGTGTGGTCAGATGCCCTCGTGTGTGAGCACAGGGCAGTGAAGGCGGGAGAGTGACAACTGACATCCCCAGGTGTAGCTGCTGTTTGGCTTAGGGACATTATGGACTTTGGCCCAAGGGGCTGGGTCTCTTGGCTCCTCATTGTATAGGAAGCCCAATCAGAGGTTAAGATGTGGAGCTGGGCTGTGGAAGGGCAGAGGGCAGTGTTGATGAAGTGCTGATGAGCTCAGGGTAGACCCAGCCCCTTCCTCAGGTCTGTTGAGTGGAGTATCTGGGGAGGTTCATCTAGGGTCCTGACGGATGCTTTTTTTTTTTTTGGCATAATAACAGCTAATATTTATTGAATGTTTATTAAATGTGGGTAACTATTATAGAACTTTTATTGGGATTATCTGAATTAATGCTCAAAACAAGTAGTTGTCAAACTGAGGCCTATGGGCCAAATCTAGCCCTTCATTGTTTTTTTTTTTTTTGGCAGGGGGTAAAGTTGTTTTACAATGTTGTGTTAGTCTCTGCTGTACGATGAAGTGAATCAGCCATATGTATACATATACCCCTTCCCTCATAGACCTCCCTCCCATCCCCACATCCCACCCGTCTAGGTCATCACAGCACCAAGCTGATCTCCCCATCTGTTTTACACATAGTAGTGTATATATGTCCATGCTACTGTCCCCACTCATCCCACCCTTCTCGCATTGCCCACATGTCCATTTTCTACGTCTGCATCTCTATTCCTGCCCTGTAAATAGGTACATCTGTACCATTTTTCTAGATTCCACATATATGCTTTTTTTTTTTTTTTTAAAGAAGTAAGAAAGATACAGCATCCTGGCTGAACTGTCCCCAGGGCTCCCTGTCTTGGTGAAAGTCACCACACAGATGCCCGGTTGGAAACGGGACCACTGCCCAGACTCCTGAACTGTTTTATCTGGAGCGAATGCGTCCCCTGATCCCAATGAGTTCACCCACTGCAGGCCCACACACAAGCCTTCAGCCTCTCCCTGGGGACCTGTGGGGGCTGGGTCCCCTGCCGGCCTGAGACCCTTCCCCTGGGATTCCTCTTGCCCTCTTGACCATCTTTCCAGAATGTGAATCCTTCCCCTGCCTGGGACTTTCCCGGGGCTCTCCACGGTTCTTCAAGGTTAGTCCAAACTGTTAGGTGACCTCCAAGCCTGTGTGAGCCCAGGGCCGTGCAGGCAGTGCTTTGAGTTGTGCCCTCAGCTTGGCCCGCATCTGCCCCCTTTATTTCTCTAAACCTCACTCACCGTCCGTAAGGACTGCTCGGCCCTTAGTCTGGGGTCACACACAGCTCTCTACACCCCTCAGCAAAGTACGGCCCTTCGGGACTTCTGGTGCAAGAAGGCAGGTGGGACCCATGTTCATAAAACTCCATGAACATCACTGAGGAGGGGCTGGGAAAAAAAGGCTCACATCTGTAAGGGTAAAGAAGATGAGAGGAGCAACTGCAGTGACATTTTGGAAGATAGAAGATAGGGACACACAGCGAGTGATTTAGCAGATGTGGGAGGCTCACTGCTAACCCTGGGTGAGAAAGATGAAGCCCGGTTTCCAGCCCAGAACTCCCCAAAGCCTCAAGAATGGCAGCCCCCATGTGCCTTTAGAAGTGGACATCAACATACATCATTCCTGGGAAAGTTGTTTAAGAAGGAGTGAGATATTCCTTCCCCACCTCCCATTTCCTCCTTTGCTCTGCTCAGCAGGTGACCGCCTGGCCCACAGGCTGATACAAAACCAGACGTTTTTCCCTCTGGAAATGCTTCAACTGCAGGTGTCTGTACAGGAGGACACTAAACACAATGACCCAAAACGCAAATGGATGTTTTGGAACTCTTCCTGCAGGCATTGAGCTGGATCCCACAGAAGCTGGTGGCTCTGAATTGATGGAGGTATTTAGCTCAAAGGCCAGGGAAGGCCAGCTGTGGAGGAGATGGTCTTGGCTGGAGCCAAAGAGGGATGGTACTGGGCAGACAGGAATGGGAAATTGAAGTGGGCTCGCAGGGCAGTGATATTGTCACACTGGGGACTCCGATTCAGTGAGAGAGATCCTTGCTGGCTTTGCAAGCAAGACATGGAATGATGGATACGGGATTTCAGAAAGACTTTTCTGAAGCTGAAGTTCTAGACTGGGGCCTGAGGAAGCAGGGAACACAGGAGAATGCCTTTGACAGTAACTAAGGGGAAGGAAGGTGCGGGTGAGGACAGGGGTGGGATGGGAGTGAGAAAAAAAAGCCACAAACCCAGAAGGCAAAGGCTTGTCTATTCCTGTGACCCTGCTCATCAGCTCTCCTAAGACAACTGCCGAGCTTCATAAATGCAAAGATTTTTTTGGCGGGGAAGAACCCTATATTTATGAAAGCAAAACCCCAGCTCTTTGAATTATTTGAAGGAATCCCAGCCAAAAAAAAATATGAATTTGACTTTAGACAGAAAAAAATCCTCTTAAGAGACTTTTCAATCCATTAGCAACCTTTGTCCACCTCCAGAGCACTGGATATACTGTCCACACAGGGGAACATCCAGGAAGGCAGTGAAGTCCCACTTGCTGTCACGAGGCCTGAAGCTTCCACGAGGTCCTCTGGGCCCCATCCTTTCCCACCATCCTTCCTTCTGTGCCCACCTCTCTTCTCTCTACCGCTGACCCCATAAGGGGGAGCACGATATACCTTGCAGGTAGTAAGTGCTCAGTAAAGCCAGTTTGTATTTTTGATGATTACAATTAAACCTCAGTGACCCTTCTGACGCTGCTAATGGTTCAACCTCTGACCTGCAAGGGAAACAGGACTTGGAGTGGCCGGACCTCACACGGCCTGTTCCACGAGCACAGTGGGTGGGCAGCACTGCTCCAAGTACCCAAGACATGAAAGCAACCTAAATGCGCATTGACAGAGAAATGGATAAAGAAGATGTGGTACCTATATGCAATGGAATATTAATATCATTCAGCCATTAAAAAGGATGAAATAATGTCACTCACAGCAACAGGGATGGGCCTAGAGGTTTTCATATCGAATGGAGTAAGTCAGGCAGAGAAGGAGAAATATCATGTGACATTCTTTATATGTGGAATCTAAAAAGAAATGACACAAATGAACTTACAACAACAGAGACAGATTCACTGACTTAGCAAATGAATTTGTGGTTGCCAGGGGAAAGGATGGGGGAAGGGATAATTAGGGAGTTTGGGATGGACATGTATGCACTGCTGTATTTAAAATGGATAACCAGCAAGGACATACTGTATAGCACAGGGAACTCTGCTCAATGTTATGTGGCAGCCTGGATGGGAGGGGAGTTTGGGGGAGAATGGATACATGTTTATGTATGGCAGGGTCCCTTTGCTGTTCACCTGAAACCGTCACAATGTCGTTAATTGGCTATTCAGTTCAGTTCAGTTCAGTCGCTCAGTCGTGTATGACTCTTTGCGACCCATGGACTGCAGCACGCCAGGCCTCCCTGTCCATCACCAACTCACAGAATTTACTCAAACTCATGTCCATTGAGTCGGTGATGCCATTCAATCATCTCACCCGCTTCTCCTCCTGCCTTCAATCTTTTCCAGCATCAGGGTCTTTTCCAATGAGTCAGTTCTTCCCATCAGGTGCCCAAAGTATTGAAGTTTCAGATTCAACATCAGTCTTTCAATGAATATTCAAGACTGATTTCCTTTAGGATGGACTCGTTGGATCTCCTTGCCATCCAAGGGACTCTCAAAAGTCTTCTCCAACACCACAGTTCAAAAGCATCAGTTCTTTGGCACTCATATTTCTTTATAGTCCAACTCTCACATCCATACATGACTACTGCAAAAACCATAACCTTGAATAGATGGACCTTTGTTGGCAAAGTAATGTCTCTGCTTTTTATTTGTGTGTGTGTGTGTGTGTGTGTGTGTGTGTGTGTGTGTGTATGTGTGTGTTTGTCTCTGCTTTTTAATATGCTGCCTAGGTTGGCTATAGCTTTTCTTCCAAGAAGTAAGCGTCTTTTAATTTCATGGCTGCAGTCACCATCTGCAGTGATTTTGGAGTCCCCCAAAATAAAGTCTGTCACTGTTTCCCCATCTATTTGCTATGAAGTGATGGGGCCAGGTGCCATGATCTTAGTTTTCTGAATGTTGAGCTTTAAGCCAACTTTTTCACTCTCCTCTTTCACTTTTATCAAGAGGATCTTTAATTCTTCTTCACTTTCTGCCATAACAATGGTGTCATCTGCATATCTGAGTTTATTGATATTTCTCCTATACTTCAATACAAAATGAATTCTTTTAAAAAAGAATGCTATTGACTAATTTTTTGGTCATCCCTCTTTATTAAAATTTCAAGATATGGCCAGTCTAGTGGGGGGCCCATGACATCTACAATAACATTGGAACCTTCTGTGTTTGAACCTGTTTTCAGTCTAGTTGTGGATCTGTCACTTTCCCCCCCCTTTTATTGACTTTCATATTGTGTAAAATACACACAATGTAAAATTTACCGTTTTAACCATTTTGAATGTACGATTCAGCAGCATTAAGTGCATTCACATCGCTGTGCAACCTTCTTCATGCATTTTAAGCCTCATCTCATGCCCGTATTCTTTATGAGCAGCTGACTCTCTCTGCCCTGATGGAGAACTCTCATTCTAGCTGCAGTCTTGAACTTGGTAGAGCTTTAGAAATCAAGTTTCAGCCTCCAAGCGGAGGTAAGCTTCTTTGCAGCTTTCTGACATCTGGTCTCAAGACCTCCGCTCCAGCCCACCCTGATGGAAATTCATCACTTAGGAAGCTCAACCATTTCCCTCCTGGGCCACCCCTGTGCCCGCGAGCCTGGCTGGCCTCTCTGTACTATTGTCCACAGACCCCTGCTCTGCCGATTTAAGCACATTACAGGAGAGTTGGTCAGATATCTAAAAAGGCATGCAGTAGCAGAAACCTCACTGGCTCTGTGGCCAGATGGATCTGAGTTTCAGTCTAAAAATCTATTGATGGGCCCTAGGGCAAATCAGTTCTTTTCTCTGAGCCTCAGTTTTTCCTTCTGTAAAATGGGGATCTTACCCTTAAGTTGTTGTGAGGCTAAGGAATGAGGCACAGAGAACATCCAACATCATTCATGAGACACGAGAGGCTCTGGACATCATTTTTGTTTAAAGACAGAAAAGACTTTCCTGCATTCACATCCCCAGGGCTCCCTTCTTTCCCTCAGGTGACAAAATGTCTATTTATTTACAACTAGAGAAGAGGGTGACAGAGGACGAGACGGTTAGATAGTATCACAGACTCAATGGACATGAATCTGAGCAAACTCTGGGAGATAGTGAAGGACAGGGAAAGAAACCTGGCGTGCTGCAGTCCATGGGGTCACAAAGAGTAGGACACATCTTAACAACAACAACAAAATCTACAACCGGCCGCTTCCACTATCACTAGATTTACATCCAACTGAGAGTCTATGGTTATCCATCTGCATTTCAAAAATAGTTCTGCACTTAAGCTGGACTAAATGATTCAGAGAGTCAGTAAACTGGAGGCAATACTCATCCACCCACCGAATGTTCGTAACACTGTGTTTTTTCACAGAATTAGAGGGTCTGGGTATTGTTTACATAAATGACTATGATTATTTATGTAACAGCTTATGATTATGTAACAGCTTAGGAGCCTGAGATGGAATCCAGAGGAGTCTGTGGGAGGGGGATGGGGTGGACCCTGGAGTCTGCATGTTCACAAGAGGATGAAGGGCGTGCTGGGAGGTGTCCCTCCCCCGGCGGGAGCAGCCAAGTGTGATAAGGCTCTCTAGTCATTTCAAGGGAGGGTGAGTCTGCGTGGGTGTCACTCAAAGCCACCCCGAGAACACAACAGTATTTAAACACACTTCTGGGTTTAAGGAAAAGTGAGGATCTGAAAGCAAAAACAAACAAAAAATGTGGTATTAAAAATGCTGATGGGAGGAAGAAAATAAAAAAGTTCTGAGTGGAAATAAATGAAACAGAAACCAAAAAAAAAAAAAAAAAAAAAAAGGAAAAGAAAAGATCAAAGAAATTAAGAGCTGGTTCTTTGAAAAGATAAGCAAAATCAATAAGCTTTTAACTAGACTAACCAAGAAAAGAAAGAGGACTCAAATGAAGCAGAAGTGAAAGAGGAAATGTTACAGCTGATACCACAGAAATTGTAAGAGACTACTATGACAATTATAAGCCAACAAATTAAACAACCCAGAAGAAATGTATAAATTCCTAGAAACATACAATTTTCTAAGACTGAATCATGAAGAAATAGAAAATAGACTGATTACTAGTAAGGAGATTGACACAGTAATAAAAAAACAAAACAAAACAAGACTCCCAACAAGCAACAGCCCAGCACAGAGAGTTTCACTGGCAAATTCTATCAACATTTAAAGAAGATTTAATACCTTTCCTGCTCAAACACTTTCAAAAAGTAGAAGAGGAGGGAAAACTTCCAAACATTTTATGAAGCTAGCATCACCCTGATACCAAAGCTGGACACTACAAAAAAGAAAATCTCAGGCTAATATCCTTGATGAACATAAATGCAAAAATTGTCAACAAAATACTAGGAAACAGAATGCAACAATACATTAAAATGATCATGTAACATGATCAAGTGGGATTTATTCCAGAGATGAAAGGAGAGTTCAGTTCATTGCAATCAGTCAATGTGGTTCACAAAAGGAAGGATAAAAATGACACGATCGTCTTGATAGAAGCAGAAAAAGCATTTGACAAAATTCGACATCAATTTATAATAAAAATTCTGAACAGTGTGGGTATAGAGAGAA
The DNA here is from genome assembly GCF_023699985.2 of Odocoileus virginianus. Classification (NCBI taxonomy): domain Eukaryota; kingdom Metazoa; phylum Chordata; class Mammalia; order Artiodactyla; family Cervidae; genus Odocoileus; species Odocoileus virginianus. Next base: position 31,271,477 of record NC_069690.1, on the reverse strand, counting down.
CATACTTCAGCATAACAAGGACTGTATATGACAGACCCACAGCTAATGTTATAGTCAATGGTGAAAAGCTGAAAGCTTTTCCTCTAAGAACAGGAATAAGACAAGGACTCCCAGTGTCACTACTTCTATTCAACACAAATCTTAGCCACAGCAATTAGGCAAAGAAAAAAAAAAAAGAAAGAAAAGGCATCAAAAGTAGAAAGAAAGAAAGAAAACTGTCACTGTTTGCAGATGACATGATACTATATAAAAAACCCTAAAGACTACCAAAAAAGTTGTTAGAACTAATACATAAATTCAGTAAAGTGGTAGGATATAAAATAAATATACAGAAATCCATGATATTTCTATACACTAATAATGAACTATCAGAAAAAGAAAGAACCCACATGGGTTCAGCTATTCCACTCATGGTTGTTTATCTGAACAACAGGAAAACACTAATTCAAAAAGACAGCTATAGCCCTGTATTCATTGCAGCATTATTTATAATAACCAAGCTATCGAAACAACCTAAGTACTTATTGATGGATAAGTGAATTAAGAAGACGTGGGACACACACACACACACACACACACACACACACACACACACACTGGAATATTAGTCAGCCATGGAGAGAATGAAATCCTGCTATTTGCGACAACATAGATGGACCTTGAAGGTCTAAGTGAATATAAGTCATATGGAGAAAAACAAATATTGTATGATTTCATCCATATGTGGGATTAAAAAATAACCAAGACAAACTGACAAAACAAAAACAAAGCGAGAGGGGAAGGGGGTTGGGGGCGGGAGAAATGGGTGAAGAGGTCAGCCGTATAGTGGTGGGTGGTGAGCAGATTGGAGCTGGCCACTTTAGTGTACACGAATGTTGAATTACAGTGATATACACCTGAAACAACATCATCACCATCATCATCATAGAAGCTGCTCATAGACCCTGGGTCAAAGTTAGGAGGCTGGCCAAGAGTCAGGGGACCATAAATTATTGTGGTGAACATTGCCCCAGCTGTATCCACTGCTGGTGTGGACAGGAGAAATTCCAGTGAGTCCAACATGGAATACTGCCCTATGGGTGACCAAAGTTCATCAGGGGTATAATAAAAGAACACAAATGGCTCTAAGAGGGTAGGAAGAGCTCTGTGCTGGGAGGGAGGGCCAGGTAAACTACTCTAGGAGTTCAGGAAATGGGGAGATGGCTTGTGGAGGAGGTGACCTCCTGCCATGCCACCATCTGCCTCATTCCTCACGAGTGTCCATCCTGTCTAGAGTATTTCTCACTCAACCCACATTCGCACAAAATACTTGCCCCCTCTGCTCTTCTGCTGACCTCCTGCTTATCCTCCAAGGATCTCCCAACCACTATGGCATCCAGCTTCTCCCAACTGTCTTTGGGAGACAACTGAGGTGGTCATTCCTCAAGGCTTACTGCTCTGTTTGGCACCTCATCACAGAGATTACCAAGTTGTGGCTTGTTGTCTACACCTGATGGAGAAACCCAACTTGCAGTCACATCTGTCTTCCTCTCCCCAGAACCTTGCACAATGTTCAGTATTTATGTATGCCCAATCAATATTTTAAAAAATATTTTATTTTATTTATTTATTCTGGCTGTGCCAGGTCTTAGTTGCAGCATGCAGGATCTTTCATCTTCCTTGCGGCATGTGGGATCTTTAGTTGAGGCATGTGGGATCTATTTCCCCGACCAGGGATTGGACCCGGGCTCCCTGCATTGGGAGCGTGGAGCCAGCCACTGGATCACCAGAGAAATCCCAAAAATATTTTCTTAACTCACTTACAGAAAAAAAGGGGACTAATAAATAAAGAGACAGAAATGTTGAATGTGCCACTGATAGAAGAGTAGGTGGGTGGGGTTCAATACTGGGTAGAAATCTGAGACAGAGAAAAATATACTAAAACAGTGTTTGAATATTTTAAATAAATGTTGGCTTGGATATACAAGGACTATTGGTAAAATTGTTTTTTTCTCCATTCCTGAAGTTTTGGGGTCTGAGAGGTCAGAAATGTAACACTGTACTTTGCCTGAACAAAGCCTTGGTTTTGTCATCCTTGAGTGAGGGGGAGGATGCTGGGGGAGGAGGAGGGGAGCCGACAATAGCTTTTTTTACATCCATATTCTGGTCTGCAGGGAGTGGAGTTTGCCAGGGAGGAAAGCCCTGGGGCCAGACAGCGGGAGTCATCCATAGAGGAGTTGGAGTGAAGATTACAGAGTTTTCCAGCTCTAGGTGGCTTTTGAATCTTATCTTGGACATTCATTCCTTCACATATTTAAAAAAATTCCCCAGGTACCTGCCTTGTGCTCCATAACGAGGTACGAGGCACCCAGAGGGGCTTCCCAGGTGGCTCAATGGGTAAAGGATCTGCCTGCAATGCAAGAGACAAGAGACATGGGTTCGATCCCTGGATCAGGAGGATCCCCTGGAGGAAGGCATAGCAACCCACTCCAGTACTCTTGCCTAGAGAATCCCATGGACAGAGGAGCCTGGGGGGCTACAGTCCATAGCGTTGCAAAGTGTGGGACATGACTAAGTGACTACACACACACACACACACACACACACACACACAGGCATCTGGAGACGAGCTCTTACCAAAGTCAGAGTCTAGTGGGGAAATGTTACTTCAGGGTGATCATCCCAGTAGAATTCAGTAAGTCACCAACTGGCTCTAGGCACACAGAAGACAAACTACATCGGTAGCTCAAGATCCAATGCTGAGAACAGAAACCCTCAAAATACCAGTGGCCTACACTGGTTAGAAGTGTCTTTCTCCTGCACATAAAACATGTCCAGAAGTGGGTAATTTAGAGCTGGTGTGAAGGCTCTTGGGCATCAGGAACCCAGGCCCTTGATTCTCGCTCCGCCATCATCAACCTGTGGCTTCCTCATCCTCAGGCCCTCTGGGGCTGCCCTCCTGGTAGAAAGACGAGGCCCACCCACCTCAGGCAGCTCTTTTAGGCAGCTTTCCTCCCGGAAAGTCCCACATGGCATTCCTGCTCCTGTCTCCTGGCGGTACCTAACTGAGAGTTGCTGGACATTTGGTTGTTTTTTTTTTCCAATCAGCACTGTCCCCAGCTACTAGTTAGGGGTCCTCTACCTAGGAGGGAGGGGGGAATGGATGGTGATGTGATCAACCTGCATTTTTGCCACGCTAGGGAAAGATTGGAGGCAAAAGAAGAAAGGGGTGGCAGGGGATGAGATGGTTAGATAGCATCACCGACTCAACGGACATGAATCTGAGCAAACTCCGAGAGATAGTGGAGGACAGAGGAGCCTGGTGTGCTGCAGTCCACGGGGTTGCATTGAGTCGGACAAGACATAGTGACTGAATGACAAAATCTCTTTTCATGGGGAGTCCATTTGTATTGTAAAATTTTCACTGCTTAAGATTCCATGTGACTGCCACATAAGGACAGGAATGAGTGAGCTGAGGGTGTCAAGACTGGGCTTTTGGAGGAGGTGGGGGCGGGCAGAGTGGTGGAGGTTGTAGTCAGGCCTCTGCAAACTGGTTTTGGTGCTTGAATTCTGATGCATGCTTGTCTCCCTCTGAGACAGAGTGAAACACGCAGGGACATGGCTGCTACGCCCCCGTCCCAGGGCAGCGCTCTCTGGGGAAGCTGAAAGGGTGGGTGTATCTTTGGTCAGAAGGCCACACTGACTCTAGGAGTCTAAGGTGCACATCATGCAGAGCACACCAGACTGGACTTATTCATCCATCCAGAGAACTGGGAACAGGGAGAGCCCAGAGCATGGGTGCATTTCCACCTCCCCCACTGAACTCGACCCAGTGAACTTCTCAGACTCCTTCATGAGACCATCAACCCTTCTTCCCGTGGGGATCATCAGACCTAAGCTGGAGGTTTCAATGATTCTTTGACCTCTGCGCTGAGACCAAAGTGTAAGGACAAAGGGGAAAGTATTTTCCTTTATTGCCAGCATTTAAGTAAGAGTGTGGGGGGCGGGCTGTGTTGCAGAAATGGCACTTCACCAGGATCTTATCTGGATGATCGAATTGCTCTGAACTTGAGTCTCTTTCTCCAGGATGGCTGAGAGTCCTGTCTGCTCTCCTCACCTTTCCAGTAGTGATGGTCTTACTGTTATTTCCAGGTTTTTTTTTTTTTTTCTTGATTCAAATTCCTAAGAGACAGAAGCTGATGGGAAAATATAGGGACACAAAGAAAATCCATGCAGTGAATATTTAAATATTCAAACAACAAATAAAGAAGTGCAAACAACTGCAAAAAAAAAAAAAAAAAAGGAAGCCCCAAGAATGAAAGGAGGCGAAACTAGAAATCACAGAGGAACATGAAGTAGGTCAGTATACCAGACAGAACGTCAAGGCGAGTTACCGTGTCATTTAAGAGCTAACCTTTGTTTAATGGAGGTATGATTAATATAAACAAATTTAAACTTTTTAATTGTACAATGTTTGATTTTACAATTAATTTACAGTGTCGTACCAATCTCTGCTGTATAGCAAAGTGACTCAGTTATACACATGTAGACATTCTTTTTCTCATATTCTTTTCCAGCATGGTTTATCACAGGACACTGAATACAGTTCCCTGTGCTATACAGTAGGACCTTGCTGTTTATCCATCCTATATATAGTAATTTGTATCTGCTAATCTCATATTCTCAGTCTCTCTCTAACTTCTCTCTCCTTTGGCAACCACAAGTCTGTTCTCTATGTCTATGAGTCTGTTTCTGTCCACAAATAAGCTCATTTGTGCCATAGTATGGTATTTGTCTTTCTCATTCTGACTTACTTTCAGTTCAGTTCAGTCGCTCAGTGATGTCCGACTTTTTGCACCATGGACTGCAGCACGCCAGGCCTCCCTGTCCATTACCAACTCCCAGAGTTGCTCAAACTCATGTCCATCGAGTCGGTGACGCCATCCAACTATCTCATCCTCTGTCATCTCCTTCTCCTGCCTTCAATCTTTCCCAGCATCAGGGTCTTTTCCAATGAGTCAGTTCTTCACAACAGGTGGACAACGTATTGGAGCTTTAGCTTCAGCATCGGTCCTTCCAATGAATATTGAGGATTGATTTCCTTTAGGATTGACTGGTTTGATCTCCTTGCCATCCAAGGGACTCTCAAGAGTCTTCTTCAATACCACAACTCAGAAGCATCAATTCTTCAGCACTCAGCTTTCTTTATAGTCCAACTCTCACATTCATACATGACTACTGGAAAAACCATAGCTTTGACTAGATAGACCTTTGTTGGCAAGGTAATGTCTCTGTTTTTTAATATGCTGTTTAGGTTGGTCATAACTTTTCTTCCAAGAAGCAACTGTTTTTTAATTTCATGGCTGCAGTCACCATCTGCAGTGGTTTTGGAGCCCAAGAAAATAAAGTCTATCACTGTTTCCATTGTTTCCCCTTCTATTTGCCATGAAGTGATGGGACTGGATGCCATGATCTTAGTTTTTTGAATGTTGAGTTTTAAGCCAGCTTTTTCACTCTCCTCTTTCACTTTTATCAAGAGGTTCTTCAGTACCTCTTTGCTTTCTGCCATAAGGGTGATGTCATCTGCATATCTGAGGTTATTGATATTTTTCCTGGCAATCTTGATTCCAGCTTGTGGTTCATCTAGTGACTTATTTTGCTTGGTATGATAATCTCTAGTTGTATCCATGTTGCTGCAAATGCCATTCTTTTATTCTTTTTATGGTTGAGTAGTATTCCATTTTAGGTATGCACCACATTTTCTTTATCCATGCCTCTGTTGATAGACATTTAAATTGTTTCCATGTCTTGGCTCTTGTGAATAGTGCTGCTACAAACACAGGGATGAATGTATCTTTTTGAATTATAGTTCTAAGTGTGATATAAACAATTTTAAGTTTTTTCACATACATATGTATATGTGTGTGTGTGTGTGTGTGTGTGTGTATGTGTGTTAGTCACTTAGTCAAGTCCAACTCTTTGTGACCCCATGGTCTGTAGTCTGCCAGGCTACTCTGTCCATGGGATTCTCCTGGGAAGAATACTGGAGTGGGTTGCCATTTCCTTCTCCAAGGGATCTTCCTTACCCAGGGATTGAACCTGCGTCTCCTGCATTGCAGGCGGGCTCTTTACTGATAGAGCCACTGTATGTGTGTGTGTGTGTGTGTGTGTGTGTTGTGTATGTATGTGTATTCATGAAACAATCACCACCATCAAGGTAATGAGCATATTCACCAACCACTAAAATTTCCTTGCCTCTCCCTCTCATTTCTCCCTGCCCCTACCTGTCCCTAGGGAACTATGAATCTAGTTTTTATCACTGTGGATTTTTTTGCTTGACAATTATCTTAGAGTTCACCCATATCACTACATATAGCAATTATTCACTCCTTTGTATTGCTAAGTAGCATTGTATCAGATGGATAGATCATATTTAATTTATTCACTGACCTGTTGATGGGTACTTATGTTGTTTTTGATTTTTGGCTCTTAGAAATAAAGCTGTTATACACATTTAGGTATATGGTTTTGTATGAACATATGCTTTCATCATTTTGGGGTACTTAGACACAGACTGGTTGGGTCATGTGGTAAGTATAACTTTAAAAAAAATTGTTCAGTTAGTATAGCAAATAATGGAAACGTCCCACCATGTTACTGGGATGATAAAAAGAAAAGTAAGGAGAAGCCAAAGATTGAGAAATGTTTTTATACATTTGCTAGTTCATTTGAAATGAAATGCCATCATTTTATTTTTCACTACATTTTTTACTATTATTCATTAAATAGTTGCCTTTATTTTGGTTTGACTTTAATTATGAGTGAGATTTAACATCTTTTAAGTGGACTGACCATTTGTACTTCTTTTTCTCTGAAAAAGCTTTCAGAGCTTCCCTGATAGCTCAGTTGGTGAAGAATCTGCCTGCAATGCAGGAGACTCAGTTTGATTCCTGGGTTGGGAAGATCCCCTGGAGAAGGGATAGGCTACCCACTCCAGCATTCTTGGGCTTCCCTTGTGGCTCAGCTGGTAAAGAATCTGCCTGCAATGTGGGAGACTTGGGTTTGACCCCTGGGTTGGGAAGATCCCCTGGAGAAGGGAAAGGCTACCCACTCCAGTATTCAGGCCTGGAGAATCCCATGGACTATATAGTATAGTCCATGGTGTCCCAAAGAGTCGGACATGACTGAGTGACTTTCACTTTCACTTTTCTTTGAAACACCTGTTCATTTTCATTTGCCATTTTTCTATGGGATTATTTGTCTTTTTATTGTTGTTGATTTGTACAATCAGTTTGTTAATTAATATTCACATATATATTTGCATATGAAGTACAGATTTTTTTTTGCCAGTTTGTTATTAGGTTCTATTGGTGGTTTTTTCACATAGGAGTTTAAATTTTGTTTAAATTTATTTATTTTTAATTGAAGGATATCGCTTCTCGGCCTTTTGGCTAAGATCAAGTGTATTTTTAATTGAGGGATAATTGCTTTACAATATTGTTTGGTTTCTGCCATGGGCTGACATGAATCAACCATAGGTATACACATGTCCCCTCCCTCTTGAATCTCCTTCCTGCCTCCCACCCCATCCCAGCCCTCTAGGTTGTCACAGAGCCCCAGTTAAGGTTCCCTGAGTCATAGAGCAAATTCCCACTGGCTATCTATTTTACACACAGTAATGCCTGTGCTTCCATGTTATTTTCTCCATTTGTCCCATCCTCTCCTTCCTCCCTGCCCCTCGTGTCCATCAGTCTGTTCTGTATGTCTGTGTAGGAATTTAAAATTTTACCAGCAGCATTATGAAGGGTGAGAGATGAAGGTAAATATTCCAGACACTTTCCTTTGGCACTTGTGATCCAAAAAGATGAGAGGAGGTTCTGGCTGCTGGGGAAAGGATTCAGAACCATCTGGGCTTGTCGAGAAAAGATTTATGGGAAGAGAGCAGGGCTGCTGGCTAAGGAGGTAAAACAAAGGGTCTCATCCAGACGACTGCTAGAGTCTCTTCCAGGGTCAACATTATCTGTACCTGGTGTGGGTAGCCGTAATCTTGCTCTGCACCTGCTGCTGGCTTTCTTCCGATGGGCAGAACCGGGACACACCCCCCACACCAGGCAGCCTCCAAGTTTAGGAAGTGTCACCCGTTTCAATGTTCTCTCAGTCAGCTCTTCTGCATTTCCCTTTCATGACTTTTGCTCAAAATATTCAGCTTGTGGGGAAAGGACAGGAAATTGCACAAAACCCCTCAGATGATCCTTGCTGTCTGGGGTTGGCCAGTGGCAGAAAGGCAAGACTTCTGCTCTGGGGCTTGATGGATTTGGCCCTGGTCTTGGCTCCGTCCCTCACCAGCTGCGTGACTTGGGTGGGCTCCTGAAACTCCGTGGTTATGTGTTAACATTTCCTCTTCTGAAGCTTTCCCATATCTGCCTCTCTCCTGGGTTATTGTCAGTGCCAGGGAACAAATGTATACCTTTCCAGTTATGTTATATTATTGTTGTTGTTAGTTACTAAGTCATGTCTGACTCTGTGACCCCATGGACTGTAGCCTGCCAGGCTCCTCTGTCCATGGGATTCCCCAGGCAAGAATACTGGGGCAAGTTGCCATTTCCTCCTCCAGGAAATCTTTCCGACCCAGGGATCAAAGCTGCATTTCCTGCATTGGCAGGTGGATTCCTTATCTGCTGACCCACCTGGAAAGACCAGTGTTACATTATCAAATAATAAAAATCCAATGAATATAAATACATGGTGCTTAATCAGTGCCTTGCATCTAATAGGTGCTTAATATACTTGCTGATGAAAGGGGTACATGGCATGAATCACATGGCAAAGAGACTGTGAGGGTTTTCAGTGGTGCAGCAGTTTGGAGGCTGACCTAGGACTATGAATTAGTAGCCTTAAACATTTGGACCTTTCCATCCAGCAATTCCAGTTCCAGAAATTTTCTTTTTCAAAGAGATAACTAGAGAAGGTATAATGATATTTTTGTGCCACTCTGTTCATCACCGTGAAAAGAACTGACAGCAATTCTATGTGCACAGTCATGGCGGGGGTGGGGGTGGGGTTGGAAGGCAGTGGGGGCAGGTCAAATAAAGTCTGGTTCTGTCCCAGCAGATTCGGGGCTGCAAAGGCCCTGTGGAAGCATAGGTTGGCTGCAGAACAGGCCTGGTGCTGGCAACAAAGCCTGGCGCTGACGCCTGCCGGCTCTGTGGAATTTGGAGAGTTTACTTAAACTCTCAAAACATTAATTTTCCCCTTTGAGAGTGGTTTTAATGATTCTAACCTCATTGGGTCAGGAAAATCTGACTGGAGCTTGGGATGACTGTTGGCAGGCTGCCAGGGCCCCCAAAAGGCAGTCACGATCAAGTCACATGAAAAGGTGGAACACAGCAAATTAAAACCAGATGATCACATTTGTGTGTGTGTGTGTGTGTGTGTGTGTGTGTGTGTGAAAAATATACATATGGAGGAAGGAAAAGTCTGGAAGGATATATGCAAACTTGTTGGTTGTATTTGTCCCGGGGGCATGTTGTGGGTGGTTTTTAGTTTCGTCTTTTTGTTCATTGGCATTTTCTCTTTCCTACAAGGTCTTACAATCATCTCTGTGATCCAACATTCTTGCCGGGAGAATCCCATGGACAGAGGAGACTGGAGGGCTGCAGTCCACAGGGTTGCAGAGAGTTGGACACGACTGAAGTGATAAAAACACATTCAGATTACATATATGGCATCACTTCTGGGGTATTTGGGAAAGGATTTTGTACTGTCTGACATAGTCTGATGATTTGCATAAAGGCAGAGTACCTGCTGGACAGTTTTATTTAGTCGATCTGTTTTATTTAGTAAGAGAATAAAGTTGATTTGGTAAGAGGTAGATTCATCCTTTTTTGGATGAATTTACATTATTTTCCTAGGCTTCCCTAGTGGTAAAGAATCTGCCTGCAATGCAGGAGATGCCGGTTCAACCCCTGGGTCAGGACGATCTCCTGGAGAAGGGCGCGGCAACCCATTCCAGTATTGCCTGGAGAGTCCCACGGACAGAGGAGCCTGGCAGGCTTCAGTCCAGAGGGTCACACAGAGTTGGACTGAAGCGATTTAGCATGCACATATATCATTTTCCCATCGGAGACTTACTCTTCATATGGGGCTGGGGATGCAGCATCCCAGTCACCATGGACAGTGCTCGCTGGCAGGTCTTATAACAACAGTAATAATATCTCACATTTTTGTCTGCCAGGTACTGTCCCAATCATAACAATCCTGTAATATGATGCTATTGTACTGTTATTACCTTTATGAGATGGCTTAGGAAGTGGAGGCATAGAGAGGTTGAAGAAATGTCCACAGCCTCATGGCTTCTAAGTGCTGTACATTTAAAAGCACTGCCTCCCAGCCAGAGGGTTCTGACAATTCCCCCAGGCAGCTTTGTTAGCCGATGGATCTTGTGCAAGTTGCTTCATCCATAAATGGCTGTGTTAATGGTGCTTGTTGGGAGGAATCCACAAGCTGGTGCGTAGAAGGCACTTAGCACAGAGCCTGGATGAAGTCTGAGTGGACGTCCTGCATGTGTGGCCTCGCTTCCCACTAACCTTGGTGGCAGAATCATCCCTAACAGGGCTCTGAGGGACCACCCCCACCATGAATTGGAGCTGATATGGCAGATTCTCTCATCTGCCAACTCTGCGCTAGATGCTCTGATGGTGTCATTTCAAACAATAAAAGTGCAAGCTCTGGTTGAACATGGTTCTCTTTTCCTGTCCCTGTGCTGAAGCCACCACAACCCTTGTGCCGTCTTCCAAGCGTCTTGCTCTCCTCCTACCTTGGGGACAGCACAGATGTTCATAAGCTTGGTTATCATGGTGATTTTCATAATTTTGATATTATCGATAATTCTACTTTTCAGATTAAGGTACACTGAAAATTAGCAAGTGAATTTGTATGGTTTATACTGGATTGATTATTCATGATGATGTTATTTGTAGTTTTTATTTCTTCTTTCTCAACGACAATGTTGTCCTACATTTCATAGTTATGAGATAGAGTGCTTTTTTTCTATTTTGTTTTGTTTTATTTTTTGAAAAATTTTCTTGGAATATTGTTGTGTTACTTTTTGCTGTCCAGCACAGTGAACCAGTTAGGCATATACGTATATCCACTCTTTTTTGGGGGGGACTGTAAGGAGATCAAACCAGTCCATCCTAAAGGAAATCAACCCTGAATATTCATTGGAAGGATGGATGCTGATGCTCCAATACTTTGGCCACCTGATGCGAAGAGCTGACTCAATGGAAAAGACCTTGATGCTGGGAAAGACTGAAGGCAAAAGGGAAAGGGCATGTCAGAGGATAAGATGGTTGGATGGCATTTCAATGGACATGGGTTTGAGCAAACTCTGGGAGAAAGTGAAGGACAGGAGAGCCTGGTGTGCTGCAGTCCATGGGGTCGAAAAGAGTCAGACACAACTGAGCGATTGGACAATAACACCCATGTGGGTCATTAAAGAGAGACACAGTATTATTAACTCCGGTCACCAAATGGCTGTGAACTTGCAGCATTTCAGTTTGCAAATTTGACCTTGGAAAGAAATTTATTGATTTTCTAAGGAAACAGAATTGGGATGTGGGTGTGCTGTCACCTGACGGTGGTTCTTGGACTCCACTGTTCAGTCTGTGAGGCAGGCGTGTTATCTGAGATTTACCTAGAGATTAAATGTTCGTAGGACCGTGAATCATCCCTTCTGACTCGGGGCCAAATGGGTGTTGCCACACATTGTGTAAATATCAGCGCCCTTCATTTTCCTATTCTTCTAATGAGCAGAATATTAAGGTTCATAAAAAAGAAAATGATATGCAAAGTCAAGTGGAAATAAGCAGGTGGGTGAAAGCGTTAGTTGCTCAGTCGTGTCTGACTCTTTGCGACCCCATGGTCTGTAACCTGTCAGGCTCCTCTGTCCATGGAATTCTCCAGGCGGGAATACTGGAGCAGGTAGCCATTTACTTCTTGAGCGGATCTTCCTGACCCAGGGATCAAACTCACGTCTCCTGCACTACAGGCAGATTCTTTACCATCTGAGCCACCAGGGAAGCCCCCAGTGAGAGGGTAGCATGCTCAGAAAAGTCTAGAAACTCTGTGGATTTATTATCCTAATCAACACCACCATGTTTTGTACTATTTTGTTTTGCTATTATTAATGGAATTGAATCTACTTTTCAGGAACTGGAGCCAAGAATGAGGTCTGTCTGGGGCCACCCCTCTTTCTCTCGACCCTCATCCTTGTTCCAGAGGATATCTGTGTTGTAAACAGGGGCCCTTTTCACTGTGTACTTGGGGCCACATTTTTCACATTTTTGTGCTTTTTTGCTGGTGATTCTGCAGTTTAAAAACGGCTTCCAAGATGCTGAGATGCTGCCCAGTGATCCTACGTGCAAGAAGCTTGAGACAGTCCTTACGGAGGAAGCATGTGTGTTAGGGAATCTTTGTTGCACATCTGTTACAGTGCTGCCGGCGTGAGTGCAGTGAATCAATGGTGTTTATTAAATAAGGTGTCTTTAAACAGAAACACACAAAAAGTCAAGGGTTATGTGTCAATTGGTCGATGAAAACATTGTCATCAAAGGTTCCCTGTACTTCCCCACCCCTGGAGCAAAGGTTCAGGATTCACTAATTCAGTGTTCTCGATGACTTTTATAAAACCGAACTGTCCCGGATAGCAAGTATCGACTGTACTCATGTTGATAATCTATAACTCAAAATAACTAAAGTTCAACATATTAATGTGTTTCATCATAATGAAGACCCTACAGCAGGATGGGGAAGTGACTGCTCAATTGTAACAAACACAGAGCACCGCCCCCCGCCCCCCGCCATACACACAAGGTTGTAAGTCCTGTAAGGATATTGTGAGCCCTGGGAGCAGACACAGCGACTGAGGAGGGGCAGCTGTTCTGAAGATGACATGAGGACAATCTGAATCATTTCAGGTGGGTTGGGATGGACCTGTGAGATGGTTTTTAATGTAGGCATGAAACCCACACCCTGTTCCCACCCTTCCAATAATAAAAAGCTCAAACTTCATAAAAATTAAGTTATATACCAAAGTCCAGTGGAAATAAACATTAGAGGTGAAACACTCAAAAAGTGTTACAAAGTAAGAAGGTGAATTTACTGCCCAGGAAGGGTCCAGGTGTGCCTGATTTTACTTTGTTATTATTTGGCAAAGGCTTTGCTTCTACTGTTACCTGGTTGATAGCTTAGAGTTGGTTCAATTCAACCAAAATCACCATGCATCACTCGGAGGTTTGGATTTGCTCCTTTGTATGGTGGTTGGCTGGAGTCCAGCCTTGAGACAAACCATGGTAGAGTTTTACAAAGAGGTGAAGCTGCAGAATTATGTTTCTAGAACTATAAGAAAGTGTAGATGGGGATTCCTCTCCTCTCATTGTTTGTGCAGATGAAGAAATGAAGTCCCCATTACCAACCCCAGGGAGTAAATTAGGAGCCCTGGGTCTATACCCCATGCCACCTTTGAAAATTTATTTTTATTGAAGTAGAGTTGATTTACAGTGTTGTGTTAGTTTCAGGTGTGCCACAAAATGATCATATGTATATGTATATGAATGTACATACATATGAATGTGTTTATGTGTATTCAAGCCCTTCTCTTTTGAAGTCAGTAGATCCCAGGCCCTCTATTCAAGGTTGCTAAGAGACTATGCTCTGCCTAAAGTCTAGAGAGCAAATCCCATCTTCTTGGAAAAAGGCGTGTCAGCTAGGGTGGACACTAGGACACTAGGGTGTGGCCTGTCCATCTTCTCAACTCCTCCCTATGGTGGTCAACCCTAAGGCATCTGCCCTTAGCTAATGTCCTCCCACTTGCCCAAAAGTGCATTGTTAATCCAGCCGGCCCCCTTCTGAATGCATAATATTAGCTCAAAATGAGACTAAAAATATGTGAATCAGTGCAAATCCCTACAAGTTGAAAACATCTTTTCAAGCACATCCTCTAGTCTTGGGAGGGCTCTTCCTCTGGGCCCTTGACCTAATTGAAATAGGTCCATATGCTGTTTACTAAGTGCCGGGTACAGTTCCAAGGACTCCACACTTTCCATCATTGGAGGCTGGAGAATTTCTGTGATGGAGGCTGTGTTGTCATCATGCTTGTCCCAGGACACAGAGCTGTGCTCATCTTACTGAAGAGCTACGGTCTTACTGCACAGTGGATCAGACGTCCAGGTAACGCAGGTGAACTGAGATTAACATTCAGCTCCGCCAGATAATCCAGCTACCCAACCACTCGGATCATCATTTTCCCTAGTTCTGCAGTGGGAATGATGACAACTACCTAGGGAGCAGGTTTTCTTGTGTGTGTCTGTCATTAGAAAGAATAACACAATTTGAAGATGATTTATCTGTGAATCAAATGGCCAGACGCATGTTTCTACATGTCAGGAGGAAACTGGGTGGAGGCTGGGTGAGTGAAGATGGAAGATGTCTCTCCATGGCCACATCTACGCACATTAACAAAAGAACCCACCCAGTTTTCTAGAGGGATCTTGAGCTTTTTAGAGCAATAAATCCTCAACCATCAGATCAGATCTTTTGAAAGCGGTGTCTTTTCTTCAGGAGGTATTTGCTCTCCTCCTCCTTGAATAGACCACGGTTCACGAATTCCTGGGATAGTTTCACTGTAGAAGCTGAGATCCGGGACATCTACAATCGAGTCTCTGGACTCTGCTCACTCCCACCGGCTGGAATTTTTTATGGGAGTTCGGACAAAGGCCATTTTGTGGTGACTCCCTCTGCCCCCTGCCCAGAACTGGCTCCACTGGAATGCACTAATTGCTGTGAACAAAAGGACGCCTATGTCCTCTCTGCTCCATGGCTGTGCATTGATTCTTTATGGCGTTGGCATCAAAACTGCCAGTGTTTCCTCTGGACGGTCTGCTCCCAGAGGGAGGACAGAGTGCTGGGTCTCCTGTGCTCTTGGGGACTGCTTGTGAGGCTGAGGGATGTGGGAGACAGCGCATCCACTCACTTAGCGGCCTGGGGGGAAGCCCCTTCCACTGGCCATAGGTCCCTTTGACGTGGGCCATTCATAATGTCTTTATTGAATTTGTTACAATATTGCTGCTGTTTTTTTAAAAAAATTAATGTATTTATTTTAATTGGAAGCTAATTACTTTACATTATTGTGGTGGTTTTTGCCATACATTGACACGAATCAGCCATGGGTGTACACATGTCCCCCCGTCCCAAACCTCCCATCCCTCTGGGTTGTCCCAGTGCACGGGCTTTGAGTGCCCTGTTTCACGCATTGAACTTGGACTGGTCATCTGTTTCACATATGGTGATATACACATTTCAATGCTGTTCTCTCAAATTATCCCACCCTCGCCTTCTCCCACAGAGTCCAAAAGTCTGTTCTTTATGTCTTTGTCTCTTTTGCTATCTTGCATATAGGGCCATCGTTACCATCTTTCTAAATTCCATACATATGCGTTAGTATACTGTATTGGTGTTTTTCTTTCTGACTTACTTCACTCTGTGTAATAGGCTCCAGTTTCATCCACCTCATTAGAACTGACTCAAATGCATTCTTTTTAACAGCTGAGTAATATTCCATTGTGTATATGTACCACAGCTTTCTTATCTATTCATCTGCCGATGGGCATCTAGGTTGCTTCCATGTCCTGGCTATTATAAACAGTGCTGTGATGAACACTGGGGTGCACGTGTCTCTTTCAGTTCTGGTTTCCTCAGTGTGTATGCCCAGCAGTGGGATTGCTGGGTCATATGGCAGTTCTATTTCCAGTTTTTTAAGGAACCTCCACACTGTTCTCCATAGTGACTGTACTAGTTTGCTTTCCCACCAACAGTGTAAGAGGGTTCCCTTTTCTCCACACCCTTCCCAGCATTTATTGTTTGTAGACTTTTTGATGGCAGCCATTCTGATTAGTATGAGATAGTACCTCACCATGGTTTTGGTTTGCATTTCTCTGATAATGAGTGATGTTGAGCTTCTTTTCATGTGTTTGTTAGCCATCTGTATGTCTTGTTTGGAGAAATGTCTGTTTAGTTCTTTGGCCCATTTTTTGATTGAGTCATTTATTTTTTTGGTATTGAGCTGCATGAGCTGGCTGTATATTTTTGAGATTAGTTATTTAATCTCATAAGTTATATATATATGTTATATTATATAACAATATAATAAGTTGCTTCATTTGCTATTATTTTCTCCCATTCTGAAGGCTGTCTTTTCACCTTGTTTATAGTTTCCTTTGCTGTAATATTGCTGCTGTTTTATGTTTTCTGTATTTTGGCTGAAAGGCACGTAGGATCTTAGCTCCCTGACCAGGGATCAAACCTGAATCCCTTGCATTGGAAGGTGAAGTCTTAATCACTCGATCACCAGGGAAGTCCCAATAAGGTTCCTTTGGGCACGTATCCCAGGAACTGACGCTATGGGTACAGTCCAGCATGGTGAACTGTCAGCACCTTGCAAAGGTGTTCAGTCCACCCGCTAGGCATTAATTTAAGAAGAAACCTGCTACCCAGAGAGGCTTTGAAAAGGAGACAGAGGAAGACCATGACCAGGGGGTGGGCTGAACACCTGTATGAAAGCTTCTTGAAAGAATGATGCTACAAAAATGAGCCAGCAAGGATGGAGGACAATTTTTAAAGATGGGGGACAATCAGAACACAGAATAGCCAGGACACAGGACAGTCCATTGAAAGGCCACCACGAGATGCAGTGACGCGAGGAAGCCCAGAGTCTTCAGACAGAAACACAGGCTCAGGTGGGAGACCCTTGGTAGGAGACCCTGGGGTTACTTCAGGGAGGGCCAGTTGGAAGCCACTTTTGGAAGGCCAGCTGGGCTGGGCAGCCCCCTTTTCCTCCTTCAAGAAGCAATGCCTTCTGCCTACTGACTCTGATAGCAAGAGTGACTTTTATATTATAGGACAAACAGATGAAAGGATGGGACAAGAGGTAAAAGATCTGAGACCCAGAAACTCCAAAGAATACATTTTGAACAACTTTGAAAAGAGATAGAAACCCTTGAAAGGATACAAGGCCCAGATTCTTTCCTGGACAAGTTCTGCTGAGAGATATATGAGCCTAGAAAAAGGTATAAACCTTTGCAATTTGTACCATAAGCTTAACTTTGAAATTAGACAAAAATATAAGAAAACAAAAGACCTAATAAAAAATGACAGATGAAATACATGTGTGTTTCTTTTCTCTCTCCCCACTTCCTCACTCAAGGCCAGACTAAAATAACATTATAGGAGGACAAAATGTATAAGGCTTGTAAGGGCTAGGAAGGCCAGACAGGAGTCCCTAATGGACAAGAGATTTAAACAAATTTCTGCAAGATGGAAAACAGATGGGAGAGAGAAACAGACTTAGTGAAGAGGAAGAGGGTATGTTCTAATGTGTGTAGGCAGGGAACACTAAAGGAAAACAAGCTATGTAATTTCATGAAACCCCTTGAAGGCTCTGGACTCAGAAGCATCACTTATGGAATAAAGTCAGAGGTGAGTTGAGCTGGAGACCAGAAATGGGGAACACTGTCTCCAGTGGGGGTCGGTCTCCTAGTCTTCTAGGTCTTCCGTGCTCCTCTCAGAGAATTGCAGGTTTGTGTTCTGCATGGATTAAACAGAATGTACTCTGGTCTTGGGCATTTCAGGTGCAATGTGCGGGAGGTATGAAATGAAAGTCTGGTCCCCTCCTCGCCTCCCTGTCCCTCTCCCCCACTCTGCTCACAGACAGTCCTCGCTGCTACATGCAGAGGTGGGGATTTCGAGATTGCTCCCCAGAGAAAATCGCTCTGCACAGTGAAATCTGCCTGAATATGGAGGCCACATTATGACACCAGGTGACAAGACTTATTCACATATGCGCTTCCAGTGTCCTTCTTAGAGCTTCAGTCTGAAACATAAAAAGGAGTCAGGTGTCACTAGGCATTTGAAGCAAGGGTCCAAAACGAACAGGAAAAGAGGGGAAAAAAAGCTATGCATGGTAGAGAAGAAAACAAGATACCGTGCAGTTTGATATCTCCAAACTGATATGAGATGGCATTGCAGTCATGCAAGAGTGCTATTTTCAGAACAAAACAGTCAGACCATGCTAAAGGCTCTTGGAAATTAAAAGTTTTGGAGCAAAACAAATGGAACAGGAAGTCTGGGGGATATAATTGAGGAAATCTTCCAGAATGTAAAAGGTAAATGACTAAGTAATAGAAAATAGGAGAGAAATGATGGGAACATTAGAGGATCAATTTAAGGGAGATGAAGTCATCTAATATTAGTTCTGGAGGAAATGTAAGAAAGAAAATTATCAAAGAATAGTGCAAGAAGGTTTTCTGGAAGAGAAGGATGGGAGAGTCCACATGGTAACCAGCCAAGTGTCTGTCCAGCATGATGACAAATAAAATAAAACAAACAAATAACAAGCACAGAGAATGCACAAGGGGCTTCCCTGGTGGGTCAGTGGTGGAGAGTCCATCTGCCAGTGCAGGAGTTTCTGGTTCGAGCGCTGGTCTGGGTAGACCCCACATGCTATGGAGCAACAAAGCCCGTATGCCACAGCTATTGAACCTGTCTCTAGAGTCTGGAAGAGGCAACGACTGAGCCCACGGATCACGACTACTGAAGCCTGCGTACCCTAGAGTTCATGCTCTGCAGCAAGAGAAGTCACTCCAGTGGGAAGCCTGTGCACTGCAACTAGAGTAGCTCCCGACTGCTGAAACTAGAGGAAAGCCCACGCAGCAACCAAGACCCAGTGCAGCCAAATATAAATAAGTGAAATTTTAAAAAGTAGGTTGCTTTACTATTGATTTATAAGACTTTAAAAAAATGCATAAGAAATCTACCTTTCTGAAATTTCAGAATAAGAGTGATTTTTAAAAAGACCCTGGAATTTCCAAGAGGGAAACCAGGTCACGAACAAAAAGGATTAGGAATCAAAATGGTATCACGCAGCCCTGGATGGTTCATGACAAAATTCTGAGGGAAAATTATTTTCAACCCAGAATTTACTACTGAGATGAACTGGACTCAAGTGTGAGGAAAGAATATGACATTTTCAGGGGAAAAGGCAATCATACATTTTGCTGACCATGGAGCTTTGTGTCAGAAACTGTAAGGATTTATTTCACTAAAGTGAGAGAGAAAGCCAGACATGGAAATAAACAAAGGAGCCAGGAAACAGAATATTTAATAGAGGGAAAAAGGTAAATGAAAAGTAAATGAAAGCCTCAGGGTGTCAGCTGTGCAGAGTGAAGCTCACAGTGCTCCAAGAAAGCTGTGTTGACTTGGGCTGCTGGGACACGCTCCTCCTTGGCTGGGGTCAGAGCACCTGCGCTCTGGTCCAGAATTTTCCGATGGTGTGACTGGCAACTCACCCAAACTGCCTGGACTCCCCAGTAGTTTCTTTGCTTGTAAAGAGATGCAACTGAATGGCATACTTCTTGAGTTTCCTTAGACTTCCAGCAGTCTTTGTTTTGCAGAGCAAGAGGAAAAGGTCAGGGATGAACTTTTTCCAAAAAAAGTGCAAGCGTGCATACTTTTTACTTCCTGTGGAACAGAATATTGATACCAGAATAAGAAATAAAAATGAAGCCACTTGACATGTTCTCTAGTTCTGAAAGTCTGCTCTTCCTTTCTTTGGGTGAGTAGCCATCAATGTTGAATTCGGGGTGGTCTATACAAGTGTGACGATTGTGGACAGAACCGCCAACTACAAATGACCCCATTAGCACCTTTCTTGAGATCTTGCACTGGCCTGAGCCATTTCATTCACTACTGTCTAGTATTTAAGCCCCCAAACACATTCTTAAATATTGCGGTTATTTTTAGTTAAACAATGACTCAAAACAACATACATTCATTATTAAATTAATGCACCTCTTACTGCTAAACTGGGCTTGTTTTCAATGTCAGTTCTGTGCCAATGCCCCATTTTTCGAGCAGTTGGTATTGAGAAACCTTGTTCATACCGATAGGGGTGGAAGGAGTGTTCCTTTTTTTTTTCTTCTTAAGTTTACTTTATTGAAGTAGAGTTGATTTACAATGTTGTGTTACTTTCTGCTGTATAGCATAGTGATTCAGTTATACATATGTATACATTCTTTTTTAAATATTCTTTTCCATTATGGTTTACCTCAGGATATTCAATATAGTTTCCTGTGCCATGTAGTAGGACCTTGTTGTTTATGCATCCTATATACACTAGCTTGCATCTGTTAATCCCAAACTCCCAGTCCATCCCTCTTGGCAACCGCAAGTCTGTTCTGTATATCTGTGAGTCTGTTTCACAGATAAGTTCATTTGTGTCCTGTTTTATTGTTTATTATTTATTCTTGTGTGTGTCCTAGTTTAGATTCCACATGTAAGGGATATTGTATGCTATTTTTCTCTCTCCTTCTAGTTTATGGAAAGAGTATTCTTATGTGAATGCTATTTGATGGCTCAGCTGATCCGTCTGCAACGCAGGAGACCTGGGTTCATTCCCTGGGTTGGGAAGGTCCCCTGGAGGAGGGCATGGTGACCCACTCCGGTATTCTCGCTCCTCATGGACAGAGGAGCCTGGTGGGCTGCAGTCCGTGGGGTCACAGAGAGTTGGACACAACTGAGCGACTTAGCACACAGCACAACTGGAAATAGGACACCTTCTGAGTCATGTGTTGAAAGTAACCAGATCATCTATCACCAAAAATTATCTGATGAATGAACTGTTTAGGTCTTCTTTCCATTTTGTAGGAAACTGATTGGAAACGCCTGCAATGGCAACAGAATTCACTACCTAATTATCAGAGTGATAAATTTCTGAGCCTATTAACAAGTCTCTGAAGTGTCCCTCAGTTGGACATCCTGGGATGTTTTTACACCCAAGGCAACACAATCCTGAAAGTCAGAGAGAAGACTGTTTGTGAAAGAGATGGGGAGCCAGGAAGAGGGTTTCCGAACCCTTCTCCCTGAGGCTGGGTCAGCTGTAGAAATGAACACATACAGAAGTGGAAGCCCTGAAATGGTTGGAGGGCCTACCTGCCCCTTGGAAAGGGTTCCAGTACCTCCAGAGGTCTGGTGGTCACCACTGGGCTGGAGAAAACTGGGCTGCATCTCAGGCCAAGCCCCAGACCCAGCTAAGACTCTTTCCTGCGCCCCCCTCGGCTCTCTGCTTCCTGGCTGCACGCTCGGAGTTGGGGTGTCCTCACCTGGCTCCACCCTCTGCCATTGCCACCTGGCCCCCACAGAGACTCCAGGGCTAGACTCCTGAGTGTGTGTGTCAGAAATCGGGGAATCCATTTCCATTATTATTTCTGGCTTGTGCTTGAAAAGCATAGGAACTCGAGGCATGTAGAACTAGGGGAAAAAATTAGCCCCAGGGCTCATAATAAACCCTGATCTAAATTAGTCTTTGAGCCCATCTGCCTTAAGCTGAGAGGAGAGGGGGGAAAAAAAAAACTTCCCCCCACCCCCTAGTCTAGTTATTTAAAAATAGTTGTCACCTTTCAAGAAGCCCTTGGTCATTTTCTGGAAGAGCTGGTGAACCGTCCCAGGTTGTGGCTGAGTTACAGCCACCTGTAATTACATCCTGTCCTGTTGTGGCTCTGTCGTGAGAGGCTTCCTTTCCAGCGGGGAGAAAATAGCCACCTGGGGCTGTGTAGGTTCCCCAACCCGCCCCCCAGGTACCCTTCTCTTGTTCCACAGGATCGAGCGGGCTCTGTGGCGGGTAGGCAGGGGCTGTTCCACCTGTTCTCCCAGTGAACCTGAGTAAGAAGCTGGGGAGGTGGGATGACTATCCTAGCATCGCAGACGGGAAACCGGTGAGGTTTACTGCATCCCAGAAGTTGTGGACCGCTGTGCTTTCGTTTTTGTTTGTTTCTAGGTATTCTTTTATTTCCTCTTTGATTTCTTCAGTGATCCCATGGTTGTTGAGTTGCATATTGTTTAGCCGTCACGTGTTTGTGTGTTTTAGAGCTTATTTCTTATCTCATGGCATTGTGATCAGAAAAGATGCTTAATATGAATTTTGATTTTCTTAAATTTTACCAAGGCTCGCCTTGTGGCTGAGAGTGGGGTCAATCCAGGAGAATGTTCCATGTGCACTTGAGAAGGTGTAGTTGAAACCAGTAAGATTTAAATGGCTTGTTCATCATCTTGGACCAGAAGAGGCAGAAACAAAACTGCAGCCTGAGTCCATCTCATCACTGAGCCCACATCCTTTCCAACACATCACAGGCCCACATCAGATGGAAAGATTTTTTCCATGGTTCTTCTACTGCTGGAGCATGCAGCTCCTCGCTGGGGCAGGTACTGGGAGAGGACGTGGACAGTCCCTGCGGGTGATGCTGTGATCTTTAGGGATGTCTAGCAGATAGGAGTCCTGAGCAGCGTTACCCCACCCTTTCTACATCAAGGCTCAAGGAGAAAAGGAAAAAGTGTATTCTGCAATTACACATTAGGAGCTGGCCAAGGCTGGAGGCCAGGGGCCTGACCTTGACCTGGCTGCTGATGGAGTCACCCTGGTAGCCTCACTGCCTGCGTGCCTGGTGCTGACCCACCGCGCACATCATAAGGGAACCACCGCTGTCGGTAGCGGGGCCTCTGCAGAGCTGCGTCCCTTCATGGGATGAGCCATGGGTGGTGCCTTCTTCACCTTTAAGAATCCCCAGATTTTTTATAAAGATTAAAGAAAGGGCTATTTGAACAAAACGTAAGATCTGGTATCCTTGCTCAAATCCAAGTAAAGCCCTTCTTTGTTACAAAGTTTGCCTGGATTTCCAGGCCCCACCCTAGACTTACTGAAACAGGTCCTCTGGGGCTGAGGTCCTGAAATCTGCATTCTAAGAGCTCTCAGGGAAGTTCCAATGTGGCCTGTTCCTCACTGGGGAATGTTCTCCCAGAGCCACAGCGTCCCTGTGCTGTGACTGGTGAGCTAATTATTGGCCTATGCGAAGCAGTTAGTATTTTTATGAGCATTCCAGGGAAGCGTGGAGTGGGCGTGGAGGAGCTGATGTTGATTCCAGGCGCGAGCACAGATCCTGTTTGTTTGCAGGAGTGTGCAGAGGGCTGGTCTTCCATCTCCGATATGGAGGGTTGCAGCTGGCATCTCTCTTCTCTGCACCCCACCTGACAGGTTACCTGAGGACGGTTCAACCTCCATTTCTGAACAAAGATGTGTGCCCTGAGCTCCTGCCTCTTTGGGGGCCCTGGTGAGTCAGGCTAGGTCAGAAGTTCCTTTATAAATCTAGTTAGAGAGCAAACCTGGAGCAAGCCCAGACAACGCGCCTCAGTCTCCACCAATCCTTAGAACTCACGTGCTTTCTTGAGCAAAAGGCTGCCAAAGACTCTAAAACACCTCCAAGCCAAAGGCCGCAGCATCCCTGATTTATAGGGTTTCCTGGTTTATAGCCTTCCCATTCTTTCTTTCTGCGACCGCTCTCCTCCCTATGTTGAGAACCTCACCTTGGGAGAGAAGGGGCATAGGAGATAAAGGGGAGCCAGCTGCTTCTTCTATTTCTGCTTCACCCCAATTTCTTTTATGGCAAAACCAACCTGTGGTCACCAGGGGACCTGCTCTGCGTAGGTGACCAGATGGCTTTTTTCTCTCAAGCCAGCATCTCCCACTGACCAAACTAAACCCCCAGTTCCAGACCAGAGCAGAAGGCTTGCCTTGACTCCTTGCTGGAGCAGACACAAGGACAAACACACACTGTCCTGTCACCTTCTCTGCCTCCTCTTTGGGCCTTGCAGGTGACACACTTTCCTTTGGCCCCTGGTTTGGGAAAAAATTCATGTTCCTGAACCACATTTATGTTTTTCCTACCATTTCTATTTCATACATTCTTATACATTTACCTTGTAAAACAGACTGTGATATTATTACTGTTGTTGTTGATCCATCTCTCAGTCTTTTTTTTTTTTTCATTTATTTTTATTAGTTGGAGGCTAATTACTTTACAATATTGTACTGGGTTTTGTCATACATTGACATGAATCAGCCATGGATTTACATGTATTCCCCATCCTGATCCCCCCTCCCACCTCCCTCTCTACCCAATCCCTCTGAGTCTTCCCAGTGCACCAGGCCCGAGCACTTGTCTCATGCATCCAACCTGGGCTGGTGATCTGTTTCACTATAGATAATATACATGTTTCAATGCTGTTCTCTCGAAACATCCCACCCTCGCCTTCTCCCACAGAGTCCAAAAGTCTGTTCTATACGTCTGTGTCTCTTTTTCTGTTTTGCATATAGGGTTATCATTACCATCTTTCTAAATTCCATATATATGTGTTAGTATGCTGTAATGGACTTTATCTTTCTGGCTTACTTCACTCTGTATAATAGGCTCCAGTTTCATCCATCTCATTAGAACTGATTCAAATGAATTCTTTTTAATGGCTGAGTAATATTCCATGGTGTATATGTATCACAACTTCCTTATCCATTTTTCTGCTGATGGGCATCTAGGTTGCTTCCATGTCCTGGCTATTACAAACAGTGCTGCGATGAACATTGGGGTGCACGTGTCTCTTTCAGATCTGGTTTCCTCGGTGTGTATGCCCAGAAGTGCTATTGCTGGGTCACATGGCAGTTCTATTTCCAGTTCCATCTCTCAGTCTTGTCCGACTCTTTGTGACCCCACGGACTGCAGCACACCAGGCTTCCCTGTCCTTCACTGTTACCTGGAGTCTGCTCAAACTCATGTCCTTTGAATCAATGATGCCATCCAATCATCTCATCCTTTGTTGTTCCCTTCTCCTCCTGTCTTCAATCTTTTCCAGCACCAGGGTCTTTTCCAATGATATTGTTATCACACAGTGTGATGTTGTTACATAATAATAGCATTGTAATATTATTATTACATTCTGTGGTGTTAGTGTTACATAATGAATTAAAATTAAAACCAAAATGGCTCCTTGATCCAGGGCCCTCTCCTGCAGCCCAGCCTCTGCCGGCACCGCGGCTCTGGCAGCTGTGTTGGCAAAGAGGTCACTGAAGACTCCCTGGTGGTGTCAGGCCGGGTGGCAGGTGACCCAGTACCAGTACCCTGTGCAGATAAGTACTGTGTGTATTGGTTGTACAACTTCATCTGCCTCTTCCAGCTTTTCAATATTGCATACAGTTTTCTTCTGCCTTCACTACTTGAGTGATATGAATACTAATTTGACCTCACGTTGCTTCTGCTGAATCATTATAGCCTCCGTGGTAGTTTTCAGGACCCTTTCCCTAAGAATTTGACAATGAGTGGTCAGGAAATTGAGTCCACCAGCGGTGATTCCTTGCTTGTGTTTTAGGCTCTTTGAGAAATAGAGACAATGATTACCAGGAGGATATGAAGAAGGGGACGTGGAGAAGTAAGAAATCTCTTGGAAATGGAAGATTGGAAACTGGGAAGTCATCGAGCAGACAATAAGGCTCCAATGATAGGGTATCTGGTGGCTCCCAGACAGGCCACGTGTATGATTCTTGACCAAAGTTTTGCAACATCGATTGTGATGACTCGGCTACTCTCTCGATGACTCAAGATCGGACTTCCTAAGAGAGCGGATCTGCATAGAGCAGCCTGGGTGACAGCTCCTCCAGCTTGCTGGCCAAACTGCAGACAGGCCACCTGTGCCCACCTGTGGCCAGTCAGCTGTGGCCGCGGGTGCTAGATGGAGGTGAGGACCACATGAGGCAGAACGCGGCCTTTGTCTTAACTTGCATTCCTCTTAGGAGTCATGTGAAAGTGATTGATCAGAGGATGTTCCCATAGAAAAGCTGGTGGAGAAACAAAGTAATGGGTCTGGAAGGGAAGTCAGGAGAAGCAGAAGCGTGCCACCAGGGAAAGCCCCGGCTGGTGGGAAGTGGGGGTGACTGTGGTTCAAACCTACAGGGGAGCCCTGGGGACGGCATGTGTCACATCTCAGCACCGTCTCAGTTGGGCTGTTTCCACTCTTGAACTTGGTCTTTGGTTAAGGGCTGGCCTGATGCATGGCTTCCCATCTTTTCTGGTGCAGGCAAGCTAGATTCTGGAGATCCTTCTTTAGGGAGAGGTAGAGTCCACTGCTGGAGGTTAAGCCCACCACACACTTGTGCTTGAGAATGGTCAAAGGGTCCCAGGTTGGGGGGATCGGAGCACCAACAGTACTTCTACAGCCTCCCAAGTACTCTCTGGAGAGGCTTTGTTCCCCAGGCTCTGAGGTCATGGCTGATGCCATCAGCTGAAAAGTCTTTCCTCTATGGCCTGACCATGAAAACAACAAACCCAAGCGGAAACTAGGTGCAGGTCGTAGCAGGCACTTTCAGTTTTCTAGTAACTTTGTCCACAGCATGACCTCAGCAGAAGCGATTGACTGAAGTGGACAGAGATCAGATAAAGGCCAACACCAGGCAGACCACAGTCACCACCAACCACATTCTGCCTATTTCTAGTTTACAAACAAGCGATAAACTATTTTCAATCACATCAACAAAAATAAATTAATTTTCTCATTAAGTCACTGTGAAATGCCATTTCAAATATGTCATACACATATAGCATGTCTATGTATATCCAATTCCATTTTTATTTCCACTTCTCAGTCTAAAGAGCTACATGATTTTCCATGTAACCTGTAAACCAATCTTCCAGGGATCCCTGGATGACTGCTGCTTTGCCCTGTCAGAACTCCAGATTGAATTCCTTTCTAACACCTCTCTCCACCCTGGAGCCTGCACCACAGGGGTCTTGCCTGGGTCCTGCAAGATGATAATCTCTCTAAGGATAAGCACAGAGGCCCACTTCCACTGATGTAAACATTTAACAGCTGGCTCTCTTGGGAAAATATCTGTATATATACACACATAAGTTTACTACACATTTTACTATACAAAGATAGATATTAACAACATACAAGTTATAAATAATCGCAAAAATCACAGGGCTCTGGATTGTAAAGTTCACACAGACAACTGATCTTTACCACACACTTTTATTGATTTTTGCTACACTCTTCTATCTCTAGCCAACCTTGCAATGATGAACAAGAGTTTCAACTTGGTTGTAGGTCAATATTTTCCTTTATGTTAATGAATAAGACAAAACTGGAGATGTATCCTGAAATTTCACTTAATAAAATGAACTGTTTCTTTGCTGAATCAGATGTTTGCCTTCAATAAGAAGAATCTAGCTTCTTTTTTTTGTTTGTCACAATGTAGGGCTACAGACACAAGACTTTTAAGTTTCATCAGTATTATAGCATTTTCTTTATGACGTTCTTGAGTCTAAATAATCGAGAAAACAATAAATCAATCCTTGATTTATAGTTTTTAATGATTTTCATGGTTTAAATACTCCCATTGTGGTCATTTCCAATTTACCAATGTGATATCACTGAACTTAAGAATGGGAATGGGCATTGTCATTATGTATTGATTTTCTACCATAATAGGGCAACAGATGAAAATAAACTCAAGAGGGGATTTCCCTGGTGGTCCAGTGGTTAGGACCTGGAGCTTTCAGTGCTGAGGGTCCAGGTTCAGTCCTTGGTTGGGGAACTAGTATTCTACAAGCTGTGTGGAGCAGCCAAAAAAGAAAAAAAGAGAGAGAGAGAAAATAAACTCAAGAGGATGAGAAATGGTACAGTGCTGTAAAAGAATTAGAAAGTGATGTTTTGAGTATTTGTTGCCATTGTCTCAATACAATTTATTTAATTGTACATTGATATAATTTAGTTTTTAATAATGACTATAAACCAACAGGCTTACAGAATTCCTGAGAACTTACTAATGGTCTCTTGTGAGCCATTATAAACCAAACTACAGTCAGTTACCTAGTTCACCGCCTTGCATGTCCAGTGTTAAAAAACACTCTGACAGCTTGCGTGATCTTGGTCCAGTAAATTTGAGACACCGACTGTCTCTCTGTTTGACATGTTCTATCGCTTTCATTAAAGTTTAAAACCTCCCAGTGGTAGCCGAGTTCAGAAGCTAATTTTTTTTTTTAGAACTTTTTATTTGTTTTGGGGTATAGCCAATTAATAAACAATGTTGTGGTAGTTTCAGTTGAATGGTGAAGGGACTCAGCCATATATATACATGTGTCCATTCTCCAAATTCCCTTCTCATTCAGGCTGCCACATAACATTGAGCAGAGTTCCTTGTGTTATATGGTAGGCCCTTGTTGGTTATCCATTTAAGTATAGCAGTGGGGACATGTCCATCCCAAACACCCTAACTATCCTGTCCCCCCATCCTTACTCTTGGCAACCATAAGCTCGTTCTCAAAGTCTGTGAGTCTGTTTCTGTTTTGTGAACGAGTTTTATTTGTGTCATGTCTCTTTAGAGTCCACACATAAAGGATGTCATACGGACCTAGAGAGTATCATACTGAGTGAAGTAAGTCAGACAGAGAAATATCGTTATGACATCCCTCATATGTGGAATCTAAAAAAAATGATACAAATGAACTTACTAAGAAGCTAATTTTTCTTAACTGATAAAGGCTCATCTAGATGAAATACGCTGTATCACTGCTTAAAAACCAGCCTACTCAGACCTATTAATCTCTTTGCTTGTAACAGATTTAAAAAATAATCCAGTCTCTGCAGAATCTTTGCAAGAATATTACAAAATGGCTTCAGCTCTTAAAATGTCAGATCTTTTGAGTAGCCTTGTTCATACATAGCATGAAGTATAATCGACAACCTAACCTTTACCATTGTATGACTCTGAACAACTTTCAATGGAAAGTTCCCCCCACCCCAACTGTCCTGTTTGTGCCTTTGTCTCTTCCTTTAGACGGCCAGGACCTTCCCTATAGCACTTAAAATGAGTCATCTTTGTTGTTGATGATGATTAATTGATGATGTTGGCCTGCCAATAAATACCAGGACCTTCTAAATGGAACTTTGAATTTTAGAGGCGTCCCAGATCATATAAGACTTTAGGTTATGGAGATAAATAAACTGTCTAGCCATCTCAGCTGCTGATTAATACTATATAATGCACCTCCCCTGATAACTCCAATCTGGGTTGCTTATCCCTTGAGTTTCATTTCTTTCAGGGAGATGGGGAGGCAGTCCAGCTAGCCCTGTTGGAGTGGTTGCCATTCCCCTTAGATGAGCTAAGTACCCTTAGCTTTTCCAGAACAACTTGTAAGTGAGCATCTGAATTTCAATTTATTTTCTGGGAAGAGTTTCAACAGAGCATAGGATTAATACTCTTCCTTTCAGGCCCATGAGGCATCATTAGCCCCATTCTATGGATAGATACAACGGACCTGGGGTGTTTTTGGGGTTTACCCAAGACCAGGTCACCAGTAAGAGCAGGGAAGAGAAGCTGGTCCTTCTTTTTCCAAGTGCTCATTCATTCTCTCAAGAGACACGCAGTGGTAAAGAATCTGTCTGCCAATGCAGGAGACACAAGAGAGGCGAGTTTGATCACTGGGTCAGGAAGATCCTCTGGAGAAGGAAATGGCAACCCACTTCAGTATTCTTACCTGGGAAATCCAATGGACAGAGGAGCCCAGTGGGCTATATATAGTCCACGGGGTTGCAAAGATTTGGACACGCTTGAGTGCATGTGTGTGTGCATGCGTGCATACACACAAACACCAAGCTTGATGGTGTGCTGAGGCTAGAAAGGAGAATATACAAGAAGGTATACAGCCATTGGATGTAGAGGAAAGACTGTGGGCTTTGGAGTCAGACAGACCTAGATTAGACTCTAACTCTGAGACCTCTTGGCTAATGTGACCTTGGTCAGCTTACTTAACCTTGGAAAGTCCCTGCCAAAGGGGGATCATGTCATCAATTTTATGGGGTTATGATGAAGGTCATAGGGAATGTGTATGAAGCTGGCACAGAGGGAGTGCTTCAAAATGGTTCCTGTGATGAAGGCTTGAAGAATATTGTCCCTGTCCTCCCAGGGACACTGTCTGATGGAAGGCAATATGTGAAAACATACAACGAGATCACATCTCTGATGGGAACATAAAGAGTGAGGGCCCTGTGGTGTCCACTGTTTTCTACTTGATCCTAAAGCAACACAAAAATGTGACCCTGGCATGTCACTTAGCCTCTAGGACACAGTTCCTCACTTGCTAAGCAAGGGAGCTGGAATATGATATCTAAACTTGATGGAGTCTGTGTACCTTGGCTTTCCTGGACATATTCCCAACAAGGAGTGCCCTGCAATTTCATGTCAATGAAAAAAGTCATTCAATGAAAAAAGCTGACGGTAAAACACACCCCTATAGATAACCTAGTAACATAAGCAAAACATAACAGTGACAACTGCTATTACCTTTCTGTTGTTGTAGAAGATAAAATTCTCCGTGAATGCATCACACACTCAAGTTGCCAATAAACCCTCCATAAAGAGCTTTTCTGTAAATATTAGTGTTATATTCTGTTCATGAAGCCCATTGGGATCCCATACCCAATTATAGATTAAGGAGCTCACAGTCCAGGAAAGTTCCAGTGGAGGGTTGTGGCAGCTGGCTCTCCTGCATGCAGAGTGTCAAACCAGGCTGGACCACTGGACTAGGGATGTAGACACAGACTCTGACCACTAGACATGGACCTTGAGCCCATGGAGACTGGGATAGTTGTGAGATCAGGCAGGAATCCATGTAGAGGCCATGCATATAGATCATTTATTTAAGGATTTGACAAGGCAAGGAAGGGCAGTGTAGGTCAATAACTCAGAGAAGCAGGAACGCCCAGGGACTTAATTCAGTACCAGCCATGGGTGGGTTGTGTTGGAAGGTGGAAGGGAAAGTCCTGAGGGAAGAAAAGTGAAAAATGCTGGAGATATTTCAGACATCTGAGTGGAGGCAGGCAGTGTGCTTCTGTGAAAAATTTCCTTTCTTATTGGATGAGGGCTTTCTTGGTGGCTCAGATGGTAAAGAATCTGCCTGCAATGCTGGAGACTCAAGTTCAATCCCTGAGTTGGGAAGATCCCCTGGAGGAGGGCATGGCAACCCATTCCAGTATTCTTGCTATAGAATTCTGTGGATGGAGGAGCCTGGTGGGTTGCATCCCACGGGGTTGCAAAGAGTCGGATATGATTGAGCGACAAATACTTTCACTTTTCTCTAATGATGAGGGTGTGAGTGACAGAAGAGTGAAGTATGGAGGGTGATGAACAGGCCTTCACAGGGATGGAGGCTAAGCTTTCCATTTACCACGAATCTTGGGCAAATGGGTGAAATGGGAGTTTTAGGGCAATAGTCCTTTGTGAATTAGGGAGAACTGAGTCAACAGACTTCAAATGAGTAGCATCAGATCTTAGACCAAACAGGAATGGCACTGATGTCCAGTAATAGCAAATCTAAAGCAACGCACACCTCAGGGTTTGAGAGGAGGAACAGAGGAGCAGGCCAAGGGCGAGCCAGCCATGGGGGTGGAGACAATGTTGGGGATTCAGGAGTAAAGATGGAGGGACCACATGTTGTTTCTGATGGGGAAGTAGAGCTGGGGAGGGGCTGATAGCATCTTATTAAAATACTAAAAAAAATTTATTTTGGCCTTGCTGTGTGGCAGGCAGGATCTCAATTACACTAACTCCCAAGCAGTAGAAGGGTGGAATTTTAACCACTGGACCTCCAGGGATGTCTCTGGCTGATAGCATCTTTGAGAAAGAATAATGGGCTGAGTGATGGGAAGCCCCAGAGAGACAAGCGTGGAGGCTGGGTGGTTATGGGGCTGAGGGGATGAAACATAGCAGATAAGGAAGTCAGAGGCAGAGAGGGCCTCAAGCAGTGTGTTCCTTGAGCAAAGTTAAAAAACAGGCGCGATCAGCTCTATTGCTTCTACTCCAGACCTTTGATGATCTCCTATTGCTAATCATCACACACATCCTTTCACTTAACCAAAAAAACAAAACAAAACACCTCCTGTGTGGCGGGACTAAGCCACATGTTGCAGACACAGGGATGAAAAAGAAACAGCCACATGTTGCAGACACAGGAATGAAAAAGAAACAGACATACCCCCGAGTTTCTGGAGCAGCTGAGAAGAGTGAGATAGAATCACAGAATGCAGATTGTTTAGGTTTATTCTCTTTATAAACAGAGAAAAATAAGCAGTTATAAGGTGTCTATTGTAAAATAAAGCTAAAGAGTGAGATAACTAACCTCTTAATTCTGGCAAAGACTTGATAATCATGGAACAATTTTTTGAAGGGAGGGTTTCTAAGGTATTTTAAGAAATCATCCAGTTATTTCTGGGGAGATCAGAATTGACCAACAATCAGGAAGTTTTAAAGTTCAGTGATTCAAAGTATCACAAAAAAGACTGAATCTGCTATCGTTTTTCCTATTTATTTTAAAATCAGACATTGACTGATTTTGATATTCAGTTAGCAATGATACTGGGCATTTTGTTGTATGCAGGCACAGAGGTTGAGTATCATCTTCAACGAGTTTGCAGGCTGTTTCACGACTGCTGCAGGCCTTTTGGCTGGTGGCGATGACTTCATCCACAGCCTGAGGCATCAGCAAGGCCCATCCAGAATTCTGAGGATTAATACAAGATGCAACACACTGTGCATGGGAAAAAGCAATAGAAAGGGTGCTTGTGTGCCCAGTCATGTCCAACTCTGATACCATGTAGCCCGCCAGGCTCCTCTGCAAAGGAGAAAAGGAAAGCTATACCCATTTGAATGCAGAGTTCCAAAGAATAGCAAGGAGAGATAAGAAAGCCTTCTTTAGGGATCAGTGCAAAGAAAAAGAGGAAAACAATAGAATGGGAAAGAGTACAGATCTCTTCAAGAAAATTAAAGATACCAAGGAAATATTTCATGCAAAGATGGGCACAATAAAGGACAGAAATGGTATGGAGCTAACGGAAGCAGAAGATATTAAAAAGAGGTGGCAAGAATACATAGAAGAACTATACAAAAAAGATCTTCACGACCCAGATAATCATGTTGGTGTGATCACTGATCTAGAGCCAGACACCATGGAATGTGAAGTCAAGTGGACCTTAGGAAGCATTGCTCCGAACAAAGCTAGCGGAGGTGATGGAATTCCAGATGAGCTATTTCAAGTCCTAAAAGATGATGCTGTGAAAGTGCTGCACTCAATATGCCAGCAAATTTGGAAAACTCGGCAGTGGCCGCAGGACTGGAAAAGGTCAGTTTTCATTCCAATCCTAAAGAAAGGCAAGCCAAAGAATGCTCAAACTACTGCACAATTGCACTCATTTCATACACCAGTAAAGTAATGCTCAAAATTCTCCAAGCCAGGCTTCAACAGTATGTGAACCGAGAACTTCCAGATGTTCAAGCAGGATTTGGAAAAAGCTGAGGAATCAGAGATCAAATTGCCAACATCCTCTGGATCATCAAAATAGCAAGAGAATTCCAGAAAAACTTCTACTTCTGCTTTATTGACTATGCCAAAGCCTTTGACTGAGTGGATCACAATAAACTGTGGGAAATTCTTGAAGAGATGGGAATATCAGACCGCCTGACCTGCCTTTTGAGAAATCTGTATGCAGGTTAGGAAGCAACAGTTAGAAGTGAACATGGAACAACAGACTGTTTCTAAATAGGGAAAGGAGTATGTCAAGGCTGTATACTGTCACCCTGCTTATTTAACTTTTATGCAGAGTACATCATGAGAAATGCTGGGTTGAATGAAACACAGACTGGAATTAAGATTGCTGGGAGAAATATCAATAACCTCAGATATGCAGATGACACCACCCTTATGGCAGAAAGTGAAGAAGAACTAAAGAGCCTCTTGATGAAAGTGAAAGAAGAGAGTGAAAACGTTGGCTTAAAGCTCAACATTCGGAAAACTAAGATCATGGCATCTGGTCCCATCACTTCCTGGCAAATAGATGGGGAAACAGTGGAAACCATGACAGACTTTATTTTTGGGGCTCCAAAATCACTGCAGATAGTGACTGCAGCCATGAAATTAAAAGATGCTTGCTCCTTGGAAGAAAAGTTATGACCAACCTAGACAGCATATTAAAAAGCAGAGACATCACTTTGTCAACAAAGGTTCATCTAGTCAAAGCTATGGTTTTTCCAGGAGTCATGTATAGATGTGAGAGTTGGACAATAAAGAAAGCTGAGCGCCAAAGAAATGATGCTTTTGAACTGTGGTGTTGGAGAAGATGCTTGAGAGTCCCTTGGACTGCAAGGAGATCCAACCAGTCCATCCTAAAGGAAATCAGTCCTGAATATTCATTGGAAGGACTGATGCTCAAGCTGAAACTCCAATACTTTGGCCACCTGATGTGAAGAACTGACTCATTTGAAAAGACCTGATGCTGGGAAAGATTGAAGGCAGGAGGAGAAGGAGATGACAGAGGGATGGTTGGATGGCATCACCACCTCAATGGACATGAGCTTGAGTAACCTTCAAGAGTTGGTGATGAACAGGGAGGCCTGGTGACTGAACTGAACTGAAATGAGGCTCCTCTGTTCATGGGACTCTCCAGGCAAGGATACTGAAGTAGATTGTCATTTCCTCCTTCAGGGGATCTTCCTGACCCAGGGATCGAACCTGAGTCTCCTGTGTGTCCTGCCTTGGCAGGTGGATTCTTGATCACTGAGCCACCCGGTAAAAAGGGTGAAGTGAAAGTCATTCAGTCATGTCTGACTCTTTGCGACGCCATGGACTATACAGTCTATGGAATTCTCCAGGCCAGAATACTGGAGTGGGTAGCCATTTCCTTCTCCAGGGGATCTTCCCAACACAGGGATCGAACACAGTCTTCCGCATTTCAGGCAGATTCTTTATCAGCTGAGCCACAAGGGAAGCCCAGTAAAAAGCGTAGCTCAGGGTAACTGTTTCTTAGGCCAGATATAGAAAGAGTAGCTGGTAAGGAATATGGGAAAATAGGATGACGCTGGCAGGGCGCTGGTAAGGATCTGGGAGCCTAGACTTGATTCGTCCTTGCCTAAGTCAATGAACTTTTCCAAGCCTGAGTATGTAATGGAAGGTGCATGGATGAACACTGATGTAGGTAAGACACCTGGCCCAGACCTATCCAAACAGCGAGGGCTCCTGTTTACAGAGGCTCCAAATCGTTTCCTGAGAGTGAGGAAGTGCGGAAAGCTCGCTGGATAATCCCTTCATGGAGCGAAGCAGGTGGAAATGTGGGTGCCTGTCAGCATTCCTAGAATGGACCACCAACATTTGGCCGGGAATCCCTCGCCCCTTCACCCCTTCCGCCTCGAGGCGTGGTTACTAGGCGCCAGAGCGTCCATGGCAACCATCACCCTCCCGCCGGGTTTCCCTCCTCCCTCAAGCTCCCACCACCCGCCTCTCTCTCTCCACCGGCCAATCGAATGCCGGCGAGCCCGCAGCGGCGGCCGTTGAGTGGTCCGTGGGCACTGACGTCACAGGCGGGAGAGGCGGGGCGAGGGCGGGGCCGGTCCTCCGAGCCTCAGCGGGTTGTAGGTGTAGCGGCTGCGACCCCTCCCAGCCCACCGCCCGCTTCTCTGCCCCTCGCCTGGCACCCCTGACAGGTGAGTGGCCCCGTGGGCGCCTGATTGCCGCTGGGACAACCCCTACAGCGCCCCCGCCCCGATTCGGACTCCAACGTCTGGCCTCCGAATTCGGGGTGAGGTCTTGGAAACCCTGGAATTCTCACCTCCCCGTCCATCTTCACTCTGTCCTCCCACCCTTCCAAATAAAAACCACACAAACCCACAGGCACCCTTACTGAGTCCCCCAAGCCTTCCTAATGCATATTTCTGATGCTTTTCAAGGATTGAGAAGTTATTTCTAAATGCAGAGCCAGGAAGGAGGCGTCAGAACCCCAGACCCTAAGTATAATTTCTTACACCTGTCACCTGTACGGTGCCCCAACCCTGGTCCTTGTTCTCCCGGATTCCTTACCCAGGTCTTCAGAATGCAGCCAAGGGGAGGGCTGGACAACTGGTCACCTGGCCCGTCAAAGAGGTGCTGAAATTCAGAGCATGGCAGCTGCTCCTGATCACGGCCTTTTCTGCTTAGCTCTGGCTATGACGTGCTCACTTGTATTTTGGCAGTTTACACCAAGTCCTTGTTTTCTCCCTGGATTCTTGTGTAGGTGTAGGTAAATAAACATTTTAGAAATGGTAAAATTACTCATTTGGCTATTGTGGAAAAAGCAAGCAAATTGACTTATAGGCCAAGTGTTTTGATAAAATTTCTTTTTCTTTATAAAAGAAAATATTTCACAAAATAAAGTGTTCAAGCATGCATGTATGCCTTGTTTAAAAAACAAACAAACAAAAAACCAAACAGCTGTTACAGGGAAGAGGCCGCCTATGTGTCCCTTGGGAATTTCATGTCCTTTTTCTCCTTCCCCACCTACCAGAATATAGTGTTTATTTATACTCTGCATATTTTTATACTTTTACTCCTTAGGTATTTATCCAGAAACCAATATATACTGTCCTTTTGAACAGTTATATAATGATATCATTCTATGCATGCTCTAGGTCGTTGCTTTTAACTGTTGTGTGATTACTCTGGCATGAATTTACCACAAATTACGCATGCGTACTCCTGTCGATGGACTTTTAGGCTCTTCCCTTTTAAAAACTACTAGAAGCATATTCTTGTACATTCTAATTGTATATAAACTTGGGTTTTTGTATTTGTGTGTGTATATATATAATATATATTGAATTTTGGTTTTTAGAGAATGTGCATTTTCCACTTTAATAGTGCCCCATACATAGTTCTTCAGTGTGTAGTGATTTATACTCTCACGAGCAATGAAGAGAGTTTCTTATCAAGCTTTTATTTTAGAAGAAAGAGTTATTAAACTTTTCCTGCATTCTTATTTAATATATGCATAGGGAGAAATTACTTAAACATTGAAATATGATATAATTTCTTCAAGTCTGGTACTTATTAATGTGTTAGGGGCAGTGTTTTATTTCTGTTTCAGCTTGAAATTGGAATTAAATACATATGGCCAAAGGAACAGAGGTTTTGTGTGGCTCTTTCAAGCCTGTGCTGGCCACTGATCTGAGACAAGGTGTGAAACAATTCATGGAAACTTTCTGTCCTTGTCATACCTTCTGTAGACTATGATTTATAGGTTTTTATACATTAAAATATTTATGATCTTAAAGTCTTGCCTAAATGTGCTAATGTTTTTCTCCAACTTGAGACCACTTTTTGGGTTTTAAATAGAGCTTTCCCAGACTTACAATCTCTGTATGATTAATTATATTTTAGCATGTTAATATTTATAGAAGACTATTATAGCATTTTTCCAGTATGTAAATAACTATTGACACCACCTTCAATGAATACAGTCAAATACTGTATTTGACTTTGTAACAGGTCTTATTTCTTAAAATGCTTTTTGGTCATGACTAAAAGCAAAAAATAAAAAACAATTGCATGATTTAGGGGATGAATTTTTCCACAGCTATTTTCAGTCATCTTCCCAAAGAATTTGTTTAGTTTGCTTGCAAATATGAGATATTTATAGCATCAGTTAATGATCTTAGTATGTGCTGCTCATGGCCTCTTGGGAAGAGGTTGAGTTAGAATTTAGAAAATAATTTAAATATTGTGAAAGGCACATCACCCAAGTAAGTGATGGGCTTTTAAAAACTGATATTATTCCTTAAAACTTTGGTAGAATTTCTCATTGGACCCATCTGGGCCTGACGCTTTCTTTGAAGAAAGATTTTAAGTTACATATTCAATTTCTTTAATTCCTATACAGCTATTCAGGTTACATTTTTCTTCCAGTTAATTTTGACTGGTTGTGTCTGAAGAATGGTGTCTGTTTCCTCTCTGTTGTCAAATTCCTTGGCATAAGGTTGTTAGTAATAGCACCTTATTAACTTTCTAATGTTTGCAAGGTCTTTAGTAGTATTCCCTCTTTCATTTCTGGTAGTACTTTGTCTTCTTTTTAAAATCTGAATCAGTCTTGCAAGAGGTTTATCAATTTTACTGTTAAGATTTCATTGCTTTCCAAAAATTTGTTCATTTTCTATTTCATTAACTTTTTATTACTTCTACTTTGGGTTTACTTTGCTTTCTTTCTCTTTTTTTTGCTAGCCATTACGATGAAAGTGTAGATCATTGATTTTGGCTCATTATTTTCTAGTATAAGCATTTAAAGCTAAAAACCTCACTCAAAATACACTTAGCTGCATTTCATAAATTGGATGTGTTCTGTTTTTTATTCTCATTCAGTTCAAAATATTTTCTAATTTCCTGTGTGATTTCTTCATTGACCCAGAGGGTATTTAGAAGTGTGTTGTTTAGTTTCCTACTTTCTGAAGATTTTCCAAATACGTTTCTACTATTGATTTCTAGTTTAACTCTGATATGGTCAGAGAACATATCCTGTAGAGCTTTAATTTAATTACACTGTTGATACTTACTAGAAATTAAAATTGAGAAATTAAAAATACTAACTCTTTAAAAAACAATGTCGAAAGCCTCTTAGATAGTAGCATACATAACACTTTCCATTGAAAAACCATGTTTTCTGAAACAAATTTAGTGAGAAGAGTGGTGTTGTTTTACATTTTTGGTAAAGTTTTAAGATTTCTCTTATCTGGCTCTCATATCTGTTTCTATATTATCTGTCGTGATAGCACATATTATGTCACCTCTGGAAACCTCTAGTGTACATTTGTGAGAGAACAAGAATGAAAAAGGCAAATTGCATCTGGGTATTTTCTATAAAAATAATTTTGACCTTGTTACCCCAGAGGAGGTCTGAGGCAAGCCTTTGGTTTCCTGGATCGTGTTTTGAGAACTCCTGCTCTAAAGTTTACAGTATGCATTTTTGACTTATTGCAGTATACGTTTAAATAACATTATTCCATTTAATCATAAGACCTTACAGTAGTACTTTTCCATTTCAGCTCTCCCATCATTTGTGCTATTATTATCATACAACTTTTATTTTTTTATAATAAACTTCACAGTACATTTTTTATTATTTTTACTTTAAACAACCATCTTCTAGAGAACTTTAAAAGTTAGAAAAGGTTGTTTTTTTTTTTCTATTAGCACACATACTTAACATTTCTGACACTTCATTTCTTTGGGCAGATCCAAGTTTCCATCTTGTATAATCTCCTTTTGCCTGAATAATTTCCTTTACCAAGTCTCTTACTGCAGTTCTGCTGCTGCTGAATTTTCTTGGCTTTTGCTCTTTTATTAAGAAAAACTTTTATTTTCAACTTCATCTTTGAAGGATACTTTCACTGGAATAGAATTCTAGAATAGAATAGGATTACAGTTTCTTCCAGTCCTTTGAAGAGGTTGTTTGATGGTCTTCTGGCTTGCAGAGCTTCTGAGAAGAATTCTTCAGTTATTTTTTTTCTTGAATACTTAATGTGCTTTTTCCTCTGATTAAAAATTTTTCTCTTTATTGTGGACTTTCAGCACTTTTATTAAGATGAGCCTTGAGGAGGTGGTGGTAGTGGTGGTGTGTGTGCACACATACAGGCGTATACTTATCCTCTTGGAGTGTATGGAACTCCTTAGACCTAGCGGTTTATAGTTTTCACCAAATTTGGGAAATTTCCTGCCATTATTTCTTTAGATATGTTGTCTCCTCTCCTAATATGACATTCCGAGTACATGATGTTAGACCACTTGATATTATATTGTAGTTTACTGAGCCCCTTTCATTTTTTTCAGTTAGTTAAAAAACTCTGTAATTTGGGTTGGTTAGATTTAAGCTCACTAATCTTTGCCTCTCTGGTGTCTATTCTGCAATTAATCCAATCCAGTGAAATTGTGAAAATATATGTCACACATTGACATGAATCAGCCATGGATGTACATGTGTTCCCCATCCTGAACCCCCCTCCCACCTCCCTCTGCATCCCATCCCTCTGAGTCATCCCAGTGCACCAGCCCTGAGCGCCCTGTCCCATGCATCAAACCTGGACTGATGATCTGTTTCACATTATCCTTAAAGTTTCATTTGGTTCTTTTTTAAGTCTTCCATATTTCTATTATGTTCTTGTCTTTCTTTAAATACCTGTACATAGTTTTATATCTCTATCACATCTCCGCCACTTTTATGCCTGCTTCTGTTGACTGATTTTTCTCCTATTTATGGGTCATATTTTTATGCTTTTTGGCACGTCTGGATGTTTTTGATTGGGTGCTGGACATTGTGGTATTATATGTTTCAGCATTTTGTTGTTGTCAGGCACTTTACTTGTGGGTTAGCTTCAGTTTTTTGAGGCTTGTATTCAAGCTTTGCTAGAGTCTTTAGTACCTTCAGTCTAGAGATAGGTCAGCCCCAATTCTAATGTGTGACCTCTCTGGGGTCTCCACCAAATGCTCCAGGTGATCACTAATAGGTCTCTACTCCTAACTGGTCTGGGTTCAGAATGTCTCTGTGCCTTCTCTGGCTCTAGGAATTGTTCAGCTAACAACACTGCCATCGTTCTTTGCTAAGGTCTTTGGAATGTCTCTTGGTGTCTGTACAGTCTGTTACTCAGCAAAGACTCAAGTGGACCCTACATAGATTTATGGAGCTCTGTTTCTGCATAAATCATTTTATTCCAGAATCCTGCATCACAGCTTCCAGCTGTCTCAGACTTTCCAAATTCTGACCTCCTCCTAAACTCACAAATTGAGGTCAGAGCTTCCAGGCTGTGTTTGGTTTTCATCTGTTTTCCCCATGGTCTGGAAATTGCCTCCAGGTGATCAGAGGGCTCACTGTATTTGTTTCTCTTCTCTCAGGGATTGGAGTCCTGTGCTGCCTGAAAACAGTTGCTGCATATATTTTGTCTAGTTTTTTAGTTGGAAGAGGCTAAGTCTACTTTTTATTGCTCTTTCCTGGTTGAAGGCAGAAATCTATTTTGAGTTAAGTATTTTAGGGGCCATGACATTCTTAATTTTCTTGGCCAAAGTGGGGAAAAATATTACCATGCTGTTGTCTTTTATTAGGTCTTCCTAAATGACTTATAGGGCTTCCCAGGTGGTGG
Source organism: Odocoileus virginianus (assembly GCF_023699985.2). NCBI lineage: Eukaryota > Metazoa > Chordata > Mammalia > Artiodactyla > Cervidae > Odocoileus > Odocoileus virginianus. Next base: position 31,230,589 of record NC_069690.1, on the reverse strand, counting down.
AGTGGTAAAGAATCCACCTGCCTATGCAGGAGACACAGGAGTCATGGATTCGATCCCTGGAGTCAGGAAGATCCCCTGGAATAGGAAACAGCAACCCATACCAATATTCTTGCCTGGAAAATTCTATGGACAGAGGAGCCTGTCAGGCTACAGTTCCTGGGGTCACAAAAAGTCAGAGACGACTGAGCAGTTGAGCACAGTCATGGCTGATAAGATAGAATATGGAATATTGGAGTCTGGAATAGAGAGAGAATATTGTCTCTCATGTGAAACTTACTGCCATATGTGAGGAGCTCTATATCTGGGAGCTTTTAAAGCAACTGAGTTTATACTTCAGATTCCAGGTTTTAAATTATATCCCATCTCTAATTTAAAAATATCACTGGATGCTTTTACAAGCCATATTGATTTTCTCAATTCATAGGTCTTCTCTGGCTTGTGAACCTCAGCCTTTCACATCTCACCCTTTGGAGTGGATGACTCATGGTTCAATATTTGACAAACAGGGATTGAAGTGCCTTAAGATTCAACATCATAGATGTCGATTAAATACATGTAGTAATTCTATAATGCCTGGAATTCCATGGTTGAAGAACCAAGTGTGACGTTAACTTTTAGATTCATTGTTGTCAGTAATTAAAAAAAAGCCAATCAAGAGTGGTCCAGTCTTACTTGAAGCTTCTGTCTCAAAGAAAACTGACCAGTTTATTTCTATATGGGACTTGAGGAAGAGGTTGAAACTAAAAGTAGCCATGAGGCCCCTAAGGTCTCAAGTTACTTTGAATTTGCTTTTTCAAAAAGCAGTGTGTTTCAAACAGAGATTCACAATGGCAAGTGGTTGTTAAGGCTTTTGTTTTCTCTGTTGTAACCTAAGCTTGGGCAGTATAAGGCATTTGGGGGCTGAGGGAGGGGAGAATTAGGAAATAGTCAGGGAGCTAGTGTTGTGGGGGACACCACCTGTGGCGGCTGGCAGCTGTTTCATCACATTCGGTCCAAATGGATTTTGATTCAGCCACAGTTCGACAAATAGATCATTTTGTGGTTTGGGTACCAATGGTGTCAAAACAGCTATTTAAAGAATCATTGAACTTGTTTTGTTTGTTTGTTTGTTTGTTATGAGCAGACTGCAAAATTGGATCTGATATTATTTTTTATTTTCAGTAAAAGAGTCCATAGACATTAACCCCCAAGTAGAATGACATTTAGACGCTGAAATGTATGTCATAGTCTATGGTATCCTTGGCTTTGTGGACTGACAGTGACCTCAAATTCCAGACAATAGAATACTTTTCAGCTGGTAAAAAAGGGTGTGCTAAGTCATTTCAGTTGTGTCCTACTCTTTGAGACCCTATTGACTGTGGCCCTCCAGGTTCCTCTGACCATGGGATCCTCCAGGCAAGAACACTGGAGTGGACTGCCATGCCCTCCTCCAGGGGATCTTTCTGACCTAAGGATCGAACCTGTGTCTCTTACATCTCCTGCATTGGCAGATGGGTTCTTTACCACTAGCATCACCTGGGAAGCCCCCAAAAAGGATGAAGTGCATCTATATGTTTTAATAAGGAGAGAGATCCAAAATACATTTATTTTTAAAAATGCATGTTATATATATATTATAACATATATATATATATGCATATAATGCATGCATATAATGCATGTTATATATATATAACATATATAATATATATATATATATAATGCGAAAATGCATTGATAATTAAGATAATGATTAAGGTAATTCAGTTTTTGTATTAAAAAGCCCTGTGCATATGTATGTTAGGGAGATGTATACAGATTTAAAAATAGTATATGTGTTAGTATAAGAAAAGGAAAAATCTGGAAAGATAAAGCTATTAATGAACTATTCACACTGTATACTTCTGAAGAGTAGTTTTTTGATGGGAAAGAATGGATAGTCATCTTTTACTTTGTTTATTCCTCGACACTAGTAATTTTTAAAGTTAACATTTATGAGCCTTTACTTTGTGCTCGGAACTGTGCTAAGTATTCCAGACACTCAGCCTCGTCCTCCTCGATCCTCATAGCCCTGCAGGGGCTGAGTTACATGTCCGTGTATATTGGGGGTGGCAAGTTGCCACGAAAAGGGTATCAGGGTACTTCCTTGAACTGTGTTTGCATACTTGCCATTGCTACTCTGATCGCATGTTTATTTAGGAAGCTCGATGGGGGCTGGGGCCGGGGAATACTACCAAGTAACCCCTTGCTGCTAATACTGCTTGTAGCAATCCAAAGTAGTGATTGCTATTATTATTCCCAATTTAGAGATGAGGCACTGAGAGGTTAAATCATTTGCACAGGTGTCACAGTTAGTAAAGAGCTCAGCCAAGATTTGAACCCAACCTGTTAAAAAGCATGGTTCAGCCTCTTGATTTGAATCTGTTACAAGACAATGTTACTTTTCATAATTAAAAAAAAAGTTTCAAAAACTCAAATGGCCAAAATCTACAAAAATGTGATTTGACTACAGTCTAGAGATACAGAGATTAAAAAAATAATTGGGATATGTTATCACTAGTAAAGGTGGACATCAAATTAAAACAAATATCTAATGTGTTACCATTGCTACTTATAGTAAGGCAGATGTGACCTTTTATGTGTAAGTTTTTGCCTAAGTTAGTTTATGTGACTATCTATTTTTGCCTCCCCTGACCTCTTTTAAACAGGAGAGATTTACAAATAGTGTTTGAGCATCATGGAGCTTCTAGGTTCTACCTTAACGGCAACTTATGCCCACCCTAGACCAACACCAACCAGCTTCCTACCAGCCATCAGTACCATGGCTTCAAGCTACAGGGATCGCTTCCCCCACTACAATTTGACCCATAGCCTGAGCCTGCCTTGGAGACCAAGCACATACTACAAAGCAGCGTCCAACTGGCCAACCTTGGATCCGTACTGCACCAGATCTCAGAGGGTGTCCGAGAGCACCATGCTACCTTTTGTCTCCAACAGAACTACCCTCTTCACCAGGTATACACCTGATGATTGGTACAGGTCCAACCTAACCAACTTTCAAGAGTCCAACACTTCCCGACACAATTCAGAGAGACTAAGGGTGGACACATCTCGCTTGATTCAAGACAAATACCAGCAAACGAGAAAAACCCAGGCAGACTCCACCCAAAACTTGGGAGAACGAGTCAACGACATAGGGTTTTGGAAATCTGAAATCATTCATGAGTTGGATGCAATGATTGGAGAGACAAATGAACTAACTGACATTAAGAAAAGGTTGGAGAGGGCTTTGATGGAGACAGAAGCCCCTCTTCAGGTAAACATAAGGCTTTACTAAATGGATTATAACCCAGTCATTGAATTGTCAAGATCATTTATCTATTGCAGTATATTTCAGTTAACCTGTAGGAGCCAAGCCCCTATCAATATATCTGTAACAAGTTTCATTGATGATAAAACCACTGCTATTTTTCACACATTTTTCAGAACAGCCATTTAACTAGAATTTGGGAATTCTCTGGTGGTCCAGTGGTTAGGACTCTGTGTTTTCTCTGCTGAGGTCACTGGTAAAATCCATGGTTGGAGAACAAAGATCTCCTCTTGCAAGCCCAGTGGCACAGCCAAAAAAAAAGGAGAAAATTCTGCACACAGGCTAATTAAGGCAACATTCTTCAGTTCAGTCACTCAGTTATGTCTGACTCTTTGTGACCCCATGGATTGCAGCACGCTAGGCTTCCCTGTCCATCACCAACTCCCAGAGCTTGCTCAAACACATGTCCACTGAGTCGGTGATGCCATCCAACCATCTCATCCTCTGTCATCCTCTTCTCCTCCTGCCTTCAATCTTTCCCAGCATCAGGGTCTTTTCTAGTGAGTCAGTTCTTTGCAACAGGTGGCCAAAGTATTGGTTTCAGATTCAGCATCAGTCCTTCCAATGAATATTCAGGACTGATTTCCTTTAGGAGTGACTGGTTTGATCTCTTTGCCATCCAAGGGACTCTCAAGAGTCTTCTCCAACACCACAGTTCCAAAGCATCAATTCTTCAGTAATCAGCTTTCTTTATAGTCCAACTCTCATGTCCATACATGACTGTATCTCACATCCATCCATACATACATGTAGTCCAGCTCTCCCACCATACATGGTGGAGAGTTCTGACAGAACATGGTCCACTGGAGAAGAGAATGGCAAACCACTTCAGTATTCTTGCCACGAGAACCCCATGAACAGTATGAAAAAGTGACATTCTTAGGACACACAGTGTTTTATGGTGAAAATGCCATTTTCGTATCTCTTAAATAGGCTGCTTGGTCATTGCTGTCCCTGGTCTAATATAAACATTGTTTGAAAGGAAAAAGATAAGCTGTTCTTTTAGTCTATGTCATGAAATGCCTTCTGAGTGCATGTGGTGATTCCACTTTGGGGCACAGTGAAATGATCAAATAAGACCTTCTTAGGAGATGGAATGAGTTTGATTAAATAGAGAAATGGGATGGAGGTTGAGCCAGTTGTGGTCTTGGAGGCAGCCTTTCATCTGGTTACTGGCCTCTGATTCGGCTTCTGAGTGGAGATCAAATTACCGCTAACCCTCTGAGTGTATGTTGCTCTCCTCCTTACCCTGACCACATTCTGTCCACTACCATTGAAAGAAAACATTCTGTCTCTGAAGATGTGCAAATGACAAATTATTTGAGACGTTGTATGTATGTGGATGGGCAAGGCTAACACCATTTTACTCCATGTTTGTATAACTCATTTTCCAAGTGATAAGCATTTCCAGTAGGTCTTATTTTATGGCATCTGTAGTAGACGAGATTAGAGTATTGAGGAGCTGGAAGTCTAGTGGGTTGGAGGGTTTGCTGGAGACCCCTCCCCCACACTGTAACTTCTCACTGTGCCTCCTCCCCACTGAACACAAGTGCACACAAATACACAGAACCACAGAAATCCTGAGAGAGGTCTATAGGACACTAATGAGATTGTTTTAAATGAACTTACCATGAATTTTTTTTGGGTGGGGGTCAGAAGTCCTTCCGTACTTTCTCTGAGCTCTGGGTCATTTTGAGGATTTCTGGTCTGTTCTACATCCCTCCCACTCCCACTTTAATGAACTCTTAAAATGATAGCCACTTCTTTTACTTAATTCCAGAGGAGATTAAATTTCTTCCCTAACCATTCCTTTCAATGATGACTGCTTTCCATAAGATGGGTATAATTTAAATTTCTTTTCTGCGGTTTTTTTGGTCCAGATATCTTGTGTGTTTAAACATTTACAATCAGCACAGTAGCAGAAGACCCTAATTAAAATGAGAATTAGTCACATGAACAGATATATCTCAAAAGAGGATATACCGATGGTCCACTGTATGTAAGAAAAAATATTAAAACTCAATGATAAACTTGCAAGCTGAAACAAATGCAAGCTAAGGCATGAAGTGAAACTTTGGCTCATTCAAATTTGCAAAAATGAAAACTGATAATGTATAGGGTCAGCAAAAATGCAGAAGACAGATACTCCATATATTGCTAGTAGACTATGGATGAGTAGAAACCTGCTGGGAAAAGATGGAGCCGGTGGCCAGAGGGTGCCACGAGGAACGTGTGCTGCCCTGAGCCTGCAGGAGGGATGGTGAGATGCCCAGCATCCCACCCGCACAGCTGGAATCGGGGGGACTGGAGCTGACCTGCCACGGAGATTGGCCCCAGGCCTGCCTGCAGGGCCCTCTCAGCATCAGGACCAGACACAAGGGATTTTCATGTGCCCAGTGGCAGCCATTCAAGCCTGTCCCCTTGAGAGGGGGCCCATTCATGTCTGAAGAGCATTTGGGAGTACCCTTCATCAATGGCTGTGCCCAGAGGGACAGTGACCTCACCCCCTGCCCTGGGGTAGAAGCCCTGGCACCCTGGGTAGGATGAGGGGCAGTGACACATCTACCTACAATGCTCATCTACCTCCTAGGCCTGACCCCTTGGGGTTCCTCCACCCCAGGATCACCTGACTCAGGCCCCCCCCTTGCTCCTGTGCAGGCTCTATACCCCATGGCCAAACACGCCATGCAGCTGTTTCCTTCCTTTGCTGGGAGCTCAGGGCTCTGCTCAAATGTCCCCTCCTAAGGAAAGCCTTCCCTGGGCTCCAGGGCACCCAGTTTCCCTCCACCAGGGCCTGTTAGATCACATTTCCACCTGTGGCTGGAGCCCTCTTTAGACCAGGAGCCCCTGAAAGCAGCAAACATTTCGTTTTTGGCAGTGCTCAGCACGGCATACTTTTAAAAATCCAAAGAAACATATAAAGCGTGAAGTATTATCAGCATAAACATGAAGCGGATGTTAATCAAGGGCCTGCCCGACCTCTCAGAGGATGCTTGTCCTGGTATTAAAAAAGCACATACTATGTAAAAAAAAAAAAAAAAGAAACTTGCTGGAAAGCAATTTTGTAATACACATTAAAAACAGAATTTCCAAAAAAAAAAAAAAATCTGAATTTCCTTCAACTCATTAATTCATCTTCTAGTAAGTGTACATTGTACTATTAAAAAATTAGAGATTCACTCCAAGATTTTGTTCAATGACATTATATCCAGATTATGGTGTACATACTATTTTATGCTTTAAAAATTTTTAACATCCCACGTCATGAAATACTCTTTGAAAGATAGTAGTTTAACACATAATGTTCTTTCATACATAATTTAGTTGTTGGCTACCTAAGCTGTTTTCTATTGGAGTCATTAACATACTTTGTCTCAAAGACTATTTCAGGTCTACTATTTAATATCAATCCTAAAATGTAAAATTATGAGGGCATTATAACTTCTGTTTTGTTAAAAGCAAACACAATGGTGATAAGAGTATGAATAACATTTTCAATTTCTCTCTTTTTTTCTATTTAATGACTGAGGTGTACTATTTTTATAATTAGGAAAGCAATAAATGGTACTTAATAATCACCTGAATTTTTGGCTTCATAAATGTTTTGGTGTCTTTAAATAATCACTGTTTATTCCTCTCACTTCTCAGTAGAAAATATTTAGAAATAATATCTTGAAGACTATGATTTGGGTTATTGAACTATTCTCTAGAAGGAATTAATGCCAAATAATTTTCTCAGATGATCTGTGGGGATTAGGTAGGACACCATCTGCTTCATTTTGTCAACTTTCTAAATCAGTAGTTTTTCAAACTCTTTACCTTTTCACTAGTAGTAGGGATTCATTTAGTTGTCACAGTGAGTTTCTTGTTTGGTTTTCAACAAAATGGCTAGAAAAGTTGGTATTGGGAGTATTTATTGACTTGTCTTAGAAACAGGTTTATTAGAAGTGCTAGTCACTGATTTTAGTCAGTTTGTATTAGTGTTTCCATTATTTCTGTGTTTGTAGGTAGCCCGAGAATGTCTATTTCATCGAGAGAAGAGAATGGGAATTGATCTAGTTCATGATGAAGTGGAAAAAGAGCTGCTGACGGTAAATATGGGGCAAATCCTTCAATAACAAGCAACTTACTTGCAAATGTGCATTTACCATTTAATGTATAGAAACAAAAATGATGTTTCATAAAGACACTTATAAGTAAGGAGTTATAGTATCAGATATTTATAGCATTTAGAAAAAAATACATTTAATTTTTTTTTTAATTGAAATGTAGTTGATTTACAACAGGCTTCCCTGATAACTCAGTTGGTAAAGAATCCACCTGCAATGCAGAGGACCCCGGTTCGATTCCTGGGTTGGGAAGATCCACTGGAGAAAGGATAGGCTACCCACTCCAGTATTCTTGGGCTTCCCTTGTGGCTCAGCTGGTAAAGAATCTGCCTGCAATGTGGGAGACCTGGGTTCAGTCTCTGGGTTGGGAAGATGCCCTGGAGGAGGGACAGGCTACCCACTCCAGTATTTCTGGCCTGGAGAATGCCATGGACTATATAGTCCATGGGGTCACGAAGAGTCGGACACGACTGAGCAACTTTCACTTTGTTAGCTTCTGGTGTGCAGCAGAGTGATTCATATATGAGCGTGTGTGTGTGTGTGTGTGTGTGTGTGTGTGTGTAAAATATACACACGTATGTATACATTTTCATATTCTTTTCTATTATGGTTTTTTACAAGATATTGAATATAGTTCCCTGTGCTATACAGTAGGAGTGTGTTATTTTTTTATAAAGATATATTTTGGGGGGGGTTATAAAAGTAATAGATATTTCCTGAGGGAATTTGAAAAATGCAATAAACATAAAAATAGATAAAGAAGATAAAAAAAGAAAAGATAAAAATCACTCAAAGTTCACTTAGGAATGACTATTCATTTTAGAGTGTTTTGGTCTTCTTTGTAATCATGCTTAAGTAGGCGTCACCCAATCTGAAGACACACAAACATGTCATCAAGATTAGAATTATACTATATCTATGAATTTGAATGTGCTTTTTTTGGTGGGATACATGCTCAGTGGTGTTTATTCTTAAATGTAGATTTGGAAAGGCAGTGCTACTTTTAAAGAATGTTTTAGAGCATTTTTAGGTTCACAACCAAACAGAGGGGAAGGTACAGAGATTTCCAAGTGGCCCTTGCCCTCAGACAGGCATGGTATTAATAACTGTATGTATTTCTGATTATTTCCTTAGAATTCATTTTTGAAAATGTAATTGATTTGTCAGAGGGTCCATGCATTTGTAGAGCTTTGACATGCAGCGAAATTGCCATCCAGAAGCTCATAGTTATATCTGATGCATGGTGCTGGTTCTCCCATTAGGCTCTCTTCCACCTCCCACCAACTAAGATGATTTTGTTCTCCATTCTCTGATCTTACCTCCTAGGCTCTCTCTCACAAGGTCTCTGCCATTCCTTAAAGGTTTCAGCTCTTATGTACCTGGTACTCTTCCCCGTTTCTGTTTTTCAGCTTGCATACTCTATTAAGCATTCATTCTGCATCCCCAAGTGCCAAACATATGTCCGTTGGTAACTAATTTTTTCATTCACATTCATGAAGCCTGAAAGTGAACTGTTCTTGGGCCCTGATGCCTTCTGCCTTCCCTTCCCTTCCTATTGAGGGACCTGTTACTGGTTCTATAACTCTGTCCCAGGAGGATTCTGCTCCGAGACAGTATTGAATAGAACCTTGATGCCAGCATGGAAAGAATGTCTGACTGGGTTCTTACCACCAGTAGCAAGACATGCCTCCCCTATCTGGGATTTTTGCCTCTAAATAGGTTGGGGGACTACAGCCCCCTCACAACTGACCGGGTGATGGGTCAACTTCAAGTGATGGAGGAACAAATACTGAGAATGCAGATCTATAAGGAAATACCTTCTGCATCCCAAACTCAAGGATACATGAGAATTTGAGAGTATCATCATTATAAAACACTGTATATAGAAACCCTGGTAGTCCAGTGGTTAAGACTCCACACTTAACACTGCATGGGGCATGGGTTTGATTCCTGATTGGGGAACTAAGATTCCACAAAACAAAACCCCCAACAACAACAAAAACCCAAAACCAGAACAAAAACAACCCCACAAAGAAATGGAGTGTCTACTCCTATAGGTGATATTTGCCATCATCCAGATTCCAGATACAATTGGACTTACAGTTTGATTTTTAAAGTTTGATTTTAGTAACCTCTTCCGTGATAGCTCAGTTGGTAAAGAATCTGCCTGCAATGCAGGAGACCCCTGTTCGATCCCTGGGTTGGGAGGATCCACTGGAGAAGAGTAGGCTACCCACTCCAGTATTCTTGGGCTTCCCTTGTGGCTCAGCCGATAAAGAATCTGCCTGCAGTGTGGGAGACCTGGGTTCGATCCCTGGGTTGGGAAGGTCCCCTGGAGAAGGGAAAGGCTACCCACTCCAGTATCCTGGCTTGGAGGATTCCATAGACTGTATAGTCTGTGGCGTCGCAAAAAGTCGGACATGACTGAGCAACTTTCACTTTCACTCTGTTAAGAGTGTGTTAGATGACCCACTTTCCCCAAACTTAAAAAGGCTCAGTTAACATGGATACATAGAACGACACTCCGCTAGAAGCAGGGTCTGGGTTTAACAGTGAGGTCCCAGAAATGACTGTATGTCCACAGTTCAGGGTGTAGCCGAGTCAGCACAGAGCCACACGTGTGGTCAGCATTCAGGGTTCTTGTGACCTGGCCGACGTCCCTCAGCTGAGAATAGGGCGGAGCCCACATTGTACGTGAGGATCAAGTTCTGAGTCACGCTCTATGACCCATGTCATGTTGTATAAGGTCCACGCCTTATTGAGAACTTTTCACCTGCAAGGCATGTAATTATCTACTCTGCAGCCTAGAAAGGTAAGTGTTATCTCCCTTAGTTTATAACTTGCCTTTGGTCCCAGCATCTGCAAAGCTAGTCTTGGAGCTGGGCTATCTGATGCCAAAGAGTGTCTTTAACCACTATCCCACCCAAGACCCAGGAGTGTGAGGCGACAAGGTGGGGTTTTGCTTGAGGTAAGGGGAAGCCAAAGGCTGTGAAGTCTCTGTTCTCTCCCCCAACCCCTCTCCCCATCCCAAGATTATATAGCTCCCAAGAGGAGAACTGTAGCGAGATGCCTCACAAAGGTTTCACCTGCTCAAAGAGTAGGATTCATTCGAGATTCTTCAAATGCCTGGATGCGACTCCTTGTTCTCTTTCCATCTTAAGCCATGACATATTTACTCTGGTCACTGAGACTCTGAGAAATGCAGAGCAGTCACCATGACCCTTTATTCATGGGGTTTATTGATCCTCCCCAAGTTCAGGATCCAGAGGGAGTGGGCCCACTTGCCAGGCTCCTAGTGTGCTGTTCTTGGGTTTCCTGCTGTGATCTCTGTTTGCTTCCCTGGATGTCGGGCGGTAGCTATTGATCTGATTACATTTGGGCTCTTCTCACACTTCTGCCCTCTGTCTGTGTCCACCATCTTCTGTAAATGTTATTTTCATGGATGGTTGAGGGCATAAGGCGTTTGACTTGCATTTGCTTCCATTGGGAGCATTTCCTGGAGGTCCATGGATGAGTATGAATTAGTAGGTGTTAGCATTGGGGAACAGGTTCCAAAAGTCTTTGGTTTCAGGCATTTCCTATCCTCATGAAGCCTTCTACCTCCAACCATGACATTCACCATATGACATTATTTAAATTCAGATGTAAAAAATACCGCTCAAGGATCCTATAGCAAGTGTCTCATTAAATGTAGTTTTTTTCCACTTGAAGTTCCAGGAATTCCCTCTGTGTGCATCGTGTACACATAGCATAAAAGCTCACTGAGAATTTGGGTTTTAAGTGGTGTTTTCTAAGCAGTATTCCATGGATCCTTTTTCAACACCTCTGTGAACTAGCTATACACACACACCAAGCCAGAGAGAAAGATGAAGACTGAATAGTACTAAAAATCAAAGACATGCACAGCCTACAGTGGGAACATGTGAGAAATCCTTGCTGCCTGTAAGAGCAGGGCAACTTGGTCACATGTTGTGGGAATTTAGCTTTTCATTTACTCCAATCATTCAGAGTATTGGAGGATCAGGTAGGAGGCTTATCACTGAAATAAGCTCTAGGCATAATATTTTTATGTTCACCAATTAAGCAATGAAAGAATAAGAAGATTATATGGTTGAGTAATAATTAACATTGAAGAGAAGACTTTTAAATCAAATTAATGAAAGCAGAAACCCAAAGGGGGAACTTTTAAGAGTTTAACACCATAGAAATCATAAATGTCTGTATCAAAAAATACCACACACAAAATACAAAGGCAAGGACCAAACTGGTAAAAAAATATTTTATGACACATACGTTGTACTTATGACATATAATGGGAAAAGATTGAATTCTAAATATAAGAATATTTATAAATAAGAAAAACATAGCAGAAAAGGTATACAAGCACATGAACAGGTGGTTCACAAAAGAAGAAAGTCAAATCATGAACAAATATACAGTCATAATATAAAAATGCAAATCTGGACAAGTATGCTTTTATGTGGGGGGCTTGTTATGTTGGCAAAGATTGAGAGCATTCGTAGTGTCCACTGGGTGTGCGAGGCAAGGAAATTCACCTTCATTTATTGTTAGATTAATAATTGGGGATAACTTTTCTGAAAGGCAACTTGGCTGCACTTGTCAAAACCTTGAAAAAAGGCATCCCCATTGGTGATGTCTAAATATTTTTGAGGTTGTTCATCGCAGTATTGTTTTATGTTACAGGAGAGTGTTCAGGAGTTCATTATTCAATAGGCTGGTATGATCATTTTTCACTTGAAAAAGTGGCAACAGTGCTTATGTGCACTTCTTAAATGTCTTCTTGGTGCTATCTAGGGTTCTGATATGTAAATATGAAGTTCAAAGGGAAGTAAATATTGAAACAGTCTCTGCTACAACATATGTCAACAGTGTATACATTCTAGCAGCATCAAAGTACCACGTGTGTGGCCAAGCAGATGGTGTGGATAGTGCAGCTTTTTATACCAGTATAGGAGCTGGGCTGAGGGCAGAGGCTGGACGAGGGGAGGGCTGGCCTCCCAGGGTGGAGGTTGGGCTCTATCTGGAACATAAAACTGGGTCATTTGAAAGTCACATGCACTTCCAGAGAGAACTGCCTTTTAGGCTATCCTTTTCCCTCCCAAACTTGCTTTTCTTGGAAGAGTACTTGGTATAGAAGAAGCCATGCATTCAATTCACCCTTGTGCATCACCAGAATTTGATTAATTGATCCATTGATTTAATTAGAGACAAGCAATAAAAGATAAAGAAAACTCCTAAAATTTTACCCCTGTCCCAACTTGTTTCATAATATAGTTTCCCAATAACCCTGTAAAGGGTGAATTTCAGTCTGCTATTGAGACAGCAATGTCATAGGGGCATTTAAGTAAATAAGGGGGTATCAAATTATTTTCTTATTTTATGTCACAATTCTCCCAGTAACAAAGTTTTCCTTCATTGATGTTTTGTTACATTGTTGACTTTGAACGTTATGTTCAATAATCAAAACATTAATGTTCCTTTTTTTTCAATTGAGTAGGAAGTTGATATTATTCTGTGTTGTCAAGAAAGGATGAAGCTGTATTTGGACAAGGCCATTGCCCAACTGGCGTAAGAACTTTATCTTCTCTATACAATTAAAAATCTATCATGAAGCTGTACTTCCATGCCTCCCAATCAGATTTCTCTTAGCTTATTATGTAAGGATTTCTTATACATGGACACACATCCATATGCACTTATATGTTTTTATTTAGAGGTTAAGGTGAATATTTGGGATATTTACTTTACATTTTTATTTTAAGAAATATTTTTTTGCAATGGTTTGGAAAGGATTTTTGTCCTAACTTGAAGTATGACCAAAGTTTCTTTTAACTCAAAAGACTTCATTTTTTGATAAGAGATTGACTTGTACACGTTCAGATCAACAGCTGGAAAAGCAATGAATTGTGACACTTTTATATTTACCCCTGGAGAAGGCACTGACTACCCACTCAAGTATTCTTGCCTGGAGAATTCCATGGATGGAGGAGCCTGGCAGGCTATAGTCCATGGGGTCGCACAGAGTCAGACCTGACTGAGAGCTACTTTCACTTTCACTTTTATATTTACTCTCTGCTCCTCCTTAAAAACTCAGCCTTCTCTGGTTTCCTGGCAACCCTGGTACATCGTCCTTGGTGCTGTGATGACATCATTGCATTCACTACATCCATGGCATTGCAATCATTTACCCATCCTCTCTAGCCAAATACAAATTCTTCTTCTCTTGGCAATAGTAGATATTTCAGTTCAGTTCAGTTCAGTCGCTCAGTCATGTCCAACTCTTTGCAAGTGCATGGACTGTAGCCCACCAGGCTCCTCTGTCCAATGCTATAGTAGATAGTAGGTACTTAATATTTATAGTGGAGGTTGAGCGCAAAGAATAATAGTCAAAGGAGGGTTTGAAGCCATGATAACAACTGTCAGCATAGAAAAAGTACTGGCTGAAAGGACTAGAAAGATCAACATGCATTTGATGATGGCCATGGAAAGAAGTAGTGTGGAATATGTCGCACAAAGGGAACGATCTTTCTGCCTGTATTGATGTTGTCAGCAGTAATGCGTGATGTAGGCAAGGGAACAGGTGCTCTGAAAGTGGTGGTTTTTCTCAGTCTGCTGACCTTCAGGATGGATTCTGTGAAGGTCAGTCAGGTTCAGATGGCTAAGTTGTCTCTCAAACTGTGATTGAAAGGGCTCTTTAATTCAGAAATAGGTAAGAACTGGTTGTGGATGGCTGACTGCCCATGGCTTGGTTAAATAAGTGGATGTAAGACACAGCAGCTGTGATGTTAATTTCTGGTTTCTGCTCCTTGGAAATTTCAGAATCAGTTGAGTGTGGTTCCAATGATTGTTCTGTTTTCTTCTGGTCCAGTTCCTAATCTTCATTTTTTTTTTTTCATTATCTAAAATCTGCTGCTCATCTTCCATATCCTCTGCTCTTTAATACACAGTGGGAAAAATGCCCACCTAATTTCCTGGGATGGTTTCTCCATCCAGGAGATGGGGGCGGGGATCCCTAACATGGTTACTGGACTTGATCCAGTAGAGGCAAGGGGAGAGGGGTTTCAACTCTATTTGTCTTGGGAGGAATGATGAAGAAGAAACAAGACCAGTGAGGATCTCAGCTGAGGATGGAGTCTCATTAGAAAGCAACATGGCAGCATAGATCGCTCCCCGTCTTGGGCGCTAAGGTGGTGGATGGAGAGACCTTCCTAAGGTGGTTCTGAAGTCAGGTCAGAGGAGGTCAAGGGTGTCAGCCCAAGAGAGGAAGCCTGGGGAGCATCTTGGTCCCAGACCACAGCTGAGAAAGGTCTTCGAGTCCCAGAGATTCAACCCAGTAGCCTGAGACGAGAGATTGGACTCGAGAAGCAGCAGGAAGGCAGCCCCCTCCTCTCTCTTCCTGTGTACACGGATGCACTGACTTAGAACTCACAAAATGCAGACGATCTGCATGCCACTACCCTCACTTCTACTTTACAAACCACAAAATTAAGAGCTCTGACAGGTCTGGTGAAGTACCCAAAGGCACAGGCCAAGTTAGAGATCAGCTGGTTCAGTCCCATGCAGGTTTTTCTGGGTGGCTTTTCTGTGCTGAGACCAGAATTCAGAAATGACTAGGATTATTCAGTTCTTTGCTTCTTTCAGGGGCTCTCTGTATGTGATTTATGCGATTGCCTCCTCAATTTTTACTGTAGCCCAGAACTTTCTCCCCAGTTCCAACAACCCACTTCGTATCTCCACTTGGATGTTTAATAGACACTCAGACATTAAGCAAGACCTTCTGTGTTCTTACCCCCACCTCCACCCTCAATTTCGCCCACCTCCACTGATGGCTTCCTGCTATTCCAGTGACTCAACATCAGCTCTTATTTATTTATTTTTCACTGATGTCTGATCTCTTAGGAGAGTCCCCTGGTTTTATCTTTAAAGCATCTCCAGAATCTAAGCCTTTCTCACCTCCTTCACTGCCGTCCTGTTGGTCTAAGCCACCACCGTGTTCCACCTGGGTAACTGCACATGTCTGCTAATGGGATCTCTCTGTTCCCTGAAGTCTGTTGTCAGTCCCACATCAGAATGATCCCTTAATAATGTAAGTCAGTGGTCTCTCGTTCCACCTAAGAGGAAAAGCTGACTCCCTCCAATGGCCAGCCAGTAAGGCTTTGTCTGGTCTGGTTCTCCCTCTGCAAGTCTTGGGTCAAGCACCACCTCCTCTAGGAGTCCTACCCTGACTATCCTGTTTAAAATCATCACTCACATTCCTGGCCCCCCTTTCCTGCTTTATTTTCTGAATTGTTCCGCTAACAAGCCACAGGATTTGCCTATTCCTTATGGGGATTGCCTATTGCCTTGCAGTAGGATGTACGCTTCTCTAGGGAGGAGACCTTTGCTCTGTCCATTTTGCTTCCTGGGTGCTGAGTAGGCACTCTGTGATTATAGCATCTCAGAGCTCACCAAGGGCTCATCCTTCCCAGGAGGGTGGCCGCTGGAGCACGAGCTTGGGTACCGCAATTCCTGATCTCTTTCTGCACACTGGCTCCTGCCAGGGAGGTTCATTTTGACTCTTGGTTTCTATCTCCTGGCAAACCTCTCAGACCTGGGGTGACCACAAACTGAGGTCATTTACAGATGGAAAGAGGCTGACTCTGAATTCCTAATAACTTCACAGGGGATTGCTCTCCAGGGATAGAAGAGAAAGGGGTTAGGATGTAGAAGAGGAAAAGGGAGAAGGAAAGAGAAGCACAGATGTGGACAGATTGCTCCAAACCAGTGTCCTGTCTGGGGCGGTTTGTGTGTTAGGAAGATGGGGGCCAGCCTGAGGGGCTGTAGATACCCAGTTCTGTGTGTCCACACATCTTCTGCCCATAGCAGGGGCAGTCTGGACAGAGTTCTCACCCCTCATATGTATGGACATCTCCAGGGGAAGCTCCTTGTTTTTTAATCAGAGGATAATTGCTTTACAATGTTGTGTTGGTTTCTGCCGTGCAGTAATGTGAATCAGCCATAGGTATACATACGTCCCCTTCCTCCTGAGCCTCCCTCCCACCTCCCACCCATTCCCACCCTCTAGGTTGTCACAGAGCTCCCAGTACTCTCCAGCAGTTTCCCACTGGCTCTCTATTTTCCGTACAGTAATGAATGATTTGGTGCTCCTCTCTCAATTCGTCCTACCCTCTCTCCTCCTCTTGCTGTGTCCACAAGTCTGTTCTGTACGTCTGTGTCTCTATTCCTGCCCTGCAAATAAGTTCATCAGTACCATTTTTTCTAGATTCCATATATATGCCTTAACATACAATATTTGTTTTTCTCTCTCTGACTTAGTTCACTCTGTATAACAGGCTTTGGGTTCATCCACCTCAGTTCAACTGACTCGAATTCATTCCTTTTCATGGAGTAATATTCCACCACATACGTGTACCACGACTTGATCCATTCATCTCTTGATGGATGTCTAGGTTGCAGGGGAAGCTCCTTTTAATGGAGAAGTTGGACATTGTGTGAAGGAGCAGACTTTCATGGGAGGTCATGGGAGGGAGTGGGTGTGGGGATGGGGATGGGGGTGGAGGCAGGGGTGGTTCCCCACCCAGAAGGGCAGTCACGCTTCCTTGTGTGATATTGTTTCTTGAGCCTGACGCTCTGTCTCCTTCTGCCTTTTAGAGCCAGCAGAGCCACCCAGCACGAGCTGGAGAAGGACCTGAGTGACAAGCAGTCGGCTTACAGGATCGACGATAAATGCCACCATCTGCGAAACACGTCGGATGGTGTCAGCTACTTCCGTGGAGTGGAGAGGGTGGATGCCACGTGAGTAGGCACAGGCTGCCTGTGATTTCCATGCCACTGAACTCATTCTCTCTGCTTTCCAAAGGGTGCAGCATACAGGTAAGTTGGAAGTCATGGGAGGACGCAGAAAGGTAAGACTCACTTGCTGAAAGGTAAGACTCACCTGCTGTGGACGGGTCCTCAGTAAACTCATGTGTTCTGTGGCCACTTGTATCCTGTGATCTTTTGTAAAAGAATTATTTGTTGTTTAGAATCCTAACTATGAAAATAGCACCTGCTTGAGGCAGAAAACCTAGAAAACACAATTAGGCATAAAGAAAATACAATGTTACCAGTGTATTAGATGCCCTGGATGGGGGGTGGGGTGATAGGCGTACAAGCTGAAAAACAGTTGAACGTAGAATAATTTATTTCCACTCTTTGTTAAACCTGCCCTGTCCATGGTTTCTTTGCCAGGCCCCTGGATGCGATCTGGGATGGATGGTCTTTTCTCTATGAGAGGACCTGTCTCTCTGCATCTTGATAACCCTGTGTTACCTTTCTTTGTGTGTGTGCTCAGTCACTCAGTTCTATCTGACTCTTGCGACCCCATGGACTATAGCCTGCCAGGCACCTCTTTCCGTGGAATTCTCCAGGCAAGAATACTGGAGTGGGTTGCCATACACTCCTTCAGAGGATCTTCCTGATCCATGGATAGAACCTGGGTCTCCTGCATTGCAGGCAGATTCTTTACTGTCTGAGTCACCAGGAAGAGATCTTAAAAACTCTCATCCTAAGTAAAAGATTTGTAACTGTGTGTGATGCTGTTAGTTAGACTTACTGTGGTGGGCATTTTGCAGTATATCCATAAATCAAATCATTAAGTTGCTCACTGGAAACTGATGTAATGTTACATGTCAATTAGAAGTGGAATTTCTAATTGAAATTACTGAGAGACTCAGTTCACACTGCTCTCCATCAGGCCTGTAGCAATTCAACATTCCTACCTGTAGGATAGGGCTTCCCTGGTGGCTTAGACGGTAAAGAATGCCTGCCAGTGCAGGAGATGCAGGATCAACCACTGAGTCGGGCAGATCCCCTGGAGGAGGAAATGGCAAACCCATTCCAGTATTCTTGCCTGGGAAATCCCAAGGACAGAGGATCCTGGCGGGCTACAGTCCATGGGGTTGCAAAGAGTCTGACACATCTGAACTACTGACACATATACCTGCAGGATATGAGCGAATCCGTTTCTAAACATGCTCATTGGAAAATAATCATTCTCTTAGCTCTTTGCTGTTCTGACAAAGGGTTATTAGTAAGCTATTTTCAGCAGTACTTCTTTGATTAGTCCTGAGGTTGAATAGTTTTTCGTAATGCTTATGGGGCCGGTGAGACACCTTTCTAATAAATGGACATAATCACACCCTTCAGCAGTCCTTTCTCCCCCTACATTGGTAGTGAACTTAATATATGCTGTGGCTTTCCAGAGTAAGCAGTGAAACAAGGAGCAATTAAGACAGGTTTAAAAGACGCTTTGCTCTAATGTTTACACTTCATGCAATAAAACCAGAATCAAGCGATTTGGTTTTTTCTTTTCCTTTCACCGGATGGACGGTTGCCTGCAGACCGTCTAGGCTGATTCATCATTGTTTCCGTTGTCTGGATCTGTTTCCTTTCTCTTCAGGGTCTCAGTGCCCGAGTCCTGGGCCAAATTTACCGACGACAACATTCTTCGCTCCCAGAGTGAGCGAGCCGCCTCTGCGAAACTGAGAGACGATATCCAAAACCTCCTGGTGGTGACGGCCAACGAGATGTGGAATCAGTTCAACAAGGTGAACTTGGCTTTCACCAACCGCATCGCTGAAACCGCGGATGCTAAAAATAAGATTCAGACTCACCTGGCAAAGGTAAGCCTGGCAGTGGGGGGTGGGCCCGTGGCTGACCTGGAGAGATAGGGCAGGGGCCCTGGGACCACAGATCTCCACCATAAGGTACACAACTTCCTGGCCATACAGACTAAAGAAAATGAGAACCAGTGGGAAGCGCACCATTTATGTTAGCCAGGTAGCCAGGTGTCAGCATGAAATTGGAATCCACTGGTTTGGGGAACACAAAGAATGTACTATATCATGAAAGGCTCCTAGTATTTAACAGTTACAAAAATATTATTATTAAAGTTTAATGAATCACTGCATGTAACTAGCAAGTGAATTTATTATTAGAACATATGGCAGGCATGTTTTCTGTTAAATTATTTCAGCCCCCTTTTTTCCTGGAATATAAAACCAAACACAGGAAACTATTAGGTGGTTCAAGATGTTTCTTATATTGAACTTTTTAAAGTGCTTTTGTTTTGTAAGGACAATAAAATGAAGGATTTAGGCAGAATTCGTGGGTTTCAAGATAAACAAGGAGCTCTTGTATTACTGAATATCGGGCTTGGAGCTCTTATTATTTCTGTGGATTATGCTGCATATAGTTTTCTGTCTCTTTTTAAGAACCTTACACTGTTTGCTGTGTTTCTCTAAAGAGGTACTATTTGATTGAGGGCGCCATTCTTCCCAGGCTGCAAGAATTTACCTTCCCTTCTCACGGTGAATTCTTTGGGCCACAAACATTTGGGCCAGACAGCTTCTACTTCGGTGAAGGGCAGAGAGATGGATGAAAGGTAGTTTTCGTTCCAGGAAATTTATGTTTGTAGAGAAGGTGTGTGTAACTTGAAAAGCTCACACACAATTAAAAACAATAGAAAATTACAAGTTGTGGTTGCCAAATAGCCAATAAAGAAATTGTTTTCAGGGTTTGGAGGAAGAAGCGAACATTCAGGTGGGGCAGCATCATGAACAAAACCTCGAGAGGTGGCGGATCAGGGGTTGAGTCGGTCTGTAAAGAGCCTAGTCTGGCTGGCACAGACAGTGTGTGTCCTGAAAGAGAAGCTTGGAAAACTAGGTGGAGCCAGACCGTGGATCTCATTGATGGGAAGGGTTACGATCCCCTGGGCATCTAAAGGGGAGTGAGAGGTCATCTAAAGGCAGGGTCCCCTGGCCAGTGAGAGGCCATCTAAAGACGTTTTAGAAGGTGACATGATGGAGTCCCTTTGTTCAACAAATTTTTATTTACCACTGTATTAAGTTTGCTCAGGCTGCCATAACAAAGCCCTCAGACAGGGTGGCTTAAACAACAGACATTTATTTTCTCACAGTCCTGAAGGCTGAAGTCTGAGATCAAGTTATCTGTAGAGTTGGTTTCTTCTAAGTCCTCTCTCCTAGACTTGTAGATGGTCACCCCCCTCCCAGCATCATCACGTGGTCTCCCCTGCATGCACGTCTGTCTCAGTTGCTTCTTTTTATAAGGACACCAGTCAGACTAGATCAGGACCAGCCCTAATGACCTCATTTTAACTTTATTACCTCTTCAAGGGCTTCCCAGGTGGGGAGGGAGTCAGGTTTAGGTAACTGGAGCGACCTTTTCCAAGGCAAAATGAATATAAATTCGGGCTTACCAGACTGCCAGCGCTCCTCCCTTCCATGGAGGCACCCCAAAGCTTGACCTTGGCTTGCTTCAAGGCAAATATTCCACTGGCAGGAAAGCCTCTTTGAGGTTAGTGAGAAGAGACAGCAGGAAGATAAAGACTTACGGGCACACAAATTTGGGAGGGAAGTGGGTGCCCTCAAAGTTCCTGGCCCCCCTTTTCTCTGGGTCACATACAAATGTGCACTAGTCAATGTCTAACAGCCGGTGATCTGGGGAAAGGAGGACAGTGAGCTCGGGTTTGCAGCATTTGCCCATTTCTGTGGTGTCAGTGCTCACACGCTGCATCTGGAGGATGCTCTCCAGAGGGTGCGAGCAGGTGCCGTACCCCCCACCACAGGTCCCAGATGGTGCTGGAAGGAGGAGGCCCCCAAAGAACCCCTGTTCCCAGCAGAGGAGGAGTCTGGGTCCCAGATGCACAGGGTGGAAAGCAGGTTGTTGGTGGCTCGGCACCAAAGCCTCAGGCATTTGCTTCTCCTGGTACAGACCCTGCAGGAGATTTTCCAGACAGAGATGACTATCGAATCCATTAAGAAGGCCATCGTGGAGAAATCTGCCTTCCTGAAAGTGGCTCAGACCCGTCTGGATGAGCGGACCAGGAGACCCAACATAGAACTGTGCAGAGACATGGCTCAGCTGCGGTGAGTGGGTGGTGAGAGGTGGGGAGGACCAGGCTGGGGTTACGGTGATGGGGGTGGGTGCCTCCTGGGTCTGCTTGGGCTCCTCTGGGGAAGCCCCCATCCTGCCTGCAGCTCTGAGCTCCTTTCAAAGGCGTGTCCGCCAGCTCGGGGATGTGGGGCATCCTAGTGATGGTCTCGGTGCTGGAGCTGTTTTGTTGTCATTGTTGTTCAGTCACTCAATTGTGTCCAACTTTCTGTGACCCCGTGAACTGTAGCAGGGCAGGCATCCCTGTCCCTCACCATCTCCTGGAGGTTTCAAGTTCATGTCCATTGAACTGGTGATGCTATCCATCCAGCTCATCTTCTGCCACCCTCTTCTCCTTTTGCCTTCAATCTTTCCCAACATCAGGATATTTTCCAATGAGTTGGCTGTTTACATCAGGTGGTCAAAGTGTTGGAGATTCAGCTTCAGTATCAATCCTTCCAATGAGTATTCAGGGTTGATTTCCCTTAGGATTGACTGATTTGATCTCCTTGCAGTCCAAGGGACTCTCAAGAGTCCTCTCCAGCACCACAGTTCAAAAGCATGAATTCTTCAGTGTCTAGCCTTCTTTATGGTCCAACTCTTATATCCATACATGACTACTTGAAAGACCATAGCTTTGACAGGAGTCTTCTTTAAAGTGTCAGTAATGGCATTAGAATTTGCAGCTTGGGATGATACGTTCTTGAAGTATAGAAGATGGTGATGGATGCACAAGATTGTGAAGGTACTAATGCCATGAACTTAAGAGCTGAGATGGTAAATTCTGTGTTATGTATATTTTACCACGGTTAGAGAAAAAAGGAAATGACATCAACACTACATACAAGAAAAGTGATAACAAACATTTAGCCTCCTTCAGCGGGTGGAGGAGGCGCTGGGTTCCTTTACACCTCCCTGGAGTTTCCAGGGTTTCCAGATTCCTGTCTTGGAAGCAGCTCAGAGGTTGGCTGCTGTGAGCTTCTCAGTCCCCTGGACTCATCAGAAAAAGGACTTTGGGCACCAGCTCCCCAGACCCCATCTGTCTGCTCCCACCGCTGTTCTCTTTCACCTCTTTGGGCAGCTAATACCTGCTCTGGTCCTTCAGAGAATCCTTGCTGCTGCTGCTGCTGCTAAGTCGCTTCAGTTGTATCCGACTCTGTGCGACCCCATAGATGGCAGCCCACCAGACTCCCCCATTCCTGGGATTCTCCAGGCAAGAACACTGGAGTGGGTTGCCATTTCCTTCTCCAATGCATGAAAGTGAAAAGTGAAAGTGAAGTCACTTAGTCGTGTCCGACTCTCCGCGACCCCGTGGACTGCAGCCTACCAGGCTCCTCCGCCCATGGGATTTTCCAGGCAAAAGTACTGGAGTGGGGTGCCATTGCCTTCTCCGTCAGAACATCCTTAGGATTCATCTCAGCTCATTTCAGTTTGTTCTTGTTCTCAGTAGAAATTGAAAGCAGCTGGTCTTCATCAAGCATCTCCCATGTGTGCTCAGTGGGAGGGAGCTGACTCCATACTGCATCTGCTGGACACTAGGTGTATTTTATTCTTATCATTTTAACCTGGAAGATTCCTTTTAGATGGCCTTGTGTGGACTTGGCCACCCTCACCCCAATTCTGGCTTCATTTCCAATTTCTCAGTACCAGCCTGTCTGCCTCTTTCTGGGTTTCATCATGGCTCTGCTTAGGTCTTGAAACAATTTGTGTAGAAGCGAGTCAAATTTATAGCAACTGGAGGAGCGATGGGGAACTTGAACTTGTGCAGAGGGGAGAGGCCACTGGCCTTGTCGTCTGCCTGCTCCACGATAGAGTTCCCTTCTATCTAGGGACGAAAGGACTCTGAGCTCGTACCCAGGGAATAAGTAGGGGGGTGAGGCTGTGTGTGTTTCCTGGAGGGAAGGAAGGAGGGGCATATTTTTGTTGTTGTTGTTTATTTTTTAATTGAAGGATAATAGCTTTATAGAATTTTGTTGTTTTCTGTCAAACGTCAATGTGAATCAGCCATAGGTATACGTACGTCCAATGGGGGGTCTTTGTGATGCCAGAAATAATGAAGATGATAAAGGCGGTGATGCTGGCAATCACCATGAAAGTATTAGTCTCCCAGTCAAGTCTGACTCTTTGCACCCCCCTGGACTGTAGCCCACCAGGCTCCTCTGTCCATGGAATTCTCCAGACAAGAATACTTGGGTGAGTCACCATTTCTTTCTCCAGGGGATCTTCCTGACCCAGGGATTGAACCCAGGCCTCCTGCACTGCAGGCAGGCACTGTACTGTCTGAGGCACCAGGGAAGTCTGACAGTCACCATGGCCATTGTGAGTTATTGATCTTATTCTGTGCTGGGCGCTGTCCTGCATGAGCTTCACTTTATAAATAAGGAAACTGAGGCAGACGTGGGCTGAGGGACGTCTCCTGGCTGGCACCTGCTGGGAGGATAGTTAGAATCCTTGTCTGTCTGCTGCTGAGCTCCATTCAGCCAAGTTGGCGATTTGCTTCTGCTTCTTTTTCGTTGGGTGGGACCCCTGGCACCCCCCGTCCTGGGCCTGAGCTCCTCTGGCTTCTGGATGCGCCGTGGGATGGTGTAGCTGAGCACAGGCTACATCTGGCTCTCGGAGATGAACCTGAGGGTCACAGAGGAAGCATCACTGCAGAGCCCCCTCCACGCATGTTGTCTATGTTGGATGCTGAGAGACGGGCTCTAGACCACATGCCGCTGGCCTTCATCTCCCGCAGCAGCTGCGTTTCTCTCAGTGGAGCTCTCGTCCGGCCATCCCTTGGAGGAGGCCACCCACCCAGGCCACCTTTCTCCAAGTGGGTTCCACAGAACCCCTACTCACACACAGCCCATCTCAGAGGATAAATGGGCTCTACTCTGGAGGCAGCCAGTCGGAAGTGTCTGTTTATTACAGGAACCTGGTAGTGAGTGGGGTCACACCCATTTGGCCAGTTAGATTAGATCATGAATTGTGGTTTTATGCAAATATTATTAGGAAAAGCTGAGCTGCAGTTTCATGCTCTGACAATTTCTGCAAAGTCATCGAAAGTAGGGGAGAGGGGGGAGAGAAATTGTCCAGGCTGCCATCAGACCAGCACAGGGTTGCTTTCTGGAAGTGTTTTGGGTCATGGTCAAATTTGACGTTGCAGTTATCAGACAATGAGGTGTTTACAGCCACTTCTAAGATGCTGAATGCGTTTTCCTCTTTTCTCCCCCTTCCCGGCTGAGCAGAATTTGCTTTTTATTTTTCTTTACTTCCTGGCGACCCTGTTGTGTGTCTGTTTCCTCTGCTCCTTTACCAACTTCAGGACAAAACCTGCTTTTGTTTCCATAAAGATTTCTTGTTAAAATGTCGTTGCCAAAAATATGGTCCCAGAGGAACAACTGTGGAATTGAGGATGATTATTGAGGGAGGGGATTATTTTTCTTTTTCAATCGAGCATTCTGAAAGCAGCCTTTGGCTGTCTGGATGAGGAAAACATAAGAACCCTGAACTCAGGGGAGTGGGGACAGAGAAGAAGTGCTGTTTTCATTTCAAGACTTTGCTTTGCATTTGAAGTTTTTCTAAATGGGTCCTTTCAAGAGCAATTCTAAACATTCTTGGCATCCTTGGTGGCAGGCCAGACCAGGCTCTGCTGTACTTCATCTTGATTTTTTTTTTTCAAACGATGGTAGTTTTATTTGTATTTGAATGCAAGCTGTTTTTCAGTTCTGTGATTTCCCCCAGAAGGAGTGGTTCCAGCGGAATGGCTCTCTGCAGTCTGCCAAAAAAATAAGGAAACTGAGAGGGGAACGTGGCCTGGAAAGAGGAGGAAAAATGTATTTGTAGTGGTGCAAGTTGAGGGAGGCGTAATACCTCTGTGCTGCCTTCACAAAGCAATAGGAAAACAAGGATGCTAGCTGCCTGCATTCTAAGTATCTTTTTAAGAAATTGTATTCCTTTTAAGAAATTGATATTTTAATGTGTCTTTCTTCAGAAGATCTCTCACAGATAAATTTCCCACTAGACTAACATATTTGGCTTGGAGGAGTAAAGATTCATATAATCCTGCTCCGTCCCTACCTTCGGGTTCAGGGTTCCTTTTGAAGCAGTGAAAACAGCTCAGTGAAGGATGCCAGACGAGAAGCAGGCCGGTGTGATTATAAACAACGAGCCCTCGTAAATCCTACCCCCAGCCCTATCCAACAGTCTCTCTGAAGACCTGTTTCTTTGCTAGTGGTATTGTAAACCCTGGGATCTTCAAAAAAGAAACTTAACTTTTTAAATCCAACTTGACCTTAACAACAACAAAAAAATATGCTTTTAGCTCTGTTCTCAGATACTGCATTTACTGATTTTAGACCAAAGGAAACTTTGGCACAAAAGTTTAATTCCTCCCCTCCCCCACTGCAACATAAGAAAACAGGTCAGGTTCTGAGATGAAGTCACAGTGTGGGTGTGCACCAGCTTGTCGTTGCTTGCATGAGCCTTTTGGGGGTGCTTTGCAGTGCCCCCCAACCTGGGGCTTGGGGGCTTTAATGTTTTCAACCAATATTAAATTATATTCTGAGTCTCTTTCCCCATGCGCATGCATGCTCAGTCACTTCAGTCGTGTCCACCTCTTTGGGACCCCATGGACTGTAGCCCGACAGGCTCCTCTGTCCATAGGTTTCTAGACAAGGGTTGCCATGCCCTCCTCCAGGGAATCTTCCTGACCCAGGGATAGGACCCACGTCTCCTGCATTGCAAGCTGATTCTTCACCCACTGAGCCACCAGGGAATCCCAAGGCAAGAACAAATTCTTTTATAAAAGGTATGGCTGTGTAGTACCCCATCATCTAGCTATGGTGTCTGTTATCATCAGACATTGATGTTATTTCCTCTTGTTCTCACATAATATTATTCAACACAAGTTAACACAATGAAGAAATCATTCCTTTATCCTTTTATGTCAAACTCTTCACTTTGTTCAAATTCATGAGCAGGAGAGAATGCAGAGGCCAGCTTCCCTGCTCTCTGCTTCTGGGTGCTGAGCGGGTCGGGCAGGAAATGGCCAGTTCTTTATTATGGTTGTCAAGGCCCCTGATTTCCTTCCATCTTCCTGGATGACCATACTGTGTATAAACATGGATGTGTGCCCGTAGGGAGGGCAGTTCATCAGTCCCTGGGGTTTAGTTTCTTCAACTGTAAAACAAGGAAGCTTGGCTTGATGACCTCTCACATTTATTCTTCAGTTGCAAAGTTCTATGGAGCTATAAGATGGCCTTGGTATAATGATTTAAACATGGTCTAAATATTTTTCTATGATCATGAGATCATTTTCTAGCTCCAGGGATGTCCGCATCCCTATTTGTTCACTGTCGCTCTTCTCTTTAGATTATGGTACATTTTAGTTAATTTCATGCACTCCAGTCTCCTGATAAATGAACCTCCAAAAAAGGAAAACTTTAGCTTTCAATTGCTGGTCAAAATTTGATGAATTTGGAGTTGATGTTTTCACTGGCTTCCCAGGTGGCTCAGTGGTAAAGAAAACGTCTGCCAATTCAGGAGACACAGGAGACGTGGGTTTGATCCCTGGGTTGGGAAGATCCCCTGGATGAGGAAATGGCAACCCACTCCAGTATTTTGCCTGAAAAATTCCATGGACAGAGGAGCCTGGTGGGCTATAGTTCATGGAGTCACAGAGTCAGACACAACTGAGAGACTGAGCATGGGTGTATATATACACATAAACTAATGCAGTCAATAGATTAATTATCATCATTATTGTCATTTTGTAACCTGTTTCATATTCTTTCTCTTGATTGACCATGTGGTCATATCCTTTGGATATTATTGGCCAGATCAGACTGTAAAGGAGTCCTTGCTTCATTGTTCTTTGGGAAGAGAAAAGGTTTCTAAATATAAAAACAATAGAAGACATCACAAAGAAAAAGAAAGACAGCTTACTAAAAATTGAAATCTTACTTTTAACAAAAATATCATAAGCTAATTAAAAGTCAAAAACAAATTAGGGAAATCAGTTGCCCAATTGTTTTTGCAGAATTGCAAATGCCCAATAGACATTGAGGAAAGGTTCACTGATAATTAAAGAAATGAAAATGAAAACAATATGGATTAAAATAATTTGAGAGGGAGATGCTAGATTTCTTTTTTTTTAATTCAAAATCATGCCTTTTTTCCTTTCTGTCTTAAGGAAAATGTGTCATGTTTTTCATCAGCAGCACAATCAGAACTGCAACTTGTTTCGTGGCTCATGTAGCTGATTTCATGCATTGTCATTTTCATATTCTCTTAGGTTTTTGACATTTCCGTGTTTACTCTGGAACTCTGGGGCATTGGTGGGGGGAGGGGCATCATATTTGGAGAAGTACCCCATTAACTAACCCCTCCCCCATAGTTAACAGATTGGGCTGAATTCTAGCCACTGAATACAATCGGGTGTCCCCCTCTTCCTAACTATGCAAACCATTTTTAATGATAACGTCAATGTATGACAAGCTGTTTCGGTTTCCCCAAATCTTTATTATTTAAAAGAAAATCAAAAGTTTAAAAGTTGGCCTTTTAAAAAAAATACAGCTTTCAATATGCGCGTGTGTATGACCAATGCGAGCATGAAAACTCGCTGGTGTCCCCCAGCCTTTTGGATTCTGGTTATGGACCACAGGGGCGCTCCTGGTCTCAAGCAACTGCGCACCGATACTGTTCCTGTGCTATATGAAGTAGTTCTGAGGTTGGGGTGAGCGGTGGGAATGCAGGAAGCACACGTGCCCCTGGCGGAGCAGTGACCAGCCTGACCTCTGCTAACCTAATGGGCACCTCTTCCCCATGCAGGCTGGTGAACGAGGTGTACGAGGTGGACGACACCATCCAGACCCTGCAGCAGCGCCTGAGGGACGCAGAGGACACACTGCAGTCGCTGGCCCACACCAAG
This sequence comes from Odocoileus virginianus, assembly GCF_023699985.2. Lineage (NCBI taxonomy): Eukaryota > Metazoa > Chordata > Mammalia > Artiodactyla > Cervidae > Odocoileus > Odocoileus virginianus. The sequence continues at coordinate 31,202,265 of NC_069690.1, read as the reverse complement.
GCCACGCTGGAGCATGATCTGGCGGTCAAGGCCAACTCTCTATACATCGACCAGGACAAGTGCATGAGCATGCGCAGAAGCTTCCCCAGCACCCTGCGCCTGGTGGGCTTCTGCTAGGGGCTCTCCCTGGACCAGACGTGGTGCTCCCGGGACCAGGCGGGACCAGGGCACTGTGCCCGCACTTATGCAAGGGAAGATCTGTTCACTTATTAAAGGATCGTATTTATAGACGCGTACTGGGGTGCTGTCTTGGAGAACGCTTTCTTTGCGTCCAAACCTTCATTCCCTATGATTTACTAGGCTTCTGGGCTAGAGAAATACAGTGTAACAGACTAGGTAAGAACAGTTATTTGTATTATTCCTGTTATTCTGTGTAATATGAATGGGCTGGAAAGGAGAAGTGTATTTCCTCTGAGGCCGTGGGGACAGAGATCCTGTCCTGGCAGGTGGGTTTTGAGAGGAGAGAGGTTTCTGGGAAGGTGGTTATCTGGGTCCTTCAAGCAAAATGGAAGCTGGAAAAAGTGCATTTGGACAATAGTAAGGAGACAGTTTGGCTGTGATTCCTAATGGAGGGTGTGTATGAAGAAATAGGATGGGTGAGAGGCCTGGAAGTGTTGGGGGATGGTTTCAATTCCATGTTGGTTGGGGGAACAGTGGACATCTCTGAGTTGGGACATGTCCTTGTGAAAGCCTTGACTAGGCAAGGAGAGTCTGAATTAGAGAGATGGCCGTGGAAACCAAGAGGGGAGAAATGCCAAACGTGGTTCAATGAATCAGCAGGACTTGCTCACCTCACCTGTGAGTGAGTGCGGAGGGTCCAAAAAGGTGACAAAAAGGTGCTGATGCTGGATGGACCGGTAAACGGGACATCACTTACATTGTAGGAGGTCTTGCCTTATCTCAGGGGTTGTGTATTTTTTAAAAAAACTTTTTGTTTATTACAAATGAAAAACATTTGCTGAACATCTGTTTTGGAAAATAGGGAACACACACACACAGAATCCCTGAAAATTGCTTATTTTCACAACACCCAGAAATAATCACTGAAGCTTGTTAGCATTTTATGGTACATGTTTCCAATCCTTTTACTATTATATGTACATATAAAATTTATTTGCATATATAGGTAATATGCAGTATTTATGTTTATTTACAAATATGTATAATGTAATGCTTATATTTAAATACGTGATTAATAACATTGATTGGTAATCTCATTTCCTTATTCAAATGGGTTTCTGTCATTAGCTGTTAATACACAGCATAATTTTTAAAAACTTTACCTCAGTATCTGTATAAACAATAAACACCACTTGTGGAAATGTCAGAAAATACAGACAAGGGATAACAGAATATTTGCCTTTCTATGGCTGATTTATTTCACTATGTTATAATTTATATGTGGAATCTGAAAAATAAGACAAACAATGAAATTAATAAAACAGAAACAGACTCACAGAGAATAAACTAGTTGTTACAAGTGGGCAAAGGGGGGGGGAGGAGCAAGAGAAGGGTAGGGGATTAAGAGGTACAAACTATTATGTATAAAATACATAAACACAGGGAAATACAGCCTTTATGTTTTAGTCACTTTAAAGGGATTATAATCTGAAAAAATCTTGAATCACTGTCATACACCTGAAGCTAATATAATTCTGTAAGTCAACTATACTTTGATAAAAAGAGAAAGTACAGATGAACAAAAGAGGAAAATAAAAATCTCCAATACTCCTAAACTAACTAGATGCTTCGATATACATATATTTTGTGATTTTGTGCACATTTTCCATTCAGAAATGGAATTCCGAATAAAGTAGCCCTTATAAAGCTGAAACTTACTATGTGACTGACTTCATCCCCAGAGCCTTGCTCACCTCAACTCATTTATGCTTTTTCCACTTGAAAATGTATGCTCTTTCCATGTCATTTAATCCCTTTCTACAGCATCATTTTGATGGCTTTTTAATATTCCATTGTCTTGAGTTTTTAGAATGGTTTATGTCCCATCCCCCATTATTGGATATTTTTATTGTGGCTGACTCTTCTTTTTTAATTTATTTTTTAATAAATTTTTTTCCCTCTTTTTGCTCCACTGTGCAGCTTGTGGGATCTTAGTTCCCTGACTAGGGATGGGATTGAACCTGTGCCCTTGGCAGTGAAAGCATGGAGTCCTAAACCACTGGACTTCCAGGGAATTCCTCTTTATAAAAGGAACTTTTCTTTATTAAAATGTAGCCGTGACTGAATCTTGTTAGTGAAATGTCTGCAAAGATGCAAACATCTTTAATATTTTCCTTAAGATAAGTTCCTAGATATGTAATCATCACATCAGAACTCAGGCACACTTGGGAAAGGCTTTTATGGTAGTTTGTCAAATGGCATTCCTGAGAGTATGTGGTACTTAGCATCCCTACCACCAGCCCATGAGAGGGCCTGACTTTCTATGCCTTTCCCATCACAGAAAAGTGGTCCTATTGCTTTCACATCTCATCTTTGGAAAATCATGGCATGTAGGACATTGTTTACTGGGTCCTTGACTTTCTTTGGTCAATTGCTTGTCCTTGTTATTTGCCTGTTTCCCCCAAGGATTTATCTTTTCTTCATTTGTTTTTAAGAGTTCCCTGTATATCATGTGACACACACTTTTATCATATGTACTGAACATATATATATATTCTTTTTTTCTGGCTGCACTTGCTCTGCGGTTTGTAGGATCTTAGAACCAGGGCCCCAGGCGGTGAAAACGCTGAGTCCTAACCACTGGACCGCCAGAGAATTCCCAAGAATATATAGTCTTTTTTAAAAAACTTCAAACTTTTTATTTTGTATTGGAGTATAGGTGATTAACAATGTTCTGGTAGTTTCAGGTGAACAGCAAAGAGACTTAGCCATACATATACAGAACATACATTCTTTATATGCCACTTGTGTTTACATTTTGCTTATAGTTTTTAATGTTCAGAGGGTGAACTGTGTAGATGTCTCCATTATGATTTATTTCTTTGGAATTATACCAGGAAAGCTCTTTCTCACCACAGGATTATTTACTTATAATTTCTTCTAATTCAGTTCGTGACTTCTTAAGTTTCAGTTAACCATCTGGAATTCAATTTGATATGATGTAGAGAGCATGCTAGCTTTGAATCCTTTGATCTAGAAACTCTGAAATGGGAAGATGAAATTACTGGGGGTGGGATGGGGGTGGGGGAAGGAAGTCTCTTCTCTCCTGTTTCTCGCTTCTTGCATCTTGCATGCCTACCTCTCTCTCATTAGCATCTTTTTCTGCCTGAGTTCTCTTTGCTCCATCCTAACCGCTGTCTACTAACCCCAAGTCTATTTCTCTCTCTCTTTAAGTTTTTTCCCCAGAAATTCTTGGTTTAGTCAACCTCACAAAACATCTCAAAATGCTAGTAGGATTGACATAAACATGATAAGCTTGTCCTAGTGTTATTTTCGTAGTCCCAGTATATCATTTTAGACATCAAATTGTAGGTTTTGTCGTTCTCCTTGCTTCTAATGGAAACAAAGATATATAAGTGCCACCAAACCCTTAGCAATTAGAGCAATCAAGTGTTGGTGGTCATCATTTTTAGACAATGGTGAGAAAAAACATAAATTCCACATGTCTCTTATTTGTTGTATGTTTCGGGAAAAGTCTTGCCGACTTTTTCCATGAATTATAATTTGTTGTATTTTTTTGAAGAATGTGTGAATGTGGAGTCCTTTTCCTTAAACGTATGTTCCCAGGATTACAAGAATGTGATGGGAAGAAGACGCAGTTCAGACATAGGAAAAGGCTAGTTTTCTTGTTATTTTGGTAAAGTGTGGGCAAGGCAAAATTCCACAAATAAACATTTGGTTTCTGGTCTAAATGTCACAGCTACTTCACCAGGGCAAATATTCAAACACAAGGACCCATGAACAGCCAAGACTCACAGAGTATGATCTTGTGTAAGAATCCCAGGTCTGCAAATATCAACACGTGATCTGGCTTCATGTACTCAGGCTCAAACCGTCTTTAATATTATGTGGCTTTAAGAAGGGCTGTGGAATGTTGAAGGCTTCCACCCAGCCAAGCATCATTCCAATTTAGAAATGTGTGTAACTGCCCCTAAATAGCCAAGTCACCTATAATTTTAGTAATTTCCATTTACGTCCCTGGAGAGTGTTGTCATAAACACCTCGCCGGGCATTTTTGAGTCTTGAGTTCATGCTGTAAATAGCTGATGTGGGGTCTGGTGCTCGGTTATAATTTTTGTTTTGCCCTGAAAACGGGGCTGGAGTCCTTCCTTTTGTGTGCAGGGCTGACCCAGTGCAGGAGGAGGTGGAATGGTTCTCATTGATGTGTCCCCTTTGTCCCTGTCGGTGTGCACTCCTCTAGCCCTGGCCCTTCAGCTGTTCCCAGTGGTGCTGGACCCACCGTTGTCGAGACTACCCACACCATGATGGTATTTCCTGAGCCCTGTACCTTCATGCATTCATGGGGAAAAGAGACCATGCTCAATCTCTTCTCCAAGCGTGGGAAGTCTATCTGATCTTGAGGACCAGCTCGAGACCATAGTTGTGCTTACTTAGAGTGTTGAGAGGGATTCTGGGGCCATGTGTGTGTTCACGCAGGTAAGAATGTAGAGGTCGGAAGGGGGCTCTGACCTGCAGGGCCCCGGGATGGAGAAGCAGCAGCACAGATTCTGCGGCCTCTGCTCCAGCAGTTCTGAATTCTCCCTCAGCCCGGAGCTTTCTCTTCCCACATCGGAAGGGTTCTCTTCCTTGATTGATGGCTGGTTCCCTGGGAACCCTGCTGTTCACTCATTTTGCTGGAAGCTAATAGGAGACCCCTTCTGCTGCCAACCCTTTCCTTTTAGCAAAGAGCTTCTAAAGAGCTCATCAAGACCAAAAAGCAGCTCTAGTGACGCCATGGTAGAGAGATGAGGGAGCTCTGACTGTTTAGAATAAATTAGACATTATCAAAGCTTGTGATAGTTCAAAGAAAATTATTTTAAGACTGATATATTATTTTCTCCAACAGATATTCTTGAGGGTATAATATTTTGAACCATCAATCTCATCAATAACAATGAATTAATTTTGTCACAGTATTGCAAAGTCCTGGATCTAAACTTCCTTGAGTATATCTTTAAATAGAATTTAAGGACCATATCTGAGTGTATACTCTGTTTTGCAGATAGAAGAAAAAAATCTCAAGCAGTTTGACAGAGGTACTCAGTTCCAGGAATCAAGCTCTTCTAGCATCCTGTTGGCAATAACCGTTGATACTGATGGACTGTGGAACTGCCCTCCATATGCCCGTGTCTTTGACAGCATGTTTTTCCTAAAGAGTGTTCAGCTGCAAATGGAAAACGATTGTGTTTTGTGACACTTACCGGCATTTTAGTGCTAGTTAACTAAAATAGTTTCTTTCCCGTATGTGTGCATTTTGGACTGTCTTCTGAGCTGGAGTTATAGCAACAGAAATAGCTAACTTCCTCTAGACAGAAAAGAGAATTTAGAAGTAGGTCCCTCCCTTTCTCACCTTGGTTTGGTTTCTGTTCATCTTATCTTGAGGATTTTAAGACCCTTAGCTAAGGACACATTTTCATTTGTTTGCATGGAATATATTAATAAAATAGGTAGTAAGCATTGTGGAGTAGCAGTGTTAGGGAATGTAGAAAGGGCTCTAATTATGAAATTTAGAGATGAGGAGTCAACAAAAACCTCAAACCTACCGATGCAGAGCTATCTAGTGAGAATTTCAAGAGTCATTTGAGTTCTGGTTGGTCGGATGAGTAATTACCTTCATAGAGAAGTTTTGAGACGTGTTTATTGTTCAAGAAGAGAAACAAGGTGCAAAAATTTCATGGTCTAAAGGTATTGAAATCATAGTCTGTTCTCTTATCACTGTGGAATTATGTTAGAAATCAATAGCAAAAATTCGATAGCTAAGCTGAATCGGTAAGTGGCACATTGCACTTGCAAAAAAAAAAAAAAAGAAAGAAAATACGTGGGTTGTTTGCAATTCATTCTTTATTCATTCACTCACTCAATAGATTTTTACTGAGTTCCTTCCATATGTTTGTGCTTAATGAGCTCTGGAAATAAGACTGAACAAGATTGACATGGTCTTTGCCCTCATGGAGGTGACAGCCCTGTGTATTTGATGGGCAACTCAATCAAATTTAAGAATTAAGAACCCTTAGTTCTTAACAAAGAACTAAGCTAATTATAACAATTTATGAGAGGGATTGAAGCTTGGGAGGCTGTCTTGAAATTGTGACATTTAAGCAACTATCTGAAAGGGACAGAATCAATGTGCAATGTGCTGGGGGTGGGAGAGCCCACAAGGGCACAGAGAAGTGCATTTTCAAAGATCCCGAACATTTGAGGAGCTACATACAGGGCTTCTCTGGTGACTCAGACAGAGACCCGGGCTTGATCCCTGGGTCAGGAAGAAGCCCTGGAGAAGGGCATGGCAACCCATTCCAGTATTCTTGCCTGGAGAATCCCAGGGACAGAGGAGCCTGGTGGGCTACAGTCCATGGGATCACAGAGTCGGACATGACTGAGCGACAGCGCTAATATGAGGGACTTACAAACGGGTGGGGCTGGCTTCATGGGCGTGAGGCCGGCACAGTCACTCAAGGCCCTGGGCTCGGGGGAGCTCATACTTGGGTCAGTGGTCTGCTGCCGCCATCTTGAGATTCTTAATAATTTTTGAACAAGGAGCCCTGCATTTTCATAGGTGGTCCTGGCTGTGGGAGTTTGATCTTGACCCTACTTGTGATGTGTAACCATTGGAGGGTGTGACTCAAGGAGGGTCATCGTCTCTGTTCCTGAAAGATGCTCTGGTTGTGATGTGAAGACTGGAGGGGAGTGGTGTCTTGGTTGTTGCCCTTTAGAAACTTACAGTACAGCTGCTACAACAAAACCTGGCCAAGGGGTGTTCTTAAAAGTAGCGCATTATAGGACTCTTTTGAAGAGGGTCCTGAGAATTGAGCAGAGGGTTAAGAGGTTAACAGGATGTTCCTGAGTTGGGAAAGGTATCATCTCTTATATGTGTCTACCCAGTCTTCTTTTCTTTGGGCTAACCACCATGTTTTTTCCTCTTTAACTCAAGCTCAATTTCTTTCTTTCTTTTTCTTTTTTTTGCTCAGAGAAAGATGTATTAAAAGCCGTTTTTGAACTCTAAAGTACCATACAAATAAAAGGTACTGTTATTAGGTTTCAGATTATAAGAGGAATAAATCTGATTTCTTCCCAGAACTTCCTTCCAACTTTTCTGTTCTTCGTATCCTTCTCAGAGCACAATGCTTCAGAATTTAAGATGTTATGCTTCTGAAGATATTGGCCTTCTTTCTATCAATTCGATTTTTGTTTTTAGGCACCTTTTAGGATTTTTTTCTCCAGTAGTTGTTACAGCTAGAATGCAGGCATAGGACCTTGGTTCTGAGATTTGATATTGCAGCTGGAGAATTCATTGCATTTGTGAAGAGTCTTTTCATGATAGGCTGTGTCCATTCACGCTGCCTCCTGCGATCAGGCTTCCATTTCTGTTACTTCATCAAAACATTTCTATTTAAGGCCAGTAATCACTTCCTTGCATTCGTCAAGCTCAATTTCTTAAATCGATTAAGAAGCTTAAAGATCTGAATACCACAGTTTCCCATTTGAAGCCTCACATACTTTGGGGGAGCCGCCCCATAGCTTGAGTTGAACGCTGCAGACTCTTACATGAGGTGGGGCCACTTTCCCCTCTTCCTCCCTATGACTCAGTGAGCTCAGATGATTCCCAGATGGTTCCGGTGAGGTTTCTCAGTTGCTTTCTGAATCTCCACTAATCTAATTCCTCTGAAGCCCTAGAGTGCCTCTCACAGACACTGACCATCTCTTCCATTCAATGCAGCCGTGTTTCTGCTGTCCGTGAAGCTTCTATTCTAGGCATTTCCCATAAAGATTATCTTATGACATGTCTGCCAGTCACAGCATCTTCTTGGGCTGTATTAACTCCCAGCACCATCCAGGAGAGGTTCCTGCAATGATGGAAATGTCCTCTGTCTTCTCTGTCCCAACGACTAGCCACCAGCCACATGTGACTCTTAAACACAGGAAATTAACACCACTTCAAATGAAAATTTAGGGCACTGGAACTCAGGAAAGCGATTTAGTGGTTCAGTGCCACAGAATTGGAAGAGGACAAATCCAGATGAAGCTCAGACCTTCTGACTCTCAGGGATCTTTTCTCTGTGTTGTGACCATGTGGTCTCTATTTATTTGCAAAGCTTTATAGGGCATCTATTAAGGGTAATTGTGGGTGTGGGGATGCCAAGAAATAAAATAGTTTCATTGGGTCAAAAAAGGGTGAGCAATGAGAAAAGAGAATCACTTGGTGACCTCTAAGAACACAGAAGAAAAAGGGAGAATCCCAGTGTTTACCTCCAGGAGTCTAGAGATGTTGCTGCTACCACTGTACAAGACGGGCCGTGTTCTGCATGTGTGCTCAAGACGGGGCTCCCAACCCCGCAGGTTCCTTAGTGGCTGACTCACTCAAAATCCCACTGGCTAAGCCACTCCTCGGTGGAGTTCTGGGTTTGTAGGGACTGAGGCTAAGGGCCCCAGATCACACAGCTACTGGAACCCAGATCCTTTCAGCCCCAGTGTTAACTAGGGTAGCAATGGGTATGGATGCTGCAAAGTAAGTTTGTGCTCTTACTCTGGTGGTCCTGAGTGCCAGGCTGAGAGATTTCGATTTGACCTATTGGCAGTAAGAGGCCAGAGAAGCTTCTGGTGAACTTCTTAGTGGAAGCTACCAAGGAAGAAGGAAGGACACACTTGTGGTGGTCAGAACAGAAAGATGGGAGAGCTTCTAGGAAAACCACGTGTTGAGGTTTTCTCCCATTAAGGGCTCCGTTCTCCCACACCCAGAAGATGTCCAGAGGTGCTGGGGACAATGCAGGAAGGCAACATCCAGAAAAACACAAGATAGTCAGTGCAAATTTCTTCAAGATATGAAAAAGTTGTTCACGTTTGCAAGTATAGAGAGGAAGAAATCAAGCAGACTGCAGGAGTCAGATTGCATATATTATCTTCTAAAGTGATGAGTTACTTGATAACAATTTTAAAGTTACTGTAAGGTAAAACTTCTCTAAATGTCCTTAAAAATCTTTTCAGCTATTCTTACTTATTATTACAGAAGCAGCATTTTAAAATTATAGTAACTAAAACTGAGATAGGCAGACAGATCAGTGAAAACAGAAAGTCCAAAATCATGCCCTTATATATGTGGATCTAATAAAATCGATGCTCCGTAATAGTAGGAGGAAGGATGGATTATTCAATAAATAGCAGTTTGCCAAAAAAATTAATGTAGATTGTAATTTAGTAAGATAAACTAGTATAAATTCTAGATGACTATAGATTTTTAAGTATCATGAAAGTATACACTCTCTGTATGTATTTAAACATCCAGAAGAACAATAAAAGTGAAAGTCAAAAGCTGGGAAGGATCAGTGAACATTTCCTCATGCACTTTTTGGTTGAATTAAGTTTTTGAATTTTTCAAATTCTGTGACATCATTTTGGTTCCAGTTTTAAAATGTTGTCTACCCAAAAATGTCACCTGTCTCTTCCTCTGATAATGGAAAAAAAATCAACAGGCATTGGGAAAAAGTCAAATTCTTTGCAATTAAGTCATTTATACCAGGAGAAGGAACTGGCAACCTACTCCAGTATTATTGCCTGGAGAATTCCAAGGACAAAGGAGCCTGGCAGGCTGTAGTCCCTGGGATTGCAAAGAGTTGGACCCAACTGAGCGACTATCACTCACTTACTCATTTTTACCAATTGTCCATCTCCTGAAAAATCCTCATGAATTTCCAAATATATAGTGCAAAGCCCTGGACATCACTGAGATGGCCTTAAGAGATATTATCAGTGCCATAAAGTAATGTTTTTTTAAAAACCAAAAGCTCATTCCTAAATCTAAATACTCATTTGAGTGCCTTTTACTCAATACCGTCTATTGTAGAGAATAAAATCTTATACTTCCTGCTGATACCTTCACACCATCTGTCAAAAGGCCTATGCTGAATGGACACCGCTTGATTTACATTTCCAGTTTGAGCGTCTTCCCTGCTTTACTGCGTCATGATTAACACACGCACTGTAATCCCGACATTTATTTTCACCAGCTCTTCCTCCCACCATACCTACTTAGCTAGTGTTCCCAACGCACATTTTCCAATCCTCACCGTGACTCACACAATAATTGCTCACTAAAATAAATACCTCTTTTGTACTATAAGTTTCCAACAGAAAAAGTCGTCAGCTTCTTCTTCCTTGAAGATAGGTCACTCATATTCCAAGTGAGTTCAAAAGTTGGTACACCAGGGTTTTATCCAACCACAAACCAAAAACAAACACACGCCTTACCACCAGCCTTCAGAACGTTGCTCTTTCACATTAGATGTTATTAATACAGGGCATCATCCATCTGGTGTCCACTGATGAATAAATCCCATCACTACACATCAGTCAGGTTGAGCTAAGTTATGCCGCAGTAACAAGTGGGACCCTGATCTCACTCAGCAAAGTTCGTGAATGGCACGAGGCAGTTGAAGACTGCTGCACGTCATCCTAACTCTGAGACCCAGGGTGGCGGAACAGCCACTGCTGGAACGCAGACAAGTTGTCCTGGCAGCAGGCTAGAGAGAACTCTGAAAATTGTTTATCCACCCTTTTTTTCCAGACTGAAGCTGGTCATGTGGCTGTGCCTGACTTCAAAGGCAGCTGGGAGATGCAGTGCTGTCAGGAACGCAGGAGGCAGAGAACTAGAAATGGGTAGTGAATGCCCTAATGATTTCCACATGCTCATTTGACTTCCTCTCTGAGCACAAATGTGTCAAAGGCTATGAAATTGGTTTTGTGAACTTTGGGAAAATATTTTGACTCCAACCTGTTGATACTTTGGAGAAGGCTTTGAATGTTGGCTTTGAAGTTTTAGACTTCTTAGAGAAAAAGATTCCATTGAAGACTGGAAAGCAGTATTTTGTGGTCATTCTAGAAAAAAATCACTCAATGGGTTTATTAAAGAGGTTACTGGTGGAAAATGATGCAAAATCTTCATACTCCTATTTAACGAAGTTTCTGAACAGGAAAAATCAGTGCAGAAGTAGAAAGAAATAAATTCCTTCACCCAGTGAAATCCTATCTAAAAATTCACTTGTCAGACTTTTCATTCAACCCTCCAGCTGGAGTTGTTTGTAGGAAATCTGCTCTGGCACATGCAGATTCATAGTCTATAGTTGAACTAGACTGGAATCCTCTTTCCTATTTATATTTATGATGCTATTTTGAGCTCTCGTATTTACATTTCTATTTTCCATACACTCTTATTCTTAACAAACCACTTTGGAGCTGTTGATTCGTTTCTGTGAACTGAGGATTTAAAACAGCAGAGTGATGATAACAAAAAAAAAATGACAAATTTTTGAAAAAGAATAAACAGAAAACAAAGTGAAGTTCTTAAATAAATTAGGTAGATGTCCTTGAACAGGATGGATATATATATTCAGTAAAAGTTGACTTGTGGAAATAGTATACGCAACACTCAGTACCCCTAGAGACAGATAATGTAGAAAACTTTCTGTCTTTATTTTCAGGAAACAGGAACAATCTGAAAAGTTCAAAGCTTGTGGTTCCTCAGAGAATATGATCCTCCCATTCTATCAGACAATGTTCTTCTCAATACCTCCAACCAATTTATGGGTTTTTTTGGCCTTTATTGCAAGAGATGCCCAAATTATTTTAATTAATCTTCCCTTTAACCTTCTAATTATGGCATGAAAAGAGATTGGGAGGGATATTTTTTCCTCCTGCTATTTGATTATATACACAGGTCTCACTAAACAACAGAGAAACATTTTCATTTGCATGCCTCCTTTTTTAATGGCATATTGAGTACACCAGTTCAGAGCCCAATATCCCAATGCAAAGTGTGGGTAATTAGAAGAGGGTTCTCAAGCTTGGGATCAAAGACAGGGGTCTCTCACTTCCTGGCTTTTACCCCAGAATTGAAATCTGGGACCACATTCTCAGATGGCAATGGAGAGAGAGAGAGGCAAGGCCTCAAAAATTCCTGACTCAGCTACTGACTTTTTCCCCCCTAATCTATTTTATCTGTTTATTTATTGGCTGCTTTGGGACTTAGTTGCAGCACATGGGATCTTTTGCTGGGACACATGGGCTCAGTAGTCGCAGTGAGTGGGCTTAGTTTCCTCCTAGGTATGTGGGATCTTAGTTCCCTGACCAGGTGTTGAATCCATGTCCTCTGCACTGGAAGGTCTGTTCTTAACCACTGGACCACCATAGGGAGTTGCCTCAGCTACTGTCTCTCACCCAGGAGTGAGGATAGCTAGCTGGCCTTACATGTAATCCCCTGAAAATACCACAGTGTGGCCCATGAGCAGTGATCTGAACCCTGTGACCCCAGTGCCTTAAATGAATTTCATGTTCAATGGGTCAGTGATCCCATTCTTACCTAGGGGAAGGACCCTGGGAGGTGGTAGAGAAAAGTCAGCCAGGTTCCCTCTAAAAGTTGTCTATAGAGAGGAGAGAGAAAGTCTATCCTTCTGTGAACCAAAGTATGAAAAAGTAGGGAAAGACGTTGCTTCTCTCAGGCACTAGTGTTCATTGGTTTCTATGGTTTGAATGTGTGTGTCACCCCGAAAGAAAAAAGCAAGGAACCCAGAAACCCCAAGTCTGTTCCTTTGGGGGGAAGGGAGTTCAGGAATGAAGCTCCAATTCTCTCCTCTCAAATTTTTCTTCCCTTTGAAGAATTGCTCATTAATTACCAAGCCCTCCAACACTGTCCTGTGTAGGGATGTGTTATGGGCTGAAGTGTGTTCTCTAAAATTCCCATGTTCAAGTCTTAACCCCAGTACCTCAGAATGGGATGTATAAAGAGACAGGATTCTTTAAGAGGTAAGTTACCATGAGGTCCTATAAGAGAAGTTGCTCAGTTGTGCCCGACTCTTTGCAACCCCATGGACAGTAGCCTGCACCAAGCTCCTCCGTCGATGGGATTTTCTAGGCAAGAATACTGGAGTGGGTTGCCAATGACTGAAGTCCTTATGAGAGGAGGATGCCTTAGATATTGACACACATAGAGGAGAGACCAGGTGAAGATACAAGGAGAAGGTGGCCGTCTTCTCTGGGGTACTTTGTTAGGGCCATCCTGGCAAATAATACACAATGGGTGGAAAGTGACTTCTTTTGATGTCTAAGAGCATAGCTGAGAGCAAACATTTAAGGCAAGTTTCTGTAAAGCTTATTGTTGTCCAGTTGCTAAGTTGTGTCTGATTCTTTGTGACTCCATGGACTGCAGCATGTCAGACTCCTCTCTCCTCCACTATCTCCCAGAGTTTGCTCAAATTCATGTCTGTTGAGTTGGTCATGCCATCCAACCATCTCATCCTCTGTCACCCCCTTCTCCTCCTGCCCTCAATCTTTCCCAGCATCAGGGTCTTTTGCAATAAGTTGGCTCTTTGCATCAGGTGGCCAAAGTATTGGTGCTTCAGCATCAGTCCTTCCAGTGAATACTAAGGGTTGATTTCCTTTAGAATTGACGGTCATGATCTCCTTGCATCCAAGAGACTCTCAAGAGTCTTCTCCAGCATCACAATGAGAAAGCATCAATTTTTTGGTGTTCAACCTTTTTAGGGTCCAACCTTCATATCCATACATGGCTACTAGAAAAAGCCCAGCTTTAACTATTCATAAAGTTTGCGACACAGCAAAAAGGAACCAGACTCACACACTAAGGTAAAACTAGGTCATCCGGCTTGTAAGAAATGGCTTGCTTTTTAAGCTCACTAATGGCTCATCCCATTCAGGAAAGAATTGATGCCTCCTGCATCCCGGGGTCCTCTAGCGGCTGCCTGGGTCCAGAGCTGGATCCCCACCCACACGGCCTGTCATTTTGTCCAGAAGTCATGTGGTCACACGTGCTGAGAGCTGGGTTAGGACTCAGACCACAAGTGGCCTGTGGCTGGAGTTCGTGGTCAAGAAAAGAGCGGTAGAACCCAGCATCACAACCCCTGGGCTTGTCTTCAAGCCGGTGTGGACGTGCTGTGAATCTGTATGGTTGTGGCGTTTCCACATGTGTGCTGGGAAGGCCATGTGGGAAGGCTGGGAGCAAGGTGTCCATAAGCATCGGATGAAAACTATGTTCCCACACCCCTAGGAGAGCCTCAGAGCAGGAACGATGCTCTCCTTTCACTCGAGGGAAACCTTATAGGAACATTCTCTGGCAAAGGCGAGCCCCTCCAGCGTGCTCCAGGAAAATAGTTCTGAACATAAGAACTGCCAGGTCTGGATAAACATAGCTCAGTCCCTCAGATGTTTTGAACATGACTGAATGTTCATACCGCACAGCCTTCCATCAGAGGCCTCCAAATAGTTCACAGAAAATCCTGAGCCTGTTCCAGGCGGCGGCTCGTCAAGGGTTATCAGATCCACTGTTAGAGAGACTGAGCACCATGAAGTGTTTATCCTTGGAGATAAAGTGAACCGGGAGAAAGTTGACACTTGAGATGGAGCTGGTGGCAGGATAGTCCAATTCTAATGGACTTGGACATTTCTTTATACTCCAAACCCCACTTTCCTCATGTTTAAAATGGGAATAATAAAATGATAATTCCCTGGTGGCTCAGATGGTTAAGAATTCGCCTGCAATTTGGGAGACCTGGGTTCAATTCCTGGGTTAGGAAGATGCCCTGGAGGAGGGCTTGTCAAACCACTCCAGTATTCTTGCCTGGAGAATCCCCATGGACAGAGGAGCCTGGCAGGCTACAGTCCATGGGGTCGAAAAGAGTTGGACACGACTGAGCGACTAAGCACATTGATAATAATAGTGTGTCTTGGGACTTCTTGGCGGCCCAGGGATTAAGATTCCATGATCCCAGTGCATGGGACATGGGTTCAATCCCTGGTTGGGGAACTAAGATCCTGCATGTTGGAGGGTGTGGCCAAAAAAATAAAATAATAGTGTGTCTTCATATACATGCTCTAGGTTTTTAGTCAGATTAAAAAGCAAAGAGAGTTCCTACTTTGTGGTGGGGAAGCTCTCAAAGTTCATGCACACATTAGCCTTCAGGAAGAAACATAGAAAATGATGAGAAAGGTGATAAATGCTGAAGTGATAAAGACCTACAAAAACACATTCATCACTGTCCCAGCATTATTTTTTTATATTGATATATATTTAAATTAGGATAATAAAATAATGTCATAATTTAAAGTAATTATACAATTCAAATTGGCATCCACAATTTTCCCCAATTAATTATACAACATAAGAGCTTCGTTATGATGCTGCACAATTTTTTAAAACACCTGTGTTAAAAGATACACATTATTTAGAGATGCAGTATATTTTCATTATTTGTTTCCCTAATCATTGTAGCTCTTAAAAATTGTGTTGAATATATTTGTAAATACTGATTTTTCTCCATTAAAAATCTTTTCCACTAGAATTTCCTCCCAGAAAAAAAATTATGGAGCCAAAGAAAAAACAATTGATATTTTTTCACAGCTATTTCTAAAACAACTGTATTTACTATGTCTAACTCTTACTTTATGTACACCAGTCTCTTTGCTGATATGTTGGGGGAATCACATCTCAGAATAAGGAAATGCATTGCAGCACTTTGTTTCCACTAATTATAACATTTTCATTTTACATAACTAAAAATAAAACTCTTTATTTTTGAAAGAAAACTATATTTTGCAGAATGCATTTTATTATCTATATATCTTCTCTCTTCTTTGGGAAATAAATGTCCCCCAAATTACTCATTCCATTAGTAGTGCTGCCTCCTGTAACCAGGAATGATGGAAGATGGATGCTTTGAGTACATGGGAGAAGAAAGCATGAGAATGCATGTAGTAGAAACATAAAAGAGTGGGAAGGTCATTCCTATTATGGGTGGGTGCTCTGCTGCTGTTTGGTAATAAAATTTCAGGCATTAAGAGCATTTAACAAGGTCACACTTCATGACTTTGTGTGAATAAACAAACACTCATATACATGGTGGTGGTGGTGGTTTTGTTGCTCAGTCATGTCCAACTTTTGCAACCCCATGAATTGTGGTGCACCAGACTCGTCTGTCCATGGGATTTTCCAGGCAAGAATACTGGAGTGGGCTGCCATTTCCTTCTCCATGTCCCAGCATTCTTGAGACATCCTATGATTCTACTGTACCAAAGTCTATTAAACCCAACTCGAAGTCCAAGCAACAGAAAGGATAGTGGATGAGCCATGAGGTTGGAAATTTTAAATGTTTGAAGTAACATAAATAAATGAGTTGTAAAGCAATTCAAAGCAATATTTAACAGCCAGAGTGTGGTGCATATAAACCCGGGATCCCCACCTTCATGTGCAGATTTCTAGTGAAACACAGAGGTTTGGAGATTTGTATGTTTTTTCAACAACTCCTTCATTCATGCATTCAACAAATATTAATAAAGTACCTATGTTATGCCAGGGACTGAAGTTAGCCATTGGAATGGAAGAGTGGTAAGACAAGTCTCAGCCTTCCAAGACTAGAGCCTAGAAGGAGAACATCAATAAGGAAATTAAAAAAAGAAAGAAATGCAATAAAGTGTAATTAGATTCCCAACAGCTGGACTTGGTATTCAGGGTGTCAGCAGTATCTGAGTAAGGACACAGGCCTGTGCCATCTAGTGATTTTTTTATTGACTATTTTTTCCCTTTCTTTTTTATTTTTTAAATTGCCAAAGTATGTTAACACTTTTACAGCAGACTTGAAAAATACAGAACAAAGTTATATATAGTTCCACTATATATTATGATTATTTTTTAAGTAGATAATTGAAGATTTTTGGTCGGAGTTTCAATATCAAATGCTCAAAAATTAATAGAATGAATATACAGAAAAGGATATACTAGACTCAAACAGCACCATAAACCAATTCAAAGCAATTAAGATTTATGCAATTTTCATACAACAGTAGGATATGAATTGTATTCAAGCTCCTATAGACTATAAACTAGGAGATGTTGGAACATACCCAAGGATATAAAACAAGGTGCAAAAATTTCATGGTCTAAAAGTATTGAAATCATAGAGAGTCTGTTCTCTTATTACTGTGAAGCTAAATTTAATGACTATTTTTAAAGATAAGTTTTAAGTTTACAGGAAAATTGAGAAAAAAGTATAGGAATTCCCCAGACAGCTTCTACCTGCCTCCCCACATACACAGCCTCCCCATTATCAATGTCCCCCACCAAATGGTATGTTTATTACAGCTGATGAATCTACAAGGACTCATCATAATCATCCAAAGTCCACAGTTTACCTTAGCATTCATTTGGTGTTGTACATTGTATGGGTTTGGACAAAGGTATAATGACATGTACCCATCATTACAATACCATACAGAGTATTTCCACTGCCCTAGAAACCTTCTGTACTTTATTCATTCCTAGTGTCCGTGTAGGTTGCTCAATCATGTCTGACTCTTTGGGACCCTATGGACTGTAGCCCGCCAGGCTCCTCTCTCCATGGAATTCTCCAAGCAAGAATACTGGACTGGGTAGCCATTCCTTCTCCAGGGGATTTTCCTGACCCAGGGGTTGAACCTGGGTCTCTTGCATTGCAAGCAGATTCTTTACTGTCTGAGTCACATGGGAAGCCCTAACTGCTATTAACTATTCATTCCTAACTGCTCCCCAAAGTCCTGACAACTGATCTTTTGACTGACTCCGAGGTTTTGCCTTTCCCAGAAAGTCATGTAGTCAGAGTCATACAGTATGTAGACTTTTCAGATTGGCTTCTTTTTCTGAATCATATGCATTTAAGTTTGCTGGGCTTAGTTGCTCAGTCATGTCCAACTCTTTGCGACCCCATGGACTGTAGCCCACCAGGCTCCTCTGTCCATGGGGATTCTCCAAGCAAGAATACCAGAGTGGGTTGTCATGCTGTCTTCCAGGGGATCTTCCTGACCTGGGAATCAAACTGGGGTCTCCTGCACTGCAGGTGGATTCTTTACCAACTGAGCTACCCTCCTCCATGTCATTTCAAGGCTGGATGGCTCATTGTGTGTGTTCAATAATATTCCATTGTCTGGATATACCAGTTCACTTACACATGCAATGACTTTAATTTTGCTCGGGTGCTGTGTGACCTGGGTGGCTGAGGACACAGTGTGAAATGTATGGGCAGGAACAAGTCACCAAAAAATGAGGAGACCAGCTGACTTTCCACCACCAGCTGATGCTTGGTTGGAGGGAGGGGTGTGGTGGTGACTGGCACAGTTACCTTCATAGTGTGACTGATAAGAATCTATCTCAGTGTAGTGAGAAACAACCTTAAGAAAAATCCAGTTGCTAGCGGCGATGATGGAGAAGAGAAGAAATGAAAGACCCCTAAAGACATGACTGTTGACAGTAACCATTGATACTGATGGACTGTAGGTTGCCTTCTGTGTGCTTGGGTCTTTGGTAGCACACTTCTCCTAAAGAGCATTCAGTTCCAAATGGGAAGCAACTATGTTTTGTGAATGCTTACCGGCATTTTGGGGCTTCCCTGGTGGCCTGACGGTAAAGAATCTGCCGGCAATGCAAGAGATGTGGGTTTGATCCCTGGGTCAGGAAGATTCCCTGAAGAAGGAAATGGCTACCCACACTCCAGTATTCCTGCCTGGAGAATTCCATGGACAGAGGAGCCTGGTGGGCATTTTGGTGCTAGTTAACTAAAATAGGTTCTTTCTCAGGCTCAGAATGTATTCCTCATGAATAGAAAGGCTCTATTCTATATGAAGTGTGTGATGGTAGATGGAAAGTGTTAGAAGCTTCTTGAAGGGAGTGACTTGGAGCAGATTCTTGGAAGATAAGTCACGCACTGACCATGTGGCTAAGATCAAAAGTTCAGAAAGACCCTTGCCTGTTTGGAAAATACTGGGCAGAAACCAAACAAAGGGACTTCTGTTTCTGGCCAAGGAGGGTGGTAGGGATTTACCCTTTGACCAGAAACGACCCAAAGTGATCATGGCAAGGAAAGTTCATAAGCTGGTTGTTTGTCCTTGAAATATCTTCCCCCACAGAATTGGTTTTAAGGGACAGTTTCATTCCTGGATGATGCATAAAATCCTGTTTCCTCCATATGAGGGAATTTCAACGATATTCTCTGTTAAGTAGGTTTTATAGCCTGGTTTGAAGACACAGTCTCCCCATGTTATACATTGTTGTCCTGAAGGAGATGTTGAGGGACCAGAAGAACAAGGAAACAATGATCATTTTAACAGTCCTTTCACATGCTGCCAGGTATCCGCTGAAATGGAAATGGAGAGGTTCAAGGACAGGTCTGGCCTCTGGGAAGAGCTGGGCATTGTTTGGTCAGTGGGTAAAGGTCTTTTCTAAGCACTTGAGGCTTCCTCCTCCCTGGAGAGGGCTGTCCAAGGCTCTTGGCTGCCCTGAAGGGGGAACTGGGGAATTATTATGGACCCAGAGACTCTCCAGCTTGATACAGTTCCTTCTAACCCAGGTATAAGATGATAAGAGCAAATAAATATGTCTGGGTGGTCATAGGGTCTGTGGATATTTAGCAAACAGAGAACATATAAGTAAAAAAGGACACAAATAAAAAGGCATCTCCAAGGCAACAGAGAGGAGTGCTATTTGTGGGGATGTTGGCGGGGGCAGGGACCATTGCAACACAGGGGATACATTCCTAACCGGTCCTTTCAGGGCATTTGGGAACTTTCCAAGAAGTAATAGACTGAGAGCTGGAGGACCAGCACAAGTCAGAGTGGTGATGAAGGCCGAGAGAATTCCAGGCAGGGAGAAGGGGCAGGGCAGGGGTCAGAAGGCAGGACAGAACACGCCTGCTAGAGACACTACAAACTGCAGCCCACCCGTCACTGAGTACAGAAGGTACTGGGGAATAGTTCAAAGCACCATCACAGCATGTTTTGTTACAGGAGAAAAGGATTTAAGTCAGCTAATAAACGGGCTTCCCTGGTGGCTCAGTGGTGAAGAATCCACCTGCTAACACAGGACACATGGGTTAGATCCTTGGGTCAGGAAGATCCCCTGGAGAAGGAAATGGCCACCCACTCTGCTATTCTTAGCTGGAGACGCCAATGGACAGAGGAGCCAGTGGGCTACAGTCCATGGGATCGCAAATAGTCAGACTTGACTTAGTGACTAAACAACAACAATAAGCAGGCTATCACCAGGTTTCTGTTTTGTTCTGTTTTGATATTTTTTGTTGCGGGACTTCTCAGAACCTTTGAAATTCTTTTAGATGTTCATATCCATCAGGAAATCCTCTAGTGGACTTCTCTCTCAAGAAACCTTCGGCATATTCCACGGAGGCCTTGGTGGGCAGGCCACCTCACTAGAGACACTCAGCTAAAGCTTTGGGACAAAGCCAGGATGAGAACATGGTCTCTGGAGTTAGAAAGATCCAGGCTTTTTGACTTCGATTCTATGAGCAAAATGTTCAATTTTTCTAGCTTTGCTTCCCTCGCAAGGGAAAACTTGGAACAATAGTTGGAATAATAGTTTTATTTTATTTTAGTTTTATTTTGGAATAGTAGTTCCAAAAATAATAGTTGTCAACAGTGGTTGCCCCTGGGGGCTAGGAACTGACTGGAAAGCAGCTTGATGGAATTTTCTGGGTTGACAATAATGTGCTGTATTACTCAGGTGGAGACAGTCATCAAATTCCATCAGTGGTGCCCTTGAGATGTGCACATTTTACTGTATGTAAATCTTACCTTAAAAATGTTAAGCATGTATTGCACTTTATTTAATGGTTTTCATGTCATATTACTTAAGAATGAATAACCTGACATCTGCAACTAACTTTTAAATGAATAAAAAGTAAAATGAGTTGATAGATGGATACATATGTGATAGAACAAATGCTGTTAAAAGGTAGTAATTGTAGATTCTAAGTGGTAGGACTTTGGGTGTTCACTGGGCCACTCTTTCAACTTTTTTTGTGTTTTTTATCATCATAAAATGTTGGGGAAAAGTAATAATTACTACTTCTCAGGTCAATTTCAGTATAGTGAGTCCCCTACACATGAATGAGTTCCCATCCATGAGCATGTTTCTAGGTCCAACTCATTCATAAGTCCAATAAAGTCAGCCTAGGTACCCAACTAACATGATTGGTTATATACTGATAGTTTAGTTCAGTTCAGTTAATCAGTTGTGTCTGACTGTGAACCCATGGACCGCAGCACACCAGGCTTCCCTGTCCATCATTGATAGTACTGAACTGAAATAGGTTTATAATACTTTTCACACATGGTAAAGAATCCACCTGCAAGGCAGGAGACACGGGTTTGGTCCCTGGGTTGAGAAGATCCCCTGGAGAAGGGAATGGCAACCCACTCCAGTATTCTTGCCTGGAAGATTCCATGGACAGAAGAGTCTGGCGGGCTACAATTCATGGGGTCGCAAAGAACTGGACATGACTAACACACACTCCATAAAAAACAAAGAAAAAATAAAACACTTAAAATTTAATAGTACAATAATCTTATAGACATATGAACTAACTCAAGTGATTGGACACGCAAACACATGTTTGCATCTTTGAAAGTTGGGAACGTGGAGGTTCGTATGTAGGGGACTTACTGTATGAATACAATGTCCAGAACATAACAAGTTGGTGATGATGGTTATTTTTAATGGTCATTAGATAGTGACAAAGTGCAGGCAGAGAGAGCATTTGGCTTTGGCAGTAGTTCAGAGAAATTAAACCAGGGCCTAAAATAGAGTGGCTGCCGTGAGAATGAAGGTGGTGGAAACAGTTTGGAGGTGGAGCTGCTCATACTTGGTGATCCACGGGTAACTGGTGTTGAGAGAAGGCACAGAGTCTGGGGTGATGCTGCAGCTTCCGGTCTTGACAGTGGATGGTTGGATGCTGGTACCTTTCAGAGGGGCCCATCCTCTCTGGATGAAGGAGAGCAGGCTCCAGAATGTCCTGGACCCGAAGCGGTTTCGTAGTGAAGGAGCTGCAGCAGCCCTGACTGTTTGACATGTCGGATCCTCTTCTCACCTTCCTCGCTTCCACAGAGCAAGACAAAACATGTCAAGCTTTGTTTCCACCAGTGAGAGGAATATCTTAAGGCTGCAAGACTCTGCCTCAGGAAGGTGCTTCAAGGGACACTCTTTAAAGCGCTTTGTAGATTTTCTCTGGAAATGACAGCTTTATGGTCCTGGGGTCTGCAGGTTGTTAAGATAGTGTGGCTCCGTGGAGGGGGGGTGACCGCTCAGCGTGTGGTAGAGTGTGGTTCCTGCAGCCCTGAGACCCTCGCCCAGTGCTCCAGGCAGGGCCAGCCTCAGAGTAGTGCTGCCATCAAGACTGTAGCTCAGGGACTTGTCTGGCAGTTAAGAATCTGCCTTGCAATGCAGGGGACACAGTCCAGGAACTAAGATCCCATATGCAACGGAGCACCTAAGCCCAGGCACCAAAACTACTGAAGTCTGCACTTTAGAGCCTGCGCTCTGCCCAAGAGAGGCCACTGCAATGAGGAGCCGTGCACAGCAAGGAAGACCTGATAACAGCCAAAAGTAAGCAAATAAATACTTAAAAAATAGACTGTGGCTCAGAGATGGTGGTGATAGAGCAATGCTTCCTGGTATGACTATTTTCTCTGGCCAAGGACATGTTGAACGTTGAGAGTTATTCTTTTCATTATTCAGTGCTCTTCCCAAGTAAGGGTGCTGTTTTTCATAAAAATGTGCCTGTTACTTGATTTTCCATACGCCTTGCATTGGGGATTGAAGACCTGCATCAAAGGAAAAGTGTTAGTAGTCAGGCTTATGCCACAGAGGAGAGCTCATGGTTCCAGGCAGGGGGCTATATGAGTTGCCGGGTTGGCCTCAGCTGTCTCCACGGTGATGCTGCTGGAAGCTTTGTGCGCACACAGCTCACCAACTGGAACAGGGCTGCCATGAGGAAGTACATATTGAGAGTGAGACTTTAGAAGCTTTTAGAGCGATTTTGCATGGCATGACACCCAGTGTGTGACCAGGGGACATGTCCCTCTGGCGTATCTATGGGATCCTATAGAACCTTGGAGTCTTCTCAGTCTCTTTATTTATCACTCTCATTCCTCAGAGATGCAGCTGAGCCAGTGTTGAAAGCCTGTTTTCTAGGCTCCAAAGAACCAGGAATGTGAGGAAGTCTATCCATGACCGTGGGTGGGGCCAGAGTGGGGGGGTTCCAATTGCCTCTGCTGACAGAGTCCTGCTTCTGATTATAACCTGTTTGATATGAAATCCTAACTCTATGATTCGTCATGTATCAGTTAGCTTTAGCTGCATAAGAAATCATCCCCAAACTTTTATTTTTTTGGCTGAACTGTACGGCCTGTGGGATCCTAGTTCCCCCACCGGATATTGAACCTCTGTCCCCTACATTGGAAGCTCAGAATCTTAACCAGTGGACCACCAGGGAAGTCTCCATTCCTAAACTCAGTGGCTTACAATGACAATTTATTGACTATCAAGATTCTGAGAGCTGGCTGGGCTTCATTTGGTATCCCTTCTGATCTGGCCCCAAACCCACTGTCCCATCCAGGGTGGCTCGTGGGTCTGGGGTCTTCAGAGTTGGGTGGGATGGTTGAGATCATGCTCCATGAGGTCTCCCCATACCTAGCAGGCTTCCCTGGGCTTGTTGTGATGATGGGGGAACAGTCCCCAGCAGTAGGAGATTAACCCTCAATGGGCAAGTGCTCTTTAAGCCTCCTAACATCCCATTGGCTAAAGCAGGTCAGCTCTGGATTCAAAAGGTGCAGAAACAGACTGTACCACCTCATGGAGGAAACAAAAAAGCTTCATGGTAAGGAGGCGAGCATACAGGGACCAGAAGCTTTCCTGGCTATTTTTGCATTTAATGAAGATTGACGAGACCCTGTGACAATGTTCACCCCTGGCTCATAGTAGCTGCTCACTAAAGAGTTATTAAATGAATAAGATTTTAAGACTTTATTTTTCCTCCTTTTTCACATAGTTGAGGTTAAGATGCTCAAAATACACTGCTCCCAGAGGCTGGTTCTGACTTTGGATGCCAAAAATGCTTAGTTGTCTGTTTACTCTGTCATCATGGAAGAAGCCAGTAAAGTCCAGTGACCTTAGTTAGAGCAACTGTATAGCTTTTGTTTCCTTTATAGAAGCAGCCACTGGCATGGACTGGGAACTCAGTCTTCATCCATTGTGCGGTTGTTAAAACAACACCAACTGGTTTCAGCTCCACCCAGGTATTCACACATAACATTGTGTACAAGGAGTAGGGAGTAAGAATCAGCCGCTAAAATTATTGGGTGAAAAATGGCTCTATCAGGCCTATCTCTGGAGAAAACTCTAGTTTGAAAGGATACATGTACCCCAAAGTTCACAGCAGCACCATTCACAACAGCCAAGACATGGAAGCAACCTGTGTCCATTGACAGAGAAATGGGTAATAAAGATGTCATGTATATATGTCATATGTATACAATGAAATATTACTCAGCCATAAAAAGAGTGAAATAATGCTATTTGTAGCAACATGGATGGACCTAGATATTATCACACTAAGTGAAGTTAAGTCAGAAAGACAAATATCATGTGATACTGCTTATATATGAATCTAAAAATAAAGACACAAACGAACTTATTTATAGCACAGAAATACACTCACAGATATAGAAAAGAAAACAAACTTAAGGTTACTGAGGGAAAACAGCAGGGAGGAAGGATAAATTAGGAGTGTGGGATTAACAGATACACTACTATTTATAAAATAAATAATCAACAAGGGCCTACTGTATAGCACAGGGAACTCTACTCAATATTTTTTAATAATCTATAAAGGAAAAGAATCTGAAAAAGAATATACATACGCATGCATAACTGAATTCCTTTGCCATACACGTGAAACTAATACAACATTGTAAATAAACTATAATTCAATTTAAAAAAAGGAAAAAGAGGATAGAAAAAATTGAACTTACAGAAAAAGTCTTATTGCCTTTTCTAATAAACACATTCTCAGGAAAAAGAAAAAGGAAAATGGCTCCACCAGTCACCTGGGTGGATGCATACCTGCTGGTGCGCTGTCTGAATGCGGGGCTCTGGTGCATAGGCTGGTGGACCAGGTTCCTGTTTTCTCTAGTTCCATAGCTGAGGGGTTCTGGTATCCAGCCCCTCAATGGCCATCTTCCTCAACTTGCTGGAGTGGAGCATCTTTCTCAGAAGGTCTTCCTGTTGGGGGTCCATCCCCGACAACCCTTGCCAGCCACTCTCACCCTGGATTCTCTGGAAGAACCTCTTGGGAGGGGGTTATTTGAGAAACCTGGGGTGATCTGAGTAACAATGTGATCAGGATGCTTTTGTTTCTCTGGAGGAGTTCCTGCCCTCCCCTGCAGCCTGCATCCCTGGGGTATCGCTGGGCTTCCGGGCACCGGCTCGATATTCCTTTGTGTGTCACTGGTCTCTGGGTGTGGAGGTGTGTCAAGGGGTCCCGGAGCTGACCTAGGAGAAAAGACATGGCCACAAGAGTCTGCAACACACAGCAAGCTTCATCAGTGGATCTTGGACAGGGTTGCATGAGAGACAAGGTCAGTTCATCACAGCTAGAGACCATACACAGGGACCACCATCCAGAAAGGAAGGAGGGAAAGGGACTCCTTGGGAGGGGGCCAGGAGCGAGGGCTTACGTGTGTGTCCAGTGGGACATCTCTGGGTCAGAGGACCCAAGGACTGTAGCGGTTTGTGGGGGTCTTAAACCACAGACTCTCTCATCAATGGCTTGGAGTCATGGGGTGAGGTCTCATGGGGCTTGCAAAGCAGCCAAGTTCTAAGTGGCTAAAACTTTTGGGCTATTTTTAAATAATTGGATGTGTAATCATTGGAGTTAGATGCCAGGGAGCTTTTAAGTAATGGGTTTCAGCCTGCAGTGAAGATGTAAACCACCCAGAGGCCACCTTCAGATCATTCCTATAACCCCGTAACTGGGGTCTGGGTGTTCTTCCAAAGTCCATGATGAGGCCACACCCTGAGCTAAGACTCAGTGGTCTCCCTGAGAGGAGAATGATCACCTGACAGGGGAGAGCCTGAGTGGTCACTGGAAACCACCTGTCCCAAATGGCCTCAGACCACATTCTCCCTATTCCTTACTGGGGATCACAGCCCCTATGAACACTGCCTCTTCCCTGCCGGGGGTGGGGAGGCCTTGGCCGATGCCTCCTATCCCCACACCTGCCTCTTCATTTCCTGAAATGCCTGGAGCCATCTCTTCCATTTGTCTCCATTGATTTAGGCTAGAATGTCAGGGCCCAGGAGGGTCATGTAGCCCAGTGTTTCCAGTGGTGAGTTCCAGGGAATCTAATCCTTGGAGACAATCTGAGACCAAGCATTCAGTGCTCTGATACATCTAGGAAAGGCTTCATCACCTAGTCCCCTCCTAGGGCCTCCCAAGACACAGTTGTAGGTTCAAGGATCCAAGATGATAACGGAGTGAGTATGCTGTGCAGGGCATCCTTTGGAGAGATTCTGGAAAGGACCTTGCTGGGGAGGAAAATGCAAAAGAGTCCTGAGGTCTTCCAAGGACTGAGAAGGTGACAAGGTAGTGAAATTCATATTTTAATGGTGTTTTGATTTCATTATGGTTGTACAGCATAAAGGATGGATGAGCTATGAGAGCAATGATGGAGAGAGAGTGAAAGAGGGACAGAGAGAGATTCAGAGACTTAAGATAGTAAGACAAGGGGAGGGGCTTCCCTGATGGTCCGGAGGTTAAGACTTCGCCTTCCAATGCAGGGGGTGCAGGTTTGATCCCTGGTCGAGGAGCTAAGACCTCATATGCCTCGTGGTCAAAAAACCAAAACATAAAAATACAGAAGCAATATTGTAATAAATTCAATAAAGACTTAAAAAAAGGTGCACATAAAGAAATCCTTAAAAAGAAAAAGACAACAAGACAAGTGAGTCATTTAACCCCCCTGGTCGAATGGACCACACTTTTTATCTGAACCATGTCTGACCTTGCTTTTGCTGAGGGTTATAACAATTCTTAGGTTTTCCAGGTGGTGCTAGTGGTAAAGAACCCACCTGTCAATGCAGGAGATGTAAGAGAAGTAGGTTTGATCCCTGGGTGGGGAAGATCCCCTGGAGAAGGGCATGGCAACCCACTCCAGTATCCTTGCCTGGAGAATCCCACGGATAGAGTGGCCTCATAGTTGTGGTCTCAGTATTTGTGGTGCATGGGCTTAGTTACCCCTTGGCATGTAGGATCTTCCTGGACCAGGGATCGAACCCATGTCCCCTGCACTGGCAGGCGGATTCTTAACCACCGGACCACCAGGGAAGTCCAATACTTTCATTTTTGTCACTATGAAAACTGGTGAGTCTACAGAGGCACATTTATGGGATGTAGTGGCTTATGGTCTAAGTGAATGTTTGGGCTGCATCACCTGCAGCTGTGTGCCCTTGGGCGCTCTGGTAACCTCTGGGGGCTGAAAGGGTCACAGCGGTCCATCCCTCCTGTGATTGTTGTAGGTATTAAAGTCGAGGTTTCATCATAGCATCTGGGGAGTGCCTGATCAGTTATAGGGATCGTGTTTTGTAACTCCCTCCCCAACCACATGATGCTGACTTTTCTTCATTTCATTAAATTGTCTTCCTCGACATTATTTTTAATACCTTCACAGCATTTCATGTTATGACTGTACCAACCTTTATTCCATATTGTTTGAGATATAGCATGTTCATTTTCCTTCATTAAAAAGGTGCTGCAACAAATAGCTGCCTTTTTTTTTTTCTTGCATATCCATATTTCTAGAATTTTCCTTTCTGGATCAAAACTGTAAGGTAATTGCCACAGGAGGTCTGGGATTTATCACTGAAGTCTCCCGGAGAGGTATTTCTTAGTCTCAAACAATGAAGAGTAAAAATACTTGAAGCTTTGCCCAGTCTTGCCTTGAACCTCGCCAAAGTTTTCGACCTTGATCTGTGAACTTCCTAGGCTTTCGCTGAGGTTTCCCACTGGATAAGTGGTTCAGGAGGTCACGAGCAAGAAAACATCTGTTTTCAAGTTCAATTGAAGTGCAGCCTCGTTCCTCCAGCTCAGAAGTGCTCATGGAACAAAAGGAAGCATCATGGGGACAATGAGGTAGCTTGGGGAATGCTCCTCCAGGTCCCTTGCTGAGATGCTTTGTGTGTGTGCCCGTTGTTTTGTTTGAATGCTTCGCTGCCTGGTGTGGTCCACCTGCCTGAATCAAGCATTCCCTTGGCTTAGAGTGGACCTTCCTGTCCACCTCCCTCAAAAACAACCGGCCTCTGCCACCCAGCCCAGGCTTCCTTCTTGGCCTTGTGTCGCTTGAACTGCGGGACTTGGAAAGTCCGTCCACGCCTCTCCAATCCCCTCACCTCAAGACTGTCACCTCCTCCACCCAAGGGAGCCTCTCTCCACCAGGAGAAGAAAAACGTTCCTTAGGAGTAAGAGTTTTTAGAAAAGTTTCAGAGTTCTCAGTCCCAAGAGCAAATCCACATGGGACCCTCTCTTTCTTGGGTTGCTTCGGAATCCCCGCTCTCGCCTGCTCGTGAGATGCCAGGGAAGACCGCCTTGCCCTCCACTTGCATCTATGGAATTCGGCCTTTCTCAGCAACAATGTGTTTGGGAACAAAGAGCTCTTTGTACTTCGGATCATGCCAACGGCTCCACACGACCATTCTGTACTTTCTATCTCCTATAGGTGGGGCAGCTAAAGATGCGATGTATCCCATGATAAACCGCCGGTCTGTGTAACTGAGGGAATAGCCCTGTGCCAGCCTGAGTTTGTGTGACTAGGCTGCTTTTTACCTGCGTCTTCGTGGCTCATTGAGAATATCTTCTAGGGGCTTGGAGATGACATAACTTCAGACACGTCCAGCTATAGCGGAATCTGCACGCGGAAGTCAACTCTGGCTTCAGTCCTCCCCTCCTCTTCCCTTTCTCCTCCCTCCCTCTCTTCCTTCATCCCCCTCTTAGGCTCACTCTCTTAATAACAAACTGCTCAGAGTCTAAATGGGTCTGGATGGGGCAGTAACCAGCCTTCCGAGGCCCTTTCAGACCAGCTGTGTCCCAGCCCCGCCAGGAACGCCCACACAGGCTGCAGGCTGTAAGGAAACAGGAAAGGCCACCCTGCTGGCGTAAACACTCCCCAGATATTGACTGAGTGCTTGGTGGGGCTGATGCGCCAACGACATTCATCCCCTGGACAAATGCCCAATTAAGACTCATTTCTGTTTTTCCTTTGGAGAATTCTGTATAATGGAAAAACATCACAGGTTTGGAAACCAGAGGAGCTGGTTTTAAGTCCCAGCAGGTACTTGCTGGTCTGCAGAGGAAAGACCCTCAATTTTCCAAGCCTCAGTTTCCAGCTAGAAAATAGTCCCTGAATTCCCTTCAATTCCCATTCCTACTATACGGAATGGCATTTTGGCCGCTCTAAGAGCAGAAGACAAGGGTTGCCTCTCACTTCCATGCATCTACTCTGATTCTCCTCCCTGTAGAGAGCAGTGAGGGTCTCATGAAATCAAACCGCCAGCCGTGTGCTGGGGCCACCTTGTGCCGGCTGCACAGGTGAGTGACGCTGATAGCTCGGAGGCAGGATGAGTCAGGGCACTGGGATGGGGGCCACACAGGATGGGGCAATGTGTAGAAGTAAGACGTTCTCTTACTTTTTTTTTTAAATGAGAAAATAAACTGGGATGCATAAACAGATAAAACATGTCAGTATCTTTGGTGAAAAAAGGGAATTAGACCACATAACATCTATGGAAGCACCATGAAAAAAGTATAGATGTACTATGAATCCAGACAGCTATGTGTGTTTGTTGCTCAGTGGTGTCCGACTTCTTTATTTTTTTTTGTGACTGCATGGACTGGAACCCACCAGGCTCCTCTGTCCATAAGATTCTCCATGGGAATCCTGGAGTGGGTTGCCATTTCCTCCTCCAGGAGATCTTCCCAACCCAGGGGTCAAACCCAGGTCTCCTGCGTTGCAGGCAGATTCTTTCCTGTCTGAGGCACCAGGGAGGCCCCCAGACACCAATAAGAGGCTCCAAAAAGCAGTGGGTACAAAGAGTGGACTCTGCAGCCAGCTGCCCAGATTGAAGCTGTCCTCTGCAGTTTCCTCATGGGGCATCTTGAGACAGTCACTCCATGTCTTACTGTGCCTTGATTTCCCCCACACCCCATCTTGCCCCAGTCTCCGTCCTCTGAACTCTTAGGCCCTGGAGCAGGAATCTCCAGGCTGAGTCCTGGCCTGAGTGGCAGCAGCCTCTGCAGTACAGTCTTCAGAGTCAGATCCTGGGAGCATCCAGGAAGGTGGGGTGTCTGGGGGGGGGGGGGGTTGCTGGGACACCATGCTCATTGGTCCCCATCACCACCATGTCAGCAGAGGACTGTGGGAAACTCCTCTCTCTCTCTCTGTGTCTCTCTCTCTCTCTCACACACACACATACACACCTATCAGATATACACACAAGCACCTGCTATGCCTACCAAGACTGACCACAGCTGTGTAACACAGCAGCCTGCACTGGGACTTACCTCAATTTGGGACCACCTGACACCATATGATGTGAAGGACTGACTCAGTGGAAAAGACCCTGATGCTGGGAAAGACTGATAGCAGGAGGAGAAGGGGGCTGCAGAGGATGCGATAGTGGGATGGCATCATCGACTCTATGGACACGAGTCTGAGCAATTCCGGGAGATGGTGAAGGACAGGGAAGTCTGGCGTGCTGCAGTCCATGGGATCACAAAGAGGCAGACAGAGCAACTGAACTGAACTGATGCCACATGATGATCTGACTGGATGCTGGAACATCCCAGTGAATGTTAGAAATGTCCCACACCTGAGCCCCCTCCCAGACCACCGTGTCCCTGTGTGGCTCTGGGTCTGGGCAAGGACATTCCCAATCAAGGACTGACTCTGAGGAGCAGCCAGAACTGAAATCTGAGATATGAAAACAGACTAAATTGTCTCCCTGTGACTGGGGAGATGCTGCCTGGGGGCAGAACTCCCTCCTGACTATGGAGTCCAGCAGAACAGAAGACAAAGTGTCTGTGGCAGAGGAGGACCTCCCTGCAGGCATGCGTGCTGCAGACGGGGGACCCTTCACAGAAGAGGCAGAGAAACTGCCAGAATTTTAGGAAACTCATTCACTGAAACCAAGCCCCCTTGCCCGGAAGCTTCCACCTAGGGAACTTGCTTAGAGATGGAGGACACTTTCTTTCTTTTTATTTTTTGAAATTAATTTTTATTGGAGTCCAGTTGTATTTCAGCGTTGCGTCAGTTTCTGCTGTACAATGAAGCGAACCAGCTATACATATACATATATCCCCTCATTTTTGGATTTCCTTCCCATTTAGGTCACCACAGGGCATTGAGGAGAATTCCCTGTGCTATCCAGTAGGTTCTCATTAGTTATCTATCTTAAACATAGTATCAACCTGTCAAATGTGTCCATCCCAGCCTCCCAGTTCTCCCACCGCTTGGAGAACGTTTTCTGAGAGTTTGAAGGGGTCCAAGCTGCAAAGAGTCCGAGAAGCACCCTCCTTTCTTTCTTGTGTGCCTCTGCAGCTTTTCCATCATTCTTCCAACCTGTCCTGCCCGACAGGTTAGACTATTCTCAACAGAGGCTTGTTTATTTGAATTATCTCACGGAGGTCCACATTTAATCCTGACTCGATTAAAAGCCCACGGAAGACAGAGCTGTAGGAACCCATTTCCAGGAGCTGCGTTTCAATGCCTGCCCGTATGACAGGGCGGAGCGAGGTCTAGACAGTCATGGCAGGTGTCGGGAGCCCTTTGTGGCTGGGGGCTGGGACAGGGGCCCTGATTTGGTTCCCTGATGAGATCCTGTGAAGAGATGACCTGTGAAATGTTTGAGTGCCTTAAAATGATGTTGTTGATAAAGATGAAACCTACCTGCACACACATTATACACATAGGGTACTGCATTGGCCTCAAAGTCTGTTTGAACTTGTACATACGCCATAAAAGAAAAACCTGAATGAACCTTTTGGCCAACCCTAGATTTCATCTCAGCAGACTTCACTGGGGGTGGGGGGGGCACTGAGGATTGGTTGCTCTCTTTGCTCTGACACAGGCTGGCACTGGTGGTGAGAATGGCCTTGGCAT
Organism: Odocoileus virginianus; assembly: GCF_023699985.2. Taxonomy (NCBI): domain Eukaryota; kingdom Metazoa; phylum Chordata; class Mammalia; order Artiodactyla; family Cervidae; genus Odocoileus; species Odocoileus virginianus. The sequence goes on along the minus strand of NC_069690.1, from coordinate 31,170,057 downwards.
CCCAGTTTTTGGGCACACCCGAAGCTCCTCTCCCTCCAGTCCAGGCTCCCCACGCCCCAAGGGCCTCTTGGGATCACTGTGTTCTGGTGAGGACACAAAGCTGGGTGCTGTCTCTTTAAACAGTAGAGGCTGAGCCGCTCTCAGGCCACCATGACATATCCCAGCATTGGACCAGCCCCTGAATAAACTGGATGGACGCCTGGTCTGGCTTCAGTTACTGGGGAGCACCACCAGGGCGCATTTCGGGGATCCCGGTGGGAAGCAGCAGGACTAGACCTGCCAGCTGCTGGTGTCTCGGCTGCCCTGTCCTGGGAGGGGCCTGCCTGACACGCGTCTGAGTGCCAAGAGAGCCGCGTGGAGGAAGGGGTGACCCTGTTTGGCCTGGTGAGTTGTCCTGGCAGACTGTGCCTCTGGATGGTGTGTGCTCGTGATTTACAGAGCACTTGCTGCCCAGCTCCACGCCCTGCAAACCACAAATGGAAAGGATCGCAGGGGAGACAGCGCGTGTGTGTTGGAAATGACCAGAGAATCCGAGGGTTTCTAAAATCCTTGGCTAAGAGCTGGATATACACTCTGGCTGGGGAGGCCAGAAGGGCCCTCTGGAAGCACCTAGAAACTCCGGCACATCCAGAGTTGAAGGGAGGAAGGGGACCAGACATGCCTGCTCTGATGGAAAACAACTCCACGCACACGGCTGGCAGGTGACCTTGGATTGTAAGCAGGTTGGGGAGAGGCTTCCACTTCTAATGGAGCCCCGGCCGGGACCTGGGTGTGGCCGAGCTGGTGACAGCGCCCTAGGTGGCGGCATTTGTCTTCCACAGCTGCGAGCTGAGTGGGTAGGAGGCAGGCGAGGGGCAGTGAAGTGACTGATTGACAGGGATGGGTGGGTTCAGATGTCCTGCAGTGTGACTATTGTGTGACCTGGTTAATGACTAAAACCTTGGGTGCAAAGGAAAGGAAGAAATGAGCTATACCTTACCATGTGTGCACTTTTCTAGATGTCTATATTTCATTCAGAAGCTTAGCTGGAAAAAAAGACAAGAAGGGAAGAAAATCCTGAGTAGATAGGCTAATATTTATAAAGTGCTTAGAACAGTCCTGGGAACCTGGTGATCATGTCAATGTTGGTTTAATAAATAAAAAGTCTGAATGGCACAAAGGCAGGCAATAATTCCCAGGGCAAACCCAGCCTAGAATATGACCCAGGAGGAAAGTGATCACTCTCATTCGTTTAGTTAGTCCTTCTACCTACGAATGGGCTTTCAGTCTAGGGGGCTGATAAGCGATTTTAGTTTAGGGGGTCGGGCTTTCCTTAAAAGGTTGTTGTGAGGATTAAATGTGAAATGATAATAATAGTGACAGTTTCTTGGGTACTACCGATCCTTTATTTGGTTCCAGACACTATGCTATTTCACACACTATCTCTTTTAATCAACACCATAACCCTTTAAAATGGGCATTCTCAGTCCTGTTTGCAGATGAGAAAACTGAAGCACCCCAAACCTCAGCAAACTGATCAAATCCACAGCCCTGAGTAAGCAGGCAAATCAGGTTTATTTGAGCCTCCATGCCTAACCACTGGACCACACTGCCTCAGAGTCCTGCTAACCCACCTGCCATATCACTGGGCAGTGAACAAAAATTTCCCAAGGATTCGTCTTTTTAATCTAAGGATTTTTGAAAGACCATTGTTTGAAGAAAATTCCCAAATTATCTTTGCTTGAAGAATGTATAATTAGCCACCACAGGCAGCTGCTTTCAGATAGTAAAATAAGTAGATGGGTGTAGTTGAGTCATTCAGAGCGGTGATGTTCTGTGACACAGAGCCCTGGCAGGTGCTGGTGACTTGTGTATGACCTGCTGCGTTGGCAGGCAGACCTGCAACGCCCACCTTCCCGCTCCGCGTTCCTGCATTAAGGCGCGCTCCCAGAGCGTCTTACTCTCTTACCGGGGCGCACCCACCCTGCGCCCGGAAGGGCTATCCTCTCTCCCCGTGACGCTGGGCGGACCGCCTTCAGGCGGCTATGAATCAGCTGATTTCCCTGGCTGCTCTTCCCCCACCTCAAATGGCCAACTCCCCACCCTGTGGCCGGGGACGCCAGCCCAGACCGGGCACCAAGCCAGCAAACTCGCCTGGAGCGTACCCAGTTGTGGTCTGGATTTGCCCAGCGACCCCCGGGCGCGCTGTCCTGCAGTGGGCAACCTTTTCCCTCCTCCTCCAACTCTCCCCCAGACAGGCCCGCTAGATCCGTCCCGGGAATCCGAGGCACCTGGCGCACCGTCTGGGCTCAGACGGGATCGCGCGGGCGGGCTTGGTGCGGGTGAGCCGCACTAGGACGCCGGGGCAGGCCGGGGGCGCCAGGACTCCAGGGGAGGGATGTCTGCCTGCGCTTAAGAGCCATCTCCCCCTATCCGTGGGAGGGGCATCCAGGCTGGGCCTCCGCGTGGGCGCGGTCCGAATGCGTGCGCCTCAGACCCCGGCGCTGGGCACCCGCGGGGGCAACCTCCGGTCGAGTTTCCCACGTGGGCGGAGGGGCCAGTATATCGGTCAACTCTTGGTCTCGGTAAAGTCAGCGAAGTCAGGGGAAACGGAGGTGAGAAAGCTGCGCGGTCTGCTAGTTTCCAGGATAAGTCCCAGCAGTTTTGCCGTCATCGACTTTCTCCCGGGGCGCAGCGTAAGGCCCAGGCTGTCTCCTGCCCTCCCTCTCTCCCCGCTGCCCTCTCCCCTCCCCGAGGCCCGCCCCCCTGCACACGCTGACCCAGGGACACACCCTACTGCAGCGACGCAGACAGGGCGTTGTTCCCGTTAAAGGGGAACGCCGGGAGCCTCCCTCCTGCCCCTCGCTTGGCGCGCGTAGCCCCGCAGCGCAGCTGTCTTTGCGGACGCCAGCCGCTGAGCGGACGCACGGAGTGTGTGCCCGAGGCAGCTCTGAGGATCTCTGAGGATCGGGGACAGCTATCCTTTGGGCCGTAAGTGCTTTGGCCGGGAGAGTGGAGGAGACGGAGGAGGAATGTGGGCATCTTCCATCGACGGCGCCAGAACGCGCGGAGAAAAGGGGGCTTCGGGCTGGCGCCTTCCCCGATCGCTGGCAGAACACCGCCTGTCTGGCGTCGTTCCTGCGGGGCTTGCAAGGGTCTGGTATGGAGAGCCTGTGGGTCTGTGAACCGCCGGGAGCGCGGGTGCTGATGTCTGGATGTGGGGCAAGGGCGGAGGACTTTTCCTCTCGCTGGAGAGTCGCCTACTCGGAGACTCGCTGGCAAAGCAGTCCCTGCGGTGGACATCTTCAGGGTACAGGGTCCCCGGACCCCCCCCCCCCCCGACACACACACAATTTCTAGCTACATACCCGTTCTTATTTCTCTTGTCTCCCCCCACTCCCCCCCCGCCTCCTCGGCATGAGGAGTCACTGGATTTAATTTAAACCTTCTGGGAGACGTCAGAAAACCCTGCTTATTTCCTCTGCACGTTCCAGGGTTTTTTTTTTTTTTTTTTTTTTAAGTGTCGCTGAAGGAGAGGACGGAGGGGCCTGTGACTGGGTACTTTAAACACTGAAGTTATTGAATCGTTGTTTCTAGCCCAAGACTTTGTCCTTCAGCAGTTCCTTAAACGCAGCTCCGTCTTCGCAAACAGGCGGATCTTCCCGCAGATCAGACGCGGGATGTGAGGTGTGGGGTGAGGACCGCACCGCGGCGGATAGAAGAGGTCCTGCCGGCTCCGTGCGGCTGCACTTATTTCTGGGGGGCTCACCCCTCGCCTCACCGCCTCTCCTTCGCACGGACACTTGCTCCCCTCCAGCCAGGCCCCTGAGCGCATCGGCCGGACCAGCGCCCGGGGAGGGCAGGAGGCGCCGGCCCCAGCAATTCTCCCGGGCGGTTCTTTCCTCTTCCCTCGGCTCTGCGCCTTCTTTCCGGGGCCGCGGGCGTCTTTGCCAAGCGGTGCTGGGGTCGGGGCGGCTCCCCGGCGCGGGCCAAACTTGGGTAGAAACTCGGAGCCTAACGAAATGCGGAGCGCTCTGGGGTCTGGGGACCCGGCTCCCCGCCGCGCGCTCTCCCTCCCAGCACGCCGCTGGTATCACTGGGCCTCTCGCAGAGACCTAGGCCCCTGGCCCTGGCCCCCACCTCCACTCCACCGGGAGAGCGCTGGCTCTCCCTTATCTGCCCCCCTTCCACAAGCTGGGCCGCCCCCGGAGCGCCCGGGTGGGTGGAGACGCCCTGCAGCCTCTGCTTGGCACTCTGGAAAAACCTCCCCTCCCGGGGAGACTTCGACGTGCGTCGTGCGTACCGCTTGTTTTGTTCCAAAAGCAAAAGATGTTCGGCCCGGCGGACTGCGGGGCGGGGATGCTGCGGTCGGCTGCTGCCCTCTCTCGGCGGCCGCGGGGCGGGGTGGGCGGGCGGCGAGCCAAGCCCGGGCATTCCGAGCGCAGGACCCTCCCTCCTCTCCTCCCGCCTCCCCTCCCTTCTTCCCTCCCTCCCTCGCTCGCCCGCTCGGGCCAGTTCGCCGGACCTCACGTCCAATTCGGCTGTGTCTCCTGTCAGACCAGACGGAAACTCCGCTGAGCAGAACCCGCCGCCAGAATGCTGCTCCTGCTGCTGGGTATCATCGTCCTCCACGTGGCCGTGCTGGTGCTGCTGTTCGTGTCCACCATCGTCAGCGTGAGTGTCTGGCCGGGCAGTGCGCGCGCGGGCCGGGGCGCCCGGAGCTCACCCCGAGCTTGGCCTCCGGACCACGATTCCCGCCGCGCCCCCTCAAGTTTGCAGACTGCGAGTCTCAAACATCCTCGGGCCTTTTGCAGTTTCTGGCAATCCGCGCCTTTTCAGTAGTTTTTGAGAAAATCAGAGCGGATTCAGGGGAGGGGAGGAAGCAAGCAAGCGCTGGGCTAGATCAGCACGCAGGCCTCTCTTTAAAGAAAGTCAGTGCAGATCCAGGGTCCCCCCTACCCCCTTCCTGTGATAAGCTTGTTTAGCATTTTTCTTGATGGGGCAGGGGAGGAGGGGCGGTGGTGGTTGTCCTTGAGGAAGGAAGTGGAGAATTTAGAAAGGTCTGTTTTTTCTCCAAATGGCATCCATCACATAGGTGACTTAGTTCATAAAACGGCCTTTAGGACTTGAAACTGGCAAGTTAAAACTAGATTTTCCTTAATGGTTCATAGTCCCAGGTCTGTTTTGTGCTGTGGACAGGGCACCTTCTTAGAAAAAAGCCTTCCCCAGTACAAACAGATCATTGGGATAACTTGCATTACAAAATCAGCAAACATCCAGCTCAGTAGGTTTTAAATTTATATTCTTAAAAATGAGCCCAGACTTGGGCAGTCATGCAACTGTGGTCTTAACTTCTTAATATACAACAAGTCACAGGTATGATGTTCTTGCTTGGTTCAAAGGTTGAAAAACAATTATTTGGGGGACTGATGCGTTGATTCATCACTTACCAGCATCTTCCCAACATCTTAACTGTAGGTTGACAGGAAGTACCAATAAGGAAATAAGTTCATGGCATGGGGACTGGCACTCAGGAGATCAGGGGAGGAGAGACGGCTTAGATGCAGGTGTCCTGGCTTAAGTCCATGGCTCCTTCTACTGCCGTACACACCTTGGCACAGAGCAACTCATATTTGTGAGGTTCTTTTCCACTTACAAAGTGCTTTATACTTGCAAAGTCCTGGCCCTCCCCTGGACAAAAGGCTTGGGTCAGAGCACCACCTCTCCCCTTTCTCTAGCACCGTGGGCTCTGGCTGGACAGTGGATGAGGCTGCTCTTTGCCTTGCCTTGGTCTTCTCCCTCCCCCTCTCTGTCACTCCTCACTGCCTCTTCTGACTTACTGCATCTGTTCTTTCTAGCAATGGATGGTGGGCAATGGACACGCGACTGACCTCTGGCAAAACTGTAGCACCTCCTCGATGGGCGGTGTCCAGCACTGTTTCTCGTCATCAGCAAATGGTGAGGATGGTTTTTTGTTCCACAAACTCGTCCTGGTCTGTCGGTGACATGCCTCTCTCTCCAGACTTAGAAGCACTTGTTCTTGGAAGACTCAAAAGCTAGAGCGGTGTTGCTGGGCTGGGGTGAGATGTGGCCAGGGGCTGGGAAGCCAAGATGAAAGGAGAGGGGCGGTAGCTTCACTGGCTAAGCTGAGATCTCAGGGAATTGTGCATTCTCTCTACGTGGAGAGAAGCCCTAGACCTGCCCGCCTGTTCTGCTCATCACTTAGTGTACTTCTTTTAGTGAGTGAAGAAATATGGATGCAGATAAGCAATGATGATGCAAAATCTCAGGCAGATTCTTCTGGTAGTTTTGATCCAACAAGCAAGTTTGGTTTGGTGGTGAAATATCCAGGGGTGCCCTGGGTCTTCCTGGTGCAGTGATTGAGGGGCTGTCCTAGGGATCGATGGGCCCCTTTTGGTCTCCAGTTACAGGACTTCCTCTGGGTCCTGGGCCTCAGTGATCCCATTTAGCCATCAGAGCTGTAGAGTGATTCCTTGTTGCAAGCTGGGGCACTGACACTGTTTGCACACCCCCAAGCTGAGCCCTGGGGTATTTTTACTCTGTCTTCAGCATCTTTGCTTGTGAGATGTTGGAAACCGGGCTTTCTTGGGTTCAGGTTAAAGAGATTATTTGGCAGCGGAAGCACAGCCTTAGATCCTTGCAGTATCCAGAGGGAAGGAGGGCTCAGCAGGGACTTGGGGTCTGTGAATGTAGAGAGGCAGTGACAAATATGATGCAGTCTTTTTGGTGGCTGGGAAGTGTCTGGTGGCAGTGTGGACCCTGGCAGGGGCCACAGTGCCTGGTGTTGAGAAAACAGTGGGCCAGGCTCTTCACAGTCTCATGGTCCAAAGGATGTGTCCTCAGCCTGGACATGAGGTTTCAGTGTGGCCACAGCTGCCCCTTGATCAGATATTTCTGTGGAAGATGCTGTAGCCAGTGAGAGAAATCATTTCAGATGCAGTTGAACCAAGCAGGCAGGGCAGTGGCCATTGGTTCTGGCTTCTCACAGTCCAGTTTCACTGCTGGACTTTCCTTCTCTGGGCTGTGTACCCAAATTGTCCCTGAAGCATCACTAACCAAACATCTCTAACCTCAGCATAAACAGAAACTGCTACAAGTACTCAAGGAGGATAGCCAAGCAGTAGAAAACACTGTTTTATGAGTCTGCTTTCCTGGGGGCAAGAAGAGAGAGATCCCAGCCCTTGTGGAAGGGAGCAGTCCTTAATTCTTTTCTCTGAGTCTGTGAAGGATATTGAATTAAAACCACTGCGTGGTGAGTTGGTAGCCAAGTAACTGACACCCTCAGGAGTGTCTGAGCATGTGGCCGGAGCACTGCTTGGCCCGAAAGCCACAGCATCCGGTGTCTCCTGGGCAAGGTCTGGCTGAAGTTCCCTGAAAGGTTGAGGATGGGAGGTGCTCTGCTCCCTACTGACACCTGGTGGCCATGCATGGTGACTCCGCCCACAAGGGCTGGCTTTCCCTGAGACCCCGGGTACCCACTCACACCTCCCCCAAGTGGTGTGTGGCCATGTGGAGTTGGCAGCGGATTCTACACTCACAGGCCCGGAAGGGGCAGTTTTGGCAGGCATGTTCCAACCCGGCTGGGTTTCAAGAGGGATGAGTCGGCAGAGGAGCAGGGATCTAAATTGTCCTGCAGCAGGGCAGCGATGTTCGGGTACTGCTGGCCTGCCTTCTGCATCGGCCACGATAGGTTAGGAATGGCTACTGTACCGTCCTCCCAGCAGCTACCAAAGATGCATCAGTGTCGTTTCAGTTGGGAACTTCCCATTGCTCAGCTGGCTCTTTGTGTTCAACTTCATCTTCTTGGATTTGCTGACAGTGACCTTGGAGTGTTTCATCTTGGGTCTTTATCCAGATCCACATTGTGGCTTTCCTGGGGTGGGGAGTTCCAAGATCCTGCTTCTCCCCTACACCTGCCTTCTCGTCTCTCCCAGGAAGGGCATTTTTGAGGAGTTCTGGACAAGCTGTGTTTGTTTGCACCTGAACTTCTAAGTAAGATGTTCCCATTTCAGCTTCCCCGGTGGTCAGTGTCTCAGTATCTCTGTTCTTCTAATGGGTCAGCTTGTGTTACAGTCTAAGCTCTAATGGATTTGAAGCCACTAGGCCTCCTTTGCCTTTTGGATTGTGTTTAACCATTTCTGTGCCACACAAGAGGTGAAAAAAAGCATAATTAAGAAAAAAATTAGACTGCTTTTACAGATGAACCCTCTTAGTCATAAACCAGTCACCTTGGTTTGTATTTGCTCTTAGAATGTTTCAAACATACCTTTTATTTAAGTCATTGAAAGTAATTTGTTGTTGATACTTGTTTGTGAAGAATATGTCAGCAAGCTTGTTATGTGAAAATACGTTGGTTTACATGACTTGCTATTTTTTTTGAAGGGGCATGTCTTTGTGTGAGTGGTGCTGGAGCCCTGCACCTCTGCAGGGCTTCATTCTTCTTTTTTTTCTCTTATATGAATGGTGCTTGTTACCACATTGACTGCATGACAGTCAAACATCTGTGTTACATAGCTGGAAGGAGACATATTAGATTTTCCTTGAACTCCCTCTTTGTATTAGAGTTGGTTTTAGATTTCTCACTAAATGCCCTCAACTTTGTCTGCTTTTCAATTATCTAAATGCATTTACATACATTTAAAATATAAATCCCTGGCTCTATCCTGATCCTGGCTGCAGGCAGAGGTGAAGGAGGCCAGTGAGGGAATATTTATCATGACCTTGTTTTGAGTGCCTCTTGGCCCAGGGCCTACAAGGACTTATAGACTCTGGACTTTGGCCTTGATGGTCCTGAGCTCTGTGAGGAGTCAGGAGATCACTGCGGGGGGATGAAGACAGCACAGGCCAGATGCCCGAGGAGTCGGGGCAGGCAGGCAGAGCCCGAGTTCAGGGGAGGAAGTGGAAGGCAGGTCTCCTGTGGGAGGTGGGATTTGATCCATCCTCCAAAGGATGGGCAGGATTTATATAAACACAGGCAAGGAGGAGGCAGTTCCCTGTTGAGGCAATGACATGACCTAAAGCTAGGGGAAAGGCAATGGGGGGACGCATTAGATAAAGCAGCTAGCATTCTGGTTGGGATTAAGATTGACCCCATAAAACAAAATATCTTTAAATGGTAGTGACTTAAATAAGATAGCTTATTTCTCTCTCTTTCAAAATAAGTATGGAAATAGGCAGCCTAACATAGATATGGTAATTCCAAGAAACTGTCAGAGCCCTAGGCACTTTCTACCTCATTTCTTTGTCTAATCCTTATGGAGCAGACAGCTGCTACAGCGCCAGCCATTTCATCTCTGCTTCAAGCCACAGAATAGAGAAAGGAGGAAGAGAAGAATGTGTCCCCCTCCTTTTTAATGAAACATCTTCAGATAGACCACACACTTCTGTTTTTGTCTTTTCCTGGAGGTCAGTCACAGAGCCACACCCAGTGTCAAGGGAGGCTGAGCATGGAGTCATTTGACTTTATGGGATGCATGACTTCTTAATTCACAGAAATTTAATAGCAAGCACCTCCCAGTAAGCCTGGCGTGAAACACTTCTCTTCAAGGCTGTGACTACCCCCGGTCCATACCCAGTCGTACTCTGACAATAGCTCTGGTGTGTCCTATGCTGTTTCAGAGTGGAGCCAAATTACTTTAGGATTCTGCAAACAGTCCATCTCTGCCGTGTCCTGGGTCCCCGCAGTAGCACAATGACCCATGTTGGCAATCGGACCGTCCTTCGACTTCCTTCTGTTTCTCTCTACTTCCCCAGTCATTAACAGCTTTTACTGTTTCATGACGTCTGTTGAATCCTTGTTTCCTCCCAGTCTGGTCCTCTCTTCTGACCTCCAGACCAGCCTGGCCAGTCACCCACTGGACAGTTCTGCTGGGATGTCTCAGAGGCGTCCCCAAACCAGCCAGCCTCCGTCCTCCTCCACCCAGTCTCCTCCTTTGACAGTTTCCAATATTTTAGTGGATGCTGTCTCACCGTCCAGTGAGCTTCACACTCAGAGTCTGCCTTGGATGTGTCTCTTCTTGCTCCTCAGAATCATCCTGGTCCCACTGGTCACTGGTCATCCCCACCCACATTGCACCAGGGCCACTGCAGCAGCCTCCTTACTCCCGATCTTTCTTAATTGTTCTTCCTTTTGTACACTGAATCCAGGGTGATATTTAAAAATACAAACCTTGTCATATCACTCTCAATTTAAAACCTCTCGGAGGTCCCTTTGGTCTTCATCTTCAGGTGAACATCTTTGCTAAGGTCCATATGTCTACCTGAATGATCTGCTTCTGTTAAACCTCACCCCATCTCCTCTCCCCTTCATCTAGGAATTTCAGCCTTCTCTCACTTCAGTGATCATGGACTTCCTGCCTCAGGATGTCCCCTGTCCTCCTTTCTCCCTTTTCTCCCCAGTCTCCTCCCTTCTCTCCTGTGTCCTTTCATGCAGGACTATTCACTGAACACCTGTCTTGCAGAAGATTCCGCTGCAGACACTTAGGGTGCCAGTGGATGAGAGCTTCCATTTTACTGAAGATCAGTAAATAAATGATCTTTACTGGTAGATCCATCAATAAATGTGGGTAATCAGGAGGCAGTGATAGGAAGGAGGAGGAGAATAAAACATGGTGATGTGAGGGATTGGGGTGGGGAAGGAATGACCTCTTGAGGATGACCAGGAAGGAGTCAGCCACAGGGACATCAGTGGGCAGATTCCAGACAGTGGGGCTCCCAGGGACAAGGTCCCTGGGGTGGGAAGGAGCCTGGCAAAGTCGATGGGCAGAGGACACAGGGGATGGAGAAGCAAGCCAGCCTGCAGGGCCTTCTAGATCCCAGGGAGGGCTCTGGGGCGTGTGGATGGGGTTCTAAGTTTCCTGATTTCATTTAGACCTGCTCTGTCTTGTATACATTTCTCAGCTGTTCTGTTCTAAGTTGGAGTAACAATCCTGTGCCTTTATAAGGCAGAATATGTCAGAAATCTTACAGAGTGGAAACCCACCTATCTATTTCCAGCAGTAGCAACCTCATGGCCAGCAGTAGGTTGTGGCCAGCCTTAGAGCAGTCCTTTGGATTGAAAGTCAGAAAACAATAAGTCTGGCCAGTCTCAGGAGCCCCTCACTGACTTGAGCACTCTGTGTATGCTGGGACTGTATCTCCTATGATTGCCAGGTTTATCTTGTTTATCCGTTTGGTGGCATCACCATTTCGGCAAGGACATCAGACCATTTCCTCATCTGTGGCTCAGCTTTTGGTCAACAATTTTAAAAACACAGGAGGCCCTCTGCACTTAGGGGCTCATGTTTTGCAATTTAGCATCTTTGTGGCTCCTTGGGCTAACCCACAAGCTCTGCCCCAGCAGTGCCTCTGGATTCTACACGCCCTTGCGAGATGTGGAGGTCCTGGCAGGCAAGGGAGGTGTGCAGGGGTGGGATGAGGCATCCTGATGCTGATGTTTCAACCCTTGGAGTCTCTCATCAGATGCCAGCACCTAGGAGTAAATTCAGAGGCTTGTGCAGACCTGTGTCTCACCATATGGTGCTGGATGCTCAGTCTTTGCTTTTTAAAAAATGTAAATTGCTTTCCTGGGATTTTACCAGTGTTGAGAAAGCATCCTTTGTAGTTCAGAAGCCGGGATTGGCCATAGGGTGGCTTGAGGGCATGGATGTTGGCTTTTGGTGCCCAAGAAAAGGATGCCTGGCAGGAAGCCTTCTGATATGCGCTCCTCAGCACACACGTAGATTCTGACGCTGGCAGGGGCTCTAAGAGGTCATCAGACCCATCTGCCTGCCCCATGTCACTCACTTCAGACCCCCCTGCAATGAGCATTATATGCTCATCCTACCAGTGATGGGGAACTCACTACCTTTCAAGAGACTCCCTTTCATTTCGAAGAGCTAACAGATTGGTCCATTCATCCATTCTTTAACTAGACTGAGCATGTGCTAGGTACTGGGCACTCTTCCAGAAACGGAGCTGATGGAGCTGAACGAGAAATACCAGTCCCTGCCCCAGTGGATGGAGCTCACAGTTACTCGAGGGAGACGGAGGAAAGACAATGAATGAGTCACTGTGGGCAGTGGACAGTGCTTTGCAGGAGAGGGCCAGAGCAACGAATAGTAGGTCGCCATTGGGGAGGAAGCAGCTGGTCACGGAAGGCCTCTTCCTGCCAGAGTCACGTGGACAGAGGCTTAAAAGATGGGAGGGACCAGCTGTATGAAGAACCACCGGAGGAACATTCCAGGAGGTACCGGAAAGGGCCAGCTCCTTAGGCAGGGAGGAGTCTGGTGTGTCCACCAGTGCTGGGCTAGCATGACTGAGTGCAAGGCTGCAGGTGGAGAGGACAGGCTCTGATGCTGAAAAAGCCAGGCTGGACATACGGAAGGGTCTGGAGCAGAAGGGGGGTGTGATTTGATTTGTGTTTTGAAAACGCATTCTGGCTGATACATTGAGAAGGTACAGTGTCAGCAAAGCACTTGGATTTAGGAATCTGTGGCTCAGGGTAGACGTCTGGGATGGACATTCAGATTTGGGGTCTTCGGTGTCTGCAGGAGGGTATTTAATGTTTTCAGGGGAATTGATGAGAGGAGAGGCAGGAGGAGCAAGGGGTCCAGTGTGAGTCTTGTGACATCTGGTGGCTGATGGGGGCAGGAAGGAGTGGGCAGAAAGGTTGGGGAGGAGGGGCCCATGATGTAGAGGGGGCAAACTGCTGTGGGATACTGTCATTAAGATACTACTTAGCTGTGAGACTTCCCTGGTGGTCCAGTGGTTGGGCCTCTGAGCGCCCATTGCAGGGAGCATGGGTTTGATCCCTGGTTAGGGAACTAAGATCCCACATGCTGTATGTATAGTACAGCAAATAAAAAAATAAAACAACTTTAAAAAAAGAAAGAAATCACTCAGCTGAGGCCACGTCAGTCCCCTAAATTTTCAGTGGTTTCTGGTTGTCTTCATTCATACCTGGAGAGTTGGACCTCATCCTCAAGGTGTCTAAATCCCTGTCGTGTCCCTGGAAGCTGTGGTTTTATCTTCCGGGGTCTCCCCTTCTCCAGGTGGTGCTTCCTCCTTGCAGTGACCTTTCTGTTGCTGGTGAGAGTCCTCTGCCCCCCATCCCCGCCTATGTTACGTGTTGTCTCTGCTGGCTCATGGTTGGCCTGGCAGGTAGATGCACAGAGAGCGGGGGCTCTCTCCTGTGGCCACCCCATTACTTCTCCTCCCTGCCAGGCTCTGCGGATGCCAAGCCTAAAGAAAGGCTGAAGGATCATTTAACTCCTTAGATTTCAAACATGCTTTTGAATTTCCTGGGCTTCCCTGGTGGCTTAGACAGTTGAGAATCTGCCTGCAAAGCAGGAGACCCAGGTTCAATCGCTGGGTCGGGAAGATGCCCTGGAGAAGGGAATGGCTACCCACTCCAGTATTCTTGCCTGGGAAATCCCATGGAGAGTGGAACCTGGTGGGCTACAGTCCATGGGGTTGCAAAGAGTTGGGCACGACTGAGAGACTAACAACATTTTGAACTTCTCAGCACCCCAGTGGATGGGCACCAGGAGTCCCTGCTTTTCTGCACGGGATCTGCCTCTCACAAGCTGGTTACCTGGGGCAAGTGCCCTCATGGCCTAATAGGGTGACTGTGGAGGCAAGACCTGGGGTGGTTGCCCATCACGTCCCATGCATCCTGAGTCCTCTTCCCATTCAGGATATAATTGTGACATGGGGGGATCTTGAGTGGACACCGCCTTTGAGCTGGGCCTTGGAAATTGGGTAGAACTTCAGTAGGTATGGGGAGAGAGGAGAGTGCATGGTTTACTGAGTTTGGTAGGCTAGTGGCTCTTAATTTCCATGATGCTTTGGACAGAAGGCCTCTGATTGTTTGCATATGGAGAATGCTTTTTAAACCCAAAGATCCTGAACACCTCCCTCCACCAAGCGTCCCCTTCTTCTCTGTACATCCCCTACCTCTCCTGGGCAATTGAAATGTCTTTCTCCTCTCTTCCTTTCTGAAGTCACTGTCTGTGGCCAGACTCCACATGTTCAAGTGTTCTTGACAACACCTACACAAGGGGTTCTCTGATCAATCAATTTGGAAAAGACTATTTAAAATCTACTCAGGCTATTCTTTTTAATGGTAAGACTTTTCAAAACCTTGAGTACCTTACTGTATGTTGCAGTGTCCAAGGAGGGACGTTAATATACTTGACCATGGAAGCCACTTCCTCTGTTTCTGTGTGTGTGTGTGTGTGTGTGTGTGTGAGGTGGCTCAGTTGTCTGATTCCTTGTGACCCCATGGACTATAGCCTACCAGGCTCCTCTGTCCTTGGGATTTCCCAGGCAATAATACTGGAGTGGGTTGCCATTTCCTTCTTCAGGGGATCTTCCTGACCCAAGGATCAAACTCACATCTCCTGCATTGGCAGGTGGATTCTTTACCATGGCACCACCTGGGAAGCCCTCCATTTTTCTGTTTAATCAACAACAATTTTGGGGGACACACAGCCTAATCTGACCCTCCTGTTACTAGAGTTTTCCAACCAGGGAATGGAGGAAGCCTGAAATAGCTGGACATTTTCAGTAACCTCGGAACCTCAATGACTGTATTATATTCCCTGTTCCAGTCTGAAGACTAGTGGGAATAAGACTGTTGGTGTCAAACCACACCTATAAATTAGACTCTGGAACAAATTCCTCTGCCCACGAGGGCGCCTCTTGGTCAGGAGGGCAGTTAAGAGTGACAGTGTCAGGTGCAGCCTGAGCGCCTGGAACATGAGTTCACTCATCGTCAGCCAGAGGTTTAGCTGGAGTTGAAATGTCACCCAGGATTTGAGTTGAAAGAGCCTCTTCCTCATCCTTGTGAGCTCCCGGCCAGGGTCTGTGGGCTGAAAGACCCCATATGGCTTTCCCCTCTGGCTGCATCCTTGTGGGTCCCAGGGAAAGTGGACCTGGGGCCCAATTTCAGAGCTCCCAGCTGGGTGGGATGGGAAGAAGCTGGAACCCTGGGCAAGGACCACTCGGTCCCTGCTCAGGCTCCTGCCAGTGGGCAAAGCAAACATACAGCAAAGTCCTCCTGGATAGGATGGAGGCTGCTCGCAAGTCAGCAGCCTCTGGAATGGCATCCATCCCAAGAAGGAAGGAAAGTGGCAATTTGTGGGATGTCAGTGGGGAGGGTGCCAGGTAGATCCATGGTAAAGAATCCATCTGCCAATGCAGGAGACGTGGGTTTGATCCCTGGCTTGGGCAGAACCCTTGGAGAAGGAAATGGCAACTGGCTCTAGTATTCTTGCCTGGACAATCCCATGGACAGAGAAGCCTGGAGTGCTACAGTCCATGGGGTTGCAAAGAGCCAGACACAACTGAGAGACAAAACAACAACAATAACAACAACAGTGGGTAAGGAGGTTAGCGGGTGGGTCAGCTGCTTTGAAGACGGCCCAGCATTCTGGACAAGGGCGGCTCTCACTCCCCCAGTGGTGATTCACCCCAATGGCTTCTTCCTCCTGGCTTGGCCTCCCCAGTTCATGCTCTGACTCAACTGCCACTGCCCTTCCTTTCACTCTTGATGGAGTCAGAGAGCTTTTGTGAATTGCCAGAGTGGGACTTGAGGTTGGGGGGGCAGGCACTCGGGTGTGGCTCTAGGCTGGGAGGAAAGGAGGCAGAAGAACGCAGAGGGGCCGGTGCATTGAAGAGGGCTGCAGCCTCCCTGAGCCCTTTGCTTGCCGGCTTGTTGGCCCTGGGCTAAGAATACAGCTGAGGGGGCAGATGTATTTCCTTCATAGCTTAGCTGCTGTGGCGGTAGGAATCTGACCTTTGGTCATTGGGCATCTCCAGCTTTCCCTTCTGTGGTGGGGAGCAGGTCTCTGCTGGCCGCCACAGACTAGCCCACGTCAGAAAGCTGTCAGCAACCCTATTACCTGACAGGCTCGTCAGAACAGCAGGTCTGCGAGGAATTCGGGGGTTTTTAATTCCCAGGCTTGGCAACAACGTTGGAGGTTAAAATGCTGTCACTGGGCATTCCACAGATAGTTGCCGGGCACTGAGCAAGGCCTGGAGAATGACCGTGGGTGCTGGTCATGGGCTCTGCTAATGACCCTGAACTTGCAATTTGAGAGAATAGAGTATCACTGGCCTGGGGCTTGGGTAGAAGTTCAGATTTGCCACCTGGCCTGTTGGCCTCACATTAATTTGACTTTGTATAAAACAGGACTGCAGTGGACAGCATTTTCCTCTGCATCCCGGTCTCTCCACTCTAATCACTGCTTTCCGTACACTGGATGTATTTGGCTATAGCAGAGGTTGGCGTCTGATGCAAAGAGCCGACTCATTGGAAAAGACCCTGATGCTGGGAACGATTGAAGGCAGAAAGAGAAGAAGGTAGCAGAGGGTGAGATGGTTGGATGGCATCACTGACTCATTGGACATGAATTTGAGCAAACTCTGGGAGACAGTGAAGAATAGGGAAGCTTGGTGTGCTGCAGGGGGTCACAAAGTTGGACATGACTTAGTAACTGAACAACATCAACAGAGGTTGGCAAGCAATGGCCTGCAGATCCAGTTGGGTCCACTGCCTGATTGTGTAGATAAGATTTTGTTAAGGTGAACAGGCCACACCCACTCATTTACATATTAAACGAGGCTGATTTTGTGCTAAGATGGCAAACTTTAGCAGTTGCCGTGGAAACCATATGACCTGAGAAGCCTAAACTATTTATAGTTTGACCCTTCACAGATAATTTGCCAACCTCTGTGCTGAAGCTCTCATAGGAACTGGTATCAGAATTGTATTGAAATGGGCTCTGCTCTCAAGTGGCATTCTGGTTGGCACCCTATAATGGCTTATATGGACACAGTTGTCCACCTTATTCCTTGGTGTGGCACAGATAAAGATATCCTAAGGACCCCCTCCCCACCCTCCACCATAGTCTACAGCGACTAATTTACTCTGCTCCTGAGCTCAGCCTTTTAATGGGGCTATTTGTATTGTACAGAGCTTTTATATCAACATTCTTATTTGATCATTACAGTCCTCTGAGGTAGTTGGTCCCTCTTGTTAGCCAGTTAAGCAGGGGGTACCCAGGCCTGTTTTGATGGAGCACATGGCCTAGCCTGGCTGGGGCCACAGCCTGAAATTTTAAGGTACATACTGTCAGTAGAATTCCTTGCTGAAGAAAGGTTTACTTCTCATCTTGGTTTCTTTATCCAAGGGATTATCTGGAATAGTCTTTTAACATTTCCAAATTTATTTTGGCTGGTTTGTTTTGAATTTCTACTTTCTGTTTTTCTTTAGTTATATTTACATCCTGTGTGCTTTCTTTTGAGATTTATTGAGGTTTTTTTTTTGTTGCCTACTGCGTAGTTGGTAAGACTGTCCCATGTGTGTTTGAAGATTTTATCATCATCACTATAGAGACATAAAATAATGTATATCTTATCATATTTTTGATCTACTTGATTTACCTATTCTGAGAGAGGTATGCTGAAGTCTCCCACTGTGCTTTTAGCTGTATCAGTTTCATCTTATACTTCAGTCATTTGTTGCTTTATATTTTTTCCAGGTCACACTGTGCACAGAGGTTTATGACTCTTGTTTCTTTATGATAAACTGGACATACCATGAAATATCCTATGAAATATCCCTCTTTGGCCATCTTCATCTTTTTCAGTTTGAATTCCAGTTGTCTGATGCTATTATTACTATATCTTTTTGTTAATATTTGCCTGGTGCCTCTTTTAAAAAACATTTTAACTTTTAGCTATTGTTGGTTTTAGGTATATCTCTCTTATCAGACTCTAGATAGGAATTACATAATTCAGGATGGAATTCTACATCTTATAATGATTTACATTACTGTGACTGATAATATAGTTGAATTTATCCTCCTTTCATCATGTATGTGTGTTATTTATTGTGCTTCAGGTTGAAAACTTTCTTCTTCAACTTCGTATTCCCAGAGCGCAAAACAGTAGATTTTTAGCCAAGGCCCACTGAATAAAAACTTCCTTGATTCCTTAACTCTGATTTGATTAGAGAACTAACTTATGGAAAATTAACTCAGTTGTAATGAGGTTGGCATTAAAATTCAAGTTCCTGGTAAAATTTAAGTTTTGAGAAGAATTTAGTGACATTATTAAATTAAATTTAATAGTGACATTAAATTATTAATATTTAAAATTATTAAATTTAAGAGACTTTTCCTATTGATGTAGTTTTAACTTGTATGATTTTGAGTTTTCTCTAAATGTGAGGCCTGGCAGAAGTTTCTGTTATTAATGAGAGTGGAGGTAGAGACTAAGGAAAAGATCACAGAATTGGAGAAAGAAATCTAGGATGTTGCCTGCACCAACTGTGCACCTTCTAAGGGTGTGCCTTGAAGGACATTCCCCATGATCTCTGTTTTAGTTCTATACTTAGTTCTAGATTTATTTTTGTGGCTCAGATTTCTTTATGTTTCCAGCTTCACCTACCAGACTGCTGGATAATTGCTTTATTCAAAATGTAGAGACTTCCCTGGTGGTCCAGTGGCTAAGACTCCATGCTCCCAATGCAGGATGCCTGGGTTTGATCCTTGGACAGGGAACGAGATCCCACGTGCTGCAGCTGAAGATCCCACATACAGCAATGAAGATCCCAGTGCAACCAAATAAATAAATTAAAATAAATAGTAAAAAGATAATATTATGGCGGCAGTAGCTTTGTTGCAGACTGCTCCTCCAGAAGAACCACTGCACTGGGTGTGAGTGAGTGAGTGAGTGATAGTCGCTCAAAGTGAAGGTCACTCAGTCATGTCCAACTCTTTGCGACCCCATGGACTGTAGCCCATCAGGCTCCTCTGTCCATGGAATTCTCCAGGCAAGGATACTGGAGTCGGTTGCCATTTCCTTCTCCAACTATACTGGTTAGAGTGGTTCAATGAGATATAAAAATGAAGTCAGGATGGCTCACAGCCCATTAGATATCCTTTTCTAACCTTAATAGACAAAGAAATTGCAAAGATTAAAAAAAGCATATGGTCCATCAAGGTAGAAAGAACACCAGACTAGAACCAAGGGCCTCCCAACCTTGGCCATGCCAATGGGGCTCATTCGAACATCTCCGGAAATCTCTCTCAGTACAAAGGGCCTCGGTTAGCTGATCCCACAGGCTTCTTCCAACTCTAAAATGCTTCCAAAAGATTCTTCCAATCTTCCACGAAACTCTAGTTACAGTTGACCTAATCAGCATCCTTAAAATTCTTCTATGAACTACTTGCAACTCAAACCAGTGTCATCTTCGTGAGGTACTGATGATAAGCCATCCATATTTCACACTTTTTTCTACTGTGCTAAGCATAGGCATGTATTTTTCTAAGTCACTGCACATTAGTCTGTTCCTGACTGTGGAGGAGCAGACCCTGGGTCTCCTCTAACTGATCTTCATTATTTAGAGCAGCACCCATCCCCAGGATTCTTTGGCACTTGGAAGGAGGGAGGCAGGAAGGAAGGATGACAAGGACCCTGGAGGTCTCCAGGGGGAACCTGGTGGGTTCCTGTCTCTGATGCCAAACCCAGGTTTTTGCCTCTTGTTGGTTCCTTCTGGAATTGACATTCATTTGTAGTAGATGGTGAACTACAGAGTTCTCTTCCTTGCCTGAATTTCAGTTGGACACTTGGAGATTTGATCTAAGGCTGGTGGTTCAGCTAAGATAAGGAAGTGTCATCTGTGCTCCTATCTGATGACCAGACTGAGCGCTGACTGCTCTGAGATGAGCTGGGAACAGACACAGTGTGGCTGAGCGAGTGGTTCATAGCTAAATAAAGCATACTCTTCCCATCAGCATCGTCTTCCAACTTTCTGCAAAATTAGTCTTGGCTCCAACGTCATTTTCTTCGTCCCAGCCGTCCCCAGGATCTGTCTGACTCCTTGGGGGATGCTGACATTTTGAACGGTGGTTTGTAACTATTCTCAGAATCCAGGGGCTCCAAGAAGCCGTTCAAACCCCCTGAGGACAGAGAGAGAGAGGAGGCAGAGGGCAGGGTTCAGAGCCCCTTGAACACAGGCGTATCTGTGTAAGTAACTCATTTGGCTAAAAGACTGGAAGGAAATTTAATATATTTTAACTTGATTTTAGCTCCTTGTGGTGGGACTGAGTATTTTCCGACAGCCTTTTCTTAGAATGTCTACAATTAAACATGTATTAATACCTCTTTTTTTTTTTCCTCCAAAAGAAAGCATGAACTAAAGAATGACTTTTGAGAGTGGGAAAGTGAATAGCTTGAGTTTCATTCAGAAGAGGGCAGCTGTTCCTGCCTGGGGGTGGGTGTGGCTTTCTGCTGCCCAGGCCACGCCCCGTGGCAGAGCCCCGCCCCCTGGCTGGCCAGGGCTGCCTTTACTTAACCCCGTGTCTCCTCCCCTAGAATGGCTGCAGTCTGTCCAGGCCACCATGATCCTGTCCGTCATCTTCAGCGTTTTGTCTCTGTTCCTGTTCTTCTGCCAGCTCTTCACCCTCACCAAGGGCGGCCGGTTCTACATCACTGGGGTCTTCCAGATCCTCGCTGGTAAGTTGGAGAGGACCAAGTCCCCCCGGGGGCTGGGCTCCCCAAGACTGCAGGCAGGATGGTCAGTCAGGGGGGCGTGGCTCCGGAATGACTGACGTGCGTGAGTCCGCCCCCTGGATGGATTTCATACTGCACAGGGGTGTGTGTGGGTGTGAGTCTGGGAACTCTCCATGGAAAGGGGTGCATGGGGAATAGGACTTAGGGGCTCTGGAAGGAGGGTCCCTAACCGTGGGAAGGAGCTACAGTCCAGGATGCATCCTCGGAGGTAAATGTTGAGAGTGTCCATAGAGCAGAGGCCAGTCTTGAGGCTGGATTTCTGTAGCTCACATTGTGTGCCCTGGGAAGCATCCCTGCTCCCGGGTGGAAATGGCCAGGATGTACTGCCCAGATTGCTCTAGGGTGCGTGTCTCCCTCTCTAAGCGGTGGTGGAGCCACCTGCCAAATCTCTCTCCTTTACTCCGGCCCCTGGAGTCCACTGGGCTCCTGTTTACTGGCATCTTCCTTTTGTGTAACATGTAATGCACGGTCAGTTCCAGACATGGGGCCCTGACACCAAGGTCTGCTCTGCCCCCTCCCTGAACTGCCTCGAGCAACCCCCGTCGCACAGGTTAATCACACGGTCTGTGTGCAGAGCCCTAGATGTGACGCCTTCCCGCTCTTGTCTCTGGATTCTGGCCCTTCTCTCGCTTTATTGCCTCTTATCCTTCTGTCCATCGATGACCAGCTGACTGAGTCCTCAGGGCACCAGAGAGACATAGGAGGTGGATGTGGTGGATTCTGTAGTCCAGGCTAATAACCCACAAACCCTGTATGTGCTGGAGTACATCTGGGGACTGTGAAGTATTCTCAATTCTGACCCTTGATTGGGCAGTGAGTAGCATCTCTTGTTTAGTTGCTGGATCCCAAGCAGTCATTGGAGGGTTGAAAACAACCCACATGTCCCAGATGGATGGATGGGTGGGCAGGCAGATCTCATGGCTTATGCAGGGCTGTATGACAAGACACAGCCTGAAGTTTGACGTCGATGACCCTTTTCTAGAAGACAGAGAGTCCCTTTTCTTGGAAAAAGGAAGTAAACTAGAAAACTGCTTCTCTTCAAATCCCTAAATACAGCAGGTCAATGTGCACAGTTTAGAATTTCAAAATCAAATAGAGCTTGGCTAGTTGCATAGGTTTCATTATACCAGCTAAGCTTCTCAGGTGTTGCCAGCGCTATTAAATTACTAATTCTGCCATGAGAAATCATTTCTGGGGATGTTAGGAGCAGTGACCATCAGTCACCCCATTTCCAGAAGTAACAGAGAACTAGGATGTATTTTGGGATTTCTTTTTTGGCTCCCTATTTACCATTTGATATCAGAGGTTATCATCTCCTTTGTATCAGTGACTGTGTCCTCAAGAAAAAGGGACACAGACCTAGGAAGCAGAAGTTTCATAAAATATTTATATTTGCTCTATACACTCTTGTTATGTTACTGATAAATAAGCTAAGACTAGGAGAGGCTACATGAAAGTGCAGCTCATGCAAGGACCCTGGGATGTCCCCACTTCCTCCCATCCCACATGGAATGAATATATTTAGAGATTCAGGATCCACTTCAGTTTTTAATGAACACAACATCCAAGACAGAAACTGCTTTTTATGTGATCTTTCATTGAACCTGATTGACCATGGAAGATGAGTTCAAATCTACATCCTTTTTGATCTCCAAGTTCCCAAACATCTGTGATGAATGAGTCTGTGTCAGAACTAATGAGTAGTCAGACTGAAAACATCAGATAGAGTGACCTTGCTACTGTTGAAGGGGCATCTCAAGGCAGGGAGTATGTTATCTTTTTTCCTCTGAGGTATTTTAGCTTAAAATTCTCTAACAATGTCTTTTTAGCAAGGTCATTTTCAGTCAAAACTAGAGTCCAGAGATGAGTACTTCCTTGCAGCCCGAATACTCTTAGGCATTGAGTTTTTCTAATCTAAAGTTTATTTATTCATTCCTATTTGTTTCACCATTTGGATTCTTCTCCGAACTCAGTCCAAGCTGTTGGGTACTCTGCCACGAAAACCTCTGAATTTAGAAGCACTTGATTTGTTCTTGCATTATCCCTTCCAAATCTAGCTTCTTATCTCTCATGAGACTTCATTTTCGGTTATTGGTTTGTCAGCTTAGCAGTCCATCTGTGAATAGGAAGTTACTGAATTAGAAATGTTGATCCAGAATAGCAGTTGTATTCTATACGTCTAAGAGTGTTCTGTGTTTGTTCCCTCTGGGCAGAAGAACGCGAGAGCTGGTCTAAGAAACTTCAGCTTTCTAGAATGTTGCATTTGAACTTGCTGAATCATCTTTCCACTCCAGTTGGGATCTAAGAGAGTGGGGACTTCCCTTAGAGATTTCGTGACTTTCAGCATCTGACAACCCTGCTCTTGTGTGTTTCTCATCTCATGATCAAAAGGATCCAGTAACTAGGGAGGTTGCAGACAGTGACTACAGTCATGCAATTACAGGATGCTTGCTCATTGGAAGGAAAGCTATGACAAACCTAGACAGCATATTAAAAGGCAAAGACATCACTTTGCCAACCAAGGTCCATCTAGTCAAAGCTATGGCTTTTCCAGTAGTCATGTATGGATGTGAAAGTTGGACCATAAAGAAGGCTGAGCACCAAAGAATTGATGCTCCTGAACTATGATGCTGGTGAAGACTCTTGAGAGTCCCTTGGGCTGCAAGGAGACCAAACCGGTCAATCCTAAAGGAAATCAACCCTGAATATTCATTGGAAGGACTGATGCTGAAGCTGAAGCTCCAATACTTTGGCCACCTGATGTGAAGAACTGACTCGTTTGAAAAGACCCTGATGCTGGGAATGAGATAGTTGGATGACATCACCAACTCAATGGACATGAATTTGAGCAAACTCCAGGAGACAGTGAAGAACAGAGGAGCCTGGCATGATGCAGTCCATGGGATTGCAAAGAATTGGACACGACTGAGTGAACAACAACAGCAACAAACTAGGGAGACAGTTCGGGGAGGGTTGTTGGTGATAAAGGTTGGTGATAGCCCGAGAAATTACCCCTAAATATCAAGGAACAAATCAGAAAAGCAAAAACAGCCAAGCAGTAAACAAAAAGAAGAGTAGACCGGAGTGAGGAAGGAAGGAGAAAGTAGGAAGTAGGTCCACAGTCGTGGGGTGCAGTCCACAGGCAGGTCGGCCACCGTAGGCAAGGTCCACTCAGGGCAGGGCAGGTGCTTCTTCAAACACTGCAACCTGTTGGGTGGAAGCCCCCAGAATCCGCTGAGCATCCCTGGGGCTGTGCAGTTGGAGGGTCTCTGTGGAGCTTCCTGTTGGAGGGCCTGGCTATGTGGACTCCAGACATGCACGTGAGTGTGCAAGGAAGGCAGGTGAAAGGTGTGTGGAGCTCTTCCGCTGGCTGCAGACCTGGGAGCCGTCTCTGCCTGGCACTGCCTGTCTTGCTGCATCATCCCTTCTCCACTTATAATAAGCTGAGAGTCTCACCTGTAAGAACTATCTTTCCTTGATTACATATTTCTCAGTTCGGCTGTTTCCTGGAGACGTTTTGAGAGGCACCCTGTCATCCTCTTTGGTGCTTCTCAATCTTAGCTGCACATCAGAATCACATTTTTTTTTTAAAAGGGGGTACTTTTAAAAAGGGCTTTCCAGGGGGCTCAATGATAAAGAATCTGCCTTTCAATGCAGGAGACGTGGATTTGATCCCTAGGTTGGGAAGATCCCCTGGAGGAGAAAATGGCAGCCCATTTCAGTATTCTTGCCTGGAGAATCCCTCGGGCAGGGGTGCCTGGCAGACTATAGTCCAAGGGGTCACAAAGAGTCGGACACAACTTAGCTACTGAACAGCAACAAAAGGGCATTTAGAATAAAAAGCTGGGGGAGGAATAAAAACCCAGGGCCGTTTCTGTTCTGAGTGGTTTGAATTCGGAGACCACGTTTAGAAACGCTGCTTCTGGGTGATTCATCCCAGCTGTCATCCTGGCCGGGCCAAGATGGGCATCTAGTAAGGCTGGAGGGTGATGTGTGAGGCTGCAGGGTCACTCGGAGGCTGAGAGTGGAAGGAGGGACAGCGGCTTATCTATTCCACGGGAACCTTCATAAATGCATCACCACCTACTGGTGGCTGAGAACGTGAGCCACAGTCCCCTTACGGGGGAAGTGTTTGTCTTTTTGGGATTCGTGTATGTCACTGCCTGCTCTGTATTCCTGGGCACGTCTGTTGCTTTGCACACAGACAGCCTCGTAATGATATATTCCCTAAAACATCAGTCTCCCGACAACGATAATTAACAAGTGTGTCTCTTCTTGTTGGCTTTGCAAGTGCATAAACTTATGGCTTCTTGAAGCGAAGCACAAATTCCTTTACTTCTGAGATTCTCCCAGGGCGTATGTCATATAATTAAGCCATCGACTCAGTCACTGCACTTGTGCGTCCTGTTTCTCTCGCCCCTCCTCCCCCCAGGTCACAGATGGAGTGTTTTCCCTTTGCTGTTTTCTGTTTGCTGGGGAGTTCTGGGCCCAACTGGTCCGCACAGGTGTCATGGCATTTCTCCATGCTGGGTGGACATGGGCCCCATCTGGAAGCCCTGCCAAGGGGGTGGGCACTGTCCTACCCTTCAGATGCTCTGTTTAAACCTCCCTCTCCCTTGGTCAGGCCTCCCCTTTGAGAGCTCTGCCCTCATTAGGAGGTCAGACAATGAATTAGCACACTGTTGAGGTGAGCCATAGACCTCAAGGCAAATACGGTGTGTCTCCAGCAGGTCGACACTGCAGTTCCCCTCCATGACAGTTCACCAGCTATGACATCCCCATGGACTCAGCTGTCTTTGCATCTCCCGGGCTTTCAGGAGGTAGAAGGTCCTGGAGCTGACCCCCCTGGGGTCCCAGGCCTGCTGTGTGGCTCTCTCAAGGGGCGGAGGGGGGGCAATGCAGTGGGAGTCTCCTCTCTCAGACTTGCAGAAGGACAGTCTTATCGGGGTGCTGAACGTGACACATTCCCACCTCTGCACTTTGTTCAGACAGAGCTACAGTGTCCAGTGAAATAGCCCAAATAGCACTGAGGTTAGATGTAGGTGGTCCGGCCTAGGGGGCCCCGGACCCACAGGCATCCCACATGCTTGCTGGACTCATAATAGAGTCACTCAGAGCCTGTCAAAGCCCCTGTGTTCAGGAGGGGACAGAGTGGCCTTTGTGCTGCTGGGGCTGGGGCGCTGACCTCACTGGACCCCTCCCCGCAGGGATGCTGACCGTCCTCGTGGGCAGGGACCGTCACGCTGGAACTTGCCTGCTGCGTGAAGTCCCAGGTGGAGGTTTTTCTTGTCCCTTCCACCCCAGAGGCTGCATGGTCAATGAAACAGGGGTGGCCTGATCAGCCTGCCCATCTGAGACCTTCTTACCTTCATCTGGGCTGCAGACCAACCTTGGGGGACCATGGGGAGTCGAAAGGGACCCAGCGCCATGAAGCTTGTCCGTGACAGCCTCCTCTCTTGGCTGTGTCCTTCCTCTTGCGTTCCTCCCCCCACCACCCTGCTCCTCCCCATGTGTTCCTCTGTCTGCCTAGCGGTGCTCACGGGCGTCGTTGCCCTGTCTCTGATGTAGTGACCCTGCCAAGGGGGTCAGCACAGCCTTCTGCCCTGCGCTTGGCGTGAGTCCCACTCAGATAATGATAAAGTGTCACTTTCCGTGGTTTCAGAGACTGCTCCCACCCGTCTGTCGAGTGCTTCCCAGCTTCCAGGGGCTCCACAGCCAGCCATCCTTGCAAAGAGATGGACGGGCATCTCTTGCCACCTGAATTCTCGCTGGTGCCCTCGTGTTGACTGGCCATGGGTGACAGTTAAGGGAGATGCGGCAGGAGGAGGCTGAGGGGCCTGTGACCTGGGTCAGGCGGACTGGACGCAGAGAGAGACTGTTGCCTGGTTCCTGTATCTTCCTGTTCCTCCTCGCAGTTCTGGGTCTGGTGGCAGATTCCTGCCTGAGATGGACTTGCCTTCCCTCCCTGCAGCCTACATCCATCTCCCTAAGAAAGAGAGAGGGGTGCCCTGGTGTGTGTGTGTGTGTGTGTGTGCGTGTGTGTGTGCAAGTGTGAGGTGAGCTGGAGTCTGGGGGAAGAGCAGAGTGGGTGGGGGAGGTGCCCGGGGTCTTGGGGAGTCTGGGTTGGGGCTGGCGCAGGGTCCCTGCCCCGTGACCCCTCCTGCTCCTAACTGGTCCCCCTCCTTCCCAGGTCTGTGCGTGATGAGTGCGGCATCCATCTACACGGTCCGGCACCCAGAGTGGCATTCCACCTCGGACAACTCCTACGGCTTCGCCTACATCCTGGCCTGGGTGGCCTTCCCCCTGGCGCTTCTCAGCGGTGTCATCTATGTGATCTTGCGGAAGCGTGAATGAGGCCCGGGGATGGGACGGCCCAGGCTCTGAGCTCACGTGGGGAGGGAGGAAGCAAACCAGAAGCCAGGAAAACAAACAAAGAAACGAGCTAGCCAAAAAACCCAAACTCAAACCAAACCAAACAGAAAGCAGTGCGGGGGGCGGGGGGGTGGTTAGTGTTGATTGAAGATGTATATAATATCGACGGTTTATAAAACCTATTTATAACACTTTTTACATATATGTACATAGTATTGTTTGCTTTACGTGTTGACCATCAGCCTTGGGTTGAACCTTAAAGTAGCTAAGGAACTTGACATCCTAACCATATAATCAAGCTCAGTTTTTTTTTTTTTTTCATTTTTCTTTGTTTGTTTTGCCCAGAAAGAAAGTAAGCCCATCAATGCCCCTTCCCTTTCATCTGAAAGAAGTTACCTCCCTCCCACTCCACCTTATTTAGGAAACCAAAGTGTGGGTAGAAACCCTGGATGGCCCAAAGCCTTTAACTGTGGGTGGCCCGCTGTGTGACACAGACATGTGCTGCCCATGCCTCTGTGTGCAGCCTTACCTGCATTCAGCAAAACCCCCAAACTGGAGCCCTCGGAGGATAGTGGCTTGTGGCCTTGGAATCCTTGCCCTGGAGAGGGCGAGGTGTCCCAGTCACGCGTCTAGGTTAGAAATCGGTGACAACAAACCTACGAAGTGGTGCTATGTATTTACCATTCCTTACGATCACTAATCATCTAAACGCCTCACTGGAAATTCAGTTAACAATTTTACAACATAAAGTCGAACGGAGACCTGAATAATTCTGTGTAATATAAATGGTTTATAACCGCTTTTGTACCTGGCTAGGCTGCTATTATTACTATAATACATAACTACGCACCGCCTTTATCACTCCCACATTTCCTTATGGTCGGAGCATCCGGACAAGCTTCTAGACCCCTGGGACGGCGGGATCCCAGGATGCAGCGGAGTCTAGACTGTCCCCTGCCTCCAAGGACTGTCTGGCAATGACTTGTACTGGCCACCACCTGTAGATGTATATACGGGGCCCTTCTGATGCCAAGACTCCAGACCTTGTTTTTTCCCTCTTTTTTGCTTTGCTTTTTCTGATTTTATACCAACTGTGTGGACTAAGATGCATTAAAATAAACATCAGAGTAACTCACTGAGCTCTCGTGGGTTTTTGTGGGCGAGGGTGTGAGGTGTGTGTTGGAGCAGATGGAAGAGGGTCGTGAAGCTGCTGTTGGGTAGATGATCTGGGTTGTAGTTTGGTGCTAAGGAACCAGAATGATCACCTTTGTCCAGGCTCGCAGGGGCATCTTACACCTTCTAGAAGCCTGTGCAAACATCTGCTAGCTGGAGAGGCTAGGCCTTGTGGCTGAAACAGACCCTATAAGTGGGCTGGAGGGACTCCAGTGTTATTTAGCCGAACCATCTTTCTCCTGTTCTGATTTCTGATGACCCACAGGGGGTCTGGGGCACTGCACACACTCAGTGTAATGTATGAGATGTTGGCATGAGCAGTGCTGGTCCCTAACTTTTGGGGTGCAGGTGTGATCCGGTGGATTGTCGGTGGACCATCTGCATGATGATGACCTGAGGCCAGGCTTTCAGGTCAGACATTAGTCAGCACCAACTCCTCCCCATGCTGTCCCCAGGGAGGTGGGGTCACAGTGCTGTCAGCTCCAGGGTCCCAAGCTGTGTCTCACTCACACATTTTCTTTTACTCAGTACTTTGAGCTAATGATGACCTTGCTATTCTTCAGCATTATCCAGCATATATATTGATGGACATACTTCTTGATCGCCAAGGTCACATTTTAGTAAGAGGCAGAGCAGAGAGTTAACAATGTTACAATGTTCTTGTTGTTCAGTGGCTCATTTGTGTCTGACTCTTTGTGACCCCATGGACTGCAGCATGCTAGGCTTCCCTGTCCTTCAGTATCTCCCAGAGTGTGCTCAGATTCATGTCCATTGAGTCAATAATGCCATCCAACCATCTCATCCTCTGCCACCACCTTCCCCTCTTGCCTTTAATCTTTTCTAACATCAGGGTCTTTTCCAATCAGTTGACTCTTTGCATCAGGTGGCCAAAGTATTGGAGCTTCAGCTTCAGCATCAGTCTTCCCAGTGAATATTCAGGGTACACATAAATTAGAGACCTTGGCTTTGAACCTGCCCTCTGCCCCTTACCAGCTATGTGAGGCTGGACAGGTTCCTTAAACTCTTAAGGTTCTGTTTCCTCGTCTGTGAGATGAAGATGCTGATTCCAAGCTTACAGGATTGTGGAGATTAAAAGGAGGTGATCAATGTGTGTAAAACATTTAGCCTAGGGACCAGCGGTAGACAGCACTCTATAAATGAGTGCTTATCCCCAAAGTTATGTTAGAGGTGTATTGGAAGATGTTGGCTGTTCTGGGGAATCAATACCTACATATTAGAATCGCCTGTGCAGGGCTCACCCAGAGATGCAGGTTCCTTGTGCTGGTGGTGGGACCCATCTTGCCTGGATAGTCTTAAAGAACATCGCCAGTGACTGCAGCGTTCAGCTCGGGGTGACAAGCTCTGAGCTCGTCCAGGGCTTCTAGACTTGAATCTGCTAGTGAATCTCTTGGGAATCCTGTAGTCCTATAGAATCAGATCTGAGTGGGGGCTGAGGTGCTGTATTTCCAACTTAGAGCCTGAGAGATGCTGGTGCCGCCGGCCCAGATCACACTCTGAGCAACAAGGATGTCGAATGAGGTCACCTTCAGGCACCTCATGCTCCCATGTCTTTGAACATCTGTGATGGAAGGCCTTCTCCCTTCCAAGGTTTCTGATAGTGACCCACATGCTCTGTTTTGACTTGGGTAGATTGGGTAAGTTGGCATAGATAGCCGTGAGGTGACTGAGAAAACTGGGAATTTCACTTCATGAGCTCGAACACTGAAGATACACACTTTCATTTCATAAGCTTTCTTTGTAACATTTAACTAGAAATTTAAAATGAATACAGTTAAGAACAAAGAAGAAAACCAGAAATGGCCCGAATCTCACCATCCAGGTAAGCGTCTTGGTTGCTCAGTTGTGTCCGACTCTTTGCAACCCTATGGACTATAGCCCACCAGGCTCCTCTGTCCATGGGATTCTCCAGGCAAGAATATGGGAGTGGTTGCCATTTCTTCCTCCATCCAGATAAATCTTTTGGCATTAAAAAAAAGTAAGTCTAGGATCATGACATCCTAAAGTTATCCAGAGGGAAAGATAAGATGTGAAAGCCTCTTTTCCTCCTTTTTTCCCCTATAATCTCTTGCCAAAGGTAACTAGAAGACATGGTTTATGATTTCTTCCAGGATAAAAAGGGATACCCACATAGATATCTATTCAAGTATTTGTAAGATTTCCACAAAATGGAGCAAAGTACTCACATTATTCTACACCATGCTGTTCTTTTCCTGTAAGGATATAAATTGGAGATCTTTCTATAGCAACATATACCTTATTCTGTTTTTAGTGAGCACTGCTTCATCCTTTCAGAATCCGCATAGTATTTCACTGTGCAGCTGCACAGACATTGACTTCCCAGCTACTCGATGATAAGCACTTTGACTGTGTCCTGGTTTTTGTTATTACCCAAAATATGTCAGTGAACATCCTTACATGTGAGTATTGGTGCATTTTAAGAGTACATCCAAG
Organism: Odocoileus virginianus; assembly: GCF_023699985.2. NCBI lineage: Eukaryota > Metazoa > Chordata > Mammalia > Artiodactyla > Cervidae > Odocoileus > Odocoileus virginianus. The sequence goes on along the minus strand of NC_069690.1, from coordinate 31,139,478 downwards.
TGCTAAATTCCTGGTAAGGATATTGCCAAGAAAAGGACATGCATATTTTAAAAAATGTACTAGCTATGGCCAGCTTTAGTCTCCAAAAAAATTATACCAACTCTGACAGTGAGCTTTATTTTCTAAACATACCTCATGAGGCCTGCCAAATACAGACGCATGTTAAAATAAAAACACTTGAGTAGAAACAGGTATTTGCTGCCAGTTCTTTTGTATGTGACTGTGATGGATCTTCTATCCACAAGCCAGTCTTTCTGATCTGGGAACCTGTCTGCTATAGATTATTCTAAGTGTGAGAATACTTGCAAATCGTTTATCTGGAAATTGACTTTATTCAGAATATATATAAGGAATTCTTATCAGTCAGTTCAGTTCAGTCACTCAGTTGTATCTGACTCTTTGTGACCCCATTGACTGCAGCACGCCAGGCTTCCCTGTCCATCACCAACTCCCAGAGCTTGCTCAGACTTATGTCCATAGAGTTGGTGATGCCATCCAGCCATCTCATCCTTTGTCATCCCTTTCTCCTGCTTCAAGCAAGTATAAGAACTCTCATACTCAACAATCAAAAGACAAACCATCCAATTAGGGGATCTTTTTGGTGGTTCAGATGGTAAAGAATCCACCTGCAACACAGCTGACCCAGGTTCAGTCCCTGGATTGGGAAGATCCCCTGGAGGAGGAAATGGCAACCCATTCCTGTATTCTTGCCTGGAGACTTCTATAAACAGAGGAGTTTGGTGGGCTACAGTCCATGGGGTCACAAAAAGTTGGACACGACTTAGTGATTGAACAACAACATATATACAAATGGCTAATGAGAAACTGAAAAAAATGTTCGGCATCATGGGTCATCAGGGAAATGCAAATCCAACCACAGTCCGGTGCTGTTAGTCCACACCCACTAGGTGAACTTGGGTTGAAAAGTGTAATGATAGCATAGGGTGATGAGGAGGTAGACAAATTGGAAACTGATATGCTGCTGGTGGGAATGGAAATGGTACAACCACTTTGGAAAACCTTGATAGTTCCTCAAAGGGTTAAACATAGCATTACCCTAGGACCCAGCAATTCCTCTTCTAGGTCCTCATGCAAGAGACATGAGCAAATATGTCTGAGCAGGAACTTGTGTGTTCCTTGGATGTTTATGGCAGCATTATTTATAGCAGCCAAAAGATGGAAACAACCCAAATGTCCATCAACTGATGAATGAATAAAAGGCTGTCTATCCATGTGCCGGGATACTACTTGGCCATGAAAAAAGAAATGAGATACTGCTATGTGCTACAACATGGACAAACCTAGGATATCTTATGCTAAATGAAAGAATCTAATCATAAAAGACTGCATTTTATGTGATTAATTCCCATGAAATTCTCAACTGGAAAGTCCTAGAGACAGAAAGTCCCTGACGGTTTGTTTAGAGCTGCAAAAAGGCAGGTGAGGATGTAGGGTTGTAAAAACTAACACATGTGATGTTTCCTTTCAAGTTGATGAAATGTTCTAAAATGGACTGTGATGATGGTTGCTTTTCTTTTCACTAATGTTCAATGAATTGTATACTTAAAATGGGTCAATTGTATAGGAGGAGAAATACATCTCAATAAAGTTTCTAAAAAAGAAAATTGACAGCTGTCTGCTTTAGCTGTTTCTAATTTTCTCATTCAGTCTGTTCTCTCTGGAAAGCAATACCTCTTTTCTTTCTGTGGTTTTGGATCTATATTTTAAAGGGAAGAGATTCTTACTCCTTCTGAGAAATTTAAAGCAACACAGGATATTGGAGATGAACAGTTAACATAGTTCTTCACTCAGAATCTTGAGTTTTCCCAGAGGATTGTTTTAATGACATTTATTTTCCGTCCTTGAGCTCTTCTGAGAAATAATGCAATCTTAAGAATTTGTAGCAATGGAAATTTGGTTCAAAACCATCCTCCTGACAGTTTCTTTGTGCTTTGCACTCAGGGAGGGTACCGTTTAGGAAATGGTGAGTGCAGAGAGGGGTCAGGCTGGCTTCTTTGCGATTGTCTTCTCTCCAAGACCTTGAACCCTTCATGTCTTAGAAACCCTGAAGTCCAATTTTGTCTCCCAGCTCTTTGAGCTCCTGAGAACGATGTTAGCCTTCCTGCCCTCAGCAAGTGGTTTCAGGGCAGTTTTTCAGTCTCTTCGTCTGTTGCTTATTAATTGGCAAATTCTTTCAGCAGGAATTCAGGAGATGTTGGACTGGTCCCAGTTGGGGGGGGGGGGTGGCGGTTCATCTCACACCTGTGAGCTCCTGAATCCTGGAGGCTTTGGTATCTCTTGATGCTGTTAAACAGAAGGAAAAATCTAATCCAGATTTTCTAACAGTTCTTGGCCAGAAAAATCTGTCTTTCTATAAGATGCTACAAGCTATTCTACAAGAAGGCCCTTTTGTTTCGAAAACAGAAGTTCAGTATTTATTTTGAAAGAGGTCATTTAATTTTTAATATTTTTAAAATTTATTTATCTGAATGCAGGATCTTTTATGTGGCATGTGGGATCTAGTTCCTTGACCAGGGATTGAACCCAAGCCCCCTGCATTGGGAGAGCAGAGTCTTAACCACTGGGCTAGCAGGGAAATTCCAAAAGAGTTAATTTAAATGTATAAATGAATGTCAACGGGGAGACATTGATATTGTCTCAGGCAGACTCCTAGTCTGAACAAACGCTAATGAGTCTGTTCTTTGTTTACACCTTCATAACATTTTTTTGTTTTCATTATATAGGTTCTATACTTTTATATTAACTCTATTTCTAGGCATTAACATGCTTTATGGCCTCTATGAATTTCTTTTATTCTGTGGTGTTTTGTTGTTAGCTCTTGTGCGTGTGTTGGAAACATAGATTTTTCTCAGCCCGTTTTATAATTGTTTCTTTAACTGAATTGTCTTACTGTTTTCCATATTTATCCAGTTGATTATCTTGGCTTTTTACATAGATAATCACAGCAATGCAAAAACAGAAAAAAAAGAGAGAGGTAATGTGCTTTTTTTCACTTTTCCATATTTACAGTTCTTCATTTTTAAAATTATTTGTTTGATTTTCTAGATCTTCCAGCACATGCCAAGTAATAGTTGGGATGGTAAACACGGTTTCACTTTTTGCCCCTAAATTTAATGGAAATGCTAATGTTTATAGTTAACTTGTTTAAACATAATTTATTTTGCTAAGTGCATATTTCTGATTCTCAGCTTAATAGAAATTTTAATCAGGAATTTATATTACATATTACCCAATGTTTTTAGTCTTAAGCTCCTGCTGCTGCTAAGCTGCTTCAGTCGTGTCCAACTCTGTGCGACCCCATGAACAGCAGCCCACCAGGCTCCTCTGTCCACAGGATTCTCTAGGCATGAACACTGGAGTGGGTTGCCATTTCCTTCTCCACAATCTTTATCAAGACGACTTAATTTTGTTATGCTTTTAACCAGGTACTCTGGTGAACCCTATCAATAGTTTTCTTAACATTGACTCATTCATTTTGTAAATGAAATAAAGACCAGTTTTGGGAAAGTGGCATTCTTTTGACATTGATGGGTTATTTACTTATTTATTTTTGACTGTTTGGGGCCTTTGTTGCCGCAAGGGCTTTTCTCTCGTTGCCGTGAGTGTGGACTACGCTCTAGTTGCGGTATAGGGCCTTCTCGTTGCGGTGGCTTCTCTTGCTGTGAAGCGTGGGCTCTAGGGCATTGGGGCTTCACTGGCTGTAGCACACTTGCTAAGTCGCTCCCTTGCATACGGAATCTTCCTGGACCAGGGATTGAACCCGTGTCTCCTGCCGTGGCAGTTGCACTCTCCACCACTGAACCACCAGGGAAGGCCCTTGTTGGAATATTTTTGCTAGCATTTTATTAAGGCTTCTTATATTTTATTAAGGTATTTACATTTGCAAATAAGATTGATTTTTAGGGATATGTGTGTGTGGAGGATGGAAAATGACATGCATTCCATCTGTATTAGTACAGAGAAAATATTGGCTTGTTTTTCTGGGGTACAGTATGGGGATTCTCATTTTCTGCACAGTTGGCAGTTTTCATGTAAAGCACACTTCTGTGCAAGTGACTGCTGGAAATTGTAAGACAGTTCACAATCGATTGACTTATCGACTTGACATAATTGATAGTGACATTTAGACCCTGTCATTCACAGTCTGATCAGTGGACTCCAAAATTTAACTCCACATGTTTAGAATTTCAAGTGGATCTTGTCTGGAATTTAAATTGGTCCTTTTCTTTTTGGAATTCCAAATGGACCCAAGAAGAAAGCGAAAACAAGACTTCAAAATGCCCAAGCTTTATTACTGCACTCAGATTTACAACGTAAAATCTTCAACCCACTGATCCATAGCGGGCAGGCATGTAGGTTTAAGAGCTGGAGACGCATGGAATCATCTTGAGGCTCCTACACTATTTATCAGAACCTGAATCTCTGAGAAATATACGGTGAGTCCCCATCTCTGATGGACTGCAGCCAAGACACATTTTCTAACTGAATGAAAAATCATTCCCTTTATTCTTTGTGCTCCTTTGGTTTCCATTAGGTATATCCCAGGATAACTTTATTGCCTGCCAAATTAAGACTAACAACAAGAAAACCATTCTCTAAGAGTGCCTCCCTAAAACTCATAGCATCTTTCTATACTCACCCTGTTCATCTTAGAGCAAGTGAACATTCACTTCACTAAATCAGCAACTTGGCTTCATAACTACCAGAAAGGCTTTCATTACCCACATAGACAGGGGATGTCAGTCTTGCAGGGTTAAATTATGGGTGCTTTTCTCATTCCGTTCCCGAGGAGGTAATTCAGAGTCAATTACACTGTATGGGTTTCAAAGTAGATTTCCAGCAGGGGGAGCCCCTGCTTGGGTAATAGAGTGTTCCTTTTACCTTCGTTAAAACTCACAGTGAAGATTTTGAATAGAATTCATTAGCATAATTTTTCCACCTCCAGCTCTATTTGTAGTCAAATGCGCTATCACTGAGCTCCACCACTGCACCATTCCAGCTCTATGTGTAGACTAAGTACCTAATTATTATTATTATTTTTTTTTGCAGAAATGAACGAAATGACTGTTTCTACAGCTAGACCCCAGGGCAAGAATTGCCCAGGGTTCAGGATCCTGGCTTTGGTGCCTGGTAATTGGCCATTCCTGTGGCTTAGTCGGTAAAGAATCCGCTTGCTACTGCAGGAGACCGCCTGCAATAAAGGAGACCCGGGTTTGATCGCTGGATCGAGAAGATCCCTTGGAGAAGGAAATGGCAACCTGCTCTGGTATTCTTGCCTGGGGAATCCCATGGACAGAGGATCCTAGCTCAGTCTAGGCCTCACTAGTCCCCTCCAGAGGGGCATTCTGAGCCCTGTGGTGAGAATGAATTGAAGGTGGTGGAGGTTAAGAGCCTGAGGTTCAGAATCAGGTGCCTTATGTTCAAATCCCAGCTTTTCCATTCACTGACTGTCACTTGGATGCATTGTGCAACCTTTCCAAGAGAATGTCAGTATTTACCATACAGGGTTGAATATTGACTATCAGGTGACATAATGCTGGCAAATAATAAGAGCCTTATATGTTAGGCATTATTGCTCTTGTTGCTTTTATTAAATCCAATATACTTGCCTTTGTGGTCCTAAATTCTTGCCCTGAGATCCTTTAATTCTGCTTCACCCTTGCAGCTTGCTGACAACTGTAGGACGAATAATTAGGCAATTGTCATTTGTAATACACTATGTAATTTTTCCCTCACTTTACATTGTGTGCATAATTTATCATTTGGTATCAAAGGGAGTTGAAGGGTTCTCATACCTTTCTCCTGCTCCCAAAACCCCGGGGCAGAGGGTGTGGGGAGGGACAGGGTTGACAGAGGGTGGACACAAGATCTCGTTTTAGTTGTTGAGGAAAATGTCTTAGAAAGCAAAACCTACAAAGACAGATCCAATGCTGCTTTTTCTTACTTCAAGGCACTGGAAACTTTTTTAATTAGGGGGAAGAAAATCTCCTGTAAATATATGTACACCAATGTAATCTTATAAATTCTTGTCTAATACAACCTAAAATTATTAGCATAACCCTCAATATCCAGTTTCAGATTTTAATCCATATGTTCTGGGCTGAACTGGTTATCTTCAATTGGTCTCTATTGATTGGACTTCTCCTGAGAGTCACTCTCATTTCTGCTTTGACAATAGAAACATTTGCTGTTGTTAAGCCTTCTTTTTTTTTCCCCATTGATTTTGCCCCTTTCCCTTTAATCTCTTACATGATCTGCCTTTTGGGTGAAGGATGTTCCGGAGGTCTGGAGGGAATGAAATAAGAGGAGGGGTTGCTGAGTTGGGGGTTATTTTTGCGGACACCCCTCCTAGAAGGAGGTGTGGAAAGCTCCTTCTCCTTGTAATTCTTCACTTTGAACTGATGGAGATGGGTGCAGGGGGGAACCTGAGGTTGCAAAAGTAAATGACTATTTTCTGGGAGCTCTAGCAGCTTCCAGTGGGGAGGGACAGTCAGTTCAAAGGATCAGGACCACTCGGACACACCCAGCTGTTCCCAAATGCCACTGGCCACCACTTTCTAAAAATGAAGTGTTAAGACACCAGGAGGAGAAAAGAGATGTCTGCCTTTTAGCTGCTAAATGTGGACTCGCTGTCACTCATTGTAGGCGGGTAGCAAGCACTGGGAAGATTAAACTGACCTTTGTTTTTTGCATAGATACAGAGCCAGGGAAAGTGTGGAGTATTCTCAAGTGGTTTCGAGCTGCATTCTCCTGCCCAGGAACAAGCAGCCACATGTGTCCAATGGGCACTTGCAATGTGGTAGGTGTGTTGAGCTGAATTTTTAACTTCAGTAATAATTTACATTGAATTCATGTGCAGTGTTTTTGTATATTTATTATACATTGAAAAAAATTTCCCTGGTGGCTCACATGGTAAAAAATCTGCCTGCCGTGCAACAGATCTGGATTTGATCCCTGGATTAGGAAGATCCCCTGGAGGAGGGAATTGCTACCCACTCTGGTATTCTTGCCTGGAGAATTCCATGGACAGAGGAGCCTGATGGGATACAGTCCATGTGGTCACAAAGAGTCAGGCATGACTGAGCAACTAACACACACATTATAAATTGAAATGATAATATTTTAGATACACTGGGTTGAATATATTTTTGAAATAACTTCATTGTTTCATTATACATTTTTAAAAATACGTGAAAATATATTTTAAAAATGTGTCAGTGGTTCGTTCCTTTTAGGTGTGGACAAGTGTTCCACTGTTTGGCTACCACACTTCGTCCATTCACTTGTTAATGGATATTAAGATTGTTCCTGTTTAGAGACCATTATATATCAAGCTGCTATGAGCATTCAAGTGCGAGTCTGAATGAATACATATTGATATTTCCTTTTTGTTGTTGTTCGGTTGCTCAGTCGTGTCCGACTTCTTGCGACCCCATGGGCTGCAGCATGGGGTGTAGGAATAAAGTGACTGACTTCACAGTCAGGGTTAGTCTACCTTTATAAGAAGGAGCGATACTGTTTTGCAAAGTGACTGCATCATTTTACACATTCACCTGCAAGGCAAGAGTGATCTGGTTCCTCTACATTCTTACCATCTTCAGGTCAGTCTTTGATTTTAGCAGTTTTGGGAGATAATAGAAAATATATGTCATTCTCTGCCTGCTGGTTCCTGGAACAGAGCTCCTAAAGCCCTCATAATTTCCTTAGTGATAAAAACACTAGGAGCACCTCATTCTAATACTGGTCTTTGACCTCTGTTCCTGACACAGAGCTCCCAAACTCTTGGAATTTCCTGGGTGATAAGAGTGTCTTTTGTTCTAATGAGGCAACTCTGGATGAGGGCTGGCCACCAGGAAGACCAGGTCATGATTAGAAGCTTGGAATTTTCAGCTGCCCCATTCTACTACAATTCTCTTGAGAAGGAAGAAGGACTAAAATGGAGTTAATGATGGATTGTGCCTATGTGAGGAAGGCCCCATAAAATCCCCACATTACAGGGTTCAGAGAGCTTCTGGGTTGGGGTTGATATACATGTGAAGATGCTGGCAGAGTAGGGTGTGGAGTTCAGCCCCATTTCCTCCATAGCTTGCCCTAACCCCTCTTCTCCATGCATGTTCACCTGTTGTTCACTCCCTAAATTGTGTCCAACTCTTGCAACCCCATGGACTGCAGCACACCAGGCTCCTCTGTCCTTCACTGTCTCTCGGAGTTTGCTCAAATTCATTTTCATTGGGTTAGTGATGTCATCCAACCATCTCATCTTCTGTTGCCCCCTTATCCTCCTGCCCTCAATCCCTCCCAGCATCAGAGTCTTTTCCAATGAGTGGGCTCTTTGCATCAGGTGGCCAAAGTATTGAAGCTTCAGTTTCAGCATCAGTCCTTCCCATGAATAGTCAGGGTTGATTTCCTTTAGGATTGACTGGCTTGATCTCTTTGCTGTCCAAGGGACTCTCAAGAGTCTTCTCCAATTCGAAAGCATCAATTCTTTGGTGCTTGGCCTTCTTTATGATCCAAGTCTTACATCTGTACACAACTACTGAAAAAGCCATAACTTTGACCATACAGACTCTGGCAAAGTGATGTCTCTGCCTTTATCATATTCTTTGTAATAAACCTATAAGCATAAGCCCATTGTTTTCCTGAGCTCTGTGAGCCACTTGAGCAAATTAACAGAATTCGTTGAAATCTCCCATCTCTAGCTGCTTGGTCAGAAGTCCAGATTATCACTGGTCTGAGGGGGAGTGTGTGTGTGTGTGTGTGTGTGTGTGTGTGTGAATATTGTGGGACTGAGCCCTTAACCCATGTGATCTGACACTATCTCTGGGTAACTAGTGTCAGAATTGAGTTAAATTATGGGACCCCCAGCTGGTGTCACCAAGAATTGATGGGGGTGGGGGAATCTTCACTCATTCGGTGACCAGAAGCGTCAGGATTGAAGTGCGTGTGTACATTGTACAGAGAAGAAATAGAACTTGGTTTTTCCCTACACAGGCGGTAGATAGATAACTGAGTTCTTCCTTTACACATTCTGATCAGTATGTAGTCGTATCTCATTGTAGTTTTAACTCTCACCCTCAAATGACTTACAAGGTTGAACATTTTTAATGTGTTTATTTTCAAGCTGCATGTATTTGCTTAACTCTCTGCTCACATGTTTTTGTCATTTTTGAATGGAGTTGTTTGCTTTCTTCGTATTGGGTTTTGGTATATCTTTATTCATTCTGGTTACAAGCCCTTTGTTGGGTGCAGGATTCATAAATATTTTCTCCTGATGTGACTCATTTTTCCATTCTCCTAACAGTGTGTTTCAAAAAGCAGAAGTTTTTGATTTTGGAAAAGCCCAGTTTACAGATTTTTTAATTGTATGGATTATGATTTTGGTGTTTGTGGCTGTGAAACCTTTGCCAAACCTAAAGTCGTAATCATTTTCTCCTGTATTTTCTTTTGGAGTTTTATAGTTTTGGGGTTTTACATCTAGGTCTCTCATCTGTTTTGAGTTAATTTTTGCGTATAGTGTGAGGTGTGGGTCAAAGTTCCTTTCATCTTTTTTTTTTGCATGTGGATATCTGGTTGTCCTACCATTGTGTGTTGAAAAGAATCTTTTCTACACTAAACTTTCCTTAGTGTGGAAAATCAGTTTTTCGACAAGTCTAGGTCTATTTCTGTACTTGGTTTCTTTGATCTATTTGTCTATCTTGATGCTAAAACACACTATCTTGATTTCTGTGGCTTTATAATAAGTCTGGAAACTAGATAGTGTTACTGTTAATGCAAGTTTGCATGCCTGGTGCACGGTGAGGCCAAACACACCAAAATGTTGGAGTTTGGAATAGAGAAAGGTTTATTGCAGGGTCATGAAAGGAGACAGGTGGCTCACATCCCCCAGAGTCCCTAACTCTCTGAAGGGTTTCAGCAAAGCGTTTTGAAAAGTCAAGTGAGGGAAGGGGTGGTACGTGATCAGCTGGTACAGTTCTCTGATTGGCTGATGGGTGAGAGAAGACGGTGATGTCACAGGGGTTAACCTTCTCAGTCCTGAGGCTCCAGGAGGCCTGGGGCCATGGGCTCATGGTCCTCGAGTCATCTAACATCTTCCGTTTGGTGGGAGGTTTTCACATCTGAATATTCCTTGGAAGGACTGATGCTAAAGCTGAAACTTCAATACTTTGGCCACCTAATGCAAAGAACTGACTCATTGGAAAAGACCTGGATTCTGGGAATGATTGAAGGCAAGAGGGGAAGGGGACGACAGAGGATGAGATGGTTGGATGGCATCACTGACTCAATGGACATGAATTTGAGTAGGCTCCGGGAGTTGGCGATGGACAGGAAAGCCTGGTGTACTGCAGTTCATGGGGTCGCAAAGAGTCGGACATGACTGAGCGACTGAACTGAACTGAAATAACTCAGGAAATCTGCATCAAATGCCATTATCTGGGTACTTCTGAGAGGAGCTAAAGCAGAGGCTGAGGGGAAAGACCTGTCCTGGGAAGGAGGGCCCAGTGCGTCCTGCTATGTTACACAACTACCATACTTTGATCTGTTTCAAGTCCTTGCAGCCCTTCTGTGTCTTTTGCATTTTGTGCTATTGTTATATATTTAATTTTCACATGTATTACCAATCTCACATTACTTTTTTATAGAGTTTGTCTAAACAAAGATCTTTTAGAGTGTTTCCCCTCCCCTTTTCTTTTGGTGAAGTATGCATAACGTTTGCCATCTCAATCATTTTTAAATATTCGGTTCAGTGGTGTTAAATATTTCATAAGGTGGTGCAACCATCTCCACCATCCATCCCCATAGCTCTTTCCATCTGGGAAAAGTGGAACTTTACGTCTAGTAAACACTAACTCCCTATTCCTCCTCTCTCAAACCCCTGGAAACCACCAATTTTCTTTTTCTGTGAAGCTGACCACAGTAGGTACAAATGAGGTCATGTCCATTTGTGATGGCTTATTTCACTCAGCACAGTGTCCTCAAGGTTCATCCTTATTGCAGTAGGTGTCAGAATCTCCTCCCTTTTGAAGGCTGAACGATATTCCGCTGTATGTTTAGACCACACTTTGCTTCTCCATTCATCCATTGATGGATACTTGAGTTGCTTCCACATTTCAGCTGTTGTGAATTATGCTGCAGTGAACATGGTGTACAAATGTCTCTTTGAGATCTTGCTTTCAATTCTTTTAGGTATCTTGTATAGTGTTTTTTAGCATTTTAAATATTAAAAGATACATATATGATTTTTATTGATATCAACATTTTACCAATTGGGGTACAGAAGTAAGCACAAAACAGCTCTATGAGAAACAAAATGAATTAAATCTAAGCATCTAGGCTCTCAGAGAGACTACAGACCAACGGGGTAGGGTGGACAAATGTACACCCAAAATCTCTGTGGCATCCTTGCAATTTGACCTAAGCTCAAAACAATACGGGCACATCCCAAATTGAGAAATAATAGTGTCACCCACCACTTATTCAGTGCTTTACTGGGCAAGCACTGGAGTGTTTCCACACATTGTTTCTTTGACACCGCGTGGGAAATGGATATGAAAATCTGAACTTACAAAATAGATCAATTAAAGGGTGACTATTTGCATTACAAAAGAATTCTTTGTGGTACAAGAGGATTAGCATGGGGTTCCTTTAAATGGCATCTCCCCTGTGTATTAATGTGTTTATTTATAGATCATTAACTACTTGACAAAGATGCCTCAGGCCAGAGCAGCTCAGAGACAACTGGTCAGGGGGCCCTGGGTGGAAGATCAATTAAATTTGAAGACAAAGTGTCTTTGAAAGAATACACAAAGTTAATAAAGAAAGGGGATTCATTTGCCCACATTTGTTTTATCTCAGTGGGGAGCACATGTATTGGGTGAACAGCACACCTACCTGCTCTCATTCATGGCTTGTCCAGGCAGATGTACGCTCTCCTCTGTGTGGCTGAGGTCTGACATGTCCAGGGTCATAGCTGTGTTTGGCCCCCTTGTGGTTGTGCTTTAATTAAGAGGTAAAATGATTAAAGTGGCAGATGTTTCTAGCCTGAGGACCTGGGCCCTGTTACATCAAGCAGATGGTCCCAAGCAGGAGAGCATCCTTTAACGAAGAAGCATTTGCAATTCATGAGCGTTCAGGATGTCCGTTTCTCTCAGTGCCCAGTGTTCTGCCTGTCAGGGCTCCCATTGTGTGGCCAGGGAGCATGATGAATTAGGCAAACCCCTTCTGGTTTGGGACGGCATCTCACGCTGATGAAAATTAAAAGTATTATCGCCCAGAAGATCAAGGGACCCTGATCAGCGGAGTGGGGGTTCTCCTGCCCTCTCTCTCATGTGCCTGGTGATCTGGCCAAGAGCCATCACCCACATCACAGGCTCTACCCAAGGTATGACTTGGCCTTAAGGACCCAGAGCTGTGAAAGAACTTCCTTCTTCAGTTGATTCCTGATATTTTCACCTTGGAGGGGACTCTGGTTAGATCTGAGGCTCATTTTGATTCTTTGCCAGGATGACTGGCAGGCAGAAGCTTTGGAAAGACTGCCATTTACAGGGAAAATATTTTGGTTCCATAGCCATGTGACCTGGGGCAGATCACACAAACACACATAAACATATACACACAAACTGGGTAAATGTAACCAAAATGCTTGCTCAGTTGCTTCTAATTCTGCAACCCCATGAACTGTAGCCCACCAGGCTCCTCTGTCCAAAGATTTTCCAGGCAAGAATACTGGAGTGGGTTGCCATTTCCTTCTCAGGGATCTTCCTGACCCAGGAATCAAACCCACACCTCTTGAGTCTCCTGTATTGGCAGGTGGCTTCTTTACCATGGCACTACAACATATTTTATCCTGATACCCATATGACACCTGGGTCAGATCATACACACACACACACACACACACACACACAAAATAAACTTAATCAAAATAAGGGACAACAAATAGACAACATTAGAAGTGAGATGGGAAAGCTGACCATAGATTCTGAGTGGGTAAAAAGAGCAAAGAGAGGATTCTGTAAACAATTCCATGCAAACCTATTTCAAATTCTTACAGAAATGGATGCTTTTCTTGGAAATTCAGATGTTGACACAAGAAGAAGAGACTGAAATAAAGCAATCACCATGAGAAAATTTTTAAGCATTTGTCAAAGGACTGTCCCATCCCGAAAATTCTAGGCCAAGGGGGCACTAAAGACTAGCTCTTTGACCTTCCAAGACTAGAAGATTCTTGCACTGTTTTGTGTGTTCCACAGCACAGATAAAAATAGAAGGCTTTCCAACTCATTTTACTAAGTTAGCCTAACCACATGTGTCCATCATGTTTCCGGCAGGAAAGAGATGTCACTCTCACATTGGCTAATTTGAAGAGAGCTCAGTTAAGGAGTGGGGAGGATTCAGAAGTTCTAGGTGGCAGTGCAGTCCTGTTCCCCACCTTGGCTTGAAGGGACCAGGAAGCAGGCTTTATCAGAGTTTCTCAGAAGGGCCTGGTAGGAGCTGTGATCTTTGCTCCTGGGATCTAGTCAGCTTCCTGAGACCTTGCAGGGCAGGCCTGGGAGAATAGATGTCCTCACCCCCTTCTCCTCCCATCCTCCAATTTCCTTCCTGGTTCCCCATTGGTCAAATGCAACTGGAAGCCACAGGTCAGTGGAGTCTGTTGATGTGATCCCTGTGAGTCAGCCTCCCAGGGGAGAGACAACAGGTGGAGGTAGGTGGAGGTGGCCCTGGAGGGGCCGATGGAAGTCCTGTCACACCCCTGGTCTTGCAATCTGATAAGCATTGCACAAAGAATACAGGTGGAGAACAACCTAACCTCTGAAGAGAGATGCAAAAACACTGAAATGAAATACTAGCAAGAAATCAAAGAGGACACAAATAGATGGAGAAATATACCGTGTTCATGGATTGGAAGAATCAATATTGTGAAAATGACTATACTACCCAAAGCAATCTATAGATTCAATGCAATCCCTATCAAGCTACCAACAGTATTCTTCACAGAACTAGAACAAATAACTTCACAATTTGTATGGAAATACAAAAAACCTAGGATAGCCAAAGCAATCTTGAGAAAGAAGAATGGAACTGGAGGAATCAACCTGCCTGACTTCAGGCTCTACTACAAAGCCGCAGTCATCAAGACAGTATGGTACTGGCACAAAGACAGAAATATAGATCAATGGAACAAAATAGAAAGCCCAGAGATAAATCCACGTACCTATGGACAACTTATCTTCGACAAAGGAGGCAAGAATATACAATGGAAAAAAGATAACCTCTTTAACAAGTGGTGCTGGGAAAACTGGTCAACCACTTGTAAAAGAATGAAACTAGAACACTTTCTAACACCATACACAAAAATAAACTCAAAATGGATTAAAGATCGAAATGTAAGACCAGAAACTATAAAACTCCTAGAGGAGAACATAGGCAAAACACTCTCCAACATAAATCACAGCAAGATCCTCTATGACCCACCTCCCAGAATATTGTAAATAAAAGCAAAAATAAACAAATGGGACCTAATGAAACTTAAAAGCTTTTGCACAACAAAGGAAACTATAAGCAAGGTGAAAAGACAGCCTTCAGATTGGGAGAAAATAATAGCAAATGAAGCAACAAAGGATTAATCTCAAAAATATACAAGCAATTCCTGCAGCTCAATTCCAGAAAAATAAATGACCCAATCAAAAAATGGGCCAAAGAACTAAACAGACATTTCTCCAAAGAAGACATACAGATGGCTAACAAACACATGAAAAGATGCTCAACATCACTCATTATCAGAGAAATGCAAATCAAAACCACAATGAGGTACCATTACACACCAGTCAGAATGGCTGCTATCCAAAAGTCTACAAGCAATAAATGCTGGAGAGGTTGTGGAGAAAAGGGAACCCTCCTACACTGTTGGTGGGAATGCAAACTAGTACAGCCGCTATGGAGAACAGTGTGGAGATTGCTTAAAAAATTGGAAGTAGAACTGCCATATGACCCAGCAATCCCACTCCTGGGCATACACACCAAGGAAACCAGATCTGAAAGAGACACGTGTACCCCAATGTTCATCGCAGCACTGTTTATAATAGCCAGGACATGGAAGCAACCTAGATGCCCATCAGCAGACAGATGGATAAGTAAGCTATGGTACATATACACAATGGAATATTGCTCAGCCATTAAAAAGAATTCATTTAAATCAGTTCTAATGAGATGGACGAAACTGGAGCCCATTATACAGAGTGAAGTAAGCCAGAAAGATAAACACCAATACAGTATACTAAAGCATATATATGGAATTTAAAAAGATGGTAACGATAACCCTATATGCAAAACAGAAAAAGAGACACAGATGTACAGAACAGACTTTTGAACTCTGTGGGAGAAGGCAAGGGTGGGATGTTCTGAGAGAATAGCATTGAAACAAGTATACTACCCAGGATGAAACAGATCACCAGCCCAGGTTGGATGCATGAGACAAGTGCTCAGGGCTGATGCACTGGGAAGACCCAGAGGGATGGGATGGGGAGGGAGGCAGGAGGGGGGATCTGGATGGGGAACACATGTAAATCCATGGCTGATTCATGTCAATGTATGGCAAAAACCACTACAATATTGTAAAGTAATTAGCCTCCAACTAATAAAAATAAATGGCAAAACACACACACACGCACAAACCACCATTATATATGTATAAAAAAAAAGGAAATACTAGCAAATTGAATTCAGAACTTGATAAGGATACTATTAGCAAATAATGCTGTGGAGCTGGGCTGGCTGTTATTTCAATTCTATATATATATATATATATATATATATATATATATATATATATATAGGATGGGCTTCCCTGATGGCTCAGGGGGTAAAGAATCACCAACAATACAGGGGACACAGGAAACATGGGTTCCATCCCTGGGTTTGGAAGATCCCCTGGAGGAGGAAATGACCACCCACTCCAGTGTTCTGGCCTAGGGAATCCCATGGACAGAAGATCCCGGTGGGCTACAGTCCAAAGGGCCGCAAAGATGTGGAAACGACTCGGTGACTAAGCACATATATATTTTTAGGACACTTTGTTTTTTGGTTCTTCATGTTTCAAAGAAAATTCCCATTCTTTCCCTCCTTATTCTGTTCTTCCCAAGGGAGGAGAAATGACTGGCTTCACGGATGTGTTGAAGAGGATACTAAGCCTGCTGGGGCTGTTTCGGGATGAGCTTCTCCATGGAAAGTGAGCCTCCCCTGCTTCTCCAGCATCACAGGGAGGGCCTCCAGGCTCCACGCTGGATCAGTGACCAGGGGGCGAGTTATCTAATTCAGCAGCAAAGAATTAGCAAAACCATTTAGCTCTGCATCTCGGCCGTGTCATCCAATTCAGTTTTTATCAGTAATCAAGCTAATATTTATCTCTATCTAATTCCTCTTATCTTTTATTCATTCTGTACTTGGGAGGAGGATAAACTGTTAATTGATTAGCCTTTAAAAATGCCAGCATCAAGGATATTGAGAAAAGGGAAACCTTATACACTGTTGATGGGAATGGAAATTGGTGAAGCCATGATAGAATACAGTATGGTTATTCCTTAAAAACAGAACTACCATGCAATCCAGCATTCCCACTGCTGAGTGTATTATCCGAAGGAAATAAACCATTGTCTTGAAGAGATATCTGCAGATCCATGTTCACTGCAGCATTTGTCAAAACAGTCAAGACACAGAAACAACCTAAGTGTTTGTCAGTTGATGACTGGATATAGATGACGTGGTCTGTAGATAGGAAATGGAATGGTATTCAGCCATGAAAAAGAAGGAAATCTTGCCATCTGCGACAGCATGGAAGGACCTTGAGGGTGTGAGGCTGAGATAAGTCAGACAGAGAAACACAAATACAATGTGATCTCACTTATATGTGGAATGTGAAAAAACGACTGAGTTGTGGACTGGTGGTCATCAGGGGTTGGGGTGGAGGATTTGGGGAGATGATGTTTAAGGATACAAATGGCAACTGGTTGATAATAAGTTTAGATATCTAATGCACAACATAACGATGATAGTCAAAAATACTGTAACTAAGTTACTAAGGGACTAGATCTTAACTGTTCTTAACACAAAGAAGAAATGACAATTATGTGACCTGATAAACGTGTTGGCTAACATTGCTGTGGGGTCACGTAGGTGGCTCAGTGGTAAAGAGTCTGCCTGCAATGCGGGAAACTCGGGTTCAATTCCTGGGTCAGGAAGATCCTCTGGAGAGGGAAATAGCAACCCACTCCAGGCTTCTTGCCTGGGAAATCCCCTGGACCTAGGAGCTGGGGATTCATATATGATGAATGTATATGTATATGTGTATATATATATATATATATATATATGTATATATATACATATATATGAATCACTTTGCAGTTCACCTGAAACTAACACAACATAGTAAATCAACTTTATTTCACTAAAAAGTGAAAAAAAATAAGGTGGCCTTGCAAGATTCCTGGGTTCCTTGGGGGAAAGCAGCCAGATTTCCCTGCCCCAGCCCTGTGGTGGAAGGCTAGATGTCTGTTAGAACCAGTGATCCCTAGGGGACACTTTGTGATTTGCTGTTGTCCTTAGATCTTGGGTCTGAGGCCAGGAGCTTGAATTTGGGCAGAAGGGCACAGCTGACACCTTCGGACAGAGACGCTAAACTCTGCCTGCACTTTCTCCTTCCTGGGAGCCAGGGTAGGTCCTGTCAGCACCTGCCAGAGGCCAGAGGCTCTTGTTTATCCCATATTTCCCGGTGGTATTCCTCAGAGGTCCTGGTGTCTTAAGAAGCCTCACGGTGCTGTGATGCAAGAAATGCACGTCTTGGCTGGTCCTGAAGGGCCTGCCATGAGCAGATGAGGGGGTAATGCTAAGACCACAGCCAGATGAAGACAGGAAGGGGGTGGTGCTAAGAGTAAAGATGCACAAAAGGACTAAACCTTTCAAAGAATTTGCTCCCAGCAGCATTGAATCAGAGTCACTCAGAACGGATCAAAACACTCACCCAGGAACACTGCTAGGTGGCAGAAAGAGCTTTCAGACCCAGGGTTCAAGGTTCTGACTGGTCTGGTCCTCACTTGTTCCTTCTCACTGGGCTGCTGGGATGCCTCCAGGTCGTGATGAATGTCAATGAACTTTTAATGAGGTCTTAATCAACTGCTTCATTACTGGGACTCTCTTCGGGGAGCCCAGCCATGGCCCTTTGGAGACAAAGGCGGGTATTCAAGCCAGAGGGACTTGGGATCGCTCACAGGTCCTGCTCCTTTTCAAGGCCAGCGCTGCCCGCCTTTTCACCCCGTTACTCCCACTGCTGGGAGGACCTTGAAACAAACAAAAGGAAACCCTCAGACCTGCTTTGCGTGAGCTCTGGACTGCCCTTGGCCTTGGTGCTAATGAAGGAACTCAACAAATGCCCTCTGAAAAGTTGCATTTTATTAGCATATGTTTAGCTGGCCCCAGTATCCCTACTTCCTAAGACTGCTGTGACCCTCAGAAAACCACAGGAAGGCACGTTTTTCTTCCCTCCCTCTCAGGCCTCTTCCTTACCCCAGCTAACCTGTCTTGCTTTTTGAGGTCTGTTTAACAACAAGGTTTAGCCCCTGGCAGATTTTTCACAGGACACAGAAACAGACATTCCTACATCTTCATTCCAAGGTGCTAACTCAGCTTGAAAAACCCCAGCTTGACCTCATTTCTTACTGTCTTTTCTCCTTCAAAGACCCAAATGTGGACTCGCTAGCGAATCAGGAGAGCTGCTGCTGGATGAAGGGTCCCTCTCCATAAGCTCTCAGTTTTCAAGGGTTTCACCAGGTAACGTGGATCTGTCATGGGTCTTACGTCTGGGTGCCGAGATCAGACTCGAGGAAAACTGGCAGAGACGTTTTGTGTATTTCACAGTCATTCTCATCAGATGCCTTGAACGTGGAGCTCTGGAAACAGCCAGCTTTTAAAATTGATATTGGCATCTACCAATGTACTTTCTGACTCTATGAATTTGACTATTCTAGGTGCTTCATATAAGAGGAATCAAACAGTATTTGTCTGCATCTACTGTATATTGGAACGCATTTTAAGGGTTAACCCTATTGTATAATTGTGTATTATGCAGTCATCTAAAGTTGTAATATACAATATAATTCATTCATCAAAAAACTAGGGAGCCCTCTATGTTAGTGAGTATTATACCTATATGCACACACAGTAGAATTCATTCATCAGAAAAGTTAGGGAGACTTCTCACAGAGAGGAAAGTTGGCGATCTCTGTTTTGAAAGACATTCTGTCCACAGGTGCACTAAGAGCAGAGCAGGGCATGGGGCAGCAACCTCAGCTGCTCGAGCAACACCGAGAGGATGGGGGGCAGAGGGGCTGCGGTCCCTGGGAGTGATGGGGGTGGACAGGCGCCGAGCTGCCAACTCGGGGATTCCCCGGAGGTCTGATCTGTCCCTTTACACGTCCAGATGAATTTTAAAACCAGTTTCTTCCTCAAGAAAGAGGAGCAACCACTCAGTGAGATGTGGACAACACTGACAAGCGTGGGGCCAGTAACTGCAGGGAATCATAAAGAGTCAGGTTAGGGTCATCCTTAATGGACTGAGAGACTTCAGACCCAGGAGGAATCTCTGCAAGGGCCAGAGCTGAAGACAAAAGCAAAAAAAGGAGGGGTATTAAGGCTAAGAAAGTCCGATATCTCTCAGAGTGACAGTGACCACACTCCACCACCCCAACCCTGTACTTGCAAGGGTTCGTTCACCACACACACTTGTGTAACCCAGCAGGGAATCAGTGCTTACATATACCATCTCACGAGGTGAATATCTGCAGCCCCATTTTATTTTTAAATTTTATATTGAAGTACAGCTGATTTTGGGCTTCCCAGGTGGCTTAGTGGTAAAGAATCTGGCTGTCAATGCAAAAGACATGGGTTCGATCCATAGGGTTGCAAATTCCATAGGGCCGCAAAGAGTTGGACATGATTGAAGAGACTTAGCATGCATGCAGGCAAACATGGCCAGGTTCAGGACATGTGAGCCCCAAACATGGCCCCTGGGCACATGAAATGTTTTTGACCAAAAGCATTTGAGAAACAGTGGGTACAAAAAAGGAAGTATCTTGCTGGTGGATTACTACAACCATTCACGTGAACAAATGGCCATTTCTGATGAACACAAGAAGAATCGTAGGTGTGGGTAGATACAGGCTAACTTGCACAATTTGGGGGAGAATTTTAAACTTATCCATAGAGGTTCTGTGCCTGACTTATGGTCCATTTTTCAAAATTTTTAGCTTTCAACTTGAGAAGGGATGAGGACAGTCATTTAAGGTGTATTTTGATTTTCTGCACTTTTTTTTAAGTGGGTTTTTTTTTTGTGGCCACATGGCTTGCAGGATCTTAGTATCTTGTTATTATTCAGTCACTAAGTTGTGTCTAACTCTTTGTGACTCCATGGACTGCAGCACACTAGGCTTCCCTGTCCTTCACTATCTCCCAGAGTTTGCTCAAACTCATGTCTGTTGAGTCTGTGATGCCATCCAACCATCTCATCCTCTGGTGCATCCTTCTCCTCCTTCCCTCAATCTTCTCCAGCACTGGGGTCTTTTCCAGTGAGTCGGCTCTTTGCATCAGGTGGCCAAAGTATTGGAGCTTCAACTTTGGCATCAATCCTTCCAATGAATATTCAAGTTGATTTCTTTTAGGATGGACTGGTTTGGTCTCCTTGCTGTCCAAGCGACTCTCAGAAGACTCTCAGGTTTGTCATAGCTTTCCTTCCAAGGAGCAAGCATCTAGGGATCAAACCCGTGCCCCCTGCAGTGGAAGCTCAGAGTCCTAACCACTGGACCTCTAGGGAACTCCTAATGTTTTGTACTTTCACAACTACAAATAGATTTCTTGAATTTCTAGATGATGCTACAGCCACTGTAGATCATTAGGTGGACCTGTGTATGTCCGTGTACACCTGTGAGATTGGGAGTCAGGGAGGAACTTTTTGAATTGTTTTGTTTTGGGTTTTTCAGCTCTGCTTTATCCTACTGAGAATTAGGAATGCTGGATGTATTATAAAAACCTGGCTCAGAGAAACAGTGAAACCTGTATGAAGGACTTGGGGTTTGGGACTTGGAGGTGGATGTGAAGAGATAATCACTGCATAGGAGGTTCTAAATACCACGAGTTAATAATGAGCAACTTCTCAATTGCCTTTTCTAAACACTGCTCCACATTTTAAAGAGAAATGAACAGTCATGAATGTTGAAATTCCCTCCTATCCCAGAGGCAATACTGTTCCAGTCTATCTGATCTGCTCAGCTCACCGACACAGAGAAGAACCCGGGGTGGGAGGCCATTGGTGGAAATATCCTTAAGGAAATTGCAGGCGGATGTGGGCCTGGGTTCTTGTACCTCGTGGGTGCAGTACCGGGATGTGTCCACTGGGTGGTGCGCGTGGCCGCCGACTCTAGCCCCGCGGACCGCGCCTGGCTGGACTCAGTGGAAACATTTGTAGGGCGTGGAAGCGTTTAGCTCCTCACAACTCATGGTCAACCTGATGTTTTAAAAATGTGCAGTTTCCTCTGTTCTTGATTGAGCCTAATTCTGCTTATTAGCATGGCAAAGAGACAGGCTGTAAAGTGATCTTAAGAGTTGAGAGAGCGAGTTTGAGAATAAAAGGCCTGAAGGACTCAGGGGGCCTAAGGTCAGCTTGAGGCTCTGGTGTCTCCCCAGATCACTTTACAAATGTGGCCTCAGAGGAAGTCAGGAGAGGGGGTGTGTATCGACCTGTTTCCCAGCTCCCTTTCCGTGGGAGATCCTCTGATGTGTGGTTAGGGGGTTTTGCACCGTCTGAACGTGAGGCAGGGTCTGAACAAGGATCATGGTGGGAAGAAAGAGAACACTGTGAAGGATGCTTGCTTTTGGATATTGGAGGCTACATACGAGTCACATGTCTTTATCTGCTGAAGTTGAATCAGGCTAGACCTCCAGGAGCAAAGCCCCCATCCCCGGGAGGAGAGGACTTGACGGAGGCTCCCTTTCTTCCTGGAGGACCCACTCCCTGTGAAAACAAGGGCTTCCCTGCTGGCTCAGCTGGTAAGAATCCGCCTGCAATGCAGGAAACCTGGGTTCTATCCCTGGGTTGGGAAGATCCCATGGAGAAGGGAAAGGCTCCCCATTCTAGTATTCTGGCCTGGAGAATTCCATGGACTATATAGTCCACGGGGTCACGAAGAGCTGGACATGACTGAGCGACTTTCACTTCACTTCCTCAAGGGTGGTGTTGAACTTCCCCACAGGAAGGAGACACAACACAGTAGGAAGAGGAAATTGGATGGTGTTTGGTGAGGGGGATGCTGTCCAGCCAGAGTGACGGAGGAGGCTTTTGGCATCATTTTCGTTGCTCAGTTGCTCGGTCATGTCCGACTCTTTGCGGCCCCATGGACTGCAGCACACCAGGCTTCCCTGTCCTTCACCATCTTGTGGAGTTTGCTCAAACTCACGTCCGTTGATTGTGTGATGCCGTCCAACCATCTCATCCTCTGTCACCCCTTCTTCTCCCGCCTTCAATCTTTCCCAGCATCATCATTTGTTTAAAAAAATATAGAGAAGTGAGGAGGAGCAGCATTTGGGAGAAACTGGGTGCATTTTATTCATTCAGTCCCTCATTTTTTTATTGAATGAGAGAGAGGACATGCCAGGCACCAGGGCTGCAGGTCTTCTGAGGACTTCGTAGTCAAGAGCGGGAGGCAGACAGTTGAAGGAATGAGCACACAGATGTGTAAATATGGGATTGTTCTATGCAGTAGGCACTCTAGGGGCTGCTGTGTAAGCCACGAGTCAGAGGGTGGTCAGACCCAGTTTTCACTGCAGCACCATTCACAGCAGCACAGACACGGAAGCAACCTAAATGTCCATCGACAGATGAATGGATTAAAATGTGGTACAGTGAAATGTTTATGTCATTTGCAGCAACATGGATGCACCTGGAGATTGGCCTACTAAGCAAAGTAAGCTAGACAAAGACAAATAGATGATATCAATAATATGTGAAATCTAAAATAGGACACAAATGAACTTATCTATGAAATAAAGAGAGACTCACAGACACAGAAAACAGATTTGTGGTTCCCAAGGGGGAGGGATGGATTGGGAATTTGGGTTAGCAAACTGTTTTTTATAAACAACAAGGTCCTAGAGCACAGGGGACTACATTCAATATCCTATGATAAACTATAATGGAAAAAAATATGAAAAAGAATGTACATGTATATATATGTGTGTGTGTGGATAACTGAATCACTTTGTTGTACAATATAAATTAGCACAACATTGTAAATAGACTATACTTCAATAAAATAAATTTAGAAAAGAAGAGGGTGGTCAGAGAAGTAACCAGGGTGTAACAGTGACCCTGAAGTTTCCTGAAGCTTCTCTGCTTCCTCACCTAGAAGATCTGTGTCTGGCTTTGCTGCTATTATAAATGTGTCAGGTATGCAGTCCATCGTTATATCCTGGGGATCTCTCTGTCTTAGGCAGGCTGCGAATTCCCTACTCTTAGCAACCAGCTGAGGCTGTGCTTGGGCTGTGCAGTCTACCACTTGCCACCAGTAGCGAGGCTCCTTGGGCAAGTTAATTCATTTCCTTAAACCTCAGTGTACACATCTGTGTAATGGAAACAGTGATAGAATGGACCTGTAGATTACTGCAAGAAATGATACCTGTGTTTTAAGTATAATGTATGTATAATGATATATTAAGTCTACGTATAATGATCTATATATGATGTAAGTGTAGTAGACATAATAAATATTAAGTCCAGTAAAGGCTCCCCTTTGCAGTAACTATTAGTCTTTCAAGAGCTCACAGTCCACTGGGGAGGCCAACTGATGATGAGGTGTTTGTACAAACTTCTGGGGAGGAGATAGGTGCCAAAGGGCAGGATACCTGCAATAGAATTGGGGCAGCTTTGAAAAAGGAAATGGCTCTTTCTTTTAACCTTTTATTTTGTATTGGGGTATAGCTGATTAACATTACTGATAGCTTCGGTGAACAGTAAAGGGACTCAGCCATTACATATACATGTATCCATTCTCCCCTAAACTCCCCTCCCATCCAGGCTGCCACATAACATTGAGCAGAGTTCCTTGTGCTATACTGTAGGTCCTTGTTTATTACCCATTTATGTATAGCAGTGTGGACATGTCCATCCCCAACCCCCTAACTATCCTTTATTCCCATTTACCACCCTGGCAATCATAAGTTCGTTCTCTGAGTCTGTATCTGTTTCATAAATAAGCTCATTTGTATCATTTCTTTTTACACGCCACATATCACAGGATGTCAATACAATATTTCTGCTTCTCTGTCTGATGTGCTTCACTCAGCACAACAGTGTCTAGGTCCATCCATGTTGCTGCACATATCTGGTCTCACATTTAGATCTTTAATCCAATGTGGAAATGACTCTTGAATTGAGTTAAAGAGATTGTCAGACACCTCTTCTGCCATTAAATTCTTTTTTTTTTTATAAAAAAAGAAGAAAGAAAAAAAGAAAAAAGAAAGAAAGAAAATGACAGGAAAGGAACTGTTTCTCGCACAGAAGGCTGCAGTGGCCGGGGGTGCTGGGAAGATGGGCTGGGAGGGTCTTACCTGCTTTTTCTGGCATTAAGATCGCTCAGCACCAGAACATCACTCGGTCCAGATGTTCCATTCACAGGAAAGCAGAGGTGGGCTGAGCGGGAGGATGTGTGTAATGGACAAATGCTCCCAGGCACCTCTGTTCCCGGGATGATGTTTACCTCTGTGTCCATGGGAAGCCACGCAGCTGGTTTGACTGAAATTGTCTCTGGGTTAATGATGTTTGGGTATCAGGGAGAAACAACCTGATGGAGACAGATGAGCAGTTCCTCTCTGCGTCATCTTGGGAGCGAGCGCTGCTGTCTCTGAAGGGTCGGCAGGAGTGTGTCCCTCCCATAACTGGGCTGTGATGCTCCATGAGGATGTGTCCAGAGAAGGCAGAGGGACTCACTGGCCAGATGGCTCACAAAACTAATGCGCGTGAGTAGCTGGGCTAGATGAAATCCCAGGGTGAAGAAATGTGCTCTCAATACCTCTTTGAAAAATTCGATGTTTCACTTCTGCATCTGAGGACCGCCACCATACGATTCACATCACGGTTCGGCTGGAGTGCAACAGTGAGGCAGCATCTTTTGTATTGTTGGCTTTTTCTTAGAAATGTCTGCGAAATGAGTTCATCAGAGATGCTGGAGCCCTTCACTGGCTGGTGACCGCCCTCAGGGCACCTGAGCTGACCCTTCTCTTCCCACGACTGCCCAGAATCCCCCGATTACGTTCACCCTTTGCTCCTCCTCTCCTTTTAAACTTCCTATTGGATGAAGTTAATGGATGGAGAGAAACGGCATGGTTGAAACTTTCTGTACAAAACTTGATCACCCCGCAGTAGGTGCTAGTTTCTGAGACAATGAACATGATCATGTCCTCAGCTCTTTAACAGATCATTTCAAGTTTCAAGGGATCAGCATTTTCAACAAATCATTGATTTGCAGCATTGATATAGCTGCAAATATGTTACATGCTATGTGTGAATAGTGGAAAGAATGGTAGAATGCAGCCCAACTCAAAGGAAAAAAACAAAGATCTCAGGTCATTCTGTCATCAGAAATAACCTCTGTTAACCTTGTTATGGAGAAGGCAAAGGCAACCCACTCCAGTACTCTTGCCTGGAAAATCCCATGGACGGAGGAGCCTGGTAGGCTGCAGTCTATGGGATCGCTAAGAGTTGGACACGGCTGAGCGACTTCACTTTCATTTTTCACTTTCATGCATCGGAGAAGGCAATGGCAACCCACTCCAGTGTTCTTGCCTGGAGACTCCCAGGGACAGGGAAGCCTGGTGGGCTGCTGTCTATGGGGTCGCACAGTCGGATACGACTGAAGCGACTTAGCAGCAGCAGCAACCTTGTTATATTTCTTTCCAGCTTGTTTCAATGCAAGTGTTTATAATGACTTAGGATTATTCCACACAGACAATTCTGACAACCCACTTTTCATTCCATTTATCTCCCATTTCATCTTGTCGCGAAGAGTCGGACACAACTGAGCCACTGAACTGAGGCCTTCTTCAATCTATTTTGTATAATAAAGTATCCATTCTATTCGATTACAAAAAAATAATCTACAATGTTCATTGTAAGATGTTTGGACAATACTGAGACACAAGGCCTGGATTGCTCAAACATTCACACACATTTTCTGTTCTTTAAGGATATATTGAAAGTGAAAGTGAAGTTGCTCAGTCGTGTCTGACTCTGCAGCCCCAGGGACTAGAGCCTGGTGGGTTTTTTCCACCAGGAATTTCCGCTGTGGAATTTTTCAGGCAAGAGTACTGGAGTGGGTTGCCTTTTCCTTCTCCAGGGGATCTTCCTGACTCAGGGATCGAACCTGGGTCTCCAGCATTGCAGGCAGACGCTTTTACAGCCTGAATGAACCACCAGGGAAACCCAAAGGATATATTGAACTGAGATGTACATCATCTGAAACCGGTTCCTTTCCTCTAGTAGTACCTCTGTGGTGGCTGGTCCAGTTCATTCTCTGGTACAGGGTCTGTTCTGTTTTTCTCAGTCTTCTCATAGATTTTTTACTTCAGTGGGAAAATCTATTTTCTCTAGTTTTTAAATGTTACAGGTTGAACGACTTCCCAGGTGGCGCTATCAGTAAAGTAATCTGCCTGCCAGTGCAGGAGTCGCAGGAGATGCCAGGTTGATCCCTGAGTCTGGAAGATCCCCTGGAGGATGAAATGGCAACCCACTCCAGTATTCTTGCCTGGAAAATCCCACAGACAGAGGAGCCTGGTGGGCTGCGGTCCCTGGGGCTGCAGAGTCGGACACGACTGAGCACACACACACAGTTGAACATGCTTTTGTTGTTCAGTTTTCAGTCGTGTTCGTCTCCCAGAGTTTGCTCAATCTCGTCCATTGAGTCGGTGATGCCATCCAACCATCTCATCCTCTGTCATCCCCTTCTCCTGCCCTCAAGGTTTCCCAGCATCAGGGTCTTTTCCAATGAGTCGTCTCTTTGCATCAGGTGGCCAAAGTACTGGAGCTTCAGTTTCAGCATCAGTCCTTCCAATGAATAGTCAGGGTTGATTTCCTTTAGGATGGACTGGTTGGATCTCCTTGCGGTCCAAGGGACTCTCAAGAGTCTTCTCCAGCATCACAGTTTGAAGGCATCAGTTCTTTGACTCTCAGCCTTCTTTACGGTCCAACTCTCACATCCATATATGACTACTGGAAAAACTATAGCTTTGACTCTACGGACTTTTGTAGGTAAAGTGATGTCTCTGCTTTTTAATATGCTGTTTAGGTTTGTCATTGCTTTTCTTCCAAGGAGCAATGTCTTAATTTCACGGCTACAATCACCAACAGGCTCATCTATCCCTTAAAAGTTCATCAAAGAGGAATTATGGTGTCAGTTTTTAAACACTGAAACATACGGTGAGGGAGAACAGCAGAAAATGGGATCGAACCTATGCCCCCTGCATTGGAAGGTGGAGTCCACCCTCTGGGTGGAGATCAGATTATGTAAGCACCACTTATTAAACATTATAATATCTGAAGAACTGAAGATACAGGGAGAGATTTATAAAAAGTGTAATTATAGTGGGAAATGAAAAATTTGGCAGATCAAATAGCAAGTTATCAGGAGGTATTCATAGTATTCATGGTATTTGAATAACATAATTTGTAAACTAAGGTACAATTGAAACTTGGGTATTTGGTACATACACACACACCACATGCATACAGACTGATAGAGGAAGAACATGCTTTCTTTGAGGAAATGTGATTTTTAAAAAAATGTCTGTGGAACTCTTATAAAAATTCAGTGATATACTTGACCAAAAAAAAAAACTTTAATAATTTACCAAAGTATTTGAAAGCTAACAAACCACATTCTTTCATCCTAATCCAATAAAACTAAGAATCAACAATGAAAAGCAGATCCCAAATGATTTTTTCATAAATATAGGAACACTTATAAGTAATCCCTTAACTAAATAAGTATTTATAACCAAGATTTTTTTTTTCTCAAATGTAATAACCAAGAATACATTTCATCCCCGAAACCTATGGGATCAGACTTGTTTCTAGAAAAGTGTATCGCTGTCTATGATATTATCTTTAATTTTGGGGAAAAACCAAAACCAAATGAACAAAGTATATAACCTCAGACATGAGAAAAAGAAAAACAAAGTAAACCGTATGAAAGCAGGAGGTAGGTATTAAGATAAAAGCTTATGCTGATTCACTGAAAAACAGAGGAAGAATTGAAAAGATAAATGAAACCAAAAGTTGGTATCTGAAAAGGCTAATAGAATAGACATCTCCCTGCTGATTCTGATTAAATAAAAAGAAATAAGGCAACATTATAATATGTTAGTAACAAGAAAGGAGATACAAAGGTGGAAGAGATTAAAAATATTAGAGATGATTATGTAGAACAATCTGGCAATTTATTATAAAAAATCTTGAGAACACAGAAAGTCTCCTGTTAAAATATACAGTTCTGAAATGCACCCAAGAGGAGTTACAAGACTGGAACAATCACAGAATAGACAGAAATAGTGATTATGAAGCTACTGTGGAAAAGAAATGAGGTTCAAATGATCTTGTAACTGAGATCAATACAGTGGAACCAGCAATATGTGTATTTATCTGAATGATTCCAGACAGTAGAAGAGATAGAAAACTCCTCATTTATGTAGACAACCTACTCCAGTAAGAGGTTGCTAAGTTGCTTCAGTCATGTCCACCTCTATGTGACCCTATGGACTGCAGCCCACCAGGCTCCATGGGATTCTTCAGGCAAGAACACAGGGGTGGGTTGCCATGCCCTCCTCCAGGGGATCTTCCTGACCCAGGGGTCAAACCCACATCTCCTGCATTGCAGGTGGATTCTTTCCTGGGGAGCCCCTGGATTGACTGACTAATGGACAGCAAATACTAGCTGGAAAGGTAAGTGATGAAACAAGGATTCTTTTATCTTGGATCGCTGATCACTTCCTGGGTTATCGCAAGTCACTCATTGCATGACTGCATTAACCTTAGGGCAATGTCATCATTTCTCCAGACTTAACACTATAATTACTGGGAATTAGTTTTCTTAGTGACTTAACTGTTGTAGTAGAGAGGCAGGACAATTGAAGTCTTTGCTTCTCTATTTCCAGATGTGGCTTAGCTCTGACAGGTTAGGCGAGGCTCCTGAGTCTCAGTTTTTCCATCTGAAAATTGGAGATTATGGGGGACCTTAAGTTGGATATTGTTGATATTTGAAAAATGGCATGATACGTTGCACTCTTTGTTTTCCATTTCTCATTATTCGTCAAACTCTCATATCCTGAGTTCTGTTACAGAAATCATCTGGAAATAAAATATGCCATTTAACCACAAGAGGGTGTATTTGACCTTTGCAGGCAAGGAAGCTTAATATTTAAAGCCTCTCTTCATAGACAAGGACTTTTCAGAGGGTTTAATATGTATGAGATCAATTCCAAATGTCATCATCAAATTATTTAGGAAAGATATTCGTGTGTATGTGTGTGTGTGTGTGTGCGCGCGCAACATGCAGGAAGTCTTTATATCCCGCCCATGTGTTTTCTGATGGCTGTGGAATGGGAACCATATTTTGACAACATTTCCTCCATCAAACAGTAAAGCTTTGGCTTTAAAACAAGAGACTGTCCCACAAAGAGGACAGTATTCTCATTTGGAATCCATTAAAAAAAATCCCAGCTTGAACTATGGCTGCAGAACATGTCTCGTCTTTTGGGGCCCATTGAACAGCTCAGGATGGAGAACCCAAGACCCAGGGCACCAGGTCCAAGGCACCATCTTTTCCATGTGTCCCCACTTGATAACTCATGTGTGTTGTTGCGGCCCCTCAGACTTCTCTCTACCATCCTTTTCTGTGCACCAGGGAAATTCCAGTGCAGACAGTGTACCACAGGTGAGCATGCCTGTCTGTCCATCTCTCAGTGGGCTCACTTCTCCTGCCACTGAATGCTGATGGCTCCCCCTCCACAGTCCCTCATTTTCCCAAGGCCATTACAGAAGAAAGTGCGTAGGCTTGAGGTCTGGCAGATTTTGAACTTGAATCTTTTCTTGGCCACCTACCAGCTGACTTAACTTGAGTAAGTTATGCAGGGCTTCTTAGCTTTCATCTGAAAATCAGACACGACCATCATCGTCACAAGTCTATTGTGGAGTTTAATGAAATAATCTGAGTCTGAAAGTATATATATATATTTTTAAACTTTTGATTGTATATTGGAGTATAGTTGATTAACAGTGTTGTGACAGATGCAGGTGGACAGCAAAGAGACTCAGCTGTACTTATATACTTATCCATTCTTGTCCCAACTCCCCTCCCATTTGGACGTTGGCAGTATATTTTTTTGAGAAATGCTTGGTTCTGGTTTTCCTCCTGTGTCCCCCCCGCTTCCACATCCATTCTGCCAAAGGAAACCCATCTTTCATGCTTCTTGGCTTTGGAAAAGGATTTCAATGACAGCAGAAGTTGCCTGCCAGTCTTCTCCCTTCCCAGTTTCTGTGTGACTAAAGCCTGAGCTCAGTGATGAAAGCCACTTAAGGAATCTTCTTTGAGGGATCTCAGGAGACAGAGGAAGGGCAAGGGAGAGTGCTGATCAGTTATTTTCTACAGGAAAAGGAGAGGACAGAGCCAGGATGGGGTAAAAGCACCAGGTCACAAGCTTCCTCCCAAAGTGTGAAGTCACAGGGAAGGTCAAGAGGCTCTCCCCAGGCTGCTTAGGGAGACCGCCTCCAGCCCAGGTGTGTGCGCATGCTCAGTTGCTCAGTTGCGTCCCACTCTTTGTGACCCCCTTGACTGTAGCCCACCAGGCTCCTCTGATCATGGGATTTCCCAGGCAGGAATACTGGAGTGGGTGACCATTTCCTCTTCCAGGGGATCTTTCTGATCCAGGAATCAAACCTGCATCTCCTGTGTCTTCTGCATTGCAGACGGATTCTTTACCTCTGAGGCATCAGGGAAGCCCCTAGCCCAGCCACTGAGTCTTAAGCCCGTTGCAGGTGGCACAGAAGCAGAGCGCCTTCAAATCTTAATAAACCACTAGGTACTTAGACAGTGAGGGTTCCAGCAGGGCTAGGATGAAATTAAAGCCCTTCCTTTCTAAAACTGCAGTGTTTCACAGACCTTCTTGGTTCTGTTGCAATTCTTGGAAGAAGGATCCCCAAATGACTGAATTTTCCACCAGCCTAGTGGTCTCAGACCTCAAACTTGGATTTTATTGGACGTAAAGAAAATAAGGAAATGGGTATTTTCTGCATGTCAGCGCTTGTGCATGCAGAGTTACTTCTGTTACACTTGTAAAACTCTTAGACAGGACCTAACACTTAGAAATTCAGGATAGAGTCATCATTTTTGTTGACTTTGAATTTTTGGACCATTTGCTTAGCATCTCTGTATTCTAGTTCCCCTTGATAATAGAACATGACTATGTAATCTATGTAGTCTTTGCAAACTCTGATGTGTGTTCATTCAACAAATATTATTCAGTACCTACTCCATGACAGGGTCTGGAAAAAACTTTTTTTTTTTTTTTGTAGTTGGAGAGATAAATGAGATAGTTTATAAAATGTCTAGGGATCTGAGAGAGGAAATTTAGTACTCACTATTCGGAATTTCTCTGTTGACTTTAGCACTTTGGCTTGGAGATGAGAGTTTAGAACTTTACATTCCTAAATATTAACATTATCTATTTGCCGAATGACTGTTTTGTACTTGAAATGGCTTAAGATGGCAACTTAAAGCAGCTCCTTATTAATTTCTTTGAGCTTCCCACCCAAGCTGGGTTTTTCTTTCCCAAAATTTCAGCTGTTTATTTCTGTTTTAGTAGTTGTTGGTAGGTTGTTTATTATTAGTAGTATTTTGTTGAAAGATAATTGCTTTACAGAATTTTGTTGTTTTCTGTCAAATATCAACAGACATCAGTCATAGGTATCCATATATCCCCTCCCATTTGAATCTCCTTCCCACCTCCCTCCCCACCCCACCTCTCTAGGTTGATACAGAACCCCTGTTTGAGTTTCCTGAGCTATAAAGCAAATTCCCGTTGGCTATCTATTTTACATATGATAATGTAAGTTTCCATGTTACTCTTTCCATACACCTCACCCTCTCCTCCCCTCTCCCCATGTCCATAAATCTATTCTCTATGTCTGTTTCTCCACTGCTGCCCTGTAAATAAATTCTTCAGTACCATTTTTCTAAATTCGGTATATATGTGTTAGAATACAATCTTTGTTTTGCAGACGGAGTGAGATTAAAAGTAAGCGTCATTAACAACCCAAGTTCAGAAGGCAGAGCAAGCTAGGTGGGCCTTGAGTGGGGCAAACCAGCTGAGTTCTCCCTTCTGCCTCACTCAGACTTCACCTCATCATGCAGAACACTCTCACTGAAGCCAACATGGGGAACATTTCATATCTCACCCCACACTCTATGCCTGGGAGGAATCTACTTACTCTACAGGCTTAGCCTTTGGTATTTCTTTATTTCTTTCTTTACTTTTTGGCCACACCACGCAGCATGTAGGTTCTTAGTTCCCCAACCAGGGATCGAATCCATGAACCGTGCATTGGCAATGCAGAGTCTTAACCACTGGACCCCCAGAGAAGGCCCAAGCCTTTGGCAATCCTTGAAGAAATAACTGCCGGGGGTTGGGGAGCAAGCAGAGGGGAAAGCAGGCTGGAAGGATTTGGCTGTAGTGGGCCACAGTCCTCCATGTGGGCTGGGAGGATGGGCCCCAGTGGCATGTACTAGACCGTGGATGCTAAACTCTTGGTTACTCTGAAGCATCAGTCTCTGGCTGGGGGTGTGAGATGCTAATCCTATCCTGGTAATGAGACCTATGATAACTGAGTGCCTGCTCAGTTGGGCGTAGAGTCATGTGGCTAAGTCAGCCCTCCAGCTGTGGATGGGAGAAAGGGGTCAATGGCCTGTGAACCAGGCATCCAATGGTACCATGCCTCCCTTATACACACAGTGTCCTTTTTGTAATTTAAAAAAATGTTTTAATTTAATTTTTTTTGTGGGGGTGCTGTGCCACATGGCATATGGAATCTTAGTTCCCAGACCAGGGATTGAACCCATGCCCTCTGCATTGGAAGAGTGGAGTCTTAATCAGTGGACCAACAAGGAAGTCCCCATATGCCCCAGTTCCTTGAAAAAAAAAGATCTGTTACTTAAATATGTGTGTGCTCAGTTGCTCAGTCGTGTCCGCCTCTTTGTGACCCCGTGGACTGTTGCCGGTCAGTCTCCTCTGTCCACGGGATTTCCCAGGCAAGAATACTAGAGTGGGTTGCCGTTACCTTCTCCAAGGGATCTTCCCGATCCAGGTTTTGCACCTGCATCTCCTGCATCGGCAGGCGGTTTCTTTACCACTGAGTCACCTGGGGAGAAACACTGTGACCCTGTTGCAGTCTACTTAGGCTCACAGTCCTAAACACCATCCAGATGTTGATGATTCCCAAATGTGTATCTCCAGTGCAGGTCCTTCTCCCAAACTCTGCAAATCACAAGGGGCCCGAGGCACAGAGGCCTAAGACAAAGAAGTTTTCATCTATGTCACATGATAAGAATGCTGGAGGAAGTGGGTTGCAGGGTAGTTAATGGGCCCAACAGGTTATCAGGCTCTTTCCATCCTCACCAGGTTGGCTTTTTGGGTTCAGTCACATCTTCTCATGGAAGCAATATGGCTGCCATGGTGCCAGGCATCTTTTTTTAGGCAGAATTGCTTCTAAAAATGAGAAGGAAGGAGGCAGCAAGGATGATGGGAGGGACCTTCCTGGGGAAGCTTTCTTGCTTATTATCACAGAGGAACTCTCTCCCCCAAACCCCCAGAATAGTCTCCATTTCTTCTCATTGGTTAAGGCTGGGTCACATGACCACTCTCAAAACAACGGAAGTAGGGAAAGTGAGAAATCTAGCCTTTTTAGTTTCTGCAGTGAAAGATTAGCTCTAGTGATTAAGTGACAGAGCAATGGTTATTTCTCTATGCAAATGGTGAATTTTAAAAAATTCACTACCATAAAAAATTTCAGTTCCACTGTGAATTTTTTCAAAATGAAAAAGAAATGTCTTTGTAAGCATACAATAAGAAACTTTAAAAAAACAGATCTGATTCCAAACATATTAAATACTTTTATCCTCTTAAAAAAAAAAAAAACTACAAAGAGAAAACTTCTATTAAAAAAAATGCACCACAAACAAAAATGCAGCATCATACACACAGACCACCCAATAAATTGGTAAAATATATTTGAAACACACGACATCAAATGAGTCTGAATGTATCGAGATACTCTGAAGGTTTTAATCTTTTGGCATTTCTTTCCCTTATTCTCTTGTAAGTGTCTTGTTCTTTAATCAATCATATACATCAATATCACCTTGCATAGAACTGGAGCTGTTATGATGGGAATGTAAACAGAAGACCAACTGTTCATTTTTTTTTTTTTTAACTTTCAAATTGAGAAACAGAAGGGCAGACCTGAAAAAAACACAGCATGAAGTTTAAGCTTTAACAACAGGCCAGGAAAATACTCTGAAAGGAGTGGGCTGCCTTGGGAAGGCAAAGGAAGGTGGCCCTGGGCAAGGACAGGGCAGGACGTGGTAGGGGGAGTATGGAGCTTAGCCTTGGAAGAAACTGGGGAAGTCTGGGCCACAATGCCTACTGGGGTCACCATGGTTGGTGGGGCGTGGTCGGCATCTACAACTGGATGTACATCTGTGAGCAGGGCTTGGAGCCCAGAAGAAGATGAGCATCGCTCATGGACCACTCCTCAGCATCCACTGATGCTGAGTACCACTCAGCATCAAAGGGAGTACCACTTTGTACGACGTTCCTGTTGAGGAGTCACAGTGCTGTTAGTTTTCATTGCTGGGGATGAAGGCCTTCCTTCAACGGATGCCTCAGTGTCTGCTCTGCATTACCCCAAGGAGGATGCTGGCCTGGACCTCCAGGCTTTGCCAAGTTCATTCTAAATGCCTTACGAGGCCAACTTCTCTCCTGCTGTCCCTTTCAATGGTCTAGGCCAGTTTACATCCCTGAAATGGGGCTGGGTGTCCTTAGCACTCAGCCGAGCAGTGGTGGTTCAGAAAGCAAAGCCCAGCACCTAAACTTAGGTGGACGTGAACAGTGGTGAAAATAGTGAAATATTCCCCAAACAGATTGGGTCTTAAGTGAAACTTCCTCATCATCCCACAGAAGCTCACTGGGGTCCAGCTCTGTCTCCATAGCCAAGAACAAGACAAGCAGACCCTAGAATTTAGTCTACTAGCAGG
Organism: Odocoileus virginianus; assembly: GCF_023699985.2. Taxonomy (NCBI): domain Eukaryota; kingdom Metazoa; phylum Chordata; class Mammalia; order Artiodactyla; family Cervidae; genus Odocoileus; species Odocoileus virginianus. Next base: position 31,104,061 of record NC_069690.1, on the reverse strand, counting down.
AGTCCAATAGCAGACAAGAAAGATCTGAACAACACAATTACAAGCTTGGTTTTTAATGCTGGCACCCTTGTTGTTGTTCAGCCTCTGAGTCGTGTCTGACTCTTTACAACCCCATGGACTGCAGCACACCAGGTTCTTTTTTCCTTTAGTATCTCCCAGTGTTTCCTTAAATTTATGTCTGTTAAGTTGGTGATGCTCTCTAACCAGCTCATCCTGTCTCCCCTTTCTCCTCCTGCCCTCAATCTTTCCCAGCATCAGGGTCTTTTCCAATGAGTCAGCTCTTCGAAACAGGTGGCCAAAGTATTAGAGCTTCAGCTTCAGCATCTGTCCTTCCAATGAATATTCAGTGTTGATTTCCTTTAGGATGGACAGGTTGGATCTCCTTGCAGTCCAAAGAACTCTCAAGAGTCTTCTCCAGCACCACAATTTGAAAGTCTAGGCAGCATGTAAGTCTTTGAGGAGGGACATTCCTGCTGGAACAGAGAAGGGGCTCTCAGAGCCCCTAATCTGGCCTAAATACAGAAAAGAGTTCTCTTGCCTCTGGCTCCAGGGCTCCAGCAGCATTGCACATGTGCGTCAGTTCTGGTGAGTCATTTTCTGGAGGTCCATTCATTATTTTTCAAGGTCTAGCATTTTTTTGGCTTTAATTACCTCCTCTCCTACCAGCTTCCTGATCTTTGCCTGGGTTATACCTTCTGGGAGCTAGTCTGCTCTTAAGTGAAGTGTTAGTCACTCAGTTGTGTCCAACTCTTTGCTCCTCTGTCCATGGGATCCTCTAGGCAAGAATACTAGAGTGGGTTGCCATGCCCTCCTCTGGGATCTTCCTGACCCAGGGATCGAACCTGTGTCTCCCTTGTTTCCTTCATTGCAGGTGAATTCTTTACTGCTGAGCTGCTGGGGAAGCCCCTAACTACTTAAAGTTCACATCCCATGGATAACGCCATCATCTAGTGCAGCCTCTTCATCTTACCCAGAGGCAGGGGGATACTCCCAGAATCCTTCAGAAAATCGGGGCAGATTAGAGTGGGGCATGAGTCGCTGCCGCTAACACATGGTGTGGCCTGAGTCAAGGTCTTCCTTAGGAGGCTCTCCTCCTCTGCTGGCCCGGGGACCACTTGCACAGCCCTCTTTCCATCACAGCTGCCACTCCTGTTCACGGGTGGTTCCCCGACAGGGAGGGCTCTCTCACCACCAAGATTTCCTATGTGAAAGCGGCCGGAGAGACAAACTGGGGATTTACATCTCCAAGTCGCTGAGCCAGGAAGCGCTGGAGGATGCGGCAGGCAGGGTTTGAAATCTCAGAAACCAGACAGAGGGGAAGCCTCCTGTCTGAGTGATTCTGGCCTTGGCTTTGTTCTTAGACCGTGGTGCCCACTGGAAGGGGGACCACAGCGATCCCCTGGACCTCGGAGCTGATTCGTCTAGGCTGTTGACTCAGAAAATCACATCAAATGCAATGCAGCACCATCCAGGCAACCGGCCTTTCCGAAGGAGAAGCACTAGCAGGAGCAGGGGCTGAGCCCCCAAATTGGCCCCAAACAGCAAGGTTTATTGTCCTGACTTTCCGTATCGGGTGAGTCCCACTCGAACGGCTGTCCCGAGGTTACTATTCTCCTCCTCCTCGCTGTGCAGTGGGAGGGGCTGGGAGGATGAGAAAGGAGAGGTGGGTTAGGGGCCAGGGGTCCGACCCTTCACTGTGGCCCTGACACCCCACCTGTCTGGCTCATAGTTTCCTCACCCATCAAATGTGGGGTGAGGTCCCTCCCTGCCTTGTTGCTTTCTAAGTGGTAGGAGTGCCTTCTCCCAGATGAATGGAACCAATCAGCATGTGATCTTCAAAGATGACACCTCCTCTCTCTGTTTAAATATTTGATGCTAAGGAAACAAATCCAACAATGATTTAAACTCTCTGTCCCAGTAAATGGCCTCGGGCATTGAAAGCAATGGTCTGTGGCCAGATTTTCGTGTCCACACAGAGACCCTCTAACCAGGGGCAGGCAGATGTGAGCAGAGGAAGGCAAAGCCAAGTTTGGCCACATGTACTTGGAGGTCTTAGGGGTTAACTGGTCCCCTAATTGATGGTGATCCCTTGCCTTGGATCCACTGTGATAAACTGCACAGATGGAAATGCAAAACCTTCTTCCCATCCCCGCCCACTGTCTCCATCTGCTTATAATACTCACTTCTAAGAACATAAAACCCATTAATGTCACCAGGAGTTGGCTTGTTTTTTAATCAAGATAAATATGGACAACTTCAGAACAATTGAAAAGGTATTGGGTAAAAATGACTTCAACAGAGCAGATTCATTCATCGTGTATGGTGGGCAGAGCTGATCTCGATTACGATCATATTCTTCAATGACTCAACTCTATAAACGCCTGCTTTACTGTTTTTCTAATGTGGTTCATTTATCTATGGCTGTCACTCCGGGGCTGTTAACTTTGAACAAATGACTGGTATTAATCACGAAGGGCCATTTAGATGCCAGGACTTGGTGTTAAATCAGCCCCGAGTGGCGTGTGTCAGCCTCTTCAAAGTAAATTTCAAATCAGTTTCAGCCTTTGGAGTTTCTCACTGCCACTAGGATGCAACCCTATGGGTGTTGTAAACACAGAGGGACTCGGACAGGCTGGTCTGGGGTGGATGCTGCTATGGGTGAGGCTCTGGAGAGGGGCAGAGTGGGGTTGTGTTTTACTCCTGGTACCTGCTGACCGCTGGTTTTCACATCACAGAGTGAGAGGTAGATTGTTCAGCAAAAGCTCCTGTGAAGGACGGAGGAAGCTTGGAGGTCCGGGGACTGGACAGGTACAGAACACGGGTATTAGAGCATTGAGTCAGTGCAGGGTCCTGAGATCATGTGACCTGTCCCAGACCCATGCCTCCGCAGCCCAGCAGGTTGTTGCCACGAGGGAGTGTGAGCTTCGTGGTATAAGCTAGGCCTGCATTTAGAGAGGAAAATTCTCAATTTTGAAAATGCTGATTGGCTTCCATCTGAGAAAAAAGAACACAGATTTGGTGTCACAAAACTTGTCTGGGGATAGCTGTTGGCTGGACTTGTGACCTCCTAGAGCTCTTGCTCAGGATTTAGGAAGCATTTTTTGACTCCGGGGACATTTTTTCCAACAATTGCTGAGAGATGTTGTCTGGAGATGGATGGAGCCAATGGGCAGTCTCAGGTAGGAACTCTGGCTGGTAGATATTTTTCCGAGCATCTGTTTGGATGAATACATGAGTTCAGACTCAAATCTTCTGATTTCCAGGCTCAGAAACTTAACTGTACCCATTTATTCAGGATCTGGTGGACTTGCCAGGTGGTTTAGTGCCAACGAATCCGCCTGCCCATGCAGGAGACTTGGGTTTGATCCCTGGGTCAGGAAGATCCCCTGGAGAAGGAAATGGCAATCCACCCCAGGATTCTTGCCTGGGAAATCCCATGGATTTCCATGGCAGGGAGCCTGGCAGGCTACAGTCCATAGGGTCACAAAAGAGTTGGACACAACTGAGAGACTAGACAACAAAACAACAACCCCTCTCTACCCTCCCGTCCTATCAGTGTTCCTTGAAAAACACGTATCTGTTCTCCTGCTTTATAGCTTTGTCCTTCTGAGAACATTGTACAAATGAAATCACACGGTATGTAACCTTTCAAGACTGGCTTTTCTCACTAAGCACGATGCCTTTGCGATGCATCTAAATTGCTATGTATTGACAATTTCTCCTCTTTTATAGCTGAGCAGTATTACTTAATACAAAGGTACCAGAGTTTATTTAACCATTCACCCAGGGAAGGACATTTGTGTTTTTTTCCACGTTTTGGCCATGGCTACATATGCTGTAAGCATTTGTGAGCAAGTTCTTGTGTGAACATGTTTTCACTTCTCTGGGATAAATGACCAAGAATGGAATTGCGGGTTGCATGGTAAGTGCATGTTTACTTTGATGAGAAGCTGCCAAATTATTTTCCAGAGCAGCTGTACCATTTTACATTCCCAGCAGAGACATGTGAGAGACCCAGTTTCTCCACATCCTCACCAGCACTGAGTGTTCTCACTACTTTTTCTCTGAGCTGTTGAAATAGGTATCTGGTGATACTTATCATCATGGTTTTCATTTGCATTTCCTTAATGGTTTCTGAGGTTGAGCATCTTTTCTTTGACCTACTTGCCATCTATAGCTCCCCTTTGTTGACATTTCTGTTTGTGTGTTTTGTCTATTTTCTAATTGGATTTTTTTAAATTGTCAAGTGTTGAATCCTATAGTCTAGATGCTAGTTGTTTGTTGGATTTATCATTTGAAAATATTTTCTCCTGGACTGTAGTTTGTCTTTTCATTCTCTTAGCAGTGTCTTTCTAGAAGCCAGAAACTTAAATTTTGATGAAATCCAAGTTACAATTTACCGAATTTAAAAAATTAAATTGTGCTTTCAGTATCATGTTGAAGAACGCTTTGCTTTAAGTTTAACTTTATTATTACATCCTTTGTCATTTCAAAAGCTGCTGTCAGAAACAGCCATTCAGTTACTTCTCACATTTGTTGTAGAAATCCTGTGGATAGATTTTGTTTTATTATTTAGGACCTCCTCTGTGAAATTCCAGGTGAAGGATGACTTTTAGAAGAGGGCTTCTCAAACTTTAATGCTCTTATGAATCACGTGGGATCTTTCTAAAATGCAGATTTTGATTCAGTAGGTCTGGGATTGGTGTGGGGTTTTTCACTTCCAGCAAGTTTACTGTTGACACCAATGGTGCTAGGCCAAGGACCTTGCTATGAGCAGTAATGTTTTAGAATTCAATGTTCCTTCAATATCCGATCAAGGAATCCACAAAACATTTTCACCAGGAAGAAGAAGTCATAGCTTGGAAGAACAGCGATGTCATGCTTATGTTAACTTAGTGTGTGTGCTCAGTCTTGCCCAACTCTTTGCGACCCCATGGACTGTAGCCCACCAGGCTCCTCGGTCCATGGGATTCTCCAGGCAAGAATACTGGAGTGGGTTGCCATTTCCTTCTCCAGGGGATCTTCCCAACCCAAGGATTGAACCTGTGTCTCCTGCATTGGTATTCTTTACCAGTGAGCCACTTGGGAAGCCCTATGTTGACTTAGGTTCTTTAGTGCCATTTTTGTGTTCTTATTTCCCTTGGTTCTAGTTTTCCATTTTTCTTTCAACCTATTTTTTTCACACTTTCTCAAAACCTTTCTAGAATAAGCCAAACTCTAAACCAAAGTGGATGATAGAGTCTGAAAGGGAGGTTTTCTTTGCTGGCACCCAGCATACGTCCTATGACTGTGACGCGGTTCAGGACGTGGTTTCCTCCACTTATGCTTTTAATTATGTTTCTCTGTAAATGCGTTTTTAAGTTGCTTTATACATATGTGAATGGTCTGCTTCTCCCAGCGAGATGATACATTTTTAAAGATGGGGACTGTGTCTTTTATTTCTTTTACAATCTCCCCCTGATCCTAAAACACTTGTCTACACATGGGTGGTGCTGGCAGTGGTGGTCGGGGGAGGGAACAGGGTTGGAGGCTGTTCGGCAGGAAACACCAGGCCTCCTGTGGATGACTAGCATGTGTCTCCGCTGGCCTAGAGGACTTGCCTGTGACCAGCTGTGCTCCGGCTGCCCAGAGCATCTTGCTTGGTGGTGGTGGGGGCGGGGGTTGGGATGGCCGGCTGGAAAGACCGGTCCTCAAGAGCTCCATGGACACAGGGCCAGGAATTAAATTCTAATCCCTTTGAGGATGGCATGAGATGCTGCATTTCTGGCACACTCCTGGCCATCTGCACACTTCTGGTTCATGGACCGCACTTGGAAGACTGAGGCTATAGGGAGCCTGACAGTCATAATCAAGATGCTTCTAACAGAAAGGAAGGGCCAAACTTTAGCTAGAGAAGCACAGTTCCTTGGTTGAGGTTTGCCCACCAGGTTGCTGTAACTCCAAGTAAATAAGTGCAATTATTCTCAGAATTCCACAGGGTGTGTTACACTTTCCCAGGAAATACATTTTCCCAAGAAAAATGACTCCATTATCTAAGTCACTGTTTCCTAAAACACATCCTGGTGATCACCCAGGACTGTTGACTGAGAACATTTTGAGAAATGTTGACTGTCAGCCACCCCAGGGGTTTACTGTGCACTTTCTCAACAATAAAGGCTCTGAGAAGTCCTGCAATAAGAACAAAACAAAACAAAATATGAAACTTCCATCAGGCCACTTGTTTCTCATGCTTGTTTTGACCCCAAACTCCTTTTCCCCCTCATCCAAATATGATTTACTGTCAAAGCTGCAGACCTGGGTGGCACATGGAGATACTGGTCTGAATCATGAGGACTTGGCTGACCTTGGCAAGCAGGACCATCCCTTCCCAGACCAGCAGAATTCTTGCTCTTAGCCAAATGTGCCCTATTTCTCTCTCCCTGTGGTTTTTTCCTCACCCCCTGTGAATAAATCTGCTTAATGTCTTGATGTTCCATGTTGGATTTACTTTGTGGTAGCATATGTTGTTTCTGCGTGAAGATGAGTCGGGTCCTTTGAAAGGTTGCTGAATCACTCATCCAGAGGCATCCTGGTTGGGTATTAATTGTGTGCAGCTGAGGAAGCTGCTGAGAGGCACTGAGACTTCTTGGAACAAGAAAGGGCCCCTGAGTGGGAGGCTTTAGATGGCTTATTATAACTAAAAGGAGAATCAGTGTAGGGTAATTGGGAAGGCCATTCTTAATCTATGTTCCATTAGAAAAATATGAATGCAGAATTAATGGGCTTTGGTTTAAAATAGTGGTCATTGGAGGAGAGGACAGATTATCAGAAGATGATGGAGGGTCAGTTAAGAGCTAAAATACTCTCTTGGACCCAGGTGGCTGGATACTTTTTTTTTTCTTTTTTCTTTGCTTTATGTTGATGGTTATTCATGTTAAAGGAAATGTAACATTTACCTAACTGCAGAAGTATAGCATGTATTTCTATTCCTTCCACAAATGTATGTTTCCCTGATTTTGTTAACTGCCAGAGAGCAAACCTCTCTAGTGACTTCATTACCTGGAGAAAATACAAATGTCTCCCTTGTGGGGGTTAGGGACCAAGAAGGGGTACAGCTTGTCTTTCTCCACTCCTCCCACTGGGAGGGTGAATAAGGCGTCTTGTCTAGTTGGTTCCTGTCTCTCTCCCCATCTTAACACACCTTGCCCATTCCTCAACCCCCCGATCAGGTCCTGACCTCTGCTGCTAGGTTTCCTGGCTTGCTCTCCAGGGAGCTCTTAGTCCCACAGGTGAACAACTATCTCAGGGTAAGTCATGTTTCTTAGTCTGCCTTCTTCCCTCATGACGGGAAGCTTCTCAGGGAAGAACTTATCCTTTTACTGTTATTGGGTTAGCCGAAACATTCATGACCTTACAGAAAAACCTGAATGAACATTTTGGCCAACCCATATATTTTTTTTTAATTGCACAAATACCATAATGCAAGTTTTCTTTTCTCTCCCTCCACCAAAATAGTTTGGGATGTTTATTTTAACATACAGAAGATCATACTACCTATATTGCTCTGTAATTTGCATCACCACTTGCAGTATATGTTAGAAGGAAGACCATGTTAGTCATAGAGAGGTAGTTCGTTCTTTTTAACCAGCACAGAGATTTCATCATATGGGTGTCCCATTCATTTTTAAAAACAGTTTTCCTATTGAATGCCATTTGTGCTGCTTATGAATTCTATCTTTTATTTCTTTTGTACTCTGCATGGAGCTAGTGCTTTGTGTGGTGTTATGACAGGTTGGCTGGTTGTTTCCCAGAAAAGTTTGGCTTATGTTTGTGTGGAGCTGAAATAGCTGGTGAAGCGGATTAACAGTTAGTAGTTAGTAGTGAGGTAACCAGTCAAATGGGCTTATAAGGGATGTACCAGTTAGATGATAATAAAGATGAGGATGATAAAGATGATGAAGGTGGTGATGGTAATGAAGAAAAAATGATGATAGTGGTGATGGTAATGAAGAAGATGAAACTGATGAAGGTGGTGATAGTAATAAACACAAAATGATGATGGTGGTGATGAAGATGATGAAGATGATGAAGATGAAATGATGGTGGTGATGGTGATGATGATAGTGATGCTGACTCTTCCCCGTCCGTGCTTTTGGGTGAGAGGAGGAGTCCATGAAAAGGCTAGGGTTCTGCCTGGAAATGAAGAAGGGAGGCAAAGAGAGAAATTGTGGATTGCTAAGCCCTTGTGCTCTGTAATTTGCTGTAGTCACAGAAACACATGCAGAATATCTCCTCTGGGACTCTCAGGAAAAAGGTCAGCTTGGTCCTTCTGGCCAAACTAGACATGGTCATCACATTGGAGCAGAGAGATCACTCATACAGATGAGAAGGGGTAACACAGGCTGACACTCCAGCCCTGCCAGAGCACAGGTTAAGTGGAGTCTGGTCCACTGGGGTCTGACAGGTGTGAGGAAGGTGGCCTGGCCCTGCTGTCATCTGTGCCCTAATGTGCAGCCCCTGCTGGGCTCATGTGAAAGGTGATGGAGCTGGATGGAACCTTCTGGAACAGAGTGTCCCTCATGTGTGGGTTCTCACACTGCACTGAGGTTCTCTACTGAAGGGACGCAGAGAGGGGTGGGGTGGATGTGTGTGCTTTAAATATTCTGTGATATGCTCAAGTTGGCTGATTAAAGTTTCAGAATTCTTTTTTTTATTGATTAATTAGGCTTTGACCGTGCTGGATCTCTGTTGCTGCGTGCGGGCTTTCTCTAGCTGCGGTAAGCAGGGCCTACGCTTAGCGGTGCACAGGCGTCTCATTGCAGCGGCTCCTCTTGCTGCGGAGCACAGGCTCTGGGCTTCAGTAGTTGTGGTGTGTTGACTCGGTAGTTGTGGCTCCCAGGCCCTAAAACACAGGCTCAGTAGTTGTGTGCACGGGTTCAGTTGGCCCCAATAGTGGAGCATAGACAGGACTGTAAGTCAGGCTTGGGGCGATCCCGGGTGTTTCAGAGGCTATGTCTGGAGTGAACGAGCACTGGAAAATACATGACCGGTGACTTCTGGTTGCCAAGACCCAGCAAGGCTGGGGTGGAGGTAAGTGAAGCCAGGGTGTCTTCGCAGTAATTTACCCTGTTCTTACTTTAACTCTTTCCCCAGCAAGTCAGTAATGTGCAGCCACATGCCTTACTGTGCAGACTTTACAAGTTTGATTGTCATGAACCATAAGTGTGAAGTAAGTGAAAGTTGCTCAGTTGGGTCCGACTCTTTGCGACCCCATGGACTGTGTAGTCCATGGAATTCCCCAGGCCAGAATACTGGAGTGGATAGCCATTCCCTTCTCCAGGGGATCTTCCCAACCCAGGGACTGAACCCAGGTCTCCGCATTGCAGGCGGATTCTTTACCAGCTGAGCCAGAAGGGAAGCCCAAGAATACTGGAGTGGGTAGCTTATCCCTTCTCTAGCGGATCTTCCCGACCCAGGAATCAAACAAGAATCTCCTGCATTGCAGGTGGATTCTTTACCAACTGAGCTAACAGGGAAGCCCTCATGAACCATGGATTCTCCCCAAACAAGCAATTTTAGAAACACTGCAATGAGGTTTCAGGCTGGCCCTTCGCAAAGCAAAAGTTCCCATAAATCACTTGGATCGTATTTTCACAACACATGTGCATGCACACGCACTCACACACTCACCTCAACCCAAACTTGTGATTTTTAAACAAAGTCTCCTAACAACAGTCTCCAGGTGCTGCCAAGCTGCTCTTAGTCCTGTTGGCAAAAAGTACCACAACATTACATCTCATCCTTCTTGACTTTCTTCCTATTTACTGATAACTTCTCAATGTACAGCCTCGAGCGAAACAAAAATTCAATGACTATATTTCAAATAATGGGACTTTCACGTCTCTGCTTCTGGAATGATGGCCCTGGTTGCACGCCTCCCCCACACCTCCCCCTCTCCCCCCAGGGAATGAATTAAATGCAGAGGTTTGCACAGTGATTTGATTTCCTTCTGGATGTGCTTTGAAAGAGCAAGTATGTGTGGAACGCAACTGCTTTGTAGGTTTTCTCTTTATCCAAGTCCTCCCTCCTGCCTGAATCACCTGGGTTGACTCCATAAAGGCACGAATGGATGCAGTTCACTGAAGAGCATTTCTGGAACATGTGCCTTTCCTGCAATGATGCATAATTAATCAGCTCCAGGCAAGCCAGCAAGCCAAGGTGGCTTTTAAAGACACTGTCAGTCTTTCTTCTTTTCTCCCCATCTTGTTCTTGTCAGAAGAATCTGCAGGTCCCATCTGATTTGCTCAGAGTCTAGTGTGACCACATACATTTCAACAGTGGCTCCTTTGAACCATTCTCTCTTCCGGCTGCAAAGTCCATGTCTACGTGACAACAGACACACGATGGAAAAATGCAAAGTTCTGATGAGCACATGCACAGATCTCTGCAGCTCCCAACCTCCTTTAACCTCTTTTTTCCTTCCTCCTCCAGGGCCCAACCTGGGGGTCCTTAGTGCATTAGCCCTTTAGTTGTCTTGTACCTCCTAGGTAATGACACCATCTGCCAAGATAAACTCCCCTCTGGGTGTGTGTCTTGCAGTAGGAATTCATCAACCTGCGGTGGAAGCCTTCTTTCTTAGGGAGCCCAGGAAAGTTCTATTCTCTGATAAGACAATTCAAAACATTGGTGAATGGATGGGGAAGATTAAGGAGCTGGGGAGAAGGTGGTTTCTCCTATGTTAACTCATAAATAACTCTCTGGCATTGGCATTCTGGAGAGTAACGTGTAATTTGCTAAGTTGTGTCCAACTCTTTGCGACCCCATGGACTGTAGCCCACCAGGCTCCTCTGTCCCTGGAGTTCTCCAGGCAAGAATACTGGAGTGAATTGTCATTCCCTTCTCCAGGGGATCTTCCTGACCCAGGAATCAAACCTGGGTTGCCTGTATTGCAGGCAGTTTCTTCACTGTCTGAGCCTCCAGGGAAGCCCTGGAAATTCTAGAAAGTAAGTGCTTTGCTATATGTAACTGCTATAAATTGATGATAGTCTCCAAAAAGATCTTGAAATCCTGACCCCAATTGCCTGTGAATGGGACCTTATCTGGAAATAGGGTCTTTGTAGATGATCGAGTTAAGGCGAGGTCATTAGGATGAGACCTGGCTCAACGTGACCAGTGTTTTTATATTGTTGTTCAGTCGATAAGTCGTGTCTGACTCTTTGTGACCCCATGGACTGCAGCATGCCAGGCTTCCCTGTCCTCCACTATCTCCCAAGTTTGCTCAGACTCGTGTCCATTGAGTCAATGATGCCATCCAACCATCTCATCCTCTGTTGGCCCCTTCTTCTCCTGCCTTCAGTGTTTCCCAGTGTCAGGATCTTTTCCAATGTGTTGGCTCTTTGCATCAGGTGGCCAAAGTATTGGAGCTTCAGCTTTAGCACCAGTCCTTCCAATGAATATTCAGGGTTGATTTCCTTTAGGATTGATTGGTTTGATATCCTTTTAGTCCAAGAGACTCTCAAGAGTTCTCTCCAGCACCATAGTTTGAAAGCATCAATTCTTCAGTGCTCAGCCTTCTTTATCTATCACATCTGTAGATGACTACTAGAAATACAATAGCTTTGACTATACAGACCTTATAGAAAGAGGAAATTGGGACACAGAGAAAAAAAACAGACACAAGGAGAGTGCCATATAAGAGGAATACAATGACTGGGGTGATTCTGCTCCAATCCAAGGAAATGAAAATTACCAGCAAACCACCAGAAGTCAGGAGAGAGGCATAGAGCAGAACCCCCTCCCAGCCTCAGGGGAACCAACCCTGCCTCCACCCTGATCTCAGACTCCCAGCCTCTGGAACTGTGAGATCTTAAGTTCCTGTTGTTTTACCATGCCCTGTTTGTGGTGTCTTAGGGAACCAGGACAGTGACTTTTCGGGGACCGGCAAATGATTGACTTTGATAGAATATGAGTCTGCTGGAGCCACCATCACAAAATGCCATAGTCCTGATGGTGTAAACAACAGGTGTTTAATTCCTCACAGTTCTGGAGATGGATGTCCAAGATCAAAGTGTCTTTGGCCCCCTGATAGCCACCCTCTAGCTGCTACTGGATGCTCCCTTGGCATCTCATCTTCTTATGGGGACCTCACTTGTATGGGGCTAGGGTTCCACCTAATCAGCCTCATGTTAACACAATCACCTCTTAAAAGACTTTGTCCATAGATTCGGTCACATGCGAGGTACAAGGGGCTGGGACTTCAACAGTTGAATCTGGGGGACATAAGTCAGCCCATAACACAGAGGAAAGGAACAGGGCTCTGCCACCTGAAGCAGGGGAGCAGGGAGCCAGGTATTAGGGAACAGCAGACACCAGCTCTCTGCTTGACCAAGTGAGTCACACAATGCCCGAGGACGATGCCTCAGGCCTCATCCATCCAACACAGAGTTGGCGCCAGGACCAAGGGCCTCTCTCGGAGCACAGCTTCATGTTCATGAGCCTGGGCTCACTCTGGCTTCGCCTGTCTGTGGTTCTGCCCCTCAATGCTGGACCAGCCACGCCTGCAGGCTTCTGACCGCCTCTGTGGCAGCCTGGGCTGAGCGAAGCCCCTCCTGCCCTGCCGTCTCTAGCTGGTCAAGACGGCTACCTGCGCAGAGGCTGGGCAGAGGGGATTGAGCTGGGTCTGCTGCCCACTCTGCCTGGTGCTCCTGCCAAAGGGAGGCTGAAGACCCAGATGAGGGGAGGAGAGGAGAGGTGAGAGGGAGAGAGAGCCACAGGGAGAGCAGGAGGACTGCCTTGTCTAAAGCTGCTCAGGTGCTGAGGTACCTGCAAGGTCCCCTGGGTGGGCCTCCTCCTGGCAACTTAAGGATCAGCTTAAGTCAATTTGGCTTCCAGCCACTGCTCTGGATGTTCCGAAGCGGGGGAGGTCAGAGAGCCGAGCTGGGGCCTTGCCATCCCAGGTGAACAAAATCAACCATCAGAGGCTCTGCTAGATGGTCAGGAAGCTGTGCAAACAGACCCACCCCCTCCCCAACCCTCTTCATCTCTCCTCTGAGTCTCTGTTTGATATGGGACCTATAATAGGATAATGGAAACTAAAAGCATTTTTTTCCTGCTAAGATCTAAACAGTAGCAACCCTAATATATTATGCCAGAGTCCGAATGGCCGTGTTAAGATAAAGGGGAAATGATATGTTTTTAAAGAGCTCTTATTTGCTTCTACCTTAAAAGCAACTGTGTACATTTCTTACCAGTAATGTTTCCTTAATTATTCATTTTCCTTGGCACTAGTTAAAGAGCCGGGTAATGACTTCTGTCTCTTTATATTTAGTCTATTATTGTTTGAAAAAGGCCAGAGGAAGGCCAGAACAGTGCAAAAATGATATTTGCTTTTTTTTTTTCTTTTATTACCGACGGCCAACGTACAGGGTAACATAATCACCGGCAGCCCAGAGACAATGACATTTTTATAGACCTCCTGGCAACACTGGAGTGTGAAGGAGCCTGACAGGTCCTTGGCTTTCCAATCTGTCCTTTCAACTGTATTTCTCATCAGATTGACGGCCGGGCTACAGGCTTGAGGCGAGCCCCACGTCTCCGTCCAGTTACCGTTTTAAGAGCCTGAATAGCAGCTGTCTGTTCAAATCTGGTGATTTTTATAGATGGGAACCCAGGGCAAAAGGCTGCAGGATCCCCATTCACACAGTTCCTGTGGGGCCCTCGCCCTGGTCCCATGGAAACTGTGGTTGGCTTCTCAGATTCCTTGCCTACTTCAAAGGGTGGAGAATATGATCGCTGCACTGGGACCCCGATGTCTCGTGAGAATTCCCAACGCTTTCTCTTTAAGTAGGGTCTTTCTGAAGGGTCATCTGAACACTGCTTTCTGCATATGAGCCCATGTTGCTCTTTGTTTATTGAGGATGGGTTAGTGGGAGGCTGCCCTTGATATCTCAAACCTGGGTCAGCTCCCGCTTATGGGACGTTTCTAGACTGTGGATTTGACACAGAGATGGACAAACGGGGCATTTGGAACTCCTTGGCTGGGAGAGGGGAGCACTGATTGGCTGCCCCACTCGGAGACTGAACCCCTTCACTCTGTCAGAGTCTCAGCTTTATAGCCCTTTTCTATTAAAAAGAAGCTACAGAAGTAAGGCTTGTATCTTCATTCATTCAAGGAAGATGTATAGAACCCTGCTACAGTCCAGGCTTTGCCCATGACGCTATCCTAGTCTGTTCCTACTTTTGTATTTTTCACTTTCCAGAGATTTCACAGATAGTCCCGGAATGTTTCATGTTGAGACAGCTTCTCTTGGCTGAGTCTGGGGAATTACGGCATATTTTTTCAACGTCATGTCTCCTCTCTCACCAAACTGGTGGTTTCAAAGCTACTGGATTCTGACAGCTTCTGACAAGTCATGTTTATTGCTCAAAAATCTAGAGGGAATTCCACTCTGGCAGCAAGTTCCTGGAGGTTCTTGCTTAGTGAGGGTGTAGAAATGATTCCCATTTAAAAGGATGCTCAATTCTGAAAAACAGTCACTGTTATGCAAGGACTTTCCTCCCAAGGTTGAAATAAAATCACTACTTAGCATCAGAAGAAGAAAATAAGGATGCTCAAAAATGAGGGCTTTTTCCCAGGGGCAGGGAATTCTGAAGTTCAGCAAAACCTGAAAGGTGAGCAGAGGGACAAGGTTGACCTATGTCTGAGATTCTCTCTGGTCCTGAATTCTGCCAGCGCCAGATCTCAGTGTCCATAGAGTGTTAAAATAATATGTCCTTTAACCACTAAACTCATCCAACTGGGGGGCCTTTCCAAGGCAGGAAGTATATTTTCCCAATTTTTATAGCCTCAGGACCCAGCACAGTAGCTGACACCATAGCAGTATCTACTTCTTTTTCTCTCTCTTTTTTGAATTATTTAATATGTTATTTAATATTGCTCTTAACTTGTCAGAGGAGTTGTTTCCCCCAAAAGGTTAATCACAGCTGTATTGAAAGAATATTTGGGGAATGTGGCAATACTGTATATAAACATACTCCACTTTATAAGTCTGCTGGAAATCCAAAGGGATTGGCCTTTGCAGAATTTGAAACAAAAGAATGAACAGCGAAAGCTACTGTGGTTGGTCCAGGACCTTTTGGAAGAAAACTTTTCTGAATCTTCCTGATTTAAAAGAGTCCAGTTCTCTTTTGGAAGCTTCTATAGATGTTTCTGGAGTTAATGCAAGTGGCCTGTACCAGCAGGGAAGTAGACATTGCGTTTATCAGTGAATTTCCAGATGGTTGGCTCTTGCCCTGTAAATGCTTTTTTTTTTTTTTTAAAATGTTTACTTATTTGACTGCTTTGGGTCTCAGGGCTTCCCAGGTGGCTCAGTGGTAAAGATTCTGCCTGCCAATGCAAGAGATGCAGGTTTGATCCCTGGATCGGGAAGATCTCTTGGAGGAGGCCTCAGCAACCCACTCCAGTATTATTGCCTGGAGAATCCCATGGACTGACAGGCCTGGAGGGCTACAGTTGATGGGGTCACAAAAAGTCGGACATGACCGTGCTGCTGAGCACGCATGTTGGTGTCTCATTAAGGGTTTCCCTCCTTGGTTTCTGACCCTTCCTTTCTTGGTGCTTTCTCTGAAGCATCTCTGAGAGCTGTCACTGGAGTGTGTGTTCCGTCCTTGTGTGGCTCTTGGCTACACTGGATGAGCCATGAAGGGGCCTCCTGGGATACCCTGGGTCACACTGATAAACATCTGAGAAGCCAGAAGAAGAAGAAAGTCAGACTGTTTCCAAAAGAGTGAAGCAAATGTGGCTGTGGATTGTGAGTCAAATGCTCTGCTTCAACGTTTCAACACTCAGCCGCAGTGCCCAGGCTGCCAGGGGCAGGCGGACTTCAGAGACTCTACTCTGCATGGTGGAAAGGGATTCTCCTGAGTCCCAGCCTCTGAAGTCCAAGTTGGCTGCCAGTCCTGAGGGTCTTGATGAGGAAGAAAGACTTGTCACCCACTTGACTCGGGGCTCTGCAGAGTAATGGTGGATGATGGTGGTCACCATGGTGACTGGCTGTTCTGTGCTCAAGGGATATTGAGGGCTAGGCTGCAAAGTAGAAGACTGGAGATCGAGAAGGGAAGAGGGAAAGATGATAACTAGGAGAGATGCTGATAGAAAATCTGAATTTAGTTGGAAAAAAACACATTTTTAAAAAGTTTTTTTGAAATGAACCATCTTTTATAAGGTATTGAATTTGTTACAACACTGCTTCTGTTTTATGTTTTGGTTTTCTGGCCAGGAGGCATGTGTGATCTTAGCTTCCAGACCAGGGATCAAATCTGAACCCCCTGCACTGGAAGACAAAGTCCCAACCACTGAACCACCAGAGAAATCCCAGAAAAAGTACATTTTTAAAGTTATTTCAAATGAGAAATCAGTCTACTTATAATTTCAGAAGTAATTAAGTTTTAGTCTGCAATGGAAGATGAATTTCTTTTCAACAATTTGTGTGATTTTCCTAAATGAGTGAAGACAGTTCAGTGCCTGCCTCCTCCGTGTTGGATGGTATCCAGATGGCTCCCTAGCTGGTGGTTGGTGGCCACCCCTCCACCCATGCCCATAGGGACAGACTTACATTCAGCTTCTTTGCTGATGAATTAGTAGAACATAGCCTATCCTGTTCTTTCGTGTCCCTGGTGCCTGGGAAGTGCCTGGCATATAAGAAACACTCGATAGATATTTATTAAACAATTCAGGGAAAACATTAGGGCAGTTTCTCTTTATTCTCTAAAAAAAATTTGTAGCTTGAAAACTCTGGTTACAGACGTAATATATTTTCATGGGAGATATTTAGAAAAGACAGAAATTCAAAGGAAAATAAAACTCAGCACCAGCTTCACTGGGTGGGCATGATTGCATGTGCATTTCGGCCACTATCTTTCTAGGGGGTTTTCAAAGCCTCACTGACGTAGGAGCAGGACTCGTGACATTTCAATGACCTGTTTGTCAAAAGATGCTTCCAGTCCCCCTTGGCCCAAGTAGATGCAGACAGTCTCCTTGGGTGGGACTCCTCTCAACACCCAGTGGCCTCATGTGGTTGTGTACGTGGTCCCAAGATCCAGCCTGGGAATCTCACCCTCCTGAAGGCAGCGCAGGGAACCAGGTCATTGAGGGCAGCAGCCAAGGGAAAGGATGTTTCCTAGGAGCAGAGCAAGGCTCAAGGACCCAGCTTCGGTGGCAGCAGTGAGAACAATTGCAAAGCCAGCCTGGGTCCCCTTAGGGGACTGGTCACACCACCCATTTCTCTCTCTGCCTGGGGATTTGGAGAATACATGAGTGGGTGTGGGAGGAGGAGACCTCCAGAAGGGGATCCTGGACTTCCTGACAATGTCAACGGTGAGGTCTCCATCCATTAATTGAGAGAAAAAAAGCTTAGCTCTCAATTTGTCCCTGAAGATGAGTAAATTAATGTTAGGTGCTAAGTCCTGTCCAACTCTTTGCAATTTCATGGACTACAGCCTGACAGGGCCTTCTGTCCATGGAATTCTCTAGGCAAGAATCTTGGAGTGGGATGCTACTCTCTTCTCCAGGGCAACTTCTTGATCCAGGGATGGAACCCCGGTCTCCTGTATTGCAGACAGATTCTTTACCATCTAATGGGCCACCTTTATATAACCTTTATCTAATCAGATGCCTTTTTAAACATAAATTTTTTTTTAGAATATTTCTAAAGACTAGGAATTTGGTAGCTTGTAGGAAGGATTATCGTTGCTTAAATGTCTTAAAGTTTTATTTAAAATTTTATTTGTTTATTTTTAAGATTCTTTTTTGCTGTGGACCATTTTAAAAAAATCTTTATTGAATTTGTTACAATATTGCTTCTGTTTTATGTTTTGTTTTTTTGCCACGAGGCATGTGAGATCTTAGTCCCCCATCCAGGGATTGAACTTGAACGCCCTGCCTTGGAAAATGAACTCTTAACCACTGGACCACCAGGGAAGTCCCTTAAGGTTTTAATGTATTGGTAAAAC
This sequence comes from Odocoileus virginianus, assembly GCF_023699985.2. Classification (NCBI taxonomy): domain Eukaryota; kingdom Metazoa; phylum Chordata; class Mammalia; order Artiodactyla; family Cervidae; genus Odocoileus; species Odocoileus virginianus. Next base: position 31,086,073 of record NC_069690.1, on the reverse strand, counting down.
TGTAATAATAGCACTTGTTCTGTATTACAGGTTATTTCCATGAGTGCTAGGAAAAGACATCTAGCATATTCTATGTACTAGTTACTTTGGAAGATGATTAATATTAGGCTGAGCTGGGTGTTACATTATTTTGGTATGGACAGTTTCAGAACCATATTGTTCCCTTTTATATGCCTCACAAAAATACAGGAACTGAAAACAGAAACTGAAATAAAATGAGTCCCAGGATTTTTGCCGGTTGATTGATGTCTACTTCACCAACTTACAAAACATTTGAAATAGCTCTTTGCCACCTTGAACCTGGGGGATCCTGATTCTGCCTGGCAGAATCTCAAACTGCGTTCCTGGAACACTCAAATATATTCTAAGTCCTCAACTGTCAAAAGTAACTCTTCAACTCAAATCCTAAATATTTGACCTGTTTCTCAGTAGCAAAACTGTCCACACTTCCATTTCCTTGGAATCATCAATGCAAGAGCATTGCAACGGCATAAAAATGTTGACAACAAAACCCTGATAGTTTTTTTGCTTTGTTTCTCAAAACTATTTCAGTGGAAATACTTAGACTGTCAAAAACCATCACTATTATGTTATTCATCTGATATGGGAAGTCTGACAAATACCATTTTTCTGATTTAAATGCAGTAATTTCTGAAGCATTGGGATCAGAAAGGAAGGCGTATTAATTCTGTTCTTGACAACACCTCTGCTTCCTTCTGGCATGAAATCTGACTTCAAGTTCACCGTCCCGCCCCATTTTCATCTCTCCTCTGCCTTCAGCCATCTTCTCTTAGTATTTACATTGTGCCTTTGTGTTACATCAAGGGGAAACCATTAAAGGTTTTGAGAAGAGAAGATGCATGGTAAGATGTATACTTTAGAAAGATTTTTTTTTTTTTTGTCATTGGACAGAGGATATGTGGAAGGGGGATCAGACTTGTCAGTGAACTTGGGCATTGGCAGTGGAGGTAACAAGGACAAAGAAGAGAGATGCTTTAGAAGTAGACAGTTACACCTGACAAGGATTTTTAGCCTAAAGTGATGACAAGGTGTTGAGCCTGTGGCACTAAGAATATGTGAGGCCATAAGCAAAGATGGGAGATAAAACAGGAAAAGGCTCCTGTAGGGAATGTCTGCGTAGTTGTTTAGCTGCTAATCGTGTCTGATTCTTTTGCAACTTCATGGATTGTAGCCCACCAGGCTCCTCTGTCCATGGGATTCTCCAGGCAAAAATACTGGAGTGGGTAGCCATTCTCTTCTCCAAGGGATCTTCCCGACCCAGGAATTGAAGCTGGGTCTCCTGCATTGCAGGCAGATTCTCTACCATCTTAGACACCAGACAAGCAAATAAGGACATATAAAATCCTCAGCAGAGTCTGGGGGGCAGGAGAAACAGGTCAAGTTTTCAAAGGAGCAAGACCTGGAGGGAGGGGTGTCCCAGGGAAGAGAGAGCAGTGTCCAAATTTGGGATTTCCTCATCTAGAATGAGGTCAAAGAGCCTGGCTGGATTTGGCAACAAGAAAAGAGGGTTGATCTGGGAAAATGCGGCTTGGGAGGAGGGTCAGGGTGGTGTCTGACTTCTGGTTGGCTGCAGGTACAAGAAGGTGAGAAAAAATAAGTGAGCTTAACTTTCAAGGATAAAGAGAAGGAAACAGTGATAACTAGAGGGTCTGTAGGGTCATAAAAGTTTCTTTGCTGGGTTGGGTGGTTTTGGTTTTCTTTTAACGCAGAGAGAGGTCCATTTCCAGATTTCTGTGTTTGCTTCCAAGACAGTCTTGTAACCCCAATTTCATCAAGGATCATAGAAAATATGGATCATCCATTCCTGAGGATGAAGGCCTATTCTTCACTTAAGTTTAAATAAGACAGGCTTGTTTGGATCTAAGACTGTCTAGTTAATCAAGATAAATGATTTGAAACTGTTAGAAAGGCTCAGCTTTCTTTTCTTTTTCCTGGAAAATCACAGTCTGTTTATGATCAACTTAATCAGACAGGACAAGGAAATTGCACTGTTTTTGGGAACAAACTGTGTGTGTTTTCTGCTCTCAGAGGTCTTTTAAATCTGCTCTGGGTGCAAATCTTTTTTGCCTCACAAATGAATGGTAGTTAAAACACACACACACACACACACACACACACACACACACACTCATATATATCATGACAACTCTGGAACTCTACAGACTACACCTCAATTTTCCCAACATCAGTCACAAATGGGATCCCATGATTAGGTCTCTTGTGTCCCAGTTCAGGAAAGTGGCGTTTATCCCTGGTTCTTACCAGATCTGTGAACCCAGAAGTCAGTTTTTCCTTCTCTGCTCCATCTGACCATAGCAGGTTGCTCATAGTGTTACCGAGTCCAAACTTGCTCTGCTCACTGCATGATAAATCAATGAATCTAAGACCAGGTCAGGTGTTGGGATGAGGAAGGGGTTTTATTTGGGAGCCAGCTGACTGAGAAGATGGCAGGCTAGCACCTCAAAATAACCATCTTGTTGGGGCCTGGATGTCAGATTCTTTTATGGATCAGAGATGGGGGAGAAGGTGAGGAACAAAGTAAAGAGGCCTGTAATTCTTTCAAATATCTCCTAGAATGGCAAGCCTCAGGTAGGGGGATGTGTTAGTTTCACTTCCTTACAGTCTCTTCATGGGTGGTGTGAAATGGAATGCTGCTAAGTCGCTTCAGTCGTGTCCGACTATGTGTGACCCCATAGACGGCAGCCCACGAGGCTCCACCGTCCCTGGGATTCTCCAGGCAAGAACACCGGAGTGGGTTTCCATTTCCTTCTCCAGTGAAATGGAATATCTCCTGTCATATCAACAAAGATGTCACATCTATCTGTGATTCAGGCCTCCCCAAATGTGAACTTCTGGGCCCACCATAAGCAGCAGACGGGGGAACTGGGTGCTGCCATTTGCCAAACAAAGAATTCAAGAATGTCACAGTTCTTCACGGGTGGGCAGGGTCAGATGATCGCCCTGCAGCAGACCATCACGTATGCCTGCTGCAAAAGTGGCAAGAGAAGGGTTAAACTCACAGAAGCAGATCCAGTGTAAATGTGAAATTAACCCTTCCTGGTTACAATAGCTCTGTTATTAGAATATATTTACTCTATGGAGTAGATCAAAATTTTTCTATGGTTACAGAAAAAATTAATACTATTATCGGCTAACCTGATAAATTGTTATTTTTTTTATAATTTTGTGTATTTATTTGTTTATGGCTCTGCTGAGACTTTGTTGCTGTGTGGGCTTTTCTCTAGCTGTGGCAAGTGGGGGCTACTCATTAGCTGTGGTGTGCAGGCTTCTCTTGTTGTGGAGCACAGGCTCTAGGGCGCCCAGGCTTCCTCGCTGCGGCATGTGGGCTCAGTCGTTGCGGTTTCCCGGCTCTAGAGCACAGGCTCAATAGTCGTGAGCCACGGGCTTAGTTGCTCTGTGGCATGTGGGCTCTTCCCGGACCAGGGATCGAACCCCTGCCTCCTGCATTGGCAGATGGATTCTTTACCACTGAGCCACCAGGGAAGTCCCTGGTATATTACTATGATATTATTTCCCTCATTAGAACCTGAAAGGCAAAGACTACCTTTTAATTTTGCTGTTTTTTTTTTTTTTTATCAAATATCTCCAGTGTTTTGCATTGTGTCCGGGAGAGTCTACTGGGTACATGAATAAATGGAAAGGTAAACAACCTAACTTATACTGACTTTTTCTTACAAGGGTGGTGGCATGACATCCAGGCTTTGCTATTTGGCTACTCCGTGTGCCTGCATGATCTAAGGAGTCAAGCCTATTCCAGGGCCCCTCCCCCCCAAGAAGTATTTCTTTCCTGGAGCAGCCTACCCCGGGCCTCTAATGCTGGTGTCAAGGGGGTCCGTGTACTTCTAACACAGATGGGCCAATTTCCCTAGAAATTGAGGTTATTTTCATGGGATTCAAAAGATCTGGGATATCTCCATAGTGTATTTTGCCTTAGGTATAATTTGTGGTTTTCCTTTTCTTGCCAGAAGTTCTGATTTCAAAAGAGCACTTCAAATTAAGATGAGAGTGTCTTGATTCAGTTCATAATTCAGCACATAAATCTCCAGCTCATCCACCCTACTACCCTTCTTGACAGATTTCTGGACGTCTTTGAATCTATAGAGACTATTGTCTCAGACTGGCTGCTTCAGAATGGGAGATGCTGATGGCCTCTTAGACTCCGTTCATTGTTCAGAGTTAAGAAAGTTGGGCCTTTTCCCAAATTCACAGAAAAAAGTTATTGTTTTTTTGGCCAAGGAGCTTGCAAGGTCTTGTTTCTCTGACCAGGGATTGAACTGTCACCTTAGGCAGTAAAAGCAGGGAGCCCTAACCATTGAACCACCAGGGAAGTCCCAGAAAAAAAAATTAAAATATTCATTGCCCTGCTGGCTCTTGACCACTTTCCTTCCCTTTGCATCCAAACATCACTGATCCTGTCTTTATTTTCTATTCCTTTTCATTCCCCAATCCTTCGGTGAAAACAATGGTTCAGAATTTGAGCGTAAGTAAAAATTTTGCAGTCACAAAGCCCACCGAGTTCTGTAATATTTCTGTAGGTTTCCAGAGAGCAGAGACAGCACCACAGCTGTGGACAAACATTCCCCCAGTGGCAAGGTACGGATCTTAACAGTAATGCATGTCAGGAGTTTGCGATTAAGACTTAGTGCTCATGTAGTGTATCAGTCAAGGATAGGATATGCCATGCTGTGTAACAAGCAGTTCTGAAGTTTCAGCAGCTTAACACGATTCCAGTTTATTTCCCACCCCTCTGTACGTCCATCATGAGGACAGGCTGATGGAGATCACATCCATTGCTGCAGAGGCAGCAAAGGGCATGGCAAATTCACACACCGAATCTCACATGAGCCATCACATTTCACTCCTTCCTTTGGTTAAAGCAAGACCTACACCTGCATCTGACCTCAAGGGTGCAGAGTAGTGCAGCCCTAGCATGAGCGTGGAAGACGGAGCTAGCAAAGAGAGTTGTAAGTCACCATGGAAGTTGTTTGAAAATCCTACTTTTTTTTTTTTTACTTTTAGACTTTGGAAGAAAGAACCAGGCTTGCTTGATGTTTGCACTGAATAAGACTCCAGAATCTTGAACAGTTTGGCTGGAGGAAGGTCTAAAGGAGATACTAAACCTTCTGGTTCGTGGGGGAAACCTCTAGCAATTAAATGAACTATTTCATGTAGAGTGCGAAGCAGAGAGGTGGCAGTTTTGGTATGTAAGATTAAGGTAAAATAAATCAAATCAGAGACTTCCCTGGCAGTCCAGTGGCTAAGACTCTGCACTTCCACTGCAGGGGTTGGGTGTTTGATCCCTAGTCCTGGGAGCCAAGATACTGCATGCCCCTCAGTGAGGCCAAATAATAAAATATAAAATAAAAAACAAATCAGGGACATGTTCAATGAATGAATGAATGAGTCTTCACTCACTCAAGTAGACTTACACTTCTCTCCTATAAACATCCTCTGTAACTCTTCCTGGGTATTTTTCCATGGATATCCTTCCCCTTTCATTCAACTGCATTATTACAACAGGTAAGAATAAGCACTCACCCTTCTCCATTGATAAGAAAACACCATAATCAGGTTTATCCTTCTCCCAGGAAGCTTCATAGGTGGAATTGAGAGATTTATTTTTTTTTAATAAATGGGAGCCAAATGCTGAATAAGGGTCCCTGAAGCATGAACTATGACAAAAAGAAAAAACTTAGATTTTATCTCAGAGCACAGAAATTTATAGATCACAAAACTCTTTTGTCCCAGTGTGTTGGATTGTGCTTTAAAAACTCCAAAAGCAAAGCATTTGTTTTGCAGCATGGAAACAAAACAGAGACACACAAGGCAAAGCTGAAAATCTTTCTTCTACTATGTCCAACCAACTGAGGTAGCTGATACAGACAGAGAGGAGCAGGCCCTTCTTTCCTACCTGAACACACACACCTGTTACTACAGAGTCCATTCTCACAAACTCGCAGCATCTCCCCTCCCTCCCCTTCTGCCTCTTCCTCCCTCCCTCCTTGTCTTCCTCCCCCCATGTCCCTTCCTTCCTTCTTTCAGTTTTTCTTCTGTAAATGAGATTTCCGTACACACATTACTCAGAAACTTGTCAAATTTAACATGAACATCTCTCTAGATCAGTGTTTTTCAAACTGTAGGTTTAACCATTTGTGTACCATAAAATTAACTTACTGGGTCCTGATTGGAAATTTTTAAGTAAAGTAACATAGGACAGAATAGTAATTATCAGAGAACTCACTGTAATCAAGGTAAGGATAGTTTTATGAGAATTTTGTATCATCTTCCCATCAATAAAAGGGAATAATAATAGTGCCTACCTCATGGTTGTTGACAGTAATAGAATTAAATGAGCTATTATATGTCAAGTGCTTAGAACAGTAGCTGACCCTTGGTAAGAAAATATAGTTATATGATCATCACCATTGGTATCTTCCTTCTTCACCTCCCTCTTTCTCTTCCTCCTCCTGTCTGACATTCACTTTTTGTTCAAATAAGAGGGTAGAGAAAGGCATTTTATTTGCTTTTTAAAAAATTTATGATACAATTTAGAGAAAGGCATTTTATTTGCTTTTTAAAAAATTTATGATACAATTTAAAAAAAAGATGTCTTCAGTTCTTTTCTTTGGCACCTGGCATCTTAGCTCCCTGACCAGGATCAAATCCAAGACCTCTGCTCTTGGAATGTGGAGTCTTAACCAGTGGACCACCAGGGAACTCCCTATAACACAAGTTTTATAAGCAATACATGCCTCCTTTCTTGGAGAATGATGACATATTTATACTTAATTTGAAGCAACAATCAAAAGTTCAATAAAACTCAATAAAATAAAGTTGCACTCCATTTGGTCATTTAGACTAAATATGAAGGAATTGTCTATTCACACAACAGACAATTAGAGACAATAAAAATTGCCAAGCATCTCAGCGTAGACCACAGAATTTTCAAAGTTAAGTGGTGCTGGTGTAAGTCACTTTTGCTGTCATGAAGACTGTCTCTCAGATACCAAATGATAATTTGTCAAAAACAACTGGCAAAAAAAAAAAAAAAAAAAAAAAAGAACAACTGGCAGACTTTCAGGAAAAATTCATTTCCAGTAACATTTAATCACTGTAAGGACTTAAATTACTACAAAAGAGAGGTGTAGGATATTTACATTTTATTTGCCTTTTAATTTGTGCTTGCCTGTGCTGCTTGTGAGATTGATCTGCTTTTCATGTCTGTCGTCCTTTTGCGTTTTCCTCTTGAGTAAATTTCCTATTATTGCACCCCTGTTTGTCTGCTGGTTATTCAATTGTAAAAAATTAGTTTCTCTTTCTCTGTGCAACAGGAATATGAACTCACTCTCAGATATCAGCTCATATTTTTTTTCCCATCTATTATAGGCCACTTAACTTTTTTTAATGGTATCTTTTGCCATTTAGACATTGTTGATTTTTTATAAAATGCTTAGCTTTTTCATGGGTTTTGAGTTTTGTTTTTGCTTAGTAAGAACTTTCTCACTCAATGGCTAGATAAATCTTCTCCTAAATTTTCTCCCAATAATCACTATTCCTCTATTTTTATTTTTTATATAGATTATTTTTGTCTATGGCCCGAAGTAAGGAACTGATATTGTTTTATTCCAGATGAATAGCCAATAATTCTAGTCTCATTTATAAAATAAATGATTCTTTCATGCTTGAATTCAATGCCACTTTTGTCACATATTAAGTCCCTATGCATACTTGGGTTTATTTCTGGACTCTTTGGCACTGCTTTCTCTGACCAATCCTGGCCAGTCCCAAATTATTTTGATTGCACCAGTTCACATATAGTCTTTGCCTCCTCTTTGTTTTTCTACATTATCTTAGCAATTCTTACATATGGATTTTTAATATAAAATTTATGGACATCAAGGTGGGAACAAGCCCAGACAGAGTATTAAAAAGCAGAGACATCACTTTGCTGACAAAAATCCATATAGTCAAAGCTGTGATTTTTCCAGTAGTCATGGACAGATGTGAGAGTTGGATCTTGAGGAAGGCTGAATGGCTAAGAACTGATGCTTTCAAACTGTGGTGCTGGAGAACACTCTTGAGAGTCCCTTGGACTGCAAGGAGATCAAACCAGTAAATTCTAAAGGGAATCAACCCTGAATATTCACTGGAAGGACTGATGCTGAAGTTGAAACTCCAATACTTTGGCCACCTGATGTGAAGAGTTGACTCATTGGGAAAGATCCTGATGCTGGGAAAGTTTGAGGGCAGGAGGAGAAGGGAGCAGCAGAGCCTGAGATGGTTGGATGGCATCAGCAACTCAATGGACATGAATCTGAGCAAACTCTGGGAGACAGAGGAGACAGAGGAGCCCGGCTGCAGTTCATGGGGTCGCAAAGAGTCAGAGACGATTTAGCGACTAAACGACAACAGCGTGGGAAAGCGGGGGTGGGCTGCATTGGGAGATTGGGATTGACATATATACACTACTGATACTGTGTATAAAGTATATAACTACTGAGAACATACTGTGTGTGTGCTCAGTTGCTCAGTCATGTCCAACTCTTTGTGGCCCCATGGGCAGTAGCTCATCAGGTTCCTCGTCAGTTCCTGGAATTTTCCAGGCAAAAATACTGAAGTGGGTTGCCACTTCTTACTTCAGGGGATCCTCCTGACCTAGGGACTGAACCTGTGTCTCTTGTGTCTCCTGCACTGGCTGGCAGATCACTTAATGAGAGCTTACTGTATAGCACAGGGAACTCGGTGCTCTGTGGTGATTAAATGGGAAAGATATCTAAAAAAGAAGGGATGTATACATATAGGGCTTTCCAGCTGGCACTATATATGTGAAAGTTGTTCAGTCATGTCCAACTCTTTGTGACCCCATGGACTATATAGCCCATGGAATTCTGCAGGCCGGAATACTGGAGCAGGTAGACTTTCCCTTCTCCAGGGGATCTTCCCAACCCAGGGATTGAACCCAGGTCTCCCATACTGCAGGAAGATTCTTTACCAGCTGAGCCACAAGGCACTAGTGGTAAAGAAACTGGCTGCCAATGCAGGAGACGTAAGAGATGCAAGTTGGATCCCTGGGTCCGGAAGATCCCCTGGAGTAGGAAATGGCAACCCACATTTCATTTCATTCTTCACATAGACCTTTTCCTATTTTTCATGTAGGTTCCTAGGAGTTTAAAGCTTCTAATGTGATCATTAACGGAATTTTAAAAACTCTTTTTCTTCTAAATGACTTCTGTTAGTATAAAGGCAATTTTTCACTTTTGTGTATTTACTAATCTTAAAAAGAACCCAAGTTTGCCCTTTAATTCTAATGGCTTTTTAAAAAATTACTATATTTTCTTGAGTGTTCTAGGCATATGGTTAATCTATAAATATAGTTTGCTCTTTTCATTTCCAAATTTATGCCACTCATTTTATTTTCTTTTATTATTGCAGTAGCTAGAATCACCAAGACGCTGTTGCATACAAATGATGCCGGAAGGCATCTCTTTTTTCTTTCTGGCTTCAGTGAGCTTGCTTACTATTTTACATTTAATATTGTGTTTGATCTTAGGCTTTGATAATAGTCTTTATCATGCCTGAAGCATTTCTGTTTATTTCAGCAATAGTTGTGACTGCTGAAATTTATCAAATGCCTTTTCACTGTCTCCATATTTAATTTGTTGTTGCAATGAATTTTACAGACAGATGTTTTCATATTGACCCATCTTTTATTCCTAGAACACATAACTAGTTTGAAGGCAAAGAGGGAAAACACAGTAAAAGAAAAGGAAGAGGAAAGTTCTGTGTGTATGTGTGCAGAGAAAAAGAAAGCAGACCTAAAAATGTGAATAGCAAGTGTGGTATTATTACTGATGTTTGGATTTATCAGGAAAAAAGAAGCAAAACTTCCAAGAATGTGAAACAAACAAAACAAAAACAAAATCTTGTTTCCAAATAGGCCTAATTACTTTTTTGGCAAGGTACCAAGGGGAATCCTGCCTTCTGATCCCAGAGTAGATGAGTAAACCATTTTCCATCTGGTGGACAGAAGTTTTGGCATAATATTCGTGTAAAACTGTTGGGGCGAGGGGGGATAAGGACTGTGGTCTTCTCAGGATTTGAAAAAGTTTGCAAATACTATTTCTATACTTACTACTAAATAAGTGAATTATTTGTCTCTTCCAGTGTCCACACAGTGTCCAGGTGGTTGTTAAGAAGAGTTATTTTTGGATCTTAAATCTCTCTCAAAGCTGCCCTAGTCTCTTTCCCTAGAGCCACCTCATTAGGACAGGTCTCCTAATTTCTCACCAAGCTCTAGGGGACTGAGCCTGACAGGTGGTCACTGTGGAGGCTGGCATGACAAAGCAGAGCTGGAGCAGGAGGCAGATGCAGAGGCTGCCGATCATAGAATCATGCATGTTAGAATCACAGAGACAGCTCAGACTCCAACCCAGATAGTCTCCCTGTAACTGTCCAGGGTCAGGGCCAGTCATCTGACTTTTCAAAGTGCCCCAGCCCTGGGCAATTGTAAAGAAAATCCTGGTTTGACAACTGTTGGAAAAGTGGTTCTTGAAGAATGGTTTCTGTACTGTATATACCAGCATCACCTGGAAGCTTGCTTGACAGTTAAATCTTGGTTCCCACCTGGATGTACTGAGTCCAAAATTCTGGGTGTGGGGCCCAGCAATCTGCCTTCAATAGGCCCCAGGACATTCTGATAAGGCGTGAGCTGCACTACGGCAGGGTTGCTCGGTGGGTTAAAGAGCCATATCCCTAGGGGATCACTGACTCCGAAGGAAAGACAATTCTGAGAAAACACTTCTTTATTTTTTTTCATTTAATTAAAAAATTTTTTACAAAATTGAAGTGTAGTTGCTGTAGTTTCTGCAGTACAATAAAGTAAATCAGCTACACATGCATGCATATATATCCCCTCCTTTTTGGATTTCCTTCCCATTTAGGGCACCACAGAGCACTAAATGGGGTTCCTTGTGCTATACAGTAGGTTCTCATTAGTTATCTATTTTACACATAGCATTAGTAGTGTATGTACATCCTAATCTCTAAATTAATCCCACCTCTGATGAATCCCCGCTTGGTGTCCATACATCTCTTCTCTGTCTCTGAGACAACACTTCTCATTGCTACAGAATGACTAGGGGTGATGGGGATCCGAGGGAAGACGTTGGCTTCAGTTGACGAGGAGAGCAGAGGTCTCCCAGAGCAGTTTCAGTGGAGAGGTGAGGGTGCGAGAGTCATGATTTTCGGGATTAAGGGAGAGGAGATGGTAAAGAACGGTGGGAGTATGTATGACCTGTTTGTTGCAGATCCTTGGCTGAGAAAAGGCACAGAAAATCCAAGTTGTGTCTGGAGGTGGCAATCAAGTTCATGCAAAGAGGATTTGTGTTTTCCTTTTTTTGGGAAAGAAAAAAAAAACGATTTGGAAACAGAGAAGTTCCTGCAAAGAGAGAAGGATTGGTGTTTGGAAATTAAAAAAAAAAAGTAATTCTTCATGTTCGGAATAAGGAAGAGGTCCTTTTGACTAAAGGTTTATCTGGGTAAACCAGCAGTTCCTTTCCTCTGGTTTTGCGATGATATTTTGCAGCTAAAGGATACAGTTTAGAGGAACAAGTGGTTTTCTTCCCTTGGTCTCAGTTCAGTCGCTTAGTCGTGTCCTAGTCCCTTGGTCTAAATGTGGGGAAACAGTCCAGGGCGCTCCGTGTTTCCAGGTTTAAAGTCACCTTCTTAGGTGCCCACGTGGGGTCTCTGAGGTGCCGCTGAGAGGGGGCCCTTCTCCGGCCCCAGCTCCTCCCGCGGGCAGCATCCTCTCAAACCTTTGTCCTTGCGGGGTCCATCATCTGCCTGGAGATGCAGCACGCATGCGCACCCCACCTGCCACATCGCCGCGGTCCACCTCGACAGATCGACCTCATTTCTGATCAGCAGCTGTGCAGCCTCCTTTATTTTCTTTGCTGTTTGAAATTAGTTTGGGGCTTGACTTTTTTTTTTTTTTTAATGCAGGAGTTTCCAGAAAGGATGCTTCTTTGCAGTTTTTTGCCTCTTGCTCGCTCCCGCCCCCCAGTTCCCCCCTCCGCGCTCTTATTCACAAGGTTCACAGTCTTAGATCTTCTGTTGGTGCTTGTTCTGGTCGGTTCCAGCTCATTTGCTTTGTTTTCAGATTAACCTCCCTGCTCACTCTGTCTTCACCCTGGGGCATACCTGAGGGTGCTATTTTTAGGACTTCTACTGTAAATGTCTGACACAAGCTGCTTCCTGCTCTGGAAATCTCACAACAAAGAAGTCTCTTAAATTAGCATAAGTACTATAGTTCCCGCAGGCCTGCCCGCCGCCCCCGCCCCATCAGTGCCCAGTCAGGCTCTGCAGGCTATTAAGACCCAGGACCAAATGGGATCAAGGATCAGGGTTTCTTTATCAGCGGCAGGTCCTGGTCTCTGCTGCAGTGTTCACTTCCACAGGAGTTAGGGCGAAGCCTGGAGGGTTTGGATGGTGGGGTGGTGGGGAGGAAGACTCTGATATTAGCTAGCCAGCCATTCAGAACAAGAGCAGGACCACTAGCAAAATTAGGTCTTGGCTTACAAGAAAGAGATTTGTGTCTCAATGACTCATTTGTTACCGTTTTATTTTCACTTCCTGTTAATCCTTGATACCCCAGTCAGGGACTCCATATAATATAGATGTGAGAACTCTTTTGTAACAACTGTGATGTCCTCGGTTCTTGTTTCTGTGAGGGCTTGACAATGGCAGTGTTCTTTCCAGGAGGTCATCTCTCTTTAGAAGCATCACATTCTATTGGGGTGTGGTGATCTTTGCTCTATTTTATAAGCCCCAGGGAATCAGGCAGCCCCACATCTCAGTTGCAGAATGTCTTTTACCAAAACAAAGGAGCAGGTTTAGGATCCTGGAAATGAAGTTTCACTGATAACGGAAACAACCTGGTTGATTGTACTGGTTGATCATTATTTATAATACTTTGTTCTTTTTAAAAATGGTCCTTTGACTCTAGCATAACTCAGATAATGTTAAAAAAAAAAAAAAAAAGCACCAAGCTCACATACATGAGCTGTATGTGTAACAGTTGTAATCCACATAAATGGATTAGCTCTACTTGGGTCCACACAATATTGACTCCTGACTCTGCAATGTATTCTGGCATAGAATTTCTAAAGTTCTAGTCTGCAATATTTGCATTTTTAAAAACTGTGTTTACTCTGTCCCCTGATGCTGGGAAAAATTGTAGGCAGGAGGAGAAGGGGACGACAGAGGATGAGATGATTGGATGACGTCACCGACTCAGTTGACATGAGTTTGAGCAAAGTCTGAGAGATGGGGAAGGACAGGGACGCCTGGCATGCTGCAGTCCATGGGGCTGCAAAGAGTCAGACAGGACTGAGTGACTGAACAACAGCAACAGCTCTTTGTTTTGTTCTGTTGCCAGTAATAAGGAGGTCATATTTGCAGAAGCTAACAGAGAGAGAGAATTTTACTGGCATACTTCTCTTAGCCCAGAGGTAGTTTTAGCTTGATGCATGGTTTGATCTATAAGTTCAAATAAAATGATCAGAACTTGATTTCTCCCCTTTTTTGTTTGTGGGATTTGGTTTGGTTGATATTTTTTCCTCAGGCAAGCTCTTTCCTCTTAGTGACAAAATAGCTGCAGAAGCTCCAGCCTGTGACCTTGGATTTTGTGGGCAGGAGCATGGGTTCTGTGGTTAGGGTCACCTGGATTCTAATCTTACTAATTGGGTGACTTTAACCAAGTTACCTTTCATTTGCAAGCCTGAGCCTATGAAAAAGTCTCCTAATAAAGTGTCTCTCTTCTGGTGACTGTGAGGATTAAATCTGATAATCTATGTAAAGCACTTGAAGGTTCCTGGTGCCTAGGACCTACAGAAAAGACAGAGGAGAATTCCCCCAGCATCTTCATTTACACCTGTTTTCTTTGTATCTCTTGTTACAACAGCGGACTATTCCTCCTCTTGTGAAGTCTAGCTTCCTTCTTGTTCTCAAGTCTCTCCCTCTCTCCTTTGTAAAGATTTTGTTTCCTTGGTCTCCATATCTTGCATTGTGCATCCTTCACTCTGAACTAGGTGTTTTCAAAATGCAAACATGAGAAAAGCAGAGCTGTACTAGAGCCAGAGTCTCTGGTTAGTAAAAGTCAGTTCCAAGCATTTCTTTCCATCTTTACGTACAGTGATATCACATGGGTAGCTGGAAATCAATCCCCATGAGAGCCTTCACGCTGCAGAAATTGGCCAATGCTGCACTACCAACCAAAGTTTGACTCCCGAGAGCCAGTGGTTAAACATTTACCAGTGCACCACTGATAAAAACAAAGAATAAGTATAACTCATTAAAAATGAACAAACCCCAAACTTTCCTGGAGTCCAAATTCTCCTCCTTAACCTTAACAGCCAAGCATCTCCCAAGGGGTGGTCTCTATGTTATCACCCTCTACCCCACCATATTTATCCTTCAACTTCCCACATTAGAGCTTTTGCCCCTAATACGCATCTGAAACACCTTGCCAAGGGCTCTGGGGACCTCTTGCTTCCTGAACAAGTGGACATCACTTTGTCTTTATCCAACATATCAAATAAAAAAATGTTCTTAGGTGCTTTTGGCATTGATGATGGCTACATCCTTCTTGGAACGTTTTTATGCTTGGCTCATAATTCAAAGATCTTTTTTTTCTTCTTTTCTCAACTGGTTCTTTTTTTCTTAGACCCTTATGACACGAGATAGATGCAGGTTTGATTCCTGGATTGGGAAGATCCCCTGGAGAAGGGAAAGGCTACCCATTCCATTATTCTGGCCTAGAGAATTCATAGGGTTGCAAAGAGTCGGACATGACTGAGCTACTTTCACTTTCTTTTTTTTTTACTTTCACTTTCAAACTGGTTCTTTTTCTCTTCGTCCCTTATGCTTACTCCTCTTTCTTTGTTGTTTAGTTGCTAAGCCATGTCCGACTCTTTTGTGACCCCATGAGCTGTAGCCCCCTAAGCTCCTCTGTCCCTGGCATTTTCCAGGCAAGAATACTGGAGTGGGTTGCCATGCCCTCCACCAAGGGATCTTCCTGACCCAGGGATCTAACCTGCATCTCTTGTGTCTCCTGCATTGCAGGCAGATTCTTTACCAGTGAGCCACCAGGGAAGCCCTCCTCCTTCTTTACCAAACTTCAAACCTGTTAAGGCTCCCTGAGGCTTAGATATTAACTTTCTCCTAGGTGAGTGTTTCCGTTCTTCTCTGTTTAAGTACCATTTTGATAGTGGTCATTTTCAAATTTCTCTAAAGCCCAGGCCTTTCTTCTGAGTCCGGATCCACTTCAACTCCCTGATTTATTCATTAGGGTGTCACAGAGAACACTTGAACTTAGTGCAACCCAAACAAAATTCCTGAATTTCCTCCTCCCAGAAAAGCCCCTCGAACTCCCAACATGACACACAGCCTCCCACACCACACATCTTCCCCCAACACGACACACAGTCACGAGACTTTCCTGAATCCATGCATGTTACCACTTAACGGATGCAGCTTGAAAGCATAGGAGTCATTTTTGATTTTTCCTTTTCTCTCACCTGATGCCCAAATTATCATCAAATCCCTTCTGTTTTCTCTCCAATCGCCCTTTTCTTCAAATCTACTGTTGCTACGTTAGTTCTCAGCTGCCGTGGTTCCACTAGATTTTCAGAAGTCCTCCTTCTCCCACTTCCGGTTACACTGCCTTTTTCTTTAGTCCCTCGTTACATGCTTCCAAGCCTGGTGGGCTGCAGTCCACAGAGTTGCAGAAGAATCCGACACGACTTAGTGACTAAACAGCAGCAACCACCTCCCGATGAGCCTTTGCACATTCTGTTCCTTCTCGCCTGGAATGTCCCTCATTCTGCTCTTCACCTGGTTAATCTTGCTTGTCTTTTTCCACTCAGCTGAATTCCTGATACCCCCTCACTGAGGCAGGTGCTTCTTTTAGACTGAATTCCCGCACCAAGTTCTTTACTTTTGAGACGTTGATCATAGTTGCATCTTTACATTTTTATGAATTAATGAATGCCTATCTTCCTCATCTTTTCATACTGTTCATGAGGTTCTCACGGCAAGAACACTGGACTGGTTTGCCATCCCTCCTCCAGTGGACCCCGTTTTGTCAGAACCCTTCACTATGACCCCCGTCCATCTTGGGTAGCCCTGCCCAGTATGGCTCATAGCTTCCTTGTGTTATGCAAGCCCCTTCAGCACGACAAGGCTGGGAATAACAAGATCTTCCCCACCGATCATAAGAATCAAGAGGGCAGGAGCAGTTCCTTGTTTTATCCCCAATGTCTTGTAAACACAGTAAGACATTCAATACATAGTCGATGAGTGGAATGAATAGAAATGGCATTAGTAACACTAGTGTCAGGTTCATAGGAAGATGAGACCCTCTGTGCCAGTGAGGTCAGGGGAGCTGGGGAACCCACAAACACCAAGACTTTCAGGCTAAAGGCCCCCATTCACAGAGAAATGAACGTGGCAGCAAGTGACTGTAAGGCATGCTTCACCCTCCCAATCCTGCTTCCCAAGAACCACGGGGTGTCTCTGGACGGTTTCTCAGGTCAGCTCTGCATCTGAGTGTGCCCTCGGCTTCCATCAGTGCACGTGGACCTTTGATCACCTTGGCAAAAAGCAACAAAGTGTTAGCTTCTCACCATACCTAACAGATGGCTGTTCAGCGCATTAGTAGATCTCATCTGAAACCCAGTTTTCATAGTGTTGGATTTTTATTTTTCTTTAAATGGTATTCAGGTTTGATCTTCTCACACTACAGTTCCTCCTACCTCAACTGCACCCTGAAATTGTGTCTTATTTTAAATCAATCATCTTCCTACCTCTTCTGGAATATCCCTGGCTACATTGCACTGGATTTTATAGGAATGGATCCCAAAGCTTTCCTCAGTGCTTCTTTTTTTAGGTTCTTTTCTTTAAGTTCTATGTGGTGCCTTACATAGAGCTTATTGCAACCTCCTAACCTCCTGATGGAGTTAGTGCTTTTGCTCAAATCACCTCCAATTTGAAACAATTTGTGTTTCCCATAATATGCTCACTTCCCAGCTCTTCTGAATTGTACTTTTAAAAAAGCTTCAGTTTTCTTATTGGAAGCAGCTGAGGAGACAGAGAAGAATAAAATCTATCTCCCATAGGAGGAAGGGTGCAATTGGGTTGCCAGGGTTTTGTATAAGGATTACAGAAAATCAGAACTAAAAAGGAATGTTTTACATGAGACCAAAGAATGTTAAGGCCACCCTGGTGAAGCCATTGCCAAGGGCACTGTGCTAACACCGATCTAGTGCAGGTCATAAACTGCTCCATTTCATTCATCTGCAAATGTTTAATACGCTGATAAATTGTACTCCTTTGGCCACCTCCCCCCCGCCCTGGCCATCAATCTCTTTTTTGGTGGCATCAAAGAAGCCATTCATTGGCTGCGTTTGGCAGAAATGAGGTGCAATCGATGTCAGGGTTGCATCACTAGTGTTATAACCTGGCATTTGGTATCGTCTAGACATACCTTGTGCTGCATTTACCTGGCCTCATGCAATCTCCTCTAGTCCACCTGTTGTCCCTCCCATTGGAATTTTCTGCTCTCCCTGTCTGCACATCTGCAATGAGCCTTTCGGGGACAGAATCACGTTTCAGCCCTTTCTGACTCTCCAGATGTAATGACCTGGCTCCAGGGAAGTTTTTGTGTTTATCTCCTGTCTCTTCCCAGAGAGGCACTTGGGGAGAGTGGTTATTTTCTCGTTGTGAACTAGAAAGTAGCAACCTTTCCCAGCAGTGATGGAGAAACTCTTGGCCTGTCTGCTGCACACATTCAAACCACGTTTGGAAGCAGATCAGTGTCATAGGCACGTGATTTTTATACACAATGCTCACTGACTTATCGTTTACACTGATAGACTTGTAGTTACATCTGGTCCTTAAAGCTGAGGCACCCATAGATAATCTGCTTTGGAACTACCTTAACAAATGGTGGTGAGTTTATTTCTTTTTTTCTGTTGGATATGAAAGTCTTTGAGAAAAAATAAATAGGGAAAATCTAAGGAATCATTTTCACAGAATTTCTTTTCCAAACACGATGCTATTGGAAGAATGGCTGTCTGCACCCTCCCTCCAGGACTTCCCAGCTGCTGGATTTCATTCTTTGCTTTGAGCTCAGAAGTCCGCTCAGTTGAAAAGGGGACAAAGACAATTCTAGATCTTTCCATTATTTTTCCCAGGCAGTGCTAGAACGAGCCTTGCAGCATGCATGCTAAGTAGTTTCAGTTGTGTCTGACTCTTGCAACCCCATGGACTGTAACCTTCCAGGCTCCTTTGTCCATGGAATTCTCCAGGCAAGGATACTGGAGTGGGTGACCATTCCCTTCTCCAGGTGATTTTTCCTGACCCAGGGATCGAACCCGTCTCCTACAGCTCATGCATGACAAGCAGATTTTTTACCACTGAGCCACAGGGGAAGCCGGAAAAGAGCCTTAGGAATGGTCTGATCCCGGGTTCTCGTCTCTTTGCATCAGAGTCTTGAATGGAAAATAGGGGTCCAGGGGTTTTCCTGAGGTCTCACACCTCTGGGTTTCAGGAGTCTTTTTCTTGGTCAAGGTTTATTAAGAATCTGACACTCCAAGTGTTTTCGTTACTTGCATAAATTCATACCAGGCAGAACTTCTCACAGGGACACAAAGCCCAGCAGAGCAGTTAGGGATGGTAGAGCAAGTTTCTAACTCTCCCCAGCTTGTTTAGAAGAGTTGACTTTCCCTTTGGAATTTTACACTCAACTTCGGTGGCAAGAACGGGGCATTTCCTTTATTTTCCAGTTGTATTAATTGACGTGGGTGGTGGCACCTGCTGGCTGGCTCCGCTGGTCTCCACTGGGTTAGATTCTCCGTTGTGTGAGATGTAAACGTGCTTGCTCTGCTTGCCTCTGACCACCTAGTGTTCCTTTGTGGGTGGAGGGGGAGGCTGCCCTGGGGCCAGGTGCTCTTCTACCTTCACTTGGGGGAGGTGCCATGGAGCAGAGATGAATAAGGCTGCTCTAGCCTTCCATGCCTGGCGGTGAATCCACCTGGAATGCCAATCTTTCCCGTGGGGCTAGTGTCTCGTTCCAGCCCCAGTGCCCTTCCAGTCTCCTCCAATGGGATTGGCTTTTGGTTTCCCCATTCAGCTCTGTCTCGCTCAGTGAATAGATGGACAGGAAATTGGCCCAGATATTTGGTGGCTCCAAGCACATTTATGGGGAGGAGGGTTATGAGCAGTTGGAAAATTATAGAACTCCAAGTGCTCAGGAATGCTTTGCAAAAATAGATGAATTTCCCTTCCAGCTGGAGTCTGCATCACAATGGACCTCTTCACATCCCTGAATAGGTGAGAAAGTCCTATGACTAGTTGTGTTTTTCTCAGGTAGCATTTATTAAGCACCTACTGCATCAGAAACAGCAGCAGCACAGATGAATGGACCCACCAGTCCTTCGAGCTGGAGGAAGCCACATTGCCATCACCCACTGAAGCCCGTCCTTGGGTTTCAGAAAATGAATGGTGGCTCCGGGTCTTGTGTTCCGTGGCCTACGCCTTTGACAAGGCTCTGCTTCTGCTTCAGTGAAGCCTCTATCTAGCCTTCATGTGCCCTCCTCCCATCCATCCCAGCCAAGTTCACTGCCAAGGGAGAGGAGGGCAGACACCAAAACTTTAAGTTCAAAATTCCACCGAGGGTCTGCCTGGCTTGCTCTGCTTTTGTTTTCTTCAAAAGCATTTCTTTAAAGGAAGTATGTGGACCTTGAATACAGTTCCAACTGTGCATGTGTCCCAGGGGATGTGTGTGGTCATCTCCTCAGGCCCCATCCTTGTCTTCAAGGCAGATCTCCCTGGCATGTTCATTTTCTTCCCTGTGCTGCTGTTGTTCAGTCGCTAAGTCATGTTCAACTTTGTGACCTCACAGACTGCAGCATGCCAGGCTTCCTTGTCCTCCACTATCTCCTGGAGTTTGCTCAGATTCACATCCATTGAGTCGGTGATGCTATCTAACTATGTTATCCTCTGTTGCCCCCCTTTTCCTTTTGCCTTCAATCTTTCCAAGCATCGGTGTCTTTTCCAGTGAGTCAGCTCTTCTTATATTAGAGCTTCAGCTTCAGCATCAGTCCTTCTAATGAATATTTATGATTGATTTCCTTTAGGATGGACTGGTTGGATCTCCTTGTTGTCCAAGGGACTCTCAAGAGTCTTCTCCAGCACCAGAGTATGAAAGCATCAGTTCTTCTGTGCTCAGCCTTCTTTATGTCCAACGCTCACATTTGTACATGACTACTGAAAAAACCATAGCTTTGACTATATGTACCTTTGGCGGGAAAGTGATGTCACTGCCTTTTAATACGCTGTCTAGGTTTGTCATAGCTTTCCTTCCAAAGAGCAAGCATCTTCTATTTTCACGGCTGCAGTCTCTGCAGTGATTTTGGAGCCCAAGAAATAAAACCTGTCACTGCTTCCACCTTTTCCCCTTTTACTTGCCATGAAGCGATGGGCCTGATGCCATGATCCAATGTGTATTTTTTGCATTTCTGTGTTTATATGTTTACTAATTAGGCTTTCCCTCTACAAGGTAAGCTCCCTGAGAGCAGGGACCCCACATTTCCTGTTGACACACCCTCCCAGCCCATGGCAAGGGGCTCTGGAAAGATTTATGGATGAATTGGAACAAACATGCACAAAGTAAAAGGTGAGTTTTTTTTCTCTCTTCACTCCACTCTCTCCTGGCCCCACTCCTCAATGTTCACGACTGTTAATAGTTTGATTTACATCCTGTCCTTGGTGCTAGAAGTAAAGAACCCAGCTGCCAATGTAGGAGACATAAAAGATGTGGATTCAATCCCTGGGTTGGGAGGATCCCCTGCAGAAGGGAAGGGCAACCCACTCCAGTATTTTTGCCTGGAGAATCCCATGGACCTAGGAGCCTGATGGGCTACAGTCCATGGGATTGTAAAGAGTTGGACACGACTGAAGTGACTTAGCATTCTCTCTCAAATGTCTCCCCCTGCATTCACAAGACTACCTCCACACCACGGACATGCCTTCTCCTCCCCAGTGGGAAGTGCACAGTTTTTGTACTGGGTGAGTACTCAGGATAAAACCCTGAAATGCAAGCAGAAATCTACCATGACCAGGACTAAGAGATTACACTCTGAACCCTGGGTAGGCGTATTTGAAACCTCAAACTGTAAATTTAGCTGCCATGTCGAGGGTGGTAAAAAAGCAAGAGTCCTTATCTGAGAACGAACAGTGAAATCTAGACTTGGCAGGAGAAAGAATTCTTGTATGTGACCCGAGTAATCTCAAAAGACAGAATAGCTGTGGTCTTTGCAGGCAGCACTGTTTTCATGATCAACGGTTGACTTTTTCCCCTTTTTGGTGGATTGAGATTATAATGCAATCCAATCATCAGACATAGAAATGCACACTTAACAAAAATCAGTGATAACCTGTAAGTGAAGGGATAAGGCTTATAGAGAGAGTGAGGGAGGGTGGGATGGGCAGAACCCAATCAGTGAAGTCACTGTGCAACTTTTATCAAAATAATGGATGTTTTGGAACATGGAGAGATTTGGAGGAAATCGTCATTGGACAGCTGTATTTGTGAAACTGATTTGTGAAATCTCTGCTACGAAAATGGTATAATTTTTTTTCATCTGGAATACCTGAATGATCCAAGGACTACTGGATTAATTAAAATCAGGAATCACAACCTTAAAGACAGGGGACCCCAACCCCTGCAATCTAACTTAGCCTGATGATCTGATGTAATAATAATAAAGTGCACAATATATGTAAAGCACTTGAATCATCCTGAAAGCATTCCTGTCCCCAGTCTGTAGAAAAATTTCCTCTATGATATTGGTTCCTGGTGCTAGAAAGGTTGGGGACTGCTGCTTTAAGAGACACAGATCTACAAGGTTATCATAAACACATGTGTCCGGAGATAGCGCATGTGGAGACCAAAGCTCTGACAAGTGATAAATACATTTCCCTTTGTATGAGCGGACGTCTCTCAGTCATAGTCAAATATCATCTCAGCTTGGCTAACTCTGTGACTACTGATTGCCTGTGAGTTTCCTTTCCTGATGCTGCTTGATTCACCCCCCGTTTGTCACAAGGATCAGTGGCACTAAGTTAATTACTGGAAGGACCACATTCATCTTTTTCATCCAATACAAAATGATGTTTTCAACTATTAATACATGTGATGTGTGGTATGAGGAAGTCGAGATAGGTGAGTTCAGGAACCTCTAGACACACAGGTTGAAGGAGTATTAATTTTGAAAGTGGCAAGTCTATACATCACTGTGACAGAGTTCCTACCGATCGCTAACTTTTAGCATTTGCTTTCATGATCACAGACACAATAAAAGATGAATCTTGTTTTCTTGAGGCTTCAGAACAGAGACACAGCTCCATGGTCTGTGGTGAATTATTACTTTGTCTCAGGAGTTGCCCTATAAATCATTCCTGAGGCTTAAACCTCATAAAAATAAATCTCTGCGTGTTTCTAACCAGCACCTCTGGTGTTCTCAATGTCATCTACAAAATAAAGCAATCACTGTTGAGATTTTTCTCGTATTGTGTGACGTCTCCCTGCTGTCACTACCTGGGGAGAATGACTTACTGTTATAGAGAAAGGCAGATACTCGACTGTCATCCACAGAGAGCCAAAGATGCTTAACAAGTCCACTAATGGATTCTATTTCTCATCCTGATTGGTTGCTGGGGGGCCTGTCACTGCGCACACCTAGCAGATCAATGAAGACTTTGTTGTGACACTGTGCCCTCAGAGATCCTCTTGGACCATCTGACACTTTCTGTCACTGTCACTTAGAAAGGCGCTATTCAGAGATGACTTGCATTTTCTAAAGTATGGAATGGGTATCTGTTAAAGGAAAAATCCATCCATGATGATAAGTTTCTTTCCTTATACTCACCTGTGTTGGAAATTTCTGTCTGGATTGACATGGAGGCTGTAGGCAAATGTAGTTACCATCTATATCCTTGTTCTCATCGGTTGTTCCTGGTGCATCTGTTCTAACCAACAGTCCATTCGTGGCATGATTGCTACCCCTGGATACTCCCCTCAAGCCCTCTTAAAAGAATGCATGGGCCAAAAGACATCACTAAATGTCTGAAAAAGTCTTTTAAAAACCTCTGGCCCTCTGAGAGAAGATGTTGGTGATATTTAATTGCTACAGATTTGTTGTCGATCTGAGGTCAGATTTGATCTGGCTTCCCTGGGGGCTCAGCTGGTAAAGAATCTGCCTGCAAAACGGGAGACCTGGGTTTGATCCCTGGGTTGGGAAGATTCCCCTGGAGAAGGGAAAAGCTACCCACTCCAGTATTCTGGCCTGGAGAATTCCATGGACTATATAGCCATGGTTGCAAAGAGTCAGACACGACTGAGTGACTTTCACTTTCACTTGATCTGGCTGGAGATGGGAATAGCAAACGAATTGAGGTGTGGATATTTTATTTTTTCTAAGCTAATATTACCAGGGAAAGAATCACAGATCATCCCTAGGCGGAAGGAGTATTTTGAATGAGAATTTTAGAAAAGGAATTTTTTTTTTCTGATTACACTAGTAATAAATGTTTATTGCAGAACATTTGGATAATAATAATAATTCCCTGTAACATTACAGCCCAGAGATAAACAGTGTTAATTGCAGCATTTGGCCTTTCTTTCTCTTTATAAATTTGTTTCATCTTTGCTTTATCTGTACACAATTGTGTCATGCTCTATATAAGCTGAGTTTTCACTTAAGATATACTTGGCATTTTTCCATTCCTTAAAAATTCACAAAAAATATTCAAATATATTTTTAATGCCTATACATATCCAATTGTGTTTAACCAAAATTTTAATGAATATATAGATTCTTTCCCATTTTTTGTATCATAAATTATACCAAGAACCATGTAAATCTTGGTGTGTAGCTCTGATGATTTCTTCATTCTAAAAATCAAAATCATTATTACTGGGGTGAAGAATATAAACATTTTTAAGGCTTTCAAAGCACACATTGCCAAATTAAACATCAGAAAAATTACATTACTGACCATTGCACAAGCAGTGTTTGAGCAAAGCCATTCTCTCTTCCTTTCATCAAGCAATTATTTGATCACAACAAGAGAAAAAAAAAAAACACAAAAAACCCCAAAAACCTAGACAGCATATTAAAAAGCAGAGCCATTACTTTACCAACAAAGGTCTGTCTAGTCAAAGCTATGGTTTTTCCATATAGTAGTCATGTATGGATGTGAGAGCTGGACTATAAAGAAAGCTGAGTGCTGAAGAATTGATGCTTTTGAACTGTGGTGTTGGAGAAGACTCCTGAAGAGTCCCTTGGACTGTGAGGAGATCCAGCCAGCCCATCCTAAAGGAGATCAGTTCTGAATATTCATTGGAAGAACTGATGCTTAAGCTGAAACTCCAATACTTTGGCCACCTGATGTGAAGAACCGACTCATTGGAAAAGACCCTGATGCTGGGAAAGATTGAAGGCAGGAGGAGAAGGGGACGACAGAAGATGAGATAGTTGGATGACATCACTGACTCAATGGACAAGAGTTTGAGCAAACTCCGGGAGATAGGCTGGTCTGCTGAAGTCCATGGGGTTGCAAAGAGTCAGACATGACTGAGCAATTGAACTGAACATTTTAACGTGCTCCTTTTTGTCTCCATTGATTCTTTTTTTATTTTATATGTATTTTTATAAGCCACATAAATAACTTGGAGCAAAGTAGAGAGTTATTAACACATACAAAGTATACCTTATTCAGTGAAATAAACTGAATTGCTTCAACTAAAAAAAAAAATCATAATATTCTGTAAAAAATCAATGGGGGTTCCTACTCAAATTTTACAGTTCTATGTGAGGGGAAAATGGAACATGGACACAAGTCTGCATTTTTGTTAGGGATTCAGTAGCTAAATGGATGCTGAGAGGAAGACCAGGCAGTCACAGCTGGGAGACTCACCTTGTACGAAAGGACATCTCCTGCCTGTTTTGGCTGAAGCTGCTGGACACACTTGTGGTGGATTAAACAGGTGGTGTAGGGGCCCTGGCCTGCACCCTTCATGTTGAAGCCCCACTGTCTGCCTTTCCCCTGCAAAATAGAAAGTATCAGTGAAGTTCTGCAGGGTCTTCTCCACTTTGAAGGCCTCTCTAGTTTTCGATGGGAAGTGGGGATCTTGAATGAACAAAATGTGCTTCCAGACCCTGGTGGCTCAGTGGTGAAGAATCCACCTGCATGTAGGAGATGAGGGTTCGATTTCTGGGTCAGGAAGATCCCCTGGAGAAGGAAATGGCAACCCACTCCAGTATTCTTGCCTGGGGAATCCCACGGACAGAGGAGCCTGGTGGCCTACAGTCCATGGGGTCACAAAAGAGTCAGACACAACTTAACAACTAAAAACAACAACAAATATAGATATCTGTATCTCCCTAGAAATGCTAGGAAGCCATATAGAATTATAAAGACATGTCTAATAAAAAACATGCTTTTTCTTAACTCTATCCGAAGGGCTTTAAGATGAATGATGTAAAAAACAACAAAGGACTATTACAAATTCCCAACGTTTCCCGGTTTCCTTCTTCTTCACTGTCTTTTCTCCAGATACCACGGTGATACTGAGAAAACATGAATGCACAGACAATTACAGGATACAATATGTAGTTACGACTGAAACCCTTTCACTCCACGATTTCAGCTTGGGTTGGTGCATTAGACAAAGCCAAGATTCCTCACGCTGCGGGTTTGCTCGGGGGTCCAAGGTGGACCTTTTGTTGCTATAGTCTCTGGGTGCTGGTGGCTGATAGCGTTTGTTTCCTCTCTAACCTCCAGCTGAAATCTCCGTTGAAAAGGAGCTTTGTTTTCTTGGCTTTCCTGGTGTGGCTTTAACATATGTCCATTTTCCATGGATAGATGAACATTTGACCATCCGTGTGATGTGCCAATTCCTACCTTTGTCCTTCAAAGGTCGAAACAACACCCTTGCTGCCATTAGAATTCCCTTCACAAAGCACAAGGAAATCTCTCCTAAGGCATAGCTAACCCGCTCTGGGCTTCATAATTAGCTTCTGTAATAAAGTACTTAATCAGAATAGAAGCCCTTACTAATTACAGCAGGAAGTTGGGGCAGGGGGCTTACCCACAGCTGGGGGGAGGCTCTGCAGAGGTGATGGGAATGCATACCCACAAGGGTCCCCGGCCACAGAGCCCCAGGCCTTAATTAGCCCCTGCAATTAAAAATGAAAACAATCCTCCATTTTCTCATTAAAAGATGGAAGTCCCTCCCCCACTGCATTAATGGGAATAATAATTTTGCTACTGCAAAGACTGTGCCGATGGCCAAAGACAATGGTTGGCTCCTGCCCCTCAAGACCTTGGCAACCCCTTAGCTTGCTAGGTTTCAGACACCTCTGTATGAAGGGAGATGGATCAGGGTTATTGTCACAGGTCAGGACACAAAATACTTGGGGATAGGGGTCCTCTTGCCCATAAGATCACACGCTATAAATCAAAGCGCACTGCTACATTTAGAATGGATAACCAACAATGACCTCCTATAGAGCACTGGGAACTCTGCTCCATGTTATGTGGCAGCCTGGGTGGGAGGGGAGTCTGGGGGAGAACGGATACACGTGTATATATGGCTGAGTCCCTTCCCTGTTCATCTGAAACTACCACACCATTGCTAATCAGCTACACCTCAGTATAATATCAAAAGTTTTAAAAAAGAAAGAAAAAGCAGGAAGGTTTCCTCCTCGGAACTGGTGGTAGCAATCGGCTCTTCCTCTGTTTTGTAAATTCAGCCACGAATTCAGCCAGACAGATGTGGGCAGGCCTTGCGATCCAGTTACTCCACTAATTTTTAGAAGCCTAGAAGCTGAGGGGTGTCCCTATGGCTCCTTGGAATTCCTATGTTTGTTTTCTCTCCGTTGCTAGGGTAACCGGTTCCCAGCAGCAGCTGTAACAACTATCAGCATGTGTCAATCTCACCTTGACTTGATAGCCAAAAGGAATACAGATGGGTGAAGAGATTGAAAAAAATTAAAAATGAAAGAAAACTCACCCCCAGGGGAGAATTTGAGTATTTACTCTACAGGACACGGGGACAGAGGACAGACCAGACGGTAACTGATGGCTTTGGGGATGCAGCTGCCAGGGTTATAACATCCCGGGAAGCCAAGCCACGGACAGTGGGAGCTTAATAAAGGCAGTTTCTTGAAGTTATTGCCTAAGAACAACCAAAAGAAAACTGTCTCAACAGCTTGTTGTTCAGTTGCTACGTTGTGTCTGACTCTTTGTGACTCCATGGACTGCAGCACAACAGGCTTCCCTCTCTATCACCAACTCCTGGAGCTTGTTCAGACTCATGTCCATTGAGTCAGTGATGCCATCCAACCATCTCATCCTCTGTCACCCCCTTCTCCTCCTGCCCTCAATCTTTCCCAGCTTCAGGGTCTTTTCTAATAAGTTGATTTTTCACATCAGGTGGCCCAAGTATTGGAGCTTCAGCTTCAGCATCGGTCCTTCCAATGAGTATTCAGGGTTGATTTCCTTTAGGTTGGCTGACTGATCTCCTTGCAGTCTTAATAGGAGGGAATGTCAAAAATGCTTCCCTAGAAAATTTGAGAAAGTGGTTTTTTAAAAAAGGGATTGGCTATGAAAGTTAAGAATATTTGGAGCACTTGTACCTAACCATTAGTGTTTTCTGTCTCTTCTCTCTTAATGAAGGCTGACCTTAGATTTATATGTACTTTTTTCTCTTCTAACCCATAGAAAGCAAAGCTGATTTGGAGACACACAGGTAATTTTCACAGAATCACTTCCAAAGATGATGCTATCATTTCTGATGATATCAGAAATGTTACTGGGACATGTAGCTGAAGGTTCACCAGAACTATGTTTGAGGAGCTCGGCACCTAACCCTGAAGTGTTGTTATTATTTCTCATCCTCTTTTTTGCTGGATGTTTTTTTTTTTCCATTAGAGCTATGTGGCTCAGGCCCATGGGATTGGTTAAGTGGCAAGTATCTTTTTCTGAATTGTTTTAAATTTATAGTAATAAAACTTTGTGTGTGTGTGTGTGTGTGTGTGTGTGAGAGAGAGAGAGAGAGAGAGAGAGAGAGAGAGAGAGAGAGAGAGAGGCAGACCAGTGGAAGCGAATTACAGAATTGAGGGTTGAGAAAATTGAGGGTAGTCTCTGATACAAGACAGAGACAGACAGAAGAGAATGTTTGCAAATGTGTGCAAAGGACAGAGCATTCACTAAAGGATGCTGGGTTAATGGACTTTGCTGGTGGGAGGGAAGTAAAGGTGAATTCTACCAGACAAAGTTTGGGTTTGGTAAAGGATGGGATTTGGGGCTTTGGTGGAGGGTAAGTTTTCAAGTATATCTGTCAAACTTTCTTTCTTTAAAACAATATCTAAAATTACAGAAATAAATAGGGCAAAATGACAGTTTGTTACATGTAAGTCATTTTTGTGTTTCCTTATACTTAAGTGTATATGGGAATATTCTGTATATGCACATACATGTGTGCATGTATGTGTATATGTGTGCTATACATTACATGCATGTGTGTGTGTATGCTCCATCACTAAGTTGTGTCCATCTCTTTTTCGACCCCATGGACTGTTAGCCTGCCAGGTTCCTCTGTCTATGGGATTTCCCAGGCAAGAGTACTGGAGTGGATTGCCATTTCCGTCTCCAGGGGATCTTTCTGACCCAAGGATTGAACTCACACTCCTTGTGTCTCCTGAATTGACAGGCCGGTTCTTTACCACTGGGCCACCTGGGAAGCCCATACATTGTATACATGTACATATATGTATATATTCTATATTCATATATAGAATATACTATATACATAAATATGTGTGTGACATATTTTTTAAAAGCCTCAGTAGTGAGAAGGAGGCAGAAATGAAAGGTCTTTCATGCTGTCTTGGGGAGCTGGGACTTCATCTCAAGGGCAGAGGGGAATAAGAGAAAGCCTGATAGGTGGGAAACTAACATGATTGGATTTTCTTGTCAGGATGATCTCTCTGGCCACAGAGCAGCGAATGATTGGATGTGGGTTAGACTGGAGGCAGAAACAATGCAGATGTGGCTGCTGGAGTCTTTCGGGCTGGAGATCGCTGTGGCTGGAACAGAGGAGGTGACCGCGGGGAGAGGTGGCCCCAACTACACAGGCAGTAAGGAGGCAGCATCTGCAGGTCCTGTTGTTTGTCGACTGTGGCAAGTGAAGCGAGGGGTGGGGCAGAGGCTGGGGTGCTCCTGGGCTGGGAGCTCAGGCAGCTGAGTCACCCCTGAGAGGGGCTATGGGGTGGAGGAGTTATTGAGAGCAGACTGGGGAGTTTCAGTTTGCACACAAGAAGGCTAAATGACCTGCAGGGCATCCACAGATTACTAGGTAGAAATTTCCCTTCATGAGCAACTGTTTTGTTTCATTTTTTAAATTTTACTGGAGTATAGTTGCTTTACTATGTTGTGTTAGTTTTTCCAGTACAACAAAGTGAATCAGCTCTGTGTGTGTGTGTGTGTGTGTGTGTGTGTGTGTGTGTATGTATATATATCCCTTCTTTATTGGATTTCCTTTTTCTGGTCACCACAGAGCATTAAGTAAAGTTCTCTGTGCTACAGAATAGGTTCTCATTAAATGAGCCACCATTTTAATTAAGCTTTTCTCAGAATTTCAGCATTCTAGGACCCCTTTAGAGCCTGAGGGTCTCTGTTGTGGGTCTGTTCACCCAAGGGTGGCCCACCCCATGGCCTTGCCCCTCGATTCATGGCTGTCCCAGGGGCTGCTGCTCATGGAGAGTTGGAGGAGGAGTGTGGGAAGGACTTGATTGTGTGGGTTGAGGTGCAACTCACTTCTGTGGGGTGGGGAACCCCAGTTGTGTCCTTCTCTGGGTCATGCAAATGTTAGGGACAGACATCAGGGAGTGTATTTGCTTTAATCAGATGAAAGAGCAGAGAAGCAATAGAGATGCTTAGTGACCTGGTTAAAGCCATTGGAAATGTATGAACTGGAATTAGCCCACGTGGCTAACTTCACACATCCACCCCCCATTTCTCCCATAGAATCTGTGTAAAAATGACTCATTTGTATCTATCCATCCATCTATTCTTCCATTCAACAATTATTCTCTTGCTCTCTCGCCCTTCTCCCCATCTCCCTCTCTGCTTTGAAGCTGATAACAGATATGCACACTCACGTCTCCTGTGATGCACAATAGTGACTGCATTTGATCATCGAGTCCTGCCATCCAGATCCCACTTTAATGGAAAACTTGTTGCTGCAGCTGCTGGGCATGTTGTCAGCACACAGCCCCCAGCTGTTGGTCCTTCCAGGTGTCTCAGCTGCAGACAGCTTCCCCTTCACAAATCCAAGCCCTTTCCTGCAGATCCTCAGAGCGAATGGCAGATAAATTCAGGGTCCAGAGACTTGGTTCTCTCAATGTAACTAGTGAAAGTCTGTCAGTTGTGTCAGACTCTTTGTGACCTCATGGACTATACAAATCCATGGAATTCTCTAGGCCAGATTACTGGAGTGGGTAGCTGTTCCCTTCTCTAGGAGAACTTCCCAACCCAGGGGTCAAACCCAGGTCTCCTTCATTGCAGACAGATTATTTATCAGCTGAGACATCAGGGCAACCCAAGAATCCTGGAGTGGGTAGCCTATCCCTTCTCCAGCAGATCTTCTCGACCCAGGAGTTGAACGGGGGTCTATTGCATTGCAGGCAGATTCTTTATTAGCTGAGCTATCAGGAAAGCCCTAGTAACTAGGACAAAGCTCAAGTTACCTCCTAGCTCCACAGCAGGCTAAAGAATAGACCAAGTTGCCATCTGGCCTTTGCTGAAGTTCATCATTGCCCTCTTCCCAGTCCTGCTCCCTTCCTCTGCCTGCATGGGTCTGGATACCAAGGTCATTCTTGAATAAACACCCTTTACATAAACTATAACTCTGCTCTCTGGAGAACCCAACTATGTTCTCACATAAACACACATGAAATAAACTGGGGCATGTACCCTAGTAGAGGAAGTGAGACATGAATAAGTTACTGCCATGTAGTATATTAAAAAGCAGAGAGAGCACTTGGCCGCCAAATGTTCATACAGTCAAAGCTATGATTTTTCTAGTAGTCATGCATGGATGTGAGAGTTGGACCATAAAGAAGGCTGAGCGCTGAAGAATAGATGCTTTTGAACTGTGGTGTTGGAGAAGACTCTTGAGAGTCCATTGGGCAGCAAGGAGATCAAACCAGTCAATCCTAAAGGAAATCAGTCCTGAATATTCATTGGAAGGACTGATACTGAAACTCCAATACCTTGGCCACCTGATGTGAAGAAGTGACTCATTGGAAAAGACCCTGATGCTGGGAAAGATTGAAGGGAAAAGGAGAAGGGGATGGCAGAGAATGAGATGGTTGGATGGCATCACTGACTCAATGGACATGAATCTGAGCAAACTCTGGGAGATAGTGAAGGACAGGGAAGCCTGGCATGCTGCAGTGCATGGAGTCCTAAAGAGTCAGACAGGACTGAGTGACTAAACAACAACAAAAGACACAGGTAGTAAGAAGTGGGGGTGGTGGGAGTTCAGATCACTCCATCTGTGATGATTTGTGGGATGCCAGTCATTTCTTCCATGTCTGGATGCCTCCTCCTTCAAAACTCAGATTCTTCCACATCTCTAGAAGGAAGAGTCCAAGTTTCCATGTTTTAACAATCATGCTCTTTCTTCCTGTCTACACAGTTGGCTGGTCAAGGGGTGGGCATCAGACTGAAGGGAGTCCACTCCTTTGCTCAGCTGGAATTCCTGTCTTCTCTCTCCAAGGAATTGGGGGAATGGGGACATATGGAGAATGTACTGTTTCCATTGAATTCCAGAACTGATGGGATAAATATGCCATTGGACCCACTAAATGCAGAGAACTGGTGTGAAGGAGTGAAAACAACAAAGCATAAAAAAAGAGAAGATCAGAGAAGTGGAGACCTGTGCTCCAGAGATGGAGAGGGTAATTTCCACCCCTGATTTTTCTGACTCCTCTGACTCTGGTGTCACGTAGGACATGGCTATATTTGGTGCCCTAGGTTCTGTGAGTGAGCACTGTGTGTGTGTGTATTTTTTTTATCCAACCGACTAGTTCTTTTGGCTAAAGAGGTCTGTTTCTTGTAATAATATTGGACTTACTCATAAGGGAAGGGATTTGAATTGGGAGTTGCTGGAAACATAAGATTTCAATAGGGAAAGATAAAGGGACCTTGGAATTCAGGACAAGAAGAACAACGCACAGAGGTGCTGAAACATAGATTTGTTGGACATATTTGGAGGATGATGAATAGGTCCTTCTGGCCAATATAGGGGAAATGGAAATCAAAATAACAGGATAAATGTTTGCAAGACTGGTGGGAAAACTTTGATTAATCAATGGAGCTGGCCAGCATTAAAGAGTCTATTCATTCTTTTTAGGAATTCCCGGAGGCCACAGAAAACTTGAAATGAGGACAGAAGGCAGTAAATGTTGGTTGTTGGATGAAGCAAAGAAATAAAAATAGGGCAGAGGGTGTCTCACTTGTGGCAGGGGAATAAGAAGAGATTAATCAAAATGGCACAAGGAAATAAATGGAACCAAGGGGAACTGAGCTAGGGGTTTTGGCTCTTGCTGAGTTATAGGGAATGGGTAAACTTGTTTCTTAGGCACAACCACCTCATATACCGGGGCTGCAGAGGTGGTGTCCTGCCCAATTCTAAGGACTGCTCTTCACAATGATGTCAACATGCGTGATCCTCTTGGGATTGCACCATGTGGGTGGCCTTGCTCATAAGTCATAACTCTGTGTATTAATTCAAGATCTTTCCATCGATGATGATAAAAAATCCCAGTTCAAGCTAGTTTAAGACAGAAATTCTACGGTCTCGTTTAACTCAAGAGTAAAAAAAATTTATATAGGTCACAAAAGGGTTGGTTCAGAAGACCACGCCATCAGAACTCTGACTCCAGATCACTTTGATTCTTGGTTTACATGTCAACTTCATCCTCTGATGGGTCTTCTTATGGTGGCCAAAGTAGCTTCCATTGTCTGAGATCTCATTTCTTTATAATTTACCCAGAGGAATAGTGTCATCAATGGTTTCCTAAAAGCCTGATTAACTATCTCCTCAGGTCTCAAGGACCCAAATCAAGTCATGCCCATCCAACAATGTGTGATGAGTGTGTGACAACTTCTGTGTGCTCTCTGTCTCTCTCAGAAAAGAGAGAAAGAGGAAAGAAAAAAGGGGGGGGGGAATCCCTGATTGTAGCATTTGAATTCTATGGTGTAAATACTCTCACCTTGGCTGGTTTCACACTACTGATGTGATGTAACTGAAGCCAGAGTTGGGAAGAGGTCCACACAGTTGACTCTTTGAAGCCCATGAGAGATGGTTCAGTACTCTACTGTCCTTATTCCTGAACTGTCACTGTGAATAGATTGATACTGCAGACTGAGAGGTTTAAGGCAATCAAGATGCTATAAGGGTCAACATCAGAGAAAATTCTGGGAGATAGTGAAGGACAGGGAAGCCTGGCATGCTGCAGTCCATGGGGTCGCAAAGAGTCAAACACAACTTAGCGACTGAACAACAACAATAGCTGATTCGCTCTGCTGTACACCAGAAACTAACACAACATGGTAAGGCAACTATACTCAGATAAATAATTTAAAAAGTAAAAGTCTGATAATGGCCAAAAAAAAAAAAAGAGATGAAAACATTAAAAAATAAAATTCTCCTGATTTTCAGCCTTTTCCCTGTCCTAGATATCTTATCTTTGTGGAAAGACAGAGTGCAACGTCCATCTACTACTGAAAGGACCAGAAAATGCTTCAGCACTTTTGCTGTTTCATTTTTTCAAGAAGCCAGGCAGCCAAGGAGGACTCTCTCCCCAGGAGCACGTGTGTGCCCATGTGAAAACTCTACGCCTCCCAGATCCACGTCTGCCAGTCGCTGTCAGCCTTCTGAAGAGTCTTTATTCACACTGTAAGCACTTGATGAAGAGTCCTCAGAGTAAATTCCTGGCCAGAGATGGATGGCCTGACCTTATTCAAAGGCAAAATAATTTCCAGACATTTATTTTGGATGGAAACACGTGTCTTTCCCTTGGCAATAATTTCCTTGTGAGATATGCTATATAATTTCCCCCAACTTGCAAATAGACGATTCAGAAATTTCATTTGTAGGTCAGTTGTTTGGAATGCACAAGGAATTTTCCATAGAAATAATATTATAAATGGTGGTTCAGGACCCTGGCTAGCCCCCCCCCCCCCACTTTTACTTAACACATGCCTCAGTTGACATACTGCAGTGGAGAACGTGGAAAACAAGAGCCACCGATACTCTTTGTTATAGAAATGATATCACACAGTGGCTTGGGGTGTAGTGTGAGACCGACTGCACTTGGACAAGCATTAGCTGTGTGACTTTGGGCCAGTTACCTAACTTCTCAATTTCTTTGTCCACAGAAAGGGGATGATATTGAGATCTAGTTCATAGAGCTGTTGTGTAAGAATTACACATACACACACATCCCCCTTAGACTGGTTCCTGGAACCCAGTAAACACATTGTGACCTTTTGCTATCATCATTGTTGGTTCTAGTAATTGGTGTGGTGCTGAGTCTGTTTCAATCATCGGTTGGACAAAAAGCAATACTCGTGGAATATTAATAGCAAAATAAAAAAAGATGGATTTTTTCCCTCATGGTTATTGCTGTTTGATTAAAATAAGGTAAATTAGGGGAAAAGAAGGAACAGATGGATATTGATATTGAATGATAGGATATTTTCAATGAAATATTGACCTTAAAAAAGTTGGGTTTGGGAGGGATAATTTAGGAGTTTGGGATTAAAAGGCACACACTACTACATGCAAAATAGATAAGCAACAAGGATCTACTGTTTAGTGTAGGGAACTATGCTTGATGTTTTGTAATAACCTACAAGAGAAAAAAATTAGAAAATTATATATATATATGTATGTATGTATCATTGAATCACTTTGCTGTATACCCAAACTAACAGCATTGTCAACCAGTTATACTTCAATAAAAAAATAAAAAATAAAAACAAACAAATAAAAATACAGTACCAACATGTGTTAGTTTTATTTATTATAAATAATTTAGAAAACATAGAAAAGCACAAAAGAGAAAACAAACTCTCTCCAAATATGACCACCCAGAAATACTTTTTATTTTGTCATCTTTTGGTATTCTGTCTTAGGGATAGGCACAGTTCTCTACAAATGATCAAAAATAACTATAATTAAACTATACATATTATTTTCATCAAAAAATCAAGAGAGTTCCAGAAAAACATCTACTTCTGCTTTATTGACTATGCCAAAGCCTTTGACTGTGGATCACAACAAACTGGAAAATTCTTCAAGAGATGGGAATACCAGATTACCTGACCTGCCTCCTGAGAAATCTGTATGCAGGTCAAGAAGCAACAGTTAGAACTGGACATGGAACAACGGACTGGTTCCAAATAGAGGAAGGAGTACATCAAGGCTATATATTGTCTCCCTGCTTATTTAATTTATATGCAGAGTACATCATACAAATGGGCTCCAAAATCACTGCAGATGGTGACTGCAGCCATGAAATTAAAAGATGCTTGCTCCTTGGGAGAAAAGCTATGACCAACCTCGACAGCATATTAAAAAGCAGAGATGTTACTTTGCTGACAAAGTTCCATCTAGTCAAAGCTATGGTTTTCCCCGTAGTCATGTATGGATGTGAGAGTTGGGCTATAAAGAAAGCTGAGTGCTGAAGAAGAGATGCTTTTGAACTGTGGTGCTGGACAAGACTCTTGAGAGTCCCTTGTACAGCAAGGAGATCAAACCAGTCCATCCCAAAGGAAATCAGTCCTGAATATTCCTTGGAAGGACTGATACTGAAGCTGAAACTCCAATCCTTTGGCCACCTGATGCAAAGAAGTGACTGATTTGAAAAGACCCTGATTCTGGGAAAGATTGAAGGTGGGAGGAGAAAGGGATGACAGAGGATGAGACGGATGGCATCACCAACTCAATGGACATGAGTTTGAGTAGGTGATGGACAGGGAAGTCTGGTGTGCTGCAATCTATGGGGTCTCAAAGAGTCGGACACAACTGAGCAACTGAACTGAACTGATATTATTTTCGTACTTGATTTATTTCACTTAGCACATACTTAAAGTAGGGATTTCTAATGGCATCATGGTTTCCATCCATGGTTGTGTTAGAGCTGATACAGCCAATCCTGAGTTGATGGACATTTTTTCTGTTTTCCTTTTTATACTGTTCTAAATAATGTTGTTATAATTACACAAATGGGTAAAAGTTTACTCATGCTGCTATTTATTTTCTTTAACAAAGAAATTAGGTTTTTAGAAAATTTTGCATGGATTTGACTCATAATTTCAGTATTTTGGTACATTTTGTTGAGCTGCCTTCTAGAGAGAGTGGTTTTTCTAGCAATGAAAATGCAATTTCCTAGAAAGTTTCCTCAATTCTGAGATTGAGAATGTATTTAGTCTTGCCAATCTGATAGATGGAAGGGGCATCTTGTGATTTTAATTTTCACTTTTGAATCAGAGAGAGAATATTTTTGATATGTTTATGGCCCATTTGAATTTTTAAATCAGTGATCTCTTCCCAGTCTTAGATTATTTCTCTATTGCTGTTTATCTTTTCAAATTGTGTTTTCTGTTTTCTTTAAGGAAAATGACTTTTTCTTTATAGTCATAAGATACAAAGATGTATTTAAAATTAAAAGAGTTGCACTAGGTATTTCAGAACAGACGCCCTTATTGGAAAGTGAACTGAAATTCCTTAGGGATATTTCAGAGATGGGGATGGCAACCCACTTCAGTATTCTTGCCTGGAGAATCCTATGGATGGAGGAACTTGGTGCTACAGTCCATGGGATCACAAAGAGTTGGACAAGACTGAAACGACTTAGCATGCACACCCACAGGGTTGTTTCAGGGCAATCACTGCGAGACGGAAGGATGAGACTGACGAGGGGAGTGGGGCAAAGAGGTGCCTAACAGAGTCTACAGAAGCTGGATGGGGAGGATGTACAAAACAGGAAATTCAGCAGCTGCCAGTATCTGATATGCAGAAAGATTCTACTTTTCATATGTGTGAAAAAAGTGGAAAATTAAAATAAGAGCAGGAATAATGCATGTGTGGAGGATTTTTGAAAGTATCAGATGAACTGAATCAAGAAATTCTGCTGCCTTTCTGGATGTCAGTTAGGTGGTCTCCTGGATGAAGACTGTCTCTAATATTTCATGAAATA
The DNA here is from genome assembly GCF_023699985.2 of Odocoileus virginianus. Classification (NCBI taxonomy): domain Eukaryota; kingdom Metazoa; phylum Chordata; class Mammalia; order Artiodactyla; family Cervidae; genus Odocoileus; species Odocoileus virginianus. The sequence continues at coordinate 31,048,631 of NC_069690.1, read as the reverse complement.
ACAAAAATTAGTGTGAAGGTGATTCATATGCCAACCACTGGAATAAGAGAAAGTGCTAAATGATAAAGGAGTATGTATTTTGTATTATATTAAATTATGGCTTGACTTGAAAGAAAAGGGTAAGATTCTCAGTAAATTTTTCAATTCTTAGAAAATTTAGCACAGTTCAGTCACTAAGTCATATCTGACTCTTTGAGACCCCATGGAGTGCAGCATGCCAGGCTCCTCTGTCCTCCACTACCATCAGAGTTTGCACAAATTCATGTTCTTTGAGTTGGTGATAAATATTAACCTAAAAGGAAATGCTGAAGAGTAGGAGTCCTCCTTTGCCAAGGAGGTAGAATTATGAAATGAATGATGTGGTGAGAACGGCATAATGCTGAAAAACCACATTTGAAAGGGGGAAAAAGAAAGTTTTATACAGACAGATGACATAAAAATTACAAGTATGGGTAGACGTTATAAGAAGATGGTAGGGAGTGAAGATCTAGGGGTTGATAGATATAATGTAATATGTGTTACAAGTTATTGGAAAATCTATGTGAAGTTTAGAATAATTAGAGGAAAAAAAACCCTTGTAGATTCACATGCCAAAGTGTATGAGAATCATGTACTCAGGAAATCATAGTAATAAAAGAGGGTTTGTAATACCTAATATAAGTGGAGACAAGAAGCTGGGTGTAGATTAGAAATACCTACTTTAGGATTGGGAGATGGTACATTGAGACACAGTTTTGAAAAACTCAGAGAATGGGATCAAGAGGACAAATAACATAAAGCCAGGGGAATGTTAGCTGCTGTGGGGAGCCTGTAGTGTGGACCCAGAGGGCCTGGCCAGAGGTTGGCGGGATGGAGAGGGTGTGGTCATAAGGAAAGACACTTGGCATGTGGGGTCTTACAGCATAGTTGCAGAGGGCAGGTGGTAAATGGGTTCCAGTAACATTGTCAAGTGTGGCCTGGTGGGTGGGAGAGGAACCCATTTGAGGAAGGTGATTGCTGGAGAATCATGGAGTTGGCATAGGGGAGTCTGGAAATCCAGCTGCTCAATTGGAATTTGCCAAAAGGACTCCTTCCCTATAGGGAACTATCAAGAACATGGTGATACCTCTGTCCTAAGGGGACCAAGCATCTCTTAAGTTCCTTTGGAGACCCTGTTAACTCACAGACCTTCCTCTCTATTTCCTAATATTAATACAACCTGGAATCCTGCTTCAAGGAAAGTACAGGATGGAAACTGCTAGAAAGTAGAGTCCTTGCATCTTGAACCTAAGCTAGAAAGTGGAGTTCTTGCATCTTGAATCTAAGTGCCTTCTGTAATACTCTCCTTTCTGGGGACAGGCATACAGTTAGCACTGAAGATAGGCCAGGTGAGGTACAGGTAACCCAGACAATGAAACAGAGAAGGACTTGAACAAGAAGAAGAGACATGAAAGGAGAGAAGACAAGCCCAAGTTCATCCAAGTGTTTGCATTTGGAATAGAAGCTGGCATCCGCTGGAGAAAATAATTTCACAGTGTGGGAAGAAATTGTAAATCGGATATGGTCGACCCTTTAAAAAATACTTTAGCTGGAAGTCAGCCTGTGGTTCTTAATAACTGCATTCAGTCTTTCAAACACCTGAGTTAAAAAAAAAAAATTCTCCATTTGGATTTAAATGTTGGATTGGCCAAACACATCATTTGGCTTTTAATAACATCTTATGGAAAAACCCTGACAAATCTTTTGGCCCACCCAACATTTCTAAGATATTTTATTCTTGACTTAAATAGAGTCTATGGAACATAAAATTTTTGGCAAAGATTCAGGATAGCTACTGTGAATGCTCAGAGCACACACTGTGCGTCTGCCCTTTAGTGCCCCTGTCCTCTCCCTTAACCATAAAATGTTCCTACGCAGTTATGCTGTCTCATCATATAGAAATGTTTCTACTTGTTCTTTAATTTATTTCTTTGTTATTCCATGAAAGGTTGGCTCTAGTTAGGATTAAAAGCATTTTAAAGATGGAAGAGAAATTTAGTGACTCACAGGAACCACCAAAGTGGAGAGGGAGTAAGCCCTCTTAAGGAAGGACATGAATAGCATCCGAACGTCTCATTCTCTGTTTCCCTCTGCTCATGGCTAGTCCTCACAATGCCACCCAACTGCCTTCAGGGGAACACCCCCAGAAGTTCCAGATGCTTAACACCTTATCTTAACACCTCCATGTCTGGAGAACGGAAAGGCTTTTATCCTTCTAGCTTAATTAGGATAAAAGATCCTAAGAACTCTGATTGGCCAGGCCAATCATCCATTCAGTCCTTGGATTGGGGCAGGGGAACCAGTGGTGGGACATTGTGGATGGATTACCACCTGATGGGTTTGCCATCTTTTACAGGACGAGTGAACATGGCAAGAGTGACTCACTATGGGGGTGGCGGCTTTCTTGTAAGCCAGGGAGCCATCTCAATTTGTCTTGATTATTGCACATAATAAAGCTTGTAAGGAATTTGAGATCATTAAATAAACAAGACGGTGAATGGGGGCATCTGGGAAGCAGTGGGGGATTTTCAGGGACTTGTAATAGCTGGCAAGAATCCCTTAGAAGAAATAGAGTATCCCTCATACTCAACAAGAGTCTGAAATGCAGTACTTGGGTGCGATCTCAAAAACAACAGAATGATCTGTTTGTTTCCAAGGCAAACAATTCAATATCACAGTAATCCAAGTCTATGCCCCAACCACTAATGCCAAAGATGCTGAAGTTGAATAGTTTTATGAAGACCTACAAGACCTTCTAGAACTAACACCCCCAAAAGATGTCCTTTTCATTATAGGTGACTGGAATGCAAAAGTAGGAAGTTAAGAAATACCTGGAGTAACAGGCAAATTTGGCCTTGGAGTACAAAATGAAGCAGGTCAAAGGCTAAAGAGTTTTGCCAAGAGAACACACTGGTCATAGCAACAGCCCTCTTACAACAACACAAGAGAAGACTCTACACATGGACATCACTAGATGGTCAATACTGATATCAGATCGATTATATTCTTTGCAGGCAAAGATGGAGAAGCTCTATACAGTCAGCAAAAACAAGACCGGGAGCTGACTGTGGCTCAGATCATGAACTCCTTATTGTCAAATTCAGACTTAAATTGAAAAAAAGGGAAAACCACCAGATCATTCAGGTATGACCTAAACCAAATCCCTTACAATTATAGAGTGGGAGTGACAAATAGATTCAAGGGATTAGATTTGATAGAAGGAGTGCCTGAAGAACTATGGATGGAGGTTTGTGATGTTGTCCAGGAGGCAATGATCAAGACCATCCCCAAGAAAAAGAAATGCACAAAGGCAAAATGGTTGTCTGAGGAGGCCTTACAAGTAGCTGAGAAAAGAAGAGACACAAAAGGCAAAGGAGAAAAGGAAGGATATACCCATTTGAATGCAGAGTTCTAAAGAATAGCACAGAGAGATAAAGCCTGCCTCAGTGATCACTGCAAAGAGATAGAGGAAAACAATAGAATGGGAAAGACTAGAGATCTCTTCAAGAAAATCAGTGATATCATGGGAACATTTCATACAAAGATGGGCACAATAAAGGACAGAAATGGTATGGACCTAACAGAAGCAGAAGATATTTAGAAAAGGTGGAAAGAATACACAGAAGAACTGTACAAAAAAGATCTTCATGACCCAGATAACCATGATGGTGTGATCACTCACTTAGAGCCAGAATCCTGGAATGTGAAGTCAAGAGGGCCTTAGGAAGCATCGCTATGAACAAAGCTAGTGGAGGTGATGGAATTCTAGTTGAGCTATTTCAGATCCTAAAAGATGATGCTGTGAAAGTGCTGCACTCAATATGCCAGCAAATTTGGAAAACTCAGCAGTGGCCACAGGACTGGAAAAGCTCAGTTTTCATTCCAATCCGAAAGAAAGGCAATGACAAAGAGTGTTCAAACTACCACACAATTGCACTCACCTCACACGCTAACAAAGTAATACTCAAATTTCTCCAAGCCAGGCTTCAACAGTACACAACTGTGAACTTTCAGATGTTCAAGCTGGATTTAGAAAAAGCAGAGGAACCAGACATCAAATTGCCAATATCTGCTGGATCATTGAAAAAGCATGAGAGTTCCAGAAAAACATCTACTTCTGCTTTATTGACTATGCCAAAGCCTTTGACTGTGGATCACAACGAACTGTGGAAAATTCTTTAAGAGATGGGAATACCAGAGCACCTGACCTGCCTCCTGAGAAATCTGTATGCAGGTCAAGAAGCAACAGTTAGAACCGGACATGGAACAACAGACTTTTTCCAAATAGGGAAAGGAGTGCATAAAGGCTGTATATTGTTACCCTGCTTATTTAACTTATATGCAGAGTATATCATGTGAAATACTGGACTGCAGGAAGCACAAGCTGGAATCAAGACTGCCAGGAGAAATATCAATAACCTTAGATGCACAGATGACCCCTCCCTTATGGCAGAAAGTGAAGAAGAGCTAAAGAGCCTCTTGATGAAGGTGACAGAGGAGAGTGAAAAAGTTGGCTTAAAATTCAACATTCAGAAAACTAAGATCATGACATCCAGTCCCATCACTTCATGACAAATAGATTGGGAAACAATGGAAACAGTGAGAGTTTCTATTTTCTTGGGCTCCAAAATCACTGCAGATGGTGGCTGCAGCCTTGAAATTAAGACGCTTGCTCCTTGGAAGAAAAACTATGACCAACCTAGACAGCATATTAAAAAGCAGAGACATTACTTTGCCATCTATTCAAAGCTCTGTTTTTTCCAGTAGTCATGTATAGATATGAGAGTTGGACTATAAAGAAACCTGAGTGCTGAAGAATTGGTGCTTTTGAACTGTGTTGTTGGAGAAGACTCTTGAGAATCCCTTGGACTGCAAGGAGATCCAACCAGTCCATCCAAAGGGAAATCAGTCCTGAATATTCACTGGAAAGACTGATGCTGAAGCTGAAACTCCAATCCTTTGGCCACCTGATTCGAAGAAGTGACTCATTGGTAAAGACCCTGATGCTGGGAAAGATTGAAGTCAGGGGGATAAGGGGACAACAGAGGATAAGATGGTTGGATAGCATCACCAATTTGATGGACATGAGTCTGAGCAAGCTTTGGGAGTTGGTGATAGACAGGGAAGACTGGCATGCTGAAGTCCATGGGGTCACAAAGAGTTGGCCACAACCGAGTGACTGAACTGAACTGTAATAGCTGGAGCTTGGAGCTGGGGTTGGTTAGTTTCTAGGTGATATGTGGAGACTGACATTTTTCTGTGAATTCAACCTGAAACTATGTTCCTGAAATGCAAAACCTGTGGTATCTCTTTTTATAGAGATTTAAGGACAGAGTCGATCCATCCTTGTCAGTTATGGCAAGAAAAAGTAAAGCTGCTGGAAGCAGGGATGGCTGTTCCAAGATGCACTTTAAAAAACTCTAGTTATTTATTTTTTTGGCTGTGCCTAGTCTTAATTGGCCTTTCCCTGGTGGCTCAGCTGGTAAAGAATCCACCTGCAATTCAGGAGACCCTGTTTCAATTCCTGAGTCGAGAAGATCTGCTGGAGAAGGGATGGGCTCCCCACTCCAGGATTCTTGGGCTGCCCTGGTGGCTCAGCTGGTAAAGAATCCGCCTGCAATGAGGGAGACCTGGGTTCAGTCCCTGGGTTGGGAATATCCCCTGGATATTGATGCTGGGTGATACCCTGCTGTCCTTCCGACCTGCCCACAAAACGCTGAGAATGTAGCATAACTTATAAACAGCTGCAATCAATTCATGTGTGGAGGAAGACATACCTGTAGCCCCGTGCAAGTAGGGCTCCCTCCCAAACAAAGCCCCTTGTTATTAAAACCTCGAATTCACACTTGCTATTGTTTAGTCGCTAAGTTGTATCTGACTTTTTGCAACCCTATGTACTGTAGCCTGCCAGATTCTTCTGTCCATGGGATGTCCCAGGCAAGAATACTGGAATAGGGCTGCCATTTTCCTCCTCCAAGGGATCTTCCTGACCCAGGAATCGAATTCATCTCTCCCACATTGACAAGTGGATTCTTTATAGCTGAGCTACCAGAGAAGCCCCAAATTTGCACTAGGTAGCCATCGACAAGATAATAGATTCTGTGAATACAAATGATAGAACCCACGAGAACATCAACAAGTGTTGGGTAATATGTTGGGAGAGAATTTACATAGAGGTTCTCAAGAGTGCCCCGAGGTTTATTTAGAGCCCCATCTTTGAGACAAGCTATAGCTGGATTCAGACCCTACCTCCATCACTTGACGGGGTGACCTGGGGCTAGACATATCCTCTCTGAAACACATGGAAAATAAAAAGAGCTGCTTCATAGAGACGTGCTGAGGATTGTGTGAAATCAGCGTAGAGAAAGCCAGCACACTTCCTATTGTAGTCAGTAAGTGTGATCCCATTCTCCTGTGGGCAACCGGAGTGATCTTCCAGTGAGTATGAACAGAGCCGCATTCCTCAAGTTTAAAAAAAAAAATTAAGTCTACCCAAACAAACAAATCAAAGTTGTTTCTCCAAGAGTTTGAGGTGTGATTTACCAAAGGTTTTTGTTGAGCTGGAAGAAGCAGATTTCTCTTGCTCTCTGTGTGTGTGTGTGTGTGTGTGTGTGTGTGTGTGTATGTGTATGTTTATATGTGAGACAGAGACAGATAGAGAGATAGAGAGACAGATAGAGAGACAGAGAGAGACAGAGAGGGAGGGGAAAGAAGAAAGAGAGAGAGATCAAAAGGCCAGCGGTAGAGCTAACTGAACGCAGCACATGATTTTTGCTCTGGCAGTTTTACAAGCAAAGAAAGAGGGTCAAAAAGAAAAGAGTGAAACCTCTCTCCATTCCTGTCCTGATTGAAACTTTAATTCTAAAACAGTCTTTGGCTTGAAAGATTGAACAGCACCATCTTTCCATATAAATGGCAAAGCAAGACACATTTTTATGTGTTGTTTTATGGGGTTTCCCCCGCATCTTAATGTCTAACCATTTTATAGTGCTTGGCTTTGCAGGGCCCTAGAGATAACCTCCGAGCAATACTGGTTCTTTTATTTGTAACACAGGAATAGTTAAGAAAGTGTCTGCACACCAATGACAAATTATTGCAATCTTAACGAGAAATAAAGCTGTAAAAATGGCTCGGATTTAAAACTTAAAAGAAGGTTGGAATACAGAGAGAGAGAGAGAGAAATCTTCAAGTAGAATAATGAAGTTAATTGCTACAAATGAGCTTTGCAAATCATACTTGAAGATTAATTGCATTTTCCAAACTGTAAACTTCTCTCTTGCTCTCTCTTTCTTTTTTTAAAAATCAGTTTGGTGGCCCAGAAATAAACATTGCTGAACATTCTTTACCGTTTAAACCCCTTTACAAGGGGTTTAAACAAACCCCTTTATTTGGAGAGCTTGGAGTCCATCTCACAGTGTACTTTTGAGGCGTTGCAGCCCCTCTGGGCTGTGAGCTTTTATCTCTGGAGCTGTCTATTTATTTGCTGTAAAATCTGTCATCAGTGTGATATGATTATTTGCAGGCTATGAAAACTCTGGATCTTTTTAGTCTGTTAACTTCATGTTTGGATATTACAAGAATCCATCCCTCTCCAGTTTTAAATGATGGGTTATTTGAAAGTATTTTGAGGTTTCATATAAGGAATTATCTTTAACATTCAAATTTTCTTTCTCAATCTTATTCCAATAATTACAGAAGGCAAGTTATGGTAGTGGGAAGGACAAAGGTTTTGATTTCAGATGGTTTGGGCTCAAATTCTGGTCCTGCTTGTAACTAATTGTGTAACCTAGGATAATTACTTAACATCATTCAGACCTGGTTTTCTCACCTATGAAGGGGGAATATTGACAATATTTATTTCATCAGTATGTCATTACTGTAAATATCAAAGGATATAATTAAATCATAGCATATATAATTAAAGTAACAGGCAATAATTAAAGTTAACAGGTAAAGTAACAGTAATATGCTGTTTTTGGAACATTAAAGCATTTAAAATGTTGGAAAACAACATCACCAGTAGCCAAAAACATGGAATACTGCTGGATTTGGTGGTGTGCCAAACTAGGTCCTGTATCACAGCCCAAGAAGCAAGTGAAACTATTGACACTGTGTATAAAATAGATGCTAATGAGAACCTGCTGTTAGCACAAGGAACTCTACTCAGTGTTCTATGGTGACCTTACTGGGAAGGAAATCCAAAAAAAGAGCGATCAATTATACAGTCAATGGATTCACTTTGCCATACAGCAGAAATCAACACAACAGTGTAAAGCAACTACACTCCAATAAAATTTTTTTTAAAGAGCCAGCGAGAGAAATTAGTAGAAGAGGTCACACGGTTTCTGATTCTGGGCTCACTGTTTGAATATCCATTTACAAAATTTAATGCCTGCTGTTCTTTAAGAAAAAGTGATTTCCACCAAGGTGCTTTGTCCTCTTGGAAGGATCGCCAGGCAAAGCAGACTTCCGTTGGCAAGAATATTTGAATCCAAATATTTATATATGAAGTAGTGAAAGAAAATGTCTAAAATACACCTATAAAAGTTGCAACTTAGTATTTTAGAGTCCTCTCTTGGTTTTTCTTTCACACCAAGTCACTTTCTTACTCCAGCAAGGTGATGGAAAGGGAGCAGGAGGAACACTCAAAGGCTTCACAAAAATTTGCTTCTTAGCTCGTAGGTAGATGGTTGGTTTAAACTGCACCACTGAGTCTTGTTGGTTAGTTTAGACTCATTCCCATGTAGTAGAGACCTGGGAATCAGAGGGTAGAATTTATATGAGAAGAGACTAGACATTTTCTAACTCTCATTTCCCAAAGCAATTCCTCAGGAATGTCCCAAGAGAAGCTCCCTTACTTTTTCCCTATGATCAAATGTATTTCCTATGGGCCAATAAAACCTCTTCCTGAAAATTCATAATGTGTGTGTGTGCTCAGTCACTCAGTTGTGTCCAACTCTTTGGGACCTGATGGACTGTAGCCTTCCAGGTTCCTCTGTCCATGGGATTTCCCAGGTGAGAATACTGGAGTGGGTTATCTTTTCCTCCTCCAGAGGGTCTTCCTACTCCAGGGATTAAACTCATGTCTCCTGTATCTCCTGCATTGCAGGTGGATTCTTTACTGCTGAGCCACTGGGGAAGCCAGTGAAAATTCACCATGCATATTAGTACACTGAGTTTTCAGAAGTCCTGACATAAAGAAATTTATATAATTGACTTTAATTCAATGTTTCCCCAGATTGTATGTCCAGGGCTATATCATGGAATTATTGTCCCAGGGCTTTCCGGGTGGCTCAGTATGTAAAGAATCTGCCTGCAATGCAGGAGGTGCAGAGACTCAGGTTCGATCCCTGGGTTGGGACGATCTCCTGGAGGAGGGCATGGCAACCCACTCCAGTATTCTTGCCTGGAGAATCCCATGGACAGAGAAGCCTGGCGGATTACAGTCCATAGGGTCACAAAGAGTCAGACACGATTAAAGTGACTGAGCATTCAGGGTACACCAGGCCAGTTCATCATGCTTATTGGTGTCTGTTTAACTGGTGGTGGCGACCTGTCCTCTGTGGCCCCATGTCCATTATCCGCGGGGGTCTGGGCATCCCAGGCGTGTCTGCATATGCTGTAGGGATCAGAATACCTCAGGGAATCAAGGATGCCATTTGCATGTCACGACTTTGAAATTCAGACCACTCTAATCCCAAAGCTTCTGCACATGGATGTGGGATACACATAGGAGAATGGTGGTCCTCGACTGGACTGAGGTACCAGAGTCCCTCAGCTGAGCCGTCATACAGGGGTGACTTTAGAAGAATCCCGCAGAGTTCAGATCTTGGTGCCAGCTGTTACATTTTCTTTCTTCTGAGGCTGGGGCAATCTGGCAGCACTGATTTTTCCACTTCCAAATTGTGTTTCAACATAAGAAAGAAAAGGCAATAATTAAAAATGAATGATGAGATGTTTGCGTTTGGGAGAAAAGAAAAAATAATGACTTCTCAGATACTAATAAAAGTGTTTGAAACTTTTCTAGAGATGCTACATCTCAAGGGATAATTTCTTTGCAAATATTGAAAATAAAGGGAAAAAAAATCTGTGTATTCCAAACAGCAGTGCAAGAATAAGTAGAGAGAGGTCAAATTATTTCTCTAGCTTTCAGTTTGATTTTGGGGATGAACCGAGACTACAGCCATAGGCTTGGCAATTTTTCTCCCCACATGTCTCCTGAGTTTTCTTCACGACTGGAAACCATTTGTGATCATAGGAGGAAATGCCCTTGCTGACAAATGGGCGTTCCTTGCTGTGTAGGTTCCAAGTTTTGTAATGACAGCAGAACGAAAACCCAAGTTCCCCATAAGCATTTGGGTTGGCCCCAGGCGGCTGTGTAGCTGAGGCACCTGGTGGGGAACAGAGAGCATTTGCTCGCCTTTCTGGCTTGGGATAATTGGTGTTTCCCTGTGTGTGGTTATAGAGTGGGAAGACTCCCTCTGGGGCTGTGAAGAAACCACTCTCTTAATCACATAAAACACGGGTGACTAAGAAAATGAACGGAGAAGAACTTTCTCTGGAGCAATGCTTCACCTGGTGTAGTCCCTGGACCAGTAGCATTAGCAACATCTGGTGATGATGCAAAAATGCAAATCCTAGGGCCCCACTAAATCTACTGAATCAGAAACTCCTGGGTTCGGGATCAACAGTCTGGGTTGTCACAAGGTCTAGGCACCAGATAACTCTGATGCTGCTCCAGTTTGGGAACCATTGCTCAACAAACCCAGTAATCTAGCCAAACACATAGAGAGTCACTGGTGGTTCTTCAGATATTATTTCTGTATTTCCTCTGCGGTACAGCCTCGGTCTGATCCCTTTGCCGCTATGTCCAGCTCCAGGGTTATGTCCAGTCTGGTCTCACTCACTTGTAGCCAGACGTGGCTAGTGAAAGCAGAGGTGTTACTCACTCACTTGTGTTTGACTCTTTGCGACCCCACAGGCTGTGGCCCACCAGCTCCTCTGTCCCTGGAATTCTCCAGGCAAGAATACTAGAGTGGATTGTCATTCCTTTTTCCAGGGGATCTCCCTGATCCAGGGATCGAACCTGGGTCTCCTGCATTGCAGGCAGATTCTTTATTGTCTGAACCATCAGGAAAGCCCACAGACATGGCTAAGAAACCCTTAATTCCCCGAGTCCAAGTAAGTCTGGTTGACATTTTCTAAAGGCAACTAAACGAACTAGGGTAAGATTTGAACACTCCAGATGCTCAAAGTGACATTTCTAGATGAATGAAATTAAAATCTGGGGATGGATGGGAGGGATGAGACCCAGGTGTGAGTATGTTAAAACCTGGGATGATTCCAATATGCAGCAAAATCCTGCTCCTCATTCTGATACATCTCTGCAGGCACTTCTCATCTATCTTATTCTCTTCTTTGCGACCATGGCGTCTGACTTCCTGGCCTCCCATATTAAATCTATCTGGACATTGTGTTTTATAACAAGATCTTGTTTTCCCTCTTTCTTCTGCTCCAAGACTCCTAGATGCAATTCAAGATCCTTAGAGGCAACTGTGCTGCCCCTTGTTCCTCTGACCTCATTTTAATCCAACTATAGTTCCTGTCTTCCTCGCTCCCCTGCCCATCCCAGGGCTGCCCTGTTCACGTTCCCTGGCACAGTTGTTCCTGCTGCCTGGGGTCTTTTGGGTCCCTACACCTTTAGGTGAGATCTTTCTAGGCAAAGCATGGAGCAGCTTCAGTGTGTCCTCAGAAAGTATACCTAACATTTGGAAAAATTAGGAATAGACCGAGGCTTTGCTCTGTCTTTGTGGGGTTATGGGAGCAGAGGTGGGCAGAGCCCCAGAAAACCTGGTGCGGGGAATCAGCTTTCATTGAGAAAAATGTAGGTGTGTGCAGGTGTGCTCACAGACATGCTGGTAATAGAACTGCATAGGATGGAGAGAAATAATCTTTGATAATGGTGACTACAGATAGAGAAGATAAACATTTGTGACCTGTTTTGACAGTGGGGAAAATTCCATTGATTGTTCTTTGACTTCTTACACTTTAGCATCTATTGTAATGATTTCTATGTCATTAATATATGTTCATATGGAGTTTCAAATGTCCAGAAAGAATTTAATGAAGGGCCTGTCTGAGCACAATGAACCAAGCAAGGAAAGCAGTGTGTCAGAGACTCTGAGGGGCAGAAGGCCATTAACACCCCCAGGATCAAAGGGGAAAAGTCAGGGGGGAGGGGGCCAGTCCATAAGATGCATGGCCACAAATAGGGGCTCACTTGTTTGGCCATTGCCAAACCACAGCCTGCAAGGAGGACCTGGGGGAATAAATATCCTGACCTTGAATGTCTTTGCTGCATTCAGGTCCTCAGATATGCCTCTTTCTGGACCTGAGGTCTCCGGTGCCTTTTTCAGAGTAACCAAATTTTTGCTTAGCAACTGCCAACATTTCCAATGACTGATAAGGAGGAGAAAGAAGACCCTTAGACACAACTGAATTGACCCTTTTGTCCCCTCCCAACTTGATGTGTTGCCTCCATACAGCAGTCTACTCCCTGACCCTCAATGCAACTCCTATTGAGACCTTAAAGCAGAGAAGTGGCAAATTTCATTATCTCTGATTTATAGGTGGAAAATAGTGAGTCCACATGGATGGGTGGTCTATAGCTCCTTGAGTCCCTCCCGTAGGGGTATTAAGAGGAATTGAGCAGAGCCTGATTTGTTGTTAAGAGACATCTGTCTCTCTGAATGTCTGGTTACAAGGGATTTGATGTCAGGGCATTTTCATTTCACATTACATATGAACCATTCCTATTAAGGTGACAGAATTAATTGGGAGACATTTAGCTCATTCTTTACCTCTGAGCCACCTGGAAACCCCTTCCAACTCCAAGTAAGTCTTCAACTAAAGAAGTTGGCACAACTTCTGGGCTTCCCAGGTGGCACTAGTGTTAAAGAATCTGTCTGCCAATTCAGGAGACATAAGAGAAGTGGGGTCAGTTCCTAGGGTGGAAAGATCCCCTGGAGGAGGGCATGCAACACACTCCAGTATTCTTGCCTGGAGAATCCTGTGGACAGATAAGCCTGGTGGGCTACAGTCCATGGTGGACACAGAGTCAGACGTGAGTGATGTGACTTGGCCCACAGCACACCACATCTTCTTTATCCATTCATTTGTCATTGGACATTTAGGCTGTTTCCATATCCTGGCTATTGTAAATAGCGCTGCAGTGGACATTGGGGTGCATGTGTCCTTTTGAATTACGGCTTTCTCGGGGTATATGCATTGCCATGTGTAAAACAGATAGTGAGAACCTGCTATAAAGCACAGGAAGCCCAGCTCGGTGCTCTGTGGTGACCTAGACGGATGGGCTTGGGGGGTGGGTGGGAGGAAGGTCCCAGGGGGAGGGGATTTATGTTTATGTATAGCTGATTCACTTCACTGTACAGCAGAAACTAGCACCGCGTTATAAAGCAATTATATTCTATTCCAGTAAAAAAGCTACTGATGAGATAGAATTCATTTTCAAAATTCCGAGGCAACTGAATTTTTAGTTCATGTCTCTCAGTTCCTCTGGGTTTTTAATCTCTTTGTTTCTGGAATTCAGAAACAAAACCCATGCCTTTTGGTTAATAAGATTTTCCTTTAATGGATGATAAGGCCAGGTGATTCCTAATCACCAGGATCTGATTGTTTTCATTAGAATGACAATGTATGGACACATGGCCCAACCTCTTCATGGAGCCCTGAAATGGGATCGTAAAAGGGGAGATGAGAAACTCTGGTTTAGATTAAAGTAAATGGCTTGAGGAATTGGCTCTGAAGAGTGACAATCTACTGTTGTAAAAGCTCACAGAGATGGACCTTCTGCAGTGTTCACTCGTGTTTGAGATTCTTTGGTGAGGATGGCACGGGAGCCTTGTCTTTCTGCTTTTCGCAGTCTTGAGATCAGTGACGTTAGCTGTACATGAGATGGGTGGACCTCCATCAAATTCCCAACAAGCATTTAACCCTAGCCTCAAGTCCAAAGTGAAGAGGAACTAAAAAGCCTCTTGATGAAAGTGAAGGAGGAGAGTGAAAAAGTTGGCTTAAAGCTCAACATTCAGAAAACTAAGATCATGGCATCTGGTCCCATCACTTCATGGGAAATAGATGGGGAAACAGTGGAAACAGTGTCAGACTTTATTTTTTGGGCTCCAAAATCACTGCAGATGGTGATGGAAGCCATGAAATTAAAAGATGCTTACTCCTTGGAAGGAAAGTTATGACCAACCTAGATAGCATATTTAAAAGCAGAGACATTGATTTGCCAACAAAGGTCCGTCTAGTCAAGGTGCCAACAAAGGTCCATCTAGTCAAGGCTATGGTTTTTCCAGTAGTCATATATGGATGTAAGAGTTGGACTGTGAAGAAGGCTGAGCACCAAAGAATTGATGCTTTTGAACTGTGGTGTTGGAGAAGACTCTTGAGAGTCCCTTGGACTGCAAGGAGATCCAACCAGTCCATCCTAAAGGAGATCTGTCCTGGGTGTTCATTGGAAGGACTGATGCTGAAGCTGAAACTCCAATACTTTGTCCACCTCATGTGACGAGTTGACTCATTGGAAAAGACCCTGATGCTGGGAGGGATTGGAGGCAGAAGGAGAAGGGGACAACAGAGGATGAGATGGCTGGATGGCATCACTGACCCGATGGACATGGGTTTGGGTAGACTCCAGGAGTTGGTGATGGACAGGGAGGCCTGGCATGCTGCGGTTCATGGGGTCACAAAGAGTCGGACATGACTGAGCGACTGAACTGAACTGAACTGTCAAGTCCAATGCACCATCATGATTAGTCAAGCTCCACTCATTCAGCAAAGCCTAAAGGGACATCGCTGGGATGGGTCCAGGAGAGAAGCCAGTGGGAGATACAGAGGTAGAGGGAGTGAGTCATCTCAGATATGGAAGGTGCCCGGGGCAGAAGGATGGACCTTTAACAGCTCTCATGTCAAGGGAAGGTGGGTGAGGGAGGGAGGCTGCTTAATAAATTCAAACCCCGCTTTTGAGATGCTGTCGGTCAGCAGCCCCGGGGCTTCCCAGGTGAGAGAAAGAAAAGAAAAGAGGAGAGAAGAAAGTGAAGTCACTCAGTCGTGTCCGACTCTTTGTGACCCCATGGACTGCAGCCCAGCAGGCTTCTCTGTCCATTGGATTTTCCAGGCAAGAGTACCGGAGTGGGTTCCCATTTCCTTCTCCAGGGGATCTTCCCAACCCAGGGATCGAACCCAGCTCAGTGGTAAAGAATTCTCCTGCCAATGCAGGAGACTCAAGACATGCAAGTTTGATCCCTGGGGTGGGAGGATTCCCCTGGAGGAGGGCATGGCAACCCACTCCAGTATTCTGGCCTGGAGAATCCCCATGGACAGAGGAGGCTGGAGGCCACAGTCCATGGGGTCACACAGAGCTGGACAGGGCTGAACAACAGCAGCCGTGGAGGACCAGTGGCTGCAGGTCTCAGGGAAGAAAATGAATATATGTTGATTGCCTCAGAGTGTCAGACCTGGGGTTAGATTCTCAGACATGTTGCCTCATTTACTGTTTACAACCATAGGAAGTAGACAACATCATTAACTAAATAGATCTTATTTATGCTTTGAACCACGGGAAGTAGACGACATCATTAACCAAACAGATCGGGTTTCAGATCCCAAAGACAATAGAAGTGACGTGAACTTTATGGGGTTGTTGGGAGAAAGTCAGATGCCATATATTCAAAAAACGTAGCAGAGTGCTTAGTAAACAGTCAACGAACATCTGTCTCCCTGATACCCATTCACCCAGAAACCACCCACAAAACCAATCACAGCAGTAAAACAAAGCCCTACTAGGAGGAGGCCAATGTCATTCGGCCTGTTTCACTGACAGGGAAGGTAACTGTTTTCCAGGATTCTGTCTTCCCAGTATCTTTGTACTTTCTCCATCTCTTATCTTTTGATCCCTGGCACAGGGATTGAAAAACCCATGTTCCCTGCATTGGCAGATGGATTCTTAACCACCGGACCACCAGCGAAGCCCAGAGCATTATTTTTTAAGGTCCCAGGTCAAATGTTTTCATCCCCAGTAAGTCTTTTCTGATCCCACTAATTAAATGATGACAGTGATGATGATAATAATACCAGCTATCATCAGTAAAGCAGTAGTTTCTTTTCCTCATTTTACTCAGTTCTCATCATCCTATTAAGTAGTTGCTAAAAACAACTAATTAAGAGGATGTTGGTTAATAAAGTGTGTTTATCCTTATATTATAAATGCGGAAGGTTAAGCAACTTGTCTATGTCAGCGGCAGACCTAGGGTTCAGATTAGGTCTGCCTCTGTCTTCTCCTGTCCTACGGTGTTTCCTGAAACATGCTCACCTTCTGAGCCCGAGGATGTCTTTACTTGTGCTCCTTGCAGGGGGAGCGGGGAGTGTAACC
This sequence comes from Odocoileus virginianus, assembly GCF_023699985.2. Taxonomy (NCBI): domain Eukaryota; kingdom Metazoa; phylum Chordata; class Mammalia; order Artiodactyla; family Cervidae; genus Odocoileus; species Odocoileus virginianus. Next base: position 31,032,160 of record NC_069690.1, on the reverse strand, counting down.
TTCTTCCTTGAGTCATAATGTCTTTACATTTTACTTATCTTAGCTCTTCAACTAAAGCATCCTTGAGGGCAGAAATCCATTTATTTTGTCATTCCCCACAGTCTTAGTCACAATACATGAAAGGGAGTTGATAAATGTCTCTTGAGTTGAATAAACGTAGCATTTTATTTAAATCAGAGTCTGGAGATTTACTGTAATTACCATTAGGTGATTAATAGGGACAGAAATCAGGTGTTTCAATAAGAACCAAGAAATGTTATTCCTCTTTGACCAATAAATAGCATAATAATGGATCAAAGGTGTACTTGCTTCTAGTAAGTATGGTTTGACTTTAACCTGAGAGAAAGAATTATGCGTCTAAAATAGTAAAGAGTTTCTGAAATCCTCAGAAGGGCATGTATTTGGGCCATGGCTACAGAGAAGATTATTCTGGTTATCTATTACTCTTTAAAAAAAAACCTCTCCAGAACTTCGTGGTGTAAGACAACATATTATTATTTCTCACAATTCTGATCGGGCTCAACTGGCTTCTCACCTGGGGGCTCAGAGAGCTGCAGAGGATATCCGAGGAGGCTGTGGTCAAATAAAGATCCACTTACACTGAACAGCCAGAAAGCCTCACTCAAAGGCTGGCAGCGGATGCTGGCTGGGGACTCAGCTGAGACAGACCTACATGTGACTTTCCCACATGGCACCAGATTCTTACAACACTATGGGTGGATTCTGTATGCATGCATACTGAGTTGCTCAGTCGTATTCAACTTTTTGTGACCCCATGGACTATAGATCACCATGCTCCTCTGTCCATGAGATCTCCGGGCAAGAATACTGGATGGGGTAGCCATTCCCCTTTCCAGGGGATCTTCTCAACCCAGGTATCAAACTTGCATCTCCTGCATTGTAGTTCTTTACCATCTGAACCACCAGGGAAGCCCAGGTGGATTCTAGAGTGAGAAATCCAAGATACCAAAAGTGGACCATAAAAGAAGAGAACAAAGTGGAAGCTGCAGGGCTTCTTATGACTTAGTCTTACCATTTCTGCTGCATTCTACTGGTTAAGCAAGTCCCTAAGGCCAGCCTAGATTTAGGAGAAGGCAACTGGGATCACCTATTGACTGAAGAAGCAGCATGTATGTACAGGAATGGAATGGACTGATGGAGGCATCTTGAAGGGAGCTACGACAAAAGTGCCAAGTAGAAGATGTCTCATTCAAGGGGCAGTGTTTTCTGGCTCAGGGACATAGCTACCTATTGCATTAGCTGGGCACTATCGCATTCCTTTGAGAAAACTTCACTCACAGATTTTATAGATTCCAAGCTCATCCAGTGGCAAGGGAAGCATAATGAAGATCAAGGCTGAGAAATGATAATAAAAATAGAAAATGCATCACAAAACAAATGGGTTCAACTGGACACATCATACCATCCCAATCCTTTTAATAGCATCAGACTTTTAACGGGCCCATCCAAATGTGAAGCTGTGTCCTTTGGGTGGGTCTGTCTTGCTGGCTTCCTATGCTCTCTGATCCTTCAGCCTCATTTTCTGAAGCTGTTCTGACCATTAACTTTAACTCTCACGTAACTTCATCTTTCCCCTGGTTTTGTGTCTCCACCCAGGCCTTGTGTTTGAACTGTGGACTAGTTTCCTTTCCAAGAAACCCATCTGATTTTTATTATTCACCTTTTCAACATCTTGCACTATGGCAATTACAGCTCTGATGTCACTTCATTCTTAGAATATTGAGTATTGAAACCTAAAAAAAAAAAAAAATGAACCTATTTTAATCATGGGTTTCAGCACATTTGAGGAGTAACTGATGAGAAAAAGGTGTGTTTCTGGGTATCACTCTCTAGGGGATGCTCTAGCTCTGAGCTGGGAGATGAGGGCAGGAGGACTCCTAACTGATATCTCGTGAAGCGGACACCAGGACGTGATCTGCATAATGTGATAAAGATAAAGGGAAGAAGAAAAAGAAGACAAGAAAGGCTTGCTCTGCTTCACTGTCAGGGCAGAAGAGCTAAGGGCCTTTTAATAGTTGATATTTTAAGTCTGTATTAAAAGTGTGGGGATTACAAAGCAAGAAATAAGAGTAATAAAACTGTTATTTTCCACCATATAAAAGAACAAGTAGCAAGCATTTTGGATTTTAAGAGGCTATTAAATAAACTTCTTATCAAAATAGGAGATGTGGTCAAGGCTGTAATCACAGGAAAATGCATAGCTTTAAATGAATTAATTAATAAGGAAAATGAATGTAATTCAATATTCAACTCAAGGAAATAGAAAATGACTTAAATGAGGCCATTAGAAGAAAGTAAGCAGAAATTACTACATTTAAGACAAAAAAAATCCCCATAGTTGATAAAATAACTGTAAGAACTGATTTCTTTGAAAACATTAACGACACGGATATTTCTCTGGGAAGATTAGTAAACGGGGAGGTAAGAACAAGTTAAGGGTGGGTGAAGAAATTTACACATATAGAGCAGACTGAGAAATGAGAGAATTACATTCCAGTCGAAGTTAATAATCTTTAAAACCTGGGTAATATGGGAAACTTACAAAGGATGCAAATATTCTCTAAGAAAAATTAGATAAATAATGAAGAGAAAACTTTGAAAAGCTGTCAAAGAACGATTTCTTCACAGTGTCTAGGCCTAGGAATTTCACGGGTAAGTTCTTTCCAGGACTTTACAAAACTTCTTTGCTATTTAAATCCCTTCTGCAAAGAGAGAGAAAAAAAAAAGAAAGTTACCTAAACTACTTTAAAAAAGTGAAGATAACCTTAAATGTGAAACTAGAGAATATCTCTCAAAAGAAAACGGTCAGCTTTTCTTATTCATACAGATAGAAAAAAAAAAAAATCCTCTCATATCAGTAAATAAAATATATCACTTGATCAGGTAGGTTTTTCTCTAGATTTATAAGGAATGTATTTTAATATGTTAATAGCCAAAAGGAAAAAGTCATTTCAATAAATTCCAAAAGACATTTTATAGAATGTACTTATATTCTTGACTTGAAAAGAAAGCGTTCTGAGGGGTATAATAATATGTGTTCATGGTTCACAGAATTAACAGAATTATCTGAAACGGCCGACCACTGTCACACTTGGCTTTGTCACACCAGGGACAATGAAAAAATCTCTAAATCTGAGAAAGGGACACATGCACACAAAATACACCACTGTGTGTGGGATGGGGTGGGAGAGGCTTCTGTTATAAGGAAACTAGAATCAGTGATGAGAGCCATTGGCTGCACGAGATGGAGAAAGTGGATGAGCCATGAGCCTAATCATCGGAGGAAAACAACTTGAAAATACATTCTGTATCAGAATTTGTTGTCCGTGGTGTTCTGAAATTCCATTCCCCCTGTGCAGCTGAGAGTCCTTACTTACATCTTCCCCTTCTCTAAATTTGAAGATGTGCCTTTCTTTCATTTGGGAAAATTATACCCTATTATTGCATAAGAATTCCAGCCTGTGCATTTTCACTATTCCTTTCTTCTGAAATTTCTGTTAGGTTGACATTGAACTTTCTGAATCCATCCTTCTTTTTTTTTTTCCACCTAAATATTTATTTTTACTTATTTATTTGGCTCTGCCAGATAGTACAGAATCTTTATGACATGCAAGAAATTAGAAAGTTTATTCTCACAGACTCTTCTTGAAAAAATTAAGAAAGACAGATTCTGGCATGAAAAAAATAAAACCAAGGGACTAAGCAGGGTGTAAGAAGCAACCAAAGATATAAATGACAAACTTACATAAACTAATATATAAGCTGGGTTTAAGGCTCAGGATTTAAATTTAAATTCACACTACATAATACTATCTTTCATTTATGGACACATACAGATAAAGTAAAATATACAGCCACAGAAGGAATGATACATTGTAAATTCAGAATAGAATTTCCTCTGGGGAATGAGGAGTAATAGGCTTGGGATGGTGTCCAAAGGGGGTTCAATTATATAAGTAATGTTTTCTTTCTTAAAAAAAAAGATAAAGACTTTGAACAAATATAGGTAAGTGTTAACATGTGTCAAATCTGGGTATTGAAAACATGGTTTGTTACATTCATATTTATCACTTTATTTACATGTGAATATTTTCAGAATTATTTTAAAGGGTGGGTTAGTATTGCAGGAATAGAGAAAGCTTGGGTAGATAACCCCTTAAAATATTTTGTTTGTGGTGAGAGAGCTGAGGAGTGGGGCAGATATTGGAGTGGGTTGTGCTATCTGGGATTTGTTTATGGAGGAATCTGATAGAAGGGAGAGATTGAGCCACAGAGCAAGGCGCGCTCCCTGGAGGAGGAAGCATTTGCCTTTCCAGCAACAGGAAATCACTTCTTCCCCTTGAACATGAGGAGGAAAGACAGAGATGCAGACATTAGGGTTGAAGATGGGTTTACAGAACACGATGGTGAGCTTATAAAGCAATTTCCCCAGGTGTATTCTGTTTTATCAGTGATATACAAGTTAAAATCATCACCTAAAAGAATAGCATCATGTCATTTGCAAGCAATATAGATGGACCTAGAGATTTTCACATTGAGTGAAATAGGTCAGACAGAGAAGGGTCTGCTTAAACCCCCCTGGCCTGCATACCTGGCTGAACCCAGGTAAGACCTTCATATGAACTTTCAGATTTAAACACAAACCTGCACCCGATGCAAAGAACTGACTCATTAGAAGAGACCCTGATGCTTGGAAAGATTGAAGGCAAAAGGAGAAGGGGGCAACAGAGGATAAGATGGTTAGGTAGCATCACCAACTCAATGGCTATGAGTCTGAGCAAACTCCAGGAGATAGTGAAGGACGGGGAAGCCTGGTGTGCTGCAGTCCTTGGGGTCGCAAAGAATCAGACACGACTTAGTGACTGAACAACAAAAACAACAACAGCTGATATCTAAGTTCCCTGGCTGGTTCATCCTGCACCTACCAACCTGGAGCGTGCTTTGTATATTTTTGCTGTTTCCTTGTCCTCTGTGTATGGAATCCAGGCTCCAATTTCACCCTGGAAGCTCCCAAGCTTTCAAGTCAACAGTTATATCATCTGTCTTTTTTTTTTTTTCAAAATGTTTAGCACCTACTTTGGTGCCAAAAAAAAAAAAAAGCACTGTGCTCTCTTTTGCATCATATACTGTCATTTTGGAAGTGTTGATCATAACTAAAATCAGAACTGAATCATGACCTTCATAACAGCGACCAGGCTTGACCCTGAGCACAGCATGGAAGCCCAGCGTTTACTGATAATAGATGAATGTGTGACATCATCATTTTTTGCAGGATGAACTTCGACACCAGAAAGTCATGCAGGAAGCTGAAATCCTTCCTTTGAAAAATGCAGAAAAGCCTCCGGTGACTGAAGATGCAGGGCTGTGTCAGTGCCCTGGACCCTCCCGGGGAATCTGCACCTCAGATTCACATGGTGGGCTGTCCATTCCCATGGGCAGACTCTGCCCGAATAGAAGTCAATATCTTTAAATGAGACAACACAGCAAGAGTTATACTTTCCTATAAACTTGTTTATTGGTTTTCTGAGAGGTGGCCAGGTGGGGGTGATTTGCCACCCTAAATAGATTAGCACTTGATGGAGCACCGTCTTCCGCCTTCCTGAGGTCCCCTTCAAGCACACCCTGAGCTCCTCTTTGCTTTCTTTTTTCTCCTAGCACTTAATATTATAGATGGTGGTGGTGGTGTAGTTGCTAAGTCGTGTCCGACTCTTGCGACCCCATGGACTGTAGCCCACAAGGCTCCTCTGTCCATGGGATTCTCCAAGCAAGAATACTGGGGTGGGTTGCCATTTCCTCCTCCAGAGGATCTTCCAAACTCTTATTTCATTTGTTTCTTTGTCTTCCTCCACGACAACAGGGATTTGTGTGTCATTGACAGCTGGGTCCTTTGTGCCTCAAACAGTGCCAGGCGCATAGTAGGTAGCTGAAACATAACTAAGGAAGGGTACGAATGGATGGATGAATTTGTGCCTCTGTCAAAAACTAGCAAAGACTTGGTAATGAGTGAATGATACCAAGGGGTGAGTGCAGCTTGCCTGCTCATGGTTCTCTCCAGCACCACATGGAACAAGCTCCCAGCACAATCCTGGGTCCAGCTCTGATTTCAGCCTGAGTCCTGGGCAAGCTCACATTGACCTTGTTCATGTGTGACGGGGAGGACTGTTTCCCTTCTTCCCTGGAGTCCTCTGATACATGGGAAACTGGTGGGCCTGGCCAGGTACAGCCACAGAACACCTAAGCCAACATCTCCCGAGGTGACCCTCCACCTATGGGGGGTGGGCTGGACCTGGTGGATAAAGGCTCCAGCATTGCTCTGCTGGTGGCCCACTCTAGAAGTGCTCCGTGCGCATCTCAGAAGATCCTGAAGAATTAGTCTCCCTTTGCTGGCCCTATGGTGTTTTTTTTTCCTTCTTCCCCAAGTCACTTGTCTTCCCCCATCATTCTTGCTTCCTGGGCCACCTCCCATACAAACTACTTTGTCTCAGGGTTTGCTTATATTGACCTCAAGCTGAAACAGGAGGGTGTTTAAATTCACCAGAGGATGAGGTACAGACACAAGCTCCCTCGCCTCGCCTCTCCAAAATTACTGTGTTAACATTAGATTGGGAGTCAGAGCTGAGATTCTCCTTCTGGTTTAAGAAAGCTTTTGACTCGCCGGGTGGTGTCAACACAATCAAGCACACTTGAGGCTCCATCCTGAAAGTCACCTCGCTTGTCGATGAACATCTCTCTGTGTCTGACCTAAGACTTCTCATTTTCCTGTGAGTGGGAACACTCTGGAGCTGCCAGGTCCAGGGCATTTCTCTTCCCGCCCATTTCCTAGCAACTCGGGTGTGCTCGTGTCCGCGGGTGCACAGTTCAGATGGTCCACAGAGGTGGGAAGCAGAGAGAGCCGTGCCCATCAGAGGCCAGACCGGGCTTCCAGCCTCCAGCTGACGGCACCTGAGATGAGATGAGTCCGGCCCCGGGGTGTCAGCTCCACTTCCAAAACCCTCCTACTTGAGGGTCTTTCCAACTGGGTTTTAGGGAACCTGTTTCAAAAGTGTAGGACTTGGGTTTCATTTCCCCATGATTGACCTGTTTCAGATTAATTGGGGGGGAAAAAAGCCATTCGCCAGCTCAGAACTATTTTATGTCAAATCCAACCATATAGAATCAGTGCATTATTTGTGCTCCTGTCTCCTCATGACTCTGCCTGAGGCCGCTCCTATCACCATTTTGTTTATTTCTGAACATGTTAGAGATGTGTCTTTGATAAGATACCTTGAGCGCTGGAATTGAGAGTCCAACCCCCAAACGCCCACTCAGGTGAGCTTGCAAAAGGTAAAGCGTGTCTGGACCCTGGGTGTCACACCTGCCTATGTTACCTGTGATGCTCTGATCAGCTGTGTGATAACAGGTCCTGTGCTGACAAACCTGCATCGTTGGTTTTGGGTGTTTGTCATCTAAGTTTCTTACTTAAAAAAATTTAGATGTTGTTAGTGATCCAACTTTCTGCTGTTCCTCAAGCAGCCTCCTGATCAGTTTCCCTTCTTGAGTTTGTTGACCCAAGAACAACAAAAGGAAACAATAAACAAATCTATCATTTACAGTGATTTACTTGTGGAATTTTGGCTTTTCCACACAACCAACCAAAACGTGGAGAACAAATGGATTGCTAAAGCTAATATGTAACGGCAACTCTTGGCCTTCAGTGCTGATTTGAGATATTCTCTCTCTTTTTTTATTTTTTGGTGTGGACCATTTTTAAAGTCTTTATTGAATTTGTTGCAATGTTGTTTCTGTTTTAAGTTTTGGTGTTTTGACTGCAAGGTATGTGGAATCTTAGCTCTCCACTCAGGGATTGAACCTGCACCCCCTGCACTGGAAGGTGAAGTCTTAACCACTAGACTGCCAGGGAACTCCTGAGATATTTCTATTTATCAAAATTACCTCCTCCTGTCATTAGTTAGTGGTGTACGTTTGCACTTACAAATAGCTAATAGTAGATACCACTTTTTTTCTATTTAATGTATTGAAGATCTGTGTAAAAGCTAATTTTAAAGAGTTCTTGCTGCTAAAAGAAAAATTCTGAAAACTGCTCATAGGCACATCTTAGGGGATAGAGTGAACTCCTATTCATGAGATGAAAAAAACATCATCTCCTCAGAGTCTGATTGGCTATTACCTGTCACCTAGATTCATTCCCAATCACCCTAGCTCTTTTACTTCTCTTTAAAATCACTGGCCAATTAGTATTTTTTTACTGGTGTAGGTGGGGAAAAAAATAAGTGTGGCATATCAAAACTTAAAAGGACATAATTAAAGATTCATTGTTTAGCTGATGAATACTGTCTGGAGGTCAGATCACTGCCTATTTCAGTTTTAGCAGGTTAAATTGGAAGACTCTGAGAGAGCTCTAGGGATGCGAAACAAAGGGAGTAAGACAAAAAAAAAAAAAAAAAAGGGAGTAAGACATGTACTTTGTTGCCTAGAGATGCTCCTTCATCCTCCACATTTTATCCTAAAGCAGGCATCATCCAGAACATTTTTATTCAGAAGCCATTTATCCTGCCTGTTTACCCTGAAGCCCATGTCTTTTTTTTTTTTTAATAATTAAAAGATGAAGGCTAGTAGTTTAGAGCACCCTCCTCATTCCCCTCATCACCCAGAACCTACACTGACATTCCTCAAGATGCAAAAACTGCGCACAGAGAGGCACAACTGTTATCTTGTGTGTGTGTGTGTGTGTGTGTGTGTGTGTGTGTGTGTGTGTGTGTGTTTAAGCCACAGGGAAGGGGGGAATATACATAAGTTCTTTCAAAATGAAAGAATGAAGCTCAGTGCAAATAAGACTAATGACTTTCAGATGCATATTGTCTGTTCAGCATCAGTGAGTAAAGGGATTTCTTTCTGACCGTGAAGGAATCATACAGGACAATCTCACAGTCTCAGGTATAGCCTCAGGTGTCTGGATCCAAGGCTAGTCTGGACAATTTGGAGGCATGGAAAGAGACCTACTCGCTGGAGTGGATGAAGATAGCACACTGGACAGGAGCCAGGCCCAGGGTGTAGTGGGCACTTGAGCTCAACTGGATTTCCATATATGGAGATTACTTACCCTCCGATTCGATGCCAACCGTTTATTATTTCAAAGCCAGTGATTCGGAACTTGGAATTTAGTCATGCTATAAACAATGCCCAGACTCTTTTTGCTTATGCTTCATATTATCGTTGCCCTGCACAGAGCAATCCCAAATAAAAGTGGAAATCGTGTTTGTGGTACAGAGAACACTGTTCCTCTGAGCAGTCAGTCTGCTCTCTATTCCCTGGGTAAGAAAATTGAGTAGGGCTTCCCTGGTGGCTTAGATGGTCAAGAATCTGCCTGCAATGCAGGAGACCTGGGTTCGATCCCTGGGTCAGGAAGATCTCATTGAGAAGGGAGAATGACAACCTACTCCTATATTCTTGCCTGGAGAATCCCATGGACAGAGGAGCCTGGTGGCTACAGTCCATGGGGTCACAAGAAGTCTGACATGACTGAATTACTAACACAAGGCAGCAAAAGAAACGAAATAAAGCTGGAAGGAGTATGTGGATAATGTTCCTATGGTTCTTAACTTAATGCAAAGCATAACCTAGTTGGAATTAGAAAACCCAGATTCTGCCACACAGCACTTGAGGGACTCTGATAAGCTGGCTAACCTCTCCATTTGGCTACGACATGATGTCAAGCCTGTAGCTGTGCAGACCCACAAGGCTGATGAGAAGTGAGAGCACTGCTGGCTCTCTTCATTTTAAATGTGTGACTGTCCAGGGGGTTGACGGCCATACATTCCCCCAGTCTGTTCTAGCTCCCAACCTCCAACATGACTGTTTCACGTTTCCTTCCTCAGATGTTCATGTCTCCTTTGTCTCAGAGAACATGTGTTGTGTACTCAGTCATTCAGTCACATCCAGCTCTTTGGGACCCCATGGACTATAGCCCACCAGGCTCCTCTGTCGGGGGTTCTCCAGGCAAACACAATGAAGTGGGTTGCCATTTCCTCCTACAGGAGCTCTTCCTGACCCAGGGATGGAACCCGGGTCTCCTGAATTGACAGATGGGTCCTTTACCGTTGAGCCACCTGGGAAGCCCTTCTCAGAGAACAGAAGCCACCAAGTGTGACCCCGTCATGGCTCTCCCACCTAATCCACCTATCTATCTGCACCTGGACCCAGAGGCTCCACCTTCCCCTGATGAGCTGTTACAGTGTCATGTTCTTCTGGAGGACGCACTGTCTGTCTTCCCATCAGAGGTCTTCTCCTCCATGAGCCCTCTGGATTTCAGCTCTTTCCTTTTAATGACCATTGCTTCTTTAACGACTTCTCTTCTCTCTCCTTTATTGTCAGCTTTTCCCATCCACTGGCTCATTCCATTCAGCACATAAAGACGCTACATGTCCCATCTTATAAAAGCCTCTTTGGTCAACTCAAGAGGAATTGGGAATGGAGAGGGGGTGGTTGAATTTGTTGGGCTCAGATTCCCTTTTTGGATTGTACATCTCTACTAAGCTTTTGTTTAGTTCCCACTTACATCTTTTCTCCTTAGATATTAAGCTCCTTGATGATGCATTCCTTTGCTTCACTGGAGCCTTGTGTGTATGACATTCAATAAATATGTGCTGAGTGAGTGGACTGAATGATGGGATTTTATTTCATCACCGAAATGGCCCCAGCATTGAATTGCTGCTTTTCAGTCTTGCTTTTCTCCTAGTGTTGCCATCAGGTTAGCAACTGGTTGTGAAGGAAGTGTCATCCCTGGACTGTGATGTCTCACATCTACCTGGCCCCGGGCTGAGCTAGACTTCATTCCCGCAGGCAGGCCACTGCTGCAGGACAAAGTTGCCGTCCCCAGGAGCAAAGTCCATACACGACTCCCCACACAGAAGCCAGCAGGGAAGATGCAAGAGCGACAATCGGGGTGCTCAGTGGGTCCTGCGCTGTGGATACAGAACAATTCCTGACAAAATGAGGAGGTTGAAACCATTTGGAGATTAAAAAAAAAATCCTGCCTGTCATTCTGTGGCATGGAGCTATATTCACATTTTATCTGGTGGATATGATTCTCTTTGATCAGGTTGGCCGTTTGAAGGGATTTGGAGCAGAAAAGATAATCCCAACTTTGAGCATAAATCAGGGGCTGTGGGTTGATGGATGCCTGGCACTTTCTTATGATAATGTACGATTGGGGGATGGAGAAGGGGAAAATACCACAGCCTTATCTCAGCACAGCAGCAGCCAAGGCGGGGGAAAGAGCCTTGAGTCCAAAGGGACGAGGGATGGGGGCCTGAGTAGGGCTTTTTTTTTTTTCTTTTCTTTTTTAAAAAAATTGTGAAACTGAGCTTAAAATGCTCTGGGCCATGGCCACAAATATAGCATTTCAGAACTCGCAAGTGCAAAGAACCAAAATAACGTGCCAAAGTGACTGCAGCCCTTCCTCCCTGATCCCGTTTGCTGTCACTAGAATTTCAGGGAACACTGCATTCTCTTTTGGGGACCACTTAGGTGTGAATGGGAGAAGAAACCCGTTCCTGTGGCCTCTCCCGTTCTTGTCTTTGGGGAGGTGCACATGCGGGGCTCTGGGACCACAGGTTACCATCACAAGGACCCGGGGTGGGGTGAGTACCTGGGGCCCCTGGGAGTTCTGAGCGATTCGGCACCGGAGCAAATCTACAGCATCTACCTGTGCTGCCTTTAGTGCTTGGTGCCCCATCTTCATAACCACAAGAAAGGACCAAAATCATCTTAAACAGCCAGCATGTTACCACCGATTTAGTTTTCAACTGTGTAAATTCCAGTGTCTGGCCCAGAGCTTCTGGTGGCCTCTGGGACCCACGTCCACAGGCACCTCCTTCCTCTTACAAAGGTCAGGGAGATGACAGGGTGATGGGGATCAGTGTGCTTACTGGTTAGTCATGTCCGACTCTTTGTGACTCCACGGCCACAAAGAGTAACCTTTCCTTTCCTACCTGCTCCGTGGACTGTAGCCCGCCAGGCTCCTCTGTCCATGGGGTTTCCCAGCAAGAATACTGGAATGGGTTGCCATTTCCTCCTCCAGGGGATCTTCCTGGCCCAGGGATCAAACCCACATCTCCTGCACTGCGAGCAGATTCTTTACTGTCTGAGCCACCTGGGAAACCTCTCTGAAACTCTACAGGTTTTAAAATCTTTCCTCCCCGCTAGATATGATACAGGCCTGCAATGCAAAAGTCCACACATTTCTTCTGATTTAATGAAATGGAGGTAAACAACAAGGTCCTGCTGTATAGCTCAGGGGACTCTACTCAATATCCGCTGCTTCTCAGCTGAATTGGTCTTCCTCTTCCCAGTGACCAAACCCTCTTCAACTCTTCCGTTTGAGGTTTCCTGTATTTTCACAGCTGGAGGTAACCTTTCCTTTCTTACCTGCTCCCAATTCCCATGCTGCTTATAACCTACTATTTAAAGATTCTAGCTCACTTCTTAAAATTTTTATTTAGCATCATTATTTATGTACACATTTGAGCTCACTTCTAGACTGTTATCTCTTTAATATTTATTGAAAAAAGTGTACAGGAGGTCAAAAAGTTTAACAGGGAGTAAAAAAAATATGGGAGGCAACCCAAAATGTTTGTTGAACAATAAATAAATCATATATGTAGAATATTAATGAAAAGCCTCAACTCTCTGAAATTTAGCTTTATGTAATATATCAAGTAACTCTGATCAAATGGCCCTCATAACCTGATAAAGTTGACCAGTTGAAAGACAATGGAGAGGACACTGAACACTGAACTATGAGAGAGGAGAACCGGTTGAAGACCCTGATCTGTTGCTAACGAGTTGGTAACTTCAGAAAATACGTGTGACCTGTCATCTACCTTCCACTCCATCTTGAGTAGAGTAACATGGTTGGATGCGATGGTCTTTGAGGACCCTAAAGGATGTCATGATTAAGGAATTCATTCAACAGGTTGTTTGGTAATTCAACACTTAGGATAGACTCATGTCAACCATTTTGGTTGACCTATAGAATATTGGTGAATGGCCATCCAAGAATTCCACTGGGGAAAGGCCATGAAAATCTGGTCAGAAGTGGACACCTCTACAAAAATGGCTAGAAAATCTAAAAGATTAAGCGAGGACAGCCATTCCTCATTAATCTGATGCTGAAGCAAACTTTCTCTCCCAAATCCAGATTTTTTTTCCCCCTCATGAGGTCTTAAATATTGATTTAGAAATATTTGGCACTTTGAATTTTTGGTTATTTGCTACCTAAATAGTATTAATACCATAAGCTATAGACCCATCAGAAACATACTACAGACAAATTAGTTGGGCTATTTCTTGTTGCCAGTGCAGTTCATAACAACCTCAATGCCTGGAGAGTCCAGCCTGCTCTCAGATGCCAGAGACAACTTTTTTTTTTCTTTCTCACAAGTCAAGGCTCATTAGATAAATCATTTTTTTTTCTTAGCCTAATGGATAGTGCTAACCTGGAAATTAATTTTATGGGCTAAAAGATAACAATGGGTTTATTGACCCTAGATTTACTGTTCTGCATTTATTTGTAAGTTGAATTTTCAATTATTATCTGAAAAAAATAAAGAGACTATGACTAAATAAATAAATAAATAAATAAATAAAAGATAACAGTGATGGTTGATTATTTGACACCACAATCCTGACAAGTGAAGTAATCATTTTTACCAAATATGCCTCATCTATATTCTACAACTCTATGGATTTTGTTAGACTCAGAGTTTTTTATGGGGATGAAAAAAGCTAGAGTGCAGAGAGAGATGGGGTGTCCATTTCATTATTTATTTGTAGAATCCTGAGCAAGGAATTGGATTGATAAACATTGATCCAATTGGATATTGAGATGATGAATACACCATACAGTTAATGACCAATATGGTTATTTCAATGATCTTAATTGATTAGACCAGGTTAACTGATTAACAATTTGCTTCACTGCTGTCATATTTAATCATACTCTCAGTTCAGTTCAGTTCAGTCGCTCAGTTGTGTCTGACTCTTTGTGACCCCATGGACTGTAGCACGCCAGGCGTCCCTGTTCATCACTGACTCCCAAAATTTGCTCAAACTCATGTACATTGAATCAGTGATGCCATCCAACCACCTCATCCTCTGTCGTCCCTTTCTCCTCCCGCCCTCAATCTTTCCCAGCATCAGAGTCTTTTCAAATGAGTCAGTTCTTCATATCAGGTGGCCAAAGGATTGGACATCAGTCAACATCAGTCCTTCCAATGAACACTCACAACTTATCTCCTTTAGGATGGACAGGTTGGATTGCCTTGCAGCCCAAGGGACTCTCAAAAGACTTCTCCAACACCACAGTTCAAAAGCATCAATTTTGGGGGGCTCAGCTTTCTTTATAGTCCAACTCTTACATCAATACATGACTACTGGAAAAACCATAGCCTTGACTTGACAGACCTTTGTTGGCAAAGTAATGTCTCTGCTTTTCAATATGCATCATACTCTCAGTGACAACAAAACACAAAATCAAAGCCATTACCTAAATGGTTAACTCATTCTTCCATTGTATATACAGAAAGTAATTTTACTTTATTTGGATGGTAGACCCACACTGACAGATCCTGTGCAGCCCTTGATGCTATGCATATTTTTAAACAATCAGTGTATCATCTTTGAAATGAATCCTCAATTTGTGCCTTCAGGGACACAATAGTTTATTAGAGAGAAGAATGTCACCCATGCAGTCAGCTTTACCTCATAACAAATTGCCTTGTGTTCGAAAGTTTTCTCTTTCTATTACCCTTAGGTAATATCAATTACATTCTTCCATATCACTGACTCCCTCTAGCAATGTGTTCATTTTCTCCTGACTTGACTCACTGGGGCACTTCACCCCCCTGGTGTTTCCAAAGAAGCCTGAAATTAACACAGACTTTCTAATTATTTAATCCATGCAGAGGAAACCATTCCTTCTTCTGTGCCCAGAAAATCATGTACATCTTCATCATCTGGTTCCCAAAGGTCTTCTTTCCTCATTAGTCCTAAATGACTTAGTTATTCGTCAGTTTAAACAAAAACTTGCCAAAGTACAGGTCTAAACAAATGAAATGTGTGATTTTTCCATCCTTCAGAGCTGCTTTTGTGCCTGCTGTTTCTTAAACACAATCAGCTCCAAATAATTCTAATGCCACAGAAGCACAATTTGGGATGATGCATTCTGCTCCCTTTCAGCTGCTTCGGGATAACTAGTGATGTAAAGATGTAGTGAGCACTACCTCAGCCATCTCTTCTGTACTTCAGACTCATCTCTCAGCTTCTGTCTGACCACGCTGTATCAGATGTGTCATCTGTCAGTGTGTGTGGTTCCTTCTGGGTGTCTCTAACGGTCCCCTGGCTCGGCCCTCCATCGCTGTTACTCACACTGGTATTTCATCCATTCCTGCCTCTCTCCTCAGGCTTTATCCCAGGAGGGAAGGAGACCAAAAGCACTGGAATCTTACATCTTTGTCCCCTCACTGTGGTCTCCATCCCTGCTCCTTCGGAGGACCATCCTCACCTCTCCATCAGGGGTCTATGACATACTCTTGAACTGACATTGTGAAGTTGGGCTTCCCTGGTGGTTCAGACGATAAAGAATCTGCTTGCGATGGAGGAGACCTGGGTTCGATTCCTGGGTCAGCAAGATCCCCTGGAGAAGGGAATGGCTACTTACTCCAGTCTTCTTGCCTAGAGAATTCCGTGGACAAAGGAGCCTGGTGGGCTGTAGTTCATGGGTTGCAAAGAGTCAGACATGACTGAATGGCTAACTCTTGGGCTTCCCTGATGGTTCAGATGGTAAAGAATCTGCTTGTATTTCAGTAGATCCGGGTTCAACCCTTGGGTTTCTATGACATATTCTTGAGCTGGCATTGACTCAACCCCAATTACTAAGCCACATGGCAAAGTGGATGCAGGGAAATTAAGTGTATAACGAGGACTGAGAGAAGATTCAAAGTCTTCTCTTGATCATATTTGCTTTACGGGTACAGGATACAGTGAGGCTCCAGTCTCATTGCATGACCACTCGCTGGATGTTGCACATCCAGTCTCGCTGCGTGACCATGGCCAAAGCTGTTACAACTAGTGACAGTGATCACAATAGCCTCTGTGTCTATCGACACAGCAGCAACAAACGACTGGCCACGTGGGATCCCAAACAGCATTTCGGTTTCATGCTGGGGAAATGCCTGTTGTACCTACTTCTGTATCCACAGCACTTACAGGTGGTATGTATCAGCAGTAAGTGTGTGGAATGAAGGATGCATGAGATAAACATAGAGGAGGGGAGAGCAGGAGAGACACAGAAATGAGTGAAATAACCAATAACCAAACAGCTGTAACAGCACAGATGGGAAGGGAATCCTCCAGCATGGGGGAAAAATATATCCCACTACCGGACCCCTGGAAGATAATCAACAGATTTCTAAAGAATTTTGATAAAGGTCCAGTCAAGGGCATGCCAACCACCCTGGAATTTTACCCATTTTGCTTTTATTTCCCCTTCTTTTATGATATTCTTTCCCCACTGGCCAACAGATTGCAGCCTTAAGGTAAGAATATTTCACTTAATGTAAAACACTAGTTTTTAATACATCCACGTAACTGGAGATGTTCTATTAGAAAATCACGCTTGGCAAAGTCTAGAGGATTGAGACAATATGTGTCCCACGTCTTTTCAGTAGACTGAAATCATACGTCCCGCATCCTCACTTTAGCAATTAAAATGATACATTCATCATCTTCCTTCCTTTTGTTCTTATTTCATGCTATCCTAGCTCCTCCTTGATCCTCTGGTGGATGGTGCTGAGAGCATCCCAAAGCATGCCCACATGAACCCCGTATGTTTCCACTAAGCCATGTGAAATGCATCCTTGGGCCACAGGAAAGCCCTCCTCACAGTCTCCATATGTCCCTGTGCAGCCAACCCCAGGCGGCCCTGCCTCAGACAGTGTCTTGAAGTGGATCCTTATCTTCAGGGCTCCCAGGGCTCATTGTGTTCCCCAGCCATCTCTCTTCTCCCCACCTGAGTAGGCCCCCACGTGACCAAGCTCTACCTCACACTTTGCAAATTGGCAGCTTTCGACCCTGAGATCTCAAGTAACTTTTCACTATTTTGGCAAAGTAACCAAACTTTTGTCTTCCAAGCATGTCAGTTAGAAGGGGCATCTAAGAATTAGAAGCAAGTGATTTTATCATGATACCATTCATCATTTGCCAAAATAGTATGTCAGCTATGCTCTGGCTGCAAGTAACTGAATACCAGAAGAAATGTTGCTTGAACACTAGGAATCCAGGGCCTGTGGGGGTCTCACAGATGTGGCAGGCCAGGTCACATTCTCTGTGATTCGCTTGGTCTTCTCTCTTAGTCATCCACTCGTGGTCACAAGGTAATGGGTCACCTCCAAACTCGGAGATATTCAAAGTGGGGGTGGGGGCAGAGGGTTCCTCTGTAAGCAAGTCTCTCTCTCATCTAGCAGAGCAAAAATTCCTTCTTGGAACCAAAGCTCCCTCTTTCTCCTTGTAGATTTCCCTTTGGGGTCCAGAAACCGCAACTGGATCATAAATCCTTTCCCCAGGGTTCTCGGGTTGTGAGATTCAGGCACTGACTTCTCCTGTAGCGGGGATGGGGGTGGGGAGGCTCTGTATCCACCATGTCTATTATTATTATCATTTGTATTCTGATGTTTTGGCACGTGGGCTCTTACTGACCCTGAAAGCACTGCCTCTCCCAGGGCTCAGTGTTAAAGAATCTGCCTGCCAATACAGGAGACTCAGGAGATATGGGTTCAATCCCTGGGTCAGGAAGATCCTCTGGAGAAGGAAATGGCAACCCACTTCTGTATTCTTGCCTGAAAAATCCCATGGACAGGAGCTTGGCGGGCTACAGTCCGTGGGGTCACAAAGAATCAAGACGTGACTTAGTGACTAAATAGTAACAAGAGAGAGTGAACCATTGGCTCCCTTTTCAAATGGAAACCTACCAATCCAGGACCCACATACCAACCAACATATGAGACCAGGGGGTCTCATACTCAGGCTATTCCCCTTGCTTAATTACCCCAGGGCAGGTACCAGACAACAAGGGACAGTCCCTATGCCCCGGAGTCCACTGAAACTACTCTCGTTAGCCAGTCCTAAATCTTCCTGAACTGTTCCTCCCCACAGAAACCGCCTCTGGGCTCCTGCCCACAACCCATCCTTCTCCCTCTGGCTTTTGGTCAGCCCTGGGGCATCTCCAGGTGGCCTTTCTTAAAGGTCTCCTCATCTTGGAAGCTGTGAATGACAAATTCTCTTTTTTATTAAGTTTTTTTTTTTTGATGTGGACCATTTTTAAAGTCTTTATTGAATTTATTACAATATTGCTTATGCTTTATGTTTTGCTTTTTTTTTTTTTTGGCCACAAGGCATGTGGGATCTTAGCTCCCTGATCAGGGATCGAACCCACACCCCCTACGTTGGAAGGTGAAATCTGAACCACTGTGCCACCGGGGAAGTCTTGTAAATTCTCTTTTCGATTGCAATTTCTTCCCCCCTATCTGCTGGCCTTACTGAACCTCACATTTTCTATGAATAAACTATATTTTAGGACAAGCTCTGCTGACATCAAACCTTTCTGCAAGAGCTTTTCTCTTTTAGGAAAAAATAACAAAAGGAAGATTCTTTCTTTCCATCTGAAAGGATTTATTCTGGTTCTCCTTTGCCGTATGACAAATTACCTTAAGACTTGGTAGCTTCAAATAATGATGATTTTATTATCTCTCATGGTTTCTGTGAGTCAGGCGTCTAAGCAGGATTTGGATGGACAGTCCTGGCTTCAGGTCACTCACACGGTCGCCATCAGACATGTCTGTAACTATAACAGCACAGGCTGAAGAAGCTTGGTTGGCCATTGGCCTGTGTATTATCTCAGTTAATCTGTTGTATCCATCCTTTGAGACACACACTATTAATCAACATAATTTTACAGATGGGGACAAGGACTCACATAGTTAAGTAATTCATCAGGTTGACCCTGTTGCTAAATGGAATCATTACTCAGGGTAGCAGTCCCTCCTTTCTTCAGTCATTCTCCATCAGGTTACTTTACTCTGATGATTTCATCACACACCCTGATGCCTGCAACAATCTTATGCATTCATTGGTCTTTGAGTAATTTGTCTCTCTTCCCCAGTGGAATGTGAAGTCCTTGAGAGCAAGGACATGGCTCCTCTCACTCACTTCTTCATCCCCAGAGACCAGAGCAGGGTCTGGCACATCACATGTGCTCAGTGAGGAGCTGTTGAATGATGCTCAGACTTTGGATTTATTCTGTTTTGACCAATAACCTGATGACCCAGGTGGCCCATGGTGGTCCCACCTGCCACAACTCCAGACCCTAGAAACTGTTCCACCAGCCTGAAGGCTGTCCCTCCAGATGCTTTGGCAAGTCTCGCCTTCCATCCTTAAACATTTCTCCTGAAGCCTAACTAGCAATTATTGGGAGTTCAGAACCATATCCGCAGTTCTCCTTACTTTTCTTTCCTTTTCCAATTATTCTGAGTCCCACCTCTACCATGATTATCAAGCTATGTCAGGCCTGGCGCTTATGGCCCAAGAGATCCATGAAACAAAGCCTTCCTCCTTCATCCAGGACACCTGGAACAGCCTGTAAATCATGGGTTGGCCAAAAAGTGCATTTGGGTTTCTCTATAACATCTTATAGGAAAACCCAAATACTTTTTGACCAACCCAGTATTTAGTGGTAGCTGATGGGCAGGTGGTATAGCAGGAAACTAAGTCTCCTCCACCATTATCTTCCCTTGGAGAAAACTGCCAGAAAAGGCTTAGTAGCCCCCCCCCCCCCCCCCACAGTATCCTCTAAGCTTCATTGACACACATCGTTTTACTTTTTGGATGGCTGGAGTTTCTCCCTGTAGCATTTGTTAAGTGGGAAGGATGGCTGGGCTCATTACATTAGAGACCCCGGGGAGAGGACCCCAGACAGTCTGGCTCTCCCTCCTTCAGAAACACAGACACATGAGCCCTTGGGATCCAGCATCCATTTATGACAACAGAGTTGGAGGCCTATGTGTGTGTGAGCAGGTGTAATACTATGACCTTCATAACAGTCACTTTGTCTTGACAATAAACCTCTAATCCAACCTTCACTTCCCATGGAGGGGGGAACCTATTTTCTTTTATGACTTTCAAAGTTAGCTTAAAACTCAACATTCAGAAAATTAAAATCATGGCAGCACCTGGTCCCATCACTTCATGGCAAATAGGTGGGGAAAAAGTGGAAACAGTGGGAAATTTTATTTTCTTGAGCCCCAAAATCACTGAGGATCGTGACTGCCATAAAATTAAAAGACGGTTACTCCTCAGAAGAAAAGCTATGACAAACCTAGACAGCATATTAAAAAGCAGAGACATCAGTTTGCAGACAAAGGTCCATCTAGTCAAAGTTATGGTTTTTCCAGTAGTCATGTATAGATATGAGAGTTGGACCATAAAGAAGGTTGAGCACTGAAGAATGGCTTCTTGCAAATTGTGGTTCTAGAGAAGACTCTTGAGAGTCCCTTGGACTGCAAGGAGATCAAACCAGTCAATCCTAAAAGAAATCAATCCTGAATATTCATTGGAAGGACTGACGCTGGAGCTTCAATACTTTGGCCACCTGATGAGGAGAACCAACTTATTGGAAGAGACCCTGATCCTGGGAGAGTCTGAGGGCAGGAGGACAAGGGGGCAACAGAAGATGAGATGGTTGGATAGCATCACTGACTCAATGGACATGAGTTTGAGCAAACTCCAGAGATAGTGGACGGGGAATCCTGGTGTGCTGCAGTCCATGGGGTTGCAAAGAGTTGGACATGACTTAGCGACTGAACAACAACAAATGGGATCAGGGTTCCTGGCTCATGGAAGGGCATGGTTCTCCTAAGAGGTGTCGTCATAATAGGGCTTCAGATATTGTATGGAGCTTTCTTGGGGACCAGGTATTTTGAAGGGAGAGAAGTGTCCTCTGTGAGTGGGTGGAGGTGGTAGGCTACATGTGGTGGTCAGTGTCCTGCTGACTAACAGCCCCTCACAGAAAGGGCTTTCTGGGGACAGCACATTGACAGAACTGACACCTCACCTATGCTGCTCATTCCTGACTCTAGAATCTAGAGGACACCTCCTTTGCTCATGCCATCGGGGTAGGGGGCATGACAGCTCCCAGTTCAAGGAAGAATTCTATCCTTACTTTGCGAAGGATCCTGAATGTCAAAGCTTTGCCAGACATGCTGGATGGATCGTGCTGGTCCCAAAGGCAACTGCTTTTCATAGAAAGTCTTGAGCTAGAAAAAAAAAGAGCGTAAATCCGGCTGAAGCATTTCAAAATCCGTAAGAAGAATAAATTCCAGACCAGAGCCATGGAACAGTGATTCTCTTCAGGCAGAACCGTCGTCACTAGTAAGATGTGTTCTCCTTCGTAGGCGGAAAAACAGAATCACTGAAGAGCAGAGCGGCAGGGTCTTTGAAGATCGTCCAGCACAGCCCCTCCTTTTCCTTATAATGTGAACAGACAGAGAGCTTCTTCCAAAGCTACACTGGGAACTAGCTGCTGAGCAGAAACTGGAGCTCAAGGGGTCCTGACTCCTGGTCTGGCATCTTCTCATTTTGCCATCAGCCCACTGACCTTGTTGCTGTTGTTTACTTGCTGAGTCGTGTCTGACTCTTTGAGACCCTGTGGACTGTAGCCCGCCAAGTTCCTCTGTCCATGGGATTTCCCAGCAAGAATACTGGAGTGGGTTGCCATTCTCTTCTTCAGGAGATCTTCCCGACTCAGAGATCAAACCCAGGTTTCCTGCATTGTAGGCGGATTCTTTACTATCTGAGCCACTGGAGATTGCGGTACATGAGGAGAAAAAGGCCAGCTTTTGGGGGGAAAAGCAGCTTGTCTTATTCTCTCACTCTAACTAAAACAAATTGAGACCCAGAGCTTCAGAGTGACTTGTTCCAGAAAGGAGAACTGACACTTGAACTGCACACGTTCACATCCTCAGTCTGGTGTTCTTTCTCCTACCTGGGCTGAGTGGACCTCCCTTCTAACCCACATGTTTCCATTCTTTTGGTGGTGAAATGGAGACTAGAAACAACCAGGTGCGGGAAGTTCCAGTGACTTTGGGAGCTAGGCAAATCACTTTCAGAGGAAAACTGGCTGATTTTGAGGGAAGAAGGAGAGGCTTGGGTTGTAGTGAAGAAAGGAGCATATGGCCCTGACTAAAGCTATTCCTGTTCAAATCTTTGAAATGCTGTGTTGGACAAAGTCAACTCCTAGGCTAGTTACAACCGGCCAGTTTGTGATTTCTGGTGTGGCCACATTAAGAACTTCCTGTGATGATTTTCTTAACAGAGGAAATGGTACTTTTGAGTTTGTTGCCTTATGGAACTTGAACTTGCCTTTTGGAAGTCAGAGGATTGGAAGCCAGAGAGCAATTACTGTCTCCATGGCCTTCTATCTCCAGATGTTTCTTTCATGTTCACCCAGGCCATAAACCAGAGAAGGCAATGGCACCCCACTCCAGTCCTCTTGCCTGGAAAATCCCATGAACAGAGGAGCCTGGTAGGCTGCAGTCCATGGGGTCGTGAAGAGTCGGACACGACTGAGCAACTTCACTTTCACTTTTCACTTTCATGCATTGGAGAAGGAAATGGCAACCCACTCCAGTGTTCTTGCCTGCAGAATCCCAGGGATGGCAGAGCCTGGTGGGCTGCTGTCTATGGGGTCTCACAGAGTTGGACATGACTGAAGCGACTTAGCAGCAGCAGCAGCAGGCCATAAACTGGCCACCCTGCACCCATGCCAGGGAACAGGGCTATAGCATCGAGGAGATACTGGGTTGACATATACACACTACTATGTATAAAATGGGGCTTCCCCAGTGGCTTAGAAGACAAAGAATCTGCCTGCAATGTGGGAGACCTGGGTTCGATCCCTGGATTGGGAAGATCCCACAGAGAAGGGAATGGCTACCCACTCCACTATTCTTGCCTGGAGAATTCCATGGACAGAGGAACCTGGTGGGCTTCAGTCCATAGGATCACAAAGAGTCAGACACGACTGAGTGACTAACAGACATATATACAATAGATAAAGGGAATCTACTGTATAGCACTCCAGCATTCCTGGAGTATGCCTGGAGAATCCCATTGACAAATCCCATGGCTACAGTCCATGGGGTCCAAAGAGTTGGACATGACTGAAATGACTTGGCATGCACCATATGACCCAGCAATCCCACTCCTGGGCACATATCTGGAAACCACAATATGAAAACATACATGCACCCCAGGGTTAATCGCAGTACTGTTTACAATCGCCAGGACATGAAAGCAACTGAATAATTGTTCCCTGAGGAAAAACATGGCCAAAGTTGCCACAGGTGATGAGCTCCAAGAAACAGATGTCTTAAAGCCCTCAGGTATTTGCTGCCAGGAATAGAGGTAAGTCAGATATGATTAAGTGAACTAATTAGCAAATTTATTTTCATTACTGACACAGTAATTTAGTTCTAGCCTCCAAAGGGCTAAAATACCTTTAAAGCTTGAAGAGAACTGTGGAGATTCCTGTTTACCACAGACTAAGATTCATGCTTAATTGGGATACTTTATGGTTCTCTGGTGGCAAATAAATCTAAACGAGAAAAAAATGTGTATATTAGCAGCCATTTTTCCAAGGAGTGAATAGCCCTATGAATTGTGTATCCTACATGAAAATGATTGTGCAGTCTACGTAGAAATGATTATTTCATAAGAAAATAAAGCCAAAGAGAAAGTAATAGTTAAGTAACCAATTTACCAAATGCTGTACACGAAATAAAGCCTCTTCCACTGATTTCCAGGGTTCTCATTAGTTCAGTGAGAGACTGTTAAAATATGGATATTTTCTCTAATGTAAAGCTATTTTTGGTACTTCTTAATAGAGAATTGCATGTTAAATAAAACAAACAGTGGAGTGCTACTGAAAAGAAAAACTGGATCAAGGTTAACCCTTCTCTATTTGAGATTATCTCTTTGCTGAGTCCTGGAGAAACTGGATAAAACATTGCTTCCAATTGCCTTCTACAGAAGATTGAATCTTATGAGAGAAACTTGATGGGCTTGGGAATTGAGGAGCAGTGGTGAAGTAAGTTAAATTGTTTTACATGAGTTAGGCAAGATTTTGGAATTTTGAGTACGGTTCTTTTTACTTATATTTTAATTGGCTGTTATGTCCCTTAAATCTCTTAACCTATGAATTATCCTCCTGTATCTTTCTTCCCCCTTGCAGTTCTGTGTTGAGAATACTAGGTCCTTTTTCCTAAGAACTTCAAGAAAGTGAAAATGTTAGTTACTCAGTTGTGTCCAAATCTTTGTGATCCCATGAACTATAGCCCACCAGGCTCTCTGTCCATGGGATTCTCCAGATAAGAATACTGGAGTGGGTTGCCATTCCCTTCTACAGGGGATCTTCATGACCCAGGGATCGAACCCAGGTTTCCTGCATTGCAGGCAGATTGTTTACTGTCTGAGCCACCAGGAAGCCCTACAGAAAAATAGGATAACTGAATTTCATCCTATTTTTCTGATTGCGTCTTGTGATATTGGAGGATGACTCAAATTTCCTGAAGCTTTGTCATTAGGTCTGGAGCCTGGTAAGGTTCCCCCAAGTCTTCCTTGTAGGAGGTGAAGTATACTTTTGGCTGGAGGTAGGTAGTGTCTTTTCCTTCTTGTGGTGATGTTAGCATCCATGATAATCATTGTGTAGATCAAGCATTGGCAAACCCAAGAGGCACATCTGGTCCACTGCCTGTGTTTGCAAGTGCAGTTTTATTGGGACACCCGTTGGTGTTTGTTTATGTATCATCTTTGGCTGCTTCTGCACCGTTAACAGCACAGTTGAATAATTGTGGCAGAGACCCGTGTCCCACAGGCCCGAGAGATTTACTTTCTAGTTCTTCACAGAAGACATTTTTTGACCCCTGATCTAGATTCATTAAATTACTGGGAAAGGACAGTGACTTTAAAAATTTGTCATTTATTTCCCACTTACCAGCGGCAATACTTCTGTTGTTTAGGAAGTCCCTTTGTAACTATTGGGTGCTACAGACTGTATAGGAAATGTAGTATATACATTTGATTTTTTATTTCTTTTTTTACTTTTAAAAATAACGGGTTTGAAACATCCCACCCTCGCCTTCTCCCAGAGTCCACAAGTCTGTTCTATACATCTGAGTCTCTTTTTCTGTTTTGCATATGGGGTTATCGTTACCATCTTTCTAAATTCCATATATATGTGTTAGTATACGGTAATGGTCTTTATCTTTCTGGCTTACTTCACTCTGTATAATGGGCTCCAGTTTCATCCATCTCATTAGAACTGATTCAAATGAATTCTTTTTAATGGCTGAGTAATATTCCATGGTGTATATGTACCACAGCTTCCTCATCCATTTGTCTGCTGATGGGCATCTAGGTTGCTTCCATGTCCTGGCTATTAAGACCCAGAGGGATCGGGTGGAGAGGGAGGTGGGAGGAGGGACCGGGATGGGGAATACATGTAAATCCATGGCTAATTCATTTCAATGTATGACAAAAACTACTGCAATGATGTAAAGTAATTAGCCTCCAACTAATAAAAATAAATGGAAAAAAAAATAACAAACAAACAAACAAACAAACAAACATCAATCAAAGAACAAGTGGAAGCAATTTTTGAAAAATTAGTACATTTATAAATAGAATTTCAAGATTTGTAAGTTGAATTTCAAGGTTTGAGCAAAACTGTGTTTTATACTCACAATTTTAATAAATTAAACAGTAATTAAAAAAAAAATAACGGGTTTGTTTTGTAGCATCCTCTAAAGGTGTCCAGTAAGCTGGTTTTTATTTGTTTTGTCTTGTCTGAGAATTGTTACAAACTCACAAAGTTAAACATGTGCGTGTGTACTAAGTCACTTCAGTCGTGTCCGACTCTGCGACCCCATGGACTATAGCCAGCCAGACTCTTGGGTCCATGGGATTCTCCAGGCAAGGATACTGGAGTGGGTTGCCATGCCCTCCTCCAGGGGGTCTTCCCAACCCAGAGATCCAACTTGCTTCTCTTACATCTCCTGCATTGGCAGTAGGGTTCTTTACCACTAGCACAACCTGGAAAGCCCCGAATTTAAACATATCTGATGCTCCTTGCTTGCTCCTTGGTAGAAAAGTTATGACCAACCTGGACAGCATTTAAAAAGCAGAGACATTGCTTTGCCAACAAAGGTCCATCTAGTCTAAGCTATAATTTTGCCAATAGTCATGTATGGATGTGAGAGTTGGACTATAAAGAAAGCTGAGTGCCAAAGAATTGATGCTTTTGAACTGTGGTGTTGGAGAAGACTCTTGAGAGTCCCTTGGACTGCAAGGAGCTCCAATCAGTTCATCCTAAAGGAAATCAGTTCTGAATATTCTTTGGAAGGATTCATGCTGAAGCTGAAACTCCAATACTTTGGCCACCTGATGCGAAGAACTGACTCATTTGAGAAGACCCTGATGCTGGGAAAGATTGAAGGTGGGAGGAGAAGGGGACAATAGAGGATGAGATGGTTGGATAGCATCACTGACTCAATGGACATGAATTTGAGCAAGCTCCAGGAGTTGGTGATGGACAGGGAGGCCTGGCATGCTGCAGTCCATAGGGTCCCCAAGAGTTGGACATGACTGAGTGACTGAACTGAACTGAACTGATGTGTTTTAGATAACCCAGTTATCATTACTCTTTTTGAAGGTTCAAGTTCTCTTCCTTTAGCTACTGGGAGCCTAGACCATAGACTGGGTCCTTGTGATAAAACCTTAGTAGTCTTGGGTAATTTTCTTGCTTTCTGGAAGGACACTATCCCACACTTGTCTTATATTTCTCCTGCGTTGGTCCTGAAATCAGCTGTTTCCCTAAGAATCTTTTAGTGGAAATGCTACTCTGAGACCTCAACCTGGGTGTTCATTGATATGGGCTGGTCACTGTTTCTAGGCCTTTCCGGTGGACAGAGGTAGACCATAACTATTCCTTATGTTAAACTCTATCATGACTTCAGAAGCATACTTCCAATTTAAACTCTGAACTACAGGGTTTTTACTTAGCCTTGTTAATCTTAGATATTCGTTTCCTTTCAACCACATTGATAACTGCCAATTCTCAATGACACCAACACAACCATATATTTGATGTATTCTGCACTCTGGTAGTCTCAGTACAACACTAACTTTACCACCAATGGATGGATGCCTAAAAAGATTTTTTTAAAAATTCCTTTTAGCCAGTTTCTTTATCACTAGTGCCTTGTGGCTCAGCTGGTAAAGAATCCACCTGCAATGCCGGGGACCTGGGTTTGATCCCTGGGTTGGGATGATCCCCTGGAGTAGGGAAAGGCTACTCACTCTAGTATTCTGGCCTGGAGATTTCCATGGACTACAGCCCATGGAGTCACAAAGAGTTGGACATGACTGAGCAACTTTCACTTTCGCTTCAGTCCTTGGGCTGTCTAAGACAAAATTTTAAAATGACTATTTGTCAAACTCAGAATTGTCTCTTACTGAGCAGTTCTGCCACTGTTTGTATACTGAGGCTCATTTATTTTACTTTTGGTATCTAGAGAATGCTTTTTAATTTAGTTTGCCTATAATTACATAAAATATTTACTTTATTCTAGAGTTGCACCCAAAACACGAGATATATTCAAACAAATCTGGCCTTCTCCAGCCTGTCCTCTTCCTCCTCCATCATTTTAAATGTATTTTTTAAATGGTTTTCTATGGTTCATTTTAAAAAAAGAAGCAAATATACTTTTTCTTTCAAAAAAGATGAACTGTCGAATAATATGTACATGTTTCTCTTTTTAAATTTCTTTCACTTAACAGTATTCCTTTGAGATTACATGATCGCAGTGGATATGGACAGTCTCTGAGGTCCACTTGAAGAGGAGTTTGGAGAGATGGCAGTGGTCAGGGGAGAGGGAAAGGCCAAAAAGATGGAAGAAGAATAAAGTCAATAATGCAACCCTTTTCCACAATCATCAGGCTTTCAGTAAAATGTTAAACTCTAAAAACACGTTTTTAACTGGTTTTGCTTCTCCCTTCCCCCTGTCCCCTCCTCCCTCCTCAATTCCCTCTCTTTCCTCTTCCTCCTCCAATTCTCCATCCATGTTTTTGTTGCATCATTAAGTCATGTTCGACTCTTTTGAGACCCAGGGTCCGCTGTCCATGGAATTCTCCAGGTAAGAATACTGGAGCAGGTAGCCATTCCCTTCTCCAGGGGATCTTCCTGACCCAGGGGTTGAACCCGGTGTCCTGCATTGCAGGCAGAATCTTTACCATCTAAGCCACCAGGCAAGTCCATGAGCATGGAAGTCCTTGGGAATTAGAAGAACTATGAGGCAATGTAAGTGTTCGTAAACCACAGAACTCTCAGCATTCCTAGCCAAACACATCCTCTCTCTGCAGGATATGGGGTCCCATCTGACTTATGGATCAGACCAATAAATCCTCTACATGTTGTTGTATCTTTCTCTCCTGTATAAAAACACCAGCAAGGCTTGCTTGATCCCCATGTGTCTGCTTTATGGATGAGGGCCAGCAGCTTCTTGTGGTTATGCTGGGTAAGACTTTGACATTGGCATATAAATAGTTGAATGGACTAAGATCAGTGAATGAGTCACAGCATCAAAGCAGCAGCAGACCCCACAAGGCATAGCCGAGCCTCAGTTAACCTCAGCCCGAACATGCTAGACATTGTTCCAAGGCGGAACTTTCCTCTGAAACAAAGCCAGGAATGTGGGCAGTAACTTGGTACTTACACTGCTTTCCCACAAAGTAGGTACTCCTAGTCAATCACTTGGTCAAGTAACCAATTTTGAGTGTGATTTCCCTTAGACGGCCGAAATGACTTGTTTTATTAGTTGATGACCCTATTCCTCCCCTAACTGAACAGGGACACAGACTCCAAAGCCAGTGAGTAGGGGAGACCTCCCAGCCCCCACGCTTATGCAGAGACAAGGATTCTGGAGTGCGGTATTTTTCCCCAACCAATTCAAATACCTTGTTTCACCATGCATGGATTCGCCAATCCTCCAACACCAACTGAGTAGCCTACAGTTCAATTCAATTCACAGAGTTAGTGCAGACTCCACAAGTCCAGGGAGGGTCCCATAAGACTGCCCCCGCTCCTGATGCCAGCCACAGAAGGGATTCCCAGGCTATCTGTACTTTGGTCCAGCCAACTATAAATCAGGGATTTCTACAAGGCCCCTCATCCGTGGCAATTTGCTAGGATGACTCATAGATTCAGGAAAGTGCTTTAGTTACATTTACTGGTGGCTTAGATGGTAAAGATTCATCCGCAATGCAGGAGACCCAGGTTTGATCCCTGGGTGGGGAAGATCCCCTGGAGAAGGAAATGGTAACCCACTCCAGCAATCTTGCCGGGAGAATTCCATTTACAGAAGAGCCTGGTGGGCTACAGTCCATGGGGTAGCAAAGAGTTGGATATGACCGAACAACTAACACAAACATGCCAGTTCATTATAAAGGATGCAACTCAAGGACAACCCAAAGGAAGAGATGCATAGGGCGGGTTATAGGGAGGGAGGTGGTGTCCTCTCTGGCCACGTCACCTTCATAGCACTTTGGTGTGTTCACCAACCTGAACGCACCCCTGAACCTTAGTCTTCCTGAGTTTTTTTCTGGAGATGTCACCACTTAGGCATGATAATTAATTCATCGGCCATCAGTGATTGAATTCATTCTCCAGCCCTCTCCCCTCGGAAAGGTGGGTGTGGGCTGATAGTTCTATCCCTTTAATGATGCGGTTGGTTTCTCTGGCCACCAGCTCCCATCCTAAAGCCATCTAGGAGCACATCTTGACTCACCTCATTAGCCTAAACTCAGGTCTGGTGCAAAGTGGCTTTTTATCAATGAGAAACGATGCTCATATTCCTCAGGAAATCCCAAGGGTTTTAGGAGGCCTGTGTCAAGAATCAGGGATAAAGATCAAAAACATATATTTTATTAAACCACAGCTGGTAAAAAAAAAAAGAAAGAAAAAAAACTCATTAATGTGTTGGGGAGACAGGATGAGACAGAAAGTAGTGTGATATGGATTGTAAATCTTGGTATTCCTGGCTTAAAATCTATTATATTGAAGGCATCAAGAGTTAACTGATTCAGATCCCCCCAAGGGTCCAAGTTCATGTGGGCATGGGATTTGGTGTCAGGAAGTTTGAGAGGCAGCAGGATAAGTGTTAAGAGGAGGGTTGTGAGAGCTCAGAGCAGGAGGCAGAATAAGACCCTACGGCTGCAGGGGTAGCACTCTGCCTCGGGCTCCTGGAAGCCCATCAGCAGCCATCTCGGTCCCAGGAGTGAGAGTCAGGCACAAAATGAGAACAGCCTTTAGGGGTCAGGACGCTCCCTGACTGATACATAAGATCAGGAAAGAAAAGGGAACAGGGGTCATCACTCCTGTAAGCTTCAGAGCTGAACTCCGAGCCTGGTGGTTTTGGCTCGTGTCCCTGTGAATAGCAAGTGGGTGACTGGTTTTCCTGACACTGGAAATTTGGCCATTTGGGGAAATTTAATCCTCCATGATTAAACATATTTCATAACAGCCCCCTTTCCTCTACTGCTAAGTGGTTTCAGGTACTAAAATATTAAAGAAATATTGTTGGTTTTCCTGACCACTGATGGATCTTAAAATTTCTAACCTGCTGCAAGAAAACGCAAAGTGTTAAATATTAACTAGATTGGGTTATTTTGAGCTTCCTATTCTGCTTATGTTTTTCCTTCCTAAAGCACTTTGCCTGCCTTCTGGCCTGAAAAAAACTGTACAGAGAGAGGCCAAGTCAGTACAGACCAAGCTACCTGGGGGCAAGACCAACACACTTACGCAACTTGATTGATCCACATAAAAATATTGGAACTATAGAATCACCTTGGGGCTTTCATACAAACCATGATACTTCACAGTGGAGTTTTTAACCCATACTCTTTTTTATTTTGATAGACAGAAAAGAATAAGTTGAGATTATTTTGTCAATGAAAATATTCCAAGTTTACCCACAAAGTAAAGATTCACAGAAAATGAATTGTTACCAATTCCACAGGCACTGAGGAGAAGGCATCTTCTGACTCCAGTTTCCTTGGTCCTCACTAGGAAGATGCTGAACACTGTATTTGTGGGAAGTCAGTTTAGACATTAGTCTAAACAATATGTGGCTTTATTTTTTTTAAGAGCCACACAGACAAATAACAGATATTGGGAGGAAAATGAATATCGGAGAGCTGAAAACATAAAGATCAGAAATTCCAGTACCACAGAGAATGGGCAGTGATTGATCACCATTCTGAAAAATGACTTTAAGTAAGATTTGATGTCAACAAGGACCTTTCTGTAAGTATTCATGGCCAAAATCATAAGAAAATTTTGCTGCCAATCCGGAAAGGAATTCTGCTGCAGACTTCTTTCTTTCCCTTCAGCTGCAAAGACTAGGGGCTGCAAACGTGCCACTGAGGACTCAAGACACATTCAGAGTGAATTTTTCTTGTCCTCATTTCAGAGAGGGAGCCCACAGCACACATTTCCTTGTTCTACTTTGTCAGCTATGACAATACCTTCAAACAATATACTTCGGTGCGCCTATTTAAAAAACACATTATAAACGGAATCACACTGTCCTGCCAGCCAGACCAGCAGCTAAGATCCATCCTCACGACAACCTTGTTAAGGAAGTGGGAAATGGATGAGATGCCAAAGTTGCTGCAGAACCTGGGTCACAGTTCCTTCCAGAAATGGGGAGATATATCTGGTAGTAAATCTTGAGAGTGTTGGGTTAAGAAAGGAAGAATATAAAGCTGAATAAGGGAGCCTTTGCACTGAGGGGCAAATTTTAACATACTGACTGGTTAACTCTTGGAAGCTTGGAAAAAAGGAGTGCTTCTGTGAAATAAAACAGTCTGCCATCATACAGGAGGGAATCAGAGACTGAGAAGTGGCCTGTTAGAGTGACTCTGCAAGACCAGAAAATACACTGGCTGACTACTCAGGAAAAAAAGTGAAAAGTGAAAGAGTTAGTCGCTCAGTCGTGTCTGACTCTTTGCGACCCCATGGACTCTAGCCTGCCAGGCTCCTCTGTCCATGGAATTCTTCAGGCAAGAATTCTGGAGTGGGTTGCCATTCCCTTCTCCAGGGAGTCTTCCCCACCCAGGGATGGAACCTGAGTCTCCTGCATTGACAGGTGGGTTCTTGACGGTCTCAGCCACGAGAGGCCAAGCTATTTTCTAAGGTTTATCACCTCACCTGATGGGATGCACTAGTCTGAGGGCATCAGGGTGAGTGAGGAGCCCAGTGGAACCCTGGAGACAGGAGCTAATGGCAGGAGAAGTTATTTCAGACCTGGGATCCTGGGCAGCTGTGGAGATGACAGGGACCCAGAAGAGCAGAGAGCAGGAGTCAGCTGTCAATCATCAGGAGAACTTGGACACGATCAGCCAAAGGGCAGCAAGGTCAGAACGTCAGCCCAGTAGAGTGTTTGGAGATCACGGCATTCCTAAGGACAAGACAGACAGACGGGTGAGATAAGGGTGTCATGATGTTGTTGTTTAGTTGCTCAGTCATGTACAACTCTTTGCAACCCCATGGACCGTAGCCCACTAAGCTCCTCCATCCATGCGATTTCCCAGGCAAGAATATTGGAGTAGGCTGCCATCTCCTTCTCCAGGGTTTTTTTCCCTACCCAGGCATCGAACCCTCATCTCCTGCTTGGCAGGTGGATTCATTACCACTGAGCCACCTGGGGAGCCAAAAGTTGTCATCAGCGGATCAAGAGTGGACGAACAGAAGGCCTGTGTCTGTCACTCCCAAGGAAAGCTGAAGCGGATGCCAGATCCCCATAAGCAAAGCCTAGTCTGTCCAACATCATGGTCAATACACATGGTGTTCATTCCTCCAGTTCTTTACAAAAGAGATCATGGACCATTTACTCAGCTTGTATCATTTGACAAAAGGAGAAGGGGGCAACAGAGGATGAGATGGTTAGACAGCATCACTGACTCAATGCACATGAATCTGAGTAAACTCCAGGAAACAGTAGAGGGCAGGGGAGCCTGGCACGCTGCAGTCCATGACATCTCAAAGAGTCAAACATGACTCAATAACAACAACAGATCATTTGGGGGCTGTTAGATACAAGACTCAAGTTGACACTGACACCCAGCTACCCAGAGCACCATCCTGTCCCACAGTATAATAGAACAGTGTAACATAATAATCTAATACTGATCCAGGTCCATCTCACGGTATTCACTGGATCCAGATATGCCCAGAAGTTGTTTTCCCAGATCCTGACTATATAATGGAAATGGACCTGTAAGTTGTTGGCAAAACCCTCATGTTGGTTCATTGGCCTAAACTCAGTTATTATGGTTAGAAAGCCAGACAGAAGCTGTTGAAACTCCCCCACTCCAGCCAAAATAGTCAATATAAAACAATTTGGGGGGAAGCATTTTTGGAGGAAATGGTAGATTTTTGTCATCCTCAAATATTTAAAGGGCTTCTTAGGTGGCTCAGTGGTAAAGAATCTGTCTGCCAATGCAGGACATGTGGATTCAACCCCTGGGTCCAGCAGAGCCCCTGGAGGAGGAAATGGCAACTCACTCTAGAATTCTTGCCTGGAAAATTCCATGGACAGAGGAGCCGGGCTGGCTACAGTCCATGGGGTTGCAAAGAGTCAGACATGACTGACTGAGGATGCACATATGCAAATATTTAAAGGAGGCAGAGGTGCTGGTACTGTAAAAACCAGAAGGATCATGGAAAATAACTATTACTGCAAGCTTAACTGAATAGTACAGCCAACTTCATCTACTGTGTTGAAAGTGGTATCTGTCTTAGGGACTCTGGTATGTGGCATGAGGCTATTGATCTGGCAAAAGCATTCTTTTCAATACTCATCAGACAGGAGGACAGAAGCAGTTTGCATTCATGTGGGATGAATAGTAGTGAACATCCATGCTCTTGCTCTAGAGATATGTTAATTCTCTGTCTTTCTGTCACTAGATCGTTGAAAGTATCTGGTTTATAAGGGTGTCCCGTACAACATACATTAGCTTGTATTGCTAACATCAAGTCAGTTGGATGGATGAGAAGGAAGCAGTAGGACACATACACACAGTTTAGAAAGAGGGAGATCGACCCTGCAAAGATTCAGAGGCCTGATACCCGAGACATTAACTCAGGACATTTACTGAGAGACCATTTGTGCAAGACCAGGAGCACAGCAGAAGTCTGAAGGAGAACATGCATCATGGGGTTCCCTGGTGGCGCAGATGGTAGAGAAGCTGCCTGCAATACAGGAGACCCGAGTTCAATCCCTGAGTCGGAAGATCCCCTGGAGAAGGGAAATGGCTACCCGCTCTGGTATTCTTGCCCGGGAAATCCCATGGACAGAAGAACCTGGTGGGCTACAGTCCATGGGATGGCAAAGAGCCAGACACTACTGAGTGACTAACACTTTCGCTTTCTGTCTTTCAGGGAAAAATAAGACATCTTAGGCATGGAGCAGTTTATGTTTAATTCAACGAAAATAAATTTCTAGTGCTAGATTAATCTTGTCCCTAGAAAAAATTATGATTTGCTTATTTGTACAACACTTTCGATGTTGCTCAGTGCAATTAGCTCACTGATGTTAGGAGAACACTGGTTACATATTTGCTTCAAATCTGTACTGCTAGAGGGGTGTATCTTCTCTGAAGATAATTTCTGTTTTCCAATATAAAGATGATGAAAATTTGCAATCCTTTCATTGTTTTTCAGCTTCAATAAATGCAAACATATGCACCTAGCAAGTACTCATTCTATGCAAAAAAGCAATGCATGCACAAAAGCAAATTCACATACACAAACAAAATAAACACTACCTATGCTAGTTACTCATAACACCTTCTTACTAATCTTTTTTTCCAACAGAAAACACATGCATCAGAACTGACATTGTTCTTTAAAATCTTGGAGGGGTAATACATAGTAGTCTCTTTATAGTATTTATAATTTGTAATTGTGGTATGAATTATTTTTTGTCCATAAGTTATTTGGACAAATACTTTAAAATGTTCTATTTCTATGGCCTAATATTGTAATCAATTTTATTTTATTCTGATCAGAAAAGGGCATTGGAGAGAATGCTGTACTATTTTTTTTTTCTAGAATTTGGGACTTTTTTGTGACCTGAAATGTTCTCTTTTAAAATAAAGCTATATTTTCAGAATGCCAAATGTTAATTTTTATTGTCCTTTGAAAGAGGTGTCAATGGTGTCTTCTTGAATACATTTTGTTATTTCTATAAGGGAAAGTTGCTCAGTCGTGTCTCACTATTTGCGACCCCACGGACTATACAGTCCATGGAATTCTCCAGGCCAGAATACTGGAGTGGTATCCTTTCCCTTCTCCAGGGGATCTTCCCAATCCAGGGATCGAACGCAGGTCTCCCACATTGCAGGTGGATTCTTTTCCAGCTGAGCCACCAGAGATCTGTCATAAATTGAGAAACAAGTTAATATCTCTATCTACTATTGTCTGTTGTTTTAGTTGCTAAGTTGTGTCTGACTCTTTGTGACCCCATGGATTGTAGCCCACCAGGCTCCTCTGTCCTTAAGATTTCCTAATCGAGCATACTGGAGTGGGTTGCCATTTCCTTCTCCAGGGGATCTTCCTGATTCAGGGATCGAACCCCATCTCCTCGGTCTCCTGCATTGGCAGGCAGGTTCTTCACCACTGAGCCACCTATTGAGTGCCCATGTCTTAGAGGTTTTGTTAAGCTTGTCTTACTATTTTTGTTAATCTCATAAATGTTGATCTCATTTGTCAAAAGAAGTGAACTTTTGCTCCCTTCAGTGATTTTTGTCTGAAAGTTGGTGTCAGGTATTTAGGCTTATAGCCTTCTGTTTTCGTTTGAATTTGCCCAAAGAACCTCTAATATTTTACTTTCAACATTCTGCATACCTTTGGGTCTGCTCTTTTATGCAGTGATTGGCTGGATTTTGGAAAAACAACCCAAGAGTCTTTGCCTTTTAAGAGAGGCACTTTACATCAATGTTTATTGTCACAAAAGGCCTATTTTATGTTTTGGCATACAGTTTTTTTACTTTTAAATATTGTTTTGTGCTGTTTCATTTGTTACTCCTATTTGCTCTAAGGGACGTGTTTTCTTTGCTTTTACTTTCTTTGATGTTTACCTTTTGATTTGTCAAGAGCCCTCTTTGGCCTCATCTGAGCTTATTCTCAAAATTAAGAAAGAAACAATCTTTTTTTTTCATATAGGGATTTTTTCCCCCCTCCTATTTCAATCCAAATGTGAGTTAAATTCTAAATTACAGCAATTTTGAACTGTTTTCATGTTACTGTAAAGTTTCAAATTGTGGACTAAATCTTATTCTGGAAGTAGAAACATCATCAATATAAAGTGATTTTCAAAATTGCTATTATTGATTTTTAGTCCAAGATCTTTCCTTTATGTGCAGGGCAAATGGCAGTGCTTACGCCTTAAATCAGAAGTATTAAAATGAACCCCACGGCAATGCTCCAATCACAGTGGGGTGAAGAATTTTTGTTAGTCCAACATTTTGAAGTTATTATTTCTAGTTTTAGAATTGAAACTTGTATATTGTTGTTGTTTAGTCACTGTCATTTCTGACTCTTCATGATCCCATGGACTAGCCCTCCAGGCTTCTCTGTCCATGGGACTCTCCAGGCAAGAATACTGGAGTGGGTTGCCATTTCCACCTCCAGGTAAAACTTGTACAGATCCATGCTTAGGGATATTTTGAAGAAAACAAAAGAAATGACTAATACAGTTTATTTCTAATCAGTACTAATCATCTGTATTTAAGGAAACAATCTCTTGAGAGTACAATCCCTTTCCTCTTCTTTCTCCTCACATTTCTCGGTCTCTGTTAATATTAGCTGATATTTTAAACAGATTTTTCTTTTTCTCAAAATCATGAATTTTGCATTATTTTTAAAGGAACAGATGTTTTGCTTTTAGATTCACGTTTACAACTTGATTTACATTTCTCCTGGAGAAAGCTAGGAAAACACGGGCCAGACTTCTCCATAGCTTTTAGTACTGAACTCATACATTTATGGAGATGACGCTTCTACTCTTGAACTTGAAATATTTTAGTATCCTGCAGTTAGTTGGGGACGATTTTCAAGTAACTGTTTTCTGTGGATCTTTTTCAAGCTCTTGTTTAATAAAAATATTTTTTAATTGCCTCCATTTGTCTCCCTTGCGGCTCAGTTGGTAAAAGAATCTGCCTAAGATGCAGGAGACCTGGGTTCGATTCCTGGGTTGGAAAGAAACCCTGGAGAAGGAAATGGCAACCCACTCCAGTATTCTTGCCTGGAGAATCCCATGGACAGAGGAGCCTTGTGGGCTACAGTCCATGGGGTCGCAAAGAGTCGGACACGACTTAGCAACTAAACCACCACCACCGCGATCAAAAGTGCAACTTGCA
The DNA here is from genome assembly GCF_023699985.2 of Odocoileus virginianus. Taxonomy (NCBI): domain Eukaryota; kingdom Metazoa; phylum Chordata; class Mammalia; order Artiodactyla; family Cervidae; genus Odocoileus; species Odocoileus virginianus. The sequence goes on along the minus strand of NC_069690.1, from coordinate 30,994,552 downwards.
TCTTAATAATTTTCATCCAAAATGTTCTGTAGATGTTTCTTTATTGTCTTGGAGCATTAACATCGCAAATGAGAAGTTATCTGTCAGCCTGATTATTTTTTTTTCTTTTGCGGGTGTGAGTGCTAAGCCTTCAGTCGGATCTGACTATTTGTTACCCCCAGGGACTGTAGCCCACCAGGTTCCTCTGTCCATGGGGATTCTCCAGGCAAGAAAACTGGAATGGGTTGCCATTTCCTCCTCCAGGGGATCTTCCTGACCCAGGGATCGAACCTGAGTCTCCTGCATCTCCTGCATTGGCAGGTGGATTCTTCATGTCTGAGTCACTGGGGAAGCCTCCCTTTTTCCTTCATGTGTAACCTTTTATTTTTTGCTGAAATACTTTTAAGGTATATGAATCTTTTTACTTTAGAGCTTTGCTCCAGAATTAAGTGAACTCTTTCATATTGTTTTGCTTAGGACAACATGGAAGCTTGCATTCTATTTATAGATTTCTTTTTTTTAACTTTAGAGAGTTGAAGATAGATTTGTGTTTTTTCTTTGATAATTGATTGTGCTTCATTTCTTCCAGCCTTTTCTCCTTTTGATCATCGCTCTCAGTCCTCCATATCTGTCACTTCTCTTCTCATCATTTCCTTTTGGGCTGTTCCCTCTAAATCCTCTGCATGGATTTAATTCCTTTTGCAGCATCAATTATTTCTCCTTTTTTCTTAACTCCCCAAAGTGTAATTTCTAGCAGGCTTTCCTTTGGTGCTGCTTTACTCGACAAATTTGACGCATTTTCCCTTTGTTGCTATCTTGATCTTTGAGCCTTATGAAGAAATAGATTTCTTCATATATATATAATATAAATATATTCGTATAATATATATGTGTATATATATATAATATAAATATATTCATATTATATATATATGTGTATATATATATACATATATTACTCTTACTTCCCAAGCTAACAGAATTTTGAAACTTTTCTGAATCTTATTTTTTCACATGGTGAAGGATTGGTGCTCAGGAAGGCTCAAGAATCATAGAAATGATGTAATTCTGAAAGAAAAGCATTTCCTGGTTCCTCAGAACTTGAAAGAACTTATCTGTTGAGAATTCCCATTGATCACGAGTATCTCCCACATCACAAGGACTTTTTCTGCCTTGTTCTATTTGTCTTTGTGTCTTATCTTTTCTCCTGGGCTTTTTCTCCTGGAGGGCAGGGCCTTAGTCTGGTTCACTGTCCTGAGTACTCACATGTGTGTGTGTGTGTGTGTGTGTGTGTGTGTGTGTGTGTTTTAGTGAATTGTTCAGTTGTGACCGACTCTTTGTGACCCGCTGGGCTACAGCCCACTAGGCTCCTCTATCTGTGAAATTTTTAAAAAAAATTTTATTTTTTAAATTATGAAAGTATAATAACACATTTACAGGAGACTTGAAAAATACAGAACAAAGTTACATATAGTTCCACCATGTTTTACAATTATTTTTAAGAAAACAAATTAAAGGGCTTCCCTGGTGGCTCAGACAGTAAATTAAGATTTTTTAGTTGTAGTTTTCAATATCAAACTCTCAAAAATTAACACAATGAATAGACAGAAAAGTAAAAGGATATAGTAAACCTGAAAGTACTATGAACCAACTCAGCATAATGAGGATTTATACAAAGCTCACACAACAGCAGGGTAAAAATTCTGTTTCAAGTTCCCACAGACTATAAATCAGGAGACTCTGGGACATATCCAGGGACTGTCCATGGAATTTTCCAGGCAAGAATACTGGAGTGGCATGCCATTTCCTGGGGACCTTCCCATCTCAGAGATTGAACCCCAGTGTCTTGCATCTCTTGCATTGGCAGGCAAATTCTTTATCAACTGTGCCACTCATGGCAGTACAATAAATGAGAGATTGAATGAATGAACTCTGTCATCCACTCCATACGTTTCTTCTGTGTCCCTACTGAATGTGTACAATGGTTCTGGTGGATTGAGATTGAATTTAGTGGACTTCACTGTATACTGTGTTAACACACAAGAGACCATCATAAAATGGAAGTCAGGTGTCTTCCAATAATTTCTTCAATGAGCAGCAGAACTAGGATTCAAAGCCAGATCTGATTAGATTTCATATCCTACCCGCTACCCAGTATGACATTCCAGGGTCAGTTCAATGTTACTCCTTGGCTGTAGATGTGTTCCTTGGTCACTAAGCCATTTTCCATTTCTATTCTGGGAATGCCAAACTTCCTTTTTTCTATATGACTTCAACGTCTATAATGCTGAGAGATGAATATTCTTAAATTCTAATCAGAATTCATTTGAATGGGTGTGCTTTATTCCATTTGAAGGTTTCAAAAACAGTATGTTCATTTGTAAAGGCATGAAAGAATTTCTCTCCAATGAGGTATGGCCCCGTTTAAGCTTGTTTTCCTTTAGGAAATCCCTGAAGATAAACACCTGCATTCTAGATCACCCTGGGAAGCCGGCATGTATCCCAGAACCAAAACTTCCCTCGGCTTCTGGCGGCTCGCTGTCAAGTCCACCAGCAGAGGGCGCCTGACCATCAGTAATGGTGGAAGAGACTTTCCTAATGGGCTTGGGGTTTTATTCTTTTACTTCTGAGCTCCCAATTAGTAGCAGAATGTGCCAAGCTCTTTTCTCTTCATTTTGAAATTGTCTTGCATCGTGTAAACAAGAATGCCTCCCTGCAAGAGTTACAAGTGGTGGCGGGGATTTGAGGGTGGGGGGAGGATGCCGGAGAGGGGAAAACAAGGCTTTTCTTGTACCCTCAAGGTCTGGAGTGAATTCCGTGCAGGATGTTGTTCATCCTGGCTTAGTGTTTACCTGGTTCATCTCTAACAATTCAGCCACTGGCATAAGGCTTTCTCAGCTATTTACAAGGTCTCGTATGTGAAAAGATTAAACGTGCTGAATTTTCTTTAACGTGTCTAGAGAGCTTATACCAGATGTCATGGAACCATATAACCCCAGACTGTTAGCAGAGACTCTGAAGTTTATTTAGTACAATAGTCAGGATACAGATGAGAAGACTGATACTGAAGAGGCAAAGGACTGGCCATGGTCCTCCAAGTAGTTAAGAGAAGAACAAGTATCAGGACTTTCCTGGTAGTCCAGTGGCTAAGAGGCTGAGCTCCCAATGCAGGGGGCCTCGGTTCAATCCCTGGTCAGGGATTGAAATATATCCCACATGCTGCAACTAAGACCTGGTGTGGACAAATAAATACAGAAATATTAAAAAAAGAAAAAGAACAGGTTTCAAAACCTAGCTGCTGACCACACCCCTCAAAATCTCCCCTCCATTTAACACTTCTGACCCCAAAATAACCTGTAGCCAGTAGGACTCACATGCATAGAACTGGAATAAATTCAGAACTGTGGTTTAGGTTGTCTCTGGTTATAACATACACATTTGTTCTTGTTGTTCATTCACTAAGTCATGTCTGACTCTTTGAGACCCCATAGACTGCAGCACACCAGGTTTCCCTGTCCTTCACTATATCCTGGAGTTTGCTCAGACTCATGTCCACTGAGTCAGTGATGGCATCCAACCATCTCAACCTCTGCCTCCCCCTTCTTCTCCTGCCCTCAATCTTCCCCAGCATCAGGGTGTTTCCAAATGAGTCACTTCTTCGCATCAGGTGGCCAAAGGATTGGAGTTTCAGCTTTAGCATCAGTCCTTCCAATGAATATTCAGGACTGATTTCCTTTAGGATGGACTGGTTTGATATTCTAGATGTCCAAGGGACTCTCAAGAGTCTTCTCCAACACCACAGTTCAAAAATAATGTACACATTTGACCATCTGGACTGTCATTTATGTCTTTGTCCTCCTTCTAGGTTATCACCTTCTAGTCTTCTCTACCCAGGCCACCTCTTGGAGACCAGATTTTAAAAGGGAAATTCATAGCTCTTCCCAAGGTTCACCAAATCCCATGACCTGGCCACTGGTGATGGACTCATCTGCCCTGCCTTCTTCCTTTCTTTGGGTACTAGCCCTCCATCAGCACTTCAAGCCCACCCCTGCCATAGGCTTTTGCACTATCTGTTCCCTTTGCTGCAATTCCCTTCTCTCTGATCTTCACACGCCTGGGTCTTTCTCCTCCATGTCTCGGCTCTTCCTCTATCCAGCCATCCTTGACAGTGGATATAAGTAGTTGTCTAACCACTCTTCATTCCATCACCTCATGGTAATTATTTGCATCACCCTCATAACTTACTGGTAATGTTCTCAATTTTATACCTTTAAAAAATAATTTTTAAAATTGATTTTTGGCTGTGCTGGGTTTTTGTTGCTGTGCTGGGCTTTCTTCAGTTGCAGAGAGCGGGGGCTACTGTCTGCTGGTGGTGGGCTGACTTCCCCTTGTGGTGGCTTCTCTTGTGGAGCACAGGCTCTAGGGCAAGCGGGCTTCATTAGTTGTGGTTTGTGGGCTTAGCTGCTCTGTGGCACGTGGGATCCTCCCTGACCAGGGGTCAAGCCCATGTCCCCTGCATTGGCAGGCAGACTCTTAATCACTGGATCAGTGGGGAAGTCCAGTTTTGTACTTCTTTTGTCTCCCCATTTATTTCTATCCTTAGAATTTATGTTCCATGAAGGCAGGGGCCTTGTCTGCCATGTTCAGTCTTTCATCCCCAGGTTCTGACTCGTGACCAGCACTCGAGAGGATTGGCAGCGGAATGCCAATCAGAGATGTATCTTCATGGCCTTTGGAAGCTTCTTCTCTTTGCACAAACTTAGGGTTGCACTTGGGCTGGGGGGCTGTGAGCTGGACTGTCTGGGGACAGACACCTTGCTTTGGCCCCCTCTTCTGCAGGATGCAATGGTTCCCTCATCAAGGTTGGCTCTATCATGCAGCTCTTTATGGAGCAAAGTCATGGTGGGGCAGAGACAGGTGGTGGGTGAGATGTGAGGATGTTAGGCTTCAGAGATGTTGGAATCTGGAAATTGCTCATTAATGGAATGAGCAAAGGCAACTGAATCCGTTAGTCTCATGGGTCTGTGAGCTGCACTGGGGCACCCGAGGTGTGACATGAGATCCATCCGCTGGTTTAAAGCCAGTGCAGTCAGGATCTATGTGCTCTCCTTTGGGAGGGCAAGGTGAGTAAATCCCATTCATCCCTCTTAAAATAAAATGTGAAGTTGTATCATTTGGAAAAGTGAGCAGTGTCATTCTGTCTGCTTCATGGCTAATACCTGTGGGACGGTGAGTGTGACTAAACTAGGTGTCAGGGAGCTATTGGGGTGGGGGTGGGGAGTGAAGAGGAAAGAAATCTACTGCTCATTGAGATCGCTGCCTCTTCTCCCCATTCCACACCAAGGGGAGGGAAAAAAACAACTGGAGTCTCTGGGTAGGGTGTGGGCAATAGAAATCGTCACACTAAATTCACAGTAACCTGTGCTGGGGGCCCTCTTAAGTGCTTCCTGTAACTGATTTTACCCAATTCTCGCAACAATCCTGTGAAGTGTAAGTTTAGCACTTGGCAGGTGAGAACACAGCCTCAGAGAAGTTTCAGGTACGTCTCTGGCGTCACTGAGGCGGTGAAGCTGTGAGTCAAACTTGGATCTCGAACACGCTGATGCTCCCATCTCTTCCACCCACTGCACAGCCGTGAACCCCCAGAAGGCCTCTTTCTGTAGACGTTTGTGAAACCCTAGAATCTTAGGGGGTTACTAGGTCTCTCACACTTACTTAAACAAACAAAAACACGTGCGTCATCCAGGCTGGAGTCTGCACGCCAGTGAAAGTGTTGGTGATGCGGGCTTCCTGGTGATAGGATATGCTTCGTTTCTTTATTTTCTAGCTTGAAAACACACTAGTTCACGTTTATGACCTCTTTTATTTGTTTATTTATTTAGCAAGTATTAGGTGTTTAGGCTGGGTGTCAAGCCTGACTCTGGACACTGCCAATAGATTAGTCATCCTCATTGTGCAGTCATTTGGTCGTATGTGACTCTTCGAGACTCCATGGACTGTACTGCCTCATGCTCTTAGGGAGCTCACGGTTTAAAATTCTCATCGGAGGGAAATAAATAAAGGCAACACGTTTCATACTTGCGTTTTGTTTTGGTTTCGCCTTGCCATTAAACTGTCTCACCCTTAGTGGAAGTCATTTTAAAAAATGCCTTCTGCTGTCATGTTGGCCCTGGCTCTCCTATTGTTTGACTTTTTCTGGTATCAATCACCAGATTCAGAATAAAAGGTTGTCCTGGAGGTGGGGGACCTTTGACAGAGAGAAAGGCAGATGGGTGACTTACCTACCAGCCCTGTGCCAAAGATTTTGATGACAAGAAGCTCACTTGACACTATTAGAGTCACAGAGCTGGAAGGGATCATTGCAATCACTTAGTTCAGCTTGCTATAAGGTCATAGCAAGGGACTTCCCCGATAGTCCAGTGGTTAAGACATTGAGCTTCCAATGCAGGGGTGCTGGTTCGATTGCTTCTCAGGAAACTAAGATTCCACATGCCTCTTAGTCAAAAAACCAAAACGGGAAACAATATTGTAGCAAATTCAATAAAGACATAAAAAATGGCCCACGTCGAAAAAAAAAATCTTAAAAAAAAAGGGATCATAGCAAGATGGCTAGCCTAGCTATTGCTTTTTTTTAAATAGGTGTATTTATTTATTTTTGGCTATGCTGGATCTTTGTGGCTGCTCAGGTGGGCTTTGCACTAGTTGCAGCGAGCAGTGGCTGCTCTGTAGTCGCGGTGACTTCTCTTGTTGAGAAGCAGGGCTCTAGGGCACGTGGGCTTCAGTAGTTGCAGCTCCCAGGCCCCGGAGCACAGGCTCAGTAGCTGTGGTGCATGGGCTTCGTTGCTCCGTGGCATGTGGGATCTTCCCAGACCAGGGATTGAACCCTCTTCTGCATTGGCAGTTGATGGACCACTGAGCCACCAAGGAAGCCCAGGCTGTGTGTTCTTGAATATTTCCAGTGAAGAAGAGCTGACACATTGTAGAGGAGTCTTTTTCATTTTTGTGCTGTTCTTAGTCACTCAGCTGTGTCCAACCCTTTTCGACCCCATAGACTGTAGCCCACCAAGCTCCTCTGTCCATGGGGATGCTCCAGGCAAGAATAGTGGAGGGGGTTGCTTTTTCCTCCTGCAGGGGATCTTCCCAACCCAGGGATCAAACCCATGTCTTCTGCATTGCAGACAGATTTTTTTTTTTTTTACCAGTTGAGTTACCAGGGAAGTCTCTTTTCATTGTTAGATGAGGCTTGCTACTCCTTACACCGGGTTCAAATCTGCCTCCTGGGCTATTTCCCATGCACTTTGTGCTAGGTTCTGGAGAGTTCTTAAGAGGGATCATTGTAATTATTGACTTCCTGTGAATGAGCTCCTTGACAGCTGGAAAAGTACTTGAAACCTGAAAAGCACTCCTCCCACTTACATGAGAGAAAAGGGATAACTACTGTTCCTGAAGCAATGGAATGGAAAATATAAATGGAACAATATAAATGGATGTTTTGTTGAAATAAAGAACTGAGTCTGCATTGAAGAAATCCCTTCAGAGAAAAATTTGACATAGGCAACCGACAGTAGATATATTCAGGTTAGGCTGACAGAACTTGATGCTAAAGGGAAAAAAGAGTCTAGAAAAAAATGTATCTAGGAAAATATACTATGCCATCTGCAAACCAGAAAATTGTTAGACTGACCTCAGACTTCTCCAGAAAGAACACTCCACACAGTAGGAAAATGTCACCATGTCTACAAATCTAAGAGAAGAAAGTATGATCCAACAATATTATATCCAAGCAAATGGTTGAAATAAAGGTGGGGGACTTCCCTGGTGGTCCAGTGGTTAAGACTCCATGCTTCCAATGCAGGGGGTGTGGGTTTGATCCCTGGTCAGGGAACTGTGATCCAGCATGTTGTGCAGTGTGGCAATTTTTTTTTTAATTTAAAAATTAAAAAAAAAAAGTTGGGAAACAGTCTTCCTCTAGCATGAAAGAACTTCTAAGTATTCTACCCTTGACTCTCTCTTGAAAAACAAAAATCTTCCTTGATGAAATTCAGCAACCAATGATGGAGAAGCTGATGGGTTCCTATGCCTCTGGTGAGTTTCCAGAGCTAGGAAATGTTTGCTGTTGCCTGGTTATAAGATTTTGTCAAATTTTATGAAAACTGTGTGACAGAGTAGGGATAACCCTGGACCCAGCCCTGATTCTACCACCAACCTACCTGTGTCTAAGGGCGAGTTCCTTAATCTCTGGGCCTCAGTTTCTGCATTTGAAACATGAGATCCCTCCAGCTATGTGCTTTCCATATTCAGGGAAGGAAATGACCTACACAGCCCCGAATAATGTTGCACTTCTCTCCATCAGATTCTGCTTCTGCTCATCACCCTGCATGGATGCTCTTCTTTGAGTCTCTTATTGTTAGTGAGGTTTGGGACACTCCACAGTTGGCCATCCCCCTGGTCAGTCTGCTGTTTAGTCAAAGCTGTTGTGAGAAGCCAAGGCTTATTCAATCGAGGCCTCATCTTGCTGGCAATGACATCACTAATCATGGACTTGGCAGGGCAGCCACGGTGGGACTTGGCTGAGCCCCAGCAGTTGCATTGTCAGCAGAAGGTTACTCTGCAAATTGTGCTATTGCACAATTCTTTTGGTGGGTTTTCAGCAGAGGGAGGTCAATCCGAGTGAGGGCTCTTTTTGCTCCACAGTCCTTTTCTCCGAGGAGGACACATGCCAGATGGGCCCTTGCCTGGCTCGCCTATCTCACTAACAGGAGACCAGACATCACCACCATCACAGCAGCAACCTGCTTCCAAAATGTAGAGATAAAGATGGTGAGAGGAAGGGTTGGAGAGGGGGGTGATGACACAGCTCTGGGGGCTCCCATAACATCCTATGATTCTCTAAATTGGAGCCCTTATACTGCCTGCCTACTTATTTGTAGATGATACAGAAGGTTCTGCATCTTATTTGTATTGTATCATTAGCACTGCATTCCTGACACATCAGAGCACAATTAATGTTTGTTAGATAGCCGAAGGAATTGATGCCGAGGCAGGGAGTTACAGGGGGAGAGCTGGAGGTGAGAAATATAGGTGCGGGGCCTCCCTGCTGGTCCAGTGGTTAAGACTCCACCCTTCCATTGCAGGGGACACAGGTTTGATCCCTGGTCTGGGAACTAAGATCCCACATGCTGCGTGGTGCAGCCAGCGAAAAAAGGAAAGAAAGAAATGTAGGTGATGGAGGACTTATTGATTCATTGATGCTGGCTTAGTGGTAAAGAATCTGGCTGCAGTGCAGGAGACCCAGGTTAGATCCCTGGGTCAGGAAGATCCCCCAGTAAAGGAAATGGCAACCTATTACAGTATTCTTGCCTGGGAAATCCCATAAACAGAGGATTCTGGCAGACTACAGTCCATGGGGTTGCAAAGAGTCGGACACGACTTAGTAACAAAACAACAAAAACCCATTTGTTTGACCCCATATACTGGACAGAGGTGGCTACGGGGGACACCCAAAGTGCTTGTAGCTCATCTTCTGTCCTGAACCTTTGTTAATTCCCTACACTCCCTCAAGCCCCAGTGGCCAAGGGGATGAATGAAGCCCACTCCCCATAGATTCCTATGGGCTGAAAACAGTCTGCGAGTGGCTCTGGTTCTGGATCAGCCTCTTTGGTACCCTAAATCCATCCCCGGTGCACGTGCACACGCTGTCCTCACAGTGGCAGCTGGCAACATGCCTCTTCCTTATACCATGCAATTCAGAGCCAGTGTCCCGATTTTAAATCTCTGCTGGCTCACTCATGGAGTGCCTTCTGTGTGCCCTGTGTTGGGCTCTAGAGACAGAATGTTGGACCAGGCTCAGCCTCTGCCCTCAGGGGGCATCATTCTAATCTCTGCCTCTGGTGCCCTTGTGGTACTTCTAGCTACTCACCGCATGGCCCTCAGGTTGAATTTTCAGTCTCCTTACTAGAATTTTTGGCTTGTAGTGATAGCATCAAATGAAGCAATATGGATAGAAAAAGGTACAGGAGTTTATTATTTAGAGCGACCACAACCAAAACCAACAGAAAATATAATAGATCTGTAATATATATTTATATAATAAATAATATATATATAATAGTTCAGATGTAGCCAAGCAGGACGAAGTTATCACCTTGTATGTACAGAACTCAGATTCTCCTCTTCCCAATCTCATCTTTGGTCTGTGGTTCAAATCTCTCCCCTAATCCCCTCAAGATCTTCCCCTGTGGTGGAACAAGCTGGACCATGATTGCTCTGACTCAGGATATTTTTAAAAATATTTATTTATTTATTTGACTGTGGCTGATCTTAGTTGTGGCACACAGGTTCTAGTTTTAGCTCGAAGGCTCAGTAGTTGTGGCCTACAGGGTTAGTTGCTCTGTACTATGTGGGATCTTTGTTCCCCGACCAAGGATTGAACCTGCGTCTCCTGTATTGTAAGGTGATTCTGATCCACTGGAACACCAGGGAAGTCCCTCTCATGACTCTTTACCACACTTGCATGGGAATTTTCTTACCATCATCTAGAAGATGGGATATTGAAAGGGCAGCTCAGAGTGATGCATGCACAATGGGCTTTTGGTGGAAAATGTAGGGCTAAGAGTTCACGCTCCAACTCTGTCCTAGAAGCCAACCCCACAAGCCTGGCAGTCTTCTGCAGCTTTCTCCTCTCTATTTTGACTTTTCTAGCAAGTCTTTTTAATACTTGATTCTGAGCCTCTTAAATTTACCAACAATTTATTTTATTCCCATGATCCAAACTTTGATATTTTTTCCCCTCCTCTGATTTAACAGGTTCATCTTCTGCACAGTTCAAGCCATCATTTATCACCTTATTTCCACATCAGTTAAATTGCAATTTGGGGGAACTTCCCTGTGGGTCCAGTGGCTAAGGTTCCTCGCTCCCAATGCTGGGGGCCCTGGTTCAATCCCTGGTCAAGGAACTATTAATAGATTCCACGTGTCTCGACTTAAAGATCCTGCATGCCATGACTACAAGATTCCCATGTCTCAACAAAGATCAAAGCCCCCGTATGCCGCAACTGAGACTGGGCTCAGCCAGATAAATAAAGATTTAAAGATAAATAAACAAATTGCAGTTTTTTCACCCTCAAAAGAGGAGCTTTCCCCCAAGTCCACTTTTCTTCCAATGATGTCACTATCTACAGTTTCCTGTGATAGAAAACAGTTTCTCTGCCTCTTCCTTTTTCTTTAACCCCCAGTTCCAGACAGCCACTAGGTTGCTGTCGATTTTCTTGAAATTTTATTGGGCTTACCCTTTCTTAATTTCTCTGGTTCGTGAGCATGTATACACCTGTACCCACATGACACCTCCAAGTTCACAGCCACCTTAGACAAGGATTACAGCTGCACATTTTTAGCTAGGCTTCACACCTGCACATTCTTCACAAGCCATGATACACTCTGCCCACAAATACAACTTCCAGAAGCTCTGCTTTCTCATGGCATCACCCTGCTCCTTCCTGCCCCGTCAGCGTCTCCCTCCTTCCTTCGTTGCTACTTCCCGACACACCACCTGTGCTAATTTCTCTTCTCTTTGAACTCTTGTTGACATTATGTCTTTTCTTTGCTCTTCCTTGTTTTGGAATCAGGTTCCTGTGTTAACTTGCCCATCATCTCCTCTGATGCTCTGAAATTCTGACAGTGTATAAAAAACATAATTCAGAACTCTGATTATTCAAAATTTATCAAGTGCCTTGTTGCCCCAAAACAGATGTGGGTGGATTCACATGGCTTTGAATTCAGAGCAGGAGATTCTACAGGGAAAGTGTTAGTCCTTCAATCATGACCAACTCTTTGTGACCCCATGGACTGTAGCCCGACAGGCTCCTCTGTCCATGGAATTTCCCAGGCAAGAATACTGGGGTGGGTTGTCATTCCCTTCTTTCTCCAGGGGAACTTCCCGACCCAAGGATCAAACCCAACTCTCTTGCACTGCAGATAGATTCTTTACTGTCTGGGCCACCAGGGAAGCCTGTTTATTAGCTGCCTTAGGAAGAGGAGAATAGGGAAATGTACTCCTCATTTTAATCTTTTGAGCCACTCTTGCACTCTGGTTTGGGAAACGGGCCCTGTCCACCTTTCCACTGCCTAAAGGATTCCCGTCTCCCCGGTGGTGACCTGGTGATCTCAGCCCACTCCTCCCCAGCCCTTCCTCGCTCATCTGATTTCCAGCTCAGCTGGGATAGCTGCACCCTCCCGTCTTTCCTTCCCCGACCTCTTCAGGACTGAACCCGGTAACAGCCGCACAGACGAACAACAACTAATATTTATTTAGCTCTAACTATGTGCTCAGACTGTGTTAAGCACTTTCTCCCATTAATCCTCACACACATGCACACAAACCCTCTGAGGTAGGTAAATGTTTTCTGGAAGGAAAACCACAGCAGGCCTGTGCCACTTCCATGGAGACAAAGGCTGTTTTCAAACACTGTTAAGAGACTGTTTCTATCTTAGGCTTTCAATGACCTGGATTGTCCATGTGTGGAAGGGGGGAAAAAAGTGAGAGAGAGAGGGAGAAAAGAAAAAGGGAAAAAAAAATTCTAGGGGGAGCTCTTCTTTTAATGCATTGGTTAATTAATCAATTAATTTTGGGTTATGCACAAGCTCTTGCGAGTCTGTAATTAGAAAAAAGCGGGTCTTTGTGTTTCAAGAGAATGTTCTGAGCCTGGAAGGTGCAGGCCTTTGCTGCTCAAGTTTCGCTTTTCTCCCCACGACCCGTCCTTAGGTATTTCAGTGTTGAATAAACAGGCCTGTGCGCTGTGTGCCCGGCTCAGGACACCCCACTGAGAGCATGTCCTTAATGACGACAAAGCCGCACATTTATTCTCCCCTGACCCCACTGACCCCCAAAAGTTTGTTCCCTCAACTGGGTCTCCTTGGCCCTTTCATGAGCCTGAATTCCCTACACAAAGCCCTTGTCACATCTACAGGCCTCTTGAAACTAAACGGGGATGGGAAGAGAAGGGGAGTGGAGAGACATTGAAAACACCCAAACCTTGATCCTCCACCTAAAAGAAAGTGCGGGCATTTGCATGTTAAACCATCCTCGGGCATTTCAGCTTCCTCTCGCCCACACCCACCCCCATGTCAACACATTTCTTTTCTAAAATCCTGAGAACTGGGGGCCCACACCCCCATCCGAAGGAGCTGACAGGTCAGCGCAGATAAGAAACCCCACTGCAAAGAAAGCCCTTTTCTCTCCTTTACATTCGTCATGATCAAAAGTCTTAAACATTTATATTCCACATGGAAGGCTCTGGATGGCGGGAGAAAGGACGCGTCTGTCTTTTCCAGAGGGTGTTTTATTCACAGTGTCTCCCCACTCCTCGTCCTGTTTATCTTTGATCCGCTGAGGCCGGATTTCAGGGAAGGATGACATCATTGGCTGTGAAAAAATATTTGGTTGTATGCTTTTCCTCATCTTTTCATTATCAAATGCTTCTCGACCACTCCCGCCCCACAGGAATGGAAATGGCCCGCGCGTTGTGGATGAATTGCATTCTTACAGGAAAAGAGATTACGCTAGTTGAGCTCTTGTTTTTCTCTCTCTTCTTAGTTTTCTCTCTTCAAACCCAGTATAATGAGAACGTTCCCCTGAGTACAAGAGGAACAGATAAAGAACTCTGAGGGTACCTCTGTGTTTTTCCACATGTCTCAATGAGGAGGAAAAATTCACGCAACAAATGCAGTATTTTATTTGCATTTGTATGTAACCCTCATTAGAGTCACTTTAATCTGCCATCAAGTGGTAACCTCTATAGCCTCTGACTCCAGGAGTCACCTCTGAAGGTACGCAGTGACAGAGGTGAGAACTTGTGATGTCTGGGAGAATTTGTGGAAGATAGGAATTATTGGGCCTTCCCTGGTGGTGCAGGTGGTAAAGAACCCACCTGCCAATGCAGAAGACGTAAGAGATGCAGGTCTGATCCCTGGGTTGGGAAGATCCCCTGGAGGAGGGCATGGCAACCCACTCCAGTATTCTTGCCTTGAGAATCCCATGGACAGAGGAGCCAGGCAGGTTACAGTCCATGGGGCTGCAAAGAGTTGTACACAACTGAAGTGACTTAACACACAGCACATGAATTATAGGTTGAAGGAGGTGTTTTGGTTTAATTAAGGCACGTAATATAAATTTAACTGTTTAAAGAGAATAATTCAGTGCCATATAATCCATTCAAAATGTTATGCAACCATACCTCTATCTAGTCCCCAAATATTTTCATCATCCCAAAATAAAACCCCATATGCAGTAAGCAGTTAATTCCCATTGTCCATCCACCCTCCAAGATCCTGGCAATTTCCAACCTGATATCTATTTCTATGGATCTATCTATTATGAATACTTCATATAAATGAAATCATATACTATGTGACCATTTATTTCTGGTTTCTTTTACTTATATTGCTTTCAAGATTCATCCATGTTGTAGGATGTATCAGTATTTCATTTCTTTCTATGGCCAAATAATATCCCATAATTTATGTATCTATCTATTCAACTGTTAATGGATATTTGGGTTGTTTCTACCTTTTGGCTATTGGATTGTTTTGACAGTGTTACCATCAGTCCTTCCAATGAATATTCAGCTTTGATTTCCTTTAGAATTGACTGGTTTGATCTCCTTGCAGTCCAAGGGACTCTTAAGAGTCTTCTCCAGCACCACAATTTAAAAGCACCAATTCTTTGGTGCTCAGCCTTCTTCATGGTCCGATTTTCACATCCATACATGACTACCGGAAAAGCCACAGCTTTGACGACACAGACTTTTGTTGTCAAAGTGATGTCTCTGCTTTTTAATATGCTGTCTAGGTCTGTCATAACTCTCCTTCCAAGGAGCAAGTGTCTTTTAATTTCATGGCTGCAGTTACCATCCATAGAGATTTTGGAGCCCAAGAAAATAAAGTTTGTCACTGCATCCACATTTCCCCTCCTGTTTGCCATAAGTGAATTAGTTCTCACATCTCCGCACATAGGCTTTCTTCCAGGATTCCAAGAGCCTGTATCACAGAAACTTCTGTTTGGACAGGATGTACATAAATATGGCTTTTCATGTGTCCTTTCTTATTACTGATGACAGAAGTCCAAGCAACGTACACCAGCAATCCTGAAGGTACAGGGGCAACCCTGAAGATGTCAGGGAAACAGAATTGTACCAACTCCCTCCACCCTCTGCCGGAAGCCCCTGCGTTTTATTGCCATCCATCCATAAATCTGGATAGCTCTCTGATGAGCCTCTGAAACATACAGCACCCCCCCACACTGGAGCTGACTTCTCTCTGGATCAAGCTATGTTGTTATTTCACTGATTTCATAATAGAGGTCACTTCAGTATTTATATGTCATGTAAACATTAAAGAAACGGGGATAGTGAAAATAAACACTTGTACTTAATGCCAAAGGTGAAATTCCGTTCACAGACATTTAAAGGACCCACACACAATAGACATGCTGTCTGCTAAAGGAACACTTTCAGAGCATCTCCTTCTACTTCCCTTTGGCTCCATTTTGGGTGACAGTTAGAGCTTGTCATCTCAAAACTGTGCCACAGATGAAAAACATTTGTCCTAACAAAATAAAGTCTGTGAGACAGTCCATTTATTTGTAACTGTTTTTTCACACAGTTCTTGTGACAATGACTTCAGGAAGCTTTCTCATGGTGTCCGTCCTTCCCTGAACCCCATGTCCTTGAGTTACCCCCAAATCCTCAGCCCGATCCCCTGTGAGCACCTCTGAGACCTGCTTTCTTCAGCTCATTTGTCTGTCTAACTTTTTCATGCCCATCCTGACCAACATGCATCAAGATATGACTTGCTAACAGTTTTCTTTTTTTAAAATGCTTATTCATTTACTTGGCTGTGTCAGAGATCTTCGTTGCCTCACTTGGGATCTTTCACCACAGTGCATGGACTCTCTAGTTGTGGTGCATGGCCTCAGTAGTTGCCCCATGAGCTTAGCGGCTCCAGTCTATGTGAGATCTTAGTTCCCTGACCAGGGATCGACTCTGTGTCCATTGCATTGGAAGGCAGATTCTTAACCACTAGATCATCAGAGAAACTCCATAGCTCTCGAGTTAAAAAACTGCTAACCTGATCAACGAATCTGTGTTGGCCAGCAAGACCGCCATACTTTTGTGGACAGTCTAATTCATTAAAAAGAGAGCTTTAAAACTGTGAAATCATGGTGTGGATTTTCCAGCTCTTAAAAACCTGTTTATTTATCCATTTCATACTTCATTCACCATTTAGAGTATGGAGACTATTTTATTATTTAACTATGGGGCTTCAACTGAAGTTATACTTCACATCCAGGTGGAAAAATGACAGATACCATGTCTAGTCTTTCTTTGCTCAAGTCAATATCTAAGATTATTTCTCAGTCAGAACTTGTTTCCTACCTTGATTTCTGGATTGTCTGTTTCTTTTCCATCAGCTCTTGGTCCTTTGAGTGGAACAGCCTGGATCTGGGTTATTCCCAACATGTACATAAAGCCTCAAGCTGATGACACCAAGAAAAGTCTGTCTTCAGCTTCATGCATTTGCTCCTCCAATTGCCAACAAATGAGGTGGGGGTGGTCAGATCCATTGCTTGCTAGACTATCAGCAGAGTCCAAATTATGGAGAGTCTGGGATTGAATGAGCTCATAATATGGATAGTGAAATCAAGAAAGAAGTGTTGTTTAGTTATAAAAGTGGTTGGTATTAATTGCTCAGTTCTCTATTAACTCGACTATGTGGTGGGTGTGAAAGGGGATATGAAAGTGAGCAGTCCATCCTGGGAGGTGCTGGATCCTGAAGGTATATGCCAGGTGAAGGATGGGAGAATCTAGGGGCAGACAGGACCCATGTAACTGACACAGAAAATCTCAGTGCTGCCAACCCGGAGCCATCTCTGTTATCTGTGGGTGACAGAGAGAGGCAATAGAAACAGCTATAGGACAGCAAATTCTGGAAAAGTGGAGGGGGGAGATGGTGAAGCTACTGCTCTTATAGTAAGAGTACAAAAGGGCGTATTTTGTTTTAGTGTAGCCTATTCTATGACAGAGCAGGTACATGAAACAGGTGAATGGATGGTTTATCAAATGAGTAAAGGAACCTGGGAAGGAGAAGTTTAAAAACAAGGAGCTGCTTATGAAGATGAGTATACAAGATGATAAGATAGGAGAATGAAGGGTAGAGAAAGAAACCTTCTAGAAACCGTTTTTTCATCCACTAGTAATGAGAGAGAGAGAATTCTCTGAGGACTTGTTGGGTATCTGTGTACTCAGGGACAATGTTAAGATGCTCTCTGTGTAGAGATGGTCACCTAAATTGTACAGTGGGATGTATACATAGATCCTGGGAGGATGCACAGAAATGACCCTGAGTGAGACAACACAGCCATCATGCATTTTGTGCCACAAACTTTGGCATGAGAAAAAAAGAAAATATCTAGATTTCTTATTAAAGAATCAATAGCACTGAGATAATTTGACAAAAATGGAAAAGAAACAGTCTTTTTTTCGTGTTATTTTAAGCTCTATCATTCTCTCCCATATTGTCACTTTATTGATTTTTTGTCACACTTGACAGGCTCACAGTAAGTGGTTTCTCATAATAACTGGCAGTTATAGACATTATAACCTTTGAAAATATTAATTTAGTTACTAGGGCTGTATTAAAAGAATTTTTTTTTTCCTCTTTGAAGACTCTTTGGGTCATGTAGTCTAATGAAATCTTTTGTATTTTTTCTCCTCCAAACTAATGGTAAACTTTAAAAAGATTCCTTCATTTTCTTTTGTTAGTTCTTAGAACTAAATTTCTTTTGTCATTTGGTCATGCAAGTTTCTCTACTCTGACAATAAGGCTTCTCTCTAAAGAAACAAAAACAATAAGAATAACTTTTTACATGTTACATGCAAGACATTGAAACTGAGATTTTTAAAAGGAAAAAGAATCTGGGGTACACAGAACACAATTCCTCCCAGGGTCATCATTTGCATCATAAAATGTAATTCATCAGCCATTATATCTGCTTGGTTCTCCAACTGATGGACACATGACTGCAATAAGCAGGGGATGTTGCTATTCATGGAGTGTAATGAGCACTCCGAGGATCACTGCCAGTCATGGCTCAGGCAGAGGACTGGAGTTCCAAAACTCAGACACCTAAACACCACCAGCACCACCTTGCCAAAAAAATGCAAAGATCCAACCAAAAAATACTCTCTCCTTTAGCCTCAGCTCTGAATTTAGGGAAAGTTGTGATCGCTCTCTAGTCCTTTCTTACAGAATGTATCTTATGTAAGAATTCAGACACTTCTTTCTATGTAACAAAAGGCATGGAATAGTGAAGTTTGAACAGGAAAGAGAGTCCTTGAAGAATTGAAAAGGTGGAGCTTAAGTCTAATTTCTCCTTGAAAATATTAATTCCCCAAAAGATCAAATATAGATAGTAGTTCATTCCCAGCACTGTCGTTGGTCTGAATCAACTATTTTCCCCACCTCTTCTCATCATTGGCTTAATATCTAGATGGTCTAACAAAGATTTCAACTGCAGCTCATCATAAATAGACTCTAGAATCTTAGCAGAACTGAACTGTAGGAACAGGAATTTGTATGTCACACATCTAATTCTGGTTTACTTAGTTTAATTTAATGCAAACACCCAGTCTTTCCTATAACTGTAGGTTATTTTTTGTGGACTTCCATTAAATTTTCACCTTTTTAACCTTGCTATAAAGGGTTGACTTTATAGCATAGGACTGAAGGTTAAGAGGAAATGGTTTTCTAAAGCCTTGCACATAGACTTACTTCTACAAGCACATGTTTTTATTCCCGGTCCTGGTGAGCTACTGTGAGCAAAGAAGCAAAAAAAAAAATAATAATAATAATTTTTAATCCATCTTATTTCTTTTGGTAGGAAAAAAATCTCCATCTACAGTTGCTAAAGCAAAAATCTAATGTGGATAAAGTTAATGACTCCTAAATGACCCCCAAATTAAAGATTTACTTGGTAGTTCAAATGGATTCCACAAAACTTTGAAGGTTTTGGAAATTACCTTCAGAGTGTTATTCTACAAATATATGGGCCATGCACAAGTGTGTGCCCATGTGCATACACACACACACTAAATATCTTTCTGGTTACATTTATTGGTCAATTTAGTTAAAGAACAAGTCATTTCAAAAAATAGCTTGACTGGTGTTGTATTATGAATGATTAATAAAAATCCTTAAGGGCATTATTTTGAGAAAATAATAACACGTTTATGCTGCACTGCTAGAAGTGATAGTGACTCCATAATCTGAGATATTGTTTCCCTACCAAAATTTTCTTTAAAAAAAAAAAATTTTCTTTTAAAATCAATGGATTTTTCTCTCTCTGGTTTCTATTTTCATATCTGATCCTTAAAATGAAAGTTATCTCATCTTCTGGACATTTAAAGCTTTCCTCTTTAAGGCATTGACTGACAGGTTCCCCAAAGATCGTTTCAGTGTAGAGACAAGTGCTCCAAATGCCCCTAGATTTGTTTTTGTCATTATGCAAAGGAAAACATAAAAGAGACAAGTGAGTCCTCAGAGCTTTGGGACATTTATTGATCTCAATAAGCCTCACTGGAGGATGAGCTTCAAACAAGAAGCTGCCCTCGGAAGGCGCACGGTTTGTCAGGACCAGATGCTTTTGAACGTGTGAATTAATCCCACATTACCGCATGGATGATTGATGCTCCTACTCTGAAAGCACTGGGGCCCCTGTGAAATTTCTGAGGTCCAGTGGTATTGGTACAAGGATCATTCTGGCGCCACCATTTTTTGCTGTGAATTGGGTTCATGTTGCAAATATGGGCCACGTCAAAATGTGTGTTCTAACAATACCCAGTGACTGCAGCCATGAAATTAAAAGAGCCTAGCTCCTTGGAAGAAAAGTTATGACAAACCTAGACAGCATGTCAAAAAGCAGAGATATCACTTTGCTGACAAAGGCCCATATAATCAAAGCTATGAGTTTTTCAGTAGTCATGTGTGGATGTGAGAGTTGAACCATAAAGAAGTCTGAGAGCCAAAGAATGGATGCTTTTGTACTGTGGTGCTGGAGAAGACTCTTGAGAGTCCTATGAATAGCAAGGAGATCAAACCAGTCAATCCTAAAGGAAATCAACCCTGACTATTCATTGGAAGGACTGACGCTGAAGCAGGTGGCCGAAGTATTGGAACTTCATCTCTCAAATTAACTCTGGGTAAAAGGGAATCAACATAGGTATAGAATAATCCATTTCTACAAACAAAACAGAACATTTGTTTTGGTAGGAAATGACATTTCAGGGTCAGTATCTGGTCACTAAGGATGATATCTGGTACTGGGTTGGTGACCGATCTCTTCAGTAGACAAACTAGGGGAAAATGTATATATTATATAGAACATAAAATACCCATAGGTTCATATTAAAATGTACAATTCAAATTTGAGTCTACAGGGTTGTTGCTTTTCTAAAAAAAAGAGCCTTGTGAAAAAAAATCATGTAAATGTATGGCAAAAACCATTACAATATTGTAAGTAATTAGCCTCCAACTAATAAAAATAAATGAAAAAAAAAGCCTTGTACTTTATGTGTATGTGTGTGTTTTTTTTTAATTACACAGTTACCTTCTTTTATCAAAACAGAATCATGGTTCAAGAGGATACAGGGGATGATAGACTTGGGATAATCTGTGATGATTCCTTTGAAAAAAATTTTTGTGTTTTACGTATGTGTGTATCTCTCTCTCACTATGTATCATTTATGATCTATCTATGATTTATCAATCATCTATTATCTAGCTATCATCCATCTATCTATACCTATGTATTAGCTATTTAATATTTATCATCTATCACCTACTTTCTACCAATCATCTATTATCTATCTAGTATCTATCTATCTATCATCTATCTAGCTACATCTCTCTTTTTTAACCAGTTGCTCTAGATATTAAAAGATACATATCAGAGTATATTTAGAATCAGTATTTACCACTTCAAATGTAATGTAGAAATCTGACTACCACTTAGGTCTCTTTCCTCTCCCATCTTTATGTAGAAGTTCTCTCATTTATGATATTATTTATTGAAAACTTCACCAGACAAGATTATAATTTTTACCATTAGCTGTCAAATATATCTTAAAGAACTCAAGACCAGAACAATAGCCTGTGATATTTGCCCCAATATTATTATTTACTATTTATGTTCTTTCATTAAGTTTTTGACTATTAAAATTTTCCTCCTTTCCACCTTTTATTTTCCTTAGGGCACTATTTTTGTTTGTTTACTCTATGTTATCACCATTTTAAGTGTTTATTTCTTTTTTTTAAATTTATAAATCTTGCCTGAGTTTTGGCACCTCATTTCTGAGTACTTCTAATTCTGATTTATCTTGTATGATATCCTTAATGTCTTTTACCTTGCTTTTATATAAATGAGCTGTTACAGTTGTGATACGTTCAGAGGCACATCTCTGGCTGCTCTCATTGCTGATGCAGAGATAGTATTAGGCTCCTTACTATCTTTCATCTTATAATAAAATTTTGTGGGATGATTTCTGCCTCTAGACACAATCTTATAACTAGTACTGGAGTAGTCCTCTTTCAATTAAGCAACTATAAAATTGCTAAAAATAAATGAGGCCATTGTTGAGAAAATGGAAATCATAGGCTGAGCTCTTTAATCACCTAGCTTTTCCCTTAGGACACATTTCCTGACTCTGAGCAGAACCTGGTTGTCTTGCTGAGCTTGGGAAGAAGACAGCAGTGTTCAGAGCAGCTGAAGAGGGTGGAATCTGTGGGACAGAGTAAGAGGGGATGATGCTGTGTAGAGAGTCAGCCCCAGAAGGCTGTGCAGGGGGCTTTCCACGAGTCTTGCTGAGCAATATACTGCTCATAAGACAGCCCACCCATCCCGGGCTTAACAGCAGCTGTGTTGGGGGCTAAGATAGAATGGGTACTGGAGGCCAAGAAGTGCTGGGGAAGAGCAGTGCCAGAGAGACTTATGACTCTAACAGAACAGAGAGATCTCCTTGACATTTCATTAATACTTTGGCATCTAGTTGAAGGAGCTTCCCTGGTGGCTAAGTCAGTAAAGAATCTGCCTGCAATGCAGGAGACCGGGGTTCTATTGCTGGGTGGGGAAGATCCCCTGAAGGAGGGCATAGGCAACCCACTCCAGTATTCTTGTCTGGGGAATCCTATGGACAGAGAAGCCTTGTGGGTTACAGTCCCATGGAGTTGTAGAGAGTGGGACATGACGGAAGCGACCGAGCACAGCAAAACACATCTAGCTGAAACACCAACAAAGCCTGTGCCTTGAGAATAAAACCTAACCTTTAGAATAAAACTGACTTGAGATCGCCTGTGTGTACAGCACTTGCCCTCTGGCTTCAGGGAGACTGCAGGAGATGGCTGAAGGCAGGTATGGGTGGGTTCAGTGATGGAGGTGAGGAACGCTGGTGGTGGGGCATGCCTGCTGCTTCAGCAAGGCTGGGAGAGGGTGCTGGGCTGGGGAGCATGTCTATGGCTCTGGGGAAGCAGGGGGATGTTGCTGGGGTGGGAATATGCCTACAGGTCCCAGCAGGGACCAAGGATGTCATCTGAGCAGCATTCATAAAAGAATGATTGTTAGAGGAAGCTCAGTTAGTTTCTTCTTTTTTTCCCCTGTAAATAAATAGCTTATTTTCTTAAATATTTCTTCATCAGAAGTGATAGGATTCTGACTCTGAGAACCATTAAACAGTGAAATTCTATCAGGCTAGTTTCATCTTTGCTGCTAGCTTTATTACATTAACAAATGTAAACCCTTTTATTTTTTTAACTTTTTATTTTGTTTTGGGGTAGAAGGGAATGGCTCCCCACTCCAGTATTCTTGCCTGGAGAATTCCATGGACAGAGGAGCCTGGCGGGCTATAGTCCACGGGGCCACAAAGAGTGGGACATGACTGAGCAACTAACACGGCAACAACATAGACAATTAATAGTGTTGTGAAAGTTTCAGGTGAACATTGAAGGGCCTCAGCCATACATACACATGTATCCATTCTCCCCCAAACTCCCCTCCCACCCACGCTGCCACGTAACATTGAGCAGTTTCCTGTGCTCCACAGAAGGTCCTTGCTGGTTATGAATTTTAAACATAGCAGTGTGTACCTGTCTGTCCCAGACTCTCTATCTCTTCCCCCCATTCTTTCCCCACTGGCAACCCTAAGTGTGTGCTCTAGGTCTGTGAGTCTGTTTCCGTTTTGTTAGTAAGTGTGTTTGTATCATTTCCTTTAAGATTCCACACATAAGGGATGTCAAAAGATCTTTCTCTGCCTGACTTACTTCACTCAGTATGACAATGCCTAGGTCCATCCATGTGGCTGCCAATGGCATGATTTCATTCTTTTTAATGACTAAGTAATATCCCATTGCATATATGTACCACATCTTCTTTATCCATTCTCCTGTCTGCTGTCACATTGAACTGTGAAGATTGTGGGTTTGAGCCTCCAGAATGCATTTCATTCTGTTCACAGATGGAGACTTAGGACTTTGTCTCAAATGTGTGACTACGAATGACTTGCTGGTGTGTGGAGGACTCAGGGCTAGTTTACTCCTCTCCTGGAGAAACAACAGCATCTCTGAAGCACATGCTGTGTTCATCCTCTTTTGTTTAATCTGCAGCAGATTACGGGGTGGGGGAAGATTATCCAGAGAAAGACACCCAGAAGTCCTGCAGTGGGAAACCTGAAGCGAAGGTTCCTAGCTGCTCGCCTTGTGCTCCGGACTGATGAACTACAAAGAGTATACTTTCTGCTTTAAAATTCCCCAGACCTTTAAAACATTCAGCCAACTATTTAACTACCCTGTTGTAAAATCTGACGTTAAACCACCAGCAAAAAGCTTGAATTACACAAGTTTCCATAAAAGCATTTTTCTCACCAAACATTCATTTTATTATCCTGTTTTATGGGAAGACTGAAATAGCCAGATCTCAGGTCCTGCCTGCCATTTGGCCAGAACAGCTCATGACCCAGGTCAAGGTTGATGCTGACAACTCGGCAGACCCATTTCTTAAAAAGCCCTTCTCTCGGAGTTTATTTTAGGACAGCGTGTCTCTTGAAGACTAAGGTTAAAATTTGATTTAGGATGATTGATGGGAGGACATTGTTCTACTAAAATGTATCCAGAAGATATGCGGAGAAAGTAAAGCAGGTAGTGATGTGAAGGTATACGTGGGTCAGAACACTGAGGGGGTGAGGATGCAGTGATGTAACTCCCGGGAAAGAACCTATCTGCGGCTCTGAATAAGGAGATCCCATCCCCAACTGAGTGAAAAGGTGAAGGAGTAAACCCAGAGGGCCAACTCTGTGCTAGCACAGGACACATGCATGTGTGACATTTTCATCGTTTATGGTAGATGAATCCAGAGTGATGGCGAATGGTTTTCCCCCATCTGGTGGCCTTGGCCAGCATACTATAACTGTAGGGCTGGCAAATAGAACAGGCCCTCTTCACCTATCTTTTCATTAAAAATCTTATGACAACTCTCTACTAAAAGTGTCCACAGAGTGCCAAACAAAAGTAAATGTGACATCTAGTCATTTTAGGGCTTCCCTAGTAGCTCAGATGGTAAAGAATCTGCCTGTAACACAGGAGACATTCTCTGGGTTGGGAAGATCTCCTGGAGAAGGAAATGGCAACCCACTCCAGTATTCTTGCCTGGAGAATTCAAAAGGCTTAACTCTAAACCATTTATTAATTCTCCTCTAAGTTTTATGGATCCGGTTGGTAAGACAGAGAAGAAAAAAATATCATTGAAAAGTACATTGCATAAGCTATGAGTCATTCTTCTCCAAATGGACAAATCATTACAGCTTCTATTTCATAGATTTCTTATTTGAGAATGATCCTAATGCTTTTCAGTATATTCAGTCCTGGATTTCAGTAACAGTAACAGCTGACAAACCTGCATAGAATTTTTTTAAGTTTACAGGAATTGTCAGGAGACTAGACAAAAGTCTATATAAATTCTGTGCAGTTAACTCCACAAAAATGGAGAGAGAGCAAGAGAAAGAGAGAAAAAGGGAGTGGGGGGGGGGGGAGAGCACCATGGTTCCTGTGTATGGCTATTGATGTATCTTTTTTAGAGAAATGTCTATTCAGATCCTTTCCTGTTTTTAAATTGAGCTGCCATCTTATCATTGAGTCATAGAGGTTTTTTATATATTTTAGGTACAAGCCCTTTATCACAGAAATGATTTGAAAGTATCTTCTCCCATCTGGAAGTTTAGCTTTTCACTGTTTTGATGATGTCCTTTCAAGCACAAAAGCATTTAACTTTGATGATGCCTGATTTATTTTCCTTCTCTTGTTGTTGCTTATGGTTCTTATCTAATGCCTAATTCAAGGTCACACAGATTTACACATTTCTTTTAAGACTTTTATAGTGTTAGTTCTTACATATAGGCCTTTAATCCACTTAGAGTTAATATTTCTATATGGTATAAAGCTAGGTCCATGAAGACAAAATTGTGTAAATATTAGAAAAGGAAACAGAAGTATTATTTTCACATGATTTAATTGTCTATCCAGGTAATCCAAGGGCCAACTGGGAACCTGTTACAGTGAGGTTTCCTGTTTAAAAAAAAAAAAAGGTCAATCTTTCTTTCATATCTTAGCTATATAAAAGGGAGAAAACCATGGGAAATGCATTTATAATAGGTAACATGACAAACAAAATAACATATCTGAGAAGACAGAGACACCAGAAGCAGTACTAATACCTGTCTGAAATGGTTCAAGGCAAACTAAATACCACAAAATCTTAATCAGCATTGAACCTAGAGAGGTATGGGACTTTCCTGGTGGTCCAGTGGCTAAGACTCCACACTCCCAATGCAGGGGGCCCAGGTTCGATCCCTGGTCAGAGAACTAGATCTAACATGCCACAACCAAGACTCTGCAAAGCCATATACATACGTATGAAACTAGGGAGGCATGGTTCATGGCCCAAACTCTGAGGAATTTGCCATAAACCCACAGTGCAGATAAGACCAGGTTTAATGAATTCCCCAAAGCTAAATGATCATTCTTCATCAAGCAAAAGAAGTGTAGCTCCTTGGGAAATAAGTAAAGATAATCTTGGCAGAAAACCACTAACACTTTCTAATTTGGAGGCACAGAACGGAGAAGGGTAACATGGTCTAGAAACCCCCTTCCCAGGGATCCACTTCCCTTTTTGGATCAATATGTTCAGAGACAGCTGACTAGAGAGCGGAGGTGATGGGGCCTCATGTCAACGGTGGTACTGTCCCCAAGTGGCCCACCGCTTCCTTCATTCTCTGACATTTTCTCCAAAACAGAGGCCCTCAATCAACAGAGCTCATAACAACAACAACAAAAAGACATTTATTTGATCATCTAAGCAAAGTAAATATTGTTGCTGTTGTTCTGTTGCTAAGTCTTATTTGACTGTTTGTAACCCCATGGACTGCAGCTTGCCAGGCTTCCCTGTCTTTCACTAGTAACCATAGACAAAACTGAAACAAATGACCTATTGAATACATTTGCAACAGAACTAGAAGTAGAGCCAATATTGTTAACATTAATCTGTAAGAGTTAACCCTAACCCTTACAAATGAGTTTAAAAATCACCCAGTTAAAAAAAACAGGTCAGCCTAGGTATGCAGATAAGCAGTGAAAAACACATACCCTCATAGACAGAAGGACCAAGATGTGAAAAGATGCTTATTCATCATCAAAGACAGTTGTGTAAACACTGAGAATTTATTGAGTCTGTCACTTGACACATAATTTAAATGCTGTTATACTTAAAAGAGTACATATAAGGCTGGTGGGGTGAAAACTGCAACAACTTACCCAGGGGGCAGTTTGACAGATATTCCAAAAGTCTTTCAAACGTCCTTTCCCTGACCCAGTAATTCTACTTCAGGAAATTGGAAGTGTCACTACACAGCACAGATTTAGTTCAGGAATGTTCACGCTAGTTGGTTTGCACGGTGAAAATTTGGAAACCATTTGCATTCCCAACAGTATGAACTGGTTACACAGGTCATAGAATCCCCATATAAATACCAAGGAGCTATTAAACTGTGGCAGATGGATACTGGATGTTCAAAGAAGAGCTTCTTGATAAATTCAAAATCCATCTTAAAACCTGGTTTTATAGACAGACACACGCGTGAAAGTCCAGCAATGCTCACAGAGTTTTTCTCTTGATGATGCGTTTTTATTTTCTTTTTCTTAGGAGCAGAAGAAATAAAAGTTTGTAAATAGATAAAAATGGAATAAATATCATTTAGAAGAAGGGGAGCCACGTGAAATGAAAACCAGCTATGTTTGCGGGGCTGCTCTCAAGGATCCGTCACAGCTTCCCCCCGCCCCGCTCCATCAAAGAAAAAGGGTCAGTGTCTGGACTTCACCGAGGGAAGAATTTGTTTGGTTTGGACTTCATTCACTGTGTCAAGAGATCTACTTATTCTCTTTCTAAGTGGCTCTTCAAGCTCGAACTCAAAATAGGAAAGGCAGGCTTCTGGATAATGCCCTGCTTGCTCAGACACTCAATGACTCGAGTCTGTTGCCTTTTGGTACTCCTTGTTTGGACTGCAATCAAATCAATGCGAACAATGCATCTCAGCAAACAAAAGGAGGAGGTGCCAGCTATAGATGGGAGAGGCCTCCTGGTGATGGACATGTCACTGTCTGTGTCTTCCAGGCACCCAGGATCTCTGCAAAGGGCAGGGGAGAGAAGGGAGAGGAGGATGAAGTTAAGAGGTCTGGGGTTGGTAGCCTGGGATAAAACGTGGAGCAGAGATTGCAATGCCCTTTCTTAACTCCCCTTAGAAGTCACATACCATCACCTCCTTCATACTTTTGTGGCCATAGAACACTAGCCCTGATTCAGAGCAGAAGATCACATAAGAATTTGTTGTTGGGGATACTCTTTTGCCCCCTTCTGATGCCTATGTCAGAAGCTTTCTCTATCTCCTTTATACTTTAATAAAACTTTATTACACACACACACACACACACACACAATGAATTTGTTGTTGCTGTTGTTGTTCAGTTGCTAAGTTATGTCTGACTCTCTGTGAACCCATGGACCCCAGGCTTCCCTGTCCTTCACCATCTCCTGGAGTTTGCTCAAACTCCTGTCCACTGAGTCAGTGATGCCATCCAATCATCTCATCCCCTGTCATCCCCTTCTTCTCCTGCCTTCAATCCTTCCCAGCATCAGGGTCTTTTCCAGAGTCTGATCTTCGCATCGTGTGACCCAAGTATTGGAGCTTCAGCTTCAGCATCAGTCCTTCCAATGAGTATTCAGGACTACTGGGTGGTGAGGATGACTGAGGATCCTCTTGGTGGCTGTTAGCAAAATAGCCCAGGTCCTCTGTACTATTTCTTTTCATTCTCATGTCCTTTACGGTGATACAAGGGAAAAATAAAGCCCCGAAGCTGCTAAGTGACAGAGCTAGGGTTTAAGCTCAGCGTCACCTTCTCCAAAGTCCACGCTATGCCCACTGCACAGTGAGATTCTGGGCAGGTGGCTGTGTTTACATCACTTGGGACTTTGGAGGAAGGATGCAAGGCATCAGGAAAATCAATGGACTTGGTTTTATTGGATTAGCTGATGCCTGGAGAGGGGTTTACTCCCAAGATTAGTCAAGTTCTAGTGTTAGTGTGAGCTCATAGGGAATATAGGAAGGGATGAAGTGAAATGTTGCCCATGTTGGAAAGACGAGACAGGGTAGCGGGAAGAGCAGAAAAAAGTAAATTTGTTGGAATCAAGACCAGAGGTCTCTGCTTGGGCCAGGCAGTTGTCCCTTTAAGGGGATGCAGGCCATGTAATTGTGGCATCTAGGAGACCGTGTGTCTGTGATGACGAAGAAAGTGTCAGTGCAATTGCTTGTGAGACTAGAGTGGAGCTGGTAGTACTGGTGTTTAGTCACTCAGTCGTGTCCAACTCTTTGTGACCCCATGGACTGTGGCCCCACCAGGCTCCTCTGTCCATGGGCTCTCCCGGGCAAGAACACTGGAGTGGGTTGCCATTTTCTCCTCCAGGAGATCTTAAAAAAGCACAAACCCCTGAAGTTTCCCTTGAAGCTCATCTCCTGAGAGTGGACCCGGGTGAGGGGAGAGTTGATTTTCCAGAGGAATGGTGCGGTGGAGGCTCTGTTACTTGCTTTTAGCTTCAGAGGAAATATTCTTTAAGTGGAAACAGACTAAGGGTGAACAGCGATCCTGTGGCTCTGGGCTTCTCTTCCCATTAACCAAGGCTAAAAGGCAGGCCTGGGGATCCCTTTTCAAGAGCTGCCAATGACACAGCTTCATGTTAATGTACTACAAGTCCTTACGGGCACACGCTCGATTTCATGTTTTCATCTGAATTTCTGACGTCAAGGATCCAGCGCAACTTTTAACTCAGCCAGCGTCTGACAACCAGGCTGCTGGATTCTGAAGTACGCCATCAGTGGAATGTGTCCTTTTCATCTTCATTCTCTAAATCTACTTTTTATTTGCCTGCATAAAGGAGAGAGAGTCCCTTTAATGTATTGTGAGGATAAAAGCCACTAGAAAGAGATAAAGCACGGAGCATATACCAAGCCCTCAGGGATAGACAGAGCAAGGAGTTTGGGATGGCTCTTCTCACCAAAGAAAGGCTCTTTGCTAGTTGAGACAATTACAGACAAGACGGCTGTGGTTAAATTTGCATGAATGGAGGAGGATCCCATTGAGTAGAAAGAGATTTCTCCAGTGACAGATGAAGACCGATGTGCGTCTGTAATCCACAGTCAAACAAATGATGATGACATTGATGGGAAAACAAACAGCCTGAATCTGTGGGTTTTTTGTTTTCTGAAGAACAAACACTTCATTTGCAAATAGAGGTGACCTCATTTTATATTCCCAGGTGGTTCAAGTGGTAAAGAATCCACCTGTCAATGCAGGAGATGCAGGTTCAATCCCTGGGTCGGAAAGATTCCCTGGAGGAGAAAATGACAACCCACTCCAGTATCCTTGCCTGAAAAATCCCATGGCAGAGGAGCCTGGTGGGCCACAGTCCATGGGGTCTCAAAGAGTCCATGGAGCAACTGAGCACATGTTTTATTTTACTAATTAATTAATCTTGGTGGCACTGGGTCTTTGTTGTGGGGTGCAGGATTAGTTGCCCCGCAGCATGTGGACTCTAGTTCCCTGACCAGGGATGGAACCTGTATCCCCTGCATTGCAAGGTAGATTATAACCACTGGACCACCAGGGAAGTCCCTGAAATGTTTTCAAACCCTTCGCTGCTGGCCCTAGATATTCACCAGATCCACCAGGCATGGCTTAGAGGGGTGTTTGCCTGTCTTCCCGCTTCACACACACTCTTCATCAAAGGCCAAGAAAGTATCACCCTTGGGAAGACAGGCTATCCTATCGGCTCTGCGTATATTCCTCTTCCACCCTGGTGTTGATTTCAAGGGGCCTGACTGTGGACACTCCTGCTGTGGCCTCCCTTGTCTGACTGCATCCCATTAATCTGACTTGCTACTTGTAAAACTGGCAGAAGACATAATTCCTCTCTCTTCTTGTTAAGTTTAGGAATGTGTGTGTGTGGTTTTTTTTTTTTTTTTTTTTTTTTATCATTACATGTGCACTAAGCGGGATGAGAATTTCATGAAGGTGGACGAAGCCCTCCCTTCACATACTTTTAGTTCCAAAATTGAGTTGGGAGAAGCAAGATCATTTTCCATGGGGGGACATTTGTAAGCCTCCACTTCTTACCCCCTCCAATGTCTTACTTTGTCCTGACCTTTCGGCATCCACCCATTGTACAGATGGGCAAACAGAGACTCAAGAAACCAGCAACATAAAGCAGCCCAGAGAGAAGTTCCTAGTAATGAAATCCAGAAGAATTTTCTGACATCCTATTAATGAGCTGCAAGCCTGTGGCTAAATGAAAACTAAGCCCCAATAGCTTTTATTTTTCATGCACAGTAGGGAGAAGCTATGTTGATGGTTGTGTAACCCCAGAGAGATCTTGTGCTCCTGAGATGAGATTTAAAGTGCTGTTGGACATCCTCCACTGAGTCTTCTTTTTTTCTTTAAAGATCACCTCTAAGAAATTCCAGCTATTTATTTGCTTATTTAGCTGTGTTGGGCCTTAGTTTGGGGCCTGCAGGATCTTTCATTGCAGTGCATGGACTCTCCAGGGGCATGCAGGCTTAGTTGCCCAGAGGCATGTGGGATCTCAGTTTCTCGACCAGGGAATGAGCCTGTGTCCTCTGCATTGCAATGTGGATTCTTAACCACTGGACCACCAGGAAAGTCTCTCCACTGGGTCTTAAGGTTTGGGCAACTGTTTTCCAAAATGCAGTTTTTGCAACACCCTGAAGCACCCTTGCACACTCCAGGCTGCTCTGTGAAGCCACCTCCCCTTCCCTGGAGCCGTGTTCACCTCCTCCAGTAAACAAGCCTCACCAAAGGACTTAGAACACAAACGGAAGTCCAGGGGAGGCGCCTGGAACGGCCGGAACACCCCCCACATTCCCATATTTCCAGATTTGAAGTTCTTCGTCCAGAGCACGGACTCTCTCCAACGTGGTGCTTCCTGTCAGCACGGCTTTTTAAGCAGCGAGATTTGTTGCTGGATGATTCTAAATGACCATCACCCATGCACAAAGCCATCCTCTTTAGACGTGGGCAGATGAGATAGAAAAATGGGTGGGCAGTTTCATGAGGCCTAGTAAATCTTCAGTAAATTGCAGCTCATCCCTGCGTCTCCTCTCGTGTGCTCTTTGTGTTGCTAATACACATTAAGCCTTGGCTGGCTTCACACTTTCAGGCTGCTCGGAGGTGAGGCCTGTACAAAGCTGCAGATGTGGAAACGGAGGAGGCCTCTGCCCCAAATGTTACCCATTAACATCGGCGTGGCCTGAGGAAGAATTTTACTACATTTTCCCATCTCTCAAGAGCTCTCAGCTCGAAACTTGGGAGCTTAAAGCAACAAGAAGAGAGATGGGGAAAAAAAGAGAAGACCACTGCATTCCTGGTTAAAAATTGTGTGTGTTCTGTTCATTGGTGTAAAATATCGCAGGAGAGAGAGAGAAAGGGATGTGGCCTTTTTAATTATAAGAGTAATTCAGTTACAGGATTTAAAAATTATAGTAATGATAATGAGTGAAAAACGAATTACCTTTTTCTCTGCATTTTGCTCTCTCATGTTAAGTTCCTCAAACACGTTCCAAGAAAATTTCTAAGCATATGAAAGTAAAAGAAAAAAAATGCATGGTAAAGAACTAATTTCCTTAATGCATAAAATACTCGTATAACTCAATCAGAAGCTGAATAATGACCTTGTGGAAAAATGGGCAAGATATATAAAGCAGTTTATAGGGAGGAAAAAAGTGATCAATGGGACACTGCCCACTCAGTGGAATAAATATAATATTGAACAATGAGCTGTCATACTTCTCCTATCAGATTGGCACAAATTTATAAGCTTAATAATTCCCAGTGTTATCAAAGATGCAAGGAAACAGATATGTTTTTAATTCTGGTAATAGTATATCTTTTTGGACAGCAGTGCAGCTGCTTTCAAAGTGAAAATCCTTTGACTCAGTAACTCCCCCACTGGGATTGGTCATATCAATGGAATTTGTACACTCCTGCAAACACTATCAGAAAGTTAATTGTAGACAACAGTAGTAGGATTAAAGGGGTGAATCTAGATTTTCATAAATGAAAGTGAAATTGTTAGTCGCTTAGTTGTTGTCTGACTCTCTGTGACTCCGTGAACTGTAGCCCATCAGGTTCCTTAGTCCATGGGATTCTCCAGCCAAGAATTCTGAAGTGGATAGCAGTGCCCTTCTCCAGGGGATCTTTCCAACCCAGGGATGGAACCCTGGTCTCCCGCATTGCAGGCAGATTCTTTACCATCTGAACCACCTGGGAAGTCCTTTCATAAATAAGGAATAGTTTAAACAAAAATCTAGACCCTTTATGAAACAGACTCCTGTGCCTATATTCAGAATACAGAATGTCTCAACTTGCAAGGTTCACCTTACACTTTTCTCCTCTAAGATGGTGCAGAAGTGATACTCATTCAGCAGAAACTGTGCTTTGAATTTTGAGCTTTTCCTGGGCTGGTGATATGCGGTACAATCCTTTCTCTTGATGCTGGCCAGGGCAGCACCAGTTCCCAGCTAGCCCTGCCATCACCAGGATGACAGACTGACACTTAGAGCCATTCTGGATCCAGGCAATGGTTCTGTTCTTTATTTTCAGTAAAGCATCTGAGATGTGTGCTAAGTTGCTTTAGTTATGTCCGACGCTTTGCGACCCAATGAACTGTAGTCCACCAGGCTCCTGTGTCCATGGGATTTCCTAGGCGAAAGTACTGAAGTGGGTCACCATGCCCTCCTGCAGGGGATCTTCCTGACCCAGGGATAGGACCCACTGGCCTCCTCTGTTCTCACGTGAGCCCTGTCAACCTCAGGGCTCTCTCTGTTCTTTCTCTCTGTTCTTTCCATGAGACCCCTTGTCTTTCCAGCATCCCTCTCCATGTTTCACTTCTCAGCCTTGGGGACCCAGATGAAAACTCTCTTTTGCTGAGTTTTGTTGCACCCTGAAACCCTTCAAAACATTTATCACAATTTTAAAATGATATATGTATTCACATAAACATGTTTAATATTTGTCTTTCTCCCAAAGATGAAACATCCTGTAAGAGCAAGAAATGGATTCCTTGATAATGGCTGTATGTGGAACTTAACACAGTGCTTAAAATAAAGTTGAAACTCAATCACTATCTGTTGAATGAATAAACTGGATGAAGGTATGAAGGCCTACCAAGCAGAACCATCAAAGACTCGAGCAAGGTCTTAGTCAATGGTTCTCAAGTTGGGGGTCTCCAGGTCAGTTTATAATGATGCTGCTGGTGCCAGCACTTGTAGGCGATGGTTTTATCTGTAAAATGGGAACAATTTCTGCCAAACAGGGTTGCTGAGAGTTAGATTGCAATCCACATGAAAAAGCACAATGTGCTGGAAACAAGTGGTGCTCAATAAATGTTAGTATTTCTCGGTCTCTATTGCTCTCCACAAACTACTACTGTGCTGCTAAAAAGGCAGCATGATAAGCAGACTATTTAGAAAAGTACTATCTACACTGAGACTTTTAGAAGCAGGAGTTGGAATTAAAGGCCTTCCCTTGACCAAAATTGAACACACAGGGTCTTTTAGGACTATTCCAACCAATTTCTTTGTTTGGAACAAACAAACAAACTTCCTTTGTTCTCTCTTTTTAACTGGATCTTAACTTAAAAGTAACCTAGGAGATCTAAGCAACTTTTAAACCCTGGTAAGTAGATAATGGTTTCCAGCAACTGTCAAAGTTTCTGGAAGAGGAGAAGATCAAAAACTAACAGGATTTTCCTTGCTAAAGCTCCCATAGATGAGCTCTGCTTATATTGCATCCTGTTGGATAGTTACGAGAGGTGGGCTTGCAGCCTACATCTGCTTCTAAAAGATAAACTGAAGATAGTGTGATGGAGCATGGATTCCGCCTCCACCCATTAGACCCGTCGAACTCCAGCTTCCAGATTTATGGGGGGAAACCACTGATATCTCATGGCTTCAGGAAATGTTGACTGGAAACATGACCTCGTTGGTTCAGGACTTGCCAGCCATTAATGACGAATTTAAGCTTCAGGGTAGGGAGATAAGTTCAGTTCTCAGTGACAAAAATTGCCTTTGAGGTCTTTCATCATTGTTGTTATTGCTAAAAGGTAACAGTGGGTGCAGACCCTTCACCAACTCTGTCGTTTTTATGGCACAGGCCAGATGGAGCCCCGGGGGTGTGAAAGCCTCAGCACCGCAGGGATTGCTTGCTCTTTTCTATTCCCACAGTCTTGGTTCACTCCGTCACCACCTCTGTATATACATCGCCTCTGACCGCACCTCTGAGGTCCAGTGTCCTCCCCTCCCAAGGAAAGAACATCACCACACTACTCATTCCACTCTATCTCACCCAATGAGGCAGCACCTAAAGCAGGGGTTTCCCAACCTCCAGGATTGAGTGCCTGAAGATCTGAGGTGGAGCCGGTGTAATAATAGCAGAAATAAAATGTGTTACTTGCTCAGTCATGTCCGACTCTTTGTGACCCCGTGGACTGGAGCCCGCCAGGCCCCTCTGTCCGTGGGATTCTCTAGGCAAGCATACTGGAGTGGGGTGCTATTTCCTCCTCCAGAGGATCTTCCCATCCCAGGATTGAACCCACATCTCCTGCGTCTCTTGCACTGGCAGCCGATTCCCACTTGAGCCACCATCATATAGAAGCACTAAGCAACCTTCTCTCTTTTCTTTAATTCATATGTATAGATGTGCGTGTACCTTTTGAAAACATAAACAAATTCATCCCTATCCTATATGAGAATCCCATATGTCATCTGGTCTTACTCAAAATACAGCTAAGAAAAGGTTCTTAGTCCATGCAGAACAGTCCCAGGGTTTCCCAGGCGCTGGGTGCCAGGAGGTAATATGATGATAAAGAAAGAGTCCTCACTCTGAATATAGGTCCAGGAGGTACTTTAGAGGATTTCTTTTACAGAGAAAGTGACCAAGTCTGAATGTCAGACTTGTCCACACCCAAGTCCTCATTTCTAACTTAAGGAGGCTTGTTCTGAATAGATGCTTGTTTCCATTCACCCTCATTTGTATCAGCCATCTACCACCCACACAACTTGAGGTGACTCAAAGACAAAGATGTGTGCATAACTGAAGCAGTTGGCCCGTGCTGTCCACATTGGTCTTTGTGTTGGTGCAAGCTCATCCCCTGGGCAGGTTAGAACTGCTGACTTTAGATGTCACGTCCTTAGAGAAAAAGCAAGGCTCTGTTTTCCCTGCTTTGCTGGTCCCCACGACAGCCCTGTGCAGGTGGGTGCTGGCTCCCGGATGATAAAATAGTAATGAGCACCTAATTATGGATAATTGCATAATGAGGTCGCTTTTGCCTCTGCCAGTCCCCAGGAGCAGCTGGTACCTGAACTGTCTGCTTGTGGCAACAGGCTGCTTTCTTCTGGAATCAGTCGAGGGGGAAAGGCAGCGAGCCAGCACCCCAGCATGGCTTCAATTCCCCCCAACAAGTTGGTGCCTGATTCCTGTTTCTCCAAGGCGGGATGGGAACTTGACTAGTCATTCTCCTGATTATCCGGGGAGATTAGCGTGTGCTCCTGGGTTGGGCTGTGGACCAAACATAATGCCTTCCATTTGGGAGAGGACCTTAAACGTTCAGGTTGTACAACCACACCACCTGGGTTTCTGGTAATGAGCTGCGCATTTATCATCCAGTAACTGCAGCTACAGTGAGAGTAAAGTTGCAGCCCAGTGTTCCCCGAGCTTGCCTGTTTATAAAACTTGTCTTGCACACTCAGCCGTTAAATTGTGTCTGACTCTATGTGACTCCATGGGTTGTATCCCACCAGGTTCCCTCTGTCCATGGGATTCTCCAGGCAAGAATCCTGGAGTGGGTAGTCATTTCCTTCTTCAGAGGACCTTCCTGACCCAGGGATTGAACCCCAGTCTTCTGTACTGTGGGCAGATTCTTTATGGTCTGAGTTATCAGGGAAGCCCCCAAACCATCTTGGATATATATTAAACATATAGATTTTCAAACCTCCATCCAAACCTATGGAATAAAACTCTGCCAGTGGATCCCAGACATGCCAGTAAACATGGCTGGGGAAGTCACATTTTTGTCTGCTTGAGCTGTCTTGGGTCTGAGATGAGCTGGAAAACCCTGAGATCTGAGTGTGATTTTATGACGCATTCCTTGTGCTACAGTCGATGGGGTCGCAAAGAGTCAGACTCGACTTAGCGACTGAACAACATTCATTTGCATAAACTCACAAGCAGGAAATTTTAACATCTAAGTCAGTTTGGGGGGCAGGAAGAAATACCATCAGATGCTGTCAAGATCTTCCCCCCAGAATAAAACAATGATGCTCATTCCTCCAAACAAGCAAAGTCTCTCAAAACCAAAACTAAAAGCCCACACAGAAAAGAAAGCAACACAAACCACATTCTAGGGTTCAGTGCCTTTAGCAGCATTTACTGTACTGTCTAATCATCCTTCAGCTGACTTTAAAAAATGTAATGCTGTGGCTCATCAAAATAGACATTTTTCCATTTGCTTTTTAAAATTGAAGACGATAACTTAAAAAAGAAAGCTTGAAGGAGTTCACAGTCAACCACCTGACTCGCTCTGCTGTCCTGTGTAGGATATGAAGGTCAGGGCGGCTATCTGAGCTCACTTAGTGAGAAATTAGTCAACTTGAGGGATTCACTGTCCATTTTTCTCTCCCATTTACAGGCTTTTTGTGTTTTTTCTTTTAAGTTAAAAAAAATCTCTTGCCCTGTTTAGTCTGCTGAGGAACTCAGGTACTTCCTAATTTCACTGGTGTTCATTTTAGGGCTAAAAGGATAATTGCTTATGTGCTAAGCCAAAGGAATGTTACAATCCTGAGTCTGATTTCCTAAGGGGAGAATCACTTATATATTTATTTTAAGAATTTTCATGTTTCAATGCATCCTTTCTCTCTGTAAGGGAGAGGTTACCCTTAGCACAATATTGGTGATCCTGCGATGCTGGGGGCAACAGAGTTCAAGACTTTGGAACAGAACTTTCCTGGTGGTTCAGTGGTTAAAAAAAAAAATCCGCCTGCCAATGCAGGAGACACGGGTTTGATTCCTGGTCCGGGAAGATCATACATGCCCCAAAGCAACTGAAGCCCGTGTACCACGATTATGGAGCCTGTGCTCTAGAGTCTGGGAACCACAACTACTGAGACCTCGCGCCCTAGAGCCTGTGCTCTGCAACAAGAGAAGCCAATGCAATGAGAAGCCTGCACACCACAACTAGGGAGTAGCCCCACATGCCTCAACTAGAAACTAGCCCACGCAGCAGTGAAGATCTAGCACAGCCAAAAAACAAAAAGACTTTGGAACAAAATGTATAGCGAATGTTCTAGAATTTCTTGTGAGATTTAGACCCTTTTCTCCTCCCTCCGCCCCTCATTTTTTTTCCAGCATGTTACTTATCCATTTCTCATTATTGGGCTGGTAGTAGAGGATGCTGAAGCCATCATCAAATTCACGACCCAAAGCCCATATTGGGTGCTTTACTGGGTATTTCCAAGCAATAATATTTCAAATTAGGGAGGAAAGAATTTAGTGGAAATGGTAGGGGACCATTATCTAAGAGCATTTTAGAGAGATGATCTCTACTAGGGCACAATTATTTTTAAAAACAATATTTTCTTTCAAAATTCTCTCCTAGATCTGACTTTTCTTACCACTAACTGGTACTGCTTCTTCAAGATTGTCGCATCCTTTGTGATAAACATGGAATCTTTATCCAAATTGTAGAGGTCCCTGGGGCTTGGTCATTTTTGTTTAAAAATAATGTATCTTAAATTGGTGTTTAAATGGGAATTTTTGTTTTAAGAGGGTCAGCTGCCCCCTACATATTCTGGAGTAAACCTACTATTTCATCAGAAGTAAGTCACTCAATGCTTCATGGTGGCTTGGTGTAAAGCATCCACCTGCCAAGCCAGGAGACACAGGTCCAATCCCTGAGTTGGGAAGATCCCCTAGAGGAGGATATGGCAACCCACTCCAGTATTCTTGCCTGGGAAATGCTATGGACTGAGGAGCCTTGTAGGCTACTAGTCCATGGAGTCGCAAAGAGTCAAACACAACCTAATGACTACATAACAACAACAGAAATTCATTCAATAGTTTCTTAAGAGGATTGGTACCCTCCTGTAATTTCTGGCTAAAGTGCAATGTGAAGAGGATTTGGAAGGAGGCTGTTTCAGCCATAAATTGTTTGAGCATCATAAACTGTCAAGAAAAGCTCTGATTAGGGGAAAAGACATGAACTTGATTCAGGTATCTGCTCCTCAACCTCAGGATGCTGAAAGTTTCTGACCCCGCAAGACTGGGAGCCTCAACCTTGAACTTGAACGTGCAAAATCACCAGGTAATACCACCTGAGAAAATCCAGTGGGAGAAGGCTGTCCTGTGTGCCGTGAACAATGCCTTGACCTCCAAATATGTTTTCTCCTTTGAACGCCCACAGGTGTCTTATGGTTGCTCTCTGTCAGACATCTTCCATGAGAGAAACACTTAGGAAATTCACCTTGACTTTAACTTGACTCAACTTGTTAGGGATGGGAGATTTTTCCTGCACCGGTTTCCCAATTTTCCCATTTCTGTCAAGAGAATCAGGGTTCTTACTGTGAGGTCAGGAACATTCATCTCAAATCTCATAACTCCTTTCCGGTCTGAAAATGTGTCCTGTGTGTTTTTTTTTTTTTCCCCCAAACACTTGACTGTCTCATCTCTCATACTTTTGTGAATATGCCACAGAATCAGTGGTTTTCAAAAGTTAAGCTTTTCCCGCTGTGCATGCATAGTTTAAACATAGGTGGCACTAGTGGTAAAGAATCCACCTGCCAATGCAGGAGATATAAGAGATGCGGGATTGGTCTCTGGGTTGGGAAGATTCCCCTGGAGAAGGAAATGGCAACCCACTCCAGTATTCTTGCCGGGAGAATCCAATAGACAGAGGAGCCTGCCAGGCTGCAGTCCGTGGGGTCACAAAGAGTTGGACATGACTGAGTGACCGAGCGCGCGCGTGCACACACACACACACACACACACACACACACACACACAGTTTACATCATGATAAGATCCTCATGGTGTTTACAGAAGGAACACAGAAGCATCTCAGAGTCCTAGATTTCCAGAAAAGCTCTCTTTTGGCTGCTCTTCTTGGAGCACCCCACTCTCTGAAGCTTGTACACCCTCTCCTGCAGGGAGAGAATCCCTCTGGCTAATTTCTTGCAGGACATTTCTTCTGCCCCCAGCACACAGCCCCGGAGAGGAAATAGCAGAGCTCCTGACATCCAGTCCCATGAGTCCCCTGCAGACCGCAGTCTGGGCTTTGTGGAGACAGGCAGCACTCCTTCTCCTTGTCTGCTTCCTAGACTTTCTTCATCCCTCTCCAAACCCTGTCTTCTATCTGGGGCTGCTGGATGCAAAGTCTCTCTGGGAACAGAGTCATCCCCTGGAGACCTTGGACAAGGGCCACCTTGGGCTGTAAACATTCTGGACAGGGTCCATGAGGAGACTCTGAGATCAACAGATGGGAGACCCGCTGCTCCAGAGAAGAGCTTGCATCCATCCTCTGCTGTGTGCTACCCTCTCATAAAATAGTCCTCCCTCTGGGGGCGCTTGAAGAAGAGGAGCACCCCTGAAGGGCTCTATCCACGGCTGTTTACGACAACCCGCTGCATGCCAGGTGAGATTTACTGTCTTTGGAGCAAGATCTAAAGCCACTTGCTGTAACCGTTTCAATCACCCATGATCAAGTCCAGGTACAGCATCTACATCACTGATCATCCTTGTGTAGAAGCTGTCAGGGGCTGGCCATTCCTGTAGACAGATGTCTGCCCCCTGCCCTGCACCCAGCCTAGACCGTGAGTGTTTTAACATCCACTTCCTGCCCTGCCTTCGGGAAGCCCACCAATGAGCAGTGAGCACAGGGTGTGCAGGTCGGGAAGAGGGCAGGGCAGGCCTGGGCCCAGGGCTTCTTGGCAGAGATCCCACTGCAAGCAGGATAGCCCAGCAGACTGTGGCTTGGACCATGGGGTAACATAGTCACAGATTTTGGGGACAAACATGTGGACTTCCTTGGGGGTTCTTTTTCTGCTTGTCACAGGAACTTACTGGGAGAAAATGGATCAAGATTCCTAACATTTGGATATTCAGTGTTGCCAGAGTCTCACTGGTGCATTGTTGTTGTTCAGTTAGTGGCTCAATCATGTGGACTCTTTGCAACCTCATGAACTGTAGCCCGCCAGGTCCCTCTGTCTTATAGGATTCCCCGGGCAAGAATACTGGAGTGGGTAGCCATTCTCTTCTCCAGGGGATCATCCCCACCCAGGGACTGAATCAACGGCAAGAGGATTCTTTACTGCTGAGCCAGCTGGGAAGCCCCACTGGTGGATTACGATGATCCTACGTAAGTTTACTGCCAGCAAAGCAGGCTGGAGACCCACAGGGTGCTGCCCTGTGGAGGAAGGGGTGTCTATGTGGGCTGCTTGGCAGTGCACCGTGGGCAAAGTTTCGATCTGGGGCCCAGGAACAAAAAGAACAACTCAATGAGCCCAACTCAGGATCCATTAGGGATATAAACCAACAGGAGCATCTGTGTAACTGTGGGCCTGCCTCTACCAGAGGGTTTTACCTGTCAGCCCTGGGGGCTCTTGGGAGCCAGACAGACTTTCCCGAGGTGGAAGGGAACTCAGGAAGGAGAAGCATGGGTTCCAGTGCAGATGGTATATGTTCAAGTACCTGGAGAAATAAAAGACATGGTCATATGCGCACCCTGGAGTGGTGATGGGGAGATATTCCACCTGACTCCGTGTGTGCATGCTAATTCACTTCAGTCATGTCTGACTCTTTGTGACCCCATGGACTGTATAGCCCGTCAGGTCCTCTGTCCACGGGATTTTCCAGGCAAGAATACTGGAGTGGGCTGCCATGCACTCCTCCAGGGCCACATGACTCCAGTGCTCTGGAAACGTGCCTTGAAGGCAAGCAAAGGGTGGGAGGGCTTAGAGATTCCTCTTCAAGTTTAAAGGTGCTCAGATCCCCCCAGGGGAGTCTAATCAAGATGCAGACTGTGATTCAGTGGTTCCTCAGGGTGGTGGGGACGCTGAGCATCTGAATCTCTAGTTAACTCTCCGGATGCGCTGGCTCTGAACCCATTTTGAGCAGCAAGGAGCTGCTCACAGATCCCACATACTTCGGGGGTCACACAGACCCCATACCTTGAAGGACTGAGCCTGCTTTAATGCTCTTCTGATGATCTTTTGAAGTACTTCATTCATTTTTTAAATAAGGGGCCCCATAAGTTATATTCCTGGTCCTGATTTAGCATCAGAGCTAGGTTCAATTCACGGCTCTGCCCCTGTTTCATGCTGTGTGCTGGAGCAAAATCCTTGGCTCCCAGGTTCATCTCCTTTGATGATAAACAGGATGATTGGCAGTGGCTGGGAGGGTGAGATGAGGTGGGCACGTCTGCATGTGAGGACAAGAGCTGCTGCTGTTATCCACACGGATCAGGCTGCCCTTATGGGCAATTATTGAGTGCTAATTTGTGCCAATACTGCACTATTAGCATTGCCATTATTATTATTTTTTGACTATTTAATTCTTAGTAATCATTTCCTCCATAATCTCACTTAATTGGTATTAAAGCCCTGTGGTTACTTTCATTTTAATGTGGATCTGGTGCCATCACATGCTTAAAGAAAACAGGAAGGACGTTTCAAAGGGAAGCTATGTAACCCGGAGGCTAGCCTTTTCCTCATATCAGTGTCAACCACAGTTTTTTCTAGATGTGAGTCTCAAATCCTCACCAGGCTGGCTGGTTGTACCATCATTCATCTCAAGTTCTCCCTGAAATCATGAGGGACATATGCTCCCCCACCAGGTGACCACAAGGCGCAGAGTTTAGGCAAGAAGGTTTAGGGCCAAAGTTCCGAGGTAAAACATCGAGGTGTGTGTGATAAAGCCTTGGTCACTAAGTCGTATTCAGTTCTTTGTGACCCCATGGCATGTGTACCCCGCCAGGCTCCTCTGTCCATGGGATTTCCCAGGGAAGAATACTGGAGTGGGTTGTCATTTCCTCCTCCAAGGGATCTTCCCGACCCAGGGATCCTACCTGCGTTTCCTGCATTGCCGGCAGATTCTTTACCATCTGAGCCACCAAGTTGTCTTCTAATGTAGAAAACAAGAAGGAATATCAACTAAAAGCACAAGATGAGGACGGCTGTTAGTGCAACGAGCTCTGATCGACAGTATCCCAAAGCCACAGGGAGACTAATCCAGAGTCTTAATAGAACTCACATTTACTGTGTCTTTCTTAGGTCTGGCTTTTTGGAGCCACTTTCCTGTAGAAAAGCATTAGGTCTCAACCCTCTTTGGCGTCCCCCTCCCTGGGGCGTATTGAATAGCCCTCAGAGATGCCGTCCTCCCAGCTGCTTCCTAAGGAAAAGCAGACATGAGGGACGAGCACTGTCAGCTGCCATTGTATCAAAATATACTCAATCCTGGCTGTTTCTAGCATCATCTGAGGGTGCCTTTAAAACCTACCAATGCTTGGGCCCCACCTGCAAAGATTTTGATTCAGTCGATTGGGGAAGCTCCAGGCATTTGGACGTTTTAGATGCCCCCAAGGTGAGTCTGAAGTGTAGCCAGATTTTAAACATAAGATTGTCTTTGCTGCTATTCAGTCGCTCAGTTTTGTCCAACTCTTTGCGACTGCATGGACTGCAGCACACTAGGCTTCCCTGTCTTTCACCATCTCCCAGAGTTTGCTCAAATCATGTCCATTGAATCGATGATGCCATCCAACCATCTCATCCTCTGTGGCCCCCTTCTCTTCCTGCCTTCATGATCGTCTTAACGTGAGTCAGTTATCACGGATCAGAGCTTGGTGGCTAAGAACATAAATGCTGGACTCATACTATCTGGGTTCAAATCCCTGAGTTGCTCCTAACCAGCTGTGTGGTCTTGGCAATTCACTTCTCTGTGCCAAGAA
The DNA here is from genome assembly GCF_023699985.2 of Odocoileus virginianus. NCBI lineage: Eukaryota > Metazoa > Chordata > Mammalia > Artiodactyla > Cervidae > Odocoileus > Odocoileus virginianus. Next base: position 30,950,868 of record NC_069690.1, on the reverse strand, counting down.
GAATAATGCCTCTTTCATAGAGAATTCAGTCAGGTTTCCTCTGCAGAGCACTGTGGATGATGTCTGGCCATGGTAAGCACTGTGCAAACTTTTGATAATTAAACATGCCCTATACATGGTAAAGCAACGTGATTTATAAGAAAGGCCTATTATTGTCTTATGCTGTTTTGGCTAACTACTTAGATTAAATGATTTAAAAATTTTGTCAAGTGTCAAGTTTAACTTATTTTCTGATTCTAATTTTGAAGACTTTCTTGGGCTATATTCCAGTCTGCTTGTGTTGATCGAGTTAAAAAAAAAAGTCAGATTTTCTTTAAATCCCCTAGTGCAGACTTTATTGCTCACAGGTCCATCCAATTACAGCTAATTAGTGAATGTATATTTTTCTTTTGCACAGGGGCGTCTAGAGGAGCTTCTCATCATTAGCAAGGCTTAAGTTCCAAAGACTGTGATCCTCACAGACAATTCCTGCTGGTAGAAGCAGGAAGATGAAGTCAGGCTGGGAATCAGGTTCCCGCATCGAATTTGGCCCTGGGGGATGCCGGCAAATCAGAAGGAGAGGCTCCAGAGCAGCAGTTTCTCAAAGTGTGGTCCCCAGGCCAGCAGCGTCCACATACCCCCAGACCTTGTTAAGAGATGCACCCTGGGGACCCCACTCAGACCCTTTGCGTCAGAGACTCTCCCTGGCTGGGGTCCAGCTGTCCGAGTTTGACTCTGTTGCTGCTAAAATTTAAGAGCCACACTTGAGTATGTTTTCTCCATTTCTAAAATGATACTGTTCTGTTGTGCCAGGAAACGAAAATGAGAAACCTCCTACAATAATTCCCACCAAATTCTTATCTTTAACCTTTGAGAGTGTATTTTTTAAAAAACCGCTGTGCCATAATCCAGAACTACTGTGACTTTAATGAAAAAGTATGAGTCAATGATTCATTTGGTTGACATGTTTTGAAATATTGGATGTAGTTGATTTATTGTCAGTGTCTCCATGGGTATGAAGGACTGCAAATTGTATATTTATATCACCAGAGGCATTTCCTTTCTCTTATGAACTTCAGTGTTTTATTTACTTGTCCTTTCTTCCTTTTAGCTGTTTTCACTATTTTTGAGAGATTTTTGTCTTATTGAAATAATGTTGCTATACTTTTTGATTTCCTTCCATTATGTTTAAGAAATCTGAAATGGCCTATTATATACAGATTTTAAACTATCTGATAGAAATCCTTAGTATGTTAATAGCTAAAAAAAAAAAAAAGAAATTACAAGATAGATCTATTTCCTAGTATGCTGCTGCTGCTGCTAAGTCACTTCAGTTGTGTCTGACTCTGTGACCCCATAGGCAGCAGCCCACCAGGCTCCCCTGTCCCTGGGATTCTCCAGGCAAGAACACTGGAATGGGTTAGTATGAGCTGTGCACAAATATTTATTTTATTTCTATTCATTTTTATGATTTCTTTTCTTGAAAATGATTTATTTTTTGGCAAAATAAAATTGAAGTCATAAAAACAATGAACTTTACACCGTGTTTTCCAAGACATTATGATTTCCCCTTTCTAAGGCGTGAAACAGTGTAAATTAAATCTTTTTTTTAAAATAAAAGACAAATCTCAGGGAAAATATAAAAAAGTAATAGTGATTACATTATATTCTTATGTTTATAATCCTAATACTGCAGTGTTTTGGTATTATGGTTTTTGCAGGGAAAATGAAAGACCTTATTTATTGTACTAACATCTTAAATTCTGAGATTTAAATACAATTGACTCTTCTTTTAAAAAAATTAGTTAACATGGCATTTTATACAAATAATATACAAATTACATCCAAATTTATGTAAGTGAAAGGTTTTAGTTTTGTGGCTTCTATCAATATGTATTTCAATGTAGTTCATTCATATGTGAGTCCAAACATTTAAATTTGATATATGGGGACTTCCCTGGTGGTTCAGTGGTTAAGATCTGCCTCCCAGTGCAGGGGACGCTGGTTCGATCCCTGGTTGGGAAGATAAGATCCCACATGCTGAGGGGCAACTAAGCCTGAGTGCTACAAAGAAGACCTAGCATAGCCAAAATAAACGAATAAATAATTTCTTTAAAATAGTGACTTAAATAAATAAGTTTGATAAATGCTTTCCACATAATGGGCTTCTCAGATAAATCAGATGGTAAAGAATCTGCCTGCAATGCAGGAGACCCAGGTTCGATCCCTGGGTTGGGAAGATCCCCTGGAGAATGGAATGGCAATCCACTGCAGTAGTCTTGCCTTGAGAATTTAATGGACAGAGGAGCCTGACAGGCTACTGTCCATGGGGTCAAAAAGAGTTAGAGATGACTGAATGACTAACGTTTTTCCCAACTCAGCACTCAGTGATGTAAACTGGTAGCTTGAAAGTGGTCATTGGTGGCAGTCTTTACCCATGAAAACGGGCAGAAGCTACGGAGGAGAGCTTTTTATTTCTGTTTGCATATTTACATATAAACATACATGGAGTGTTAAACCAGCCCTGAAGACATCCATTCACAGTTGTTGACAGCGTTCCTTGAAATAGGTTACATCACTGGCTGGCATAGTGACTGGGACATGGGAGGGGTTGAGTGAATGAGAGCTGCTGATTTTAATCACAGCAGAAAGCGTAGAAGTTATAGAAACAGCCCTTCCTTTGTCTATAGGCAGACCCCAGCTCCACTTTTGTGTCACTTTGGGTAAATTTACTTTATCTGTCTGAATCTTACAATATTGGTTTACCTGGACTCCACTTTATTCCAGAGGAGTTCGAGATATCAATGTCTTCCTTTGCTCCCTCCAGAATCCTTTTTTAATCTCCCTGGATGTCCCCATATTCTCATCTAATGTACTTTTGACAAGAGCATCCGTGAGAACACACTCAAAATTTTTGAAAACCCATCAATCAAATAACAATACTTTGGACCTGATATCATAGCTTCCGGATTTTGGCTTTTGGACCAATGGCTCACATTAAGGCAGACCTCATCAGACAGCTGGGAACAAACCTGAGGGAGAGTTCCTGGAGTCTGTTGTCATTTAGATTTAAATGATTTCTGTTTCCAAGTGGCTGAAGCAGACTAGATGTAGAAAAGAGGAGAAACTCTTTCCCTCCAAACTCAGTGAAGGAATTTCATAGACTGCACAGAAAATCCCAAGTAACCGAATTATCGATAATAGAGCCCTGAAATGTTCCCACAAATTTCTAGAAGTCAAAGAAGATTTCTTGGCATGTCAGAGCTGGAAGGGACCTTTAGGGCGATCTCACATAATCCCCTCCTTTTACAGATTAGGAAAGAAATGCCTGAGACTTTAAATCACCTGCCCGAGGGGGCACAGCTGGCTAGGGGCTCCAGCAGAAGGGGACTGGGTCTCTCCACTGCACGTGGTGTGGAGGATGCTAATCCATTTTTCAAACTCAAGAGTACTGACATCAAAGCGCATCCTATCTGACCTCGGGGGGTTATCTTCTGTAAACATCTACTAATTGGTTTTGCCAACCTGAGACCTTTATGGTCTTCCCATCTCATTTCCCTTGTTCAGTGTATGTCTTCCTCTATAAAAATATCCATCTTCCCTCCTTGTCACCTAGATACACTCACGGCACCTCCTTTCAGCTCCCCCCTCCACTGCGGATATAAAGCTGTCAGGCTCGCCGGTGACAAGAGCCAGGCAGACGGCTCTTGGTTTCATCTTCGTGTGGGGAGATGTGTGTGTGTCCGCAGGCTGGCTCTCTCCAGGGGTTCATGAAACAGATAGGGGGCTACCTGCTGGATCTGCCAGTCTTCTTGGGGCTGAGATTCCTGTTAGAATGGACCCCAGCCTCAATTGCTCCCACCTATTCTTAAGTCTAACTCTGTGGTTCAGAAAGCAATGATGTCAAGTCCCTAGAACCTTCAAGCAGTTTTTGAAACAAGATGAGGCAGTAGTTTTCCAATCTTGGGTGACCCAACGTCATTATAAAACTCATCACTTCTCAAGAATCCCACCTTGGGCTGAAATGGCCTCCATATCTGTATAAGTTGATTTTCCTTGCTTTGGGAAGCATTAAAAATTTTAATTAATTAGTTTATTTAAATATATTGGACTTCCCAGGTAATGCAGGAGATACAGGAGATGGGAGTTCAATCCCTGGCTCAGGAAGTTCCCCTGGAGGAGGAAATGGCAACCCACTCCAGTATTCTTACCTGGAGAATCCCATGCACAGAGGACATTGGCAGGACTATGGTCCATGGAATCGCAGAAGAGTCAGACATGACTTATCAACTAAACGGCAACAAAATATTACATATGATTTTATTCTAGTTTATTTTATTTAAAAAAATTGTATTTTTATTTTAAAAATTATTTAAAACAGCAATGTAGCATTGATTCATGTGTAGCAATGATGATTCATGAGAAAGAAGACTGGATATTTGTGTGATTTTCTTCCCCCTAGAATAGAGAAGCACTGACATAACCAACCACTCCTCCTCCTGCCCCTTCATGTACCCTGTGACAAATATACTTGACAAAGCTGTGGCAAATATATTTGAAATTAGTAGTTCTCTCACTTGATCATGTGTCAGCCTCAGCAGGAGGGCTTAGGAAACCCCAGATTGCTGGGCTTCAACCCCAGAATTTTTGATTAGCAGGTCTTGGTCGGGTTTGTAGACTCAATTTTGTCCAAGTTCCCAGGTGATGCTGACACTGGCGGTCCAGAGACCACACTTTGGGAAACACTTCTCTTAAGCTTAGGATGCCATGGTCTCCTCTTGGTACTTGTCAGCCTTCCCAGGTATTGAATCTCTACACTTGGCCTCTTTTTGCAATGAGCTGCATGCTTGAGCTCAAGGGTCCAGATGCAGGACACACACCACAGTCAGGCCGAACTTTTGAATAGGTGGTGTGCTTCTGAAATACATTCAAGGACTGCAGCTGTGAGTGAAGTTCAGACAGGAATTTGCAGCCCAGAGCTGGTCTGGACACAAGCAGCAGGGTCTGTGCGGGTTGGGTTCGTGGGTTGGAGAACGGCTTTTATCTGTGAAGGTTTCACGGCAGGAGCGACGCTTTATTCTAGGTCATTTTGCATCTACTAAAAAGTGTCCCCCAGGAGGATGTTGGCCCTGGATTTTCTGGAGAATCTGTGCTACTTACATATTCAGCCAGGAAGAGTAAGAATCAGGGCTGCTTTAATTATGGGTAACATATTTCAGTGGAATGCTTGTGGTTTTCAGAGTTAAAAAACTAGAGTTTATGTATTCATTCCACCACCTACCAGCCGTGTGGCTTGAAGGAGTTACTTTACCTCTCCAAGACTGATGGTGTAAAAGGGGGACTCATCATCCGTCCACAGCTTGGCGGGAGGGTGGGCTCTGACATGTGTATGAAGTTCACACCAAGGGAGTAGGTCTGCTGTGAACCCAGGATGCCTATCACACAAGCTGAGTTTGTGAGCAGGAAAGCCGATGATGGTGAGGTGAGTGTGTGGCCTGAGACTCAACATTTCTGCTCTGTCTGGGGCCTTTGGGGCCCCATTTAATACAAGGACCTGAGCCAGGGAGCCATGCACACAAGACGCAGCTTGCACAAGTGGATTCTGAGAAAGTCGATACATCACATATCCTGAACATCTTTGTGATCCAACCACAAGACAAATCAACACACACAAGCACACACACCAAAATAAACAAACACACAAAAAAACCAGCCTGCCACTATTCGTTGCCACAACTGTCCCCACGGTCCCTTGTTTAATCACTCAGTATTTTTAAACAACTGTTTATGACCTTTTCCTGACAAAAGGGCCATATACATGTACATGTGTAACTGAATCACTTTGCCATACACCTGACACTAGCACAACATTGTTAATCAGCGATGCACTGATATAAAATAAGAATTTAAAAACAAGGGGGAAAAAAAGAAAAATTAACTGCCTTGGTGGAAAAAATTTAAAATAATAAAATTCTGAATAATGAAAATTTTAAAAATACTAATATAATGAGGAAGTTTTTTTAGGCAATATGAAGTCCATAAACTTTGAAAAAGATTAATAAAACTGGATATATGAAAAGAAATGTTTTTGAATGAAAAAATAATCAAAGGCAAAGTTAAAAGCAATCAGCTCCTGCAAAAGGTTTTGTGACAAATATGACAGAGGCTAAATTTCCTAAATATGTGAGTAATTCGTACGAACAAAGAAAAGTTATCCACTGTTCAATAGGAAGAAGTTGGGAGAGAGTATAAACAGAATATTCACAAAGAAAGAAAGACTGATAGCTGATACGTTTTGTTGTTCAATCCTTCAATCATGTCTAACTCTTTGTGACTCCACGGACTGCAGCACACCAGGCTTCCCCATTCTTCACTCTCTCACTCATGTCCATCGAGTTGGTGATGCCATCCAACCATCTCATCCTTCTCCTTTTGCCCTCAATTTTTCCCAGCATCAGGGTCTTTTCCAGTGAGTCACATCAGGTGGCCAAAGTATTGGAGCTTCAGCTTCAGCATCAGTTTTTCCGATGATAAATGGGTGAGAAGATAATCATTCTTGATTAGACACAGTTTAGAAATCCACATCTTTAGAAATGAAAAACTGTTTTCCACCACGATGTTGACAAATGTACATAAAGCTTTGTAATGGAGTATATGGGTTCCTGTAAAGAAATGGTCCCTCTCCCAAAAGGCTGGTAAATTGTAACCAGTTTGAAGCCCAATTTGCTGATATTATATAAGTTTAAAATAGTCTTTGATTCTGCATGTCATAACAGCCTGCATTTGGGTTTGGAGAGATTTATAGTCAAGTGTTCATTGCCACATGGCTTGTCATTGCAAAAATAGGAGACAACTCTATGTCCATTAAGGGGCTGGGCAAATAAATACACTAAACCTGTATGCAGCCATGAACAGGAAGCAGATTGGTACTTATGAACCAATATAGACAAAGAGAATTTTCAAATGTTTCAACAACAACAGAAAAATCAAAGTGTAGCATGGTATAGACAGCATTACCCCTTTGTGAAAAATGGATAATAATATGGATATTATTAAAAATCATAGCATATATCCACATAGTATGTGGGAAATAATAAATGTCTGTTCTACTGTATGCAAAGAGTTTCTGGGAGACTTAAGTCGACCAGTGTGGTTACTTCTGGGAAAGGGACTAAGGAAATTCATGTATAAGAGACTCACATTCTTTTGTATACATTTTGTGTTTTGATTTTTTTAGCTGTGATATTAATTTTTAATTAAAAGCAGTTAATCAAAGAAACCCATATTGAATAATGAGTCACTGAGGTTTTTAAAAATTAGAAATGAGTCAGAAACCTCCCAAAGGCAGACATCTGTTATTAAAGCGTTCTTTCCATGTCTTCTGTCTAGGAAATATAACCACCCCTCTCATCTGCACATAGAAATTAGTACAGGCAACAGGATTTCCACTTGCAAACACACACTTGGCAAAATGTTTTAAAAAAGGTTGCACATAAACCTAACATTTTAGTTAGATGATTTTCTCTAGTAGGTATATGTGTGATTATTTTTTCTTTGTCTTTTTCTTTTCCCATATTTTGACAATCTTGTATTTTTCTTTTCTCATATTTTGACAAGCTTGTATTACATTTGTAAAGAGAAAACACAGTTTTAAAATTATTGATATAACTGAGGTCTGCACTAGATAAGCTAAATTATATTTGAAAAATAGGTATGCCATATATATTAAAGTGAAAGGAAATACATCAGAAACTATCAACAGTAGATAGCTCTTCCTGGAGAAGATTTTTCTTTTCTGTGTTTTCCAATTTTTTTGTGATGAGCATTATTGTGGTTTAAATTGAAAAAAAACTTTAACGATAGGCTTCCCCAGTGGCTCAGTGGTAAAGAATCTACCTGCCAATGCAGGAGATGCAGGTTTGATCCCTGGGTCAGGAAGGTCCTATGGAGGAGGGCATGGCAACCCACTCCAGTATTCTTGCCTGGGAAATCCCATGGACAGAGGAACCTAGTGGGCCACAGTCCATGGGATCTCAAAGAGTTGGACACGACTGAAATGACTGAGTGTGGAGGGATAAAAATTGGGAAAATATCTTAAAGATACAGTTTTTTTAAAAAAGAACTGTCAGATTCTTTTTCATTTTGTGTAATATTTTTTCAGAAAGAATGAGGAAAATATTAACACACTGAATAATAACTTAAATAAATATTTATATTTATTTATATAAATATTATTTAGAAATAAATAATAACTTTAAAAAATCTGATTGGAAGGCATTCATTAGAGATAAACATTTGAAGGAAAAATCTATGTTGGGGAATATCTTTACAGTCTGAGCTGCAGTGGGTAGCAATATTAGAGTTATCTGTATATAATGCCTTCATATTGATTGCAATTAAATACGTGAACACTTAAAGAAAAGAGAGCAAAGCATCGGTTACACCTAATAGAAAGCTAAACCTTTGTGGAGGACTGGTAACCAGAGATCAAATTGCCAACATCCACTGGATCATCAAAAAAGCAAGAGTTCCAGAAAAACATCTATTTCTGCTTTATTAATTATGCCAAAGCCTTTGATTGTGTGGATCACAATAAACCATGGAAAGTTCTGAAAGAGATGGGAATACCAGACCACCTGACCTGACTCTTGAGAAATCTGTGTGCAGGTCAGGAAGCAACAGTTAGAACTGGACATGGAACAACAGACTGGTTCCAAATAGGAAAAGGAGTATGTCAAGGCTATATATTGTCACCCTGTTTATTTAACTTATATGCAGAGTACATCATGAGAAATGCTGGTCTGAAGGAAGCACAAGCTGGAATCAAGTTTGCTGGGAGAAATAATAACCACAGATATGCAGATGACATCACTCCTATGGCAGAAAGTGAAGAAGAACTAAAGAGCCTCTTGATGAAAGTGAAAAAGGTGAGTGAAAAAGTTGGCTTAAAACTCAACATTCAGAAAACTAAGATCATGGCATCTGGTCCCATCACTTCATGGCAAATAGATGGGGAAACAGTGGAAACAGTGTCAGACTTTATTTTTCTGGGCGCCAAAATCACTGCAGATGGTGATTGCAGCCATGAAATTAAAAGACGCTTACTCCTCGGAAGGAAAGTTATGACCAACCTAGACAGCATATTAAAAAGCAGAGACATTACTTTGCCAACAAAGGTCTGTCTAGTCAAGGCTATGGGTTTTCCAGTGGTCATGTATGGATGTGGGGGTTGGACTGTAAAGAATGCTGAGTGCAGAAGAATTGATGCTTTTGAACTGTGGTGTTGGAGAAGACTCTTGAGAGTCCCTTGGCCAGCAAGGAGATCCAACCAGTCCATCCTAAAGGAGATCAGTCCTGGGTGTTCATTGGAAGGACTGATGTTGAAGCTGAAACTCCAGTACTTTGGCCACCTGATGCGAAGAGCTCACTCATTTGAAAAGACCCTGATGCTGGGAAAGACTGAGGGCAGGAGGAGAAGGGGACAACAGAGGATGAGATGATTGGATGGCATCACCGACTCGATGGACATGGGTTTGGGTGGACTCTGGGAGTTGGTGATGGACAGGGAGGCCTGGCGTGCTGCAGTTCATGGTGTTGCAAAGAGTCGGACATGACTGAGCGACTGAACTGAACTGAACTGAAACCTTTGTGATTTAAACCAGAAATGACTGCAAGGAAAATTCTGGCCAAGGGCTCGGTTGCAGAGACGTGGGGTTGATGGGAGAGACAGAAAGAGAATGTAAGCCTTTAAAAACTCGGGTGAGGAGCAGGAAAGATGTGGAAGCAACCTAAATGTCCATCAGCAGATGAACGATAAGGAAGACATGGCACATACACACAACAGAATAGCGCTCAGCCATAAAAAGAATGAGATAGTGCCATTAGCAGCAATGTGGATGGACCTAGAGATTATCATACGAAGTGAATTAAGTCAGAAAGACAGAGACAAATACCATATGATATTACTTATATGTGGAATCTAACATAGGACACAAATGAACTTATTTAAGAAACAGAAACAGACTCACAGACAGACAGCAGATGTGTGGTTGCCAAGAGAGAGGGGGTTGGGGGAGGGGAGGATTAGGAGTTTGGAGTTAGCAGAGGCAGGCTATTACATATAGGATGGACAACCAAAAACGTCCTACTGTGTCGATAGCACAGGGAACTATATCCAGTGTCCTGTGCTAAACCATAGTGAAAAAGAATATAAACAAGAGTGTGTGTATGTATATCTGAGGCGCTGCTGTACGGTGGGAATGAACGTAGCATTGTAAATCAACTCTACTTCAATAAAAAATATTTAAAAAAAAAAAACCCAAGTGAGGGAAGAATAGTTCTGCTTTTATATTTGAGAGAGAAGAAAAAGGGGAGGGGACAGGGGGAGAAGCACAATCCACGAGAAGTTAAAATATGGCAGAAGAAGATAATAATCTCTACTTAATGTGCTTTTATTTCTTTAAACTTTGTTTAATAGCATGACTATTCATTTACATACTGATTAAAGTGCTTAGCAATAACCAGTCTTTTTGTGGAAAGTGCATGCTAGCACAGCAGAAAACCAGTAAAAAAAAAAAAAGGTGCAAGTTTTTTCAGTGTCACATTAACATTTGATTTTCCCAACCTTACTGACTCACTTGGCAACCACATCTTAATGAGCACAGAGAAGAAGTGATGAGGCATAGGCAAAAAAAAAAGAGCTTCTAGAAGGCACGTTAAATTTTATGAAGATATGAGTATTAAATTGGCATGCTTCAGGGGAAAATGGAAAATAATGACACCATTTTTGGCAAATATATTTTTATTATGCAATATGGAAACGAACAAGCACATAGATAACCAGTATCCAAATTTAATGTGTCTACATTTTGTCACATTTGCTTCACATTATTACTTTTAAGAAATGAAATGTTGTAAATATTGCTGGAGCCTTCCCTATGCTCTTGGCCTGTATACCTTCCCAATCTTCCTCTACCAGACACAACCCCTGTCCTCCTCATTCATGTTACTGTATGTGTAAATTTCCATAGATAATATATACTATTGTGTGTGGATTTAAACTGCCTGTAAAAATGTCATCTTGTATCTCCCTCCCCTGAGTTGGTCTCTCCATCTCCTACTGTGTTTATAGGACTAAATCAGGTTGCTACGTGGGGTTCTGTGGATGTAACACAACTGATCAATTCTTCCACTGATGTACATTCAGGTATTTTCACTTTCTGCTTTCATAGACAACACTGCTACAAATATTCTTTATCTCCATGTACCTCTGCTCTAGAGTTTTGTAGATAATGAAATCACAGCGTTTTAGGGATTATACAGCTTTGGTCTTTTTTTTTTTAATTTTTATTTTGTTTGGGGGTATAGCCAATTAACAGTGTTGTGATAGTTCTTGGTGCACAGTCAAGAGACTCAGCTTTATATATACACGTATCCATTCTCCCCCAAACTCCCCTCCCATCCAGGCTGCCCCATAACAATGAGCGGAGTTCCTTGTGCTATACAGTAGGTTCTTGTTGGTTTTAAATGTAGCAGTGTGTACATGTCCATCCCAAACTCTCTAACTTTCTCTTCCCCTATCCACCACCCTCAACACTGAACATAAGTTCATTCTCTAAATCTCACAGACTTAGAGCTTTAGTCTTAATAGACATTGCCAAATGGTTCTTCAAAGTAGTCTTACAAATTTATGACATACATCTATCAGCAAAGTAGCAGCATCTGTGCTTTCCCATGTCTTTGTCAATTAGAATTTCACACGTTCTAACTTGTGCCTTTCTATTGGGGGTGAAATAGTGCATCAATTTTGCTTGTTTTAGCTTTCATTCTCTTGGTTATAAGTGCTAGTGGTATTTTTTTCATATGCTTATTGACCATTTAGATTTTCTTTTTTGTTAAATGTTCATTTTGTTTTTGTCTTTTTTGGTATTTTTAAGTTAATTTGTAGAATTAAAAATATATTTTCTGGACAATTCTTCTTTGTCAATTACATGGGTTGAAGTATATTTGCCTAATCTGTAAATAATACACATTTGTTGCATTGTATTTCTTTTTGCCTATTATCATATGGAAATACTTACATTTAAATGTAATGAAATTAATAAAAGTATTTCCTTTCATGGTTTGTGATATTTCCTCTCAACTGAGGACCCCTGCTCTATCCTAAGCTATGATGATATTCTCTTACTTTTCCTTTGAAACATTTTATCATTTACATTGTTATGTTTCATTCATCTGTTCAGCTGGAATTTAACTTTGTGCACCACATGAAGTAATTTAATTTTCTTGCTTATAAATGGCCAACTTTTTGGTGCTACTTATTGAACCTTGCATCATTTTCTTACCCACTTGTTATGCAACCCCTCTGCCATTCATGTGTGGTTGCTTGTTTCTGTGATCTCTGCCCCACTGTTTCACCTGTTCCTAGATTACTACCATGACTTTATTAACATTAACTTTATAATGAATCTTAATCAATGATTAAGCTCTTTCCCAGAGCTTCCAAATCTCTGCTGGTTGTGCTGCTTTACTTGTCCATATGCGTCTTAGCATCCACTTCTTAACTTCAGTGAAGGATGATATTTGAAATTTGACTTGAGTTGCAGTGAATCATGGATTAATTTGGCTAATGAGTTACCAGACACTGCCATGCATTTTCAAATGTATACCTATTTAACTACTATTACCGAGGTTTGCTATATGCCAAGCATGGGTCTAGACATCAGTTATACAGCAGTGAAAAACGAAAATCAACCCAAAATTCTGCATTTGTGAAGCATGTGTAATGCAGTGGCCAAATGAGAAAATAAACTTGCTATAAATTGGTAAATGCTATGGAGAAAATGTTACTGAGCTCAGGTTGGGCAGTTTATTGCTTAAGAAGACAGTACAGAGAGACAGGTGGTGGGTTAAAGGAGAGACAGCTTTATTGAGGAAGCTGGCAATCCTGGAAAAAAAGGTGGATTCAGGTCCCAAAGAACCAAGTCCTTGTTGTCCATCAGGGAACAAAAGGTTTTAAAGGAGCATTTCAGGGGTCTACAAGCAGGGGTGCTGTGTGCAACGCAGCGGGGTCAGCTCTGACAGTCATCTTGGAACTGGTGGTGTGGTGGTCTGATCAGTGTTATCTTGATCGTTTTAAGCAGTGTTAATCCTCAGGTCCTGGCTTCCCTGGTACCCACAATGTGGGAGACAGGGATTCGACCCCTGGTTTGGGAAGACCGCTCAGAGAAGGGAATGGCAATTCACTCCAAGGCAATTCTTGCCTTGAGAATTTCATGGACAGAAGAACTTGGTAGGTCACAGTCCATGGGGTTTCAGAGTCGGACACGACTGAGCAACTAACAATATCTAATCTTCAGTTCCAGGGTCGGCTTGCTCCCATTTTCTTGAGGCCAGTTCTCAGAGTTGTGTAAGATGGAGCGGCTATGTCATGGCTACAGTCTCGTCATCACCGTTTTCCATTAGGTGGCACTTTTAGTATAGGTAAAACAAGTCAGGAATGGGCATCAGATACTTTTATCTATGTCCTTCAGGGAGGAACTAAAGATTCTGTGACTCTTGAAGGCTGATTCAGTGTTTTAACTGCTACCATTTCTCTGGGTCTAACTGCCATCTTTGTGACTACCTAACACAATTCTCACTATCTCTATTCACCAATAAAACAGACAGTACCATAGATTTATGATGATCACTAGCCTAACCTTTTTTTCCCTCCAGCTTTATTGAGATATATTTGACATTCAACATAGTGTAAGTTTAAGATGTACAGTATGATGACTTGATGCATTTATATATTGCAAAATGATGACCACTATAGCATTAGCTATCACCTCTGTCATGTCACATAGTTGCCATTTCTTTTCTGTGGTGGAAACATTTAACATGTACTCAGAAGACTTCCCTGATGGTCCACTGGATAAGATTCCAAACTTCCACTACAAGGGGTGTGGAGTTCAATCCCTGGTTGGGGAACTAAGATCACATGTGCCCTGAGGCAAAAAAAAAAAATATATATATATATATATATATATTGAACCAAATAAAAATGAAAATAGAACATATCAGCTTAAAAAATTATTAAAAAATGTACTCAGTAATTTTCCAGTATTTCATACAATATCCTTAGCTCTAATCACCATGCCGTACAATAGAATTGATTCAACTTATAAAGGCAAGTTTGTACCCTTTGAGCAGCCTCTCCCTGTTTCCCCCATCCTAGTTTAGTCTTTAATAAACTAAAATACTAGTTGATTTCTAACCCTCTAGACTGATTTTTTGTATATACAAATACAATTTTATTTTCATATATTATATTATGTCCTGCAAGGTTGCTAAACCCATGCATTAATTGACTGGATACCCAAATACTGAAACTTTACCTTGTTAGATATATATTTTTGTGTTTCTGTAAGTATTTTTGAGCTTTGTTCTGGGATCCAACGAATTTAAATATAAGGATACAAACACTTTGATCCTTTTAGGATTTACTTTGCAGGTCTAGAGTAGGGCTCCGTGGAATTATTCTCAACTACTGAGGCAACTTACTGAGTTTATTACCCATTGCCCTGTGAATTACGATTTTTGTTTGTTTTTGATCTGTCTGGTGGGAACAGAGACCAGAAACTTCCAGCCCTTTGTGAGCACCAGGCACTGTTCTCTATAGACTGGTATTTCTTAAAGACAAAAACAAAGGGCTGACATTGTTTGCATGCATCAGAAAAATCCCATTATCACTTCTTTTTTCATTATTCATTTTCCCTTGTTTCTTTATTCAGAGCCACTGTGAATAAAAAGCAAGGTGAGAGAACTCTTTCGAGAGCCCCTCACATATGCTGGGGCTTCCCAGTGGCTCAGTGGTAAAGGATCTGGCTATGATACAGGAGACAGAAGAGACATGGGTTCAATCCCTGGGTTGGGGAGATTCCCTGGAGAAGGAAATGGCAACTGGCTCCAGTATTCTTGACTGGGAAATACCCTGGACAGAGGAGCCTGGCAGATTACCGTCCATGGGGTCACAAAGAGCTGGACATGACTGAGCACGTGTTCGCCCATACATGACACATGCTTGGTCTCTGTGCGTGCTCTGTCACAAGCATTCATGGGTTTTATTTATTCCCAGAATTTCAGGTCTGTGGCAGCTGACCCATGCCTTTGAGAGCCATTCTCCAGGCTCTCCCACTAACTAGAACTTTCTCCTGATATTTATCCTATGTGTTTCTTTATTAAATTCCATCTGAAAATTTGGAATTATACCCTTGGTACCACCCACAGATGTCTTTCTTTTTGGTTGTTTGTTCTATTAGCAGTTATCGCTTCATCAATCCTCCTCTTTCACTTGGTCTTCAGGAAAGCAATGTGGTTTGTATTAATATTTTCAATCGTCCTTCATGAATCAGTACCTCACACCAAGTCACTTAATTATCTCCATTCCTTTTCTTTCAATCCTCTGCTATTTACTATATTTATCACATGCTTCTCCAAACAAACATTTTTACAGCTATTGTAGGTGCAAATGAAATGGCTGCTGGCATTCCAAAGGAGTCTCCAAAAAAACTCTTAACTAGTCAAGTCGACAGTGTGGGAGACAGGAAGAGGTTAAAATTTCTCACCAGAGCAAGAAAATAAGACTTCTGGTGCACAAATGAGCCAGGGCCAAGCAGTTGCCCTGGGAGTGGAATGAGGGATAATCCAGGGGAAGAAAAGCCAGCAGATAACTATAATTAGCACTCCTTCCCCTTGTCTGTGTGCTGTCAGTTGCTCAGTTTTGTCTGAATCTTTTGACCCCACGGACTGTAGACAGCCAGGCTCAGACTCTGTCCATGGAATTTCTTAGGCAAGAATATTGGAGTAAATTGCCATTTCCTTCTCTTGACCAAAAGAATTTTTAAAAAGGCAAAATTAGGGGGAGAAAACAGGGCAAGGTAGCAAGCCTATGAAAAAGAAATATTAAAAATGCACATATATAGAGAGAAAGACAGAGTGATTAACTTAAGGTAATTATACCTAAGAGTCACAATGGTGGTACAGCGGTAAAGAATCCGCCAGCAATGCAAGAAACACAGGTGACGAGGGTTAGATCTCTGGATTGGGAAGATCTCCTGGAGAAGGGAACGGCAACCCACTCCAGTATTCTTGTCTGGAGAATCCCATGGACAGAGGAGCGTGGCAAGCTACAGTCCATGGGATCAGAAAGAGTTGGACACGACTGAGCAACCTTGTATACCTAAGAGGCACAATAGTTATTATTAGATAGTAGGGTTTTGAATTTTTTCCTTTTATGATTTTTCTACATTTATAACATCTTCCATGTTTAGCGTTTACCATACTTACCATAACTTTTATAATTTTTCAAAGACCATTTTGAAATAAAAGTATAAATGGGAGAGAGATCTTCAATGAGAATTTACCCTGCATTTGGGGGTTAAAAAGGACTCTGTTCAAATGGTTCTAACATTACGTTAGAGTGAGCAAAAATATTCTTGCCCATCTCTCTTTGCCAGTTTCTCTGTTTTCATTTGGACAGACATTGTGCTGTGTTGTGCTAAGTCACTTCAGTCGTGTCCAACTCTTTGCGACCCCATGGACTGTAGCCCGCCAGGCTCTTCTGTCCATGGGATTCTCCAGGCAAGAATATTGAAATGGGTTACCATGCCTTCCTCCAGGGAATCTGCCCAACCCAGGGTTGAAGCTGCGTCTCTTAAGTCTCCTGCATTGGCAGGCAATTTCTTCACCACTAACACCACCTGGGAAGGCCCCTGGGACAGACCCTGGGCATGCAGTGTTTCAGATTCCACAGAATCACCCATGTCAGATCATCACACCAGCTATGATTATGAGCAGTGTCCAAAGGCTCCGAAATGCTAAAAGGAGATCAGTTAACAATGGCTCCCGTCTCCTTTTAAGGATGCAGTGCAGCCATTCCCGTGAGCCCTGGACCCAACTGTTTGATTCAACAACTCACATGAAAAAAAAAAAAAAAAATCACTCAGTTCCATGAGGAAATTTAAGCGCTAGAATATGATTTACAAAAATTAAATTGGCAAGGAATGTGGCAATAAAGTTGTCTAATGTATTCCAGGGTGATGGTGGAGAGATGATTTAAAATAGCCAAGGGCAAGAGCGATTTAAAATGGGCAGGCTGAACAGTGAACATTTTCGGAGCCGTCTGAGTCTTGGGTTGGGTGGACGGCATTTTAGTTCAAAGGCTGTAGTCCATTTCAGGGTTTGACAGGAAGAAGTAAGAGGCCAGCTGAATTCTTGCCAGAGGATATAACAAAGAATTCAGAATCCAATACCCAGCCCGGCTCACACAAAACAATGGTTCTTTTTTCCCTTGTTTGAAATGCAAGCCTCTCACTTTTCTGCTCCTACAGTTGTAACTAATGAAATCATCTCTGCAGAGCTCTTAACAATGGCTTCCCTTTCTGTCTCTGGGTTACTCTCTCCATACTATTCTTGTTGCCACTTTTCCCAAGAACTCAGGTCTCTAAGGCCTGTTAGAGTGGCTGTCACGTAAATGCTATGAACGGGACACACAATACTTTGACCACCTGATGCGAAGAGCCAACTCATTGGAAAAGACCCTGATGCTGGGAAAGATTGAAGGCAGGAAGAGACGGGGGCAACAGAGGATGAGATAGTTGGGTGGCATCATCAACTCAATGGACATGAGCTTGAGCAAACTCTGGGAGATAGTGAAGGACAGGGAAGCCTGGCGTGCTGCAATCCATGAGGTCAAAGAATTGGACACAAGTTAGTGGCTGAAGAACAGGACATATTGCCCTTGGTTACTATCCTGGATCCTGAAGTGAGGAGGATGACATAGAACAGAGCTGGGATATGTAACACGAGTTGAAATGAAATCTTTGTGTTTCAAGCCATGGTGACTTGTGGTGGTTTTGTTACTGCAGCATGATTTAGCTAAAGCTGACTGATGCAGAGGAGATGCATCTGCTGTTGGAATGAAAACATATCGGGACACATGTGTCCCTCGTTCAGTATCTGGCATGCAGGTGGTGCTCAATGAATGTTTGAAAGAATAAACGCAGGGAAAAGTGCCAACTTTGTTATCTGCATCACTTTATTGCATATAGTTAGGGATGCACTATGCTGCTCTGCTTGCCGTAGGTACTGTTGTTACGGGCTTCCTAGGTGGCTCAGTGGGAAAGAATCTGCCTGCCAGCACAGGAGACCCCGGAGATGTGGGTTCGGTCCCTGGGTCGGGAAGATCCCCTGGAGAAGGAAATGGTAGCCCATTCCAGGATTCTTGCCTGGAGAATCCCATGGAGAGAGGAGCCTGGTGGGCTACAGTTCATGTGGTCGTAGAGAGTTGGACACGACTGAGCAACTGGGCATGCATACAGGTTAAAACTTTTTTCTTGTCTCTCAGTAAGGTGTAAAATAGAGAAACACATGTAAGTACAGAGGACACCCAGATGCCTGGAGTCTACCTCTGGGCGATTCAAGTAGCCGTGTGTTCTGAACCAAGTCACCTCCCTTCTCTGGACTCCCGCTTCTTTATCTGTAAATTAAAAGATTTACACTAGATTGCACGTGAGTTCCTTTTTGAGCCAACCACATTCAAGTCCAACCACAGAACTTCCGAGGCCGGACTCCAGCAAGCTGTAATGACAAATTCATCCGCAGCCTCTCCACGTCTTTGGTCGGGGCTCCATCAGCCAGCATTTCTCTATGAAAACCAAACAATGGTTAATTGCCCAGATGTTCCAAATGTCCAGATGTTTGGCATGGAGACACAGCTTATGAATGATTGACTCAATTGCTTCATTTTTCATCCAGACATTTGGCTGTGTTCAGAGGCAACCTCTCTCTTCAGACCTGGGAGAGAATCTTACACTCATGCATGCGAGGACCTGAAGTGAAGACTGAGAGGAAAGTATGGATTCTGAGCTCTTTTTTCCATGTACAGATTAAAGCTGAAACTTCTTATAGATAAGAGGGCCAGATACATTTCATGCCATCCCTTCAGTTCTTCTGCTTTCATCTCTCCGTCTGAATGTAAGATTCATGACGCTGGATTCTGTCAGCCCCTAGGAAATAGAGTGAGTAATGAAGTCAACAGGAAGATCCCTTCAGCCCAGACACCAGGTGAGTCAAAGCAACAGATAAAAAAGGAACAAACATCTGAAAGCCATCTCCTGTGGTCATTCCTCTTTCTGCTCTCTCTGCGAAATTATCTGCAAGCATGCCTCAAAGCTCATTTCCTTATCTAGAATTCTTCTTATTTATCATCTTCAGAAATATATCTATTTCCATAAATCAGTAATCATCTCATTGCAAGTGTGGAGGGAGGAGGGGAATGTACCTAATAAGTCCAGACTCTGAACTTTGTCTTCATGTCCTGGTAGGGAAATTATTGCCACTATTAAAATAATTTTCAAACACCCACAAAAAGTGATGTAATGGTGAAGCCTAATATGGTTGTATTTTTTGGTGAAAGTAAATATTGTAAAATTATGTCAAGATGGAAAATGAAGAAAAGCCATTCATGAATTTAACAAATATTCTTTGATCCCTATGCCAGTGTGCCTGATTAGTAATCTAGGACTACCCTGCTAAATAACAAACTAATCCAAACCCAGCATTTAATGAAATCAGTAGTATTTAGAATGTGATTCTGAAGGGCAGCGATTTGAGCTGGGCTTGGGTGGGCGGTTCTAGTCTTGGCTGGGGTCACTTATGCAGGTGTGGTCAGTTGTCTTGTGAGCTGGGACCAGCGCATCTCTGACAACCTCCAGTGGTAAAGAAGCCTCCTGCCAATGCAGGAGATGTAAGAGACTTTGGTTCAATCCCTGGGTAGGGAACATCCCTTAGAGGAGGGAATGGCAACCCACTCCAGTATTTTTGCTTGGAGAATTCCACAGATAGAGGAGCCTGGTGGGCTACAGTGAAAGGGTCGCAAAGAGTTGGACACAACTGAAGTTAATTAGCATGCATGCATTCACGCATGGCAAATAGTCTCCCATCTCCCTGTTAGTTATCGAGGCTGGTTCTCAAGTGACAGGCAGTAGTCTGAGAGAGCATGTGAGAGTGTGAGGTCTCTTAGGCATGGAAATGACACAGCATCCCTTGTATCATATCTTAGGGTCAAAAGAAATCAAATTAGCCTAGATCCAAGGAATAAAGAAATAGACTCAATATTTTGATGGGCAGAGCTGCAAAATCAAATTACAAAGAGTAGATATACACAGAGAGTGAAGAATTGGGACCATTCTTACAAGCAGCCTATCCCCCGCCCTTCCAGATGCATTTTCTCTACCATTATACACTCTCACTTCTGTCCCAGGAGGTTGGTCTTTGTGGTCTACCTCACTGTCTTCTGACTGGGTGTAGCCAGTGTTTAATCACAGACAGGGAAGATAAGAAGGAAGGGAGGGGATTGATTGCATGGCTTCCTCAGCTGGCTTTTGACCTTGACAAAGGTCAGTGTTCCTCTCAAGACAACCACCAGAGATAATGAACAAAGCAAAGCAGGAAAAGAAGGATTTGGGGTACAGCAACAGCATGCCAGGCAGAAGGACTCCGGTGTAGTCAAGACTCTTCCATCAACCTCTGGTTCTTTATTTACAGATCTGTGGGCTTCCCAGGTGGCGCAGTGGTAAAGAATTCGCCTGCCAATGCAGAAGACCCAAGAGACCCAGGTTTGATCCCTGGGTCAAGAAGATGCCCTGGAAAAGGAAATGGCAACACACTACCGTATTCTTGCCTAGGAAATTCCAAGGACAGAGGAGCCTGGCGGGCTACAGTCCATGGCATCTCAAAGAGTAGGACAACGGAGCAACTAACACCACACCACACTACCAAATAGAAACCTGATTCAGACAGGATGGTTAGAAAAGACCTCTGTAAAGACATGATGTTTATTCTGACACAGAAGCAGAGTTGATACTAGTAGTTAGTAGTTAGCATGTAGTAGTTAGTATTAGTAGTTAGCATGATGTGGGGGTTAGCGTGTTGAGAAGAGAGGGAGGATGGAAATACAGAGTCCTCGGAACAGGTAAGAGCCGGATCTCACGATGATGGCAAACTTTGGACTTTGGCTTTTATTCGAAGCGTGAACAGAAACCACCCAAGAGGCCAGAGCAGTCCTGAGATGGTCAGGGAGCTGAGGAAGGGGATTCAAGGACCAAGAAAGGCAATTTCATGACTAGCAAATGACACCACATAGATTAAGTTCTTAGCAGAGCGTCAGGTATGTAGAAAGTGTTGAATAAACACTCGGCATTATTATTTTTACGTATCATTCATTGGAAAGCAATGTACACTCTTGGAGGTTCTGCCGCCTCCCTTGTAGAACAGGGATAATATCCACCCCCCGAGTGTGAACACAAGACAGGAACCATATCATAAACCAGGAAGCATAGATCATGTTTGCTCCCGGATGGAAATAGCCAACGGTTGGTCCTGTTTCTCTTTCATCTTGAGAATATTTTGACTGGTGTGGAGATGGCTCTGGGCTCTCTGAAAGTGAACCAGCGTGTGTGAGCAGCTTAGCTGGGGAAGTGCCACTGTCTTCCCTTGCTTCGACACAAGTGCTTCTTCCTAATACCCCCCGGACCTTCTGCGTGTGGGCAGAGGTGTCTGCCAGGAGCTGCACAGCGAGCATGCCGCCCGGGTGCACGTGCTTTGGCGTCTTTCCCGCCCCCATTGCCAAAACAGCCAACCCTGAAATGTAGCGGCACCGCAGGTTTAACGACCCACTGACGGAAGCTTTTAGAAATGTGCGGTTTCTCTTTGTGCCAACGGGCTGTTTTTCCTCTGGTCCCCGTTTGCTGCAGGTGGTCCATTTAATTGAACTTCCAGCCACTACCTTCTGCTTTGATTTGGGGAAGTTACTTGTCTTCTCTGTACATTTCGAATTCCAGGATCCTTTACATTTCCTGTGTTTTTCTTCTTTTCCCCTCGTCCCCCTGCCCTTGAACTGCAGTGCAAAAAAAAAAAAAAAAAAGATTTAAAAAAATCCTACAAAATAAAAAATTTTCCACGAGTCTGAGCTGAATCTGGCATCATTTATACCTGAACAGCTATAGTTGACTCTGTGGCCGGAAATGGTTTGCTTCAACACCTGAGGTTTTTTTTTTTTGAATGACCTTGTTTTAATGGTCAGATTTGAACAAATCCTGAATTTTTGCTGAAAGGCATACGTGAGACACCTCATTTCTCTAACTGGTGACAGGAGTTTATGAAGTCTGGGCTGGTGCAGTGAGGCAAAATTAAAGAAAGGAATAGAAGTTTTCAGTTTGGTCAAGCCCCAGCAGGGGTGAAGCTCGGGGCTCACACACCATCCCTGTGATTAGGAGAAGAAGGCTTCCCAGAGAAGGTGGTGCTTCAAAACAGCAGCTAGAGAATGAGAAGGTGTGTATCTGGGAAGACCTTCCAGGTACAAGAAGGGGCACGAAGGCAGATCGGCTGTCAGCAGACCAAGGAGGCCTTGAGTAGATTGTCTTGAAAGGAACCAAAAAGCACGTTCAAGGTCAAGGAATACGGACAGCATGTCAGGGCCCGCGACCCGATGCAGGACTCAGAAACAGGTGAGAATCCACCCCGTGCCCAGGGGTGCATGCAAAATTGTGATGGTGTGTGCACAGGTGCACATTAGCAATGTTAGTCTTAAGCTCCACACTGGTGTTTCAGAGACAAGCAGGCATCAGACAGACAATTCACTTCACCATTCCCTTAGGATCTTGAAGGACATAGCAGTAGCGCTTTCTGGAGGTTTGGGGGAAGAAAAGCAGGACTTAACAAGGAAGGCATCTTCTGGGCTGAAACACTCTGTCCACTGCGGGAATTTCAGTTTTCCCAGGGAGCAGAGAGCTGCTATGATGGGGAGGAAGAAACACTTAACATCTCCAAGCCTCGTTGTTCTCATCTGTGAAATGGGTCCTTTTGGGGTGCCTTCAGTCAGAATGGGAGAGTATTCTTAACTCCTCAAGACTAGGGGGCATGAACTCAGGTCATCTATTTAGTTCAGTTCAGTTTGGTCACTCAGTCATGTCTGACTCTTTGCGACACCATGGACTGCAGTACGCTGGGCTTCCCTGTTCATCACAAACTCCCGGAGCTTACTCAAACTTATGCCAATTGAATCAGTGATGCTATCCAACCATCTCATCTTCTGTTGTCCCCTTCTCCTCTTGCCTTCAATCTTTCCCAGCATCAGGGTCTTTTCAAATGAGTGAGCTCTTCACAACAGGTGGCCAAAGTATTGGAGTTTCAGCTTCAGCATCAGTTCTTCCAATGAATATTCAGGACTGATTTCCTTTAGGATGGACTGGTTGGATCTCCTTGCAGTCCAAGGGACTTTCAAGAGTCTTCTTCAATACCACAGTTCAAAAGCATCAATTCTTTGGTGCTCAGCTTTCTTTATAGTCCAACTCTCACATAAATACATGACTACTGGAAAAATCAAAGCTTTGACTAGATGGACTTTTGTCGGCAAAGAAATGTCTCTGCTTTTTAATATGCTATCTAGGTTGGTCATAGCTTTTCTTCCAAGGAGCAAGCATCTTTTAATTTCATGGCTGCAGTTACCATCTGCAGTGATTTTGGAGCCCAAGAAAATAAAGTCTGTCACTGTTTCCACTGTTTCCCCATCTATTTGCCATGAAGTGATGTGACCAGATGCCATGATCTTAGTTTTCTGAATGTTGAATTTTAAGACAATTTTTTCACTCTCCTTTCACTTTCATCAAGAGGTTCTTTAGTTCCTCTTCACTTTCTGCCATAAGTGTGGTATCATTTGCACATCTGAGGTTATTGATATTTCTCCCAGCAATCTTGATTCCAGCTTGTGCTTCATCCAGTCCATCACGATGTACTCTGCATATAAATTAAATAAGCAGGGTGACAATATACAGCTTTGATGTACTCCTTTTCCTATTTGGAACCAGTCTGTTATTCCATGTCCAGCTGTAACTATTGCTTCTTGACCCACATACAGATTTCTCAGGAGGAAGGTCAGGGGGTCTGGTATTCCCACCTCTTTCAGAATTTTCCACAGTTGGTTGTGATCCACACAGTCGAAGGCTTTGGCATAGTCAATAAAGCAGAAGTAGATGTTTTTCTGAAACTCTCTTGCTTTTTCAATGATCCAGCGGATGTTAGCAATTTGATCTCTGGTTCCTCTGCGTTTTCTAAATCCAGCTTGAACATCTGGAAGTTCATAGTTCACTTACTATTGAAGCCTGGTTTGGAGAATTTTGAGCATTACTAGCTTGTGAGATGAGTGCAACTGTGCAGTAGTTTGAACATTCTTTGGCATTGCCTTTCTTTGGGATTAGAATGAAAACTGATGGCCACTGCTAAGTTTTCCAAATTTGCTGGCATATTGAGTGTAACACTTTCAGAGCATCATCTTTCAGGATTTGAAATAGCTCAGCTGGAATTCCATCATCTCCACTAGTTTTGTTTGTAGTGATGCTTCCTAAGGCCTACTTGACCTCACATTCCAGGATGTCTGGTTCTAGGTGAGTGATCACACCACTGTGATATTACTATCTACCTATTAGTCCTATTAGGTCAACTATTGCTTCAAGTCAACCTGTTGGTTCAGGTCAACCTATTGGTTCAGGTCACAGAGTGAAACCTCTCTCCCTCTTACCTAGCATCTCCCTCTCCCCTCTGCTGGCTGCCTGTAGACACAGTGTCATGTGAGGGGTTTTTCTGTTGAGCTTCTGATGCCCGAGGCTCTCAGGCTTGTGGACGGAGCATCAGAACATCCAAAGACCTCATAGGAGAGCCTGGGTGTACAGGCATGCTAAGTCATTTCAGTTGTGTTGGATTCCTTGCGACCATATGGACTGTAGCCCACTAGGCTCCTCTGTCCATGGGATATCCCAGGCAAGAATACTGGAGTGGGTTGCCATGCCTTCCTCCAGCGGATCTTTCTGACCCAGGGATCGAACCCATATCTCTTATGTCTCCTGCATCAGCAGGTGGGGTCTTTACCACTAGTGCCACATGGGAAGCCCATATGACATGTAACACTAAGGAAGCAGTGATATGTTAAGAAGTATTTCAGCTAATAAATGAATGGAGAATATGACTGTCACCATTTTGTAAACACCCACAACTTAATTTGGGTGCAGTTTAAATTTACTCCCTCTGGATCTAACTGCTTGTTTACACAAAATGCATAGTTCCTTTTAAAGACACTATGGGGTGCTGGCTTTGGCAGCACATATACTAAAATTGGAACGATACAGAGAAGATTAGCATGGCCCCTGCGCAAGGATGACACGCAAATTTGTGAAGCGTTCCATATTTTTAGATAACCTCTTTAACAAGTGGTGCTGGGAAAACTGGTCAACCACTTGTAAAAGAATGAAACTAGAACACTTTCTAACACCATACACAAAAATAAACTCAAAATGGATTAAAGATCTAAATGTAAGACCAGAAACTATAAAACTCCTAGAGGAGAACACAGGCAAAACACTCTCCGACATAAATCACAGCAGGATCCTCTATGACCCACCTCCCAGAATATTGGAAATAAAAGCAAAAATAAACAAATGGGACCTAATGAAACTTAAAAGCTTTTGCACAACAAAGGAAACTATAAGCAAGGTGAAAAGACAGCCCTCAGATTGGGAGAAAATAATAGCAAACGAAACAACAAAGGATTAATCTCAAAAATATACAAGCAATTCCTGCAGCTCAATTCCAGAAAAATAAATGACCCAATCAAAACATGGGCCAAAGAACTAAACAGACATTTCTCCAAAGAAGACATACAGATGGCTAACAAACACATGAAAAGATGCTCAACATCACTCATTATTAGAGAAATGCAAATCAAAACCACAATGAGGTACCATTACACGCCAGTCAGGATGGCTGCTATCCAAAAGTCTACAAGCAATAAATGCTGGAGAGGGTGTGGAGAAAAGGGAATGTAAACTAGTACAGCCGCTATGGAGAACAGTGTGGAGATTTCTTAAAAAACTGGAAATAGAACTGCCATATGACCCAGCAATCCCACTTCCTGGGCATATACAGCGAGGAAACCAGATCTGAAAGAGACACGTGCACCCCAATGTTTATCGCAGCACTGTTTATAATAGCCAGGACATGGAAGCAACCTAGATGCCCATCAGCAGACGAATGGATAAGGAAGCTGTGGTACATACACACAATGGAATATTACTCAGCTGTTAAAAAGAATTCATTTGAATCAGTTCTAATGAGATGGATGAAACTGGAGCTCATTATACAGAGTGAAGTAAGCCAGAAAGATAAAGACCATTACAGTATACTAACACATATATATGGAATTTAGAAAGATGATAACGATAACCCTATATGCAAAACAGAAAAAGAGACACAGATGTACAGAACAGACTTTTGAACTCTGTGGGAGAAGGTGAGGGTGGGATGTTTTGAGAGAACAGCATCGAAACATGTATATTATCTAGGGTGAAACAGATCACCAGCCCAGGCTGGATGCATGAGACAAGTGCTCGGACCTGGTGCACTGGGAAGACCCAGAGGGATTGGGTGGAGAGGGAGGTGGGAGGGGGGATCAGGATGGGGAACACATGTAAATCCATGGCTGATTCATGTCAATGTATGACAAAAACCACTACAATATTCTAAAGTAATTAGCCTCCAACTAATAAAAATAAATGAAAAAAAAAAAAAAAAAGACACTATGGGAAATTCCAAAGTGCCTAAAACTGCAAAATCCAGACTGGGGAAGTTCTATATGTCAAATATCCTAGTTTCTTCAATCCAAGTCTGTGAGAAGAAAGAAAGATTTGAAAGGAGAATCTTTGAACCTAGGGAGACATATCAACCAAATGGACCAACACTCAAACTTTACTTTAAAAAGCTGTATAAGACAATTGAAAAAATATGAATGCTATAAAACCTTTGATATATTAAGGATTTACTGTGCATTTTAAAAACTGAAAGTGGTATTATGATTACACCTTAAAAAAATCCTATCTCTGGAGGTAGATACTGAAATATTTATAAATGATTCACATCTAGAATTTGCTTCAAATTGTTCTGGAGCTGGGGAGAAATGAATAAGGATAGAGATGAAACAAGATTGCCATGTATTGATAATTTTTGAAGTTATGTGATAAATACAGTAAGTTCACTATAGTCTTCTGTCTACTTTTTGATTTGCTCAAAAATTTCCATAATGAAAGCTTAAGAAAAATTTGGAAGCAGCCAAGATATTCTTAGATGGGGTAGGCAAAATGATAAATAAGCTGTGGCCCATGCAGACAGTGAAATATTATTCAGCACTAAAAAAATAATGAGCTATCAAGCCATGAAAAGATATGGAGGAACTTCAAGTGCATGTTACTAAGTGTAAGAAACCAGTCTGAAAAGGGTGCGTAAGTTTAATTCCAACTACATGACAGTCTGAAAAAGGCACAGCTATGGGGACAGAGCACAGAGGATGTTCAGGGCAGTGAAAACACTATGAATGGCACTTAATGCATTTGTCCAAACCTGCAGAATATACAGCACCAGGCATGAACCCTACTGTAAACTGCAGACTTTGGGAGACAGTGTCATGTCATTGTAGGTTCATCAATTGTAGCAAATTTAACAAACGTGCCACTCTATTGGGGGATGTTGAGAGAAGGAGGTAGGAACAGGGGGTATGTGCAAAATCTCTGTAACTTCTCAATTGTGCCGTGAACCTAAACTACTCTGATAAGATAAGTAAGATCTTAAAATACCCAGACACACACAAAGCAATATCATCAGTCATTAGAGAAATACACATTAAAATCACAATGAGATACTACCTCACACCTGTTAGGTGGGCAAACTATAATAATAAGGGACAACCCTAGATTGTGGAGCAACTGGAACTCTCACGACACTGCAGGACCCCTACAGTGTTACACAGGCCCCTTGGAGATGGAACTTGGCAGTTTCTGTAAAGTTAAACATACACAACCTTATGATGAGCAATCCCATATCTGGGCATTTACCCAAGAGAAATAAAGACATGTTCACACAAAAACCTATATGCAAATGTCTACAGACACTTGATTCAAAATTTCTCAAAACTGGTAACAATCCAAATGTCCTTCAACTGATGAATGAATAATCACATGCTGCCCTTCCATTGGAGAGAAATTCTCATTGGAAAAAACCCTATTCTGGGAAAGACTGAAGGCAAAAGGAGAAGCGGGGGCAACAGAGGATGAGATGGTTAGATAGCATCGCTGACTCAATGGACATGAGTTTGAGCAAACTCCGGGAGATAGTGAAGGACAGGGGAGCCTGGAGTGCTTCTATCCACAGAACAACAGTCTTTCCATGCAATGGAATTTTATTTACCAAGAAAAAAAAGGAATGCAGATTTGATCCATACAAGGGCGTGGTAAATCTCCCAAGCATCATGCTAAAAACAGAAGCAGCTTGACTCTACAGGCTACATAAATGTGACTCCGTTTTTACGACATTCTCAAAAAGACAAAAGAATGGTCCCAGTGGGTGGGAGTGGGGTTGACTACCAATGGGTAGGGAGGAATTTTAGGGGGTGGTGGAGCTGTTCTGTGTCTTGATAGTGGTGCTGGTTACAACACGGTATGATGTCTTGAAACTCCTAGAACTGTCCATGTGTGCATGTGTGCATGTTCAGTCTCTTCAGTCGTGGCTAACTCTCTGGGACCCCATGGACTGTAGCCCACCAGGCTCCTCTGTCCATGGGATTCTCCAGGCAAGAATACTGGAGTGAGTCGCCATTTTCTCCTCCAGGGGATCTTCCCGGGATCAAACCGCATCTCCAGAGGCTCCTGCGCTGCAGGCAGACTCTTTGCTGCTGAGCCACCAGGGAAAACCTTAAGGGTGTATTTGCTCTATGTAAATTAACTAGATTTTTTTTTTTTAATTTTGAATGCAAATCATTGTGAGAGATAACAGCGGGCTAAAAGCCAATGACATTAAAATGAGGTCAATTGGCCAACAACTGCCGGCAGTTGGTGTTCTGACCCTTCCTGATTTTGGAGAACAAACGTTAAGGATGGTGGAGTGCCCGGGGCTCCAGAAGGAAAGAGAGTGGGGGAAGGGAGGGGACAGGCTGGGGGCCAGCTGGTGGGGCTTCCTTGGGAGACCCAGCAGGCCCCAATCCAGTCCCTAGGGGCACTTGAATAAGCCATTCATTTGCTAATGATTCTTCGGGAGCAGCTTACCCGGAGTCCCGGTGTCCAGTCGCCAGGCCCACACACCTCCCCTGCTCATTAAATTCTTTTCCTTGATTTGCTAGAAAAATATTCTGAGACCAAATGATACATCACAGGTGTACTGAGTCCTGTGACTCAGTCCTGTTTCAGCACAAAACCAGATGAGATTCTGTCCTAAAATTCTTTTCCCTGGTGCTTTGCACACGCGGTGCCACATGGCAGGAGAATGCAGGACCCAGTCTGAATTCCGGGGCTTTGGTCCAGGACATACCCATGATGGACGTTGTTGACCAGCCTCAGTTTCATCACCTGTCAAATGGAAGTTGTCGTTCTGAGCAATAATGTACTCTCTGTATTTTAAAGCAGTTTGTTATCTGAAAAATGTTATCTACATGGGAAAGCACTGGCGAGGGCCTGAATCCCCTGAGTCGTGACCTGGGCCCCCCCACCCCCCACCCAGTCCGGATGGCTCAGACCTTTGTTCTACGGCTCTTACATCTGGGATATGATACGCGCCTCCTTAGGATGGGGAGGGGGGATCCCGATTCCCACTAATGCAGCCCCTAACAATGGCTTCGATGAAAGAGATAAGGGAAGAGGCCAGAGGGTCTCCGGAAAGAAAGGGAGCTTGTAGCTTTTCAAGTTCAATGAGGCTTAGGAGGTTGGAGGGCTCTTCACATAAAGGCTTGTTGAAAAGAGCTCCCCTGATTCAAAGCCCAGGCTTTCCCAGACCCCTGACCACTTGCAGCCGTCCGGAGGGACGTGCGTGTACCATGTGTCAGCTTCTCTTCTCCATCACTTTTCCATCCCAAGCCTGGACCCCAATCTGTAAGGACCCAAAGGGATCACCTGCAAGGTCTGACTGGCGGCAGCCTGGGAACCCCAGGCAGCAGGTGCAGCCTGCATCACCATGCCAGCTCAGGGACTTGATGTATGCAAATGCTGGGCCCAGGGGCCGGAGGACAATGCAGCATCCTTAATCCCCCTGGGCGAGGGAGGGGGGAGCCTTGGTCTGCACCCCTCCCCCCTGCTGAAGCCTCGGAAGGAAGGAGCTCTTCCTGCACCCGCCCTGCCTCCCTTCAAAGCTCGCAGCCCAGAGGCGTCCCTGGCTCCAAGAGAGATGCCTGGAAGGCTCAGCCCGGTGCCCTGGGGCCTGCAAGGGACCCTCAGTGGTTCCTGTTTTTGGTGAAAATGAGCAAGCCCTGGAGGGGGCAGGGGGCCTGAGGAGGTCTAATGCTGCTGTACAGGCCTCAGCCTCCAAGTCAAAGTGAAAGTGTTAGTTTTTCAGTCGTGTGGGACTCTTTGTGACCCTGTGGACAGTAGCCCACCAGGCTCCTCTGTCCATGGGGTCTCCCAGGCAAGAACACTGGAGTGTGTTGCCATTTTCTTCTCCAGGGGATCTTCCCGACCCAGAGGTCGAAGCCAGTTCTCCTGCATTGCAAGGCAGACTCTTTACTGCCTGATCCATCAGGGAAGCCCAGCATTTGTGATTTCTTCCACCCAAGCAAAAGCCCAGCTCTTACCTGCTGGCCCGAGCACTTGGGCCAGTCACTCTCCCCTGGGTGACCGAGGCAGCCCTCTGAGGACCCAAAGCAGAAGGAAGGTGGCTTCTATCTGATAGGTGTGAATTATCACCACTGCCACCAAGGGGACCAGGGTTTCTGTCCCCACCTTAGGTCGTGAGAGTCCTCATTCGTATCCACTCTTAAAACTTTTCAAGTTGGTACTGTTTCCATTTTCAGATGGAAAATGCATGGTCCCAGATTGTAACTCCCCCAACCCCCCGCCACCCTGCCCTGCCCCAAATTGCACCTCCCAGGACCTCTTCACCCCACAGAGGAACTCAACCTTCAGAGTACATCTACTTAAGCCTTGGGCTAGAAGAAGTGTGATGCAGTCTGCACACAAATGAGGAATGTTTTACAGGAGCCTCATGTTGTTCAGATTCTGCTAATATTTGCCGTGCTTTCTTTCTCCTTCCCGATGTTTTCGAGGCCCTTTCTTTCATTAAACTCCAGCCTCAGGTGAGTACCAATACCCAGCTCTCATGCTGTTCCCAAAAGCTCCCTGGATTCTGGCTCCGTTCTGGGGCATGGCTCCCTTCAAGCGAGGCGGAGGTGCACTGTTGGGTAAAGCTGGAGGCTCCCTCCAGGCCTGAGATTCCGTGACTCCGGAGAGGTCCCTAGCTGTGCCATAATCCTGTGGCATGCATGTCTGCTGTCGAATGCCACTTTAGCTCTGCCCCCGGGACAGGAACAAAGCTTGGGCTGGGGCTTTTTGAAAGACAAGACTAAACATTTCCCCTTCTGTTTTCTTATCTCTAGGAAGATTTGTTTCTTAGGTGCTCTGAGTCTGATTGCATTTAGGAGGAGCTGTGAGCTGGCTTTGGGCTCTGGGCTCTGGCACTTGGGCATGGGGACCCTCTTCTGGACACTGTGGCTGTGTCCGAGCTTGAGCCCATCCACTGGCATGCGGAATTGCTTAGATGTCCTCTTCCCTCTATCAAGAGCTTCAGAAAAGCCAAAGGCGCCGCCCACTTGCCCTCCTGCCACGGGGAGAGTCCGGTTCATTACTTTCTAATGTTTTCAGATTCAAATGATCGTGTCAATTAGCAATAGGAAATCACCATTAGGTCATCTTTCCTATGCTCTCAGGGGCTGAAGCAGGATCAATGTATGTTCTCCTGCCCTTTGTTCTCCCTTGTGTTAAATAATGTAAGGAAGGGGGCTTCTGTTCTTGAGAGAGTATTACATATTCTAATAGATTTTCCCAGTTAAGAAGGCCTTTCATCTTTGGCCCAAAGTTTCCTTTTTTGAAATTCATTTCAGGACTTCATTTTTCGGATCTCTTTTCCACGGCAGCCTCTCCCTTCTGGGATTTACTCTAAAGATGCATTTTGTAAAACTGGTTCTGTAAGTGAGATATACAAGCCTGCCCAGGATGGGAAACAAGTCCAAGTGGACCAGATCTTTTCTTCCTGCTGTTACACAAATAAGTGAAATGATTATAGAAATAATCACAGAGACAAACCAGTGGGTGATACTGACCCAGAACTCTGGGGCGTTGTGGGCCAGAGGTCCCGTTGAGATTTTTTTCCTAGATTTTTTTTATGATTCAAACAATGTAACTTGTTCTGTTCCCTTCAGAAGGACCTGACACGCTGCTTAGAAGCATCTCTTTTCCTTGCTCAGCCACCTCCTTCTGTACCAACACCACCTGATTCCATCCAAGGATGAAGGAGGCGGTTAGGGAATCCGGGGCTCTTAGGGGCTGTGAGCGGAAGTGCATTCTTACTGAGGACGCATAGGATGTGGCCTTTTCAGTCCCTGTTCAGAGACCAAAAACAAAAAGGTCTCATTTTTCAGAGGTGCCCATGAAGCATTGACTTGTTCAAAGACTCTAGGTGCTTAACTCAACTCTGTGCTTTTGGCTGGTTCTACAGACAATTGGGAAATCATTTGCAAATCTGGCCAGAACTCTTTCTGGACTCTTCCCTCAGTACTTTTCTCAACTCCTGGCAATCTGGCTGGAGACGCCCCGCCCCTCAAATCCCACCCACCGCTCCCGTCCCTGTGTGCCTCGCCTTTCAGATCTCTCCCCTTCCTTGGCTCTTGACTTCCAAGCCACTGAAAGGCATTCTGATCAGTTAATTCAAGGTCAAGTTCTCCTTGAAGGGCAAGGCGTGTGGCTACTGTCTGTCCTCAGCAGCTTGCAAAAGACTTGTCTGTGCAAAGTAGGCGTTCATTTGAGGTATGTTAATTAGAAGAGGGGTTACTGTTTTTTGTAAAGATTTCAAAGACATGGCTCCCTCCTTCAGCTTCCTTCCTGTCATTCCTCTGTCTCTCCTTCCCTCCCTTCCCTCTTTCTCTTCTTGTCTTTCTCCTTTCCCAATGTCTAGTCTTCATTCCTCTTTTTACAAATATTGTTGAATGATTTTTTAGCAACACCTTTTTAAAATGGTTTTTTATTAATATTTTAAAAATTTATTTATTGTTAATTGAAGGATAATCACTTTACAATTTTGTCTTGGTCTCTGCCATATATCAAAGTGAATTGGCCATGGGTATACCTATGTCCCCTTCCTTTTGAACCTCCCTCCCACCCCTCCATCCCACCCCTCCATCCCATCCCACCCCTCTAGGTTGTCACAGAGCATCTGATTTGAGCTCCCTGGATCATACAGTGAATTCACTGGCTATCTATTTTACATATGATAATGTATATGTTTCAATGCTACTCTCTCAGTTTGTCCCACCCTCTCCTTCCCCCACTGAATCCACAAGTCTGTTCTAAGTCTGCATCTCCATTGCTGCTCTGCAAATAGGTTCATGAATACCATCTTTCTAGATTACATGTAAATGCATAACATGCGATTTGTTTTTCCCTTTCTAACTTCTAGGGATTCAGAAGAAAACAAGATGAACAAAGCACTTTTGTGAAACTTGTATCTGTTGGGGAAATACCATAACCAAGTCATCACAGGAGTGTGTGAGATAAACTCAGAGCGTGGCCGTGCTGGGAAGAGCATCCCCTGTGAGATGTTCGGCAGAGAGAGGGTAGCAATGCAGGGAGGGGGAGGAGGAGGGACTTCCTCCGGATTGGTGACCTGGAAACCTCTCCGAAGTGACTTTTGAGCTGAGAGTTGACCAACAAGAAACATTCACCTTTGTGAAGTGCTGGGGGCAGAGATAGCTGGGGCTTCCCAAGTGGTACTAGTAGTAAAGAACCCACCTGCTGATGCAGGAGATGTAAGAGATGCAGGTTTGATCCCAGGGTCTGGAAGATACCCTGGAGGAGGGTGTGGAACCCACTCCAGTACTCTTGCCTGGAGAATCCCATGGACAGGGGAGCCTGGCAGGCTACAGTCCATGGGGTTGCAAAGAGTAGGACGTGACTGAAGCGACTTAGTACAGGGCGGCAGAGTGCCAGTCAGACTGTAAAGTGGGATGATAAACATCTTTGCGGGGGGAGAAGGTGGGGAGCACTTGGGAAATTAGTAGGAGGCAACCAGTTGGTGTGCACTGAGCTGATGGTCAGACCTCGCCAGAGCCTATTGCATCGATGTGAAGCCTTGTGGGCCTTGGAAACAAGGATGCACTTTAATCAGAAAGATAATTCTTTACTGTTGTCATTTTGTACCTGTCCTATCCCTGCTCTGGGTGTTATATTAAGTATGGCTGTGTTACAAATTGCTCCAGGTTTAGTGCCTTAAACTAATGATCATGTATGATCTCAAAATCTCTGGGCTCAGGAATTCAGAGGCCCTCACTGGGCAGTCCAGCCCAGGGTCTCCAACTCTGCTCATTGAAAGGCTCCATGGGGGCGGGAAGATGTCTTCTCCAGACAGCTCACTCCTGTAACCGCTGATGCCCACGGTCACAGACCTCAGCCATGTGAAGCCCTCTCTGGGGCTGCTGGAGTGTCCTCAGGACATGGGGACCAGATTCCTCGAGTGCGAGTGACCCGGGGAACCTCGGCCAAGCTGTGAGGTCTTCCTTGGCTAGACCTCAGAAGTCACAAGTCCTTATTTCTACAGCATCCTCTAGGATACACAGGTCAGCTTTGGGGTCAAAGGGCATGGATCAGGGAGGTGAGAGACATTAAGAACCAACCACAGGAGAAGGAAATGGCAACCCACTCCAGTACTCTTGCCTGGAAAATTCCATGGATGGAGGAGCCTGGTAGGCTATAGTCCGTGGGGTCGCGAAGAGTTGGACATGACTGAGTGACTTCACTTTCTTTCTTTATATAGTTTCTTTTGGAGGAGGAAATGGCAACCCACTCCAGTGTTTTCGCCTAGAGAATCCCATGGACGGAGGGGCCTGGTGGGCTGTGGTCTATGGGGTTGCAAAGAGTCAGACACGACTAAGCAACTAACACACACACACACACACACACACACACACACACACACACAGGTCTCCTTGCTTATCTGTGCTTAGTGATGTTTATGCTGGATAATTCCCAGAGTCTTTTCTAAATCTAGCATTTTTGGGTGATAACTTCCATGAACACTCCTGTTCTCATAGCATTCTGGCTTTCACTAGGTCATCCCTCTGCTCCGATGGAAGGGCATGAGAAGAGGGAGGAGAGGACTTGGATGAAGCTCACAGTCCCCTCAAATCAGAGCACAAGAGATGCTCCTAGGCTTACACTAGAGCTGACACAATCCTGGCTGCAGGGAGTAAAAAAAATAAAGCTGCCGAGCTTTATGACTCACCTCATAGGATGGACTTGGCAAGCCTGAGCTCGCTGAATATTCCAGGGCACCAGGGTTGTCTTCACTGGGGCTTCTCCAAGCCACATATATACTAGTGTTACCAGCGGGGAATTGTTATGAGGAGGCAGCCTGACAATGTGGCATTGTCCTATGGGATTTATGGCCAGGTTTTAACAAATGACCCTTTATCCCATGTGTTTTTCCCTGGGTCGTTCGATACGCCTCAGCGCAGGCTCACGGGGACGTTGGAAACACCTGTTTTTCTGTGGTGTCTCCAATATTTCTTGGTGCATCTTTCCACTCTTGATTGGCACTGTTCTGGCAGGGTCCTGAAGATGGAATGTTGTTGTAGGGGAGCCTGGGGGAGTTGGCAAGGGCAGTCCTAGTGGCAGCTGTGATTTGTGGCAAAGAATGTTCCAGAGTTGAATTTGCCCCAGCAAAGCTCCTAACTGTAGCTCAGCATGCGATGGAATGATGGTGTCAAAATCTGGAGAAAGGAGAAGAGGGTATTGTGTGTCATCCAGGGTTAATAAGGGAAAAAATATCTTTTGAAAGTTACAAAAACATTCTTAAGGAAATACATCATTGAATCACTAGGATTTGTCTGAAAACCGGGGTTCAAAGCTGAATGTCTTACTCTCTGTCTTATATCTATGTCTTGGAGCTTCCCTGATAGCTCAGTTGGTAAAGAATCTGCCTGCAATGCAGAAGACTCTGGTTCGATTCCTGAGTCTGGAAGATCCCCTGGAGAAGGGATAGGCTCCCCACTCCAGTATTTTTGGGCTTCCCTTGTGGCTCAGCTGGTAAAGAATCCACCTGCAATGTGGGAGACCTGGGTTCGATCCTTGGGTTGGGAAGATCCCCTGGAGACGGGAATGGCTACCCACTCCAGTGTTCTTCTGGCCTGGAGAATTCCATGAACTCTGTAGTCCATGGGGGTCACGAAGAATCGGACACGACTGAGTGACTTTCGCTTTCACTTCCCTTTGGTACCTGTTGCTAGTGAAACTGCCAGCTATGTTATTTGTCCTATGTGTGGTCTGCTTCCCTCACTGAGAATAAGCTCCTCGAGGGTAGGCACCTACATTTAAAAATCCCGAGGTGCCCTGGGTCCTTTTGGGGGGCAAGCCACCCCTTTTGCTCCTGGGTTTTAGTGTGGATAGTAAGTCCCATTTGGGACTTACAGGGCACCTCTGGGTCCCTCTGAGTTGCTCCTTCCCCCCCCCTTCCCTCTTCCCACTGAGGATGAAGAAGAGTTAGAGAAAAGAAACCAGTGCAAGGTCACTTTTTGCTGTATCACATAGGAGCTCCGCATAGTGCTCTGTGATGACTTAGAGGGGTTGGATAGCAGGTGGGTGGGAGGGAGGCTACAGAGGGAGGAGACAGGTACATACTTATAGCTGATTCACTTTGCTGTACAACAGAAACTAACGCAACATTGTAAAGCAACTATACTCCAATAAAGAAATTCTATGATGCTGACAAGTCAAAATGCATGAAGTGGTAAAATGTGGTCATGTCTTAGTCTTTTTAAAACCTCCTTTAGCTACTCTATGTTTCCAACAATTTTCAACTTTTAGATTAATTTTCAGCCTTGAAAAATTAAGATAGCAGAGCCATTCGGCCATTTATTCTTCTGACAAATAGTAGGTCAACAGCTACCATCGACATCTATCCTTGGGACTGAGTCATGATAGAAACAAAACACCATCCCTGTTTTTTAGGAGCTTCAAAGTCCATGCAGTCTTTCTCAGAAGAGTATTTTTAGAGATATAAAATAAAATAGATAAGATTAAAACATAAAATGAACTACAATGTATAGATACTGTTACTAAACTATTTTAAAAGCTGCAATGCAGTGCAGTTAGTTGCTCAGTCATGTCCAACTCTTTACGACCCCATGG
Source organism: Odocoileus virginianus (assembly GCF_023699985.2). Lineage (NCBI taxonomy): Eukaryota > Metazoa > Chordata > Mammalia > Artiodactyla > Cervidae > Odocoileus > Odocoileus virginianus. Next base: position 30,913,591 of record NC_069690.1, on the reverse strand, counting down.
ACTGTAGCCCACCAGGCTCCTTTGTCCAAGGGATTCTCCAGGCAAGAATACTGAAGTGGGTTGCCATTTCCTCCTCTGGGGGGTCTTCCTGACCCAGGGATCAAACCCAGGTCTCTTATATCTCCTACATTGGCAGGTGGGTTTTTTTTTTTTTACCAGTAGTGCCACTTGGGAAGTCCATGTATCAATTATGCTTCAATAAAAATAAATAAGAAAAAAGATCTTTATTGGAGTTCTGAAAAAGATTTGGGGGGGTGGGGTCCTAAAAGAGTATGTCATCTCTGTCCCAGGGCTGAGGTTATCCGGGGAAGCAGTGCCTAGAAGTGCTGATGTAAAAATTACTCAAGCAGCCTACTGGGGTGGGATCATTTCAACTTGGGTGCTTAAAAGCGCCTGGATGTTGCATGCAAGGAGCTCATCAGATCCCAGCAAAGGCTGGCATGGCACACTCAGAGATGCTCTCAAGGGATTTAAGGCTTGTACCCTGGAATGTTCCCCTTTCCTGTTTCCATCCTGATGAGTGAGCAAAATGGCTCTGGGTGAAAAAAAAACCTTCCGTTTGGCAACTGCACCAAATCATGGATAGAAAATAGTATTTTAGATGTAATTGGTGCCTTTTTAGATTGACAGAGACCAAGAGAGTTCATATTTATTTTGGAAAAAAAAGACAAAACATGAATTCAGTGGAAATAGGTGTGTTATGGAACAAGCTCCTGGGACCCAGCATACAGCAGAATTAAATTCTAGTTGCTGACAACCTAATGTGTCTTTCCCCTCTGGTCATAAGTTTAGGAGAATGAACCCAGGATTGAAAAGCTTTCCCTCTTATGGGATAGTTCCCCTTTGTAAGGGTGCAGAGATAGTAAGACACCTTGACTAGTCTGTTTTGTACTGCAGAGGTTACCAGAATACCCAGGCAATCAATTACAGAATATTTTGGCTGGGCCAGCTGGAGGTGTCCCATTCTTGTGGTTGAATAGAACCATCCCTACCCTGGTAAGAGAACTTTCTGGGAGGGGAAAGGGGATGCTCTTAGCTCTTTTGATATGAGGTCCAAAGTTATTATAACCCATTCAATGGGCTGAGGTTGTCCTATTGGGGCCAGTTGTCAGAAAATGAGCTCATGGTCTTGGAAGAGGGCACTCTTGTCTAGTGATCCCTAGCTTAATAGTAAGGATCTAGATGACCCCAAGAAGAAGGCTCAGGTGTCATGGTGAAATATCTTCTGCTCTGGGCTTCCGTAGTGGTTCAGATGGTAAAGAATCTGCCTGCAGTGCAGGAAACCTGGGTTGGATCCCTGGGTTGGGACGATCCCCTGGAGAAGGGAATGCCACCCACTCCAGTATTCTTGCCTGGGAAATCTCATGGACAGAGGAGCCTGGTGGGCTATATAGTCCATGGGGTCGCTAAGAGTCAGACACAACTCAGGGACTAACACTTTCACTTCACTCGGCTTCCTGGAATAAAGACTACACTTTTGGGGAAGCATATGCCATTTTTTTGGCACTTGCTTGCATTTATGCCTTATGTTATAAAAGAGCTGCAGTGTTGGAAGCCTAGGTCAGCTCCTGAGGATCACCCAAAGTGCGTGCAACTCTTCATCAAACCCTGAGAGCAACAGCTCTGCACCAGTCGGAGACAGGACCCTTCCACTCCACGGACCTCCCAGACCCCAGGCCTGGGTTTCTTACCGATGAGGCACTTGTGAGCAGCACAGACTCCTCTGTGGCAGGCAGATTTCTTCATGGTTTGGGGACCTAACCATGGGAGGGAGAGAAAAATTGCCCTTCTTTCAATTTGTGGTATAAACCCTGGCAGTCGTAATCTGGACACAGAAGAAATGTGATCTGAAGTCGCACCCTCGGGCAGTGAAGTGGGGCGTATCAATTATCCTTGACTGTGGAGCAGCCAGATTGTCCAAAGGCAAGTTTAATTGAGAGAGAGAGAGAGAGAGAGAGAGAGAGAGAGAGAGAGAAATACGCTCCCAGGAGCCCTCCACCATCTTTTCCTTTACAACATTTTCTAACAGCAGGAGCTTTCAAATACTCCCTGACACATCAAGAATGATGGAAGACGGACTGTGTGCCAGGCACACATGTGTCTGGGAAAATCCCTGCCCCCGTGGAGCTGACACTCTAAAGGAGGGAAACAGGCAACAAGGAGTTAAAATGTTAAGTAAGTTAGGTATACAGTATGTTGGAGCTGGGGAGCACAGTTGAGGGAAAAGGCACAGAGCATGTGGGCAGGGAGCTGGCAGACTGCAATTTTAGGGGAAAAAACCAGGTCTCATGGAGAGGGTGCTATGTGAGCAAAGCTGTGAAAGAAGTGTTAGGAGGGCGAAGGGAAGGTGGATTTATGCAGAGTCAATAGCCACTGTGAAGGTCCTTGAGCAAGGGTGTCAGGCATAATTGATGGACAGCAAGGTGGCCAGTGCAGCCGGAGCCGAGGGAAGGAGGAGATGTTAGGAGATGGGCTGCTGGCGGGTGGTGGTGGTGGTGGTGGGGGCATGTGGTGTCAGACCACGCAGGGTCTTGTAGGTCATAGAAAGCCTGTGGGCTCCTCATTACTGGAAGATTTTAAACAGAGGAGTGGTGTGTTCTGACTTACGTTTGAAAACTGTACCACTCCCACTATGGTGCTCAAGGAGAATATTGGGGGTGAGAGGAAGCCTGGAAGCAAGGAGCCCAGTGAGAGGTTACTGCAGTGACCCAGAAGAGAGAGGCTGGGGGTCTGGGCCGAGTGGTGGCCGTGGAGATGAGATGGGGGGAGAATCCCATGGACAGAGCAGCCTGGCAGGCTATAGTCCATGGGGTCAAAAAGAGTCAGACATGACTTAGCGACTAAATAACAAATAGCCAATCACACAAATCAAGAGAGATACTTCAGGAGAAAGGACTTTTTTTTTTTTTTTTTTTTTTTGCTTTTTGAACAAAGGGCCCCCTATTTTTATTTTTGACAGGACTCTTAAAAATTGTGTTGCTGGCCCTGGTGGGAAGTCATCTATGGACAAAAGTGTCTACTACCTACTCCCCTGCCCCAAAACAAGCTTCGAGGAGCCTGGCTTGAAGGACCACAGGTCCACAGGCCCCCGAGAGCTGAGAGCTGCTCTTGGGGAGATCTGACCCAACGGAAGATGCTGGGACTGTAGCTCTGTGGCTGGAATCCTGACTGACTGCTTCCAGACGGTCCAGGCTGCCGTCAGAGCAGGATAATGAGCAGTTCCTTCTGAGGACGAGCGAAGCCCAGGCAGGAAGGACGGTCGTTAGCGGCTCTCCTGTGGATACACCAAGGCCAGCAGAACCGTCTGCAGACAAGTAATTTGACTGGGTGTGTTTTGACAGTAAACTCAAACCAGACAGAAGTTGGGTGGGGAGGGGGGAGAGAGAATGAGGAAGAAGCCATGAACTTTCCAGGAGAAAATAACTGTTTTCCTTCACGCTTGGGGCTCCAGAGATGAGTTGCAGCGAGCAGGCTTCCTGGGGAGCAGGCACGGGCTGATGGGAAACTCCCTGGGTCGAGTGTCAGTCCCTGGGGTCCCTGGTCCATCTCTGTTACAGACCAGCCGAGCCCCGCAGGGCAGTGGTATCAGCCTTGCTGAGCCTCTGTTAGCATCCTTCTAAGATTTCTATAACCCGGAACTTATCCGTGTGCTTAGGAGGGAAGGATGGGAAGGGACCCCTGAACCTCAGTCATTACTTTCCTGCCTTACCTCAGACTGGAGGGCTGCCAAGGGAATGGCCCTTGGTTTGGGAGTAAATGGGTGAATGTGCCCATGGATCAGTCAGACTGAGCACATGGGCTCTACCCCGGACACAGCAAGAAGGAGCCAGGTCCCTGTCGAGGACCCTGCAATTCCTGAAAACTGTTAGCTTGTTTCATTTTGAGCTCCAGCTGTCTGGACTCATTATCTGCTTTTAGAAATCCACAGATTAGCAAGTGCAGTCAGGCATGTTGCCCAGGCATAATAAGGTCAGTCACCAGGGAATCGAAAAGAGTAGACTAATACTCTCCCTCACAGTTCCTGACAGGTGGCACTCACCTTGGCTGGCTCTGAACCTCACTCCCAGGAGTGTTGTCTGCAGGGGTGTCTGTACCTTTGGTCTTTGCTGAGAACTTGCCTTACTGTGGCGTCCAGAGCATCCCTCTGGCTTGTATTATTTCTGCAGCAGTTATTTTAAAAGTACATTTGCCTTGTGCATGTGAGAATCCATCCATCAACAGTGTTAACTAAGAATCTGCTGTGTGCAAGGAAGGTTTTTATTCTGAGGCTATGGGCCCTTGAGAAGATGTCTGAGGTGGTCTTTGTCGTGAAGCAGGCTTTCTCAATCCTTTTGTCCTTATCGATCCCTTAGGAAGAAAATTTTCATTCACATTCCCCCACCAAAAGAAATTAAATTGTGTCAGGAACAAAAGTTCATGAAGGAGGTTGGAAGTTTGAAGAACCACAGACCACTGAGGTATTTAAGAGTATTTTCATACTTTGCAAGAACCTATTTTCCTCCTCTGGGAGGCAATATGGTCCCCATTGAGAACGATAGCATCAAGGACCCACTGGCAAGAGATAAGAGATAAGTAAGAAGACAGAATAGCTATTAAGACTCCAAAGTTTGGACTCAAACATCCTGGGTTGACTCAGCACAAGTACTTCTGGTCCTCATTTTCCGGACTTGTAAACTGGTCCAGTGATGGTTCCTTCCTCATCGTGTTACGTAAAGATTAAGTTAGGTAATATTCAGAAGTTATTTACAAAACAGAGACAGACTCGCAGACGTAGAGAATGAATGTATGGTTGCCAGAGAAGAATGAGGAGAAAGGAATGTAAGGGAGTTTGGGATCGACATGTATACACTACTATATCTGAAATGGAAAAGAACAAGGAACTACTGTATAGCACAGGGAACTCTGCTCAATGTTACGTGGCAGCCTGGATAGGATGGGAATTTGGGGAAGAATGAGTACATGTATGTGTATGGCTGAGTTCCTTTGCTGTCCGCCTGAAACTACACAACATTGCTAATCAGCTATGTACGCATGCTCAGTTGCTTAGCTGTGTTCGACTCTTCGAGGCCCCATGGACTCTATCCCACCAGGCTAATCCAGTAAAAAATTAAAAGTTTTTTTTTTTAATTAGGTAATATTTACATAGTGCTTAGTAAAATGCCTGACATGAAGTAAGTACTAAATGCTAACTTGGGATCAAAATCTGTATTCATTATCTACTGATGAACAATAAACTGCCCAAACTTAAAAGAGCAAACATTTATGATCTCCGGTGGCTTCTGAGGGTAAGGAGTCCATGATGAACTCAGTTAGGTGTGGTTGCACACAAATGGAATTGTCTTGGAGAGGGTTGTTTTCAGCATTGCTGGGCTGTATTTTAAGTGACATAAGGATGGCACATCAAAACTCAGCATACTTTCCATAAGACAATGTTGAAGATTTTATTTGTTCTATTAAATGTGTTCTATCCTGCTTTTGAGGGCCTATTGGAGAAAAATATAGGAAACTATCCTGGGGATAGTTGGTTCAAGAGGGCTACTTAAGAATGCTCTAAATTATGCAATAATCAGATTTACTTTCCCTTCTGGAACAAACAAATATACCAAAACAAATATACCATACTGTTATACGGTATAACATGTATGCATATTCGCTTCACGCCTGTGAACTTCCAGATGCTCAAGCTGGACTTAGAAAAGGCAGAGGAACCAGAGATCAAATTGCCAACATCTGCTGGATCATCAAAAAAGCAAGAGAGTTCCAGAAAAACATCTACTTTTGCTTTATTGACTATGCCAAAGCCTTTGACTGTGTGGATCACAACAAATTGTGGAAAATTCTTAAAGAAATGGGAATACCAGACCACCTGACCTGCCTCCTGAGAAATCTGTATGCAGGTCAAGAAACAACAGTTAGAACTGGACATGGAACAACAGATTGGTTCCAAATAGGAAAAGGAGTATATCAAGGCTGTATATTGGAAAAAAAAAAAAAATGCTGTATATTGTCACCTTGCTTATTTAACTTATATGCAGAGTACATCATGCAAAATGCTGGGCTGGATGAAACACAAGCTGGAATCAAGATTGCTGGGACAAATATCAATAACCTCAGATATGCAGATGACACCACCCTTATGGCAGAAAATGAAGAACTAAAGTGTCTGTTGAAAGTGATAGAGAAGAGTGAAAAGTTGTCTTAAAACTCAACATTCCGAAAACTAAGATCATGGCATCTGGTCCCATCATTTCATGGCAAATAGATGGGGAAACAGTGGAAACAGTGAGAGACTTTATTTTTTGGGCTCCAAAATCACTGCAGATGGTGACTGCAGCCATGAAATTAAAAGACACTTGCTTCTTCGAAGAAAAATTATGGCCAACCTAGACAGCATGTAAAAAGCAGAGACATTACTTTGCCAACAAAGGTCTGTCTACTCAAAGCTATGGTTTTTCCAGATGTCATGTATGGATATGAGAGTAGGGCTATAAAGAAAGTTGAACTCCAAAGAATTGATGCTTTTGAACTGTGGTGTTGGAGAAGACTCGAGAGTCCCTTGAACTGCAAGGAGATCCAACCAGTCAATCCTAAAGGAAATCAGTCCTGATTATTCACTGGAAGGACTGATGTTGAAGCTGAAACTCCAATCCTTTGGCCACCTGATGCAAAGAACTGACTCACTGGAAAAGACCCTGATGCTGGGAAAGATTGAGGGAGGGAGGAGAAGGGGACGACAGAGGAAGAGATGGTTAGATAGCATCACCAACTCAGTGGGCATGAGTTTGGGTAAACTCTGGGAGTTGGTGATGGACAGGGAGGCCTGGTGTACTGCAGTCCATGGGGTTGCAAAAAGTTGGACATGACTGAGACTGAGCTGAACTGAATTGACTACACTCGATGTTCCTTTTCCATCTCTTCTTCTCCTAAGTCTTGGTTTGATTTCATACATTCTTGTGAGCTTCCCTAAAGCCTTCCTGAAACAAGACATGAATGGATTTACTAACAGAGAAATACATGTAATAATCATAAGTATATGAATACATTTAAAAATATATCAGTCAAATTTAAGATTGAAATGAAAAGCAATGCCATTTGCAATAGCCCAAAGATAGGAAAACTTAATGAATTATGTGAAAGACTTCTACATTTAAAAATATAAAACATTGGGGCTTCCCTGGTGTTTCAGTGGTTAAGTCTCTATGTTTCCAATGCAGGGGGAGCAAGTTTGATCCCTGGTTTCACATACTGCATAATGAGGCCAAAAAATACAATAAAATAAAACTAACAATGAGGTTATTGAAAAATACAAAACATTTCTGAGAGAAAGACATGGGTTAGAAGACTCAATATTATTGAGATTGTAGTGATACCAAAATCAACATAGAGACTTTATACCATTTCAAGCACACTGACATCAGGCAATTTTGGTGGCAACTGACAAGCTGATTTTAATTTTATATGAAAATGTAGAAGACTTATAATAGCCTAGAAAATGTTAAGAAATAACATAACTGGAGGACAGAGACTGCTAGATTTCCACATTGATTCTCAAGCTACAGTGACCAAGACTGTGGTATTGGAGCAAGGGTAGAATTAGAGACCAGTGAAGGAGAAGCGCATGCAGAAATAGACCGCAGTAGAGGTGACCAACTGATTTTAAGTAAAATCAACAAGGTACCTCATAGGGGAAAATAATTTTCTCAATAAATGGTGCTGAAACAATTAGCTACCCATATGCCAATAAATGGGCTTCCCAGGTGGCACTAGTGGTAAACAACTTGCCTGCCAATGCAGGAGCCAAAAGAGACCTGGGTTCGATCCCTGGGTCGGGAAGATCCCGTGAAGGAGGGCATGGCAACCACTCCAGTATTCTTGCCTGGAGAATCCCGTGGACAGAGGGGCTTGACAGGCTGTGGTCCATAGCGTTGCGCAGAGTCAGACAGGAGTGAAGCGACTTAGCGTGCATGCACTCATTCCAATGAACAAGGAGGTAGATTGAGGCATGGCTAGATTGTTGATAGATAGATAAATATCAATCCTTACTACTAGAATACTTAAAAATGAACTCCCGCTGGATCATAGAACTCAATGAGAGAGCTAAAACCCAAACTTGAGAAAAAAAAAAAAATGGGAGAAAATCTTCGACACAAAAAGCACAAATCACAGAAGAGAAGACACTCACGTGTTGGCCTTCACCATTCAAAGCTTTTGTTCTTCAAAACACACAGTGAAGAAAATCTCAAGGCAAGTCACAGGCTCACTTTTTCAGTAACATTTGGACCCTCCAAGGTGGATGGAAAGAATGTAAAATACGGGGAGGGGCTGGCTTTTGGAAAACAGCTTCTTGTGAAGTTAAACATACTACTTAACACCCCTCCCATCCATTCCTCTCCTAGGCATGTGCCCAGGAGAAATGCTCTGTCTTCACAAACCCATGACCTTTCAAAGCAGCTTCATTCATTGTCACCTGGAGCTGGAACAAGCTCATGCCCAGCCATTGGTGAATGGATGGAGCAGCTGTGAGAGTGGGCACCCCACTTTCTTGTCTGCAGTGTAGTTCGAGCCTGAGGTGTGGCCCCCCCGCCCCGAGGTCCTCGTTGGACTAAGTGTAGGTTGCCTGCAGGAGCCCGCCGTCGGCCCCTTCTGCACTGGCTTCCCTGCCTTGCTGGCCTCACTCACTGCCCCTCTTCCCCTGCCAGCGTGTCCTGGGTCATGTAGGATATACCACTTACACTTCCACCCCTGTCTCAGGATCTGGGTGACACAACCCAAGACGATGTTGCCGCCTGGGAGCTCTGGTTTGCTTTCAAAGCATTCAAAAGCCCCACATTTCCCTTAGGGGCATCTATGGGGCTCAGTTCCTCAATGTCTTTTCACACGGGGTGTGGCTGTGGTCACGGTAAAGGCTGAAGTGCCGGGTGACACGTGGGAGACACAGTCTTCAGTCTTTGCCCCGATGGAAATCTGCTGCTGTAACTAAGGCTTCAAAACCCTACCCTGTTCACCCCTGTATGTGTGATATGAGACACATTAAGACTAAAACCAGGGCATTTCCCTGGTGGTCCAGTGGCTAAGACACCGTGCTTCCACTGAAGGGGGCATGAGTTCTGTCCCTGCTAGGGGAACTAAGATCCTGCATGCCGCCTGGTACGGCCAAAAGACAGAAAAAAAAAAGGGTGTGGGGGCGGGGCCAAAACCAGGGAGTGGCCTCTCAGATCTATACTTTCTTCCAGAAAGAAATGGCCTTGACTTTCACTGGGTATAATAATCACAGAGATTCGTTATGATGCATTTAAATCCTTAAAAATTGTTGAATATCTACCGTGTGCCTGGCAGTCTAGTAGACACCCTGAGACCAAGAAATGAAGGAGGAGGAGCCAAGTCTGGAAGATGAGGTAAATAAACAAAATCAAAATATGAAGCATGTAGAGGCACAGAGGACTACTTGTCAACTGGGAAAAGAATGAAGCATAGTGTGAGAGTTCTGAGTTAATTTTTATTTGGGGCAAAATGAGGAATATAGCCTGGGAGACTGCCACTCAGAGAGCTCTGAGGAACTGCTCCAAAGAGCTGGGGGGAGGTCAGTATATATATAATTTAAGTAAAGAGGGGTAAATGCAGTCAAGCCCACACGTTGGCAGAGACTGGCTGCTGTTGTGAGGAGCCGATGTCACTGTTAATGATTTTAATGCTTTTCTAGATATGAGGAGATGCAAGAAATTCGGCTCATAAAATCTCCTGAAAATACCATCTGAGGGTCTGTTCTGCCACTTTTTCCCAGAGCACAGAGCACCCCATTCCTAATCTCCACCCTGATCCCCTTTCAGGGAGCGTTGAAGGTCAGAGAGTACAGTGGCCAGTGGCTTCATTCTTCTTGATGGTAAGGAACAGGTTTTAGTTGGCTTACCCTAGGTATGAAGGGCAAATGGGGAGAGATGGAGGGCCCTTTTGCAAAGCTTAAGCTGAGTTTTAAAGGGTAAATAGGTGCTTATCAGACAGAAAAGGGAAGAGCACTCAGGCAGAGAGAATAATGTGGGCAAAGGCACAGAACGCGGAGAGCAGGGCAGGTTCAGCCTTGTGAATTCTGCAGAATGACTGCAGGGGAGAGGCTTTGTTCTGACCAGCGAATGGACGAGGAGAACAGGGTTCGGGGGGACCCAGCTATTGTCACCCCGCCTTCACCTTAGAGGTACAGATGGATGGCACATGTGGTCACCCAAGAGCCCACTTAGAAAGATGAATTTCCAATGAGCCGGGTGGGACGAGGGAACTCATGCCCTGGGGCCTGGAGAAGCCTGGAAACCCCTCTGCCTATTCTCACCCCTTTCCCAGATCCTCTGCATCCTCTCCTTACAGCTGAGGCTCAGATGACCATAGCTGTTTCTCCCCTGTTTGGAAAGAGAAACATTCTCCATACGTCTTTAAAGGTTTGCAAACAGTGACGGCTTGCCCATGCAGGAGACGTAAGAGACGCGGGTTCTATCCCTGGGTTGGGAATACCCCCGGAGGAGGGCATGGCAACCCACTCCAGTATTTTTGCCTGGAGAATCCCCACGGACTGAGGAGCCTGGCGGGCTATATTCCAGGGGTCACACAGACTTGGACACGACTGAAGTGACTTAGCGCACATGCTCAGGGTTTTGGCTGCCTGGTGCCTAGTCTGTCAAGCCACACCCTTGGCTCTGCATGGGGAGGATGTAAAACTGACATGGCCACTACTGTCTGTCTCTGCGTCCTTTCTGACCATGTCAGTAGCCTCAGCCTGCTGCTGAGATGTGTTGTAGCAGGTCATAGCAGTTTTGCCTTCTGGAGAGCACAGCAGTAGTATTTATAGAGCTAAGGAGGTCATCTCCTTGGTGCTAAAGTCAGGCAGACACCAGAGACACACTCAGGCTCCTGTGTCCATGGGATTTCCCACGTAAGAACCCTGGAGTGGGTTGCCATTTCCCTCTCCAGGGCATCGTCCAGAGCCAGGGATAGAACCTCCGTCTCTTGCATTGGCAGGCAGATACTTTTACCACTGAGCCACCTGAGAAGTCAGGATTCTTAAAGCGTCTCTATTTAAAAAATTATAGACCTTCTCTCTTAATTCCTGCCTGTCTCTAAAAGATGCATTTAAATGTGTGGCTCCCAAACCAATATCATCAACATCAGCTGGGAAAGTGAAATTCATTGAGTTGTGTCCAACTCTCTGTGACCCCATGGGCTATACAGTCCATGGAATTTTCCAGGCCAGAATACTGGAGGAACTTGGTTAGAAATGCAGATTCGAGGGTCTCATTCCAGAGCTTCTGAATAAGACATTCTGGGGCTGAGGTCCAGTGATCTGTATATTAAAATATCCCAGAGGATGCTGTTGGTCACCCAGTTTGAGAACAAAGACTCCGAGATTAGGTTCCATTCTCAGCATTTGTACAACCTTGCAACGTCATAATATTTAGCCATTAGGGAAGGTGCAGTAGAAAAATATATACACAAAATTTTTCCAGCTCATCCTCTCCTTCTCTTTGAAAGTAGCTGAGTCAGAAAGGCAGTGGCTTGTCCCACATCCATTAGAGAATGCAGGAAAAACAGTGGCATGTCCCTGGGGCGCCTTGGTTTTGGGGAGGAAAGAAACCCTCCCTTCCTGAGATAAGGGTAAGAAGGCTGACGATGCCAGACCCACTCCGAATTCTATTCCCAGTAAATCACAGAAAGGTGGTACTGAGAAAATGCAGAAGTGGATTTGCTTTTCACACAATTGGCAGTTAAACTGCTAAAGCTAGACAGACATGGGGTAACTTGCATTTTTACCATTTTATTTGGTGAAATTAATAAGACTGTCTCAAGTTTGACTTATCTGCTATTTGGGTGCTCAAGAGATATTTTCAAGTTCACAGGGGTTTAGCCGGCGCTCCAGAAGGGACGCACACTTCCCTACTTGAGACAACAACTGAGGCTCCGAGGTGATTCTCCAGGGCTGGACGACCCCATCCTGAGCTGTCATCGTTGGATCTGTTCCCTCAGCATGAGGGCTGCATCCAGACTGAGTCCCCACGTCCCCACACCTGGCGCTCCGCATGTCCAGGGCTGGTCCCTGGAAAGACAGCTGACCTACGAGCCCACCACCCATTGCCCTGGGACCATGGCAGGCCTTCCTGTGGTTGAACCAGCAAATTCAAGCTCATAACACAAAGCTCCAAGCTAATCTCCTAGTCAAAGGTGTTTCTTGTAAAGTGACCTGTGTCTGGATACACTGTCATCTCTTGGCTGGATGGAGTCCCCAGAGGCCCTCTGTGATCACAAAAGGAAAATGTGACAGCCCGAACTGTGATACCTGCCTTCCCCTTACAGGACGACCCAGACCCAGGTAGACTTACCTCCCTGGATTAGCTGTGCTTGGCTTCCTCTTCCCCACTGCCCCCAACACAATTGTACAAAAAAAAGTCATGGAGAAAGTCACCCCCAGCTCCTTCCCAATCTCTCATACATACTAGAAATATTTCTTATTGGGGTCTATGAGAATGCTGGCTTCCTGGTGGCTCAGATGGGAAAGTGTGCCTGCAATGCAGGACACCTGGGTTGGATCCCTGGGGAAGGAAGATCCCCTGGAGAAGGGAATGACACCCCACTCCAGTGTTCTTGCCTGGAGAATTCCATGGACAGAGGAGCCTGGTGGACTACAGTCTGTGGGGATGCGACTCCCATAGTTGCCTGAAGTGAGATGGAAATGACTTGATGAAACAAGGCTTTAGAAAAGACTCAGGGGTAATAACAGATACGTTGCGACACCCGGGGCCCAGGCTTAGCAGAAGTGAGTGGTTCCCAGGAGCCACTGGGCTACATCCCCACAGAGGATGGAACACTCATAAAGTCTCAGCCTTTTCACCTTTGGCTATCATCCTCTTCCTGGTTCTGGCTTGAGTATCATCCTTCCTTTCAAAGGAGAAGCTCCATGCATGAGAACAGCTTTCCCATCTTTGGAGTTAAATCTCTGTGGCCACCTCTGAGCACGTCCTTTGGAAACGGAATTCTTGAGTCCAAAGGTATCTGTGTTTAGAAAGCTTTTGATGTCCGCTGCCAAATTCCCCTTCGCAAGAGTACCAATTTACCCATTTACACTTCTGCTGGTGGTATATTAAAGGCCTGCTCCCTCAATCCTGCTAACACCAGGGATTAGCTTTCTTTTGAGTTTTTGCCAATTTGATGGGTTTAACACAGGAGGCATGACACTGCTGTTTTAATTTGTGCTTTTCAAAATTACTTATGAGGTTAACTTTTTTTACATGATAGCTGTCAATTTCCTGTTCAGATCCTCCTCTGTTTTATTTCTATGTATTTGTTGGTTTTCTTTTTTTGAGTTATAAAGACATTTAATACTCTAATCATTTCCTTTTTCTGCCATTTTTTCCAGAAAGACTCTACCTAATTTGTCATTTTCCTTACAATTTTTAATTTTTCTAATTTTGTTGCTGAATGTTGTCTAATATACCATTAATGATCAAAGTCAGTAAAAAAAAAAAAAAACAGTATCTTTTGAATCCATGTCTTTCCCATATCAAGAGCTGATCATATTTATCTTCAGAACTGATCATATTTATTCTTTTCTTCACTCGCTAGCTGATTTTAGTTATAAAACCTGAATATTTGGACCCAGATTACATTATTATGTTATTATTTTGAAATTAAAAATCATTTATTAGTAGAGTAATTTTTAAGCAACCAGGACCTACTGTGTAGCACAGACTATATTCATTAGCTTGTAGTAACTATAAAGAATATGAAAAAGAAAACCGACTTATTTTGCGTACACCTGAAACTAACACTACACTGTACATCAAGTGTACTTCAATAAAAAAAGAAAGAAAAAAAGTAATTTTTGACATATGCATTAAGTTTTATAAACAAACATGTAGAAAGTACTTAGCACAGTGCCTGGCACATAGTCAGTGCTAAATAAATGTTGGTTTTAAATTATTATTTCAACAAATATTTTTAATTAGTTCCATGTTCAACTGTTTCAATGCTCAGAATCAATTTTTTTTGAGAATTTCCTCACCTTGAGTCTTTAATTTTGTTCCACTTTTCATGCAGAATGAATTTTCAAGTACTGATTTTCAAGAAATATATCCTGGCAATATATTAAGACTTTAGATAACCAGTGATATTTCTATTACCTTCACATATAACAGAAAAAATGGCAAAGTTTGCCATTGTTTTATCACAATTCTTTTGCCTCAATATGCTTTTTTTTGTTGTTGTTAATCAGGTAGAGTGGATTTACAATGTTGGGTTATCAAACTGTTTTCTTTTTTCCAATTCTTTTTTTCTTTTTTTGCTGTTTGACATAAACAGAAGACATATAAAACCCACTAGATTCATATTTCTTTGCTTTCTTCACCCAGTTTTTAATGACTATTTATAGAATTCTTTTTCTTTATAAGGAAAATTTGGCTCTGGTATTTCTAGGTGTTGGACTTCCTTTCATATTTTTGTTCAGTGTAATGTGGTGAATTCTTCCAAACTTCAGAGCTTCTGTAGAAGAATAAAAATAAAATTCAAACAAGATATTTTTGTACATGTGTTTAATTACTCATTCTATTGTACTTGTTTTATTTGTCAGAAATATATTGACTCTTAAGAGTTGGCCTCTGTTCTCTGTCTTCATATCCCCAATTGTTTGCATCATGTTCATTGCATCATGATTTATGATGTAACGGTGGTGATGATTTCACTGCCTTAAGATGACTCTGACTCTCTACACCATCATTGACTGGAGCTGCCCAGCGCCTGGTGTGGGAAGTCTGCTTAGGTTAGCTGAACAGACACCCCTGTGTCCTGCACTCTTCTGCCTTCTGTTGACTCTAGTAGAGAGGAACGAGTTAATGAAAAGCAAACATTTCCTAGTGAGTGCTCCTCAAAAGGCTGACGGTGGTTGCAATGTTGAGAAGGGAAACAACTTCAAGTCAATTGGAAAGGTCAGGAATTAGGAGAAGAAAAACAATCTCGGATAAGTGCCAGTCCCTGGGAAGCCAAGAGTGATAGTAGCCCAAGGCTGTCCACCGTGTGAAAAGCAGGAAGGGTCTTAGAGAAGTGAAACAATCCTTTTCTGAGCTTGTGTTCCATTTCATCCTGTCCTCCTCCTGGAAGGCCAACAGATGACTTCAAAGTAATTCATGGGCATGAGTCCACCGAATTCAACATTAGGTAGTTTTCTTCCCAGGAACACAATGAAAACGTGACTCTTGGCCATGTTCAGGTTTGGAAGGATCACCACTGTGGTCCCTAAAGCCTACCAGGTCATAACTTCCTGATGATCTTAGGAAACCCAGGATGTGAACCTTTAAGGCAGTAAATATTGCATGGACATTGGAGCCAGGCAGGAAGATGAATAGGGACACATCTCCGCATAAAATACTAGGCAAATACTAAGAGGAAGTGGGCTCCCCTGGTGGCACAGTGGTGAAGACTCTGCATGCCAATGCAGGAAGTGTGGGTTCCATCCCTGGAGAAGGAAATGGCAACCCACTCCAGTATTCTTGCCTGAGAAATCCCTGGACAGAGGAGCCTGGGGGACTACAGTCCAAGGGTGGCAAAGAGTCAGACATAGCTGAGCACACACAGCACAGTGCTTCTGATGGACAGCCTTGTGATCTGGAAGTAGGCCCCAGGTGCAGCGGAGGTCTTCCCCATCCAGCCACAGGCAGGCGCACCTATAGGTATTTCTGTATTATTTAGACTCAGAGAGTAGAAAATGGTTGGTAAGACTAAAAATGTGAAAAGCACAAAAGTGGTTTTTCTTTGCTTTATGCTCTAGGCAGGAACATATGTTTACTGGGGACCAGTTCAACCACTCTAAATTAGTTCCCTGTCATTTCCATCTAAGTTATAGACCAAAAAAAAAAAAAAAAAAAAAAAATCAAGCATTGTTCTGTATGTCATGTAAAAGAAAACTCTCAGTATGATTTAGCTTTTTCAACAGGGTGTTTGCATAGCAGGAAGGTATACACACTACACAAAGGGCTTGAGGAAGTAGTTACATTCTTGCTAAGCTCCAGATGGATCTCTGCCATTTTGAGGTTTGTTCATGAATTAGCAGGAAAAACATCTCATGTTTTATAAGTGGGCTTCCCCAGCTACCAGATTACAGGTTAATGAGACAAAGTTGGGGTGCCTCAAGTCTAATTTACAACATTTCCAGGCTCTTCTTTCCTCTCTTCTTCACTCCTGGGGTCTCTGATAGGAAGTGTAGGTAATTTCCTCACCACAGACTAGTTTAGGTTGAGAAGACTGCTGTAGCTAATCCAGTTGCAAACGAATCAGGTAACCAGCCCAGGAACCCAGTTGCAGACGTCCTAGGGCCTTATTGCCCAAAGTACTTCTCTCTTGACTCTCAGCCCTACAAGGCCAGTTGTCTTGTGGGTTAGTTTTGCCCAGTCGTGTCAGACACTTTTTCGACCCATGGAATGTAGCCCACCAGGCTCCTATGTCTAGGGGATTTCCCAGGCAAGAGTAATGGAGCAGGTTGTCATTTCCTTCTCCAGGGGATCTTCTCAACCCAGGAATCGAACCTGCCTCTCCTGCATTGAAGGCAGATTTTTTACCGCTGAGCCATCAGAGAAGCTCCCTAGAAGGGCAAGGACTATGTTTTATTTCATCTTAGAGCTGGAAGTAATAGTAGTAGCAGCTACTATTTACTGAGTAACCCCACAGAGGGCTAAGCATTTTGTTTATGCTCATTCTAATTCCCTCTGTAGCCCTTTAGGACAGTAGGATGACCATCCCCATATTCCAGATGAAGACCGAGGCTAAACCACAAGGTTAAAATGTGGCCAAGATTCAACAGTTGGCAGTAGGATTGGGATGTGAGCTGTGGAATCTGGCTGGTCTGAAGTCTTGATTCTTTCCACTGGCCTAACCCCCACCCTCAGCACCAAGGAGAACACCATAATAAGATTGAGTCTGTGATTACTGAACAGGATTGAGCTCGACTGGGTCGTGAGCAGCAGGAATACACAGCAGCTCCAGGGACATATTCTAACCAAACTGGGTGGGGGTGAAGGTGGGGGGCAAAACTTTGAAATAGTGTGAAGAACTCCAGATTGGATGATCACCTGTGGTTGGAACCTTGGAGTAAGTAAGGATCAACTGTTTGATCCTCAGCTTCCAACATGCTAAAATGAGATGGGGACACCTGGCCACCAACATTCCTTCTTGTTTTAATTTCTTTACTTTCATTTGTCAAAACTTCTTCCTTTTGCTCCCTGTTAACTTAAAAAATATGCACAACATGAGAGTTTCAAGTTAAGTTTTACTTGGGGCAAAATAAGGACTGCAGTTCAAAGGATAGCACTCCAGGTGCCTCTGAGAAACTGTTTCAATGAGTCAGGGAGGAAGGTCAGCATATATGTGGTTTTGGTGAAGGGGGAGTACATGCAATCATCCCAGAAGGTTTCTGCTAGTCACAAGGAGCAATTGTCACCACGAAGGGTTTTAGTGCTTTTCTAGATAAGAGGTGATACAATTATTGACCTCACAAAAAAACAACTCCTGAAAATATTTATCTGAAGACCTGTCCTACTGGTCATCACCCAGCTCCTCCCACTCCCAATACCCTCTCTCCTGCCACCTCCCTCCTGCTGAGCACATAGCACCTCATTTCTGCTTCTCTGAAGTCCTTTCAGGGGATGTCGAAAATCAGCAACTGCAGTGGCACATGATTTGATTCTAGTAGAGGCAGATGGCAAGTGCCAATTTATAGTTGACAACACTTGGAGGAAGCTCTGAAATTCCTAATCCTATCACTTTTCTCCCCATCTGCCCCAACTGTTGGTACCCATCTTCCCCCTCATCTTAGAAGTTGTTCAGTAGCTCAGTCATGTCTGACTCTTTGCGGCCCCATGGACTGCAGCACACCAGGCTTCCCTGTCCTTCACTATCTCCTAGAGTTTGCTCAAAATCAAGTCCATTGAGTTGGTGATGCCATCCAATCATCTTATCCTCTGTTGTCCCCTTCTCCTCCTGCCCTCAATCTTTCCCAGCATCAGGGTCTTTTCCAATGAATCAGCTCTTCACATCAGGTGGCCAAAATATTGGAGCTTCAGCATCAGTCCTTCCAGTGAATATTCTAGCTTTTATAAAAAGAACTTGAGGTAATCAGCTGCCTTTGGAAGAGTAGATGCTTGGCAGATAGAGGTGTGATGTCAAGCAATTCCTGTTTGAGTGTAACTCAAGGCAACCACAAGGCACCCAAGAATTAAAGAGGGAAAAGTCCACATTTATGTATCTTTTTTTCCTTTGCTTTAAAATAAAGAATATTTTTTTAAAAAGTGTGGACACATTAGCAATGAAGATCAGCACACTGTAAATAAAAACCAAATTCACCCTAAAATAAAAAGGCATTTATACACATGATAAAAGCTATTCATGCCATTATTATTCACAGATGAAAGAGGGGACACTCTTTTTAAGATCAAAAACCTATTTTGTTCAATATATATTATATAGTATTAACATTGATATATATAGTATTTAATATATAGTATTAAAGTCTAGGGGAAATATCAAACATATATTTACTTTTAAATGTATATATTGCTAATTTATTCATTTAGACCAAAGTTCACATGTGAACTGAGATCAGGATTAGCAAAGGAAAAAAAAGGCTAATGTTGAGTCTCTGGGGGAAATGAACACATTTTCCACCCTGAAGTTTGAAAATTAACACCTTGGAGAACCAATGCTCGTTAGCACATCAGACATCAGGGTGATGCCTCTTTCAGAGTCATTAATGAAACAATTCTGTTTTTTTTTTTTTGCAGAAGGCAGACTTAGCCCAGCATCCAGAAGCAGAATCCCACGGAGGTCAGTACAAGTTCACCTGTCAAGAATAGAAGGACGGACCTATAAAGAAATTTTTCCAATGCAATCTTTTCAGAGTCTTGGAGTATTCAGGAGAAATACAACTGGGCAGGGGCACACTGATGGCTGGGGAGCAGAGGGCAATCAAGCCTCTCTCCTTGCCAGGAGCCCCCTGCTCATGGTGGGGGTCTGCACCCTCTCCTGTAGAACCCAGGTTCAGCCTGGCTCGCTTTCCCCTGGGCTCCAGCTTCTCAAAACAGAAAATAAGTCTGAAAGACATCCCAGTGACTGAATCAGGGAAAGGAGGGAGGGTGACAAGGGGAAGGTTCTCCACTGCAGAAACACAAAATCTACTTAACGTCTAACTCTCCTTGAGGATAAGGCTGTAGAAAAGCTCATCAAGAAACGGTAGAAAGTGCTAATTCTCCATATAGAAGTAAAGGGCTCTCTAGAGGGAGCAAATATTCCTCACAATAAGAAACAGATCGAACCACAGTCCATCCTAAAGGGAATCAACCCTGAATATTCATTGGAAGGACTGATGCTGAAGCTAAAGTTCCAGTACTTTGCCCACCTGATGCTGGGAAAGATTGAGGGTAGGAGGAGAAGGGGATAACAGAGGATGGCATGGTTGGATGGCATCTCTGACTCAATGGACATGAGTTTGAGCAAGCTCTGAGAGATGGTGAAGGACAGGGAAGCCTGGCATGCTGCAGTCCATGGGTTGCAAAAAGCCGGACACTACTGAGCGACTGAACAAGAAACAGAAGTGTGATTGTTTGCGTTATGAAAGGATTCTTCCACCGATGAGCAGGTTCACAATATTTTTAAAAATTTGACTTGTGTTCCCCTTCCCGAACACAAGTTAGATTTTTAAAAATACTGTGAACCTGCTCAACGGTGGAAGAATCCTCTTGTAACGCAAACAATCACACTTCTGTTTCTTGTTAAGTAATTAGCCTCTAACTAATACAAATAAATGGGAAAAAAAATTTTTTTAATAAAAAAAATTTAACTTGTACATTATAGAAAGAAAGTAGAAAATACTAGTTTTTTTAAAAGTAGGATATATTCCCTATAACCCACCAATCAGAGAAAACACTGTAAATGTTACCTTCTTTGCATAACCAATGACTTACATACTTTGGACAAGAATGAAATCACATTTAACGATTATTTAATAACCTATTTTTTTTCACTTAACTTAGATATTATGAACATATGTTCATGTGAAGAATATATTTCTCTGACATCTTTTTTAAATGGGTGTATGGACTTTCATGAAAAGGAGTTAGTGAATACTCTCCCAGGAGATTCATATAGATTACTTTCCATTTTTCACTCTTAAAAAGAATGCCGCGGTGTTCTTTGAGTACCCACTCACTTTATTTGTCTCTCTAGAATCAACTTATTCATCTGAATTTTGTTGGAGAACATAGCCATCTAGAGGCTTGTTCCTTGTAGCCAGACTGCTGTCTACAAGCCTGACGTTGAAATGTGCAGGTTTTAATGACCCCTGAGAAGGAGCACAGCTTTGGAAACTCATTGGTGGTTCTTATCTTTTTTCTTTTTCTAACATGCCCTTACCTATTTGCAGGCAGTCTGCCAGGTGGTCCAGATATATCGATGGCGATAAAATGGCAATTTTATCACTAACTGGAAAAGCCTTCAGGAGCAATTTCCTGTTCTTTCAGATTTTGATCTTGCTCTCTTTGTCTTAAAAAAAGTGGGGGTGAGGGGGAGGGTGTGCTATTTTCCTCTCACACAGGCTCATTTTCAGTTGTCCAGCAGATAAGCCAGCTCCTTGGTCCCTGCCACAATCAGGTGAGCAGTTAGTGCTTTTCACAATCATGAAATTCAGTGAAATCATGCCATCTTGGGATTTCCTTGAGAAGACCGTGATGATGGATGGTCCAAGATTTGTGGTGGTCCTCGTGGAGCAGGCGAGGAAGAATATCTCCCTAGTTTGAAGTCAACCCTTTCCCAAAGTCAGTGAGGTTGGGCTAGCCTTTCCCACATTTGGGAGGGGTAAAATTCCCATTTCATTATAATGTTTGTATGTGCTCAGCCATGTCCAACTGTTGGCAATCCCATGGACTGTAGCCTGCCAGGCTCCTTGGTTCATGGGATTTCCCATGCAAGAATACTGGAGCAGGTTGTCATCTCCTCCTTCAGGGGATCTTCTGGACACAGGGATTGAACCCATGTCTCCTGCGTCCCCTGCATTGGCAGGCAGATTCTTTACCAGTGAGCCTCCAGGGAAGCTCTTCTTTATCATAGACCCCCCTTTTAAAGAAAGGGTGGATATATTTTTCTATTATTTGAAACCAAAAACCCTCAAGATAGATTTAGCTTCCTGAAAGGTTTTGCAAGACAAAATGTGACTCTATCCAGGGAAGGAAGAAAAAAACTGATTTACTGAAAAACTGAAATGCAGAAAAGACCGTCAAAAGCCTTTATCAAAATGTCAGGTGAGAATTAAAATAAATGTCAGGTAAAACTCATTTCATTGCTGTCTCTCCTTTTTTAAAAAAATATCCAAAAGACTGGATCATTTAAAAAGCATCTGTTCTTGCTCTCCCGCTCAAAAGTTTGATAAACCGATGTCAACAAAAGCCAAAAAAAATTTAGTTCTTTTGCAGAGTCTGAAAAAAACTCAGTGGTAGCTCAGATTTTGTTTTCAAAGCAACAAGGTATCATTTTTTTTAAGTTTTTTTTTTTTGTGCTTGTGGACCATTTTAAAGTCTTTATTGAATTTGTTACAACGTGGCTTCTGTCCTATGTTTTGATTTTTGGGTTGAGAGGCATGTGGGAGCTTAGCTCCCAGACCAGGGATCCAACCTGCAGGCTCTGCATTGGAAGGCAGAGTCTTTCTTAACCACTAGACTACCAGGGAAGTGCCCAGGCTATCTTTCCGATGGTGTTTCCATTTGACATTGTGGCCCAAAGTAGAAGGCAGAATTATTTCCCCACTTTTCTTCAATCTGGTCTCATTCATATCTTTTCGTAGAAAAAAAAAAAAGTGCTTTTCGTCACCTTGATGATAATCTAAATAGGTACAAATTCTAGGCTTAAAATTATGCATTGCTTTTGTCAACATTTCTCAGGATGTCAGCAGCAAGGTTGTTTGCAGAATGCTACTGTTTTGCCTGGATGTTGCCTGCTTGCTCAAAGCAGAGAGGACACACAGTTCTAAGGTAAAGAGGAAGTTCTTGATGATAAGCAGGATTAAGCATTTGGTCATCAAGTTCTCAGGTTACCGAAAGTGAGGTCTGTCTGCTCTAGAGCCAATAAAGACTGAAGAGGCAAAGTTGGTGGAAAGGAAAGTTTGCTTTATTTGGGATACCAGCAACCGATGTGGCGGAGGCAGTTAGAGGAAGGGGGTGGGTGGACTCCTGTCCAAAGGCTGACACCCACCACCTGGCACTGACATCCAGTGGGCAAGAGCTTTTCCTGGCAGAGCAGGGGCTTCCATCTAGAAACAGCACAGTCAGCTTGACTCTTTTTTTGAAACTGGTCGTTAGTAGTCTGATCAGTGTCATCTTGATTATTTTTTACTGTGAGCGAAAGATTAACTGTACTTAAAACAATCTTCACTCACTCAATGGACATGAATCTGAGCAAACTCTGGGAGATAGTGAAGGACAGGGAAGCCTAGTGTGCTGCAGTCCATGGGGTCACAAAAAGTTGGACACAATTAGTGACTGAAAAACAACAAATCTTCAGTTCCAGGGTCAGTTTGTTTCCATTTCTTTGAGGTCAGTTCTCAGAATTGTGGCAGCTTAGAGTTGGACACGACTGAAGCGACTTAGCATCAGCAGCATGTCATGGCTAAAGTCTGTTCATCATGTAGTTAACTTCTTCTACCTGATGGGGGCTTGAGTATCTAGAAGACACTCATAGGATATGGCTCAGAGTATTATTTATATTATATTACAGAACAAAGTAAATTAGATGAGTGAGAAAATGCAGAAACAAAGAAACAATCAAACAGGACAAAATAGTAATAATTTAGTCAATATAATATAATAATCTATAGGCCTATAGATATATTATGTTAGCTATAGTCAAAGAACATTTAGTTCCTCCTCAAGGGCTATAGATAATATAATATAATGTAAAATTATATAATAAAGATCCTTCACTTTGCTTAATGACTAAACTATTACTGTTTTGTCCTGTTTGATTGTTTTGTTTCTGCATTTTCTCATTTCTTTAAGTAAACTTGTTTTTTGGCTGAGGTTTTTCCACAAACTAAAGGCAGGCAGAGGACGGAAGGATCGCAGAGTCCTGCTCCATTTCACTCATGCTATCATGAAATGACTTTAACATACCTAGTTCTCATACTATGGGAAGAAATGTAGGTCAAAAAGGATGTAATGATTTTGAAAACCTTTAGTATTTTTTGTGTTAAAAATTTTGCTTCTACAAATTAGAGTTATAAGATTAAGTGATACAAAGTACTATATATAAAATAGATAAGCAACAAGGATATATTGCATAGCACAGGAAATTATAGCCATTATCTCATAATAACTTTTAATAGGGTGAAATCTGTAAAAATACTGAATCACAATGCTGTACACCTGAAACTCATATAATATTGTAAATCAACCACACTTCAATTAAAAAAAAAGAAAGAAATTTGCTCCCAATGGGTGCAAAAACACATGGAACAAAATATACTCAGCTTCTATGAATTAAACATTCTTAAATTTTGTTTTGGTTTTTTTTTTTGATGTGGACCATTTTTGAAGTCTTTATTAAATTTGTTACAATGTTGTTTCTGTTTTATGGTTTGTTTTTTTGTTTTTTGTTTTTTGCTGTAAGGCATGTGGGATCTTTGCTTCCTGACCCAGGATCCAACTGGCACCCCCTGCATTGGAAGGCAAAGTGTTAACCACTGGACCACCAGGGAAGTCCCCCATTCTTAAAATTTTGAATGTGCAAGATACATCTTGCATCTTGTGCAGCATGTTTCTTAAAGGAAATTTGCGGTAATATTTACTGAAAAGGGCAGAAGTTAACTTCAAAGGTAGCCAACTGTCCAATCTTCCAATGGCATGTCAGCGATGATGGTCTTCACCTCCATCTGGGCTACAGACTTTGCAGTGGCCATGCATTCAACCAGGAATCCAAATACCTCAAAAAAACAAAATGTTACTAAAAGACTTAAAATGAAGAGTAACCCTTCTCTGTCTCCATCTCTCTGGATTGCCTAGTCTTCATCTCCAGAGCCAATCAATTTAAACCTTTTTCATTGACTCTGGTGGGTAACTCGACATTTCTCAATGACATATTCATATTCTTTTTTTGTGAGCTGTCAGCTTTAGACATTATTCTCTGTCTTGATATTCATAGCTGGAAACTTTACCACCTCCTTTGTCTCCCACCTCTGTTCCTCCTGTGCGTTATTTCTAACTCTATCCACTGACTCTCTGTTTACTACTTAGATGTCTTCAGTATTGAACAAAGTAATTTACTGTGATTACATAGTATTATGTGTAGTAAATAACAGCTCGCTCCTTCCTCCCCGAACGTCAATGAGGGGGTTTCTAGGAGCGGACCAGGAGAGCACTGTGCGTCGTCTGTCCATATATCTGGCTGCAGCTCCACCTGGAGAGGCATGCCTCCCCTTCTCATTCATCTTCCAAACGTCCCATGAGTGTGTCTCACTAGCAGACTCTCCTCTGGACCATCATGGGCAGAGGGATTTTTAGAGGATGTCATGCCTAGCGTATGCATCTTCAGATTGAATCTTAGGAAGGAGTGGCAGGGATTCCAAATCCAACACAGACAATCCAGCACTGGGAGAATTTCTTCCAGATGTGTGGACTGGCAGCCATGCAGAGGGTCCTCCTAGGCCTCTGGAGGGAGATGAATAGGTAAGGTAAGCCTGTTGTTGATGGATGTGGGACAGCCCAGGGCACAATTTCACCAGCTGCAGACACTGGAAGTCACGGGCAAAGGACAGCATCACTGCAGAGGTCATGGGAAGTAGTCAGTTCCACAACGAGAAGGTGGGTCTGAAATCCATCTCCAGGGTGGTCCAAGCCACAAGCCCTTGCTTCCAACATGTGCCAGCACACACAGTACTTTTTCTTGTGGACATTTTTTCCACTTACCTCTCACCTGTTTATTCTTGTCCCTCTGCAGACTGGGTTCCCTGCTCCCTCATCTGGCTGTACGTGATGGCCATGCCCCAAACAGCAGCTTCAACCCCAAGGCTACCTAGCCCTACATTCCCAAAGCCCAACACTGACTTCAGTACCCACCTCTTCCATGAGAGACCATTGATGTGGTCTATGCATTTGTGGCTGGACTAACTCCAGATTGATGGTTATTCCTAGAAGATGTTGAAGGTAGAAAGAAACCGTTTTCAGAGAGTTCCCAGCCTCTGTATGGTATTTTCCTTTTCTTGACATAGAAAACTGCAGACTCTGGACTAGTTCTTCCTCAGTTTGAAATCAATTAAACATCCCTCCCCTCCACATTGACAAAGGAATTATTAAAAGATACACTTATCAGAAACTCATTGCCCAAAAATGTCACAAACAGGCAACATTCAGAGGAAAGAGAACTGAAAGGCTGTAGTTAACATTTGCTGAAGGTAATAAAGGGAAGCAAAGACTTTGAGAGAATTTAATTACAAAACATTCTGCATTTTTAGTTAAGTCTTGAAGCAAAGATTA
The DNA here is from genome assembly GCF_023699985.2 of Odocoileus virginianus. Taxonomy (NCBI): domain Eukaryota; kingdom Metazoa; phylum Chordata; class Mammalia; order Artiodactyla; family Cervidae; genus Odocoileus; species Odocoileus virginianus. The sequence continues at coordinate 30,888,059 of NC_069690.1, read as the reverse complement.
AAGCTTTCCAGTAAGGACCCTGTAGCAAGAAGTGGGCATTCCATACAAGAAGAAAAAGAATAAGAAGGGTGACTAAGCGAAACCTGCACAAGACATTGGCTTAGCCACCTGGCTGCGGCTTACCACCAACTCCTTTGTGAGAACAGAACTTGGTCTCTGAACCCACCGTCTACCCTTCAGAATTCATTGTATATAAACCATAGTAAACCATGTGCAATTCTTTCCAGAATTTATGCCCACTGGTCATTACCAAATCCTTTGATTGTCTCATAAATCCCTGAGATGCTACATCTTCCATGTATTAGATGCTTAGATACTACAGCTGACTAGACTACAGTCCTTTTATGGAAATCTCTTAAAAGCCTTATTTTTGTCCTGAAAGTACAGTAAATTTTTTATGGTAGTATTTGTGCTAGGTAGTCAGCTATTTCAGGATAGAAGCTAAGTTCTGTTGTATTCATGTTCTAAACATATCAGCTTGTGTTTGGCTCATGAGCCTAAGAAATACAGTACTTTGAACGTCATTAGTTGATGTAATCAATGCAGGAGTCTTTTCAGGTAGGTAAGAATATTAAATGGTATTGACTCGCCTCTGTATTTTATCAATACTTCTCAATTCCAAGTTGCCTTGTAGCCCAGGACAGGAGTGAGCAGGCTGGAGAAAAACATGAATGGAAGTTCTGAGTGTTGCGTACTGCCATCAACTGATCATCAATTGTTAGGTGGATTTCCCAGTTTTTCTTAGCTCGAGGGCTTCTTGTTTGAAGAGCTCTCTGGGTCTGTCTTATGGATTTAAATGATGAAATGCAGGGGTCTGGATAACAGAGAGTGCTGAAATGGCCACAGCAGGATGAATGAATAAGAGTGTACATGCTCAAGCGGTTTCTTGAAGTTCATCTTTCATTCAATTATTTAGCCTTTAATTCAGCAACTATTCACTATAGCAAGCACAGGGCTGGTGTTGAGGACACGATGCTCTCTTTTTATGTAATAAATAGTTGATTTACAATGTTGTATTGATTTCTGCTGTACAGCGTGATTCAGTTATACATGCACACATATACACACATATATGTGAATGTGTACATATATATACACATTCTTTTTCTTTATTCTTTTCCATTATGGTTTGTGCTAGTCGCTCAGTCAAGTCCAACTCTTTGTGACTCCATGGGCTGTAGCCTGCCAGGCTCCACTATCCATGGGATTCTCCAGACAAGAATATTGGAGGTGATAGTCTTTCCTTCCTCCAGGGGATCCTCGCAACCCAGGGATTGAACCCAGGTCTCCTGCATTACAGGCAGATTCTTTACCATCTGAACCACCAAGAAAGCAAGATATTGAATGTAGTTCCCTGTGCTACACAGTACAACATTGTTTATCCATCCTATATAGAATAGTTGGCATCTGCTAATCCCAAACTCCCATTCCTCCCTCGCCCCTCTTCCCTTGGTAACCCCAAGTCTGCTCTCTGTGTGAATCTGTTTCTAGTTTAGATCCCACCCGTAAGTGACATCATATGGCATTTGTCTCTCTGGCTTAGTTTGCTTAGTATGATAATCTCTAGCTGCATCCGTGTTGCTGCACATGTCATTTCATTCTTTTTTATGGCTGAGTAGTATTCCACTGCATATATGTACCACATCTTTATCCATTCATCTATTGATGGACGTTTAGGATATTTCCACATCTTGGTTATTGTGAATAGTGTTCTATAAACATAGGGGTGCTTGTGTCTTTTCAAATGAGAGTTTTGAGGACATGATGCCCTTAAACATGCCCCAGGATAAACAGAATCCAGAATGCATGTCCAGCAATGGCAGGACATTAAAAAAAAAAAGAATGTGAATGGAGTTATAATCAGCAATTGGACAATTTGCTATCAGCAAGAACTGTCTTATTTAGTGATAAAACAAGAGGGAATAAGAGGAAGAGGTATGTGTTATTTGATACAGCCTATGGACACGACTGAGCCACTGAACTGAACTGAACTGATGCTATCTGTGAATTTCCTGGTTATGCTAATACATTTATACAGAGAATATTCTTCATAATAATTCAGCTAGTCTTCTATTTCTCTCCTATCACTTGCTTATTGATGCTAAAATAAATGTATTGGGGGAGAAATGACCTTTAAAGGATCAAATAAGGAGTAAGCTCCTTCAAAGATTAAAGATCTCTCCATTTTTTTAAGCTTTCCCCTTGCAGATATCAGTTCAAAGGAGAGATATGTTAACAAAACAGACTTGTAAGAGATACGATTGAGGTGGAACTGCTTGCTCTGCAGGCAGTGGAGCAAGACGAGGATTTCAGATGAAAGAATTCGGGGGTATCTTGGCGGATGAGTTTAAACGAGAGGGAAAAACCAAACCTCACTTAAAAAAATGACAGATCTTTTTTGTCTGAGTCTGTAACCTCATTAAGATGAAGAATGTTTTGAATCCTTTCAGGGCGTAGGGGTGTCAGGTCTGGCTTTGGGGACATTTTTGTGGGTACAACCTCATTGTTTGTAACTTACATCATAATCTCTCCCTAATGGCACAAAAGGGGAGGTTTTCTTAGGGTATATTTTTTAAAACTTTTATTAGAGTATAGTTGCTTTATGCATTGTGTCAGTGTCTGCTGTGCAGCAAAGTGAATCAGTTATATGTACACATATAGCTACCTTTTCAGATCTCTTTCCCATTTGGGTCACCATAGAGCATTGAGTAGAGTCCCCTGCATTACACAAAAGTTCTCATTTGCTGTCTACTTCATACATAGTGTCAGTAATTGACATATATATATGTCAATCCCAGTCTCCCAATTCATCCCACCCCCAACTCCCCCCTTGGTATCTGTACGTTTGTTCTCTACATCTGTGTCTCTATTTCTTCTCCCTTTGCAAGGTTTTCTTTATAGAGAAATGGAAATGCTTTCAGCACTACTTTCCAGCCTTGGCCAGTCTAGGAAGTCTATTTATCGTTGAGATCTCAGTTCCTGTCCTCGGTCAGCCCTGCTCACTTTTCTTCACCCAACTGCAGTGAAACCAGCCCCTCCCTGGTTGTACCCCATGCCTCCAGCCTAAGCATTTATTAATGCTACAGCATTTTTGATATTTCTTGCTCTTCTAGACAAGTATGGTTCCTTTGGAGTGTTACTTTTTTGGGGTGCATGGTGAATTTGGGGATTTGTTGGTGGGGAGGAGGCTATTTTTGATTGTCACAGTGATCTGGAGGGTTGGGAGATGTACCTTCTTGTAATGCAAGGAACGAACCCACAAAAAGGCTAGTCCATCATCTCTCAATTTTTTGATGTTCAGCTGGACATTTACATTTGATGAAAGCCCAGTTTAAACTTCTCTGAACTTAGAATCTAACTCCACATTATATACAAGGTAGATTGCCACAACTGCATATATCCTGAATTCTCCAGGAAAAGAGCTACTAGGTAAGTGAAGGAAAGATCATAATTTTCTTTTAAAGAGCTAGTTAATTGCTCACTATTTCAGTGACAGTGGTTTTCATGACAATTGATGTAACAACGAAAAATATGAGCCTACCCTTGCAACTGTCATGGTCAAGGTGATTCTATACATAGGGTAAGCATTTGATGAGTATATTATGGTGGGTCATGCTTGAACATTTACATATTGAAATACATATTTCTCATGCAGCACTTTCATTTTTTTCATTTCTATTATGAAAAGGTGTTCTATTGATTTCTTTGATACATGGGAAGATAGATTTTATTACTTGGATAAATAGAATTCAGGAGAGTAATAGGAGTGATTACAAAATGTTATGAAGAAGAAAGTGCTGGGTCTGATAGAGGTAAGAACTACTATAGCAGACCATAACTTTCTTGAAGATCTCCCTATCATTCAAGGGGAACAATCATATTTACATCTTTATCACTGGTTCATAACAGAAGCCTTCCCTGTAGGAGACACCAATATATTTTAATGTTATTTCTTGTGTGTAACCTGCACTTCCTGTTTCTTGCTAATGGAAACCCTTCAAATATTAATACAAGGCTACAGTCCTCTGCAAAAGCATTTCCTCTCAACTATTTCAAGGAGTTATTGGGGAGTGTCTAATGGCAAATAAGATCAGCTTTGTAAGATATCAATCACTTTTATAACAAAAACACAGCTATGTGTATCTGGAAGCTTGGTGTATGAAAAAGGTCACTTGATTGGTTAAAGAATAAATGACTTCATAAATGTTGTTGAGAAAATTGGCTCTCCATATTGAAAAAAAAGTAGATTCCTGCCTCACACAAGGCACAAAAACCCTCTCCAGATGAATAAAGACAAATCTGTAAAGCAAAACATGAAAATGGTAAGAAGAATACATAGAAGCATGTTTTTATGAACTTGGAAGAGGGAAGAATTTCCTAAGCAAGACCCAAAAAGTACAAATCACAAAGAAGGGACTGATAAATTTAACTATATTAAATGTTAAGATCTCTGAATGTCAAGATATCATCAATTATTACATTTCCTAGTGAAAAAAAATTAGCAGTGTATCTAATTCATCAAGTGTCCAAAATATATTTTCAAACTACTATAATTCAAGAAGGAAAGGATAAAAAATGCAAAAGTAGACAATAGATGTGAACAAATAAAAAGGAGAAAACTCAAATGGACAGTAGATTCATGAAAAGTTCAGCTTTGCTAGCAATCAAAAAGTGAAAATGATAAGCTGTTTAATGGCAAACGCTTTAGCCTGGAAAAAATAGCACTTCTGAAAAAAGCTGTTAATGAATATTCAGATTTTCAGATGTGGTGATGAGCCTGTAAGTTGATAACCCCACTGCAGAGAAAAGACTGCCACACTTCCTGAGTTGTGCATAGAATGTAACTCATCAAATCCATCACTAGGTACTACAGTCAGTCTAGTGAATTTAAAACTATTTTTAAAGAACCCACAGTAGAAAGTACCTTTTACAGGACAATTTGCACACATATACATGCACAGTTGAAAATAAAATAAGACACCATTTCATACAACATTCATGACCCTTAATTACATGTGATACACATTTCTATTTTTTTACTATATACTTTATCTTGTTTCTTCAAAAATTTTGGTAATGACTTGCTAGATTTATTTCATAATCCCCTAATGAACTGCAACCAATACTCCCCAAGATTAGCTCTCAAACACACATAAGGAGATGTGTAAGAGGATGACCAAGGAGAATCTCATTCTCCTTGCAACCAGTTTCCACTCGCAGATTGTCTACTCTCTTCTTTGGAAACTAGGGAATCATCAAGCCAGTGATGGTTGTTTCAAAACCAAATATGTTACTTTTGGGCTACAATAAAATACTTTTGCCTTGGAGACTTTGAAGTTCTTTGAACTCCTTGGAATAAAAATATCAGCATAGTGTGGTGACATTGGCCCTTTTAAAGCGGAGCTCCATGTTTTAAGTGATAATCTCTGGTCCAGCTTCATGTGGGTTTCAGATCCTCAGTGTTTCTCTTATCATCCATTAGATGTTCTTTCCAACCATAGAGATCTGAACATGTACCTGAGACCAAGCTATAGTTGTCACTATAAATTTCTCTTGCAATAGCTCAGTTGAATCACTGGCTAATAAAATGTCTCAGCTGGCAAACTCTAATGGTGATAGAATTACACCATGAAACCAGGTCGTGTGCAGCAGTAAATCCAAAGAATCAGTTGACGAGTCTGGAGGAAAAGACACAGACACACAAAGCAGAAGATCAGCTCAAAAGGAGGGTTGGGAAATAGGTTCAACATGTAGTGTTAGAAGACTTGAAGGTGAACAATGACTTTCTAAAGTAGGAAAGAGAAGAGAGAAATTGCTCAGTCATGTCCGACTCTTTGCAACCCCATGGACTGTAGCTGACCAGGTTCCTGTGTCCATGGTATTTTCCAGACAAGAATGCTGGACTGGGTTGCCATTTCCTTCTCCAGGGGATCTTCCTGATCCAGGATTGAACCTGGGTCTCCCACACTGCAGGCAGCCTCTTTACCATCTGAGCCACCGGGAAGCCCCAAAGCAGGAGAGGTGAGTTCCAAATCGTTAGGAGTGCACTTCCAAACTGATGGGAAGGGCACCACAAACTATGGCTCTATTTATCTATCTATCTGGCACAAACTATCCAGCATGTTGCTATATATCTTAACAATAAAATACATTCTGAGTTCAAATAAGGTTGTGAAATTTGATTAAGCATCATTAAGCAGATTGCTTTCAATCTATAGATTCAATGCAATCCCTATCAAGCTACCTGCAGTATTTTTACAGAACTAGAACAAATAATTTCACAATTTGTATGGAAATACAAAAAACCTTGAATAGCCAAAGTAATCTTGAGAAAGAACAATGGAACTGGAGGAATCAACCTGCTTGACTTCAGACTATACTACAAAGCCAGAGTCATCAAGACAATATGGTACTGGCACAAAGACAGAAATATAGATCAATGGAACAGAATAGAAAGCCCAGAGATAAATCCACGAACCTATGGACACCTTATCTTCGACAAAGGAGGCAAGAATATGCAATGGAAAAAAGACAACCTCTTTAACAAGTGGTGCTGGGAAAACTGGTCAACCAATTGTAAAAGAATGAAACTAGAACACTTTCTAACACCATACACAAAAATAAACTCAAAATGGATTAAAGATCTGAATGTAAGACCAGAAACTAGAGGAGAACATAGGCAAAATACTCTCCAACATAAATCACAGCAGGATCCTCTATGACCCACCTCCCAGAATATTGGAAATAAAAGCAAAAATAAACAAATGGGACCTAATTAAACTTAAAAGCTTTTGCACAACAAAGGAAACTATAAGCAAGGTGAAAAGATAGCCCTCAGAGTGGGAGAAAATAATAGCAAATGAAGCAACAGACAAAAGATTAATCTCAAAAATATACAAGCAACCCCTGCAGCTCAATTCCAGAAAAATAAATGACCCAATCAAAACATGGGCCAAAGAACTAAACAGACATTTCTCCAAAGAAGACATACAGATGGCTAACAAACACATGAAAAGATGTTCAACATCACTCATTATTAGAGAAATGCAAATCAAAACCACAATGAGGTACCATTACACGCCAGTCAGGATGGCTGCTATCCAAAAGTCTACAAGCAATAAATGCTGGAGAGGGTGTGGAGAAAAGGGAGCCCTCTTACACTATTGGTGGGACTGCAAACTAGTACAGCCGCTATGGAGAACAGTGTGGAGATTTCTTAAAAAACTGGAAATAGAACTGCCATATGACCCAGCAATCCCACTTCCTGGGCATACACACCGAGGAAACCAGATCTGAAAGAGACACGTGCACCCCAATGTTCATCGCAGCACTGTTTATAATAGCCAGGACATGGAAGCAACCTAGATGCCCATCAGCAGACGAATGGATGAGGAAGCTGTGGTACATATACACCATGGAATATTACTCAGCCATTGAAAAGAATTCATTTGAATCAGTTCTAATGAGATGGATGAAACTGGAGCCCATTATACAGAGTGAAGTAAGCCAGAAAGATAAAGACCAATACAGTATACTAACATACATATATGGAATTTAGAAAGATGATAACGATAACCCTATATGCAAAACAGAAAAAGAGACACAGATGTACAGAACAGACTTTTGGACTCTGTGGGAGAAGGCGAGGGTGGGATGTTTTGAGAGAACAGCATCGAAACATGTATATTATCTAGGGTGAAACAGATCACCAGCCCAGGCTGGATGCATGAGACAAGTGCTCAGGCCCTGGTGCACTGGGAAGACCCAGAGGAATCGGGTGGAGAGGGAGGTGGGAGGGGGGATCGGGATGGGGAATACATGTAAATCCATGGCTGATTCATGTCAATGTATGACAAAAACCACTACCATATTGTAAAGTAATTAGCCTCCAACTAATAAAAATAAATGAAAAAAAAATTTTTTTAAATAGCAAAAAAAAAAAAAAAAAAAACAGATTGCTTTAATAGCTGAGGTTCTTAGAAACTCTACATTTTAAGTATTTATTGTGGTCCCCCCAGATGATCCCTAAATGTTTTCCTGCCTTGTTTCATCATGGAATGTCTTACGTATTTTTTTCCCCAGAGTATCCATTAGCTTCCCCTCAAACTATTATTTTGCCTAAGTTTTTTTTGAAAAATATTATACAAGTTGGGGGAGCAAGGAGTACATAAGAAAGAAAATGAGCAACATAGAAAAAAGGAACATAAAAAGTGAAAGTTAAAACAAAATAACAGAAGAAATTATGGTATTTGTAACATTAAATAGAGATGAATAAACACCCATATTGACATAAAAGTTTCTCATATTATATACAGAAATTAAACAAATTTTAATTTCAGAAGACACAAGGGAAAAAATAGTGAGTTAGAAGAACAAAAATGAGAATTGCCTTTATATTACAAAATATAAACTTTGTAGTTTATAAAGAAACTTAAAAAATTTGAAAAAGAAGGAGTGGAAAGAAGGAAGGAGAGAGAAAAAAGACTGGCAAAACTGACATCAAGAATAACAGAATTCATAACAAAACTATATTTTTAAAAAGGAAGAAAGAAATAAGCCACAATAAAGTAATCATGGTTATGAGCCTATATGATTCAAGGAACCTAGAATTGAAGTTTACAAATAAAGCTTATTACTAGCTGTACAAATAATATGTATGATCAAAAGCAGAACTGTGGTCATTGGACTAAACTGTTGGATTAAAAATACATGACATACGTGATTTGAATAATATAACTAATAAGGTTATTTTATGAAACATGTTTATATATCATTTACACCCAAGAGAACACAGTTTGTTTCAAAAATCCATCAAACACTTAAAAAATATTTAATATTGTTGTTGTTCAGTTGCTCAGTTGTGTTCGACTTTGAGACCCCTTGGACTGCGGCACGCCAGGCTTCCCTGTCTTCTCTATCTCCCGGAGTTTGTTCAAACTCGCCCACTGAGTCAGTGATGCCATCCAATCATCTCATCCCCTGTTGTCCGCTTCTCCTCCTGCCCTCAATCTTTCCCAGAATTAGGGTCTTTTCCAATGAGTTGGCTCTTTGCATCAGGTGGACAAACTATTGGAGCTTCAGCTTTAGCATCAGTCCTTCCAATGAGTATTCAGGGTTGATCTCCTTTAGGATTGATTGGTTTGATATTCTTACTGTCCAAGGGACTCTGAAGGGTCTTCTCCAGCACCACAGTTTGAAAGCATCAATTCTTTGGTGTTCAGCCTTCATTATGGTCCCACTCTCACATCTGTGCTTGACTATTGGAAAACCATAGCTTTAATTATATGGACCTTTGTCCTAGGAAAAGATAGAAAGTTTGCCAATTCAGTTCATAGGCCAGCTTCGTCTGTCATTTATTAAAGTGAGTTTCAAGAGAACAGGTACAAAGAACTGTGGAGACAGATATTATCTAGAAGGAAGAGAATTGAGACAGCATGGCTGAGAAAGAGAGGTTGAAAAAGCACATTGTTTGCCATAGAAGTTGACTGTGAAGGGAGCCAGCGGGCTTCCCTTGTGATTCAGACAGTAAAGAACCCACCTACAATACAAGAGGCCTAGGTTCGATCCCTGGTGGGGAAGATCCCCTGGAGTAGGAAATGGCAATCCACTCCAGTATTCTTGCCTAAAAAATCCCATGGACAGAGGAGGCTGGCAACCTACAGTCCATGGGATTGCAAAGAGTCGGGCATGACTGAGTGACTGACACACACACACACACAGGGGACCAAAACCTTGGGAAGACTTTCCTGGGTCATAGTTATCAGTCATGGGCCCTGTTGACTTAGAGCATTTAGGTCTCCACACACATCTCATTTATAAAAATGTTCCTGATACTGAGTTGCAGAGTGTAACTCCCCCTCAAAGTCATGTCCACCCAGAACCTTGCAGACATCATTAGTTAAGATGAGGCCACACCAGATTAGGGTCAGCCCTCAACACGATGACTGCTGTCCTTATAAGAAGGCCATGTAAGGACACGGACAGCCATACTCACAGGGAGAGGGCCAAGTGGCCAGGGTAGGGTGGTAGGGGGCAGAAATCGGAGGGATGTAGCCACCAGCCAAGGAATGCCAGCAACCCGCAGAATCTAGAAGGAAGCAAGGTAGTATTCTTTCTTAGAATCTTCAGAGGGAGAGTGGTCCTGCCCACACCCTGACTTCAGAATTCTAGCAGTCACAACTGGGAGAGACAACATTTCTGTTGTTTAAAGCCACATCATTTTGATTGTGGCCATAATGTGGTCATTTTGAAATGGAACAGGAGGACCCTATGGTCCTTCCCCCCACTTCCCTGTCCTCCATCTGAGACTTTTGTCCGTAGAAAAGTTTCAGTCAAAGAATAAATTGAATCAGAGAAGTGGGAAAATGCAGATGCAAAGGGGAGCAGTCAAATAGGACAAAATAATAATAGATTAGTCATTAAGCAAAGTCAAAGACCTTTAATTCCTTCTCAAGGGTGGTAGATAATATTCTGAGCCATATCCTGTGAGCTGTTCGTGTAGATACTGAGACTCCCACCAGGTGGAAGAAGTTAACTACACAATGACCAGACTGCAGCCATGGCATTGTTCAGTCGCTAAGTCATGTCCGACTCTTTGCGACCCCATGGACTGCAACATGCCAGGCTTCCATGTCCTTCACTGTCTCCCACAGTTTGCCATGACATAAGCTGCCACAGGAGACCCCAGTTCACTTCCTGGGTCAGGAAGATTCCCTGGAGAAGGGATAGGCTGCCCACTCCAGTATTCTTGGGTTTCCTTTGTGGCTCAGCTGGTAAAGAATCTGCTTGCAATTAGGGAGACCTGGGGTTTGATCCCTGGGTTGGAAAGATCTCCTGGAGAAGGGAAAGGCTACCCGCTCCAGTATTCTGGTCTGGAGAATTCCATGGACTCTATAGTCCATGCGGTCACAAAGACTCGGACACGACTGAGTGACTTTCACTTTCAAGATGCCACAATTCTAAAAACAGACTTCAAGGAAATGGGAACAAACCCACCCTGGAACTGAAGACTAACTGTACCTAAAGCAATCAAGATGATATTGGTCAGACCACTGATGACCAATTTCAAGATGACTGGCAGAGTCGACTGTAAAATCTCTTGCCCCCTTGATTTTCATGGCTGGAGTAGACTTTTGGGCAGGTGTCCACCAGGGGCTGTGTGCTTTCAGGTCATAGTGTGCTGTGTTTTATTTTTTCCATTTCTAAGTCAGTGTTCTCAAGTGGTCACTGAACTTATAGAAGAGTGATAAATAGCACAATTCAACATGTCCAAGCATAAAATGATGCCAAAAGTAACATTTCCCCCAATTGTTCGAGAATATGTACTTATAAATGATTTCACACATTTGGACTCAATTGACTTTTTAGCGGAATGAAATTAATTGCTCTTAATAAAATTTCAATTTATAGTCAAGTCTTGCCTAATTCATTAAAGGAGAGTAATTTTTGATCTTCCTCTTCCTTCCTCAGTAATCCTTAAAGAGAGAACTTGAAAAGATAAGTCAGCAGCGTAATGAATCCTTTCAGCTCTCGAACTCGAAGTGTTGTATCGCTGACTTCTGTATTTACTCTCCTCTATTTACTGAATCAATAAAGTTTTCAGAGCTCTTTTTCCTTGTTCAAACAAAACCAACACATTCTCCACCCTGACACCCTCATTTCACGAAGGAATTTGCTTTAATCGTAATTAAATTAAAGCTCCTAAAGTTCTATTCCACGACCAATGTTACAAGGATTCTGAGCAAATAGTTTGCCAAAGCCTGTAATTTGCGTAGTAATGCCATCAGCTCATCTCTGGGATTTGCAGCAATGACTGCTTTTTAGCTCAGCCTCATGCCTAAAAAGCATTTTAATGGGCTCAAAATGACCATAAGTGCTATTTGCAAAGGCCAGAAAATTGTGGATAATAATATTCTGTGCAGGAAATTATTCTCTTAAACTAATCCCCACATTCTGTTCATTCCGTCTGCCTAGGTTTTGCACGACTCTGCTTAGAATTGAGTAATGTCTCCTGGGGTCACAAGCCAATGACATTGGTGGAATTCTTTGTGTTTTCCTGGAAGATGCTTAATACCATCTCATCAGGTAAGGCCAAGCGGAGAGTGGAATCCCTTTTCTGAATAACTTGGAACAAATGACCCATATTATTATCCTTACGTCCCACTTCACTTTAGCTGTAAAGAGCAAAAAGAAGCCTGCACATCCAACCAGTTGGATCTTGAGCTTGGAGTTACCATTCAGATGAGTCCATGGACCAGTGTCAGTTGTTGAACAGCTTTGATCAGTTATTCTTCTATTAGTCAACATGACAGTTCATAGACGGTGCCAGCCTGCCGTGAGATTTACACAAGGCCCCTCTTCCAGGCAATACTGTCATTGGAAAAGCCAAAACAAGCTGGGGAGTCAGAAACATCCCTGGGGGTTCATGTTCCTGCCGATTACAGCTGGTGAGTGTCCTGGGCACAGGGCTTAACCTCTACAGTCTGACATGGTCAATTAATTCAAATGAGGTCCATCCAGGGTCCATGTGAAAATATCTTTTTATTTAAAAAAGTCAACCAGGGAATGACCCTGAGGGATGGGATGGGGAGGGACGTGGGAAGGAGGTTCAAGATGGGGAACACATGTACACCCATGGCTGATTCATGTGAATGTATGGCAAAAACCACCACAATATTGTAAAGTAACTAGCCTCCAACTAAAGTAAATAAATAAAAATTAAAAAAATAAAACACATAATGCATGCTAAAAAAAAAAAAAAAGTCAACCAGGGAAGATTGTGTGTTTGGGGAGGGCTGGGCAAGCATAGCACGTGGAAGTCAGGCAAAACCAGTCAAGTTGAGAGTTGAACTGTGAGTCTTAAAGCCTCATAAACCTAGGAAGCAAATGCAGAGTCATCATTTCCCTGCACGCACCCATAACTTAATTCCCTGATTGTTTCAGAGTCTCTTTAAGCAGAGATTAAACTTACAACTAGCTCTAGCCGCAAGAATCAACGAGTTAATTAACTGATTAGGAGGTATGCCATTTTCTAATTTTTAGCTCATTTTAAAAGGATAAAGGGATCCCTTGGTAAGCTCTGGAACTGGTGAGCGAAGGGTAACCCTTTGCCTCGTTTTGTTTATTCTTTGATTTTCGCCTAAGACTCTGCAGAGTGGACGGTGGGGCAGGTCTATGGGTGCTGGGGTGACCAGCTGATCTGCTGCCAGGTATCCCCCCACTTCTGAGGCTGTTACCAAGAAGGGCCCAGCAACTGGAAGACGTCAGTCACATCAAGTGAACTTTCTGGTGGGGTTGGGGTAGCAGAGAAGGGTAAGAATGAAGCAGTGGCATGGAGACAGTGGGATCCAAGCTGTATAAACCAGTCTTCTCTTACTTTCACCAGATTTCTCTTAGGTGGTCTTGAAGTTGAAGAGTCCCTGTGGAAGTCACCAAGCCTGTTGAAGATAATAGATTCTCTCTTTCCTCCACAATCGCACCGTCCGGTACGGCCACGGCACTCAGTTTGAGCAGTGAGGTACCAGTGGATGCGAGGCAGGCTACCTCCACTCAGAGGCTTGAGGAGCCAGTACACCATGGACCACGGTACCCTCTCCTCTGCCTCTGTGGTCATTGTGTGCGCACGCGTGCGTGTGTGTGTGTGTGTGTGTGTGCGCGCGCGCTAAGTCGCTTCAGTCGTGTCCAGCTCTTTGCAACCTACGAACTGTGACCTGCATCTCACGTGTCCCCTGCACTGGCAGGCAGGTTCTTCACCGCTGCACCACCTGGGAAGCCCTTCTGTGGCTATTACCAATGACCAGCCCCCTGCAGTTGCTCCATTGACCTGGGGCCCAGTGTGGGTGAAGGCATGGAGTAGGGTCCCCAGACAACTTGTACTGGACGTGTAACCTGAGAGAGAATAACCTTTATTTTTTATCCCTGCCCTTAGGTAAATCAATAGGTAATGGTACATTTCAGCTCTAGTTGATTATAATGAGGTGAACTGACTTCCGTAAAGTGACTAGAACTGGAAAGAGAAACATGTAAAAAAAAAAGTTGGACTGGAAAGGCCCATTCTTTCATTTTAATATCCTCTGATTACTGTTAAAATTAAAACATTAAAATGTGTTAACAATGGAAGCAGAAATGTATAAAACATGGAAGGAGCACGGGGTTTGCACTAATTGATCAGTGTTCCTTTTGTTATGAGCTTCCCAGGTAGCACAGTGGTGAAGAATCCATCTACCAATGCAGGAGACACAAGAGATGAGACTTTGATCCCTGGGTCAGGAAGATCCCCTGGAAAAGGAAATGGCAACCCTCTCTAGGATTCTTGCCTGGAGAATCCCATGGACAGAGGAGCCTGGTGGTCTACAGTACAAGGGGCTGCAAAGAGTGGGATATGACTGAGCAACTGAGCACACCTTTTGTGAAGTGATTCAAGGGGCTTGACCTGGGAGTCCAGTCGGTCTCCATCATTTCAAATCTCCATGTACCACTGTCTTTTCAGATCCTTGAGATTCTGAGATGCTGGGAGGCGGCTTCACCAAAACTCCTTCATTAAAAATCTGAGGGTGGGGGCAGATTTGGTCACCTGTCTAGTCCCCCAGGCTAGTTGGAAACAGAGTCTGATCCACACACACCTCTTCTGACAGCTCTTCAGTGTATCCATCAGAATGTGCACTTAGAGTAATGAACTTATGTCGTTAACATTTTGGGCATGTTCCACGGTTGTAAAGAATCCCACAAGGGGAAAGTCATTGCTGAGGACAGCAGTGTTTTATAGCTGCTGCTGATTTACAGGCTGGTAAAGCCAGTCTTCAGCTGCCCTTGAAGATACAAAAGGCCAAAAAAGACAGTGTGCGAAATCACCCAGACACGTCTTGATCTACCCTGATATGAGGATGGGATTCAAAGCCAGGGAGCACCTTAGATACACATATTTCTTTCTTAGATGTCTTTACTTTACCCACCTTATTCTTTTTTTAAAAATACCTATTTGGTTGCATCATGCAGGCTACTTCATTATGGCTCATGGGCTCCAGAGTGTGTGGGCTCAGTAGTTGCAGCTCTTGGGCTTGGTTGCCTGGTGGCCTGTGGGATCCTACTTCCCTGCCCTGGGGTTGAACCTGTAGCCTCTGTATTGCAAGGTGGAATCTTAACCACTGGACCACCAGGGAAGTCCCAACCCATGACCTTCTAAGAGCTCATTTTTCCTGGTACCTGCTAGGTGTGGGATTCTGAGATAGACGCAGAGCAAAAAAGGACAATTAGGACCAACACGGCAGACAGAGGAGGTAAGGGACCAGCTAGGGGCCAATGAAAGCAGTCCCATGTGTGAATAAGGTAGGGCCCTGCAAATGATCAAAAAAGGGGGTCATAAAATAGAAAGAATAGATGTTTTCATGTTAAGATAGTGAGAAGGCATTCAGAAGATGATGTGTCCTCACTTGTGCTTGAAGATGGAAATCTAGACAGGTAGAAACAGAAGGTTTTACTTGGCGAGCAGGGTGAGAAAGGAGCATCCGAATCCCAGAGTCCAGCTGACTAGGAGAGGTAGGTAGACTCACCGCAAGGAGTTTGAATCAGAGAAAAGTCATCCCAATTTAGCAGGGGACTCAAGTCATTAACCCTCCACCTCTGTTCAAGCTGCCTGCTTACTGAGTGTCCAGGGCCGGTGGGAACAGAGTCAGACAAGAAAACACAGAGGACAGAGATGGGAATTATGAGACGATTCTTCAATGAAAGGGCTACATTTTTTCCCTTCCAGATTGAGTTGGTATAGTATATTCCTGGTTATCAAGATACTTGTAGCTTTGGGACTTTGAAATGGTAAATATTCATGATGTGTGAAAAAGCATGATATGTAACTCTATGGTCATGAGTTAGTCACTCAGTAGTGTCCAACTCTTTGCGACACCATGGACTGTAGCCCGCCAGGCTCCTCTGTCCACTGTGGTAAACAATCCACCTGCAGGAGTTGCAAGAGACTTGGGTTTGAACCCTGGATTGGGAAGATCCCCTGGAGGAGGAAATGGCAACCCACTCCAGTATCCTTGCCTGAAGAATCCTGTGGACAGAGGAACATGGTGGGCTATGGTTCATGGGGTTGCAAAAGAGTCAGACACAACTTAGTGACTAAACGACAATTCACGTTTAACCTATAAGATTGTCTAAATATCATTTGCTGTGGAATCAAGTAGTGGGTTTAGTTTATGAAGTAAACTCTAATCCAGTGTCATTCTGGGTGTCACCTAAAGGATATAGAGGTTGAGAGATCAAATTGACCTGTGCATTACATGTTTCAAAAGTTACTATTACAATATTTTCATCCTTTAAGTGAAATCAGCCAGCTTGTTCATTTTAGTTTTTATGGGGTATTAAAGTACTTTTTTGAAAGAGCCCTTGAACTTTCAGCCAGGTTTGGATTGCTTGCTTTGGCAATCTACTGCAAACAACTTTTTTGAGAATTTTAAAAATTGTATTCCTGGATTTATTTTCCCTTCACAGTTTACCAAACTCTTGATCTTACCAGTCTCAAAGTTACTTTTGCCAATCTGATGTGCATGAAATTGTTGACGCCTTAATACCTATTTCCCTGATCACCAGTGAAGCAGAGAACTTTTTCATAGGTTTACAGAAAGTTTATTCTATTTTTGTTAATTCCTTGTTAATGTCATTTGACTTTTTTTCTTTTGGAGTATCTACCTTTTCCTTTTTTATTTGTAGGAGTTCTTTGTCCTGAATACGACTCCTTTGTTAAAGATTCTTCCCCATCTGAGACTTGATTTTTACCTTTGTTTTTGGCATCTTCTGAAGCACATAAAATTGTTAAACTGGAAATTAACTTATCTATTTTATTTCAAAATAAAAGAAACACTTTTAAAGTAATGAAATTTGACAAAATCAGATGTATCAACATTTTCCTCGGTGAGTCAGTTTTTATTTCCTGTTTAAGTAATCCCTTCTTCCCTAGCATACACATGCTGCTCTCCAAGTATCATTTTGCAATAACAGGAAACATTCCCCTCGAGAAATTGTTGATTCCATATCCAGGGCTGAAAATGTAGATGTTCTTGGAACATCTTAGACCTGAAAGCAAAGAAATTATCAAAGTATAAAGAGAGTGTGAAAAGGACACAGCAATAAACTCAAAGGGACTCTCAAGTCAAAGTGGGGACAATTTGATGATCACGATAGTACTGCAGAAAATAAAAAGCAGTTTGTTTTGTTGTTCAGTCGCTAAGTCATGTCTGACTCTGTGACCACGTGGATTGCAGCAGTTAATAGATATAAAAAATATATAAATAAATATATTATAAAAGCAGTTAAATGTACAAAAATCCATAAGTCCCTAATAATACAAGCAAGTAAGTGAAATTCATGATACAATTCTAATTTTATGTATGCTTGAAAATACCCATAGTCAGTATTTTTAAAATATCTAGATGGCACAAAGGACAGTAATTCTTGCAATAAATAAACAATGAATTTTTAAAAATTTATGTTACTGAAGCAGTTAATTTCTGCTGTACATTGCCTTGTTGTATAGCATAGATCAACACAACATTGTAAACCAATTTCTCTCCCATTAAAAAATGAATTTAAAAAGTTTCTACTGTACAGTGAAGTGATTCAGGTATATATATCAACACACTCTTTTTCATAGTCTTTTCCATTACAGTTTATCCCAGGATATTGAATGTAGTTCCATGTGCTATACAGTAGGACCTTGTTCATCCATCCCATATATAATAGTTCGCATCTGCTTATCCCAAACTCTTCATCTATCTAGCCCTCTCCCATCCCCCATCCTTCTTGGCAACCACAAGTCTTGCACAACAAATTTTAATAATAAAAAGAAGAAATCTCTTCTGACACTGCTGTCCCCCCCGCCCCTCCCCACCCCCGCACTGACTGCCAATGTTATTCACTCATCAACTGTTTTACATTTTCACATTTAGAGTTTTGCTACAACTTCGGTTTATTTCTGAGGCAGGGATATATATCTACAAAACATTTATTGATTTGTCCATCTTTCCCCCCATTTAATTATAACAGCTCCTCAATCATACAACAAAGTCTCATAAAGGTTTAGGTCTATTTTATGTGCTATTTTGGATCCATCGATCTGTTTGTCTATCCCTCTGCTGAAATTATAATAGGTCTTAATAGGAGGTAAGTCAAGCCTTTTCTTTTCCCCCAAATTTCCAGACTATAAGAAGCAGCACCTGGAGATGGATATAGAGGCTATAGACTCTGAACTTTGCTAAGAAGCACAAATAGTTGAAACTTTGCTTTTACCCCCTTGGGGAGGGATGTGAATGTGTTGTGTGCATCATATAACTTTGGTTGATCAGCCAAAATGCTCAACAATGGCAGGAAATCAGTTTCTGTTCTCTCTTTCTTCCTAAGTTAAAAAACTTCAGATTTTGGCTGGGCTTTCATTTCCCAGTTTTCTTATGGTTATGCATAGCATATTTGAATTCTGGCTGATGATGTGTGAGCGAAGCAAGTTTCAAGAAATGTCTCTACATGATTGCTGACATGTGACTTTGCCCTTTTTCTTTTTTGTCTATTCTTCCCTCTTCCCACCCCTCCACCCCATTAAATTATGCTTTAATACTCTATTCTGTTTTTTGTTCAGCAGATTTTTATTTTTCTTTTATTTTTTGTCAGTCTACTTTAAAACAAATTATTTACTATTTTATTGAAGTATGGTTGATTTTCTCTTCTTCAATTTTGATACCTAGAGCTCAGATATGATGGTTGGAGTTGGGTCTTTATCTTTGATCATGAGAGTAAGGTCTCATGGAGACAGGCTGGGATCTGAAATAGACCTGGGACCCTTTGCTTCAGTAATTGCACATGGACAAATGTGTCCTCGGAGCAACGAAATACAAAACAACTATGAGGGATGAAAAATAACTGCATGCATGTGCAGTTGGGGCAAATGAGGGACAAGAAGATACAAAAAGACCAAAAACCCAACTACCACTTCTGAAAAGCCCAGAGCAAAATCAGAGTACTGCGAATGCCGCCTGCACCCAACACAACCAAAGGGGTGGACTAACCACCTAAGCCACCCCACCCCTGGGCACAGCCCTACCCTTACCCAGGTTTTAAAAACCAGCTCAATCCCTCTTGGTGAACAAGTGAGCAAGGGAACTCATTCTCGCCCCACCCCACCCTATGGATACAGCAGGGGCTCCAATAAAACATTGCCTGAATTTCTTGTCTGGACTCTTCTCAATTTCTATTGATTAGGAAGGCCCAAGAACCCTGACCGGTAACAGTATCATAGAAATTATGGACCAAGAACTAGGTCTACTAGTGACTCCCAGGAGCTCCCTCAGAGCCCTGGGGCTGACTGCCTCATTTACATAAGAAGCGATCTCATTTACATAAGGGATTCCTGGAGGAGCCCTGCCTTATGCAAAGGTAAGTGGGTGGGGGAGGGAAGAGAGGACCCGGGACGGCTGAAGTGGTGCTGAGGAGTAATTTAATTTGTCCCTGACACCTCGCATTCCCTTAATTAAATCCAGAAAGCCCAGTGCAGAAACACACGAAGCACACTCTCCTCTGTGCAACAAAGTCTGCCCAGATAGATGTCTTCTGGGAAGCCCGAGGCCAGATGCTTCGGGAAGGCTCACCCTAGAGAATCAGCGAGGCAGTGATGTAGCCGGTTAGGACATCCAACTCCAGAGCTGAGCTCCTTCAGTCTGGGGGGTCCCTGGGTGGGCTGGAAGTCGTTTTCTCCAGATGCTGCCTGGTGTTTCAAAGGCACATTTTGAAGCCTCAGCAACTGATCAAAACGACTACTGAATATTGTTGTCCTTGTGTGAAAACTACAGTGGGGTGGAGAGCTGCAGGAAGCGCTTTGTTGACTTCTGAAGTTGGTCTTACACACAGCTTTCCTTCTGGGACTCTCTTTTCTAATTGCAGCCTCCTTCCTTCCTCCTTCCTTATCCACCTGACAACAACTCCACCCCCACTCTCCCCTCACCCCCACAACCAGTTCTCCCCCAAACTTGAAGCTCTGGGTCTGGTTTCCCTTGGTAGTAAAAGATTCAGAACTTCTCACTGAACACTGGTCACAGAAGGAAACAAATTCAAAATGAATGCTTGTTTGCTGAGTGTTTAAGGGGAAGAAAAACAAAAGCATGAAAGCAGTTAGCATGTGTTTGCCCAGGACTGGTCTGAAAATTATCTAGATTGCTGTCCAGTTTAATATGAATTTGAGACCCAACGGGAGACGGGAGACTTGCACAATGAATCCAGTATCATCAGACCACGTCAATGAAGTGTCTGAAGGTTCCTCTCATCCCCACACCACTCCTCATTCTCCAATCCCCTTGTTTATTGACTTTGATGGGAAAGGCCTGAGGATGGAATTCTATTGAGAAAGTACAGAATTTCCCATCAAACTCTCATGCAGTGGCTGAATGGGTTAAGAGACCTTCCCAACTAGAGCATTCTCCAGCATCACCAGACTTTTGGTCAATCCTCCACTCCGTTCTGCTGAAATGACCTTTTCAAAATCATATGTGTGATCAAGTGATTCCCTAACCTATAAGAGAATCTCTCTGCTGCTTCCAGTGGTCAAAAACACCTTCTAAGAAGTAAACCCCACCTGCTTTGTCAGGGGCATCTCCACCCGAGGAAATCTACAATGTAATCCACAGAATTTCTTGTCTTTCCTAAAATAAGCATCCTCCTTCATGGCTCCATTTTGAAAAAATGTTTTCAAAGATCAACTAATGTGTCCAAAGCCACATAACTTGGAAGGGATAGAGTTGGGATTCAAATACAGGCAATGACAGTAGATCTCACGCACTTTTCCATTGGTACTTTTATTTTTTAAGCTGGGTATTGAAATGTTTTCTTTAAAAATTGAGACACTCAAGGAAGGAAATAAATGTACATCTTCTGACTTTTAGCTTTGATGCCCTAGCCATAGACATGACTCTTCTAACCTATGGTTCCACATTCTCCCTCCACGATCCTGCACAGTTTAATCCCCAACAAAGAATTTCTCCATGATCCTCACTTGGTTTTACCACTTCTCCTTTAAACAGAAATTCTGTTTAAATAATTCTGCGTTACAATCTTTGGTACCTCTCTTTCTTTGGCTGCGTAAGAAGTAAATGAGGACTAAATCTTGGTTAAATGAATAAAAAGATGAATGTCTTTCATGAATTCACCCTTTCTTCCCCTCCTATAGGGAAGGCAGCAAATTAATTTTTCTCCTTCCTCCTTACAGTAACTGAGGTTGTAACTAACACTCAATAAATGCTTTTTATCAAACTGGATCCGATCTGTGATGGAAGAGCGTCTAAATAATCCACAATTCTCTCATCAAACTGTCAGGCCCAATAAGTGCCAATAAAATGGGGAAGAGGAATTCAATTCCGTGGCTGAGTCCCAATGACATTTCTCACAAAGATTCATAATAATAATCATTGCTGGGAGCCTTGGTGATTCATTTCCTATTGTTCTTTGTTGGGGGGCTGTTAGCTTTGGGTTTTGCTTTGTTTTGTTTTGTTTTTTCAAAAACAAAGAATAATACTCTGTGACTTTTGAGAAAAGCACAGAGTTAATGAAATGGTACCAAAAAGGATAGAAGAGAGGAACTACAAAGGACAAATTAAATTCTGTCCTTTTGAAACTTCAAGGGTGCCAAGTTTTGTATTTTAACAAGCATAAACCATCCTTTGTCATGTCCAGAGCAGGGGGAGGCTCATGGCAGAAGGAAAACAAAGTGATTCTTGTGGCAGAACTGAGCTCCCCTTCTCTCTTAAAAAGAGATCTGTGATCCTTGTGAAATATTAGAAAATGTATATGTGAAAAAGGGAGGAAATTTCCATAATCTTGGACAAATGGTAAAGAGGGGAAATATATATTGTTTTAGATTTGGGTGGTCTCTTTTGTATTTATGGAGAGTGGAGGGAAATGGTCTTAACAGGGGAGAGGGATTTATCCAAGGGGCTAAGAAGTTGGGGAGCTAGGGTGTTCCAGGAAATGTATTACTAAACTGAGTGATATTTAGCTGAGATGATACCATTCGTCTCCTTTTTGGGGGTGTATGCTGTCGTGTACCCTTGATGTATGTTAGGTTCTCTGATCTGGTCCTTATCCTGCCAAGACTGAAGGTTCTGTCTTCTGACCTAATGTGCACATAGTCATTAATGCATAAGCACTAGGCTGCTCTTATAAATAGATGTGCCAGGAATGGTGGTGCCACAAAGGCTCTCTTAGTGTTGTGGGTCCATGTGCCCATGTTTTTCCTGCCTTCAGAAGAACATCCTTACTTTCTTACAATTTTGTCTTTGAATTTAAAAGGTTCCTAATAAGTATTTTCTCTAGAGTTTGTATTTGACAATGAGAGGATTTCAGGATTGCTCGTCTTTCATATTTCCAAAAATGAAAGCATTACCAGATGTCTAGAAATCATACATTTGATGCTTGAATGTCTGTCTTATTCCCTTCATGGCTCAGTGGTAAAGAATCTGCCTGCAATGCAGGAGACACAGGAGATGTGGGTTCGATCCCTGGGTCGAGATGATCCCTTGGAGAAGGAAATGGCAACCCACTCCTGTAATCCTTGCCTGAAAAATCCCATGGACAGAGGAGCCTGGTGACCTGCAGTCCAAAGGGTAGCAAAGAGTCAGACATACTGAGTGACTAAGCACAGCACTTCTTCCCCAACTACCTTCGTAACCAAACAGAGGAGATCGACCAAAAAAATGCCCTTTTGGAGATCAAGACTCTTTACCATTCCCACAAAATCATCCTTCTTCTGGAAAACAAGTGGATTAATAGACAAGAATTTTTGTATTATTATTAAGCGAGCTGGGCAAACTGTGAGTCTCTTTTACAGAAAATGGGCTTCATAGCCGCAACCAAGGAGAAGAATAGGTCATATCTATAATTTCTGTATTTAAAGTCTTTGGAAATCATGCTATGCATGGTCTCATGAGCTCTTCCCTTCTCCCAAGTAAGTGAAGAGACATAATTGTTTATAGCCACAATTTCTGTCCCAAGTAAGAAAATTGAATGAATCAGAACATCTCCCGACTATCAGAACAATTGCCCAGTTTCCCCCAGAAAGATCAGCTATGTGGTTGCAGGAGAAAGTTCTTTGTGTCTCCAGCCCTGTCACTGAGAATGCCAAACCATTCCCAATGTCTGATTCATTCCTCCTGTTACGTGGTCTCCCTTTTGGCCAAGAGCTGAATGTGTAGAGTTGATTTCTAAATTGAACGTTGAGTAGCATTTCACAAGATTTGACAAAGGGAATTTTAATAAGTAATAAAGGGTACCTGCTGACCAGTTAGAGACTAGTCTATGGTTTTCTCTTAGAATTCTGAATTTTCACAACTTTTTAAGATGGAAGAGTTTAAAAAAAAAAAATTTAATCCTAGAGAGGATTATCCCTACTTTTTAAGGTCCTGCATTCACTTCTGCCTTCTAAAAACATACACGTGCCTTTGTGCTAAGTTGATTTGTTTGTGTCTGACTCCTTGAGACCCCATGAATTGTAGCCCACCAGACTCCTATGTCTATGGGATTTCCCAGGCAAGAATACTGGAGTGGGTTGCCATTTCCTTCTCCAGGGGATCTTCCTGTCCCAGGAATCAAACTCATGTCTCTTCTATCTCCTGCATTGGTAGGCAGGTTCTTTACCGCTAAGGCCACCATATATACCAACACAAAGTAATGATCACCAGTTGCCTTATCTTCATGCCAAGATTCGTGACAGGAGGTCCAAACCCACATAAACATGTGTCTCTGTATCTGTTCCACAGCTTATAACATGTCTCGTATGGTGCATTTTTCTCATTACAAGGGGATAATCCTGTCATTATCATTTCATCTGATCATTACGTGTAGAACATCCATGTTCCCAGTCCCTCTCTTTTCTGAAGATTTGATTGTTAGGACAAGAGCAGTTCTCAGAATGTTTCTTCTTGTTCACCTCTGACCTGCAGGATTCTCACATATGTCCTGGGTCCTGGGGTCTCTGCCACCGTCAATATGCAACGCTATCACTGGCATTTTTATGATAATAAATGTTCCCATCTGCATGGGATGGTTATTTTTCTCTTTGGCTACCCAACATTCAAACCCCATTCTTGTCTCTATAGAATTTTGCTCCATATGAGTATTGGTTATAAATAATTTACAACTAGGATTCAGATCTATGATTCAGGTCTTAGAATTCTGAATTTTCCCAACTTTTTAAGATGGAAGAGTAAAAAATTCTTAGAAATTTGACCTTCTTAGACCAAAGAAACGACGACCTATCTCTGGAGCCAGCTCGACACTTCACAAGTGTTGGGAGCCTTCCTATTTCGTTTAGTTAATGGACAAATGCACGTTGAAGTTGGATGTCCAGAGTTGCTTTCTGTATGGTCTTAAAATGACAGATATTCCATAGCTGGTCCTTGACATCCACTGGGCTAAGTGGTTGCCATATGCTCACCATCCTCCAAAGATGCAGTGATTCCAGTCCCTCATATCTGTCAGCCCTTTTCTTCCTCCTGATACTCATTTTATCAAGTGATCCATGAAGGGCTTTGTTCAGGAGATATTACAGAGAAGGATAAGAACCAATTGAAATCTTTAAGAAGTTTAGATATCTTTGAATGAAGCTGTAAGATGGAAGGATGTGAATTAAAAACAGAAAGAACTGCTGCTTCCAGATCTATCAAACATGAGAAGCTGGGAGGAGTGGTATTTGTCAAAGAGGAGATACTCAGAAACCACTGCATCACTTTGTGAGAGCCGCCCTCCTTCTCTGGGACCTCTGGGTCCACCTAGGAATGCTGGCTGAACATTCAGATCTTTCTTAAAGATCCCTGTCCAGCTCTGACACTGCACTTTGGGAAAAAGAAAAAAAAAAAAGTCAATCCATGATTTGTATTTCACTCAGTGAAAAATCCTTGAACAGAAACCAAACAACAGGGCACAGGCAAGTATGGAGCCCTGTGATCATGGCTGGGGAGCCGGGCCAAAACCAGCTAAGGATTCAGCTGCTGGAACCCTATTAGCAGCAGCTCAGATTTCCTGGTTCCAACGGTTGCAACACACTCAGGATTAGCTTTGCCCGCAGCCTGTGGTTAATGACTGTTTGTACGGTAACCGTCTGCTGTTATGCCGACAAAATGCCTGTAAAGATGATGCTCAGAGTTTTAGGAGAGGCCACATATTTCCCCCATGGATGGCAAAGCCGTTTGGAGAATGAAAAGCCTCTGGAATACATCGCCTAGCACCCAATCCCACATCAGGCTCTGAGTATCCATCGTGACAACACTAGAGGCAGTTGGCACCCAGCACCATGAAACAGAGCATTCGTACCCACCAGGAAGGCCTGGTTCCACTCTCCTGCCCATCACTGATCTCCTTTTTTATTTACTATTTTTTGATTGAAGTATAGTTGATTTACAATGCTGTGTAATTTCTGCTGTATGACAAAGTGATTCAGTTATACATACACACAGAGAGACACACACACATGCATATATATATATTTATATATATAATATGCAGTCTTTTAAAGATATTATTTTCCACTACAGTTTATCATAGGATGCTGAGTGTAGCTCTCTTTGTTGTACGGTAGGACCTGTTGTTTAGCCTTTCTATATGTAATAGTTTGTACCTGCTCATCCTCAACTCTCTCTCTATCTCTCCCCCCACCCCCCACCCCTTGGCAACCACCAATCTATTCATCTCTTTCTCTTCATGCTTGCTTTCTTTGTAAGCTTAAGAAGGCCTCCTCCGTCCTCAGAGGGAAGGAGCTAATCATATTCTGACAAGATTCTACACCAAAGGTGATGTAGAACCTTTTATTGCCAACGAATTGCTTCCAAATTGCTTCTGAAAATTTCAGTGGCTTCTTATTGACAAAGAAGAAAGTTCAAAGTACATCATTCAAGTCCCCCTTTAAATGACTCCAAGCTAGGTTTTTAGATTCATCCATCCCTCCTGGACTTCATTCCAATCTTGCTCTAGTGAAATAGAATGTTTTAACTCTTTTAGACCATGACTGGGATTTTTCGGTCTTGATCATCTTCACATTTCTGCTGCAGCCAGAATGCCCATCCATCACTTCTGTTTACTGACATCTCTGTGGTTTAATGCACAGACTAAGTCTGCTTTCTTTGCTGAGTTCTCCCCAGTCTTTTACTTATTTCCTTTACATCCTGCTTTGTAACTCAATGATTTGGGTTTCACTTGCCCAGTCCTAGTAGGTGCAAAAAAAAGAAAGTGTTAGTTGCTCAGTCGTGTCTGACTCTTTCTGACCTCATGGACTGTAGCCCACCAGGCTCCTCTGCCCATAGGATTTCCCAGGCAAGAGAGTACTGAATTGGGTTGCCATTTCCTTTCCCAGGGGATCTTCCTGACCCAGGGACTGAACCTGGGTCTCCCACATTTCAGGCAGCTACTTAATCGTCTAAACCACCAGGGAAGTCCTCAAATGTTATTGAAAATAAGGACTGTATTATATTTGCATTTCTTTTCCTTCTGATGCCAAGGACAGGACCTCAGAGAATTGTGCTCAATTTCTGTTGAATCATCACTGTTTGCTTTTTTTTTAATTCAAAATTTGATATTGATCCAAGAAACCAAAGGGAATTTAACACAAACCTCTCTTGGCAGATTTGTAATTTAGGGATGCTAAAAATATACGGAATTCACTTTCATTCTTTTGACTGATAGAATGGAATAAAACTGTGTGGGCAAACACCTCAACTTCCTTTTTTAGTACCTCTATGTATATTCAGACTAAATAAGCTTTAAAGGTAATTATGTTATTGTAGGCTTACAGTTTAGTAAGTTAGTACCTTAACGCAGGTTGAGTCAGAAGCAAGTTGTGAATTTTAGAGGGGGCTTAGGTGTAAAGAAAATTACTCCTTTCTGATTGAGAATATAATTATAAAGATTCACACACTGATACAGAAAAAAGACCATGATCTTCAGTCTTTTGGGGCTTCTGCCAAGCTGCATGAAAGAGAAAAGCTGACACAGTGGATGGTTGCTCCTGAGGAATCAGAGAGGAAAAGAGAACTGGGAAGAGACAATAGGTGATTCTGACTGAGAGGAACCAGACGGACCCAGAGTGGCCACAAAAGAATTTTAACACCAATGTAGGCCACGTAAAGATCAAGGAGAAACCTCCCTATTTGTACCTGGATATCCTCATTTCTCTACGATTGGCCTAGGAATGTGTCTTTTTTAAGACAATCCTTTCATTTTTATTGCTAGCCTTTTTATGAATGTTCTTTATTCTTACCTCTCCTAAAATTCACCTACCAAGAACAGAAGTTTAAATGACTTGGCTGTTTCTAGAATTTGGATGTATGTAGAAATGACAAAAGGGCTTCCCTGGTGGCTTGGCGGTGAAGAGACCCAGGTTTGATCCCTAGGTTGGGAAGATCCCCTTTAGAAGGGCATGGCAACCCACTCCAATATTCTCACCTGAAAAATTCCACAGACAGAGAAGACTGGAGGGCTACAGTCCATGGGGTCGCAGAGAGTTGGACACAATTGAGCAACTAACACACACACACACACACACACACACACACACAGGAATGACAAAAAGAGAAGAGCCACCTGTGATAATATTTGAAGATTTATATTTCTCTTTCCCCTATAATTATGTATCAAGTGTTTAACGGAAGTGGAATTAAAACTGTTATATACAAACACATATTGGGAACTCTGTTATGAAAACACGGTGACACCCTTACTAACAGGGGAGCTGTGTAGATGACAAAAACAAAAAAGTTTAAAAAAAAAAAAAACTCGAAAAATCCTTATGATCTAAAATAATGATTCTAAAGGTAGAAATACTAAAGGAAGTATGTGGATCCTTTCCAGAACATCAGAAAAGGCAATACACTATGCTTCCAAGTCTTTGAGGTGAACCCAGCTGCTTTATGTCTAATACACCTCCCAGGACACCGATACACTTGTAGGTAGCCCCTTACATCAGAGTCAATACCTCTCTCTTTGTGCTCGGCTTCTCAGATGTGTCCAACTCTTTGTGACCCCATGGACTGTAGCCCGCCAAGCTCCTCTGTCCTGAGATCATCCAGGCAAAAATACTGGAATGAGTTTCTGTTTCCTCCTCTAAGGGATCTTCCTGACTCAGGGATCAAACCCACGTCTCCTGCATTGGTAGGCAGGTTCTTTATCACTGGGGTACCTAGGAAGCCTGGCCACCAGGGAAACTCCTCAAATTACCCTCAATCTTTGGATAAGCACAATAACCTCGCTGATGAGCAGTGATGCTCCTTTAACCAACAGGAGCTCCTTTCACCATTTTCAAATGCCTCAGGATACGGAGGAGGTACACTTCTGATCACATACACCAATTCTTTCGACTGTCTCTGGACCCTCTAGACATCAGTTCCCATAACCAGAAATGCCTATGGGGTCAAGTCATGGGAAGATGGCCTGTGGAATCTTACAGTTGATTTTAAGAAAGGAAGATTTTATTAAGATATTTAGTCAGTGTAGCAGTTGCTAATTTTACAATGGAAGTGACAGCCGGGCAGCGATGGTGTTACAAATGAACCATGAGTTGCATGGAAAAACCACTAGGATCAGACTTCCCTAGTGGTCCAGTGGTTAAGAATCCACCTGCCAATGCATAGGACATGGGATCCAACCCTGGTCCAGGAGGATCCCACATGCCGCACGTGGGGCGACTAAGCCCATGCGTGGCAACTACTGAGTTTGTGCTCTAGAGCCTGCGAGCTGCAGCTGCTGAAGCCTGTGTGCCCTGAAGCCTATGCTCTGCAACAAGAGAAGCCTCTGCAATGAGAAGCCCTTGAACCACAAAGAAAAGTAGCCCCCATGTGCTGCAACTAGAGAAAGCCTGCATAGAGCAATGAAGACTCAGCACGGCCAAGAAACAAATAAATGAATTGAATTAAAAAACCATGAGGACCACAGCACATCAAGTCTCAGAGGCTGAGGATGGAGAGTGTCAAGGGAGAGAGCACCCTTATGAGTTAAGAGTGATGTGAAAACGGTGGTGATGAGCAGATCTTTGGTGACCTTGGGGAGAATGGTTTCTGTCAAGAGATATGGACAAAAACTGGATTTTATGAGATTAAGGAGAAAGTGGGTGGTAAGGAAATGGGGGCTCCGGGGGTGCAGACCACTTAATTAAGAAGTTTACAGTGAAGGAAAGCAAAGTATGGGATAGTAGCTTGAGGGGGGCAGCTTAAACTCCTACCGCTTCCATGGATATAGATATTTTAACAGGGATCAACACGTTAAACTAAAGGGATTAAGTACTGTGGGTGGAATTTCAGGCAGCCAGAGGTGGGGGGGGAATTTTCTTTTTCGAACTTGGGGCAGTTTTCCAAAATCCCAGGAATCACACTAGCAATAGGCATTTGCCTGCTCTGCCTAAAGGTGAAGCAGATCCTGTAAGCCTGCAGGATTTGGGCTTCCCCCCATTCTCTGCTCTTGTTATTTCACGTCTTCATGCCCCTTGGAGAGTATTTCCAGATGCAATAATTTGCTTGAAATGATGATGCTATGGGGTAGACCCCACAGGAATGCAAATCAAAGCCCACTGGTCTAAAAGTCCGACTTTGGTTACTTTCAGCCTCAAAAAATACAAAACTGTATTAAGGAGTTAGAAAAGAAAAGTATTTTGAGTTGTAAATAGCTGTCACCATGTTCACAAATTTTCAGTCCATGAAAAAAAGAGGTGGCACTTGCCTTCGACCTCTTGGACAAAACATTTTATGTAAAATAAGGCAGTCAGCTTTGCTTTCAAGTTCCCTGTAACCTTGGGTCCAGATCACCAAGCAGCACCATCTTCCCTCATCTTCATCTGCCTCAGTGTCCCCACCAACACACACCAGCCCCTTGTCTTCTCTGCACCTGTGGCCACCCTGCCCACCCCGTAATGACCTCTTCATCCCTTCCCCCATCTGCCCTATCCCATTTTTCTCCATCTAGAAGGCTTGCTGCAATTCTCAGTTACTTTCAAAAGCTGTCTTGTCAACTCTCCCCACATCTTCTCTAAAACCCTATAGATTGATAGTCTGTGCCATTAAAGTCAGTCTTGGCTTACGTAGTGTGTGTGTGTACTCAGCCGTGTCCAACATTTTGTGACAGCCTGAACAAAGGTCCATCTTGTCAAGGCTATGGTTTTTCCAGTGGTCATGTATGGATGTGAGAGTTGGACTGTGAGGAAAGCTGAGTGCTGAAAAATGGATGCTTTTAAACTGTGGTGTTGGAGAAGACTCTTGAGAGTCCCTTGGACTGCAAGGAGAGCCAACCAGTCCATCCTAAAGGAGATCAGTCCTGGGTGTTCATTGGAAGAACTGATGCTGAAGCTGAAACTCCAATACTTTGGCCACCTCATGCAAAGAGTTGACTCATTGGAAAAGACCCTGATGCTGGGAGGGATTGGGGGCAGGAGGAGAAGGGGACGGCAGAGGATGAGATGGTTGGATGGCATCACCGACTCGATGGACATGAGTTTGAGTAAATTCTGGGAGTTGGTGATGGACAGGGAGGCCTGGTGTGCTGCAATTTATGGGGTCGCAAAGAGTCGGACACGACTGAGGGACTGAACTGAACTGAACTGAACTTATGTAGGGTTTCAGCTAATGTCTGAATTGTTTTCTGCCTGGTATCCTTACTCTTTTTTTCTTCTTAAATTTTTTTTCTTGAAATATAGTTGATTTACAATGTTGTGCCTAATTTTTGCTGTACAGCGAAATGACTCGGTTATACACATATGTATTCCTTCTTGTATCCTTTTCCATTCTGGTTTATCACAGGATATTGAATATAGTTCCCTCTGCCCTACAGTATGACCTTGTTGTTTATCCATCTTGTATATAATATTTTGCATCTACTAATTCCAAACCCCTAATCCTTCCCTCCCTACTACCCCACCGCCTTCCCCCTTGGCAGTCACAAGTTGGTGTTCTTTGTATAGGTCACTTCTTACAGCTTTTCATCTCCTACCTTCCTAACTTGTGTGCATTTAGTAACTGCATTTTCATGCATTCATTTAACAATTGAAAGTTAACTTAATTTCACCGTGGTAGATTTAAAGACAGGTTTAAATTAAACACCGGGGCCTCAAGCAAAGTTTCTAAAGGTGCTGACTTGATGACAAGCGGAACTCACTGTCTCCTAAAGATGCTCCCTTAGTGACAACGCTTGTCATGGAAGGATTAGCAGGTAGTGTGGCAGGAGGGTGGTGATGGTGACCAGGAACAGGAAGACGGGTTGACAAATAATGAGCGGCAGTGTCTTTCTGAATCCGGAGATCTCAAGGAACCTGGCTTGAATCAGGAGGGCTGGAATTGCAGATTCTGTCTCCTTTCCTGTTGCCTTTCATGCCGGAAATACTACCTATTGATTTCTGGTGTGCAAACCTGTAAAAGGATTCGATTGTTTGAAGTGGAAGACAGAAATCCTGAGTCCCTCCAGCCTTCCTTGAGAGCCCACTTCTTCCTCCTTCTCCCGCCCTTCCCACTCCTCCCCATAGCCCTGGAGGGAAACTTAAGATCAAGGCTGCACATCATGCTTTCTAGTTTTCTACTTGTTTTTACAAGGTGTAGCATTAGTGGTTCCTTGAGAACACTCCCATTACAAGGTGGGGTGATGCTCTTAAACCCCTTCCACTTGATGGCTCTGGAAGCAGAGACTCAGAAAGGTTAAGTGGTTTGGCAGGGTTGCCCAGCGATTAGCTGACTGAGATATGCTTTTAACTCCTGGCTGACGTATCTTACAGAGAACGTTCACATGCCAGAGAATGTTTGGTGTCCACGATCGGGGACATTTCAAATAACCCAAGGAGGCAGCACCATGCATGTAGTGTGTAACGGGCAATCAGCTATAAATGATTAGTGTTTACATCTCAAACCGAGGAAGGGGATGGAATCATAAGGAAAAGGAAGTTTTAAGTCTAAATTGGAAAGCGGGAAGCTTGTGAATGGATTGCCCCACAGCCAGCTCTCAATAAATGGCACAGCACTGCAGCAAAGGGCTTCAGAGGGGAAGGTGCATGTTCCCCGTCAGGAAACGTTGGGTCCATGAGGCTTTGCAATGCACCAGCGTTAGACGTGTTAGCATTCTAACACCATCTCCTCCATTATGGCTCTTCACGACTCTCTCTGATGACAAAGCAGCTCTTTGCCATTTAAAGGTCGAATGCCAGTAATAGCGGGATGGCATTTTATCATCCGATGAGCGCAAGGAGATGGGAGATGAAAACTTGGAGGCTTGAGCCAAGTGCAATCAAGTCCCTGGGTTGAGAATCTGTGAAAATATGGAATGTACCTTCAATTAACCTCTCACAAATACCTGGTCACCGGGACCGATTCATCTGAAAGTTGCTGGCTGGGCTTGCAGAGCGTGTGCCTCCTGCCGAGAAGGAAGAAGTCTCTGATCTTATTCCTGGTTAGTCACACAAATTAGAAATTCCCCCCCCAAATCTCCCAGTGATAAAGACCTCTCTGATATTCCTGAGTACAGAAGCTGCCAGGGAGTCATGAAGGTGGGGGCTGCTACTGACAAAGAAGAGATTTTCAAAAGATTTTTAAGTATTTTAGTCTCCTTAAGGAAATTTAGAGAGAAAGGTATGTTGCAGAATAGAGTCTTAATAATGACAACAGCAGAGATAATACAGCTTTATGTTAGAGGGGGTTGTCTACTTTAAAAATCTTTTTTTTTTTTAAGTCTGGCCTCCTTTTAATTCTTTCAACACCAGGAAGGAGGCAGAAAAGGTATTATTTACATGACTCAGAGCGGCCAAGTGAATGTCTCAGGGTCACACAGATATTAAGTGGTGGAGTTGAGATTTTGAGCCACAAGGTTTTTTTTTTTTTTTTAATCCAGCATTCTTTCTGCTGTTATATTTACCTCCCTGGATCATTAACAAGGGGCAGGATTCAGCTTTGCAGAAAGAGGAGAGACCTTCCTTCCGCTGTAGAGGAAATTCCAACCTACACTTCCTTGATCTCGGTGATCCTGTTCTAGCTCTCATCTTTATTCTTTAAAAAAAAAAAGTGAGAAATCTAGTTGTTCATTAAGATAAAGTCACGTGCTCCCCTGTGGGCTGGGGGCTGGTGTATGCCACAAACACAGCCAGGGAGAAGCAATTTGCCCTATGTGAAGGGTGAGGGATGAAAAATTTGAAGTGGGGAATAATCTCCCTTGAGATCACTGCGCTGGGAGATGATCTGGGTTCAAACCCGAATTGGCCAAGTCTCAAAAGTCTGCTGAGTCAGCAGGCAGGACAGGGCTGGAAGGTCTGGAGGGGGTGGGCCAAGCTCTGGGGACCCTATTAGCCTCCTTGGCCAGTGGCCTTCCCGAATGCCCAGACTGGCTTGAGTCTCAGGGTGCCTCCTGCCTTTGTGGGCCTGGAGAGTCTTTTTAAAGAGGGGTCTGGAACTATTTTGGCAAGGCTAGGGAATTCTGTCTTCGGAAAATAATAGGAGACACTTGTACCAAGTTCAAGTTGGGGAAAAAAAAAAGAGTAAATTTATATTCAAGGAACAGAAAGCCTCAGTTTCTCCACGTATAAGATGGGGGTAAGTATCCTGCACAGAGCTGGAGTTGGATGAAAATTTACCAATAAAGAAAGGTCTCTGAAACACGATTGAATTGTGTTATTATTCCCCTCATTGCCTTTGTGCCTGTTCAGTCCTGCCCGATTCTGTGACCTCATAGCCTGTCAGACTCCTCTGTTTATGGGATTTTCCAGGCAAAAATACTGGAGTGGGGTGCCATTTCCTCTTCCACGGGATCCTCCTGACCCAGAGATTGAGCCCTCATTTCTTGGATCTCTTGTATTGGCAGGTGAATTCTTTACCAACTGTCCTACCTGGAAAGCCCCTATCCCCCCTCATTAAAAACCCACAAATCTCCAGCCCCCTTTCCTATCATTTATTTGTATTTAGTGTTAGGAGAGCAGGAAAAGGGTGCTTGAAGCCCAAAAGTGTTACTGGAAACGCTCTTCTTGTGTGAAACGCTAGTGGGGACAGTATTTCCTCTCCGCTGAGTTCCCTTTAACTCCAAAGCCCTCACCGCCTTAGGAAGCTTTGTTCATGGCAAACCCTCAACACTGAAGTCATTAGGCCTGTAATTTACCCCCCACTAGAACATGAGAAAATGTAATCAAATAAATATTATTGTTTTTCCTTCCTTTCTTAGCAAATTACCACCTTCCGCTCCTTGCTCCCCGCAAGCTCTAATAGTCGGGCAAGTCTGGAACTGATCTCTCGGCAGAAAATTCTTTTAAATCTAAGTGCTGCCATGTGGGAGAGGTCCCCCATCCTCAAGCCCAGAAACCCCTTCAGAAAGCAGGAAATAAATGCCAATTTGGCTCCGAGGGAAGGTGCTCAGTCGGGTTCTTAAATTCCACATGGAAAACACACGTGTGCTCTAAAATATAAATTACCCAAACAAAATGCAACCTGATGTCCCTGGAACAAAGACTGAATAATTTCCTTCTCCCTAAGGGGATTCTCCACGATGGCACCATCAGAGTTGAGAGCAGAGTCTGGAGGTTTGGGAGGGAGATAAGGAGGGAAAGGGGTGATCCAGATGGCTCAGCAAGTAAAGAATCCACCTGCCATACAGGAGCCATAGGAGACACCGGTTCAATTCCTGGGTCAGGAAGATCCCCTGGAGGAGGGCATGGCAACCCACTCAGCATTCCTGCTTGGAGAGTCCCATGAATAGAGGAGCCTGATGGGCTATAATCCATGGGGTTGCAAAGAGACAGACACGACTGAGCATGTACGCAGGGTCAAACGGTCAAGGGGGGAAAGGAAAGAAGAAACAGAAGCGGGAAAAGATAGAGGCAGGAGAGAACACTGATCATGGAGGGTCTGTCTTTTCTGCACACAAGAAATAATCTGCTCTTGTGTGTGTTTCCTAAACAGACACCGGTGATACTCCATTATGGTGATTTATTCACATACCTGATGCCCTAGAGATATTGGTGCCTCCTCTTCTTTTAAGATTTATTCCTTTGGCTCCAGGAGACAGTGAAGGACAGGGAAGCCTGGTGTGCTGCAGTCCGTGGCATCACAAAGAGGTGGACATGACTGAGCAACTGAACAACAAAAACAAATTGGCTTGGCTGCATCGGATCTTAGTTGGAGCATGTGAAGTTTTCACTGTGGCACATGGGGGGCTTCTCTAGTTACGGCACATGGGCTTAGTTGTCCCACGGCACGTGGGATCTTAGGGCTTCCCAGGTAAAGAATAGCCTGCCAATGCAGGAGACGTGGATTCAAACCCTGGGTTGGGAAGATCCCCTGGAGAAGAGAATGACAATACACTCCAGTATTTTTGCCTGGAAAATTCCATGGGCAGAGCAGCCTGGCTATGGGGTCGCAAAGAGTCAGACATGACTGAGTGCACATGCGCGCGCACACACACACACACACACACGCGCGCGAGTAAATTTATATTCAAGGAACAGAAAGTCTCAGTTTCTCCACGTATAAGATGGGAATAGGTGTTCCACACAGAGCTGGAGTTGGATCTTAGCTCCTGTCCCTGGGGATTAAACTGGGATCCTCTGCATTGGAAGCAGATTCTCAACCCCTGGATCCCCAGGGAAGTCCCTCTGCTATTTGTGTTTAATCTGTTGCTTGCCTTATTTCAACTATTTCTTTTTCACATTGGATATTTCTTCTTAGCTCCTTTCTATGTTCTCTTGTTCCTTTTTTCTGTTGCTAACATGTAGCTAGGAGTGATCACCTAACACTTTTTATTTTTTTAGTTTTGGCTGAATTACTGTGGTTGTGAACTAGCACGCATCTGTTCTTCTTGGCCTTTCATGAGTATTGGACTTAAATGTTTCCCTAATTTGACTCCTGAGGACTCCTAGAGCAGAAATCAAGACACAGCAGGTGAGAGGAAGGTACTTGTCTGTCCCAAGGCAAAGGCAAAAAAGAAGGGAAAGAAAAGAGCTTTAGTAATTATTTCCTGTTTTAGTCTTTCCCCACCAACTTGCTACACACACACACACTCACACACACACACACACACACACACACACACTCAGCTCCCCAGAATTTATGACAGCTTCCTCTTCATCTTTGTATTCTCCTTTTTGTTCTCTCCAAGATTACTCTTGGCACAGTGATTCTGCAGTCATTCGAGCCCAGCGTCTTGGCTAGACACAGATCTGAAGCCTCAGAACAATAGCCTCCAACCTCTTCACTCTACAGACGAGGACCCTAGAACACAGAGAAGCTAAGTGATGGCACACAGCCTATCAGTGGTGGGTGTCAGGGCCTCCTGCTCCAGAAGTCTCTGAGGACCAAATGCCTACATTCACATGGATGCTTAGAATTCTGTGTTCAATCCATTATTACAGAAAGTTCAATACTGTAAAAACATTAATCAGCTATTATTAAGTGATTCACTTGGGCTTCCCTGGTGGTCAGCAGTAAAGAATTCAGCTGCAATTAAGGAGCCGCAGGAGACTCGGGTTCAATCCCTAGGTCAGGAGATCCCCTGGAGGAGGACATGGCAACCCACTCCAGTATTCTTGCCTGGAGAATCCCATGGACAGAGGAGCCTGGTGGGCTATAGTTCATGAGGTCACAAAGATCGGACACGACTGAAGCGACTTAGCTTGCCTAATTCATTTAGTCCATTCTGAAGGTGCATTTTTAAAAAAATATTTTATGACTCTCAAGGGTATTAACCACAGTCCAAAAAAAAAAAAAAAACCCAGAAAATCTGCAGATACCACAGACACAGCTTTCTATGAAGTTTCCTGAGATGTAATAACAGACTGAAGAGTAGCCCACAGACTGGGTGAAATTCCAGCAACCACAGCAAGGACTTCTGACCCTCAGAAGCAGCCAAGCCCCACAAAATGCAGGCTCTGCTGTCCACAAGGATGCAACCATCTCTGAGGCTCAGAGTCTATAGACTCTGTGTGTGCGCGCGCTCAGTCCTGTCCAACTCTTTTCGGCCTCCTGGACTGTAACCTACCAGGCTCCTCTGTTCATGGGAGTTTCTAGGCAAGAATACTGGAGGGGTGCTGTGTCTTCCTCCAGGGGATCTTCCCAACCCAGGGATCGAACCTTGTCTGTTGCATCTCCTGAAGTGGCAAGTGGATTCTTTACCACTAGCGCCACCTGGGAAGCCCTGACTCTGAGACAAAATGACAATTTTTTTTTCCCTCCTGGGAAGGAAACTAGGGCTGGAATCAGTTAAATACTAATTGAAATGGCAGGAATGACCCCTTGTTACGAAGATTCTCCGGTAAGCCCTTGGAATGCTACCTGAGAGGAAACAAGGCACAGAGGAAAAAGTGTCCTACTGTCTCAGTTTCAATCAGATTTAAATACAATTCCCATAATAAACACCCGAATTTGCCAGAGGCTTTTATTAGCGTCCACTTCCAGTAATGGATGTTCTATGAAACTGAGAAATGAGGACTAGGGATCAGACACTGCTATTTGTTAAAGGAAAAACCTAATTCTCATCAGACAGAACTGAGCAGAATGTAACTAGCCAGATAATTTCTGTGTCTCGCAATCGCCCTCTTTCTGCACCTCTGCAGAAACAAACTCTCTCTGCATCCGAGATAGGAGCTTGCCTACTTGGCCCACTTGCCTGTGTCCCAACCTATGGATTCTGATCTCCAGTTTTGAGCCAGCATTGCCCAGAACTGAACATCTCCCCCTACCCAACCCAATGCCAGATGAACAACAGCCCAGGGGTCAGAGCCTCAGACAGAGACCCTAAGATCAGGAATCTTTGGACATGACCACTAAAATCAACTCCTTTCACGATAAACAGTAATCCTTGGCCTGTTGGTAGAGCTTTGAAAGTATATGGTCAGTTTCTTTCTCTTGTTCATCCATATAAAGTAGTTTTTATAGCATCTTAGAACTGGAAGGACTCTTAGACTCATCTTGTCCAATCTTCTTCGTGTATGTAGGAGTAAGTGGAGTTCTATGGTAATTAAATCATTCATTCAAGGTGACATGAGTATGAAGAATTGGATCTGAGACTTGGGTTTACATCTACAATGATTTCCTTCATCAGATGCTCCCTCTGGTTTTTATCTCATTCCCTTGTTTCCACCAATTCATCTCATCTCTCCACACATTTCCTTCCTGCACCCCAGATTCCAACTCAGGAAAAGGCTAGGTCCACATGAGGGCTCTGCCCAAGGGGAGAAGAAATAACATCAACAGTTACACCTACCTGGCATTGTCTCCATGGACTGCTGTTTTCTAGATCCACCTCTTCTGTGCATCTCCACAGTTGTGACCAACAGAGATGCAGACAATTTTCCCCTAAGCTGTCTCCATTTCTATTCATTCATTTGTTCAAAATACATTTACTGAGCAATCGCTATGTTCTATGCACAATGTGAGGTACAATGGCTGCTTTTGGGGAGCTCACAAATGTAGAAGCCATTCCTATGTTCTCTATGTTTGTAAATAAAGTAAATAAATAAGTATTAGTAAATAAATAATGTAAACAAATGAATGGCATGTTCACACAATGAAAATTGGAGTCTGGAGTTTAGGGTGCGTGCTAAGTCCCTTCAGTTGTGTCCAACTCTTTGCGACCCTATGGACTGTAGCCCACCAGCCTCCCCAGGGATTGAACCCGCATCTCTTAGGTCTCCTGCATTGGCAGCCAGGTTCTTTACCACAAGCTCCACCTGGGAAGCCCAATGGAACATTACCTGGCAGAAACAAAAGGGGTAAAAATAAAGAAAACAGCATGAATGATTGCCCCCCAAAACTCACACAGAACCAGGGATCAGACACCTACATATGCCCAAGGGTACACATAGTGTCTCCTTAAATCAAGCTCTATAATAGAAGAGGCAAACTACAACTATAATGAATGGCAGCAGATCATGGCTATCTTGGAGGAAGAGTGAAGAGTACCTAGGATACTGACTTGGAATGAGCATGAAGAAAACTTTCTAGAATAATGGAATAGTCTCTGTCTTGATTGAGTTGGTGGTTGTGCGCTAAGTTGTTTTGCATGCTTCATCACTCAGTCATGTCCAACTCTTGTGACACCTTGGACTGTAGCCTACCAGGCTCCCCTGTCCATGGAATTTTTCAGGCAAAAAATACTGGAGTGGGCTGCCATTTCCTTCTCCGGGGATCTTCCTGACCCAGGGATTGAACCTGCATCTGTCTCCTGCATTGGCAGATGCTACCACTAGCGCCACCTGGGAAGTCCTGATGGTTACATAAGTGCAAACATTTGTCAAAACTCAATGGGGAGTTTTGATATGGTCTCATCTTCCCAACTGATGTGAAACTAACCACAGGGAGGTGAAGGGATTAGCAGAGTCATTAGCAATGACTCAGAGAAGAAGCCAAAATTTCTTAAGTGTCCCATTTACACAAGGTTTCTTGGCACTTAATGCCTACAGGTCCTCAGATGAAGAAATGGAGCTCACCTGATTTAACATCACTCTCTTTGACTAGGGTGCTGTTGAAACCGGCAGACCTTAATGCCTCAGAAACAACATTAAAAAAGGACCACAGTGGAGAGATGGTCTATGTCGGGGCTCACTGTTATCATCATGATCTTTGGTCTTTCAGCAAATAGAATAAAAA
Organism: Odocoileus virginianus; assembly: GCF_023699985.2. NCBI lineage: Eukaryota > Metazoa > Chordata > Mammalia > Artiodactyla > Cervidae > Odocoileus > Odocoileus virginianus. The sequence goes on along the minus strand of NC_069690.1, from coordinate 30,848,454 downwards.
CTCAAACTAGGGTCAACTGGGGTTTTTACCATATAGATGGGAAGAGTCAACAAAAATACACCATCCTATTAGAACTCCCTTTTAAATATCATCCAAGGAATTAGAGAAGCAAGTGTTCCCATGCTAAAGTAGACTTGCAGCTTTAGAGAGCAAGGTCTTAGAATATAGTAATTAAAAAAAAAAGCATATAAGAAGACAACCACACAGAGACTCTATGGTAAACATCCTTATTTCAAGAACGATAGGATACGGACTTCCCTGATAGTTCAGTGGATAAGAATCCACCTGCCAGTGTAGAGGACACAGGTTCCATCCCTGGTTGCAGAAGATTCAACATGTCATGGAGCTACTAAGCCCGTGAGATGCAACTACTGAAGCCTGTGCACCCTGGAACTGTGCTCTGGAACAAGAGAAGCCACCGCAATGAGAAGCTCACGCACCACAAGAAAGAACAGCCCCCAACCCCCGCAACTGGAGGAAGGCTGCACAAAGCAAGGAGGATCTAGCACAGCAAAAAACAAAATAAATAATTTAAAAAAAAAGAATGATAGGATAATATTGCCAGGATCTGGGGTGGGGGGGGAATCTACAGAGGAAAAGTGATTATCGTAGAAGTTTTCCTCCCCTGTACTAAATTCCATAAGGTAGTGAGGTTAAGCCAGTGACTAAAGAATTCTGTTTCATCAAGTAAAAGCTATCATCCATGTGGAAGAAATAAAGAGAAATTGCAGCAATGGAAGCCCTCAAAGGCGCTCTATACTCTTCCCTACTCTACCTACCCACCCTCCAAATTTTGGGAGAAAAATTGTCCAGCTAAATTAATAATGAATAAAAACAAATCAATTTTGGGAAGACCTGGCATAAAAAAAATCATACAGAGAAATCAAACCAGGAAAATAGCAAGTGATAGAGAGAAATATTCCGTAATAATAAAAGAGTAAATTCATCAGGAAAACTTGACTCTTTAATGAGTATGTACCTAATGATTGAGCTTGAAGTTACAAAAAATAAAGTGACAGAATCAAATTAGAGGAGAAATAGATAATTCCATAGTTAAGCCTAGAAAGTTTTAACATCCCCCACTCTCAGCAACAGATGGGATTGCTGTTGTTCAGTTGCTAGATTGTGTCTGACTCTTTGTGATCCCATGGACTACTGCACACCGGGCTTCCCTCTCCTTCACCAACTCCCAGAGTTTGCTCAAACCCATGTCCATTGAGTCGGTGATGCCAATCAACCATCTCATCTTCTGTCGTCCCCTTGTCCTCCGGCCTTCAATCTTCTCATGTCCCTCAGTTGATGGGACTAGACAAAAATCAGTGAAGTCAGAGAAAACCTGAACTTCCTCTCGGGAAGAAGTCTGTCATTTGTTAGTGGCCTTGTGCTGAGCAGGATGGGAGTCACGAGCTCAGAAGAAAGTGTTTCTGTTGGTGATGTCCGCTGTGGACCCAGAAGAGGAGAAAGAAAAGTCCCTGGAATAGTCACCTCCTTAACCCTGGCTGTGCACGAGAATTACATAGTGAGAGCCTTTTAAGAATACAGATGCTAAGACCCCTCACCTGGAGACGTTACTCTAATTCCTCTGTGGTACAGCCTAGGCATTTGTCATTTTTCTGAAATCTCCCCAGATGATTTCAATGAGTAACGAGGGTTAAAAACCACTGTCCTAAACAGTGAGAAAGGGGATGCTTGTACTCTGATGAAGAGCAGGTAAAAGATGTAGAATACATTAAGGGCCTTCAATGCATCATTTTATCTAGAAATCTCATTTCTAGGGAAATAGTAATGATGTGCCCATATAATTTATGTTCAAGAATGCTTTTTGCAGCTCAATTTATAATAGCAATAGAAATAGATGGATGATAGATAGAAGTTAAGTGGGGCTTCCCAGGTGGCTCAGTGGTAAAGAATACCAATGCAGGTGACACAGCTTTGATCCCTGGCCTGGGGACATTCCCTGGTGGAGGAAATGGCAACCTACTCCTGTATTCTTGCCTGGAGAATCCCATGGACAGAGGAGGCTGGTAGTCCTTGGGGTCTCAAAAAAGTCAGACACAACTTAGTGACTGAACAACAAGATAATAGATACACAGATATGTAGATACATAAATAGATAATTGGAAAGAAGGAAGGAAGGAAAGGAGGGAGGAAGAAAAGCAGAGAAAGGAAACCTAATTATTCAGCAGTATAGGTAGGTAGGTAAGTTTAGTAACCCAGTTGTGTCCAACTCTTGCGACCCCATAGACTGTAGGCTGCCAGGCTCCTCTGTCCATGGGATTTCCCAGGCAAGAACACTGGAGTGGGTTGCCATTTCCTTCTCCACGGAATCTTCTCAATGCAGGGATCGAACCCCAGGTCTCCTGCATTGCAGACAGACTCTTTACTGACTTAGCCACCAGGAACGCTCCATTCAACAGTATGGAATTGATTAAATACATTTAAATCAAAGTACAATAGATATCTCTTAATAAGATGATGTTGATACATATTTCACATCAAATATGTCCATAAATAGCTGAGAGAATGATGTTGCAAAGTAATCTATAAACTATTCCATTCTGAGACAATATATGTGTGCCTAGAAAAATAGTCTTAAAGTTTTGCTTCAAAATATCAATCATATTTATCTTAAGGTGATGGTATTTTCATCCATTTAACTGATGTTTGTTTTGTTCCTAATGTGTGTAAAGTGAATACATGTGTTTTAAGTAGTAAAAGCAAGAATGAAACCAATCTCCCTGATGACAGTACTCACTCTGAAATGGGGACAGCCTTTCATCTCACCAGTCCTAATCCTTGAAAGGGGGGTCAAATGGATGATTATCTGAGCTGGTGAAGGAATTAAGAATTCAGAATAGCTCTGGGAAAGGGTGTGGGAACTGCTCCATTACCTTAGGTGAAAACAAACAGGGAGGTTCCCTTTGATCCACAGGGGCCTTTCAACATTTTCTGGGTGGATCTGGACCCAGCCTGTAGAAAGGATGAGGCCAGCTGGAACCTGCCTGCAGTCCTTCCCGAGGTGTGGCTGGGAAAGTAGGAGCTGCCCAGGTCTCTACCCAGTTCTCCTTCCACCCCGAGAAGGTCACACCTGTCCATCCATTTTCCTCCAAATGGAAGGAATCTGGGCAGGCTCAGCTAAAGGAATGGAAATAAAGCCTCATTCCTTTGGGGCGCTCCACCCCTCCTTCCTCCCGACACCTTCCCTCCATCTTCACATTTATTGCTTTCCAGACCTCAGATTCCTTGAATCTGCCTGCCAATGCAGGTTTGAACCTGCCAGATTAGGTTTGATCCCTGGGTCGGGAAGATCCCCTAGAGGAGGAAATGGCAATCCACTCCCATATTCTTGCCTGGAGAATCCCATGAACAGAGAAGCCTGCCGGGCTACAGTCCAAGGAGTCGCAAAGAGTTCGACATGACTGAGCAACAGAGCATGCTTGCTTTAAGAAAAGGGGTCTGAAAACTTCATTCTCGTTAAATTATTAATATTTGCCTTTTGAGAGAAGATCAGAGGAATGGTGTTCACAAATAAATGACTTCTTGAAATATTTTAATTTTATTGGAGTATAAAATTTTATTGGCATATTTATAGTTGATTTACAATGTTGTATGGCAGAGTGATTCAGTTATACATACACATATAGTTGTTCTTTTTTAGATTCTTTTCTCATATAGGTTTTTGAGTAGAGTTGCCTGTACTATACAGCACGTCCTTGTTGGTTATCTGTCTTACATACAGTAATGTGTGGGTATATTCTCCCCAAGCTCCTGATTTATCTCCTCCCAACATTTCCCCTTTGGTAGCCTTAAGTTTGTTTTTGAACAAATAGATGACTTTTTCATGGAAGCATCTCAAGCACCAACCAAGTATAGAAAGACTGGTGATGTTGTAGATCAAAAAAAGCCTGAAACACCTGTGATTCTGGACCACATTCCCAGCAGAAAGAAGTGGGAAGTACAATACCCATGGAGCCAGCTGGCATTGGGACAGCATCCTTTAAGAAAACTCTTACCTCCAGGGAGTTATCTCCTAATGGTTTTGAGAAACTAAGTGAATAAGACGTTTTCTAAACAGGCAGCCCAGAAGCCCTGCTCTCTGTCTGATAAAGCCACCTCCTCACAGTCAGGCAAAGAGGCCAGATGTTTTCAGCCCTATTCCTAATTTGTGTAACCAACTCCTTATGGTGGTAGGGTGTATCATGGGATGTATTTTCCACAAACAGGCTAAGAAACAAGCCTTGATGTCAGGTCACCCAGCAAGTTTCCAAAGTGGTGGTGGTTACCGTTATCTCCTCTACTCCCATCACAAGGTAACGGTCTGCTCTGAAAAGGAGCTGTGAAGTACAGGTTATTTTATCGCTCGCCCTGCTTCAGGGCGATTGGTGCTTGTCAATACCGCTCTCCACTGACTGACTGGTTCAGCCTGCCGTGGCTGTGTGGTGGTCATTTATCGCAGGGTAATCTCGTAGGACACAAAATATAGCGCCCTTGTGTCTCTTCACTCGCCAGCACTTGCTGACAGCAAATGAAAATTACACTGCCTTCCAGGACCAGTCATAACTCAACCTCATTTTCCAGAAAACCTTTGTGGGGCACTACAAAATAATGAGATGTGCTCTGCCTAGAGGTTACAGCACAGCCTCGCTGCAGTACGTTCGGATAAATCAGCCCAACACATGATCAGTCCTCCAGAAAGAAAAATCACTGTTTTCCTACAGATTTAACTGTGTAATTTAAGCGAATGATAGAATGGATAACTAATGAGAACCTGCTATATGGCACATGAATCTCTACTCAGTGCTGTGTGGTGACCTAAATGGGAAGGAAATCCCAAAAAGAGGGGATAGATGTATGTGTATAGTTGATTCACTTTGCTGTACAGTCTAAGCTAAGATGACATTGTAAGGCCACTATGGGTGGTGGTTAAGTTGTGTCTGAATCTGTGTGACTCCAGGGACTGTAGCCTGCTGGCTCCTCTGTCCGTGGGATTTGCTAGGCAAGAATACTGGCTTGGGTTGCCCTTTCCTCCTCCAGGGGATCTTCCCAACCCAGGGATCGAACCTGCATATCCTGCACTGCAGGCAGAGTTTTTACTGCTGACCCTCCAAAGCAACTATACGCCAATAAATATTTTTTAAAAAATTAAGTAAATGAGTTCAGTGCAATATTCCTCTTTAGCCATAACCAAGAAGGTAACCAATAATGGTTTGAGAAACAAGAGAAAATAATTTTCTTTCCTAACCTCATTCTATACTACCCTGAGTGACTGAAAGGGATTCGAATCTTAAAAAAACCCAAAAAACCCAAATCACAGAATCCATGAAAAATCCACAAAGGACATTCCTACCTCTAATGGTTCTTCCGCATGCTAGTCTGAGGAGGTTGTTTGGTTTTTAAAATAATCAAAACCCAGTTATGTGCATTCACTCTGTGCACTTAGATAATTAAGTATCTTGTTCCTTTAAACTATAGGTTCTGTGCTTTCTACCTGTTATCCCCAACAACTAGCTTAATGCCTGGTGCATAAATAATTTTTAAAAAATTGATGTATATAATTCACACATTATGAAAGTCATGTTTGAACGTGTACAAGCCAGTGGTTTTAATAAGATACATGTTCACTAATTATGCAACGGTCACCACTATCCAAATTCCAGAACATTTCCATACCCCTGTAAAGAAATGTGGGGGCTTCCCTGGTGACTCAGTCAGTAAAGAGTCTGCCTGCAATGCAGGAGACCCAGGTTCGATCCTTGGGTTAGGAAGATCCCCTAGAGGAGGAAATGGCAACCCAAGCCTATATTCCTGCCTGGGAAATCCCATGGACAGAGGAGACTGGCGGGCTACAGTCCATGAGGTTGCAAGAGTCGGACACAACTGAGGACTAAACCTACCTACTATAAAGAAACCTAGATCCACTTTCTGTAACTTCCCATTCCTCTCTTCCCTCCAGCCCACGGCAGTTACTAGTTTACAATCTGTTTCTATGGATTGAACCATTCTGCAAATTTCCTGTAAATAGAAACATATAGTACATGACATTTTGTTACTGGCTTTTTCATTTGGCATGATGTTTACAATACCCACCCGTGTTGTAGTGTATATCAATACCTCATTCCCTTTTATGAATGAATAATAATGTTCTACTGTGTGGATATAGCACCTTTTGTTTATTTACATCCATTCATGGACATTTACATTGTTATCATTTTTGGCTATCAGAGTAACATTTTCATTCACACTTGTTGAACAAATTGGTGACCTTCTAAATGATAGCAGCATATGTGAGATGGCCAATAAACTATTAAACTTCGTTCATCTAGTTCATCAGACTTCATTCTACTAGTTCATTCATGATGAACTAAACTAGTTCATTCAACTAGTTCATCAGAGAACTAGAAACTCTAAACAATGCAAAACCATTTTCCAGTTATCAAATTAGCCAAAACTTCTTTTAAATTAAAAAAAAAAATTGTATTTATTTATTTTGGTCATGCTGCAAGTCATGTGGGCTCTTAGTTCTCTGACCAGAGATCAAACCTGCGCCCCCTGCAGTAGAAACAAGAAGTCTTAATTGCTGGACCACCAGGGAAGCCCCAGCCAAGACTTTTCTACTCTAATAGCTGTCGCCTGTGAGGATGTGGAATCCATCGTGCATTTTCACTTACGGAAGTGAATATTGCTGTTAGCATTTACAGCAAGTTGGTATGCATGCCAACAGCCTTGACATGCTCAGACAATTTGAGTCCCCTAATTACATCTCTGAGATACGAGATTAAAGATATAACATAAAACACAGAAATACTGTATTGTGAAGATGAAAAGTGAAAGTGAAAGTTGCTCAGTCATGTCTGACTCTTTGTGGCCCCATGGACTCTCCATGGCATTCTCCAGGCCAGAATACTAGAGTGGGTAGCCTTTCCCTTCTCCAGGGGATCTTCCCAACCCAGGGATTGAACCCAGGTCTCCTGCATTGCAAGTGGAGTCTTTACCAGCTGAGCCACAAGGGAAGCCCAAAAATACTGGATTGGGTAGCCTATCCTTTCTCCAGTGGATTTTCCTGACCCAGGAATTGAACCAGGGTCTTCTGCATTGCAGAAGATCCTTATGAATAATAATGAAAGCTAGAAAACAAACCTAAATACTCAATATAATGAAATATGTAAAGAAGACCTGGTGGATACATACAATTAAATGGCATATAGTCATTAAAAATCACATTTGAAAGTGTGTATTCAGTGAAAGTAGACATAAAATGGTTGATCTAAAATATTGGTATATGAAAACATCACAGAAAAATAGGAATTTGAGGACATCTACAAAAACATGAACTTTTAGCAATGGGTATGAAGAAAAAAGGAAAATCTTAAACACAATTTCATCTATTATGTCTTAGGTTAAATAATGTTTATATTTATGTGATTTAACTCTTTTTTTTATGAGTGAGAATTTTTATTATTATTTTTGTTATTGCCCTAATTTACATGAAGACATGCTATGCTCAGAAAAATTAAATAAGTCACAGAACTAAATAAGTGGTTAGTTCTTATTTTAAATAGTAAGTTCTGAGAGGGCAAAAAACTATCTTTAAACAGCATCATTTCTGTATTAAGTATACAACATATTTTTTTTTAATTAAAAAAAAGAAATTGTTTATATTAGACCCCACTTAACCCATTCAGCCACATATATGTGGAATAGGTATTTCTGGTAATTATAATAGTCAGAATAAGGTAATGGACATATAGCAAATTGAACAATGTAAGTTTCTATAATTCTTTCAACAGGGTCATTCCAAAAGCAGGTAAAGGACTGGTGATCTGTGTTACCTATTAGCCTGCCTGCCTCAGAGAACCTGCCAGAATAAAGGGTACCTGGCAATATTAGAAGTTCAGCAAAAAAGTAGATGATCCAAGGGCAGAAGCAAGTGTCTGATGAGTTACTTACATGGTGAAATATGTCATACTTTGTTCTTCCACCAGCATAACAAGTGTGTTTTTGTTGTGTCTGCATGAGCAAAGTGGCAGGTAGGGCAGACATTCTAGTCACTGGTAGGGAAATTGAGCAGTATTGGCCTTTATGCAACTCACAGTTGCAAGTTGTGAATATCTCAAAGCTTTCAATGCATTTGCCCCAAGCATCTTTTTTCCATTATATTTAAACATTCAAATCCCTTTTACGGAAAATATACTCCCACATGGTCCTAATTCACTTCTATTCAACTTATCAAAACATTATCCTGTAAGATTCATTTTAAGTCCAGAAAATTATCTGAGCTTCTGGTATGAGACTGGTATTAGTTCTTCTTATAAACAAGTTCTTTCAATGACTGGTTTTGCATGCCCTTCAACTCTGCATGTGTTTGCGTGACTTGAGTTTAAGTCAAACTGGAATACCCTTTGAATTTGAGCTGCAGACGTTATCCAGATAATTCAGATGTAAGTATCTGAATAGTTCAAATGATCTCAAGAAAAGAATAGTCTGAAATCGTGCACTTTAGTTTTTGTTTGCGGACAAAGCAGAGTTAATACCTTAACTCTTTCTATATACATAGTAAAGTCATGATTTAGTTACCTGTAAAACAATAATAGATAAAATTAATTGTCAGAATTGATTATGTGCTGAGGCTCATGTTATGGCTTCACATGCATGTTTTCATTTTATCCTTGGAAGACGTGAAGAGGTTAGATATTCCTAAAGATAAAATTATATATTCACCAAAAATATTTTCACTGAAATATTCCTAGAAGTTTATTTATAGCAGCCCCAAACTGGAAATAAGCCAGATGTCTACCAACAAGTGGATAAATTGTGGTATATTCATACAAGGGAATATTACTCAATGATTAAAAAAAAAAAAGGATGAGCCACTACTATATATTACAAAAAAGATGAATCTCAAAAACATTGAGAAAAATATATAAATATGAAATATAAAAATCAGTGTATGATCTATTTATATAAAGTTCTAAAACAAGTGAAACTAACTTATACTGATATAAATTTTTTAAAAGGTAGCTATTTATTAGAAAGGAACAGGAGGGAATTTTCACTTTGTTGCTTGTTGTTCAGTTGCTCAGTCGTGTCCGACTCCTTGTGACTGTAGCATGTTAGGCTTCCCTGTCCTTCACGATCTTTCAGAGTAAGCTCAAACTCATGTCCATTGTGGAAAAGGCAATGGCACCCCACTCCAGTACTCTTGCCTGGAAAATTCCATGGATGGATGAGCCTGGTAGGCTGCAGTCCATGGGGTTGCTGAGAGTCAGACACGACTGAGCGACTTCACTTTCACTTTTCACTTTCATGCATTGGACAAGGAAATGGCAACCCACTCCAGTGTTCTTGCCTGGAGAATCCCAGGGACGGGGGAGTCTGGTGGGCTACTGTCTATGGGGTCTCACAGAGTTGGACACGACTGAAGTGACTTAGCAGCAGCATGTCCATTGAGTCGGTGATGCCATCCAACCATCTCATCCTCTGTTGCCCCCTTTTCCTCCTGCCCTCAATCTTTCCCAGCATCAGGGTCTTTTCCAAAGATTTGGCTCTTCACATCAGGTTGCCAAGGTATTGGAGCTTCAGCTTGAGCATCAGCCCTTCCAATGATTGACTGGTTTGATCTCCTTACAGTCCAAGGGACTCTCAAGAGTCTTCTTCAGCACCAAAGTTTGAAAGCATCAGTTCTTCAGGGCTCAGCCTTTTTTATGGTCCAACTCTCCAACCTGACTCCTTGCCAAATAGTTCGTGAAATCATCCACAATTACATTTGGCAGCAGCCACATGCAGTACATTTTCCTAGCTGCTGTGGGGAATAAAGAAGTTCAACTAATGAGTCAATACACGTAAAGTGCTTGTTATGGTGCCTGGCATATGGTAAGAGCTCTGAAGTGTTAACTACCGTTATTATAAGATACGAACCTTGGCCTCAAGGTAATTATAGGGTCCCCGGGGAAACAAGCCATTAATTCATAAATCATTAAACAACAATACACGAATCATAGTTCAGGCTAAGAAATAGCACGAGGAACTATTATACTGAAAGCCACGGCCAGACACTCAGTGTCCATAGGAGCCCAACAGCATCACAAAAGTGCGGGGGGTGTGGGGCACCTGAGGACACAGATCTCGTCTGCGGGCACAGCCATGCAGCTGTGCAACAACCTATTGTTGCCACGTGGGGATACTCGCCCCATATTGTCAAGTCTGTTTTTAAAGAATCCAGAAATTTAGGTGTTTTATCTGAAATCTCCCAGTTTTTACATGTTGGCTACTAATTCAATGCTTTTAAAAAAGGGCATGATCTTTGGGTTATGGCTACAAAATATGTCCTAAATGCACAGTCTTAAGAAGACTCTAGAGGCTGCTGAAACATCTTTCATACTCAGTTTTTAACAAGGAAATCCAACCCCGTGAGGGGAAGCACTTGACAAAGGTCACCCAAGAGTGGGAAGAGAACTGGACTTAGAATTGGGGCTTTAAGGAATTGCCAAGTTTAAAGACTTTATGGAGGAGGTTGAGTCTGCGAAGGAAACTGGGAGAGAGCAGCCAGAATTCTGTTAGTTTCTGGATCAAGTCCCTTGTAGGTTTAGTAGGTGTTTCTATTCTGATGTCTGATGTGATGGAGATAAATGATAGTTGGAGGTGAGTAAAGAGAGGGGAATGGAGAGGAAACACAGATGATGAGTATGGACCATACTTTTAAGAAGTTTGGCCAAGATAGATAGAAATATGGGACTCCAAAAGCTGTCTTTCTTTTTTTTTTTTTAAGTGGGAGAGATATTAAGATGGTTTAAAGCAAAAACAAGCATGCTCGGATAGCCCAAGGTGAGAGAGAATCTTAAGAAACAAGAGAAATAGGAGAGTCATGGAGAGAGGTTAGGAAAGCCACAGGAAGAGGTACCAGAACCTATGGAAAAAGATGATGAGATGAGTACTGCTTGGTTGAGACTGATGCCTTTCACACTGGAAACCTACAAGAGTTCCCGTCTGGTGGTAAGACTAATAGACTGATTTGTTACACTCTTCACCCATGGGGTGAACTTAGACTAAATGCCCTTTCTGGTTTCTCGCCAAAACGTGTTATTTGAATCCATAATTTAGACTGTATGGAAGTTGAATTTCTCTGATCTTGAGGATCTCAGAACCTCAGAAGCAGAAATTAATGATCTTACCCACCCCTCTTCATCTCAACACATTCCTTGAATATGTGTTAGGCATTTGCACTGTCAGGCACTCTGTTAAGCCCTGGGAATTCAAAGACAAACAAGACAGCCTCAGACCTAGAAGAGGTAATGGAATAAAAATGTTTATATGATTAACTATCACTGTAAACACAACAGTAGAAGGGTGGACAAAACTGCAGGTCCCCAGAGGATGAGCCAGTTGAGAAAACAATACTGGTCTCTCAACTTCAAGTACAATACCTTCCTTAGGGTCAATATAGATAATATTACTATAACTATTCTAAAAAAAAAAAAATTAGCTGTGTAAATCTATTTATGTAACCCACAGAGATAGTATAATCTTTCAGCCTTCTTGTTAATATACCAGCATCACTAATCCAAGATCAACATTTGTATATACCGTTGGCTGAGAACTCTATTATTTGGATTCTGGTCTAAACCACTCTTTTCCTTCTAAGCATTAGTTTGAAACCATTAAACAGTAGATGGTCATCACCCACCAACCATCATCCACTAGAACAATTCTGCTCAGCTGTGTCTATATAAGGCCACAGAATCAACCACATTTTGTTAGTTTATTTTCTCAATACTGCTGCTGTTATAATTCTAACCTACTAGTTTAAAGTAACCAAAATGACCATTTTTCAGTTCTGTGTCTTTTATCCTCTAGACTGAACCTATACTAATAGTTAAGTAAAGTTTTAGTCATTGATATGTTGGCTTCATATGGAGTGAAATATGCATTAAAATGAATTCTTCCTTTCCTTTTTTGGGAAACTTCATCAAATATTTACAGAAGGCCCACAATTGCCTGAGATGAGCCCAAATGCATCAGGGGGAAGAGAGATAGTTTTGGTTCTCTAAGAGCTTGTAGTATAAATCCAGAGATTCCACTTTGACCCTTTTCAAAACTTAAATGTTGATTTTAAAGCAGATGATGGCAGTTTCAGTGGAAACAAAAAAAAAAAAACCTTTCTAGAAGAAAGACTAGCAAGTTCATCCTGTTGAAGCTCACTTAAATGGAAACGATTCTGAAGGGTTAAGTATGTAACTTATTCCTTCTCTTTAGAGTTTCCTCCTGCTCTGACACTGGTCCACAGTTTTTGCTTCAGTCCAACAGGGAGAAGCAAAGAAACAGGGCTTCGCAGGTGGCACTAGTGGTAAAGAACCTGACTGCCAATGCAGCAGGTTCGAGAGACGTGGCTTTCCTCCTGGGTCGGGAAGATCCCCTGGAGATGGAAATGGCAACCTGTTCCAATATTCTTGCCTGAGAAATTACGTGGACAGGGGAGCCTGGTGGGCTACAGTCCTTGGGGTCACAAAGAATGGGACACGACTGAACACACACATTGAACAGGGGAAGAACGGGGCAGTGTGGTGGATTTGTTCATGTTTTTTCCTCAAATAACCCACCACCTGCCAATGAAGAGGCCTCATATGAAGGACCGTGGGAGGAATATAAAGATGAAAATGCTATTAAGAAATGTGCAATCTTGTGGGGAAGACTAGGATTGAATGAGCACAGACATGATGAAATGTATGCTAACCAGTCAACATGCTGTGGAAATGCTGGGAGGGATGAGATTTCCTCCGCCTGGGAGCCGAGGAGCATTCCTCTGTAGTGTTGAGGACTACAGGATTCAGATGCTTGGAAAAGGCAGGAAGGACATTCCAGGCTAGAACTTCTTCTGTCTTTGCAGAAGTTATGGAGTTGGATGGCAAATACTACCACATAAACCCAGATAAGAATTTCATTTGCTTTTCTTCCATTTGGGAACTGCCGAAGTGTGCCCATCTGGAGGACTGGATTTAGGAAAGGTGAAGATTATGGTTGTGTGTGTGTTAGTCGCTTAGTCATGTCTGACAATTTGCAGCCCCGTGGACTGTAGCCTGCCTCTGTCCATGGACTTCTTCAGGCAAGAATACTGGAGTGGATTGCTCTGCCTTTCTCCAGGGGATCTTCCCAACCCAGGGATAGAATCTGAGTCTCCTACATTGCAGGCAGACTCTTTACCGTCAGAGCCACCAAAGAAACCAAAAATATTTAATTAGGAGGGCAACCTCCTTTTGGCAGCACTTTGAAATTCATGTCTTTTTTTTTTTTTTGGAGTATAATTGCTTTAAATTATAAAGTGTTAGTTTCAGCTGTGCATCAAAGTGAATCAGCTATATGCATATACATATCCCCTCCCTCTTGAATCAAATCATGTCTTTAAATTGCCAAATTTTGATGATTGGCATCTAGTGAAGTAACCGAGACAAAAACGACATAAAATTTAGCCATAGGTGAGATGCTGGTTTGACGTGAAACTGAAGACATTACGCTGACGTGCACACTCAGGTATTACCACTTCTTGATCTACCTATTTAGAGGCCCAGAGGAAAAGGAGGGAGAAGCTTCCATTGTGCCCATTTCGCAGGTAAAGTTGGATAACCCTCTGTATCAATGTCACAGTCATAAACTCCATCAAAAATATAACTCTCTTAGTTTTTCTACAGAGGAACTTGACAAAGCTGTCAACCTCCCATTCGGATTCAGTTCAGTCAGTTCAGCCACTCAGTCGTGTCTGACTCTTTGCGACCTCATGGACTGCAGCATGCCAGGCTGCAACCATTCGAATGATGGTAGAAAAATGGAACCATTCCATCTCTTGAAGTTGCTCCTAGATTGTGTATAATCACTTTTGGAAAATACCCAGTCTGGCCACAGTGATCTGGTGTCAGTAGTTGATGAGAGGAGAGTGTCTCCAAAATGCCCCCATCCGTCTCAGCCCATCCAGGAATCCCATCTGGGCTTTGTGCGTGGTTCCCGGTCCCACCACACACACGACTGAGTGTCTACATCTCTCCAGTGCCAACTCTGCTCTGTATGACCTTACCCCAACAGTGAGGTCTCGCCAGGCCTCCTGACCTGCCCTCCTTCCTGCCATGCCCCTCCTGGAGGGACAGGAAACTCTCATGTCCCCTGATGTCACCAGAGACTCCGAGGGGAGTATTTACATGGGATGCTCTCTTCCTAAGGAAGCCACCACTTCATAATTCCTGTTTCATGAGATTCTGTTGCACAAGCTTGGAGAAGATCCACTGGAGGCCTCACTGGCTTCTTGGACCCTGCCTGAAACGTAAGTTAGCTGCTTTTCTCTGTGCTTTGGGAGCATTCTCTCAGGATTCTGGGTTCTCCTCTGGGGTTTGATTCAGCACAGAGGCTTACCTGTGATCCCTTCCAGGAGCTGACCAGCACTCATCTGCCCATCACACACTCTGCTGTCCCCTTCTGCCCCATGTCTGCATTAGGTCTGGGAAAGTTCTCTTACATCCCTGTGCACTGCGGTTGATGGAAGAACCATCAACCATCAACCATCCTTCAACTTTACCAGATCCTGAGTCTTTCGGGACACTAGAGGCAGTCCCTTAAAAAGTCCAGCTCTTGCCACAGAGTACCCCTACTTTCAAGACCGTGTCTCTATTACTGACTTATATAAATACACTGAAACTAAACAGACTTCTTTATTCTGGGCTGTGTCTGCCTTTCCCCCGAGGGAAGGAGGCTTCTGACTCAAGATAGAGGGTCCTGAGACATGGGACAGTTGCAGGAGGGAGGACCTAAGATGTGGAGGGAAGTTACATCTGGATACGGGTGTCATGAGAGCTGACTGATTGATTCTGAAGCATGGGTTTCATGCTCAGTTACCTGTCTTGCAACAAAATGTCCCAGTGTGTGACAGAGGGACTCATATAGTGTCCTGGTGGGACATAATCACCCCAAATAGTTCAGAGGGAGTGTCATGAAGGTCTAGGTTCAGAGGTGTGAGCAGGGAGGAGGGACCACTGCTCCTTCCTGGTGTCACCCTACGGCCGCCCCAGAAGAGCCTTGATCAGGAAGAAATGCTACCAGTCACTTCCACACCCTGACCGCAAGGCAGGGAGCAGGCAGAGGAGGAATTCATGGCTCTCACCCTCTTCTTGTCTTCCATCTCCCCTGCCTCCTGTGGACCAAACCCAGCCAGGCGCCAGTCCGCAAGCAAGCCTGGTGCAATTCCTCAGGCTCAGAATCCCAGAGCGCAGAGAAGAGTGGAGACTGGGTCTTGCAGGGCGTGAGAGGAAAGGAGAAAACCACACCTGGTGAGAACAGCATTTAATGCCCCATTTATTTTTTTTTTTAATTTTTTATTGGACTATAATTGCTTTACAATGTTGTGTTAGTTTGAAGTGAATCAGCTATATGCATAGACCCTGTCCTTCCTGAACGTCCCGCCCACTGCCCCACCCCAGCCTCGCAGGTCATCACAGAGCACCCGGTAACACACAGCAGCGTCCCACTAGCCAGCTATTTTACACACCGTAGTGTATAAATGTCAATCCTATTCTCCAATTCATCCCACGCTTCCCTTCCATCTCTGTGTCCAGAAGTCAGTTCTTTATGTCTGCGTCTCTATTCCTGCCCTGCAAATGGGTTTGTCAGTACCATTTTTCTAGTTTCCATATATATGCCTTAATAGATGACATTTGTTTTTCTCTTTCTGACTTACTTCACTCTGTATGACAGACTCTAGGTTCATCCATGTCTCTACAAATGACCCAGTTAATGCTCCATCTTAAATCCCTCTCTTCCTGCCTCTACATTTCCCTGAGTTGACCTAAGTGGCTTAAAGTGGAAAGGCTGTAAACAGTCACCACTGAGCCTTCTTTCAGAATCCCTGCTTTTGGTGAGTTACTACCACCAAGAGAATTTTTAAAAATATGTATTTGGCCAAGTGCTGAGAAAACCACGCTTGCCACACCAAACGCTTATGATGTCAGAGATTTCTGGAGCCCTTGAATCCCATCCATGGGTCCCCAGTGTTCCTGGATCCGTCCTCAAGGACCTCTGCTCCAATAAGACTTATTCTAGAGACTCCTTCCCTCAAACAGCTCATGGAATGCTTACATCTTTGTCCCTGAGAGCCCAGGACCAGCTGAGTACCCTTCCCTGGTGCCTTCTTAAGATTAAGCAGAGAAAAGAGTGACTGAAAATGAGAAAAAAAGCAAATGCTAGTCAATCAATCGTGTCTGACTCTTGGCGACCTTATGGACTGTAGCCCTCCAGACTCCCCTGTCCATGGGATTTTCCAGGCAGGAATACTGGAGTGGGTTGCCATTCCTTTCTCCAGGGGATCTTTCCAACCCAGGGATCAAACTCAGGTGTCTTGCACTCCAGACAGATTCTTTACTGTCTGAGCTATGAGTATAACAAGCGTTTCATGTAAAGGCTACATATTGTATAATTCCTAATCTATGGCATTCTGGGAAAGGAAAACTGCAGGCATTGAAAAGAATGGTAGTTGCTAGGGATTAAGGGGGAGAGAGAGATAAATGGGTGGAGCACAGATGACTTTTTGGGCAGCGAAACTACTCTATGTGGTGCAAAAAAATGCCATCATTTATTTGTCAAAATCCACAGAATATGTAACGCCGAGCATGAACCCTAATGTGAGCCTGGACGCGAGGCGATTACGATGTGTCAGTTATGATGTGTCATGGACTCTAGACTCATCACTTGTAACAGATGGACCACTCCGGTGGGGGAAGTTGGTGAGGAGACTGTGTGCGTGGTGGGGGTGGGGGTGGGGCGGGTGGTATATAGGAACTCTCTGTTCAATGTTGCTTGTGAACCTAAAAACGCTCTAAAAAAATAAATAAATAAAGTCTGTTTTTTTTTTTTAAAAAAGAAGACGTAGTGAGAAAGAGGAGGAAAGAAAAACAAACCAGAAAGTTAGAAGCTGACAGAATTTTTACGATAATCTTGCATCAGAAAATCCAGCCGGGGCTGAGTGTTCTGCTTCTACTACAAATGGGGCATTTCCACTGTGACTTTGGTTTTCACCCTCCAAACAGAGCCACTAGTCTGTGTCTAATTGTGTTTGTTTTTCCCCCTGCAGGGATGTTTAACAGTCCCCTAACCACTGAGATGGTCCCATAAAATTTTATGACAACAATTTCTTAAGTGAAATTTCCATTCCGTCTGTTTGTGGGACCTTCAAAAAAGCCAGAGAAAGCCAGATAGATATAACTCGGGACATTTTTCTGAGGTCTAATTTAATTATAAATCATGACTTTATGAGCCTACCATTCAAAGCTCAAACGGTTACTCTGTAGCACAAAAATAATTTATGGCTCCTGCAAGACAACGAGCTCCTGCCTGGAACCAGAGGGCACCCTGAACGTCATTCCTTTGAGAGACTTTATGAGTTACGTTCTGAGAATGTGACACGTGATGCAGAGAATTGGCGAGCTCAGTCCCCCACCCCTCGCCATCAGGCCAGGGTCCAGGAGCCCAGAACAGAGCGATGCCAAGAGGCCCTTACTGTTTATTTAATCGGAAGAGGAGAATCAAGACCCACAAATGGCTGTTCCTCTCCTTCCAGGGATGGCCTGTTCTTTGCATTTTTCCAGCATTCACACCCATGGCAGTTCGGCAAATGCTGGGCTGAAGAGTCACACGACCTCCTTTAAGGCAGAGGTTTTTAGAAATGGAGTCTGAAATTATTGGGTGTGAAATGCAAATAGATTTAGCAGATTTGCCACTATTTATGTAGCCTTCAGCGAGGCCTGTTGAAGCGGGGTTTTCTTGGTTTCTCTGCACATCTGCATATTTGTGAAGGACACTGGGAGCTGTGAAAGCTGGCCTCGTGCTAGAGACAGCTCAGGGCTCTCATGAAGGCAAGCCAGAATCATACTCATTCTGGGAGGAAGGGGTGGGACTTATCACTAAGATTTATTCAGAGTTAAAAACAACTCAAAGCAGTGATTCTGAATGTGGGCAGATCCTAAGTTTGGGATCATATGACTTACTTAACAAAAGCAAGAAACAGTAAGCTTTCTGAATTTTGTTTTCTCTTTAACAAACAACAACATAAATATAGTGGTGACGATTCTAACAATTCCCATCTATGGCACAGGGCTGTTGCAACTCAGGTTAACGAAAGAAATAAGTACAGTCAAGGTGGCAAAGTCTTCAACCCCGACCTGCTCCTGCAGCCTGGGAAAGGGTGTACTGTGGAGGGTGATCTCTTCTGTACAGAGCAGGAAACTCCGACATTGCAGGGGCTTATCCCAGCAAAGGTTTGTTTCTTGTTCTTTCAAAGTCGGAAATGGGGCAAGCATCCTGCCTCCTCCTTAATTCTGTGGCTTCTCGTGGTCTGTCACAGCATGAAAAGAAACAGTGGAAACACACCTGCTCTCACTCAGCCTTATCAACCTCAAGGTGTAATTGGCCCCAAATTGTCATGTGATCCGAAAGACCCATGAGAGAGTGGGATGGAATATTTGATCTAGCAAAAGGAGGGGAGATGGGTGTGTGTACTCATGTTTTCCCCCACCTCACACTGGAGCCTCAGAAAAAGGAAACAGTAGAAAAACCTAGACAGGTGTGGGCAAACCCAAGAGTGTCAGGAGAGCCAGGCTATAGCCTGGAGATGCTGCTATGAACGTGGCCAGTCTGGATGTTCAGCTGAGGAGATGTGGAGATAGGGAAAGGCAGGTGGACCAACCAAGATGGAGAAGCAAGACAAAGATGCTGCAGCATGCAGGGTGTCTGCAACCAGAAGCCAGTGGTCCAGACCATCGATTCTAGATGCAGCTGTAGACACGACATCCATCATCTCTCATAGAGAGGCAGGGCTGCACTGCCTGCCTCTCCACCCTCAACTCTGCACAGCTCTCTTGGCACTCAGAGACATCATTCAGAAAAAAGAGAGTCAGTGAGAAGGAGAAAAACATATGAAAGACAGCATTTTCTCAAAAGAGACTGAGTCGCCTGAAAGCCTCCTTAGATTGGAAGCCTCTGTGATACAGGGATTAATTTCTCAGTCGGGTCTGACTCTTTGTGATCCCATCTACTGTAGCCCTCCAGGCTCCTCTCTCCATGGGATTTCCCAGGCAAGGATACTGGAGTGGGTTGCCGTTTCCTCCTCCAGGGGATTTTTCCTGACTCAGGGATCGAACCCTTGTGTCCTATGGCTCCTGCTTTAGCAGGAAGATTCTTTGCCACTGAACCACCTGGGAAGCCCACTATGATACTGAGCTCCGGCAAAATGAAAGTTAAATTTTTCCTCTTCTTCCCGGCATGCTGAGGGGATTCTGAGAAAAAGCAGATACCTGACAGAAGATAGAAAATTTAAAATGTCTGTGCATGGCTAAGTACAGTGCAAATAAATTTGCAAGTTCGCCACACATACTAATTGAATTACTTTCCATGGAAAATTTAGAGTTAGTCATATGCATTCAGAGAGAAAACCCAGTTCCCTTGCGTTCCTTAACTAGAAGGCAGAATAGCTGCACCATTTCCCTGGTTTCATCTGGGAGGGCTGTGTAACTGCATGTTTTCAAATGAGAGATCGAATATTTCCGGCCATATCAGTAAACAAGGATGTCACAGCCATCAGCAATTTCAGCCCTTCAAGACTCTCAGGAAAGAAAATACCTGTGATCTAACAGTCATCAGATTGCAGCCACTTCCTGTGATGATCCCAAGGGAGTTCAGGATGTGAACACGTAAGACACTGACCCAGACAGCTGAGATGCATGTGAAAGGAATGATTTCAGTGAGCCCAGGCTCGTGTACCTTCCCATACACAGAAAAGCGCTAAATACCTTAACTTGAGATATCTGGTTTTCTTTAACTAACAATTCTCTTTTGATGTTCAGACTACCTGTCCTTTGTTGCAAAACTCCTAGATAACCTGGTTCCTCCCCTTGCTTGCCTCCTCCAAGCAGTTCTTTCAGGGTCACTTGAGATGCTGCCTCCTGGGTTGGTGGGCCTAAAAATTCCCACCGAATAAAACCTAACTTTCAGCTTTTAGGTTGTGACCATTTTTAAGCCGATAACCATTTTCCTGGTTTCATCTGTGATGGCTGTGTGACTTACTCATTTATTTTTTTTTCAACATGCAGGCATTCATCAGGGAGTAGTGTGAGCTATTAACTATTTGGTGGCAGGACTGGTATCTGAGAGCTGAGAAGGGCTCGCTGGGCAGGAAGAGATGTTAGGACAGGCCCTGTCCCCCCTCACCCCGTCCCCCTCCACCCCGCCTCATGCCAGTGTGTGCTCAGTTGCTCAGACACGTCCAACTCTTTCGCGGCCCCATGGATTGTAGCCCGCCACGCTCCTCTGTCCACGGGATTTTCCAGGCAGGAAGACTGGAGTGGGCTGCACGTCCTTCAAAAAACAGTCTGGAAGCAGGGCTCCTCCAGGCGGATTGTCTTCACAGGTTTGCATCTTGCATCTAAACTAACCAACTAAGAGAGAGGCAATACATGCAAGGTGGCTTCCCAGGGGGTGCTAGTGGTAAAGAACCCATCTGCCAGTGCAAGAGATGCAAGAGGCGTGAGTTTGATCCCGGTGTCAGGAAGATCCCCTGGAGGAGAAAACAGCAACCCACTCCAGTATTCTTGCCTGGGAAATCCCATGGACAGAGGGGCCTGGAGGGCTACAGTTCAAGGGGCTGCAAGTGGTCGGACACGACTGAGCAACTGAGCACGAACACAAAGTACATGCAGGGTACCGCAGGTAGATCCCCCAACTCGTCCGATACAAACGGTAGTTTGTTCACATACAAGTTGACGAAGACTTTGGCTATCAGAGCCAAAGTTCAACTATCAGGTTTCGATGTGTAACAAATTTTAAAGGATTCAAAGATGTATTCAGCTGCTTCAAAATAAAAAACAAAAAACAAACAAGGAACTTCCCTGGTGGTCCAGCGGTTAAGACTCCTTACTTCCATTGCAGGGGCCACAGGTTCTAGCCCCATTAATGGAACTAGATCCCATGTAGTATGACCAATAAAAAGAATAAAGAAAGAATCCTAGACTCTTAACCAAGGGCTTTCCCTGTGGCTCAGCTGGTAAAGAATCTGCCTGCAATGGGGGAGACCTGGGTTTGATTCCTGGGTTGGGTAGATCCCCTGGAGAACAAAGAGGCTAACCACTTCAGTATTCTGGCCTGGAGAAGTCCATGGACTATATAGTCCACGGAGGTCTCAAAGAGTTGGACATGACTGAGTGAGTTTCACTTTCAGACTCTTAACAAAGACAATGAGTGTTTATGATAATTTATGCTTATCAGAACATACCTATTAATAAAACACTAATCATGGATGGGAGATACCCAGCTTCTTCACCCATAGGCGGGGAAGCTCTGAGAGTAAGTTCTAGATTGTATCCAGGAGATAAAAAGCAGAAAAGACCCCCCACCCAGTAATATGTTGCCTACCCAGTAATATGCTCATTCCCACCTGCATTTCTTTCTCTCTCTTTTTTTAATTAGCATTCTTTTTTAAGATGAGAAAAATTTGTCTGCCAATGCAGGAGACACAGGAGACTCTGGCTGGATCTCTGGGTTGGAAAAATCCCCTGGAGAAGGAAACGGCAACCCGCTCGAGTAATCTTGCCTGGAGAATCTCATGGACAGAGGAACCTTGTGGGCTACAGTCCATGGGGTTGCAAAGAGTCAGACAGAACCGAGTGACTGAGCATGCACACACAGTTAATTTACAATGTGTTACTTTAAGTGATTCAGCAAAGTGAGTTAGTCATATACCTGAATACATATGTATACTTTTTTTCAGGTCCTTTGCCTTTATAAGATATTGAATATATTTCCCTGTGCTATATTCCACCTGCATTTCAGTCTTCATCCGAGGGTCTGCTTCTGGGAACGCCCAGCCTAAGACACCACCATGTGGAATTGCAGGTACTGCAGTGAATGGAGGATATTGATGGGGAGAGGTTGCATCCAGTTGGAGAGATGCAGAGAAAAAAGGGGACTGGAAGTGATTTCTTAAGAAGAGCAGTGAAAGAGATAAGGGGCATTTAACCTTAGGAAATGACTTAAGGCATACAAAGGTCTTTAAGTGCCCGAAATCCTGGTAGGTGGAAGAGAGGATGGCTTGGTGAGTGTTGATCCAGGGTCTGACAGTGAACAGTGGAGATCTGGTATCTACATAGAGGCAAGCCGGGTGCCTTAGCCCTAGGAAATGGATGTAGCTTGGAGACAGCAAAAAAAAAAAAAAAAAAAAAAAAAAAAAAAATGGCTAACAAAGCCAAGGCCTTAACAGATTTAGACTATTCAGAGTGGAGATTAGTGTTGAGATAAAGGTTTATAAAATGTTGATGCTTTTAAGATCAGATTGCTAATCAGGCAGCAGTTCCAAGTCTGATTTTCTTCCTCCATCACAGAGGGCTGTCTCCCTCCACCTTCTGGATGGCAATTCCTAATGAATTTGGTGTGTCCCAACACTTTCAAGGGGATCACTGTCTGCTTGGCAGCCTCCCACTTGTGGGGGTGAGTGAGATAATCACCCTTCTTTCAAGAGTCCTGGAATAAAGAGGCTGCACTTAAAAGGAAGAAAGAGGCTTGGGCATCTAGACACACTAAAAAATCAGCATTCTCGAGAACTACTGCAAGCGTTGGAATGTGAATCCCTTATTTGTTGCTGACATTTAATGTGTACTATGCATGAGTTTTGTTGTTGTTTAATTGTGCCCGACTCTTTCACAACCCCATGGACTGTACCCTGCCAGGCTTCTCTGTCCATGGGATTCTCCGGGTAAGAATGCTGGAGTGGGTTGCCATTTCCTTCTTCAGGAGATCTTCTTGATTCAGGGATCAAACCTGCGTCTCCTGCATTGGGAGGTGGATTCTTTATCCCTGAGCCACCAGGGAAGCCCATGCATAAATACTGCCTATGAAAATTTAGAGTAAAACGTTAAATGTGACTCACATTCTACAGAAATGCCAGGAAATTTATTTCAAAAATACATAATGTTAAAGTCTTCTTACTACCTAAAAAGATAAATTTAAATGTGCTACAGAAACAAAAATACCCCAAGTGAATAAAGAATGGCATGGGTTAGTTCCTTTCAGTGCTTCAGCAGCACACAACTCATAGAAAATTCAACTCATAGTGGTTTATTTCATGGAGACACTTAGTACTTACTTAGCAAAGAGTCCTAGGATTGGCCCACTGGCTCAAACATATCGTCAGGATACCACTTTTTCCTTTCTTCCCACTTTTGTTCTCAGCACCTTTGCTTTCTTCCTCACATGTCACCTCATGGTAGAAAGATGGCTGCCACTGCACCGACCATCACCTTCTCACAAAAGGACATCACAGACTGCACGTGAATATTTGTAGTGGCTTTGTTCATTATTACTAAAGCTGAGAGCAGTCAGAGTGTCCTTCAATAGGCAGATGGATGAACAAACTGTGGTATATCCATACAATGGAATATTGTTCAGTGATGAAATGAGCTATGAAGCCAAGAAAGGACACAGAGGAACTGGCATGCATGGTGTTAAATGAAAAGAGCCAGTCCATAGAGGCTACATGTGGTGTCATACTAACTATGTGACATTCTGAAACAGGCAAGACTATGGACACAGTTAAAATTTGGTGGTGGTCAAGGGTTACAAACAGGTGGAGACAGGGGCCTTCTGGATGAGTGAAATTATTCTGTATGATGATGCAGTGGTGGATACAAGACATTATGCATTTGTCAAAATCCATAGAATGTACAACACCAAGAGTGAACCCTGATGTACACTGTGGGCTTTAATAAAACTCTATCAATATTGGCCCATCAAGCATAATATAAGTACCACACTAATGTAAGATACTAATAATAAGGGAAAGTGTATGTCAAGGTTGGTGATTGGGGGAGTACATGGAATTCTTTGTACTCAGCTCAATTTTTCCATAAATCTAAATCTACACTTAAAAAAAGTAACGTCTATTAATTTTTTAAAAAGAAACTCCAATACAGAAATGGAGGGAAGAAGATCAGAAATTCCTCTCTGTATTTCTCTCCTTTTATTACAGAGAAAAATCTTCACCAGAACCCCTAATATCAAATTCCTCTGATATTTCATTGTCCAGACTTGGGTCAATTCTAGCTGTAGTGGGGTCTGGGAAAGTAAATACCCCCCAAAAAATTAAGGGTTGTGGAGAAGATTGGGGATGGCTGTTGGGTTGGAAACCAATGGAATCTGGCACTAAACCTGTTCCTCAAGATGGTTCAGTGATGTGGTAAGAATTATAAGACTCAGCTATTAATAACATTCATTTGAAGAGTGGATTTGGAACTTCTAGTTTCAGTGGAAATCAGAAAAAATGTTCACAACTGAGAGTCATCTATTTTTAAATGTGTGATCTGAAATGTCTTCTCTATAATATTAAACAGTAGAAGAAAATGAGGGTAACGTTCTCAGATTTATCTGGAGGAAAGCTTGTGACCCAAGAATTAATCATGTGGACTAGACGTTAACAGAAGATTCTGAAAGATAGGAAGAAAATATCATCCACGTACTATTGCTTTAAAAACCAACCCAGACTCTTGTAAATCAATAATCTGTTGATGCACCAAAATATAGAATTCAAGAATGAGAACACTGTGGGGTTAAAGCCCTAGAGGGAGAATTTTGAAGCCATTGAAACTGAGAACTACAACTAGACTACAGACACAAAACGATTTACAGATGAACACATCAGGCTTACATAAGAGTACACAATGATTTAAGAGGAATTCTCTGTGCTGAAAGTCATAGAATCTGACCTCAGAAGTCAGGGAAGAACTGCAGACAAAATAAGGTTGAGTGAAAGCATTCGACAAGTCCATTTTTCATTAGAGGGTAATGAGAAATGTTGCCATTTTGCTATAGATCATTAGAAAAATATAAGCTGAAGAAGGGTTTACATAAAATACACTCTAGTAGAAATAGGAACAGGATGTGACATAAACAATCCAGCAAAAATAGAAAGAAAGAAAGAAAAAAGAAACCAGGAGAAAGCAAGGAAAGAAAAAAGAGGACAGAATAAAATCAGACATGAGTGGGACAATAAATAGATATGCATTGGTTAAATGAAAGCAGAAGTACTTCTCATGACCCAAAGCTAACAGCAGACAAAGTAGATCTGAAGGTGAAAAGCTAGAGAGATAGCAGATGAATATGAAAGCATGAAAGTCAGTTCCAAAACATCTCTTCCAGATTTTTCCAAAGCATATGAAAGCAGTGTTTATGAAGCTATAAAATTGAAAATTTTCATAAATTGCATAAAAATTTTTATAAAATTTAAAAAAGGATCTAAGAATATTCACAAATGTGTTCTAACCTCATTGAAAGTTACATGTTAGAGGAAATATACACTGAGTAGAAAGTAATCAGTTAACTTGGGAAGCCACATCTAAACCGAGACAATCTTTGCCACAACCAATGAATCCGTAGATGGCAAAGGAAAATGAAGAATGCAGGAATGTAGGACACATATTTTGATTCGCTCACTGAAATACTGTTAAACATCTAGCATGGCCAAGACACAGCAGCGGACACAAAGAAGACAAGAAAAAAGAGTTTCTGAGTTAGGACTCTAAAGGGTTGCTTGGAAGTTGCGATGAAGTCAGGCATCTGTTTATTATTTTATATGAACAACCTCTTCCATCCAACAGGATTGGCTTTTTTTTTTTCTTCTTTTCCATTTTCTGCTACATCTCAATGTACTTATTTTCTAGAAGGAACTCAAGACCCAAACAGCCACAAACGTTTACTGGGCTCACTGGTTAAAAATGGTTGGTGGTTTGCAAAATATAAATAGAAGAAACTATAACCAATTTCAGCCAGTCTGACGCCACTAAAAAACTGATGAATAAATAATGAGGGTGTGCTGCATCTTTCATTAGCTCAGATCTGGAGCCCTCAACTGGGGTCCATCACTCCAAAATCAGACACAGGAAATTCGTGCTGTCTCTGCTTGAGGCTTTGGGGGAATTCAGTGTTTCAAAATGGTGCCCTCCTGAGAAAGAACTCCCAGAAGATGTCATCCTTCCTCAGTGGGAATTGTTCTCATGCACTTAATGCTGATAAATCAGCAGAGTCTCCTTTTTGTGTTCTATCCTGTCTTGTGCACCCTCTCCCTTGGAGAGTAGGTCTGCTCCTGATTGCAACTTTCAATGTAGTCCCGATGGCCCTGGCCCTTGAACTGCTCCATGGTTGGAACTTTAGTTATAGACCAGAGTTGTTGGTGTTTAGTCACTAAGTCAGGTCCAGTTCTTTGTGACCCCATGGACTATAGCCCAACAGACACCTCTGTCCATGGGATTTCCCAGGCAAGAATACTGGAGTGGATTGCTATTTCCTTCTACAGGGGATCTTTCCAACCCAGGGATCACACACATGTCTCCTGCATTGCAGGTAGACTCTTTACCATAGAGTCACCAGAGAAGTCCCTATAGACCAGAGAGATCTGCTTTATTTGATATCAGAGACTGTTGTTCGGGCAAACTACATTATTCACCTGTTCTAGAACTGAGCGCATGCCTTGACACTTAACTTGGTAGGGAATTTTCACATCTTTTAGCCAGCCTAAACCTCACAGAAACCCCTAAGGTAAGGAGGCAAGTCATTTTCTTATCACTATTGTGCAAGAATTTGAGAAACTTTCTCAAGGCCACACAGCTTAATAAATGCCAGAGACAGTAATAAAATCCATAATGTTTATTCTGAAATTCAGTGACATTCCCATTCTCTCATGCACGGCTGAAATTTTGTCCCCATTGAACACTAACCCTCATCCATTCTCCCCACCCCGGTGACCACCACTCTATTCTCTGTCTCTCTGAATCTGACAATTCTAGGACCTTGTGAGAAACCATAGAGTATTTGTCCTTTTATGTTTGGCTTAGTTTTTCCTTATATATGTCATTCTTTAAAAAAAAAAATGCTATGGAGTCTAGATGATTTAAGATACTATGTTAGTTTCAGGTATACAGACAAGTGAACCAGTTATTCATATACATGTAGCCACTTTTTTTTTTTAGATTATTTTCCCATCTCAGTCGTTATAGAGTTCCCTGTGCTATACAGTAGGTCCTTATTAGTTATCTATTTTGCCTGGATTATTATTCTTTGAGCAGAGTTTCCTCAAGTTCCATCTGTGCTGCAGCATGGGTCAGATTTCCATCCTTTTGAAGGCTGAATAATATTCCGTTGTATGTACATATTGGGCTTCCCAGTTGGCTTAGTGGTAAAAAAATCTACCTGCAATGCAGGAGACCTGGGTTCGATCCCTGGATCAGGAAGATTCCCTGGAGAAGGAAATGACAATCCACTCCAGTACTCTTGCCTGGACAATTCCATGGACAGAGAAGTCTGATGGGCTACAGTTCATGGGGTTGCAAAGAGTCAGATATGACTTAGCGACCAAACAGTAACAGCAATGTATATACTAAGATAGCTGTCTTTCATCTGGATTTTAAAACAAGGACCTGACTCATAACCTTGGCAGGATTTTATGTACCACACAGGGGAAACTCGGGGCTTGGCACATTTTCCCGAAGTCCTGCTCAAGAAGCAAGAAGGGGTGAAATGCATGGGCC
This sequence comes from Odocoileus virginianus, assembly GCF_023699985.2. Taxonomy (NCBI): domain Eukaryota; kingdom Metazoa; phylum Chordata; class Mammalia; order Artiodactyla; family Cervidae; genus Odocoileus; species Odocoileus virginianus. Next base: position 30,820,867 of record NC_069690.1, on the reverse strand, counting down.
TCACTAGGAACCCCAAGCAGTTTCCAGGCTGATCCCATTTCCTTGGTTTCAGAAAGTGAACTCTTTGCAGCTCCACGGACTGTAGCTCACCAGGCTGCCCTATCCTGGGTCTCCCACACTGCAGGCAATTCTTTGCCATCTGAGCCACCAGGGAAGCCCTCCTTGGTTTCAAGCTCATCCTAAATGTTCTCCCAATCTCGGCTTTGATAGCCTTCACTTTCAGGGTTTTTTTCCTCTACATCCTTGTTCTTCAGAGGGGCTGTAGTTCCTTGGGTGAGCTTCTACCCCAGGCTAGAGCCCTGCCCCTCTTGGAGCCTGGAACCCTGCCTCCTGGGCACTAGGCAGAGGAGCCTAGCCCCAAGCCACCAACTCCATCCTGCAGGGGAACACGGCTTTGGGACACTTCTGCTCACTGTCTGGAAAAACTTAGTGGGAACTTTGTGGAAGAATCAGTCCCATTGTTCATGGAACACTTTGAAGATGAAGACAAGACAAAATATACATATTGAAAGTGCCAAGTTAAACCAATTAGTAAGGTACTTTCCATGCAAATGACCCTAGAAATGGGGGGCGGGGGAGATGATTTCTGCTTATCTCATACCTTTCTGGGTTCCTAAATTGCTCTAAACAGACTCCCTTTGAATGTTTTCTGCGGCACGTCATCCTCAACTTCTGAAGTTCCTACTCTTGTTTTTCTTGAAGACAATTTCTAATTTAACTAAAAGGTGTCACAATGAACAATGGCAGGAAAACAAAAGAATACTAAGACTTTGTTTTGCATGTTTAGAGCCAATCGATTATGAAATGTGAAATGCTAGTGGCTTTTGGAAGGGAAATTGGATGTAGAATGAAGATACCGTAAATTACCACCTCTTAATTTGATACGCATTATTATTTTCCAGTCCTTTCAAGTCCCTGGCCTAGGGGAGCAGCTCTACACTTGCAGTGTCCACACAGGCAGATGCATCTTCTTCCCTCGCTGACCTGAGTGTGAGAGGTGAGCAGTGGGGACTCTGTGTGCTGTGTGACCTCCGTGCTGCCTGCTCATCCCACTGTGAACAAGTTTTCTGCTACAAATGGAGCCCTGAAAACCTCCACTGAGTGTCCAGGATGAGATTCCAGCAGCGTCTTCAGCTCTCATAAAGCATCTTTTGTTGATTCATTCTTTGGTTATTTCAGGGGTAATAAAGAGCCTATAGACTAATGTTGTACGAAGTTAGTTTTATTTATATGTTATATATTATATATGTGCGTGCATATATATGTGTGTGTGTGTGTGTGTGTGTGTAACTGAAACACTTGGCGGTATAGCAGAAATTAACACTGCAAATTAACTAGACTTCAATTAAAAAAAGAAACCGCCATCTTTGAATCTCTGAAATTCCAGGGTTTGTTACTGCTGCAGTCTTCAATCCCTGTTCATGAAAGTGCCTGCTATGTACAAGGTGGCTCTGATAGAGAATCCTCCTGCCGATACAGAAGACACAACTTCAACCCCTGGGTCGAGAAGATCCCCTGGAGGAGGAAATGGCAACCCACCCCAGTGATCTTGTTTGGGAAATCCCATGAACAGAGGAGACTGGAGGGCCAGGGTCCATGGGGTCACAAAGAGTCGGACATGACTGACAGGCTACACAGCAACAAATGTAACAGAAAGTGCAAAGAACTGGCTAGCAAAAACAGTTTTACGGAGCAAAAGTGATGTTTGTAAGAAAAATGATAAAGTCTAAGGTTATGTATATGTGAAATATAAATACTTGTATATTATATATACAGTAGCATATGTGATTTTTATATCTATAATTAATGTGTTGAGAGCTGACCGAGTTGCAGTAGCTATCACTCTGGTCTCAATTCTTCCCCAGTCTAATAAATCCACCCTCAACAGCATTATCAGTGGGAAATTTCTAAAAAAGAAACAAAGATAAATGGGACTTTGTTATATTCCTGTTAAAAATCATCCATAGCCTGCAGGATAAATGACTGGTTCCTTAGCGTGAATGCATTGTACTTATTTATCTAACTCCATCTCATTTCTTAAAAGAATTGAGGCAGCATGTCTGATAAATACTGTGGAACTGAAGTGTATTAAAGAATCTTCCTGCAATTTAGGAGACCCAGGTTCCATCCTTAAGTCAGGAAGATCTCCTGGAGAAGGAAATGGCAACCCACTCCAGTATTCTTGCCTGGGAAATCCCATGGACAGAAGAACTTGGTGGGCTATAGTGCATGGGGTCCCAAAGAGTCAGACACAGCTGAGGGGCTGACACTTTTCACTTCACGAGCAAGCACAGGGAACCAGCCTTTATTGTGCTGGGTGGGCATTTTGGGGACTACAGGGAAGAATATAGCTGCTAAGCTTGGTTTTCAGATCCCACTGAGAGAATGAAACATCATGAGGAAAATGAGTGGGGTGGGCTGAAATGAACACAGGTCATGAAAAGAGAGGCCACCCACCACAGTAGCTAGAGTCCACTCTGATGCCCCCTCTGCATTTATGATTTTCTCTGTGAAAACGGATAATGATAACAGGACCTAATTCAGCAGATTGTTAGGGAGCTTACATGAGAGAAGGCGACAGGGAAAGCCCTTAGCGCGGTGCCTGCATTCCATGGCACTCAATAAATAGCAGTATTGTTTTGTTTAATTAATTGTCATTTTCCTTTAGAAGGCAAAACTGAAAGTACATCATCATCAGAAAGGTCAACAAAGATCCAGCTGACAAAACAGGCCTTGAGCTGGGCCAGCTGGGGCAGAGAGAATCCATGTGGCTCTCTGCTTCGCTAGGAACATAATCTGAGAGCATCTCCCAGAGGTGATATGGCTGATGGGGCTGGCGGGGTTGGGAGATAAGACCTCAGGAGACCAGCTGGCCTCAGCCGTGGTTTGGAGCTGATCAGGGGAGGAAGGGCTGGTAGGTCAGAGGGAGTCTGATGGGAACTCACTTTACAAAGCCATAAACCTGTGTGTGGGTGAGCTGAGTGCTCTCACTGGAAATAGATGGACATATATTTTGCCTGAGAAGCAGAGGTGCTTTGAATGGTTCTATGATGAGGAAGGCCTAGGGGAGGACTCAGGACAACAGGTGGAGAGAATGTGCTGCAGTGGGTGGGTTCCAGGTTTGAGAAGGACAAAGAGGGTGGACTAGTTACGAAATTTCTCAGAATCCAGCATGGACCAGATGGAGGCTTTGAAGGGGACAGAGGTGTTGGGAATAAGGAGGAAGAGACAAATGTGAGGACAGATGACAGTGAAGAAGAGATACAGGGAATAAGGAAATAGAGAACTCAAAGGGTCTTTAGGGATCCAGCTTGTGATAATCATAGCCGATCCTGAACAGAATCGCGAGCTAGCCCTTTGTCTCCCTTCACACAGAGACAGACTCACACCCTCTCAACATCCTTATCTCTGCTCTGTGGGTGCTGACCCCTGCCCTCTGCTCCATCTTCAGCCCCAGCCTCCAAAGGAGCCAGTAATTCTATTTACCTCCTGGGTACCCACCCTTAAGGCACAATCTAGGAACTTCCCGCTGCTATCCCCAGACAACAGAACCTGCTAGAGAAATAGACAAAACTGACCCTTCCGGTAACCCCTTCCCTCGGGCCCCCTCTCTGCTAGGTAACAGGGAGTCAATCTAATAAAGGTAATTCCATTAATGCATTAATGATCCTGGCAGGTTCACGAGTCTTCTCTCTAATGTCACTCATTTGCATGCTAATTGGGTGTCCTGAGACTGTCCCTCACCCCAAAGATGCTGCGGTCTTTGCTACGCCTCTAATAACCTTGATGATGTTGCTATTTTCTCTCAAGACCTGGTTTCTTCATTGGTTAGAAAGAACCTGCCGTATGTGTAAAAGTATATACATGTCTGATACTGGATAATTCTACTGTACATTCTGTGTAGGACAGGGTCATTTCTGTCACCTGCTTCCTGCATGGGATGTGGGGATGTCATCAAAAGTTTTTAGTTACTCTGGGCTGCCGGCAGGGCCACATGAAGGCCCCCAAGCATTGGGTCCAATGACCTGGAGAGTTTCCACCTGACCTTGAGTTACCAGCAGAGACCCACTTAGATGGGTGAGAAGTTTGGGAGAAAATAAAACATGCCTATTATGGTTCTACAACCCCTGAGCCTGAGGGAGGCTATCAAAAAGAAAGTCATAAACCCTGGAAAGTTCAGTGTTGATAATCTCCAGTGAATTTGTTTCTTTTTTTTTCATTTCTGTTTTTAAATACTCTTTAAATTGCCAGCTCATACCAAGATATTCGGGCTTGCCAGGTGGCTCAGTGGTAAAGAATCCGCCTGTGAGGCAGGAGATATGGGCTCCATCCCTGGGTCAGGAAGATCCCTTGGTGAAAGAAATGGCAACCCACTTCAGTATTCTTGTCTAGAGAATCCCACGAACAGAGGAGCTTGGTGGGTTACAGTTCACGGGGTCACAGAGTCAGACACGACTGAGCACACACAGTACAGCACAAAAATGTTTTCTATTTTATTTCAAAGGTGGTGAGATGAAAATGAAACAAAAACGAAACAACAGAAACAAAAAAAACCACCCCCAAATGAATTAAACACCTTGAGGCTACTGGATATATTGTGATATGTTCACACAGTGAAATAAAACGTGGAGAAAATGAATGAATAAAGCTAAGTGATCTGAGAAGGAGGCCAGTAATTGAGAAGAAGCAAATCCCAGAACTGTCTGGTCTCTGGGATATAAAGTTTGACAAGAAGGAAAAATTAAACACACACACACACACACACACACACACACATACACATAAAGAAGAAGTATCAGAATAAGTTCAAAATCTAAGATGGGGGAACCTCTCTTTTTGTGCCACATTTTGGGGCAAAATGTGAAGTTTCTTATAATTGCCATTTACTACAATGTTAGCTGTTGACTATTCATGGTTACTCACTATCAGGGTAAGTTGCTTTCTATTCTTAGTTTGCTGAGAGTTTCTATCATGCATGGGTTTGACATTTTATTCAAACTTTTTCTGAATAGATGAGTTGATCATGAAACATTTTCCTTTGTTACCGCAGTGAAATACACTAGTTTGTGAATGGTAAACCAGTTTTGCATTCTTAAGGATAAAAAAAAACCCCTCCCTGTGTCATGATATTTTATCATGTTTATTGATATATGTTTTTCTGAATTCAATTTGCTGACATTTTGTTAAGGATATTGATGTCTGTTCAGGAGCGATATTGGTCTGTGGTCAGGATAATGTTCTTATCTGTTTTGGGAATCAGGGTTAGACTGGCCTCTCGTTTTTGGACAGAATTTGTAGAAAATTGCTTTTATTTCTTTTTTAACTATTTCATGGAATTTCCTATGAAAGCCATCTTTCATGGAATTTTCTTTGAGTGAAGATTTTATTATGAATTAAACTAATTAGACATATTTTGAGCTACTCACATTTCTGTTTCTTTCTGTGTCTGTTTTGGCAAGTTGCGTCTTTCTAGGAATTTTTCCACGTCAGTGAAATTGCTATACTTAAGGATATAAACTTATAGTATTCCCTTATTATCTTTTTAATAACTGTAGAATCAAGACTAATGTTCCTCTTAATTCCTGAGTTAGTCATTTGTATTTGCTTTCACTTTTATCAGTATTACTTTATCAGTTGTTCAAACAGAATTTTTTCAATTTTATTGATCTTTTAAAGAACCAGCCTTTGGTATTACTGATCTTGCTCTGTTGTTTGTTCATTTTGTATTTCGCTGGTTTCTGATCTTATCTTTATCATTTCCTTCATTCCTGTTAATCTGGTTCTAATTTGCTCTCTTTTTTTCCCCTAATACTTTAACATGGAAGCTTAGGTGATTGATTTTAAACCATTCTTCTTTCATCATATAAGCATTCAGAGCTTATATGATTATATGTAGCAGTATTAAAATTGCTACATCCTTCAACTTTTAATATATTGTGTTAGCCAGTTGGAAATGTTTCCCTTATGCCCTCTCTTTCTAAGGATTATTCAGGAGTTTATGTCTATTTCTAAATAACTGATGATTTTCCAGATATCTTTTTATTTCTAATTTAATTCCACTGTAGTCAGAGAAGATATTCTGCATGATCAAATACTTTGATATTTACTAAGACTTGCTTTATGCCCAGCATCTGGCCTATCTTGGTGAATGCTCCACATCCACCAGAAAAGAATGTGTATTCTACTCGGCCGTGTGTGTTTGTAGTACTATAAATGTCAATTTGGTGAAGTTGAATGATTGTTGTTGTTTAGTCTATAAGTTGTGTCCAACTCTTTGAGACCCTATGGACTATAGCCCACCAGGCTCCTCTGTCCATGGGATTCTCCATGGACAAGAATACAGGAGTGGGTTGCCATCTCCTTCTCCAGGGGATCTTCCCAACCCAGGGATGGAACCCTTGTCTCCTATATTGGCAGGTGGATTCTTTACTATTGAGCCACCGAGGAAGCCCAAGTTGAATGATAGTGTTGTTCAAACCTTCTGTGTTCATTTCTTGTACCATCTACTTGTTCTCTCAGTTATTGAAAGAATAATATATTAAATATTAATATTTACAGCTAAAATTGTGCATATGTCTATTTCTTTCTTTAATTCATCAGATTTTGCTTTTATCATTACAAAATTGTCTCTGATAATTCTCCTTGTCTTGAAGCTTCTTTTTTCTTTTTGATTTCAAGATTTTTATTTTTTAAAATCTTCTTTTGTATTGGGGTGTAGCCAGTGGTTAACAAACAATGTTATGATAGTTTCAGGTGGACAGCGAAGGGGCTCAGCCATACATATAAATGCATCCATTTGAAGCTTATTTTTTCTGAGGCTGATAAAGTGACTCATGCTTTCTTACAATTATTAGTTGCATGGATTATATATATATATATTTATTATATTTTTTAAGATGCTTCCAGAAGGTTCCCCTTTATTTATTTATTTTAATCTAACCCAATATTGTATATTTTATTTATTTTAATTTTGGCTGCATTGGGTCTTAGTTACAGGATTCTTTATTGTGTCGCAAGGCCTTCGTTGCCCCAAGGCATGTGGGATCCCAGTTCCCTGACCAGGGATCGAACCCATGTCTCCCGCATTGAAAGATGGATTCTTAACCACTGGGCCACCAAGGAAGTTCCCCAAAGGTTATATTTAATGTGCATCTCTTATAAGCAGTATACAGTTGGCTCTGCAGCTATCCAATTTAGAGGCGATTGTATCTCATTGGTCCTAAGAACATTGACAAAGATAAATTTTCAGTTTAAAAATGCAACAAAGTTGGCCTTCTTTTCCTACTTAGGATCTCTCAGTGGAGAGCTGCCAAAAAGCTTTATCAGCACAAAGAAATGATGCAAGATTGCATCCACATTGGACCAAAATAATAATCTATCATACTCATCAGTGTCCAGCTTGAACTGAAAATAAACTATAGACTCTACTGTTCAGCTGAAATGATATATCATTTCATAAATAAAATTAGCCAAGTAATCAATGCAGGCTAGATGTATCAAATCAAAATATTTAGCCATGATATGAAAACTCAGTCAGCAGCTCAGCTAGATGGTTAGACACCATTTAATGACTTTTCTGAATGAACTGATGGCTTTGGAAGAATCTCAGACTTGTTCTTCTTTGAACTGCAAATTTATCTCTAGACAGTGAACTACATCCAAGGGTGAACAGACCACGCATTGTAAATTCTGTTTTAACTCTCACATAGACACCACTGACAAACTGTCTTATAATTATTTCAAAAATATAACTGGGGTGAAGGTCATGTACATGACAGAGAGCAGTGATTTATTTTTCCCCAATGGCCAGATTAGATTACTGCAGCTCTGGTCCCCTGGATCTTCCTGCTAACCCTCAAAGAAGTACATTTGAAACAATGTTCCCATGAACTATGATCCATTTTAAATGGTCTTCAAGGGTAGAAAAAGTGGTGGGTCAACCCCAAGCCAAGGAGACCTCCACGAGGATTACACATCTACCTTTGAATTTAGAAGAATCTTCTTACCAATCTCGGTTCAACTGGATAGGAAACTAAAGAGCCCAAATCCTTGTAAAGCCTCTGGGGTAAATGATTGGTAAAAATCTGAATCTTTGATATTCCCAAGGAGGGAATAAATCATGAACCCCTACATACAGTTTGAGGGCCAGATAGAAGGAGCATGAGGAAACAGACTCTTCTGAGCAAAAGCTGATGTCAATGGATATTTTAATCTCTATCTGAGATCTCTGGGCACCAATAGGAATCTACCTAGATAATCTAAAGCAGTGTTTGATTTCCTATTCTGAAGCTTCCTAAAACTGGCAAACCCTTGGCTGGTGGGTGTTTAGGGCATCCATTCGGCTTCCAGCTTGGCCTAAAATCCTAGAGTGTATATAAAACAAGAATGTTGTATCTGTCACAAGTTTTGAAGACAACTAGAAGTAGGAAGACAACTTACAAGATACATAGAAACCTTCAGGGAGTGAATAGAATTTTTGTTCTCTAGTCCTTCGTTCCTCAGATTTAAAACTCAGTCTCAAACAGATTCAGCTAAGCCATCTTCCATTGTTAGTTGATCAGTTGTGTCCAACTCTTTGCAATCCCAAGGACTGTAGCCCACCAAGCTCCTCTGTCCATGGGATTTTCTAGGCAAGAATACTGGAGTGGGTTGCCATGCCCTCCTCCATGGGATCTTCCTGACCCAGGGATCGAACTAACTTCTCTTGCGTATCTTTCACTGGTAGGTGGGTTCATTACCACTAGCACCACCTGGGAAGCCTCTTTTCCCCAATAAATAGAAGTAATTTAAAGCAGGTTGTAAGCCTGTTAGGCTAAAGCTGATCTGATGAGGCAGGTGCATGAGATGATACAGAAAAAAAGCCCCAAGTTTGGAAATCAAGACCTGGACCAGCTTTGACTTTTAATTGCATTCAATCCATATTCTGCAGAGCAATGAGCTTGATCCTTTTCAATCACAAATCAGAGTGGACACCACCCATCTGCCTGAGGGACTTCCAGCTGTTCTTATAATCTAGTCTTTCTCTCAGCCTCTCTTTCCCATCCTTGCCTCATCTGGTTCCCTTTCCTTGGGATGCTCTACCTGGACTATCAGAAGGACTTGTTCTTTCTCATCACTCAAATGTCACCTATTCAAAGAGAAAGTCCTTGAAATATACCTTGGCACTGTCACCATCGTATCCTGCTGGTTTGACTCTGTGTCTCTCTGGAATTCCCATGTATTTCTTTCTACATTGTCCTAAGCTCCATCAAGGCAAGAATTTCACTGTCCTGTTCTCCCAGCCTAGAACAATACCATCATACAATGGGTGCTCAATAAACATGAGATGACTGAATGAACACAATAATATTTAGATCTCATTCCCAGCTAGGTAGGTCTCAAACTATCTGACTGTAATTGTATCTGTTTTCTTCTCTGAAAATAAAAACAAATATACCCTGTCTTGGGAATTACAATAAATTTTCATTTCCTCTTCCTCACTACCCTCCCCTCCAAAACGCCACCCCACCCTCCCCCCTTGAAAAAAACCGATCAGGAAGTGAAGGAAATAAGTTGCCTATGAGGATCACATTTTAAGATTAACACACTATGAATTGATTCCCAGATGTAAAATCTTCTGGGGCAGAGAGAATAGCTTCTAGCAATTCATAATTTGTTTGAATTTATTTCCGTGTGTAAATGATGTCCAGGGTGCAGTGTTGTTGGTCAGTCTTAAAAATACAGCAAAAGAAGAGACCTGTAAGTGTATACTGGCCTTGCCCATGGCAGCACTGGATAATCAGATGCCTTTAAAATCTGATTCATGAACTTCCCTGGTTTGGGCTCCACACTGGGCAAGCAGCCTTCTGATTATTTGTTGTTGTTCAGTCCCTCAGTCATGTCTGACTCTTTGAGACCCAATGGACTGCAGCATACAGGTTTCCCTGTTCATCATCTTCCAGACTTTGCTCAAATTCATGTCCATTGAGTCAGTGATGCCATCCAACCACCTCATCCTCTGTCACCCCCTTCTTTTCCTGCCTTCAATCTTTTCCAGCATCAGGGGCTTTTCCAATGAGTTGGTATTTTGAATCAAGTGGCCAAAGTATTGGAGCTTCAGCTTCAGCACTGGTCCTTCCAATAAATATTCAGGGTTGATTTCCTCTAGGGTCAACTGGTTTCTTCTGATTGATCAGACAACTTGATCTGATTGCCTTTGGGTTTTCTTACAGGGAGAAAAGGTGCTGATTAAACAAACTTTGAGTTTTTCAGCCTTTGTGACAACAGTCTGTCTCTGTAAATTACTAGATTTGTGTGCTGGGGTGTGTTTCTGAGTCTTGTGTGCTTTTTAGTTCCAATAAGTCAGTCCCTCAGAGCCCATCACCTCCAATCACCCAGAGAAGGAGGACTTCCCTGGGCTTTGGTTACTTGGTTTATGGATGGCTTGATTCCCTCCCACCCCTGGCCAGGAAAGGGGGTAGTGTAGAATATGAGGTAAAGAATATTTAGTTGTATGATTAGAACAGAGTTGGGGCATATTTATTGCTATTAAAAATTCATTAATAAAAAAGACTCTATCAGCTCTGAGAGATGTGGGTTTGATCCCTGGACTGGCAAGATCCCCTGGAGAAGGGAATGTCTACCCACTCCAGTATTCTTGCCTGAAAAATCCCATGGACAGAGGAGTCTGGCAGGCTAGAGTCTACAGGGTCACAGTCAGGCATGACTGAAGTGATTTAGTGCACATGCATGCATGCAGCTCTACTATAACAAATCAGTTATGTATCTAAAAAGTCAATTGTCAATTAATGCCTTATGAAAACAGTTTACATGGGACAAAAAAGAATTAGCAGGGGGTTTGATGCTGACATTAACATTTTATATAGGAATCTCAATAATAAAAGACTTTTAAAAATTGAAAAAAAAATTATAGTGTATCTATTGAGCAACCTTAGTGTGTGCTTGAAAGTGGTAGCTGCTCGGTCATGTCTGACCCCGTGGACTGTAGCCCACCAGGCTCTTCTGTTCATGGAGGAGGAGGTAAGAATATTGGAGTGTTTAGCCACTTCTTTCTCCAGGGGATCTTCCCGACCCAGGGATCAAACATGGGTCTCCTGCACTGCAGGCAAATTCTTTACCAGCTGAGCCATTAGGTTCCCAGCAAAGGGACTCAGCAAAGTGAGAGATCACAAACAACAACAGTAACAATGACAGTGAAAGTAACTACATATTTTACAATATGCTCCAAACATTCCTCATCAAAAATATATATTATTAACTGTCGAAATTTCCTGCAACTGTTTTATAGTTTAGAACACTTTGCATTTTGAGTGGGTCCAAGGCGCAGAAGGGCGGGGGAAAAGCGTGGCTCCATGGTGATTTTCATGTTTAAACCTTGCGAAGATTCTGTCCAGCCTCAGGAGCATCATTGCAGCATGGAGCCTGTGAGCCCAGCAGCCTTTCTGGAGCAGAGGAGAGTGAAGCTCAGCTACTCGCGGTCACACAAAACCAAAGGCAGAAACTCAGTGTCTGCCCTTGGCGTTCAGGACCCTCAATCTACTGACCACACACCCGACACATCCTGGGACCCAGTTGTCCCCTCCCCTGTCCCCTCCCTCCAACTTTCTGCAGGGGCCTCTTCTGGGGGAACTCTGAGGCAACTTCCATGTCCTGCATTCAGTCACTCAGGGAAAAAGCAATGGAGCGAACCAAGTCTATCAAATCTGACCGTCAGAGGAGAAGGTAAGCTTCCATTTTCCCCTGCTTCTCTCCGGTCCTGGCCTGCACTCTTCACTCGCCTGGGGACAGGGAAGAATCAGGCTGGAAAGCATGAATACTTTGTAAATTGTCAGGAGGTGTTGAGGCTGCACAGTTGGATGCTACTAAGCTGCTTTTAGAGCAACCTGAATCCCTACATTATTTAGGGCCCCTGCAGGGAAACTCCTAAAAGCAGAGTGATTAGTGATTGATCCTATTAGAGCAGAGACTCAATCGATGAAGATGCCTTTGGGGAGCCCCTTGTATGCCTGGAGTGCTGATGAAAATGATGAGAGTAGGAAAGGCAGGGAGAAAGGGGATGGGATGGAGCAAACAGAACCCCAGATGAACGCAGAGACCAGCATTCCTCTCTCTGCACCACCCAGGAGTTGGTCGAATGTGTTCACAGCTTAGCTCAGTGCAGGCACGTGTCAGGTACCCGAAGAACATTCATTCAAGGGCTGAATGGGAAAAGTGGGATTGAGCCAAGGAATGAACCCATGGTTCCCTGTTAAGGAAAACACCAGGGGTTTCTTTTTCTTTGTTTATTTGTTTATTTTTGGCTGTATCACATGTGACATGTGGGATCTTAGCTCCCCAACTGGGGATCGAACCTGCAGCCCCTGCACTGGAGTGCAGTCATAACCACTGGACCACCAGGGAAGTCCCTAGTGGTTTCTTGATGAAAAAAAAGCAATGAAAAAAAAGCAAAACAAAACAAAAAAAAAAACCCTCTCGTAGCTGGATCTCTTTGCTGAGCTTTTCAGACAATATCTCCTAAATGATTGACAAATGTGGAAGTCACAAAGAAATAGAACTTGGATCTTTTCCACCACAATTGTGAGTCCGCAGGCTAGGCTGAGTGTGAGATAAAACTCCAATGTTGCTGGAAAGAGGCACTTCGGGTCCCAGTCTTTTAAGAACACAGATGCTACCTGCAGAAAAATGCACCTACCCCCAGTCCTTCACACCAGGTGATCAGAATTACCCAGACAGACAGAACTGAGGAAGAGAGGAGGAACACATTGAGAGGCACCTTGGAAAATAAAGTTCCTTTATAAACTCTGTGTGTGTGTGTGTGTGCACGCGCACACGTCTGCGTGTGTGCTCAGTCGCGTTGCAATACTATGGACTATGGTCCTCCAGGCTCCTTTGTCCATAGGATTCCCCAGGCAAGAATACTGGAGTGGGTTGACATTCCCTTCTCCAGGGAGTCTTCCCGACTCAGGGATAGAACCTGCGTCTCCTGCTTGGCAGGCAGATTCTTTACCAGTGGGCCACCTGGAAAGCCCATGTGTATGCTTAGAACTCGTCAAAACTGCATTTTCCTTCTAAAGTCAAATGCTTCTAAAGCCAAATGCTATGAGAGACATAAGCTATGTGTGTAATGATGCTAAAATAATCACTTCATTCAATGGTCAAGAAAATTAAAGTTTTCACCTGATATGGACACCTAGGAAGGTCTCAGAGCAGGACTAATAAATCCAGGCTTCAATTCACTCACCACAAGCCTCCATGAAACCTCTTAACCCACTAGGCTGCAAGTCTGGGCTTCTATTTCTGTTTCCCTTTAGTAAGTGTCTTGGAAGAAAAGACCACAACTCATTCATCTTTGCATCATTGGAAACAAATTTATTAATAGATCTGGATATGGAGAGGCAATCAACAAGTGTTAGTGACAGTAAGTGTCAGAAAATATGGAGGGACATGGATGATTGGAGGAAGAAAGGAAGAGAGGAATGTGTGGGTAAGAGTTTGGATAAAGGAATGAGTCACCGTGAACAAATGTGTTGCAGCAGCCGACTCTGGCATGGAATCATTCTGAATCTGGAAAACATCTCCACTCATAGACTCCTAGGGGAAGAGGCAGAGGAGTGAAGAAAGGGGATGTACTGATTTCGTTTTTGCCTTTCAGACTCACCTGTCCCCCAAAGGAACCCACCCCACCTGAAACTAAATTCTGTGTTTCGAGGTTAACTTTTCAGGAATATTCTGGGCTACGCTGCCAGTTCTCCTCCAACGAAGGGCTGTGGGGAAGCTGCCAGAAAGGCTGTTATAGTGAGATGCTGAGCTTTATTGCGCAAACAAGAGCCAGTGCTCATCAGGGTGGGGGTGGAGGGGGAAGAGGTATTCTCAGGCTCTGCTTAGGTAGCACAAAGCAAAGACTTGGCAACTGGCCAATTGTCAACAATATACATTGGAGGGTCCAACTGTTATTTCAGAACGGCATTAAAATCTACTACACTGGGACTTCCCTGGTGGTCCAGTGGTTAAGAAGTCACCTTCCAGAAGTTCGATCAGCGAGCAAAGATCCTGCATGCATAGTGGCCAAAAAAACCAAAACATCAAACAGAAGCAATATTGTATCAGATTCAATAAAGACTTTAAAAATGGTGCACACCAAAAAAAAGAAATCTTAAAGATAAATAATTTAAAATATTTTAAAAATCTAATCAATTCACCTATATTTACAGAGCTCCGATATATGTCTCATTGCATTTCATGTTGGATGGTGAGACCTGGATCCTATCTTTACTGATGTCCGTCATTGCTGGGAAAGATTGAAGGCAAAAGGAGAAGGGGGTGGTAGAGGATAAGATGGATAGATAGCATCATGACTCAATGGACGTGAATCTGAGCAAACTCCAGGAGACAGTGAAGGACAGGGGAGCCTGGCGCGCTGCAGTCCTTATGGGGTCACCAAGAGCCAGACGCAATTTAGCAACTGAACAACAACAACAATCAGTGCTCCTTCCCATCGTCCGTGTGAAAACCAGCTCTGAGAACCACACGTCTGGCCAACTCATGTCCATTCTCAGAGGGTTTCCTTGACACATGATGTGTCTATGGTCTGTTCTGTTGTCACCTGTTTTGCAGGCTCATGAAAGAGCAGAAACTGACCATGACAAGACCACTTGTCTTCACCACCCATTTGCACTCCAGAATTCCTTGCCCTTTTAATGCTCTACTAAGATACTTCTCTTTGTTGGCATTTCCTCCTATTTTGCAATGAGGATATTATAAATGCCACTGTTTTTGGACAGCACTTCCCTTTTAAAGATTAGGTCAAACCAACAGATTAAAAATTCAGCCCAAAGGCAGCAAATGACAATGGCTTCTCCATTGTCCTCCGACTCTACCAAAGGCTGAATCGAGAAGGAAGCAGAATGATGTTCTGTGCTAATAGTATATATCCCCATTGAGTTTTACGTGTTTTTTTCTTTATCAAATTCCTTTCAGGTCTATTATTTCATTTAATCTTGTGCTATGCCTGTGAGTTAGCTAGAGTTCTCACCAGTTAAATATGATTTGTGTTTGTCCTTGGGCACAGGAGAAACTAGAAAATTGGCTCTAGGATTTGTTTATAACCATTTATAAAGCATGAATCATGGCATTTGAAGAATGTTACAACTCAACAGGCCTTCAAGAGCCAGACATCATCCTTCATTCTCCACACGTGGCACTCGAGTCCCTGGAAGGTGAAATGATTTACCCAAAGTCACACAGCCAGCTAAGGTCAAAGCCTTTTCTAATTCCAGACAGGCGGTCTTTCTACCTGGAGATTCAGTGACTCTCTGGACAAAGTTGGAAGACGGCTGCCAGGAATGACAGAGCGGATAAAAGCAAACCCGAGGGCCTCTAGGCTGCTGTATTTGGTTGGCTGTGGTATATACCACATAGCCTCCACTTCTTAGGGCCACCTGAAACCACGTCCTCCGTGTATTCTGCCATCTTGCTTCCCATGAGGTTTCTCAGTCTATTCTTAGTCAGCCCTTTAAAAAGTCTCTTGTCTTGGTTTCACACTAGACTTTATTTTTTTAGGTAGGGCTTTTAATTTCTTTTTTTTTTTTTTTTTTGACTGAACCACCAGGCATGCAGAATCTTAGTCATCTGACCAGGGATTGAGCTTGTGTCCCTTGCAGTGGAAGCATGGAATCTTAACCACTGGACCACCAGGGAAGTCCCAAATTTTATTTTTTTAATCACTTTATTGGAAGTGTATGTCACCTATCGTAAAATTCACCCATTTCAAGTGTACAATTTAATGATTTCTTAGCAACATTTCTGATAGGTGTAACCATCACCACGATCAGTTTTAGGGCATTTTCATCCCAAAGATCCCTCACGCGCCTTTTGAGTTAATCCCCATCCCAAATCCTTAGGAGGGCTTGGATTTTTCTAATCCAGCTAAAAAAAAGAAAAGTAAAACAGAAGCAGCTAATTATTTTTTAATATTTCAAGAGTTTTGACCTGCTACATTCTCTTCCTCCAAAGAACATTTTGCTCCTGTGAAGGTAATTTGCTCACCATGTTGGTTTATCTCCCAGGGAGTGGGGCATGGGTCATATGCCCTGGGATAGTGACTCCACTTAACCTTTGAGATGTGAGTGATTCTCCTTCCTGCCTTCCCAGGGCCGGGTGGGCAAGACCGCTAATGCTTCTGGCCGTGTCCTTTCTCTCATTCCATCTCCAGGACAACTCTATCTATCCTACTAAGGGATTAAGATACAATGACATGAAAGGTTGTTCCAAACCTCCTTCCCCACTCAAAGAGCTGTTCCTCTTGCCCCCTCTGACTGGCTCCATACTGAACAATCCCCATTTTTCTGGTGAGAACACAGAACGTGGGAAGCAGATCTTCTCTAGATGGTTTCTGCAGGTCACCTACATATCCTGTTCCCGATTCTGTTGTATTTTCATAACCACACAGCTCTGAAACCACCCATAGACTCACTTATAAGGAAATGGCTAAACACATCATCAAATATTTATTTCTATAAAACCATTAAAAAATACACTGCAGAAGACAATCTCAGACCTAGAAAAGTCTGTGCTAACGTTAAGGAAAAAAGAGGACACACAATTTTATTTATTTATTTTTTAAATTTAACTGTTTGATTAATTTTTTTATTGAAGTATAGTTGATGTAACATGTTGTATTAGCTTCAGGTGTGTAGCAAAGGGATTCAGTCATGTCTATACATATATTCATTTGTTTTCTGATTCTTTTCCCATATAGGTTATTACAGAATGTTGAATAGAGTTCCCTGTGCTATATAATAGGTCCTTTTTGGTTATCTCCTTTCTGGTTATCTGTTTTATATATAGTAGAGTGTGTATGTTTATCTCAATCTCCTAATTTATTCTCCCTCCACCCCACATTTGACCTTTGGTGCCACACTATTTTATGTACAGCATGAAACCTGCCTCTAGCAACGTATTTACATGTGTGAACCTCAGAGTGTGTGTATCAAATCAATCTGGACCAAAAAACACCCACATATTAACAGTGGTTTCCTCTTTGAGGCAGGAGTACGGGTAGCACATCTTGAATTATTTCTGTCCTCCTGGATTTTGCACACTTTGTACAGTGAACACGGATCACTGTTGGAATGAGAGGAAGAACCGGAAGTGTTACAATAAAGAGAGTGAAGCTGGGCTCCTGGGGCTGAAAGAGCATCTTCCCTGTGTCCGCAGCCCAGGTGTTCTGTCAGCGCCAGGCTCTCGTTCTTATTAGCATTGCTGTTATTGCTGCTCTAATCGCAGTGTACAGAGCTCCTTCCTCTGTGCTGATCACCCCCCACACCTGGAGGCTGCTCTCGGTCGAGGAGACGTGGAACCCTGAGGAGACAGACAGTTTGGACTGAGTTCAGAGGCGAGTTTGCCTGACGATCAAGGGAGCGGGGAGGGTTGTTGCTGGCGAAGAGATGAAAGGGTCTCTGCTTTTATAGCTCCGCTGAGCAGAGGCTGGGGGTGAGGGCCTTGAGAACAGCCCCCAAACACCTGAAAACTATGAGCGATGGAGAAGGGGGAAGGGGCCTGGTCCACACTGGTGGTCAGATGCCTCGGTGACCAGGAACTCACAATGGGGACATCCATGGTCTTCCCTGGACACACCCCACCGTGTCCAAAGCAGATCCCCACGGCAAGAGAAAATCTCCCATTCAGTAAGTAGCACATGAGGCTGCCCTGTCCTGGGAAAGCCCTGGCCTCACGGAGCAGTGGGAACCTTTGATTCTACATTCCGCAAGGTGAAGAGAGGCCCTTCTGGTTAGAAGCCCAGATGCACACGGCATCCATCAATCACAGACCAGGCACTTCTTCAGCCAAGCTCCCGGCGGTGTC
The DNA here is from genome assembly GCF_023699985.2 of Odocoileus virginianus. Classification (NCBI taxonomy): domain Eukaryota; kingdom Metazoa; phylum Chordata; class Mammalia; order Artiodactyla; family Cervidae; genus Odocoileus; species Odocoileus virginianus. The sequence goes on along the minus strand of NC_069690.1, from coordinate 30,803,005 downwards.
TGTAGCCCCAGAGACCCGCCCAGCCCTGCCACGTCAGCCTAGGGGCCTCTGCTGTTTATTTATCCTTCTCACACCAGTTCTTTGAGAAGGATTTCCTCAGAGGCCCCTGAGGCCCCGTGTTGCACTAAACACAGCTGAGAAGTAAACTCAGCTCCACAAAGGAGTTGATCTTTGCCCTTGTGAGCTTGCACAATAATCATGAGGTCAAGACGATGACCTCTCTCTCATAGGTGTTGCCGGCCAAGCTCTGGCACCTTCTGAAAAACTTGGGGACCTGGGTCCTGAGGACTGTGATGACACAGGGCAACCCCTGAGACGCTGAGCAGAGTCTGTGGAACACAGCAAATCAAGCTGAACAAACTGCACTTCCCAGGCTTCACTCCACTTCGCAGGCTCCCAGCCAGTATCCATTCCCACCCCAAAAGGAGGAGACCCTGAACGCAGGAGGAGCGGCTTCCAACCAAGAGAATTGTGCCAATCAATCCTTCTCTCAAGACCATTCTGCAGAAAGATGGTTAGCTGAACAAGAGACCGGAAGTGAGGAAGACCTGTCAGGACGCTGCCACAAGGTTGGGTGAAAGACCCTAAGATCTTGAGTGGAGTGGTGGCAGAAATACATGGAAAACAAGAGGTTACAAACACCACTCCAGCATGGAATCCATACACATGACATGGCCCAGGTCTCTAGAATTACTGGCCAATAGGCGCTGCTTCTAATTCATTCTGGGGACATCAGAAAGCAAGAACCATGGGACCAGGGGAGGCAGAGGTGTCATTTTAGACATGTTGGCTTTAGAGTTTAAGCAAAGTTTCTATTTGCTGTGGTGGGAAGCTATATATATAGCTCTGAGATCAATGGAAGGATTGAGCCAAGGAAGGTGGAGTTATGAGACGACCCACACAAAAAGACCAAAACAATCCAACTGCAGTTTTTGAGGAGCCTGGAGAGAAAGCAAGTAACAGGAGAAACTTGAGGAGGGAACATAACAAGAATAAAGGAAGGTGGAGAAGAAAATCCCGGAGAAATTCCACTTGGGGGAGTATATTTTGTACGTGAGGGGAGCCGACAGTGCAATATCCAGAATTCAAGACTTGGGCTCTAAAGAGAAGCCATAGACTTGATACATTTCCTTTCATGATGCATTCCAAGCACTCCCTCTGTGTATGGAGTACTGGGTGCGTCTGAGGCTAGAGAAATGAATATGAGAGGGACCCTGACATCAGGTGCTCATGATCCAGGACAGGAGACACGGAAGCTCTGACAAGGGAGGAGAAGATGCAGGGGGAGAATGCCCTGTGATGATGCAGTCGGAGGCTGGAGTGATGGAGCTACAGGCAAAGAGCGCCAAGTGACGCAGGCTGGGACCCGGAGGCCTGTACTGCAGTGCTGCCGGGCCTGCACCCGGACACACCTCTCCTCCAGCAACAAAATACAGAGAAACCGTAAGGGACTACAGGAACTGTATGCATGCACATTTGGGGCAAATTCTGGACCAAAGATACAAAGAGACCGAAAACCCAACTGTCAGTTTTGAAGAGCCTGGAGCAAAATCAGGGTGTGGGGAACAAAAGCAGGGCACTGAGCATGTCCCCTGCACCCAGCATACCAGAAAGGTGGGTCAACCACTTAAGCCACCTCCCTGGCCCAACCCCTGGACTCACCCCTACCTACCCTCACCCCATATAAGAAACAAGCTCACCCCTCCTGCCCCACCTCCACCCCCATCTGGGAACAAGCCAGGAAGCTGTTGTTTGTTCTCACACCCTCCTGCTGAAGCAGAGGCCCAGTAAAGCCTTGCCTGGCCTTTGTGAATTGAAAGTTGTTCAGTCGTATCCAACCCTTTGTGACCCCATGAGCTGTGGACTGTCAGGCTCCTCTGTCCGTGGAAGTTTCCAGGCAAGAATACTGGAATGGGTAACCGTTCCCTTCTCCAGGGGATCTTCCCAACCCAGGGATTGAACCCAGGTCTCCCACATGGCAGGCAGATGCTTTACCATCTGAGGCACCAGGAAAGCACTGTGTGGTCTTCAGTTTATTTCTATAGTTTGGGGGAAAGTCAAGAGCCCTGGTCGGTGACCCAAGGAGCTGCAACCACCACTGGACGCTGGGAAGGGTGAGCAAGGAGCCTACTCGGGGTCCCAAGGGGAGCATGGCCCCAGTGACACCATGATGGAGAACTTCTAGCCTCCAGAACTGAGAGAGATTAAATGTCCATTATTTGAAGCCAATTGGCGGCTCTTTGCTGGGGCTTCCCAAGTGGCGTTAGTGGTCAAGAACCCTCCTGCCCAAGCAGGAGACACGTGTAAGAGACATGGGTTCAATCTCCGGGTTGGGAAGGTCCCCTGGAGAGGGAAATGGCACCCCACTCCCGTACTCTTGTCTGGAGAATCCCATGGACAGAGGAGACTGGCGGGCAACAGTCCGTGGGCTCGCAGAGTCAGACACGACCAAAGAGGCTTGGCACACAGGCACAGTGGCTCTGTGTTACAGCCGGAGGAAAGCCGCAAGCCTGGTGCAAGAACCCAGTTTCTGGCATGGGTTCCACGTGCCTTAAAGATACAAGCATTACAGGAAGGAAGATGGTGGTTGTGCCCCATGTGGCAGGGACTCGGCAGGCACGAGGACCCACAGAGTAGAACTGAACAGATGAGGAGCCATTTCGTCACAGCTCGACTTGCAGGGCCACTTGACCCCACGCTCCTCTCCACTCTGAGCCTCATCGTGCTGGACCATGAACGCTTTTCTTCTGAGAGTGAAAAAGGAAGAGGAATGTCAGGTATGAGCGAGAACTCAGGAGCAGCCTAATCCAAACCCGTCTTGGGCATGAACCTCTGTGCAGGAGACTGTTACAGGGCAAACAGCCTCTGATAAAACAGAACGAGATGCTTTGTTCTCACCCAGCAACCTGTGCTTCATTTACTAGCCCAGCTGCTATTAGATTGAAAGGAACATTTTTTCTTTTTTTAATTAAAAAAATTTTTTTAATAAAAAATTTAAAGATAGTTGATTTACACTGTTGTGTTAATTTCTACTGTATAGCAAAGTGATTCAGTTATACATATATACTTTTTTCTTAATATTCTTTTACATTATGGTTTACCATAGAAAACTCAATATAGTTCTCTGTGATATACAGTAGGACCTTGTTGTTATATGTTGAAAATATTCAATATATGAGAGAAAACAAGGAGTTGCTATAATTATAAAAAAATTAAATTAATAACTAATTTTAAATTACATCTTATTGGGATGCAATACAATATGGATATAATGGCAGTATTTTATATAAAAATATTTAAGCTCATTAATAATCAAATAAAACTAATGAGCTATTATTTTGTAGCTATCAGGATTTTTAATTAAAATATCCAAAATTTATATGCAGAAACAGCTATACCTTGCTGGTGGGTGTGCAAAATGATTTAATCTTTCTGGAAGGCAGTTTGGCAATACTTACCCAAAGGCCTTACAATTTTGATTCTTCCTTGACCCAGCAATTTCTCTTCCAGCAATGCCTCATAAGGAAAGACATGTTCTGGGCATAAAGATTTTGATCCAAGGATGTTTTTTATTGAAAAAAAAAAAGTATGCAAACTAGCATATAACCCTATATCCTAACCAGAAAAAGATCCTATTTAGGGATAACTTCTAACATGAAAAAGTAAGTTATAAAGCATAATGTCTAGTATAATTTCAATTTTTAGTTTTTGCAAGAGAGAAAGCATATGAAAAAAAAAAGGTAAAATACTAGACAATTATACACATGATTAATCATTAAATTACTAGATATTTATTAATCCCATTTCTCCATGTAATGAGGTTTGAGAGATTTTAAATTTTCTTCCTTTTGCTTCTTTTTTTTTTTAATGTTTCCAGAATACTTGTGTGACTTTTGTAATCGAAAGAATAACAGTTGTGTGGGGAAAAAAAAAGTATAGACTAGTATACGTTACAGGAAATACCTGATTTTCAGCACCTAAAATTAATAGTTTTCCAGCATAATATTCTGTTTAACAGAGTGAAGGAAATTTTCTTCTCTCTTATTCATGGAAGTTAGCGACAGGCAAGAAACCTTGGCCGCGTCCACATTCAGCTTTCATTTGATTTAAAACCTCCATTGCTTTATCCTGTCACCATTTTTTAAAATAAGATCTAGGAGCTATAAAAAAGGTGCCAAATAAAAGGCAAGTTTTCCAGTTGTCTTATTTCTGTGGATTACACAGAATATTCCAGTTAAACTAAAATTCAACCTACTTTCAGATGTTTCAATTAATCAGATTGTCTTAGCGGAGTCTTACCAAGGATAGCTGAATGAAGGAAAGAGATTCAGGAATTCTCCCAAGCTGCAGAGAAAGGGTGGGCTCCAAGAGTTACCTTGGGAAGTATTGCTCAGAAACCCCCTAAAGTTGAAACTCAGAGGGAAATCGGTGTCAGCAGATTAAACTTGCTTTCTCTCCCAAAGGAAGCCCCTTGGGAAACAAAAATAGAGGTTGCCGTTGTTCATTGTTCTGTTACTCAGTCCTTTGCAACGCCATGGACTGCAGCACACCCCACTTCTTAGTCTTTCACCATCTCCTGGAGCTTGCTCAAACTCATGTCGATTGAGTCAGTGATGCCATCCAACCATCTCACCCTCTGTCACCCCTTTCTCCTCCTGCCCTCAATTTTCCCCAGCATCAGGATCTTTTCCAATGAGTTGGCTGTTTGTATCAGGTGGTCAAAATATTGGAGCTTCAGCTTTAGCATCAGTCCTTCCAATGAATATTCAGAGTTGATTTCCTTAGGATTGACTGGTTTGATCTCCTTGCAGTCCAAAGGATTTTCAAGAGTCTTATCCAGCACTACAGTTCAAAAGCATCAGTTCTTGGGTGCTCAGCCTTCTTTATGTCCAACTCTCACATCCATACATGACTACTGGAAAAACCATAGCTTTGACTATATGGACCTTTGTGAGCAAATGGATGTCTCTTTCTTAGTAAGCTCTCTAAGTTTATCATAGCTTTCCTTCCAAGGAGCAATACAGGAAACTGAAAAAAAAAAAGAAAAGATGACAAAGTTAGAAAATTATAACTGGGAGAAAGACAATTATGATGACTTAAGCCCTTTAAAAGAGAAGATTTCAACATTTCAGATTTCAGATATTCAAAGAATTATAATGCAGAATAAAAGTCAATGGGATCTGAAAAGATTTTAGGAAAGAAGAAAACTTCCTGGCAGATTGATGTTTATGGAACTCTAAAGCAGACTACTGATGGATGAATTACTCTTCATTCTTTTGAGAATACAAAGTGTAAGACAGAAAAGGATCTGCTCACAGTCATCCCTGATGGTGGAAGAAGATAAAGAAGGATATTTACAATTAATAGCTGCTCCCAGTATCCACCTGAGCTGTCCACTGTCCACCCTTAGGTTTCCTTGATTTGTTTACCTGTGTTGTCTGGCTGCAGGGATTGTCTGAGGGTGGACAGGTGCATCCATGGAGCTCTGGAATAGCCAAGAGGTCACAAAAAGTTGAACCTTTTTGCAAATGTCTTGGGGATTAGCAAGAAGTCTTCTGACTATTTTTCAAGTGTTTTCAGATCTGCTAAAATCCAACTGTGGTTTGCCCCTGAGAACTTTCTCGTCTAAATGCTTTATGTTTGTTTATTTTAAGAAAAACATAGGTTTGGTGTTTCTGGGTCCACGGACGCTTAGCTTGTTCAATGAGTTTGTAAGTCTGTTCAGTGTCCAAGATGCCTTGTGGGATTCAAAGGAAGCTGTCTCTCCACCAAGGGTTTGCCTTCAGTCAGCATGAAACAGAAGCCAGGCTGCAAAAAGCCTTGGTTCAGTCCTGTCCTCGACCCAGGAAATGCGACCGAGTCTGAACCCTCCAAGGGTTCTTAAGCAGCATTTGTATTAAAGTGTCAGTGCTTCCTACTCATTGTCTAGGCTGAAACCCATAGGTTTGTTTGAACATAGAAAAGTACGTTAGAGCTGATGTCAGATAAATGATCTTTGCTAAGAAACATGCAGAAATCTTAAGTTCAGAACATAAGTTTGGATAAGCCCTCATCGATAGGCTTCTGGGCTCATTTGTATCTAGTGCTAAACTGAACAGCCTAAATGTTTAAGTCTGGAAAATGTCAGTCATTCAGCATTTATGCCTTTGTTCCTTCTGTGTGCACTGAATTGTGCTGGTTAGAAATTTTATGAAACAGATACAGTGTATGGTCCAAATAACTATAGAAGGCAGGGTTTGTAGGTGTGAAGCCATCAATATGTAATCAATTATTGATTGTGTGGCACAAATTTCAAGAGTAATAGGAATTCACTGGAAATAAAGATCTGATTAAAAGACTCGTTAAATGTAAGCTGCCTTCAAGATAGGCTTAAATATATTGGGAAGGGAGGCGAGAGACATACACACAGATAGACAAAGAGGTATAAACAGAAAGAACATTAATTATAGGCTCATGGCAGGATGTGGCATGGCCTATGGTCAGAATGAAGTCTAGTTTGAGTGGAATGGAGGGTTCTTCTATTTGGGAGTTGTGGAAAATAAGATTAGAAAAGCTTATTGGAGGAAAGCCAGGCAAATGTGTTTACCCTTGACACAGAAAGCCCTAAAGCACCATTGTTGGTTTTGAAACACAAGTGTGGAAAATGCAGTGTTGAAGCAAAATTAATACACAGTGTGCTGTTGTGCTGTGCTAAGTCTCCGGGCTAAGTGAAGGTCAGGGAACCTAGCTGTGTAGCTGCTTAAGAGGTCAAGGTGCAAAGTGAAGAGCTGAGGTTAGGAGTCTCATCTCGGAGAATTTCTTGGGATGCGCTTGCTGCCCTGTGTCTTAGGATGATAGGTACTGGCAATTTCATATGCTTCAGCATAAAAAACCAGAAGTCTGGTGGTATATGGACTTCAGGTACCGATGGATCCAGCAGCTCAGCAATGTCATCTAGATTCCAGCTTCTATTTATCTCTCACTTCTCTTTGCTTTTTACCAAGTCAACTTCCCTCCGAGGTTGGCTCCACTCTTATGGGGAAAACAGTGGATTGCAACTCCTTTGAGGAAAACAAAAGAACATTCTTTCCCAGATGTTCCTAGCAATTGTTCCTTTCAGTTCCTTGGCCTAAAATGAATTGTTCATCACTGAACCAAACACAGCAGCCAGAAGACCTGGATGAGGGAATTGTATTAAGCCAATTAGGAGCCACCTTAGTGCTGAGCGTGGGATCAAGCCCACCTGAAGTCTTATGGCTTTGAAATTTGAATTTCCTATTTTGCCCAATAGGAAGGGGGCGAGAGGCAATGGATGAAGTGACATCCACTGAGATATCACTTCACTGTTGTGTTTAACTTCTCCTGCTACAGTGCTGCTCCTGGAGGCACAGGATAGGGAGGAACTGGTACCCAGAGACCTTCTAGCCAAGACCCAGACAATCCTTAGAAACAAAGAGGGGAAAAGGTCAGCTCTGTGTCCAAACGGGTGGGGGGCGGGGCCTGACTTCTACCCTCTGCTGATTGAGAAGGCTTGGTCACAATGTAATTCAGAAAGAGGCACAGATGTAAAGTCACTGCTTGCTGACTCAAGGCAAGAGTTATTCACATCACTGGAGAGTGAGGCCTTCGTGGAAATGGGGCAAATACAGCTGCCCTCAGCATTGTAGCACTTAAGAGCAGAATAAGATTCTCCACCTTGTCGCCAATACTCATCTTGGTGTCGGCCAATATTTTCATGATAGTCCCTATGGCACATAGTAGATCATTTCTAAAACCCCAGCCTGATATTGCCAGACCGCTTTCTCAGGCTGTAACCAATACCCGGAGTCCATCTGCCTGCCACGAGTGGATTCTTTCTGCCTTATTTCATTACCAGATACTTCACCTCATTGAAACTCATCCACCGCCTTCCCACCCATTAACGCAGACTCCGAAGCTTTGACTGCAGTGTATCCCCCATCATCCTGGCCAGGCACTTTCTGGGGAGCTTTGTGCCATCTGCCAGTGCTGAGATTTCATGGTGCCTGTTTGTCTGGATCATTTATTTGGTGGGTGTGGGAAGTTAAAGACTGGTACCCACAGCCCACCCGTCTCTGGGAAGAATCTCTATTTTTCCACCCGCTGGGCATCTGAGTCAGTCTTCGGTAACTTATAGCTGTTCTGTCTCTGGTGCTGTATTCAGATCCTTTCAGTGGCTTTGCACCTGGAGGTGTTGCAAATGATGCTTTTGTTTTTAAGTGCAACAGTCACGAAGAAGCTAATACAAAACAAGACAGGTGTTTGCATCATAAAATGAATCAGTGGCCTCCAGGGGGGGCTTGGTAGCCTCCCTTATATTTTTTTTTCTGATTTCTTCAGATGTGTCCGCCCCACCAGGCACCACATGCTCCACCAGGGGGACAGCTGGCTGAACAGGACCAAAGAGAGACTCAGCTGGACGCTGATTTTATGATGACTCCACAGCTCAGCAATAAATAATAAAAAGTCAACTTTAACCACTTTTTCCAAATGCACACTCCAGCCTGGGAGTGCTTCGCACTGTTTTCATATGAGTGTGTGGATCCCAAGGCAGGCTTTTCCTGCAAATGCCCCAAGAGCAATTAAAGCTTAAATAGGGTTGACAGATGCTGGTAATATGCAAGCCAGTCAGGGAAACACTCCTCTCACCAGATGTGTGGGTGGAAGGTGAGCGACCTTAAAGATTGAATAGATTAACATCTAAAACGGGGGTGGGGTGGCCAGGAAGTGGGAGGCGGGCAATGATGGGAGGAAGCTGAGTTCTGTAGGGTGCCAGCTGCATCCATCACTGGGCATTTGAAGGTCCAGGAGGATGGAAGAGTACACTGCACTTAGAAAAATCAGCATCTGATTTGCAATGTCATTCCAAGTACTTCTGTCACTATAGAGAAGATGGTTTCTCACCCCAATGAATCCGCTATTAATTCTTGTAACGAACCACATTAAGCTTACATCCTGCTAAGATCTGAGCTATAGCCTGACCCAAATTTGTTTATTTATTCTTTTCAAAAAAAATTTCTTTTTAGTTGTGCTGGATCTTTGATGTTTCACAGGCTTTTCTGTAGCGCCGATGTACAGGGACTATTCTCTAGTTGTGGTGCTGTTTTCTCATTGCAGTGGCTTCTCTTGATGTGGAGCACGGGCTCGAGGGCATGTGGGCTTTAGTAGTCGTGGTTCCCTAGCTCTAGCACTTAGTTGCTCCGAGGCATGTGGGATCCTCCCAGACCAGGGATTGAACCTGTGTCTCCTGCATTGGCAGGTGGATTCTTTACCACTGAGCCACCAGGGAAGCCCTGTTTACTTATTCTTGATGGAAACTCTAATAAAGAAAGTATTCTTTCTTCCTAATAACAAACAAATGCAAAATGACACAGTAACAGACCTTGTTTCACCTGCTAAAGAGGCTCCTTTTTTAATAGCATCATTCAATGCCAGAAAGGATATAAATTGAAACTGTCTCTGGGAGACAATTTGGCAAAACTTATCAGGAGTTTAATTCCAGCAACACAACACTGCTGAACAGAATAAAACCTTTATGCAGATTTCAGCTTGTGAACCTCCTCCAGAACCTGCATCAATGACATTTAACAAGTACTTCCTTACTGTGGACCAGACACCACCGCAAGGAAGGAAAGATGCATGAGATGACCCTTGAAGAGCTGCTGAGAAGCTTATGGTGTCCTCCTAGTCAATGGGATCAAACAAGGCAACAGCATCTCTCCCTTTTTCACTATTTCCCTTGAAAACTGTTATAGCTCTTAGAAGAATGATGAAAAAAGTCAAGGTTAAAAAAAAACCATGTTGCTCAGTCCTTACTAAGAGCCAGGCTCTGGACTGGGCACTTCATGTATGTTATTACTAGAGTCTGCTGTTCCCCAGGCTTGTCTATCTGTAGGTGTGTGCATGAGTGCTCAGTCGTGTTTGACTCTTCATGACCCTCTGGATTCTGGCCCACCAGGCTCTTCTGTCCATGGGATTCTCCAGGTAAGAACACTGGAGTGGGTTGCTGTGTCCTCCTCCAGGGGATATTCACCACCCAGGGATCAAACCCTCATCTCCTGCATCTCCTGCATTGGCAGGCAGATTCTCTACCACTGAGCCACCAGAAAAGCCATCTAGAGGTGACTGGGGGCTCTTTATAGCCTAGTTACAGGCTTTAATGGCAGAAGAACATGCTGGCCTTTTCTCTATTTCTACAGTTCCTTCCTCTGCAAGGCTATCTTCTGAGCTTGGAACAAGGGAGGAAGAAAAGATGATGGCCACTAAAAGTCTTTATTGCTGGACACCAGTTAACCCTCTGTCCCTCTCTTCTGGCGACTGCAGGGAGTGACACAGCCTCTTTGTCGTCTGCTGTGTTTTGTCGGTTCATTGGGTAACCTCCCCTAGAGAACCTACAGACTTCCTGGTACAGGTAAATGCACCTCCTTCAGCTGGTCCCTGGGTAGATACTTGGTGACATGTCCAGCTTCCTTCTGAGAACTGCTGTCATCCACAAATGTCCCCCCTCAGGCAGAGCCCAGTAGTTGGCCCAGCAGAGACCTTATTTCTGTTTGCTCACAACACCTACAGGGCAGGTGGCAGTATTTCCATTTGAAGAAAGTTAGAAGTTGCAACTGAGCAGTGGAGTGCCATTTTTTGAGCACCTACCGTGAGCCAAGTTTGGGCCAAGATGTTCACAGGCGTCGGTTTGCTGATTTTACACAGCAGCTGACACGTGAAGCCAAAGCAATCCTTACACCCTCCTTAAAAATGAAGAAATGGAATCTTGGAGACTCTAAGTAAATTACTGGGGTGTCAACCCAAGTCTGATTCCTGAATGTCTTGCTCCAGTCTCTCGATTTCCTGGTTTGGCAGGAAGGGAGGCTCATGACCTCCACCTTCCTAAAGACGAAGGAGGCTTTAAATCAGAGACAGTACGACCATTAAGAGTATCCTGATTTATTGTTGGCAGGTTTCTGCTAGGAGAAACAAGTCAACAAAAACTCAGTTCTCAGGAATCTGGTAAACATTTATCTCAACTGCAATTATTATCCATTCAGATTTTTAGGGGATTTTTTTCAGTTATTTATTCTGGCAGTCTTTTTAGAATAAAGCCTCTCTTAACAATAAATATCCTGTGCAAGCCAAATTTAAATTTTTCCTTAATTAGATGGAGATACCACTATCCAGGATGCTCAGACTGAGATCTTCATGTGCCACCAGAACTTGGGAAGCGGGGTGCACCATGAGGGGAAGAAATCCTTTTTGCCTCCGTGTTCTCAGCACCCAGCATCAAGGCCGGTATACAGTAGGTGCTTAATGCACACCTGCTGCATGCACGAGGAAAGAACTTGCCCCAGGACTTAGTTCCTCAGTTCTCTCTCCTACTTCTGGGATGGATGGAGGTGATCAGTCTCGCTCAGAGATGTTTAGTAAATTGTAGGCAGTCACGTGGGTGATGTAGCTGGCAGCCCTGGTTTCTACTCTGGCCCCCAGCTTGCACCAAAGCCCCACCATAAATATCTCAGCGGAGAGAAGGCTTTGCCCCTCTGGGGCTGGCAGCTAAAACAGGCTGCCCTCCCCCTCAGCAAGATGCTGGCACAGCTATTCAGGAACTGTTCTCTGTGATGGCCCAGCCATTGCCAGATGCGCACTTAGGCTGCTTGTTATTTGGGCGACGGTCGTTTGATGGGGTGCCGTGTGACTCCCTGCTGCCCTCGGCAAGAAAAGCAGGGACAACGCCGCCTGCCACTCACACCACACATTCTGGGCTTGGGCATTGACGCAGAGCCAATACCGTAAAACTCGACTCTCAAAAATCTCAAAGAAGTCAAGTGAGCAGCTGAGGGTCACCCAGTCCAGGGATCATAACCCTCCCAAAGGGACTTTGTGCAACCTTGGGGCTTGATGAGGGCCACTCAGGGACTTGGGGGATGTTTGGGATTCCCTGGTGGCTCAATTTGGTAAAGAATCCACCTGTAATGCAAGAGACGTGGGTTCAATCACTGGGTCAGGAAGATCCCCTGGAGGAGGAAATGGCAATCCAATCCAGAATTCGTGCCTGGAGAATCCCATGGACAGAGGGGCCTGGTGGGCAACAGTCCATGGGGTCACAAAGAGTTGGACATGACTGAGCACACACACTATTTTGCATTCTTCACCAAAAAAAGAAGAAATAAGATTTTCCACAAGGCTCAGAAATGTGACAAAAAGCATCTTGCAATTGTGTAAATTTTGAAGCAAATCATTGTGTATAAGTCTTTATTTTAACTTTTAATTTTATATTGAGGTATAGCCAATCAACAATGTTGTGATAGTTTCAAGTGGACAGTGAAGGGACTCAGCCATACTTATGCAAGTATCCATTCTCCCCCAAACTCCCCTCCCACCCAAGTGGCCATATAACATAGGACAATTTATAGAAATGTAGCAAAAGGCAATATTTCCATTCCCAACTTGGGACCCAGGAAATTAGAAACAGTGAAGTTAACAAATTATTAACACGAATATTCAGAAAACAGTAGAGCATGCACAGATGCCTTGGGGAATTGACCAGTGCTGACAGTCCTGCATTCTGTTTTCTTTAAATAAAGGCTTTCTTTTTCTGAAATAAGTATGCCAACCCCAGAAAGGAGAAACAACACCAGACAGTAATGGTTTCCAAGGCTGAGTGCTGGGGAAGGGCCTAAAGAAAAAGCAGATGGCAGCCTCTTTCGCAGGAGCCATGTAATTTCATGGTGCATTTTCTGTTCATGGCTTCACTGAAATTCAAGCCCCGGGGGCCACTTCTTTCTGGGAGAGGGGATAGGCTTAGGGGGCAAGGAGAAAGCGGTGAGGAGGCAGAAAACTTCGCAAAAGGTGGGCAGTTGGGTCGTTGCTTCTGGGTGTCTACTATTTCCTCAACCGGGAGCTTTCTGGATTTCAGCCCAATCACACCAGCACCATCTCTGCCAGTCAACCGCCCTCCATGTCACCTCATTCAAATTCCCAAAGGGGTTGGTCCAGCTCACCTTTTTGAGTGAGGTCACCCGTGTCAAAGGTCAGTGGCCAGATTACTGATGGATGACCTCTCAGGTCAACACCTGGTCCTTTAGGACAAAAAGGACTGTGCATGGCTAGACTCCCCCTGAGAGTATGTGGGTGGGTCGCGGCCCCACAATACATAGTGAGTAGCAGTTGTAAAAGACATGAACTGAATCTCCAGAAGAGTCGTGATCCAAAGTGTGGTCCCTGAGCCAGCAGTATCTGCACCAACTGGGAACTTGTCAGAAATGCAAATTCCCAGGTGCCTCCACAGCCACTCCCCAGCTAACTGAATCAGAAGCTCAATTAGCTTGAGTGGTTGAGGCCCAGTATTCTGTGTTTTAATTAGCCCTTCTGGGGATACACAGTGATGTTTGAGAACCTCTGGTCTAGAATAATCTCAAAGTGTCTTCAAGCTCCACGCTGTAAGGACTGAAGGAAAAAGCAAGTTTTAGGCCCTTAAAAAGACTGTGTAAGAATGAAAGTAAGAATGAAATGATGCCATCTACGGCAACATGGATGAACCTAGAGCTTATCATACTAAGTGAAGTAAATAAGAAAAAGACAAATATACACTATCACTTATATGTGGAATCTAAGAAAAAAAAAATGATGCAAATGAACTTATTTGCCTCTGCGTGCTCAATCACTAAGTCGTGTCCAACTGACTCCTTGAGACCCCTTGCGCTGTGGCCTTCCAGTCTCCTCTATCCATGGAATTCTCCAGGCATGAATACTGGAGTGGGTAGCCATTTCTGACCCAGGGATCGAACTTGGGTCTTACATTACGGGCAGTTTCTTTATCATCTGAGGCACCAAGGAAGCCAAAATTTGAGTGGCTAAAAATGTTCTGGAGAGGAATGGTGGTAAAGATGGTGCAGAAATGTGAACGAAATTAATGCCACCAAAAATATATTTTAAATAGTAAATTTTATGCCATATATATGTGTGTGTGTGTGTGTATACATACACACAGAACTCTAGACAAGGTGCCTCTCCCAGTCTGTCACTGGTGAGTGGTGAGGACGATGTGCAGAGATATGACCAGAGCAACTTCTAAGAAGGGAGGCTGTGCCCATCAGAGAACGAGGCAGTGACTCAGTAACCAGAGGGGACCACACTACACCCAGAAAGGAAGCATTCGTCACAGCCGGGCACCGCCCTCTCTTGAGTGCATCCCTCCCCACTTACTGCAGCCTGAGGAACACACACACCTGCATGCAAGATTCTTATAGCTGCAGGTGAAGCTCCAAGCCTGATGTTAAGAAAGTTGTGGACAAGTGAGCCAGTGCTGACCCACGGCAAAGCTGCCCACGTACTCACCACTCAGCTGAAGAAATGTGACCCAGACCAACAGACACCCCCTGCCACAGACCACTTTCCAACACTCTGCCCTTCTTTCCTCAGGTTTAACCATCTGGTAATAATATTAAATTGTGATTACCCAATCTTTAAACACTGAGGTGGCAGGAAATAGATCGTATACTCTTGGAACTCAAGAAATACTTGCAAAGAAAATAGATGGTGACTTGTTGCAGTATTTTCATACTTTATAGCAAAGTTTAACCCATTCCCGAAGATTTTAAAAGATGCTCCTTGTCCAAGTAAAATCTACTTCGGGAATGCAATAGATATCCTTTGTTAAAAACTCTATAAAAGTTCAAAACATTTATAGGTCCAAGAAGCCAAAATATTCATCATGGAAAGTGCCCCCAAGAAATATGATCAAATTTAACATCCATTTCTCACTAAAGGAATGCCCATCATAAATTACCAGTCAGAGTATTCTTTTGTACTGAAATATGGTTATAGGAACATCCCTTGACAGAATTCTAAAGCACCAGTCAATGCAGTAAACAAAAAAATGTTATAAGAAATCTAATCTAATTTGTGGACAGTAAACTCCCAGAAAATCCAAGAGAGTACACTAAAAGTCATGAAAACTAGAAAAGACTTCAGTAAGATAAACAAAGGTAAAAGAAATATACAAAATGTAATTTCACCACATATCAACAATGGCAAAGTAGAACGTTTAGTTGAATATAGCTTAAAATATCAAGTGAGAATTAAAAGCTATGACTTCCTAAAAATAATTTTTTAAGTGGCATGGTATTATTGAAATATATTTTAAAATGAGAATATAGAAACATAATGTGTACTTAAAAATAAATCTCACAGTTTTAACAACATCCAGTTCTTACTAAGTAATAGAAGATCTCAATAAAATCTCAATGGTTTAACTATTTAGTAGGGAGAAGGCAATGGCAACCCATTCCAATGCTCTTGCCTGGAAAATCCCATGGACGGAGGAGCCTGGTAGGCTGCTGTCTATGGGGTTGCAGAGTCAGACACGACTGAAGTGACTTAGCAGCAGCAGCAGCAGGGCATGAAATATTCACCTTCTGATAAATGTATTTTTGAGGTCATGTGACCTCTTGTGTCTAAACCAGGATGAGGACACAAGTGAAAGAGGGTGACCTGGTGGAGAGGAAAATGGCATCACTCATTGGGTGCCCTGCACCCTTACTTCCTCAATAAATTGGCGGGACTGTCCTTATAGTTTATGTCCCTGCCATATGTATCTATTGGGAGTAGAGAAACAGAAAATGTTCTAAGGGTTGGGTGCAAGGTCAAGGTGGCTACAGACTTTGTGTGCCCTAGACATACCTTCAGATGATCTCTACCATTTTTAAGAGGCCCAGCAAGAAACTCTGGGCTGGGTGAGGAGAATGCTACACCACGCCCTGCAGGTGCCAGAGACACCAACCAAGATCACTCTCACGAAGGCTTATGGAATCTTGCCCGGATACATCGAAATATCACCCCCAGGAGAAAACTGCAGTCTACCTAGAACACCAGACTTGCCAGAGTCTGCAGAAGACTTGCAGATAAATCAAAGCTAAAAATCTAATATCAAAAGCCAGAAACCTTTTTCCTTTCCTCAAGCTAGATGACATGGTAATTTACCTTTCTGGACACTTTACTTGTAGCTATCTATTCATCTCACCGTCTCTTATCAAAATATTTCATCAGAGTTTCCCATACAGTAATTTAAATAACCCTTAACTGAACATCATTGTAAAGTACATTATGCAGCACACCCTCTATAACATTCCAGGTTAAAAAAAGCTCCATCTGCTAAAAGCCTTCTTGTGCTACCTAATCCAAAAGTACCAAATTCAACCTTTCCCCGCTTTTAAAAGCCTTCCTCTAGTCCTGTTCACTTTCCAAGGTTACTTCCAAACAAATAGCTTTGAGCCAAACACTTCTACCTTAAAACGCAATTTACCTCTTCTGTAAAACTGTGCCACAGTTGAATTCCTCGACTCTGTTATTTAATTTATTCTGGTATGTGTTTGGGCTTAACTCGCTCACTTTCCTAAGCTCTTAGTTTCTAGCAGGAATGTATTTTTCAAAGCGGGATGAGAGGCTCATGGTGGTGAGTAAGCAGCAGTTTGAGGCCGTTCCAAACATGTGATTTGCCTGAGAAACATTTTTGCTTTTTTTCTAGTTGTAATGCTTTGCTCTTTGAGGGACCAAAAGGTGGTCTTTGGAGTTGAGGGAGGAGGGGAGGAGTCATGATCTCTTTAAGAAACAAAGAAAAGAGCCAAAAGGAAGGAGAAGGGAGAGAATGAAAGGAAGTGGAAGAAGGGAAGAGAGAGACAGATGGGGGAAGGAAGGGAAGAATATTCAGAAAAGAAAACAGAGCTGAAATTATTCTACTCGCTTTGCTCATTCTGGTTTGTGTTCAGCCAAGAGGTAGATAAAAGGTGTCGTCTCCTTATCAATTAAATATCAGCTTGGATATTTTCTATTGCATCACTGAGTCTAGGGTTCATGGTGCCAAAAAAAAAACAGTCAAACTTGGCTTCCCTTTTTCTCTCTCCCTTCTCCACTCCATTCCTTTTAACTGAATGCTTTTAAACAATATGGCGGACATTGTGTTTAATTCCCCAACATGCTTTCCACTCTTCTTCCTTTTTGTAGCATCCATGGTGCTTTAGGAAGTAACTCTAGCCCCAGGAATGAGATGAGTATTGATTCCTCAAAGCCAAACATGTTAATCCCATCAGATTCTTTGAAGAGCCTGCCCTGAAACCAATCAGTGTATGGCAATCTCCTAGCAACAGCTATTGGTGCAGAGCCCACACCTGACCATCGGAAGGAAGAGAGGGATTTTATTTCATGACTTGGGGGTGGGCTCTTTTTTTCTTCTACCACTTGATCCTAGAATTATTGGGGCGGGGAGGGGGGTGCGGGCAGAGTCAGCCTGAGGCAGAAGCCAGAACTATGGATGACAAAGGAAAGGGTCTGAAAGATTTCGTTGGAGTAGGAAATGGCAACCCACTCCAGTATTCTTGCTGGAAAATCTCATGGACAGAGGAGCCTCCATGGGGGTAGCAGAATCGGATGTGACTTTGTGACTAAGCCATCAAGGAAAGGGACTATCAGAACCTGTGCTCCTAATAACATTGCTGAACTTCTGGGTTTACCCAATCCTAAACTCCATTCCCTGCTGTGAGGCTTACAGTCATGTGAGCTATACATTTCTTGTCACTTAGGCCGATTCAAGTAGCATTTTCCTTTACTACTAAAAGTCCTGTAATTATACAAAACCAACATAAATGTTTACTTCTAATTATTCAGTCGGGGAAAAGATGCCCATTAGAATGAAACAGTTTAGTGTCAGTTGCATAAATAGTTTAGCAACAGAAATAGACAGAAACTTGGAGATGTACTTTGTCTATTGAGGAACGGAACTTAGAAAATGTCACTTTGTAGAAGGGGTAAATTAGTGTGTCTGTTTCTCTGGTCACTGGCCAGCTCTAGGTTCTGTGGTCCGCTGGGACCGCCAGGGGGAGTGTCCAGCCACTGAGCTGTAGGCTGGAGTCCGTCACTCATTGACCACGGTGTTTGATTGTCTGTCTGGAATTTTCTTGTTTTTACCAACAATGAAAAATAGAAATGAGACACTATGTAAGCCCCTTGGTAAGATGAGCAAGGATGCCTTTATGGGGAATGAGACAGCTCACTCACTGTTCATCAATTCTACCACAAGCACCTCCTCCCTGGGTTAAGCTTTTCCTTGTTAGACGGTGAGTGTGAAAGCACAGCATGGGTTGTGCCTTCTTTTGGTCATTTGCGTCCTGCTAAGTCAGCAGTGATTTAGAGTTAAGAGTATTTTACTATGAGAGATTTACAGGTAAACAGCTAAGTCCCAGGGCTTAACCTACCCTCCCTCTGGCTTTGCACTCCCATCCTGCTTAATGCCAGCTAGCCTGCCTGGATCCCCATCCTTCAGCTAAACGAGGAATGCAAGGCAGTACCACTCGAAAATGCTTTCCTCGGAGGCCACTTAGAGTTTACGGCTCTGAGTCTGCCAAACCCCAGACCGAGGAGCAGACCGTTCTCTTTGGCATCTTCCCTCAGCCAGCTTTCACGTGTTCTCTCTTCATCCCCAAATCTTCATCCACATGACCTCACACTCAATTTGACTCAGTAAATACGTCTTGAGCACCTGCCAGCCTCACACTGAGCTCCATGTTGGGATATTTGAGAGAAACACATGTCCCTTCCCTTGCAGAGGTTATATGTCAGTTACAAGGACATACACACAAAAGGTTTAAGTGTAACAAATGTATGTGAATGAGCTGCGAGGCATCTCATCAAGTGTGATTTGTTGTTGTTGTTCAGTTGCTAAGTCATGTCCTCATCTTTGCAACCCCATGGACTGTAGCCCACCAGGCTCCTCTATTCATGGGATTCTCCAGGCAAATACTGGAGTGGGTTGCCATTTCCTTCTCCTTCTCAAAGTCAACTTTGATACTAGGTAAGTAAAAGAGGAAAGAAGCTGCAGGAAAGAAATAGAAAGGAAAGGTTTCTAGGGAGAGAAAGCACCTGAGATGTCTTGGGAAAAAGAAGAGTGAAGAAGCAGAAGAAAGAAAGGGTGTGCCAGGCAGAAGGACTGGGGTAAGTAGGAGTGATGCGAAGGTGTAGTGACCTGAGATTCTGTGATCCAAGTAGCAAGAGGCCAGGTCATGATTCCAAATAATTTTGAAGTTCTTTTTAATGAAATATTATGATTTGATCAAAATCACAGTCAAGGTTATACCAACTGATGAACCAAATAATCCCTGAATTTTCAGTGGATTAACACAACAAAAGTGAAAGTGAAAGTTGCTCAGTCACGTCCATCTCTTTTTGAGCCCATGGACTATACGGTCCATGGAATTCTCCAGGCCAGAATACTGGAGTGGGTAGCCGTTCTCTTTTCCAGGGGATCTTCCCAACCCAGGGATTGAACCCAGGTCTCCCAACTCTCTAATTTCTGGTCCAATCCATTGAGGGTGTTTCTGGTTGGATGACTTTCCTCCCAGATGATCCTGGAATCCAGACTCCGGAAACCTTGTGAACTCATCCTGTTCACAAGGAGCTCCTAGGATGAGAAGGATGCTGTCTGGGAAAATTTCCCAGCACTTAACCACTTCAACCCAGAAATACACACAGACACCACTTCTCTGATTCTTCACTGGCCAGTACTGATTATAGGGCTCAACCTAAATTCAGTGGAGGTGCTTGCCCTGTGGGCAGCTAGAGAAATAGACCAGTGATGAGGCTGTGGCCCCCACCCAGGTGACAAATAATGGGGGTCACCTACTGCAATCACAGATCTGTGAAGGTCAGGATGAAAGAGAGGGAGGGGGTCAAAAAAGGTAGGCGATGCATCACAGGGATTTGGCACCCAAACTCAAAGTCATAGAATGAGGAGCATAGAAAAGGGTGGGTTGACTTTCAAGCTTGGGATATGATCAACGGGCTGGCAGAGGCACCAAATTAGGGAGTTTAGGAGGAAGAACAGTTTTGGAAGTGGTGAGAAGAGAAGGCAGAATATTGAATCAGCTTCACCCCCCCACACCTCCGCCCTCTGGGACTAAGGATAAAACTCGCTCAGTCCTAAAAGGAGATCCATAAATCCCTATCCACTGGCTCAGGATCTGGACCTGGAAATGAGCTATACCCCACAGCATGGGTTGACACAGAAGTTACCTGCAGGGGGCTGACTCTGAGCTATGCTATGCAGAGACTGGAGTCTGAACTTCTTTTTGCGCTGCGAAACAGCTTAAACATGGGTGTGGACCTAGTGACCTCCCCAAGGCTGAAGTAGACAACTTTGTAACACTCCCTGAGATCCCCTAACCCACCATATCTTGGTAATCTAGTTCACAGGTTGGACTTCTGCTGAAGATGAGCACATGATCAAAAACACACAAGGAAACACTTAATCCTGAAGGATAGGCAGTGGGGAAGAAAACAAACCATACAATCCAGGAACTAGAAACAATCTAAACAGAATATTGAAGCAATATATTAAAATTGCTGAAAGAAATAAAGAAGTGAATCGTCCATGCAATAATAAGAAATGACTATTTGAGAAATAGTTTTAAATAAACAAAGTAAGAATCCTGCAAATAAAGAAGATAACCAATATAATTTAAAACGCAGTGGAATTTTACCTAATAGAACATAACATACATGAAGGTAGAGTTTCTGTGGTTTTGTTTGTTTATTGTTTAAGCCCTAGTAATTTGAATAGTATCTTGTACACATAGGCAAACAATAAATATCTGTACATGAATGAGTGAATAAACAAATAAGTGGGCAAAATAGAAATGGCAGAGGGAAATTAGTGAGTTAAAAGATAGAACTAAAAAAAAATCATGCAGAAGACAAACGAAAAAAGAAGACACTAAAAACAAAAGAAAGAAAGTTAGGGGAACTGGACAAGAGAAAGAAATAATACAGTATACATTTACTCTAAAAAACATACGAGAAATAATGAGACAGGCAGTATTCAGAGAGATGCTCTCCAGGAAGTTTCCAGTACTTAAAATGTATAAACAACTTCTTAAAATGAATAAAATATAAAGAAGCAAAAGGAAAAAAGGGGGCTAAGGCTACTGAGAGGCAGCTTACTAAAAAAAAAAAAAAAAAAAAAAAAAATCCAAAGGATTAATTAACATATGGGAAGATACTGAAGCCCATTAGTAATCAAGAAAAATCGATTGAAAACAGTAATTAGATATTATATCTTACTCATTAGATGGGGAATAATTAAATCAACTGATAACATCAAGTGTCAGAAAATGGCAACTTTTATACATTGCAGGTAAGAGTGTAATTTGGAACAATTAATTCTGACATTAACTGGTCTAACTACTGATGCGCACCCTGCAATACACAAAAATTGCTTGTAGTTTCTACCCTAAATAAATAAATGGTAGGGACCTAACAGAAGCAGAAGATATTAAGAAGAGGTGGCAAGAATACACAGAAGAACTATGCAAAAAAGATCTTCATGACCCAGATAATCACAATGCTGTGATCACTCACCTAGAGCCAGACAACCTGGAATGCGAAGTCAAGTGGGCCTTAGAAACATCACTACGAACAAAGCTAGTGGAGGTGATGAAATTCCAGTTGAGCTGTTTCAAATCCTAACAGATGATGCTGTGAAAGTGCTGCACCCAATATGCCAGCAAATTTGGAAAACTCAGCAGTGGCCACAGGACTGGAAAAGGTCAGTTTTCATCTCAATCCCAAAGAAAGGCAATGCCAAAGAATGCTCAAACTACTGCACAATTGCACTCATCTCACATGCTAGTACAGTAATGCTTAAAATTCTCCAAGCCAGGCTTCAGCAATACGTGAACCATGAACTTCCAGATGTTCAAGTTGGTTTTAGAAAGGCAGAGGAACCAGAGATCAAATTGCCAACATCCACTGGATCATCGAAAAAGCAAGAGGAGTTCCAGAAAAATATCTATTTCTGCTTTATTGACTATGCTAAAGCCTTTGAACTGTGTGGGTCACAATAAACTGTGGAAAATTCTGAAAGAGATGGGAATACCAGACCACCTGACCTGCCTCTTGAGAAACCTATACGCAGGTAGGGAAGCAACAGTTAGAAATGGACATGAAACAACAGACTGGTTCCAAACCAGAAGAGTAAGTCAGGGCTGTATATTGTCACCCTTCTTATTTAACTTATATGCAGAGTACATCGTGAGAAATGCTGGGCTGGAGGAAGCACAAGCTGGAATCAAGATTGCCAGGAGAAATATCAATAACCTCAGATATGCAAATGACACCACCCTTATGGCAGAAAGTGAAGAAGAACTAAAGAGCCTCTTGATGAAAGTGAAAGAGGAGAGTGAAAAAGTTAGCTTAAAACTCAACATTTAGAAAACTAACATCATGGCATCTGGTCCCATCACTTCATGGCAAATAGATGGGGAAACAGTGGAAACAGTGGCTGCCTTTATTTTTCTGGGCTCCAAAATCACCACAGATGGTGATTGCAGCCATGAAATTAAAAGACGCTTACTCCTTGGAAGGAAAGTTATGACCAACATAGACAGCATATTAAAAAGCAGAGACATTACTTTGCCAACAAAGGTCCGTCTAGTCAAGGCTATGGTTTTTCCAGTGGTCGTGTATGGATGTGAGAGCTGGACTGTGAAGAAAGCTGAGTGCCGAAAAATTGATGCTTTTGAACTGTGGTGTTGGAGAAGACTCTTGAGAGTCCCTTGGACTGCAAGGAGATCCAACCAGTCCATCCTAAAGGAGATCGGTCCTGGGTGTTCATTGGAAGGACTGATGTTGAAACTGAAACTCCAATACTTTGGCCACCTGATGTGAAGAGCTGACTCATTAGAAAAGACCCTGATGCTGGGAAAGATTGAGGACAGGAGGAGAAGGGGAGGACAGAGAATGAGATGGTTGGATGGCATCACCGACTCAATGGACATGGATTTGGGTGGACTCCGGGAGCTGGTGATGGACAGGGAGGCCTGGCATGCTGTGGTTCATTGGGTCGCAAAGCGTCGGACATGACTGAGCAACTGAACTGATACTGGTCTACCCTAAAGAAATTGTCAGTTACATGTCCAAGGAACCACAACTAAACGGGCTGCATGTTATTGTAATAATGAGAAGTGCAAACAGGCCAGCTGCCTTTCATTGAAAAAAATCTATGATTAAATGATGGTTTATTTATATCATGATTTTATTATACAGCAAGTCAAATAAATAAACTAGACCTGTATGTGTCAACAGGGAAAATTTCAAAGACATGTGAGTGAAAAAAATGCAACAAGTTTAGATATATTATGACACAAAACAATACTATACATTGTTTAAGGAAACAGATATGTAGTAAAAGTATAAAAATACGACATATGTTCATGTGAAAATAGTGGTTATCCTTAGAGAGAAAATGGGAAGTGAGATTTTCAATCTATTTTTACAGACTTTTTAAATTTATGAAGCAAAAATGACAGAATGTTAACTCTTAAATTCAGTTATACTATTGTTTGTACTTCTCTGTGTCTTTAATATTTTTCATAATTCAAAATTACTTTGAAAAGAATGAGAGCAAAATAATGACATTTTTTCAGGTCTGCAAATATTGATAATTTATAATTTAGAGACCCCAGATTATATGGGTTGACATATGTGGACTTATGCCCTTTAGTTTAAAAAAATGAGGGAAAGAGTAAAATATGAATTTAATGGTGAATAAAAAACACTACAAATCAAGTTGGAAAATTTAAATTACCATGGACAGTAAAATATATAGAGAGACATATTATTACTATATGGATTATTACTGTTAATTATTTGTTATAAAACAAAGTAGAAATAAAGTACTAGATAACAATTATGTGAAAGATGGGAAGATGGAAGTTGGAAACAAATTAAAGCGTGTTAACTTCTTAATGTGCTGGGAAGGGGGTGGTCTCTACGATTTCAAGTTTAGACTTTGTTAGCCAAACATAAAATTCAGTATAAGTAAAAGTCAGTAGAAATTTTAGGGTGACAGCAAAAGGCATATAAATATAAGGTTTGATTTCCAAATGAGATGAAAGAACAAAAAGGAGTTATAAAAGACTTTATTAATTCAAGAGAAGGCAGAAAGTATCAAAAACAAAGCAAAGAAGAAGCATATTAAAAAATGCAAAATAAAAATGTAAATCGGCAAAAAAAACATGATCAGATTTAATTCACACATTAGCTAGAGATTCTCATATTCAATAGAGGGGAAAATGGGTATTATGCTATTTATGAGAGACATTGCACCCCTATTAAAAAGCTGTATCTGAAGTTCTCAAATAAAAGAGTGAAAGGATATACCACACAAAGAGAAATTAAACAAAGCAAACAAATGACAATGAAAACTCCACCATCAACAGGAACAATACAACAGAAAGATACCAAAGGAAAGGAAACTATTAAACAGTGGCAACATCAACAAACTAGAAAGCAAACAATGCTAAGAATTATAGAAAGAAAAATAAAACTCATGTATAATGCCAAATACTGGCAATAAGCACTAATATTACTGACACACATTTTTCCAAAATTGGAATTCTATTCAATATGTTTTTATTAGTACACTAGCATTTCATCATTCCTGAAAATTCTTCAGTGTATCATGTCTATTTTCCATCTCATGGATGGTGTATAATTTATTCATTATTTTTTATTGTTGGACATTAAGGACATTTCTAAATTTTTTCTGGTATAAATAACACTGCAACGAACTTGCCTACATCTGTAAGTTGTTTCCTGCATGATTTTATGTTTGTCTTTTTAAAAAAATTTTTTATGTATTTATTTATTTGGCTTCATCATACCTTAGTTGCTCTGGGCCATGTGGGATCTCTGTTCCCAGACCAGTGACTGAACCCTTGTGTCCTGCATTGGAAAGTGAATTCTTAACCACTGCACCACCAGAGAAGTCCCTACACTTGTTTTTAGTAGACAGTATAAGGAGCTAAATATATGAGGGTGGAAAATTATTTATTCTTTGCCATTTTCAGGTTAATGAGTGTGATGGCTGGCATGAGAGAGTTTGACATGTTTAGATTATGTGGGTAAATTGATCTAACAAATGTCCCCCTAAATTGATGGCCAGACCCAGAAGGAATAAGAAAAAAAATCACATTGGTTCTTTCTCCTGGCACCTGGGTGGGTGTTTGCTTTGGTTCAGCTCTGAAGTCGAGATCTCTGCGGACACAGAGATGGAAAGACAGAAAGCCTGCCCCCTGGAGCCCACACACTTCTCAGAAGACGTGTAAACGTGCGGACAAGTACTGTAAGGGAGGAGCCAAACCAATCTGACAAATCAATTAATACAATACAGAATTCTAAGTATCAAGTATATTTAGAATTCTTACCATGTACTTGCATTCTCTAGAAGCTTTGTTGATGTTCTCAGATGCTCACTTGTGTCTGACTCTTTGCAACTCCATGGATTGTAGCCCACCAGGCTCCTCTGTCCATGGGATTCTCCAGGCAAGAATACTGGAGCGGGTTTCAATTTCCTCCTCCAGGGAACAAAACCACATCTCCTGCATTGGCAGGTGGATTCTTTATCATTTGAACCACCTGGGAAGCCCAAAACCTTGCCCAACGTGGGACTCAAACCCACAACCCCAAGATTAAGAGTCTCATGGTCGACAGACTGAGCTAACTTTATTTCCATTTAAACGTCTCCGGGATTAGCATGGTTTCTCAGATGTCGATCTGGCTCTAATTTTTTACTTCCTGAGTCTAATTCCTCCACACAGAACATAAGGGGTCAAGGGCAGCATGGCCCTAGGATTTGGTATTTCACTAATGAACTAATTCCAGGAAGTGCTAAGACCAAAGCAGGACTGAGAGAAAAGATCAAACTTTTATTTTCACCCTAGTGAATTTTTACAGCAATCGCATGGCCTAAAAACAAAGCAGATGCTGGAAACAAGAAGCGGTGCCAACCAACAATGGCTTCACCGTGAAACACCCCCTAAAACGTGGTCTCCACACTCGTACACCTGCCGGCCAGAGACAGCTCCAGCCGCATGTCAGAGGAGACACTGACACATGAGCAGATCTGAATTAACCGTAACTTAATCCCGTCATTCGGGGCATTTTTGACTCATGGAGAAGTGATTAAAACTGGCGAGCGGATGTCGGAGGATCTCAAGGAAATGGTAATATTCAAATAATGTTCTAAATGAAAAGCAAGTCAGTGATCAACAAGGATCAACAAGGATCAACAAGTGATCAACAACAACAACCAACAAGGATTTACGAGTTTTGGCTATGGTCTGCTGAGCAAAAAGCACATGTAGAACAACACTGGGTTATCAGGTTTGTCGGGTAAGGTTAGGAAATTTTTGAAAATCAGTGTAGTTGAATAATCGAAAACCAAAAGATAATTTATATTGAGGCTGAATCCATTCACTTGCCAGGCAAGGAGAGCTACATCACTTGGGGGAGAATTCAGTAAATTTCCCTGTATGTGTAGAGAAGGGGGTGGGGAGGAATGATGTAGATAAAGTGGATTCTTTTCTTCCATTTTTATTTTTATTGGAGTACAGTTGATTGGCATTGTTAGTGTTAGTTTCGGTCATTCATGTACAGTACTTATTCTTTTTCAGGTGTAAAGAGAATTCTGAAAAGTCCTCTTTGGTGGGAGAGGGAACTGAAAAGTATCCGTTGGGACTGATGGTTCTGGCAGGTCCAGGTCACTGGGGCATCCAGGTCACAGGTGCGGCTCTCACGAGGTGTGGGATGAGCTATGTAAGGCTCAGGTCGTCTTAGGGCCATGTTACACTAGATCCCTGATGCTCTGTGCAGGGATGGAGCTGAGATTTCCCTTATTTCCAACAGGCCACAGGGAGTTACTGAAGATTCTTAAGAAGGAGAGTAAATGATAGAGATGATGCTTTAGAAATATGAAGTGAAGTGAAGTGAAGTCGCTCAGTCATATCCAACTTTTTGCGACCCTGTGGACTGTAGCCCACCAGGCTCCTCCATCCATGGGATTCTCCAGGCAAGAATGCTGGAGTAGGTTGCCATTTCCTTCTCCAGAGGATCTTCCCGACCCAGGGATCGAACCCAGGTCTCCCGCATTGCAGGCAGACGATTTAACCTCTGAGCCACCAGGGAAGTCCTTTTAGAAATATGACTCACCTGATAATCCACTTTGTCATAAAGATATGACCCAGATGATGCTAATGTCAATGTTAGGAATGACCGGGGTTTGCTTTATCCAGTTTCCATCCTTTGGTCATACTTATGAGCACTCAGTATTACCTATCTGGGATGACATTTGAAAATAGGTCCTTTCCACTATACATGTGTTCTAGAGTTCAATTTGGAAACTAGAGGCCCTCAGCATCTGTCCGTTCCTGTCCCTTTCCTGGGGAGGGAGAGCCTATGAGCTGGCTGGTCTGGCTGGGGCAGGGGCAAGTCTGTGCCTGGGAGAAATGGGGCATTGGAGCCAGGAGGGCTGAGGCAGGTTGGGAGGTAGTGCCTGGGCTTTACGAACCCCTCGAGGGATCCAGCTCCACCAAGAGGCCTCGAGCAGGGCTGAATCATGGTTACTCTACAGACCTCTTTAGACCAGACTCTGAACTTCCTCTAAGAAAACCTTCGCATCCCTGAGCATCTGGCGCATCGATTTACAAGCCTGGATCCTTGGTGCATATCACTTACATTTTATTAAAGAGCCTCTTTCTTCCACAGTCAGAAACCAACAGAGATTCAAGACCAAGGCAGTATTTGCAGCATCAAAAGGACCACAGTAACTGCCTTCTTGCTTCCCCTCGCCACCGCCTCAGTGCCCAGCCTCAGGGGATTTCAGTCCTTATGGGTATATCTCCACCTCCCTGAGATATACACCCTGAATTTGCCTGCTGTGGGTCCACCCAGGCTCCTCTTGGAGCGTCTGCTCCCTGAAGAGCTTGCTTCCTTTAAAATGAAATCTAAATCGGAGTAGAGTATGGATTTGTAAACACGTCTCGGGTGAGCTGAACAAGGCTTTCCACATGAGATAAATGTGGAAAAGTGATTTTTCCACCTCCTCCCTGGCTTGGGGCCAGCTCTACTCTAAGGGACATGTGAAAGTGGTGGCTGGGCTGGGTCTGGAGGGCGTGGGGGCTTGCAAGGACAACCAGGAGAGCAGGACTTATCACCCAGTCTCCCTGTTGCCTGCCCTGTGACAATAGAAAATCATTGTTTCATTTTGACAACTTTATTGAGGTATATTTTACATACAATAGAATATCCCATGTTGGGACTTCCCTGGTGTTCATTGGCTAAGACTCCATGCTCCCAAAGCAGAGGGCCCAGGTTCCATCCCTGATCAGGGAACTAGATCCTACAGGCCACAACTAAGACACAACACAGCCAAATAACTCAATAGTTTTAAAATAAGTAAAAAGAATTTACCTGGGCAAACTTCAGGAGATAGTGTAGGACAGGGGAGCCTGGCATGTTGCAGTCCATGGGGTCACACAGAGTCGGAAATGACTTAGTGGCTGGCCAACAACAACAACAAATGTTAAGAATGCAGTGGGGGTGAGTTTTGACAAATGTATGCCTGTGTTACCAGCCCCATAATCTGGTAACACAGAGGTAGAGGACATTTACAGGGCCCAGGTGACTGCTCATGCCCTTTCTTGTCCTCCTAGCTCAGCTCTAGCCCTGAGAAATCATGATATCTGCCTTTTCTAGAAATTCATGCAATGAGGATGCTCTAGAATGTACTGCTTAATGTCTAACTTTTTAAACTTATTATTTCATGATTATATTATCACTATATTACATTATTAATTACTATTATAATCACCTGTGTTCTTGCTTGGAACAGTATGTTTTCCATTTCTATTTTATTTTTTATTTTTTGGCTGTACGAGACAGCATGTGGAACTTTCCTGATCAGGGATCAAACCTGTAACCTCTACCGTGGACTTGACCACTGGACCACCAGGGAAGCACCTCTTTTATTCCTAAGTAGTTTTTCATGGGATGGGTGTACCAGAATTTTTGCCTGTTGATGTCTATTTAGGATGTTTCCAGTCTGGACCTCTTATTGAATATGTTCAGTCACTCAGTCATGTCCGACTCTTTGTGACCCTGTGGACTGTAGCCCAGCAGGGTCCTCTTCTCCGTTGGGATTCTCGAGGCAAGAATACTGGAGCAAGTCACTATGCCCTCCTCCGGGGGATCTTCTCAACCCAGGGATCAAACCCAGGTTTCCCACATTGCAGGCAGATTCTTTAATGTCTGAGCCACAAGGGAAATCTGAGAATACTGGAGTGGGTTGCCATGCCCTCCTCCAGGGGATCTTCCCAACCCAGGAATTGAACCAGGGTCTCCTGCTTTGCAGGCAGATTCTTTACCAGCTGAGCTATCAGGGAAGCCTAGCTGTTATTGAATATAGCTCCTCTGATCATTCACATGCAAGTCTCAGTGCATGCATTTTAACTTTTCTTGGATAACCACCTAAACGGAACTGGGTATACTCTAAGTGCATGTTTGACTTTGTAAGAATTGATGACTCTTCTCCATGGTGGCTATACCAGGTACATCCCCACCAGCAACAGGGGAGCATTCCAGTTGCTCCATGTGGTCATCAACACTTGGTATTGTCTTTTCTTCTTTTTAGATGGTTTAAAGTTGTGTTTTCTTGATGCCTAATGATACTGAGCACTTTAAAAATGCTTTTACTGATTATTCAGATAGCTTCTTTTGTGGAGTGTCAGTTTAAATCTTATAGACAAGGCACTTTTAAAAAGCCTGGAATATAATGGGAAGAGTCTGTATTAAAGGCCAGAGGATGAGGGTGTGCTTCTCAGGTCTCTAAGTGGCTGTGACTTTGAGAAGAGATGCACAGATGCTGGGAATCATGTCTTACTGTTACAATAAGAAAAAATGAATAGAATAGATTATGTTTAAAGTTTTTATTCTGCTCTGGAGACGAGGATTAGAATCTCCATTTCTTTATTATAAGACTTTTCTAGGGCCCAAAGAAACACATAGTCCTAGAATGCGAAAACAAACAGGGAAATTGGCCATCTCACCCAGCTCCTGCCAATTCAGACACCAAGAGTTACCAACATTGCACAATTATTTAATGGCACCTGTGTTGGTTGATCAGTCATGTACGACTCTTTGTGATCCTATGGACTGTAACCCACCAGGCTCCTCTGTCCATGGAATTCTCCAGGCAAGAATACTGGAGTGGGTAGCTATTGCCTTCTCCAGGGGATCTTCCAGACTCAGAGATTGAAAGCGGGTCTCCTGCACTGTGGGCAGATTCTTTACCATCTGAGCCACCAGGGAAGCCCATTTCATGGCATAGATATGACTAAACTGGAGTCATATGACTCTAGTAAGTACTAATACAAAAGTTTGAGAAATAGGCATATATCTTGCCTCTGACTTCAGAGGAAATAAGAGTTGGGCAATGTGATTTTGCTTTGGGTTTTTTTTTTCCATCCAAAGTAGGATGTTTTTCATTTGCATCCCTGGCATCCATGTGAGCAACAGGGGAAAGATAATACAAAGGGTCTGGAGGGGTCCTGAGTCCTGGGGTCTGTCTGGGGAAGCTTCTTCACCCTGGTTCTGCAGGTGCATGCCCACTAAGACACAAATCCAGTGTCCTCAGCCCGGCAGTCTGTTTACAGAACTGTGACTGCAATAAACATTGCAACGCAAATTACATTTGCACTCCAGCCTGTAGAGTGCCTTCTGTAAACTGCCAAGTACTTAGGGGCCAGGGTAATCACGGCACGCCATTCCCATGGGTGTTAATGTTTATAGAAGGCTAGTTAACCTTGCACAGGATCTGGGATCACAAGGCTGTGTGCACTATTCAGCTGCAAATTTAAAGAATGCTAGTTCCTGCCGGCACGTATACTGGGGTTAGGTGGACAATCACAGCTTGTTCCTGGGCTGGACAAAGCCCCTAGACCTGGCTTGCATGGCCTTGAGTCCCTTGATTACTCAACCAAGGCCCATGACGTCCCTTTTCCCTGAACAACTCAGACTTAATGGACTGTGATGATTGGCCTTACACGGTAACTCTGTTCTGTTACTTGAGCAAACCATGTAGTTACACATTCGTTTGTAACTTTTTGAGACCCCCTAGGAAAGAAGGGGCCATTGTAAACCTTTGAAACAGAACCCAGACATGCTGAGAGCCTCAAAGATTGTTTCCAGTAACACGAAACTCCTTTTCATCGTGCTCTTGAGGGGTGACAAAGACGGGCAAGACATGGTGCCTTTGTTCCAAAAGTTTACAATCTATAGTTTTTGGATAGACAAGGCAGGCATACATGAAATAGTCAGTGAAACACAAGGGGTTATGTGCTGAAACTCAGCTGGAGGGTATAGAGGTTAGCTCACGAAAGGTTCTGATCGCTGTGGCCTGGCTAAATGGAGGAAAACATTAGGGAGGAGATGGGATTGGAAACAGCACTACATGGATGCTGGGCTTTGGGCAGAGAGTAGATTAAGATATGGAAATATATAGTGTCCAGGTCAGAGGGAAGAGAGAGGTCTGCTTAGAGCAGAATATTAAAGCCAGGGATAGAACACATGGGTCATGGTCGTGGGTCACCTTCATGAGGTGAAGGTCCTTGAAAACCAACAGACGCTGGTGCAGAAGAGAAACATACAGGTAACCATGTGTCATTTACCGTGTAGTACCCTCCAATGTTTTCCCAACTCACTCACACTAAAAAAAAAAAAACCAACCAAAGTCCTACCAATGATCCTAGCTTGTCTGCTGCAAATACCCTATTACTTACCTTATCTCAACACCTACTCCTTTCTCCTTTGTTCATTCCACTCCACCTACATGAGCTTTCTTGTCCCTCCAATACTGGAGGCAACTTTTCATCAGGACAATTTTGCATTATCTGTTCCTTCCACCAAAAATGCTCTTCCTGGGCTTCCCTGGTGGTCCAGTGGTTAAGAATCAATCCACTTTGCAAAACAAGGTTTGATCCTTGGGCCAGGAAGATCCCACACGCGGTGGAGCAACTAAACCCGTGTGCCACCTACTCAACCCCCGCTCTAAAGACTGAGAGTGGCAGCTACTGAAGCCCGCATGCCTAGAGCCTGTGTTCCACAACAAGAGAAGCCGTAGCAGTGGGAAGCCCAGGCACCACAGCGAGAGAGTGGCTCTACCGGCTGCCACAACCAGAGAAAGCCTGTGTGCAGCAACGAAGACCCAGCGCAACCAAAAATGAAATAAATCAGTAAAAGATTTTAAAACACAGTGTGTGATACATCAAAAAATACTTTAAAAAGAAATGCTCTTCCTGCTGATATCCACTGGCTTCCTCTCTCTCTATTATGTCTTTCACGTAAATGCCCTCTGTAAGTCAGCCTTCCCTAATACCTTAAAATTGCAACTGCTCCTCATCTTGGGTTCTTTCTGTCCTCTTTCTCAAGTTCATTATTTTCCTGAGGCATTTCATTATATGACTATACACACACACACACACACACACACACACACTTTGCTTAATGTTGTTACCGAATGTACATTTGTGTGCCCGACATATAGTGAGGCCAAATAAATTGAGTCATTGAAGTTTGGAGCAGAGAAAGGTTTATTGCAGGGCTATGATGCAAGGAGAACTGGAGTACCTTGTGCCCCCCCCGCAAAAACTCCAAATTCCTCGAAGGGTTTCAGCAAAGCCCTTTTAAAGGCCAGGTGAGTGAGGGGCGTGGTGAGTTGTTGCAAACTTCTTGGTGTTGGAATCCATTGTCCTTGCAGCTGTCCACGCAGGTTAGATCACAGCGTTCCTGTAAACTTTCAGCAAGACTAATGTTATTCTCCGTTCTGCAAATTTGTATCTCTATATGAGTGGGTTCTTAGAGGTCAGAGCCCTGGGAAAGGCTATCCTGTACATTTCAGGATGCGGACCACGTTCTTTTACAAAAGGTGCAGAGCAAACATGACTCAGTCCAGGCAATAGGACTCTTAATAATACGGAGTCAGATTTGTTCTTCCTTATTACGCTGTCCTCCCCCGTGAGGATGTAAACTCATGAGGGCACAGGATTTTGTCTGCTTTGTTCAGTGAATTATCTCCAGCACCCCAAACAATGCCTAGACATTCAGTTAATATTTGATGGAAGAATGAATAACCAATTTCTAAGAGCCTGATCGGATAAACGAGCAGTTATAAGAGCTGTGGGGCTCACGCACACAGCAGAACACACAGTGCGTGGAAGAGGCTGGAGAAAGATAAGGTATTTTGGTGCCACCCTGATAAGACAGGGTAGGGCAGGTACCAGTTAGGGCTCCTGTGTTGCAAGCAACAGAAATTAATCTGACTTAGGCTAAAAGTAATTTATTGGAAAGGATCAAGAGCTTCCCAAATAGACAAGAGGGCAGGAGAGCAGGCTGGGAGATGAAGCAGAGAGAGCAGTCCTGGAAGCATCAGGGTTCAGAGACCATGACATCTGCATGTAGCAGGGGCTCGGTGCTCAGGAGGCTGCAGTGGACGGAACGTGACTGTTTTCAATTTCCTTGTTCTTCTACCCGAGAATTAAATTCCATTGAGGGAGCCTCCAATTGGCCTAGTCTGGGTCATATGCCTGCCCTCATCCCTCCTCATAAAGATTTACTGTGTTTTGCAGTCCAGCATCCACTTCTCTTCCTAATACCATCACCATCAAGAATTTCTCTCTACTCTACCAAGGAGCTGAGTCTACTTTTCTTTTCTATGTTTCTACTCAGAAGGTATAACGTAAGGAATTGAACAAACAAATTTCATTACAGAGATCTTTTAAGAGCTTAGCATAATTTTGAGTAAACTCTGGGAGTTGGTGATGGACAGGGAGGCCTGGCGTGCTGCGATTCATGGGGTTGCAAAGAGTCAGACACGACTGAGCAACTGAACTGAACTGAACTGATAATGAAAATAACTGAAGTACATAGGACATCGCTGTTGATAAAAACTTCTACCCAACTAGTCTCATGGGAACCACGGCATTTCTGTAATGTAGATGCATGCATTCTCAGTCATTTCGACTCTCTGTGACCCCATGAACTGCAGCCCACCAAGCTCCTCTGTCTGGAATTTTCCAGGCAAGAATACTGGCATGGGTTGCCATTTCCTACTCCAGGGGATGTTCCCAACCCAGAGATCAAACCCATGTCTCTTGTGCCTCCTGCACTGACAGGCAGAGTCTTTACCACTGAACCCCCTGGGAAGTCCCATAATGTTGACAGGTATGCGTTACATTCTTATTCTATGGATGTGCAAATGGGCGTTTGGAAAGTTTAAGCAATTTATTCAAATTTGTGACACAAGGACTGTTTAGATGTTAAATTCTGTTACAATGATGACTGACATTTATGAACACTTGCCATGTATTCAGCAGTGTTATGCGCATAACATGAGTTCACAGCACTAATTCTCACAACAACCCTAGGAGTTAGAAGTAGGAGACTGAGGTAGATCCACGTAACTTGCCCACGGTGACATGTTTATAAGGTGCAGGAGCTTGGCTCCTATCCCTCAGTTTGTACCCTGAAAGCTAAGCTAGAACGCCTCTCAAGTTTTATTAAATAAGTGTCAATTAATATAGGTGGCATCAACAATATTTATGTTCAGACAAATACACTTGGATCAATCAAAGAGGAAGGCTGAACACAACACTATAAAGCAATTATGCTCCAGTAAAAAAAAAAAAATTATAAGATAAAAAATACCCCCACCCAAAAAAAAGAGGAAAGTTAAATTCAGGCAATCACCAGCTCTAATCTGTCCTAATCCTTCTGAAGACTCAGAGAATGGATATTTCAGCAGCTGCTTGGAAGACAGGGTCCAGTCAGTGAACTAAACTCAGATTGGGTACCAAATATCACTTTTAAAAATGCAAATTCATATGTTCAGTGTGGTTTACAGCTAAGACCAGCTCTCCTTTACTTACACATGGATATAAATCGGCTCAATCAGAAGTTTCCTTTATGCTAAAGGAATGGGATGAAGAACTGAGGAAAACAAAGGAAGCAGTTTAGGAGAAAAGGGCCCTGCCCTAAAAACGGTAAGAAAATGCCAACTCTAACTCAGGATTTCCTTGAATTGTTTAGTTTTATCTTTCATGAGTAAAACTGTTGACCATAAATCCAAGTCATGAGATTTTCATCTGCAGAAGGAAGTTGAATCTGAGAGACCCTTTGGGTTACCAAGTTGGTACAGAAAATAATCATCAGGAACACAGGATTTGGGTCATAATGCTCCAGGACTGTTTTACTCCAAGTGTGTATGGCACTGAGTTTATTCTTAGAAAAACACATGTGTTTAACTTAGGGAAAGAACCCCTCCCGTCCTGATAAGGGTCCCAGATTTTATGAGTAAACCATTCCATTCCCCAGTCCTACAGTTTCACACCTCCAACGGGCTCTCTCAACATCAACAAAAACTCCAAGGATTTGATGGGAAAATGGTGTTAAGTCTCATGTTGTTTCAGGAATTTCCCAATATGCACTAAATTAACTTTGGAGCCAGATGAGTCTGAGTGGTAGGAAATCGCTCCATTGGACACAGATGGCAGACCCTAATGTTCCCAGCAGCTGTTGCACACACATGAAATCAGATTGGGATTAACACTTACCTTCAGAATGGTCACACCCGGATGCGATGGCTTCTCTGTAATACACACCAAGCTTAGCTTATGTCTCTGAAACCACATGACCTCACGGGCCTTGGGAACATTTGATCCAGGAAATCTGAACCTGGGCAGAAATCATAAAGCATCAGGTAGACGTTAAGCAGGAATTTATCTGCTTTTTGTCTGAAGTGGCTTCACATCCCTGCAGCTTTTGTCTGACGCAGAGTGAAATATTTATAGGCAGGCTGCTTTCTAAGGCAGAGTTACAGGCTAATTCAGGTTCAGTGTGAAATGTCTCTGCCCATTGGCCACCTGCTGAATCCTCAATTCCAAGTGCAACCAGACCTAAGCTTGTTTGTAGCATCATAACTTTTATCAATGATATCAGTTTGATAACCAAAGTAGAATTTACAATGCAATCTAGCTGTGATGCCAATGTAACTGGTTATTGGCAAACAGATTAAAATTTACTAAACTTTTATGATCACTTAAGGCCATTCCCAAACCCCTTTGTCTTGTCTTGAAAAGATATATACTTACTTTAGGGAAGTTGTGGCTCTACAACTTCTGAAATTCTCTTTGACGTTATTTTCAGAACTGTGACTTGATCGTTCAAATAGACTTACAACTGTATCCTTGGAGGATAGATTTGAATTTTAGAAAGAGCCAAGGGTTATCCAGGGCTAAACATGATGATTTAGGAGGGGGATCAAGTTTGGCAATATCAATATATGTCAAAATGAGGTGTGACTTTTAATTAGTAAGGCGAATTTTATTGTATGGCTTATACATCTGGTCTTAAGGCAATTTCAAAACTTTTCTTTTTAATAATGCCTGTGTTGTAGCAATTTGAATGTTTAAATTCTGGAATGTTTGCTTTAAAATAATGTTTTATTACTGCTATTACAGTCTCTATGTGACCCTGATGAGAGCTAGCATGTAGAAGGAGATCAGAAACCCTTTTCTTTGCAGTTAATCACAAAGAACTCAGAATTCCTGATGCTTAACTCTGATACCCTTCACTTACCAAGACTATTAGTAAAGGCCCACATTTTCCTTACTTTTCCATCTCTTAAAAAAAAAAAAAACTACTAACCACCTTTAAATGTTCTTCTGTTATTCCTTTTCATTATCCCAATATTTGTGGTTCATCTTTTGCAATAAAGGCCAAAAGACCTACATCTAAAACCCAGCTGAGATTTAGTTCTTTCTCATTCCCTTCAAATTTAAGCATCCAAGGCTGATACAGTGACCCCAGAATTTTGGAGAACTCAATTCTCAGAACTCAGAACTCAGTTCATGTACAGCTTCCACCTTGTTCTCCAAGATGGCGGCTCCAACGGCCGCCAACACATCCATATGCCAGCCAACTGTTAATGTAAAGAAGGAAGAGAAATATTTACTTTTCTTTCAAGATCACAGCTTGGAAGCTGCATACACTACTCTATCACTTCTGCTTAAATTCTCCTGGCCAGAATGAAACCAAAAGCCAGGCTGGGAAATGAAGTTTAACTTCCGATCACGTGTCCAGTCAACACTTGTGATTTTGTAATTCCAGTGAGAAAGAAAGAATAAATATCTTGGAAAACAAGCAGTCTCTGACACACATCTTTGATAAAGTTTTATTTAATGTAATTGATGGTTTTAGCTATGCCTGCTTCCCAGGTGGAGCTAGTGGTAAAGAACCCACCTGTCAATGCAGCAGACATAAGAGATGCGGGTTCAATCCCTGGGTTGGGAAGATCCCTTTGAGAAGGAAATGGCAGCCCACTCCAATATTCTTACCTGGAGAATTCCATGGACAATTCTATGGAACTGAATTCCAGAGGAGACTGGTAGGCGACAGTCCACAGGGTTGCATAGACTTGGACAGGACTGAAGCAACTTAGCACTCACGTAAGGAATTAGGAGACAGGAGATGGGGATAAGAAAGCAGCCCAAAAGGCTAGTCATGATTTGACAAGAACAAAGCGCATGGGGCTCTGACTGAGGTCAGGCGGGAGAGGACAGTAAGGGTGGATTTGCGAAATGGCTACTTTCGTCAGAAGATCCCACAGCTAGTCAGACAGAACTTCAAGCTGTCTGTTGGGGTTGGCACTGTCTACTGGTGTTTAGTCGCTAAAGGAAAAACAATTCTAGGGAGGGAGAGAACACAGGGACATCGAGGCTTAAGCAGTCCCTTACTGAAGTGAAGTAAAGTGAAAGTCGCTCAGTTGTGTCCGACTCCTTGCAACCCCATGGAATATACAGTCCATGGAATTCTCCAGGCCAGAATACTGGAGTGGGTAGCTGTTTCCTTCTCCAGGGGATCTTTCCCAACTCAGGGATCGAACCCAGGTCTCCCAAATTGCAGGCAGATTCTTTACCAGCTGAGCCACATGGGAAGCCCTATTACCTGAGAATATGTGCAGTTCTGAAATACCCACCTTTCCTTCATTGGAGCAGAAGCCCATTCTGACATGCTTGTTTCCTAACAAATGGTACCAGACCAAAAAGGGGGTATATTAGGTGGAGACTAATTTAAGAGCATGTGCAATCACTAGGAAATACTTTGGAAAAAATCATTAAACTCCCTGTAGGACTTATTCGCCAAGTGCTTTGGAGCTGGCCCTCTAATCACCCTACAAAGTGAAAAAAGCACTTAATAAACCTAAGATCAAGAGACTCCATGGCATCTGGCCCCATCACCACATCTGTGGATTGATGTCTCGACTCAGGAAATACCACTTGGCTATAAGGCAAGATATTCTCCTCTGCCATCAATACCTCAGTGCCTGTGAGAAAATCTCCCACGTTGCTGTGGTTCTCCAAGCCCAAATGGATGCAGCAGCCTGAAAACTGTCCTCGGGGCGCACTTGTTGATAATCAGTGTTCTCTCTGCTTTAGAGCACCCTTACAAGAAGATGCCAACACTACAAAATTGAAATCAGGAGAGATATTCCTTGATTATACTCTCGGCAAATACAGTGGAAGCATGAGAGAAGAATCAGTCAAAGTTGGTGAAGAAATATGGAAAATCCACTTTTCTGAAAATACTGCTGAAAAGTCACCCGATGGGAGGATTAGAAGTTTGCGATTAAAAAACAGTTTTGCAGAAAATCAACTAGTTGTGAACTGATGGCAGGCTGTCAAGATCATCCATGATTCTCCAACTCCTGGTGAAGGAGAAATTTCTTTCTTATTTATTTATTTACTTTACCTTTATTTTTGGCTGTGCCGGATCTTTGTTGCTGTTTGGGTTTCTCTATAGTTGCAGTGAGCAGGGGCCACTCTCTAGTTGCCGTGTTTGGGCTTCTCATTGCAGTGGCTTCTCTTGCTGTGGCTCACAGGCCCTAGGGTGCAGCAGCTTCAGTAATTGCAGCTCCCAGGCTCCAGAGCACAGGCTCAAGGGTTGTGGTGCAGAGGCTTAATTGCTCTCAGCATGTGGGATCCTCCCAGAGCAGGGATCAAACCCACATCTCCTCCACCGGCAGGCGGATTCTTTACCACTGAGCCTCCAGGGAAGCCCAAGGAGAAATTTCAAAAGAGGAGGAGAAAAGAACAAAAAGACCATTTTAACAACGTTGGGGAAGATAGGGAGTCATCAGTGAATCAGAAGACCAGAGAGGTTTAGGAATTCTGAAACGACACAGAGCAGATAGAATCAGATCTGACATACAGAAACGATAACCACCACCAAAGGAGAAAACCACAGTGCAGAATATACATAGAAGGAGCCTCATTCAGGAGCCTCATTCTGAAGGACTCTGGGCTGAGGGCCACGAGAAGCATGAGATCCAGAGTTGTCTAAGGAGGCGTGTGCTGTCACAGCCGCATTCGGGCACTTTCTCTTCCACCTTCCCCTGCGTGCTCATCAGAAGGTAGCCATGGTAAGTATGTCAGGGACAGGAATACAACTCAAAGCCCCAAATGCAGTAGCCCCAGGAGACACTACATTCATCGCCCCTCCTGGCCACATTGGGGGTGGACGTTAAAGTATGTGGGGTTTCTTTTTGAGGGGTGATGAAAATGTTATACCTACAACTGTGGGCAAGGATCCCTTAGAAGAAATGGAGTAGCCATCATAGTCAACAAAAGAGTCCGAAATGCAGTACTTGGATGCAGTCTCAAAAACGACAGAATGATCTCTGTTCGTTTCCAAGGCAAACCACTCAATATCACAGTAATTCAAGGCTATGCCCTGACCAGTAATGCTGAGGAAGTAGAA
This sequence comes from Odocoileus virginianus, assembly GCF_023699985.2. Taxonomy (NCBI): domain Eukaryota; kingdom Metazoa; phylum Chordata; class Mammalia; order Artiodactyla; family Cervidae; genus Odocoileus; species Odocoileus virginianus. Next base: position 30,763,327 of record NC_069690.1, on the reverse strand, counting down.
GTTGAATGGTTCTAAGAAGACTTACAAGACCTTCTAGAACTAACACCCAAAAAGATGTCCTTTTCATTATAGGGGACTGGAATGCAAAAGTAGAAAGTCAAGAAATACCTGGAGTAACAGGCAAATTTGGCCTTGGAGTACAGAATGAAGCAGGGCAAAGGCTAACAGAGTTTTGTCAAGAGAATGCATTGGTCGTAGCAAACACCCTCTTCCAACAACACAAGAGAAGACTCAACACGTGGAAATCACCATATGGTCAATACTGAAATCAGATAGATTATATTCTTTGCAGCCAAAGATGGAGAAGCTCTATACAGTCAGCAAAAACAAGACTGGGAGCTGATTGTGGCTCAGATCATAAACTCTTTATTGCCAAATTCAGACTTAAATTGAAGAAAGTACGGAAACCCACTAGACCATCCAAGTATGACCTAAATCAAATCCCTTATGATTATACAGTGGAAGTGACAAATAGATTCAAGGGATTAGATCTGATAGAGTGTCTGAAGAATTATGGATGGAGGTTCGTGACATTGTACAGGAGGCAGTGATCAAGACCATCCTCAAGAAAAAGTAATGCACAAAGGCAAAATGTTTGTCCGAGGAGGCCTTACAAATAGCTGAGAAAAGAAGAGAAGCAAAAGGCAAAGGAGAAAAAGAGAGATATACCCATTTGAATGCAAAATTCCAAAGAATAGCTTGGAGAGATAAGAAAGCTTTCCTTGGTGATCAATGCAAAGAAATAGAGGAAAACAATAGAATGGGAAAGCCTAGAGATCTCTTCAAGAAAATTAGAGATACCAAGGGAACATTTCATGCAAAGATGGGCTCAATAAAGGACAGAAATTGTATGGACCTAACAGAAGCAGAAGATATTAAGAAGAGGTGGCAAGAATACACAAAAGAACTATACAAAAAAGATCTTCATGACCCAGATAATCACAATGCTGTGATCACTCACCTAGAGCCAGACATCCTGGAACGTGAAGTCAAGTGGGCCTTAGGAAGCATCACTACGAGGAAAGCTAGTGGAGGTGATGAAATTCCAGTTGAGCTGTTTCAAATCCTAACAGATGATGCTGTGAAAGTGCTGCACTCAATATGCCAACAAATTTGGAAAACTCAGCAGTGGCCACAGGACTGGAAAAGGTCAGTTTTCATTCCAATCCCAAAGAAAAGCAATACCAAAGAATGCTCAAACTACCACACAATTGCACTCATCTCACACACTAGCAAAATAATGCTCAAAATTCTCCAAGCCAGGTTTCAACAGTATGTGAACCGTGAACTCCCAGATGTTCAAGCTGGATTTAAAAAAAGCAGAGGAATCAGAGATCAAATTGCCAACATCTGCTGGCTCATCGAAAAAGCAAGACAGTTCCAGAAAAACATTTATTTCTGCTTTATTGACTATGCCAAAACCTTTGAACTGTGTGGATCACAATAAACTGTGGAAAATTCTGAAAGAGATGGGAATACCAGACCATCTGACCTGCCTCCTGAGAAATCTGTATGCAGGTCAAGAAGCAACACCTAGAATGGCACAAGGAGCAAAAGACTAGTTCCAAACCAGGAAAGGAGTAAGTCAAGGCTGTATATTGTCACCCTGCTTATTCAACTTATATGCAGAGTACATCATGAGAAATGCTGGACTGGAGGAAACACAAGCTGGAATCAAGATTGAGGGGAGAAATATAAAAAACCTCAGATAGGCAAATGACACCACCCTTATGGCAGAAAGTAAAGAGGAACAAAAGAGCCTCTTGATGAAAGAAGAAAGTGGAAAAAGTTGGCTTAAAACTCAACATTCAGAAAACTAAGACCATGGCATCTTGTCCCATTCAGTTCAGTTCAGTCAGCTCAGTCGTGTCCGACTCTTTGCGACCCCATGAATCACAGCATGCCAGGCCTCCCTGTCCATCACCAAATCCCGGAGTTTACTCAAACTCATGTCCATCGATCAGCGATGCCATCCAGCCATCTCATCCTCTGTCGTCCCCTTCTCTTCTTGCCTCCAATCCCTCCTAGCATCAGGGTCTTTTCCAATGAGTCTACTCTTCACATGAGGTGGCCGAAGTATTGGAGTTTCAGCTTCAACATCAGTCCTTCCAATGAACACCCAGGACTGATCTCCTTTAGGATGGACTGGTTGGATCTCCTTGCAGTCCAAGGGACTCTCAAGAGTATTCTCCAACACCACAGTTCAAAAGCATCAATTCTTCGGCACTCAGCTTTCTTCACAGTCCAACTCTCACATCCATACATGACCACTGGAAAAACCATAGCCTTGACTAGACAGACCTTTGTTGGCAAAGTAATGTCTCTGCTTTTTAATATGCTATCTAGGTTGGTCATAACTTTCCTTCCAAGGAGTAAGCGTCTTTTAATTTCACGGCTGCAGTCACTATCTGCAGTTGTCCCATTTAAAGTGAAAGTGAAAGTGAAGTCACTCAGTCGTGTCCGACTCTTTGCGACCCCGTGGACTGTAGCCCACCAGGTTCCTCTGACCATGGGATTCTCCAGGCAAGAATACTGGAGTGGGTTGCCATTTCCTTCTCCAGGGGATCTTCCTAAACCCAGGGATGGAACCTGGGTCTCCCGCATTGAAGGCAGACGCTTTAACCTCTGAGCCACCAGGGAAGCAGTTGTCCCATCACTTCATGGCAAATAGATGGGGAAACAATGGAAACAGTGAGAGACTTTATTTTGGGGAGGGGGGGCTCCAAAATCACTGCAGATGGTACTGCAGCCATGAAATTAAAAGATCCATGCTCCTTGGGAGAAAAATTATAACCAACCTAGACAGCATATTAAAAAGCAGAGATATTACTTTGCCAACAAAGGTCCATCTAGTCAAAGCTTTGGTTTTTCCAGTAGTCATGTATGGATGTGAGAGTTGGACCATGAAGAAAGCTGAGTACCAAAGAATTGATGCTTTTGAACCGTGTTGTTGGAAAAGACTCTTGAGAGTCCCTTGGACTGCAAGGAGATCCAACCAGTCCATTCTAAAGGAAATCAGTCCTGGATATTCATTGGAAGGACTGATGCTGAAGCTGAAACTCCAATACTTTGGCCACCTGATGCGAAGAGCTGACTCATTTGAAAAGACCCTGAATGACTGAATGTGGGAATGTGGGAATGATTGAAGCTGGGAGGAAAAGGGGACAACAGAGGATGAGATGGTTGGATGACATCACCAACTCAATGGACATGAGTTTGAGCAAGCTCTGGGAGTTGGTGAGGGACAGGAAAGCCTGGCATGCTGCAGTCCATGGGGTTGCAAAAAGTCGGACACGACTGAGCAACTGAACTGAACTGAAAATGTTCTGAAGTTGATGGTGGTATGGCCGCAAACTCCATGAATATACTGGAAGCCATTGAAGTGATCACTTTGAATCCGGGTATGGTGTGGTGTGTGAATTTGATCCCATTAAAGCCATGACCCCATGAACTGCAGCCCGCCATGCCCCTCTGTCCATGGGATTTTTCAGTCAAGAGTACTGGAGTGGGCTGTCATTTCCTCCTTCAGGGGATCTGCTGACCCAGGGAATGAACTTGCATCTCCTGTTTCTCCTGCATTGCAGGCAGATTCTTTCCCCAGTGAGCAACTGGGGCAGCACCAGACAGCTAAGACTGAGATAAAGTTGTTACTGAGAAGGAAGGAAGAAAGAAAAGGAGAAAAAAGGAAGAAAGGAAGGAGGGAGGGTGGGAGGGTGGGAGGGAGGAGATCCTGAGTAAACTAGTAATGAAAAAAAATTCCTAATCTAATAAAGAGTAACTGTCAGAAAACTATACAAAATATCAAATTAAGTTTCCTCTAAAATCAGATTAAAATTAGAATGTCTGCTCTCACGGTCACCCACAACTGCAAATCAGTATACTGTCACATCAATGCATTTATAGAAGGAAAAACAAAGATTGAAATATTGGGGAAGAGAGGAAAAATAACTCCCTAATTTCAAATGATAATATCATCTATTTAGCATATTTAGAAGAATCTGCCCCAAACTAGTAGGTACATAAAAGGGCTCAGCAGAGCAGATGGATACACTGTCAACAGAAACAATTCTACATAGCAGAATCAACTTGCTAGAAAACGTTTTAGGGAAGAAACATTTTATTTACCACAACTACGGGGAACACCAAATACCTGAGTAACGCCTCACACCCAGATGCATAAAACTATAAAACGGCACCAAAATACATGAAAGATGAATTAAATAAATGGAGAAATAGGTCATTTATTGCACAAGAGCACTCTGTATTGGGAAGATTCAAGTGCTGTCCAAATTAATACACAAATTCAAATCATTCTTATGTAAACCACAATGGAACTTGATGGAATGTAACAGGCAAAATCTAAAGTTCACGAGGAAGAGAAAATGGTCAAGAATAGCCAAGAAAAGCAGAACAGCAGGGAGGCGTGCCCTGTGCTGGGTTAGCATCAGTCAGTTAGCTTTAGTGTTTGGGTCTTTCAGAAAAAAGAATGTATTCAAGTATTAATTGTAATAGATACTGGCACTTCTCCTTCCCAAAATATTTATCTGGAGTTATTTGATACTGATGCATGTGTGCATGCTAAGTTGCTTCAGTTGTGCCGACTGTTTGTAACCTCATGGACTGTAGCCTGTCAGCCTCCTCTGTCCATGGGACTCTCCAGGCAAGCATACTGGAGTGGGTTACCGAGCTCTTCTCCAGGGGATTTTGCTGACCCAGGGATTGAACCCACGTCTCTTATGTCTCCTACATTGCAGGCAGGTTCTTTTACCACTAGTGCCACCTGGGAAGCCCATATCTGATATTGATAGTGTGACTTATTAACTTCTGAGCTGCGTTTCATAGACAATGCATTACTATTATTTGTTGGGGAAGAAAAGAAAAGGAAAAGCACCAGGTCATCTTTATGGAAGAAGACATGGGTAAAAGTCAAGATGAACTGTGGATTCCTTCAAGAAAGCCAATGTGTAGGGACTCCCCTGGTGGTCCGGGGGTTAGGACTCCAAACTTCCATTGCAGGAGGCACAGGTTCAATCCTTACTTGGGGAACTCAGATCCCACATGTCACGAGGCCAAACGAAAAAAAAAAGAAAACCAATGTGTGACTTTTTCTGTTACCTCCACTGAAGTCCAAAGAAGTCACCCCGGCGCTGTTTGGAATGGTCTCTATCATCAGCACCATGCATGAAGCTCATTGCCACTTGTTTCTCCCTAATAGATTGAAGTCATACCTTTATAAAACTGGATACTTCTGGCCAAAAGTCTTATCAAATTCCCCTGCCTCCATCTCCCAGATGCCAACAGGTGCCAGCCACACAGGTGACTTTCCCTAAGAAGGCTAAACCCTTCTATTTTATTGGAAAGAGATGCCCAGAAAGAACCGAAGAGAAACATTGATTTCTTGGTTTCTGAAAAGACTACCTTTTGTTACACAGTCGCAAGAAACTAAGTGTAAATAAGTGATAAATCCAAGCCTGCATTTCCCCAGGCAATCTCTTCAGTCCTCTGCTCTCACACTTGTCTGCAACGATTTTAATTATTTGTTTACATGGACCCAGGCTCGTGCTTATCAAATTGTAGACACTCCATAAATATTTGTTGAAGAAATGAAGAAAAAAGAAATGAGGAAGAGTTCCCACCATTACGAGACAGCAGAACTGAACTGTTATCTCATCCCTCCATTTGCACTGATTTTCAGTCTATCACTGGAAGATGGGGTTCTGTTTAAATTCATTCAGGACCCCTCCAACTGTGATGCCTGGCTGCCCTGCCCCGGTCACCATCCTGAGACTTGACGAAAGCCAGAGGGCCCATTATCTCTGAACCTGTGTTTCCTTCCAGCTACATGGAGGTTTCTTCACTGGGAGGCAGGGCATCCTCCACTCAGACACCACTCATCGCCCTCTTTGCTGAGAGCCTCAGTTAATGGGTGCCCGCTAACATTCTGATGTCTCATTAACTTAGTTACTGTTTCATTTTCTTAACTAGGCTCCAGATATCCCATTTCTGTTACAATGAACCTGGTCTGGGGTGGTCCCCACTCTGAAACTGGGCTCTTTGGCTCCCAGACTTGTTTACATGGGTTCCCCTTCAACTGCTTCGTCCCCACGCTTGTGAATCACCCTGGTCCTCAGGATGCTAACCGGGTTAATATGCCACAGACAAATTTCTTTAGAAGTAAGCCCCCGCCTTTCAGTCTAAAATTGTTTCCAGTTTCCCATTAAAATGCCTTTTAAAGCAGGGCAAAGCAGGAAACCCAAGGTACTATAAACCCAAATTGACAAGCAACAGAATATAAGGCCTGAGGAGGCATCTATACTAAATAATGAGGCAAGTGGGTCTGGAAAATTCTATTCACACGATTCCTTTCATCAGATCTCTCCTCTCCAGCTTCTTATCATCTCTCCAGAAAAAAGCTGCCACATCCCTTAAAAGAGTGCATCATTCGTTCTTTATCTAATAAACAACAGAGAAGACAAAATAAACTGGTTTGTTTAGAAGAGTGTACACAGATATTATTGTTATTATTTTACAAATGTCTGACTCTCAGCTATTTATTTCCATTCAGATGAATGGGCATCTGAGTTGTCATTTTCAAATGAAAAACTACTTCCAGATGTCCGCAACCTCTTAGACCTTAAGAGCCCTCCGTGGGACAGAATAATTCCTGGCAGCCCTGAGGCACAGTCGGAGAAAGAGGGAAAGAGGAAAAAGCGAAGTGTAAGGAAGAGAAAACTGGACGTCTTCTTCCAACCCAAATCCCACCAGTGGACCCCAACACACTTGGAAATTCCGAAGCCTCTGTCTGGTGGAGCAAGGTCTGCGAGCGACTAGACCCCGTGTTTCCCTAACCCTCCTTGGCCCAGGGACCTCTTTGCCTAGGACCCATGGACGGCAGTGTGCCAGGCTTCCCTGTCCTTCACTGTCTCCCACCCCAGTACACTGACCTCTCTGCTCACTGCTCCTACAGCAGGCCCCCGCTGCTCTTGCCCCAGGGCCTTTGCACCAGCCACTAACTCTGCCAGGAACTCTTCCCTCCCCACCTGGCCAAGAGACATTTTGTTTGTTGTAATTTTTATTGGAGAAGAGTTGATTTACAATGCTATGCTAGCTTCAGGTATATAGCAAAGTGATTGTTGCTCTTGTTCAGTCGCTCAGCTGTGTCCGACTCTGTGGCCCCATGGACTGCAGCATACAAGGCTTCCCTGTCCTTCACTATAACCTGGAGCTTCCTCAAGTTCATGTTCATTGAGTCGATGATGCCAGCCAACCGTCTCATCCTCTATGCTTCCTTCTCCTCCTGCACTCAATCTTTCCCAGCATCGGGGTCTTTTCCAATGAGTCAGCTCTTTGCATCAAAGCTGGCCAAAAGTACTGGAGCTTCAGCTTCAGCAACAGTCCTTTCAATGAATGTTCAGGATTGATTTCCTTTAGGATTGATTGGTTTGATCTTTTTGTTGTCCAAGGGACTCTCAGGAGTCTTCTCTGACACCACGGTTCGAAAGCATCAGCTCTTTGGCACTCAGCCTTCTTTATGGTCCAACTCTCACATCCGTGCATGACTCCCGCAAAAACCACAGCTCCGACTAGTCAAACCTTTGTCTCCAAAGTGATACATATACCCATTTGTTTTTCAGGTTCTTTCCCCACGTAGGTTTTGGGTTTTTTTTAATTAAGTACTTTAGTTTTAAAAACTAGTCATAATGTGATTTCAGCTGGAAATCAGATCCATTTTTCCCTTGAAATATTGGAAGCTCTGGCAATGCCGGTCACTTCTGACATGCGAGCTCAGGCCTGTGGCTGAGTAGCAGCCACTTGCTGCCCTACTGTGTGCTGTCCAGTCCCCCACGGTCCCCACCCCTCTCTCCAGCTTCATCTCACACTGCTTCACTTTACAGATGTAACCAACTAAGGATCATGCTCTGTTTGAAGATCTGAGGTTGGTTAAGCTCACACACACAGAAACCATGGATACAGAGGGCAGAGTGTAGGACCTGAGTGTATGCAGATTTGGTGCCAGAGGCAGGCCCTAGAACCAGTCTCCTGAGGATACAGTGATGAGTGTGTTGTATAAATACAGTCAGTGCATGTGTCATAAATGCAATTTAGTTTCACAAACTGAAAACCCTCATGTTAAAGCACCAGATCAAGAAGCAGAGCTCTCAGAAATCCCAGTGTTCTCCTTTGAGGCCCCTCCTGGTTATCACCCCCTCCCAGGGGACAAGTTCTATTTCTTTTTATAATAATTTTATTTATTTACCTACTTATTTATCTAGGGCTGCACTGGATCTTCACCGCTGCCAGTGAGTTTCTCCCTAGTTGCAGTGACAGGGGCTACTCTATAATTGTGAAGCACAGGCTCTAGGCTCATGGGCTTCAGTAATTTTGGTTCTTGGGCTCTAGAGCAGAGACTCCATAGTTGTGGAGTACAGGCTTAGCTGCTCCAAGTCATGTGGGATCTCTTCAGACCAGAGATCGAACCCACGTCTCTGGCATTGGCAGGCAGATTCTGTACCACTGAGCCACCAGGGAAGCCATATCATTCTTATGCCTGGATGCTTCCTACCTCTTTTGTGCCTTATGTAGATGGAACACTCAGCATGTCTGTTTTTGTGTCTGGCTTATTTCGCTAACATGATGTTTGTGAGATTTGGCCATTTGTCTATGGTCCAATCTCATTGCTCTACAGTATCCTATTGTATAAATATTGCACAATTTCTAGATCCATTCCATGGTAGGCAGACTTTGCTATTTGTATTAGTACATTTTGACTATTACCAATAATGCTGATACAAACCTTTTAGCATTTATGTTTTGGTGACCCTGTGTCTGCAATTCCTGTGTATTCTTATGGATCCAATTACTGGGTCATAGATTCTGTGCTTCAATTGAGACCATGAAATACTTTACAAAGCCATTGCATCAACTCACCCTTCAAGTGGCTGTGTTGCTGCCTGTTCTTGCTAACACTTGGCATTGTCAGTCCTTTTGGTTTTAGCAACCCTGGAGGGGGTGCTATGACCATAATACTTAACAATTTTTATTTGCATTTCCCTTTAGACAAATGAAGAGAAGAATCTTTTATATACTTAGTGGACATTTAAATATTCTCTCTTATGAACTGTCTGGCCAAGTCTTTTGCCCATTTTTTTTATTGGGTTTTCTTTTCTTAATGATTTGAAGAATTTATTCTTTTAATGGCCAAAGTCATTCATTGGGTGGACAAATGGGGCCAGGGATGACAAATAGAGAAAATTTCCCTCTCACTTTGTTAGTTGCCTTCTCATTATTTTTAAGTCGTTAATTTTTAAAATAGTTCTGTCTATTTTTTTTTTCCCCTTCAGGGCTAGTACTTGTTGTATTCTGGTTAAATAAGTATGTTTTTCTATACCAGGGTCATGAAGGTGTTCTCTTGAGTTGCCCTTTCCTCAAAGTATTATTGTTTTACCTTTCACGTTATCTGCAGTCCATCTGGAACTGATTTTTTGTATGGTGTGAGTTAGGGGTCAAGATCGTTTTCTTTTTCCATACAGTTACTCAATTGACCCAGCACCATATTTTGAAAGACCACCTTTCCTCACCATTATTTTTTAATTTTCATTCTGCTGACTCATGTTGAATTTGTGGTCAGCCACACAGTACAGGTGCTTTTCACATGGACCACATTAAACCGGGTCTCTGCCATCCTGTGCATATTGTACAAGTGTTTTATATTTGTGTTTGTTTGTTTTACCTAAACAGGGAATTTGATGTTTATTCCTAACAAATCTCCATTTATTCTTTTCAACCTATTATTTTTGCTGACCAGAAAACATAAAATTTCATGTCACCATCCAATATATTTGCTATGCCCAACAGGTTTCATAAGCAGGCTTTTTTTTTTTTTTCCAACGAAAATGCTTAAAATACTGAAGAGGACTAGGCCTTACATTTTCCCCATGTTAGCCGCTAAGGAATGTCCTCTAGGTAAGCACTGACTATTCAGTAATAGTTTGACAATATACATGATTAACCAATTGCATCCTCAGTCATTCAGTTGTGTCCAACGCTTTGTGACCCCATGGACTGAAACCCACCAGGCTCTTCTGTCCATGGGATTTTCCAGGCAAGAATACTGGGATAGATAGCCATTTTCTACTCCAGGGAATCTTCCTGATCCTGGATTGAACCTGTGTCTTTTGTCATCTGCATTGGCAGGCAGATTCTTTACCACTGTGCCAACTGGGGAGACCCCGATCAATTGATTACCTGCATATTTTCTGGCATGTTTACTTCTTGACCTGTCTTCTACATCTTCTCCATGGTCAACTATGCCTACACCTACTTTAGATCACCAATACACTTCCTCCTAGTGAGGGCTTAAAATTCAGAACAGCATCCAGCTAGCCATCTACAGCCCAGTAATATTAATATCTTTCTCATGATCCAGAAAGCAAATCTTCCCAAGGAGTTTAAACCATGCTGGCTCTTCCAGAAATAGAGTCCAACAAACTCCTAGCCAATGACAACATGCAGGATGCCTACCCTAATACACACCATAGAGACCCTTGTCAAAACAAGTGCTCACCAACCTCGTCCCCTTCCTGTGGCGAGTCGGCGTTCTTTGGGAGACCCTCTTGGGGAACATTTACTTCCCTCAGCCCATGTGCTCTGGGTGGAGCTGACTCCAACTCTACTTTTCAAGTGTAGAATACATTATTTTGACCTGGGCCAGTTGGCAAATTTTTTTCTCCAGAGGGCCAGATAGTAAATATTTTAGGATTTTCAGGCCATAAAGTCTCCGATGCAACTATTTAAACCTTCCACCGCAGCACAGAACAGCCACAGCCTTGCCATAAACAAATGAGCACAGCTGGGTTCCAAAAAAACTTTATTTGCAAAAATGGCACTACTTGCCAACCCCAGATCTAGACTATGCTAGTCAGCACATTTTATACTATCTGACCACGGCAACTGGTTCAAGCGAGGCCAGTCAGAGCCCATGGACCTCTATTCTGGGCCTTTGAGGCACCGGAAAAGCAGGCTTTTTTCCCTTGGACTGGACTTTGTGAAGAGGCAGGACTGGAGATGCTGGAAGGTTCCTGGAAATGGAGCCTTCACAGAAGAAGGAGAGGGGAGATGAGCTGGTTCTGCATCCTTCAAACCGTGGAGGGGCGAGCTGCTTTGCCTGAGCTCTGGCTGTGCTGAGGTCCCTAAGTGAACATGGCAGCAACATGCTGTGCAAACACGCGGACTGTGGTCTTGGAAGGCTTTCAAAGGCAGCCATGTGCGCGGCAGCCCTCGGTCCCGACTTGAAGAGGGCTCCCTCTCAAGTGCTGGGCTTTACTCGACTGCAGATGTCAGAGGGGTCCTCCTTCTCAGAGCCAGGCAAGCCCACCCTGGGCGAGCCTGGATGAGTCCAGGGAGTTCCAGGCTGCCCATCATAATGTGAGGGTCCCCTCCCACCCGGAGCCCTCGCCTCCTGCCCACATGTGTGCTCCTGGAGAATTTTAGAGCTGGAAAGGGTGATCAAATGGGGCCACACTCCCTTTCTTTCCAGGTCTTGTCCCCAGAACCAGTTCAGAGGCTACAAGCCTTGAAAATCCCTGATGGAAAATAAATGTGAGTATAGAAAATAGGGAAGTGGGAGGCTGAGGGTCTTTATTATTGACAAGAAAACTAAGATCGCTTTAACCCACAGCTTTCACAGTTGAGAGCTTAAAAATTTTTGCATCTTTTTGGAATAGAGAAAAAGTAAACTCCAGAATGGCAGAAACTACACCTCGTGGAGACATCATGAAATGTCTATTAGCTTTCGCGGTGGCTGGTACACTGCTCAGTTCATTTCAGTCCCTCAGTCGTGTCTGACTCTTTGCGACTCCATGGACTGTAGCACGCCAGGCCTCCCTGTCCATCACCAACTCCCTGAGTTTACTCAAACTCATGTCCATAGAGTTGGGGATGCCATCCAACCACCTCATCCTCTGTCGTCCCCTTCTTCTTCTGCCTTCAATCTTTCCCAGAATCAGGGTCTTTTCAAATGAGTCAGTTCTTCACATCAGGTGGCCAAAATATTGGAGTTTCAGCTTCACACTGTAGGTGCTCAATAAACATTTCTTGAGTAACCGCAAGAGGAACGTCAGAACTGAAGGCTTTAATAGGTGGAGGCACATACAAAGCCCTTTTCCTCTCCTCCCCAACTCCTCACAAAGGGAGCATATGTTTTACACTCACTTAATATACATCTTTAGCTTGACCTGTTCAAATAGACTCAGCAAAGATACCCTCAGTCCAAAGCCAATAGTCAGCCAGGGATTTAGCAGAACAGTGTTAGGAAGCAGAACTTCCAGAAAAGCCTCCTTCCAGGTTACAAAACAAAGGCAACTGCAATTGCAGATCTTCATTTCAATAGAGCAGAGACAGACTTTAGGAGTTCCCTTTCCCTATAGCTGGATTAATGGTCTCAAGCTCAACATCTTTTTAAAAATACCACCTTGCACTGGGGAGGGAGAAGACTCTTGAGAATCCCTTGGACTGCAAGGAGATCAAATCAGTCAATCCTAAAGGAAATCAGTCCTGAATATTCATTGGAAGGACTGATGCTGAAGCTGAAGCTCCAATATTTTGGCCACCTGGTGAGAAGAACTGACTCATTTGAAAAGACCCTAATGCTGGGAAAAATTGAGGGCAGGAGGAGAAGGGGACGACAGAGGATGAGATGGTTGGATGGCATCACCGACTCAATGGATAGGAGTTTGAGCAAGCTTCCAGAGTTGGCGCTGGACAGGGAAGCCTGGCGTGGTGCAGTCCATGGGGTCTCAAAGAATTGGACATGACTAAGTGATTGAACTGAACTGGAAAGGAAATTCCATTCCCCAACACCCAGCCCCTGGCCACCATCAGTGTCTTTCGGAATCTATGGAGATCCTATTCTAGATGTTTCGCTATCAGTGGAATCATACAGCATGTGATCTTTGTGTTTGCCTTCTTTCCTTTAGCATATTGTTTCTGAAGTCCACCCCTGTTGTCACATGGATAAAAACTTCACTCTTTATGAGACTTTCAGTATGGACATCTGAATGAGGACAGGGCATTCTTTCCCTGTGTCTTGTGAGGCCACTGGTCTGAAAGCCCATGAATCTGAATGCCCACTAACATATCCCCTCTCTTCTGAAGTTGAGAAAACTCTAGAAAAAAACAGCCTCAGGACCTTTGACCTTAGAAGTACCCGACACCAGAAATTCCAACTAGAAACAAACAAAAATGCCTACACACCTGTGAAGGAGCCAGGTGGAGGAACACATGTTTCCATTCAGAGCAAAGCAGATCCGGTTAAGATTCTTGCTCTAAATTCTGACTTTCAACAGTTCCATGTAAGGTCTGAAAAATGGGAGCCTGGTCCAGCATCTGTGCCTAAAACACCTCAGAAGCAGAAGACAGAGACCTCTGAGAAGATGGATAGAGCAGCTTGCATGCACGCATCCGTGCTCTGTCACATCCAACTCTTTGCGACTCCATAGGCTATAGCCCACCAGGCTCCTCTGTCCATGGGATTTCCCAGGCAAGAACACTGGAACGGGTTGCCATTTCTTCCTCCAGGGGATCTTCCCGACCCAGGGATGGAACCCGAGTCTCCTGTGGCTGCTGCATGGCCAGTGCATTCTTTACCACTGAGCTACTTGGGACGATTGACCTGCATCAGCCTTTAAATACCTTCTCATTGCAAAACACCTTAGCTCCTATGAGAAAAGCAGGCACTGAAGTGGGAGGAATATTTGTAACACATACAATGAGCAAAACATTTATAGCATCCTTCTATCTCACTCAGGAAAAGGGAGGTACAAGACTTGAAAAAGAAATGAGCAAAATATATAAACAGGCTATTCGAGGAAGAAAAAAAAAATACAAATGGCCCATGAGTGTGGAAAAGCATTTAATGTATTTATAACTAAAGGAGTTTAAATGAAGCACCATTTTGTCTGTTAACTTGGCAAGATTAAAAAAAAATTTTTAAAGAATCAAGATCCCTAACTGGCAAGTGTACAGATTTACACACTGCCAGTGGAAGTATAAATTGTGACAGCTTTTCTGGATTCACTTTGACAAGATGTTCCAGGTGTCTTGAAAAATGTATGTACCCTTTATCCCAATGTTCTCTGTGAAATTTATGCCAAGGAAAATATCATGAGGTTCCTCAAACACAGCCGACATCAGTGGAAAATTGCAAACAGCCTAAAGGTTAAAAACAGAAACAAAAACAGAGGACTGTTCTAAAAATTATTGTACTGATACATCCATGTGATAGAATGCTATGCAGTCTCTAAACATTGTGATATTGAAGTTTATATATTGACACGTGAAAATGCATGAAAGTGAAGTCAAAGTGTTAGTCGCTCAGTCGTGTCCACCTCTTTGTGACCCCATGGACTGTAGCCAACCAGGCTCCTTTGTCCATGGGATTCTCCAGGCAAGAATACTGGAGTGGGTTGCCATCTGCTCCTCCAAGGGACCTTCTCAGGGATTGAACCTGTGTCTCCTGCATTGCAGGCAGATTCTTTACTGTCTGGGTCACCAGGAAAGCCCAGGCATATAATATAGTAGTAACTCTGTAAGGTAAGTTATGCAAAAATAACTGCATTATGGTCCCATTTACACTAAAATATAAATATTTATGGATACATATATTCTCTGGTGGCTCAGACAGTAAAGAATCTTCCTGCAATTCAAGAAACCTGGGTTGGATCCCTAGGTTGGAGAGATCTCCTTGAGAAGGCAACGGCAACCCACTCCAGTATTCTAGTTTAGAGAATCCCCACAGACAGAGAAGGCTGGTGGGATACAATCCATGAAGTTGCAAGGAGTTGGAAAAGACTGGGTGACTAACACTTTCACTTTCATACATCCTTTTGAGAATTATGGGAAGAAAAAATTGCCTGGATGACCATCTGTTAAAATATCAGTAGTAGTTTTCTATAGATTAGTTTTTCCACAGCAATTATTTTGAATTTTTTTCCCACTTTTTCAAGAAATAAAGGTGTTTAATAAAAATAATGATGAAAACAAATTTTAAAAGAGGCTAGATGGAGCACTAATTCTGGTTCAACAATGTCTAGGGCCACTGTTTTGAACCTAGCAACATGAGTCCAATCTCAGATGGTGAGTGTCTAAAGCCCAGGGCAAGCAGTATTCCCAGGCGGAAATGTGTTCATCTTCCCTGGTAGCTCAGATGGTAAAGAATCTGCCTGCTAATGCAGGAGACATAGGTTCAATTCCTGGGTCGGGAAGTTCCCCTGGAGAAGGAATAGACTACCCATTCCAGTATTCTTGGGTTTCCCTGGTGGCTCAGTTGGTAAAGAATCCACCTGCAATGCGGGAGACCTGGGTTTGATCCCTGGGTTGGGAAAATCCCCTGGAGGAGAACATGGCAACCCATTCCAGTATTCTTGCCTGGAGAGTCCCCATGGACAGGGGAGCCTGGCGGGCTATAGTCCATGGAGTATCAAGGAGTCAGACACGACTGAAGGACTAAGCCCAAGCCCATGTCTTTTTCAGACAGAATTTCTCTGGTCCACCTGTTCTATCACCCTTTCTGCCTCCCACCGCAGACTCTTCTCTGAATAAATACTGACACTCGTGGAGGGTCAAGGTCAGCACTGATGTGTCCTGTGGGGTCAGCTGTGGGTCAGCTCAGCAAGCATCTGTGTGTCTCCAGGAGGCAAGAGGGACCGCATGGTAGCCAGAGGAATGAAAAGGGAAAAGGCAGAGTTGAATTTTGTGCATTGGGAAGGCTTATAGCAACAGCCCAAGTAATTTGCACACCTGGGAATGTGTTACCCCAGGAGGTAGCAGAAGCCCGTGAGATGTGGGAGAGGAAATCTCAAAAGAGCCAGGTGTGTCAAGAGTGGTGCAAGTCTTTATGAGACAGGAAAGGATGGGTAAAGCGGCCGTGGAGGGATGGGAAAGGGTCCCTTCATCTTAAATGTGGACCATTTCCGTGGCCAGGGTCAGAGTCTCTACCCGAGGCATCTCCCCACAGCCTCTGGAGAAAAGGAGCTCATGGTCTTGGGGCACAAAGGGACAGTCATGCAGAGAAAGTGCTTCCAGCCCGGTGGTGAGAAGCCTGGAGGAAACAGATGCTGTGATGTGGGCATTCCAGCCTGCACACCCACGCATGCCAACCCCTCAACTGTACCCTTTGAAGCAAGCGTACGTACTCAGTCGTGTCTGACTTTCTGCAACCCCATGAACTGTAGCCTACCTGGCTCCTCTGTCCAGGGGATTCTCCAGGCAAGAATACTGGAGTAGGTTGACATTTCCTTCTCCAGGGAATCTTCCCACTCCAGGGATGGAACCCTCATATCTTGCCTCACTGACAGGGGGATTCTTTACCATGAGTGCCACCTGGGACATTGGCAGCTGGTATTAAACCAGTCCAGGGTGCCTCTTCTTTTGGTCTCACTCTATTATTTTCTCCCAAGAATCTCTGAGAATCCCATGTCCTGAGAATCATTGATGAAATTAGATATGTGTGATGTCAGAGTTGGGAAGATGTGACCTGGGGGAAGCAGGAGCCTCCTGTGGGGCCCCACTGAGTGAGTGGCTGACCCAATTCTAGACCCTGCACCTTCAGTTCCCCGCTGGTCCCTCCACGATCTTGCTACCTGCTGAGCAGTCCATCAGGACATGATGGTCCAGACGCACTAGGAGTGCTCGGCAGTTGGTTAGAGATGCAGAATCTTTTTTCAGTCATGAAAAATGCCACAGAATGTGAATTTTCATAAAAATCTGAGTCACACTGAAGTTTGCAAAGTGCTTCTCTGAGGAGCGGTTCTTAAACTTTAGGGAGCACTAGAACCCCCTGGAGTGCCTGTTAAAACACAGACAGCTGAGCTCACCCTCAGATTTTCTCTTTTATCTATTTATTATTTTGGTGGCTCCGTGGTAAAGGATCCACCTTAATGCACAAGACACAGGAGTCGCAAGTTTGATCCCTGGGTCAGGAAGTTCCCCTGGAGTAGGAAGTGGCAAGCCACTCCAGTATTCTGGCCTGGGAAATCCCACGGACAGAGGAGCCTGGTGGGTCACAGTCCACGGGGTTGCAAGAGTCGGACATGACAGCCCACGCAAACAGAGTGAGGGTAAGGAAGATATTTCTGACTGTATTCTCGGTGGGGCACGTATAAAGCTATTCCATATGATCAGCAAAGAAGCATTCAACTCCTTTTATGCAATAGAAAAAAGAGAGCAATAAACACACAAACACACTTATACGCAAAGCCATCAAATGACTTCCCCAAAACTATAGTGTGAAAAACATACCGAACTCAGCATCAGTGCCCAAAGGATCAAAGAATTTCAGGGAGAAACCATCCCCAACAAGACAAAATCTGGTACTAATTTAACTCCACGCTTGGCCATTCACAAAATTATAGGCGGTGCCAAAACTTTAAAAGCACTCTGCTCCAACAGTGCAGTTTTAAAGTCCATTTCTTCAAGTCCAAAATGCCTCCAAAACATTCAGGACTGATTGGGCATCTGAAAATTAGTGCATTTCTTTGAAAATTATCATGATGTGGGGCTCTTTGCCAGGCTAGTCAATAAAATCCAGTTTCCCCTACAAGATACCTGAAATACCATTTACCTCTCTGACAGTGTCTTTTAAGGGAGATTGCATTCAAACTTCTAATTCAAAGCAAGCATGTGACACCAGACTTTCTCGTTATTGTCTCACACTGTTTTATTTCTTTTTCTTTTTCTTTGAGAACGTTTCTTTATTTTTAAGATTTTTTTTTAAATGTGGACTATTTTTAAAACCTTTGTTGAATTTGTTATACTATTGCTTCTGCTCTATGTTTTCGTTTTTTGGTCGTGAGGCATGTGGCATCCTGGTTCCCCGATCAGGGATCGGACCCACCACCTCTGCGCTGGAAGGCAGATTCTTAACCACGGAACCACCAGGGAGGTCCCTCCTCACACTGTGTCTTCATTGCTTGATTACTTGCTTGTCTTCCTCCCTCAAAGGTGAGAAAGTAGGAACCATTGGTCTCTTTTTTCATCATTGTACCTTAATGTGATGCCTGACACATAAAGATACGTAACAAGTGAACAAGTGGTTTCTGTCTCTTGTGCCTGGACTGCTCTTTGATGGGCTGAGTCTTCTGTTCAGTTGTAAAGCCACACCTCCCTGGCCGGTTATTACTATGCTGCCTTGCTCTCTCCTGGATTCCTCGTTCTGTGATGTGCTAGGAGACTGAGCAACCCTGTGCAAAGATCCACATGGTGAGGAACTGAGGCCACCAGCCAACAGCCGTGGCACTGAGCCCCTGTAGAAGCAACACCAGCCCCAGTCAAACCTTCAGATAAACGCATCCCTGGCTGACATTGAAACTATGGCTTCAAGAAAGACAGTGGGTCAGAAACACCCCACTAACATACTCAGGAATTCCTGAATTCTAGCAGACACCATGTGAGATGATACACATTTATTCTTGTTCCAGTCCACTAAGTTTAGGTATACTTTATTGCATCAGTTGAGTTCAGTCGTGTCCAACTCTTTGGGACCCCATGGACTGCAGCATGCCAAGCTTCCCTGTCCATCACCTGGAGCTTGCTCAAACTCATGTCCATTGAGTTGGTGATGCCATCCAACCATCTCATCCTCTGTCATCCCCTTCTCCTCCTACCTCCAATCTTTCCCAGCATCAGGGTCTTTCCCAGTGAGTCAGCTCTTCACATCAGGTGGCCAAAGTATTGGAGCTTCAGCTTCAGCTCCAGTCCTAGCAATGAATATTCAGGACTGATTTCCTTTAGGAAATTGCATACTCTATTGCATAGCTGTAAATAACTAATATACTTCCTATAAACAAGAGAATGAGACAAACCAATGCTATCAAATTGTCTGTAGGCTGCTCCTTGATGAAGGCTTTGAACCTAAGATTTTCTATTTCTAAGTTACAGGAGATTAACAGATATTCAGGTTAAAGACTAGCCTCAACATTGACTTTTTCTCCTTAAGACAGCTTTGCTAGGAGAATAGATCCTAAAAGGTCTCATTATAAGAAAAAAATGTTAACTCTGTGTCATGATGGATACGAACTAGATTCCTGGTGAGCATATCTCAATATATACATATATTGAATTGGAAAACAATAAGAATTCCTTCCCATGGTGACTTGAAATAGATACTGGGGGTTTTAGCTTCTCATAGATGTTTTTCCTAGGACATAGTTGCATTGAAAGAATGCTATGAGAATACTCATAATGGAATGAGACAGACAAAATACATGCAGGTGTGCACACATATACAATATACCACACACACACATACACACACACACAATCACAGCTTCAACTTCGGACTGATCTGTAGGAATAAGTTCTTCAGCAAGAATTTCATTTCAAGGAGGAGCTGTCACTGATTCATCCTTGTGTTCTCAGAGTCTGAGACAATATTTGGAATACATTTGGCACAATCAAGACAAGAAATGGAGTTGGAAAGGGTGTCTCCCTCTGCGGTTCTGTTGTTTAATCCAATCTCCTGCTGCATCTAAAATGGTTTCAGGAACCAACCAGAAACTACAGAGTTTCTAAGTCCACTTTGGACAATCCCTAGTGAGTGACTCTGGCTTCAGTCCATGGAATCTTATCTCCTCCACTGTCAAAAGAAGGTAGAACCAGATGACACCTGAGGAACCTTCTAGTTCTTGTCATGATCATACCAGGTCAGACCCAACATGTAAATAACTATGGTTCATCAGAACGTCCGAGGACAGACATGACAACCCACACAAAGCGGTCTGCAAAACTGCTCCTTATGCAAAGCTCCAAAGATTTTTAATGTGTTTTCTTAAGTGTCAGATTTGTTCCCTCGAGAGTTGAAAAATATATTTAGTCACATGCCCCAATTAAAAAAATAAACAGCATTCCTGATCTATTCATCAGAGCTGTTTTAATCACTGCTAAAAATAAAGCCTTTAGCCTGAGTTGCATCCAAGTCATAATAATTAAATACCAAGGAGCAGAAGCTTGAAAGGGCTGAGGTCTGATTTCATTCCAGATGTGCATTTTTCACTGAGTATCAAAGTCACAGCGTTTCCGCGGGGCAGCCAAGGCGGCTCGGTGCCAATCTGAGAATTTTCTGTGACCTACAGAAAGCTAACCTGCTGGACCTGAAATTCTGAGTGAGCTGAGCTCATATTCCAAGGCTGCCGAATGTTTTAATGACCTCAAATTGACTCTAATCTACCTACGAACATATGTGTAATCATAGCAACATATCAGTCTAGAATAATTTTCATAATATGTCCATCCCCTAGCATGTCATATTGAAGACCAAGGCAATGAGATATTTCCCGAAGACTAACCTTGTCCTCTTCCTCCCAACCCTCTCCAGTATAATATGCCTTTCAGAGGTTAATAAGGCTACAGGGTCGTTTTCTCCACTGGCTAGTTTTAGTACAGGCCAATGTGAAAGTGAAAGTTGCTCAGTCGTGTCTGACTCTTTGAGACCTCATGGACTATACAGTCTATGGAATTCTTCAGGTCAGAATACTGAAGTGGGTAGCCTTTCCCTTCTCTAGAGGATCTTCCCAACCCAGGGATCGAACCCAGGTCTCCCTCATTGCAGGCGGAGTCTTTACCAACTGACCCATCAGTACGGGTCAAGGGGGGAAGCATTTTCTCTCCCAAGGTGCTTGGAGAAAACCATATTTGAGGATTATGTACCATTTTAAAAACAATTCCAAATGTCAGTGAGACTGTCCATCTGTTGAGATAGGTGTGTGAAACATTCAACTTGGCTACCTTGAAGGTCAATGCTTATAAAGCTTAATTCAATAAATATTGATCATTTTCAACATTAAGGGTATGCAAAAGAAGGAGAAAAGGATGGAGGAAACAACAAAGATGAATGGAAGAAGGAGAGTGTGAGAACAAGTGAGTAAAAGAGAGAAACAGAAGTAATGGACTCAAGTGATGGAAGAAGAACAAGAAAAAAAAAGAAAAGCAATATTTTACTTGCCTTACCTCTTCTCCTTAACAAACAACAAGTTCCCTGTGACAATATTTTAACAGACAGCAATGGTGAGATGTACCTAGAAAATTTCCCTATTCCAGTCCAAACTGATCTTCTTGGAGGAGTCTGCCCAAGGTCATGTGAGGTCAACAACAAGAGCCATTTTCTGTGCTCCTCCCTCCATCCACTCAACCCAAGGGAAATCAGTTGTTGAATTATTGAAGGAGCCCCAAATGATGCATTAAACAATCACACAACAGTCCTGATCCATCTTAAGAACTTTTTTTAAAAAATGGTAAATTTGTTGGAGACAGGTGAAATTTCACCGAGGATGAGTGTTTTCCCAGCCTGCTAGGGTAGCTGAGAATCACCAACCAATGTTCTTCAAAATCTGTGTGAGCCCAGAGCATCTTGGAAGGCCACCATCTGCCCAGATGTCTCAAGGACATAGTGTACCTCCATCACTGCTTCAGGGAAGTCGAGTGTTTGGGGTCGCCATAGCAGGACAGCACTCATGCATTTGTATTTTCTCTCTATATATTTTTCTTCCCTCCATTTATAACTGGTAGCCAGTGTTGTGTTTTGCCTTCACGGGTTTTAGAAAGTGGAAAATCTAGAGGTGTGTTTCCTCTTTTCTTTGATAAAGCCTAATTAGTTGATGAGATTAAGTTAAGGGTCTGAAAAGAGTGAGGGAGACAGGGAGTGCCTTTAGGACAGCAAGGTGGGAGCAAGAGGTGTTGGGTCCTCCTTAGAGAGGAAGAGGTGTGTGTGTGTGGCTTCTGTCCAGACCGGGATCTGGGTCTCCGGTTTTCCACGGAGGAGGCCAGAGCTCAGAGGGGACACCTGTGAGGTACAGAAGGACTCTGGCCATAGGACCCACAGGGAACTCAGTGGGCATCTCAGGGGGACTGGTGGTCCTTGGGTCTAGGGGCTTCTCTACACTTTGATGCTATTTCCAACCAGGTATCCAGGGCCACTGTGCATACCTGTGTGATCTGTGTTCTGCACAAAGTTGCCTGGCCATGGCGGCAAGAAGTAGCTGGATTCCAGCCTGCACTCATCTCACCAAGCTATGCCCTATGGCACAGGTGGACCTCCTTAAGAAGAGCTGACTTTTCCCAGCATCCACAAAAGTGCCATATGGCCTGGCAGTGCCCCTGCTGGTACCTTAGCCCTGCCTGAGAGACAGAGCATCTCCAATGATTATGCATCAATTTCCCATCGCTAGAGGAGGATAGGCTGGGGGGGCTTCCCTGGTGGCTCAGTGGTAAAAAACCCACCTGCCAGGGCAGGAGACACAAGAGATGTGGGTTTGATCTCTGGGTTGGGAAGATCCCTGAGAGAAGAAAAGGGCAACCCACTCCAGTATTCTTGCCTGGAAGATCCCATGGACAAAGTAGCCTGGCGGGCTACAGTCCATGTGGGTCACAAAGAGTCCGACACAACTTAAAACAAAAGCCGCAGAGGGGTATGGGAGCACTTAAAGCCGGACGTAGGTGTTTAAAGAAATAAAGCAGTGGAATATTGGCTGTAGACAGAAATTCATACCCTCTCCACTGGACACAGCGGCCGGCCTATTTCACATCCCAGTCACGGGCCAGCGAGCCTGTCTGCATCTCAGAAGGGCGTTATCCAGAGGCCGTGTCCCTGTAGACACACAACAGGAGATGGAGATGCCTCATTAGTTCTCACTCGCAGGGAGGCGGCCGTGGAGACTTATTAGATGTGACTCCACCTGGGTAAATTAGACTCCCTCAGACCCACCCTGGAGGCCAGCAGCTGGGATGAGGGTGGAAGGCCGTCTCCCACGAAAGCAGTTCCATGTCTGGGAGGCAGTTCTGTGTGTCCTGAGGCACACACGGGCCACCATTCACTTGGGGATCCAGAGCGGATACCGTCCCACCCCCTCGGCCCAGGACCCCTGGTTTCTGACCCATGCAGATCTCAATCAGCCAGAGTTATTCCACTGTGTCCAGGCTCTGTCTTCCTTCAAAACCCCTAATTGTGTGAAAGCCACATTCCCTTGAGCCACGGCCCCCACCTCCACAATTGGACCATCCCATCTCCCTCTCCCCACCCCCTCACCTCTCCCAAGTGTGTGTTGCATTTAGTTTCTTCTCTTAATGAACTGTGCCAATCATTAAGGAAATGCTGCTGGAACCTTATTACTCTTGGCGATCTTCCACTCATTAGCCAGCAAGCCAAACAAACATCGCCATTTATCGCTGCTTCCAACCTCCAAGTCCAACCAGGCACTTCGAGATCCCATCAACTTTCCCATCCACCCCGCTGAGAAAACACAGTCGGGCCAGTGCTCAAGAAACATAAAAAGATGTTAATATTGTACCAATAACCGTGAGCAGAGCTGCACGCCAATGATTATACATCCGTTTCCTGCCTCTGGTCTCTTCCCCAGACCCTCTGTGGAATAAGTAATTAGAGGAAGAGTCACATGACCCATAGCCAACAATAGGGATGCATTTGGATTCCCCAGCGGTGAACTCTTTGAAATGTACACACACTGTTTTGGTTTTTTTCCAAACTTGAAACTTTTTATTTTGTATTGGGTCAGGGGACGGTGCTTCCCTGGTGGTTCAGACAGTAAAAAAATCTGCCTGCAATGCAGAAGACCCAGGTTCAATCCCTGGGTCAGAAAGATTCCCTGAAAAAGGGAGAGGCTACCCACTCCAGTATTCTTGCCTGGAGAATTCCATGGAAAGAAGAACTTGGTGGGCTACAGTCCTTGGGGTCTCAAAGAGTTGGGCATGAATGAGTAACTAACACACAAAGCCAATTAATAAGGCTGTGATAATTTCAGGGGGACAGTGAAGGGACTCAGCCATACATATACTTGTATCCATTCTCCCCTAAACTCTGCTCCCATCCAGGTGGGCACAAAACACTGAGCTGAGTCCTATGCTCAATACCGTACATCCTTGTTGGTTACCCATTTTGAAGATAGTAGTGTGTACCTGTCTATCCCAAACTCCTTAAATATTACTTCCCACCACCCAGCAACCATGTTTGTTTTCTGTGGGTCTTTTTTGGTTTTCTAAGTAAGTTCATTTGTATCATTTCTTCGTAGATTTCACATAAAAGGGATGTCATAGGATATTTCTCCTTCTGTGTCTGACTTCACTCCACACACTGTTCTTGTTGATGTGATAAATATCCCTTTTGAGTTGTATCTGAGTTTTGGCAGAAGGTTGGGTGTGATCTCAAACTAAGCTGAGATCTCATTACTGTGATCCACTTGTACTAATAAAACTTCATCCTTGATGTTGCACGCAGTGACCCTTTGGCAATATCAAAGCAAAGATCCAGGGTATCACAGGGGTTCCCCCAGGAAGCAGAAGGTAGAGACACCATAACTGACTACAATACTTAGAAAGAATCCACTCTGATCTGACCCAGGGTAGATAACATCCAAACTCTCCAATTCATTTCAGCCTTTGGAGGGGGAACAATGCATTTAAAAAGAAAACCAAATTACATTTGTCACCAACAAAGCAAATTTAGATATGAAGAACTAGCTAAGTTTTTCTTCTGCTCCTTCAGCCACTTCTGATGCTTCTTACAAAACCACATCAGACAAGTGAAACCCCCACTGAATAAGCAGAAGTGAGTTTACATTAGGCCAATGAAAACAGCACACGCTAATTCTGAAAACTCACATGAGGTCACTTTGGCTTCCTCCTCTGTCTCTTTATGTAAAGCAAACAAACGCCTTCTTTTGTTTGCTCTGTTCTGTGACTAGATGCTGCTGGTTGACTGTGGCCAAAGAAAGCCGGTAGGCTTAGGTAATGCCCACTCTGCTTGAAACTGCAACCTCAGTCCACTACTGCAGCCCCTGCTTACAGAGAGTGTCCCTAGGGTGCAGAAGCCCTTGAGCATCCAAAACCAAGGAGCGTCCGAGAAGGGAGAAGTAAGAGGGGCCACATGCCCAAGACCACAAGTGGAAATAGACACCCAGATGAAAGGCCCTGACGTGGGTCTTCTTCACAAAGGAGGCTGAAAACAAGACCAATTGTGCATTCAGACAGCATGTCCCAGGTTTCAAAGCACTTTCTCATCTCATTTGCTCCTCACACAGGCTCTGAGAGGTTGTTTGGGCAGGTGTTATGCCCATTTTACAGATGAGAAACTGAGGCTGAGAAAAAGCAGATGACTTGTGTGAAATCCTGTGGCCAGTAAAGAAAAAAAGAGGCTTTGATGCAAATCCCAGTGCCCTTCCTGCTGTTCCCATGAAGGATGATGGTGGTGGGAAAGACAGGATGCAGTTGTGGGTAAACTCAGCCCGGGGTTCTAACTGAGAAAGGACTGCTCCTTCCTGCCTGGCTTGGGCAGTCCCCCTTGTGACAACGGCGCTAGAGGGAAGAACACTGTGCTGAGAGTGTGAGGGCAGTGGTCCCTGGGCACACCTGGAGGTGGAAAGGCACCTGCCCCACTCGAGTGGCTCACCTTGGATCAAGCACCTCAGGCCGTATGGAACTCGTTATCCTAGGGGCCTGTTTCAGTGGAGAATTAAGAGGTCAAAGCAGGCTTTGAGTAATGATATGGTCAATTGATGCAAATTGGATTATTAAGAAGGGAGTCAGGACTCTGAGGGCTTCTCCCCTTGTGCTTGGGGGTGATGCTGGGAGGAGGGACTCAGACGCTAATCCTCAGATGGCCTGATAGGGGCTGAACCAAAGGGGAGTTTTCCGTGCAGACCATTTTTGTGGTTTTGATAAATAATCCCCTGGGAACAATTGAAAACACTTTGGCGCTGGGACAGGGCTGACATCAGTGACAGAATCCTAACTCTTTTTCTTCTTCCATTCCTACTTCTGAGTCTTTGGAAAACAGCCTTTGGAATAGATTCATTTCTGACTAATTAAAAAAAGAGAAACAGAAGAGTAAGACTTCCATGAGTCATATTTCCAATAGGCTATGCTCACCTCATAGCATGTATGGTCTGCTAAGTTGTTTCAGTCGTGTCTGACTCCCTGCGACCTCATGGACTGTGGGGCTGCTCTGTCCATGGGATTCTCCAGGCAAGAATACTGGAGTGGGTTGTCATGCCCTCCTCCAGGGGATCTCCTGAGCCAGGGATCGAACCAGCATCTCTTATGTCTCCTGCATAGGCAATGTATGGTCTGGATCTTTCTCAAGGTCTTTACCTTCAATGTCGGCTTCTTTCTTTATATATATATATATACACAATCTAGTATAAATTTCTTTGCACCAGGGAGATTGTTATGCACTGATTTTTTTTTTTTTTTTTTTTTTGATCAAAGGACAATTGGGAAGCAAAAGGTGGAGAGGAGATGTGATAAAGTTGCAGTAACCGAGCAAATAGTTCTCCACACAAGGCCAACAAAAAAGGGAAAACCCCAAGAAAAGGGCTCCCCCTGCATTATGAGCCTTGGTGATAAAAGCAAATGGAAAATTTCAATTAACTTGATGGAAAATCATTGTAAAGCAGTGATACTCCAATAAAAAAATAATAAAAGAATAAAATGAATATCTACAAGGATATATTGTATAGCCAATATTTTATAAAAACTACAAATGGAGTATAGCCTTTAAAAATTGAATCACTATGTTGTACACTTGAAACTCATATAACACTGTAAATCAACTACACATCAATAAAAATAAATAAATAAAAGATATTAAAAACTTTAAAAAGTGAATGGAAAGAAGGCCACTGAGCAGAGTCTAGGAGAACAGGAATAAAGGTAAGTGATGAGCAACTTAGGTCTTCCCTGGTGGCTCAGTAGGAAAGAATCTGCCTGCAACGCAGGGGACATGGGTTCCATTTCTGAGTTGGGAAGATCCTCTGGAGAAGGAAATGTTAACCTCCTCCAGTATATTCTTGCTTGGAGAATCCCGTGGACAGAGGAGCCTGGTGGGCAACAGCCCATAGAGTCACGAAGAGTCAGACACGACTGAGCAACTAAACAAGAACAATCAGTACCCTGGAGACGAAAGGGATTGAAATCTGAATCATTCCAGTGGGTAACACCAAAACCCAAAGCCATGCACTCTGTGTATGACTAAGGGAGAAAGGACAAGTGCGGATTAAAGAAAGTCCTAAAGACTGGGGTCATCGGTCTCTCCCCCAGATGACCAAGCACTCAACCATCCAGCAACTGAATGAGTCCAGACCCTCCAGCCCACCATCTCCCCCATCGCAATCTTGTACATTCTTCTTCCCAAATTATCTCCCTATTAAGTATGTCTGACACACACCACGCAGACTCCCTGGACAGCCGCAATCTAAAATAAACAATGGTGAGGAAGGCTCCCGTGATACCGTCCGGTTCTAATCACCACAGGCTTTCATGGTCCTTGTTAACTTGCTATCAGCAGCCGCTGAGCTGAGTACCGCTTAGTCCAGTTAATCCCTCCCTGGACAGTAGGAAGGTTTCTCAAGTAAAAGCTGTAAATCTTGGCTGCTCCCACTCCGGACGTCCAGCTCATTAGAGCAGCTAGAGATGCATGGAGCTTATAATGACAGATCGTCAGCCACGCGTCTGACAGCGAGGTCCAGGCACCGTCTAAACACACCTCCTGTGGGGGGAGGGGTGGCATTTCCCTTCTTGGGATTCCAAGACCCAGAGACGGTCAGGAGAGGCTCCAGGTCTTGAGGATGAAGAATGGACCAAACTCTGCAAAAGTCAGAGACATTCCTAAGGCTTCAGTGGTCCTCCCTCCTTCCCAGCGAAGAGGAACCAAGACACAGACATGTTTCCCCAGTGGGGAGGCAGGTGGAGACCCAGAAAGTGGTTGAGAATCCCCACGGTGGGAGAAGAAGGACTCTCTCGTGATCTGTTGGTAGAAGACACAGCTGCTTGTGTCACTACTCACCTTCCGGATGCAAACATCGGAGCCGCCTCTCATGCTCCCTCGGGGCTTTAGTCCTTGCTAATACCTGCATGTACTTTCCCTGTGATATCCACCGCTCTCCCAACCCCAGCACCCAGTCTCGGTTCAACTCTTCACCTATGATTGGAACTGGTGCCACTGCTTGTTATTTTTTTTTTTTTTAATTTTTTTTATATGTACCATTTTTGTTGTTAAGTCCCTTTAAAATTTGTTACAATATTGCTTCTGCTTTATGTTTTGGGAGGTATTTTGGCCATAGGCACGTGGGATCTCAGTTCCCCCACCAGGGCTGGTACGCACATCCCCTGTGTTGGAAGGCCAGGTCTTAAGCCCTGGACAGTCAGGGATGTCCCACCATTGCCTTCCCTTTCCCCTCCACTAGCCTTCATCCCATCCTTCATGCTAACCTCTTCCTAAGGAAGAACCTTCTTGATTAACCTTGTGAAAAGTGGCTCCTCTGCCCCTGTTTCTAAAATCTAAACACTTCATTCTGGCATCAAAGGCTCTCCATCATCTGGCCCCATGTAGATTCCACCATGCTGCCCACAGCTCTCCTTCAGATGAACTTCACCGCAGGAGTCCCCTGCACCCACACCAGGTTTCCCTGCCTTGTGTCTCTGCCTGGCTTTGCTCTCTCTCTGTCTGTCTAGTCTGAAGCCCCAGGTCACACAGGATTACTGTGCCCCTGAAACATAGTCTGAATTGAGACACACAGGTCCTGAAACATAGTAGGAAAGAAAAAAAAAAAAAATCTCACTTTTATAACCAAATCAACATGTGCTATAAGATTTCAAAGACCGAATGCACAAAATGCTCTCCCTGGTGGCTCAGCAGAAAAGAATCTGCCTGCCAATTCAGGAGATGTAGGTTCAATCCCTGGGTTGGGAAGATCCCCTGGAGAAGGAAATGGTAACCTACTCCAGTATTCTTGCCTGGAGAATCCCTGTGGACAGAGGAGCCTGGCAGGCTACAGTCCATGGGGTTACAAGGAGATGGACATGACTGAGTGACTAACACACATACTATATATTATTTTATTTATATATGAAATAGAGAGTGTGAAAAATTTATGTTAAGAAATCAGCTCATACAACTGTGGGGTTGTCATGTCTGAAATTGGTAGGGCAAGCTGGCCAGCTGGAACTTCAGGTAAGAGTTGACATGGTAGCCTTGGGGAGAATGTCTTCTTTGGCAAACCTCAGTCTTTGCTTTTGAGGCCTTCAACTGATTAGATGAGGCCCACCCATATTATAGAGATAAATGTGTTATACTCAAAGTCTAAAGAGAGGGAAGGAGTTTCCACTTAAAAGCCTCAAGCCAGCCATGGGGGAGGAGGAGAGACACACTGTTGGGACTCACAAGCACAGATGAGTGGTCGGCATGCATCTCTCTACAATGTGCTTCCTCACCCTACTGGAGGGCTTCTGCCTCTCTCTCCTGGGACAATACCTCAGAGATCTGGCCAGAGTCCACACATGGTCCCATGTTTCTCCGAAACAGCCTGAGGAGAGGCGTGTCCACTGCTTGGAGCTATGACCACAGCCCCGACCACCACTTCCATTTCCTGATGCCCACTCGCTGCCTCCCACCTGAGCATCCAGTCTTCATCCCATCGCCTAGGTTTGAGTGTTCTGGAATACAGTTTCCCAAGATTCCTAATATCTTGATCTCTGCTTTGTTGTTCTCAGTATTCTCTCTTCTAGGGGAAAAAAAAAAAAGCTGTGTGGAAAGGGAAATTCACAGTTGATGAGTTCTAACAATAGAATCAGCACTGGTGCATTTTCAATTAATCTCAACAGGCTCTGAAGCTCAGGGAGGCAAAGTAACTCTAATAGTCTGAATTGTTTTCCATGGAAATGATAGAAACCTAACTTAAACTAGGGAAACCCGAAAATGATATGTTGTCTCCACTGCTGAAAAGTCCAAAGATGGAGCTGATAGATCAAGCCAGGCTGACCAAGCATTTCAGAGGAGGCCCTGGGAATTTGTGATTTTCTGTTTCTCAACTCTGTTTTCCTTTGTGTCAGCTCCATTGATAGAAGTGGCAGAAAAAGTCACTCGAGCCCTACATTTGCATTGTCCAAACAGCTGGCAGTCCAAGCAAATGGTAATAATAATAATAACGATGTCTCCTTTCTTAAAAGTTCCTGCAAAATCCCTACAGCTGGTTATCATTAGGCCAGAGTGGATCCCATGACTATTTTGGAGAAAGGATAGGGTTAGCCTCCCCAAGACCACACGACTTGAGGATGGGGAAGGATTCTGTCCCCAAACAGAAAATATGTTTTCCCCAAACATATTTTTAAATGTGTTTATCATCCTCCTCTTGTAGGTCTTGTAGAAAGAACTGATGCTTTTGAACTGTGATGCTGGAGAAGACTCTTGGGAGTCCCTTGGACTGCAAGGAGATCAAACCAGTCAATTCTAAAGGAAACCAACCCTGAATAATAATTGGAAGGACTGATGTTGAAGCTGAAGCTCCAATATTTTGCCCACCTGAGGCGAAGAGCCAACTCACTGGAACAGACCCTGATGCTGGGAAAGATTGAGGACAGGAGGAGAAGGAGGTGGCAGAGAATGAGATGGTTGGATGGCATCACTGATCCAGTGGACATGAGTTTGAGCAGGCTCTGGGGGTTGGTGATGGATAGGGAAGCCTGGCATGCTGCAGTCCCTGGGGTTGCAAAGAGCTGGACATGACTTAGAGACTGAACAACAAGAACAAATCATAGTCCTCAAGACAAAGAGGAAGATTGACTGGGGAATGACTCCCATACCAGGGGCTGCAGAAAGGACTGCAGCTAATATTTTAAGATTTTCCATTATACACATTTTCAAAACACTCAGTTCTTCCATCTGGTCCCACCATTTGACACATGTTCTCATGGCTTGCTGATCATATCTTGGTACCTGCTCATATCTCTGTTCTGAAAATCACTACCAGCCACAAGCAGAGGATTTTAAAGACTGGCTCTGGGGTGGGGCGAGGCAATGGGGCAAGAAGAATTAGCCTCGTTACAGGATTTAAACTGGAGCATCCAAACGCAAACTTCCTTTATCCCATTTCAAATATTTGTTCTGCAAAACAGTATTCTCTTGTGATGCGACAAGGAAAAAAGTTTTCATGATCAAATAAGGTTTGGAAAATAACACTTTACATCCTCCTTCTTGAAGACTCCCCCAAACTCTGGGAAGTTCTTCAAAGAGGAACCAGTTGAACTCTTTTGATGCAATGTTTACCAAATTGCTCTATCTTCAAAGCACTCTTTATAAGAGACAAATATTAACATCTTCAGAACAAAATTATACATAATGAGAAATACTGATCTGAGGGAGTATACCAAGGCCATGGGTTTTTGGATAGTTCAGCAGGTAAAGAATCCACCTGCAATGCAAGAGACACAGAAGACTCGGGTTTGATCTCTGGGTTGGGAATACTACTTGGAGGAGGAAATGGCAATCCATTCCAGTATTCTTGCCTTAAAAATCCCATGGACAGAGGACTCTGGTGGATCACAGTCCAAATGATTACTAAGAGTTGGACATGACTGAGCAACTAAGCATGGCATGGCATGGCATGGATCAAGTGGAGCATATGGATGAAGCTCTCTAGGGGATTCAAGTCTTTGGATAACACCTAAGGATTATTGTGTTTGTTCAGTCGCTAAGTTGTGTCTCACTCTTTGTGACTTTGTGAACTGCAACGCTCCAGGCTCTCCTGTCCTTCAGCATCTCCCAGATTTATTTTCATCTGATGGTGATGCTGCAAAGGTGTGCATGATGCAGGAGGGAGGAAAGCAAATGGAGGGGAGGTGTTCTCCTGCCTGCTGAGTGTCGGGGAGGCAGGGACACAAGGGCAGGAGGAAGAGAACCCCCTTTTTCCCTCCTGGAAAGAGAAAGCACAAACACCTGGGTTGTCACCTTGAGAACTACCTTGTCCAAATCTAGGCTTCGCCCGCAACATCAATCACAAAGGTTTACATTTTCACTCATAAAGTCACTCTTCTCTCCGTATGCCCATGGGCCCCTAATTAAAACCAGACCCCAAGCTGTATGTAAGCTTTGATGAAAATAGTCCCCACCTACGTACAGGATTCTTGGGACCAAGAATAATTCAGGAAACCAAATATGTGTGTGAAGATGAATGAACAAGGATATTCATCGCCTCATTACTTAGAAGGAAGAAAACTGCTCAGTGATATGGAAATAGTTAAATAAAGTATAGTGTATTTGTATCATATATTGCAGCTATTTAGAATTATTGATCCTGAGGAATGTATAATGGCATGGGAAACTGTTTATAGAATTATATGCAGTGTAAAAAGCAGGATAAAACATACACAAAACAATTCCAATTTGACCAAAAAAAAAGGGAAAATGTGTTTTTATATGTACATATATGTGTGTGTGTGTGTGTGTGTTCATCTGTATATACACATTCGCTCCTACACATGTCTATTGGGAAATACTCTTAAAAGGTTAACTGTATTTTTGTCTCTGTGGTGGGATTGTGGTTATATTTATTTATTATTTATACATTTCCTAATCTTCTAAATTTTCTGCAGAAAGTCTCTATCATTTTTATAATTGGAAAAAAAAAACTCATCATAAAGGATATGAAACCCCCATTCTGCCAGGGATCAGATTCTCTTCTCTTAATATGCCCTGAAAATAACTGGCTTCACCCGAGGCTCAAGTGTCTCTGAAGTACCCCCACCAGGCTTCCTTCCTGCTCCCTATTCTGTTGTTTGTTTTTCCATCGCTCGGTTGTGTCCAACTCTGCATCCCCATGGGCTGCAGCATGCCAGGCTTCCCTGTCCTGCACCATTTTCTGGAGTCCGCTCAAACTCATGTCCATTGAGTTGGTGATGCCACCCCACCATCTCATCCTATGCCACCCCCTTCTCCTCCTGCCCTCATCCTTTCCCAGTATCAGGGTGAAGAAAACGGGAGAAAAATCACAGAGCTGCCACATCAGATCCTGTTCTCCATCCAGATAAGGCTTTGCAGGCACAGAGGGGAGCAGAAGCCATAGACCACTTCCATTGGCCTTCTCGGTTTCACACACTGGGTACTTTTCTGCTCATGTACCTGGATGGCCAGGATGCTGTGTTCACGTTTTTCTCCCGCAGCATCCACCTGGCTGATGTTACCCACACGTAACAAGTGATCCTGAGTAGAGTTACAGTATGGAAGCTGCCTGGCAGTGCTGAAGGTTTCATGAATATCCTTGGGAAGAAAGGAACTTGCTCTGCATTCCCTGAGGCCTGTGGTCTTTCAGGAGCACTGACTTGAATCCCATCACTTGAAAAGTGTCCTGCAGCTCCTTTCTCCACCCCTAAATCACATGCCAGCTGCTGGCAAACACCCATGTCCCGAGGAATGGTCTAGTGGTCACCCCCACAGATTTTGCTGGCCTCTTTGATTGATCCCAACTGGTTACTTGGGAAGAGAAAAGGGGGTGTCCCATAGCTGAGCTGTGGGTTCACATTCATTGCCTGAAGCAGGGTTAGATACTGCAGAGGGACAGCTGTGTGATTGGTCGGGAAATTCTCCATCGGAAGCAATGCATCACCCGGAAGGGTGAGCAGGGGTTGGAAGCGCAGCTGGAACAGATGCAGAGCAGACAAGAAACACACCAACAAACAAAAAAGCCCTTCATATTATACTGAAAGCAGCCAGTCTGTTTTCATTCACAGACAGCATGATCATCTATATATAAAATTCAATGAAATGTACAAAAAGCGCCAACTCAGTAGACATAAATTTGAGCAAACTCTGGGAGATAGCAAAGGACAGTGGAGCCCAGTATGCTGCAGTCCATGGGGTCACAAAGAGTCAGGCACGACCTAGCAACTGGAAACACACACAAAGCTACTAAATTAGTACACAAAGGATACAAGCTTGATATACACAAATCAATTGTGTATCTATATATTAGTCATGAGCAATCAAAAGGGAAATTAAAAACACATCCTTTAAAGCGTCATCAAAAAATACGAAATACTTTGGGGTAAATCAGACGCAGTAAGTGTGAGAAGTTTATACTGAAAACTTCTTGCTGAGAGAAATTAAAGAAGACCTAAGTAAATGGAAGTTATATTGTTAGGAGGTCAGTCCTCCCCAGATTGATTTATAGATTTAACACAATTCCAAGAAAAATCCCAGCAGATGTTTTTATAGAAATTGACAAATTCTAAAGCTCTATAGAAATGTTGAGGACCCAGAGTAGCCAGAACAACTTTAGAAAGAACAAAAATTTATTATAAAACTACATTTGTCGAGGCAGTGTGGTACTGGCAACCAGAGAGACAAATAAACCAATGGAACAGAATTAAGAGTCCAGAAGTAAGCCCAGCAGTATTAAGAAAATTGACTTTCAGCAAAGGTGCAAAGGCAATTCAGTGGAAAAAAAACTGTTTTTACAACACGTGTTGCTGGAACAATTGGATATCCATATGCAAAACAACTTCAATCCATTCCTTATGCCACGTGTAAAATTTTACTCTAAATGGATCACAGACCTAACTGTAATATCCACAACTGTAAAATTTCCAGAAGACAATGTAAGAGAAAAATTTTGCAAACATGAGTTAATAATTCTACAGTGAATAATCTGTACACAGCATTTTGTTCTGTTGGATGTGTGTCTTCAGGGTAAATTCCTAGAAGTAGCATTGCTGGGTTGAAGGGTAACCAAGTTTGTAGTTTTGTTAGATATTGTTAAATTTCCCACCATAGAGGTTGGACTATTTTGCATTCCCACCAGCAGCATGTCTGAATAACTCATTTGGGGTTTCTTTGTTAAAATAGTTGGTTGGGATTTACCCTCAGAAATTTATTTTCAAATAGTTTGGGGCGAGGCCAAAGCACCAGGAGTTGTTAAAAACATGCAGATGATCTTGTATAACCAAAATTGAATCTTGTACACAGTATTTTGTTCTGTAGGACAAATTGAACACAAAAGGCTTAACTCTGAAATGTAGAAGAGACAGAGAAAGAAAAGGAGAGCCTGAAAAATGAGAGAGATGATGCATACAGAAAGAAAGGATGGGGGAAAAGAGAGCAGCATGCCAGAGAAGACCAAGGACAAGAACAGACAAGAGCCATCAGGATCACCCAGTGTCCGTGAGATACTGTGATTTATCATAAGAAATACATATTTGGTCTCCGTCCCAGTTTCTGGGACAGAACACTTAAAACACTCCGAATTTCCTAAGAGATGAGATCTATAAAGGTGTCTTTCATTATGTTAATGAGGTGACTCTTGGAAAGTACCTAAGGGTGGGGGCTGCCAGGGGGACCAATCCAGTGATTAGAGAGTTGGAAGCTTTAGTCTCACCCCAACTTCCAGGGAGAGCAGAGGGTCTAAAGATTGAGTTCAAGCATTGGGCTCCAGTGATGTAACCGATGATGCCTGTGTAATGTTGTTCTGTTGCTCAGTCATATCCGACTTCTTGCAACCCCCTGGACTAGCCTAGCACGCCAGGCTCCTCTGTCCATGGAATTGTCCAGGTAAGAATACTGGAGCGTATTGCTCTTTTCTCCTCCAGGGGCTCTTCCTGGACCAGGGATGGAACCTGCATCTCGTGCATCGGCAGGCTGATTCGTTACCACTGCGCACCTGGAAGCCATGCCTGTGTGTACAGCCTCCATTAAAGACCCAGAGGAGCTCAGAGAGACCCAGGGTTGGATCTGGGGAGGGCAGCATGATCAGAGAGGGTTCAGAGCTCTGCATCCTTTCCCCACACCTGGACCTCGGGCATCACTCCCACTGTCTGCTCCTGACTTACATCCTTTTAGAATAAAACAGTAATCGAGTCAGTCCACAGGTTCTCTGAGTTCTCGGAGCCACTGGACCACTTACTCACTCCCAAAGAGGGAGTCACGGGAACGTCCTACCTGTGGCCTGTTGGTCAGAAGTCCCAGGTGACAAAGTGGATTTGCAGTTGGTGTCTGAAGTGGGAATGGGGGTGGTACTGTGGGTTTGAGCCTTAACCGTGGAACCTGATGCTGCCTCCAGGTACATAGAGCTGGAGTCGAGTTCAACTGAAGGACACTCAGCTGGTGTCTAAGAATCGCTGGGTGGTGTGGGGGGGAACCCCACACATTGAGATTGACTGCAAAATCTTAATGTCACTGAAAAGTTAAGTAGAATGGGTATAAAAAATTTCCCATGGGAGGGACTCCCCTGGTGGTCCAGTGGCTGAGTCCATGCTCCTGAGGCGGGGGGCGGGGGGGGGGTGGGGTGGGGTGGGGGTGGGGCTGGGTTGCATCCCTGGTTAGGAAAATAGATCCTGCTTGCCACAACTGAAGATCCTGCTAAGACCTGGCACAGCCAAATGAATAAATATTGGGGAAAAAAAAAACAAAACAAACTTCTCATGGAATCTATTCTCATGTAGGCTGCAACAGGTCTTATAAGAGGTGTCCTAGTGTGGTGATGGGAATTGGAGCCAGGATGAAGTGAGTTGAGAAGGGCATGGGAGGTAAGTTGATCTGGACAGTAAGTCCAGAAAACTCCTAATAGAGTCTAAAGGTGAGATCATTTTTTAACAGATGAGAACATTAAAAAAAAAATGTTTATAAGTGAAGGCGATCTATGAGCTTGAGAAGAGATTGGCTGTTCAGGAGAAATAAAAGATAACTCATAGTATAATTTTCCTAAGAAAGAGGAAGAAGATGAGGTCTGAAGCATGCTTAAAAGATTGGTTTCCATCAGGAAAAGAAACAGCTACCCAGCAGAACAGGAGAGAAGGAAGACCAGAAGGTACAGAGGTAGTTAGACTGGTCTGGTAGGACCAGGATTGTCGAGGCTTGGATAGCAGGATGGTTGAAAGATTCCTACCTAATTGCGTCTGTTCTCTGTGAAGGACAAAAGCAGGGGGTCTGCTCAGACACTGTGAGGAGGTGGGAAAGCTGGGAGTTGGAGGAGACTGGAGAAGGCTTGGATCAGCCACTACAGACAGGCAGAGTACGAGTTGACCAAAGACATCAGAAAGATGGTCCAGCATTCATGGTCAACAGTCATGATGATGGTAAATCCACCCTGTTGGGTTCTTCTCCAGCTGCTCGCATACAGGAAGAGAGAAAGTGTAGAGTGGATTTCCCTATGATTGGAGGTCAGCCAGAGGGAGCATGACCAGAGTCCAAAAGGGCAGGAAGTTTAGGGAGCTGGCAATAGAGCAGTTGAAATAATGGCCGTGACATCTAAGTGGGGGTAGATATCGACAGGAAGGAAGAAGAGGGAAAACAGAAAATAAAGGGACTGGAGGTCACAGTAAGATAAAAAATGACTTAAGGGGTTTTCTTTAAAAAGCCGAGCTGGTTGAGGTGTCCCTGGAGGTCCAGGGGCTTAGACTCACCTTCCAATGCAGGGGGTGTGGGTTCCACTCTGGTTGGGGAGTTAAGATCCCACATGCCTCGCAGTCAAACAACCACAACATAAAGCAGAAGCAGTATTATATTAAATTCAGTAAAGACTTTTAAAATGGTCCACATAAAAAAAAAAAATCTTAAGAAAAAAATAATGAGTTAAAAAAAAAAATCTGAGCTGGAAAGGGTGAAAGGTGTGGTCAGTAGAGGGTCCCTGCATTAGTGACTCTGGAGATGATGCTCAGACTCAGCCAGCCAGCCAGTCACAGAAGTCCCTGGAGAGCAAATTAAAGATGGAAAACGTCAGTGTGTTAGATGAGTAGGTTTGATACGTGAACTTTGCTTTCTCTGCCCTTTAGTCATTTGGAAAGTATGCATCCTGTTTTTATCTCAACTAGTTCTTATTTTGAGGCTTGAAAACTACATCCTGGAACATTTATTTCACCAGTTATCTCTATTAAGAATAAAATAACGCCCCCCTGGGAACAATGAGGAAATTGTATTTTCTCCTATCGTTCTGTCTCTTGGTTTTTGTTTTTGTATGACAGGACATTAGACTCAAATTATTATAATTAGAAAATGATTCTTTTCCAAAAGTTGGTTTTTACACTTCCATTCTGTTTTGTGATCAAATATATTAACATAAAACAACCATCTGAAGGCTGAATTTTCCCTGTGCCTCTTTCAGGGGATGGGGGTCACTGCCATGACTGTCACTTTTCTAAGAGTTTTGTGTTTTTATTTATTCCACCTTTAACCTAGTGGCTCAGATTGTAAAGAAACTGCCTGCAATTCGGGAGACCTGGACTTGATCCCTGGGTCAGGAAGATTCCCTGGAGAAGGGAATGGCTACCCACTCCAGTATTCTTGCCTCTAGAATTCCATGGAAATGACTGAGTGATTAACACTTTTCCTTTCACCTTTAACTAAACCAAGTCTTCGAGTAAATTTGTTCAGGTTTTAAGTATGGGTTGTACATCTAAGAATCTTCAGTGATTCATATATATATATATATATATATATATATATATATATATATTCAGATTCTTTTCCATTTTAGGTTATTATATGATATTGAATATAATTCCCTGTGCTATACAGTAGGTCTTCTTTATCTATTTTATATACAGTAGTATGTATCTGTTAATCCCAAATTCCCAATTCATCCTTCTATCCTCCCTTTCCCTTTTGGTAACAATGTGTTTGTTTTTTGTGCCTGCGAGTCTGTTTCTGATTTGTAAATAAGTTACTCTGTATCATTCTATTGATACTCTAATATATTGACTTTTTTTAAGTCTCTATATAGAAGCATCTTAAATATATGTCGCACTATGGATCATTCCATTGTACAACTTAAATAGTGTCCAGAGCCTGGGAAATGATCAATACATGGGTGTCAAACAGAGCTATCATATTAGCTTTGGAAAAATTAAAAAGGAGAAATTGTCCCTCTTCATATCTTAGAAGAGCTTCTCTGGTGACTCAGATAGTCAAGAGTCTGCCTGCAATGCAGGAAATCAGAGATCGATTCCTGAGTTGGGAAGATTCCCTGGAAAAGGAAATGGCAACTCAGTCCAGTATGCTTGGCTGGAGAATCCCATGAACAGAGCAGCCTGGCAGGCTATAGTCCAAGGGGTCACAGAGTCAGACACGACTGAGTGACTAAGCAGACAGGCAAGTCTTAGAGAGTTCTGCATTTTTAGAAGGAATTGATGGAATTTGTAGGAGACATTGAATGGGAGGAGCAAAATTTTTTAAAGGCAGAAGATTATGGTTTATTGAAAGATAAGTGTTCATTCCCCTATTTCTCTCTTTCTTTCTTTTTTACTCCAGGTGGGACTAGAACCCATCATTCCCCTATTTCTTATCATACATTCAGAAATGTATCCATTTCTGAAGTTGAGAATGTAGAGAAAAGAGAGAAAGAGTTTGAGGGGTTTTAAGGTCAGAAAACAGCTCAGTAGATGCGCCACCCTGCCGTCCCATCCACACAGCTCAGAGCAAATTAACATTTCTGGGTCTTTATTTCTTTATCTATAAGTGAGGAAGAACAACACCAGGATGAAAGACGGAATTTTAATGAGATCACGGAAAACTGTAAGAAACACATGAATCTGGGTGCACCCTGCCCTGGCCCAGCACCTCCGGGGACATCAGCCTCTGGGACCACCTCCGCCTGCATCCTCCGGGGCTTGTGACTCAGAGCATCGTCTCCTGGGCTCCGCTGGCTCCTTATCTTCTACGACAGACCTGGCACACAAACCACGAAGGTCTTCCTCGCAGACGCTCCAGCACACCCCACTGGGAACTCCCGGTGGCCTCAGCCCTGCTGTCCTGGGGATGCGCTAGATCCATGGCCACCTGCTACAGTGCCCTGTCCCTGGCAGAGTGACCCCAAGACTCAGGCCACACTCTCCCGTGCTCACTCGTCTCACCCAACCTGCGAAAGCACAGGCACCTCTGTTTTCCAACAAGCCGTGTCTGAGCAGAGGACCCGACCAGAAGGGAATGTCCTCTCTGGAGATGCAAAATGACTATTCAGACATTGGGATAATATCTCCAGGTGATCATGTGCATTAATATCAGATCAAGTCCAAACTCAGCACAACTGCTTTGTTACTTGACTGCTATCAAAACGGCAGTATTTTATTGTCAATTACTAAAGTACTATCACATTACAAAACATTTGGACTAAAGAGAATAAAAATTACTCCAAATTAAAAAAAAAGTAGGCAGTTGTGAGATCATGGACTCTCTGGCTTGCGTCTGTGCTTAGTCACTCAGTCGTGTCCCACTCTTTGTGACCCGGTGGACTGTAGCCCGCCAGGCTCCTCTGTCCATGGGGTTTCCCAGGCAAGAATACTGAAGGGCCATTCCCTTCTCCAGGGGATCTTCCTGACCTAGGGATCGAACCCAGGTCTTCTGCCTTTCAGGCAGACTGTTTACCATCTGAGCCACCAGGGAAGGCCTGGCAGTGGTCCTTTAAGAGATATTTCCAAAAATAGCTGAAATAAGCAAAACATCCAGAAAAATGTGGTCCCTTTGCCCTCTGGCCTTCCCGGGAGACCTTCTCAAATGCCTCTATGTTGCCTCATGCCCCCAAGAGTGGGGTTATTTATTGCACCCCACACTCCAATAGAGGTTCAATTAAAAACCAGGATCTGGCAGCAAGCACCTGTTTTCTTGTCAGACACATTGTAAATTGCATAAGAACTATTTTGGTGCAATTTACAACATTGGAAATAAAAACACACTCATGCGACGATTTGTCTACCGTGGCACTGGGAAGTCTGGAGGCCCGGGCTCCTGGTCAGAAGCTGGAAAGTAGCCAACGAAAGGGACGTGCTTGGGGGTGGAACACATCTAGTGGGACCACCACCAACTAGGTGCTGTGTAGGAATGAAATGGATTATATGTGTATGTATACAATTGATTTATTTGGCTGCTCTAGGTCTTAGTTGCAGCATGCAGAATCTTCGATCTTTTAGTTGTGGCATGCAAACCCTTAGTGGCAGTGTATGGAATATAGTTCCTGACCAGAGATCAAACCTAAGCCCCCTGCATTGGGAACGCGGTCTTAGCCACTTGACCACCAGGGAAGTTCTGAACAGTATATTTAAAATATTAAGACAGCATCTGACACATTGTATTTTACAATTTTTTAAAATGTTATATTGGAGTATAGTTGATTTTTCTGGATGCTTTTCTTATTTTGGCCATTTTTGGAAATATCTCTTAAAGGACCACTGCCAGGGCTTCCCTGGTGCTTCAGATGGTAAAGGGTCTCTGCCTGCAATGCAGGAGACCTGGGTTTGATCCCTGGGTTGGGAAGAACCCCTGGAGAAGAAAATGGCAACCCACTCCAGTATTCTTGCCTGAAGAATCCCATGGACAGAGGAGCCTGGTGGGCTATGGTCGATGGGGTCACAGTCAGACACGACTGAGTGACTGACACATATAACACGTATATAACATAGTTGATTATCACTGTTGTATTAGTTTCAGATGTACAGCAGAGTGATTTTATCATACATACAAAAATCTATCCTTCTTCAAATTCTTTTCCCCTATAGTTTATTACAGAGTGTTGAGCAGAGTTCCCTGTGCTATACAATAGGTCCTTCTTGATTGTC
Organism: Odocoileus virginianus; assembly: GCF_023699985.2. NCBI lineage: Eukaryota > Metazoa > Chordata > Mammalia > Artiodactyla > Cervidae > Odocoileus > Odocoileus virginianus. Next base: position 30,721,957 of record NC_069690.1, on the reverse strand, counting down.
TATTTTATATACAATAGTGTGTATATATTAATCCCAACCTCCTAGTTTATCCCTCCCCCTGAACTTTCCCCTTTGGCAGCCATAGTTTGATTTTTATGTCTGTGAGTCCGTTTCTGTTTTGTAAATCAGTTCATTTGTATCAGTTTTCAGATTCCCCATATAAGTGATATGATATATTTGTCTCTCTGTCTGAGACAAATACTTCCTTCACCTCATACTTATTTCACTTAGTATGGTAACTTCTAGGCTCATCCATGTTGCTGGCACTTGTATTGTAATAGAAGCAGAGAGGATTGGAGGAGGCTGACTTTATTTTTTTTTTCCATTTATTTTTATTAGTTGGAGGCTAATTACTTTACATTATTGTAGTGGTTTTTGTCATACATTGACATGAATCAGAGGAGGCTGACTTTAACAATAATAACAGAAGTCATCATGATAGTAGTGAAAGTAGTAATAAATCCTGAACTAGAGTCAGGAAGACATAATCTGTCCAATCCATCTTCCCAGAGTCTAGGAAGGCTTAGCAAAGACACAGAAAGGCAGATTTTTAAAGTAGGAAAGAGTACTCATGGGAGTACTTCCCAGGTGGGGCTAGTAGTAAAGAACCCATCTGCCAGTGCAGAAGACGTAGAGACACAGGTTCAGTCCACAGGGTCACAAAGAGCCGGACACAACTGAGCAATAAACAACAACTATATGTGTATACACACACACACACACACACACACACACATATACAGTCACTCAGTCGAGTCTGATTCTTTGAGGCCCCGTGGAATGCAGCACACCAGGCTTCCCTATCCATCACCAACTCCTGGAGCTTGCTCAAACTCATATCCATCAAGTTGGTGATGCCATCCAACCGTCCTCTGTCGCCCCCTTCTCCTCCTGCCCTCAATCTTTCCCAGCATCAGGGTATTTTCTAAAGAGTCAGTTCTTCCCATCAGGTGGCCAAAGTATTGGAGCTTCAGCTTCAGCATCAGTCCTTTCAGAGAATATTCATTGGAATATTAGTCTGGAAGTTAGTCCGCTATTTTCTGCCATTTTCCCCTTTATCTGTGGAGTCACAAAGAGCGGGACATGACTGAGCCACTAGGCATATTAAATGTGTGTGTGTTTATGTGATACCCATATGATGCAGAGTAAGCACTCTGTGCTCACTTGCTAAGTCCTGTCTGACTGCAACCCCCTGGATCGCAGCCCACCAGATTCCTCCATCCCTGGAATTTTCCAGGCAAGAATACTGGAGTGGGCTGCCATTTCCTTCTCCAAAGCACTACGTATGTATCAACAGTACTTACAGTAATATAGAATTCCCTGGCAGTTCAATGGCCAAGAATCCGCCTGTCAATGTGGGGAACACAGAATCGATCCCTGCTCTGGGAAGATTCCACATGCCTCGGAGCAGCTATGCCTATCTGCCACAACTTCGGAGGCTGAGCTCTAGGGTCTGAGCTCCACAGCGAGAGAAGCCCATGCACCACAATCAAGTGCAGCCCTCACTCGCTGCAACTAGAGAAAGCCCGAGAGCAGCAGTGAAGGCCCAGTGCAGCCATAAGTAAATAAAATTTTAAAATCATAGTAAAAGTAATAGCAATGGCAACAACACTAGTTACATGAATGAAACAACCAGCCTGGTCCCTCAGGGACAGTGAAAGGTTTTTTTCTCATTTGAACTGAGCTAATTGCAGAAAGGTTGAGCTGTTAAAGAAAGGAGAAGCTGGAGCTGAGTTTTGTAATTGATAAGAATTTAATCTCTAGAGTGTTATTTGCTGACTCTCTAAATTGTCATCCCGGTCTTTATCCATCTCTGAAAAGAGACAGGGGCTCCCAATTAAGAGGTGACCAGGGCTGGGGAGGGGAGGAAAAGATTAGTGGACATTCCAGTGAGTTGTTCAGTCGAGGGCAAGTGCTTGAGTTGTGAGCTCCCTGAAGACTGAGCTTGTTATATATTTGTCAAATGTATAAATGAATGACTACTCCCCTCACCAGAAGTGTGAAATTTTTCAAGCTGTGGGTGACTGAAGGTTTATAAATTAGCAAACTCTGAGATATAAAACAAGGGAAGTGACTTTAGTAAGCTCTGGTGTGTGTGTATATATATATATATATATGTATATATATATATATAAAATACATATATTCATTTCTGTCTTTTAGCACTGACTCAACAAAGCTTTGCCAAGATTCTCTCTGACTTTCTGTCCTTTTGTTAAAAGTCCAGGTGAGTCTGAGCAACTCATCTTGTATGCATCACAGTTACACTCTACCTTATGGACAGACTTAGAAGTCTATTTTACAATTTTTCTTTTGGGTCCTGGAATTAAAACTTTGGACCTTTCTCTAAGTTACCAAATGCCATTTAGCTGTGATGGTGGAAAGTCCTGGCCTTTAGAACCCACGGGAGACAAATTCTGAACATCCCTATAACCAAGAATTTCAGGAATATTGTGTCTAATGAAGAAGGGCAGGAGAAGCAGACATGTTTTTATTTCCTCTCCTTTCCCACCAGCTTCCCTGGTGGCTCAGATGGTAAAGCCTCGGCCTGCAGTGTGGGAGACCTGTGTTCAATCCCTGGGTCGGGAAGATCCCCTGGAGAAGGAAATGGCAACCCACTCCAGTACTCTTGCCTGGAAAACCCCATGGATGGAGGAGTCTGGTAGGCTACAGTCCATGGGGTCGGGAAGAGTCAGACACGACCAGTGTCTCCAGGCAAGAATACTGGGGCAGGTTGCCATGCCCTCCTCCACACACTTAATAATAGTAGGTTATTATAAATAATAATACTATCATTCCAATTTTACTATTATTGATTAAAATATTATTTATTCTCAACTAATATTAATAAATGAGGAAACTGAGTCAAAAGAAATGAGGTAACCTACCTCCAATCACCCAGACTAGTAAGTGGCAGAGCTAGGATTTGAACCCAGGCAGTTGGGTTGCAGAATTCGTGCTCTAAACCACAGCAACACAAAGCAGCTAGATTTCAAACACTTTGTTCTGGTCTATGAGAAGATAAAGTGTTTGTTTTGTTGTTGTTGTTCAGTAGCTAAGTCGTGTCCAACTCTTTGTGACCCAATGGACTGCAGCACACCAGGTTTCCTGGTCTTTCACCGTCTCACAGAGTTTGCTCAAATTCATGTCCATCGAATCACTGATGCTATCTAACCATCTCATCCTCTGCCTCCCCCTTCTCCTTTTGCCCTCAGTCTTTCCCAGCATCAGGGCCTTTTCCAATGAGTAGGCTTTTCCCATCAGGTGGCCAAAGCATTGGAGCATCAGCTTCAGCATCAGTCCTCCCAATAAATATTCAGGATTGACTGGTTTGATCTCCCTGTAGTCCAGGGGACTCTCAAGAGTCTTCTCCAGTACTGTATTTCGAAAGCATCAAATCTCCGGCACTCATCCTTCTTTTTGTTTCAACTCTCACATCCATTGATGACTACTGGAAAAACCACAGCCTTGACTATATGGACCTTTGTTGGCAAAGTGTTTGTGCTGAATTGTAACTCTATGCAATGCTAACTCAATACACTGAGAAATTCTATGAAACCACACTGGCTGAGCTAGACAGTATGCATAGTCTCCTAGCTGATTTACATTCTGGTCTGGATCTCCTGAGCACACAGTTCTCTTGCAGACAGGTCACTAGCAAGTAGGGCCATTGAACCACTATATTATGCTGCTCTTCTCCCTACCTCTCCTACAAGAACCAGCATCCACATTTCTTCTGTAAGACCAGGATTGGTAGCCAGAGATGTACGGAGAAGTACATCTCTCCATAAGTATGGGTCAAACACTAGCAAACAGTACAAAGAAAATCTTTAATGGATGAAAGGATTCCCAGGTCCCATCTCACCCCTCCAAGCAGCATTTGATATCTCTAAGATATAGATGCTTCTATGGGAACAAATTCTTTCCAGACGGATGTACAGAAAGACTTCTTCCAGAGTGGCAACAGGAGCCCTTTGTAATTTAGCTTAGCTTTGAACAGACTCTTGTAGGATGCAAAATAAGCCAAATTATGGTAACCCTCTCAGTAAGAGATAAGACTTCAAGATTTGCCTTTTCTTTTATATGGATGACCTGAAGCTATAGCCGGAGAAGAGTGCTCAATTACAAAGCACACTTGAAATAGAATCCTGTTTCAATCGGTCAATTAGTATGGAATTTGGACTGGAGAAGTGCAATTTCATGTGCCAAATGTGGAAAGGAACTGCAAACACATGCAACTCTTTGATGCAACTGAAAATTGGGACCTGAAGTTCCCAAGGGCTTGTAAAGGCAGGAATGGCCACAGTTTCCCTAGGGGAGCACCAGGAAAAAAAACCCAGTAAGTCATCATGAAACCTTGCAAAGGATCCAGCTAATTTTGAAGATTTGATTCCCCACTGAACATATGCTGAGAGAGTACAATTTAGTGGCCAGATGCGGGCTCTGGGTTAATCCCCGGCTCTGCTGCTTATAGATTTGTGAGCAACACACTACTTACCTCCTGTGCTTCTGTTTCTTTATCTGCCATGAGGTCTGCCTAATAAAGGCTTGATGAGGATTAGCTAAAATGCCAAGCAGAGGACCTGGAGCAAAGTAAGCACTCCGTTGGCGCTGCGCCTCATTAGATTGCCTAGATCACTCCCATTTTGGCTCCTGCACTTTAAATTTGGGCAAATGTGCACCTTTTGGAAGCCTTCATTTCTTCATCAGTAAAATGTTGGTAAATGAACCTGCCTTCCTCCACCTCCCACTGGGTTGTTATAAAGATTAAAAGAGACAATACATGTAAGATCCATTATAATGCAATACCTGGTAAATTTAACAGGAGCTTGGTAAGTGGTTAACTGCTGCAGCTATTAAGGTCCAGTCAATTAGAAGGGGAAAAGTAGAAGCAGCGACAGATTTTATTTTCCTGGGCTCCAAAATCACTGCAGATGGTAAAAGCAGCCATGAAATTAAAACACACTTGTTCCTTGAAAGGAAAGCTATGACAAAACTAGGCAGAATATTAAAAAGCAGAGACATCACTTTGCTATCAAAGGTCTATATAGTCAAAGCTATGGTTTTTCCCATAGTCATGTATGCATGCGAGAGTTGGAACATAAAGGAGGCTGAGCGCCAAAAGAATTGATGCTTTAGAAGTGTGGTGTTGGAGAAGACTCTTGAGAGTCTCTTGGACTGCAAGGAGATCAAACCAGCCAATCCTAAAGGAAATCAACCATGAATATTCATTGGAGGACTGATACGAAAGCTGAAGCTCCAACAATTTGGCCACCTGATGCAGAGCTGACTCATTGGAAAAGGCCCTGATGCTGGGGAAGAACGAGGGCAGGAGGAGAAGGGGACGACAGAGGCTGAGGGGATTGGATGGCATCACTGACTCAGTGGACCTGCGTTTGAGCCAACTCTGGGAGATGGTGAAGGACAGGGACGCCTGATGTGCTGCAGTCCATGGGGCTGCAAAGAGTCTGACATGACTGAGTGTCTGAACAGCAACATCCTTAAAGGCCTGCTGTGAGAACCGAAATTTTAAAAGAATCTGTTAAGAGTAACTGGTGTACAGTCCCCAGGTACTTGATAAGGTGCTCAATAAATGTTCTCTTGTTCTGCCAGTTTTTCCACATTTTTGCACAACTCTGCTTACACATACCCAGGAAATACCAAGTAGCTTGGAATCCATGTCAAATGAAGTACAGTATTAAAAAATGAGCAATTCACTGAAGTCTTACAGTAACAGTCAACCAATCAACCAACCAGTTGATGGGTTCGGGAAGCCCACCCACACACCTCCCCCAGCAGGTGGGAACCTCTCCTGGTTTTCTCAGACACGAGGCATCGTTTTCATGGACTGCTAAATCAAAGGCAAGGTGAAAATCACTGTCATTAAATAGGGGAAGAAAAAAAAATTGGACTGAGATTCGTACAGGAGAAAACAGTATTAAAATATCCCCTGAAATGTTTCCATGTCATTCATAAGAGGAAGAAACCCCCTTTCTATCTTTATTACCAAAACTAACTCCCTTTATATCTATTCCTTTGTTCATTTCTGACTTTTAGCAGTTCACATCTCATCTCCCCAGTGAAATCTAATTTCCATAAATGCTTTACGAAATTCAAAGAGGACAGATTGCTGAATCTTCCTAATATGATTAATAACTGCTAAGAGGGTATAACACAAAATTAATGGGAACATTTAATAATTCTTCTATTGGAATTTTCTTTGCCTTGAGTTCCTGGCTGGGAGAAAGTTAGTGTGTACTTTCTGTAGATGGTACTGTTTAATGGAAACTTTGCAGAAATTAGAATTAGACCTTTGTTGAATGGGGATCTTTAATTTAATTTGTTTTTACTGCCAGAACACGGGGAGTGACTCACGGCGTATTGCACCAGCAGGCAGCCCTTTTAGAATTCAGTTTTGTTGTGATCACCAGGGTAATGACTTCTCTAAGGCCTAGTGTTGGGAGAACAGCGTGGTTTAGTTATTCCAGGAATCGTAAATGTCATTAATAAAGTCCTGGAGGAGCAATTGCATCGCAGAGCGGCCTTATAAACACGGGACTCCAGTCACTCTTCACATGCTTGCGAGGGGAGGGGGACGCCTGTACTGTGCTGGGGGAGGGAGTAGAGAGAAGGGGAGATGGGGCCCTGAAGTTTACTTGGATTTTTTTTCCCCTTAAATTCTGCCTCCAGTTTAAAACACAAAATAACAACCCTTTGTTGCTAAATCTTTTTTTTTTTCAGTATATTTATTTTATTAGTGGTCTTTATCATGGCTTATTCTTTTTAAAATTTATTTGCCATTGGAGGATAATTGCTTTAAATGTTGTTTCTGCCATACAACAAAGTGAATCAGCCATAAGTGTACATATGTCCTGTCCCTCTTGAGCCTCCCACCCACCCCTCACCCCATCCCTCCCCTCTAGATTATCACAGGGGACCAGGTTGAACTTCCTGTGTTATGCGGCAAATTCTCACAGCTATCTATTTTGCATACAGTTTTATATAAGTTTCAGTGCTACTATCTCATTTTGTCCCACCCTCTCCTTATCGACAGATGAATGGATACAGGATTATGCTATGTATATACAAGAGAGTATTACTTAGCCATAAAAAGAAAAGCATTTGAATCAGTTCCAGTGAGGTGATGAACCTAGAACCCATTAGACAGAATGAAGTAAGTCAGAAAGAGAAAAACAAATATCGTCTATTAATGCATATGTGTGGAATCTAGAAGAATGGGACTGATGAAGCTGCTTGCAGGGCAGGAATAGAGATGCGGATGTAGAGAACACTGTTGTTGCTAATTCTTGGTTTGCTCTCCGCATTCTGATTCTACTCTTCCCACTACTGCCAGGCAGAGCACGTCTCCCCAGAGAGAGCACGTCTATCCACAGAGAGCCCAGGAAGGTAGGGTTTGAAAGGCAAATGCTTCTCTGAGGTGCACATACACATCCAAGGAATCAAAAAACAGGGACTGGAACAGATTATGCTTGTATGCCAGTGTTCATATCAGTATTTACCATAGAAAAAAGGTAGAAGCACTACAAGCATCCATCAAGGGATGAATGGATCAACAAAATGGGGTGTTTTCATGCTGCGGAATATTACTCAGCTGTGAAAATGGATGGAGCTCTGACACCTGCTCCAACATGGATGAATCTTGAGGACATTATGCCATGTGAAATAAACCAGACACACGGGGACAAATAATACATGAGTCCGCTCACATGAGGTCCCCAGAATGGTCAAGTTCATCAGATAAAGAGTAGAAGGGAGGTGACCAGGCCCTGGGATGGAGACAGAATGAAGAGTCAGCCCTTAATGGTCAGTTTCTGTTGGAGGAATGAAAACATTTGTAAATAGATAATTTTTTCGTGATGTGGTGACAGTTGCATGATGTTGTGAATAAAATTAATACCACTGAATTAGACTCCTAAAAATGGTTAAAATGGTCAACTTTATGTTATGTATTATGTATTTTATGACAATAAAAATACCCCCTAAAGTAAGGGAAAATTCACTTCAGGAATCTTTCTTCTGCTTTTTCCTCCCTCCTTCCTTAAACTACCCTGTTTCTCCTCTCCTCTCCAATGGAATGCTAAGCTTCCCATGTCATCCTTAAATATGGGGATGGGAGAAGAAGTGCCTGCCCAAAGCAGATGCTCAATTAAATGGTCTTTCCTCCCATCCATGACTGTGTGTAAGTGAGACTAAGATGTCACAAGTTTGCTATCTGTTTCTCTTTCTGTCTTGTTGATTTTATTTTTTCTTTCAAATAAAAGTGTTTAAAATTACTTTTACTGATAGAGAGTCTGGTTCTTTCAGAATGTGTTCTTGTCCTACACTGAGATATGCTCACAGCACAGTCAGTGTTGGGAGCAGGCTTTTAAAATAGCCTATTAAGAGGATGATTTATTTAGAATTCAGCCCATAAGAGACAGCAGCAAAGAGCCAAGAGAAAAGCAACTCATATCATCCCCGATTCTAGAGGCAGACCAGTTGTCTGATTGACAGTTTTTACCACAGGGACCCAAAGACTGAAGTGGGGTCCCACCTGCCTTGTACACACACCTGTCACAGAGACAAAAGTTTCAGCAGCTCTTAAGCTTGAGGAGTTAATGTAAACACTAGCAACAAAAACTAGGGTTTTTCCCTCACTTTTGTAAAAAGGAGTATTAAATAAACTCTTACACCTGAGAGAGTGAAATCCCAGAAACAAAATATTTTGTTTTGCAGATTGAGAGCAGTGAAAAAGCTTTACCTTAGATTCAACTTTTTAATAAAATATGTGCATACAATCGGGATTAGAAAGTCACCAATTTGTACCTAGATTGCTTTTTGTTGTTAGACTTTTTTTTTTTTTTGATGTGAGCCATTTTTAAAGCTTTTATTGAGTTTGTTACAATAATGCTTCTGTTTCATGTTTTGGTTTTTTGGCCGAGAGTCATGTAGGACCTTAACTCCCTGACCAGGGATCAAACCCGCACCCCCTGCATTTGAAGGTGAAGTCTTAACCACTGAACCACCAGGGAAGACCCACCTATGTGCTTTATTGATAGTTAACTCTCAATTTTCTTACAAGAAGGAAATAATCCTAAAATGCAGATTTGATATTAGTTATTTTTACCCACCTCTCCCCGCTACCCCCTAAAATTCATAATTTGGCTGGAGAGATAGACCCGAGAGGGTTTTTCTTTCTTTCTTTTCCCAATTTGGTGTGGCTATTTTCTTCCACAATCAAAAAGCATTCCTATGATGTATAACATGTTATTGAATGTTGCTAAGATGAGTTGTTTTTAATAAAAGGTTCTATTTCCAATTGTAGGGTCCCACACAATGAAAAAGCCCACTCTGACCTGTTTCTCAGATTACCCTGAGATGCTTATTATTGATATCTAACCTCCGCAGGGGGCTCAGTGGTAAAGAATCCACCTGCAGTTCAGAAGACCTGGGTTCGATCCCTGGGCTGGGGAGATCCCCTGGAGGAGGGCATGGCAACCCACTCCAGTATTCTTGCCTGGAGAAACCCCATGGATGGAGGAGCTTGGCTGGCTACAGTCCATGGGGTTGCAAAGAGTCAGATACTGAGCACACTACCACCCCTAACCCCTGACAAATGGCATGGTTTTGTATCACTCCTGGTAATAGCTTGTGTCTACATTTTAAGGAAATGAACCAAGAGTTTCTTGGGCAATGAGCTTAGGAGCATACACCAATAAAATAAGGACAACAAACACATACATCACTGTTTTTACAGGGCTGACTGAAGAACTCTAGAGAGCCTAGACTCTTTGAAAGACTATGCTGCCCTCCGCCATCTCTTTGTGATTCAAAATAAAAAAAATAATAATAATAAACTGCACTTACTGCTATTATTATTGAGGCAGATTATTTGCATTGCCTGGGCTTTTTTAGGATTAAATGGCACACTTTGGAAGCCCAAGTCATGGCTTTGGCCACCCAGGTGCTAAACTGAGGCCCCTCCACCACTGCATGTACCCCTTTGGTTTCTACCACCAAGAAGCCTCCCTTGAATGGAGCAATTGATCCAGTATTTCAATCATCCCACGTGACTAATTGGATCAATCATTTTAATGGAATTGTCTCATCCATCCAAACAGTCAGTCAATTAAATCTAACCATCAGTTTAACTGATCTCCCCACCTCTCCCGCCCCTTCCCCATGGAACAGACCCAATATCTGAACACAGGGAATTCACAGGTTGTTTTCACGTCATGTACACATGGCCTTAATGACGGAACTGGACCCATGCCACCGCTGAGTTCATCGACTATACAACAATCACTTTCTGATACGTGGCCCCTCCCTGCCACCTTCTTTCAAACAAAATAACATCAGCTCAGTATCCATTGGTCCAGCGGTCAAAGAGCTCTTGGCTTGAGCCTCCCAGGTTCGGAAATGTCTTCTTACAAATTTTGCCAAGATATACTTTAGAGGGTATACACCTACCTACTCCATGAATTATAGCTCCTACAAACACTTACATGTGTATCTGAGTTTGGCAATGTGATGACACCTTCCAGAAAATTCACAGGGCTCTCAAGTAGAAATATGCCAGCCTGTTTTTCCCATAAATGCATTTGCCCGAGTCCTTATTTTTTATTCCCAAACTGTGGTCACCTAGGTGGAGATAACGTCCAAGTCTTTGGTGCTTTAATTGTCCCCTCCTGGGCACATATGAGGTCCCAAATGCCCATTAAAGGTGATTATAGAGCTGTCATGAAAAGTTGGAGTGTATAAATTGATACAACTTCTACAGTGGGCAGTAAAGCAAAATCTTTCAGAATCACAAACACATACACCCTTTGTTCAGGAAGTTCGATTCTCAGAATTTGTCCTACAGATACACACACTCTCCGATTTATGGCATCACCTAAATATGTGATTAGTCACTGTAGCTTTGTTCAACCAGCAGAAGATTGGAAATTACCTAAGTGTCTGGTAAAATATGTTATTGTAAATGTGTACAATATTCAGTCATAGCAAACATGGAAACTTTTTATGCATACATATGGAACTGTCTCCCAGATATAACATGAATTTTTCAGAAGTCAAAGAGATGGACTTTCCTGACATTCCAGTGAATAAGATTCCATGCTTTCAAAGCAAAAGGGCACAGGCTCGATCCCTGGTCAGGGAACTAGATCCCACATGTTTCAAAAAGTAAAGTAAAGTGAAGTTGCTCAGTCATGTCCGACTCTGTGACCCCATGGACTGTAGCTTACTGGGCTCCTCCATCCATGGGATTTTCCAGGCAAGAGTACTGGAATGGGTTGCCATTTCCTTCGCTAGAATATGTGTCTGTGTTGGTCATTCTGGGTTGATATTGTCAAAGACATGGTGAATTTCAATGTGTAGTTTCTAATCTTGTCGTATTTCAGGAATGTTCTCTTGCTTTATAGTTCCTGCTGCTGCTGCTAAGTCACATCAGTCGTGTCCGACTCTGTGTGACCCCATAGACGGCAGCCCACCAGGCTCCTCCGTCCCTGGGATTCTCCAGGCAAGAACTCTGGAGTGGGTTGCCATTTCCTTCTCCAATGCATGAAAGTGAAAAGTGAAAGTGAAGTCACTCAGTCGTGTCCGACTCTTAGCAATCCAATGGACTGGTTCTGAGCAAATCACATTGCTTGTTTCTTTGGAGACTCACGTTATCCTGAGGTCAGAAACCATGGCTGCACACTTTGGGTTTCACATCTCCAAACACAGCCCCTTCTCTCTCTCTCCCTCTCTCCCAGACTCTTACTAACTACACCCTCACTTTCCATTTTCCTCCCTCCCCCCCTGCTCTCTCTTTACTTGATGGCTTTTTTTTCTTTTCCCTAAAAAGACTGTAAACTCCTTAATAACTAAGCCATCATCTTTTCCATCTTTTCTGAGGCCCCAAAACTGTCCTCAGCCACACTGCTCTGAGCTCCCTGCAGATAGCCATCAAATATTCAAATCAAGTAACCTCTTGCCCGCAAGTCCCTCTGACTAGCTCTTGGTGGACAGTAATCACCTACTTCTTTCAGTGAAGGAGGGGTTGTGATAGAGATCTAAAAGCAGAAAATGCCTTCAAATTTTCAATAGGTGTTTGGGAGTCATATGACCAACTGCCTCCTCCTTGTGGGTCTTGCCTAATCTGCTGTCAGAATCCTGGTTGAAAAGCATAGGCTTCTCCTGATGGGTTTTGATTGTTTGGTTGAAAAAGTAGTGCATAGCTTCATATATCATTATTAACAAGGAATAAAGGCCATTACAATTTTTACTTACACTCTCTGGGTTTGTGGTCATTTGGGCATAATACACTGTTCGCCTCTCTTACACACTTGCTTTGCTTAATAACATTGTTCTCAGAATGGATTCTATTTTTCATAGTGTGAGTCATTTTTGTGTACTATATTGAAAACGGTCCCTTATTTTGTCTTTGACTAATATTGTGTTAGTGTACCCCAGATAATTAAAATAATATTCAAAGTCTTGTTTTTCATCTATTAGATTTAAACAATTTTTTAATCTTTTCTCATTTCTAATGAAATTAATTATTTTTATCATCCTTTTCCAAAATCATTTATAAGCAAAACAGTTTTCAAATGTTTTTGCTGGCAGGGCCCCATCCAAAATATTTTGAGAAACCATTTTTTAAAAAAATCTTTTATTGTACATTTACATAATCACAAAAATATCACTTCCGTCTCTTCATACTTTATGAACATTTGTAAATAATATGGTTATGTCACTCAAAAAGTTTTTTCTTCAATAGCTGAATCTAATAAATACTCAGCAATCTAAAGACACTTGAGAGTCCCTTGCACTGTAAGAAGATCAAACCTGTCAATCCTAAAGGAAACCAATCCTGAATATTCATTGGAAGGACTCATGCTGAAGCTGAAGCTCCAATACTTTGGCCACCTGATGCGAAGAGCTGACTTATTGGAAAAGACCCTGATGCTGGGAAAGATTGAGGGCAAAAGGAGAAGGGGGCAGCAGAGGATGAGATGGTTGGATGGCATCACCGACCCAAGGGACATGAATTTGAACAAACTCCTAGGAGATAGTGGAGGATGGAGGAGCCTGGCGTGCTGCAGTCCATGGGGGTCCCAAAGTGTTGGACACGACTCAGATACTGAAAAACAACCACCACCGTTTTTTTAGATTCCACATATGTGATGTCATACAATATTTGTCCTTACATGTCTGGCTGACTCCCTTCAGTTTGACAATCTCTAGGTCCATCCATGCTGCTGTAGACTTTGCTGACAGCTTAAATTAGCTTGAAGGAAGAACCGGAACACCACTGACAGGGCTTTGGTGTGAGAATGCTTGTACTACACATGGACTTCCACAAAGACAAGCCCAACTCTGCAACATTCCACTGTCTACTGCATCAGAAAAAGAACAGTAGGTCCAGACTAGTCTTTGGAATGAGCCGTGCTTCCGGTTTAGGGGAGGAATAAAGACAACTAGTTCCTGGTGATTCTGAAATCTTCCCGGTCCAGGATGGATGTGAAATATTCCTTGTTTCAGAAATGGCAAGAGAATATGTGCCTGAAAAGCTAGTTTCGTTGCTTGAATCAAGAGGCATTTGGGGTTTCCCCGGTGGCTCAGTGATAAAGAATCTGCCTGCCAGTGTGGGAGATGCAGGCTCGATCCCTGGTCTGAGAGGATCCCAATTCCATGGAGCAACTAAGTCACAACTATTAAGCCCACAATGACTGAGCCTGTGCGCCAGAGTCCAGGAGCTACAACTACTGAAGCTCACGTACCCTAGAGCTAGTGCTCCACAACCAGAGAAGCCGCCACAATGCGAAGCCCGTGCATCACAGCCAGAGAGCAGCCCCTGCTCGCTGCAGCTAGAAAAAAAGCCATGTGCCGCAACAAAGACCCAGTACAGCCAAAAATAAATGCATAAATAAATGAACTTCAAAAGAAATCAATAGACTTTCAAGAAAGCCTCGTCAACAGTAATGCTGGATCATTTCTTCTAAAAGTGCATTTAGATAAATGATCATTCTCAAAAGCAAGAACTCTGTTTATATTTCTCCTCTCCTGAGCAAATTTACTCAGGAACATGGATATCCTGATGCTATCCACGTGCAAACACTCTCAAATCCAGCTATCCCGATGCTATCAGACAGAGGCTCGTAAAAAGAGTTTATCAAAGTCAGGGGGTCAATTAAGGTAAGTGAAAGAAGCCCAGGGCCAAAAAGACAAATACTGATGATTTCACTTGTATGAGGGACCTGGAGGAGTCAGATTCATAGACACAGAAGGTAGGATGGGTGAGGGCTAGGGGCTGGCGGAGGGGAGAGACAAATTATTGTTTAACGGTAGAGATTCAGTTGAAGAAGATGGAAAGTTCTGGAGATGGATGATGAAGGTTGTATAACAGTGTCAATGCCCTTAATATCACTGCATTATATACTTTAAAATGGTTAAAATGGTCCATTCTATGTTACATATATTTTACCACAAAAACTCGAATTGTGGTTCGAAGACTCTTGAGAGTCCCTTGGATTGCAAGATCAAACCAGTCAATCCTAAAGGAAATCAACCCTAAATATTCATTGTAAGGACTGATGCTGAAGCTGAAGCTCCAATGCTTTGGCCACCTGATGCGGAGAGCTGACTCATTGGAAAAGACCCTGATGCCGGGAAAGATTGAGGGCAGGAGAAGGGGACAACAGAGGATGAGATGGTTAGATGTCATCACTGATTCAATGGACATGAATTTCAACAAACTCTGGGAGATATGGAAGGACAGAGGAGCCTGGCATGCTGTAGTCCATGGGGTTGCAAAGAGTTGGACACAACAGCAATGGAACAACAAGGAACTTTAAAAAAAACAGTGAACCACAATGAACTCAAAAAGAGTTGGACATGACTGAGCAGCTGAACAACAACAGCACAGTGAGTTCCATTCTGTCCCTGCAAACGCTGAATGTAATCCATATTCAAGCCGGAAAACGTAGAGGAAGGTGGTTTGGGCTTAATTTTCTTCCAAATGGTTGAACTCAGTTCCTCTGATCCAGCACCTTACTCCTTAACCAGACCCCAGGTATCATGGTGAGTGGAGGCGCAGGGCTGTGGCCTGTGTGTGTGTGTGTGTGAAGGGACGGGGTGAGTTTGCACAAGTGAGCAGGGCAGAGATAAACACAGGGCCAAGGAGACTACACTGCAGGTCAGAGGTCATAGAACAGCATTGGGCAACAGATTTCTCCTACAGTAGAGACAACTTTTTGGAAGACAATTAGATAAAACGCATTTTTACTTTTAAAACTTGAAGATCTCATATCTACCAACTCCACTTAGAAGAATTTATAGTCAGGAAGAAAAGGTAAGTATACACCCAACACTTCAGGCACAAGAATAGTTTGTTGTTGTTCAGTCACTAAGGCGTGTCTGACTCTTTGCGACCCCATGGACTGCAGCATGCTAGGCTCCTCTGTCCTCCACTATTTCCCAGAATTTGCTCAAACTCATGTCCATTGAGTCAGTGATGCTCTACCTCATCCTCTGCCACCCACTTCTCCTCTTGCCCTCAATTTTTCTCAGCATCAGGGTCTTTTCTAACGAGTCAACTCTTTGCATTAGGTGGCCAAAGCCTTGGAGCTTCAGCTTCAGCATCAGTCCCTTCAATGAATATTTAGGGTTGATTTCCTTTAGGAAAGGGAAAAGTGAAAGTGAAAGTCGCTCAGTTGTGTCTGAGTCTTTGTGACCCCATGGACGATACAATCCATGGAATTCTCCAGGCCAGAATACTGGAGTGGGTAGCTGTTTCCTTTTCCAGGGGATCTTCCCAACCAGGGATTAAACTCAGGTCTCCCGCATTGCAGGCAGATTCTTTACCAACTGAGCCACCAGGAAAGTCAATCCTTTGACTGGTTTGACCTCCTTGTCTTTGATAATTTTCAAGAGTGGTTTTGAATCCCAAAGAATCACATAGCAAATGCTCAACAAATACTTGTCGGTGACCCTCCCTTCTCCACTCCTTGCTGAGATCTGAGTAAAAAGCCAAGACTCCTAGGTCTCCAGGCTGATGAACACAGTACGTCTGGTGGGACACCTGCAGGGTGGTTCTCACAGCCTAGTCCCCACCCAAGGCACTGGTCATTGCCCATCAAACACACAGTTCCTCCGCTCATAACAACCATTTGCCAAAAGTGTTGTCAAACAATCAACTGCACATTAATTGAGCTTCTGAAAAGAATGTGCCCTGGGTTGTGTTTAAAAGAAACCTTAAACACTAAGGTAACAGATGATTCTGTAAAACACAAACCAACACTGTCAGAAGGCTGCTAGCTCACAGATTAACAAACTTACCAAGCAGATGCATGTGGTCCCACAGCTATACACTGAGTCCTCTCTCAGATTGCTTTATCCAGGGTTTTGCTGCCTTAGTTGTTGTAATGCTTATTGCACTGTCTTATAATCCCAGATTTGTACAAAGGGGTAATTAATACTAAAAAAAAATTACTGTCATTACTTGAGACACATTCCTGAGGTTTAAAACAAAAACTATCCAGATAGACAGGCCAGAGTTGGGGCTGCCCGAGGAAGGGCATTCTTGCCTCTTTGGATCAGTGAAATTGATGGAATGATGGTTAGGTGAGTAAGAGATGAGGCCATTCCTGGCTGGTTCTCATCTGTCTCTGTGAGTGGAATGCTGAGTTTTCTCAATGGCTAAGCACACCCACTTGGGTTTTGTAGCTTTCACCCTGAGATCTCCTCCATGTCCCGCGGCATCAACCATGGCCATGAGCACTGCCTGGAACGACTCCCACTGCCCTCACCCTGACTAGCCCCTGCCATCGGCCTCTGCCTGGCTCCTGGGAGCCCCTCAGCCAGAGTGAAGTTGAGGCAGGGATATAATGGCTCCGGGGCACTCCTCAACCCTTGGCTGGGAAGAGTTATGGGACAGCTCTGTTCTCCTTCCTCTTGGGTGGGGCAACTCTGGAGTTTGCTCTGTAGTGTCTCCTGGGGATTCCCCAGAGGTACCGAACTCAGGTACTCACTGTGGGAGTTGCTCAATAATGAATGCATTTTTAAAATTTATGTTTAATTGGAGGATGATTGCTTTAACAATGTAGTGGTAGTGTCTGCTGTACATCAGTGTGAGTCAGTCCTATTATCTATCTCTCTATACATCACCTCCCTCCGGATCTCCCTCCCTCCCCCGAGTCCCCTTCCCACTGCTCTAGGTCATCGAAGAGCGCCGAGATGAGCTCCCGTTCTCGACAGCAGGTCCCCACTAGCTACCTGTTTTACACATGGTAGTGGATTATACGTCAACGCTATTCTCTCAGTTCGTCCCACCCTCTTCTTCCCCGGCTGTGTCCACAGGCCATTTGGAGCACTGGTTTCCTTCCACACCTCCCCCCAGCTGATGTTTCCTAGGATCACCTCCCAAACAAACTACTTACACAAAATTGTCACCTGAGGACAGCTTCTGAGAAACCCAAACTAGGACTCGATTTAAAGAAGCACATGTCACAGAGAACAGACTTGTGGTTGCCAAGCGGAGGGGGGTTGTGTTGGAAGTTTGGGATCAGCAGATACAAACTATTATAAACAGAATGGATGAACAATAAGGGCCTACCGTGTTGCACAGGGAACTATATTCAATATCCGGTGATAAACCATCATGGAAAAGAATATGAAAAAGAATGTATATATATATATGTTTAACTGAATCACTTCGCCGTACAGCAGAAATTGACACAACATTGTAAATCAACTATGTTGTTATTCAGCTGCTAGGTCATGTCTGACACTTTTGTGACCCCATGGACTATGGAGCCCATGGCCAGGCTCCTCTGTCCATGCGATTCTCCAGGCAAGAATACTGGAGTGGGTCGCCACGCCCTCCTCCAGGGGATCTTCCCGAACCAGGGATAGATCCTGCATCCTCTCCTGCATTGCCAGGCAAGTTCTTTACCAGCGCGCCAGCTGGGAAGCATGTAAATCAACCATCCTTCAATAAGATAAACACGTTTTTAAAAGAAGCACATGTCAAAAGTTGAGTCTTACATTATTTTTGTTTCTCTCCCTGGTTCCCCTTAGAATTCATGGAACATAGCTGAGCATCTCTCCCACACTGAGACCCAGCTCCAGGCATCCCACATCATCTCTCAGGGAGAATCACAGTGGACAAGCAGAACAAAGCTCATCCTTTCCCCGACCCACCTCAGCACCCTGCTCTGCCCCACGCTCCTCCCTGCCAGCTGCTTTCAGTTGTCTGCACCTACAGGGTCCCCAGGCAGATGTGGGGAAGAAGGGGTTCTCACCAGGGTGGAGCGGGACGAAGCCCAGCTGGGGCCGCCGGCAGTGGCCTCTGCCAGGAGCCTTCCCCCCGGGGTGACTGTGGGCCCGCCCGCCGGGCTCCGCAGCCCGGCCTCTGTGCGGTGACCCCGGGCTTCCCTGAGCCTCCCCTCCCAACCCGCTGTGTATCCTTGATCTCACTTTGCTTTTCTGGCCCCTGACCCCTCGGTCGGCCCAAACTTCAACTGTTATCAAGCTCTTTTGTCCTCATCTCCGCTCTGTCCTGACCGACTGAACCGGCCGTCATCACCACACAAACACAGAAGGAGGGGGCATTTCATGTGGTCAATTGAGTGGTTAAGAAGAAAAGAGGTTGCTTTTATTTCTTTTTTCTAAAAAAGCAAGTAACTTGTTTAACTTGCATTGGTCAACCATTTGACCTAATCGACTCATCGGTTCTGACGGTCAACCTGATAGAATTGGGTAAACAAATGGGGAAAAGCAAAGAGTTCAAGGCCTCCCAACCTTCCTTCTTTCTGATCTGAGACCAAAGAAGTCGTGATTCCAAGCTCTTGCTGTCAATAGACCTTCTTTATTTCATGAAACAGTCATGTTTGAGGAAACACAGCTTCATCTTCTCTGGGGTTTCAAAAACATTCTGTAAATCTCTTCTAGAAAAATAAAAACAAATTTCTCCCAAAGGCATCCATGCTTTGGGTAGTATGTTAGGCCTTAAGATGATCTCACTGAGCAGATAAGTAGGTCATCCTGAAACTACCTGGAAAGTCTTGGTTTTAAAAAAATCGTCAAAGAAAAACATAACAACAGTGGAGGGGACAAAGTGGGGGGAAAGTCCAGAATTCCATTGGCCACACACATACGTGCACATAGGTACACACTTTCCCTGTAAACTCCCAAATAAGGCTTATGTATCAGTCACCTAAAAAAACTGGGACTTATTTCCCCAAAAAGAAAAATAGAAATACTTTAAAATGTATTTAATATATTAAGAAAAACACACACCTTGATGTTTCATCTGTTGGGGTACAGCTAAGGCAATGTTTTTCATTTTTTTATTTCCCAGCATCATTTAATTAATTCTTAAATGGCAACCTACTTACTTCAGTATACTTTCCTGGGAAATCCCATGGACAGAGGAGCCTGGTGGACTACCATTCATGGGGTCGAAAATGAGTCGGACACGACTTAGTGACTAAAACCAACAATAACATCCCACTTACAATGAAAATAAGAGCATCTAAAAGCTCTGAATACATAAACCAATTGATTATTTTGACAAAACAGTTTCATCAATATAATTGAAGATGTGAGTAATTTTTTTAAAAAATTTATATCCATGTTTCAATTTTTCTGGAAAGTAATTTGACAAAATTCAAAAGAAACATTAAAAATACTTATTCTGGGGAATTCTCTGGAGGTCCAGTGGTTAGGATTTCCTGCTTCCACCTCAGGGGGCAGTGTTGCAGTGTTGACTATAATAACACAAACCTGGAAGCAACTTACATTCCACTATTAGAATTAGACATAAGACCAAATTATGATATATTTATGCCATAGAATATCATGAAAATTATCACAGTGAAAAAAACTGTAATAATGCTCAAAAAGTAATGTCAAATAAAATAGGATGTAAAACTGCATAGTTGGTGTAATTTCAACTAACTTATGAGCAATACACACACATACATGTGATGTTGTCATTCACAGCTGACACGCTGATGATGTTCACAGCGGCAGGAGGCCTGGAAATTTTGTGTTTCCCCAACTTTACAGAGAACAGAACTTTTCTAATAAAATAAGCCCTACCCATGGGGTGGTTGGTGAGACTCATTCACTCAGTACATGATTCCATTACTCACTTCTGTGGTTTTAGAACTCACAACATGCAATGAATTTTCAGGAATATCCAAGGATGAGGGAAACCAAATATTCAGTCGATGACTCAATGACTCAGCAAATACATATGAATAAAAAGGACTGAAGAAAAAAAGGATTGGAGGGAAATTACCCTTAAACAACACATTTTTCTTGGGAGTGATATTATGTACATATATACATATATATATAGAGAGAGAGAACATATATATAATCACTACTAGCCAAGGAATTGATGCTTTTGAACTGTGGTGTTGGATAAGATTCTTGAGGGTCCCTTGGACTGCAAGGAGATCCAACCAGTCAATCCTAAAGGTAATCAGTCCGGAGTATTCATTGAAAGGACTGATGCTGAAGCTGAAACTCCAATAATTTGGCTACCTGATGGGAAGAAATGACTTACTGAAAAAGACTGATGCTACAAAAGATTGAAGGCGGGAGGAGAAGGGGACGACAGAGGATGAGGTGGTTGGATGGCATCACCAACTTGATGGACATGAGTTTGAGCAAGTTCTGGAAGTTGGTGATGGATAGAGAAGGCTGGCCTGCTGTAGTCCATGGGGTCAAAAAGAGTCAGACATGACTGAGCAACTGAACTGATTATTATAATAAATAAAATATTATATAAAATCGCTACTATTATTTTACATTCTCCTGCATTGCAGGCAGATTCTTTACTGTCTGAGCACCAGAGAAGTCCCTTATAGTAAATATATGTAATTTAATTTAAATTTAATTTAAATATTAATTATATTTAATATTTATTAATTAATTAAAATTAAATTTAAATATATGTAAATATATGTGTTATATATATACATATAAGCCCTATAGGTTTATATAGGGCTTTCTTAGTGGCTCAGAGGGTAAAGAATCTGCCTGCAACGGAGTAGACCCAGTTTTGATCCATGGATCAGGAAGATCTCCTGGAGAAGGGAAGGACTACCCACTCCAGTATTCTTGCCTGGAGAATTCCATGGACAGAGGAGTCTGGGGGGCTACAGGCCATGGGATCACAAAGACTCAGACACAACTGAGGAACTTTCACTTTCCTCTTATCCTGGACATGGACAATTCTTTCTGCAGGGCCCACAGTGTGACTGAGTCCCCTTCACTGGCATACCCTCCATCATCTCTCTCCTTCCCGGCCTCCTGTACCCCTCCACTTCTCCCACTTTCTGGGGTGACCTCGAATGGGAAACACCTGCACCTACATCCTTGCCTCAGGCTCGGCTCTCAAGTGAGCCCAATGGGGACTCTTGATTCACAGTAGGTTTTCAGTAAATGTTTCTGGATTGGATAGATTAGTGAATAAATTCTCACTGTGCCCGGTTTGGGCTTAACAGTGTCTGGCAAATCCTTTTCTCAAAAAGGGGGAGAAATCATTACCTTAAACAGCCTGTGGTAAAAAAGAATCGACACAAAGAAATTTAAGGACAAACTTGCATCTCCTTCTTTTCATAGAACAATTTCATGCTATATAAGTTATTTGTACAACCCATGGACCAAAGAGCCTGGCGGGCTACAGTCCATGGGGTTGCAAAGAAGCAAACATGACTGAGTAACTGAGCACACATATAAGTTATTTGTGTTCATAAATAAAGCATGTTTCCCCAAAACCCAGGCCACAGTATTGTAGCCATGTTTTTCCAGGTAAGGGAAGCAATCATTCCAACCAGGAAGAGAACCACCATTTTCAAAGGACCACCATGGTCACAGTGTATTTTTGATCTCCCTCCTTTCCAAGCAAATAAAGGTCATGGGGTAGAAATTACATAGGTCACTTTTGACTAGTTACACATCAGTAGGAAGATATTTCACTTCCCCCATTCATGAGTCTCCTAATTTTCTTGGTGGCTGCTTTCAACATCTGTGAACAGCTGGACAAGCCCACGGAGTTGGGATTGGTTCTTATATGGCCGAATATAAACAATCATTGGGACACTGATTAATTTCTCAAGACTCAAAAATAATTAAGGTAATAGTAATCCCTCACCCACATACTCCCGAATTCTTACAACCATTTAGTGGGGAGGTGGTGGAGGTCAGCCATGAAATCCTGTTCCCATTTCTGCCCTGCAGGTTGTTTCATGGTGCACCCTCGAGATTCATTAGGAAAAAAGATCCTTTGGCTGCCTGAACCTACAAGCTGGGAGTCAAACACCCATGCAAACCCCGGGGAGGGGACAACTTCCTTATGTGAACCTACACCAGAGAAGGTGCTGTGGTGTGTGTGCTAAGTCTCTTTAGTCTTTGCACCCTCATGGACTGTAGCCTGCCAGGCTCCTCTGTCCATGGGATTTTCCAGGCAAGAATACTAGAGTGGGGTGCCAGGCCCTTCTCTAGACACAAGAGAATATTTAAAGGTAAATACCTGGAAAGAATTGAGAGCAGGGACTCAGATATTTTACTCATAGCAACCAAAAGGTTGCTACTGCAGGATCCAGCAACAGATGAATGGATAGAAAAATGTGGTCCATACACACAACTGAATAATATTCTGGCAATAAAAGAAGAGGGTTTTCATTTCCTTAAGCATGGGTAAACTTGGAGGATAGATGCTAAGAGAAGTAAGCCAGTCACACATAATGTATGACTCCACTTTATAAGGTTTGTAGAGGAGTCAAATCCATAGAGACTGAAGGTAGAATGGAGGTTGCTAGGGGCTGGGGAAGGGGAACAGGTGATTCATGTATAAGGGGGGCAGAGTTTCAGTTTAGGCATTTCTTGCATCTTCTCAATCCTTGTCTCCAGGCTATTTATCTGTAACTCCATTTTGTTTTCAAGATTTTGGATCATTTTTATTATCATTATTCTAAATTCTTTTTCAGGTAGATTCCCTATCTCCTCCTCTTTTGTTTGACTTGGTGGGCATTTTTCATGTTCCTTTACCTACTGGGTATTCCTCTGCCTTTTCATCTTGTTTAGATTGCTGTGTCTGGACTGGGCTTTCTGTATTCTGGTGGTCTGTGGTTCCTCTTTATTGTGGAGGTTTCTCCCAGTGGGTGGGGTTGGACGATTGGCTTGTCAAGGTTTCCTGGTTAGGGAAGCTTGCATCAGTGTTCTGGTGGGTGAAGCTGGATTTCTTCTCTCTGGAGTGCAATGGAGTGTCCAGTAGTGAGCTTTGAGATGGGTCTATGGGTTTGGTGTGACTTTGGGCAGCCTGTATATTGACACTCAGGGCTATGTTCCTGCGTTGATGGAGAATTTGCATGGTATGTCTTGCTCTGGAACTTATTGGCTCTTGGGTGGTGGTTGGTTTCAGTGTAGGTATGGAGGCTTTTGGATGATCTCTTAGTAATTAATGTTCCCTGTAGTCAGGAGTCCTCTGGTGTTCTCAGGTTTTGGGCTTAAGCCTCTTGCCTCTGGATTTCAGTCTTATTCTTCCAGTAGCCTCAAGACTTCTCCATCCATACAGCACTTGATAAAAAGATGTTCATCATGGGTTTTGTTTCCTTTTATTTCACTTTGAAGCTCCTGTGCATTCAAAACTTTTTCCAGCTCCTTTCGAAGACAATGGGCTGCTTTTCTGGGTGGCTGATGTCCTCTGCTAGCGATCAGAAGTTGTTTTGTGGAGTTTGCTCAGCGTTCGAATGATCTTTCGATGAATTTGTGGGGGAGAAAGTGATCTCCCAGTCCTATTCCTCCGCCATCTTAGCTCCTCCCTCAGAGTTTCAGTTTAGGAAGATGAGAAAAGTTCTGGAGATGGACAGCGGTGACGGGTGTACAACAAAATGAATGAATTTAATACCCCGGAACTTATACTTTAAAATGATTAACGTGGTAAAGTTTATGTATATCTTATAACAATTAGAAAAAAATTAAGCACACACCTCCACACTAGGGCTTAGAAATTCAGTGCCTCCAGGGATCAGGCAAGTAGCTCAAACAATGAAACTGGCAGGCTGTCTTTGTCCATTCAGGCAGCTATAACAAAATATCACAGTTGTTGTTCAGTCACTAAGTCCTGTCTATCTCTTTGTGACACCATGGACTGCACAATGCCAGGCCTCCCTAACCTTCACCCTATCCTGGAGTTTGCTCAAATTCATGTTCATTGAGTCAGTGACGATATCTAACTATCTCATCCTCTGTCGTCCCCTTCTCCTTTCGACTTCAATCTTTCCCAGCATCAGGGTCTTTTCCAGTGAGCAGGCTCTTCGAATCAGATGGCCGAAACACTGGATCTTCAGCTTCAGCATCAGTCTTTCCAATGAATATTCAGGGTTGACTTCTTTTAGTATTGACTGGTTTGATCTCCTTTCAGTCCAAGGTACTCTCAAGAGTCTTCTCCAGCACCACAATTTGAAAGCATCAATTCTCTGGCGTTTAGCCTTCTCTGGGGTGCTTCAGAACAACAGACATTTATTTCTCACAGTTCTGGAGGTTGGACGTTTGAGATGAGGGAGCTAGCGTGGTCCTGAAAGGGTCTTCTTCCAAGTCATGGACTTCTTGCCTTAGCTGGGGGAAGAAACGAGGGGCTCTGTGCAGTCTGCTTTAAATGACACTAACCTCATCCATGCATCCTTTTCCCACTTTTTGCTCTTTGCCTCTTTCCATCTGGTAGTTCCTTTGGGGAGTGATATCTTTTACAACACAGCAACTCCTCTAGATATGAATGAGTTCCAGTCTGAGAGCATGCCTGTAAGTCTGAATTGTTCATAAGTCCAACATAATTAGCCTAGGTACCCAACCAGTACAACAGGCTATACAGTTCTGTACCATAATGAGTACTAAGTTGCTTCAGTCATGTCGGTCTCTGTGTGATCCTATGGACTGTGGCCCACCAGGCTCCTCTATCCATGAGATTCTTCAGGCAAGAACACTGGAGTGGGTATTCCCCAGGGGATCTTCCCCACCCAGGGATCGAAACTGCATCTTTTACAACTCCTGCATTGGCTGTGCTGTACTGTGCTTAGTCACTTAGTTGTGTCTGACTCTGCGACCCCAAGGACTGTAGCCCACCAGGCTCCTCTGTCCATGGGGATTCTCCAGGCAAGAATACTGGAGTGGGTTGCCATGACTTCCTCCAGGGGATCTTCCCAACCCAGAGATCGAACCCAGGTCTCCTGCATTGCAGGCAGATGCTTTACCATCTGAGCCACCAGGGGAAGCCCATGAATACTGGAGTGGGTAGTCTATCCCTTCTCCAGGGGGAACGCCCAGACCCAGGAATTGAACAGGGGTCTCCCCCATTGCAGGCGGGTTTGTTTTTTGTTTGTTTTGTTTTGTTGTTTTCAGGCAGATTCTTTACCAACTGAGCTACCAGGGAAATCACAGGTGGGTTCTTTACCACGAGAGCCACCTGGGAAACCCTGTACTGTGATAGGTTTATAAAACTTTCTACACAAATAATACATTAAAGAAAACAAAGAAGATATTTTTAATCTTACAACATGGTACTTTGAAGAGTACAGTAGTCTAGCACAACAGCTGGCAGACAGGGGCTGGCATCCGTGAGCAGGCAGGAAGAGTTACTGACTGGAGGTGGGAGAGTAGGTGGGAGATGGTAGGTCTGAAGGATCGTCAGCAGTAGGAGACTTGGAGGACAAGCTTCAGTGTCACTCATGCCTGACGTGGATGGAACACACGTTCGCACCTTTGAAGGTTCGCAACTTGAAGGTTCATATGTAGGGGACCTCCTGAATAGGCAATTTCAGTCAGTTCAGTTCAGTTCAGTTGCTCAGTTATGTCCGACTCTTTGTGACCCCATGGACTGCTGCATGCCAGGCTTCCCTTGTCCCTCACCAACTTCCAGAGCTTACTCAAACTCATGACCATCGAGTCGGTGATGCCATCCAACCATCTCATCTTCTGTTGTCCCCTTCTCCTCCCACCTTCAATCCTTCCCAGCATCAGGGTCTTTTCCATGAGTCAGTTCTTTGAATCAGGTGGCCAAAGTATTGGAATTTCAGTTTCAACATCAGTCCTTCCAGTGAATATTCAGGACTGATTTCCTTTAGGATTGACTGGTTGGATCTCCTTGCAGTCCAAGAGTCTTCTCCAACACCACAGTTCAAAAGCATCAATTTTTCAGCACTCAGCTTTCTTTATAGTCCAACTCTCACATCCATACATGAGTACTGGAAAAACCATAGCTTTGACTAGATGGACCTTTGTTGGAAAAGTAATGTCTCTGCTTTTTAATATGCTGTCTTTAATAGGTTGGTCATAGCTTTTCTTCCAAGGAGCAAGCGTCTTTTAATTTCATGGCTGCAGTCACCATCTGCAGTGATTTTGGAGCCCAAGAAAATAAAGTCTCTCAGTTTCCATTGCTTCCCCATCTATTTGCCATGAAGTGATGGGACTGGATGTAATGATATTAGTTTTCTGAATGTTGAGTTTTAAGCCAACTTTTTCACTCTCCTCTTTCACTTTCATCAAAAGGCTCTTTAGTTCTTCGTTTTCTGCCGTAAGGGTGGTGTCATCTGCATATCTGAAGTTACTGATACTTGTCCCAGCAATCTTGATTCCAGCTTGTATTTCATCCAACCTGGCATTTCGCGTGATGTACTCTGCATATAAGTTAAATAAGCAGGGTGACAATATACAGCCTTGACGTACTCCTTTCTGTATTTGGAACCAGCCTGTTGTTCCATGTCCAGTTCTAACTTTGCTTCTTGACCTGCATACAGATTTCTCAGGAGGCAGGTCAGGTGGTCTGATTTCCCCATCCCTTTAAGAATTTTCCACAGGTTGTTGTGGTCTTTCCCTTCTCCAGGGGATCTTCCCAACCCAGGAATCGAACCCAGGTCTCCCAAATTGCAGGCAGATTCTTTACCATCTGAGCCACAAGGGAAGCCCAAGAGTACTGGAGTGGGTAGTCTATCCCTTTTCCAGGGGATCTTCCCAACCCAGGAATTGAACCGGGGTCTCCCCGCTTTGCAGGTGGATTCTTTACCAACTGAGCTATCAGAGAAGCCTGAACAGGCAATTTAGTAACTAAAATTCTCTGTATTGTGTGAGCTACTCCAGCAAATTAATTGAACCCACAAAGGCGATTTGTAAGAACCACCCACCTATAGCCAGGTGGTCAGGAGGCCGGGTGACAACCTGGACTTATGATTGGCATCTGGAGCGGGAGGCAGGACAATCTGATCAGACTGAGACCTCACCCATGAATCTGATGCCATCTCCTTGGTGGTGCTGGAAAACCCACATACCGGATTCAGTACTAGAATCATTTTACCTCTCAACAGAGTCTTACCTGCATGAGGTCAAGGATCACACCCACTGTCAGAACATCTAGGTCATCATTAAATGTATTCTGAATATGTGTATTGTAATAACTAAGACCTTTTAAAAAGCAGTATGCTTTAAAACTCTTTAGTAATTACATGCAACTCAGGTAATTGCAATTGTACTTATAATCTAATACTTTTCTCCTTAAAATTAAATGGTTCTGAATCATGGATGGATCTAATCCTGGCCATGCACCAAGCTTGAGAAAATCTCATTTTAATTTACCTTGAACCTTTATTTTGACATGAATTATGGGAAGAAAACTTTAAGGCTTCAGCACTAAGTGTGTGTCTACTAATAAAATGTGATTTTGGAGTAATATGGCATCAGAAGGCTTTGAAGGAAACACAATGTAAAAAAAATTCCCAAAACGAGTTGAAACCGAGTGCCTTCTGAGGCGTGGGAAGAGGCAGGTGACTCAGGGATACATCATTTAGGTTGGAAGCCTTGGAATTCATTGCGTGCATAACTTTCATTTATAAAACCAAACATCTTGAAAAAAGAAAAGAAAAAGGTGAATAGAGAATTTAAGGCAAACGAAGGCAGAGAATGATTAGAGGTGAACACAGCTTACTATGGTGGCCCATAAAAACGTGTCATGGGGGGCAGGGCAGAAAAACTATCCACCAGAAATTTAAAAGTCTAAAGAAGTGAGTAAAAGAATTCACTACTCGGAGGCAATCACTACAATATTCTTGCATAACAAATATTTTAATGTGTTTTAAATCATTGCAATAACAATGAAGACAAAATTTCATATCCTAGTCTTTTTCATCTGATACTACAGAAAATCCATTTTTTCCCCCAGATAACTATGGCTAAAAAAGAGGGAAAGTGGGACTTTCCTGGTGGTCCAGTGGTTAAAGAATGTGCCTAGCAATGCAGAAGACACAGGTTCAATTCCTGGTTAGGGAACTAAGGCATCACATGGCATGGAGCAACTAAACCTTCCTGCCTCAACAATAGAAAAAAAGATTCTAGTGTTGCAATTAGGGCCAATAAACAAATATTTTAGAAAGATTAAATTTAAAAAAATTTTAAAGAGGGAAAGCAATTCCACAATGTCTTTATAAAGGCCATAGCCTTTGATTCTGTGTTTGTCTACTAATTCTGCTTATATCTAGACTAAGAAAATAATCCAAAATGGATAAGTATTTATGTCTAGAATTTTCACTCAAGCATTATTTGTAACAGTAAAAAAATTGGAAACAGGCAGATTTTCCAATAACAGGAAAAAGGCTAAAGAAATTATGATAAATGTGTAAGATGGACTACCTTGCAGTCATTAAAAATGATGTTTTCTAACAATGTGTATTGCTAAAAGCATGTTTAATGACTGAACAAGTTTTGTTAAATAAAGAAAGCAGGATACAAAATTATATATTTTTATCTAGTCAATATAATATACATGAATAAATTTATATACAACTATGGGCAGAAAAAACTGAATATTTGACCTATGGGTGTTCAGCATGATTAATTCCAGGTGGTAGGAATCAAGTGATTTTTATGTTCCCATTATATTTTTCTATAGTTTCTAAATTTTGCATAATAAGTAGGCACTAATTTCCTTATCCAGAAGGGGAAAGATAATATTTTAAGAAAATTTCTTGATTGAGTTAATGCAGAAAAGTCATTAGAAATTAAAAAAAAAAAAGACTTGGATAATTCTACACTATACATGAGTGATAACTGTAGATAAATCATACTTGTATGACAGTCCTTAATTAGGTGGAAATAGTAGTACTTAAAAAAACTTTCTTGGCTTCAGTTTTAAAGCTTTTGCTTCATAAATTCCAAGCTAAGTACTAGAGCTGTCAGGCCCTCCAAATCAATCACTGCATTTCCAGACCACATTTTTTTTCCTTTATGACACTTCTGAAATGTTATTTCACCAGCTTAGGGGCTGAAGATGATCGAGACGGTAGAGGATTGAATTTTACCAACTCTTCAAGTCAAAATTTATTTTTTCAGGGACATATTTATGTTTCTTGTCTCTGGAACAGGGCAGTCCATGCACAGAACAGCCTGCCAAAGGGAAAGATGCTAATGTTCCATGAAGAGCTTAAATGGGTTTTCTTATCAGTAGTAGAGTTTCCAAGCAGGCCAACCCACAAGGCCATGGGCGAGAGCAGACCCCTGAACAGGGCCTGTTGAGCTGGCCGTGAGGAAGGAAGCAACTCTCGGCCCCAGGGAGGCACTGTTTCTGTCCACATTTGCTTTAAAAGTTGAGGCTGATTATTCTACTGGAAAAGACATAGACTCAGGGTCAGACAGGAGGGTAAGTCCTGGATGAACCACCTGAAAGGTGAGTAACTGCTTAGACACTTGTTTCACTTCTCCTGATAGCCTTGAGTTTGTCCCTGGTATGGCAATAAGGGGGCTTCCGCAGTGGCTCAGACAGTAAAGAATCTGCCTGCAGTGCAAGAGACCTAGATTTGATCCCTGGGTTGGGAAGATCCCCTGGAGAAAGGCATGGCAACCCACTCTAGTATTCTTACCTGGAGAATCCTATGGTCAGAGGAGCCTGGCAGGCTACAGTCCATGGGTCCCAAAGAGTCAGACAGGATTGAGTGACTAAGTACACATATGGTGATAAGGATTCTTCCAACAGTGGAAAAAAAATCTCCAACTTCTGCAATTTTGGCCATTGATTTTTGTTTTCATTAATTTTTTTATTTGTATTTTTTGACTGAGGCAGGTGGAATCTTAGTTCACCGACCAGGGATCCAACTTGTGCCCCCGAATGGGAAGTTCAGAATGGCAACCCACTCCAGTATTCTTGCCTGGGAAATCCCACGGAGAGAGGACCCTGGTGGGCTACAGTCCATGGGGTTGCAAAGAGTCAGACTTGACTTAGCAAATAAACAAAAAATTTTAATGATATATTGCATTAAACCAAGTCATCAATCAGCAATTTGAAACACTTGATGCCTCACGCAATAGACTGTTTACGTATGGGTGTGTGTGTGCTGAGTCGTGCCCAACTCTTTGCAACCCCATGGACAGTAACCCACCAGGCTCCTCTTGTCTGTGGAATTTCCCAAGCAAGAAGCCTAGAGTGGGTTGCCATTTCCTACTCCAGGGGATCTTCCTGACCCAGGGATCAAATCTGTATCTCTTGCATCTCCTGCATTGGCAGGCAGATTCTTCTCTACTAGCACCACCTGGGAAGCCCCAGTAGATTTTTTGATGCTATGCAAATACCTGGATCCCTAAGAGGCCAAAAAGCCTTAAAGAACAAACATTCAAGGTGAGAATGTTCCACAGCTATTGACCAAGTTATTATTGGACACTTGGTTCCATTCATGGGTCATTGAGGAAAAACAGTTCAATTGACATATCAATAGTATCAGAATAAAACTCTTTAAAAAAGAAACAATTATTATTTGAAAACTCAGTGGAATAATACCATTCTCCCCCAGAGTCCCCAGTCTGGCTAAGATCTTCTCTGACTTCCAACAGTTCAACCTGCCCTTCCAGACTCCCAGATACTTAAAGAGCTCATTCGAACTGGTGGTGCCCAGTGTCATATCTGGGAAGCAGGTCAACTGGAAAGGCAGGGGTTAGTCAGCAAGCCAGGATCTGCCCCAGCCACCAATCCAACCAGGCCCTCATTCTTGATGCCCCACATCACCATGGCAACAGGTGCGGCCTTCTTCACTTCCCATCTCCACCCAGATTTCATTCTATTGGTTAAAGCAGCCACATCAGCATGTCAGCATGATACCCAAGTATGTGAATGCCAAGAGGTGTGGCTCACAGGGGTCACCATCCACCACAGGCAGTTAGAAGAGATCCTCCCTGAGGAATTCAAGCAGATGGGGGCTGAGATCTGAAAGATGAGTGTCTGGTTAGCACGGCAAGGAGTTAGGAGAATAGTATCCACAAAGAGAAAGAAAACTACTGCAGCTAGAGCACAGGGACCAAGGAGGAAACAAGGAGGGATGTCCAAGACAAATGAGGGAGTCCGGGTTTATCTGAAATGTAACGGGAGGCTGTTTAAGTGCTTTTAGCTAGAGCAGTGCACCATCCAATCTGAGTTGAGTTTAAAGATGCTGCCAACTTCCGCTCACAGAAGAGCTTGCAGGTAGCAGCAGGAAACGCGTGGGCGGCCAGGTGCAGGGAGACTGCAGGAGTGCGCGGATGCAATGGCAGCCTGTACCAGGTGTCAGAGGAGAGAGGAAGGAGTGGATGGGTGTGGGAGACTTCTGGAAGTCGTCTTGGCAGGACTCATGATGGATTGGACGCGAGGAATGTGCAGGGAACAGATGCCAAGAAAGCCTCCAAGTTTTCTAGCTTGAGCGCTGCAAGCAGGCGAGACAAGGGGAGAAGATTTAGGAAGGAGAACCTATTGAATGGATTTCAACTGGGGGCATGCTTTTATTGGAGATGCTCAGGGAGACGTCCAAATAGATGTCGGAGGTTGGGGGGGGTGGCAGCAACTGGCTGAAGGAGTTTGCAGCTCAAAAGTAGTTGGACTGCAGTGAGCTTGCTTGCTTGAACTTGCCTGCGATACCATCTTCTGCTGTCCCCCCCACACACTCCAAGCACATCCCCGTGGATCCGCCTGCAGTACCCAATTGGCTGGATTCCTGCACATCTACATCCTTGCATCGATTGATTCTCTCCCTCTGCCTCCTGACCACCGTCCAGCCAATCACCTGGCAGCATCCTACCGGTCGGGAGGGTTTGGCCCTTCCCTTCCCCCACCTGACATCTGGCTGGACCCCCACTGTCCTGGCTTCCCACAGTACCTCCTCACGGCCCCTTGTCACACTTGTCACACATCTTTGCCTCCCCCAGAAATTCCTAGAGGCAGGAAGTGTGTCTTGTTTAGGTCGTGTCCGGAGCAGCCATAACCACTCAGTAAATATTTACTGAATGAATAAACTCATCTCTGCCCCCAGCCTCTTCCGGCGTCTCTGAACCTCCCTCCCACCAGACGACTCCCCTTCCTGACGACTTCCGGAGCCTTCTGTTGTTGACGCTTCCGATGGAGATGTGGTGGCCTCCAGTGCTCCTTCTGCTAAAGAGAAAGCACGCAAGATTGAGATGCTTTGAGGTCAAGATCTGTGGAGAATGGTCACAGCTTCATCTTTAAAAGATGAAGAAGAGCCTCTGACACCTGCACAGGCATGTAGGCAGGAGGGAGGAGCCTCAGTGTATTCTACTCACCTTTCTCAGGACTCTATGCCCTGAGGTCCTGAAGCCCTTCTTCATTCCCATAAGACAGACGATCCCAGGCTCTCAACTGGAAAATGCAGGCTTGAGCCCACAGACATATGACTACAGCAGGTCTTGGGCAGTATCATGAGCACTTGATCAACTTTAACCCCCAGTAATAATAAACAGGAGTGGGAATGAAACAAATAAAACTAGATGTTAGTGATGGGCACTGTCTGTTCAGATGAGCTTCTTGTAATTGAAAAGGTGACCCTGGGGGAATCTTCCATTTTGAATGGCCCATCAGTGTCCCTGAGGAAGTTAACTGTGTATTCAGTTGTGAAGGATAAGGAGAAATAACAATAGATCCCATACAAAGTGCCAGGAATACATTGGTGAAGACTGAATCGAGACCGGACAGTGACAATAGGGATTTCAAGGATTTGAGCTCTCTTTTTAAAATCCCTGATGATAAATCTGTCATCCCACTTCTGGGCAGTTTCAGGGACAGGTCAGGCTTTCCAGATGGCGCTAGTGATAAAGAAGCCACCTGCCAATGCAGGAGACATGAGACCGGGGTTCCATCCCTGGGTCGGGAAGATCCCCTGGAGGAGGGCAGAGCAATCCACACCGGTCTTCTTACCTGGAGAATCCCATGGACAGAGGAGCTTGGAGGGCTACAGTCCATGGGGTCACAAAGAGTCGGACACAACTGAGCGCTTGTCAGCAGCAGCAGGAACAGGTTAGTGATGATAGCTTGAGGGCTGCCCCATCAAAGAGGACCCAGTGGAGTGAGGGATGCCAGGCAGGCATGACCACTGTTTGAAAAGCTGCCAGATGGACTTTCCCTTAGAAAAGACCCAGAGTTCCAAGGGGTGACTGCTTAGTGCTGTTCTTGGTAAAGAACACAGGGCAGAGGAAAAGAAGAGGTATCCAAGAGGAGGAATCCAAGCTCTCCAGTGTTAAATTGAAGTGACGTCTAGGCTCTCACATGGTGGTTTTCAGACTTTAGCAGGAATCAGAATCATGTGGCATGCTCGTGAAACCCAGAGCTTCTGACTCAGTAGGTCTGATACCGGGCCTGAGGATTTGTGTGTCTATCAAGTTCCCAGGGAATGCTGATGTGGTCCAAGAAACACACCCAGCGAACCAAGGCTCTCAGCTTTGGCTCTATATTAGAGTCAGTTGGGGAGATTTTCATATTATAAAAATTTTTTTCAGGTTTACTGAAATATAACTGACACATAACATTGTGTAAGTTAAAGGTGTTACATCTTGATTGAATATGTTTATAAATTGCAACTTAGGGAATTCCCTGGTGGTTCAGTGATTAAGACTCTGTGCTTTCACTACAGGGTCATGGGTTTGACCCGTGGTCAGGGAACTAAGATCCCACTTGCCAGGTTATGCGGCATGGCCAAATAAATAAATTAATTAAATAAACTGCAATTTGATGACCATCATTGTATCAGCTGGGCTTCCTTCGTGGCTCAGAAGGTAAAGAATCTGCCTGCCATGTCGGAGACTTGGGTTAGATCCCTGGGTGGGGAAGATCCCCTGGAAGAGGAAATGGCAACCCACTCCAGTATTCTTGCCTGGAAAACCCCATGGATAGAGGAGCCTGACTGGCTATACAGTTCATGACCTCCTCTATCCTGTCCCATAACTGCCATTTCTTTTTTTGTTTTGTGGAAAGAACCTTTAAGATCTGCTTTCTTAACAACTTTCAGGTGCAGAATACAGTATTATAAGCTATAATCACCATGCTATATGTTAAATACTCAAGCTTTTATAACTGGAAGGTTGTATCCTTTGACCAATATCTCCCCAGTTCCTCCACTCCCAGCCCCTGGTAACCACATTCTGCTCTGTTTCTCTGAGTTTGCCATTTTTAGATTCCATACATAAGTGAGATGACACAGTATTTGTCTTTCTCTGTCTGACTAATTTCACTAAGCACAATGCCCTCCAGGTCCAAGTCCAGGGAGCTTTTTAAATGTACCAGTGTCGGGGCCTTGTCCCCTAGAGATTCTAATGTAATTGTTCCGAGGTGTGTTAGAGCGTCAGTAATTTTTAAGACCTCTCTAGGTCATCTGAGTATTTGCCCAAGCTTGAGAAATACTGCTCTAAACTGTGCCATCAGGTTAATGAGTAGATTTTAGGTCCCTTTTATTACCTTTCTGTAGAAAAAGCAAGAAATTGATGGGCTGGGGTGTGAGGTCAGGTCAGCACTCAAGACCCACGAATACATCAACCAGTGGCATACTCCTGCGTTTGAAGGAGCGAGCTCTATAAAATGCAGGCTTTTCAACACCAAGTGTTAACCGGAGACCTGTTTCTTGGCTGAGCAGCAGGCATCCGCCCATTTGGAGGGGTGCTCTTCTCACTGCCTTTCCAAAATGGTAAGCTGGACTCAACCCCAAAAAGCAAACGATTCCCTCTTCAGTTCTCTCCCCTCCTTCATGGCAAGACACACATCTCAGGTTAAGTGTGAACCTTCAACAGGAGCGACCTTTGCCAGGAGCAGAGGTTAGCTTATGGCAAGCATGGCTTGAGTTATACATAATTAGAAATTATTAGCATCAATTAGTTTTTGTTCTATTAATATTTATGCTTTTAATTAAGATTGCTTCTTTATGGCATGAGAGAATGGCTATTCACCTGGAACTGTTAAAATGTTTCCTTTTCAAATTGAATAAAATTTCAGTTCCACAAAATGAATTAAATCCAAGACACCTAATATACACCATAGTGCCTACAGTTAACAATACTATACTGAATTCTTAAGCATTTGCTAAGAGCGTGGGTCTTTTGTAAAATGTTCTTACCACAAAAATATAAATAAAAATGGTGTGTGGGGGGGTACTTTTGGAGGTGATGGCTATGTTTATGACATTGGTTTCACAGGTGTGTACTCACACTAAACTCATTCAGTGATATACATTAAACATGCACACTTTTGTATACCAATCTCGCCTCAATAAAGTGGCTTATAAAACAAACAAAAAAAAGAGGTCAGGATTCTTGAGCCTTAATTTATTAACTTAGTGTTGACTACTTTAAAATGCAACCAGAGGGACTTGCCTGGTAGTTCAGTGGCTAAGACTCCATCTCCCAATGCAGGGGGCCAGGTTTCATCCCTGGTCAGGAAACCAGATCCCACATGCCAAAACTAAAGATCTCACATGCCACAACTAAGACCAAATAAGACCACAGCCAAAAAAATAAATATTTTTAGAAAATAATAATAAAATACAATGCAACCAGAAAGTAAATCTCAATTGAAAATTTAAAAATATCAAGTAGAAGAATGAATCGAATTTTTTAAGTGGTAAATAATAATCCATATAACCATGGAGATGGTGTGCCTTGTTAAAAGAAAACAGGTTGTTTGCTAACGATATGGACCCTGATGCTGGGAAAGACTGAAGGAAAAAGGAAGAAGGTGCCAGAGGATGAGATGGTTAGATAGCATCATGGACTCAATGGATGTGAATTTGAGCAAACTCCAGGAGAAAGTGGAGGACAGAGGGGCCTGACAGGCTGCAGTCTATGGGGTCACAAAGATCTGGACACGACTTAGTGACTAAACAGCAACCACCACCTCCCTGTCCATCCACAACACATAATAAAACATAGAAGTGCCCACAAGTTGGTAAAATATATTTTATTTGTTCATACAAAGAAATAGTATGAATTACCAGAATTTCATTTTCCTAGAAACATCTTTTTCTGTGTAAAATTAATTTGTGTTATACATAGGACAAAATACTTGATTTAATTTTTTTTTTCCTTTTTGTACATATTGGCTATTCTAACATCCAGGTTATAGAGGAAACAGCTAGAATTTGCACAGTATTTCAGATTACTGGGTGGAATGAAACTCAGTCATAAATTAATGTTACAAAAGTGAAAAAAAAAAATCTAACCACACCTTGAAGTTTTATTGACCATCTTTCTTGATCAACTGAAAAGAAAAAGATATCGACTTCCACCTCGGCCTTTTCGACACTGAGTGTTTCTAGTTGAATGGACTCTTCCATTTTTCCTTTCTTATGAAAATATCCTGGCAGGATCGGAAACTCTATTTCTCCAATGTCTATAATGTACCTGTCACTCGGAGTGACTTCCTAGGAGGAAGGAGACAATTTCTCCTCCTTCATCTTCCAACTAGATGCTTATGATTCAGGCAGTGTACCTAAACACCTTTCCAGGTCCCACGTACCAAGTTCACAGACAACAGGACAAACACCTCAAAGACAGCGTGGGCTAGATAGGAACAACGGAAACCTCCAATTTTTTTCTCAGCACTTTTGTTTGCTTTTAAACACACTGAGTGGAGCAAAGAGTACCCCATGAATATCAGAGCTTTTCCTATAACCCGGAAGAAACCCAAAACGTGCGTTAGGACAAAATTTGCCAAGAGGTGATATGGTGTTTGCCTTCTAGCAGCGAAAAAGTTAAGTTGGTGGTCTTGCAGATGGCTGGAACAGGAAGAAAGTTAAGGTCTGATTTTATGTGTTGCCTGACTTCTCCAGGAGAAAGACATGTGGGCCCTGTAATAAGTATCACGCGATGGGGTGTAACCTTGGGAGCCGTCAGGAACAGTCAGAAACCGCAAGCCCTCAGACCCCTCAGAAGAGATGCACAGGAAATCTGATTTATTTGTCTTCCATGGAAAAACTCACTCTAGTCCTTCAGTGCTAATTATTGACATCTGTTTGGATTCAAGGATTTGACCTAGAATAGAACCTTGACTTACTTCAGTGTTCATGACTAAATGACCCTCCTTCAAGCTGAGGATTTCCTGTTTCAGTTTTAAGGCAGAGAATAAACAACTTAATCAAAAATGGTCCAGCTTAGAAAGACAAGCAGGGACCCGGAGGGGAAGGAGAAGCTTGTGTGCATTTCCCCCTCTGCTTTGTGGCAAGCCCTTCTCTGAACTTCTCTGCAATTGGACATCACGTGCCACGGCAGGGCACCAGAGTGGCCAGAAAGCAGACGGGGCAGGAGCAGGTGGTGGCTGTGGACTGATTCTGACTTGAAGCCATGCTCTGCTGTAACGGAAAAGAGGAGGTGTTCCTGGTTTTATTTCCAATCAGCTTTCTGATTGGAGAAATGTATGATCACTTAGCACCCTTATAAGGATGTCTTTGACACCCAAGCAGCAAGAAGGGAGAACCACCCTGTGATTATGGGCATTCCCCTAAGCGCAGGTTCTCCTCGGCTTAGTGGAGGCAGTAACAAAGCTACCGAATGATTATAGCATCTCAGGAATGCACAGCTCCCTGCCCCCGCCCCATGTCCATCCTCCTACACCCAACCTACATGATGACAGTTTGCTGCTAAGCACAAGCAGCTACGTGTGCAAAGACAAACCAGCTTATCCACAAGACATCCCTTAAAGACCAGTGTTTTGCTTCTCTAGCAAGCGAGTTATCCCATAGAATAGACAAAAGTGTCCTTTGTAACTACTGCAACCCAATCAGGTTGAGAACATCTTCCCATATACTCCTTGATGAAAGTATAATGCAAATGACAATTCTTTGATGGTAGAACCATTCTGGGTTAGAAAACTGAGGATCAAGTGAAGAGACTATTATTATGTCATATTGCTATAGGGTTACCAACAGCCACTAGCTGGTCAGCATCAAGTGACTCCCCCGGCCTTCCCACCTCACCGCTCCCTCCAGAGAGAAGCAGAGGAGAGCATTCCACATCAGCAGCTACAAGGCTGGTACCTCTCCTGCCAGGGCCTGGCTAGAACAAGAGACAGCCCAGGCTCGAGCGTCACAGGTGACACGGGGCCAGTGTTCCCAGTCTCTTTTTATAAGAGCCACTCCTGGTTCTGTCTGGCTGTTGGCTACAGACCATGTTGTCTGAGATGAGCTAGAAATTCCAGGGAGAGGAATTCCAGACCCCAAACAGGGGCTGGTCCTGGCATCTTGGTGGAGTCAGGAGGGGAGGCACCTGACCCCTTCAGGTCTCGACGCCCAGCACCCCTGGTTTGTGCTGGTCGTTCTGCTAGCCGGGGGGATTCTTTGGTGTGTTAAGGCAGAAATTGTCTGCCTGAGAACGGAGCACGCAGGATGCACTCGCATGCAAATTAGAAGGGAACATCTTTATTTCTAAAGCAGCAGCCAAGCACAGGACCTGGGAAAGTCAGGGGAGGGGACTGACATCTGCATACACTTCAAGCCGGCTGATGAACTGGGGATGGGGCAGAAGAGGAGGCAAGGGGGCAGCCTTCAAAATCAAAAGCTAAAGTTCATGACCTTGATCCCCTCACCAGCAGACTCTAAGAGGATGTGGATGTCCCAGCCAAGGTAGTGATTCTCCCGAGCGCTGAGTGGACTTGGGGGGGTGGGGGTGGGGGGGTGGACCTAGCACTGTGGTCTGGAGTCTGCGCCCTTGGACGTGTCAGAAAGCGGCCGAGGAAGCTGCCATGTGGCGGTCTGTCACCTCAGAGCTCCCAGAGGTGGCCAGGCAGCCAGGGAGACCGGAGTTTCAGAACAAGGAGATGGCAAATGCATCCAGACAGCGATCGAAGGCTGCATACCCGTAACAACAAAAATCTCAAGTTGTGCTTTTCTTTTCTTTAAATACAATGGGTAGAAAGAAAACTCAAAGGAAAAAAAAAATGGAAGCACCATCCATTTCGAGGACAAGAAGGAAATATTAGAAAACACTTTGGAATGTTAACAGATTACGTGACTCTCTTAAAAGAGTGTGGCTAGGCAGCTTAGTGAATTAATTGCTTATGAATTAAAAATAAATTATTATAAAATAGATTTCTGTACATTTTACATACATATAATCTCTCTCAATATTTCCTAAGCCCAAGGGAGTGCCATCAGTCCCAGCCGAAGTCGTGGCCCGTCATCTGGTAGAACTTGCGGTTGAAGGGCCGGTAGAAATCCCGCAGCTGCCGCAGCACCTGCGCGTCGATCTCGGGGTGGGGTCTGCCCTTGGTCTTGCCCAGGCAGTGGGGGCGGCCGCTGCCCTCCGCCTTCTTGAGGCAGGGGAAGCCCTTGGTCTGGTTGAAGTAGAAGTGCTTGTCCGAGATGATGCGCTTGAGGCCCAGGAAGTCCTGCACGCGGCCCAGCTCGCCGGCCGGGTCGCGCACCAGGCGCTCGCCGCTCACGAAGAGCATCTGGCGGGCGGGGAAGTGGCGCAGCCAGCGCTCCAGGTGCTCCGCGTACAGGCCGATCTGGATGGCGCTCCACGAGCGGTCCACCAGGCCCGCCGAGCGGTTCCGGAAGGCCAGGCTCTCGAAGCTGGGGATGTCGGGCCGCTTGGAGAGCGTCTGCGTGTAGTCCGACACGGCCCGGGTCACCGGGTCGCGCACCACCACCAGGAGCTTGGTGTCCTTGGACATGGCCGAGATGCGCGCGGGCGCCTCGCGCGTCACGAAGTAGCTGGGCGTCTTCTCCATGGTGATCTGGCCGTCCAGGGTCCTCGGCATCAGGTCCCTGCGCGAGCAAACAGACCAGGGCGGGTCAGAGGTCACAGCTCTTTGGCCACACGTCTCAGTAGCAATACTTTTTTTTTTTTTTTTGCTATTCTTGCTTTTTTTTTCTGATTTATTTTTTAATTGGAGGGTAACTGCTTTACAATATGTTAATTTCTGCTGTACAACACCCATGAATCAGCCATATGTATACATATATCCCTTTCCTCTTCCGACTCCTTCCCACCGATCCCCCCATCCCACCCCTTTAGGTCATCACTGAGCATGGAGCTGCAATGTCAGCACTTCTAATCCTAGCTCCATCTAATTTCAGTTTGTAGAAACATAAAAAAAAAAAAAAAAAGCAAGTCGAATTTCACAGCTGAGAGATACAGGTATGTCCTATCTGAAGGTCGGAGGCCAGATGCTCTCCACCTAAGATGGAAAGGCACTTTAGAGTAGAAGGAGTAAGATTCGACCTTCTCTGAGATCTTCTCCTGGGTGTCTCTCCCTTATTTTGGGGGGTATCCAGCTTTTAGATAGCCCCGAATATCTGACTTCAGAACACAGAGACCTCTCACCTCTGGGTATGTGCCTTTCAAAATAATATCACCTGGGGCTCCTGGAGATTTTGGCATCCACACATCCTCCCTATCCTGCTCTGCTGTGCTTATCATGTTGGGACAAAAGCCCAGTGGACACGGGAACGAAAATGTCCCCTGAGCCAGTCAGGGTATACTAGCATCGTCACAGTGATCACCGACCAAATGCCTTCACCATGAAAAACAACCCTGAAGGCCTTGAGGCACATAGCTGCCAAAAAATCCGGAGGAGTCAGATGAAGTATAAACTGATGCGAAGAGAGAATGTGCTGAGACACAACTCTAGAAGCCTCCAAAACTACTTCAGATTCCATTTTTTATAGATAGCTGGTGGAAATCTAATTTTTATAGATCCCTGGTGTATGATGCAGGGAGCTCAAATTCAATGCTCTGTGACAACCTAGAGAGGTGGATGGGGTGGGAGGTGAGAGGGAGGTTCAAGCGGGAAGGGACATGTGAATACCTAGAGCTGATTCATGTTGATACATGGCAGAAACCAACACAATATTGTAAAGCAACTATCCTCCAATTAAAAATAAGTAATTAAAAAAGAGACAGGGACTTCCCTGGTGGTCCAGTGGCTAAGACTCACTCCTCGCTGCCAATGCAGGGGTCCTGGGCTTGAACCCTGGTCAGGGAATGTTCACATGCCACAAAAAGACCCGGTACAACCAAAATAAATAAATTAATAATAAATATTTTTAAAGAGAGAGAGACTTGTATGATATTTATTTATTGCCACGTAATTTAAATGTAACTACACAGGCAGAACTTGAGCAAACTCCAGGAGATAGTGGAGGACAGGAAAGTCTGGCAGGCTGCAGTCCATGGGGTCGCAGAGAGTCGGACGTGACTGAGCAGCTAACACTCAGGATGTTCTAAACGTCCAGCTTCAAGCCATCCCTAATCTACTGAGACCCAAATTGCTTTATGAAGATGTTTACAGAAATGATGATATAAACTCTATCACATGAGCCAGAAAAGAGCAACAGACTCCTTCACAGCGAGTTAGAGGAAGCGGGCGTCTCCCTGATGGGGGGTGGCCCCGCAACCCTGCAACCAGCCCCAGCTTAAGCTAAAGCTGGATTGACCCACTTTGCCCATTTACCACTTAGATGAAGGTAGCCCTGTCATCAGGCTAATTCGATGGAGGATTAAAGAGGGCCTGGCTTTCAACTTCTTCTGCCTTTCCCTCAAAAGCAGGTCGAGTCTGATTAAGCCCAAGTTTTTTCCCGTGTTCAGCCAACTACATCTAGACCGAGTCTACAAGAAAGGGTTCAATAGTCAGAATCCAAGTGCTATCCCTATGACTGAAGACAACCCCACCCGCCACGTTCTCCAGCATCATGCACGTGCGGCAGCTTTGGGGTCTGTCTGCAGAGGCTCTGAGTGACCAAATACAGATGCTGAAGTCCAGCCCCTGGTCGGACTCTCAGCACCCCGTGGATTGAGGTGTGTGCCCCTCACCTGTCCATGCCTCCGTTCTCTCATTTGGTCCATTAGAAAAAGGATGATGTCCGCCACCCAGAGTTTCTCCTTGGGACCGAGCCTGGGAGCTAACTGGTGCCAAAGAAAGGTTGTCAGTTCCCTACTGCTGACAGCGTCAGGGAAAGGGTGCAAGGAGGCAAGGCCTGCACGCAGGGACTGGTCACTGCCTTGGTTCACCTGCAGAGGAGCCACGGGGATGCCCCCGGGACAGGCAAAGCCTCA
The DNA here is from genome assembly GCF_023699985.2 of Odocoileus virginianus. Classification (NCBI taxonomy): domain Eukaryota; kingdom Metazoa; phylum Chordata; class Mammalia; order Artiodactyla; family Cervidae; genus Odocoileus; species Odocoileus virginianus. Next base: position 30,679,630 of record NC_069690.1, on the reverse strand, counting down.
GGAAGAGTGGACGTGGCTCTCTGCCCACCTGGGCTCCAGAACCACCTCTGAACCTTTGCTGCCTGCATCCCCTCACCATCCCTAAACAAAGGCCTGGCGATCATGGAACAAAATGGCCAAGTGAGAGAGGCCATACCAGGATGAGCAGAAAAAGAACAGGAGATAGTCACCATCTTACAGGCCAAAGGCACAGCCTACTCGGCCACAGTGCATGTCTGGACCGGGGTCAGATTCTTGGGTGACCCCTGGCACGCTGCAGTATGAGCTCCAAAGGACAGTCCAGAGGTTGCACACGGATGTCAGCAAGCACTCAGGGTCTTAAGACTTTCTCTGTTTATCAAATAACAGCTGGGGAACTGCAGACACCGAGTCTCAGTCCCCGTCCACTGCAGGCTCCACAGACACCTTTCCCTGGGTGTGCGTGGTGTGGACACACAGCAGCTGATGGGCGAACATGCTACGGGGTTCTCCATCATTTCAGCAGGTGATCCCTGAGTCCTCTCCATGGGTTTCCAGGTGCATTTCTGTGGCGGGGGGAGGGGAGTAGAATATGCCACACAAAATATGTCTCTTTGGGTTAAGGATTATTTTATGCTGATTATTTTTAAGAAACAATGGACGTTGAAAAGCTCTGAAAACCAGTTAATGCTAACTTTCAGTAAGAGATATTTATATTTATAAGGGAAATGCTGGGAAAGATAGGGGGCAGGAGGAGAAGGGGGTAACAGAGGACAAGATGGTTGCATGGCATCATAGACTCAGTGGACATGAGTCTGAGCAAACTCCGAGAGATAGTGAAGGACAGTGAAGCCTGGCATGCTGCAGTCCACGGGGTCACAGAGTCAGATACGACTGAGCAACTGAATAACAAAGTGTCTTCCTGTCTGTACCAGGAGAAGACTGACTATATCTCTAGAATCTCGTATCCATGGAGTTAAGTCTGCCCAACAGCTGTGCCGTTATCTACTGAGCTTTTCCCCGCCACCTCCCAGAACTGGCCTCCCCCTTCCAAAAATCTTTTGTCTCCAGCTAGAGATGGCATTTAAGATGGAGGCTTGGGCTGTTTCCAAGACTTGCTCAGGTTTCCTGGGCATCTCCCTTGTACACAGGAGGGACACATGTTATTAAACTATTTGTTTTTCTTCTGCTGACTGTCTTTTTCTTTTTTCTTTTTTTTTTTTTTTTTTGCTGACTGTCTTTTATTACAGGCATCTGGGTTGGGTGGGGGGGTGGTTCCTCAGCTAAGAACCTAGAAGGGAGGAGGGAATATTTTTCCTCCCCTCCCCTGGCACCGGGGCCTGGGCTCAGACAGAGTGGGGTACCTCCCTAGCGTGGCCCAAGAAGTGTGCTATTGACCCTTCTGGGCAGTTATAGGCAAGACCCTGTTCTTGCCTCCGTCAGCTTTTCTGTCACCCTCTCCCCCACCAGACCCCCAGCACCCCTGGCCCTGGAGCAAAGCCCTTTTCCATTCACTCCCTGGGCCCAACTCCCTCCCACCCTCACCCTTTACTGGCCAGGCTCTCCTGTCCGGACACTCAGAACCTCTCCGGGCGTAGCAGTGGCTCCAGGAAGAAAAGATGGAGACATGGCCGAGGGTGATTCCCCTTACATGGGCCCTGCAGCTCACCCCAGTGACCCCTCCAGTGGTGGCTCCAGCTAAAGGCCGGCCTCCCAAGCCAGCAGGCGGGTTGCAGTTTAATTGAGCAGCTCATTAGGAAAGCCAGTTTCTCAAACTGATAGCCACAGCTAGTAATCTAGGCAGCACTTTGGGGCTCCCAGAGAAACTTTCACATACTGTGCCTCACCTCGTGCACAAGCCTTCGAGGGGACATTGCCAGCCCCAACCTACTGAGGAGGGAGCTGGGGCTGGCAGGGAGGGTCACCCACTGCCAGCAGGCCAAGAGCTGAGACCCGAAGTAGGGCCCTCTGATACCCCCAACACCACACCTCCTCCACCCAGCCTTCTGTGTTTTTCCTACTATGATGAAATGTACAAAGAGCTACACACCTGTCCTTTCTTTAAAGAGATACCTGTATTTCTTCTTCTCATTTGGAGATTAGCATCATAATAATAGGTATTCCAGGGCTAGGATCACATGACTACGATCATAATTGTTCAAAGATGAGTCAGATTTTGAAACAACAGATGTCTTAGGCTCACACACGCTTTCTGCTAACTGCATAGGATGAGGCTGGGGGGTCAAGACAGGATGGAACAGTAGTTCCTCCTGCCAGAGGCCACCCCCAACCTCATCCTCCCCTCTCCACCACGTGGGTGGGAAGGGACACTCTTCCCCACCTGGCATACATTCCCCACGGTGCTTATGAAGCCAGTGGACCTGGAGGTCTCTCCAGGGCAAGTCTCAGGAAGATGTATGCTCCCACCCACCCATCCTCAGGACAAGAAGAAGAGGTGCTAAGCAGAGGTCTCAGGTGACACCCACGACATTCAGGCCTGGGGATGACCAGTCTGGGAACACCAGGGCCCTCAAAGACCTGGACCACGGAGCAGGAACCTGGGAAACTGGGGATTTGCAGCAGGTATTTCAGGCTTTCAACATATTTCAGGAAACTCAAAAGAAAGCAATGGGCCCCGTGGCGGTGGCGGGATTCAGCCTTGATGCAGAGGGTGCTGGATGCCCGGGCCCCGCCCTAGACCCATGGAATCAGGCCCCTGTGGGTGGGGTCCCAACATGGGGATCTCTCTGATGATGCCAACCTGCAGCCGGGCTGGAAATTGTCACCCTGGGGCATCCATGAGCCTGGCAGCCGCCCTGCACTTCAGCCCCTTATTCTGCGGATGCCATGTGCACCTATGGGTTGGGGCGGGGGGGCGTGGTGCTGGCTGGTGCTGGAGGCCCCCCGTGGTGGAAAAAATCAAGAAAACAATATCGTTAACAGAACAAAAGCTGTTCAACTAATCCAAGGCAGGAGTTGAACCAAATTCTTGGAGTGAAGTCTAGAGAACTCGGGGTCATATCCTCCCCGTGCAAAGCAGACCAGGCCCCAAAGGGAGGGTGATGCCCCACCTGCCAATGCATGAGACACAGGTTCAATCCCTGGGTCAGGAAGATCCCCTGGACAAGGAAATAGCAACCCACTCCAGTATTCTTGCCTGGGAAATCCCATGGACAGGAGCCTGGCGGGCTACAGTCCATGGGGTCACAAAGAGTCAGTCACGACTGAGCGACTAAACAACAACAAAGACATGCATCTGTGCAGATGCATAGAGATGCACACCACACACACACACACACACACACACACACACACACACACACACTACACCGAGCTAATCATCAAACACAAATCAGGCTCTCCATAAAACAGAATGAGGCCAACTGAAAGAACTAGAAGAAACTCGTGTGATGAGAGACTAAAAGATGCATCTAACTCTTTCATCATCAAAAGTTAGATAATATCAACATAAACAGAAGAAAGAAAAAAACAAACAGGTGAAGAATAGTACAAGCCCCGAATTATCTGATTTATGCTTTTGCCAAATTCATGGCTTAAAATGAAACTAAGGTCTCTTCATTTTTGAAAAGCTCATGAAACTAAGATGAATTGAGGTCAAAATGACCACTGGGCCATTTCCTCTTTCACAGGCTTGTAGCAGGTGACCCAGGAGGATGTCTCGAGTCAGGTTTGAGGATATAGAATCTCAGCCCCAGGTCTGGGCGCTCACCTGCACCTGTGCCTTCGCCAGACTCAGAAGTAGCTGAGAGCCGACCTGTGGACTCAGCCTCCCCAGGGGCATGGCCATCATGGGCTTTGGAGAAGCCCAGTGTTTACAGTGAACAGCCCATGTCTCGCCGGGGCTCTTATGTGTTACCTCGGAAAGCAGACTCTTAAAAATAAACCTTCAAGCTAACAGGCAGAGGAAATTTGAATGAACCAGACAAGTTCTAAAAGCCTTGTAATTCTGATGTTCTTCAGCAGCCAACGTTGCCCTAATTTTCTTTTTCTGCTTCTTTTCTTTCTTTGGATGGCATGTCGGCTCCCAGAGTCCAGCAAGTGAACTTATTGTTGGAACTGGCAAATTACACGAGAAAAAAGAGGAAGGTTATTGAGATGGGTGTAACCCACCACACTACAGCCAAACAGATGCTGAGACACTGACACAAAACAGATGATGGAAGTGAATGAACTCGAACTTCAGAGAGCAGACAAAGCTGCAAGCCACAATGGGGTGGGGTGGGCCCAGCTCCCTCTGGGACTGAGGAAAACTAGAACGAGGGGAGGATGATCTCTCTGTTTAGTTCCAGAAATACCCCATATGTATATACTAGTATAGATAAAATAGATCAACAAGTATCTGCTGGATAGCACAGGGAATGCTACTTAATATTCTATCATGATCTATATGAGAAAAGAATCTGAAGAAAGATATAGTTAAATAGAGACAGGAAGACGTATAACTAAATCCCTTTGCTACACACCTGAAACTAACATAAATTAGTTGTAAATCAACTATACTCCAATTTTTTTAAAAAAATGAAATATTCCCATGTTTCCTGACCTCCAGTAAAGATCTTTTTCCTTCCTTTTTAGAACCTACTTTTAAACCTACATACATAAATCATCATACTGTCCAGTTCTATGACTTTGGACAAATGCACAGAATTGTCTAAGAGCCCGCATCACAGTCATAATCCAGCTCAGTTCCATCCCTCTCCACTCTTCCTCTTGCACTGCTCCTTTCCATCAAAATCTAAAATCGAACACTGTGCACAAAGCAAATCCCCTTACAAATGGCCCTAGGCAGCCCAAATCCTTGTGTTGATACCATTGGGATGGAAATATTGATTGAGAAGAGAAAATGGTCAATACAGACTTAGACGTTTTGACATCACAAATCTATTTACCGTTGCTTTAAAAGAAGAATAAGAAGCTACAAGTTGTTTCCAGGTCTCTGTCTGTCTTCCAGTTCTAGCTCCTAACTAGCTTGTTCCCCACCCCCACCCCCACCCCCACATCCCGGCGTCCTGGTCTGTAAATCAGTAACACAGAGGAGGTTGAATTCTGATAAACTGCTCTGAGGACAAACTCAGGTTGGGGAGCACAGGCCAGGAAGCGACAATGCCGCATCATCTTTAGCTGTTCCCAAAACCCACATCCTGGTGGCTCAGATGGTATAGAATCTGCCTGCAATGCAGGAGACGTGGCTTCGATCCCTGGATCGGGAAAATCCCCTGGAGAAGGAAATGGCTACCCACTCGGGTATTCTTGCCTGGAGAATTCATGGACAGGGGAACCTGGCAGGCTACAGTCCATGGGATCACTGAAGAGTCAGAAATGACTGAATGACTAACACTTTCACTTTCAAAGCCCACATCCAGCCTCTGAGAGCTCAAAAGCCCATGGTGAGACCAGGAGAAACCTTTACAAACAGAACTATCAGCATCTCTAGGAACGTTATATCTCTCCTCCCACCCTGCAGACAGATAGTAAATAGTCAAACCTCCTCTCACAGTCCCAAATCAGTGTGGGAAATAAGGATGTCCCCCCTTAGAAGGGTTAAACAAATGAGGCGCCATTTTTTAAAAATAGCTGTTAAACCCGCAAGTATCAGCTGCAAAACTCAAAAGCCCTGGGATCCCAGGGATGTGGGGAGTGGGACGCTGAACAGAGCACAGAGGAGTGAAAACACCCTGAACGATACCATCATGACAGACACATGGCACCATGTCTCACAGTCAAACCCACAGAACACAGCTCACCAAGGGTGGACCCTGCTGTGAACCGTGCGCTTGGCATGATGACGCCTGCTGTGTCAGTATGAGCTCATCATAACCAGTGCACCGCTCTGATGGGGGGTATTAATGGTGGGGGAGGCTGTGCTTGAGGGGGAGCAGGAAGCACATGGGAATGTTCTTGAACCCCAATATGAATGCCCAAGCTTGGTTTCCAGAACTCTGCCCTTTCTGCTTGATTTTTGCAATGAACCTAAAACTGCTTAAAAACAGAAGAAAAAGAAGAAGGTTGAGATCCTGTCTGTCCTCTTCCTGTCTGTGGCCTATGGCTTCCTCCTTGGGAAGGATGGGGTCACGCACCCTTGTGTCCCCAGCCTGGGCCACCAGAACTGATGCGCCGTGCTCACGTGAGTCTTTCCTGTACCCTCGCCTCCACCTGCGACTCCAGACCGAGGGCTCCTCCTGGGATGCTGGGTTCACGGCACCTTTGCATTCTCTATGCTGCCTCCTTCGCCCCCAACCACTCAGGAAGAAAGAAAACCCTTTCCTCCTGGGGTTTGTCCTTGATATCTTGACCTGTGAACACAGGTAGAATATCTTAACCTGTAAGCAGCATGATAAGGGACTAAATCTCCAACTTCCTGCCTTGAAAATATATGACAAAAAATAAACTCAGAAAACAAAAAATAACAAGCCTTCTTTTAGGAAAGGATGCCTTTGGGTTCCTGGGATCTGACTGCTCGCTGCCCAGGCCCCTCCTTTAGCTTTTCCTCCTGGGCTCAGAGGCCCACTGCCCTGCCTGGTCCGCAGGGGAGGGAGTTACGCTGAGGTTAGCTGAGTGCCTCAACCTCCCATCACTGGGACCAGGGAAGCACTCGAGTTGGCCAACCTGAAAAGGGCAGAAAGGGCTGCTGGGGGCGTGGAGGGGAGGCCATGCTGCCTGGAGGAAGAGCGCAAAGCTGCTGACAGTCCAGGAGGTGACAGATGCTGACCGGTTGCGGGGAGAGGCAGGGGGACGTGTCCCCAGGCTTCAGCCGGCACTGGGTGCTCTGGAGTTAGAGCATTTTCAAAAGAAAAACTGGGGAGAGGGGCTTACTTGTTTGTCCAGTGATTAGGAATCTGCCTGCCAGTGCAGGGGACGTGGGTTCAATCCCTGGTCTGGGAACCCCACGTGCCACGGAGCAGCTGAGCCTGTGAACCCATGCGCCCTGTAGAGCCCGTACTCCACGAGAGAAGCCACAGCAATAAGAAGCCCACACACCGCAACTGGACAGTAGCCCCCACTCGCCACAACTAGACAAAGTCCACGCAGCAATGGAGACCCAGCGGAGCCAAAAGTAAGTAAAAAAAGAAAATATTTTAAAAAAGGAAAACCAGGGGGAAGAAAAAAAGCAGTCTCCAGGGTCATTACCATCCTAATCAGAGGGGTTTCTGCTGTGACAAGTGTGGGCAGCTGGGGTCCTCTTTCCCGAAGGCCTGTCTACCAGCCCTGAACCTCCGTCCTGGGTGAGTACCCCAAACTGTCTCCGGGGCAGCGTGCTTCTCCCTTGTGAGTTTGTAAGTTACAGTGGACTTCAGGTGGACGGGGGACAAAGACAATGGTCCAGGCTTGTGGCTTCTGTTCCCTTCCAGAAGATGAGAGCCGAAGAGATGAGAAAGGAACCCTTCTTGCAACCTCGACTGTGGACAAGAAGACACGGTTGTTCCTGAGGCTTGTAACTCGAGCTGTAAGTGGTAACCCTGGGAAGTTTCATCTTTAAAGCAGTTTTCTTCCCTGGGGAGGAGGGAGGAGGGAGGAGGGCTGGGAGGAAGGTGGGGATCAGCTCCCCCCCTTCTTATCTGGAACCTTCTTCCTTTGTAGGAAGTCTCTGAGCCCAAGGATGCTGAGAGTGCCCTTTGAAAGGGCCACTCATCTCCATAAATAATTATCTCCGTTTGGGCGAGATGTTTGCATATCAAAGAACTCCTTTGGGAGTGTTTAAAATAACTTAAAATGAAATTGTAAATAGTCTACTGTTCTCCTTGTTTCTCTGGTCCCTGGAGCAGTTGGCCTCCCGGAAGTGATGTCATTATTCATTATAAAGTTTACTGGGTCTTTTTACTTACTTTTTTTTAAAGGTAAGGGGTAGGAAAGAAGAGACATAACAAAGGATGGACTCCCCCAGGCCCCCTCCTCTGCCAGCCCTCGCCCCGTTCGCCCCTCCCACCCCCCAACCCCCACCGCAAGGATTTGGCCTCCATTGTATGAGAATTTCAATACTGCTCAGAAAATGAAAAGCCTTTGAGTGCCATAAGGGGGTGGTGCTCAAAAGAGCATCTTGCAGCTCTGGGTCAACCCAAGATTCCTTTCATTTTGGCAGAATCCTACACTATAGACCCTGCTTCACAAAGGCCTGAGTTCCTGTTCCTGGAAGGGGCTGGGGGTGGGGGGTGGGGGGCGGAGGGAGGGTTTCAATTAAAAGCTAATAGCCTTTTGTGTCTGGGCGCTCTGGGGCACTGCTCGTGTTTATTAGACCTCACTGTGTGCGGGCACAAACCATGTGAAATCAGAGTAATCTGTGTCCCCCCGTTTCCTGGAAAAAAAAATTGTTTTTGATCAATAGAAAGAGAGGAAAAAAAAAGTTTTCTGGGAAGCGCAGTCTTTAGAAAGTAAAATCAGCCTGTCCGTGGCGTGGGCCGGGGGGTGGGGGCAGAGCTCAGGACCCAGAGGGAGAGGAGACCTCAGCAGCACAGCCAGATGTGGGAAGGCTGTCCCTCCCTGGACAGATTCTTCTCTGTGTAGACCCGCCCCGCCCTCCCCTCTGATCCGTGTGGGCTTCCCCTCTGAAATCTGCTTCTTCTCCCTGGGGTGCTGGAAGCCTGGCTCCGCCTCGGTGACTCCCCAGGAACAAGGGGCCAGCCCTCAGACGGCTGCACTGGCTGGTATGTTTCATAGGCTCCTGAAATCCTCTCCCAGCTCAGGCTTCACCCCAAGAAAGGCTCCTTCCTCCCCCGCCCCATCTCTGTGCTCTTGGCAACCAGGTACAAATGTTAGTAAACAGACCCTCATTCAAGACTGAACCACTCAGCACCGCCAGTCAACACAGAGTGGATGGAAATCACTTCCCCACCCAAGGAAGCGCACCACCCACCGCCCCCACCGCCTGCACCCAGGATAAGGGGAGGGGGCTTCCCGACACAGTGGAGTCTACCGGGTGCTGGACACTTGAAGCCCTGGGCTCTGGGTCCTGCACAGCCACTGACAAAAGCCCAAGACCTGACTCTCAAAGCTTCGGGCTCAGTGTAGAAAAATGAGTGGGTGACTTACTTAACTCAGTATGACAACCTGTAGGTCCATCCGTGATGCTGCAAATGGCCTGATTTCATTCTTTCTGACAGCTGAGTGGTACTCCATTGTAAAAAGACGTGATACAAATGAACTTACTTACAAAACAGAAACAGACTCACAGACTTAGAGAACCAACTTCTGGAGGCCAGGGGGAAGGACAGGGAGAACGGATAGTTGGGGAGTTTGGGATGGACATGTCCACGCTGCTGTATTTAAAATGGATAACCAACAAGGACCTACTGTGTAGCCCGGGGAACTCCGCTCAGTGTTACCTGGAAGCCTGATGGGAGGGGAGTTTGAGGAAGAATGGATACATGTATATGTATGGCTGAGTCGCTGCTGTCTGAAACTATCTCAACATTGTTGACTGGCTATACTCCAATACAAAATAAAAAGTTTAATCATAAAAAAAGTTGACTTTGACACTAATAAAAAAAAATTAATAGGAATTTTCCTGGCGGTCCAGTCGTTAAGAGTCCATCTTCCAGTGCAGGGGGTGTAGGTTTGATTCCTGGTCGCGGAGCCAAGACCCCACATGCCTTATGGCCAAAAACCCCAAACATAAAACAGAAGCAATGTTGTTAAAAAAAAAAAAATCAATAAAGACTTAAAATGGTCCACATCAAAAATCTTTTAAAAAGCGAATGGACTGGTTTAAAAGGGTGGTTGGCTCTAAAATTCTATAAGGGGACCCTTAACAATCTCCATCTCTCCCACCACACCCTCATGCCACCTCCTTCCCCAGCCAGTCGTAGGTTCGCACAAGTCGGTACAAGAGAATCTATATAAATATTTAATGATTGAATAGGTACAAAGGGTGCTTCAGGCACGCTTGAGGATACAGGTCAACCCCAAGAATGTAATTCAGACGGAGGTTACTGTAAAGGGCACCCTCAAACTCGGCAACCTGGTGCCTGAGGAGACAGAAAGGAAAGGAGAGCTCAAGGTCAGGCTGTGGGTCCTCAGGCAAGTTTCTAACATCTCTGAGCTGTCTCTCCTCATTTGTAAAATGGAGACATTTTTCCTGTTTATTAAAAAAAACAAAAACGAGACTCACTTGTAGTTCATATGTGAACAAGCTCCTAACACAGCAAAACCCTACCTAAGGGTAATGTGGGATGACCCCCATTCATGTCCCCACTTTATCTCCTTTGACTTTCAACTCTAGGTACTAGGGAGATTTCTAGGGAAATATTGCTAAGGAAAAAGAAATTCCACATTGGTTCTCACATTCAAAGTCTCTTGTGAAACAAGTATTTGAAAGAGTCTCCATTTCCTGAAATTCTCACTTGTGCCAGGAAGGATCCCATATTTGGACCTTCTTTCTTAGTCCCATGGTAGGACCGTGGCAACCAAGAAAAACCAAACTCCCCCTTCTTGCATTGACATCACTGAACGGATGTGATCATCCAAGCCAAAGAGGAGCAGGAAATGAGGCGGTCTTTCATATGACCACATCCTGCCTTGGAAGGTTCTTTCTTTCTTTCCTTCCTTCCTTCTCTCTCTCTTTCCTTCCTCCCTCCCTTCTCTCTCCCTCTCTCTTTCATTCCTTCTTTCTCTTTCTTTCCTCCTTCCCTCCCTCCCTCTCTTTTCCTTTCTTCCTTTCTTGCTCTCCTTCCTCACCTCTCTCTGTCTCCCTCTTTCTTTCTTCTTTCCATGGCAGAGAATGAGGTTTACATGAAGTAAAACAGCCCGTTTAGGGGCAGGAGCCATCTGAGGCTGATGAAAAGAAACAACCCAACTGCTGAAACCAGATCCAGAGTGAAGACTTGACATAATCCGTTACCTTCCTGCCCCCTGACTGCGGAGCCAGCGGGAGTTGGGGTTGAGAGAAACCCCAGTCAACTCTTAAGTCCGAGACAATGGCTCCATCCTGCTCCCCGCTCCCCTTCCACTTGACAAACAGAACCCCATTTTATGGTTATCAGCTGAAAACAGTATAAAGTAAATTACGTCAATAAAAACCCCAGACATAAGTTTGAGGGAAGCTCAACGGATGGGAAATGAGAACAAATAAACTCCCCTTATCACAGGCTCTAAATAGCTAAGAACATTTTAGAGAAGAAAAGAGGTGCTTTCTGCCCATAGAGAACATCCCTGGGAGTGCATTAAGCTGGAGACAGACGCTGCAGACAAAGAAGACCCGCAGCTTCTTATCCCACACACCTAGCAGCAGCAGCAGCACTCGTTTCTTTCCAGTGAGTCTGACCTAGTGCTTGAAGCTCATCAGAAGGTGCCTTGAAACAGGAAGTGACGCGCAAGGCTGATGGAAGCTCTAAAGAGATACCCATCAAAGTGCACGCTCTCCTACGCCTATGGAGACTGTCAGTTTGGAAAGGATGGAGGCTTCTAAGAGCCAATTTTCAGGGGGAGAAAGGTAAGTGCAACCTCCTTAGAGTCTCATCCACTTATTGTCACAGTCACCGTTTTTTATAAAACATCAATATATCTGTAACAGATTGCTAAGCAGAGTCCAACTTGCCTGTATATTTCACGTCCGAGGATAGGAGAAATGGAAAGTCTTGGAGGCTTGAAGTTTTGCTTAAGTGTTCTGGATTATTTGAGCACATTCCCTCATGACTGTTCATATTCTGTGAGAACCTTTTGGTAGATGGTGAGTCTTAAAACTTCCAGCCTTTCTCTGTTCTTGACACAAAGCATTCCCTCCCCCTACCCCACAACTCCCACAAGGGAACAAAACTGTAAGCACCAGGGAGATCAAATAACCAAATGGTTAGTGAGAGGGCTGCTAAGAATTACAAGTGAGATTAGCCTTTTACCCTGCATTAGCCCCAGTGAAAAACTAACCCTGTAACTACTTTTAAGCCTAATGATGATTTCTAAGAACAAGATGTTTGGTTCAATCTTATGGCCTGCCATGTTTTGTTTTGCATTTCTTTGGACGGTACATCGTAAGACGGTACATCTTCAAAAGAAATACAAGAAAAATGGCAAAAAACCTGGGATAGGAAGCACTGGAAAATAATCTGCTGAATGAACACATGAATGAATGAAAGGAAATTAACTTGTAGTACTTAAAGCTAATGACTGGGGGTCACAGGGCAAATATGTAAAGAGAATTGGGGGCAACCTGGGATGATAAATTACCATTTGGGGAAGGTTTGAAAATGGTGACCATATCAGGATCTGAATGCCCAAAGTAATTAATGCTAGAGCACCACTTATGTACCTTCACACCCATTACATTAAGTGGCACTATTCCATCAGGAGGCCATCCAGATAAAGAAGGTCTTGACCTTGCATGCTAAGCTACAGCAAAGAACAAGTCCCTTATTCCACCTGAGGGACAGACGCCATCCACGAGCTCCTCTCACTTCTGAACTTTGGATGCCCCAGAGTTTTGGGGGGGGGAGAGCAGTAATAAACCACCAATGGATATGAATCTGAGCAAACTCTGGGAGATGGTGAAGGACAAGGGAGCATGGCGTGCTACAGGCCATGGGGTCTCAAAGAAGAATCATACATAACATAGCAACTGAACCACAACAATTAATAAAACGCCTTCTCTTCAAATAATAAGTGGTTGCAGAGGTTAACAGGAGAAAAAATGACTCTAATGAGTTGATTTATACTCATTGTCATTTTACTTATTATTTTGCTTTAATTATTAAAATTCATCTGCATTCTCCAAGAGATGCTGGGATGAGAGACCCCAGATGTCTCTCCCCTGATCATAAGAGGAAAGACTAGGAGTGTGAGCAGGATCTCTCACAGATGGTTAAGGAATCAGGAAGGACTAGGAATGTGGGTGGGATGGCTTGTGGATGGTTAAGGAATCAGTGACACGGCATGAAGGTATCATTCACGGGGATGTTTCTTGCCCTCCGGGGGCTCACTGTGTATTTGGAGAGAAATTCCACATCCAGGAAGCTCCCTAATAGATACTGTATTGAAATGTGCAAAACAAGCATCCAAAAGTTATGTTCTTCGGGACGTCTGCAGCTTCCTTGAGCTGGTGCCAAGGCCAAGGGGAACAAAGATGTCAAGAAGAAAAGATACCCAAGTGTAGGAACATAAGGCAGTGGTTGAGACACTGGGCTTGGACTGAAGTTTGTTTCTTTGTTTGAGGAATGGTGAGAAATAAGACTACAATGATTAGGAAATGACTGGAGTGGCCCGCTTTCCACTCTGCCCAGCCCTCCCCCCACTGCTTCCCCAACATCTTTTCCAGAAGCCAAACCTAGAAAACTTGACAGCTTCTCGTGATGTTGAACAAGATGTTCAGGTTTCCTGGCCAGGAATCTCCCTGCCTTTCCACAAGGACATGCTAGTCCCCTTCTTCCATTCTTACCCTTCACCCCAGCCACGGGCAAGCAGAGTCCCCCTCCTTCTCGTACGTTCCTACAGCGCTCATTCCCACCCTAGGCTGGGTTAGCAATTCTTGCTCCCTTCTTATGATCCCACCCTGCCATCAGCCTCCCTGCAAATATACACACGTGCGTGACCCTAGGCTGGGTTAGCAATTCTTGCTCCCTTCTTATGATCCCACCCTGCCATCAGCCTCCCTGCAAATATACACACGTGCGTGCACACACACGCACACAAGTTAGCATACCTTTTCTCTATCTGCTATTATCCACTTCCAGGGGGTTGATGCCTGGACTCTGCCTTATTTGCACTGTGGCCAAAATCAATGGCTCTTAGATGAATGAAAGGTGCATAAATAAACGAACAATTGCTAGAAAGACGTTGGATTTGATCTCAGACAGTGAGAAGCCACATCAAACATGGCAGTGAGTGACTTGAAGGTGTATCAGGAGTGGGGGTGACAGATCTGGGCTGTTAGCTGATGATAAACTCCGTGAGGCTACTGAAGCTTGATACAAGAAGGTGTAAAGAAAACTGGAATAAGCAGAAAAGAATACTGGGCATCTCCAATGGAAAACTCAACAACACGTTATCTGGAGATAGCTTTCTTATTGCTTTTGAGATATTTTGCAACTCTGTAAATTATAAGTAACAACCCAGCAAGGCAATATGATTCTTGACCACAGGCATGCAAATAAGTGCTTTCTAGTGGAACTTCTGTGGGTTTCCCTCTCCACTACCCACTACATGGGAAAAGTCAATTTTGCCCACTTGTAAAGTCATCTCAACATTCCTTTATTCCAAGGAAACTTAGGTTCTTTTGACTTCTTTGGACCAATGGTAATAGCTGTCAGGTTTTCTCATTAATAATAAGTAAAATAAAATCCTTAACATGGTCATTAAAGAAATATAATCCTTAACATTGTAAGTGAATGAATCATGATTTTACCTTTTGCCTTTAGAAAATTATCCTTTGCCAAAAGCCTGGATTAGCCATGTGATTTTCATAAGAGTGCTATCCAAATGAAGATGTGGTATTTATGTGTGCGTATGTGTGTGTGTGTGTACACACATGGATTTCCCTGGTGGCTCAGATGGTAAAGAATCTGCCCGCAATGCAGGAGACCAGAGTTTAATCCCTGCTTTGGGAAGATCTCCTGGAGAAGGGAATGGCTACCCACTCCAGTATTCTTGCCTACCCACTCCAGTATTCTTGCCTGGAGAATTCCATGCACAGTGGAGCCTGGCAGGCTACAGTCTATGGGGTTACAAAGAGTCAGACATGAGCGAGCGACTAACACTTTCAGTTTCATACGTGTACATACATACATATAATAGAATACTACACAGCCATAAAAAAGAATGAAGTAATGCCATTTGCAGCAACATGGAAGGACCCAGAGATTATCACACTAAGTGAAGTAATTCAGACAGAGAAAGCCAAATGCCATATGATATCAATTATATGTGGAATCTGAAATATGACAGAAATGACCTTATCTATGAAACAGAAATAGACTCAAACATAGAGAACAGACCTGTGGTTGCTAAGGAGGCAGGGAGGGATGGAGTGGGAGGTTGGGGTTAGCAGATGCAACTATTGCATATAGAATGGATAACCAAGGTCTGACTGTATAGCATAGGGAACTATATTCAATATCCTGTGATAAGCCATAATGGAAAGGAAAATGAAAAAGAATGTATATATATATACACTTTGCGGTACAGCAGAAATTAATACAGCATTATAAATCAACTATACTTCAATAAAATAAATATGAAAAGAGTGCTATCCACACCAGCGGCTTTTACCCCATAGCATCCTCTTGATACCAACCACCTTCCCATCTCAGTACCCAGAACAGTCATGCTTTCTGCTGAGCAAACAGCCTGTTTGAATGACTTGTGTAACTGAGGCCTGTCTGTCTGTGAAGGCGGCCATGAAGCTGAAGGTCATGTCCACTTTGTGGCCCCCACTATGGATTCTCCTTTCTTACTCTCACATTTTATGTGTTCGTGGCCCTTTAAGTATCCTTCAAAAACCACCTGAAGTACATGTTCAAGAAGGTGGACGCAGAATAAATGCAATTCCGTAGATCTGAACGGGAGGGGGGTGTGGGGGTGAAATGGATGGGACAGCTGGTTGGAAGACACACGGAAGGAAGCGGAAAAGGAAAGCAGGTTAGAGACGAGGAAAGACCTTCAGTCTTTTAAGCAAGATGGATCGAGGGCGGGACGCTTATGGGTTCTGAGTTCACCCACAGAAACTGTGGCTTCTAACCCAGTGTTCAGGATGGAAGTCAGGACACAATGAAGGCGCTCAGCCCAGAAATGATACAAACACAAAAGGGTTTAGGATTCAGTGTCTATGTAAAAAGCAGAAATGGAGGTAAGGTGAACATGACGCCAGATTCTAAGCTAGCTTTGGGTCCAGACAGATTAGCCTGGGTGGGGTGCGAGGCTCCCTGGCAGGCCAGTCAGAGGCCGGGGTCGTGAACAACGACTGCCTCTCCCTGCAACGCTCAGCGCTGCCCTCCATTCACTGACAAAACCAAATAAAGACCTTTAAGATGCTACTTTCCCAAATGAATCCACTTCCAAATCCAGGGCTGGGAACACACAGCACTAAGCCCGTGAGCAAACACTCCTAAAGAAGAGAACAAGAGACTCCTCTCTGCTGCCCCATTAGCACATTTGGGAAGTTAATACACCTCCCCCACCCCCACTCCCCCCAAGGACACTGTTTCCCTGGGTTGGCTGAACGCACATCAATTAACTTGTCACATGGAGGCAGGCAGGACCGCCAGGTACCAAAACAAGGCATGGAATCAACTGACTGTGTAATGATGCCAAGAACTGGAGTCCTGACCACTTTTTTTCGTTTCCCTTTTTTAAAAATTGAAGTATTGGGCTTCCCGGGTGGTGCCAGTGGTAAAGAACTCACCTGTCAATTCAGGAGACAGAGAAATGGGGATTCGATCCCTGGGTTGGAAGATCCCCTGGAGAAGGTCATAGCAACCCACTCCAGTATTCTTACCTGGAGAATCGCTTGGAGAGAGGAGCCTGGTGGCCTACAGTCCATGGGGTCACAAAGAATCGGACACGACTGACATGACTTAGCATGCATAGTTGATATATATCATGTAAGCTAAACAATATAGTGATTCTATATTTTCATACATATATTCCATTTAAAGCTATTATAAATTGGCTAGATTTCCTGTGCTGTTCAATATATCCTCGTAGATTATTTATCTTATACATAGTAGTTTGTACCTTTTAATCCCCTCCTCCTATCTTGCTCCTCCCCCCACCCTCTCCCCAGTGGTAACCACTGGTTTGTTCTCTGTGAGTCTGTTTCTGTTTTATTAATTTCATGTGTTTGTTTTATTTTTTAGATTCCACATATAAGTGATATCATACAGTATTTGTCTTTCTCTGATTGACTGATTTCACTCACATAATACCCTCCAGGGTCATCCAAGTTGTTGCAAATGGCAGAATTTCATTCTTCTTTATGGCTGAGTAATATTCCATTGTATATACCACATATATATACACCACATCTGCTTAAGCTGTCTCCATGAATGTGGAATTCTGAGAGACTTCTTTACGAGACAAATACAGTGTCTATCCAGGGAAGGACCCCTTTTCCTGAGGACCCCCCTTCCTCTGAAGAGAGAGGGTTCTCCTCTCAGGACAGAAATGGGGCTTATTAATTATCATTACAGAATGTTACCCTTGCTGCCTGCAAGACAGGCATGCCAATCTCAGAGTTGTGCCCTCAGAGCAGAGTGCTCCCACTTTTAGGGGTTGCAGAGAATTTTGGGAAAGGGCTGTGCTCTCTGGAATCTCTAAGATCTCACATGCCACACAATGAGGCCAATAAAGAAAGCAATCTCTCAAAATTCCAGCATTCTGCAGGAGAAAAAATACTTGCCCCAAAAGCTAAGACCAACCTCAAAGACCAAAATGGTTCTATACGGCTCACCCAGAAGGCTCTGCTCCCCACTCTGCTGGGGACAAAGAAAGAACTAGGATTTCTCACAAGGTATTTTCAGGTACCACAGACAGAGGCTGCATCCACTCTGCTCTCCTTCTCTTTAAACAAACCAGGTGCAGAAGGCAAAGTGAGCTGGTTCTAAACGTCCAGAGGCCAGAAGTCACGGCTCAATCCATCTTTAGAAGCCGGGAGATACACAAGGCTGTGCCAGGCTGAACAAGTCTCTCCAACCAAGGAAAACAGGCTGATAAATTAGTCCTGGAAGCCACAGAGCGGAGCCCCCAAGAATCAACTCAATAGGCTGCCTCCTCTTCTAGTTCATTAACTATTTGAGATTACCATCGTGTGGGGAGTTGCCTCTCGGCTGGAAATTAAATTAGCCTGACTATAAACCAGGAATGTCGAGTGGAAAGTATCTGATGAGCCATCCTGGGGAAAAAAAAACTCCACCACCCAACACCACTCCCCAAGCAGCTTACTCCCACCCTCCCAGCTGGGCCCTCCGGTGCAGTGCCTTTTCTGAACAATGAGGAAAACAACGCAGCCAAAGGGGCAAGACTACTTTCTTGGTTTTGGTTTTCGGAGAAAAGCACAGTTCACCTGGGCTGCTCCTAGGGAAATAACGAAAGAGGTGGCTTCATGAGACGACACAGTCAGGAACGTAGCATTCAGAAAGAGACAGGGTAAGAAGTGTGCAGATTAGAAAGAAAGAAAGATTAGAGAGGCAGGGGAGGGTGAGGAGGGAGAGGATAAACACACACGCAACTAGCATCCTCGGGGATGCTCCGTGCACAGTCGTCTGCTCAGTGAGGGGGCAGCAGGTCCTGCCTGTACCTTCACAACAGGTGTGTGCTTGCAAAGCCACCTCGTAATTACCGGGTTTGGCATTTGGGCGCTGGCAGCCAGGTCCGCGCAGATCCTAAGATTTCAGGAACCAGCCTCTGCAGGGCTGTTCCTGCCGTGGGTCCGTGAGCCGAGAAGTAGAATTTCTAATTACATGGCTTTGGGCTTTACCCTAATGACAGGCTCCATCCAGGCAGGCAAAAAGCCCGCAGCTCAGAGGATATAGGTCTTCAAGCTCATCCTGAGAGGCTTCTAACGCTTGCCTTTTTTTTTTCTGGATGGCATCTTCTCTGATCGCCAGCAAAACAATTCCTGTTTCATACTATTGAGCGGCACCTTGTAAATACCTCTTCCAAGCTGAAATACTTGACAGAGAGGAAAAGAAAGATGCATGATAAACTGTGCTACTTGCCCCCTGCTTGTTAAAGACTCACTCACCAAAGATCTCAGTCCCCTTGATGGTGTTTTCCTCGCCTTCCTTTCTCCTCTGCTGGTCCTTCCCTCACCCATGACACTTTTTCACACAAGCCTCACTGTGTCCCCACGTGTGTTCCTTCTGCCAAGAAGACCTCCTTCCTTACTTGGTCTGCACACAAACTCTATTCATCCATCAAACCCCCCATCAAAACCCTCCTCTCTGAAGCCTTTCCAGGGAAGATCCTTCCCCACTTGGATTTAATCACTCCTTCTTCTGCAATATTTCTTTGCCTTGAGCATCCTTCTCTTTTTGCCTGCATCACACATGACTGTATTTAGCCACCTCACCCCCAGCCTTTGCTCGCACACTCTATACCCAATATCCACATCGTAGGCTAAGCCTTGTCCCCGCCCTCATTTACAGAGCCCCCAGCGGGCACCGCTTCACACTAAGAACAAGGCTAAGAACACAGAGAGCTTCCTCTCTGCCCCTAACCTGCACTCTTTCTTTGGTCTCTGATCACAGTGGCTGCTCACAGGGGCCTGCTCCTGTCGCCAGGGACCCCAGATATCCTTTCTCTTCCTCCAGGTCTCTGCCCAACATCACTCCTTTAAAAAGGCCTAAAATAGCCCTTTTCTCCCATCATCCTCTCCCCCACAACTCTCCATCCCCTCTCTGTTTTACATCTCTTCATGGCTCCTATCACTGCAGGGGATCTTCTATTTCTAGTAGTTTGCTTGCATATCGGCCCCTCGCCCATCTCCCTAGTAGAATGTAAGCGACAGGAAGGCAGGATCAGTGCTGACAAAATAGGCATTCAATAATATTTGTGAGGTCAATAAGTGCTGCATCCACAGAGCCTGGCACGGAATAGCTGCTCAGCAAATTAATAAAATCAATATGCAACTCTAAGGAACAAAGCTGACATCTGTGGCCATTCTAAACCGGGGACACCACGAGCTAAGTGAAACCAACTGGATTTGTCTGCAATTCTCTGTCCCCATAGCTGGTTTTCAAAGGACACAACCCACAGGATTTATGCTGATGTTGTTCAGTTGCCAAGTCATGTCCGACTCTCTGCAACCCCGTGGACTGCAGCACTACGGGCTCCCCTGTCCTTCACTATCTCCCGAAGCTTGCTCAAACTCATGTCTATCGAGTCAGTGATGCCATCCAACCATCTCATCCTCGTTGCCCCTTTCTCCTCCCGTCCTCAACCTTCCCCAGCATCAGGGTCTTTTCCAGTGAGTCAGTTCTTCGCATCAGGTGGCCAAAGCATTGGAGCTTCAGCTTCAGCATCAGGTTTGTGGGGATACCCCTCATGCCTGCCACCCCCAGGTTGTCCTCTTGAGAGATTTCACTGAGGAAAGAGAAGCCAAAGGATTTTAGAGTCAAGACAGAACAACCCCAAATCTAAGTTAGAATGTAATCGACAAGCAACCAGCAGCCGGAAAATTCTTCAAGGAGGTCACGTGCTATAAATGAGTGGGGCTGAAGTGAATGATGCTGTCCCCCGAGAGCATCTTTCCCTGCTGCCCAGACCTCCACTGTCCACTAGCACTGGGTCCACAGCTCCAGCATTTGGGACCTGCCTCCCATCTGCCACAGCTAGAGGGTGAGCAACCATGGAGGATACACGCCCCTGCGTGCCAAGCCCTGGCACTTCCCATCCCCCAATGAAGAGTCCCCCAAAGACACCATCTGGGGTAGGATGAGGTGGCTTTGATCAGGGTCCTCAAAACAAATGCAAGCTTGAGTCTCGGGGAAACTGGCATTCATCCTCCCTCCTGCACAAATGCTCCTTTAACAGAACACAAAAAAAAGCCACCAGTCTGTTCCCTACTTCTGTTTCCAGCTGGGGCTGGAAGAAAACAACCCTAAAAATAACCACAAGTGACAGAACATCCCCCCAGAGGGGATGGATGGAGAGTGACAGAACATCCCCCCAGAGGGGATGGATGGAGAGAGACAGGGCTGGGGCACAGGGCCCGACACTGGTCACGCTGGCAGCCCCCTTACCCAGAGCCCCTGGCCACACTCTCCTGGATCCACCCCATGACCTCTGGCTCTGGTTCTTCTAAACTGAAATATTCAGCCTCTGGATCAGGGAAATGCAATTCTAAGCCAGGCTTGATCAATAACTCCCACCACTTTTATAAGCCAAGATGGGCCACTCCCAAGTTTAACTGAGTTCCTCCACGGTAAGTGGTGGGAATAGGACTATATCACTTTGGGGACACTGGCAACCAGGAGCCCAGAGTGCTTCTCTTGGATCTGCCCAGGTTCTGAGACAATGGCCAGGGTCAGCCCTGCCCGGCAGGGCCAGGGAGCAGGGGCCACGTGGCATCCTCTCCTGGCTTCCTCTGCTTGCTCAGAACCTCACCCCAGAGGAATGACAGGGCTGCCCCCGCTGCAGAACCAGGGACCAGAGGAGGGGCCAGACAGCTCTGCCCGTGGGCTGCGGCCATCTGTTCCTTCCCCACATCTGCAGCCCAGTTGGGACTTGGGAAGAAGGGCTGTCTTTCCCCCAGAGCCCTTTGGGACAGTCATCCAAGTCCCCAGAGATGAATGCTGGGTTCTGTCCTTCCTCCTAAGCACCACGGAGACACAGGCTCGTCCTGGAATTCCAAGAGCCTCGCACAAACCATCCAGTGGGGTTGGTTGTGTGTTGTCCACCCCAGAAAACCATCCATACACATTTCTTGCTTTTTCTGCCTTGGAAAGACCACATCGTTTCATTTTCCTTAAAAATACATTAATATGATTCAAATGCATAATTTGTATAAAATCTGAATTTCTTCAGTGTGGGAGGCTCTGTTTGCCCCAAAATCTCCCAGTGAGTTGAAGGCCCAGCTTCAACAAAACACTCTGCCTCTGAGCCAGCTTCCTGCACCCTCTCCCCATCCCTGATATGTCCATAGCACTCGACCAGGCCTTGTTCTGGGCCTTTTCACAGAGCGGCTCTACTCTGAATGCTTTCTGGGATAATCAGCCAGCAAACTCCTATGCATACATCAAAGCCCAGCTCAATGGTGACCTCTCCTTTGGGCCTTCTTCTCTCTGCTCCTCTGGCATTTCTCGTTTTGTTCTATGTTATCTATCACTACAACCCATTGCATAAGACCATGAGCTCCCTGAAGTGACTGACAACAATTTAACATCTGATTTTCCAAGTACTTTCACACCTCTTGGCCCATCCCAGTTGTTCCAAACCATCTGGTGGATGCAATCAAATCACGAAGGAAGTCCCATTAGGACGGCCACCCAGATGCTTGGGTCACGACTTGGCAGGAAGGCTGTGTCATTACTGCCTGATGCTCACAGCCCCATAGAAAGAAAAGGTGGGTATTAAGTGTCCTGGTAAAAGATACGTAACTTTATAGGAAAGGAAGTGTGATAAGAGTGAAAAGCTAGTCAAGAATACACCATTGAGGACCCCACTATGGTGTGAAACTGTTCACCTCCAGACCGTGGGAAATGCCCTAGCCAGACTTCTCCCCCACCTCCAGGCGGGGTGAGGGGGCCACGCACACAGGCACTCGGATTTCACCCAAGACGAGGAGGGGTCCTTGCTCAGTGCATCAGGAGATAACAAAGTCATTGGAGCAAGCAGAGCGCATGGAGGGAAATGCAGATCCATCCTCTTGTAACCCAAGGTTTGTACCAATAGGGAAACTAATCCCCATCTCACTCCATAAAAGGTCCCACTCATCTCCCTTGCCAGCGACATCCAATCTGAAAGTTTCCTTCATTTCCAGTGCTGTGACACCAAAGAACACTTCTAAGTGTTCCCCCCTTGGCCCGGACACAAAGAGGGGAAAATGCATGTTAAGGAAAAAAGGCTATTGGCTTTGTTTGCGGCTCAAGGCTGCCAGTGTTTCCACTTGGCCCTGCAGTTACTTCTCAGGCTTCTGTGCAGGGAGAGCAGTCAGCCTGGAGTGATGGTAACACAGATGGAGACCCCGGGGGCGACCCTGGACCAGGCAGGGTGCAAAACAGCCTCACCCCTTTGCCCAGCATCATCAGACATCCTGCTCTGTATAAACAGCACAGAGACGAGCCCTTACCTTTGAAAACAGACATCATAAGCTTCTTGGAAAGCTGAACCGGCAATTAGCCTGCTGAGGGCACAGTGATGGAAGCTGGCGAAAGAAGTTGGTAGCCAGACCCAACTGTGAGACAATAAGGAACAGTGTGGACTGTGTTCAAGGGAGGGACAGATGCCTGCCCCACCCCAGTTCAGACTCAGCTGTTCTTCAGCTGCTGCCGTGAGGAAGGCAAGCCCGGAACTGTCAGATCCTTCATCAAAAACAGAAAACGGGGTGGGAGGATAGACTAGGAATTTGGAATTGATATGTACACACTGCTATATTTATTTTTCTAAAGGGAAGGGCTTTTGGGGGAGCATTGTTTTGGCTGTGCTGGATCTTCATTGCTGTGTGTGGGCTTTCTCTAGTTGTGGCGAGCGGGGGCTGCTCTCTAGTTGGGGTGCGCAGGCTTCTCACTGCAGTGCCTTCTCTTGTTGTGGAGCATCAGCTCTAAGCAGCTTAGCCACCCCGCGGCATGTGGGATCTTCCTGGACCAGGGATTGAACCCGTGTTCCCTGCATTTAGCAGGTGGATTCTTAACCACTGGACCACCAGGGAAGTCCCCCACTGCTATATTTAAAATAGATAACCAAAAGACTTAGTATATATCACAGGGAACTCTGTTCAACACTGTGTAATAACCTAAATGGGAAAAGAATTTGAAAAAGAATAGGTACATGTATATGTATAACCGAATCATTATGTATACCTAAAACTAACACATCATTGTTAACACATTGTTAACACATCAACTATGCTCCAATATAAAGTAAAAATTAAAAGAAAAGAAAATCTGCATTTGTATGTGCAATCCCCAAATCTGTCAACATCGGCAATGAATTTGCATGTTTTTAAAACACTAAAAACATTGCCGACAAAGGTCTGTATAGTCGAAGTTATGCTTTCTCTGGTAGTCATGTATGGATGTGAGAGTTGGACTATACAGAAAGCTGAGTGCCGAAGAATGGATGCTTTTGAAGTGTGGTGTTAGAGAAGACTCTTGAGAGTCCCTTGGACAGCAAGATCAAACCAGTCTATCCTAAAGATAATCAGTCCTGAATATTCATTGGAAGGACTGATGTTGAAGCTGAAACTCCAATACTCTGGCCACCTGATGTGAAGAACTGACTCATTAATGCTGTGAAAGATTGAAGACAAGAGGAGAAGGGGACAACAGAGGATGAGATGGTTGGATGGCATCACCGACTCAACAGGCATGAGCCTGAGTAAGCTCCAAGAGTTCGTGATGGACAGGGAAGCTCAGCATACTGCAGTCCATGGGGTCACAGAGTTGGACATGACTGAGCAACTGAACTGAACTGTGATAAATATTCATTCAAGGATTTAATTTAAGTCCATCAACAGGTGAACCAATCAGTAGTGGTGAGAGGTGGACAGTGGTCATCCCTAAGACAGGGACAGTGTTCAGAAGGAAGTATGGGTGTGGCCCTGGGGACTCTGGAACCACCATTACACAGGGATGTGGCTTGTGAAATTCATCAGGGTGCACACTTAATGATCGGTACACTTTTTCATAGGCATATGAACAAAAGTTACCAAAGAAATACATATATATGTATACATGTGTGTGCTAAGTTGCTTCAGTTATATCCGACTCTTTGAGACCCCATAGACTATAGCCCCCCAGCCTCCTCTGTCCATGGGGATTCTCCAGACAAGAATACTTGAGTAAGTTGTCATGCCCTCCTCCAGGGGATCTTCTCAACCCAGGGATAGAACCCACATCTTCTGTGGTTCCTGCACTGGCAGGTGAGTTCTTTACTACTAGAGCCACCTGGCAAGACTAAGTATGTATATGTATATATACACATATATATAGGTCAGATATACAGATAAAATTTATTTTCTTTAAATATTATTTTCTTCAAATAATATAGAAAAGAGAGTACACTTCCTGCAAAGAATGGAGGGATGTTTTAGATAAAGTATACAGGAAACAAGGCCATGCAGAGAGGTGGCTGAAACAGCAGAATTCCTTTAGGTGCTTCAATTTCTATACAGTCTCTCCCAATGTTGGGGTTGGGGTGAGATGTGTTGACAGGTTCTTGCAGGCAGGGGATGTCATTCAGAAGGATCAATGCACATGGCAGTCCTGGCATGGGTCAGGGGTGGTGACAGCAGGGTTAATGACCTGAAGAGTAAGGTCCAAGTTCTTTGTGGAGGGTAGGAACTCCATGGGCCAGGGATGCTCTGGGGGAGGACCTTCTCCTGCCAGCTACTGGGGATGATACACAACAGGGAGTGTGCAGAGCGGGGATAAGGGTGGTTAGGTGTCAGATGATGCGGTAGCAGGAGATCACAGAGGGTTTCAGTGTCATCTTGAGAACTAAGAACCTGAGTGTCCTGCTCGTGGTGGGCAGCTTCCAGGAACAGGTGAGAGAAAGAGATGGGCTGGTGAATGAAGACATGGAGGGGAGCTGAGGTCAGAAAAGGGGCATCACAGAGATACAGATCTTATCTCGGAAGGAAGGGCACGGGGGATGATGCCAGAGGCTGGGGTCAGTGCAGGGGTGACATGCATGAAATCCACCAGCACCCATGCAAATGTCTTTGCAACAGACACAAGGCTGAGACTGAGCATAAATTGGGGCAGAAAAAGAGGAAAAAAAATTTAATCTTGGTGACACTTTAATATAGAAAAACCTGTGTTTGGAGTGGGGTGGGTAGAAAGAAACAACAAAGGACAGGGCTTAATCTGCTCCAGAAGGAATGTCCTGTTGCATTTCAGCCCGGGAGAGAAGCTCCGAGTTGTGGAGTTTGAAGGGCCCTCAAGGAGGCCTTGGGTTCAAGGGGCTGAGCCACCTACAGACAGGTGGATGACCATGGCCATCTCTGTGAGCGCTCCTTTCCTCCTCTGCAGACTGGGGGAAATCACACAGGAAACAGGCTGCTAAAGATGAAACGGGCTACAACCACTGGCCAGCATGCAGCGCACCTTGCTCGCTAAGGAGGGGCTGTTTCCCCGCCTTCTGTGCCACCTCGTAACGCACATCCCCTCTCCTTCCTTCTTCTCAGCTTTCTCTGGGACATCCCAGAAAAGTGAAATACAAAATCACATTTCTTAATTTTCACTATTTTATTACACACTCCTTTGTCTCCTTCCAAAGGTTTTTAGATGTATTAGTGGTTCAACAGGACTAATGGTTTTTGCCCTGAACTTGCTCTGACAGCTCTTTGAACCTGTAGATTTTACTTCACTGACAAACATGGGCCCCTCAAGGACAAGCTCATGTCTCTTGATCTTCCCTGGGGCCTCAAGTGCTGCCTGGGAAAGCCCTTGATAAAAGTGCTCAAACAGGGCATTTTAAGGGCACTGATACGGTTCTGCTGTTGTTGAGTCACTAAGTCATGTCCGACTCTTTTTGACCACATAGATTGCACCACACCAGGCTTCCCTGTCCTTCACTATCTCCCGGAGTTTGCTCAAACTCATATCCACTGATGCTGTTGTGTAAGATGGATATGTCTCATTATATACTTGTCAAAAGCCATAAAATGTGTAACATCAGAAGTGAATCCTGATGCAAACTAAGGATTTTGGACAATGATGGTTCATCAGTGGGAACAAAGGTGCAGCTCTGGGGCTGCAGGTTGATGGTGGGTGGAGTGTGTGGTGCTTGTGAAAGGCAGGGCGTATACAGTGTTTTCACTCAATTTCACTGTGAATCTAAAACTGCTCTAAAAAATAGACTATGTATATATTGTTAAAAGGAAGTACTCAACCAGGACTTCCCTGGTGGTCCAGAAGTTAAGTCCACACTTGCACAGCAGGGGCATGGGTTCAATCCCTAGTCAGGGAACTAAGATCTCACATGCCGCAGTGTGGCAAATAAACAAATAAATAAATGCAAGCTCTCTCTATATATATATAAAGTAAGTGCCGTGGCTTAGTGGTAAAGAATCCACCTGCCAATGCAGGAAATGAGGCTGAAGCTGCAGGCTCGATCTGGAATATCATCTGGAATAGGAAATAGCAACCCACTCCAGGATTCTTGCCTAAGAAAAGCCTTGGGCAGAGGAGCCTAGTTGGCCACAGTCCCTGGGGTCAAAAAGAGTCAGACACAACTTAGCGATTAAACAACAATGAAGTGTTTGCTGGGTGAGTTTTTTTAAAAGGTACACATGATTTATAAGAATGTATTATTCATTGACCATGTAGTAGTAGTGCATGCTCAGTCGTGTCCGACTCTTTTCGACCCTGTGGACTGTAAGCCCATCTGGCTCCTCTCTCCATGTAATTATTTAGGCAAGAATACTGGAGTGGATTGCCATTTCCTTTTCCAGGGGATCTTCCCAACCCAGGGATTGAACCTGCATCTCTTGTGTCTCCTGAATTGGCAGGCAAAATCTTTACCACAAGTGCCACCTGGGAAACCCTCACTGACAATAGAAAAAGACTTAAAATGGTCACCTTTCCCTTCTTCCAATAAGCATTTCAAGTCCATGACAATGTGAGGAGAGCTCCTTACCTTGCTCTCCTACCCCGGATCACACACACATACTTGGGCATCTATAAACACTCTTTGCTGGGAAAGGATGTCTGTATCTTTGTGGATCTGTGTTAACTGCAGAACCAGCACATGCTAAGTGCCTGGAGAATGAAACAGTCAGAGCAAGGACCAGCATACGAGTAGAACGGCTGGGCATGCTGAGCCAGGGTGCCTTTCCAGTGAGGGGGCAGGGTTTCCAGCCAGAAGGAGAAGGACTAGTAGGGAGAGACCTTTTAGCTGGGGATGAGGGAGAGGCACCAGGAGTGATGTGTAGGTTACCTTTCTCTGTCAGCTGAGTGTGTGGTCTCCCTCAGGAAGATTACTTTAATGGACATGTGGGCCAAGTTCTGTGTTCTTTCAGCATCTCCTGTGGCAGTAAGCAATGTCCTAAATGAGTTCCTGCCCTTTTAGGACAGGTCATCTCCTGCACCTTGGAAAAAACTTTCAGGACAAAGCTGTGTGCGCTCAGTCCTGTCCGACTCTTTGCGACCTCATGGGGTGTAGCCCACTAGCTCCTATGTCCATGGAATCTTCCAGGCAAGAACACTGGAGTGGGTTGCCATTTCCTTTTCCAAGGGACCTTCCTGACCTGTATCTCTTACATCTCCTGCATTGGCAGGCAGATTCTTTACCAACCGCGCACCACCTGGGAAAGCCAAAGCTGCCCTCATCCAAACCCACAGCAGAATTCTCAGTGCCACCGTGTAAAGCTCATCCCGAGAGGAGCTCAGATTCTGCCTGAACAAGGGAGGGTCAGCTTATTAGTGCCGCCCCCCCTCCCCCGATGCCCGCCGGTGTGGCTGGAGGAGCAAAAATGCAGCTTTCAGACTGTCGGTGAAGACATTCCTTCCCCTTAGAGGCAGAGGCAGCTGCAGGCTGCGGGCACGGGTCAGAAAGACCGAGGGCGCCTGGGACAGCGTGTCTCCGGGGACCCCAAGGGCGCCGCGGGGATGGGCTGGGGAGGACGGGCCCTGCCCTCTGCAGCAGAGACCCAGGATTCGCAAGAGGGGCTGAGAATTACTGGCTTTTCCTTGCCCTCCTCTCCTGTCCGTTGGAGTCTTCTCCACCATTCCTCTTCATCCTGTCACTTAAAGGGTCACATTATAGAAATGAACCTCCTTTTGGCTTTCTACGTGCTGAATTGCATTTTAAGTATCCCTTATAGAAGTCAGTGAACTGAGGATTACATATTTCTTTCCCACCCTAGCCCATCCCACCCCCAAAAGAGAAAGGTGAGGAGTGGTAGTGAGGAGGAGAAAGCAAAGAACCATGCAGGTTGAAAACGGTCCCACTCTCTTCCCTACCCACAATAAGGCCCTAAAAAGACAAAGCTTCCACACCCAGATCTACAGAATTCATTCATTCAGACGCACGTCCGACATCGCGGACGCAGGAAAGGCAGACTCAGACTCCGGCGTCCTCACTGCTCCACCCAACAGAGGCAAACGTTCAAAGAGACACAGATCAGCAGAGAAGCCCAGTTTGTAAAGCGGCTCACAGCATCCGCGAAGCTCGCAGGAAGGATGCGCAGCAGCGAGGAAGCCCAGCCCGGCCCAGCCGCGCCCCGCCCGCCCCACTCTGGGCGGGGCCATCCCTAAGGCGGGCTACCATTGGCCTCCCGGCTCCCGCTCGGGCCAATCAGCGTAGGGCCAGGCCCGCCGGCACCACCCCCTGCGAGCGCGGGATGCTTGACCCAGCTGCGCCCAACAGGTGAGGCCCGAGCGCGGCGTCTCGGCTGGTCACGTGGCCGCGGCCGGCGACCCGCGGGGCCGAGAGGCAGCCGGGCCGCGGGCCCCGCCCCCGACACGAGGCGGCGCCGCCATCTGCTTCCTCCGACCAGATGCGGGGGTCCCACGCGACCCAGGGGCCGTGCGCTCTAGTCCCCGAGGCCAGCGGACGGAGGAGCCGCGTCTCGCGCCCTTGACTGCTCATCACCCACCCCCTCTAGATCTGGGGTCTCCGCGCAAACGCCCCTATGGCTTCCAGAGTAGACACGTGGCCTGTCGGGCCTGCTGGGACTTGTTGGCCACTTCTGTCACCAGACCCTCCCTCCCGCCCCCATTCATTATGTCGAGTGTGCCTGAAAAATCTTCTCTTCCCAATGTATAAGTACCTTTTTTCCTCCCACTCTCCATTTGTAGCCCCAAGCTTCATGTTGCCCATAACTATCTTTCCACATTTTGTGAGTTTCTAAGCAAGTATAATCCTGTTAAGTGTTGTGAGGCAAAGATCTGGGGGAAAAAAAACAACAGGAATTCTGGATCATGTGCCCCCAAGTTGCCTGATGAACGCATATGGCATCATTCACATCTACTCAAAGGGTAGTTTAAAAGAAGTGACCCCTTGGCAATAGTCTAGCTTGGACTGAAATGCAGTGTACAAAAATTAGAGTCTTAACACATTTGCTATAGTTAGGACAAAAATATTTTGTGCCAAGAGTTTATCTGTTCTGTAACAAATGTATCAACTTATAGTCACAGCAAATTCTTGTCCACACACACACACACACACACTTTTAAAATGCAACAGAAAATATAAATGCCTTGCTGGCAGTACTCTTTATGCCAGCTCTTTCTCTCCAGACCTGGACTCATTATTTTTAAAAGCAGTTCTCTTTGGGACGCAACAAACTGCATTTCAGCTTTGCAATTTAAAAATGCTTCATACTTGACACAGTGAAGCACAATTTTTTAATGCCCCGGTAAACTCAGGCTACTTTTAATATTTTTCAAGTCGCAAAACTGGTATTTAAGGGAAGAATTTCAGATATAATATAAAGGAAACCAATGTCACTCATCTCCATACGGAGAAAATTAATGGGGGATTTTATAAGCATTAGACCTATTTTCACAGTCTTTTGACTGGAACGAAAATTGTTTATTAACATATCAGTAAGCTGGTAATTGCTCCTCACATCCTAAACTTTCCCCCAAATCTAAAATCTGAAAGAAAAAGCAACATACACTAATATCAGTTTTATTTGATGTTAATTTTATTTTGGTATAGTTTGAGAAGAATAGGAGAGTTCTAACAAGGTCATCTTTTAAATATATATATATATATATTTTAAAGTTTTACGTTCTATTCCCGAAGAGTTTTCAAAGATATCAGTATCTTATTTCTTTTTGGTCATGGTAAATGTTTTCATTTGAGGTAGGCAGCATATTGTATTCATTACCCTTGAAAATATGCCACATACTTGGGGAATTCATTTTGCTGAGATGCCTGACTATCCCAACAGCTTAGCACTGAAATTTCCCTTACTATCTGGAATCACTGACTGTTAAAAGAGGGAAGTAGCACCCTATTTGGGAACTAAGTCTATTCACAGCAAAAGAAGTGCTCATTATGCTGTGCCTCCAGACTGGACATTTTGTGTTTCTGTCAATCAACTTAATTTCCATGTTCACAGAATTGAGAGCATAGAGTATTCAAAAACTCTGACATCCAAAGCCATAGGCAGGCAGCCCTGGTCATGTATTTCAGTCCTGAAGCTTTACATAAATGCCTTTTTTTTTTTTTTTAATTCTTGGCGTGCTTTTAATTCTAGATAATTTTGGTGATTCAAAGAGTCATCTCATATAATCAGAAAACCTTATGTCCTACAACATTTTCAACAAAACAGTACATCAGCATATATATCTGGAGTGAGGTTTTTGTGGCATATTGATTTTTCAAATGTTTGATAGTTTGATTTTTCAAACTATCTAAAAGTTTTCCTTCAGACAAAAAATAATAACAGCAAAGCAGAAAAAAAAAAACCCAGAAGCTTGTGATGGGTTACTTTAAAAAATATCTAGCAATAAATATAACTTTAGCTGGGAAAAATATCTTTTATATATAAAAGATATTTATATTTATAAAAGATAAGTATTTATAAATATTAGTCTACATTAAGTTGAAAATTTTCAATAATCTGGCTCCATTAAAAAAGTAAAATCTAGTTTAGTAGCTTAGTCAAATTGCAGTATTCTGATACATTATTTTTAATGACGTGGGTTGCAACCTGATTTTTAGAGACGAGTTCAATAATAGCATATCATTTGGAAAATAATAAGTGTAATTTAATTCATGAACTTCAGCATTTTATTTACCTAAAACAAATAGGTTGCTATTTAATATTGACTATTTTATTAACCCAGAGCATCTGGGAAAACACTTATGATTAGGTTAATTTATGTTATATTTTCCCCTCAACTTGTAAAAGATTAATCAACCATTTTATGGTCTAATTTAGGTGCCTAATTGAAAACAGAGTCCAACACATGCTACACTGTCTTGCTAATAAATCTTGACAGCTTTGTAACAAGATGGTTTGTATTTCAAATTGTTGCATATAAATGTAGATTTCTGATCTTCACTCAGCAGCTTGAAGTGAGCTGCATATTTGATTTAAACTCGTGGAATGAAAAAATGCAATTACTTCAAAAAAGATTATCCCCAATCAGGTCTTATCTTAAAGTTCCCTTAGGGAAGACAGAAACAGTCTTGGCCACCAAGTTTCTGAAAACAGACTAGATAAAGAGGGGAGAAATTAGTTTTCTCAGCATTTGTTAAATTTAAAATGTAGGGAAAGTTGCTATTTTCAGGTATAAGCTTTCCAGACAGAGATTTCTGAAGTTACTGGGTTTTAGATTCTAAAACTAAAGCACTCTACTCAAAATGTAAGTTTTGTAATGGTCTTCTGGTTAAGAAGTCCATGTTTTCAGTCTTGATTTGAACCACTGTACTTTTTTAAATGAATAAATTCATTCCAGGAGTTTCTGGAACATCTCATTTAACCCTGTGTTCTCCCACGTCTGCCAGCCTTAAAAGAGGACAAATGGAGGAGAATAAATTTACTCTCAGTGGGGACACTTGCCATGTTTTCTCAGTCTTTATGCTTGGGGATATTTTTGTCATTTTAATGACTCCATTGATTCTCACTGTCTGGTGCAGGCAGAGAAAGGAAACTGCTCGGGTAATGTAATTACCCTCACTCTGGTTATAAACCAACTTTGGACGTCCTTACTATTACTGTCCTGTTCTGGAACTGGTCTTCTTTTACGCTGAATGAGAAAGTGAGCAACCCTCATTGAGGTCACTGGAGGTACAACAGAAAACTCAAACCCTTAAAAAAAAACACAAAACTCAGCAACTCAGTTATGAATTCATCATATATGACCAATGTCACGTTTTATCACTTAAACAAGGGAGAATGGCACAGAGTGACCTCTGGAGCAGAACTGCCTGGGTTGGTGTATCAGCTTTGCCACTTTCTAGCTGTGAGACCTCGGGCCAGTGTCTTAACCTCTCTGTGCCTGTGTTTCCTCATCTGCAAAAGTACAGACTTCCCAGGATCATGATGAGGATTAAATTTGCTAATCCTGTAAAACCTGACACAGGTCCTAGCACATAGGGAAAATATTCAGTAAGTGTTAGCTGCCAACCTTAGTAAATTACACACACACTGCACTTTTGTTTTAATGTGGCCACAGCATTAAAGTGTCAGTTTAGTTTTTATAGCCAAACATGGAAAGAAGAGTCTAGGTGGAAAGTCTAAGGAATATTTCTATATATTAAAGAAAAAAATAGTTACACCATATTTGGCTAACTTAAATCCCAAACTGAGGTCATTCAAATTTGTGACAATCTACGAAGCCTAAGCCAAATCAAAAAGAAAAACTTATTAAAGAATGTATATACTTAATTTTGGGCTTCCCTGGTGGCTCAGATGATAAAGAATCTGCCTGGATGAGGACGATTCCCTGGAGAAGGAAATGGCTACCGACTCTAGTATTCCTGCCTGGGAAATCCCATGGACAGAGGATCCTGGAGGGTTACAGTCCATGGGGTTGCAAAGAGCCAGACAGGGCTGACCGACTGGTCACAGTTTAAATCAATGTTGAAAGCCTAAATGTACCATCTTGGCAAGTATGAGGTTCTCTTGAACCACCTGTCTCTGTTTTTCAAACACTATCACCCCCTGCAACAGAAGGTAAGGGCGTTTCACCAGAAGTCCTGCTAAGCCCCTCCCGTGGGATCCTCATAAGTACCTGCTAAATTAGGGAGGCCAGATTCAAGAGTAAGCTGAGTGATGAACTGGAAAAGTAAACCCAGAAGAGTATGCATCCCCGACTAAAACAAACTCTGAGGTTGAAGGGCAGCAGTGAAGAAAGCGGTGACTAAGCACGCACCGCACGAACGACGTGGCAAACTTGGCGGATGGCAGGTCACCTCCGCATCGCCACCACTGTGGGCTCCATGCCACCACGATCCCGCCTGTTGGGGCTGATGGTGTCTCATTTTGCCACGTGAAAGGAACTACAATCAACTTGGGAGCCTTCAAGCAAATCTGCCTAGGCCTTGGGTTACCGGTTAGGCCGGCACCCGGGCTGTGTATCAATCCCTGAAATTTACTAACTGCTAGCTCAGACTCAGGCAGAATCTCCTTCTCCAACCCATGACCGATGTTGACCCTTGGATTCAACCATCCATCCTTGCCTTCAGAATGTCTCCCCTGTTTCCTATTTTCCAGCTTTGAGGATTTGTTTTAACTACTTGTTTCTGAACTGAAACGCTGGCTAATTATTATTTATACTCTTCTTCAATCCAGTGTCTGATGGCATAGACGGAGCCGAGCAGAGCTCCTCTAGCGAGCAGCAGACTGGGGCCCGCGGACAGAACTCCGAGAGGCAGGGCAAGAAGCGGGGTTTACTCCCTGGACACCGATTTTAGGAAAAGCCTTCTGGGTTAGGCTTCTTCTCCCGGTGTGGTCGGTTTTTCAAGTTAAAACGGCCGCCTTCAAAATAATTAAGTCCACACATTTGCGCAGACATTCAGAATATTCCAAGTTAATTTAAAAGTTGTAAGTAAGCAGATGGCATTGAAAAGATTCCTTAATCCACTAACCCTGCGGCCACGCCCCGCGCGAATCGAGGCAGCCCTGGAACCCAGCTTTAGGGGTGAGCTGCGACGTTTAGAGTTCGCTCCTCGCGCCGCGTTCCGCGGGGTCATCGCCGCGAGCGCTGGGCCTCCGGGCCGGACAGTTCGGCCCATCAGTGTAGCGAGGTGACTGTGGGGGGAGAAGGCACTTCCCGCCCGCCCCCTCTACCCCCTCCCGCCTCGAGGCCCGGCGAAGCCCCCGCGCCCCCCAGGTCCAGCCGCCCCGGGGGCCACGATACTAGCGGCTGCAGGCGCGCGGCCAGCCTTTCCAGGGCGACTTCGTTCTTTATTCAGCAGTTTGAGTCAATCAAAAGGAACGTGGCAGGTGGAGGGCGGCCGCCCAGGAGCCTGCGCGAGTCTTCCTGTGGGGATTTCCACTGCCTGCCCAGGTGCTGCTGGAACCGCCCGACTTTAAGGATTCATTTCTTTTCCTGCCAGTTCCTCCCAGCCCGGCCCCCGGCGCGTCTGATCTCCGAAAACGCCAGACTGCCTCTGGCCTCCGAAGGATTCTACCTGGAGGGCGCTAGTAACAAGCCTGCCAGTCCGGGCTCCCGGAATCGTTATCCCCCAGGAGGAGGCGCGGTGGTGGCTGGAATAATGACAACAATACAGTCGATGACAATAGCCGGCAATTAGCGCGGCCCCCATCTGCCAGCCAGGCACCCGCACGCGCCGGCGCAGTCGCTCCTCCGCGCGCCACCCGGAGCGCAGGTGAGGGCGCCGAGGACCCCTGCTAGCTGCCGGGGTCGGGACGAGCATCCAGGCGCCGGGCTCCAGAGCCACCATTCGCAACAACCGGTGTCCAGGGCTTGGGGACGGTGGGAAGGGTGACGGTTACGGCTGGCTAAACCTCGAGATTTGGGCAACTCCTGACAATAATAAAAATGTTAGGACAAAAGGGAGGGGGAGGGCGAGGCTGGGGAGAGAGCGGTTTTAATCCGCTCGGCCAGCCCCCTTTTATCTTTCGAGCTCTCCCGGTCCCCAAAGAGGGGATGGGGGCAGGGATGGGGTTTGGTTCGATTCTCCTCTTTTGTTTTCCGAAATCTCCAGTCTCTTGCAGGCTGATTGGGCCTGGAGCGGTGCCGGCGAGTCAAGGGAGTTATGTTTGTGGGGGTCTGAGGTAGTGACCGGGGAGAAGGGCCGGACCTCTGGTTGGCGACGAGACTTCCCGAGGCTGGAGTCTGGACCCCTTGCTCACCCGAGCCTCACCGGAAACTCAACCAACCCAACAGCTCACCCCCAAAGACTGCGGGAGACCTTGGTAAGAGGTCGTGATTATGACTCCCGGAGGGAGGTGGGGGACAATGTCCCTTTGGAACCGCACCCATAAGCCGACCCGAGAACCGAGTTTACGGAAGCCCACGCAACCCGCATTTCTCAAATCCATGCACCCAGAATATTCTTTGCACCCCGGCGCGTCAAGGGTCCGCGGAGACACGCGTCCCTCCCCCGGGTCTCTCAGCGCCCGGGCCGGGGAGGCGGAAACCGGTGGGCCGTGCCCCCAGCGCCGGGAAGCCTTCAAAGCTGCGCGCCTCCCGTCGGCTGCAGTGCGCGCCTTTGCCCGACAGGGACCAGCACCGCTCCACGCGCCGCGCGCCTGCCCGCTCGCCCTCCGCAGCCCAAGCTGCCGGGCCGCGAGCGGTCTGACCCCCTTAGGAAAGTGAACGGACTCCCCGAGGCCTGCTCAGCACGGCGTCGCTCCCACCCCATCCCCATCCGGACAGCAGAAGCTGCTCTAGAAGTTGGTCTGGGGCGGAGACCGTCCCGGATCCGAGAGGAAAAATAAAACACGAGATTCGTTTGGGAGGCGGCCACCGTTAGAGGGTTGCGCTCTTTTCTGAGCAC
This sequence comes from Odocoileus virginianus, assembly GCF_023699985.2. NCBI lineage: Eukaryota > Metazoa > Chordata > Mammalia > Artiodactyla > Cervidae > Odocoileus > Odocoileus virginianus. Next base: position 30,643,645 of record NC_069690.1, on the reverse strand, counting down.
CTTCCCAGTGGCTGGCCTCCATCCTGAGGAAAGATCGCCGGATTAATCCCTGGGCACTGTGGGCCGCTGAGCCGCCAGATATTGTGAAGTGTCTCCAGACTGGGGAGAGAGCGGAGCCCAGCGCACCCCGTACGGCGCTGTGGGGCAGCACCGCGCGGTCGTCGCTCGACTCCCCTTCCCGCCCGGGTGGTCTGAAGTTGTACCCCTGTCAGTTCCCTCGTGCATGCCACGTCCGCGTCCTCTCCCCGTCAGGATCGCGGCTGGAGCCCCTGGCCCTTCCCGGGACACTCACCGGTACCAGGCGAGGCCCTTGTCGTAGCTGCGGTCGAAAAAGTGGGGCTCTGCGCCCACGGCGCGCACGTCGGGGTGCACGCGCAGGAACTCCAGCAGCGCCCGCGTGCCGCCCTTCTTCACGCCGATGATGATGGCCTGCGGCAGCTGCTTGCTCCCGGACCCGCTGAAGAAGCTAGAGATGGGGCTGGGGGAGTCCGGCGTCTCGGGGCTCTGCTCCTCCTGGCTCGCGGCGCCTTCGGCCATCTCTCCGCCCGCAGCCGACTGGGTGGCTGGCGCCGCCGGGAACGGGAGCCTCTGGGGAGGCCCGTCGGGACCCGGGACCGGCGGGGCGTGGGCGGCGCGGGACCCGGAGCCCAGCAGCAGCAGCCCGGGCGCGGCGGCGCAGGAGCCGGCGCAAGAGTAGACGAGCAAGTAGAGCCAGACGCAGAGCATGGCGAACAGCAGCGCGAGCCTCCTCCTCACCGGCGGCGGGGGCGGCGGCGGCTGCGGCAGGAGCCGGCCGGGGACATCGAGGCAGGACCGGCCGCCGCTCAGGCTCTGCCCCATGCGCTGCCCGCGCGCGCAGCGAGGGGCATGGCTCAGCACATGGCGCAGGGCCCGCGGGAGCAGGGAGCGCGGCGAGAGTTCCCTGGACGCCGGGCGGTTCGGCTTATTGGCCCCGCGCGCCCGCGGTCGCCGCTGTTGCTCTGCCCCAGGTGGCGGCGGCAGCTGCACGGCCGGCAGCTTTTGACATGTTGCCGGGAGGAGCCACAACTGGAACGAAGGTCGGGTGGTGGCAACTGCCGGCCTGGGGCTGCGACGCCGCGCTCGGGGCCGGCAGAGTTCCGCCCTCCGGCGTCCCCACCCCTCCGGACTGTGCGCGCCGCACGGCCGCTCGCCGGGGCTGCCTCGTCGCGGTCCTGTGAACCGAGCTCTGAGCGCAGCCCCGGCGCTTCCCCCGCGGAGGCTGCGAAGGAGGACTGCGCAGGAAGAGCGCCGGAGACCGAGGCAGAGTGGGCGGGCCCGGCCACCGGGAGTGATGGGTCGCTCCACCTACCAGAAACCCGAGGCGCCATGCAAATCCCGCCGCTTAGCTGAGGGTTCGGCAGCCAACCAGCTCCCGGAACATGGGGGTGTGGAAAGGATTTGGGGGCGGTGGAGAGCAATCGGGGGATTCTATTGGATGAGAGACAAGGGGCGGGCCTGGAGGGGCGGAACCAGGGGCTGGTGACAGGCGCAGCTGGGAGGAAGGATGCTGGAGAGACCTCGCACGCAGGCGAAGCACCGACCCTGCGATCCCTGCACCTCGCCGCCCGCGCGCACTTCCGCACTCGCTCCCGAGGAGCCGGGCTCGGCTGCATTTGCCCTGTGTGCGGACACGCGTCCCCATGCAGATGGTTCGCGGGCGGGATCGTGGTGTGTGCGCGCGTTAGAAGTAGGGAAGGGGTGGAAGCGCGAGAGTCTGGCGGGAGATGCCAGCCCACCTCGCGCCGGGACTCGGAGGGGGGCCCTTCCGGAACTGGCATGGTTTAGGAAGTTTAAGTGGAAAACGCTGTCGAACTTTTTTCTTTTTTTTTTTTTTAAAGTCTTCTTACTCTTTGCTGGGAGTTGTTCTCTCCCGGGCAGCAGGTTAACGCGATCGATGGATCGTTAGATAGTTCCTGAGGAACTGTCCTTAATAAAAATTCTTCCCTGGCTTCCCCAAGTGCTGGTGAAAGGTCGGGAGAAATTAACATGGAGTTAAAGGCTATGGGAATTTTTCCCGGCGCCGAAAAGTGAGTGTGAAAGTTTTGTGCGGATATGAGTTGTTGGGGACGTTGGAAAACGTTCTCTTCCCTTCCCATGAATAAATATCAAAGCCAACATTCGTCTGCATCAGAAGTCGGTTTGATTTGCTGACCTGTTCCACCAAGTATTAGGTGTTTTTTCTATGCCAAAAGTCAACTCGGAGCAAATCGATCCCGGAGTTGCACTTAAAGTCCGCTCCAAGTCTCTTTCCAAGAGTTTCCTCCGTAGAGTGACCAGTCCCGGCCTGGCGGCGGCCTCGCTGCTGCATTGATGCGCCGCGTTCCGGTTGGAAGCTTCGGTTCTCCCCGGCGGCACTCAGGAAGTTCTGGATGAGAAGACTCGGCCCCAGAGGGGTCAGCGGGCCTCCCACGCTTGGCCCCGCGTGGTTCCGGGACAGAACCTTCCTTCCGATCCCGACCTCCACGCGGCCCCAGGCTGAGCGCGGCCCCCGCTGCCTTCCCAGTGCGCGCGGGCGGGCGGCGGAACCGCCGAGCCCCGGTCCCCCTGCCGCGCTGTCCCCTCCCGAGGAAGTTCCCCGAGTCCCGTAGTCTCGCCGCGGGTCCTGTTCCCCTCCGCCGGGAACACACCGAGGACGCCCCTCGGTCGTGAGCTTCTGAAGTTGGAAAGTCTGCTGGAGAGCGGGAGCGGCGACCCCGGAGGGTTCGGGTGACCCTGCGGCCCCCACCCGGCCCCCAGGCCCAGTTGTGCTCCGGGCGACCTCCTGGTAACTCTGGAGCCCAAGACATTTTCTAGTAGAGTGGCTGCGGCGGAAGTAATTTAGGAAGAAGATTCCTCCCCCCTTTTATATTCTCAGGGAAATTTTATTCCCAGCGCTCCTTTCCCCTCTCCGTCGGAAGTGACTTATCTCGCCTTACTTTTTAATTACATTAATTTATTACTAATTTATTTTAAAGTTCTGAAACATGAGAGTGTATTTCTGAGCATTAGCTTAGGCCAACTTTTTCTTTTTTTAAGCAAGAGGGAAAATCTTAGTGTCTCCGAAGCATTTCCTCAAATTCATATTATTTCGGGAAATGAAGTCACTATATTCTAGGCGGCTTTGAATTTGTGGACGTCTGTGGATTTGGGGGTGGGTGATAGTGGTTTATGGTTTGTGCGTGTTCACACGAACTGTAGCTACCACATGGCTAACTTTGGGCGTGGTTGGGTGTGAATGTTACAGTTTGTTTTTGGTTTTCTAAATCGATAATTCTAATTAAAAATGGTTCCTGTCCCGAGGGATCAGTGTAAAAGTCCAGTGTAAAAGAAGAAAAAAAAGTTCGCCGGATATATTTAGGATTTTTTTTTTTTTTCCGGGGGCGGAGGGAAAGAGGGGGTAGAAGCAAAGACTTGGGCATCGGAAATTGTCAGGAGAGCGCCGCGGAGCCGAGCGACCCCGGGCCAACTCGCCGCCGAAGCCAGCCGACCGCGTTCGATCCCCACCGCCGAGCGAAGGGCCGCGCTGAGCTGATGTCCGCGGTGATCCTGGCCTGAGCAGCGCCCGGCGGGCAGTTCAGCCTGGCGGAGCAGCCCTGCCCCGCGACCCTGCTCTTTGACCCTTCTTCCCAGTCGGCTGGTCAGCCCCAAAGAGCTCCCCGAAATCCCCGGGCGCGGCTGCCTCGGTCAAAGCCATCTCCCCACTTCGTCCCAATCAGCTGATGCGTAACCCGAGGTCAGCCTGCAAGGATCTGTCGGCGCGCCCGACCGTGAACCCAATTGGAGCTGCTGCCCTTAACCAGTGCTCAGCAGTCCTGGGTCCCCACGCCACGCGACCACCCAGATGCGAGAAAGGCCGCCCTTGGATACATTTATGCCTAAGTTTTGCCACCCCCGGGAAACCCAGAGAGGGGCGAATGGGATTTCAGCACCCGTGGAAGGGCTGTTTTCTCTGGGTTGGTTTTTTGCGCTTACCTAATGGGGTGCTCACCTAGGACCACGGACGGTCTAACTTGGCAGGCAGCCTCTTCCCCTTAGAAACGCACAGACCGCCCCAGAGGCCACCTCCTGTCCCTCTTCACCTCCTGCTGCCTACTACCCTGTCGGCTCACCCTCTGGCTCTAAAACCCCCCATCTGTAAAGAAGGGGACCTGCGCCAAAGGATCCCCGTGGTCTTTTCCGCCTGAAGGTTCTCTGGTTCTGGGCTCCGGCCCCTGCCGCTCATCCCGCCCACCCTCCGGCTCCCCGGCCGGGCCCCCAGCTGCTTGCCGCAAAGGTCGCACTTCCTGGGCTGCCTGAGCTGGTGGCCCGGAGCCCGGTTCCTGTCACCGGAACCCATGTCTCCTCCCTGCCCCGCAGCCAGACGACCCCGGAGTTGGCAGCTGCAAGCTCCCTCCACCCTATGCCCCGCTGCGCCCAGATGCCCGCCCGCAGGGGGGCGCTCCGACAGCTGCGGGATGGGGGCGGGGGTCGCGGCGCCCCAACTCCCAGGGGGCTGTCCCTGGCACGCCTCGGAGCCCCCCTGTCCTAGCGGAAAGCCCCAATCAGAGCTAAGGGCTAGAGGCAGGCTAGCAGACCGGCCATCAGAAACCCCTTGAAAGAGTGGCGGGAGGGAAACGGCCAAGTGGAAAGGCTTCCCAGGCTGCGCTCCTGCTGCACCTGGGGGACGATGTGTCTAGCGACCTCAGTTGGATCCATCACCCCGGCGCCGGGGCTCTGGCTGTCTGAGGTCCCAGGAGGACCCTCAGTACATCGCAGAAGAGAGATGACTGCTCCTGTCCTAAGGATAAAAGAACTCTGGTGCCCAAAAACACCAGAAAAGAACTCTGGTAGTTGATGTCCCGAGGACTCATGGTCTTGTGCTGATTCCAGCTCCCTCCCCGTGGCCCCAGTGTTCTGGGTTTGCAGCTTCCCTTGTCCTCAGGCTCCCTCTGGGCCGTTCATCAAAGACTGGCAGCTTCCGTCTTCTGCAAGACACAGCCCCTGCCGGGAAGTCCTCCTACACTGCCTTGCTTCCAGGTTCTGGAATGGCTGTCTGCTCACCTCTGCAGATCTAGGACGGTGATGACACCTCCCCTTTCCAGCTCCAAATACGTGCCTTCCCCAGGTTCTCCTTTGCCTCCAGCATCTTTGTAAGTGGTCCTTCCTGTGTGTTACTCAGGTGATGTCCCACAGCTTTCCTGCCAGGACCCTGACTTTGTCACCGTTAGTGTTAGTTGCTCAGTCTTTGCAACCCCATGGACTGTAGCCCACTGGGTTTCTCTATCCATGGCATTCTCCAGGTAAGAACACTGGAGTGGATTGCCCTGCCCTCCTCCAGGGGATCTTCCCGACACAGGCATAGAAACCCGGTCTCCTGCACTGCAGGCAGATTCTTTTCCGTCTGAGCCAGCAGGGAAGTTTGTCACTAGGGTTGCATTACTTTGCCTAATCTGGTTCCCAGCCCCTTACCAGCTGTGTGACTTTGAATAAGTCACCTTCTGAACCTCAGTACCACTGGCTGTCATTGCACGCCTCTGCTCCAGATGCCGTCAGCCCCTCTTTCTCCGTCAAGGTCTCCTGGCTGTGGAAATCCTCCAAGGCCGGTCCTGCCTTCAGTCTTCCGGGCCCGAGCTGGAGGAGGTCATGTCTTAGAGATGATGGGTCCAGCTTTAACTTTTCCTCCACAAACTTCCACGGACATGTAAGGGTGCAACTCTCCTAAGTTTCCCCAGGAGGCCCACCTCCCCAGCCCCTGAGACAGCATTTCTTATGATCCCTCTGGCATTTCTCAAAACCTCTTTGAAAACATGGATGTCCACACCTTTACACCACCAGACGACCACCCACCTGACTCCTCCCGACCCTTCCTTCCCCCCTCTTGTCACAATGGAGGATGCTGCGGGCTAGCTAGCCTGACACAGAGTGAGCCCCAGGCCTACTCTGAACCTCAGCCTTTCTCACCTCCTATCTCCTCACCCATGAGTCATCAGCCCTCCTGTGTGGACACAGACAGGCCACCCAGTCCCGGTCAGTGAAGGATGAGCTGTCTCAGCTGTTAGTGTGCTGGTGGCACACAGCCTCCAGCTGTCAGTCCCTCCAGATTGCAGAGGGTTCCTGCAGAGGCGGGAGGTCATGCCCTTTCCCAGGCAGGGGCAGGGGGTTGGGGGGTGGGGTGGGGACATCCAAAGACCACGCAGGAGGATAAGGCCTGGTCATCCTAGCCAGCTCCAGGCGTCTCTGTGAGCCTCCTGCTGGGTGGGCAGAGGATGTGGGGCTCGAGTTGCCCCTGGAGTCTCCCTCTGCCCAAGCCTGCCTCGCCTCCTCCTCCTCCAGGTGTTGGTCCCAGGGCAACCTGCACGCTTGTCCAGGAGCCAGACCTGACGTATCTCCCTCCCTCTCTAGCTCTTCCGCAGTGGCTCAAGTGGTAAAGAACCCACCTGCCAATGCAGGAGACATTAGAGATGTGGGCTCGATATCTGGGTCAGGAAGATCCCCTAGAGGAGGGAATGGCAGCCCTACTCCAATATTCTTGCCTGGAGAATCCCATGGACAGAAGGAGCCTGGCACGCTATAGTCCATGGGGTCACAAAGAGTAGGACATGACCCAGCACACGAGCAAGCAAGCCTCCCTCTCTCTGCTGTGCCATGTGTCAGAATATCCTTCCTTTTTGAGAATGGATAATATTCCATCCTTAAACCGTGGATGGCATCATGGACTCAATGGACATGAATTTGAGCAATCTCCGAGACATAGTGAAGAAAAAGGAAGCCTGGCATGCTGCAGTCCAAGGGATTGCAAAGTGTTAGACATGACTTAGGGATGGAACAATATTCCATCGTATAAGCCACGCTTTGTTTATCCTATCCATCAATGAACAGTGGAGTTGCTTCCACTTTCGGCTATTATGAATGATGTTGCTATAACCAAGAGTATAGCCATATTTCTTCAAGACCTTCCTTTCAATTATTCTGAATATCTACCCAGGAGTGGAATTGCTAGATCCTGTGGTAATTCTGTTTCACTTTTTGAGCAACAGCCATACTGTTTTCCACAGCATCTGCTCTGTTTTACATTCCTACCAACAGGGCAGGAATGTTTCACTTTCACCAAAGTGAAAACAAAGGTTTTACTTTCTCCACTCCCTCACCAACAATTGTTATCTTATTTTTTTCTCATAGCAGCCATCCTAATGAGTGAGATCTCACTGTGTTTTTTAATTTACATTTCTTTGATAATTAGTGCACCTTGCAGTATTTTTACACATTCATAGGATAATGTTTTTATAGTTTATAAGCCCCGCTTATAGAATGGATGGGGGCATCTGATGTAATACAGATGGGGAATTTTCAATCATGTCAGCATTTAATTTTAAAAATAGAACATGAATCCAGATTCCTTACCAATGTCCTTAAAATCCTGGCCTACTTGTATTTTTCAGCCATCACAATGGGACCTTTTTCAGATACCCATCTGGTCTGTACTGAAACCCACCTTCAGAGACACAGCTTCTCACTGCACGCAGAGGAGCACATGGAGAGAATGGTAGAAACCACACCCAGGAGCCGAGGAGGCAATGGCACCCCGCTCCAGTCCTCCTGCCTGGAAAATCCCATGGACAGAGGAGCCTGGTGGGCTGCAGTCCATGGGGTCGCAAAGAGTCGGACACGATTGAGCGACTTCACTTTCACTTTTCACTTTCATGCATTGGAGAAGGAAATGGCAACCCACCCCAGTGTTCTTGCCTGGAGAATTCCAGGGACGGGGGAGCCTGGTGGGCTGCCGTCTATGGGGTCTCACAGAGTCGGACACGACTGAAGCGACTTAGCAGCAGCAGCAGCACACCCAAGAGTGTAAATGCCCTACAGTCATCAGCTCAGGGAATTTAAAGAGCTTTTCAAGTAGCGGGTGGCCACCTGAAAACCTTTGAGCAGATTCTCCTTGCTTATTGGCTGACGAGGAACCCTGAGAATCCTCAGCGGTGTCTGGGGGCACCAGTGCTTCCTATAACTTATCTCCCAAAGGTCTGTATATGGTTCCAGATATTTCCCACTGATTCCTGTTAAAGTGGCAGGAAGTCGCTGGACATGGTGTCATGTGGACCAACAGCCATAGACTTGCTGTATCACACACAGATTTTTCTCAGACCAAAGCCGCTGAAATATAACTTGCGATCCCTTCTAAATCCTGAGACATGTTTAGTCTGGAACTGTCCCCAGAGCCAGGCGTTTGTGACCCTGTTTTTGCATATCATCACCAGTTTCTCCAGCTTGCTTTTAATAAATGTAGATGCACACTACCTCTTGTTCTCTTTTGTGTCCAAAAGGCTGCTGATTCTAGGGGTTTCCAGCTCTGCTTCACCGTCTCTTTAGTCTCATGCCAGTGTCACACCCACTTCATGATGGACGCTCTGTCCTCTTTTGTTTCTGACCGTTCTTTTCTGCTTTCCACTTCTCCCTCTGGAAATCACCTTTGTAACCTATTCCTCATTTCCAATTCCCAACAGTCACCAAACAGACAGACATAACAGATAAGTGAGTTGCCCATCATCATAAACCACTCTCCACCCCACCCTGCCCCGTCTCCCTGGCTTTGCTAAGTGTATTATGGAAAAAACTGGCTGTACAACCAACGAAGATGGATTTCCTGTTGACTTCCATTAGCGCTTGATGAATTTTGAACTTTTGGGAAACCCACTTGAAATAGGAATGCCTGGTACTTTTTGTGAAGTAAGAGTGTGAATATAAAATAGTGATGCTGACTTCCATCATCCATGCATGACAATTAGTTCTGAGCCTGAAAGGTGGGCTACGTTCCCATAGTGGTCTGCCCACCTCTTAAACTCCCAGCATCAGACTTTCAACCCCATTTCCATCTGGAAGGTACAAAAGTGAATCTACCTAAGAACCAGCTTACTTTGTAAAACCCACAGCAGCTTCTTGCTTGGTTTCCCTAATTCTGTGTCCTGAGGAAGTTACTCATGTGTTGAAAGTAACACGCTGTCCTGGAGAAAAATTCTCTCTGAGGAAATCGCTTTTATCATTAATTCAATGGGCGTTTAGCCCACAGGCTCTGCTGTGCTCATCTTAATTAACTGTACTCATCATCACTAATTTCTGCCTGTCCCTCTCCTGCTCAAAGAGTGGTTCTTGGTTGTGTGCACTTGTGGCTCTTAATTCTGATTTCATCTGGACAAGACTATCTGGTTCTGTCACCTGCTTTCCCACAACTCGTTGGAAAGTTAGTAATCTCTCTGTGCCTCAATTTCCTTCTGTAAAATGGGTGGTAATGCCATCAGGGCTTAGAGAGTCCCAGCCCCATCCTGGCATCTAGGATATGCTGCCTCTCTGCATCAGAAGTAAATGACTGTCACCTCACTATCCCTTGCCACAATGCCCTCCTCTGTTCTGTAATTCATGATGGCCCATGATTCTCAGATGAGCAAGTAGAGAGGGGGTGCCTTCAGAACCTCTGGAGCTGAAAACACACTCAGATGTTCTGATCTAACCCCCCAGGGAGCACCCTCCCACCCTCCACCCCCACGGACGTTCCCCCACGAGCATCACTTGAACGCCTCCTGTTCAGATATGTGTCCTGAAACTTGGCCGACAGTGTAGACCACGCCTGGCCGGGTGAGAGAGGAAGGCTGAGGAGGGGAGGCTGAGGAAACAGAAGAGCAGCAGGTGCACTCTGGGCTGGTAGGTCAGTGTTGCCAGATCTTCTAATTTTTCCAGCAAAGCTAAAATAGAAAACTGGGTTTTTATGTGAAATTGCCTGCATTTTATATGGGAGGGGATTAAAAAAGTTATATGTTTGAAATAAAGTTTTAAAAGCGCCTTGGGGGTCATCAAGCCAAACATCAGTAGATCAGACTGAGAAACTCCAACTGGTAACCTCTATTTCTTCCAGAGAGTTCCTGAGCCCAAGCGGGAAATGACAGTGTTTGCGTCAAAAAGACTTCTGACTCTCGTTAGCAGAAGTGAACACTGATTTCCAACAAAGTGAAGGTCATCTAAGCTGTAGCAAAAGGGACTAGACGGAGCTTCATCCCCCATGGCCCCCACTCCACCGTGCAAGAGACTCCCAGTCCAGCCTCCCTCATTGTGAATGGCTCACTGTTGTCGATGGTTCACTTTCTCCTGTTGGTACATTTCATCATTATCCACAGACCAACTCTCCCACTTTGTGAAAACCCTCCTCCAACCCTGCCCTGGCGCCCGGCACCATCCTAGACTGACAGCCAGTGGCCAACAAATTGTTGTTACTCAAAGTAATTAAAGTAATTAAGCACATTGGGTTATTGCATGAGAGTAATAACTTACTTAATGGCCCACTTAAATACTTTTTAATGTCTGTCTGTGGTCTGCTTTAGAGCTCCTGCATTTTAAAGTGAGTGAGTTTCTGGATCTTCCACTAGCTCGAAGTCTTGATTCATTCGTTATTCATTCATGTATTTGTATTTTCTTGAGCTACCTCTTTGGCTAGTCCCTGTGTTAATAACAGAAATGCAGTCCATTGGATTTCTCTGGTGGCCTGTGGTTAAGACTCCATGCTCCCAATGCAGAGGGCATGGTTTCGATCCCTGATCAAGTAACTAAGATCCTGCATTGTGAGGCCAAAAAAATGTAAAAATAAAAATTTGTCATTTAGTTGATAAGTTGTGTCCGACTCTTTTGACCCCATGGACTGCAGCACACCAGGCTCACTAGCCTCTCCACTATCTCCCAGAATTTGCTCAGATTCATCTCCATTGAATCGGTGATGCCATCCAACCATCTCATCCTCTGTTGTCCCCTTCTCCTCCTGCCTTCAATCTTTCCCAGAAGCAGGGTCTTTTCCAAAGATAAATAAATAAATCTTTTCCAAAAATAAATACATAGAAATGTAGTACATGCCTTCACACAACTCACAATCTGCAGAACCATCTTGATAGCTTTAAATATAGATATAACAAAGATTTCTATTCATTATACAAATGAAGAAGACAGATTAGCTTAGAACATGGACACTAAGGGTGAATTCCTTTGGAAACAGATAGCCATAGACGTGGAATCTCTCCCCACTTCCTGGCCCTCCTAACTGGTGGCTCAGAGACAAACAGTTATTCCCTAAAGGAACTCAGGAAGCCTGAATGATTCCTATACTGCAAGTTGGAGTTGTAGGAGCAAAGATCTGGAAGAGGCTCTGGTGAGCCCTTGGCTCCATCCAGGAAGGAATTAACGACCTTTGAAAGCAGCCTTCCATGACCTTCCATCTGTCTTTGGCCTCAAGGACTCCTGAGTATAAACACAGATACAACCTAGCACTGATTCAAGCAATTGGATCCCATTGGGGAAGTCCAGAGAAAGTTTGTTTTGGTGAATTCAGGCTTGCTCTATAAGAAATGATAAAGGGAATCCCTCATGCTGAAATGAAAGGATGCTGGAGAGCCACTTAAAGTTGGATGAATAAAGATCTTCAATGAAAGTAAAAACATGGGCCAGTAGAAAAGCCAGTATTATTTTTATTTTCTATATGTTTTAAAAGACAGACACATAAAAATCAATATCATATGATGTTGGACAGTGTACAGACGTAATCTTTTGTAACAACAGTAACATTAAAACGGTGGATAAGGAATTGTATGAGATCAGAGAATGTGCTGCTGAAGTTAAGTTGATAGCAATTGCAATTAGATTGTTATACCTTTAAGACTTTAAATGTGTCAAAGTAACCATCAAGAAAAGATCTATAGGTACATGGGACTCTGCTCAATGTTCTATGGCAGCCTGGATGGGAGGGGAGTTTGGGGAGAATGGATACATGTGTATGTATGGCTGAGCCCTTTTGCCGTTCACCTGAAACTATCACATCATTGTTAATAGGCTATACCCCAATACAACATAAAAAGTTTTCTTTTTTAAAAAGGAAAAGATCTACAGAAGATACACAAAAGGAAGTGTTTCACTACAAAAAAATCAACTAAATGTAAAGATGGTAGTAATGGAGGAAATGAGGGACCAGAAAAATCTATAAGATGTACAGAATCCAAATAGCAAATGCAGATGTCCTTCTTACAAGTGGCCACGAGAAGCGAGACCAGGGAAGGAGAGGAGAGCCAGTACTCTGTGGGTGGCGACTTAGAGGAGAGCTGAAAGAGACAGGCAGACTGGCTCCTTTGACTTCTTTATTTTTAATTTAATTTATTTCCCACCAGCCATCTTCAGAAGAGTGAAAAGAGGTTCACGGGATGGGATGGAGGTTTGTCTGCCACTGGAGGGGGGTTCTTCTTTCTCTTGTCCCACACTGGTCAAGGTTCATCAGTTGGGAGTGACCTCCTCAGCCTTCCAGCCTGCATCACTTGGCTCTTCATTGGCTGCAGCACTGCAGCGTGCTGTGTTTTGGAGATTTGAAGTTGGACAGGTGCAGAGGTCTGCGTGGCAGTCTCCCAGAAGGAATGCCCACCCACAACTTGAGAATGCAGCTCTGTTTGGATAAAGGGTCTCTACGGATGTCATGAAGGTAAGGATCCTTCATGTTGAGTTCATTGAGTTGAGATTTGAGTTCTTGAGTTGAGATCATTCTGGATCAGGGTGAACCCTACATCTGATGACAAGTGTCCTCAGAGGAAAGAGGAGGACAGAGAAAAGGCCACATGAAGCTGGAGGCTGAGTCTAGAATCTGCAGCCAGGAGCCTAGTGGGCCCCCAGAAGCTAGAGGAGCTAGGGACCCATCCTCCACCAGTGGCTCCAGAACCAGTGAGGCCACCTATGCCATGAGTGCCAGGATGTGAGTGAGTAAATTTCACTGCTTTAAGCCACCAAGCATGTGGTCATTTGTGACAGTGGCTCTAGGAACCGCATATGAATGAATATACCCACGGGGCTGTCCGTGGAAGGAAGGCTGACCGGGAAAGGAAGAGGCAGCTGAGGAGACGGCAGGTAAGCAACTGCGTGTCCCAGCTCCTCCTGTAGACCTGCGTGGAGGGGGCAGGACACCTAAGGAGCAGGTCTGCGTGCAAGCGCCAGGTGGAAAGTGAGGTTGGAAGAAAAGTGGGTGGAGGCTGGGGGCTGTGAGATCGAAGGGCGTCACTGGCTCATTAAAAATGGAGGCTGTTGTCCATGCAGATGGTAGCAGGATGGGGAGAGAAAAAAAGACATAAATAGAGGGTTGAGATGACCCAAGGAGGGTGGGAGGGGACTGTTGACGGGGATTATCTGGCAAGAACTGAGCAGATAAATGAATGGCTGGAGCTTTAGGTGCTGATGATGACATTGAAAAATGTGCCCCAAAGATATCAGGCCCCAACCCCCAGAAACTGTGACTAATATCTTAGACAGCAAAAGATGTGATTAAGGTAAGGGTGTTGAGACAGGGAGGCTGACCTGGGTTGTCTGGGTGGGTTCTGGCTTAGGATGTACATGTCCTTCTATGAGAGACGTTGGCGGTCAGGGAGATTCACACACACACACACACACGGGAGATGGCAATGTGACCGAGGAGGCAGAGACGAGTGTGATGGTCATAAGCCATAAACCAAGGAGAGGTGGAGGCTGGAGCAGGTGAGGAAGGAGCCTCCCCTAGAGGCTGCGGAGGGTGGTTACTCCTGTCAACACCTCGATTTCAGCTCAGTGACTTCAGACTTTGGACCTTCAGAACTGTGAGAGAACACATTTCTGTCATTTTTAAGCCCCTCCGTTTGTGGTCATTGGTTACAGCAGCCCTAGGAATCTCATACACGTGGGGAGGAGGTAAGGGTTAGTTTCCCAGGTGGCGCTAGTGGAAAAGAATCTGCCTGCAATGCAAGATATACAGCTTCAATCCCTAGGTTGGGAAGGTCCCCTGAAGGAGGGCATGGCAACCCGCTCCAGTATTCTTTCCTGGAGAATCCCGTGGACAGAAGAGCCCGGCGGGCTACGGTCACAGGGTCACAAAGAGTTGGACACGACTGAAGTGACTGAATACACAAGGCTGGTTTGGCCGTAAGTCATGGCTCCTGCAGGAGGAAGGGGCCTGGAGGACTTGGGGGCTCGTGTAGAGGAAAGGGAAGCAGGGGGTGGAGAGACGAGGATTCCACCCTGTAAACATGTTCTGTAGCGGATGCTGTTGGACACTGTGAACTGCACATCCTCAGCCTTGAAAGACGAGAACAGAAATATGAAGTACTAGACGCGCAGTAGAGATTTGAGGAGGAGGTGGGGTGCGTGGAAGACTGAGGTCCCTTTAGGAGGCACTGTTGTGTGAAGGTGAACTCAGCACTAAAATAGAAACAGAGAGGACCAGATGCCTGCAAGGAGCGGGTGGTGCAAACGAGGAGACTCAGGTAGACGCCCTGCCGGGCAGACACACGCACCCACACTTGGAGGGAGGCTTTGCGGCACTGTTTCCAGTCTCACTCTACTTCACTCGGGCAGTGTCTGCCCGAGGCCAGAACAACTGGGCGATTCAGGGAAATCATTCGTCAAACAGTTCCACGGGGCAGCCCAGTACAGAACAAAGCATATGAATTCTTTACTCCGTGGTTCCCCCTCCCGCAACTTCTGAAATGGCAGGAATTGTGCCCACTTTACAGATGGGAGCCCAGCGAGGTGGGAACACACCCCTGCCATCACGGCGCCCAGGGGGCAGACCAGGGTTCACGTTCAGCGGTTTCTCCATCAGTGTGTGGATGGAATGGATATATATGGTCTTGGAAATCTCCGAGGCCGTCAGCCAGAGATGAAACATGTGTCAGCATAAGTAAGACACTTGAAAAGCGTGAAGGAAAATCTCTTAAGAGCCACCTCCACGTATTAGGGGGCTTCCCAGGTGGTTCAGTGAGAAAATATCCTCTTGCCAATGCAAGAGGCACTGGAGATGCAGGTTCCATCCCTGGGTTGGGAAGATCCCCTAGAGAAGGAAATGGCAACCCATTCCAATATTCTTGCCCGGAGAATTCCATGGACAGAGGAGCCTGGTGGGCTACAGTCCATGGGCTCGCAAAGAGTCAGACATGAGTGGGCACAAATGCATGCATGCCCTGTGTTAGAGACCAGGGGGGTGCTTGGACCCTCCAAAATTGCAGAATTGTAGTGGCATGGGTTCATTTTCTAGGTGGCAATGGCGTTACCTCTTATGGGAGCCTCAAAAAACACTAATCTTACTGCTCTAGACATAAGACACTGTGCCAAGTGTTATGAGTAACCATCAGTCTTCCTAAATCTAGCTGGCTGCCCATAACCCATAAATAAAGACAGTGCTTTGGGAAAAGTCTATAAAATTGACATATAAATATTTTTGTTTTATTTTTCAGTCTCGGCAGCCTCCGTCTGGGCAGTTCTGGTCACATGTAGGTGTGATACAAAGATATAAAACCTGCCCCCTGAAAGGAAACCCAGAAGTTGCCAAGTCCTTGACAATTACATAAAGACTCTATTAAAACTCTTTACAACCTTGTGTCTACAGCCCTGCTCATCTCACTGAAACTTTCTAAACTGCTAGGATCCCTTCTTAGTGAGGTGACAAAGGTTAGTAAACAGGATGGGGACTTCCCTGGTGGTCCAGTGGCGGAGACTCCGCATTCCCAGTGCAGTGGGTCAGGGTTTGATCCCTGGTCGGGGAACTAGATTCCCACACGCCACAACTAAGACCCAGCATAGCCAAATAAATATTATTTAAATAAAATAAAATAAAATAAACTGGCAGCCTCCTCTACATCAGAGAAGCGCAGATGAGTGAAGAAGAGAAAGCTTGAGTCAGTGACAGGCAAGGATATCCTCCTTACACGTTTGTTCTGCTAAAACCCACCTGGATTAGCCTAAATTCTCTGGAGGAGCAAAACCAATAGGACTGATGGATTGGCTGGTTGGTAAGGAATTGGCTCCCACAGTTATGGAGAATAAGTCCTAAGACCTGCAGAGCTGGTCGATGCAGGACAGCCGGTGACAGGGTCTAAAGTCCGGGGATGCTCCAGGTGAAGGACAGGGTGCCGAGGGCCACTCTCCCTCCCCCACCTCTGTGTCCTATTCCCAGCCTTCCACGGGCTGGAGGGGACCACCCCGCACTGGGGAGGGTGAGCGGCTGAACTCAGTCCACTGATCCAAATGTCCATCTCATCCAGAAACATCTGCACAGACACACCCAGAATGACCTCTAAGCAGACAGATATCTGGCCCCATGCAGCCCAGCCAAGTTGACACATAAAATTAACCACCACACGGGGCAGGGGTCTCATGGGGTGGGGGGATAAAGTAGGAGTTTGGGATTAACAGACATACACTATTACTTATAACACAGGTAAACAAGCACCTCCTTTGTAGCACAAGGAGCTATATGCAATATCTTGTATAGTCTGTAAGGGAAAAGAATCTGAAAAATAATACATATGCATAACTGAATCACTTTGCTGTACACCCAGAACTCAGACAACAGTGTGAAGCAGCTGTGCTTCAATTCAATTAAACACACATACACACACGTGAAGCTGACCATCACACCATCTGCTTCTTTACCCTCTGGTTCACCCTACTCTCCAGACCCAGAGGAAGAGGGTCCCACTTCCTCTACAGTGAATTCCCCTTCCAGTCCTCACCCTTCAAGCCCTAAACATCCTCAAGAATTGCCTAAAGGTGGAGAAACCAGAAACCTGGGGCTTCCCATATGGCGCTAATGGTATTAAAAAAAAAAAATCTCCTGGGTTCATTCCCGGGCTCTGGAAGATCCCTTGGAGCAGGGAATGGCTACCCACTCTAGTATTCTTGCCTGGAGAATACCTTGGATAGAGGAGCCTGGCAGGCTACAGTCCATGGAGTCACAAAGAGTGGGACATGAGTGGGTGACTTAGCACATACACACGTCAGTCGAGCTGAGGATGAGCTTCGTTCTAAGACCTAGAATACATCCACAGGAGCTGTCATCTGTGTCCTGCAAAGAAAGAAGATTTCTGTCCGTGTCTGCTGAGCCTGCTCACAGTCTAGCAGCTTAGGAACACCTGCGGGCACTTCAAGGCCGGCAAGAAGCCATGGGTCCCTCCTGCTTCCTTAAAACTCTCCTGGAGCTGAAGTCAAGCTTCCAGACTGTTCATCTGTGAATCGGGGATTACAATCATTGAAGGAATCATTTTAGGTCTCAAGTAATGAGGTGGGACAATCCTAGTGGCCAGCTTCTAAATCTAGATCTTGGGCGATAGTTGATACACCAGACGGTGGGCACAGGCCTGCTGGTCTTGGTGAAGCCCAGCCAAGTGGCTCAGCATCTCCCATCAATTCTAAGCTGCAGTGTTTGAAGGAAGTTATCCACCTGTCTGCACTTACTGTCCCTTTGTCCAGACGGGCGCCAGTGCCAGAGCTTCTGGAGCCCATTCATTCCGTGGGGCTCCCAATAGTACCTTTGTGTCAAATAGAAGCTGGGGGGAAGCAAAGGGATGCAAGAGTAAGAAAAGGGACCGGACTGTGGGGGAGGCGCTAGATGGGAGGGGTTGGGGGCCCGGCGTGGGGTGGGGCGAGTGTAGCCTGAGACCCAGGGAGCCCTGGGCTGGATGGGACTCTCGTTAGAGGGGGCTGGCCACCTGGCCTCCTACTGTGCCCAGCAGTCAATATGTTTTCACCTTGTCGATGCTGGCGGCTGCGGGTCTATCCCTGGTCTCGTTTATCCCACAGGGTAGTGGGCTCGGGGAGCAGAGGGACCACGGTCCCAACCGAGAGTCTGAAGCGGGAGGCCCTCCTCCTCTCCCAAGTCCTGGCTGATCACAGATCAGAACCAGCTAAGCCCTCCCTCCCCAGTCGTCCAGGCTCAGTGTTGGAGCTGCTGCCGGAGCTCCGGGTGCGTGAGTGCAGACGTCAGTGCCTTTGATCTCCGAGCATGATGACATAGATTTATCAAATGTTTGCCTCTTTCTGCCTGTTTGAAAGGCTGATTTATGGGATGCAGCCTTAGCCTCCCTTCCTTTCTTGAAATATGAAGTGCTTGTGAATAGCCAGGGTAATATTTAATATCCTGCCAAGGAACCTCTCATACTGCCTAACAAACGCACAGCATCCCGCCCAGTGGATCATGTCTGTTGGGCTCCTCTTTTTGTACTCAATAAATTAGCATTAAAATGCCTCACGGAGAATGCCCAGTGTCCCTTTCGAGCTGAGGGAGCGGGGACAATTCCAAGGGAGGGGACCACAGCCCGGGGTGGGGGAGCCAGGCTCTCAGCAGATGCTTTCCTGTCCTGAGTATCTGGGCAGGAGCTGAGCACAGGGGAACCTGATGCTCACAGAAGCTCAGGGTCAGAGCAGCTCGAAGACGGACCCTCCTGGTTCGTTCCTGACTTTTCCATCCAAAGTGTTCCCTAAACAATTTCTTTAGAATGTGAAAGTGTCTTCCAAGAAGCACTTTACTTGAAGAAGAAAGCAGCTGAAGTTGAAAGGTGCTGATGCAAACAGTCTTGACGGGAACTGACTTAGCTTTAAGGATGGCTCCACCTCTCTGAAGAGGATGCAGGCCTGGGAAGTCCCGCGGGTGTGGCTGGCTGACTTGCTGTAAAGAGCAGGTAGTGAGATGCCCTGGGTTTTCACCTTGTTAATGGCCTTGGAATAAACGGACCTTCACCCATGCCTGTATATAACAAGGTTTTTCCTTACAATGAGTTGGGGACCACAGGTGGTATATGATCAGGCTTGCCTTCATGGTGCTGGGCATCTAAAGATCTGCAGTCGCTGGGCACTGCCTTTGCTGGGCTTCTCCTGGGGTCCATTTCCTCATCTTTGGGACCCCAAGGCCTCTCTGAGGACCAAACTGCAAAGCAATTCCCCTTTGCCCACCCTCTTAGCAGGTTCCTCAAAACATCATGATGGGCGGGAACAGTTGTGTCCTGTACATGGGCTGATGGACGTGAACCAGGCTGATGGGATCAGGAATAAGCCCAAACCCTAAGTCAGGCTAATCAGAGCCATCATCTCAATGTCAAGACTTCGTTTCTCTCTAGTCTTGAACAAGAAGCTGTCACTAGTCACCCAGCAGCCCACCGCAGAGGGGAGCACAGTTACCAGGGCTTCTGGTTTCTTCTCAAGGTGTGGCAGGCAGAAGGCAAGGAGGTTTGCTTTGTTCACCGTGGCGCCCCCAGCACCTGGCCCAAGGTATGCAATAGACAGATACTTGTGAATAAAGGAATGAATGAGTGTCCAGGGGGTGTCTGTTTCTTAAGGGGAGAGAGCCTGCTATGAGTGGGGCCAACGACAAGCGGAGAGAACATTCTGTCACCTGGATCGAGCCGTGTCTGAAGTCAGCTGTTTCTGGATCTTTCAATTACAGGAGCCAAAACATTACTTCTTGTAAGCCAGTTTCAGTCGAGTTTCCTGTCACTGGTAATTATGAATCTAAATTGGTACAGGAAGGTAGGTTAAAGGTTAACTAATGAGGACACACTCTGCTATGACATAAGCTGTAAATTCTTCTCCCAGTTCTGTATAGATTATCTACATCTGGATGTGAACAAATGACAAATTCAGTCTGAGAGGCCTGAATGAGTCTCTGCCATGATTTAGGTAGGTTTTAGGGCAAACAGTTCCATTATTTGCAAAGTGAGCTCAAGTCCTCTGGGTGGATAGGTCACTGGATCTTTCAGATTGCAGGGACTCAGCCGGTGGGGAGAAGGAGGGAAGGGAGGAGTGTGGGGAAGTAATTCCTGCTCTGGAAACTTTTGGGCAGAGGCTTAGGATCCTAGGCCATCCTATCATGCTTAGGGGATCAGTGAAAAGTGAGTGTTCGTTGCTAAGTCGTGTCCACCTCTTTGCGACCCCATGGACTGTAGCCCACCAGGCTCCTCTGTCCATGGGATTCTCCAGGCAAGAATTCTGGAGTGGGTTGCTGTGCCTTCCATCAGGCGTCTTCCTAACCCAGGGGTCCAACCAGGGTCTCCTGCATTGCAGGCAGATTCTTTACCATCTAAGCCACAAGGGAAGGATTGTTTCAGGGAGGCTGGATTTCATGTGGATCGGGGCTGGAGGACAGGGTGGGGGGGGGGGGGGTGGTTCCCACAGAAGGTAGGCCCAGCAGTCTGAGTCAACAGTGACTACAGACAGGAAGAGGACATGAGCTGGGGAAGGGGGGCCCCCTCTTGGGGAGTGGCACCACCCTGCCTCCCTGGCCTGGGAACAGCCCGGATCTTCCCTCTGCAGTCACCCTCCCCGCCCCCTCCCACGGTGTGGACCTCTTTCTGTGCCCCGCACTCTTCTGCACAGATCCCCTTGGGGTCTCCCCTCCTCCATTCTCCCAACTACCTGTCACTCCAAGGCCTGAGCCTTTTTTCTAAAGCACAAAGCATCACAGTACTTTGTCCTGAGTTGGTTTCTTATCTTGACACTCGCCGCACTGGAGGGGAGAGAGGCTGAGGGTCTTGAAGGTGCGGGGCCGGACCCCGGTTTCCTGTAGGACTTGGAACGTCTGTACAGAGGCCACCTAACCCCGTGTCCAGGGCACCGAGCAGGAGAGGAGCTCACAGCATGAGGCGGAGCTTGGTGCAAACTCAGGTCTGGAAACGGACATGTCTCTTACTGCAAGGAGAAATTTTAGTGAAAAATAAGCAGCATGATGCCAAATGAGATGAATCCACAAACAAGATAAGAAAAAAAAAAAAGGCTAATACTATGAATGAAAGACTTGGAAGATTAGCACTGAGGTCCAGTCCACAAAGGAAATTAAGTTATTTGCACAGTATTGTCATGAATCTATATATCTTTTACTTTTTTAATTTAAAATTTTTTATTTATTTTCAAAAATTTTAGCCATGCCACACAGCTTTCAAAATCTTAGTTCCCCAACCAGGGATTGAACCCAGGTCCCTGGGCTGTGAAAATGCCAAAAACTAACCACTGGGCTGCCAGGGAATTCCCTACAGATCTTTTAAATGTATTCAGGTATTTTGATTTTGCAATAGTCTAATTTTGTTATTCATTTCTCATTATGTCCTTTTTAAAGTCCCGCTTTTATTTTTCTAGCAGAGGTGCCTTATGGCCAATTAGTTATTTGGCCAAAGAACCTAGAATCTGAGGACTCCAGGGCAGAAGCAGGAATGGCCTGTCTGTGTACTTCCTGCTTCTGCCACAATCCCCAACCCCTCTTGGTCCAGAACTCTCCAGAGCATAAGCTCCTGGGGTCGGGGCTGAGGCTGGGTTTGCCCCTTTGTCCCACACCAGGCCCAGCTCATGGCACCTGGGTGGTCACTTGCTCAGTGGACGAGAAGGGCAGGCTTCTTCCCTCGAGGATGCTTTGTTTGATTTGTGTTTGTCTGTTTGTTGAAGCTGGGGTGGGGGCTTGTTTGTGTTCGCCTGGCTAATGCTCTGGGAATTGTTTGTCTTGTCACCTGGCCCTTCTTTAGATGTTTGGGATGGGGTTACTCTGCCAGGCACTCCTCTCTGCCCCCTTCAAAGTTTCCTGTCTCGACTTCCGCTTCCCCCACCCCCCAGCTCCGCCCTGAACAGACTCTGCGGCTCTGTTCTGGACTTGGCTTTAGAGAGAAGTGCCGTGGGTAGAGCCAGCCGTCTGCTGAGGCTTCTACCGAGACCCTGACGCGCCATCTTAACCCCCCAGTCTAGCCGACCTGCTGTGTTGCACTTGGGGTCCTCCTTCTTTCGTTTTCCACTTCCTAGTCAGCACCTCCAACTTATGAGCCAGGCTGGGGGTCTCGTTTCTTTAAGCTGACCTGGATGCACATGTTGGCTCTCACCTGCTGGAAGTGGGTGATAATGAAGGGAGAAGATGGAGCCAGACACTAGAGTCTCTGTGAATGTGTCTGAAAAAGCAAACAGAGAGAGAGAGAGAAATTGTGGCCAAGAAGCCAACTTGATTAAGAACACCTTGCTGCTAAGTCGCTGGGCCAAGACAGCCTTGCAGATACAGGAAAGAGTGAACATATACTGCACTTTGGAGAACAAAGACTGAGTAACTTAAGGAAGGAATGATAGTGACTCATCTTGGCTGGACTCTGGCCATTTTCTTCCCGAAACAGCGAGAGCTGTATCTGCCCTGGACTCAGTCTCACAGGGCCTGTACCCCACGCCCCCACCTCGTGTTGGTCCCAGTGGCGCAGAGACAAGTGTTCCTCCAGCTCCGGCCCCTTCCCTGAAGCCACCCGCTGGCTCCTTTGCTCACTGAAGAGGCACCAGCATGTGGTCGCTGCTGAGTCCCTTCCATTCCAGGTGCGGGTGGACCCAGCCATGAGAAGCTGACGGGTTTTCCTCACTGAGCTTGGGATCTGATGGTCGTGGGGAGGGCAGGTGGGGAAACCATGAGCGGACCGGTGAGTGACACCTGCCTGCTACATGCTGACAGACGCTCCAGGAGACACCGCAGGAATGGCGCTGGGTGGGGGGTGGTCTGCAGTTAGAGAAGGCGGATCCCAGAAACGAGAGACGCTGTGGGTGGTGGCCTGGAGGCAGGGGAGGGCCTCTGGTTAGTGCAGCCCCAGACTGTCCCGTGCGGGGTGGGGGTGGGAACAGGGACCGCCCCGGCAGTGGGGTGAGGGTGGTTTACAAGCCATCTTCTCTCACCTGCTATAAATGGCTTTCCAAGTCAGTTCTGTCTTGATCCTGGGCTAACAGACTGACTACAGGGGACTCTCGTAGCCAAGAAGGGGTTATTCACTCAAAAAGCACTTCCTTGAATAAAGAAGAAGTGTTCATAGACATAATGGAATATTACTCAGCCATTAAAGACAATGGAATAATGCCGTTTGCAGGAACATGGACGAACCTAGAGATTATCATACTGAGGGAAATAAGTTGGACAGAGAAGGAGAACTATCATTATGACATCCTTTATATGTGGAATCGAAAAAGAAATTATACAAATGAACTTACAAACAAAAGGAGACTCACAGACTTAGAGAATGAGTTTATGGTTGCCAGCAGCGGGGAAGGATGGGGGAAAGGATAGTTAGGGGGTTTGGGATGGACATGTACACTCTGCTATATTTAAAATAAAGAACCAACAGGGACCTACTATATAGCACAGGGAACTCTGCTTAATGTTATGTGGCAGCCTGGATGGGAGGGGAGTTTGGGGGAGAGTGGATACATGTATATGTATGGCTAAGTCCTTTTGATATCCACCTGAAACTATCACAACATTGTTAATCAGCTATACCCCAATACAAAATAAAACATTTAAGAGAAAACAAATAATGTGCTTATAACAAGAAAAAAAAGAAAGCATTTCCTGAGCATGTAGTCTGGGTTGAGAATCACTTGAGATACTGGAGAAAGTGCTGCGGAGATGACGGCCCTGCCTCCACAGGGCTAATGCTCTAGAGAGACAGATAATGAACTAGTCATGAGATAAATACAGAGATGGACACAGAGTGCCTTACAGCCATTTCAGTGAGGCTAGGGGGTGATCCAGAGGGAGGGGTGGGAGAGGAGCCCAGGAAGAGGGAACGAGAGGCTTCTGGCATTTGAGAATTGTGGAGAAATGGGCAGGATGGTGTGGGGGGCGTGGGGGCGGGGGGGGCAGATGGTTCTAAGATCAGAGTGGGGAGCAGGGCCAGATCATGGAGGGCCTCACAGGCCCTGTAGAGATTCTGCATTTTATTCATGGAGTGGAGAGAAGCCCTCGGGGGATGGAGAAGAGGGGCCGTGCTGTGATCTGCCCGGAACCTTGGCAGGATCACAATGGCTGCTACGTGGACGACTCAGCGTGGGGACAAGGGAGAGAGAAATTAGGAGGTCATGACGGGGGCAGTGGAGGAAGTGAGGGCAGGTCAGACATGAAGAATGTTTACAGGGGGCTCAAGCTGTGGCTGGACGCTGGGCCTCCAAGATGTCCTATAATGTGCACAGTGGGGACCAGCAACAGAGTGACGGAACCTGAACTAGCAAGCAAGTGTCGGAGGTTCTTTGATCCAGAACACCTCTTTACCTCTTACATTTGGTTGGAAATTGTAATCTGTCCAGCATGAGGTCAATTATGAGTGGGTTTTCAACAAAAAAGAAGCAAGTAGGGCCTTCCCTCATGGTTCAGTGGTTAGGACTCTGCACTTCTACTGCAAAGGGGTGTGTGTTGGATTCCCGGTTGGGTAACTAAGAAGCCAAAAAAAAAAAAGAAGCAAAAGTATACTGCTCCCACTTAACTTTTCCTCTAGGCAGTTTATAAACTTATTTAAAATGTTTGACAGTTGATGGGAGAAGACCAAAAGCATGTGTGGCAAAGCTGAAGGCAATCGCTGGACCCTGTTTGTCTTCCACTTGCTTTGCATTTAGCTGCCTGTTGGTTGTCACCATCGATCCTACAAGACGGATGGAGAAAGTGTGCCCTTGACAGATGAGGTGCATTGTGGGGGATCACTAGCTGGCCGATCATGGCAGAGAAAACACCAAGGTGGCAGCACTCTGACCTACTTCTTAAGTCAAGTGCATTCTCTTGGGCTCTGAGCATGCTGTTAGAAAGGCCAAGTGGACGTTTCCCCAAGCCCTTTCTCCCCGAGTTCCTCCTGCGGGCAGTTACAAGGGTCCTACTGAGTGTGTCCAGGAGGGGTGGGTGGGTGTCAGAGGACAGAGTCTCCAGCTCTCACTAAACTCGGAGGTGTGAGTCTCCCATCACACTGAAGTCAGCAAGCAGAACAAGCTCTGCTCAGGCCCTGGCATTGCATGGGGCTCAGGAGTGCTGGGTGTGCATGCGTGCTCAGTTATGCCTGACTCTTTGCGACCCCATGGAGCCCACCAGCTCCTCTGTCCATGGGATTTCCCAGGGAAGAATACTGGAGTGGGCTGACACTTCCTACCTCCAGGGGATTTTCCCAACCCAGGGATGGAACCTGTATCTCTTATCTCTCCTGCATTACAGGCAGATTTCTTACCACTGTGCTACCTGGGAAGCCCTGAGTCCCAACCTATTTTCTTAGCAAAACAAACAGCAGATGAGGATGGATTGACAGAAAAATAAACCGTCAGAGTGAAATTCAACTCCACAGATCCTCAGAGCAAAGCAGTCTCCAACAGCCTTGTATTTCTCCTCCAGCATCAGGGCCTGGGGCACTCAAAATGTATTTAAAGTGCAGTGAAGATACTTGTATTGGGCAAGACGCATCCCATTTTTCTGTTTGAAAAGACAAACCAACTGTGGGAACAGGCAGCCTCACTGTGGGCCCACCGAGAGGGACCTTGGGTACAATTAGGTTTCATTCATAATGGATACAGTGTTTTTACTCAAAGGAAGCTGGTACAATTTTCCGAGTCAGAAGGAATATTGTGTTGAGTTGTGTTTTTTAAAAAACTAAATAGGGAATTGGAACGACCCTTTTGCTTGTCATTAGTTTGCTGTATCATGAAATTACCCAAGTTCAAGTGCAATCCTGTGTCGAAGCTCAGGCTCCTCCTCCTCTGCCCTGGCAGCCGGGGGCTGGATGGCCTTACGGCTGAGTGACACTCACGTCCAGACCGTGCATCCCAGGCTGCGCTCCCGACATGGGCAGGGAAACACTAGGGTGAGCAAACTCAGACCTTCCTGTCTTTAGCCTTGAGTCTCAGGAGACCATCTGCATGTGGTCATGCCGCCCCAGAATGGACGGCAGGCTTACCCAGAGACCTGCCGGGAGGATGCTCGGGTGCCCGGGCTTCATCTGCTTGGCAAGAGCTGGTGGTCAGCAGTCAGGGCCAGTACCCTGGCTCTGCAGATGAAGCACCAGGATGTCCAGAGGCCTGGCTGAGCGAGCAGCGGTCTGGGCTCTTGGGAGCGTGAATTCCACATTCTCGTGAGGACCAGGGGACAGGGTTTGGGAAGGTGGTCCTCGGAGGGTGGCCCTAGGGAGGTGTGAGAGTGACAAGGGCGGGGAGGTGAGGGGTTCATGCGGAAGGTTCTCTCTCGTCCTGGGGCCTGAGCACCAAGGGGCAGGGGCCCTGTTCGTTGTGCAGACCATGCAGCAGGAACTGTATATTCCGAGCAGGAGAACAACAGGTCAGGAGGTCAGGGAGGCCCCCAGGCCCACTTCCAGGGCGATGGAAGGGAGACTGGGTGACTCTGAGCAGAGAGTGGGGGGCAGAGGCTCCCCTCAGGTACGCCGGCTGCTCCTTTCCACCCCCGCGCCTGCCGGTCCCATAGCCGCGAGTGACAGCCAGGCAAGTGTCACCCGTTCTGCCAGGAGCCGCAGACGGAGTGGAATGACGCCACACACACTGCGGCTCACGGTGCAGTTTTATTGCAGCAGAGAGAACCCACGCGCCTTACAGATCGGCGGGCTGGGGACCGCCAGCCAGACACAACTTTGTCAGTTCTCGCAGCGCAATCTGAACACAGCTGAGTAAGTGCTGTTGAAAATCAGATGCTACCTCCAATTGCTTTGGGCAGTTTTCAGAGAAGGGACATGTTGCCAGGGTTGTTTGAATGTGGCTTAAAGTCCCAAATAAATTCTTTCCAGGGCAGCAGTGCCCCGGAGACAAGGTAACTAAAACATCCTGTTAAGCTTCAAGGTCTTAGGGCAAATGGGACGTCCGGTAACTGGATAATGAGGCAGACTTGGGGGGCTGGGGGAACCGCTGGTGTCAGAGGCCACCCCTGCCTGCGGGGACCTGTGCACCCCTTGGGGGGGGGGGGGCAGAATCATCCCCACCAGAGGTCTGGCTCTTGCTTCTGGCTCTCCAAGTCGCTGGCTGTGTGGAGGATAATTTCTGAGTCCTGAAGACAGCAGGGTGGAAATGTGTTTTTCACCAAAGGAACAAGGAAAGCTATGACAGCTGGCTGGCCCAGCTCATGCCTGCTGCAGTGGTTGAAGGAGAGGTGGATCAGAGTTGGAGGGGCTTCTGGCTTTAAGTCTAGAATGCCCCTTCTAGAAAGAACCGCTCTGACACCACCTGTGTGGTACAGTGGATGTCAAAGATGCCCTCGGTTCCCTGGAGTTTCTGAAATGCTACC
This sequence comes from Odocoileus virginianus, assembly GCF_023699985.2. Taxonomy (NCBI): domain Eukaryota; kingdom Metazoa; phylum Chordata; class Mammalia; order Artiodactyla; family Cervidae; genus Odocoileus; species Odocoileus virginianus. Next base: position 30,616,824 of record NC_069690.1, on the reverse strand, counting down.
ACCTAACAGGATGGGGACAAGGGCCAGTCTGAGATTCCCAGGCAACCGTTTGAATCCTCCCTGAGAAGGTGGGCAGCAGCCAGTACTTGGAGTCCTATTAGCATTTGAGGGGGCATGAGGCTGAGAACGTGCGGGGCAGAGGGAGCTGGGCCCGGCTCATTCACAGCAGGCGGGCTGCGGCCGGCAGCTGCATTTACTCTGACGCAGCCTGTGAGGGACCAGAGGCCACGGAACCACAGATACCAGCGTGCGAGTGAGTACCTCGTCTGGCCTCCCCAGCCGGCAGGTGGGGAGCTCGGAGAAGCAAGGTGAACCTGCACTTCGACCTGAGGGAGAAGACGAACCAAGTGGTGGTCGGAGGAAGGCCTCTGTAACAACCCTCAAAGGAAAACAAGCAAGCAAACAAAGACCCCATCCTCTTCTTGTGTCAATCTACAGAGCCACCCCGATTCTCATTTGGGGAACATTTTGGATATCACCATGAAAAAAGTTGTCCAGTGGTCACTGAGCACCAAATTATTTTACAGCCTCGTTTCAAACGCAGCTATTTTGCTCCTGGTGCTTTGGAATAACCAAAATATTTGTCGCCTAACAGCAGAGTGAAAAAAAAAAAAAAAACGAAAACCCTGCGCGTCTCCCTGGACGTCTTCTTATTTTCCCAGAGTGGGCGGCCGTCAGCTCCGCGGCGCCCCCGCGCCCTCCTCCCCGACCCGCCGCTTGCAAGTGAGCATCAGCAGTAGGAGCAGCGGCAGGTGCCAGAGGCTGCAAAAGAACAGCTTCCGGGAGCTCTTCCGGTCCGCGTCCCGGTAGAACCGGAAGCCGAGGTAGGAGATGTACAGGTTGATGGGCAGGGCGATGACCGGGAAGGTCCAAGTGGTGACGTCCAGGGCGGGCGCTGCGGCACACATGGCGAGCAATGCCAGGCAGTGGCGCAGGGCGACGCGCCGGCACAGGGCCGGGTGGGTGACGGACATCATGCAGTAGCCGCCCCGGGAGTAGTCCTCACGGAGGCCCCAGCTCAGCGCGTTGAAGTGAGGGAACTGCCAGGAGTAGAGGATTCCTCCCAGAAGACAGGCCCCTGCATGGAGGGGTAGGCGGGGGAGACGGGGAAGCAAGACAGGCTGTCGTCAGAGGTTTACACAGGCATCCCTTCCGCACCCCCGACTGCGGAGGCCCAGCCTAAGCGCTGCGCCCCCTCCCACCGCATCCCCAGCCTCCCGCTGCGCCCCCTCCCACCGCATCCCCAGCCTCCCGCTGCGCCCCCTCCCACCGCATCCCCAGCCTCACCCAGGTCCTCTGCTCAGAGGCCGAGATGGAGATGGAGGAGACGGGCTGGGGCGCTGAATCCTCTCCTGCATCTCACGTCCTCACCGCTGGGGCGGGAGGCTGGGCACCTGGGTTCCCACGGGGCTGAGCACCTGCGGCTCCTGCCCGCACTACCCCCCCCCCCCCCCACGTGCCCACACCACGACAAGGAAAGACATGTTCAAGGGCAGCACTGTCGCGGTGAGAACGCTGCGCTGCGTTTTTCTCTCTCCTTCCGCCAGCTGGCTTGCGAGTGAGGGGCTTGGGTGAGAGCTGGAAGGACCCTCCTGGAAGCTCCCTACTGGGCACCACCAACAGAACCGGAGTGCCCTAGGCAGCCTGGGAGATGTGGGGGGTGGGCACCACAGACGGGGCGCAGGGGTACACGGTCCTCATCGCTGGGCAGTCACCTGCCTGTCATTTGCAGTTTTTTAGGACAGGTGAACACCTGAGCATCTCTTCTCTGGAGCTGGGTCTTCCCTAAAACACCCTGGGGTGAAGGCTACCAGTTACTGAGCACCTCCTACTAACAGACACTCTGTCACCTGACTTAATGTGACTGCAGGACTTTAGGCAGATTTTATAATACTCATGATGGCTCTCAGGTGGCTCAGAATCTGTCTGCAATGTGGGAGACCTGGGTTCAATCCCTGGGTTGGGAATATCTCCTGGAGAAGGAAATGGCAACCCACTCCAGGATTCTTGACTGGGAAATCCCATGGACAGAAGTGCCTGGTGGACTACAGCACACAGAGTCACAAAAGTTGGACACTTGCAAATAAAATAACACATAATCCTCATGAAGCAAACAAATCAGATGACGCTAAGTACTCTAACAAGAGGTGAAGGAGGAACTTGGCAGGAGCCTGTCTGATTTTCACCCTGGTTTCCCCGCTGCACTGGGGCCTCGTCTCCCGAGGGGGCTGCAGCCACTCCTGAGAAGACAGTTCAGGTTCATTCCTCCTCTCCGCACACAGGACGTGTTCCCCGAGTGCCTACTAAGAGGCCAGCATGGTCTGGGCAGGCTGTCAAGTCCCCCCGTCCATTCTGACTCTATCTTAACTAGCACATATACATCTTAGTTCATGCGAACACTCTCCAATGTGAACAGTAAAAGCAGCAACTTCTGTTTGTTGAATCTGCTGGCAAAGAAAGGATGGTGCCTGTCACCCACTGGGGACGACCCTGGATGCCAGAGAGGCAGCAGCCAGCAAGGAGTCCAGTGGGTGGGGAGCGTGCAATGCAGTGACCCTGACGGCTGCGACTCAGAGAATCAAACAGGGTGACAGGATGCGTGACCTGGGAGTGACTGCTCAGGGAAGAGATTCCCATGAGAGAAGTGACAGAGAGCCACGACCAACTCCACTGTCCCGCGCAGAGTGGCCGAGAGTGTGTGTGTGTGTGTGTATGTGTGTCCCGCGCAGAGTGGCCCAGAGTGTGTGTGTGTGTGTGTGTCCCGCGCAGAGTGGCCCAGAGTGTGTGTGTGTGTGTGTGTGTGTGTGTGTGTGTGTGTCCCGCGCAGAGTGGCCCAGAGTGTGTGTGTGTGTGTGTGTGTGTGTGTGTGTGTGTGTCCCGCGCAGAGTGGCCCAGAGTGTGTGTGTGTGTCCCGCGCAGAGTGGCCCAGAGTGTGTGTGTGTGTACAGGCTGCTGAGGGTGGGGCTGGGTCACGGGGCACCTGCATCCCTAGATGGGGGTGGGGGGCATCTCGTCCAGTGCAGGGGTGTGTGTGTGTGTGTGGAGACAGCGTGTGAGGGCGGAGCCCCCAGTGCAGGGGTCACCAGGGAGGTGACAGGGGCAGACACTGATGCCTTTCCTGCAGGCGGGGAACACACACAGTTCTTGGTGGAGATGTGGAGGTTCTCTTGGAGGCTGTCTTAAGTCTGCCCATCAGACATCTGCCCCGTGAAGACGTGGTGGCTCGTCCACAGGCCCCGTGGAGAGGAAACATCCGGGCTCTCATGCTCCCGGCACTTCCTCGGGCAGGGCTGCCCTCACCTCACAGATGAGGATTAATCAACTTGCCTGAGGCTCTTCTGCACCCCTGGCACCTTCTCCTACAAAGTTGTTGCCAAACAGCGACTGACACTGGCGGCAGGGGACTCTGCCTGGTGGTCAGGCTTCCCAGGGGGCACTAGTGGTAAAGAACCCGCCTGCCAATGCAGGAGACATAAGAGATGCGGGTTCAATCACCGGGTCGGGAAGATCCCCTGGAGGAGGGCAGGGCAACCCACTCCAGTATTCTTGCCTGGAGAATCTTACGGACAGAGGAGCCTGGTGGGTTACAGTCCATGGGGTCGCAAAGAGTCAGACACAACTAAAGAGACTTAGCACCCACGCATGCCTGGTGGTCATCAGAATGTTGGCCACATTTGGGAGGAGAGGAAGGCTTGGTGGACAAGGAAGGCTTGTCTGTTTATTAAGATAAGAGTGCTGGTGCCTTAAAAAAAGTTTGTCCTCCTACAAACACACAGACGATATTCTTCTTGACAGTGAGCACCCTCAGGGAATTAGCCGAGACAGAAGGCAAGGGTGGACCACCCAGGTACAAGTGAAGTGGAAAACAGGGCGACAGAAGGCCCGCTTCTCCCTCGTGGTCTGATGACAAACTAGAGCCATCTCTGGATGTCGGAGGGACCAGCATGGAGGGGGCAGTGTGACTGGCTCTTGGGGCACTGGCCACTGGGAGGCTCTGAGCACAGCGCCAGCCCAAGGGGACCAGCAGGAACAAGCTGTGTCCCCTGGGGACCGGCATCGAGATCATGTAGAGGTGGGGGAGGGGGCAGGTAAGCCAGGGCTCAGGAGCTGGGCTGCTCTTGAAATGGCCGAGAAAGAGCCAGTGCAGCTGGGAAACCAGGCTGGAAACGGGGGAAACATTAGGCTCCCACGTGGAGTCTTGCTTGTCTTTTTCGAAAGTCCTGTTTTTTCGTGTGCCAGCCGGAGTGTTCCGTTTTGCTCAATACACATTTTCAGTTATGCTTCTCCTTAAAATAACATAATTTAAAAAAAGAATCATTTTCCTAAGAGTAGCATGCTGCTTCCTCCGGGGGGGAGGAAATTGGGGTAGGGGTGTTTGGCTCCTGTCACAAATGAAAAGAGCTTTAGAAATCACAGCTTAGCCTTAATGGATTGTAATCACACGTCCCCACCCCCACACAGTTCTCCTCCACCGGCTGCAGCGGCCTCAGCTCCTATGAAAGATGTGAAACAAATGACTGTCTCCATCGAGATAAGGCGAGCGAGCACAGGAAGCCTGGAATTAGTCCGGGGGCCTTGGGGGAACCCACCTTCTTTGTGGGGAAAACATAAAGCCCTCAGTTTCCTGACTCGAAGGCCTCTGCTCACCCTCGCCCCCACAGAGCAGTCAGCTTGTATTGGGCCTGTGTTCTGTGACAACAGATATTGACTGCACACCCACTGTAGGGTAGGCTTGGTCTGCCCTCGAGGCCCTCTTTCTGCTAGAGTCTGTCCAAGGACAGAGACAACACTCGAGGCACAGCCCGGGGGATGTCACCTTCGGTGCAGGGCTTGAGGACAGCTCACAGGAGCAAGACCTCAGTCGGCCCTGGGGAGGTCAGGGAGGGCTTCCTGGAAGAGGTGATATGTGACCTGAGATCTGGTCTCTTTGAGTTTCAGTCCATTCACATAAGCCATGTGTGTTCTTTTCAACGTATTTCCTCATTTTCCTGCCCAGCTGCAGAATCTTCATATCTACTGGGTTTAATTGTATCCAGAAGGCAAGTCTGCTTCCTTTCTTTTAATCAAATATCTGTGGGTCGATGAATATGCAGAATACAGCAGTCTGCGATGGTTGCCGCAACTGTGCCTATGACTCTCCACAGGATAGGTGAGGATGGACGACTCCATGATCCTGTTTGCAGGCAATTCCAGAGAAGGTCCGGGGGTCGGGGGCCTTCCTTCCTTCCCTCTGCACACACAGAGCACACGGGAGCTCGCCTGCTGTGCTGTGCGTGGACGTGAGGAGAACCCCTAACTCCCGGCCCCTCCCCGATTAGGGGAGCACCTAGGTGAGCAAGGCCAGCCAGAGTCTTCCCAGCCACTCCTGGAAAATACTCTCAACACCTCTCTCAGCCACCTCCACACCGCCCTGACAGCGGAAAGCCGCACCCTGCGCTCGGGCCCGTAGCATGAGGCACTCCCGACGTTTTGTGGGAAACCGAGTCAAGGTGATCCCGGCCGAGTTCCCGACACAGGGGAGGTGAGACGCTCCAAGCTAGAGCTCCGACTCTGTCAGAAGTCTTCCAGAAACGAGTCCCTTCGGAATGGACTTCAGTGATCTCAGCTCACTCGCTCTCTCTGCTGCCCTGTGGGCTCACATTCAGCCCTTCCCATTCCGACCCCAGCCACTCACTGCCAGCCGCTGTCCACGCAAGGCCTTGAAAAGGAGGGAGAGACGCGGCCCCAGCCTGTGCTGGGCTCGGGGTCCTCCCTCCCCGGACAATGGGCTCCCTCTCCACGTGGCCCCCCATCCCTTGGGAGCTTCGGGGTGACGAGCTCATGTAAACTGGGGGCTGGCTGAGGGGTGGGCTTGGCCAAGCCTGAGGCTTCACGGCCAGCGATTTCAAAGCCTTGTTTCCGAGGGTGAACACGAAGGTGCCTGGGAGACCGATCAGCCTCTCCTGCGTGACGAGCCTCCAGGACGCCACAGAAGGTGCACGGCGACACAGGGAAGGTGAAAAGTCCCCTGAAAATAGGAAACGGGGTCGGCAATGGTCGCCTGCCCTTGAAGGTTCTCTGGAAGGGACAGAGAGGGATGGACAGGTGAGGCAAGGGAGATGCTCACTTTTTTCCCCCCACCCCGTCATGGTCCCCATCCGCCATGCACGAGCAGCCCCTCGAAATTTTGTCTGAAGCGAAGTCAAAAGCAGAGGCAGCACAGAGCCCTGAGTCCCAGGAAGTCAGGGCTTCCCTCCCTCCTCTCCTGGTCCCTGGGGTTTCCTCACCTGCTCCCCACGCCTCAGTTCACACTCGAAGGTCTGTCTCTTTATCACACAAATACAAATCTGTTTGCTGAACAGAACTAACTCTGTACTCCAGGCTGGGTGGCGTCCACCAAGGCCCAGCTCCTGTGATCCTGACCAGCTATGTGACCCAGGGGTGACAAGGCCGGACGCTGTGTACCCAACGGTCACCAGCTACACTGCTGACCTCCGGCTCGCGGTGTGTTTCTCATCTCTTCCTGCTTAGGAGTTTGTTCTTTCGGCTTTGAAGAGAATAGAGCTCTAAGTATTGTTTGGTTTGCTAATATTCCCATAATGTTCCCTGTTAACCCTGTCTTTAGAAATGTCATTTATCTTAATCAATCTCATGCTCTAAGGCTAGGTATGGAAAAATCTCACACGAAAGGAGCTTACTCGTTTTCTAGTCTGATTTTGAAGCGAGGCAGCATTTTAAAGAGAATCTTCAATGTCTGGGTTAAACAGCGCCTGGTACTTGTAAGCCCTCAATAAATATTTGTGGAATGAATGAGTGAATGAATTCTGTCCTAGCTTCTCATCCTGGAATGAAGGAGGTAAATAAGGTGAGACAGTATCTAACATTTTGTAGTTTACCAGCAGGGGCTAAAAATCCTCATTCTCTTTTTGTTTCTAGAACCATCCATCTGTCGAGTATCACTTCCTGATAAGAGCTTGTTCCTGAGTCCTCATTTGTACCTGAAAGTTGGCTGACATAATTAATGTCGACCACACAACAACATTGGAATTACAGACCAAAGGCGAGTCACAAACCTCTATGAGCCAGTCACCAGACCCATCCCATAAACTCTCAAGACCTGGGACTTACGCAGACTTAGGGAAAAAACAAAACAGAATCTGAGCCTTTTTAAGAAATGGGGGGGCAATGGGAAGAGAGGTGGCTTTGGTGTGGAGGAGGAGGAGGGGAGGGCAGGGACTTTAGCCTGAAGCCCCTGAGATAAATAGACAGTCTCTGGAGGTAAACACTGTCGAGAGGCTAATGTGTGTGGCTCCAGAGCCAGAGTGTCTGCTGTCGGGCCCTTACCCACGGTCCCCACCCCCCGGCCCTCCCTATGGCCCGCAGGTCACCACTCTCCTGCTGGCCACTGCCTACAGAATCACAGCAAGCACTTCCACACCTCAGGCAGTGAGCTGGCTGTGCTAGGGGCTGGCCCTCTTACTCAGTCTTCCTGAGTTTTAGGTGGTAAGCATTTTTAATATTTTCTGCTAACAGCAGTGAAGCCAAAAAAAAAAAAAAGCAGCAAAGTCATTGGGCAGGTGGGAGGAAGGGTCTCCGAGGGGAATGGACACAGGAAAAACCCCTTGTCATGGTCACCTTTATTGACACAAAAGAGTGTTTTCAGGTTGAGCCCTGGCCAGGGCTGGCCCCCTAAAACCAAAACTCCCCTGGGAGAGAAGAGCCACCTGTTTACCGTTCTTTGTGCAGCTGCAAAACAGCAGACACCAAGAACACCTACTGTTTGTTTAGCTTTTACAATTTCCACCCATTAATCTGTGTGTCTTCACCCTCCACCTGGCCCCCCAGTCCTGCTTCACAGTCACCCCTCCCTCCCTGGGCTGGATGCCCAAGGGGCGGGTCAGCACGGGCACCCTCACCACTGGGGCATCGAGGCCACCACCAGGAGAAGTTCTCTCTCACGTGTGATAAAGCAAACCAGACAGCAACGGTGCCATCGTGGGGAAAAGAAGCCAGAGCCTGGGGCTGTCCTCACGTTTATCTCAAATCTTCACTGGAGGCCAGACAGAAGGCCCTTCAGCGCTCGGGGCCCTGAGGTCTTGATGGCCCCGTGGCCACCACAAAACCACAGAAAGATCCAGATGCTAAGAAGGGGGAAGGGTAATTCCAAACATGGGATTTCTTTACTCTGTCAGCCTTCTGCGAAGCACTCAGTTTTCTGCAGCTACTTAATCTGGTATCTTTCCTCCCAATGGGGTGGCCAGTTCCTTCGAGGCAGGACCTTCATGGTGAGGCTTGGGGATCCTCATCGCACATGGCCCCCAGCTGTGGCCCCTCACTTGTGATCACTGTCCACCGAACCCCAGGAAAGGTCTTTAGCATAGGTCTGCCTGGTCAGGGGCAGTGTCTATAGAGTGCCAGGGCTGGAGTGTGAAGTCCTCGCTGACCAGCTGGGGCAGGTGAGCCAGAGTGGGGAGGGCATGGATGACGTCCCCGTGGAGGCGCTCATGCCTCGCGGGCCCCGTGCACGCGCTCTCTTCTTCTTGGAAAGCACTTCCCCTCTTCAAGTAAACTGGCCGTGACTTATCTCAGAAGTCACTTGGCTCCAAAGTCTTCGTGGACAGCCTCGGGGGGCCAATTAAAGAAAATCTAGAGGCCCCGCTAAAGCTCTCTGCTCAGTGATCGCCTGCCTGCCTGTCCCTGAAGATGCTGAGACAGGAGGGGTCCGTGGGACTGGACTGGGTTTCGGTGACTGCATCTCTCAGGGCCCTGCATGGAGTCGATTGGGGGGACGGTTCAGCAGGGGGTGAGCCCAGCAGAGGGTTCTCTCTCACCACCTAGCCCCTCTCCGCAAATGCCGCCCCCACTTCCCATGCCCCCCGGCAGCAAGTTCAGCAGAGATTTCTAAACACTTCTGTCCTCACGGCTGCTCCACGGTGATCAGTCTTCCGAGGTTTAAAGACAAGAAGGGTTGGAGATACCACAGGAGAATTTTTTTTTCCCCTCAGAAGGGCTCCTTCAAACAAACACGACCCCTAAGATAAGAACCCAGAAGAGATATGACCACCTCGGTGGATAACAGAAATGACCCTGATACCGCATCAGTGACAGGACCATCTGCCATGCCCTCGGTCCAAATCTCTTAGTGTTTCCAGGGCATTCTAGCAGTGAGAACGCTCTTTGGTTCTGTCTGTTCAGACTGGCTGTTCTCAAATGTGGCCCCTGGATCAGGGGCATGAGTATCACGTGGGAACTTGTTAGAAATGCAGGTTCCCAGGCCTCATCCCAGACCTACTGAAGCAAAGCTCTGGGGGCAGGGCCCAGGAACCTGAGTTTTAACAAGCCCTCCATCCAGGGACACTGATATGCACTGAAGTTTGAGAACCATCATTTTGGACTCCAGCTGGTGACTTCCGTGTTAGAAAATGCAGTTCTAGAAGGTGACAAAACTATATAAAATGCTAGCCAACTTAGTACCTGAAGTCCCAGGAATACAAATCTTTCAATTGTATTCTCTCAGATTCTGCCTTATTGTTTGTGTCTCATGTCCTCCTGTTCTCACAGCTGATGCTCAGAGATACTTGTCGATCGATATCTGGTGGCTGACTTCGGAATATGTTAATTTTTCCATCTCTAAAATGGAAGGTACTTATTCACTGATTCATTTTCATTTATCCAATTCATTCAAAGATTTATGGCTTAGCTTGAGTTGGCTCTGCCTACCAAATCAATATTTTGAAACTTTTGAAGCAATCTGCAGCATCACGTGAAGTAGTATTACTCTTTTTGTACAAACCTGACGAGGCTTTTTGTTGTTTTAGTCACCAAGTTGTCTGACTCTTTGTGAGCCCCGTGGACTGTAGCCCTCCAGGCCCCTCTGTCCATGGCTTTCCCAGGCAAGAATACTGGAGTGGGTTGCCATTTCCTTCTCCAGGGGATCGTCCTGACCCAGGCGTCAAACCCGTGTCTCTTGCATTGGCAGGTGGGTTCTTTACCACTGAGCCATCTGGGAAAGCCCAACGGCGCTTTAGGTGTATGTTTTGATCTGTGGTGGATTAGGATTCTGGGGGCAGTAAACCATGCCACTGCTGTGTTCCCCTCAGTGCATTTTAGAGATCTACAGTGAAGGGATGTCTGTCTCAAAGGCCACAGAAGGACCTTGCATGTGTGGTTACACAGCCTGTCAGGCTGCTCTGTGCTACACCAGGGTCAGTCCAGGCAGTCGAAGGCTTGTTGCTTAAGATTGAACGTGCATTCTTGGGCTGTGGTCTAAACAAAGCACAGCCTGGCCTGAGCTGCTCTGTGTGAATGAGTCTGTACACAAATGATGAGATCTGGATTGCAGAAACAACTATAACTCAAATTCAAGGGGAAAAAAAATTATTTTAAATATGACTCTAGCCGTTTAGCCAGACCCAGACTGTGGCTGAACAAGGGCTCTGCCTGGACATGCATCCTAATTGGGAGGACCTGAGGAGTGCTTGCTCTCTGGCTTCCAGGGACACAGCTCGAGCCAACATGTCCCGAGGCCCAAGCTCCTCACAGGAAACTGCTGGGACAATGATGGGGCCTCCAGCTTTCAGCAGGAACCTGGGTCCTTGGACCTTGCACAAAGAGCTGGCCGAGTTCTCCATGGCCCCGGACTGACTGCCGTCGCATCCCTCCAGAGGTGACCTGCCCCTGGGGCTGTCACACTTGGTCCTGACCCTAGCCCTGGCTGGGATTCCCTAGACAGAAAAGGCAGTTTGGGGTGCCTTGCTCCTTGTGCCAGGTTTGAGGAGACTGAATAGGACCTGGGGCTGTGTCCACCAGATGGGCGGGTGGCCTGGCATAGGCGTCCACGTGTTGGGGCAGCAGGACCCAGGTGGGAACAGAATATATGGGGGAGGCAGAGCCGGGGAGCCACTTGCTTGCTTTCAAATGTCTGGGCATCACTGGAAAGGCTTGGAGGGGAGGGGCAGGAGAGGCTAGTTGGGTCAAGGTTGGGGCTTCAGGCAGAGCTGAGCAGCAGGAATCTGAGCAGGAGGTGCCCAGATGTGCACTTCAAAGTTTACAATTGAAAATGGGGGGAGAAGGTCCAAGATGGCGGCGCCGGGGGCGCTGCCTCCTCGGCCGCCGCCGCCGCCGCTGTGAGAAGCCTGCGGGCCGCCCGCCCGCCAGCCGCGCCGGCGCCATGAAGAGGCAGAGCGAGCGAGACTCCAGCCCGAGCGGGCGCGGCTCGTCATCGTCGGCCAAGCGGCCGCGGGAGCGCGAACGGGAGGCGGAGGCGGGCGGGCGGCGGGCGGCGCACAAGGCCTCGGGCGGCGCCAAGCACCCCGTTCCGACGCGGGCTCGCGACAAACCTCGCGGTAGCGGGGGCAGCGGCGGTGGGCATCGCGACGGCCGAGGCGCCGGGGACGCGAATCACCGTGCGAGCAGCGGCCGCTCCTCGGGCTCGGGCGCCGGCGGCGGGGGACGCGGTGGCAAGGCCTCAGAGGACCCAGGCGCTTCGGGCGCGTCGCCCCGCGCATCTCCGCTACCGCCACCTCCGCCGCCGCCCGGGGCCGAGCCCACGGGTCCCGGCTCCTCAGCGGCTGCACCCGAGTACAAGACGTTGCTCATCAGCAGCCTGAGCCCCGCGCTGCCCGCCGAGCACCTCGAAGATCGGCTCTTCCACCAGTTCAAGCGCTTCGGCGAGATCAGCCTGCGCCTGTCGCACACGCCTGAGCTGGGCCGCGTGGCCTACGTGAACTTCCGGCACCCGCAGGACGCGCGTGAGGCCCGCCAGCACGCCTTGGCCCGCCAGCTGCTGCTCTACGACCGCCCGCTCAAGGTGGAGCCCGTGTACCTGCGAGGCGGCGGCGGCGGCGGCGGGAGCAGCCGGCGAAGCAGCAGCAGCAGCGCCGCCGCCTCCACTCCGCCCACGGGCCCGCCCGCGCCCGCCGACCCGCTCGGCTACCTCCCGCTGCACGGCGGCTACCAGTACAAGCAGCGTTCGCTGTCCCCGGTTGCCGCCCCTCCGCTGCGGGAGCCCCGCGCCCGCCACGCTGCCGCAGCCTTTGCTCTGGATGGGGCAGCCGCCGCCGCCGCTGTAGGCCTGTCTCGGGAGCGGGCCTTGGACTACTACGGGCTATATGACGACCGCGGGCGACCCTACGGCTACCCGGCCGTGTGCGAAGAGGACCTGATGCCCGAGGATGACCAGCGTGCCACGCGCAACCTCTTTATTGGGAACCTGGACCACAGCGTATCAGAGGTGGAGCTGCGACGGGCTTTCGAGAAGTACGGCATCATTGAGGAGGTGGTCATCAAGAGACCCGCCCGTGGGCAGGGCGGTGCGTATGCCTTCCTGAAGTTCCAGAACCTGGACATGGCCCACCGGGCCAAGGTGGGCATGTCGGGTCGGGTGATAGGCCGCAATCCCATTAAGATAGGGTATGGCAAGGCCAACCCCACTACGCGCCTCTGGGTGGGTGGCTTGGGACCTAACACCTCACTGGCGGCTCAGGCCCGGGAGTTTGACCGTTTTGGGAGCATTCGGACCATTGATCATGTCAAGGGAGATAGCTTTGCCTACATCCAGTACGAGAGTTTGGACGCTGCCCAGGCCGCCTGTGCTAAAATGAGGGGCTTTCCCTTGGGGGGTCCGGACCGCAGGCTGCGCGTGGATTTTGCCAAAGCAGAGGAGACTCGGTATCCCCAGCAGTACCAGCCCTCCCCCCTCCCTGTGCACTATGAGCTGCTCCCAGACGGGTACACCCGGCACCGGAACCTGGATGCCGACCTGCGGGTGCGGGACAGGACCCCTCCACACCTCCTGTACTCAGATCGAGAGCGGACCTTTTTGGAAGGGGACTGGACCAGCCCCAGTAAAAGCTCTGACCGCCGAAACAGCCTTGAGGGCTATAGCCGCTCAGTGCGCAGCCGGAGTGGTGAGCGCTGGGGAGGAGATGGGGACCGGGGCCTGCCCAAGGCCTGGGAGGACAGGCGGAAGCGTCGGAGCCTCTCCAGTGATCGCGGAAGGGCCACCCACTCCCCTTATGAGGAACGGAGCAGGACCAAGGGTGGTGGGCAGCCTGCGGGCCGAGGCTCCGACCGCACCCCGGAGCGTGGCCGCAAGGAAAACCATTCCAGTGAAGGGACCAAGGAGTCCGGTAGCAACTCCCTCAGCAACAGCCGACACGGGGCGGAGGAGCGGGGCCACCACCACCACCACGAGGCTCCCGACTCTTCCCACGGGAAGAAGACCCGAGAGAGCGAGCGCAATCACCGGACCACTGAGGCCGAGCCCAAGCCTCTGGAAGAGCCAAAACACGAGACCAAAAAGCTCAAGAGTCTCTCGGAGTATGCCCAGACGCTGCAGCTGGGTTGGAACGGGCTCCTGGTGTTGAAAAACAGCTGCTTCCCAACATCTATGCACATCCTAGAGGGGGACCAGGGGGTGATCAGCAGTCTCCTCAAAGACCATACTTCCGGGAGTAAGTTGACCCAGCTGAAGATTGCCCAGCGCCTTCGCCTGGACCAGCCCAAGCTCGATGAGGTCACGAGACGCATCAAGCAGGGGAGCCCCAACGGCTACGCAGTGCTCCTGGCCACTCAGGCGGCCCCCGGCGGGCCCGGCTCCGAGGGGACGCCCGCGGTGGAGCCTGGCCTACAGAGGCGGCTTCTCAGGAACCTGGTCTCCTACTTGAAACAGAAGCAGGCTGCAGGGGTGATCAGCCTGCCAGTGGGTGGATCCAAGGGCAGAGACAGCACAGGCATGCTCTACGCCTTCCCACCCTGTGACTTCTCACAGCAGTACCTCCAGTCAGCACTGAGGACATTGGGCAAGCTAGAGGAAGAGCACATGGTGATAGTTATAGTGAGAGACACAGCCTAGCCCAGACCTGGCCTTTGCAGCCTGTTCGTCACTAAAGCAGTTATTTTAAAATCTGACCACCGCCGCCCTGCACCCCCTGGCCCATCTTACACCCTTGATTTGAATTCTCTGCTGGGTTACCCTGTTTCATTTGGTAGGGGACCAAAGTCCTATCTCCCCATCAAAAACTAAGTTCTTAGTTTTGGGTTTTTTGTTTTTTTTTTTTTTTCTTTTTACCGTGATGAGAAGGGACTCCTGTCATGTTGGCTTCTAGTGTATGAAATACTGTCTGCTGTGTTCTGTATTTTTTTATTTTTTGACTAACTGTATGGAAAATTGTCAGTAAAGCCTTTGTCAGAGGAAAAAAAAAAAAAAAAAGAAAATGGGGGGAGAAGCTCACATGTCATCCAATCCAGGGGTGCCAGACCTGTGCCCTCCCCTCCCTCTTCCCTCACCCAAGACAGAGGTCACTATTGGATCCTGTTAGTGACCTGGTTTTTCTAGTAGTCATGTACAGATGTGAGAGCTGGACCATAAAGGCTGAGCGCTAAAGAACTGATGCTTTCGAACTGTGGCGCTGGAGAAAACTCTTGAGACAGCGAGGAGATCAAACCAGTCAATCCTAAAGGAAATCAACCCTGAATATCCATTGGAAGGATTGATGCTGAAGCCGAAGCTTCCAATACTTTGGTCACTTGATGTGAAGAGACGACTCATTGGAAGAGACCCTGATGCTGGGAAAGACTGAGGGCAGAAGAAGAAGGGGGCAACAGGATGAGATGGTATGGGGTTGCAAACAGTCGGGCATGACTTAGCGACTGAATAACAACAATGGACCCCAGCGCTCTTCCCTACTAAGCCAGTAGACATCTCCCTGTCTGCAAAGCCACAGCCAAGTCACAACTAAGAATTGCTCAGAGTCTGCAGACGAATGAAATCTCATGACCTTCCTTCATCTGCACTAATACACCAACTCTATGAATGAGGAAGACTTAACAACAACGCACTGAGTCTTCACAACAGCTCCGGGAGAGACGGGCCGTGACAGCCTCATGTGGGAGGCGAGGAGATGGCCGCCTGAGAAGGTGAGGTTCTGTTCTGAAGGGCAAAAGCTAAGCGGGGAAGGGGGCGCCTGGGTTCCAAACCCAGGGGCCCCCTTCCCCAGGGCCACTGTTGCCTCCCACTTGCAAGAGACTCTGGTATCAGGTTCGTCACAGAACAGACCGGCAAGTACACGTTAGGATATTATATTTGCAGATTCGTGAGACTCCGCCATTACAGGATATTAAAGCCTCTCTAAGAGACCATCCAGTGAAGGTGTCCTGGCCTTTGTGAGCTCGCCAGGATGGAGTGTAAGGGCTTTTATGAAAGTCTCAGGGATGTGGCTTCTGGGGCAACGGTTTATGGTCACCGGCCTTCTGATCGCTCATTTGAAAAATATGTACTTACACAGACGGCAAGAAACCTCACCACTTCCTTCCTAAGTGTCGGTCAGGAACACTAATTACTTGACTAATTAGACTGTGAAACTTCCCTTACAGATGGTAAGAAGGACCTATTTTCACCCCACAAATTTAGCCGTGAGTGACATCCCAGCCAAAAACCTGGAGGAGCGTTTCAATGGTTTTATTGTAGACAGCATGAACAATTTAAGCAAATCATATAAAAATAAATTAGAAACTAATGAAAATAGTCTGTCCTCTCTGAAGAGGGGGAAGTGACCTGGTTCTGGGGGAGGCAGGAACCTGCTGACGGGGCTGCGTCTGCTGAGCCAGGCGGGCGGGGGCCCCAACCCCGACACCTCCTCGGGATGTGGGCCGACCCGCCGCAGACAGGCCTCACTTGGCTCCTGACTTTCAGGCACTTCCTTCTCATTCTACGTGTCGTCCTGTTCCCTTTCAGCCGTTCTCTATACAGAGAGCGTCTGCTCACCCAGCAGCCAGGCCGCGTGGTCGCCCTGCAGCTCTGCACTAGCGCTTCCCACGGCCACATTCGTGCTCTTGCCAAAGGACCACTGTTGTTGTTCAGCTGCTACGTCCTCTCCGACTCTTTGCGACCCCATAGACTGTAGCTCACCAGGCTCCTCTGTCCATGGGATTCTCCAGGCAAGAATACTGGGATGGGCTGCTATTTCCTCCTCCAGATTCAGGGATCAAACCCGTGTCTCCTGCATTGGCAGGTGGATTCTTTACCACTGAGCCACCGGGGAAGCCCCTGGCAAAGAACTAGCACAGAATAAAACATCTACCACCAAGTACCGCAGCCCAGGGAAGGATGCGGGCTCTGACTTGCGGTGGCCGCCTGTGGAAGCTGGTGCGGGGGGCACCCACACCCTGGGCCTGTGGAGAAAGAGGCTGAAACACTCACCAGCATCCAGGCTGCCCGTGGCCGCGGTCCAGCCCATGACGGGGGGTATGGCCCCCACGACCGCCCCCACCCACGTGTTGGCGATGCTGACCCTCTTGAGCGGGGTGTAGCAGCAGGTGTATAGGAAAATGTTGAAGAGGCCCAGGGCGCCCGTGAGCGGGTTCACGCCCCAGGTCAGCAGGGCGACTCCGGGAACCGCACAGCCTGTGGCGAAGGACACGGCAAGCAGCGGGCTGGAAGAGAGAGCAGAGAACACAGCGCTGTCAGGGGTCAGCTCCGGCGGCCAGCGTGTGGGTCAGAGCCGAGCATGGGCAATCGGGCCCGGGGCCGGGAGCAAGCTGGGGGCAGTGCTGGCCTGGCCTCCGCCTGGGCCCAGGACATTCGCTGGATGTCATTTAACACGAGGAGGGACTTGCCTGCCAGAGTGCGGCTGCTCCTCCTGTATTTGCCAATTGGGGCTCACAAGGTGAGGAGGGTGGAGGCCTCCGAACCATGGGTTTGAAGGGAGGCCCTGCCCCACCCCTCCCTGGCCGGGGATTGTCCTGACCCCGCCACGCTCATCTGGGCAGGAGCGACGACGGCCCCCTCCTCCCTGGGCTGAGGGGAGATCCGCCTGATACATGCCTGTTCTGCACACAGTTAGGCTGGGCAGCTGGTGGGAAGCAAGTCGTTGTGACGGATGAAGCCCTCGGAACCCAGAATTTAAGATCTGGGCACAACCAGCATCTTACTTCTGGCAGAGTTCTCCCCATTTATTTATCCTTTGTTTAAAAACACCGCCCAGTTAGCAATAATGGGTAAGACTAGCGTGTCTGAGTGCACCTCTGTGTAATAAATTACAGGCTTGACATGCACCAGCTCCATGCAGCGAGGATGCTGTCTGCAGTGACAGCACTTCCTGAGCCAGAGCGCAGTTTATGGACATGGGACTTTCAAAAGAGGTGGCACAAGGCTGTATGTCAAATAAACATCTACAGCATAAAGATGACCGCAAGCCTGGTCCTCATCAGAGTCCGCTTTCTGAAGTGGACTTTGTGTGGCATCTTTGAAAGGCTTTGAGGGAGCATGGATGAACTGGGTCCACCAGTACCTGCCTGTCCTCTTTCTGCCCGAAACAATCTAAGCCGGTGCTCGAGCCTGCTTCCCCGAGGAGAAGCCACAGTTCACTCCCGGCCCCAGCATGTGCCCACGGGGACCTGGGAGTCGCCAGTGCGCAGCTCCGAGGGTCTCTGGTTTTGGCGAGGCCATCAGGGCGAGGGCGGCTGTCTGTCCCCTGCAGGCATGGCCTATGCCTGGACACTGCCCACCTGCCTCTCAAGGGACAAGGCGAGCTGGGGTGGGCAGGAGGGCAGCAGAACCCACCTGCCGGAGACCAGGGTGCCGAGGTGCTGACATGTGAAGGGGGTAGGACCCTCGCAGAGCCCTGGCTCCCACGCCGACCTGGGGAGCAGCACTGACCCCTCTCGCCCAGGCTATGACTGCTTGGGCCTGCAGGTGGAACTCAATGAAATGGGAGTCTTGATGGAAACAGAGAATACCCGAGGGGTATGCTGTTGTCCTGGCGACAGTGATGGAGACCCTCTAACCACACCCGAGACTTGGAGCGTGTTCAACCTGAGGGAATGGCCATCCCCTTCCCCCAACCTCCTTCGCCTCTCGCATCTGTGATGCCCCCGAGGGGCCGCTCGAGCTGCCCTGTCCCCCCTCCGTCCCTCCCACCCAAAGACCCAGAGCTGGGGCTCCTCCAGGGCTCATCTCCCTTCCTGGCCCTCAGAGTGATGGTGGCAGCGCCTCTCCTGCCTTCTCAGACTCCGGCCCTTCAGGAGGCAGCTTTCGCTCTCCTGTAAGAGTGACAGATGCCCTCATCTCAACTTCTTCCCCCCATTTTCTCTCTCACTTTTCAAGGTAGACTCTCCACTTTTGCTCTTGTGTAAGCCCCTCCCTGGTCCGGCTTTTCCCTCTGCCTCCACGGCTGCTGAGCACCTGCATCGTCACCTCAGTGGCCTGTGTACCATCCCCCAGGGATCTGGCCATCCCCTCCGAGCCCCAGCCTGCCCACAGAGCGACTGTGCCCGCTGTTGTACCCCCTGCTGCCTCCCTCTCCTGCTGCACACCCTCTGGTCCCCACACCATGGAGCTGGACTCCCTGGTGTTCCTGTCGGGCAGGAAACACAGCCTTCCAGAGGCAAGGGGAGGGGGCTGCCTGGGGTCACTTCTCACACCGCTCTAGAAAGAAGACCCGAGATGGCTGAAAAGCAGGGCAAGCATTATATCTGCTCTTCTTTCAATCAGGCAATTTATAGCTTATAAGAAAGATATTTTTTTCCCCAATGGCACTCTAAAAAGCTAATTTTATTTTGGGTGGGAGAAAAATGTGGCTCATAAACATTTTTATTTTTCCTGAGTTGGACCTTGTGTTAAAAAAAAAAAAAAGGAAAAAAGACTGTTCACTCCTTCTTCAAGGGCTCTGGAAGCCCATCAATTCAAAGGTATTAGTGTTATGAAAACCCACTCCAGTGTTCTTGCCTGGAGAATCCCAGGGACAGGGGAGCCTAGTGGGCTGCCGTCTATGGGGTCACACAGAGTCGGACACGACTGAAGCGACTCAGCAGCAGCAGCAGCATTATGAAAAGACCTTTCACTAAAGCACATTTGAATTTAATTGATTGAGATAGGTGATTTTACCCAGAAGTTTAGTTTCTGACCCTTGTCAGAATCACAGAGAATCATGAGGTTCAAGCTTGTGTTTAAATCTGTGCTCAGGGGCACAAATGAAAACTGGGGAGGCTGACAAGACATGTAAACAAGAATGAGGATATTTACCCAGGAAGCCATGACCATTCTCAGCACCTGGATCCTTGGGGGACCCAATTCCTGCTGGTCCAAGGAGCCGGGGTGGGCTCATGCTGTGGGCAAAGGTGCTCCAGTGGCTAATTCTGTGAAGTTTATTTTCCTGTGGTTTACTTTTCATAAGCATATATGTTTATCAACAGAGAGGTGGATAAAGAAGATGCTTTATACACACACACACACACACACAAACACAATGGAATATTACTCAGCCATAAAAGAGAATAAAAGAATACCACTTGCAGCATCGATGGATGTAGAGATTATTGTACTAAGTGAGGTAAGTCAGACAGAGAAAGACAAATACGATACGATACCACGTACACGTGGAATCTAAAAAAAAAAAAAATGATACAGACAAGCTTATTTACAAAACAGAAATAGAGTACAGAGGTAGAAAAGAAACTTATGGTCGCCAGGGGATGGAGGGGGAGGGATAAACTGGGAGACCGGGACTGACATGTTCTCACTACTGTATGTAAGCTGGGTAACCTAAGAACCTACTGAGCAGCACAGGGAATTCTCCCCAGGGCTCTGTAATGGCCTATGTGGGAAAAGAACCTTAAAAAGGAGTGAATATATGTATATGTATACCTGATTCACTTGGCAGTAAACCTGACACTAACACAACATTATAGACCAACTATACTCCAATGAAAACTTTTAAAAAAATCAAAGAAAAAGTATGTATTCTCACCCTACATTTGAGAGGGGGGGGGGGTAAAAACCATGTTATAAAAGTAACATATATTCACTTCAGAACATTTAGAACTAAATTTAGAAAATCACACAAAATATTCTAAATTAGCTATTCAAAGAAACATGTTGGTTTATATCTTTCTAGCTTTTTTCCCAATGATATGTCTACTTTAAAAACAACTGAGAATACAGTGAACTGTGGCTTTATTATTCTATTTTCAATATCTCTTAATAATTTCCCTATGCCATTAAGAATTACTGTACATCATTATTATTAATGGGGCTTCCCTGATAGCTCAGATGGTAAAGAATCCGCCTGCAATGTAGGAGACCTGCAAAGTAGGGTCAGGAAGATCCACTGGAGAAGGGATAGGCTAACCACTCCAGTATTCTTGGGCTTCTCCTGTGGCTCAGCTGGTAAAGAATCCTCCTGCAATTATCATTAATAGCTACATGGCCTATTTGGTGGGCAGGCCGTGATAAATTCAATCAGTATGTCTACTTAGTATTTTTCCATTGTTTTAATTAGAAATAATGTTGGGATGAATATGTTACAGACAAGTCAGTGTTTACAGTTCTGATTATGATAAATTCTGAGACTAGGTTCCCAGGTCACCGGGGCAGATGACGTGCACAGTTTTAGGGGTTTTGACTTGTACCCCAGCCTGTACTCGAGAGTTTATACTCTTTGTCTCCCTCCCAGCGGTGTATGAGAAAGTCTGTTCCCAGGATCTGTATCAACACTGGGCGTGAGATTCAAAACAAAACAAAACAACAAACTCAAACAAATTCGCTGAGACAGTCTTATCCCCATTTTATAGATAAAAACAGATTCGGAACCAGGACCTGTACTCAGATTTCCTTATGGGCTCATTCATGTACCCTGGGGGTTCCCCTCTAACCAGTACGTGGGGGACACTAGTCTAATGCCACTTACTGATCACTTCTGGGGTCTGCTGGGGTCTTTAGGCGGTGGCCTTTGGCTTGGAGCAGCCTCCTGTGGAATCACAGTTCCTTTAGTTCACACCACTGCATACATAGCCTAACTTCCTACTGCGTCCCCTGAGATGGAAATGACTGGGAGGCACAAATTATTTTCATAAAAAGGGACAGACTTGGGATGTAATACACTGTGCAAGACAGACATGGTCTTCATCCTGGGGGTGATTATTCTGGGGTGGGAGACAATAAGATAGGCAGGACAATTGGGTGGGGAGAAAGCCGCCAGGGAGCAGGAACCCAGTTCTGGGGTAGCAGGGGTTTGGGGTGGACACAGGAGGTTCAGGGACTTTTAAGCCAAGCCTGGATAGACAGATGGGGGGCAGGCAAAGGGTGGGGAAGCGTGTTTCAGGGGTGGGAGGGGTCAGAGAGCATAGGTTGTGGAGGCCATGGGGAGGCCTCTGGGCAGAAGTCCTTTCTGCTGCTTAAATTAAGGAAGAATAGGGTCTGACCTGCTTCTGAGAAGGAGCCCCCTGCCTGCTAGGGGGGACACCATTCACTTCCCTCTCAGAAGAAGTCCACATTAGGTGCTTTTTTTGAGGAAAGTGACTTGCCATCACCACACTATACAATTTTTATCACACGCTCACTTGAGAGAGGGCTTCCTATGGCTCAGATGGTAAAGAATCTGCCTAAAATGCAGGAGATTCAAGTTTGATTCCTGGGTCAGGAAAATCCCCTGGAGGAGGGCATGGCAACCCACTCTGGTATTCTTGCCTGGAGAATCCCATGGACAGAGAGCCTGGCAGGCTATGGGGTTGCAGAGTTGGACACAACTGATTGACTAAACAACAACAAACAACAGCCTGTAATCTACCCTCCAGTTCAGTTCAGTTCAGTTGCTCAGTCGTGTCCGACTCTTTGCGACCCCATGAATTGCAGCACTCCAGGCCTCCCTGTCCATCACCAACTCCCGGAGTTTACTCAAACTCATGCCCATCGAGTCGGTGATGCCATCCAGCCATCTCATCCTCTGTTGTCCCCTTCTCCTCCTGCCCCCAATCCCTCCCAGCATCAGGGTCTTTTCCAATGAGTCAACTCTTCGCATGAGGTGGCCAAAGTACTGGAGTTTCAGCTTCAGCATCAGTCCTTCCAATGAACACCCAGGACTGATCTCCTTTAGGATGGACTGGCTGGACGCCCCCAAACCCACGTGGAGAGAAGGAGGGTGGCAGGGAGTGGGACCCGCTTCTGCCCAGTGGTCTTGGGTAGACTGACACCAGGGCTGTCTCTTTCAAGGCTTCTTTTTCTTTGACTTTTTTTTTCCTGGACAATTTTGTTACATTTTATATACCTTACAAGTTAAAGGAAGCCTTGTTTGAAATAAGGCAGAATAAAAGAGTTAAATAAAAGAAAAGTGAGAGTTTTGGTTAGAGTCTTTGTTTACAGTGAAAATACATTAGTGAAAGAAGCAAAGGGCTCTTTTTGAGACTGGAAACAGGAAGAGGAGGAGCAAGAATAAAGAGAAAATAAATCAAGTGGGGTGTCTGGGTTATTTTTTTTAAATTCTGATTTACCATGAAATCTTTAAATATCATGGTGATACTAAAGTTGCTTAGGTTTATCTGTTTTAATAAAGACATCTGTTTTTGATATACAGAAAGATTAAAAAAGTATGATCATGTCTCATCTTGGTTACACACAACTATGGTTTTCTGCCTTACTCTCATAAAATATGCTCAGAGCTAAATCTCAAAGACTTGAAGAGAAATTTTGTAAAACACCGATTTCTTGTTATTTTAGGTCAGTTATTTATCATACTCTTTCTCTTAATCATACTGCTCAGCCCTTGATCAAAAGACCCACCTCCTCTCCCCATTCCTATGGGTTCTAGTAAGTACCGTGAACCTGGAGAAGGACACCCTCTGCCCCGTTATTTCTCCTTTTATCACTTATTCTTTATTCAAAATTTTTGTTTACATTTTTATCACTCTTTTTTGCTCCACTCATCATTTAATTTCCTTAGCAGTTCATCTCCACTTCAAGTGCTACTCTGAGGCCTGATTTCGAGACCTAAGACTGGGAGGAAGGTTAATAAAGAAGCTTCCTTGGGTTTCCTTGGGCTGGGGGTGACCCCAGAGAAAGAGGGCCTCGAGAATGTCAATTCTTAATTATAAATTATAAAGGCATGATGGAGTGAAACATGTTTCTAAAGATAACAATTATAACGGAAGAATATTTCTATCTCTGATTATAACTTTAAATCAAGAATTTTATTTTATTAGAGCAAATCACAAAAATATAAATCAAAGCCAGGAAAAACTAGGTTGATCACATGAAAAACATTTTTTTAAAATGTGCTCTTACAAATCTACCACAGTAGCTGTAATGGCTTTCATTGAGAACCGAGGAATTAATATGTCTGTGAGTGGATACTGCTGAAACGAATTTATGAAGGAGAGATCATAAAAGCAGGTGAATGGGCGTGATGACGTTGCAAACATTTCTAATTGTCAATAAAACAGGAAAAACAAAAGTACAAATAAGGAAAACAGCATTACTTGATGGATGGGGAACAGAGGTGGGAAAAGGACCAGCAATTTTCTTGAACTAAAATAAAAAAATTCTTTCATATCCGTTTACTCATTCATGCAAATAGATTCACGGCTCATGCTGAGGGTGGAATGATGGTTCATTTCCAAACTCACATCCAAAACTGAATTACATTTTAAATGGAGATACCTTTCTACTGAGCACCAGTGTGAGGTCTTTCTACTCTGGCGTTTCCTGCCCAAGGCTACTACGGAAAAGAAACTAATAGATCCGAGTGGGGGGAAATTTGCTAACACGTTTCTATGAATTATTTATTCTTCCCATAAAATCTAGTATTTCTTGGTTTACTAAACACCAACCTTTAGTAGCTCTATCAAAGTGTAATTTTCTATAGAAATTAGGAACAAATGAGAATATACAAGCTTTAATTTGATACCTACTTATTCCACTTAAACACAATTTAAATTGCCTGACTTTTAAATGAGTTACTGGAGAAATGTGGCCTTTCTGTTTAAGCAATGTGTCAGAGAGGTCTATGAAATGTTATATGAAATCAGGAAGGTGTTATATTCTAAGCGACTCTGCAGATAATTGGTTTACACAAAAACTAATCTCATACTGCTTGGTCATTTTTCCAGAATAAATGATTTTTAAATTATAAAATAAAATTCCCTTTCTTCAAAAACAAAAGGAAACTCAAAAGTGTAATCAAACCAAGCTAATTTAACTTTAATTTCCTGAATAAATCCCACATTTGAGCTTTGACCTGAGTTTTTTGGGGGAAGTCGCCACAAATAACTGTTTTGAAAAGAGGTGCTCTTACAAATCTACCACATTAGCTGTGATGGGTTTCATTGAGAACTGAGGAATTAATATCTCTGTAAGTGGGTATTGCTGAAACGAATTTATGAAGGAAAGATCATAAAAGCAGGTGAACGGGTGAGACAGGGATCCCGGATCTTCCAGGGACCTGGGGGTGACAGAGGAATTCAGAAGGTGGTCCCTGCTCTCACGGGTGTGAGGAAACACTGAGAGTGGACCACTGCACTGGAAACCTGGTTTTCATGGACAGAAATGAACAATAGGAATCTTCTCCGTAAGAATTTCAGAACCTTGGTGCAAACTGCACCTTCTTTTTTAATTGGAGCATACTTGCTTTACAGTGCCCTGTTAGTTTCTGCTGTGGAACAGTGTGAATCAGCTCTCTGTACACATATCCCCTCTCTCTCTCGCCTCCTCCCCATCCCTCCCCTGCCCCACCCTCCAGGTCATCATAGAGCACCGAGCTCGGCTCCCTGTGCTATACAGTAGCTTCCGGCTAGCCATCCAGTTTACACGTGGTACTGTATATATGTCAACGCCATTACCTCAGTGCGTACCCTCCTCTCCTTCCCCCAGTGTGTCCACAGCCCCTTCTCTATGCCCGTGTCTCTCTTCCTGCCCTGCAGATAGGTTCATCAGTACCATTTCCCTAGATTCTGTATAAATACATAGGTTAATGTATGATGCTTATTTTTCTCTTTCTGACTCACTTTATTCTGTATGACAGACTCTAGGTCCACCCACGTCTCTACAAATGGCCCAATTTCACTTCTTTCTATGGCTGAGTAGTATTCCATCATACATACGTACCACACCTTTATCCATTCATCTATTGATGGACATTGTACCATTCATCTTTATATGCCCTGTGCCTAAGGCTGGGGCCCAAAATGTTGGCTGAAATAAACACTTACAAATCAGACAAGACAGAGAATGCGGTCTTAAGATGACTGCTCCCATAACATCAGTCAAGGGGAATAGCATTTAATGCTGGCAAATCATTTCACGTCGTCTCATTTGAAAGGAAATGGCACCCCACTCCAGTGTTCTTGCCTGGAGAATCCCATGGACAGAGGAGCCTGGCTGCTACAGTGCATGGGGTTGCAAAGAGTTAGACACAACTGAAGTGACTTAGCACAGCACATGTGAAAAGAGAGGAAGTGAAGTGACAGGAGGTTAGACCAAATGATTCCAGGTTATTAATAAAGGTGTTTGCTCCTATGACTTATTTCTCACGTGACTGCAAGGGATTGGTTGTGTAACTGTGATGTGATAGTTAACTCTTTATATTCATGGTTCTTAGAATATTGTAGGTATTTTCTGGTTGTAAACAGGGGCCTGGGGGCCAAAGGATCTCCCATGCCCAGGACTGCTGTCAACAAATATTCACAACTCTCAATGCTTCCAAATAGTCATGAATGCCTTCTTCCTTCTTATGACAAACTATGATGACTCTGAATGATGATACGAAAACAGACTTTCTTCTGCCTGTTCTTCCTACTCTGGTTCGGCAAGATGGAATGATTTTATTTTAAGGACAAAGTTCCGGACATTAGCATCACTGTTCTTAAAGTTGAGACCAAATCTATTCTTTCTGCCACTTTTAATGACTGGTGAACACTAAAGAAAAAGAAATTTCTACACTTATAAAATGTTTATGCTCTTATTACATTTGCAGTATATACACACCGAGAGACTAATCATAACCACCCGGACCCTGCAGAGCTTCACCCGGGCCGGTACGTGTCTACTAGACCAGCGTGACAGGGGGATGAATAACATTCCCAGGTCCCCTGCAGCCCGCTAAATGTTTACATTTGCTTAAGTGCTTACTGGTAAAACCTTCAGTAAATGTGAAAAATGTCTCCTGTAAATCCCTATAATACTTTGGCTAAACCTCGTTCTTTAAGTTAATAATGCCAACTAAACAATCCATTCATTTCACTTCGAAAACTCAATCTTCATCACTCATTTCACAACCAGGTATGGGCTGCCCCCAATTCCGAGTGTTTTAATTTATCCCCTCGAAGAATAACCTTCCTCTCTGCTCTTATCACTCCATCTCTCTGCTCACAGCCCACACCTAAAGCTTACAAGTTCTGGATCACTCTCGTTGGATCCATTAAGTTGGGAAAAGTAACTCTGACATGTATTCTTTCCCTGTCAACATGAGGGAGCTGGAAAATGGATAATTCAAAGGAGATGGAATGAAAATAACCGAGAAGGCCCAGCCCATGTCTGATTTCTTCAGGGAGCTTTCACTGCCCAGCTGGTCTTTATCTGAGTCTTCCCTTTCTGACCTCCCAGAGAACTTCTCGTTTATACCTCATTCCATTTCCCTCGATCCATGTTTATGGGCTGCCCCCATCTCATCTGCTAAGCATTTTATGCATTTGGCATAATTTTTCCACCCAGATTCGATGCCTTTTGAGCATGATTTAACAATAAAACTGACCGTGCTGGTTCCACTCTAGGTAATCAATACATTCTTAATGAATTGAATTAAACAAGGGAATTATTTAATTCTAAAATATAGAGAAACGTTTGGTCTTGACATCCTTAAGATTAATTTTAGTTAGGAGAGACCAGGAAGAAAAGGTTATTACTTAGAAAAAAAAATACACAAGCTATATATATATCTTAGAAATATGAGTCTGCAGGACTTCAAGTTAGAGAAAGATGTATATCTCTGTTCTGTCTGAAAACTAAGAGGAGAGTGAAGAGAAGACAGAAAACCCCAACTAGAACCAGGAGACACACCTACAGAAGAGCGGCCGGGTCCAGGAGGCGTGCACCTAACATCAGCCCTCAGAACGTCTCCCCGAGGCTCTGACTATGAATCAGAGAAGGACTGGGACGTGCAGAGCATTTTCTGGGTTGGGGAGTGGACCCCAGTTAGAAGGCAATCAAGTAGAATCAGGGCCAAGGGCCCTGCTGGAAAAAGCAGGCTACTGGAAAAAGCAGCCATGTAGGAGTGGCCTGGGTGCTATCCCCCCGTGACCCCCCACCCATGCTTAACTGTCCCCCACACCTTGCCCTCAGCCCTGGCACTGGACCAGGGCTTGGCCAGCAAACCTTCTCTCACCAGGCCTTGGACCTGACACAGAGGACTTGGCCAGCAGGCCTGGGGGTCAAGGCCAAGGTTCCCAGTTTGATGATGAGTCAATTTAAGTGGAAACAGGGTTTGAAGGGGCTTCTCAGGTGGCACTAGTGGTAAGGAACCTGCCTGCCAATGCTGGAGACATAAAAGACAAGGGTTTGACCCCTGGGTCAGGAAGATCCCCTGGAGGAGGGCATGGCAACCCATTCCAGTATCCCATGGACAGAGGAGCCTGGTGGGCTACAGTCTATGGGGTCGCACAGAGTCGGATACAACTAAAGCGACTTAGCACGCACGGTTGGGGTTTGAAGACCCAACATGCAGAGAGGAACGAGGTGGAAGTAAACAGTAGCCTGGACACGGGGGTGGAAGCGATGAGGGGACCACGCCTTCTAGAAGACCAGCAGTTAAAAGAGGAGAAGAGAAGAAAAACCAGATGGAGCAGCTGTCTGAACAGGCTCTTCTCTGCGACAGAAGGACTGCTCATCCAGATATGAAGTCAGAGGGGAAGGACCCAGGGGGGCAGTGGGGCTGGCAGAGGTGCTTGGAGGCCCAGGGAGGCTGAGCCGAGGACCCTCACTCTGCAAGCTGCTCTCCAGGCCCCGAGCTTGGAGATCAGAAGGCAGAAACGGGGTCACCAGCTGCCAAAAACAGGTGTCAGATTCTGGCAGCGATAACCTGCGGTGGACAACACCTGGTCCCATCCTCCCGGAAGAAACAAGGGCTGTCTGAGGAGGAGCTTCTGAGGACATTTACTCTGGACCACTCCTCATCCTCCGACCCCTCCCCTCTGCCACTCAAAAACCACGGAGTCCACTTTATCCGGTTAGGACCAGCGCTGCAAGCAACACACAGAGCTTCATCACACGGAAGGCATTCAGGGACACTGGACACGTGTGTGACAGGTAAGCAGCAAGAAGGAAGGATGATACTCGTGAGGATGTAAAACAACAGAAGGACAGGCGGCTCGGAGCGTCAAACTCCGTCTTGATTTTGCCCTGGACAAGTTCCGCTCCCCCCACATTACCCCCCTTCCCCCGGCGTCATCCAGGCTCCAGAGCCCTGGTCCCCTGGGCACAGCCGTGGCCATGCTGACGCTCAGCCTCAGGGGCACAGATGCGGGGGTGTGGGCCCCAGTTAACAGAGGTCAGGTCTGCGGGGAGGAGCCGATCCTGGGGGGATGAGCGCCATCCTGACCCTGGAGCTCCTATCTCCAGATGTCCTCAGATGCAGACGCCAAGCTCTCTACCAAATGCACCGAGACTCCAGTCCAGCCTCGGGCCTCAGGAATGCTTCCTCAGTGATGTGGAGGACACTGTACTCAAGTTCACCAGGTGGCCCCCGAGCCATTAAAGACTCTGATAGATAATTCTGCCACAGAGGCCTGGAGCCAGAGTAAAAAGCAGAGGGCCTCGGGGTCAAGTGTTTCCACAGGAAACTGAACCAGTCATCTGCAATTACTGCTTTCCAGACGAGACCACCAGAGGAACTCACGACCGGCCCTGCGAGAGTGAGGAGGGGTTCGCACATGTCATCTTAATATAAAAATGCCTCTTCCCTCCGCTAAAGAGAGAAGAAGCAGTCTTTTCCCAAATAGTTAATGCTTTTTTTTTTAACTGCTTTTTTTTTATACCTTAAAAATTTTAGACACGCAGAATTGGCATTTTATGTAGGTAACCGACAGACAGCTAAAAGAGCTGTCCTCTGTATTCTCCTTGGGAAAACGAAGCAAAGAATAATGCAATGTCATGGATGTTTATGGCCATGAAATGGCATTTTAGCTGTAAAGATTTTTTTTCCCTTTGATTCTCAAAAATGTTACAGAAATTTTTGTGGCCTAAGATGTAAAGGGTGTGCTTTTACTGTAACTACTTCAAAACTAGCCAGTTATTTCAATATGCCTTGTTTATCAAGTATGTATTCAGTGTCAGCTTTTCCAATATCTGAAGTGTCAGAGACAAACAGTAGCTCAGTAAAAAGCAAGGCCTGAGCACGAAGTCTGGTGAACAAAGCCCCAGGATGACTTTCTCAAGACGCTGCGAGCTGCAGAACACTCAGCCCATGCAGGTCAGCCCTAACGTGGAAGTGGATTCAGCTCAGAGTCATCCTCCAGGATCCCCTGAAGTCACCATACAGGACACACAGGCTTATGCATGTACAGTTCTGGGAAACGATGACTAGGTCGACTGAAGTTTGAGGATGGCTGAGTTAAATTAAGAGGGAACAAAAGAAAAGTCTGTATTTACAGGGCTGGGCCCTCAGAGTATCTGCCTCCAAGACAATTCTGCAGAGGCAAGAGGTGGAGAACTGAGAGGGTTCTATGTTGGGGGGGGGGTGGTGGTGGTGGGTGGACGCCCTTCAGTCTTCACGCTGATGATACAGGCATGGACTCTGGCTGTGCTCATGAGGCCAGGGGCAGGGGTGGGGCGCGGCAGTGTTCTTCTCTCTTTATTACTCAAGGCAAAATACAGCGAAAAGGGGACTTCCCTGGTGGTCCAGTGGTGAAGAATCTGCCTTGCAATGCAGGGGACCGGGGTTCCATTCCTGGTTGGGGACCTAAGGTCCCACACGCTGTGCACTCACTAAGCCCACGTGCCACTGTGAGAGTCAGACCACGGCAACAAAAGATCCCACAGGAAACAACCGAGACCTGATGCAGCCACATAAATACATACTTTAAAAAATACAGGGAAATGATCTGGCACGGACACGCAAGGGAACGATTTGTAACATGGAAGAGACACACATTCGAGATTTTACCTGATCTGTCCACGAACCAGAGGTCTGTTCTTTGTCCTGTTCATGTTTGAATCAAACGGAACCTCAAAAAACTGCAAAAAGATTGAAAAAAAAATTAAATACAGCATGAAATAGTTATTTTCTTTTTGCTTTAGTTCTACAGTTTTTTTTTCCAAATTTTGTTTTAATTTTGATACTGCGAATACTCTTGGTACTCTTGAGAGAAAAATTCTCAGTCGGGAACATGCAATACTTTGAAAACCACAGGTTAAGTACATGGTTGCGTTCTTCAAAGCCACTGTTTCAGGTTTAGAGCATTAGTGCCATATACGATTTCAGAATCTTTCAGGCATCCTGAAGACTGAATCAACCAAGAATCAGCTGACCTCGGAAAACAGGCTGCTGGAGTCAAAGGCCAGGAAATATTAATAAGAAGTCAGATGGGGCTGTATACAAGCATTTAATCATCTCCCATTCTCCTACCGCTGAATAAATGTCAATAGCATTTACTCTCACATTTCAGTATTGAAGTTACAAAGGATAGAGGGAGACCATGACTCAGCTGTACATCCATTCATGTGCTGAATACTAGGGTTGTTTCCAGGTTTTGCCTATTAATACTAGAGTCAGTTGCCACTCCCTTCTCCAAGGGATATTCCCAATCCAGGGGTTGAACCTGTGTCTCCTGCTTGGCAGGTGGATTCTTTACCCCTGGGCCACCAGGGAAGCCCCCCATTTCCTACCACTGAATATATGTTAATAGTATTTACTCTTGTGCTATAGGATGACAGTGACAGAGAACCAAGGGATATTGTGACTCAGCTGGAAGAGAAATGAACATGCCCTAGAGATGAATAAAGGGGCTTTGCCTCCTCTTTCAAGGAGTCCGTCAGTGACTTGTTGGTTGTAAGGGGGAGAATTTCATCCTGTTCACTAACGTAATTTTTTGCCACCACCTTATCTGGAAACACGACTGAAGGGCGTGCCGAGCGCCAGGCCAACCAGCGCGAGCCCTGAGGGGTCACTGCCGTGTCTGTTCAGCTCCCCGGGAGCGAGGCCACCCAGACGCCCCCTCCTCCCAGCTCTGGCTCTGGGGCACCCGCAGAAGCACCTGGAAGCTGGGGGTGCAGAAGTGGCCATGTTTACACCTGCAAAATTGGCATGAGGTCAGGCATGACTGTGGCTACACACAGCAGCAGGGACCTGTCGGCTCGCACTGCTGGCCCTGAGGCACCCTGGGCCCGCAGCTGCCCCGGCTCCTGCTGCACCTACCGGGCTGCAGCCCACGCCCGAGCTCGTCCACGTCTCGGGACCTCGGGCCACGTCTGCGTGCTGCTCCATGGCCAAGTGCGCCGCTCTCCTGCAGGCCATCTGCATCATCAAAGGTGCAGGTGTGAAAGCAGCGGGTAACGGACACCGTGGTCCAGTCTGCTCTCCTACATTTAGGATCCTCCTGCGGATTCTGGGTCACTCCTGCCTGCTCTTTTCTGCCTTCCTCAGGCCCAGCACCAGACACAAAGCCTGCATCACACCCAGGGTTGCACCAGCCCATGGCATCCTTACCAGGGATCTGCACCAGGCCTGACCCCTATGGTAGACCCTTGTATCGCTCACAGTGGTTCTCGCATCCTGATCAAACCTTAACTGATACAGACCTCTTCTCTACAACTTTCAACAGGGCCACTGTTTAAAAAAGTAGTTAATGGTGGGTCAGTGGCAAAGAATCTACCTGCCACGCAGGAGTTGTGGGTTTGATCCCTGGGTTGGGAAGATCCCCTTGGAGAAGGGAATGGCTACCCATTCCAGTATTCTTGCCGGGGGAATCCCATGGACAGAGGAGCCTGGCGGGCCACAGCCCATGGGGTCGCAAAGAGTCGGACACAACTGAGCGACAGCACAACAGCACAACAAAACTGTTCAATATGTCCACCTTATCTATGATCTCAATGACAGGCTTCCTAAGAAGTGTGAATTTATCATCCTTAATGTCAAAGAGAGCTATACAAATAGGCACTCAATAAACGACATAGTAAATAAACCATCCCTGAAAATAAATCTATTTGTAGAGTGAGTTACACTTTGAAATGATTTGTAAGTGTTAAAAAATTCTTTGCCTATGAGAGTCTATATTCCCTACTGAAGGAGTTCCAGTTACACACGTCCCGTCTGCTCACCTTCCCTCCCTCCCTCATTATTCAAACACATTCTGTAAGTATTTCTAATAATCTTTCCTTCATGACCTATTAATTTGATTTCACAGGACTAATGAGGATTCCAATTACAAATCATGTTATTTAAATGTGGGTAAGGTGTTATCCAATATAACACAGAAACTCTTGTGTAAATAACTTTCTTGGCAGTTCTCGAGTGTCTGTGCGCACGCACCCACACACATACTCAGTTCAGGAATTCTACTGAATTATTTCATCCGGATGAAAAAGAGACATGATTGTTTCTATGTTCCTGGCAAGTCAGCCATTCAGAGATGGGAACTGAGGCCTAGAACGCAGCAACTGAACCCCAGGATGCCACAACTTGGCACCAGTTTCCGACTCTCACGGATGCTGAAATGTATCAGGACAAGCAATATCTGGGTAGCAACAGCAGCTAACCAAGACCTTCGGGTCCTTTCAGGGAGGGATCGACAAGTCCTCCCAGCACCACGGGATCAGAGCTGCTTCTCATGCGTTTTCTGTAATGCCTTTCAGTGAGGTTCACGGCTTTGGTCTGGCCTCGAAGCCATGTTCCCAGAACATAAAGCAGTGTATCTTCAGGTGAGACATTTAAGCATTTTAGAACATAAGAGTTGGCTTCATCTACTCACATTTTTTCCCCCTGTGCTTTACCATCTTTTCATAATGTAATTATCATTTCAGTTGGCTCCAACTACTTGGAGCCAGAGAAGTAAAACTCCTACAACTGGTATTGAAAATAAAATATCAATGCAGTCTTACCAGCCCTTAGAACATACTGTTCACTGGCTTTTTTATGCATCCTCCCTGCTTTGAATAACACCGGCAGTGGTCCGCTGCTCTGGGGAATGCACGTGGACAACCGCTCAGCCCAGACCCGCGATCTCAGGCCCCTCCTGTGAAAGCTCCGGTCATTAGGTCTCAAATGGCCATGTCACCCCGTGCCTTACCCCATACCTGGACACAGTAGCTGGTTTACTGAGTGGGCATCTCATTCAAACAGTCTCTGCCTGGGGATTTAACAAACCAAAAGCCCAGGAAAGTATGTCCTCCCTCCTCCTGGGTTGCCCGTGGCCACGGAGCAGGATAAATGGAAATGGAGGAGAGGTCCCACATTGACGCCTTGGATCTATTACCTCCAAGGCTCTATCTCCACCTTTTCTAGCCTTGCGTGCATGCGTGCTAAGTCGCTCAGTCACGTCTGACTCTTTGTGACTCTATGGACTGTAGCCCACCAGGCTCCTCTACCCATGGGATTCTCTAGGCAAGAACACTGGAGTGGGTTGCCATGCTCTCCTCCAGGGGATCTCTAGCTTAAGCCACCCCAGTATGGGTCTATCCCTGTAATTCCAATGTCCCAACAGAGGACTGTAAGGACATCAAACATGAGAGCAGTTGCATTGTCCAGGAGGGAATGATATGTGCTTTTTCCTCAGCAAACAACTTCTTTTCCACTTATGTTCATTGCCAAAGTAAGTTTTTGTCCCAGTCTCTTTCCCTTATAAAAACCCATCAACCTTTTGGAACTCCTTTCATCGAAAATCTCTTCTCTTACCCAGGGTCCCGACCCCACCATCCACTTTCCCATCTCTCAGATGCTCCTCCTCATTTCCTGCCCTCCACTATTCTAGGAGCTGCTCTACGAGGCAGACTCTTGGGGTTGCAAATGGCAGAAACACAACCGAAACCAGCTCAGAGAAAATCAGGCCTTTATGTCCTGCAACAGGGCTGTGCCTGCTTTAGGAATTTCTGAGTCTGGCGCCACATGTACTGCCGTGATTCTGGCTCTTTCTATCTCTTGAGTCTCCTCCGGGTGCTCCTGCGTGCAGAAGTCGTCCAGGAAACAAAATGGCCCTGGCAGCCCTAGAAGCTCAAGCTCCTAGTGACCCCAGCAGAAAAGTTAATTTCCTGACAGCTCCAAAACAGAAGTCCAGAACCACCATGGCCATGAATTCTAGGGATGAGGGGGTGATGTGACCACAGGGAGGGAGCAGGTGGAGAGACACAAAGACACAGTACCCCGCTCAAATGACACGGATTGCCTTCTCCAAGACAAATTCTATCCCCAGAAGAAAACAGGAAGACGGCAGACAGACAGATGAACTGAAATTATCTCTAACTCACTGTGAAGCTAACAGCCCCAAATCATTTCATTTCACACATCATACCTATAAAATAACTTGCCCACATTCGTCCTAGTTTAAGACTGAGAGGCATTAATCAATAGAAATGTAATAAATAACTTATATTAATCTTGTCTCAGAATCAGTTTGCGAATCAATAGTTCTATCTGTTTAATAGAGTGGTAAATGGATCATTTTTTCCTCCTCACAGCCACATGCAGATACAAGTCACTATTATACCAATAGATAAATATTTATTAGATGTCTAACATGGGCTTCTCTGGTTAGCTCAGTGGTAAAGAATCTGCTTGCAATGCAGGAGATGAGGTTTTGATTTCTGGGTCGGGAAGATCCCCTGGAGAAGAAGATGGCAACCAGCTCCAGTAATCTTGCTTGGGAAATCCCATGGACAGAGGAGCCTGGCTGGCAGGCTACCGTCTATGAGGTCACAAAGAGTCGGACATGACGGAGTGATTAAACAACAACAAACATGAGATCCTCACTTTTCTATTATAACCATGCTTTTTACATTAGTTCAGTTCAGTTGCTCAGTCGTGTCTGACTCTTTGTGACCCCATGAATCGCAGCACGCCAGGTCTCCCTGTCCATCACCAACTCCCGGAGTTTACTCAAACTCATGTCCATCGAGTCAGTGATGCCATCCAGCCATCTCATCCTCTGTTGTCCCCTTTCTCCTCCTGCCCCCAATCCCTCCCAGCATCAGGGTCTTTTCCAATGAGTCAACTCTTCGCATGAGGTGGCCAAAGTACTGGAGTTTCAGCTTCAGCATCAGTCCTTCCAATGAACACCCAGGACTGATCTCCTTTAGGATGGACTGGTTGGATCTCCTTGCATTAGTAGATAATTATTATTACTCCAAAGAGATGATGCTCTGATATAAAACATACCTATTAACCTTTCTAACAGATAATTACATACTTAAGATACTACTGAATTTTTGTGAGCTAAAATGAAACAGGCACCAAAAGTGGGGAGAAATAGAACTTGGCCCATGTGATGAATTTCCTATTCCCACTCTGATTAATTATATGTTATGCAAAAAGTAGACATATTCTAGAGCTGTCCTTAAGTCAGGCTAGGGAAATACTGACTTTGATAACGAGGTGCAACTTTTTTCTTTCTCTATGCGAAATAACGGGGGCGACATTCTTCTAAAGACCCAAAAGAAAAACAAACGCATGAACCTTGTCAGGGTTTGTTTTTCCATCCATCTTCTCAAAGCTGTCAACAAGTGTCAACGGCCCAAAGCCTCCCAGGTCCAAGATAATGTCTCAGACCAAGTTAAAAGGGATGTTAAATAAATAAGTTAAAGTCCTGGGAGGGGCACGTTATCCAGCAGGGTCTCACATACTACTGCTTGCAGCTCACAAGTCAGTTAAGATATGCACTCAGCCTGGCTCGCTGGTTGTACCAGTGTCCCACTGCCACACCAAGAACCAACAGACTAAGTGGGACTCACTGTTGCCATTGATTCTTCCCCATGAGGCATCTGAAATTAGGTGTGTGCGTTCACACATGGTGACTGGGGCAAAGTTCTCCTCCAAATCTGCTACTCAAGTCATCACTCATTAAGCTGTGTTTTAAGGCTTCACCCCAAAAGGTCACATAACACTTATTAGAACCCTAAATGACCACATCCTGTGAGTAAAAGAAAACTCAAAAAATCACACTGGTTTTGAGGAGCTTCAGAAATGGTGTTCTCGGTCAACCCTTTCCCCTACCAGAGGGCTCTCAATTTACAACACTGCTTTCTGAAAAAAAAAGATGGAAGGAAAGTACACTGAAACATTTACAACTAGGTGGAGAGCATGGAGGGGTGACTACTATTTTTGTATCTTACAGCTGTCTATAAAGACCATATATTTTCTTCCTAGGGGGAAAAAAAGTAATAAAAGTTTTTACCTACATGAGACAAATACAAAACTTGAACAGACTCTCTTTAGATTAACCAATAAAGAATTACCAAATGTATCCAGTATAAAGCTCATATTAGTGGAGCCTTAGCCAATTAGAACCTTGTTCCCCCCAGACAGAACCACATGGTGAAAAGTGGATCCTAAATATTTCCCAGGGACCCCCATTTCCCCATCCTCTGTGTCACTTCTTTCATTCAGGCAACTATTTTATCATTTGGCCAAGATTACATCGCCTCCCAACACTTCCTGTCTGTAGTACTGACCACTACCCTCCCCGCCACCTCCCATCAATTTCTCACACAATAGTCAACACCATCTTTTCAGGTGCAGACCTGATCATTCTAGTTCCCAGCACAGAAGTTTCCACGGCTCCCTGCTGCCCAGGGAGTCAAGTCCGGCCCTCGCACATGGCATGGAAAGCCCTTCACAGACGCTCCGGCCCCTTTCCCTCGCCCACCCTTCTCTTCTCCTCCCCTGACATGCTCTGCTCTCAGGGCCTGACCTCTGTTGGGTCCCCGGTTTGCTGTCAGTTCTCCCACAGCCTGCCACGCTTCTCTGCAGGGGCCCATCGCTGTCGCCATCTGTCGCCAGCTCAGGACCGGGGCAGGGTCTGCCCTTCGTTCTGGTGTTCTGTGCGGGCCTCAGCGGGGGAGCTCTGCCCGACAACCACCCACAGGACCATAAGGATCGCTACAAGTTCACAGTCACCAGCATCAGAGGGGCTTAACACTCACTCCCGGGCCAGCCCCTCTGACCTCTCCAGCCCGCTGGCTCTGCTCCTCTCCACAGAGCTGGTTTTTAGTCTGGTTCGCTCTTAACCCTCCCCATGGACAGAGGAGACTCGCTGACCGCAGTCCAGAGGGTTGAATAGAGTCGGACACGAGTGAAGCGACTTGGCAGGATGCATTCTCAACCCACATGCAACCTCCACCTTCCCTCCACCTGGGCAGGCGACCCCATTCCCTCCCACCTCCCAGAAACACCTATCCACGTGTCAGCCCTTTCCCTGTAGCACATCCGGTCTGCGTCTTTTAGCTGCATTGTTCCTATTCATACCTCAATGTGCTTCATTTCCTCCAACCCTGCATATCTCCTGACATCATCAGCTGATGTGAGCACAAGATTAGCGTTTGGAAACGAAAGGAAATGGTCTCTAACACGACGTGAAGTCTGGGGCCCTCGTCTTAGCCCCAGCATGATTAGTAGCAGGAGGTGTCTGTGGCAAGGTTAAGAACCCTCCAGAAATCTCCCAATGAGCTCCAAGGAATTTCTATTCTAACAGCTGTCAAAGACTATAATCCTATCATTGCAGAAACCATTTTTAAAATGGTTAATTCTGATGGCCAGCTTTGAAGAACAATAAATAAATAAATGCATGAATGTCCACTAAAGAAGACTAATGTGAACAGACTAAATCGCAAATATTTTCTTGAAGCCTACCTTTGAACTCAGACTTCACAGATTAAAAAAAACCTTTCCTCAACTAGTGATACTTCATCCTAATCTAATGAGGACACAAGACTAGCAAGTTAATAAATTCTTGTGGATTCCTCCACAACTATTAAAAAAACAGGCATGGTCACTGAAACCATTAATGGTGATAATATGACAACAGTCTGACCTCTGAAATAGTCCTCTAAAATACCATACAGAGTTTAAATGCCACCCAGAGCATAGAAGATGAACATTTTAAAAGGCAAGATTAAGTAAAATCACCTTTGTCTATAGAGGAATCCACAGCAGAAGAATGATGGTACTCGACAATAAAAGGTGGTATCACAAGTTGAGCAATAAAACTGGCCAATCTGCAAAGGCTCAGATGCTGCCATAATAACATCTGGTCCCAGCGGGGTCGAGGGGTGGGAGCCAGAGAAATCATGAAGCCATCTGAGACGCTCCAAACAAAGAAACTGTAAAATTCTGAACTATAAAGCGAAGGAAATACACTTAATCCCTGAGGAGTTGCAGTATGTATTTCAACTGGGTGATCCCTTCTCCAGTGAGGACGCAGAGACACGCCGAAACCTGGAGTGACACAGAATCTCAACTGACTGGATGTGGCCCGGAGCCAGCCCGCGCCAGCACCCGGGCACCTGTTGGTTTAATCATCGCATTACTCCAGACACCCAAGGCGGCTGGGGGTACGGAGAGGAGGCGGCCAGGGGAATGGGGAAAAATAGGTCTTATTCATTTTGCCTATCAGAGAATGTAAACCTTAAAAAAAAAAAAAAGTTTCATGTGCTTTCTGTAAATGTTCAGTAACGTGTTAGAAGATTAACACATTTCTTCTAAGATGACGGTTTATTTTTTTGAACTTCAGATCCTAGAGGGTGCAAAGGGAGATGCTTGTGAGTAAGCAACTGCCTTACTTACTATATTATCTTAAGCAAAGTGACTTGAAACTCTCTTGAATGACCCTGTTTCCTTCTGTCACTGAGATTCTACAATGGGGGTACAATTACAGTTGCATTTCAACTTTAATAAAATTTCCCTGCTGCCCATTTTCCCGGATGATTCTCAAATAGTCTCCTGCCAATTAGCTAAAATTATTTTTAAATAAGCTTTTGAAAGTCTTTGTTGAAAGCAGGTGTATTACAAAATGTGCTTCTTTAGGAGCTTAAGTGAAAGAGAAAAAAAAAAACTGAAATGGTGAATAAAAACAATGACTATTACATCAAAATAGTAATAGAGATAAAATACCTGTATCAAAAAATAAAATAGCACATAAAATATACTGGGGCATTTTCAAAGCCTTAAGAAGGGAATACAGGTGTTATATGTATAAGTTGTCACTAAGTGGAATACTTTAGACAGCTTTTCACAATCTTTTCTCTTCTCTATTCCCACTGCTTTTCTTTCAGTCTGATGACTGGACATGCCTCAATTCTGTGTCTGATATATTCATAATATATATCTCAGCACAGACTTGGGCCTATGGTTCCTTTGCTGAAAGACAGGAAACGGCTGAAAATCCTTTTGGTAGGGCAAGACACCTGTCATGCACAAGGATGGGATATTGGGTAACTTCCCAGGACCCTCAAAAGTTGAAGTATATATAACTTCTTTCCTGAGAAGCTGAACAAATGCTAGTGATGCAACATGGTTTCCATTTTCTGAGAGCAGAACACGGGCACCGACCACCTTAAAGAATGACCCCGAAATAACACAGTGGTTGATCCACAGGAGAAAAGCTTTCCATCTGTACACAGAATACCTTCAGTCCTCCTGTTAAAAGCAGACTAGGAATTTCCTTTTCTAAGATATGTGAATAAAAATTCCAGATTACTCAGAGTTTCTAGGAAGAAAATGTAGAATAGAGTTCTGAAGTTCATTTCGAGTTTTTCAATGAAAACTTTTTAAAAGTTTTAACTTAATTAAACACAGCATACAGAGAACTTAAATATGACTAACTTTTCTGTTAAATACTAATGTAATCCCAGAAAGCAGGCGAACATTTAAAAATGCCCATGAATTACAGTAGTTGACTAGTGTCCGTGAATTTATTAGTATGATTATGCAGCTTAGATGAATCGAGAAGCCACTTATCGGCCATCAGATTCCAATACTTAAAGAACTGTAGCTGACGACATGTCCATGTATTTTCTGTTTGTATCATTGCCTCAGAGGCAATTCTTAGAATATCGGGAATATACATGTTTCTCTATGTTTGCACAATTATCTGTGTGACTTGGCAATCTAGTTTTCTAAGAGCATTAATGTCTTAATGAAACACTTATTAAGAAAAGGTTTTGACTTTAATGACAACCTTTCTTCTTTCCAGTTTCTTTTTAAATACACTCTCGTGGGAGGGCTTCCTAGGTGGCCTAGTGGTAAAGAACCTGCCTGCCATTGCAGGAGATGTAAGAGACATGGGTTCGCTCCCTTGGTCAGGAAGATCCCCTGGAGGAAGGCATGGCAACCCACTCCAGTATTCTTGCCTGGAGAATCCCATGGATAGAGGAGCCTGCTGGGCTACCATCCACAGAGTTGCAAAGAGTCAGACATGACTGAAGGGACTTGGCACAGCACGTGGGAGGGCAGGTTTTCTAAGAGATGTGTGTCCTTTCCTCTTTAATGTTGGTGATGTGGGACAGTAGCAGAAGGAAGCCTCCATGTGGCAATGAGTACAATAGCAAATGACGAGGTGCTGGCACCAGGCAAATGCTAACCAGTACCCGGGGTCATAGTTTACACAGAAAACACGTAAGAACTTCTTTGAATGCACAGTCAATCAGAGATTTTACTTTAGAAATACCAAATGGACCGCAATTCTATGTTTTAAAAAATCTTCCATATCAGGTACTGCTTCTCGCCTGTGAAGTACTGAAATCCTACATTTATGAGCCAGGATAAAATATTAATAGTAAGTAACAAAAACGACGACCACCCCCTCAAAATCTACAACAAATGGAAAAGTAAACAAACCCGTTATAATTAAATCTGTAATGATAAAGAATCAATGTTAGAGAATAAGTGTCTTTATAAAAAAGTCTGCCAAACTACCTAACTGTTAAGACATTTAGTTTAGTTTATCAGTTGACAGTGACCTTTATTCCTCAATGAGACGTGACTAACATATTTCTCATTCTTTAAAAGGAAGTCTTCACAGGGATAATACAAAATAACAAGACAAGTCATTCTTTTTTTTTTTTTCCTTTTTTTTTTTTTTCCATTTATTTTTATTAGTTGGAGGCTAATTACTTTACATCATTACAGTAGTTTT
The DNA here is from genome assembly GCF_023699985.2 of Odocoileus virginianus. Taxonomy (NCBI): domain Eukaryota; kingdom Metazoa; phylum Chordata; class Mammalia; order Artiodactyla; family Cervidae; genus Odocoileus; species Odocoileus virginianus. The sequence continues at coordinate 30,575,967 of NC_069690.1, read as the reverse complement.
TGTTATACATTGAAATGAATTAGCCATGGATTTACATGTATTCCCCATCCGATTCCCCCCTCCCACCTCCCTCTCTACCTGCTCCCTCTGAGTCTTCCCAGTGCATCAGGCCCGAGCACTAAGACAAGTCATTCTTTAAAGGGTTGGGATTTTGTTAATTGATCTTTAACAGATAAATCAGCACTATGACTTACAGCTAGGCTTAAAGCTCCTAGACACTATCTGCATATGAATTCTTGAAAGAATGTATGAAGAACAGATATAAAGCAGAATCTAGTTTATACTAACATATTTTTCAAAATGACAGCTCTTATAATTAAATATATTTGAGACATCATTTTATTTATCATACTGACAAACATTTTTAATTTTTAAAGATTAAAGTAAATTCTATTAGAAGCTTATTTTTTTTTAAGAAAATTACCATCACAAATCAAGATTTTGAAAGCTATGCAACCAAGAGATCAGATGTAATATTGCAATTAAATGAACAGGCTGGCTGAAGGTTAATGGCCACACATATTACTTAATACTGAATAATCTAAATCTTGTATTGCTTCATAACATGTCAATGAAATTACTATTAAGAATATAAAATGCTTGAAATTAAAACAAAAACAAACAGGAACATGAAAATAAGAATATATTATTTGAATATCACTTACAAAAGAAAAAGAAAACATTCTTATGAAGGACAGTAAAGGAACTCGAAACTGAATGAGTTTAGTTCATTTTTAAATAAATTCCACTTCTGAAACAACATATTAAGGAAATGATCTAGAAGTAGAGGAGAAAACTACATGATGAAAATTTAAACGGTTTCTAGTGGTCCAATGGTTAAGAATCCACCTCCCAATGCAGGGGAGACACTGGTTCAATCCCTGTTCAGAGAACTAAGATCCCAGATGCCACGGGGTAACTAAGCCCAAGAGCTGCAACATAAGATGTCACAACTAGGACCTGATGCAGCCAAAATAAGTAAATAATAAATAAATATTTTTACAAAGTTAAGTGTCTGCTGCAGTTGCTTCTAACAGATAAATACTGGAAGAAAACTAAAGAAATGGTTAAAATGTGGTAAGACAACTTTATGGACTATCAGGCACTCATTAAAAATGATAATTAAGGCTCTAATAGTCCAGAAAAATGCTTCAAGCACTAACAGTGCAGTTTATAATTTGTCCAGAAATGCTGGGTCTATGGGTTTTTGCTCCATTTTCCAAATTTTGTTTTTATTATAATAATGAGAAAAATAATAAGCACAGAGAATAAACTATACAGATACATGTGGCTACATTTAAAAAGATTTGCAGATGGTCTGCGAATATTTTTTAAAAATTAAATGTCATGTTATATTTTCCCAACCACACTGAATCTTTTAGGTTTTCTAAAACATATTAGATACGTAGAAGTTTCATCATAAATGCTTTTGAAGGTTAGTTTGAGGGAGAAAGTCTTTATAAACATGGCAGGTCAAACAAACTTCAAGAAGAAACTCCTTTTAGAAAAGTTTTCTTCACTTTTAAGAACTCTCCTTTAAATTATATTTTCCATAGCTTTATTTGTTTATTCATGGTTGTAGCTTGCTAAGGTCATATTTCTTAGAATTTTTATTTTTTACTTTTACAGCATACTCTAATTTGCTCAAGAATTTACAGAAACTAAGACCAGCAAGCTAGGACTACAAGCCAAAACCTTTTCCAATATTAAATATTAGAGGTGACAGAGGGATTCTTCTAGGTGTCAACAGAAAGCCTCGTGTGTGCACACCTGCAGTTTCCCACTTTGAGCTGTGATGCTGAGGAACAAAATATCTAAGTCTGTAATCACTATGTAATTTATTTTACTTTCACAAAAACCACTGTCATGTTTAGATACTACAAAAATAGATAGGTAATTCCATTTGAAACATTCTTAAAATTTGTTATGAAAGAAATAATTGACAGGTCCTGGCTAATCTTGTGAGGGTTCATTCAAATGTTAACTTCTCATAATAACCAGTCACAACCCGAGGCAGGTGAAAACCTAGAGTAGGTTTCATAACCAAATGAATGTAGAGCAGCAATGGGATAGTGCCTTCTTAATACTGATAAGGCTAAAGCAATGCACTGACTTACTCTGAACAAATCAGGAATAACGTCCTATTAGTGGCTGTCACTCACAGGGGGTTTACTATTTTCACGTCTGGGCTCAGTGGTTTGTGCATTGACTTATCCCATCCCCCATCCTCCCCATCTTCTTTTTAAAATATTTTTTAAAAAATCATGGATTGTTTTTCAAGTCTTGATTAATCAAACACATACCCCCTGCATTGGAAGGTGAAGTCTTAACCACTGAACCGCCAGGGAAATCCCAAGCCTTACCTCTGTTAGGTAAGGTATTACCATTGTGTTCCTTTGAAAGATGAGGTAACTGAGGCCCAGACAAGGAATTAACCAAGGCTGTAAGGCTTGGATTTGAAACCGGGCAAGCTGAGTCCCTGTGCTCAATCATGGTCCTACATGCCATCCGGCACCAGAGGCTTGAGCATGAGACACCCCGGGGATGAGGAGTTCTAAGGTGCTGTGAGACACAGGCCCTGGCTCCAGATCAAATGCTAAGTTGTGTCCGACTCTTTGCGACTCCAAGAACTGAAGCATGCCAGGCTTCCCTGTCCTTCCCTGTCCTTCACGGAGTTTGCTCAAACTCATGTCCATTGAGTTGGTGATACCATCCAACCCTAAGATCCTTAATTTATAATTCAATAATGGGCAGCACGGTAAGATTCACAGAAATGCAGATGATAACTGCCGAAAGTCAGGTTCAAGGGGAGGAGAGACTCTGAGTCGCAAGACCGGTATGTCCAAAATTTGGCCCACCAGGGCTGGGGTACAAGATTCCTGAGAACTTTTAGCAAAAGTTTATGTTGAAAATATTGTATAATATCACTTATAAGTGCATCAAGAAAAATAGAACAAATGAACTTATGTGCAAAGCAGAAACAGAGATCCAGACATAGAGAACAAATGTATGGATACCAAGGGGGAAGGGGGGAGGTGGGATGGATTGAGAGACTGGGATTGATACTATCGATAACTATGCATTAAATATTTACACTCTCGATACTATGCATTAAATAGGTAACTAGTGAGAACATACTGTATAGCCCAGGGAACTCTACCGAATATTCTGCAGTGATCTAAGTGGGAAGGAAATCCAAGAGAGGAGATACATTTATGCGTATAGCTGATTCACTCAGCTGTATAGCAAAACCTAACCAACACGGTAAAGCAATTATGCTCCAAAAAATTCTTTTTAAAAGTCTATGTTTACTTGTCCAGCTACTGCTGAAGAATGGTCAGGCTAATAACCCTTCACAAGTAAGAAATAAGAACCTAAAGTAACATTTCTTGTCACCAATATGGCAGTTATTGTTAGGGGTATAACACAATAATCTGGAGAATACGTTTCAAATGATCTTATTCTTTTCAAAAAGAACCAAAGATATGCTCAGTTGCAGTGGGATCAGTTATAAATTATTGGACACAATTCCAATATCCAACAATGTGGGCTTAGCTAATGCAAATTTTGCTTTATTTATAAAACAGCCAACATACAAAATTGATAAAACAGTAACATACAAAATTGATAAAAAAACCTTTTAAAAGCAAATAATATTTAGTAACATGGGAAGTTTATGATTTGGTATTAAGAGAAAAAATAAAATTATGACATGCCATATATAGTATAATGCCTGTGTGTGTATATGTGTTGAAAAAGATTAGATAAGAGCTATAAACTGATATATACTCCTTTCTAAAGTAATGCTCAAAATTCTCCAAGCCAGGCTTCAAGAGTATGTGAACGGTGAACTTCCAGATGTTCAAACTGGTTTTAGAAAAGGCAGAGGAACCAGAGATCAAATTGTCAACATCCACTGGATCCTCAAAAAAGCAAGAGAGTTCCAGAAAAACATCTATTTCTGCTTTATTGACTATGCCAAAGCCTTTGCCTGTGTGGATCATCACAAACTGTGAAAAATTCTTAGAGATGGGAATACTAGACCACCTGACCTGCTTCTTGAGAAATCTGTATGCAGGTCAGGAAGCAACAGTTACAGCTGGACATGGAAAAACAAACAGGAAAGGAGTACATCAAGGCTGTACATTGTCACCCTGCTTATTTAACTTAAATGCAGAGTACATCATGAGAAACCCTGGGCTGGAGGAAGCACAAGCTGGAATCAAGATTGCCGAGAGAAATATCAATAACCTCAGATATGCAGATGACACCAGCCTTATGGCAGAAAGTGAAGAGGAACTAAAGAGCCTCTTGATGAAAGTGAAAGAGGAGAGTGAAAAAGTTGGCTTAAAGCTCAACATTCAGAAAACTAAGATCATGGCAACTGGTCCTATCACTTCAAGGCAAATAGACAGGGAAACAGTGAGAGATTTTATTTTGGGGGGCTCCAAATTCACTGCAGATGGTGACTGCACTGTGAAATTAAAAGACACTTACTCCTTGGAAGGAAAGTTATGACCAACCTAGACAGCATATTAAAAAGCAGAGACATTACTTTGCCAACAAAGATCTGTCTAGTCAAAACTATGGTTTTTCTAGTAGTCATGTATGGATGTGAGAGTTGGACTATAAAGAAAGCTGAGCACTGATGAATTGATGCTTTTGAACTGAGGTATTGGAGAAGACTCTTGAGAGTACCTTGGACTGCAAGGAGATCCAACCAGTCCATCCTAAAGGAAATGAGTCCTGAATATTCATTGGAAGGACTGATGCTGAAGCTGAAACTCCAACACTTTGGCCACCTTATGTAAAGAACTGACTCATTTGAAAAGACCCTAATACTGGGAAAGATTGAAGTCAGGAGGAGGAGGGGATGACAAAGGATGAGACAGTTGGATGGTATCACCGACTCAATGGACATGAGTTTGAGCAAATTCCAGGAGTTGGTGATGGACAGGGAGGCCTAGCATGCTGCAGCCTATGGGGTCGCAAAGAGTCAGACATGACTGAATGGAACTGAAAGGAAATTTTATTCATGTGTGTCCCTTTAATGGTCATCACTGTATGAAATACTTGAAAGAACTGAAATTAGAGAATTGTGATTTAGTTAATTTTAATGTAGTAAAGGGCTTCCCTGGTGGCTCAAGAGTAAAGAAACCGCCTGTGATACAGGAGATTTGGCAGGAGCCGTGGGTTCGATTCCTGGGTCGGGAAGATCCCCTGGAGCAGAAAATGGCAACTCACTCCAGTATTCTTGCCTGGAAAATCCCATGGACAGCTTATGGAGTCACAGAAGAGTGGGACAAGACTTAGTGGCTAAACAATAAAGTAGTACAATTGCTAGATTGCAGAAATATGTTAAAAAAATGTTTTGAATGTCTCGGAATTAAAGAGCTCTGATAAAAATCACAAAACTGTAGGTCTGCATGGAGTGAAAAAAAAAAAACAAACCCAGAAATATAAGCAATTTATTTAAGAACATGCTGATGAATCTAGACATAAACTGCACTTGACAGATGAAAATAGTGGTGATTTCCCAATATCGGACTGAAAAATCCCCACTCCGCCCCATTGCCCAGAATGTCAGGACTTAAATCCCCCTGTCCTCGGACACCCAGAGCATGGCCTTTCCAGTCTACATTAATGCTATTTAGTTTTCCCTACATTCACTTATTTATTTTAAAGTGATTTGCTTTAGAAAGCTCTCATAGTCTATAGATAAGCATGGATCAGACTCCTAATCACACTCTTAACACTATCCTTAAGATTGTCTGTATTAAAACATTAAATATATGGTAACTCTTGCAGGGAGAATTATTTTTATTCTCCTTATCTTTGCTCAACGTTTTAAAAGAAGTGTTAATTGTTTACTTTTGCTTTGTATATATTCATTTCCAGAAGGAAAATTACTAGGTTAGAAGCTATAAATACTTTCAGATCTGCTACTCAGACATACATGTATTGTGTTCACTCTAAGAATCCAATATTTGTTTTATAATACTCACAAACTTCCCATGTCATTAAGTGTTATTTGGAGATGCTGACATCTATGATATTCATAGTATGCCATTACATGGATAAAACATAATTTAACTGAGTCCGTTCTGTATGTTGAAATCATGTCCAACAGATTTTAATACATATCATATTTGCAGGTATCTTGATAATTGACTTTAAAACATTTCTAGAAATGGACTTTCTTGGTTGAAGAGAATATACATTTTTAACAATTTTAAACCACCAAAATTTCCCTCCAGAAAGACTGTCCCAATTTTCATTCTCCACAACACTGAGAGGGCCTGTCTTCCAGTGTTCTCCCTAACATTACGTCAAACAATTTTTAAAAAAAGAGAAAAACAAAACAAAAGCATATTTACCTATTTAGTTGTTTATCACCACATGTGGCTTCTCACTGATTTAAAAAAAATTTAAACATAGGATATAAACTAAACTTTACAACTTTATAAAAAGGCTTAAGTTAATAAAGCACTGATTGTGAAAATGATGCCATCAGTACCTGCAAATATCTGAATGAACAGGCTACAGTCATGCATGTTTTTCTCTGTCTTCTTTCACTATAATTAATTCCTAAATTAATTCCTAACATTGTGAGTCAAGGTAGACATCTTGTTCTGCTAACCTCATAAATAAGATAATTACAAAAAAAAGAACACCCTGGCAAAGTCTGTGTTTTGAAGGAGGAGATTCACTCTAAGTTTTGACATGCACATATCTAGAAAACAAGTAAGTACAGCAGTCGAACAACCAAAGATTCAACTGGGCTTTAGGGTGAGACATTTTCTGAAAATATCAGTATACAGCTGCAGCCAAGACAACTGCAAAAAAGAGGGTGAAGCAGATTGGTAATGCATGAAAGCAAATCTAGACATTTAAGTTAACAGCGAGAGAAACGTCTAGAAAGATGTCTACGTAATTACCCAGTCTTTCCTTGAAAGGACGCTCATTACTCAAAGGTCAAGTGAGTAAGTCACACCTCATTTTTCTGTCATATCTGAAAAAGAAACTGCTGCACACAAATTAATTTTCTAGATTAACAGAGTAATTTTCTATTTTGAATAGCCGAATGTTTGTAAAATTAAAGTCAAATTTTGATGGAAATGTTTCTAAAATTTCTATTTCTGAGCTTTCAAAACAATTTATTTCTGAGCCTTGTCTGACACTGTTTGCAGTAACTGAGGGTGCTTGCCTTTATAGATTGCTCTAATTCCTCAGCTTTTAAATATATATCACCTTTGTTTTCCTTTTTTGTTTAACACCAGCGTTTTCTTCTTCTTTATCCTCATCTCTAACCCTTAACTTACTACTTTTAATTTTCTGTCCTTACTTAAAAAAACACAAAAAAGACTAGAAGGGAAAGAAAAAAAAAAAAAACCCAACCAACCAAACTACTTGATTAAGTATTATATTTTATATACTTGATTAAATGCAATTATCAAAGGCAGAGCTTTTAGGGTAGTTCTCAATCTCTATTCCAACCTCTTTTGTTTACTGTGCAAATGCCAAACATTTCTAAGTTTAAAAAAGATTTCAATCAGAGGTGTGACTGACTTGCAGTCCTGAAATCTAAAAGTTTCAACGTGGCTAAAATGGGTGAAGGTGGTCAAAAGGTACAAACGTCCAGTGAAGAAATAAATCCTGGGGATTTGATGTACAACAAAGTGACTATAATAAGACTGTGTTGTATATTTAACAGTTGCTAAGAGAATAGATCTTAAAAATTCTCTTCACAAGGAAAACAAATCTAAAACTGTAGGGTGATCATTTTGTAATATATATAAATATCAAATCCTTATATTGTACACATGAAACTAATATAATGTTACATGTCAATTATATCTCAGCTTTATAAGAAATCTAAAAATTCCAATAGGTTAAGTAGTAAGATGATGAGAAACAGTAATTCCAAATTTGGACAGAACTCTGAAAAATGCAGATGATATTCTTTATATACATTTACAGAAAAGTATAAATATTCTATTGCTTCTACAAGACAACGCTAGAGAGCCTTCATGTCTAATACAGCACTTTCTCAAAGTGCAGTTCAGAGGCCGTGTCCATGGGAACCCTCTGTGATGCTTAATTACGAACGCAGAGCCCTAGGACCCACCCTGACCTTCCAAAACAAGAGCATCTAGGAGTGGGGACAGGAGTCTGCCTTCTCCGTCAGCTCTGCAGGTGATTCTTTATATCCATAAAACCTGAAAATTACTAATCTAGCGTCGAAGACCAGTGGTGTGCTTGCCACATGCCAATATGTTTTTGTTCCCAACGAAATAGCTGCATGAGCTCCAAAGCAACTTTTATCGTTACAGTAACGGCTAGTTGCCAAAATTATTCAAAGATTTCAACTTAATATAATCTGCATGTTCCTCTGATTAAAAAAAAGAAAAAACAAAATAAAATGTGTCAACAGAACCAATGAACTAAACTGCAGGAAAAAAAGGAGCATTTCACGTAAACTTATCTATAAGAGTCACCTCTTAACAAATGAACGGCTTTACAGTATGGATCTTTGTGCCCACAACGTAGGAACAGACATCTCATCATATATATATTTTAAAGATAATTTTTATATGCATATCTATGCACAGCTGCTCTTTATTTATAATGAAAGGAAAAAATAGTGCTATAATTTGGCTGTGTGGACCAAAAAGCATTCTGAAAACAAAGGCGAGTGGATATCCTGACTCTGATGTTGTGACGGTTTTACAAGACACCACTATGGAGGGGAATCCGGTGGAGTATATATGAGATCTCTCTGTATCATTTCTCACAGCTGCATGTGAGTCTATGATGACTTCAAGGTAAAGAATTTAATTTAAAAGCAAACAAACCAACCAACCTCCAAGGGCATTTAATTTAGCCAAGAACTATCACTTTGAAAGCTGTACTTTCTGCCTCTGAAGTTAAGTGGCATTGCTGGGTTTTTCAGCCCTTATTAAGCCAGCTGATTTCAAACTTCTCTCCGAAACTGTGCTACACCACACATATTCCTTGGGAGCAGGTTTAATTTCTTTTTTATGTGCTTGCAATCCCTTTTTAAAGGTGAAAACATCTGTGTCCCACATACAAAGCAAAATTAGGTTTCCTACAGAGTCATTCTGTGCTCTGAAACCCTATCTGACAAATGCGATGCTTTTCATCTCCCAATATGAGCAACCACTAAGGTAATTCTAAGACCCAGTTAATTTTTTCCAGAAAACAGACAGTTTCTAACACAGGAGTTGTTTACTAAAGCAAACAGAAACTGTAACTTTGTATTTTTATCTCGGTTTTCTTTAAGAATTTGTTAACAAGCATGTAAGCATATCATCAATAATATTTCAGAAGGTCAAAAGTGTCAGCGACGACTGGATGAAATGTGAAAAACTATACTCTTTAAAGATCTAGATGGAATGGATTGTGAAGAATCATTGCTTTTCCCTTCAGACATTAACATCTGTTGAATTTGAAGACATTATGTAGTCTGTATCATGAAATCTTTTAATTACAAGTAAATGAAAAATTATTGTTAATATTTACAATTTAACACTGACTCAGAGAACCGTGGTGAACACCAAGGTTCCTCTCTGTAAAAGTTAGTCATTCAGTATCTACATCATGTTTTACAAAAAGAAAATATTTCTATGTAGTAACACAGAGCCTCACTTAATGCCCTCCAAACACAACGTAGATCAAAACTTCATGAATTAAGATTTTATTAGAATTAATGGAAAATCTGAATTACAGACAAATTTTTTTAAAAAAGGATGTTTCCTTCCTTGATTTCAACTATGATAAAAGTCTCATGAAGTTAAACTTTACTTAATTAGTCATTTCCATCATCCATCCTGGAATCAGGGTGAAACTGACATTCATGTAGAAAAATCTTTCATTCTATAGAACACCATTTTAAATAATATTTGGTGTTGGTAGTGACAACAGGCATTTAAAATACTTGATACCAACTGTTTAAGTGTCTTCAAATATATTAATATTTTGTCAAGTACTCTGTATTACACATCTAGTAAAATTACAGACCATTTTTATTAATTCAATGAATCACACCATTAGCTGTGATAAGGGCATACAAAGAAAGACACAGTACCCATACTCAAAGATGACTCCTAATTAAAAGAAGCTCTTCAAGCACTTTACTATTCTGATTTAATTTGAAAAATAATATTGGATTTCTTCAGAAATATTCCATTTCACAAATCTAGCTAGTACAAATTAGTACAATTTTAACTGTAGCTGCAATAATACAGATTAATGGATAACCAGAGGTTCCCTCAAAACTTCCTTTAATGTATGTCACAGAAGTAATTTATTAACAATTCACTTATTTAGTTCTAAATAGGCATTTCTAAAATATTTCCAGTTACTTTAAAAAATACATTCAACAAACTACAGTTATGACATCTTTGATTTTTTATTTTCATGGAAAGTACAAAAGTAACCTGTAGCCTGATCCAACTAGATGGATACAAAGTCTAGTTACTAAAATACAAAGTTTTAAAGTTTTATTCTATCATTTCTAATTTAGAAACCTAGTGAATAAATGGTTTATTTTTAATAAGTTCCTGGGAAATTCTAGGATAGTTTTTCAAATTGACATTCACCCAAGCTTCACCTGGTTCCTCTGGAAAGAATTTTACAAGCACCACACATCCCCTCAACAGAGGGGGAAGCTACAGGAGTTACCACACTACACATTTTTAACTTAAAAAGTACACAATATTGTAAAGTAATTATCCCCCAATTAAAAATAAATAAATTAAAAAAAAGAAAACTGGCTTTTCCCATGGTTGGCACTGCAGTCTAACCAACTAACCTGCAAGAGGCTGAGAGGAAACTACATAAAAGGAAAAAGAAAACATGAGAAATTATTAGTCTTTCTGTTTGTCCTTTGTATTTGCTTCACTGCTATTTCTTTTTTTTTTCCCCCACTTTGCCTGATGATCTTCACTACACAAAAAAATTTTAAGTTACATTTTTTTTAATTATCAAAATCAAGAATAAGATTTTTTTGACTTCTCTTTATCTAAAACAAGGGATTTGCTAGGTTAGACTCCACAGTCCTCTCTCCTTCCATTTTTTAGTCTCTGTTTAATATAAGATGGTAGCTAAAAGTACAAATAAAGCTATATTTGAGGATTATTTTTAACATATCTTTTCTTCCCATAATAATTTATTCATTGTAATCATATTTACAAAATTTAGATAATCTTTTTTAGTTTTTCAATTAAGAATATTATGAAGATACATAAAAAATAATATTATGAAGAATTAAGTAAATTTATATTTATTTCCAGCTTAAAAAAATAGTTCAACAAAATCTCCAGTTGACTGAATTGTGCTGCTTTGTTTAGGAACTAAATCGAAAATAAACTAAGCTCAAAATAAGAGTGATTAAAAAGTTCTAATGACACAATTCTTTCAACATTAGATTATTAAATGTCTATAGTAACAGTGCATAATTTTTACCTATTATCTAAAGGTTTCTTATGCTATGATTTAGCATCAACATAAGCAGAGAATAAGTAAAAATAACCAGGATTATTCTTTGATATAGTTTCTTAAGGCAACAAACAATTTTTTTTCCTTCTCAAATGACTTAATAGGTTAGAGGTTAAATTAAGTGAAAATGGCAACACTTTATCAAAAAACTATCCTACAATAGGCCAAAATAATTGTAAGATGGAAAACAATACATAAAATATATTTTTTAAGATCAGGAGAACATTATGGATGGAAAATTTAAAAAGAAAAACAAAACTATTATGCTCGTATACCATGACGACCATTCATTAAATTGCTTATAAACCCAAAGTAAGAGAAAGCAGGGAATCAAGTATAAAGGATCATACCTCCACGTTGTTTAAAACTGATACATCAGTTGCTTTAACTTCAGATAAAACTTTCTCAGGTGAATAGTTTGACCATCTACACTTATCCTCCCTCGGAATTTAAAATAACAAAAGCACAGAACCTGGTTTCATACAAGTATCTTAGGCACAAGTGATCGCGCAGCTGTGGAAATCTACGTCTCAAATATCAAAAATTCCTGATATAATAAAATGGTGTAAACTTAAACCACCCATTTCTAATCCAATTACTTTATCTCCTCATCTCATCTGCAATGATTTCATTATGTTTGGATAAAGAATGATGTGGCATTTTGTTCATGTTTAAATTCTACTGCAGGATAGAGGAATATTATGGAAAAGGAAACCCAGACAAAAGCAGGCTTAAGCATTTTAAACATATATACAATAGATGAAGATGTACAGATCCTTAAGGAAATGTCTAGTTAGAAGGAAGTCGTAAACAACTCATTGGTTATTCATTTTATCATTTAATCCCCCCAATTTTTTTGGGCTAGAAAACCCTCTGAATGAAAGGGGCTCTGTCAACAAGCTACTGACTTTGGTTTCAGAATCTCCTTTGTAATCACCCTTCCCGCTGATGACCGTCAGCACTGCAACTTACAAAGCAGCGTTCTTCACTGCACTGAGGCTGTCTAAACACTCCTGTGCATTTACTGCTGTCAATGACAATGCTGTATAATAATTTTCAGGGAAAAACCTGTTTCATAATTTTTTTAATACCACTGCTTTCTGAATTACTGCCATTCGAGTATTTGCAATGGAATGCCATCTGTGCCCCTAGCTCCATCCAGCATATCTGATGGTACAATGTGATCACCTGGTCACATTCAGCGACCTTAACTCCCTGGGAAAAGCTGGGCCCAGAAGACAGCCCCTTCCCAGGGGTAGAGACTTAAGTTTCCCTGAGGAAAATGAGCTGTGAATTGGAGCTTCCCTCTCCTACTCCCTCGATTTTTTGCTAAGGGGTCCCGCCAGACATGGAGGCAGTTTTAATGTCTCCCTAGGTTCTCAAGGGGGCTTTCCAGGTGGCTTAGCGGTAAAGAACCCGCCTGCTAATGCGGGAGACTCGGGTTCGACTCCTGTGTTGGGAAGATCCCCTGGAGAAGGAAATGGCAACCCACTCCAGGATTCTTGCCTGGAGAATCCCATGGACAGAGGAGCCTGGTGGGCTACAGCCCATTGGGTCACAAAGAGTCAGACTCAACTGAAAGACTAAACCACAACAAAGGGGCCCAAGAAAGGAGGAAAGTCAGAGGCAGAGGAGTTCCTCCGGGTGTAAGAAATCAGCCGGGGAACAGAGAGGAAACAAGCTAAGACAGGGCTTTCCGTGTCTCCTCAAATTGTCTCCTGGGCTCTGTAACAGGACCATACCTGGCACTCCAAACTGCTGCAGGGTTAGCTAAGGAAGTGTGTAGTTATAGCATCTTCGCCTGGCATATGCTATGTGCTTATTTATCCTCACCCTAAACTCGGCATTCAACAGTTTTTTAGTTTGATATCAACCTATTCTCACGGAATGTTTGAAATTTTTCAGCCTCACAGATTTATTAATAAATTACCTTTAAGTGGCGTTTCACAGCTTACATAATGTTTTCACGTACATTATTTCACTTGGAAGTGTTTTTGCATACACACATTTTTACAAACCTTAGGCAAAACGAAGATGGGTAGGTCTGTGCCATTTTTCGTCTCTTTGTATCATATCCTGCTTGGTTGCTTCTAGATTTTCTCTTGGGCTAAGATTTAACTGCATAAAACACAGGTCCTTTTTGCTATAAAGACTTGTGGATGCCAAGTTTCCAACCACAACATGTCAGTGATACGTCGTGGGGGCAATTCAAAATATCTAAGCATCAGTACAGCATGAACCTGGGGCCCATTTCATGGGTCTGGGGCCAATCCAAAGGGATGCTGCCCCCCACCATCCACTCTCAGGTTTCAGGTCCAGGGAGTCCTGGGTTGGTGGGGATGGGTTGGGGAGAGGCTGCCTTATCTACCAACCCATAGGTTAACAGCCAGTGTCTGCCAACTAGCAGCCTTGCATACAAGGTGTTTATCCCTACCTTTAAAGTGGACCACTTGGCTCTGTGGGAACCAATGGGTCCTGAGAACTCATTCTTCTAATTTCACACACGGCCTTGGACACCTTGATGTCCCTTCTTGTACATTATACAGGTTTTTCTATTGGCTGCACCAAGAGGCATGCGGGATCAGAGTTCCCCGACCAGGGATCGAACCCGTGCCCCCTGCATTGGGAGCTCAGAGTCTTAACCACTGGACCACCAAGGACGTCTGTACACGTTATACATGTTTGATGCCCCCAAAATGGTCTTCTGTGATATAAACCCTAACTTTTGTACATCAGCTGACAAATAAAATATCTGAGCTGTTACCAAGTGTGGTTTTCTACCTTCTTGCATTTGACTTTGGTTATACTGCTGTTTTTGTCTCAACAGTAGTATTAGGTTTTTACTACTAAAGATACTTAAATATTTTATTGAGTCTTCTCGCATATTTACCAAGTGAGTGAATGTGTCTGCATGTGTATGGAAAGCGTATGTACTTTCCTAGTGATCAGAGAAACTTTGTTTTTTTTTTTACTGCAGCGTGTGCTATGCAGATTTTAGTTCCCCAAGCACAGGGTCCACCAGCCCACCCAGGGAAATCCCCAGAGAAACTTTAAAGGAAAATCTGTGCCTAAAACTTGCACCCTTTGGCTTCTATTTATTGGATTAAGCTGAGAGGTGTATTTAATTGTGAGGAAGATGTTTAAAATTTTAAGACGGGAGATGGCTGAGACAGTGAGGATCACAGAGACGATGGCCAAGAAAACAAGTGTGATGATGAGGATGACGACCAAGGAGGAAGTTCTAAAACCAACAGACCTCACATAATTCTTAGAGAAAAATTCTACAGCATAGACGTTAAAAAGGCCTCGGTTTCTATGTGAGAAAACTGGGGTTTCATGGGAAGAGACATATCAACACCCCTATTAAGTGGAGCTGGCCTTTGATTCTAGGCCTGTTCTGCTCCCAAACATGTGACCTTCACCAGTATATGATTACATGGGCTTTTGTCTATTAGAAACAAGGTGCTCATTACAGAGGCAGTGATTGGGCTTCAAATCTTCCAATCACTGATGAGCATTACTGAGATTTTATCTTAAGAGAGGCAAAATTACTCAATAACAAGAATATAATAGTGCCTTGACTTATAATAATATTTTACAATTATGGGAGCCATGTTTTCCCAGAAAAGTAAAAGTGAAAGTGTTAGTCACTCAGTTGTGTCCGACACTGTGACCCCACGGACTGCAGCCCACCAGGCTCCTCTGTCCATGGGATTCTCCAGGCAAGAATACTTGGGTTGCCATTTCCTTCTCCAGGGGCTCTTCCCGACCCAGGGATTGAACCTGAGTCGCCTGCATTGGCAGGTGGGTTCTTTACCACTGAGCCACCTGGGGAGCCTGTTTTCCCAGGAGGGAGGAATTATTCTGAGGGAGGTACAACACATTCATTCACAGGATACTTATTTCTTCAGTGCAATTTAACAGAGGGGTAAAAACTCTCCACTTATGTCCAGAGGATTTTACTTCCTTGACTTCTGTTGGAACACCTGAGTGGCAGGGCTGACCTCAGCATGTCCGCTCCACTCCCCCAGGAGAAGGGAGATGCGAGAAGATGCCGGGCTCACAGGTGTGCACACCTGGGACTAAGGGGTATCACAAGCTAATTTATGTGGGCTTCTCAATATGCGACTACAGGATTTCCTATACAAGTCGATCCTCAGGCTGAAAAAGGAGAAGGAGGCATCTTCATTTTTTAATAAATAAAAACAAAGCCACTGATCCTACTTGGCTCTATTTCACCCAGAGTCATCCTGACCTCTTGCTAAAACAGTTTTGCAAAGGTGGACTTTCCTGCAGACGTGCTTTTCACGTAAGGAAGTTTGTTTTTGTTGAGCACTAATAGCCTGCATCTTCACCTCTTTTGCTTAAGGGGCACGTGGCTTACAGCACAATGAAGAAAATGATTGAGGTGACTATGAGTGGTTTTCTCAAAGGGCCTTGAAGAAACAGGGTAAAGGCAAACAAAAATATAGCAGGCTGAAAGAAGCTGGTTTACCCAGATAAGCCTAAAATAAAAATAGCTCTCCTACATAACCACAAAGAGTAAGGTCCTGGCCAAGATTATAAAGGATGCAAATACCACAGGAAGTTTTAAGCTGATTCAGACAGTATGTGTATAACTAGAAATCAAACAACGGGATTCAGGTAGGAGAAACTGGGAACTTGAATAAATAGCTCTTCGTGGCAAGGGGTTCATCGGCTGAGGAAAGGTTACATTATTTATACAATGATGCAGAAAAACAAAGTACTGTTTCATCAAAGGGAAGAAATTTCATTTGTGCAAACTAAAACTGAAGCCTGATGTGCCTGGCTATATCTTAAATCTACAGAAAAAGATTTATTTTTACTAATGCAAAACGGGTGCTTAAAAGAAAATAAATGTAGAAATACAGATTTTAGAAATGCACCTTGGGATACACTCTTCTTAAAGCTGAACACTTTTGTTTGGGTTCTGTACTCCTGCCGTAACTCAGTCCAGCTGTACAATCATAAATCCATCCGTAATGTACTTAACTGACCCCTCTCAAAGCACCCTGCCCGCCTCCTCCAAGAACCTTTTTATTTAATTATCTAAATATTTGAGGTGAAAGCATTTTTACAAGAATTCACGCATGCAAAAAAAGAAAAAGAAAAATTAGAGAATCCCCAAATAGGCACACCCTATTTGGAGAATTCATAATTTGTATCATAAGTCACTCAATTTTGATGGTTTATTCTCACCAAAAGAATATTTGTGAAGTGATTTCTGTCCAGAAATATAAAACAGTATAAGAAGTATAATAAGCATGAATAATAATCAAGTCACAGCTGAAACAAAGATAGCTGACACTTAGTGTTTTTTATTAATGACTGAAGGAAAAGCTTTTTGTCAAATGAGCATTTTATCTTATAAGTATATGACAAACTAAAGGAAAAAAAGATTACAGCTGAAAATGCCAATGCTCAAAACTATAGCATTAAAATGTAGATGAAACAACATTAATTTATAACCCTTTTGTGTTTTAAAACCTACTCATAAGCATATGGTAATTTTTCATATCTTTTTTTAATTAAAAATTCAGTTAAGTGAAATTGCTTATTAAACTATGAGAGGTATCAAAAAGAGTAAAATTAAACAGAAAATGTTTACACTGTAAAAAAAAAAGATAAATCAGATTTATATACAGCATCTGCAACAAATTTGAGGTACTGGCTAGGGCTTTAAGGTTCCATGCTATAATTTAAAAACCACACACTCACACAAAGATTTGAATTACTATTAAAAATGCAACTTTTGAACAAATTAAAAATACTTCTGAAGGTGGTGCTAACTTTGATGTGGCCCTGTTACCAGACTGTTTTGGTACCTGAGGGCAAAAGAGTAACTTCTCAGTAGCATCTAATTAATAGAACAATACCTAAGTGTGCAAGACAAAAAAAAAAAAATTAGTCTTTAAGTACAGAATATTAATAATCTAAACATAGGGCAAAATGCATAAATTCTCAGTGAAGCACACTCACACACATAACATTTTTATTTAATAGAACTCACTAGCTCAAATAACTAGTTCTTAGTCTGGACCTATCTGAATATAAGAAGTACAATGTATTTACAGCATTTGAACTTTTCTTCAATAATCTTAAAACTTCCTCTAGGGAGAGAGTATTTAAAGTGAGTCTGGCTTATTTTCATTTATAAATGTTAAGGCTTTACATTAGAATATATCTTATCTCTCCCTCTTCACCATCAGTATGTAAAAACATCAGAAAACTGAGGGAAGAATAATAAATAGCTGAAATATGCTTATTATGGCAGAGTTGTAGCCGATCCCATTCGAATGTCTCAATGGTATAACTTTACTACCAGGAAAGTAGATACAGGAAGAACAGTCTTCAGAAAATAAGTTACTCAAAACATTAAACTCACAAAAACATATACCTACAGTAGAGAAGTTGATTTAATAGTACAAAGCAAATAGCTTAAATTCATACATTGCTCCATAATCTACTTTAAAATGAACTCTCTTTAAAAGAACTGAAGTTAATTCAAAACTTATACTGTAGTCTTGGTCAAATTAAACTATTTTCTTTCAAGATTATATTTCAAAGATTTAAATACAGAGCCTGGGACTTTCAGTCCTCTGCACCAGACATAGGATTCTATCATTTAAGGAAAGATGAATTACAGTTATTAACAATCTAGTTCTTCTAAAGTTAAAAACAAGTTAGAAACCAAACCAATATTATTTAGCATATTTCAGTTAATGCCCATACTGAATAATACTTAAATATGTCCTTGAAATTTTAAACATTAACTAATCAAACATCACAGGGAGCAAAATATATATAGATTTTAATACTGCAAGAGCTTGAGAGAATTAAACACTAAGTTACCAAAGGAATATTATCAAGTTCACCCCATTGAATTATACCCTACTGCACGTCCCATCCAACAACCCCCAGCCCCCTACAAACACTCTCATAATAGTGAGCTCAATAAAGATGATTTTCATAAAAAAAAAAAAAAACAAAAAAAAAAACAAAAACAGAACTGTAACCACTGTCACCATTAAATACACTTGGCTCGGTTAAATGGATTAAAAAATGTATACCAATAAAAGTATAGAATGCCCTATTAACATTTAAACACATCTGTATAAAGTCTGAAAGTTGCAAAGAGAAAAAGATTTACTTTCAGTTAATTAGTTGTGGTAACAGGATGTTTATTAAAGCTGGATTTATTTTTTTAAAAATATACACTACACATCTTCAAAACGGGGAAGAGGATTATAGAAATCAAAAACTTCTAAAAGTGTGTTTGAATGCCTAATTCAAGAGTTTATACACTGAACCTTTTATTCAATGGGCCCACTAAAGGAATTTAAATTAGTGAGACCCAAATGGCTTAAGTTTAAATGGATATTGATGGAGAAGTAAACATTTGGCTACGTTTTAAAAGAAAGATAAAATGGTAAAGTGCCTTCAAGCTAAACATATTTAAAATAATAAATAGAAAGTAATGAAAGATGCATCCTTATAAGGAATGAGGGGCGGGAAAAAAAAAAAAAAAACCCAGTGATGAATCAACACAAGTACCCCCTTATTAATCTTGGTGTTTTGTTGGGAGCATTTTTCTAATTGACACTGAATTAGCATTTACTATCCCAGAGAGGGCTCTCCGTGGTGAACACTTTAATGGAGGTTGTCTGATGGCTTTGGCTCGTATTAGAGGTGTAACAAAATAGATTTAGCGCCCGGCGTTGGCCGTGGTGGTAGGGCCGGCCCGGGGAACGGCCCCCTCCTCACCCGCAGGACTGTGAGTGGAGGCCTGCCCTTGACTCAAACATCGGGTCTCCTAAAACAATGTGTTAATTATGCATTCGCTGTGAGTTCAGACACTGTGCTTAATATGATTAGTGCTGCTGTCTACCCGACTTAAGGGCTGACGTGTATTTTCAAGGCTGGGAGTGAATTGGATGCCTTCGACTACCCAGAACATTCGCTGTGAAGTCTTCTCAGGGGCTGGACAATGGACGAGGAGACGCACAGCCCTCGGCTCCCGAGGCCTGGTTCAGCTCTTCAAAGTCTAGGCATTTCCCTTTGTAATCCCCGCTCCAGTTTGTTTTCCTCCCCAAAGAGCTGCGTTTCATCGTCTGGCTCTGGACGCTGGCCTCTGAACACGTTTAAAATTTTACAATGTGGTTTTTGGTATGGAAGTAAAACTTTATTTTTCAATAGCCCAAATGTTTTTCTTTCAATGAACCTCCTTGGTCCAAGGCTAATTTGGCAAAGAATGGCTTGAACGCTGTAAGAATCACCAATAAGCACCTAAAAGCCCACTCTTGATGGTTTCAGGAACCTTATTACATTTTTATTAATAAGATGACAACGTGGTACCAGAAGGGCACGCTGTCACCTTCTATCAGCTGCAGGAGCAGAACCTGCTATTTTCAGTGTGTGTTGAAAACTATGGCCCCCGTGAAACGTTTCAACTGGAGGTGACAGGATAAAAACATTCCTGGAGCTATTTTACCAACGTGCATTCATCAGTGACAACCTGAGTAAATACATTTAAAGATGAAGTTCACGTTTCATTGTTCACATTTCAGGGGGGAAGAAACCCAACCAGCGTCTCATAAATCAATTTGTCACCTGCTTTTACTGGCCATTTTCTATTGGGTTTCAAACCAAAGTGAAAACTGATAACGCAGTAGGAGAAAGAATGAGACTGAAACAATTCTACACGAAAAGGAACATTTCTAAAATTGGGGAACACTTGTTTCACGTATAACTTATACACTGGTTCTGATTCAACATCAAACAACAACAACAAAAAATCCCTGGTGTTTGCCACATGCACAGAATGAAAACCCAACCCTCAGAGCACTGCTAAGAATGAGAGTGGAGATTCCACTTTGGACAGTGCAGAGAGAGGTGGGCAGGGGAGCCGAGGGGCACCCGAGCAGGCAGGGTGCCGGGCCCTGGGCCCCGACGGGCACGTCCCCTCTGCATGTAATGCCCACAAGTAATCATCTAATGACGGGTGCCACGAGATGAATCACCAGCCTAAGTATCAAGAGGCCCATTAACAAATTACACGTGTGACATGGACCACAGGGACCAACAGCCACCAACAAAGGCCAGCAGGCCAGGCGGCAACACCTCCAAGTTCATGTTCTGAGTGAAGTGAGAAAAAAATAATCAACTCTAGATCAACTCATGGTAATCCCCCATTCATGGAAATCAGGGGGGGAAAACTACTGCTGGATTCTTAGAAGAAAGCGCACTTCACTGAAACTTTCCCCCACTGCTCCATCCTTGATGGAATGGGACTGATGTGTAATAAACATTAAATACCAGCCTCTCTAAAGGGGCTGCCCCCAATTCACAAAGTTGATGCCAAGTTCAAGAGATGAAGCAGCTCTTTCTGCAGCTAGCATGGAGCTGTCCAAGTCTAACAGAGTGGTCACTCTGCAGTATTTGATGCAACAACTGACCTATTTATAGCAGAAAACCGGATTTATTCTTTAGAGACCCACTGTGGCAGCAGCATGAGAGAGAGAGACATGAAACCAACCCCATGCAATCAACTGTAACCGCTCTAAACACTGGATCTGCTCTTCAGTAACACAGGGCAAGTCGGGCTTCACAGCTGGGTACCACTGACGTGGGCACGGAGAAAAGAGAAGAGCGAAAAGCACTTGACAATGAAGGGCCAATGGCCCACGTCTGCACATCGTATGATCTGACTTAAAAACAGACTGATGAGAGATCCTTAAAGGGCTCTGCACATACACTGCAGGCACCTGCTGTTCGCAGGCTGGTGCCCCTCCTCACCCCCGTAAGCATAACTCTGCTCTCTGCATAGCACGCCCTGCTCCCACCGTCTCACATTGCCTAACCTGGAGGAGAGCGGATTTCTTCCTCAACTTCACAGTTTCTTTGGGATACACGATTTGCATTAGCATGTCATACCAAATAGACCACAGAAATAACATTCACATTCTCTATTGAATGCCTTTCCTTATAAACTGCCTTCCTAGTTTTATGATTGGTATAAAATTTTTCTTTTTAATCAGACAAATTAGTTTCGTATGTCTCCATCCTTTTCCGGGCTACTTTATCCGCTCCGGGAAAAAAGGCCTGAGTTCTGAGAAAAGCTTTCATTTTCACAGCTTGTGCATCAATAATATGACCTATGTGAGTCCATTTCTAGACTCCCAACAGTTTTAAGAAAATTATTGCATTGAGGCTGCTGAGAAGAGAGTTACGATTGGGGAAATTCAGATTCACAATGAAGGATTTTGAGTCTGCAGCTTAGAGAAAAGCTCTGAAACTGTCGCCTCCCCAGATCAAATGTTCATTGCACGCACTGTGAACAGGTGGACAGGTGCTGTGATGGGGCAAACTAGAAGGCCAAGTTTGGGCTCTGGTGCCCCCGGCACGATGAGTTCAACTCTGAGTCTCAGGATCCCAAGCTGGGCTCCTGCTCAGCCCCCTTCCCTGCACCTGGTGGTGTGTGGGGGGAGACCAAAGATGGGCTCAGGAGACAGCTCTGTGCACAGTGAGGGGCCCCCGAAGAGCCAGGCAGTGCTCGCCCGTGGCCCTCTCTCCATCCACATCCTCCCCAGAAGCTGGATGGGCTTGGCTTCTGCACTCAAGACCTTCTTGCAGCAGGAAGGCTGCCTAGGGGCAGCTCCCCCAAAGGCAAGTGCTGGAAACATTAGCTCAACTTCTTAGGGTTCAGGGAGGATTTAGCTGGTTTCTGGCAGATGCATACTTAATTCCACATGGTTTACTGAATCAGTGGTATGCTGGTCAGTAGACCATCCAGCACTTGGCTTTCGTGATGACTGACAGGCTGAGTCTCAGCCACCCCGGTCACTTGGCAGGACTTCCTTCAGTCGGCCAAGGGCGTCTTTCTTCCTCAGAGCATCCTGAGAGTCACTGACACCAACCAAGATTGCAGTCAGCCCTGAGCCTAGAAGACCTCCGACTACAGGAACAGAGTGGAAAGCAGACAGATGGGGCAAGGCTTCTGGTCCTCACATAGAAATCCCAGAGGAGCAGGGCAGATCCAGAGACCACTGCTGGTGAAGGGGCGGCAAGACTCTGGGACCAGGTGTTCAGGTGTTGAGGTTTGGTCAAAGCAAGGCTGGAAATCTGATGGGTGAGTCAGGGTCGAGAGAGGGCTCTGAACTCAGTCAAAACTGGAAGGACTTCCAGTTCTGTCATTTGGCCAAGTGATCCGGGGCAAATCACTTAACTTCTCCGAGCATCTGCTCTTTTTTTAAATGTTCTACTTTAACTTGGAATTGAACCCGAGTCCTCTGCATTGAAGGGCAGATTCTTAACTACCAGACGACCAGGGAAGTTCCTGAATATCCATTTTCTCATCTGCCTAGTGGTGAAAACAAGACTTGGCTTACAGGGTTGCTATGAAGATAAAATCAGATGATGGACATAAAGTGCTTGGTGACCTAAAGTGATGCTATTATTAGCATCATTATGATCATGGTTATTTGTGGAGCAACAAGCTGAAGTCAGAGGAAGCAGTGAGTCACCTGGAGCCCTGGCAGGCCACAAGCAGAGCAAAAAAATATACATATTTAAATTATATATCTGAATATACATTTATTTAAAGCATAACCTACTTGACAAGGAAGAAGGAGTCACAAGAACTTAGGGGTGGAGGTACACCTGGGCGGGCACAGGGGCAGAATCAGGGTGACCCCTGGCCTGAGGCATATGGCATTCAAACTGCCCCAGTGGGGACAGGAACCAACCCTCAAAATCAATCTAGTAACATATTAGAGAGGGTCTTCCCAGGTGGCTCAGTGGTAAAGAATCCTCCTGCAATGCAGGAGACACAGGTTCGATCCATGAAGTCAAGAAGACCTCCTGGAGAAGGAAATGGCAACCCCCTCCAGAATTCAGGCCTGTGAAATCCCATGGACAGAAGTCTGGTGGCTACATTCTGTGGGATTGCAAACAGGTGGACAGGACTGAGCAACTAAACAACATCAAAAGCAGCTCAGATGGAAGATGAAAGCAGATTACTGGGAACACACCCGAACAGACAGAATTGTGTGGAATGCGAAAAGGGGCAGCATCCAGCAGTTAAATGTTAGCCCCATATTTACAGCTCTGATAATGGCAAGGTTCTTAGAGGGAGGTGAGCTTTCACAACGGCTCATGGACACCCACAGGCACAAGGCCCCTTAGGGAAGCAGGCCTCCTACCATCTCCCTCACCACTCCCTCGTCAAATTGGACACGTGCCAATAAAAAACATCTACAGAAAGAAAAATCTTCCAAAACGAAGGATGCCAGCCAACCAGGTTCATTTCCCACTGATGTGACCCACTCTCATCAAACCAGCAACTAACAAGCTCGTGGTCCCCCAACCACCACACTGGAGCGTCAAATGAGATTAAGAATGTGTAAGAAATGATCTTCAGGCAACCAAATGTGCCTAAAATTAGCACAGCCTAATTTTAACATTTTCAAAATTTCCATGAAAGCAGAAGTTAGGGAATTAACTACTTAAAGAGAGTCAAAGAGAAAGTTTGGCATCTCTTAGAAGAAAAAACTTTTTTCCCCAATTTTATGAAAAGCCATTGTTGATTGTTTCCTCACCATAAAAAAGTCCAGGAAAAATGTTTCCTCTCAATACAGTCTTAAAAACTGTATTAAACATCATTTTTAAAATGTCAAGCAAAGAAACTATGATAAAACTATGATGAACTATGAAAAGTGGGGGAGCAAGGACGTGGAGATGTCACAGATGGCAGCTACTGATGGGCTCCGTGGGAGGACGGCAACTTCAGGTTGGAGGCTGCCAGAGCCCCACGTGTCCCTGGAGGAAGGGGACTCTGGTCGCAGAGCGGTGCCTGCCACCCAGGCCGGCAGATGCATTTGCATGCTAGCACAAAGCTCGGTGTGAACTAACTTCTCAGAACGAAGGCCCGTTTTTCCCTCAAATCCATTTCCTCGTCCGGAGGTTCCTGTTTCCTAAGTCGCCGGGCCGTGGTGACAATACCCTAACTGGCTACTCGCCTCGAGGCTCTTCCCGGTCCGTGACTCTGCTTCTGAAGCAGACCCGACTGAAGACTGTGACACCTGATGGCCTGGCTCCGGTCTGCGACCAGCGACTCCCCCTCTGTCTCCTGCCGTCAGAGGCCCCCCACTTCGTATGGCCCAGTCACGTGTGTGATGCCTGGGCTCAGATTACTTCTTCCAACTGGGATCCATCCTCTCCTCAGCCTCAAATCTTGCACACTCTACCAAGCTAAACCTCTAGAAGCCTGAGACCATCTTTCTTCTGAGACATCCTATGCAACTTTATTTCTCTTATTTATTTTCTACCTTCAACCTAAGTTACCTGTGTGTATCTACTTCCTGGGCTTCTGAGGTGGCGCTAGTGGTAAAGAATCCACCTGCCGGAGCAGGAGACACAAGTCCGATCCCTGGGTCAGGAAAATCCCCTGGAGGAGGGCATGGCAACTCACTTCAGTATTCTTGCCTGGAGAATCCCTGGATAGAGGAGCCTGGGGGGCTATAGTTCACGGGGTCACAAAGAGTCAGACATGACTGAAGCGACTTAGCACGCACGCACAGGCATATCTATGTCCCACGAGGCTGCAAGAACAGACATAATGTTCCATTTGCCCGTCTCCAATGCCAGCACATGATACAGGCAGATGCCATTATTACCATCTCCATTTTACCAGCGACCAACATCAATATATACAAGACAAAAGGGCTGAAAATAAGTTGAACATGTGAACCAGTTGCTTCCATAAAGGTATGAACTACAAACACATAAAATATGGGAAGTGGGACCCCGAGATACCACCCGGGGGCAGACGAAGAGCCCCAAACAGCAGAGTTGGTGAGAAGGGGAGACAACCCACGGTGGCAAATCACTACACCTGCAGTTTCAAGTGAAACCCTGCACACCCACAGCAGACCTCTGCTAGCTGAGTGGGGAATAAACAGGGGAAATACCAGTGGGGCCGCTGGAACCTGCCCACACAAACCGTGGAAACAGTACCGAGAGGTGGTAGAATGTATGTTCGAAAAAAAATCCTACCAGTAATAACAAAAGTAATCTTTGGACACCGTTTGCTTTTTACTCTCAATACGTAAAAGAAGACACGACAACATACTTGAGTGGGGGGAAAAGCTGCTTGAGTACAGGCAGATGTAGAGAGAAAAATGGAAAAAATGGGACTTGATTTTTTTATTTATTTGACTGTACTGGGTCTTAGTTGTGGCATGTGGGATCTAGTTCCCTAACCAGGGACAAAGCTGGTCCCCCTGCATTGGGAGCACAGAGTCTTAGCCACTGGACCACCAGGGAAGTTCTGGGACTTGATTTTAAAGAAACTGAAAATCTAAGAACTGACTGAGAAAACTTAGGAATGAACGTTAAAAAAAGGGAAAAGTTCTAAAGTTTAGAAATTACATTTACTAAGAATATAAAGTGTAAGCAAACAGGAAAACAAACAAAAACAACAACCCTGTGTATTCTTTTGATTCTTCTATGTGCTTTTCTCCCCTATATCTTAAACTTTCTGGAGCTGGGATCCATCTGCACGTTGGCTGGTCTAGCTAACGCTATTTCATGTTATATCCATACCTTCCTGCCCTTAGTTGCTAAGTTGTGTCCGACTCTTTGTGACCCCATAGACTGTAGCCCGCCAGGCTCCTCTGTCCATGGAACTCTCCAGACAAGAATACTGGAGTGGGTTGCCATGCCCTCCTCCAGGGAATCTTCCCGACCCCAAGATCAAACCTGGGTTTCCTGCACTGTAAGCAGATTAGCAGTCTTAGGAGCTGGGATATGCTTTTGGATAAGACTAAATAGTGCAAAGATGCCTTTTCCACAAATAAATTTGCACATACAACGCAGTTCTAATGAAAACCCCATTTCTTAAAAATACTTCAAAACAACGATTCTCAACTTCATCTGAAATAATAAACTGATGAGAAGCACCCAAAGAAAGTCTTGAAAAAAGAATTGCCCTGCAAGAGAGTTGCCCGTGACCCCACAGATATCAAAATACATTACAAAGATAAGCTTCTTTAAAGGGTGTGGTTTTGGAAACAACAGAAGGAACAGATTAGTGAAATAGAAATAAATCCAAATAAAATAGAATGGTAGCTATTTTAAGACTGGCAGTTCAAAGTGATCCCTGGAAGGACAAGCTAACAATTTAAAACCATATTAAGTTAAATCACCACCTCATAAGCTATTTTTTTTTTTTAAGATAGAAGGCCCTTCTAGTTAGCCTTCCCAAGGGAGACACCATCACAAAATGACAGATTTGAATATTTAAAAGTGTAAGGTTTCCCTATACTCCAAAATAACAAATAAATGTAAATAAAGGGCAATGTCAAGGACAGTTCTGGAAAAATATCTGCAACAAATCATTACACATACCAAAGGCCTTTACATGTCATTTGAAAAGAAAATGTCTTCATGCTAAAATAGACAAAAGACATGACAGGACAACCTTGGCCACTGACAAATGAGAAAGTACAATGACTAATAAATACTTGTAATTAACACATTACAAATGTAAGACTGGTTTCCTTTTCTTAAGCCCTAAGATGCTTCCCTGATAGTTCAGTTGGTAAAGAATCTGCCTGCAATGCAGGAGACCCTGGTTCGATCCTTGGGTTGGGAAGATCCCCTGGAGAAGGGAAAGGCTACCCACTCCAGTATTCTGGCCTGGAGAATTCCATGGACTATACAGTCCATGGGGTCGCAAAGAGTCAGACACAACTGAGCGACTTTCACTTTCATTTTTTTCAAGATAAGTAAGATGAGAAAAGTGTGTTGGTTGATGTGAAGAAACTGAACTTTGGGGCAGGAGGTGGAATGCTCACCAGGGCCTGTGGGGGGGGGGGGGGGGGGGTCCCTGGCAAGCTTGGAGCAGAGGATGGCTGATCTCACTCGGGTTTTAGGTCACCCTGGGAGGTCAGGGGCTTCCCAGGTGGCTTAGCAGTAAAGAATCTGACTGTAATGCAGGAACCGCAGGAGACTCAGGTTCGATCCCTGGGTTGGGAAGATACCCTGGAGTAGGAAATGGCAACCCATTCCACTATTCTTGCCTGGAGAATCCCATGGACAGAGGAGCCTAGCAGGCTACAGTCCATGGGGTCACAAAGAGTCAGACATTACTGAGCATCGGAATGTTGTGCTGGACAAGCAGCAAACCCCAGTGAGAGGTTATGCATAACCCAGGCAAGTCATACCGCCAGCCACTCCTCAACCTCTACAGCTGTGTGTGTGTGCTTGCGCGTGCGCGCACAATCAGCGTAACGTCCTGATGGACAGAATCTGGGGTCTGAGAGAAAACCAGGGACCGTGGATGACTTCCGTCTCCGGCCTGAGCAACCATCAACTGGACTGACAGCAGCTGAGATGGGAAGTCAGAGCAGGTTTCTGGGGAAAAATCAGAAGCTGGATTTTAGAAGTTGCCTTTCTGTTGGCATCTCACAGAAATCCAAGCAGAACTGCTGAGCAGGCAGCAGGATATGAGAAGAGTCTGGGCTTCTATATTTTTTAATCTAATTTTTCCCTCTGGTAATGAAGTTTTTTTCTTTCTTTTTTGGCTGCACTGGGTCTCTGTTGCAATTAATGGATTTCTCTAGTTGTGGCATGTGTGCTGAGCTGCCCCACAACATGTGGGGACTTAGTCCCCCAGACCAGGACAGAACCCCTGTGTGTATTAAAGGCTGAGAGTGAACTGGATGCCTTCAACTACCCAGAACATTTGCTGTGAAGTCTTCTGCATTGCAAGGTGGATTCTTCACCACTGGACAGCCAGGGCAGGCCCCACAAAGTTTCTATGAGGAAATGCATCAGTGGACTAGGTTTTCACTAATAGCTACTTGCTGTAAGCACAGAGAACACGTAATTCATGACCTCCAAATCATTTTGTAATACCAACTGGTAAAGAATAATTTTAAAAGCCTTCAAATGACAAAGATGAAAGGAATAAACACTCTCTTTACTGTTGTGTGAGAAAACCTACTGTGCTATTAGAAATAACTTTTACATCATCATTAACTTAAGCTTGATTCTATCTGCCCCTGCAGTATTACTCAATTTTAATATAACTTGTTTTATCACAATCTTAATGCTAACCCTTTCAAAGATGACTAATAAGTTTCTGAGACAATCTATACAAACAATAGGATTATACTCTTCTCTACCTTGTAAAATGTGATTTTTTAACTAACAGCTGCCATGAGGTTAGAATAACAAATGCCCAGGGCAACAATGTTGACTTAGGCCCCTTTGACCACTGAGCTACCTGATCATTTGCCAGCTCATTTTCTCATTCAACAGCCTTCAGTGACTGCCGGGCGCCAGGGATTAAGATGAATAAAAAATGCCCTTACAGCCAAAAGGGGGCTCAAAAGCTTGGGAACATTCGGATGTGTAAAACATAACATGTAACCTAAAAAATGGTGTTACAGAGAGCAAGGAGGAATTATAAGATGAGAGTAGAAGGCATCAAAACCCAGAAGAGGTTAAATGAAGTCCTAACACAAAAGTTTATGGAAAACATGGGCTAAATGAATACTGATTACAGTGATCTTACCGGTGGAAACCTGCTGTGACTCAGGGCACACACACTGGAGCTCTGTGACAATCCAGAGGGGTGGGAAGGGGAGGGAGGTGGGAGGCAGGCTCAAGAGGGACGGGTCATATGTACACCTATGGCTGATTCCTGTTGATGTGCGGCAGACGCCAACACAAAATTGTAAAGCAATTATCTTCCATTAAAAGTAAAATGACTGAAAAGAAAACAAACAAGAGATTGGGAAAAAATAAAAAATGATGAAACAAGAGATTGGAAAAAATGATTTTAGTGTAAAAGGTTAATTATATTGATAATATGGGAATATTTTTGTGCTACCACATACTAATCTCTAATGGCTTAAGAAAAACCATTTAAGGTGTTTTCTAGCAAGTCACTAAGAATTATATATGTTATATATATTATTTATGACTGTGATTCTTCCATCAAACTACTTAACTCTTGACATACTCCTCAAACATCTAGAGTGGATCTCTTTTGAATTCAATAAACAAGGAGCCCATTAGACTGAGATATCTCTAATATCTCAGCAGCATGCATACCCCAAGCAGAACCTAAGCTTGTAAATGTCTCAAGGTGAAGGATTCAACACCTAAGAACAGCCAATCACAAACAGCCAGCCAGGTTCCCAAATTAGGTGACCCCTGCCGCCACAGCCAATCAGACCATTTCCTGGTTTTATTGGCGTCTGTCTGTGCAAAGTCTCTCCTTGGTTCTTGCTTAGTGGTTAGCATCACTAACCACTTCTGGTTTGATGTCGCCCAACTTGCATGAATTTTTGCTCAAATAAACTTAAAATATTGAAGACACCCCATTTTACCTTTTAACACCTCTTTCACAGAGAATGACAGTGTCAATGTCATTTGCTGGCAGCCTCAGACACTTTGTAGTAAAAACATCAATCACACATCCAGAGACAAGTCTTTGATCAATGAACTATTAATGAATGCTGAGCTCTTTACTCTTACACTCTCCTATGCAGACATTCAGAAAGCAAGTCCGGAATTCTACGTTCAATGACTGTTTAGATTTAAATTTGACAGAAGTGATAAAAGTAAGGAGGCAAACAGGCATGACAAAGAAAGTAAGAATGACATGTTTATATTGATTTGATTTTCTCTTCTTGTGAAAGGAACAGAGTAATTAACTGGCTAATTCAAGTGATTTTGTTAAAAGTTCATGCAAATTGTTTAAAACTACGCTTAGAAAAGAATAAAGATACTTAAAAGTATCATACTTCATCTGTAGGTGGACATTTGTGGGGAAAAAAAATGGGCTAATCATGGAAAGGCTGATTAAGACATGTGGATCACTATTTAAATATTTAAGCCAAGAAATGTACTAATATGGAACGGCACGAAATGTAAATGAACACAGTATCTGGTCTTTTAATTTGACAGCTGTTTGACAACTGCAAAATGGAAAATTGACCTCAGACAACTGCAAATAAATGAGAGACGATTAAGGTAAAGAATTTCACATGGAATGATACAATATCCATTGTAGTAACTTCTCACAGGGGGATAGATAAATGTAGGCTGGAATTTTTATTGTCTTTGAAGGTGCTGGTGCTCAACGGACTTAAATTTCATAGAATGCTGTGTGGTACTCTCTTACAATTAATGGCACTTTCTGAAACATAATGCCACCACCACCATTGGTGGAGAAATAATTGTAAACACATTTTAAATTTTCAATTTGAAAAATTTCAAACTGTTTCTTGAAGCAATTTTCAGCTGACCTTCCTCCACTCTACCTTCTGGATGCTAAAGCAGTACCACACTCCCTTTTTTTAAATTAAAAATAATGAGCTCTTCTATGGTACAGTTTGAAAAGACACAGGTGTTCAAGAAATCCAGGCACTTCATCTCCAAGCTAAGATTCAGTGGTGGCTCAGCGGTAAAGAATCTGCCTGCCAATGGGTTTGATCCCTGGGTCAAAAAGATCCCCTGGAGAAGGAAATGGCAACCCACTGCAGTATTCCTGCTTGGGATATCCCATGGGCAGAGGAGCCTGGCAGGCTACATTCCATTGGGTCTCAAAAGAATTGAACATGATTTAGTGACTAAACAACAACAAAAGATTCAGTGGCTTCATTCTATCTAACCTACTGAGATATTCTGTCCTTCGCTTTTCTTGGCGTGATGAAAATAAGGGGAGAAAAGTACACGCCACCATTTAGCTATGAAGAATTCTATTTTCAGAAGGCAGATTTTTTTTTCTTCTTCTTAAAAAAAAAAGTGTTGATAAATGATAATATATAAATTGTTATGTCCCATTTCAAAGGCCAGACTTGGGGGTGACCAAAGAATTTCCTTAAATGTTCAGGGAAAATTCAATCCACTGGCAGGTTTTGTCCGGTCTACATGGGATTAAAAAAAAAAAAAAAAAAGAGCCAACATTTCACATTGAAAGCTCAGGAAATTTCCCAGAAAACCCAAGTGTCTACTGAAAACAAGACAGAGGTTCTAGCTCCATGGGTTCTGCTCTGATTCGGGCCAAACGTAGCAGCTGCTCCCTCATCCAGGTACTCGCCTTCCAGCTTATCAAGGCCACCAGGCAGCCTGACGGGAAGTAAAATGTGGGAGGAGAAGAGTCCAAAGCATCTGACTCTGAAAATGGAAAAAATTGCTGAGGGTAACTGAGATGGGTTCCCTGCAATCACAGAACAGCTTTAAGAAAAAATCCCTCACCTCTGAGGCACGTCTCTACTCACTTTCCAGTAAGACTGCTTCCTACAAGCACCGTTAAGAGTCCTAGGAACTAGGCAGCCTATCGGGAAGGGGGTTGGCCAGCCAGATCTGTGCCCAGGGAAGTCCCTCCTCAGGCCCAGATGCCATCCACAAGAAGACACAGGTGAGTGCTGAGGGCAAGCACAGGGTCCAGCATCACCCCTGATCGCTTTCCTCTGTGTGTCCTGAACGCCTTAAATGCTCACCACAGTTGTAAGTTTACATTTATCCGTGTCATTTAAAAAATGTTTGTTTGCTTTTTTTTAATTTGGCTGCTCTGGGTATTAGTTGCGGCACATATGGTCTTTGATCTTGTTGCAGTATGCAGAATCTTAGTTCCCTGACCAGCGAGCGATGGAACCTGGGACCCTGCATTGGGAGTGTGGAGTC
Organism: Odocoileus virginianus; assembly: GCF_023699985.2. Taxonomy (NCBI): domain Eukaryota; kingdom Metazoa; phylum Chordata; class Mammalia; order Artiodactyla; family Cervidae; genus Odocoileus; species Odocoileus virginianus. Next base: position 30,543,726 of record NC_069690.1, on the reverse strand, counting down.
TTAGCCATTGGACCACCAGGAAAGTCTCTGTGTCATTTTTTGACATCAGTTCTCTCGCCAAACAGCAAACAACATTCATCACCGACTTATTCATATGCTGAGCTCCTACGATGTGTCAGCCAATTTTTAAGGATAAAAAACCAAGGCTCTGTTCTCGTGGTGACGACATCACAAGTGGGGGAAACAGACAAAGAGCCAAAGGACTCTTCACAGGAGGGGTGAGGAGTGCGGAGGGCGGACGTGCCCTTTACCGAAGCGGAAGCTGGAATGAAGCCTGGACACCTGTGAGGAGGTGGTGGGTGCGGGAACCTGCAGGACTCCTGGGCAGGAGACTTCCTCAGGGGCAGGGGATGCTGGCAAAAAGCTGCATGGCTGGAGCAGGGTGAGCAACGCTGCCAGGGAGAGGAGGGCAACTCTTAGAGGGTACCTGGGGTTTTACTCTGAGTTGATCCATCACCTGTCTCTGACAGAACTTCCTTCTGTTTGCCCAAGACGTTTATCTTTCCTTCACAGAAAACACTCTGGATGTTCACGCCACTCCCAGCCCACAGACTGCCGCCCCTCCACTGTCCTCAAGTCCAGGCTGCTCTCCCCAACCCCAATGCCTTCACTCTCGTCTGATGCCAACCGCCAGCTTCCGGTATCAGCTCCATGTTCTCCTTCTGTCTCCTGCTGCCTCTACCCATCTCTACCCAAAATATGCAACCCCTCCCCCCAAAAAAGCCCAAACTGAACGATCATTTCTTTGACAAGACCTGCTCCTTCTTCTGTGTTCCCCACTCACTAGATGGCACTCTACCCACCATTCCACCTTTGCTGCTGCTGCTGCTAAGTCGCTTCAGTCGTGTCCAACTCTGTGCCACCCCATAGACGGCAGCCCACCAGGCTCCCCGATCCCCGGGATTCTCCAGGCAAGAACACTGGAGTGGGTTGCCATTTCCTTCTCCACCTCTACCCAGTATTTATTTTTTCCAGTGGTCATGTACAGATGTGAGAGTTGGCCCATAAAGAAGGCTGAGCACTGAAGAATCGATGCTTTTGAACTGTGATGCTAGAGAAGACGCTTGAGAGCCCCTTGGACAGCAAGATCAAACCAGCCAATCCTAAAGGACATCAACCCTGAATATCCAATGGAAGGAAAGGACTGATGTTGAAGCTGAAACTCCAATATTTTGGCCACCTGATGAAAAACATGACTGAGCAACTACATTTTTACTTTTTTCTTTTCAGCACTAGGACACTGAATTAAGGATCAACTCCTCTAACTTTATATCTCTCCTAATGGCGCCCTTTCAGGCTCTCATGGTCTCTGCTTCCTGTTTGAATGGGTTTGTCCTCAAGCTTTGCTTCACAGAATGGCTAAATCAATTTTTTATAGAAAGAAAATCTGCCTACCTCCTTTCCTCATTCAATAAATTCCTATTAATAAGAATAGTAGAGTGGGTAACCATTCCCTTCTCCAGGGGATCTTCCCAACCCAGGGATCGAACCCAGGTCTCCCGCACTGTAGGTGGCTTCTTCACTGTCTAAACCACCAGCGAAGCCCAATAAAAAGTAATAATAATTAACATCAATTGCCTACTTTCTAAGTAGCAGGCCCTTCTCTAAGAACCAAATATGTCGTCTAAGTTTCTCAGCAACCTCCTGTTGAGAAGGTTAGGTGCCCAAGTCACAGGCAAACACAGAGCTGGCACATCAGCCTGGGCAGCGAGCCTGGGCTCTGCCCTCAGCCTACTGACCTCTCTGAGCACCTCTCTTGCGCCAGATAAACAGACGAGGGCCCTGCCCTCACTGAGCTTACAATCAATCAATCAGACGCGTCCTTACAAACCGTGAAGAGCACCGTGAAGGGACGCTGCGGGCGTGAGGCAGGTCAGGGGTCAGGGAATGGGTGGGGCCCGCTGCCACTGCACCGCCTGGCCCTCCGTTCACTGCGGTCCTCCCCTCTGCCTGGTGGTGTTTCCTTGTTAGAATATCTATTGCCATCTTTCGCTTTTCCACTTAGACTCCGAGAGAGAGTCGGCCTTCCTGTCAGCCCAGCACAGGACACAGGCGCCCAGGGGGCGTCTGCCGTGTGGCTGGCACTTGAACTGCGATCCCTGTGGTGGAAGGAGGTGGGGGCTGGAGAGGGACCGGGCCACACAGCGTTTGGGGGTCAAAGCTAGTACTTTCTTCTCTACCCTCTCAAGAGCTTGAGAGCCAGCACGGGTGTGATGGCTTTATGACCACCCTACAGGGGAGTCTGGGTGCCTGACGACCCCCGCTCCAAAGTCCTGCAGTGGAACCTCACAGCATCCTCCCCACCCCACGCCTCAGGCTCTGCTATGCTGGGATGGACACGCATCCTCTGGCTGACGTTTCACATCTCTGGGTCTAGAAAGGTCTCCCCTCATAGCATCTACCGGGTAAGTGCCCACCTGACCTTCAGAGGCTCTGGCCCCTTCTCCAGGAGGCTGTCCCGACCTCCAGAGGCTGAAATGACCGTTCTCGACCCCTCCCTGAACACCTGCAGCACGGCCTGAGTTCTAGCCCTGTGCAGAGCTAGTGTGCTGTATTGTTCCACTGAACTTATTTACACAACTGCCTTCCTCTGCCACACTGGGGGCTGCTCTTTTTGATCACTCGTGAAGGGAGTCGATACACGTGTGAGGATCCTTCCTGAACATGACTTTTAAGAAGAGACGGCCACACTGAATGAGCATTTCCTACTACCTAAAGAATTTCTTTCCACCAGGCAGGGGAACATCAAGGGGATTTCAACAGCCTTCCCCCCCTTGATAATTCTGACTTGAACTAAGCAGAATAAACAAAATTCTGTGCAAGTGAAAACTAGTTCAGTCGCATATTCCTGACTTTCAAAGGCATTAAAGCAAAGTCTTGAAGCCTAAATGTTCACCGAGCACTTAGGGAAAGGGTCATTTTTTAATACAAGCTGACTGTACTTAAGCCAGGATGGCTAAACATCTCTCTGCTAAAAAACTTAGGAACTGTTTTTCTTCTTCTGTGAAAACATGTCAGACTTTGAATTGAAGGCCTGTCTAATTGTTCCAGGTTAACCACATGCTTATTTAAATAAGCTATTTTGCCATTCAGTCATTTATTCAAGAGTAAGTGAAAAGCAAAGGGGTAGGGGTAGAACCCATGCTCAGTCCCTTACTAATACCCTAATTTACCAAACCCCTGAATATTTTTTATAAGAACTGATAATCTGGATTTAAGGTACTTTTATATTCTTAACACCCGATGTTTTGGTTAATCCCCATTATTTTAAATTAGGAGTTGACAGCATTAACTTTGGGAGAGAAATCTTTATTCACATATCTTCAGAAAGCTGTTTAAGGTAATTATACACAGCACTGTTTAATCCTTCTTATTAGTTCACCTAATAACAGTAATATGAACTGCAATTTTCTAGATCATCAGCCATAGTTTTGCTAAAAGCAACACCAGACTAACATAGCTTTTACTCAGATACATTAATGAAGATATTAGGATGTTACACTAGACTTTCATTTCAGCGTTAATTTCCTTTTTTATGAGCTAACAGGTAAACATCCTCTAGGATTAAAGGAATCTCATTGGAATAAAAGCATATTATCTTAGCACTGTAAGGTTACACAGTATATTCTAAGGTACAAAGATACTCTATGTTACAAGTATACATAAATCTTATTAACTACTAAATTTTCTCTTTTGTTTCATCCTATCTTTACGTTCCATCACTCAGATCCTTCAAAATGTCTTTGTTCCCCCTTGTGATTGCTGCTTCCGGGAGAAATCTGGCATAGCATCTAAAGGAAACGCCAGCACGAGCTTTTCCTTAAGATTAATCACACAGGTAAGCAATTTCCCCTTCTTGACAAACAGTATTTTCTAAAACTTCTTAGAAAATCGATAAGACAGGGCTGGGTGGTCGTGGCAATGTGAATTTTAGGATTTACTTTAATCACTTACACACACATTTAAAAGGTCTGATAGCTTGCCTAAAGCAGTATGGAACTCCTTTACTGGTTAGAAATACCAGGAGACAAAGGATTCTCAGAAGTCAGTCTGTTTTCAAGAGCACAAGTCTCACAGACCTGTTCCACTGTCCACTGCGGACACCTTGATTCCTCTTCAAGAGTCTGGGAGTTTGGTATAGAATTCAGAACCAGCAAAAGACTCCAATTCTAAATTACAAATACTAAACCATTCACTTTTTTTCATGTGTTAAACTTTAAAAGCAGTGACTAAGGCAGAGTATGAGATGGTCTCCCAGGGTCAGTCTACATGGTCAGGTTCGACATCAGTGTCATCAATGAAGAGTCCATTTAACCTAGAAAACAGCAGGGTGGGGGTGGGGGGGGGTCTGTGGTTCAGAGCAGAGAACAGAAAAGGTGACAGGATTCAGAACAAGCTACTGGGAAAGGCAAAATATAACTGAAGATTTGAGGGAAAGAAAGACAATTTGGGAAGAAACTCAACTTGACCCCTGCCGGCTGGTGAGATGGAGCCAGCCAGGGAGGAAGCAGGTTTCTATCTCCCAAATCACAGTCAAGCACGACCCACTACTCAGAGATGCAGCCATGAAGCCCAGCTCCAGAAACCCAGATTAGCCTCACTGCTGCAATCTCCAGGACAGTCTCAAATATCTGCTTTTTTGATTTATCAACCTTTTTTCACCAATAGTACAAGTGTTAGTTGCTCAGTCATGTCTGGCTCTTTGTAACCTCATGGACTGTAGCCTGCCAGATTGCTCTGTCCATGGAATTTTCCAGGTAAGAATACTGGAGTGGGTTGCTATTCCATTCTCCAGGGGATCTTCCTGACCCAGGGATCGAAGGCGGGTCTCCTGAATTGCAGGCAGATTCTTCACCATCTGAGAGACCAGGGAAACCCAATATTTTTTCACCAATATTGTTTAGATTTACTGGAACTGGTGACACAACTCCACAGGCCTCTGAAATGGCAGAGCACGGATGACACCTGCTGAGCCTAAATCACCACATGTTCAAACACCGTGGGCAGGCATTACACACTAGGAATAAATGAATACACATATTCACACACACACACACACACACACACACAGTTTGCAAGGCTAACCCAGGGCTCTCAGGGCAGTGAGGAAAACAAACACGTCTCCTTGCCATTCTCTATACTATGACCCTAACTGGAGACAAATGGATGGTAACCAGATTCTCAAAGTGGGCCTAAAACAGGCTAAACTTTTATATTAACAACAATCACAACAGCTAACATTAACGGAGCACTTGGCTTTCACAGAGATAAGTGCCTCAAATCCTCCCATCTCACTAGAGATGGAGATGCCACCCGCCCATGAAGGTCCCCTTGCCTCGGGGCTCCACAGTGAGAATGCCAACAGTCACCTGAGCAAAGGTGACTTGTTCAGTGGTAACGGCCCTCATCTGAGTGGTGCTGAGACTAAAACATTCCAAGTGAGAGGAGGAAGCAGCGAGCTGGGGGTCACATCCACAAATTCTGCTCTCAACCCCACCAGGTTCAGGTGTGTGATCAACAACACAGCTAAGCATCACTTCATTCTTCTACAACACAATGGGATGGTGCCACCGCACGGCCAGTTAATGCGGCACGTAAATCACAAACACCGTTGATGCACGTATGTTCAGACTACTGTCGTCTCTACATCTGCAGGCAGAGCTTCACCTGGAGGTATTTAGGTTATGAATTCCAGTGCCAAACTCACTCAACTCGGCTGGATCATTCTGGAGCAGAGAATCAAATGCAATTTAGGAACTATTTGAGCTTTCATATATATAAATGCAGGAAAAGAGACTCGGCATTGAACATGCGTTTTCTTTCTGATGTTGCTCAGTAATGCTCATCATTTGCCGTCTATGAAAAACACATTTAGCTGGAGACTCCCATGTGCTACTCAGAGACCCTGCAGACCCAGCCCAGTGCAGTAGCTAATCCGGGTTGTCTGAATGAGCCACAAGTTGTGGATTTCAGAGGTCTTGGAGGGAATGCGAGTTGCCCACCAGTTAAAACATCAAAGTCCAGCGAGTCACAACATTTGGGAGAAAAATACATTTCTCGTATATTGATTTTTCTTATACACATGATGCTCTGTAAATCACATAGCCGGCGCTCGCTGACATCAGTCAGACTCGCCCAGGATACAACACCAGGTTCCCTAACCACTTCTGTCCACCATGGAAGATGAAAGTCAGTTCCTATTGCTTAAGGCGGACTGCAGAGTCAAAACAAAAGAAACATCAGAGAAAGGGAAAATGGAGAGAGACGCTTTAGATATTAATCTCGTATTCGCTGGGAAAACAGGAAAATCTTTATCTGTCTCCCCTCTTGCAGTTTAAAAGCCTGTGGATTTTCTTCTGCCCTGCCCACCCTATAATTCAGAGCTCTTTATCCAAAGCTCTTCCTTTTTACCTTATTTCAGCCGTGAAAAGTCTCTCAAGTATTGTCAGTATCAAACAAAAAACACGTCTCTTCTTGACCCCATTTCATTCACACCTCTTGATCTCTTTCATTTCCTTTTATAAAAATTCTTCAACATCCACAGATACACCAGACCCCAAAGATAACAGAGCCTTATCACCTTTACCTTTCTAATTATAACCTACCCCTCAGATCTGAAACTTGACTTACATTTTGGGCCTTTCTTGTAATTTTCTCCAAAATAATGTCTCAGAGAACATCAATAGTTCTTCTTAGAGCTAAGTCTAGGTTATGCATTCATTTGTCATCCATTTGATCTTTCAAAAGAGTCAGTTTCTGAAATCCTATAAACCTAGATTTAAACAAACCCTAGCTAATACAAGTGAAATGCTTAGAACATGACTTGGCATCTGACAAGTGTGAAATAAGTATCAGCTGTGACTGTTGTTATGATGGAAACTTCCTGCTACTTCCCTTCACTTCCCCCGTAAATATTCCTTTTTTCCAATATGACTTCCTGGGCAATTTCACCCTGTTGGCCCACTCTCTGCTGTGGGAAGAGGGATGGTTGCTGGAGATCAGGGAATCCTACTTACTGGAGTTAAGCATTCCCCCGCAACAACACAAGTGCCTGTAACCACAGCTGGAAAGTGACTGGGAGCACGGTCATGTGGATGAAGGGACACTGCGCTTTCACAGACAGGAGAAGATGACCCACAAGTTGAAGGCAGGAGGAGGCCGACCTCCGCTCAGTAGGAAGAAGACATTTCTAATCACCAGGTTGCCCATCGATAGAGCCAGGTACTCTGGGTTCCATCCCTGGGTCGGGAAGATCCCTTGGAGAAGGGAATGGCTACCCACCCCAGTATTCTTGCCTGGGAAATCTCATGGACAGAGGAGCAGGGTGGGCTACAGTCCATGGGGTCGCAAAGAGTCAGACACAACTGAGAACTAATGCACCCTGCAAGCGACAACTGTAGTAATCGATCTCTGCCAGGGATACTGTAAGAACTAAAGAATTCATCAAACTTCTTGAACAGTTTACTGATGGCAGAGTAGTAACGGAGGGAAATACTCTTCGTCTGATTTGTAGGTGCTCACACCTAGCACCACAACTGGCGTGACAGTAGGTCCAACAGGTGCCTACAGAGAGGGTAAATGTGAGGCAAGCCAGGCGGTCTGGGTCCAGTCAGTGCACTTGAGAGGAGAAAAGCCAGTGCCTGAGCCCCGATCTTTTGAGATGAAGATGTTTTAGCACAGCTCATTTGTAGTGCAGGGCTTCCCTTGTGGCTCAGCTGGTAAAAAAATCTGCCTGAAATGCAGGAGACCTGGGTTCGATTCCTGGGTCAGGAAGATCCTCTGGAGAAGGGATAGGCTACCCACTCCTGTATTCATGGGCTTCCCTTGTGGCTCAGCTGGTAAAGAATCTGCCCCCAATGCGGGAGACCTGGGTTCGATCCCTGGGTTGGGAAGATCCCCTGAAGAAGGGAAAGGCTACCCACTCCAGTATTCTGGCCTGGAGAATTCCATGGACATGGGGTCGCAAAGAGTCAGACATGACTGAGCGACTTTCACTTTCACTTATTTAGTGAAAGAGGTGAAGTGTGGGTGGGCTATGAATAGAGAGACGTGATTTCCTGTCTGAGTTGGAACACTTGAGAATCAGAGGGACATGAAGAGTCACACAAGGAAGAGCACGAACCAGGCCGTGCGGTCAGCCTGGCCATCAGTGGGCAGTGACTCCAGGAGAAACGCAAGCCCGGCTGCCTGAGGCCCAAACCATAGCCGGCATCTCGAGTGAGATCAGAAGGAAAAAAGAGTCAAAGCGGCGGTTCTCATCAGAGGGACTGTGGCTCCCAAGGAACACCTGGCAAAGTCTGAAGACATTTTCATTTGTCACACTAGGGGGGGTCGGTGCCAACAGCACCCCGATGAAAAAGATGGCGACACTGGGAAACACCCCCTGGTGCTGAGGACAGTTTTCCAGCCCAACCGTCACGAGTACCGAGACTCAGAATTCCTCTATTAAAAATTACAAGATCTGACTGAGTTAACATATGAAACATCTGCACTTCAAAACCTCCCCAAAACTGCAGAACATATTCAAACCCTACAGGACAAAAGTTAATCCAGTCTAAAGACAGCAAGACCTCTTGAACAAAGGCACATGTCCAACAGCAAAATGGGCAAACACTGACAAACAGAAACAGCAAATAAGCATTTAAAAAGTCTCCCGACAAAAAAAAACCCAACTCTACCTCCTGAGTAATCAGAACACCTTGAATTAAAAGGGCAACATCTAAGGACACCTGTAAACCCAGCATAGATTTTAGTATCAGTGATGAGAAGTCCCATGGCACCAAATGGAAGTATAAGCAGATTAAAGCAAATAAAACAAGACCTTCAGGAAGAAATTTAGCTGCACTTAAAACACACATCGTTTTAATTTTTAACTTTCTTTTAGCTAAATCACACAGTTTCAGCAATCTATCTAAAGAAATAGTGAAGGACGGGTTTCAAAGATTCAGCTACAAGAATTTCAGTTCAGGATTATTTATCTGGGCAAAAACTGAAAATCCCTAAAATGTCAGACAAAGAGAAACTGATTAAACAAATCATGGTACATCTACAGAAGACTCATAAAATCATGCTATGAGGCAAATATTGACATGGAAAGATGTTCGTGATATACTACTTAAAGGAAAAAATATATAGAAACTATGCATATTACATAAACCATTTCTGTGAGATATTAATATATGCCTGAAGGTATGTGTGTGAAAAAGGCCTATACAGCAATAACATAAATCAAATGTTAAGCAGTGGATCTCTAACACAGAACAGTGCCAGGCACAGGTGAAACACAAAATTTAAAATGTCATTTTTACTTATTTATAGTTTCTTACAGATTCTGCAATAAATGCTTAATTTGCAATAATAGTCCCTTCCTTCCTGTGACTTATTTTTCACATACATAAAGCAATGGTATTTATTTAACATTTTTACTTACAATGATTCAACTTTTTTACTGCAATATAATGGCACAATAATTTCTTCAATGTTGCTTCTAAAAAATATTAATTCGATGGTAAAACATAATGTTTAACAATAGAAATGGAAATAATGCCACCTATCCCACAGGGTTGTAAGGTTTAAATAATAATTCGTGTAAATACACTCTGTAAACGCTAAAGCACTGCATGAATGTTAGAAATTAATTATTCTGCTAAAATCATACATTTCAGAGTTAAACCATTTTCACACACGCTTTGGTTGGTAGCCTTCCTCCCAGCAATTTTACTTCCAGTATTTTGTCCTCTAACAACAAAGGTGTGTGTGGCATTACTTGTAGGAGCAAAAAGTTAAAACGGTAGAGAACTGGCTCAGAAAGTTGTGGCACAGCTGTGAAATGAAACAGTACGTCATTATTAAAAGTCAACCTGTATATATGTACTTATTGACATACACTCTTGATCTTTATTAAAAAATTCATGTATGTGTAACATAAGTAAAATAATCCCACTTCAGTTCAGTTCAGTCGCTTAGTTGTGGCCGACTCTTTGCAACCCCATGGACCGCAGCACGCCAGGCCTCCCTGTCTATCACCAACTCCCGGAGCTTACCCAAACTCATGTCCATTGAGTCAGTGATGCCATCCAAATGTCTCATCCTCTGTCGTCCCCTTCTCTTCCTGCCTTCAATCTTTCCCAGCATCAGGGTCTTTTCAGATGAGTCAGCTCTTCCCATAAGGTGGCCAAGGTACTGAAGTTTCAGCTTCAACATCAGTCCTTCCAATGAACACTCAGGACTGATTTCCTTTAGGACGGACTGGTTGGATCTCCTTGCAGTCCAGGGGACTCTCAAAAGTCTCTCCAACACCACAGTTCAAAAGCATCAATTCTTTGGTGCTCAGCTTTCTTTATAGTCCAACTCTCAACTCCATACCTGATTACGGGAAAAACCATAGCCTTGACTAGACAGACCTTTGCTGGCAAAGTAATGTCTCTGCTTTTTAATATGCTGTCTAGGTTGGTCATAACTTTCCTTCCAAGGAGTAAGTGTCTTTTAATTTCATGGCTGCAGTCACCATCTGCAGTGATTTTGGAGCCCAGAAAAATAAAGTCAGCCACTGTTTCCACTGTTTCCCCATCTATTTGCCATGAAGTGGTGGGAGCAGATGCCATGATCTTAGTTTTCTGAATGTTGAGCTTTAAGCCAACTTTTTCACTCTCCTCTTTCACTTTCATCAGGAGGCTCTTTAGTTCTTCTTCACTCTCTGCCATAATGGTGGTGTCATCTGCATATCTGAGGTTATTGATATTTCTCCTGGCAATCTTGATTCCAGCTTGTGTTTCCTCCAGCCCAGTGTTTCTCATGATGTACTCTGCATATAAGTTAAATAAGCAAGGTGACAATATACAGCCTTGATGTACTCCTTTCCCTATTTGGAACCAGTCTGTTGTTCCATGTCCAGCTGTAACTGTCACTTCCTGACCTGCATACAGATTTCTCAAGAGGCAGGTCAGGTGGTCTGGTATTCCCACCTCTTTAAGAATTTTCCACAGTTTATTGTGATCCACACAGTCAAAGGTTTTGGCATAGTCAATAAAGCAGAAATAGATGTTTTTCTGGAACTCTCTTGCTTTTCCGACAATCCAGCAGATGTTGGCAATTTCTCTGGTTCCTCTGCCTTTTCTAAAACCAGCTTGAACATCTGGAAGTTCACGGTTCACGTATTGCTGAAGCCTGGCTTGGAGAATTTTGAGCATTACTTTACTAGCGTGTGAGATGAGTGCAATTATAATCCCACTGACAGCTTATTAAAACAGTATCTGTCATGTCAAGCAATCAAAATGGTTGTGATGATAATTTTCTGATAATTTTTATCTTTCAATTTGTTAATCCATTCTACTTGAGCTCACTCATTTTTTTCCTTTTGGCCTCTCTTTTTTCAAGATTAGATCAGTCAAGGCCATCTATAACATTTTATTTTCCAGTCGCTGAATTTTATGGATTGTTTTCATCCCTGGAAGGCACTCCCACTCTCAAGCTGCCCTATGGTTTTAAATGAAGCACGTTTACAGAACATGGGTGTAATTGCTTTTTACATTTTCATGTTAGTGGTTCCTTAAATATACATGTATCTCTTTATGCATTAGTCAGGACTTCATAAATCAGAAGCTAAATCTCATTTTCCCTCCTTAAAAGAAAGGTTAAGAACTGTTTTCCAAAGCTTTATGTTTCCTACTTTTACACAGAGATCACAGAAGTAGGGTATAAAGAAGAAACACTCAGAACTAAATGAATAACAGCAATGAGAAGTATTTAAAGAAACATGAAATGTTACTTGAATCCCTCTATAAATGTGACAGGGGACATTTTCTCCCCACAGAACTCTACCAGAAGCTGGAGACTGGTCCTGCACACCAACCACACTTCTGCATTTTTTTAGTGGGATGCCAGATCCTTTAAAAAAGCAGGAAGTTCTTCCTTTTCAACTGTTTCTTTCTCTGCCTGCTTTCAAAAGCTCATGCAAATCCTTGTGGCCTTATGCTTTTGATGCTAAAGAAAAGCATTGATGAAAATGTCTTCGCATTCCTTTATTTTAATTTTATGAGACTGCTTAACAACACTAGAATTAAAATACTCCCAACATTATCCAGAAAAAACCATCATCTGAGAAGCTAACTGACACTGTAATAAGGATGAAATCCGACAATGGAAATCAGTGTGATTTTTTAAAGTATTACAAGGCTTCTGAATGAAATCAGAGCCCAAGACAAGTGGAGGGAAGCAATACGTATCAACACGAGAGGATGAGGAAAGTATTTGTGGGCCCAACAGCTCTCCCTGACTGAGGGTGGATGCCATGCCCAACACTGCTGAGGCCTGTGGGAGGTATGAGAAAGTTCTAGAAGAAGAGTGGGACAGTTGTATGCATGAGAGGCAGGCAGGGCTAGGACACTAGCCTGAGGAGGAGGCAGGACAAGGCTCCTGGCATTTGTCATCACAGAAAGAATCACCCCATGGAGGCTGTGGCTTCCCCAGCAGTTTAAAACCTACAGAACCCAACTCAGCCCCTGGAGCAAACACACTTCCTATCAACTGTGAAATAACATGGCCATCTAAATGCATTTTAACTTAAAACATTTCTAAAACCTTGGTTTATGTTCAGCTTCCATAATAAACTTCTGCCTAATATAAATCATTCTACTTTATTTCCTCCAGATATTTCTTTGCTACAACTGAATCTTTGACCACCTTTTTATTCCTTTTTGTGGTGGGGGGGTAGGGGGGACAGGCAGCTCCAACTCAAGGCCAGTCTGTATTTTTTTAAGACTTTTTGATGTAGATCTTTTTTTTTTTTTGATGATGTAGATCATTTTTAAAGTGTTTACTGAAGCTATTACATCTGTTTTATGTTTTGGTTTTTGGGCCTGAAGGAGTGTGGGATGTTAGCTCCCTGACCAGGGATCAAACTCGTACCCCCTGTCTTGGAAGGCAAAGTCCTAACCACTGGACTGCCAGGGGAGTCCCCCACTCTGCGTCATCTTTTATAATATCTAGGAACCAGTTGATGTTTATGAGCTTGTGTGGCTATTTTCTGAGTTTCCACACTTTAGTCCAAAGTCTCTATTTAAAATCTATATAAGTGGAACAGGAGACAGCAACTGATATTATCAAGGATAAACACAGTCTTCAATTTTTCAAAAGGAGCCTGAAAACCAGAATGCTTCCCTGGCTTAATCTTATGACCCGGATTTATAACTACTGAATACATACAAGTGATAATTTAAAAAATATTTTGAAAAATAGACCCACAAATAGTCACATAAACCCAATTTGCTCATACTGCTTTTTATTTAAATCGTCATTAAAATGTGTTCATTGTGAAACCATCATCAATCTCTTCGCTGGGGAACATGGGAGGGTGCAACAGGAAGAGATGGCTTGTGGTTTACAGGAGGGACGGGGCGGGGCGGGGGGGGGGGGGGGCGCGCTAGGGTTGCTTGAACCTCCTGTAGCGCTGTTTTGACGTAAAATCGAAACAGGAAATTAAGCTTATTTGAAATGGATTGACCCCTCTCCAAGCAGCTGATAACACATGGTAAAAGCACACTGGTTCTAGGTGTTCCCGAATGAAAAGACTGCTGCTTTGCAGACTACCAGCGCATGCATCCACTTGGCCAAGCTGTTTTCCTGCTGGTAACTTCAATTCCTGTTTTAAAACCGTGCCAATTCCTCTTGGGTGTTCTGGTGAGGAGAATGACTTTCTTTACGTTTTAGCCAAGACGTTTCCACCACAATATCTTATGAGAAAGCCCCAAGGCTGGGGCACACACTGCAGTGACCAGGCTGGGGAGGGGGCGGGGCAGGCATTTTAGAGAATTATTTTGACATTTAAAATAATAGGGAGGGGAAGAAGCATTAACAATAATGTGCTAATTAATTTTTTGATATATTATATTCTGATTCCACAGGCCAAGTTTACAGAGGACAGAATTAAAGAATTTTTTTTTAAAGGTGGATGTGCTTGTTTAAAATACACTGTTTTGCATAGTGGAGGTTTTAAAATGCAAACGAGTCAAACCAAAGTAAGAACAACACATCATAATGTAAGCTTAGGGGAATGTGCCTGAAGTGGGAAAGAGGAGAGTCTGACAGCTCTAAAGCGATTTTTAAAAAATAAAGTATTTTAATTGAATTGAATTAATTAGTTTATTCTTTGGGCTGTGCCATGTGGCAAGCAGGATCTTAGTTTCCCAACCAGGGATCGAACCTGCACCCTGTGAATTGGAAGCACAGAGTCCTAACCACTGGACTGTCAGGGAAGTCCCTCTAAAACACTTTGCAACACCAAACCCTGGTCATTTGAGAAAGATACTCTATTGCTCTCGATTCTGAATATACCTGAAAACCTTTCACCCGAAAAGAAAAAGACAGATTGGTTCTGGGCCCCAGACCTTGCAGGACACACAGTGTTCCAGGCTCACAGGACCTTCCCAGCTATGGGTGTGATTTGGGAGGGTTCTTTTTCTTTTTAAATGCCACAATATGACAATCTCAGGAGAAGCGACAATAGCCTGAGCCGGCTGAAAGGTGCTGCACTGACCTGATTGATGGAGTTGGCAGCGCAGGAAGCCAGGCCTGTTCCAACAAACGTAAGCAGGAAGCAGGACCAGTCAAAAGGCACTGGAGCCAGGGCGAAGCCAGCTGAGGTGGTGCTGACGACCAGGGCTGCAAGACAGAAACACAGCAGGGGCTGTCACCAGGCAGTGGGGGGGTCCCGGCCTCGCAAGCCCACCTCCAGGCCGACCAATCCCCACGGCAACAGCGCGGCCTGCAGGCTGACCTTTCATTGGAAAATTAAGCTTTACAGAACATCACTCCGATTATAAAAATTCTATTATAGAAAAATGCCATTACACTCAAGAGTAAAAACTAAGACGGGTGTTTCAGATCCAGTCAGTCACTTATTCATTCAACAAACACTCACTGCGAACCTAGTCCACAATCAGTACCGTGCTGGACGTGAAGCCTTGTGCTGAGCAGGTTAGGCTCTATTCTGCCTCGAGGTCCTTGTACTTTTTATTCCCTCTGCCTCTTCCCATGGCTGGATCCTCCTCATCTTCCAGGTCCTGTCTTAGAGATCATGGCTTAGGGAGAACTGCCCCATCTCTCATGAGCAGGAAGCCCTCTAGGCTGACAGCATCCTTGGGCTTCCTTTCTGGCGCTTGTCACTCTCTGGCTTCAGCCTGGAATATAAGCTCCACGGAGGCAGGCGCCCTGACTCTAGCTTGCTGCCTCTTTCGGGGATCCCACTGCGCCAGGCAAGGAGGAGAATTTACTGGGGGCTGAGGAGGCAGGGTGGTGGCTGTCAGACTGCAGAATGGCAAGTTGAGGAGTCTGCACTCATCTGGTCGAGAAGTCCTCTATCACTGGCTGTTTAACCAGGAGCAGTGGGCACCCTGACTTACAACACAGAGGGACCATCTGAGAGGCTGACTATCAACCCACGGGGAACGAGGGCAGCGCCATGGGGAACCAGACACACAGAGGGGATGACTTTCTCAGTATACCGTCAGCAAAATCCAGAGTTACCAATATAGAAAAATGACCTTAGATCTTTCCAAAAATCCAGGTTGACATTCTGCATTCTGCTTTATAAACAGGTTTAAAAAATCAATTACCATCATGGTGGAAAAGACAGTACTATAATCAGTGAAATGTCAAACTAAAAATACTTTAAGAAGAAAATTCTCTTTTTTTGAAATCAAAAAGGGTATGTAGTTGCACAAAACCAATGGTTTTTGTTTTTATCTGCCCCCAGAGCTCGACTGGGTGATGAGCAATAAACACAGAACATCGAATTTTTGACTAATGGGTCAACTCTTGAGCTGAGAAGAGATAGCAAGTAGTTTGCAAAAAAACTGACAGAGAAAAAAGGACAATGCTTTAGTAAGACTTAACAATGATTAAATCTACAAAATGGAAATACTGCCTCATTTAAAAATATACAAATTGTAAATAGCAACATAGATAAAAAAATGACAGGGGCCATTATTACTAGAGAGGAAGAAATCTGAATTTTGTAACACATTTCCAAAAAAGATCAAAAGCTAACAAAGAATGTATTTTCACTTCATCAAAGCAATTAAAGAAAGAGAAAGGGAAAGAAAATTGATAAATTGTAAAACTGACCGAAGCAATATTCTCGCACAGCACTGCCATGACGGTAATTAAACTTTTCATTGATTTCCAGAGGATTCATTACATGGAATCATTTTGCAACACCAGGATCTCATTAAAAGTGAATGTAATATAGTCTTTCATTAATAACACTGGAAATTATATTTTATTTGGTAATCTCGTATTCTGTCCCTTCACAAATAAACAGAAAATCAATGTGGCCGATGAAGCTTGACCCGTCCAGTAGAGACCCAGGAGTGCTGTTCTGTAGTCCCAAGGGGGTACTCTGGAGACCCAAGGAAGAGGGACACCCCCACTCCGATGAACTCCCCCCGAGCAACCCCGCTCGTGGATGGGAGTCTACCCCACAGACTCTGCAGGCACCTGGGGAGATGCGGGGTGAGAGGGCAGCCCAGACACCCAGCACAGCTGCAGCCCTGCCCTCTACTCTGTTCAGAACCGACACCGCCTCCTCCCACTGGCCAGCATCACTGACGAGGAGCCGCCAGATATGGTCTCTGTTATGCCTGCCTCCTCTGGGAGAAGCTCTTGTGTTCTCTATAATTAAAAAAAATATTTTTTTAACTTCACACAGTCACAAGCAGGCACGCCCTGGCTGGCCCAGAAGAAAGCAAACCTCCTTGAAGTGGGCAGCCTGAGAAGCCCAGGCGGCCCCCAGGAGCAGAGCAGTCCAGGGACCTCAGGCCCAGAGACTCACAGAGACGGACTCTGCCAACAACCGCGGGCCCAGAAGTGGCCCGGCGCCCCACGTGAGAAGCAAGGCCCTGACCCACGCAGTGACTTCAGCCTGGAGGCGCCCTGAGCAGGAACCGGCCAGGCCGTGCCTGGACTTCTGACCTTCAGAAACTATGAAATAATCGCTTTGTGCTGTATTAACCTGCAGAGCTTGGGCTCACCTGTTCTGCAGTAAGAGAAAACTAATAATACTGTAAGGAGGCTGGCATTTGAGGAAGACAGACTTGAGGACACACAGGATGGGCTGGAGTGGAGGGAAGATGGCTCAGGGACCACAGAGAGGCCTGCAGGGCCCCAGGGAAGGGACAAGGGCCTAACGGTGCAGATGGAGGTAGGGCAAATCAGCTGCAGGCACAGGCCTTCAACAGGGAATAAACCGAAGAGATTACAGCTAAACAAAAGGAGCCAAACAACTCAGGAACTCAGAGAACAAAAGGACCGCAAAAGGTCAAAGGGAACTCGGGGTCAGCTAGCCTAACGTCTGTCCTGATGGAGGGACGGAAGCTTCACCAGGGGAAGCCTCCCGTGGGACGGGTCTCAGTCTCTCTGTCCCTCTGTTGCAGACCAAGTCAAGACAACTCCCTTGAAATACCTAGCTCTGGGTATAACTCCTATCTCTGGAGCAACACTGCACAACCTTCAGTCATGCACATGCCACCACCCCCAGCCCCTGTCTCTCTGGCACAGCATCCACAGGGACCAGCTGCATGGGACCTCCACGCTCCTGTCCACACCGAGTGACACCTTTCAGAGACGCACTAGTTTCTACCATAACAAGAGCACTCAGGCCAGTGCCTGGCAAATCCTCAGGGCCTAAAAAGTGGTGCTCTTGGTAACCGGTAAAATGTGGTTCGAGACGATCTATTTTTCCAGCCACCAAGCTTAGACTTGGTGTTTCAAAGCAGTGCCTTAAGGAACTTCGACAAGCAACAGAACACTTCACACAAGCTCCACGTGCCCCAGTTTTATAACATCCAGGGGAGGGACCACAGCTCATTCCTTAATAACTGTGGACTAACTATGATGATGACAAAAACAAAACATACATTTGGGAAACACTCTGCAATGCCAAAGTGCTTTTACATTTATTTAAACCCCAGAAACACTGCACTTTAAAGCAGGGTGTGGATACTTCAGGGTTATGGGAAGAAAACATGAGAACTTTCATTTATAGTTCACTTTTTAACTCTTTCTTCTAAAACACATATTTTGCACATCATAAAATGAATATAATACATTGGGGTGAGAGCACATGAATTTTATTTACAAGTAACTATACATTCTTGTTACATATGGCATTTATATACAATAGCATAAATACTTTATAAATATATGCACATGCACTTAAAATTTTTTTACTGATAAAATACACGACTAACAAACTTTGGAGAGGCCTGCTCTAAAATAAGCAGCAAGGCAAGCACTGGTGGGTAGCATGTCCGATTTTATATGTGGAGATCCTGGAGCCAGCCAAGGGCGGTGAACTCAACCCTTGGCTTGACCAAGGGTCATGTGAGTTACACATTATATATGGCTCTCTGCTATACTGGTTATACTGTAACAAGTCCTACAAAGAAAGACATGTTCAGAA
Source organism: Odocoileus virginianus (assembly GCF_023699985.2). Classification (NCBI taxonomy): domain Eukaryota; kingdom Metazoa; phylum Chordata; class Mammalia; order Artiodactyla; family Cervidae; genus Odocoileus; species Odocoileus virginianus. The sequence continues at coordinate 30,525,269 of NC_069690.1, read as the reverse complement.
TAAAATTCCACTGAAGGAAGGGAAGACCAGCTGTGCTCAGCTGGTCAGTCGTGTCCAACACTTTGTGACCCTATAGACTGTAGCCTGCCAGGCTCTCTGTCCATGGGATTCTCTAGGCAATCCTGGAGTGGGTTGCTATTCTCTTCTCCAGGAGATCTTCCCGAGCCAGGGATCAAACCTGCTTCTCCTGCACTGGCAGGCGGGTTCTTTACCACTGAGCCACCTGAGCAAACACACACACACACCACCCAGCTGATCACATCACCACCAGCAGGCCAGCTGCGCTTTCAGGACATCCTTGCACATGAGCCACGATGCTCCTGCAGCAGAGATCCTAAGGGGAATGGCCACAAGTCCCCGAGCAGGGAGCCCACACTGAGGGGAGAAGTTCCCCTCACCCCACCCACTGGGCACATGCCCCTGCTTCTGCACCTAGGGGGCTCTGTCCCTGCAGATGGCGGCTCTGCGGGTCCTGGCGCCCCAGCGCTAGCTCACGGTCTGCTTCCAGAGCAGCAAGCAACCGCTGAAAGGTTTTCCCTTTTCCAGTACGCAAGAGGGTTTCTTGAAGCAGTGGCTTAATCAAGAATGATTTTTCTTTTTTTTTTTTTTTTTTTGATAAAGGCTCAATACTTTGAGAACTGCTGGTCTCTGAGCACAAGCATAATGAAGGTGCTCATGCACCTTCTGAGATGAGATCATCCATTAAAAAGAACGTTATCTCTTTTCTGAGATCATCCATTAAAAATAACTATAAAGATGATATTAAAAAACTGGTCATCTACATTCTGCTTCATCTCTCTCTTTCACTGCCTCGCTATTTTTCAGCTCTGGCCCCTAAAAGAATTAAGAGTGAAAAACAAAACTCCAATAAATCAATTCAGATAATTATCAACTCTGATAAAAGATTTGCTTGAAAGATGGAAACCGCTGACTAAATGAGAGCTTGAGATTCTCTATAGATTTCAAATTATCCTTGTGATCTATTATATCTCATTATCCTTGAGAGCAGGGACTATGCAATATTATAACCCAAATCCTACAGACCTGAGGTGTATTCTCTTCAGATCTCTTTTATATACAAAGCAGCCAGAGAACAGACAGTTAATGAATTTGTGTGTGGCTTTGTTCACCGGTGGCTCCAAGCAATGGAATGTTTTCGTTAACGGATCTCAAAGTTCAAAACTATACAACTTAATTAAAAGGCGGGAGTTAGGTCTTTTCTGATTTTCAAACGAACATGTATTTTTTACTTGATAGCTGTACTTATGACTTCTTCCTCTCTTTTCATTTCTGTTAACACCATAAGCTTCAAATGACTCAATTTCTAATTTAAGTGAGTCTCGTAGGCTTCACGGCTTGGCTGCGTTCCGTGAACCTTCTGACAATTCTGTTACCCACAGACGTATGGAGGAAGGTGGTAATTCTTATGCTTATTGTTCCGTTCAGATGAAAAGTCAATTGATGAGAGACAGGGTACTTTTTTCCTAAGCTACATTAAACATAATCAATCAGAGAGTAACTGACTACAAACCGTGACCACGTCGGATTAAAAGATAAAGACCTCTAATGGAGATTTTTAATAACACAGCTGCAAAACTAGGAACTTGCAGGGCCTTCCAGTTTTCCTCTTTATTTTTTTCATACTCAGTGACCAGAGGTGGTCTTAAAAATCCAGGACCACACTGAAACTCCTAACTTCAAATTTACCGAGCATCACTATTAGCAAAATGAAGCACTAAGTTCAGTCCCTAGGAAATTTGCCAGGGAGCACTTGGTTTACATCCACGGCATTCAGAAGAAGGAAATGAAATAGCTATCAGGTCTGTATAAAAAAACACATCCAGAAAAGCTGTTTGCATCCAAGTTAATTAGGCAACACTGAGTGAGAACCTAAGATTGTTCTTTCAATCACAGTTTTTCCTTGAACCATCGAAGTTTTCTACTTTGTCATCCTATTTTTAGTTTTCCTTTTCAACAAAAAAACATTTCTTCTCAGTATATTCAATAACCAACACTTCATGATCTTTGTAATTAACTAAAAAAAAGTTTCCACAAAACTGATGCTTACTAAACTTTTAAAAAGTAAAAACAGTCCTTTTGAAAAATCAGTTTGGCAAGAAGAAACAGTTAGTGGAGCAGTTTTTACTAAAATAATGAAGATTTTTCTCAGTTTCATATCAATGACAACAGGTGAAGGTGACGTGAAAAGCAGACAGAAATATGAAACACAGTGGCCCAAGGTCACCTGTTGCAGGTACAATACTTTACAGCTGCCACTAAATATTCATTGGAAGGACTGATGCTGAAGCCGAAGCTCCAATACTTTGGCCACCTGAAGCGAAGAGCCGACTCATTGGAAAAGACCCTGATGCTGGGAAAGATTGAGGGCAGGAGGAGAAGGGGGAGACGAGAGGATGAGATGTTTGAATGGCATCACCAACTCAGTGGACATGAATTTGAGCTAACTCGGGGAGATGGTGGAGGACAGAGGAGCCTGGCATGCCATGGTCCACGGGGTTGCGCAGAGTTGGATACAACTTAGCGACTGAACAACAAAATACTCAATTATTACATCACAGGAAAATGATAATATGTACTTAAAAAGCTAAGCTGTTTTAAATTCTACAAATTTTCGCAAGAGAGTTCATTACAGCTTTTTCTCCCCATAAGCTTCTATTTTTTGAGCATCTATTATGTACATGGCAGGAGTGAGGCCCTGGGAATGAAACAAGCCAAGGAGATGGATGTGGTCCCTGCCTCGTGGTGCCCACAGGCTGGTGGAGATTCAGACAAGCCAACAGGCACAACAACACAGTGCAAAAGCATGTCGAGGGTGAATTCACGGACGCTGTGACAGATAAGGCTCCCGATCTAGACACCTGCTCAAACTGAGGTCAAAGGTGAAGATGAAGGATGAGGAGAAGCTGGCCTGGGAATGGGGAGGAGGGTTAGGTGTGAGTGCTAGAGGCAGAAGAAACAGTGACACAGGGCCACGGGGTGAGGGAGCACCAGACAGCCTGCACACCTCCTCTGAAAAGAGCACCACCCATGTGAATACAGATAAAAAAACATGCCTTGTGTTTTAACAAAACACTGCTATGTTAGCACTCCTCTTTTCATTCTTAACCTCCTAATTTACCATCCCCTGCTTAAGATATAAAAAAAATAATGCTACTATGTGAAAACTTTAGCACTTAAAGAGATAACCTGGCAGCATTCTTTTAAATTCACTTCTGTAAATTTCTTATTCCTTAACCTTAATAAGTGAGAATATGCTACCATATTTCACTTTGAACTAGAAACTAAGCCCTAGAGGACATCCCAGAATGATAATCAGGCATCTGCAGGGCTGGGGAGCCATCGTCAGGTCCCCTCCAGAGATGCAGCTAACACAGCCGCCAGGGAGGGGGGAGGCCTGCATATGGGTGCAGAACCTAAGAGAACTCCCCGGGTCCACAGTGATGCGGCTGGCTGCTGGCGGGAGGAGGGGCAGGGAGAAGAGACAGGCAGAGACGAGAAAAGGCAATGACCTATGAGAATCCAGATAAACCAAGAGCTCCCACTTGATGAAAACCAAATCTCTACTATTGTTTGAAATGGGGAGCAGGGTGGTTTGCCGAAAATGAAGCCGAGGTGGTGGAGAGGGTGTTGAGTGAGTTCTCTGGATAACAGTTTCTCAGAGTAGGTTCTGGGGACCATGCCAACCAGGGCCCTTCGCTAAAATACAGATTCCTAGGCCCCCGTCCCAGACCTAGGGTGAAAGAGTTTATGGAGACGAGGCACAGGAATCTGCATTTTAACAAGCACTCCAAGAAGCTCGGACCACACGTGGCGACTCAGAACCACTGAAAGGAGTGGAGTTCTCCAGGCTGATAATGGAATCTGGGGCAAAGAAGACGCCTTAAGAGGATGCCAGGCCCTCAGTGACTTCTAAGTGTAACAAAAGAGGGAAAGAGGGGCCGCCTGGCTCGCTTCTTTGTTCTGGTGAAGTTTCGCCATCAACCTGAACTACTCAGTGTAGTGTTGGGCCAGCTGGTCTTCCTCCATGGCACAGTCCAGTGCAGACAATTCCCCAGTACACAGGAGGAGTCTCAAACATGTACCTGATGATCAAGACGGCAGGGGAAGACTGCTGACAGACAGGCGCACACCCACAACCACCCCTGGGAAAGTCTATGTCCAGGCGGCAAGCAGCTTTATTTAAACACGCTGCACGGGAAGCGCATGTGTGGTGTGGTCCCACAGCAGATCTAGAGGTGCGGTTCTACTGTCTTTGGAAAACTGGGGGTGGAAAGCCGGGCAGCCCACATCCTCTTCCTGGGAGGGGATGTGCTGCATAAAAAGATGGCCTGGTGGCGCTGTGAGGACATAGGGAAGCTGGCTACAGACAGCTTTGGCCAGGCTGAACCTAGATGCTCTGGTTTTTTATGAATGATAGAGGGATTTTTTACCCCATCCCTTTTAGCTGGGAAACCGTGCTTACTGTACAGCCCTGGGCAGGGACATGTAAGGAGATATTCCTATCAGAACCTTCCCCTCCTAAGTAACAAGCCTGCCCTGGCCTGCTCCATCTTAATTCCTGGAACAGGGATTGAACCCGCACCCTTGGCAGTGAAAGCACAGAATCCTAGCCATTGGACCACCAGCGAATTCCCTAAAAAGGCCAAGTCTTGTTAAGGAGGTTTCTGCCGTTCCACATCATCCCCTTTCTTCATTCTTTCTGCCTGGAATACAACATGATTATGGGGGAGTGGCAGCCACCTTGTGGTCCTGAGGACAAAAGCTAATGATAACAGAGCAAAGGGCAGGGGCCAACTATGTTAACAAAATCCCTGAGCACTAGCTCTCAACTCCTAATCTCAGACTCCTTGATACAAGAGAGTATATAAACCCTTCATCGGCTTAAGTCACTCTTCTTCAAGTTTTCAATTACACGCAGCTGAGCCCATTCTCAACTCATAGCTTTTTCTCCCTCTCTTCATAAAAGTTGTCAATGCATTTTTGAGAATGATTATCATCCTCATGAAATTTAGCCCTACATTCCTCTAGCATCTACCACCCATCTTATACTTAAAATCAATCCAATTAATCTTGGGCTCTTTCTCTGGTAGCTCAGCTGGGAAAGAATCAATCTCAAACTGCATTTAAAGCAATGACATCATCAGAAAACAGAATAGCCCAGATAAAAATAGTTTTCATCTAACTTGGAACACTGGCTGAAGCATCTACATGGCCCACTCCCACCAGAAACCAACTGAAATGATGAAATAAAAATGAAAATTAGAGAAAAACCCTACATCAGCAATAAATTGGGTAAAGAGTGGATACTAAAACCCTCAAGAAATGTTTGTTAAATACAGTGCAGATGAGATGAAACTGAAGACAGATGCTGAGGGATGACTTGTGCCTTTCACTTTGAATAGCAGAAAATGACCAAGGGGTGAGAAAATGGATGTGTGTGTGTGCTGAGTTGCTTCAGTTGTGTCTGACTCTTTGTGACCCTATGGACTGTAGGCCAGCAGGCTCCTCTGTCCATGGGATCCTCCAGGCAAGGACACTGGAGTGGGTTGCCGTGCTCTTTGCCAGGGGATCTTCCCGACCCAGGGACTGAACCTGAGTCTCTTATGCCTCCTGCATTGATAGATGGGTCCTTTATCACTAATGCTGCCTGGGAGGGGAATAAAGGCTATCTGAGGGGACGCTGTCTTTCTGCTGCTGTGGAGGGTGAGGAGTGAAGAGCAGAGGCCAGGATGAACCGCGGTGACCTGGACCCACTTTATCCAACAGAAGGACTGTGCTGGGGCAGCTGCGCCTCCTGGAAAGGAGAGAGAAGGGGCCGGAACAGAGAGGATGCAGAGCCTTCCTTGATGACGTTCTCACCGAGACGAGGCAGAGATGACCCAGAGGACCTCAACCCGACGGGCAGGCCCCCACCCACACGGCCCCCCACAGCGGGTATGCCTGGCAGGGGTGCTGGAGAAAACGCTGAGCACAGACACCCTGTGTGCTGAGAGTGGAGGCAGGCCATGAGAGAAACCAGACTTGGGAAGCAGGGCGCTGGCACGGTGGTTTCAAAACCACACTGGAAAAACCGCTTTAGAGCAGAAGTTCCCTTGCTGGTAGCTCCCCCTGCATCTCCTTCAGGCCACAAGAATGTTTTACCAGTAACAGACTGACAGTCTCCATCCTCGAGCTGAAAACGCAAAAGAGGCACCCAGGGATGCCACGTCACACAGGGAGGGGTGTTCTCGTGCACTTCGGTATCTTCACAAAACACCACTTATTAAAAGGAAAGGCCACCAAAAACAGTGGCACAAAAAGATATTCACAGAATTAGGATTTTTTTTAACTGTAGAAAACATTCACATTATGATCTTATTTTCGTTTAAAAAGCAAAAGTATTTGAATGGCATGTATAGAAAAACATTCTGTGTGTGCCTGTTAGTCGTTCAGTTGTATCCGACTCTTTGCGAAACCCATGTAGCCCGCCAGGTTCCTCTGTCCATGGGATTGATTCTCCATGCAAGAATACTGGAGTGGGTAGCCATTCCCTTCTCCAGGAGACCTTTCCAACCCAGGGGTCAAACCCAGGTCTCCTGAGCCACCAGGGAAGCCCCAGGAAAACATTCTAGAATACACCAAAATCATCAAAACAGGTATCACTTGGATGATTATATTTAGAATTATAAGGAGAGTCCCATCCTTCCCATTTTGGCTTCTCTGTATTTTCTATTTGTTCTAAAAGTAAAGCTCAGTAATGAAAATACTGCCTTAACATTTATCAAGTATACAAATATTAAGGTAATTATTTAAAAATATGTATTAAAATTTAAGAAACCATAATACAATAATTTTAGGAAAATATGAAAAATCCTTTATGTGGTATCTGAGAGCTGATAATTACAGTACATTGACCTTTAAAAACCATAAGCAACCTAAAATAAAACTGCATCTTCTATTCTTGGGGTTTTTTTTTTTTCCTTTTAATAAAAAGCAGCATTCCAGGTTCTGGAGAAAGAAGTCCAAAAACTGGCAGGCTACAGTTCACATCAGTTCTGTCAACAGCCTAATCTATTGGCTTCAATAAACAAACTATTTTAATGTTCTGGTTTCAGAAAAAAACGTGCTGCAGCTTTTCAGCACAGACATTATTCAGGAAAAAATTTCTGCTTTTTATTGACCCATATTAAGTGTTAACTTGGTTGAGTCACCAAAGTGTCTTATGATCCTAATCCAAATAAAATTTCTTCACCCCAGTGTGGTCCCTGCAACAAACTCCAAAAACATATTGTAAATAGCTCAGCTGGCAAGAGAAACTCAAGGGAGACACACTATAACTTCTTTATAAACTCAGTCTTACTTCCTTTCATAGGAAAAAAACAAATCTTTAAACGGCATTAGCTTCTGCAGACTTTGGCCCAGATCCTGGTATAAATGCAAAAGCCCCATCCTGCTGCCACTCTGCTGTCCTACAAATGAATAGGACACACGGTCACCACGTGGTTCTTCCTTAGTCTACAGCTTATTATCCTCGGTGTGTTACAGCGAGGCAAAGGAAGAAAGACAGGTTCTAGCAAAGTGATCCCTGCCTCCCAGGTATTTCTGCCTTGGCTATCATGAGCTATAAATGAATTGCCCAAGATGTAAAGAGTCCAAAAGAAACCAATTGATAAACATCAGGGATTTTCTTTAAAAAAAAAAAAAAATCCTGCTGACTCCAAGACATGTATGAATTCAAGTCATAAAATAAACAGGGCGGTAAGAGGTCAAATAAGAGAGTTGGGGTCACTCGAAAGGTGTTGCCTCTTTAAATGGAATAAGCAGAAGAAAATTACTTGAATTCACTTAGCTCATCCAGAAACTGGGGGGCAGGGAATATATAAAATGATACGAGAGACATTTACTGCCGGGACTTTTCCATCTGTGGCTGCAGGGGAGGCTGCTCCCCGACCCACATGTGCCTCTCACCCCTGCACACCTCTCCTGTGTGGTCCAGACCCCACCCCCGCAGCTGCCCCATGCCAATCCCGGCCAGGGTTGCTCAGGCTCTCACGGGAAGGAGGCGGCGAGCCCCCACGCCCACCAGACCACAGGGGTCTGGGCCGGCCCTCTGCCAGCGCGGCGCCTCCCTCGCTTTCCCGAAGGGTGGCCCAGGACCACCTGCATGTGATCATCTGCATCCGTGCCAAGGTGCAGACCTCTGGGTCCCGTCCCCGGGCTCCAGGATTTGATCCCTGGGGACGGTGTCCAGGAAGCACCACATGGGAACACACCCATGTGCCATGCATGCTTCTCAGCAGACTGATGAGTCAACACACACCCTACATGCAGCACAACCGCCACTAAAAGAGCAATTTAGTCATGGCTGGAGATTTCAGACCATGTTCTAAGGATGAAGCCCTGCTTGGATTCACAACACTCTAAAGGTACGGAACAGTAAAAGCAATTTAACAGCTGACACGAAAGGAAGGAAGATGCTCCCCGCTGGCCCCCCAAATTGATCCTAAACCAACTGGCACCCTTTCCCGTACACCCTTACAGAACTAAGCATTATGAAAACAAACTTTAAGACGTCATTTAAAATTAAGACTCTAAGAAGAAGAAACACAGATAATTAGTTCCTGATTTAGCAGCCTGTCAATGCTGACTTCCTAACTGCCAGATAAAACAACTCCATGGCCAGGCTTCTTAGGAGACCTCTAGCATCTAAGTGTTGATCACTTCCTTTATGGGCCCTTTCCGTGATGAGGCCCTCTCCTGTTTCCCTTCCTCTGACCACATATTCCCTTGCAGGCCCCATTACACACTCTGCCCAGTCCTTAAAAGCGAACAGGCCCCAAAGTCTTGTCCTTGGCTTTCTGCTCTGGCCACTTTACACCTGACCTGCCCACCACCATGGCTTCAGGTCAACCCTGTGCTGAAGACCCCAGGCTCTTCCCGCCTGGGGGTCCCATCCTTCACGGCTAGCGCTCCCTGGGCAACTCCAATTCTGTGTGTCCAGTGCTGCGCTCCCCTCACACCTGGTTCTTCTCCCTTCAGTATTGCCATTCTTAAGTCTCAACACAACCATCCATCCAGTCTTCCAAGCAGAGGGCTGGAAGTTCTCCAAGGACAGAGCAGCAAACTCAAGGGCCTGCAAGTTACATCACCCGGGTGATGAATTTATTTTTTATTTAAGAAATGAGTGTATAGGTTTTAACATGGTCGATTCTATGCAGTTTCCAGATGTCATTCCATTTAACACTCAGTACAGCCCTAGGAAGTAAGTTATCATTACTAATCCCACTTTACAGATGGGTAAACTGAGGCACAGACATATGGAACTTGCTCAAGGTCACTAAACTAGTTAGAGCAATGACTTGAGAGCAGGGACTCTGGCCCAGAGGTCACTACACTCACTTTCCAGGTCATGACTTTTCTGAGGTAATGACTCAAGTCTGCGGAGGTAGTGTGCCATGAGCACAGAACCAACAGCTGTGGCTATGTTCCAATAAAACTTTTTTTTACAAAAAGAGGCAAGCCTCGATCAACAGTGCTATCACCAGTTTCTCAATCACCCCTACACCTTAGAGTGAAATACCTTTGACATGGTCCCCGAACCTTAAAAGAATATAGTAAAAATGCAGAAGTGCCTGAAAAAAACACAAGTGAAGGCTTCTATAACCTCAGGGTGGTGAAAATATTTCTAAGCATTAAAAAAACTAGTAAGGCTTAATACATGAAAGTTAAAAATTCCAATGGGGCAAAATAAAACAGAACAAAGCATCACCAAGTAAACATCATAAACAGGAAAAGCAAAAAATGACAGAAATATTTTCATGCATATGATGGATGAAATGCTGATGTTCTTTATTGACTGCCAAGAGCAGGCCAGAGCAGGACTAAGGGAAAACCCTTGAAAGGATCTGACTGGATATGGGTGCAGACTGGTCCCCAAGGAGGCAGGAGGACGGAGCACAGTGGGGAGGAGGGACCTGCCCAGCTGCTAGGACAGGGGTGGAAATGGGGGACAGGGGAAAGGGAAAAAGCCTTTCTCTGGGGAGGAGCTTAATCATTCCAGGTTACCACGTTCCTTTAAGTTTGAGCAGAGTCCAGGCAGGAGGCACTGTGAAGGGAAGGTACTCTTGAGTGGGTTATGAGTAGATGAGAAAAGGAGAGTCAGTATGGCAGGAAGATGGGACAGAGAGGGTAGTTAGGACCAGATGCCTCAGGGGTTCTGGACCTCAGCCTGCGGAGAGGGGGTGCGGAACCTCGCAGGGCTAACAGAGGAGCTAAGACGAGAGATGATGCTCTCAATGGAGAGCAAAGAATTAAGCCTGACTCCAGGGTTTCCCATCTGGGGGAAGTGAAGAATGCTGGTATTACTGACAGAAGTGGGGTGATAAGAGAAGTAATGTGCCGGGCAGGAGGGAAATACTGCAGTGCACACAGAGAATGATGGTCCTGCTGCTGGGGGAACTCACTTCCAACACCTGCAGACAAAGCAGTCTCATCTTGGGGGTGACATCCTTATGATCTATCTGGGGTCATTCTTAACATGTCAACACATGATTCGCACACTGCTTGTGTAAGTGACACAAGATAACTTCTGCAGGAATGTGATGACTGCTCAGCCATCATGAGACACAGAGACAGCACCTGCGATCAAGCTCACTGTTAGTTACATTGTGCAAGTCTTACTGTGATTCCTCGGCTCCTTCATCAAATTCCTGTGTCTATTTGTCATCCCCCCAAAAAGACTTAAAGTGAGCTTGGTGGCTGAGGAAAGAAGTCATCTCTTTACCTCCTTCTACCCTAAATTTCAGGCTCAACTCTCTTGAAAAACAAACAAGCACTACTTTCTCCCTGATGTTCTCTACTCCGAAAATGTTCTGTCTCATCTGTTCCTTTCCCAATTCTGCTTCAGTAACATTACTGACCACTTTCTGTCCTCGAAGAATAGGTAGTTTAACTATATTATCCACCCATTCCCCACCTATATTCTTCACCTTATTATCATCCAAGGGCTTGTCTGGTGGCTCTGGTGATGAAGAATCACCTGCAATGCAGGAGACGCAGGTTTGATCCCTGGATCAGGAAGATCCCCTGGAGAAGGGAAATGGCAACCCACTCCAGTATTCCTGCCTGGGAACTCCCATGGACAGAGGAGGCTGGTGGGCTGTAGTCCATGGGGTCGCAGAGTCAGAGACGACTGAGCGATTGAACCACCACCATTCTTACCCAAGAAGGAAAGGAGAGACCAAGTGTTCAGTCTGCAGGGTGGGCCAGAACATGCCTTCTAACAGGATTAGCACAGAATAAGCCATTTTGAGGCTGAACTATGAGATGAGGTGACAATAAAGCTCGGCCAGACTCCCAGGGTGGCTGTAACAACCAAACGCTATGACTCATGGGTTAATACCCAAGCAGATACAATAAAATTTGGTGCAGTCTGCTAGGCTTTGGCAAAAACATCAGGTACCAAACCTCTTTGCAGAGAAGCAATCTACATCCCTGGGTACGTGGGACAATCCCAGAGGCCCTATGAGAAGCAACCACAGCAGTGAGCTGGGGGTCCCAGCGCCTGTGGGTTCACGGCCCATCAAGCCCAGCAATGCGGCCCTTCTTGGTTTCAGAACTGAATCGGGATGCATTCTCTTACTGCGTCTTTATAGGACAGCAGGTGTAAACACACAAAACACAAGGAAACAAACAGGACAGATATTCTGTTTAACTGCAAGTAAAAGAGAGACTCTTTTTAGGACAATGTTTTGTCGTTGTTTAGTCTTTCAGTTGTGTATGACTTTCTTGCGACCCCATGAACTGTAGCTCACCAGGCTCCTCTGTCCACAGGAATTCTCCAGGCAAGAATGCTGGGAGCCGGTTGCCATTCCCTTCTCCAGGGGATCCACTGCATCCAGGGATCGAACCCAGGTTTCCTGCACTGGCAGGCATATTCTCTACCACTGAGCCACCAAGGAAGCCCACAATATATTCAGGGTAATACTATTCACAATTCTGCATAAACAAAATTCCAAAAATTTGATTTCAAATCCCAATTAAGTTGAAGAGAGGAAAAAATACTAAAAGAGGACCCGCAGTTTAAAATATTCCTTTGGGGGCAGTAATAAAATTAGTAGTTTGTTTAACTAAAAGAAGAATTTCAAGTAAGACTGACGAGACCAAAAGAAATCCCAAGTACCTGTGAGTTTGATTTTGGACAGCCGGGCCAGGATTCCTGGCAGATCATCTGCACGCAGTTTCATCTCTTTCCACTGCTTCTCCTCTTTCGTCTCTCTCCCCAGAGCTATGGAGCCCTCAGTTACTGAGGCGGGTTCTAGTTCTATCAACGCTTTTTCACTTGGCTTTCTGGACAGAGGCAGGCTGGGGGGTACAAGAGGTCTCATCTCGCATATTTCGGCTTTGGCCTCATCCAAGGAAGTTTTTTCAAGGAAAGGAGATTCTGTTGGTTCTGGCTTCGGCTTTATTTGCTGCTTGAGGCTTCTGTTTAGTTGTGTGACATACTGAATTAAAAAAAAAAAGTACACATAACTTATGAAACTGCGACCCAAAATGCTCTTAAGTGGTTGTTCAGTAACACTTTACATCAGTCCGACTTCTACAGTACTTAGAAAGATTTTCCTGCACCTTTATAAATACTTGCTGAAATAACTCCTATTAGAGTATGTTACGTGGGGATCACTCTACTAAGATATGGAGAGGACAATTAACTGGTTTTCAGATTCTATGACTTAGAAAAAATCCTAGGGATTTAAGTTCCCTGAAAGAAAGATAAACTGATTTCTTATTCATCTCCCCCAGGATTTGCCCCAACATAGACTCAGAAGTTGCAGGTTTAAAATTCCAAATACAGTGCAAACGTTTTCTAGACTCAAAAGCCCAAGTCAACCTGCTGACTTTCCTTGTTGCCCAGCGAGCAATGCAAAGAGAGGCTCCAAGGGGGCCACAACTCAGGGCTCAGGACCATCAGGGCAGTGGGTGTGTGGAGAGAATTGGGCTGAAGACTCAGACAACCTCTGTCACTTACTAGCAAAAAGGAGTAACTGTGGCTAACATCCATGAGGCACTCTACAGTTTTAAACAACATACACCGTTAGAGTTTACAGGAGACATATCTCATTCAGTCTTCTCAAAAATTGTGAAAGAAGACAGATCGTTACTAGTATCTTGTGCCTTAATTTTCAAATGAGGAAACCAAGGCTTGGAAACAACTTGACAGAGCCAAGAATAGAAAACTAGTTAGTTACAGGTGCTCCTAGGACTAAAGCCCTTTCCTGATAACTAGCTAAGTGACCTTTTCCAATTACATTGCAAAGGCTTGAAATTACATACACTTGTCTGAGGAAGGAGTTACTAACTCAGGAATGAATTCAGAGTTCTGTTTACATAAAAAAAAAAGCATCCTATGTATTTGAGTTTGTCTTCTAAATATCCATTATCCTCCATCCCCAACTTTACAAGCTTGATTATTATTGGAAATTAAAATCTCTCATCAAAATGAGTTTTATTAAGTTAAAAGATTTTAAAAGCTAAAATGGACATTGTAAGGTTAAAAAAAAGATAAAAGAAATGTCAAATAGGGCTTCAGATTATGAATTTGCTATTCTTTCATGCACTGAAATTATGAGTTTTTAGCTGTGGTTTCTTCATTCTACAATACTTTATGATCTGAGAAAGTGGCAAATGTAAGTTACCATGCTGACGACAACATGAAGTCAACCTGGTCCAAGGTCTACAAACAGATTGAGCTACATTATGAATGCCCACTGTAAAATGCCAGAAAATCACAAGAACTCAATTTGTTTGAATCTGTTCAGAAGTGCATGTTTGACTCTCACTGCTGATGTAAGATAACAGGGAGGTCCTACTCTTGAAGCAATTATTTCTGTATTACTGATGTATTCACAGAACTTTAAAGAATATAAAAAGATGAATTATAACAGTTCAGCTTTTCCTAACTGTGGCCTACTCAAAACATGCCAGCAGCTTTCCATCTTTCTCCAGACTTAATCAATAAGGTTGAGACCATACTTTAAAACTCAAGACACCAGAGTTATTCTGGTTTCAGTTAAGCATAATCAAAACAAGGGATTAACGTTGTGGAAAAACTTAAGAGGGCAGGAAATAAAAGTCTTTTTCATAGAGTACTTGTTGCAGCTCTTCTGACAACAGGAATTTCTGAAATCCCCTCGTACAGGGAAAGTGAAGGCAGAGAGCCCAGTGAACATGGTCTTCTGAACCTACCATGCGCCGGAGGAAGTTAAAGTGTTGAAATGTGACCCGCTGCTGACTGACGTTCCTGAGAAGATGCAGGAACCTACGAGGGGACTGCCGCGTGGCTCTTCTTTCTAGATACCAGATGCATCCTCCTCCCCAGCCTGTCAAAGAAAGAGGAAAAAATTTAAACAGCCATTACGTCTCACCAAGCGATGTGTGGACCTGCCCAGAAGGAGAGTCAGCAACACGGTGGGCAGTGCATGAGCGGTGGGTCAGAACTCGGAAATGATCTGATCCAGACTCATGAATGAACGGTTATCAACTGGCCCTGCGCACTGTCCGAATATAATTCTCCAGCACAGTTAGGGAACTTGTTCATCTCAGGATCATTAAAAGTGAAAGTGTGAGTCACTCAGTCATGTCCAACTCTTTGCGACCCCATGAACTGTAGCTTGCCAAGCTCCTCTGTCCAAGGGATTCTCCAGGCAAGAATACTGGAGTGGGTAGCCATTCTCTTCTCCAGGGAATCTTTCTGACCCAGGGATTAAACCTAGCTCTCCTGCATTGCAGGCAGATTCTTCACTGTCTGAGCCAGCAGGGAAGCCCTCAGGATAATTATGCTTTTATTACATCAAACATTGAAATGACCAAACCATCAATCTCTTAGAGAATAGCTTGGTCACTTTCTAACGAGGATAAAATGAGAAGCCAAATTTTTCTCAATAAGTAGAGTGAGTGAGTAAAGTGAGTGAAGTCGCTCAGCCATGTCCGACTCTTTGCGACCCCGTGGACTGTAACCCACCAGTCCTCTCCGTCCATGGGATTCTCCAGGCAAGAATACTGGAGCAGGTTGCCATTTCCTCCTCCAAGAAATAAGAGTAAACCAGAAGATAAATTTCAGATTAATATTTTGGCCATATTGGGTAAGTCAACTAAAAGACAGAGGAAACTGCTCTCACTAAAGTATGACTCTATCAAGCTAGTTAGGAAGAAGCTATTTTCGGTGTATCTAAATGTGGCTTTTAGTCATTCATCTCTAAACCTTCTCTCAAACATCAACAAACCCAGTGCTTCTGTGTAAAGCCCCATCCTGGGAAAGCCTCCAACAGGAACACAGAACAGACAGCTCCCCACCCCCCACCCCCACCATCCCTTCTTTTAAGTCTTTTCTCCTGTGACTTCCATGACCCTAAGGACTCCTGGTTCTCAGCCACCCATCACTTCTCCATTCCTGAAACCCTAGGGTAATTTTTAATCTTCAAGCCATTTCTAGAGTTGCTATGCCTGTTTCCATCTGCTGAGGATCTCTACGTGGATGGCTTGTAATATGTCTCTCAGAACACTTTAGTCTCACCCTTATCTCTACTCTGCCCTCTACTGCAGATAAAACCATCGCCTACTTGAGATTCCAAGACCACCTTGAACTCTTCCTTCATCACCTAATAACCATCAGCTGCAGTCAACTCGGAAACACTGGTCAAATCTGTCCACTTCTTTCCCTGCCGCTGAGAGATACAGACCCTTATCATCTCACACTTTGATACTGTAGAGTTATGGGATACAAACCACTCGTCCTGACTTTGGTTAACTTCTTTCCTCTCCAATCCCAGTCCCACAGAACCAGAGGGTTTCTTTCTGAAGCCCAGAATACACATCATTTGCCCAAACACGTACATGTGACTCACTGCCCTGCCCCCACGATTTCAGTTTGTTCATTTTTGTCTATGCATCTCCTTGCTTGCACCATCCTGTTTCCACTCTGCCTGTCAAATAGAGTTTCTTTCAAGTACTCTATCATTTTATACTTTTTCTTGTAGCACTTCTTAATGCAGACTGTTTCTACATCTTTTTTTTTTTTTAGTTCATTGAAAGCGGGGACTCTGTCCTGACCTCTGCTACAACAGCTAGCAGACTGTCTTCCATATAAGAATGAGATAAGGGCTGATGACTGGGTCGCCCACATAGCTCACCTGGACAGGGGGAAGGAGAGCTATCACCACCCTATGGTAACCACGGCAATTATCTTAGACTGGAGATAAGTCCCCTCTTCACTGAAATCATATCCTCAGCACTCAGGTAAATACGACATGCTTATTTTCCACATCCATGAATACGTGGATTCATGTATACATCTGTATACATGAATAGGAAAGAACAGTAGTGTTGAAATCAGTCTACTGATTGAAATTTCCTTTGAATTTAGTCCTCTGATAGTCTATCTTTTTTTTGATGGTATGTATTTTTCCTTTCTTGCTTTGACATTGTTCTTTGGGATAATAGGATTTCAATATTAAAAGATTATGTCAAGAAGACACCAAGTTTCACCGTTCTATGCCTCAATTTCAAAACCAGTTGTGAGTTCCACTGGTCCAATGAGAAATGTATGTTCCTGGGAGGAAAAGAACCATCTTGGAAAATATCTCTCGAGATTATGTGGATTAAAAATTAGACTTTATGGAAAACAAACCAGCTTGGAAACAGCACTTTTATATGATGAAAACAATTCATTTAGTCACAACAATCAGTGTGCAGAAATTTAAAGACATTTTGGCCGCGTGCCAAGAAATATAGGTTTGAAGATACATGGCTTATAACAAATGCATTAAAAATCTGGACACAAACGATCACATCCACTATTCACCATCAACACTGAGTCAAGATTGTAGGGCTTTAAAAATGAAGTGCGTGGATATGAGACGGAAAGGTTCTGAAAGTTTTCAACGGCTATAAAACACTGCTAAGCTTTGGAAGAACAGTCGGGCATGACCAAACCCAGGAGGGCATGTAGACACCTGATACAGTCCCAGTGTACCTTTCTGCCCACTTCCCACCATGCAGCTTCCATACCAAGCGCTTAGAGTACATCTTCCAAGTGTATCATAGCAGGCTGCACAGACCACTTAATAGCAGATCTTTTGGTGATCTTTTGGTTCATAGCTTCAAGGAAGCCAAGCTGTCTATTAATTCCTCCCACACCAGCATCAAAAAGACAGATCCAGCAACAAGCCATTTGAACCATAAGCAGCCCACTTCCTAAACTGGGAAATTCTGAGTAGTGAGGTAGATCTATCCTATAGGAAGCTGAAAATACAGAAATGAAAGCAGAAAAGCACCCCATCTTGAGCAATGCAAGCTGGGAATAAACCTCCCTACAGAGGAGATAATTCCAGCACTAAGAATGGATGAGCTCTCTGAGAATGAGTATCTAAGGTCAGAATCGAACACTCACAGTCAGGGATGGAAGAAGGTCTGAGACTGACTGTCTAGGGTCAGAATCGAACATTCACAGTGAGGGATGGGAGAAGGTAACAAGTTCAAAAAGAACCACAGACCTTTCAAATAAAATGTTTCATCGTAGAAAATTCCAATCATATGCAACAGCAGAAGAATTCAATGAGCCCCCATTACTGATCCCCCAAGTTCAACAATGCTCAAATCTTGGCCAATCTTGTTTTCATCATCTATACACACTCCCACTTCTCACCCTCCTCGCGACCTTTGAACCAGAAGAGACCTTTGAGAGCACCTAGCTGAACAGTTTACTTATAGACGAGTAAACTCAATTCCAGATAATACAGTTGCTATGCCCTGAGATCACACAGCCAAAAGAGACACACAGAATAACAATATTAGGAGAAAAGAAGAGAAAGGAATTTCAGAGTAATTGTGATCAACATTGCCAGATGGGAATCCCTGAAGCTCCAGTGTTGAGGACTCCATTCTTTTACTGCCATGGGCCTCAGTTTGATCCTTGGTTGGGCAACTAAGACCCCATAAGTCCCGTGGCTCAGCCAATAAAAAAAGTTTCTGGGATTTCCAAAGGGAGTCCATCTTGAATACGGACAACCAGTGACACATTTCTCACACATCAGTTATCACCCTAAACTACTGGGGACAAAAGAATGCCCAACCTCCACTTTAATGTCTCCATCAGGACAAATTTCATTCATTCATAAATAATTACTCAGCACCAACAATGCACACCAGGTATTGTTTCAGGCACTGGGGACACAGAGATGAACCAGAGAGAAGCTGTCCCAGCCTTTACAAGATTCAATCTTGCAGTTGGGAGAAACACACAGTAAATCGGTTATAAGTAAGCAATTAAAGGCTGTTCTAACCATGATGAAGGAACGGGGTGATGTGATAAGAGAGGGGCGGGGGTTCTACCTAGATAGTGTGCTCAGGACTCTCTTAACAGGAAACATTTGAGCTGAGACCCAGCCAAAAGGCAAGAAAGCACATCTACATTAAACATGTAATCGTGACAGGTCCTTGGCCTGGTGGGATTATATCAGGGACCACGCTAACGGTAGAAAGACAAAAGCCTGGGGGGCGAGGGATGGTTATGGCCCGCAGTCCGAGGTGATCACCGTTTTTATTATTGTCATCATGACCCTTTATATTGGAACAAGGCTTCCGGGTTGGGGCGGCGCGGGGCGGGGGCCGGGGGGCGGCGGGGAAGCAAAGCACTTGCCAGGTCCTCACAAGTGCAACGTACGAGTAACTTGCACATCGCTAGAACCTAAGGCCCTGAGAAGCCAAGAGGCTCGGGGACCCCCCAGGTTCCTCTGTCCTGAGCCTCCAGCCTCTGAAAACTGAAAGAAGCACCAGACATCGCGTCCCCTACCCACCTCCGGGGGCGAGGAGACGGACGCGGTGTGCGGACCACCGGAACCCCAATGCAAGACTAGGCCCTAGCTCCGAGGCCCCTTCACTTCAGGCCGCCCCGAAGGTCACTTCCCTCACCGATGCCCCAGCCGACCTCGCCAAGGGCTCCCAAGGTTGCAGACAGGCGGAACCACGGTGTAGCACGTGGCAACGAGAAGAGAATTCCCCCTAATCCGTGCCCGAGGTGGGGTGCAGTACCTGTCAGGAGGCGTGAGGAGAGAGTATGCGGCGATGCGGCCATCTCGCAAGAATCCAGCCGCCCCCTGGGAGCCCCGTGTCCTCTCTCCTCACCGGCTGCTGGGCGCCGCCATCTTCCTTCCCCGCCCCCCCCGTGGGAAGAGCGACGCGTCCGGTTCGTCACTTCCGGCGGGCACGAGGCGGAAGCGGAGAGCTGCGGCTGGGGTTAGGGAGACCGCGGAGCAAATGGGAGCGACCTGGGCAGAGGGGCCGGGGTCTGAGGTGCTTTCGCGGGGACGTGAGGTACCCGGGGGTGACAGAGGCTTCCGAGGAAAGGCTGCGGGCGACGGCGAGCCCCCGCCTCCTGCCCCGAGGCCGGCATCCCTGGCGGGAAGAGGGTACTAGTGCTGGGCTGGGCTGGGCTGGGCTGGGCTGGGCCGGCCGGGGGCTGCTCGCGGGCCGCTTGCAGTTTTGGTCCTTCTGGACTGCCAGGAGGAAATGCTTCTGGGGACGGTGCCTGCACCTTCCCGCGCCGTCAGTTACAGCGTTACCATAGTCGCCGTTAAGGCGGGAAACGATGAACTCGGGCTCGTGGGCCCCGAGCCACCCCGAGGAATCGTCTGAGCGTCTCGGGATAAGAAAGGTGCGTGCGGAGTTTAAGATTTCGGGCTCTGGAGTGACCTCTGTAGGCTGCACCTTCTGGCCTTCTGGCTGTTAAGCAAATGGCCCAAGTCTCCCGAACCTCGGCTTTGTCGCTGCACGACGCAGATCCTAATAGTATATATTCTTTAAGATGGTTGAGAGAATTAAATGTTGTCTCTGCAGTAGGTAGCCAGCCGGAAGCCTGCCACGGCTAAGAAATAGATTAGCATCTGTGCCCTGGTTTGGAGGGCAGTGGTCAGCAGCTCTCGCTTCGTCTCTTTTTGGTTTTGGATTTCTGCAAGTAACAGTGCCCTGAAGGAAAGAGATTCAGTTTCTGAAAGAGGAGCGAGAAATAGGTAACTTGGTTCTAGGAGGGTGGCTTCTCTGTCTTCATGGATAAGGTTGTAGGTGGCCGGTTGGGTCACCTGAGTAGATGTAACTCTTTCAAAGCCTTGATAAACTTACTACAATAGATAAAGACCTAGCTTTCTGTAGACAAAATCCTAACCTAAAATGCAGGATACACTTAGTTGACACAGAGCTATCTTTCTAGAAGCAAAATAGATATCAAAGCCTAAGGATATTAATAAAGTTTTTCCAAAGAAAATGTACAGGTGGCCAGTAAGTGCATGAGAAGATGGTGTACATCATTAGCAGTAAGAGAAATATGATGTAAAATCTCCTTTAGATATCACTTCATGCTCCGAGGTGGCTCCAGTCAAAAATACAGATAAGAGATGACACTGAAGTGAGAGCGTGGGGAAACTGGAAGCCTAGTATGCCACGGATGGGAATGGAAAATGTTGGAGCTGTCTTTGAAAACAGTCTGGCAAGTTTTCAGAAAGTTAAGGGACTGTCACATGACTCAGCCATTCCACTCCTAAATGGCGAAATGAAGACATACTAACTCACCAATAGAATAGGTGGTGACAAGACAGGCCTTGTTTGCTTCTTGTTTGAGGGAGGCCTCCTGCTTAGAAAGGGGCCCCGGGAAAAGGTGGGTGCTCAGGTCCTTCGGGAGCATCCTGGGCGGGGGGGGGGTGTGGGTATGTGGGTTTATGTGTGTGTTCAGGGCCTCAATGTGATGGTAAGCAGTGGCTTCACCTGCCCTCTCTGGAGGCTTAGTAAAGTTGACTGTTGCCAGAGTAGGCAGCTCTAGTGTTGGGAACCGAGGATATTTCAGGACCTTTTCTTTGCCTGTGGCTTCACGGTAATGCCCCTGAGTCAAGTCAGGTCAGAGATGGAAATCGTACCAGTATAATTTAACGTAGAGTTGAACACATACAGAGTTGTTACCCAGGTCATAGAAAGGGCGAAAAAAGAACTCTTAAAGTGTCACCCAGGTAGTAGCTTCCGGAAGTGCTCCTGCCTCTGCCTGGGGGACTGGAAGGAGTTCCGGATTATCACAGTATAGAAACCAAGAGGAATTGCTGCTCTACCAGTGCTCTGGTCTCAATGTCCACCTGACCAAGCAGGAACTTCAGGTGTTAGGAAAGCTGCATGTGGCTTCCGCCGCTGCTAATGGGGTGAAGGAGCAGCGGAGGGAGGCTCCCTGAAGCCGCATGTGGGAGGAAGGAAGGAGCCCGGGAGCCCCTCCCCTCCATCCTCAGGCATCACTGTCCCTTCTTGGCAGAGCAGAGCAGTGGGCATGGCGAGCCTGCTACTTTGGTTTGCAGACTCCCGATGATAGCACCACAGGCCCAGGATCAGGTTTTGGAGCCAGGACAGAGAAGCTCTGTGCGTTCTGAGGTGAACAGCTGTTCCGCTGTTCCAGGAACAGCTGTTCTGGTGTACAGGTTGTTGCTACTTAGTCGCTAAGTTGTGTCGGACTTGTGACCCCATGCAGGCTCCTGTGTCCATGAGATTTCCCAGGCGAGGATTCTGGAGTAGGTTGCCATTTCCTTCTCCAGAGCATCTTCCCTTCCTAGGGAAAACCCATGTCTCCTGCATTGGCAGGCGGGTTCTTCACTGCTGTGCCACCTGGGAAGTCTATACAAATCCACCTCCTCCAAGTTCAAATAACCTAGATCAGCTCCTCGTTTCACTTAATTCCTCCAAGGTGACCAGTAGGGATCCTGGTGCAAGGTCACTCGAGTCAGACATTACCCCTCAGCTGTGACCTTTTCCAGCTCTCCACCCCAGGGCTGATTCTATCCAGGAGCTTGAGGATATCAGAAGTGGAAAAGAGAAGTTCAGGAATGCAGGAAAAGGAAACAGCAGCAGGGGAATGCACTAGAGTTAACTCTGTTCCCTGCTGTGGCCTTCCACCTCTTTAATCAGCAGACTCTGAGTTTCAGGGAAGCAGTAAGGGCAGCCCAGGAGATGAGTCACGAGTGCCTCCCCTCCAGTCCGCCAGAAAATCTCAGTCATACTTGCCTTGAGTTTCTGACAGCCAGGGAGGCCCTGTGACCCAGTTCTGGTCCCAGAGAGAGAAAGAGAAAGCTCTCGCTTGGGCAGGGTGGCTGGGAATAATCTCTTTTACTGCTGAAGCTGGGCGTGCATGGGGCGGGGCTCTGGGCCTTCCCCCAGCCTTTCCTCCCCAGGAAGTAGGGCTGAAAGTGAGATTCCCTGCACTGAGGCAGCCTCGCAGTTGTGAAGTGATGAAACAAGCTGCTGAGGGAGGTGGGGTGGGAAAAGAGAGAGCCCAGGTTCTGGATGAAATTGCTCGGGCATCACTGGAGCTTGTGTCTGCAGACTTGGCTGCAAGTGGACTGTTCTGCTCAAGCCGCTTCCTGGGCTTCCTGTTCATTGCATCCCAGATGATACAGTCACGAGTGGGACCCGGGAGCCAAGGGTCCTGCCCTAGAGCTTGGTGAGGAAGATGATGTGAAGAAACAGCCCAGATTGTTCCAGATGGCTGAGACACATATCACGTCTCAGAAAAGTAGCACAGACTCAGTAGGGTGGCTGTTTCCCCTAGGATGTCAGTCCACAGTGGTTTAAATGACATGCAAATAAAAGAGGCAATTTTGTGCAAACTGGCTTCCTGTCTTGTTTCTTGGCTGTTGAATGTGTGCCCAGTTCCTTTGCTGATGTCAGAATGTCCACATCAAGAAAGCATTCCTTTCTGGGTTTCCACCTGCTCAGAATCTTGAAGCCTGGTGAAGAAAACAGTAAGATGTTCCAAGTGTCGCAGGGAACAAATCCTGTTAGGCACTACTGGTTGGGAAAATCCTAACGCATAAAGAGCATCCATAAACACGTAGGTTTTGTTAGCTACCAGGAACTCTTAAAAATTGTTCTCACATGTTCTGGTAAGTGACCTGTTGATGTTAAACTGGAAAATAACAAGGTACAAGGACATTCGCTAAAATGTAAATAAGAAGGATCCCAGAAAGGTTATTCTCAGGAAAAAAAAAAATTAGCAAGCTACTAGGAAAACATAAACAATTACATCTTTTCTAAAGTTAGTTACTAGTTCTCATCTATGGACCTTCTTTCCCCCTACATTTGTACCTTCAAAACAATAGCAAAAGATAAAGATGTTGATTTTTTTGAAGTATTGATGCATGTTTGCAAAAGTACACTATTTCTTTAGCACTTACTGTGTATTACCTTCCTCAACATGACATTTACCTTTCACAGGAACCCAGATCTGTGTCATCTCATTTTCAGAAGATGAGCTTGAGATCTTAAAAGATTTTAAAAGAAATAATTTTTCCAAGTTCACATAGCTAGAAAGCATGTACCACAACTAGAGCGTTTTTAAACCTGCCTGATTTCCAAGGCATGTGTTCTTAATCCTAATTCTGGGCCGTCTCCCATATTTTATGTATTATAGAGTCCTCATTATCTGGCCTTTTCCCTACTAGTTGAGTTTCACATTTCATCAAACAAGTGAAGTTATTGAAGTCTAGCCCCCCAAAATTATTCGATTTTGCGTTTTCTGACTCGGGTTCAATTTCCTCTGACCTCAGTTTCTGTGTTTATAGAACAGGAATACCAATACCAGGTCCACCACATCAATTCTGTTGCGCTTTCCAAACTTAATGACAGTTCATGTCTGGACACCTTCAAATAAAGTTCATTCCAGAGACATGGTGAATCAAAAACCTTTGAGGGTGGGCCTGGGCATCCACAGTTAAGCAAAATGACTTTATTGTTATTTTAAAAATCACATAAGCTTTGTATAAAAATGTCAAGAATACAGAAAGAGAAAGCAAGACTTCTCAGGAGAAAGGGCCCTCAAGGAGGGTGGTGGTTGTAGTGATGATGAAGATGATAACACCACAGACAGCCCCTCTTGTGTCCCAGATTTACATACCTTGTCTCATCTAATAACATTTTACCTGTTTTGCAACAATCTTGCAGTTAACACAGGATTATGCACATTTATACGTTGGAGCTCACAGTCTGAGAAATCTGTTGGTACTAGGACTACTATGACAAAGTACCACAAACTGGGTGGCTTAATACAGCAGTTGTGTACCATCCCCCAGTTATGGAGGCCGAAAGTCTGAAATCAAGGTGTCAGCAGGGCCATGCTCTGTCTGAAGCCTCTCTGGAGCATCCTTCCTGCCTCTGTCTTCACCTGGTGATCTTCCTTCCGTGTGTCTGTCTTCACAAGGCATTCTTGGCTCTGTGTGGGTCTCTGTCCACATTTCCCTCTTATAAGGACATGAGTCTAATTGGATGAGGGCCCACCCTAATGACCTCATCCTAATTTGATTATATTTGCAAAGATCCTATTTCCAAAGAAGGTGACACTCCTAGGTCGTGGGGTACAGGACTTCAGCATATCTTTCTGGGGGACACAGTTCAACCCATAACACTTAAGGATACAATGGGTGCAGGGCTGGATTTGATCTTGGGTGATGGCAGAATCTAGCCCTGTGGCCACCAGCCACCACATATCCTGTCTCGAGAAGGCACTCGGAACATTTTGCCTCGAGCAGGAGGAGAAGTGATAAGTGGGGAGAAAATTCTTGCAACCATTCAGTAACAATTTATTTACAAGAGCACAAAACTTCAGGCAACTCTCAGACACTTCCTCTGTAACAGTTAGATGCCAAGTGACCCCACACAGCATTTTGAGGGGGAAACGTTGTGAGCTAAGACCCTTATACCCAGCAATTTGTCTTCCAGTGGGCCAGGCATTCTCAAGAAATTCTAGGGCTCAGAAAATATTCCACGTGTTGAAAAACTATTTGAAGATACATTCCAGTGGTTCAGAGGGTTTGGGATTATATAGACTAGGAAAAAATCTCAAAAATAATTTAGAAACCAACATAGGGATTGCCAGCTTTTAACTTCATAAAGGCATTTATAACAAATCAAACTACCATCTCGTGTCCACATAATGGCTTCATAAAAGATTGACCATTTTAATGCCAAAAATATTAAAAAGGGTATAATCTGATAGCTACTTCAATGGAATAGTTTAGCTTTATGAAAAAATATTTGTATTTAATATATTTTACCCCAGAGGAGTGAAGAACTTATTTCTGAAGATAAGATCTCACCCACGAATGGGTGTTTGAGAACCAGGATGTCACGGGAGCGAACATAAAGAAGGACAAGTGAAAGCGGGTTCTGGCTAGTGCTCAGGATTCTTGCCACTGGGGGGAAAAATATGGTTTGAAACTGACCATAATCATTTCCATCTCCTAAGGAAAATTGCAGTGGGAAAGTAAATCTTCGCAGTGCTACTCCCTTCCACATACAGAGAGCAGAGAGGAGGAGATAGCTGGTTCCCTCGGCTGACATCTGGATTTCCACTCAATCTTTTTCAAGCTCTTGTGAAAACAGCCATGAAAGGATCACTGGTTTAAAATAATGATCTGCATTCGCCCATTTAATGACTTCTCCCTCCCAATCCTCTGTAAAAGAACACATCTGCCTTTCAAATTGAGGGTCTGCCCATTTGGCTATCATTTCTGCAAATTCGAGTCCAGGTGAGAAAAGAGCCCATCAATCTGCGATTCATAGCATGTAAAGGGCGAAACTCACGTATGGAGAAAGGAGGAGCCGCCAAGCAAAATTCTACCAGGACCTCCCTCCCCAAGCCAAGAGCCAGAGGGGCCGGGAGCCAGGACAAACAGAACCTGGAAGCCAGCATATCAGGTACAGACAGAGAGGCTGCTTCAAGGGTTCAGTCGCATTTACACTTGGAATGAGTTCCTGCTCTAAGGAAAGAAGGCCAGCCGTGAAGCTGGCTTCACACTGAGGAAATGGGTCTGAGTCGGGAAATACTGCCCTGGAGTGTTGCCCAAGACCCTCGCTGAGAATGAGCTGGAATGACAGTCAGATATGGAGGCTTCCAGGCACCGCGGTGAAGTTCCCACCCCGTCTGTGTTCCCTTCCTCACCTTCAGGCAAGTGGACCTCCTAGCTGGTACAAAGTAATATGGTGATAAATCAAAGCATGATTTCCCGGAACTTCCCTGGTGGTCCAGTGGCTAAGACTCCACACTCGCTATGCGGGATGGGGGTTGGGGGGGGCCTGGGTTAGATCCCGGGTCAGGGAACTAGATCCCATACGCACGCTGCAACTAAAGGTCCTGCAAGCCGCAATGCAGACAGGAGATCCTGTGTGCCACAACTGAGACCTGGGGGCAGCCAAGTAAATAAGTGTTGGTCGCTCAGTCGTGTCCGACTCTGTGACTCTATGGACTGTAGCCCTCCAGGTTCCTCTGTCCATGGGATTTCCCAGACAAGAATACTGGAGTGGGTTGCCATGCCCTTCTCCAGAGGGTCTTCCTAACTCAGAGATTGAACCTGGGTCTCTTATGTCTCCTGCATCGGCAGGAGGGCTCTTTACCCACAGAGCCATCTGAAAAGCCCTTATCTTGTATTATGCATTTTAGGTAATCTGGAAATGATTTAAAGTGTACAGGAGGATGTGCATAGGTCCTATGGAAATACTACACCATTTTATATAAGGGACTTGAGCATCCATTGACTTTAGAAAAGAGAGGTTCTGGAATCAATCTCCAGGAATACTGACGACTGCACTCTCTGGAGGACAGTTTGTTAAATGTCTCCATACGTTCCTACTGGGTAGTCTACTTCTAGGAATTTATCCTGAGGAAGTAATAATACATTTGTAGAAATAATTATTTATTAAAATCATCATCCAATCTCAGTTTCAGGAGCAAAAGTTTGAAAAGTTCCAGTAATAATTCTTGGTAAATAACCAACATGTCTTGACTGAATAAGTTGTTTTAAGTCCATATGCACAGAGATTGTAAATACGGTTGTAAAGGTTGTTTATAGGCATTAAAATATTCATAGGCTATATCTGAATGAATAAAGCAAGCTACCTACAGTATGTTCCTGTTTTAATTTCAGGGAGTTTATATATGCCCTAAAATTTCTAGAAACATTTGTTCAAAATGAGCAGCGGTCATCTCTGGCTCATAGAATTAAGGCAATCTAAAATTTTCTTTTTAATTCTCTGTATTTACAAAATACATCTATTCTACAACAAGTGTTTTTTTGTTGTTCAGTTGCTCAGTCATGTGTCTGACTCTTAGAGGCCCCATGGACTGCAGCACGACAGGCTCCCCTGTCCCTCACTATCTCCCGGAGTTTGCTCAAATTCATGTCCATTAAATATGTATCACTGAAAAAATGGAGAAGGTGGAGGGGGAAAAAAAAAATAGTGAGACTCCCGGAGTGGTCACTGCTAGACTCTGACGTGTGGATCAAAAATGAATGCCTGTTCTGCCCTCATGGCTGCCTGAAAACACACACATATTTCAGAGCTGGCCACATACTTTGTGGTAGCTTTTTATTCCAAGGGCTGAAGTCTGCAGACAAGCTCAGCCAAGTACAGCGTGTGCCCCCTTAGGTGGTTTTTGGAGCTAGGCAGGGCTGAGGAACACTCTCTCTTTTACCTCTGGAGGAGTCCGTCCAGGGTGCTGAGGTGTTGACAGAATCTGCGCTGGGAACAATGTTTATTTATATCTGCATGCCATCATTCACAGCTAAATCGAGGGCTTTCTCCTAATTTGCTCACAGTTTGCAAACATTTGCAGTTCTCCCCGCTGGTGATCCCTGTTTGGGTTTGGCTGGGCTTGAGCAAACGGAGAGGAGCTGAGACGCTGAGTGGGGCTGAGTGTTGTGCTTACATGATCCGCGTTGGAGACACGAAGATCTCCAGACTCCTGCTTTGTACCTGCAGGACTTACTCACATCTGTCCTGCTTTTGCTGCTGTTGTTTAGTTGTTCAGTCGTGTCTGACTCTTGCGACCCCATGGACTGAAGCCCACCAAGGTCCTCTGTGCATGGAATTTTCCAGGCAAGAATACTGGAGCGGGTTGCCATTTCCTCCTCTAGGGGATCTTCCCAACCCAGGAGTCGAACCCACATCACCTGTGTTGACAGGAGGATTCTTTACTGCTGAGCAATGAGGGGAAGCCCTGCTCTTGCTAGAAGAAGTTTCTAACTGTGTGACTCTGTGTGTGTATGTGTGTGTGTGGCCAGTTGGGGTGAGGGGACCCTTTGTAATGTCCCAGTTAGGGATGAAACATTTATATCCATTGAATGTCTTTATAGAACATGAACATTCCTATACACCTCAGTTTATTATGAAAATTTTCAAATATATGAAAAGCAGAGCGATCTGACCCTACCCAAACAGGGGCAGGTGTAACTGCTTCAGCAACCATCAGCGCACAGCCAGTCTTATTCTCTTTCTAATCCCACCACTCTCCCATCCCAACTACTAGACACAATGACTGCAGCTGTGGAGTTCAAGTTAGAAGCTACGTAACTGTGAATTGTGGGGTGAGAGAGAATAGAGCGAAAGATGAGGGAGCTGGACAGCCCTGACCTGAAGCAGGCTTGACCATGACAGATTCCTGCCTGGTCGGTCTTAGGCCACTTACCCTTTCTGATCTTCATCTGTGAAATGGGAACAGTACACAACTTACAGAGCAGCTAAATACATTAAACATGTGGTCCAGTTAAAGTACCAAGCACAATTCTCTGTGTCTAGGAGGTCCTCAGTTGTCATTTTATTACTGTTTCTCTTCTTCTATCTAGAGCAAAGAAAGAGAAAACCTAAAGCAGAGAAAGTCCTCCGTAACATCAGAATTGTCAAACAGGCTGATAAATAACCGTTGTCCATTTGCTGAGGTCATTACTCATATTCCTGAGCGCAGGGTGGGAGAACTAAGAAAGCAAAAGCAAAACATTTCTGATTTAAAATAGATTATGCTATTATCTGAGTTGGATACTTTAGATTCCAGGGTATATGTTTGAATCTGTGCATCTACAAGATGTACATCTTTGTGAAAGAGAAATTTTAATGATGTGTATTTTTTTTTCTTATTTTTTACTTGTAAATCAGAAAGGTTCTTTTGCATACCAGAGGGTTTTTGAGAAGTATTTACTTTTAATTATTTGTGTATTTATTTGGCTGCACTGGGTCTTAGTTGTGGCATGCAGTATCTTTTTAGTTGGCACATGTGGGCTCTGATTCCCTGACAAGGAATTGAACCCAGGCACCCTGCACTGGGAGAACAGTCTTAGCCACTGGACCACCGGAGATGTCCCCAGAGATTTTTAAGCACAGAAAACAGAAGGAGAAAATCCATACTAGAAAAAAAAAAAAATGTGTCTCAATTAGGAAATAACTTCTCAGGACTTTTCCATGACTGTCCCCTTCAAATTATAGCAGGGAAAATTTGGTGCAAATGATGGAGCTGAAGAGAGTTTAGAAAAAGAGCCAAATAGGAAAACTACTGTATTAAACAAATTTTTTGATTCATTGCTTCCAACCATTGCTTTATAGAGCAGGTAGCTAGACACCTTTATTTACCATGCCTGCATTTATTTACTGGGCTGTTGCTTGTAAAATGGGTCAAATGTCCTATTTTGTTTTAATTTTGTCCTATTTCATTTGAACTGAAACTAATTTGTTCCTTAAAAACAAGAAGATGAACACACTGAACTTAGGTACCTTAAGGTGTTTTAAAAATTCACAGAAAAATAGTATTTAATACTGATTATTATTTTATCAAGAAATTATGAAATATTTATATTGTTAGAAAACTTTGTCCAAAATATACGAGTTTGGTATATATCCATTATTGAGTGTCAGGAAAGCTTGAATTTGCTTAAGAACTCCTTCAAGGTTGTTGTTGAGAATTCTGCCATTAAAAAAAAAAAAAAGACAAACCAAAACCTCCACCTTTCTTTTTAATAAAGCACTTCATTTGCCAAGTTAAGAAATACAGAAATATGCGCTTATTGCTGACTTAAAGGACTTTGCAGGTGGCTCAGTGGTAAAGAATCCACCGACCAGTGCAGGAGATGCGGATTGGATCCCTGAGTCAGGAAGATCCCCTGAAGAAGGAAGTGGCAACCCACTCCTGTATTCTTGCCTAGGAATTCCCATGGACAGAGGAACCTGGTGGACTACAGACCACAGGGCCACAAAAGAGTCAGACATGACTGAGCGACCAAATAACAATAACAAGCTGATTTAAAATATGATGTTTCATGGTGTTAGAGATCTGTCTCAAAAGTAAGTAACAGTACACAGCTGGGCAGAAAGTATAGCAGGTGTGAGTCTCAAGCCACAGAGACAGGCAAGCAAGAAATGTTATCTTTCTTTGGTGTATTTTACTCCTTTTTTTTTCATAACCACTTATCTCCTAATCCAAGCTTCTATTCTATCAAGATTGGGGTAGCTTAGCCAACTGTGGGTTCACTGCCCTTTTATCATGGTGACTTAAAGAAAAAGTTCAATGAGTTCTAGAACCCCCAGGACAAGAACTCACAGTGCTCACGGAAGGCTGTGACCTCACTAGATGGGCTTCCTTGGAACCTCCACACCCTGCCCCTTGCTGCTCTTGTTTAGTCGCTGGTCGTGTCCGACTCTTTGCAACTCCATGGACTGTGGCCTGCCAGGCTCCTCTGTCCATGGGATTTCCCAGGCAGGAATGCTGGAGTGAGTTGCCATTTCCTCCTCCAGGGGATCTTCCCGACCCAGGGATGGAACCTGCGTCTCTTTTCTCTCCTGGATTGGCAGGCGGGTTCTTTACCACGAGGGCCACATGGGAAGCCCACCCTGCCGCCTGACTTCCCCAGAACTCTAGTTCTGGCTCGAAACACTGCGGGTAAATAAACTGCCATGCAGAAAGTGGGTTATGAGTAGCAGTGTCTCCAGGGACATAATTGAATTTTCTCCTCACACCCTGAAGAGACAAGGAGCAGATAGCCCAGCACTGGACATCATGTTTATCTTCAACTAGCCCAGTGAATCCCCTGAATTTCTTCAGCATAGCTGGTATCAGATCCCACAGGCAATAAACATTCTGCAACCTTCATTTTTGAGTTTCCCTGGCGGCTCTGATGGTAAAGAATCTGCCTGCAGTGCAGGAGACCTGGGTTTGATCCCTGGATTGGGAAGATCACCTGGAGAAGGGAATGGCTACCCGCTCCAGTAGTCTTGCCTGGATAATTTCATGGATAAAGGAGCCTGGTGGGCTACAGTCCATGGGGTTGCAAAGAGTCTGACACAACTGAGCAACTAACACTAACAAACCATTTTTATTAGAGAAAAACGCACTGCATATCTGTCACACAGCAACCAATTTCTTGAATGTTTTACTTTTAGTCTTATTTAGTGTATTTTAATGTCTAGAAAAAAATAAAAATGTGTTGTAAAGCGGCAAAGATTGCTTTTCTGTAGCTCACACACTACCAATTGCATCTTAAATAACTGTGATACACTCATCAAAACTAAGAAGGTAACAGTGTACAAAATCGCTTACTGAACTACAGGCTTCACCTGGACTTCCTGTTTGTTTGTTGTTGTTTTTTTACTGTTGTCCTTTCTCTGCCATATGCTTTGATCCAGGATCCCACACTGCCTCTAGATATCACATCTTCTCTGTCTCCTCCAGAATGTGATGGTTCTCCATTGTGCCTGTCTTTCATGACCCTGACAGTCAACTTGCTCATTTAGAAAATTAATGCCCTCATTCCCTCCTCTAGGACTTCAGGATGCCATGAAAAGTGGGGAGGAGGAGAAGATAGCCTTACAGACAGTAACTGGTAATAGGGATGGTGAAGAAGTTTTAGAAGCAGAAACACCCTCTTTCTCCTTAAAGCTTCTTTCATCCTCCACCTGCCTTCCCCCTTTTTCCCAATCTAATGAAACTCTTCCACTTGAGATTCAGCTGAAATGACCATCCTCCAAGAAGGAAGAGATTCTATTTACAGGTCAAGTTGGTCCTTGCTGGTTTCTGAAGAGGGAAGCGCAACGCAACCATAATGAGAAGCTTGCAAATGGTTTTATGGAGAAGACAACAGCTTGGCTGCTCTGCCACAACTAGTCATGGCCTGGGTCCTTGAGAGGCTCCTTTTAAAGCGAGGGCTGCTCAACCATTCACAAAGCCCAAAACAAACCTGACTTAACTTGGCGGGAGCTGCTGCTTCACTGATGCGTGTGCTTTATGGTCTAAACTAGGATTTTAATAAATTTCTGCTCTGGTGGACACATTCAGAGCTGAGGCATTTTATGTCTGGGTTGCTGCTTTCCTGCCAAGGCTTACCACTCTTCCTCTCCCTCTGGGTCCTCAGGAAGGCAAAATGCACACTCACCAGGACTTAGAATCCTACTTGCCTTGGGCGCTCTGTCCACAAATCCCAAAATGTGTTACATCAAGTGTGAACAGGTCAGCTTGCTCTCCATCGTCTCCAAGGTAACTCTATTTTCATCAATAAATTTAAAGGTAAACCATCAAATCAGAAATCACCATGCTCAAAGGCAAATGCAGTGAAGAGTCACTGAACTAGACTCCACTAACTCCAAGTCTATCGTCATTAGTCATAATCACAATAAAACACTTCAAGTTAAAAAAAAAAAATTGGATGTTCTGTCTTTCTCTGAGTATTGTCGGTTTGCTTAGAGGTAAAGTAGGTCTATTCAGATGTGAACGGCTATTTCAAAAGAAGGATTATCCTATGAAATTAAAGATTTTTTCCTAACATACTTTAGGATCTAGAGATTTTTCTGTGGTAAGGGATTCTGGTGTGTTTGTGTGCTAAGTCGCTCAGTCATGTCTGAAATGTCATGTCAGTCCAAAAAATACGATCCTACAATACCTTCCTCTCACAGACCCAAGGCAATTTAAACATATTTCTGCATAATATTCCATGGGTCATTTAAAAAAACTTTTAATATTTGAACTATTTGAAACACACAGCAAAGTCTAGAAAGTTCTGTGACAAGTAATCGTGTACGTGGTACTCTCGGCCACAAACTCACATTAAACTCAGGGTGAATGTGTGTTCATGTGTAGCCAGATTTCCTTGTGGATAAAGCTGTAGGTTTTTCCGCATCCCTCCCCGCCCTCCCCGGAAACAAGCACTGCCTTGATGAGGAGAATAATGACAATTACGACAATGACTGCCACAGAAGCTGCAAATCTACTATCTGCTGGCCGTAATCTGAGCATTTTGCACACATTAGCCCCCTTAAAGCGTTCTACAGACATGGGACGATGTATATACTATTTTTAATCCCCCATTTTCTAGCCGAGGGGCTCAGGAAAGATTGGTTAAGTCACTGGCCCAGGTCACACAGGTGGTGACCAGAGGAGCCAGGATTCTGGCCCAGGCAATCTGGGTGGCCCATGTACCACCACGATCCCCATGTTGCTGAGGATCAGTATATACGTCCTCTGGATATGCATGCGTCTACGATAAACACACATGAGATTTATTTGTATACTCTTTATAGTATATGATTTGACAACATTTGTGGCTTTTTCCTAGATTTTTCCTACTGTGAACCATGTCACAATGAACAGTCTCACACATTTTCCCTTGTGCATGTGTGCTCATCATGTCTGACTCTGGGCAACCCCATGGACTGTAGCCCACCAGGCACCTCTGTCCATGGGATTCTCCAGGCAAGCACACTGGAGTGGGATGCCATTTCCTTCCTCAGAGCATCATCCCAACCCAGGGAATGAATCCACGTCTCCTGAGTCTCCTGCACTGGCAGGTGGGTTCTTTGACCCCTGGAATGCCCCAAAGTAGTAGAATCAATTTGTAGCCATGTCAACACTGTATAAGCTATTCCCAGTAGCCCCACCTGTTCTTATTAGTATTGAAATTATTGACTGATTGTTGGTTATTGATTATTGAGTTTTGTCAGTTGATAGGTATAGGAAGGTATTTTATTATTCTAGTGTGGATTTTGCTTTGTTTACCAGAGAGATTGAAACCTCTTTCCATTTGTTTATTTGTGCTTCTTTGCTAGTACTGTTTGCTTGGCTGTTTGGAATTCTATTATATTTCAGTTACATCAAACTAGTTACATGGCTTGTATACACCTTATAGGGACTATTGACTTTCTTTTCTTTCTTGATTTTCTTTTCATTGTTGTCCTGATACACAGCAGTATGATACAGTCATATTCTCAGTATTTTCTTTTCTCAATATGATTTATACTTTTGGCACCTTAGATAGAAATGACAGTATAGAGATGTCATAAGGATAGCCTCCTCTATTTTCTTTCTAAATTTTGCTTTATTTTTTTTTCCATTTATTTTTATTAGTTGGAGGCTAATTACTTTACAACATTGCAGTGGTTTTTGTCATACATTGAAACGAATTAGCCATGGATTTACACGTATTCCCCATCCCGGTCCCCCCTCCCACCTCCCTCTCCACCCGATCCCTCTGGGTCTTCCCAGTGCACCAGGCCCGAGCACTTGTCTCATGCATCCAACCTGGGCTGGTGATCTGTTTCACCCTAGATAATATACATGTTTCGATGCTGTTCTCTTGAAACATCCCACCCTTGCCTTCTCCCACAGAGTCCATAAGTCTGTTCTATATCTGAGTCTCTTTTTCTGTTTTGCATATAGGGTTATCGTTACCATCTTTCTAAATTCCATACATATGTGTTAGTATACTGTAATGGTCTTTATCTTTCTGGCTTACTTCGCTCTGTATAATGGGCTCCAGTTTCATCTAAATTTTGCTTTAATGTTTAGATGATTTGGGGGGTGTAACAAAGAGGTAGATAGTCATTTTTACCCTATTTCAAGTGAAAGTTAGACCTGTCTTTTCCTGTATGGTGATGTCCCAGCATAATTTATTGAATCACTCATCCTTTGCCTATAAACATGAAATGCTCTCTCAGCCATATTTCAGACTTCCATATCTAAGTGATTCTGTCTCTAAGGTCCTTGTTCTCTGTGGCAACAGCACATTGCTCAAACTACTACTGTGGCTTTTTAATGAGCACCAATATTGCAAAAAGGTCCCCCCCCTTCTCCTCCTCTTTTTTCTTTGCAGTTCTTTAGCATATTCTTGTCAAGTTCTTTGCAAAACTCTACAGAGATTTTTACTGAAATCATATTGAATTCATAGGTAAATTTGGGGAAAATTGTATTCTTTGTAACATTGACCCCTCCCATCCACGTTTATAGTAAATCCTTTATTTCTTTCCCCCTTTCATAAGGTTTTGTTGCTTTCTCCATAAAAATCTGACACATCATTTGTCAGGTTTATTTCTGGGCACCTTAAAAGCTTTTATCGTTGTGGTTAATAACGTCCTTTAACAATAACCATTGATTTTTGTATATTGATTTCTAGCAAACTTACTGAACTTTCCTATTAGTACTAATATTTATTTGCAGATTCTCCTGGATATTCTATGTAAATGTGTATTCTTTGTACTATTTAACTTATACCTTCTCCCCAGACTTTAGCTTTTGTATCTACTGTGTTTTTTAAATTTGAAATTAATTATCAACTGATTAATTAATCATTAATTAATTACTTGATCAACCAAAATAGCTGCAAATGGTGACTGCAGCCATGCAGTTAAAAGACACTTATTCCTTGGAAGAAAAGCTATGACCAACCTAGATAGCATATTAAAAAGCAGAGACATTACTTTGCCTGCAAAGGTCCATCTAGTCAGCTATGGCTTTTCCAGTAGTCATGTATGGAAATGAGAGTTAGACTATAAAGAAAGCAGAGCGCCAAAGAATTGATGCTTCTGAATTTTATTGTTGGAGAAGACTCTTGAGAGTCTGCCTGGACTACAAGGAGATCAAACCAGTCAATCCTAAAGGAAATCAGTCCTGAATATTCATTGGAAGGACTGATGCTGAAGCTGAAACTTCAATACTTTGGCCACCTGATGAGAAGAGCTGACTCGTTGGAAAAGACCCTGATGCTAGGAAAGATTGAAGGCGGGAGGAGAAGGGGATGACAGAGGATGAGATGGTTGGATAGCATCACCGACTCGATGGACATGAGCTTGAGTAAGCTCTGGTAGTTGGGGATGGACAGTGAAGCCTGGCATGCTGCAGTCCATGGGGTCGCAAAGAGTCAAGCATGACTGAGCAACTGAACTGAACTATCAACTGATAAAATGCATTGGTCCTACCTATTTGGTTCAATTATTGCCAACAACTATACACACTTGTCCAGTGAGCACCCCAATCAAGATACAGAGCATTTTCATCACTCCTAGAAGTTAAGTTGCAATTATCTCCTCCCAACCTTACTGAACCAACAGTCTGCTTTTTTGTGATTATCAATCAGTTTCCCCAGTTTCTAAATATTGTATTGAAGGAATCACACAGGATGTTTTCTTTGGGGGTTGGCTGCTTTTGCACAGCACAGTGTTGTCTTCAGTTTCATTTATGTTGTTGCCTGCATCAGGAATCCATCCTTGTATGACTGAATAATCTTCCATCATTTGGATCACCTGCAACTTGTTATCCCATCTCCTCGTCGATAGAATTGGGTTGATTTGAATTTGGGGCCATTAGGAATAAGGCTGCGATAAATGTTTCCGTTTTTAGCTTTTCTTTTATCTTCTCGTTATGTTAGCTAGGACCTATAGTCTGACATTTAAAGTGGGATAAGGGGGTATCATGTTGTTTTTAACACTTTTGTTGTTGTTGTTCAGTCACTCAGTTGTGCCTGACTCTTTGCGACCCCGCCGACTGCAGCATGCCAGACTTGTCTCTCCTCCACTGTCTCCCGGAATTTGCTCAAATTCATGTCCACTGAGTCAGTGATGCCATCCAACCATCTCATCTTCTGCTGGCCCCTTCTCCTTTTGCCTTCAATCTTTCCTAACATCAGGGTCTTTTCCAGTTAGTTGGCTCTTTGCATCAGGTGGCCAAAGTGTTGGAGCTTCAGCTTTAGCATCAGTCCTTCCAGTGAATATTCAGGGTTGATTTCCTTTTGGACTGATGGGTTTGATCTTCTTGTAGTCCAAGGGAATCTCAAGAGTCTTCTCTAGTACCACAATTCAAAAGCATTGATTCAGTTCTCAAACTTTTTTATGGTCCAACGCTCACATCTATATATGACTCCTGGAAAAACCACTGTTAATGTCAATATTTGCAGTGGGCTTTTGAAGACATACTTCATCAAATTGAGAGAGTTCCCACCTATTCCTAGTTTCCTTGAGAAGATTTATTTATTTATCTGGAGCAGGTATCTTTGTTTAATCAAGAATGATTGTTGGATTGTATTAAATGTCTTTTCTGCATCTTTTGAAATGATCTGTATCCTTTCATCTATTAATGTAATGATAATACTAATCTACCTTCTAAGGCATCTTTACATTCTTGGATAAATCTTAATTAGCAGGGAGTTAATAAATTACTTTGCAGATATTAAAAACAATATGTGATGTCTTACATTTGTCTCTTGGTGCATGCATGAAAGGAGACTAAACTTTTCAGTTTTGTCTCAAGGCTTAATAGCCCCATATAATGAGCCAGATGGATTTTTTCCTATTTTTCTGAAGCAATTTTATGATATTATGATAACAGCAAAATTATCCCTCTTTTGAAGGCAGAAGTTACCTGTAAAACCAACCAGGCTCGGTGACCTTGTCTGCATGCATCTTAAGAGAGAGCAGCAGCAGGAGGCATGTGGCTGATTCAGTTTCTGTGACAGCAACATGTACACTCACATTTTGCATCTCCTCTTGAGTCAATTTCATCAGTGTGTTTTTCCAGAAAGTTGCCCTTTCAATCTGCATTTTCAGGTTTATTGGCATTGTTCGTAACATTTATCTTTTATTTTTCTACCGCATCTCTATTATGTTCTCTCAAATCAGACTGTTGTTTATTTTTACTTTAATTTCTTTTCTTTTGATCCTGTTAGCCAGATGTTTGCCTATTTAATTTGTCTTCCAAAAAAGCCATTTTTCCCCCTCTCGTTGCTCATTTTGACTGTGTCTTTGTTTGTAATGTTATTTATTTCTGCTCTTATCTTTATTATTTCCTTCCTTCTAATTCCTTTGGGTTTACTCTGCTGCCCTGTTCTTTTTCTAAGAACAGTCTAATCTGTTCCAATCCTTCTTCTTTGTTACATCTGTACATTTAAAGCTACATTTCAGTTGCTTACAATAGTGTCCGGGAACTAACAGTAGCCAGCTCATTTTGGGTTGTGAGAGTTCATTTTGTGTATTTCTTCCCAATGCCACACTTGATGTTGACAATTTGAAATAGACCTGGTGGGACACTCATACTACGGATGGGCAAATGCTACAAGTGTACTCCCCTGCCCCCTCCATCCCTGCCGCCCCCACCCACACACACATACACTAGCACACACCAACACTGGGAACTTCCTGGAAAACATTTAGCCACACAACGCTTCTTGTTTTCCAGATTTGGTATTTAACGTTTGTATTATGGTTTGGTTCTAAAATTCATTTATTTCTTCTCTACTCATTGGTTGTCTAAAGACACATTTTTTTAAAATTTCCAATCATATTGAATCATTCTTATTGTTGCTGTTGATTTTTAATGTTATTGTGACACTGGTGGTAAAGAACCTACCTGTCAATGCCAGAGAAGTAAGAGACACAACTTTGATCCCTGAGTCAGAAAGATCCCCTGGAGAAGGAAATGGCAACCCACTCCAGTATTCTTGCGTGGAGAATCCCATGAACAGAGAAGCCTGGAGAACTGTGGTCCATGGGGTTCCATAGATTTGGACACAACTGAAGTGACTTCACAGTGATGTAACCTGTAGGATATCAATTTTTGCACATTTGTTCTGACTTCACTGGTAGCATACTATATGGTCAATTTATTTAAAATATTCTTTGTATACTTGAAAACATTCTTTAATTCTCAGGGTTCCACATACATCTCTTTATCAGCTTGTTAATTGTGTTTGTGCAAACAGTCTCTATCATTACTAACTTTTTGTCTCCTATTTTGTCAGTTCTGGGAAAGGAATATTAACATCTTATACTATACTGGTTTGTAATTTCCTTTATTTTCCATAAATTTTCACTTTATATTTTTTGAAGCTAAATTCTTAGGTGCATATGTGATTAATACAGCATTCTGATAAATTCTTCCTTTTATTAATATGTAGTGTCCTTTTTATCTTTAATGGCATATTTTGCCTTAATTATTCTTTTATCTGTTACTTAAGTCAACACAGTGGCTTTTTTTTCAGTTAATAGTTGTCTGGTATATAGCTTTCAGACCTTTGTCACTCACCTTTTCATTATACTTCATAAAAAGCATATAGTTAATTTTCTCCCCATCACCTTTACTCTTCTGGTAAGAATTCTAAGTTGCAATTATTTTCTGTCAGTTCTTTGACACTGTTGCTCTGAATCTTCCAGCCTCCGATATTACTGTAAGAAATTCTGCTGCCCTTTAAGTTGCTATGTTATTGATAATTTATCTTTTCTTCCTGGGCATTCTGGCTTCCTCATTTCACTGTGAAGAGCCTACCTATGAATGTAGTTCTATCTATTATGCTTAGACTTCCCCTGCTTGTTTAATCTGAAGAATTTATTTGTTTTTATCAAGTCTGGACAACTATCAGCTATTGTCATTATGAACACTGTTTCTTTTCCATTGTCTTTATTCCCTCTTTTTGGAATTCTTATTAGAGATACAGTTGACCCTTACACAAGTAGGGGTTGTGGGTGCTGACCCTCCATGCTGTTGAAAATTCATGTCTGACTTTATTCAAGACCCCTGGTTCTGCATCCAAGGATTCAGGGAGCTTTAGACTGTGTAGTACTATAGTATGTATTTATGGGAAAAAATCCATATATAAACCGACTGCTCAGTTCAAGTCTGTGTCTTTCAAGGGTTGAACGGACATTGAATTTTTTCAATCTCTGTTCCACGTCTTCTAACTTGTCTTTTCAATTTCCTGTCTTCTAATATAGTCCCATCTGTGTTCTGGGCAGTTCACCTAGATTTGGCTTCCAGTTCATCAATTCTCCTGCCACTTTATTATTTCTGTACTGTTTAAAACCTTTCTTTCTTCCTGTCACACTGTGTTCTCCTTCAGATTATTTTTCACTTACATGTTTGGACTCTAGTTTTCATGTTCCCTTTCTCTGTTGACTTTCATTCACAGTGAATCATTTTCCTGTGCATTTTGTAATTTGGGATTACAAGAGGGACTTTATTTTCCTTTGGGACTCCTGGCGACCTGAGCTATGTGCTGTTTGCTTCTTCTGAACGCCCCAGAGCCAGCCCAGCCCAAGAGCAATTTCACATCACCTTTCAGCTCCGGGATTTCCCACACCATGAATTCAGGGCACAGCAAACACTAAACACACTGGCCTGAGATGCTGAGTTTTCATGGGAGAATTATTTATTGATTCAGTTTCCTGATTTTCCAGTGAGAGTCGTGGCTGAGACAACTTCCATATTGTGCCTCTGGACCAGCGGGCAGGGTTTGAGTCCCAGTTTTCACTGAGTTAGCAATCCATCAAGGGTCGAATTCCTAACTAGCCAGATAAGATAAGCCCCTACCCACACCCACCCGCACCACCACGGCCAGGGTGTGGGGTCACGCCCCTACCTCTGGGGCCTGCACCGCCGTCCCATCATCTGACCTCTATGCTTTCCCTTCTTGTTCTGGAGCACAGTCATAGATTTTTTTTTATTATGACAATTTTCCATAACATATCATTTACCACTTAAATCACTTTAAGTGTACAGGTCGTTGGCACCTTAGTACTTTCATGCTGCTGTGCAACCATCACTACTTTCTACCTCCAGAACTTTTTTCCTCTTCCCAAACTGAGACCCCACAGCTGCCTAACACTAACCGCCTCGTCACTCCCCTTCCCACCCCCTTAACCACCGTCCTGCTTCCTCTCTCTGTGAATTTGATGACTCTAGGTACCGCACATGCTAAGTCGCTTCAGTCATCTGCTATCTCATGCGATCCTTTGGACTGTAGCCTGCCAGACTCCTCTGTCCATGGGATTCTCCAGGCAAGAAAACTGGAGTGGGGTGCCATTTCCTTCTTCAAGATACCTCACATAAGGGAATCATATAGTCCTTTTTTTTTTTAAGATTTTTTTTTTAAACCTAGATCCTTTAAAAAGTCTTTATTGAACTTGTTACAATATTGCTTCAGTTTTATGTTTAGGGGGAGGTTTGACCCCAAGGCATGTGGGATCTTAGTTCCCTGGCCAGGGATCGAACCCACA
This sequence comes from Odocoileus virginianus, assembly GCF_023699985.2. Classification (NCBI taxonomy): domain Eukaryota; kingdom Metazoa; phylum Chordata; class Mammalia; order Artiodactyla; family Cervidae; genus Odocoileus; species Odocoileus virginianus. The sequence continues at coordinate 30,484,130 of NC_069690.1, read as the reverse complement.
ACCCTTGCATTGGAAGGCGAATTCTCAACCACTGGACCATCAAGGAAGTCCTTATACAGTCCTTTTGAGCCTCAGTTATTTCACTTAGCATACCATCCTCAAGCTCCATCCATGTTGGAGCAGTTGTCAGAATCTCCTTTCTTTCTAAGGTTGAATAATTATTCCATTGTATGTATAAATCATGGTTTGCCTTTCCATTCATCCACAGACAGACCCTTGGACTTTTGTTACCTTTGGGCTATTGTGAATATATTTTTATGAACATAGATGTGCAAATATCTCTCTTTTTTTTTCCATTTATTTTTATTAGTTGGAGGCTAATTACTTTATAACATTACAGTGGTTTTTGTCATACATTGAAATGAATTAGCCATGGATTTACATGTATTCCCCGTCCCGGTCCCCCCTCCCTCAAATATCTCTTTGAATTCCTGTTTTTAATTCTTCTGGGCACAGATATAGTCTAGAAGTGGAGTTCCTGGATCAGATGGTAATTTTTATGTTTATTTTTGGGGGGAACTATCATGCCATTTTCTACTGTGAAAGTCATAGATATTTAAATACCTATAATATTTTATCCTGCATTTCTGTATGTTATTAGTGGGAGGCCATGCATGGGATCCAAGGCTGCTACTTCCCAGAGCCAAAAATCCTGCCTCCTTTAGTTGGTATAATTCTTTCCCCTGATATTACTCCTCCCTTTTCTTACCCAAGTTCTGGGTCTTTCTGTGACTATTCCTGGTCCTAGATACTCATTCCAGAATGGCTAAACTAAAACAGGTCTGTGCAGGGGTGTGTGTGTGTGTGTGTGTGTGCGCGTGCGCGTATGTGTGTGTATTTCCTGATGGCTCAGTTAGTAAAGAACATGCTTGCCAATACAGGAGACCCAGAAGACTCAGGTTCAATCCCTGGGCAGAGAAGATCCCCTGGAGAGGGAAATGGCCATCCACTCCAGTATTCTTGCCTGGAAAATCCCATGGACAGAGAAGCCCACTGGTTGCAAAGAGTCAGAAATGACTGAGCACCACCACCACCACCATGTGCCATATAATTGATTTATTTGTGGCACTTGTAGCTGAATAAGCAGAGAAAACGTCTCTTCCAAGTTTGGAAACACAGTGTTCATCTGAGGGCATTTCTGCTTGGACTGGATCTGTGTTCACATAAAGGTTTGGGGGTTCTTCCTACATAAGAAAATATTCGATCACAAAACTCTGGGGTGTTTTGTCCACTTAAAGTATGAGTCCATTACAAGCGTATTTTATAACCAAGAGTTTGCTAAGCCTCTTTTATTAAAAAAGATAGCAGGGATTTAACATAAGGTGCTATCTAATGACGGAGGTAGAATGAAATTCTAGTTCTTTTTTTTCTGGAGGTTTATAAGTCATGAAATTTCTCTGAGCATGTTAAATTCTTTCCTCCAGCTTTTGCCTTGCGTGTACTGCCACCCTTCCTTAAATTGTTTTTTTCTCTTCCTGAAAGTAGAGTGAGTAAGTTGCAGCAAAATTAATTTTTTGCTAAAGAAAAAACTTTGAGAATGTGACTCATTCAATTTTCAGTTATCAAAGAAAATAAAAGTATATCCCTTTGATTTTGTTGTTGTTGATACTGTTTAGTTGGTCAGTTGTGTCCTACTCTTCGAGACCCCATGGACTGAAGCACACCAGGCTCCTCTGTCCATGGAATTTCCCAGGCAAGAATACTGGAGTGGGTTGCCATTTCCTCCTCCAGGGGATCTCCCCAGTTCAGGGATCAAACTCGCGTCTCTGGCATTGGCAGGCAGATTCTTTACCACTGAGCCACCTGGGAAGCCTGTACCCTTTTGAAAGAGTGCGTTAATCAAAATTGTATTCACTCCTAAATTTAATCAGCAAACCCTTACTGAGCTCCTCATAACAGAGATGGCGATGCATAAACAGGTCATGGTCCCTTATTTACACATAGCTCAATATCAGGAGAGGCCGTTAGGGAAACAAATATTTCAGACAGTTATTTTCAACAGGGTGGCAGACTTGCAGCTCTGACCCATTGTCCCTCTAAAAACAAAAAAGGTCTGGTGAAAATGCAATCAAAATTTTAAAATCTTGTACTGCTAAGCTGTTATACAAATAAGGATTTTTTAGAGGCCAAAATTAAGTGAAAGTATAAATGTGCAAGGATGAGCAGAGAACTAAAGAATATTTGCTGGATCTTGGTGACCTAAAGCTTTTGTTTTTTAAGCTTCAAGGGGCAGAAGTCATGGCCTGGGAGCTGCCCAAGGTGTGGTGTTTAATAACAGGCTCCATCTCTAAAGCCGGGATTACTCCTTGGTCCAAAGGCTACCCATGTAAAATTGAATTCTAAATTCTTTTGACACCCAGGGGACATCAAAGAAAATTTCCTGATTGAAACTGTATACCAAGTAAAGGAAAAAATAAATAAATAAAAGGCCCCTTTTGAAATTGTGTTTATGCCCATCTATTCCTCACATGATTTTACAGGCAAATTTTAGACTAACTGAAATCTCTGAAAAATTCTCAAGCCTTGAATTTGATTTAAAGTGATCTTGGGCTGGGACTTCCCTGGGGGTCCAGTGGTTAAGACTCCGCCTTCCACTGCAGGAAGTGCAGGTTCGATCCCTGGTTGGGGCCTAAGGTCCCACATGCCTCATGGCCTAAAAACCAAAACATAAAACAGAAGCAATGTTGTAATAAATTCAATAAAAAACTTTAAAAAAAAAGTGATCTTGGGTTAGCCATGCCAGCTGGCATCTGGCAGACACAAACATGAACCTTCTTTGAGGGTTTCTCTGAAGGAACCCATCTTTAAGCCTCAAAACACTCCTTTGGAAAAATTCCATAAGATACCAGTTTGTACAAGAAATGCCAAAATAATAATGAAGCAAGGGACCATGATGGAGAGGCCGCAGAAGCTAAGAACATCAGTGTGAAAAACAAGAAGATTTCAGATGTTGGAATTGTCAAAGACAGGTTGTAAAAGGGTCATATCCAAAGAAATGAAGAAGAGATTAAACTTATGAGCAGGGGACAAGGAGCCATAAAAATGATCAAGTAGACTTGGAAAAGTCAAATAAAACTTCCTCCGGAAATAAAAAATAACATAAATGAAATTTTAAAACTCACTTTCTGAACTTAACAATAGATAAGACCCAGGAGAAGAGAGAATTAACGAGCTAGAAAATGGATACAAATAAGTGTTAAAGGCTTAAAAGAGATGGACAGAGTTTAATCAGAAATGCAAAAGGAGGAGAGGCAATGAAGGGGGAGAGGGCAAAGTCAATGTTTGAAGGAGTAGATGGTGGATAAGAAAATGACCAGGATGGATGAGAGACACCAGTGCTGAGATTCAGGAAGTGAAAGTTCTAAAAAGGATCTGTAAGAGGATAGCTTACCAGGACGTATCATGGTGAAACTGTGGAACACTGGACGTCAAAGGCAAGATCTTAAATGAAACTGAAGAGAAAAGAGATCATCTAGAAAGTAGCCTAACTTCTCACCAGCAGAAGCCAGAAGTCAGGGTGAAATCATATCTTCAGTATGTTAAAAATATCTGTTAATTTGGTTGATGAAGTGGGTCTTGAGTAAGAAGCTTGCATTCTATGTCACTTCAGTCGTTTCCGACCCTTTGTGACCCTAGCTGCCAGGCTTTTCTGTCCATGGGATTCTCCAGGCAAAAATACTGGAGTGGATTGCCATGCCCTCTTCCAGGGAATCCTGACCCAGGGATCAAGCCTGCGCCTCTGATGTCTCCTGCATTGGGAGGCAGGTTCTTTACCACTTGTGCTACCTGGGAAGCCCAAAGAGAGCACTACCTGATATATAAGTGTTAAACAAAGGCCTTTTCCCAAAACTTACTTGGTTTTCCTTTCCTCAATATTCCCTCATTTTGGTTTATCTACTGCCTAGTTTGTTGCTATGTTCCCTTTCCAAACATTGTTTACAGTTGCGTTCACCTTTCAATCTTTAATGACTCCCAGTGTCTTCAAACCAAACTGTAAATCTCTAATTTGGGCATTCAAGATACCTCGTCAATTTACTTCTTTTTTTTTTCTTTTTCTTTTTTTGGCAATTTACTTCTGTCCACCTTTCCAGCCTTATTTCTCTTCCCACTCCTGCATTGTGGGTCAGAGACTACAGATAATGCCTTCGAATGAGCTGAAAGCCTTTTAGCTGGTGTCCGATTGTGCTGGAATCTATCACCTTACCACTTCCTGCTTCGTGCAGTTCGGATGTGCATATGTGCTCAGGTGTGTCCTACCCTTTGTGACCCCAAGGTCTATAGCCCGCCAGGCTCCTCTGTTCACGGTATTTCCTAGGCAAGAATACTGGAGTGGGTTGCCATTTGCCTCTCCAGGGGCTCTTCCCGACCCAAGATCAAAACCTCATTTCCTGCATTGGCAGGGGGATTCTTTACCACTGAGCTCCTGGCAAGCCTACAGTCCTGATACATGAACTATTTAAGATTATAAACCTTCCCTTTCCAAATAATTGGACAATGTGCTCTGATGGAACTTGTCTTTTTTTTTTTTTTTTTTGTCCCCACGAGAGGGAGCAGAATGTCTTGTACACATGAGGTGCTTAATACATAATAACTCACTTTATTCATTTGCTCCTTGGCTGCACTCAATGTTGCTTGCTCTGCTTAGAACAATCTTCAAGTTTTCTCTGCTTTGCAAAATAGTAACTGTCTTCCAGCAGCAACTAGATGTCAACATCTTCAAAAGCTTCCTGTCCAGCTCATCACGGGGCAGATGGATCTTAAAGTGTGACTTTATCCAGACCCGTTTCACACCGTACTTCTCAAAGTTGCCACAGTTAATACTGTTTGTGTGGGTGTCTTATGGCCCTGCATGCAGTCTTGAAAGACAATGAATGTTCTCTCAAGTTCTATGTCTTGGCTATGTTCACCTAGCACCTTGCACATAGAACACACTCAGTAGATTAAAATAAATCTTTTGACTAGATGGAAAGGCTGGTAAAGTCGTGGGCAGAAATGGGCCATGGGGGGTTTGTTTAAGGTCTGAGTGGCTGGGGATGGTCTGTGTATGGCCCCCTAGAGGCTTTTCTCTAGGCAACCCCCTGCCGTCCTCCGCCTCTCAGCCTGCACAAAGCTAAGTCTGTGTTTAGAGCAATGCGATTTAAAGGTCACATTTATGAGCAAATAGCTGTGTTTATAAACTTAGTTTGACAAATAAGGGGGCCTTTGAAATGAATACTGTTTGCTGAAACGAGAACCAAGTTCCACCAACAGCGCACACCGAGTCTGGTTAAGGAAAGGTGCAGCCAACGCGGCTGTCACAACCTTAACTCCCCACCCGTTTCTTTATTTTTCTGAAATGTATTTATTTAAAGGTTCGCTGGAATTTTTAGGCTGGGATTTGTCTATTTTGTGCCAACCTGCCATCGGCATGATATTCAGCTCTGAATGGGGGAGACGGAGCCTTGGGACTTGGCTTGATGTTAGCTCTTTTCAGGTCAGCGGCACTCCCAGACACTGGGTTACTTTCTCATCAAGAGAGTCCAGACACAGAAGGACAAATATCATATGATAGTGCTTATGTGTGGAGTCTAAAAAAAAAAGTACAAATGAACTTATTTACAAAACAGAAGTAGGGTCACAGATGCAGAAAATGAACTTATGGCTACCAGGGGATAAGTGGGGGAGGGATAAATGGGCAGATTGGGTTGGACACATATACACTACTGTACATAAAGCAGATGACTAATAAGGACCTGCTATATAGCACAGGAAACTCTACCCAATATGCTGTAATGACCTCTATGGGGAAAGAATCTAAAACAGAGTGGATACATGTATACAGGTCAATGATTCACTGCTATACAACAGAAACTAACACAGCATAGTAAACCAACCATGCTCCAATAAAAGTCAAGAAAAGAGAGATCCAGAAGATTGTGGAACCAGGGCTATTGGTCCCCCTGCAGCCTCAGAGTGTCCCGTTGGAAAGGTTACCCTGAGATGGGGGTGGCCTGGGTTTGTGATACAGAAGAACCTGTGCGTGCTCAGTCGCTTCAGTTGTGTTCAACTCTTTGCAACCCTATGAACTGTAGTCAGCCAGGCTCCTCTGTCCATGGGATTCTCCAGGCAAGAATACTGGAGTGGGTTGCCATGCCCTCCTCCCAGGGGATCTTGCTGACCCCAGGGGTCTAACCTGGGTCTCTTATGTCTCCTGCATTGACAGGCGGGTTCTTTACCACTAGCCCCACCCGGGAAGTCCACAGAAGAAACTACTCAGCATCTAAAACTGGAAAGACACACGTTCTGATGTGCACTGTGCTGGTTCCTCTGGTTTCCAGTCTCCAGCTGCACAGAGAGAAGACTCCAGGTGGCAAATGACCCCAGGAGCAAACAGTCATCCTAAGGCAGAGAGGAACCCAACCCAGAGACTGCGACAAGGCCTTCCCTGTGTTTTAGTGAACCAGAGACAATTGTTCCTTACTTGCCAAGACAGAGTTTCAGAGGATGGAAGGTGGAATGATCAGCTAGAGATTCTGTCCAGAGACATTAGGATGCCCACCCTCAAATTGTAAGTTTAACAAAGTGTGGAAAATTATGGATGATTGCACTCGGTTCTATGAGGCAAGAACAGAATTTCAAACCACTTTATAGAATGGGAGAGGGCACACTGTTACAGCAAGTGAGGGGTCCTCCTGGGGGAGTTTAGTGATGCGCCCAGGGAATCTGGGGGCTGAGATTGTTACATCCTCATTTGGTGAGAATAATGGATAAAAGATGATGATGACAAATGACTATTCTTTCATAATACTTGCTTGAGGAGGCTCTACATTTTTACCTCTCACAAAATTGCCTCAAAACACTTAAGGAATTCCACTTTGGAATTACTTCTGAGCTAGTTTATATTTTCTATCTCATCACTCTACAATTGCACCTCATTTTTTAACAACAACAAAAAAAGAAATAGTTTCCTGCTTGATCAACCACCTTATTCATCAGAGTTGGCTCTGGGTGATTTTTGGTTGTTTCCAGAATGAAATCCACCCTCAAAGCTGAGAGATTTATGTAAGTGAGGCTCCTTAAGAAATGTGACTTTAACTCTGAAGAACTCAAGAGGAGTTCCAGATACATTTTGGTATTGAAAAAAAAAGATCCAAGTCTCATTATTTCGCCATCCAACCTCATACATTTTCATATCTTCTCTTCCATTGTTTTAGAAATGAAACTGATCTGAAAAAAGCATTCCAAGTGCATCAATCAAAGAGTTGTGCTCCGTCTGTAATTAAATTTCTGCTTCTACAACATCTCTTGAAGAATAAAGAAGGAAAAGTGGAAAGATTCTATGCAAGAAAAAATAGGGGTCAAACAGTTCCATCATGAAAGTGATGGATTCTCACCATGCTGCTCTGTGCAGATGCTTTTGGCCTTGTGCATGGGACGTGCAGAATCTTCTGGCTTTGTGCTCTTCGTGTTACTAGAGTCCTGCATATTTATTGCAGAAAATTAGGAAAAAAGAAAGGCAAAAGGAAGAGAATTTTGGACTTCTCTAGCAGTCCAGTGGGTAAGACTTTGCCTTTCAAAGCAAGGGATGCAGGTTCCATCCCCAGTTGGGGTGCTAAGACCCCCACCTGCCTCGTGACCAAAAAAGCAAAACAAACCCCCAAACTCCCACAAAACAGAAGCAACATTGAAACAAATTCAATAAAGACTTTAGAAATGGTCCACATCAAAAAAAAATTTTAGAAAAAGGAAGAGAATATAAAGATCATCTATAATTCCATAGGTAATTAATTTTGATCTTTCACCTTTCTGGCCTTTATTTGATGGGTCATATGTGACGGGCTTTCCTGGTGGCTCAGATGGTAAAGAATCCACCTGACAATCAACCCCTGGGTTGGGAAGATCCCTAGAGAAGAAAATGGAAACTCACTCCAGGATTCTTGCTTGGAAAATCCCACTCACAGAGGAGCTTGGGGTCTTGAAGAGTTGGACATGACTGAATGACTAACACACACACATATTTTGTGACAGATTTAAGTCACTGTTTTTTTTGTGTGTTTATTTTGTGTGTGTGTGTGTTTATTTTTTAAAAATAAGATGCTTGCAGTAATATCCACAAAACATGTAAATAAAGTGAACTGTGTTAATCACTAGTCAACTCCTTCCCCTTTTCCTATAGAAAACCACTACCCCGATATTTGGAAAATTCTTTTTCTTAAAGTTTTTCATCGTATTTGTATCATCTAAACCAAAAGTAATTGTTCCTTTCCTCTCTGTTATCGTCAGTGTGGAATCATGGATTTTTACTTAAGGGCAGTCATTATTCTTTTCCAGGTTCCAGTCATCCTGTGTGTGGCTGGGGGCACCCCAGTTGAAGACAAGCTCTTCCTATGACCGTCCCTCACAAGCCGGTCAACTAGAATCCATCTCTCCCTTCATCACAGCAGAATTTCTCAGGTCCACCTTCTAGGCTGCCCACCCCGACCATTCTCTAAGGATCTCTGGCTTCTGTTAGCAAACACATAATGGTTTTTAGAGATCAAGACCTGGGCGGTTCATGCATTTTGCTTTTGAAGTGTCACTGCTTCAAGCTTCTCTCAGAGGACAGAGCTAAGGGAAAACACACATATAACATATCATGGGCTTGTTGGGGAAAAAACACACTCCTGTGTTTCTCCTTGACTCACACACTCACAATGCTTCTGACACCAGTTGTGTGGGTTTTTCACACAGCAAGTAATTCTTCGGCACCAGCTGGCTGTCCCATAACTCACTCCAGTTTTGGCACTACTTACGCTGTACCAGCATCAGACCCCACAAGTTAAAGGCTCAGTCACACAAGCTGGGGCTTCCCTCAAAACTCAGTTGGTAAAGAATCTGCCTGCAATGCAAGAGACCCAGTTCCTGGGTCAGGAAGATATGCTGGAGAAGGGATAGGCTACCCATTCCAGTATTCTTGGGCTTCCCTTGTGGCTTAGCTGGTAAAGAATTCACCTGCAATGCAGGAGACCTGGGTTCAGTCCCTAGGTTGGGAAGATCCCCTGGAGAAGGGAAAGGCTACCCACTCCAGTATGCTGGCCTGGAGAATTCCATGGACTGTACAGTCCGTGGGGTCGCAGAGTCAGACACAACTGAGCGACTTTCACTTCACTTCACACAAGTTGTTGTTCAGTCAGTCGCGTCCAACTCTTTGCAACCCTCTGAACCATAGCCCACCAGGCTCCTCTGTCCATGGGATTTCCGAGGCAAGAATACTGGAATGGGTTACCATTTCCTCCTTATTTTAGGGGATCTTCCCCACCCAGGTATTGAACCTGTGTCTCTTGCATTGTCAGGCAGATTTTTACCACTGAGCCACCAGGAAAGTCCACAAGACTGCCCCCAAATTTGACACCAATTAAGTCCAAGGTTTCCATCTGTAGTCTAACATCCAGGTATAAACTGGGGTTCCCACTCCTTGTATTTTATAATTTTCTAGGATGGCTCATAGAACTCAGGGAAGCACTTGTATTTATTGACTCCTTATAAAGGGTAAAAATGAACCGCCAAACAGGGACCGGTGGGGAGGAGGATGTGAGAGCCTCTGAGCACATCGCCCTCCCACCTCCACGTGTTCACCAATCCCAAAGCTGGAATAGAGGTTCTGTTAGGGAGTCGTCACGGAGTAAATCTTTGGCTGCTGGTAATTAAGTCAATCTCCAGGCCCTGTCCCTTGCCTGGAGGTTGGGGAGTTGGCGCTGGGAATCCCAAACCTTTAATCACGTGGTTGGTTCCTCTGACAACCAGCTGCCATCCTGAGGCTGGTTGAGGGGAATCACTAAGAGTCACCTCATTAGAATAAACTTGGGTTGAAAGGGGCTCGTTCTGTAACACAAAAGCTGCTCCTCTCACCCTGATCACTCAGGAAGTCCCAAGGATTTAAAATAAAAGTCTGGTGCCAGAAGCTGGGAACAAAAACCAAATATATATTTCCTGTTAGGTGGCTCAGTGGAGACATGAGTTCAGTCCCTGGGTGGGAAAGATCCCCTGGAGAAGGAAATGACAATCCACTTCAGTACTCTTGCCTGGAGAATCCCATGAACAGAGGAGCCTGGTGGGCTACAGTGCATGGGGTTGCAATGAGTTGGACACGACCTATTGAACACATATCACAATATCACAGCTTAACAGAAGACCACAATATTCTCCTATCCATTCCTGTACTCAGCTTACTGTGATAACACATGCCGCATAGTCTCTGGAGAACTCTACCATGCACTCATGAGAGAATGAGAAGGAAAAAAGGTGAATCATACCTTTCTATTATTACGAAGATAGTTTTTATCTCACAGACACCCCCTGAGGGTCTCAGGGTCCCCCAGGAGTGACCAGACCACACTCCCTGGAGAAATGGGCAGCGAAGGAGTCAGTGCCAAGAATTACAAGCTAAGGTTCTGAGATCCTTTGTCTTGATCTTTATGGTATTTCACCTAGAATTTTACCCTCCAATAAACAGTTTAAATATCAGCTAACTTTGTAAAAGTTTTCAAAAATTAAATAAAATCTTAATTTACCTTTGAGACTCCAAGGTAAATATAACTACTAAGACCCTTTCGAGTCAGACCTCCATGAAGGTCCTCCTGCTCAGTTTTTTTGGAGCCAATAGAAAGAGATCGATTTGGGTTCAGAAGCAAAGGCAAGCGTTGTTCTCTGCATAAAGTATGGGGAGGTGGGTGCTCCCTCTTGAGCATGTGCTTCCCTGAAGGTGGTGGGCGGGGCTGCTTCTTCAGGGGTTCCCTACCTTTTTAGCACTGGGGACCAACTTCGTGGAAGACAGTGTTTCCAGGAACATGGGTGAAGGGAGTGGAGATACAGTTTCAGGATGATTCAAGTGCATTACATTTATTGTGCATTTTGCTTCTAATGTGACTCAGCTGGTGAAGAACCCGCCTGCATTGTGGAAGACCTGGGTTTGATCCCTAGGTTGGGAAGATCCTCTGGAGAAGGGAAGGGCTACCCACTCCAGTATTCTTGGGCTTCCCTTGTGGCTCAGCTGGTAAAGAATCTGCCTGCAATGTGGGAGACCCAAGTTAAATCCCTGGATTGGAAAAATCCCCTGGAGAAGGGAAAGGCTACCCACTCCAGTATTCTGGCCTGGAGAATTCCATGGACTATATAGTCCATGGGGTTGCAAAGAGTTGGACACGACTGAGTGACTTTCACTTTCACTTTGCTTCTAATCTGATGCTGCCACTGATCTGATAGTTTGGTACCAGTCCCCAGCCTAGAGGTTGGGGACCCCTGTGTAGGATCTCATGGGCTGTGGCGGTATTCTCTCCAGGCAGCCTGAGGTCACAGAGTAGGACCTCATCTCTACACACAGTTCACTGCTGCAATCTTGAGTCAGGTGTCCCACGAGGCCACTTCTGAACGTTGCCCCTGGAGCCGAGGTGCTGGCTGCAGCCATTTCACACCAAGATCTCTGGACTGAAGACCCAGGTGTGCGGCCTCTGCACGTGGCCCTCTTTGAGCAAGAGAGACTAGATTCCGCACAGAGGAAAAGAAAGGTTAGGCTTTATTTTGTTACCCAGATTCTATGTTTATTTCCTGGGAATTTTTTGTGTGCTTTGCCAGTGATGTAACAGCTGCTCAGCTTCTCCAGATAGCGTCGTAGACTCAGTGGACTGAGTCTGAGCAGACTCCGGGAGATAGTGGAGGATAGGGAGGCCTGATGCGGTGCAGTCCCTGGGGTGGCAGAGTCAGACATGACTTCACAACTGAACAGCCTCCACAGAACCGATCTGCTCCTCCACTCCTGGCCTCTCCTTCCCGGGTGTTGCCCTTCAAGGTCATAAATGGGAACCTTTCTCCATACCAGAGCTTCTCAGCACGTGGTCTGGTCACCCTCAGGACCCTGAGACCCTTGGAGGGCATCTGTGAGATGAAGTCATTTTCATGGCAGTGGGAAGACCTTGCCACCTTTCCTGTTGGTCTTGAGATGATGGTTGCTTAGGCACAGAATCCTCCATTTGTATCCCACTTGTCCCTAGAAGGGCCCTGGCTGAGCCCCTAGCATCTCTCACATGGTGCTCCACCTGTTCTCTTGGCTCCCCCCAACCCCTGCCCTTCCCCCAAGTCCACTCTCAAGGGAACAGCCAGAGCGATCCTTTCAACACCTGACACCACCAGTTTTCTGCTGAAAATGACCTGGTGCTGACTCCTTTCACGCAGAGTCAAAGCTGATGGCTTAAGATGCCCTTAAGGTCTTACTTGACGCGCCCTGACTTTTCCCTCTGTGATCCCCTGGCTCCCAACTCTCTCCCCAGCACAGAGACTTCGCTCTGTTCCTGGAACACCCAGACCTGCTTGTGGCTCAGGGCCTCTGTCCTGGAGGTTTCCTCTTCTCCTTGATCATTTCACCCGTGCCTTTCCCAGGCTTCGCTGAGATGTCACCTCTGGCTGCGTCCTACACTGACCACCCTGTTTAAAATAGTGCATGCTATTTCCTGTGCTGGAATGCCTGTTACCCTCTTCATATGCTCTACCTTATATACCTATAATATAGGCTTCCCATAGGCTTCCCAGGTGGTGCTAGTGGTAAAGAACCTGCCTGTCAATGCAAGAGGCATAAGAGATGATAGTTCAATTCCTGGGTCGGGAAGCTCATGTCGAGGAGGAAATGGCAGCCCACTCCAGTATTCTTGCCTGGAGAATCCCACAGACAGAGGAGCCTGGTAGGCTACAGTCTCTAAGTTCACAGAGTCAGACATGACTGAAGCAACTTCACACACATGCATGCATGTATATATGAATATATAATTATATATATCTGGCTGCATGGAGTATTAGTTGCAGCAGGTTGAATCTTGAGTTGTAGCACATGAGATCTAGTTTCCTGACTGGGGGTTGAACCTGGGCCCCCTGTGTTGGGAGCGCAGAGTCTTAGCCACTGGACCACCAGGGAAGTCCCAATGCTCTACATTTTCTTTTCCACACCCCTCACTCCAGCACTTACACACTTCTCTCTATTTAGCTATTTAGCTATTTGTGTGTTGTTTATTGTCTGTCTCACTCCATTAGCATGTCAGTGTCACAGGTCAGAGATTTCTGGCAGCTTTCTTTCACTGTTGTATCCTAAAAACCTAGAATGGCATGTAGTGGACACCAAATAAATATTTACTAAATGAATGACTGCAGGTATACGCAAATGTCTTAAAAAGAAAAAAAAACTAGGATGCTTGGAATATTTGAGGTTGTGATTTAACTAAGACTAATCATCAAGAATTTGTTGAGTGAATTAGTAATCAGAATGCTTTCCTCTGCAAGCAACAACAACTCAAGTAAAAGCTTAAACAAGAAAGGAAAGAAGAAATGTGTTCTCTTATAGTGTAAGCTTCAGGCATGGCTGGATCCAGGAGTTCAAATGAAGTCATTGGGATTCTGTTTCTTTGCTTTCCTCCTTTGGTATCCACTTCATTCTCAGGCAGCTTTTTCCTTTATGCTGATAATAATGCCACAGGCATCTTTAAGCTTTTGTTATCTGTCATCCCACTAGAAGAAAGGTGCAATTATCTTTATTTGGTTCTTCTGCTCCCAAGCTCTCTTATTGATGCAGTGAGGGAATATGTATATACATCTGTATTTATTTCTGTGTCTGGTTCAATAATTGAAAACTACCTGTTCGCTTTGCTCCATACAATTCCAACCCAACAGCACAGGATTTATTTTATTTTTATGCTTTTATTTTTTTTAATTTTTGGCTGTACAATATGTGGGATCTTAGTTCCCCAATCAGGGATCAAATCCCCTACAGTGGAAGCCTGGAGCCTTAACCACCGGACCGCCGGGGAAGTCCCACCACAGAGTTCATTTTAGCTTTCTCCTTTTCCTCTTCTTTGACGGTGAAGCCGGGCCCCCTTTTCTGTAATTGATTTACTTATCTGATCCCTGCTCCTGTGTGTGACCCATTCCCCTTTCCCCTCCATGGCTGAGCCTCCCCTCATGGGATGGCCTCCTCACCTGCTCGGAAGGACTCTGGCTACTGAGCTTCCCTCCCGTTTCTGCACAGATACTGGCCCTCGCTCTGACCCCCTCGACGGCTTTAAGACTGAATTGTTCGGGATGGGAAGAGGAGAGGAGGGAAGAGGAAGCAGGGTGTCATTATCCTAATTTATGCCAAGTTATCCCAAGACCCCCAGGGTCCCCAGGGCCCTCTTAGGGCCCCCGGGGTGTCCCCGATTTCCAGGACATGAGTGCCCAGGAGGCTCCAAGGTCACTGTGGCGACTTGCAGCTGCCCGTTGCCAGCCACGGCCCGGGCTCCTCCCCCTTCCCTGGCATGTTTTCCTCCTGGGCTTGTCCATTCCCTTGTGTTGGAAAGATGGAGTCCTAGCCCTCCAGCACGGGCTCAGTGCTATCCCATCCACGTGACTAGAAGGGCTCTGAGTTCACCCCCTAGAGTGGGAATCACGAGTGAGTGGCATCCCCCTGCTGGGTGGCCATCCTGAGGCCAACCAAGGCTCACGCGGCCCTCATCTCTGCACCCCCGCAGGAGGCACCTCCCCTGGCCTGTGCGGCACCGGTGACTTATGGGAGCAGCTGAGATGAGGAGGTCCAGTTAGCATCCCTCACGGCTTATGTTGTACAGGCTGTCAGAACTAATGAAATTTTATGACAGACGGGCAGCGACCAGCTTCCTGGTGTTATTTATCTTTCTCGCTTCTGGCTTGGAGCGCTGGGTGATTTTTCATTTATAGTTAAGGACGCCAGGATGACTAAGCACAACTTGCCTACTCAGAAAACTAGCAAATTGTATCAATGCACAAACGTAATTAATAATCATCTGGCGTGAGAAATGGGGAGCAGTTAAATAGGATAGTCTAGCTTCTCTGTTGCCCTCCCTCTCTCCTGCCGCCATGTCCACCAGCTTTTAAAATGCCAGGGACATCAGGGATTTATCCTCTGCTAGTATCTGACATTCGCAATATGGACAGTGAAAAAAGGTTCTTACGAGTGGTGGCGTGGGCTCCCTTGGCTCAATAGATTTATTTGTAGCAGCCTTTGAGTGATGATGCAAATAGATGTAATACAAAGGGGTATGTGTGCAGTTGCTAAGTTGTGTCTAACTCTTAGCTACCCCATGGATGGACAATAAAGCCTGTCAGCCTCCTCTGTCCATGGAATTTTCCAGGCAAAAATACTGGAGTGGGTTGCCATTTCCTTCTCCAGGGGATCCTCCTGACCCAGAGACTGAATCTGCATCTCCTGTACATGCAGGCAGATTCTTTACCACTGTGCCACCTGGGAAGCTATACGTGGAGGTGGGGGTGGATTGAAAAATAGAAAATTTCACATAAGAAGGGATGGAGGTCCCAGGAGACAGGTTAATCCTAGAGCAAAAAGACTCAAGATTGTGAGACTGTGTTTATACAACCAAGAGAAATCCACAGAACCAATTAATCACAGTGACCTGAACCTGAGAGATGTATATACTCTGAAAAATTCTTTTGTAAACATGCCAGTTCTCTTATCTCCTTATTCCTGCTGTGTTATCTGAGTTTCCGTCCACATTTGCCTGTCCCCACCTGCTGTTGTCCCATCCCCAGCCTCTGCAGTTCCTTGCTCCCCACAAATCACTTCCAGGGCACTCTCTGGTGATACCTCGAATATGCTCCCTAACATATGGTTAGGTCTCATGTAACATTTGCATAATTTTTTCTTTTCTGCTGCTCTCATGAGGTTCTGGTGAGCTGCGTCCTTAAGGCAGCCCAAACCGGTCAGTCCTAAAATCAACCCTGAATATTCATTGGAAGGGCTGATGCTGAAGCTGAAGCTCCAATACTTTGGCCACCTGATGCGAAGAACTGACTCACTGGAAAAGACCCAGATGCTGGGAAAGACTGAGGGCAGGAGAAGGGGACGACAGAGGACGAGATGGTTGGATGGCATCGTCAACTCAATGGACATGAATTTGAGCAGACTCTGGGAGATAGTGAAGGACGGGGAAGCCTGGAGTGCTGCAGTCCATGGGATCACAAAAAGTCGAACTCCACTTAGCGATTGAACAAGAACAACGATCCTCAAGGCACCAGAGCATCAGCCGTGTGTCTCTCCTTGGGAGCCACTCAGAAGCTGGAGAATGCTTTCTCTTCACCCACAGTGTTTTCCCAGGGATTTTTAATTTGTGCTGTTTGTGTTCCAGCACCTTCTAGATTTTTTTAGTAAACAGCTTTGGGGTGGGCAAGGAGGCAACCCTGAAAGACCAACATTGTGCTCTTCTCAAAACCCGAGCCCCAGCACCGTGACTGAGGCTTTGTGAGGAGCCGCTCACCTCTCTCAGGGTCGGCTCCTTCCAGAGGGCTCTTCAGGGCCTTGTGCACCTTGGCCGAGGGAGGCCGGGCATGCCCAGACCTGCCTGGCTCGCGGAAATGGGGAGTGTACTCAGGTGGCACATCTTGATTAGAAGGGAAGCAGCGGGGCCAGAAAGCAAGTCAGACACCAGACTTGCCCTCGAGGACTTTATTATGAGAAGAGGAACATAGTCAATACACAGTACATGTAGTTATGTACGAATGCGAGAGTTGGACCATAAAGAAGGCTGATGCTTTTGAATTGTGGTGTTGGAAAAGACTCTTGAGAGTCCCTTGGACTGCAAGGAAATCAAACCAGTCAATTCTAAAGGAAATCAGTCCTGAATATTCATTGGAAGGACTGATGCTGAAGCTCCAATACTTTGGCCACCAGATGCAAAGAGCTGACTCACTGGAAAAGACTCTGATGCTGAGAAAGAATGAGGGAGGGAGGAGAAGGGATGACAGAGGACAAGATGGTTGGATGGCATCACTGACTCCATGGACATGAATTTGAGCAAACTCTGGGAGACAGTAGAAGACAGAGGAGCCTGGCGTGCTATAGAACATGGGGTTGCAGACATGACTTGGCAACTGAACAACAACAATCCAACCCAGTGAGAAATTTCCTGTGAAAGTGGATCCATAATCCCACTAAGTCCTCTAAAAAGAGAGACTAATGAGAAATCAACTCTAGAGAAAAACAAACTGAGAGGTAATGATCATGCAGGGACACTGGGTCTTCCCCCCAGGATCCCACACTGCTGAATAATAAAAGTCACAAAGTCCATAATAGAAATTGCTTCATCCAGAAGCTTCTGGAATGTCCATGCATCCGTAACTGGGACATCAGTAACAGCCTTGTTGCTCTTGGTTGTCCTCGCTGATAACAGCTGCTTATGAAGTGTCTGTTTTCTGAGAACTTGGACTCTGTCCTGGTCTGTTTTACATCTGGGAATGAGGTGGTAGTATGTTGTTTTTCTCTTGGGTTGCTGAGGAAGAGAGGTAGGGAGTTACTGGCTTGCCAATGTCCTATTTGTCTTTCTGTTTGTTGTTGCAACTGACCTCATTAGATTGGGCAAGAGCTGCCAACATTTATAACTTCGGCTTTTCTAATTAAAGTTCCAGTGAAAGGCAACCCCTCGCCTCTGACTCTCGGCAGGAATGCGCTCTCGTAATGCAGGCATCTGCCCCCTGGGCTAACCTTTCCTGAAACCAGATAAACAAAGTAATACTAATAAAAATATCCATCTGTGCTTAAAGATAAATAGAGCATTAATATACCAATCTGAGATCTGGATTCTTTTGGAGCCAGCTTTAATGATATTAGACATCTGTTACAACTCCGCTTTCCACTCGTTTTCCATTTGCACATTCTTACTTGAAAACAATGGGAAAGGAGTTTGTCTGCAGAAGACAGGGTGCCACCAGACCACTATGCCCTTAGCGTGTGCTCATTGCTCAGTTGTGTCTGACACTTTGCAACCCCAGGGACTGTAGCCCACCAGGCTCCTCTGTCCATGGGATTCCCCAGGCAAAAATACTGGAGTGGGTTGCCATTTCCTTCTCCGGGGGATCTTCCCGACCCATGAATCGAACCTGTGTCTCTTGCGTCTCCTGTATTGGCAGGCAGGCTCTTTGCTATTAGGGCTACCTTCCCCCATAGAGGGTGAAACAAAAGTATAAGCCAAAGATGTGCCTTAGCATTCGCCCCTCTGTTTGAATCTCACCAAGGATTTTAGGCTTGGTGGTCTTTCTCCAATTTTATTTTTGGTTACCAGAACACCAATTTATTCATTGTGGACAGTCTGTAGAGTTGTGGGTAGACCAGATGTACATTTGTTGGCATGCTCATGACAGTCCTTTTCTTTCTGGAGTCAAGATGTGAAAGTATCTAAAGCCATTTGTTTACTAGGACACCAGCAGTGTCTCAGCCTGGAAAGTCGGGAGAACAATGGTTTCTCCTAAGGAGAACCGTACCTGGATGGTAGAAACCAGCCTCTCAGGGTTCCTTTAGCATTTTTCACACTCAAGAAGAATTGTAGACAAGGTGCTACTGTAAGCAGCTTTCTCCTCCAAAGGGCAGACCTACTGACCTGAGCTTCTCAGATGTAGTAGTGCTAGTTGCTGGGTGTAGGGGCAAGGGGATATGAGCAAGTCAGCGTGGGTGGGGGCCAAGATGACTGGGGGAATTAACAATTGCTACAGCGGGGCTTTTCCTGGTGGCTCATTGGTAAAGAATATGTCTGCCAGTGCAGGAGACATGGGTTCAAACCCTGATTCGGGAAGATCCCGCATGCTGCAGAACAGCTAAGTCCATGCACCACAACTATCGAGCCTGTGCTCTAGGGCCTGGGAGGGACAACTACTGAAGCCCTCACGCCCCAGAGATGCTCCACAACAAGAGAAACCACCGAGCTGAGAAGTCTGCACACGGCAACTAAAGAGCAGCTCCTGCTCACCACAGCTAGAGAAAGCTGAAGCCACAACGAAGACCTAGCACAGCCAAAAATAAATAAGTAATTTTTTTTAATTGCTACCATGATAAGGCTGGGCTGCCTCTGACTTTCAGTGCCTGAAGATGAAGGATGCTCAAACACATTGGCATGAGGGGCAGCCATCGGCAAGACTGGCCAGCCCCAAGTGCTGATGACACAGGATTGAGAGGCAGCTACATTTTCAAGTAGTGGAAGCATTTATTTCAAGCAAAAATCTCACACAGAATCCCAATATGTAAAATGTATTTAAGGAGAGCTATTTTTTTCTTGAAAGGCAAGAAGTCCATGAAACATTTTTGTGGGGGAACAGTTTAACAACCACTATTCTAGGGATTTCACTGGCAGTTCTGTAGTTAAGAATCCTTGCTTTCATTGCAGGGGGCATGGGATCCATCCCTGGTCAGGGGGCTAAGATCCTGTATGCCATGAGGTACAGCCAAAATAATAAAAAATGAAAAACAGAAAAAGAAAAAGAAAAACCATAATTCTAGATGTTATCAGATGGGCATGAAGTTCTAATGTTCTCTGATCCTATGCTGTGCTAAGAACTGAGTGTTTTAAGGTTTCTTAACTAGAATTTTATTCCCCTTCACATTTTATATGCAAGTTTATAACTCTAGATAAAAGTTGAAAGAAATATAAACACCTGCCACCTAGACTCAACTGCCAGTGTTTTGCTCTGTCTCACCACTGCCCATATATTAACATACCAGTTCATCTTACTTTTAAATTCATTTCAAAGTCAGTTGTAGACATCAATACTTCTGCATACATAACAAATGTTTACTAGAGTTCCATGTCTTGTGTGGTTCTTTCTTTTCTTTTTTAAACTTTTATATCAGACTAAAGCTGATTAACAGTGTTGTGATAGTTTCAGGTAAACAATGAAGGGACTCCGGCATACATATACATGTATCCATTCTCCCCCAAACTCCCCTCCCATCCAGACTGCCACATAATGTGGTTGAGCAGAGTTCTATGTGCTATACAGTTGGTCCTTGTTGGTTATCCATTTTAAATACGGCAGGGTGGACATGTCCAAGCTTCCCTGGTGACTCAGAGGGTAAAGAATCTGCCTGCAATGAGGGAAACCTGGGTTTGGTCCCTGGGTTGGGAGGATCCCCTGGAGGATGGCATGGCAACCCACTCCAGTATTCTTGCCTGGAGAATCCCCATGGAGAGAGGAGCCTGGTGGGCTACAGTCCACGGGGTCACAAAGACTCAGACAGGACTGAGTGACTTAGCACAATACAGTGTACATCTCCATCCCAAGTGCATTCTTTTTAAGAAGTCAGATTTGCACACAATGAAATGAATAGATCCAGCATATAGTTTGAGTTTTAACCATAGAATCATCTAGCTCAAACCCTTATTAAGATAGAAAACATGTCCCTTATCTCTGAAAGTTTCCTGATGGCCCTTCCCAGCTAGCCACACACCCCAGGCTCCATCCCCTCACTCTGGTGACCACTGTTCCAATCTTTTGTCATCAGAGAGTCATTTTACCCAGAGCTTCATTTGAAAGGGATCACCACTTCAGTATCCTGACTTCTTTCATGTAGCAGATTGCTTCTGAGACTCATCCATTCTGTTGCTTTCATCAGTGCCTCCTTCCTTATTTAATCCAGGGGGTGGGATTTTTGGCTACGGACTGGAGAGAACTCTGACTTCCGTGATTCATGATCTGATGCTTCCACGCCAGGCCACTCTCATTATTTCTGGCAGAATTAGCTTTTGTCTAAACAGCAGCAAGCAATCTGTCTGCAGAGTTCATTTTGTCAAAGAAGCTGACAGCTTGCTGAGAGAATCATTAGAGCCAGTGTCTGAGCGGACTGGGCAGGCTGGTTGACACGACCATAGCAGTGATCCTTCCTCCAGGCAGCGCCAGTCAGGGGGCTTGTGGCCATCAGGAACACTGCTCTTTTCTTTTGTTTTTCCTTTAGTGTGGCGTGTTGCTCTCGTCTATTGCCCCAAAGCCAGAAGCTTGGGCTGAATCCTCAACTCTCTTCAGTTCTTTTTTTTTTTTTTTTTTTGGTTTTTAATTGCGATAAAACATATACAACAAAAAATTTATTATTTAAATCATTTTTTAAAAATATTCATTTATTTGGCTGCATTGGGTCTTCATTGCAGCATGCAGGTTCTTTGATCTTCATTGTGGCATACATGTTCTTTTGATGGTAGCTTGCAAAATTTGGGTGTGGCATGTGGGATCTAGTTCTCTGGCCAGGGAATGAACCCATGCCCCCTGCATTGGGAGCAAGGAGTCTTAGCCACTGGACCACTGGGGAAGTCCCTATTTTAACCAGTTTAAAGTGTACAATTCAGTGGCATTAAGTACCTTCACACTGTTCTGTCATCACCACCATCCATCTCTAGAAACTCTTCATCATCTCAAACTGAAACTCGATACTCGTTAAACAATAACTCCCCATCCCACTCCGTCAACCCCTGATACCCCCATCCTACTTTCTGTCTCTAGGAATTTGACAACACTAGGGACATCATATAAGGGCAGGCATACAGCACCTGTCCTTTCATGATTAGTTATTTCACTTAACGTAGTGTCTTCAAGGTTCATACTATAGCACGTGTCAGAACTCCCTTCCTTTTTAAGGCTCAATGGACATGAGTTTGAGCAAACTCTGGGAGATAGTGAAGGACAGAGGAGCCTGGCCTACTGCTGTCATGGGGTTGCAGACAGCTGGACAAGACTAAATGACTGAACAACAACCAAGAGTCCACTGAATGGATAGACCACATTTTCTTTATCCACTCATGTGCTGATGGACATTTAGGTTGTTACCACATCCTGGTTCTTGTCAGTAATGCTGCAGTGAGGGCAGGTATCGAGTCATTGTTTTCATTGCTTTTGGGTATCTATCCACAAGCAGAATTATTGGATCATGTAGAAATTCTCCGATGGTAAAGAATCCACCTGCAATGCAGGAGACACGGCTTTGATTCCTGGGTCAGGAAGATCCCCCTAGAGAAGGGAAGGACAACCCACTCCAATATTCTTGCCTGGAGAATTTCATGGACAGAGGAGCCTGGCAGGCTACAGTCCGTGGGATTGTAAAGAGTCAGACATGACTGAGCGACTAATACTTTCACTTCATGGAAATTCTATTTTTAATTTTTTTTTTGAGGAGCCTCCAATACTGTTTTCCATAGTGGCTGCATCAATTTACATCCGCACCAACAGTGCACAAATTCTCCACATCCTCGCCAACACTTGCTGCTTTCTGTTTTCTTTGACAATAGCCCTGGTGCTGTGCGTGACGTGGCAACTTGTGGTGGTTTTTACTTGCATCTCTTTAATGACCAGTGATGTCAAGCACCTTTTCCTGTGTGCCTTATATAGATTTCACTTGAGGGAGGTTCTAAGAGGGACTCATACTCAAGGTAATGCAGGAAGCTCGTGTCTGGCTTGTGGCCCACGGTATGAAGACTGAGTCTGTCTCTGAGTGAGGCGGGGGCCGGAGTGTAGCATGATCTGACATTTTAAAAGGATTTCACCCTGGTTTTCTGACTGCCCAGATTTTTCCTCCCCCCGCCCCCTTTTTTCCCCAGTGGGACATCGTCTGAGACTAATTATCCTCTGAACACAGTTTCAGTACTTATCATCATCATCAAAACACACAATGCAGATAAAGAGTTCTATGTTCTACAAGATGCCTCCTTGTGGTGTGTTAGTTGCTCAGTTGTGTCTGACTCTCAGGGACACCATAGACTGTAGCCCGCCAGACTCCTCTGTTCATGGGGATTCTCCAGTCAAGAATACTGGAGTGGATTGCCATTTCCTCCTCCAGGAGATCTTCCCCACCCATGATCATCTCATTTAATTCTTGGAGTGGTTTCTGCAGCCTCTTCTTTCTGGGCCAAGCACCTCTCCCAAGCTGTCTCCCCAATCTCACCACTACTTCATCACTTGGCCTTTTAAGAGAGGAGCCTGGATGTGCCCCTACATGGTCAGAAAAGGGATTTAGATCTCTTTGGCAGAAAACCCAGCTCTGGCAGTAAGGTCCTAATTCTGGAGTCTTCTTGGGAAGAGCCCATCTGTTTAAGGCTAACTCACAGTTGCCTGTGCAGAAGTCACAGGAAATCCCATGTTTCTCCTTAAATGCTGTGTGTCTTCTATCCTTGGACCCTGTGACTTTCTCTGGGTGGGCTAGTCATTGTCACTGCTGCTTCCACAGGGGCTTCTGAGATCCTACTCTGGTCGATGGGTTCCTCTGATGGGTTTTAGTGGTTCTCCCTCTGGGAAGAGTGAGATTCCTGCATTTATCCATTCATTCATTCAACCGCTGTATATTTATTGACTGTCCATTGTGTATAGTAACTACCGTAAACACTGGAGAACAAACAGAGAGAGGTTTTGGTGCCCTGTATCCAGGGAAGTTTAGATAAAAGGGTCAGGCAAGACCAGCTAACCACAGAGAAAACCGGGCAGGGCAAAGAATGGCCACTAGGGACAAGCATGCTTTTCATCTGCCAGAAATAAACAAGCTCAGATTGAGGCAAGAGTCCAGAGTTCCAACAGTTACACTGTCCCAAGAATTCAAGCACTGATTTAATTTTTATCATACTGTCTGTCTAACTGCCCTTTAAGTTCAGTCTTACCTGCAGGACTGGGGTGCCCAGAGCCGGGGACACTGGGCTTCTTGGCCATTGGAGTGTGATTTCTAAGGCACTGGGAAGAATTTTCCAGTGTCTTTAAATTCCTTTAGTGGGGGTGCCAGATGTGTAGAAGGGCTTTGTAGAAAAACTTGAACCTTAAGAGGAAAATTCCATCAAAAGAAAGGACAGCTCAGAATCATGGTGAGCTGTAAATGAGTTCATTCATTGCTCAACAAACATTTATGGAGGAGATCAAACCAGTCAATCCTAAAGGAAATCAACCCTAAATATTCATTGGAATGACTGATGCTGAAGCTGAAGCTCCAGTACTTTGCCATCTGATGCAAAGAGCCGACTCTAGAAAACACTCTGATGCGGGGAAAGATTGAAGGCAAAGGGAGAAGGGGGCGGCAGAGGATGAGATGGTTAGATCGTGTCATCCACTCAATGGACATGAATCTGAGCAAACTCTGGGAAACAGTGAAGGATGGGAAAGCCTGGAGTGTGGCTGTCCGTGGGATTGTAAAGACTCAGACACAACTAAACAACTGAACAACAGCAACAACTGTGCTCAGTGCAGTGTAGGCAGACACACTCCCTTTGTGGAGCTTTCTCTCTCATTGTAGAGAAATCAGTCCATACAAAATAGCAAGCAATTAAATGCACAGAAAAAATCTTCAGAGATCAAGAGCCATGAAGAAAATAGGAAAGGCCGCTGGAAGGATCAGGAGTGCGGACGTACCTATAGAAATGTGATGGCTCTGCAGTGAGGATGTGTGGGTAAATGGTCTAACTGGGAGGTCATGGCAGGAAGTTACCAGCATGGAAGAGGGAAGTGGGACAGGGAAGGATGCCACTGGCAAAGGTGTGAGGCCAAAGGAAGGACCACACAGGTCCTGGGGAGCCAGTGTTATGTGAGCTGCGGGGCGGGGATGCTGTGTGTGCACTGAGGCTGCTCCTAGGGAAACGAGTTCACTGGCATGTCCAGCCAGTCCCTGCATCTGGGCAGACTGGGCTCCAGTGCTCAGAGATGCTCTGTGGGTCTGAGCATCCCACCTGTCTGAGACACTGGTGCCAGCGCCTGGAATCACCGATGCCATGTGTCCGGCCAGCACTGACCAGGGCAGCGTCTGCTGTTTCAGGGGTGACCTCGCTGGTCTCATTCCCCAGACGACAAAGGAAGGAGGTAGCCATGGAGAGATCCAGTGGGAGAGCATTCAGGCCAAAGGAACCATGTGTGCAAAAGCCCTTTTCTTGAGGAAGGACGTGATGGCCAGGGTGGCTGGAGGGCACTGCCCCTCCCAGGCCTGCTGGGGGTGAAGAAAGAGAGGCGGCCCGGGCTCATGGACCATGCCAGCAGCCAGATGGCCATCTAGTGCAGTGGAAGCCAGCAGAGGGTTCTCTTGGGCATGCCTGCTTTACTTTCTTTTTACCATACCTTCCTCGAAGGATCAAGTACTAATGGTATTGGAACAGCCTGGAGTAGTGGGAAAACAGCACCTCCGGCAGCCCAGGGCCCAGGACAATGGACACCTCCCTACCGCACTCTTGGGTGAAGGCACCCTGATTTCAAATGCAAGCAGCCCAGGCGGGGACCTTGGCCTATTCTGAGGATGGCCAAGCCTCAGAGAAGAAGAACAATCAGAGGGTAAAAGGATTGGAAAACAGGGAGTTTCCAGCAGCCATTTCTTTGCATTGCGTGTGATGTATTTTGACAAAGTGTGAAGCAGGGAAAAAGTTGCGCAATTGCAGGACTGCCTGGCCGGGCCCGTGAAGCGGCCGACAGAGCTCGCCCGCTTCAGACAGCGGGCTCTCGCCTCCGGTTTTGAATTTGGATCTGAGGCATGCCAAAAGAGATTACGGTTTAGCATTCACTGCATGCATTTAGTGAAAAAATAAGACTGTCATCAAGCTGGGACTCAATCTACCAGAGAACGTGTGGATGAGGGAGTCCTGGCTTCTGAGCGAACGGTGGGCAGAAAATGCTCAGGCTGGAGGCTCAGGGTTTCCATAGCTTTGGGTCAGAATTTCTTCTTTCTGGTTATTAGTGCCATCCTTCCTTGTGGCTGCCCCACGATATTTCCTTTTTCTCCCCTCAGCTTTTTCTCCTTTGAAAAATCTATTACCTGGGTTATAAATTAGGTAACTGAAATGAAGGAGGCCCTTTCAGGTCCAGGGCAGGGGGAGGAGAAAGACATTGAATAAATTTGAACCAGAGAGTACCTTAAAATTATGCTTTGTTTTGGAGACTTTAAGACTGCTTCAGAAATAGAGACATAGAGAACAAACGTATGGACACCGAAGGGGAAGGGATTAAGGGATGGAATGAGATTGGGACTGAGGTACACACACTGCTGTGAGTGTAATAGTTACTAACGAGATAGTAAAATAGTAACTAAGAGAGCGGGCTGTAGCGTGGGGTCTCTCCTCAGCACTCTGTGGTAAGCTGAATGGGAAGGAAATCCAAAGAAGAGGGGATATATGTGTACATATGGGCTTCCCTGCTGGCTCGGGCAGGAAAGAATCTGCCTGCAATGCAGGACACCTGGGTTCAATCCCTGGGCTGGGAAGATCCCCTGGAGGAGGAAGTGGCAACCTACTTCAGTATTCTTGCCTGGAGAATCCCATGGACAGAGGAGTCTGCCAGCTACAGTCTATGGGGTCACAAAGAGTCAGGTGAAACTGACTTTCACTCACTCATGCGTACGTATAGCTGATTCACTTTGTGGTACAGCAGGAACTAACACAGCATTGTAAAACAGCTATACTCCAAAAAAAAAAAAAAAAAAAGAGAGAGAAAGAAAGAAAAGAAAAATAATAAATAACCCAAAAGACTGCCCCATTCCAGACCGTCCTTCTAGAGACTAGAGATCAGAGCCCAGAAGAGTCGAGAGACTTCCTCCGGTTCCCACGGCATCCCGGTTGGCAGAACAGCAATCAGAGCCTAAGTCTGTGAACTTCTACGCCAAGATTCTTTCTGTGACCCCCACAGACTTATTGTCCTGCTTTATTTGTGGGGATGCTCGAGTTACCGGCAGAGTTTATTCAGAGCACAGACTGCTGGAGCCTTTGGTGTGCGACCAAGCTTTGCTCCTTCCCAGATGCATGGCTCATTACCCCTGCTCTGCCCTCTCTTGGGTGCTGGCACAAATGCCATTCTTAAGCCTTGGCACCAGGGCTGTGAGGCATGGAGTTTGGTGCTCTAATGAGGTGTGTGGTTTCAAGACAGGGGGAGAGAGAGTGAGACAAGTGGGCTAGTTGATGTTAGCAGAGGCAGTGACCTGCGGTGGTCAAGGCTGATTGTCCAGAACCAGACTTTTTTCATCTTGCCTCTTACTTGCTATGTGAACCTTTATTTGACCTTCTTCCTGTTGAGTAGGGTGCAGATATCCATGTCTCTGGCTTCCTAGGTGGTGCTAGTGGTAAAGAACCCACCTGCCAATGCAGGAGGTGTAAAAGACACAGGTTTGATCCCTAGGTCAGGAAGATCCCCTGGAGAAGGGTACAGCAACCCACTCCAGTATTCTTGCCTGGAGAATCCCATGAGCAGAGGAGCCTGGCATGCTACAATGCATAGGGTCACAAAGAGTTGGATGCAACTGAAAGGACTTAGCATGCCTACACATCCACACCACTGGAATTGTTATCTATTGCCAAGAAGAGGATCAATGGTCCTACACACACAGCGGCCTATTTCTTGTCCACAGTTTCTGTGGGTCAAGAGTCCGGGGATAGCTCAGCTGGATCCTTGGCAAGACTGAAGTCAAAGTGTGTGGCAGGGCTGAGATATCATCTGAGATTTGACTGGGGGAGGATTCCCTTTCATGCTTACCGAAGACGTTAGCAAAATGGATGTCCTTGTGGTTGTAGGACTAAGGACCTCATTTTCTAGTTGGCCATTTGCCAACCATAGGCCACTTGCTTTCTCAAAACCAGCCAGGGAGAAAGAGGCTTCAGGAAATCAAGCTATTGTGTAATGTGATCACATACATGTTATCACACCATCACTGCTGTATTCCATTGGGCAGAAGCAAGTCCCAGGTCCTACCCACCACTCAAAGGTGCAGGGGGTGGTGATTGCACAAAGGTATGAACACCAGGAGATGGGGGTCCTAGGGTCACCTTTAGAGTCTGAGCACCACTATGCCTTGTAGTGTTATTGTGAGGAGTAAATAAGCAAGTGAGTTCATACACATCAAGCTCTTAGCAGAGGACCCTTTCTCAAAAAGCAGTAAGACAGTTGTGGTGGAGATAGTGTTGTTATCACCATCAGAAGTAGGTGTCTCTACCTTGTACCTGCTCTTGGAAAGTCTCTAAACAGTGTTTAGGGGATCTGGGATGACAGAATTCAATTAAAACAAACACCTATAATAGTTCATAAGTGAAATAATTCCCATAACCACACTCAATTTCATTTTCTTAGACTGAATGGCGAGTGGGAAATACACAAGGTTTGGAGTTTGAAAACCTATGAATTCATAGGCAGCTTTCTCTGGGCCACACCAATATTGGCTATTGTCCTCACTTTCTTCTTAAACTGGCCTTTCCAACCCTCAAATATGGAACAAAGTGTTATTAACAATAGTCACCATGCTGTACACTTTGCATCTCCAAGACTTACTTATTTCATAACTGGAATTTCCTAACTGTTGACGCCATTCATCCCTTTCACCACCCTTCTCCTGCCTCTGCAGCCCAATCTGTTCTTTATATCTAAGAACTTGGTTTTGTTTTGATTTTAGATTCCATACATAAGTGAGATCATATGGTATCTGTCTTTCTCTGTCTGACTTATTGCACTTGGTACAATGCCCTCTAGGTCCATCCATGTGGTCTCAGTCCAAATTCTTTCTGACTCTGTACCCCATTGGTTAAAAATGCTTTACTATGTATTCCAACATATGCATCTTTATTTAGATTATGTGATATGCACAAAATAGAAATTAGAAGAGGCTGAGATAAATTAGCAATAAGCAATAAACTGTCTTTCTAATCCTGAAGGTTTTCAACCCTCATTAGCTCATACCTCATGGTACTTTGCACAAGGGCTGTCATCAACAATAGTGCATGTACACTCATATTTCAAAGTTTTGTCAAATCTAATTAGCCCCATTCATGTTTTTATCCCCCCTCATCATGTATGTGACAGAGAGATCAAACAGTAATTGGAAAACTGGCTGCTTGGCCACTGTTGCTATTAAGTCTACATTATCAGTAGTATCTTCAATTCTAGAATCAGTATTATCTTCAATTCTAGTATTTTTGCAAGCATCCTTTTAGGCCACTGGTCTATTTTGCAAGTGTTGAAATAAATCACATCCCCTATGTCTGCATCTCCACTGCTGCCCTACAAACAGGTTCACCAGTACTATCTTTCTAGATTCCATATATATGTGTTGCTATATGAAATTTATTTTTCTCTTTCTGATTTACTTGACTCTGTACAACAGGCTCTAAGTTCATTCACCTCATTAGGACTGACTCAAATGGATTCTTTTTACAGCTAAATAATATTCTATTGCATATATGTCCTGAAGGAGATGGTGGGACAAATGGAGAGAGTAGCATGGACACATTTACATTACCATACATAAAACAGAGAGCCAGTGGGAATCTACCGTAGGGAGCTCAGATCAAGGGCTCTGTGACAATCCAGAGAGGCAGGATGTGGTAGGAGGTGGGAGGGAGGTTCAAAAGGGAGAGGACATACGTGTACTTACGGCTGATTCATGTTGATACATGGCAGTGACCAACACAATATTGTAAAGCAGTTATCCTCCAATTAAAAATAAATTAATTAAAAATATAAAAAATAAATCACATAGTCATTATGTTAATTTTACTCATTTCATGTAAACTGTGAAATGTGAAAAATCTGCTTAAAGCATAGATGAGGGACAGGATGTCTACTTGTTGTGGACACCAGTGTCCTAGGAGACTTGTCCCATTTCACATAGCAGGTTCATGAGAGTGCCAGAGGCAATCTGTATCTTAGAAACTAGAAAACCTTAATTTCTTTTCAAAAAATATTAATTATTTGGCTGCTCCAGGTCTTAGTTGCTGCATGCAGGATCTTTAATTAAGGCATGAGAACTCTTGGTTGCAGTATGTGTGATCTAGTTCCCTGACTAGGTATTGAACCCAAGCCCCCTGCACTGGGAATGCAGTCTTAGCCACTGGACCACTGGGGAAGTCTTCTTTTTTTTTTAAACAAAAATAAATAATTCTAATGTATTGTTTCTACACACCAGTGGATTGTCTTATACCCCCTCTGGAGATGTGCACACAATTTGGAGACCCTGCTTGTATCTCACACCATGCCTGTCTGTCTGTCTCCAGAGTCATTTACGGCTTTATACACATATGTCTAGAAACATCTGTCTCCTGACAGTTGGCTGTGCTTTCTGATGTTCTCACCATACCCAGCAACTCTGAGCTCCCACCTTGGAAGTGTTTTAGTGTGTGTGAGTGTGTTAGCCGCTCAGTCATGTCTGACTCTTTATGAACCCAGGACTATGGCCTGCCAGGCTCCTCTGTCCATGGAATTTTCCAGGCAAGAATACTAGAGTTGGTTGCCATTTCCTTCTCCAGGCGATTTTCCCTGAACAGGGATCAAACCCAGGTCTCCCACATTGCAGGCAGATTCTTTGCTTTCTGAGCCACCAAGGAAGCCCAGAAGAGTTTTAGAAAAGTCTGCAAAGTTTGTAGCTGTGTCTGGGCCATGAGCCATGGGGGTCTACCCCGTGCAGGCTTTCTGACAGAGAAAAAGCGCTGACAGCACCAGCAGCCTGCAGGGGCTCTCCCGCCATCTCTGTAAACAGGGTCGAATGGGCCTGCTTTATCTCTCTGTGCAAAATGCAGATTTAATAGGAAAGTGCCCTCAGAGTTGTCGCTGCTAGGTTCAGTCTCCAGAGGAATTAGGGATAACAGTTTAATAACTGTAGAAAGAGCTTAGGCGCTTCGCTGCGTCTGGTGTATCTGAGTTAGTTACTGAGAAATGAACCTGGGACATGAAACCCTTTTATCACTCAGATAGCGGAGTATGAGGAAAATCCATTCCTTGCCAGGGGACGCGTTTACCAGCTTCTGAAGGGGGTGTGTGTTTGAATGTGATAGGGAAGGGAGCATTTGTCAGAGTGGAAGGTGGATCAAAAGACAAATGAATTCTTTGAGTTACATAAGAGCTTTAATTTATCCCACTTTGAACTGCCTCACCATCAGCAGAATGTGCTTCGCGGAAAGCCAGCCTGTCTTTCCAAGGTCTGTGCATGGCACAGGGGTCTCTGTCTGCTAACGCTGCATTTTAAAGGAGCAAGCAGCGTCAGGGCAGATGGTCACATCTGGCGAGGCAAGATAAATGTCTATTTTGCCGGGTCACAGCATCCGTCTGCTAACCTGTTCACCTAGCAGCCTTCAGAAAGTAGTAAGAGATTTAGACATAGTTGTCTCCTGTAGTATTACTCAGGTGGAGAAGTCAGACAGCTGGACGGAGAGTGGACACATCAGGGTAGCTTAGTCTGAGATTTCCAAGGTTGGGTCCATGGAGTATCAGAAGTTGCCTTCTGGGGAAGACTGAAAAACAGCCATTGCTGTTCTCGTTTAGTCACTTCAGTCGTGTCTGACTCTTTGTGACTGTCGCCCATCAGGCTCCTCTGTCCATGGGATTTCCCAGGCAAGAATACTGGAGTGGGCTGCCATTTCCTTCTCCAGGGGATCTTCCTGACCTAGGAATTGAACTTGGGTCTCCTGTATTGCAGGCAGATCCTTTACCACTGAGCCACCAGGGACGCTTAAAAGATGGCCATAGATTTTTACATATTCCTTTCTCCATATCTTTGCAATTCACCACCTCAGTTCCTTGCATGAAGTGGAGGTTGTCTCTCTCCTCTCTGAACTCGCTGACTGTGTGGCTTGTCTCAGCCAGACACAAACAAAGGCTTGAAAAGCATTTGTGTATTAAGGCTTGTTCTCCTGAGACTCTTAGAAACCACAAGAAGTCCAGAAACATCCATAGGATGATGAGGGACCCAGTGGTTGTCCTTTCATCTGGCCAAACCCTGTGGGCAGAGCTGCCTAGATGATGGGCAGCAGACTGCAGATGCCAGAATGACCCCAGCAGAAGAACTGACTAGCTCTTCAGTTCAGTTCAGTCACTAAGTCATGCCTGACTCTTTGCAACCCCGTGCACTGCAGCACACCAGGCTTCCCTGTCCTTCACTATCTTCCAGAGTTGGCTTAGACTCATTCATGTCCATTGAGTTGATGATACCATCCAACCATCTCATCCTCTATCATCCCCCTTCTCCTCCTGTCCCAGTCTTTCCCAGCATTAGGGTCTTTCCCAATGAGTCAGTTCTTTGCATCAGGTGACCAAAGTATTGGAGCTTCAGCATTAGAACTTCCAATGAATATTCAGGGTTGATTTCCTTTAGAATTGACTGATTTGATCTCCTTGCAGTCCAAGAGTCTCAAGTCTTCTCCAGCACCACAGTTCAAAAGTATCTCTTTCATTTAAGCTCTTGTTGGAGCAGAGTATTTTGGGGGGTAATGGTCGAAAGTGGAGAGTCTTTGGTTTCATGTATAGCATTCCAGAATATTCCTGTTTCTGGCGAATAAGCTTTGAGTTGTCAGCCCTGGAGCTACTTCTTCTGCTCCTACCATTTGGAAATCTGAAGAGTTTCTTGGGATGGCTGATCTGTCACCTGTTAAACCATTCCCTGGTCATACAGAGGGCTGCACATCCCATCATCTGTGCTCAGACTCAGTTCCTACCAGGGAAGACAGGAGTAAATCAGCCATGGATTCACTGAGAGCTTTTCAGGTCAGCCACATGACTTTGCTCAGTTAAACTTTTGCCTTTCGATTGCAGCCATGAATTATCCCCACAATCATATTATGCTGTTGCTAATGTCCTAAGATAGGATTCACACTTGAGGAGGAAAGTGGGAGGTAGACTTTGCTTTGGGAGAAGTGAACCTGGAGGAAGTCACAGTCTTAGGGGTGTCTGGATAAGGGATAGAGATATTCACTCCTTGTGTGAGGTCTTGCTGCATAGGCATGCCATATTTCCACCAGCCTTTAAATTATTGTACAGCTGTCTGTGCACAGTGGACACGAGTAGCTTTTTCTTGTCTCCCTTTATTCTTCCTTCTTCTCACAGCGTCCTATTTCTCTTTTGACTGCTACCCTTTCTTTCACTGCACACTGTCTTAGTGGGACTCTTGTTCCATGTACTTACTCATCCCTGATCAAGGTTGGCACATGGTCCAAGCTCAGCACATGAGATGCTCTCATCTAAGAATTTGACAGTTAAACAAATGACACAAAGATATTGTTGTAGCTGGGTCTTATTGTTGGAGGTTCTCTAAAGAGCCTGTCAATCTGGTTATTCATCTGTATGCTCAGAAGTGGCCATGATCTTGTTCTCTTCTAGGTACATTTCCTTTAATTTTGTGGGCTACCCACGCCCCACCCCCAACATCCCATAGATTTATTCTTTGCTCAAGTTAACCAGAGTCAGCTTTTGTTGGCTGCAGCTAAAGAACTTCGGTTGATATACTTTTAGGCAAGGTTAGCACCTGTGTTGGTCACAAGTAATCTGGTTCTCCTCTACCTGGTCATATGGTTGACTGGCAGTATCCTGCCTTCTTTCAAGTTAAGTGTGGCTGTATGATTTTCTCTGGTTGTGAAAGCTGAGTGCAATCCAGGTAGAAGTTTCAAGAACCAGTGTAAGGTTCTCAATTATCCTTCTTGGGCTATGGTGACTATGGGTGAATGTAGCAAGACCGAGCCTCTGTCTGGCTCAGTTCCAAGTGATTCTGATGAACAAAAACTCTGTTTCTCCTCCCTTACTTATATTGTAACCTTTGTTTTTACAAGGCACTGGGATTTTGGAAATGTATGTTACCATAGTGTAGCCTGTCCCACCTTGGCTTGGAAAGCACCCTACTTAGACAAGTCCACAACCCATATTAATAACTCATCATGCCAACTACCCTTGTATTTCTCTACTCATTTGCCAGACCTCCATTCTCTATCCAGCCAGGGATGGATAGGTTTATACCTTTGAACTTCTCATGACGAGGCAAGAATGTTGCAAACATAACAACATTCAGTCATTCCGTAAGTACATATTGAGTTCAGTCCAGTCCAGTTGCTCAGTCGTGTCTGACTCTTTGCGACCCCATGCATTGCAGCACTCCAGACCTCCCTGTCCATCACCAACTCCCGGAGTTTACTCAAACTCATGTCCATTGAGTCAGTGATGCCATCCAACCATCTCATCCTCTGTCCTCCCCTTCTCCTCCTGGCTTCAATCTTTCCCAGCATCAGGGTCTTTTCAAATGAGTCAGTTCTTCACCTCAGGTGGCCAAAGTATTGGAGTTTCAGCTTCAGCATCAGTCCTTCTAATTTATATTAAGGGCTGATTTCCTTTAGGATTTTTTGGTTTGATCTTCTTGCAGTCCTAGGGACTCTTAAGAGTCTTCTCCAACACCATAGTTCAAAAGCATCAATTCTTCAGCGCTCAGCTTTCTTTATAGTCCAACTCTCATATCCATACATGACTACTGGAAAAACCATAACTTTGACTAGATGGACCTTTGTTTGCAAAGCAATGTCTTTGCTTTTTAATGTGCTATCTAGGTTGGTCATAGCTTTACTTCCAAGGAGGAAGCATCTTTTAATTTCATGGCTGTAGTCACCATCTGCAGTGATTTTGGATGCTATCAGAGATACAAAGAAATAGAACATGCAATCTGAATGGACTAATAACCTAATTGGAGAGACAACACTCGTATGGATTAATATCAAAGAAAGGCAATAATATAAGAAGTACTGTATGGACTCTGCAAATGCCTATTTAAGTGGTCGGATCAGAAAGGCTATGAGACTCCAGGTAGAAGAGGTGATTCTGTTAAAGGGCAGCATTTTCAATGAGGCAGAGATTTGGCTGGGTCTGAAAATTTGGGTTAAAATGGCTAGGGATCTTTCAGCAGAGAGGAGACAAAAAATAACCAAAGTAACTCAGACTTGAGAAGAACAAGTTTTGAAAGTCAATTTGATTCAACTGGAAGGAAACTGTAAGAGAGAAAATTGGAAAAGCAATTTAGAGCTAGATTAGGGACAATCTTGAGTTAGTTTAGTAAATGTGCCGCAAATTCAGGAACCACATTCAGCATCCACAAGTTGGACAGGAAGATGGGAAAAGAGGAGGTTTCACTGGTCACATTTGTCTCCATTATTGGGAAAAGCTAATGCCTTTCTGGCTTGCTAGGTGATGCTCACTGGTAAAGAATCCACCTGTCAATGCAGGAGACTTGGGTTTGAACCCTGGGTTGGGAAGATCCCCTGGAGGAGGAAATAGCAACCCACTCCAGTATTATTGCCTGGAGAATCCCATGGACAGGGAAGCCTGGCAGTCTACAGTCTATAAGGTTACAAAGAGTCGGACATGACTGAGCGACTAAGCATGCCCACACGAAAGCCTTTCCAGAAGTCCCAGCAAGCTTCTTCCATCTCATTGACCAAGCTGTGTCTCCTGACCACTCCTGGCAGTCAGGAAAGGCACAAAGATGCCATAGAAGAGCTTTTCTCACATCCAGAATGAAGGTGGGCAAGGATGAACGAGTTTGAGGCCAAGAAGAGCCTTAGAGAAATGAAAGTATCTGTTCCTTTCCTTCACGGCATCTCACAGGGGTTGTTATTGCTCTGTAATTTCATTAACATGGAAACAGACTGTCATAATGAAAGGCCAAATAGGTATAGAAAGTGAGAACCAAGGGACTTCCATGGTGGTCCAGGGGTTAAGGATGCCACACTTCCAATGCAGGGGTCACAGGTTTGATTCCTGGTTGGGGAACTAAGATTCCACACGCTGCGAGGTGTGGCCAAAAAATAAAAGAAGGAAGCTGAGTGCCAAGAATATCCCAATATGTTTACTGTAATACAGAGGTTAAAAACATTAGACACAGGAGTGGTAAATGCTGTAGTCATTGGACATGATCACCTAGTAAAGACGGGTCTTGAGCTGAGCTGGGGGAAGCCTTTAAAAGGAGACCACGTAATGCCAGGTAAGTCAAACACACAGAAGACACGAGTGACTAAAGCAACTCATAAAGAAGCCTTAAAACCGGAGGGCATAGATGAAGTATTAC
Organism: Odocoileus virginianus; assembly: GCF_023699985.2. Lineage (NCBI taxonomy): Eukaryota > Metazoa > Chordata > Mammalia > Artiodactyla > Cervidae > Odocoileus > Odocoileus virginianus. The sequence continues at coordinate 30,448,555 of NC_069690.1, read as the reverse complement.
AGACATCAAGAGAGAGAATTAAGGACTAATTCCACATTAGAATCTTTAGGGAAAGGTCTGTGGAAGGGGTGATTTTTAGGCAGAGGCTTCAGAATCCGGTAGCACGATGATGGGAAAGGATCATTCTGGAACAGGCTCATAGCAGGTATGGATCTTCGTTTATATATTTCAGCTGTGTGATGAATGCAACTTGACTTTTCTAGAGTTCAATTAATTTCCGTTTCTATTGCCTGAGTATTGGGGATGCGATGCCTGGGGAGAGGAGGAAGCAGGCATTGCAGAGGTTCCGGGGAATGATGCTCTTGATGTGACCTGTTTACACAGCATTTGCTGAGACAGTCCTTATTCCCTTGCACAGCTCCAGCTGGTCCAGCAGGTGTTTCCATCATGTCTATGCCACTCTGGGATGTAGGGGACCCATTCTGCATCTCTGACTGAGGCAGGCTCTAGGAAACTCTGTGTGACTGTATAAAACTGATCTACCCTGACAGGCAGCTTCCCAGGTGGTGCTAGTGGTAAAGAACCCACTGGTAAATGCAGTGAGACATAAGAGATGCAAATTTGATCCCTGGGCGAGGGCATGACAACCCACTCCATTGTTCTCGCCTGGAGAATCCCATGGGCAGAGGGGCCTGGGGGGCTAGAGTCTATGGAATTGCAAAGAGTTGGATACAACTGAAGTGACTTAGCACGCATGCATGCACCTTGATATAACACACAGCCTTCTCTTTCCTGGGATTTACTGCCTACATGGGACTCTTCCCCCCAAAGATGCCTCTGCCCCTTTCATCTTGCCCCATTTTAGAGATGTTTGCTTCTCTCTGGGATCTCCTGGGGGTGTATATTTTCCCCTAACAGTCTGGAATTTAATAGTATGGTCAGGAGCCTGGCCGGCTACAGTCCATGGAGTTGCAAAGAGCCAGACACAACTGAGCAACTAAACAGCAGCAGCACTCTCTTTGGTGGCTCAGTGGTAAAGAGTCTGCCTGCCAAGCATAGTCATGAGTCTGATCCCTGGGTTGGAAAGGTCTCCTGGAGAAGGAAATGGCTACTCACTCGAGTATTCTTGCCTGGAGAATCCCATGAACAGGGAGCCTGGTGGGTTGCAAAGACTCGGACATGACTTAGTGACTGATGAGTAGCAGCAAAAGTTTTCATAATACATCCAAACTGAAACATCGCATGTTTCACTTTTTAAACGTTTCAATATGAAACATTTCAAACAGAGAAGTAGTGAGAATAGCAATGAATGTCTGTGTACCTGTGTCACCCAAGATTCACTGCCCCAATCTCTTTCCATTCTTAGCACAATAATGTAAATCAATTGTATTTCAACTTCAAATACATAGAGTGGTTTCCCTGGTGGCTCAGTAGTAAAGAATCCACCTTCCAATGCAGGAGACATGGGTTCAGTCCCTGGTCTGGGAAGATCCCATATGCTGTGGAGCAACGAAGCCCGAGCACCACAACCACTGAAGCCGGTGCTCTAGAGCTTGGGAGCTGCAACTGCTGAAGTCTGCACGCTCTAGAGCCTCTGCTCCACAACAAGAGAAGCCCGTGTACCACAACTAGAGACTAGCCCGCTACTGCTGCAACCTGAGAACACCCATGCAACAACAAAGACTCAGCGCAGTCCAAAATAAATATAAATTATTTTTGTAAATACATAGACTTGAAAAGTAAAAAAAAAAAAAAAAGGCCCAAACTTCTTTTCATTCCTAAGAAATGGTTACCACTTTATCTTTAGAGAGAGAAAAATTGTCTTGAAGCAAAACTTGACTTTTTTCCCCTCCTACCTGGTGAAATTTTAGTGAAATTTGGCTTCTGCTATCTAGGTTCAGAAGTCAGTTGTACTGAGATAGTTTTCAAGAGGGTTGATTTTAGACAAGACTACTGTTTCATTTTCCGGCCACTAACTCACTGCCTCAAGCTGAGCCTCCTGCTTTTGCTCCTTGTAGACACAGGGACTCGGTGTAGAAGGAGACATTTTCCCCCTCGAGGTCCTTCTCTATGAAATGGTGGTAATGGAACTTGGCTGTGAGGCTAGCCAGGTAGCGTTCCCCTGCCTTGGGACTCCTCGGAGACCATTATATATAATCACAGAGTGTCACCGGCATGACATGAATGATTATGCAAAACTCTACGCCCAATTTCCAAGTGGCTCCACAATTTGACAAAATGATGTGGCCATTTGTGAAATGCAAGCTAGCGAGGGGAAATGAGGGGTATAGGATTTCTGCAGAAGTGACAAGCTCATCCAAAAGCGAGACCCCTTCTAGCCGACAAATTGTGCACGGCACACATTTCTCCCTAGAGCGAGCCAGCCATGTGAAGGATGCGTTTGTGCCCAGCTGTCAGTGGGAGGCACTTTGGATGAGTTTTTAACCAGTGGTGGCACAACCAACCTGGCCTCCTTTGGGGGTGGGATGAAACTCTGCCTGTCCCCCACTCTCATGAGAAGATGTCCAGGATGGGGGTGAGGCTGCTCCAAGCTCCCAGCAGCTGGACATGTGGTGGACACACCTGCCTACTCACTGCACTCGTGGGGTCCCACTCCCTGGATGGCGTCTCCGGGGCCTGTCCACACTGAAAAGAGTGTGATTTTATTCCTCTCCCAGTGCATGCTCAGTCACTTCAGTCATGTCCAACTCTTTGCGACCCTATGGACTGTAGCCCACTAGGCTCCTCTGTCCGTGGGCTTTCCCAGGCAAGAATACTGGAGTGGGTTGCCATTTCCTTCTCCAAGAGATTTTCTCGACCCAGGGATCGAACCCACGCCTCCTTGGTCTTTTGCATTGCAGGCAGATTCTTCTCTGCTGAGCCATAGGGGAAGCCCCTCCCTCATACAGACCTGAGAGTAATTCTAAAGGAAGAGTAGAAAAATAAATCAGGGCATTCAGATTTAGCAGCATTTACTGGGTCCAGTGGGCCCCCCGGGTGGTTCAGAGGTATAGGACCCTGCCTGCCAATGCAGGAGACATGGGTCCGATCCCTGGGTGGGAAGATCCCTTGAAGTAAGAAAGGGCAACCCACTCGAGTATTCTTGCCTGGGAAATTGCAAGGACAGAGGAGCCTTGTAGGCTACAGTCCATAGGTCCCAAAGAGTCGGACATGACTTAGCGCCTAAACAACAATGACTGGGTCCCCTGTCCTGAGCCACTTCATCTAACATGCTCAGGAAGGTGCCTGCTCCGGATTGTGCAGGGCAAAGTCGAGGGAATGCCATTCCCTAATGATGCCCAGCAAGCCATTCATCAGGTGCTCCAAGGACAGACAGATTTCAGTGGGACAGATTCGGGATTGGTCACTGGGAGATTGGCTCTGAAACACTTCTGGAACTCTGACGGGTGACTGAGCATCTCTGGACCTCTGTTTTCTTATCTGTAAAATAGGAACACAAACTAGATCACCCTGCTCTCATCTTTCTGAGATAGAAAATGTTAACATTCTGTGGTTCTGGGTTGTTTAGTGCATCCTTTCTCAACACGGCTAGCGGGGAGTTCCTAGGCAGGGCTGGTCCTTCTTTAGGTCGTGACATGGCTTTAAACAAGAGAAGACAAGAAAAAACCCAACATCATCGGAAGGGAATTCTCCTGGTGCTGACGCATGGCCCCTTTCCTTTCTCATGCATCCAGAGTTTGATGTGACAGTGGAAAGAGTCGAAGTTTTGAATTCCTGTCATTGGTTCTTTAGCAGACCTTCAGGGAGCAGAGTTTGAAGGTCCAGGTTCTTGCACAAGGTCATAGTGACAACGTTGCCTGCACACAGCTGATCCGTGGGAAGATTTCTGTGGACACAGCCAGGAGTTGAGTCTTGCTCTGAGCAGTATGCAAACCCTTGATCTGCTGATGAAATGCTTGGTCTTGATAAAACTCGTGTGTCACCGTGCAGACCAGGTCTCTTCATCTCCCATCCACGTCCACCCTCCAAATTTGGGATCTCTGTTTCCAGATTTTTCTTTCACGGCATCAGGGACCAAAAGGCTCATGGTGGGGGGATGAAAATGTCTGCTGCTTCTTGCTCGTTTTGAGGTCCAAGGTGCAACCATGCTCTCTAATTCACACACCCACCCACCCACGTGGAAGACTGGGCTGTCGGGTCACCTTCTGAGTCCTTTAAACATTTCTGTAAAGCTCTAACTATAGGGAACAAAATGTGGTTTCTTTTCAGTTGTGACCGGGAGGCTGGTCGTTGTGCTCAGTGGCGTGTGGTTTTAATTAATCTTCAGCATTTTGAGCTCTAGCCAGGCTGATGGCGACTCCTCAGCCAGAGCTGGGGTATCAGCAGACTCTGGGCCCTTCCTGGATGTTCCACGTGAGTTGAGATTTTCAAGCTGGACCTCTTTTGTCCTCTACCGGTAGGGGTGGGAGGGGTAGGAAAAGCAAGTGACTTGATAACATCTTTAGAAACCAAGTAACAAGCCATTAGGAGGACTAACAATAAATAAATGCATTTTCCATTCAGTGTCTCTGTGGCAATCCAGACGAGCATATGACTAGGAAAATGTAATGAAAGCAATTGTAACTCTTTTGGTGGAGAGGTAATTATAGTCTAGGGCTGCCTGACTGATGAAAATTACACTGCTTATAATAAATTGCCACACAGCTAAGTCTTTTCTGAACTCCTTAGTATGATTTGTGTTTGTGCACTTACTTAAAACATCAGGGAACAATTTATAAACATGAGCCTCTTTGGACACTGCCAGGATCGGCATTTACGATTAGAGAGCCTGTTTAAGGTTTCCTGATTTATAGAGGATAGATCATATTTTCCCGACACTCTCATGGTCAATTACAGACCTGCATGGTGCATTTGGTAACTTAAAAGTAAATTTAATCTTCTTTTTTTTTTTTTTGTAGTATTTGTGAGCATGCCAAGTCAGGAAAACATTTTCTTTCAGACTGAGGAGAAAGATGTTTCCAAGAGAGTTTACTATTGATACCACAGATGGGGGTGGGGAGCAAAGCCATGCCTTGTCTGTCTTCCTGTGACATAAACATTAGGGACTTCCTTAAGGAAGTAAAGGGGGCTGAACCCTGCACGCGAGTCCCCAAGCCCTTGTCATAGGAAAGTTCAAGAGGCCCAATAGTTGTAGTGACATTGCCTTTGAGGCCACAAGAACCAATGTGATTGATCAGAAGGAGCTTTGGGCTGGAAGTCACAGGACACAGATTCTAAGCTCAGTTGTCAAATTGCTGTCTTTCAGTTTTGTATTTCTTAAAAAATTATATTTATTTGGCTGTTCCGGGTCTTTGCTTCTACATGGGTTTCCTCTAGTTGCGGAGAACAAAGGTTACTCTCCAGCTGTGGTGTGCAGATTTCTCTTAGTCAAAGCTTTGGTTTTTCCAGTAGTCAGGTACAGATATGAGAACTGGATCATAAGGAAGGCTGAGTGCCAAAGAATTGATCTTTTCGAATTGTGGTGCTGGAGAAGACTCTTGAGAGTCCCTTGGACTGCAAGGAGATCAAACCAGTCAATCCTAAAGGAAATCAACCATGAATATTCATTGGAAGGACTTGATGCTGAAGCTGAAGCTCCAATACTTTGACTACCTGATGTGAACAGCTGACTCATTGGAAAAGACCCTGATGCTAGGGAAGATTGAAGTCAGGAGAAGGGGACGACAGAGGATAAGATGGTTGGATGGCATCACCGACTCAATGGACATGAGTTTGAGCAAATTCTGGGAGATGGTGAAGGAGAGGGAAGCCTGGTGTGCTGTAGTCCAAAAGGTTGCAAACAGTCAGATACAATGAAGTGACTGAACAACAAGGACAATAATTCAGCACACTTTCTTGCAAGCTGGTGGTTTAACATTTGTCTTCACATCATTGAACTGAAGAATTTGGATTATTTCCTTCTGCTCTGGCAGCTGGAACCTTCTCACATACTCCTGGGAAGAAAAAAACCCAGAGTAAATGCTTATATATCAATTTTACCTCTTGCTGGTAGGTTGTTATACACGGGGGTTGGGGGCAGTGGACTCTTGTTTTCTGCATCTTGAGCTGTATGGAATTGCCTGAGAGAGTGACGTGATCCTGAAAAGAAACTGCGAATGTGTTCTCTTTCATGGGCCCGTTCAGTTTAGTGGGAAGATCTAATATCCACAGCGATGCCTGGAGCACTGCTTGTCCAGGCATGGTCCTTGCACCAACCCCATCATTATCGCTTAAGAATGTGTTAGAAATGCAGATTCTCAGGTTCCAAATTAAACCTACTCAGACACTCTGGGTTGGGGCTCAGCAACTATTTCAACAAGACCTCCAGCTGATCTTTATGCAAGCTAATGTTTCTAGAATCCCTGTTCCAAAGAGATGCATGAAAGACCACGAAATGATGTGTTGTAAAAATTCCACAATGGCAGAGTTGGATAGTTGTGACACAGATCATAGGGTCTACCAAAATATTTATTATTTGAATCTCTACAGAAAAATTTTGCCAACCCTTTCACTTGGCCATTATGTACACACACATTTACATATACATGCACACATACATACACACATGGATGAGTGATCTTGAGCATGAACGCTCCCCTGCATATTTATAAACTATTATTACATCTTGGAGGGGTCACCTTTACCTGTCATCACCTCTTTCTCACATCCCACTCCCCACTGAAAGCTCTGACATTTTTCATTCCCCCAAAGCTACTCTTTTCCCAGGTCGTGAAAAACCTTGTTATTGGTAAATTCAAGGGACACTTTTGAAAATCCTTAACTCCCTCTCCTTTTCTGCATTCTTCATTACAGTTGATCATCACCCCCAATTTTCAGCTTTCTCTTTTGTCCACATCTCTGACTCGTTGCTACATTTTCCTGGTTGTCGTTTTCCTTTATGGACCCTCCTTTCACTCTGCAGGAAGGGAAATCAAGACAGTTTAATTCTATTTCTTTGATCACTGTTCCAGCTGAACCCCTGTCTCAAGGAAGATGCCCTGGAAACAGACCTGAGATGGGTTGGCTGCCATGTGTCACTTGGGGAGGCACCCTGGGGGCGTCACCTGAAAGCTGGAAAGCAGAGGAGGACTGGGCGGAGGAAGGGAGGCAGAGCCGAGTCACCTTCAGAGTTGTCCTGGCTCAAGGCCAGGGGGCCTATGAGTTGTAATGCCTCCTTTGACCAGTCACTGTATGCGATCTGTCCCAGGGGAGGGACACCACCTTGGGAGTGATCGCTGCCTTTGCTGGAGGAAGGTCCACCGAGGCACTCAGGCAGCCAGTGCTCCCAGCGGCTGGGCTCTCCTGGAGGACAGAGCAGAGCATTTTCACCCTCGGCCTACTTGCCTTTTGCATATTGACGAATGCAGCATTCTGCATGGAGCAGACACAAATCTCTGCTGAATAAATCACTGAATTTCTCTTTCTTCTTTCGTCCATGCCCTGTACCCATTTTTTTTCTTTCTGTAGCTGCATTTATCTTTTTTTCTCCTTCTTTTGCAAAGTCCTGCTTACATTTTAAAAACATGAACTCTTCATCAAATAACAACATATCTTCTCCTATTTGCTGCTTGCCTTTCGATTTCACTGGTTTCGCTTCTGCGATATACAAAAGGCCTTTCTCATTTTTATATGATCCAAACTACCCATCTTTTCTAGGTGGCACGTTTAGTATATCTTTACAATCCCTAGATCAGAGAACATGTACTTCTCCCTATTTTTTTTTCCTGGTTCTTTTTAGGTTTTATTTCTTATATTTTTACTCTTCAACCCATCTGGAAATTATTTTGGTTTAAAGCATGAGGTAGAGATCTAACGCAAATTTATTAATTTTTTTTCCCAAGGAAGATCTCTTTATATCACTCCAAGGAGTGTGGATTCTATTTGGAAGTTCATGTGGGCAGGGGAGTTCCCTGAAGAGAGCTGAACCAGGGCAGTGATGCGATCAGGTCCCCTCTCAGGAAGGGCACATGGTCTTTGTGGCACCTGGATGCACACAGATGTTTTTAGGGTTGTGGGCCTTCCAGCCTCTCCCATCACCTGGTTTTCTCCACCTTCCTGGAAGGCTGGCCTTGCTTTCCAATGCTTAAAGCTGGACCCACTGATACTTCAGGAATGCCTCAGAGAACCCATCATTAATTTGCTCCTATTCGGCACTTGCCAGAAGCTGGTTGGAGACATTTGACGTGTGTTCAAGAGCACCAAGGGCTCATGTTAAACATCCATTCATCCACATTCTTCGAGCTCAGGGTCAGTATTGAGTTAGTTTTTCAGTGAGCCCTGTGTCTGGTCCATATTATCTCAGTCCCCTTCAGAAATGCTTCCACTCCGTTAAGATTTAATGCCATTTCCCCGACTTTTATCTAAGGGCCATGTGAGAAACATCCATTTTGAGAAACTTTCTGTATCTTTCAGAGAAACATATGGCCGCTGGGGTTTTCTTTGTTTGAAGAAAATATTTTACATGTGTTTTCAGATTAAAATTTATCTCAAGTTCTCCTTGGAATTTATAACCGAGGAACATGCAAATGAACAATGAGAGGGTTTCTCGGGGAACTTCCAAGAGGTGCTCTGAATACTCAGCAGGTTCTGGTCACTTTGGGCTGCTCGAAGAAAACACCACAGGCTGGGCGGCTTCAACAGTAAGCATTTAATTCTCACAGTTCTGGAGCCTGGGAAGTCCAAGACCAAGGTACCAGCAGACATGGTATCTGGTGCGAGCCCAGTTCCTGGTTCATAGATGCCATCTTCTCCTTGTATCTCCATGAGAGTGAGAGAAAAATATTCTTCTCCTGCCTTTTCTAATAAAGGGCATCCATTCAGGCTCTGCCCTCATGAGTCACCCACCTCCCAAAGACCCCACCTCTAAATACCATCACATTAGAGGTTAGTATTCTAACATAGGAGTTGGGGCAGATATCAGACATTCATCCCATAAAAAACCCTATCAAGGATTCCAGAATTTACATCTGCTTTACATGGGCTGGATCTGATCAGAAGGCAAGGGGTTGGTCCTGTCTTGATGGAAGCTGGAGGGTCCACTTGCCCCATCTTATTCTACCTTCCTTGCTTGCCCTGAAGCCTGATTCCTCCTGGACTGGTAACAGCCCCTGTGATACCAGAGCCCTCGACTGTCTCATGGGCATTCACATGTAATATAAGTCCTTGTCCGTATCTTAGAGCCCCTTCTGGAGCTTGGGTCCCATGGGGCTTCTCTTATCCATTGGTCTGTCCTCGGTGGCTGGTGTCAAGCCTGCTTGTACCACAGCAGGTGTTCAGAAGGCCTTTGTGGGATGAGTGAGTGGTGGGGGGATTTATGAGGTTAAAAACAGGATGCAGGGGAGTCCTAAGGTGAAACTTCAGACTGGAATTAAAAAGAGAAATGATCAAAGACATTTTTCAGAGTCCCTTGGGATTGGTTAGATATTTTTCATACTCATTTCATTCCTTCTCTACATATCTGTATTTATCTATAAATGATCTCTTTCTCTTTATCTCTCTATCTATATCTATCCGTCTCCATCCATTCATCCACCCATCTATCCATCTATCTAGTCTATCTCTATCTATCTGTAGAGGAAAGCCTAAGATATTTACTCTCTGGCCCTTTGTAGGAAATGCTTGCTGCCTCCTGTTCTGACACAAAAAGCACACACTCAAAACCCAGGGGACATGCTCCGGAGGCCCTGGCTCTGAGCAGTGAGGCTGAAAGGCAGGGAGGGACAGAGCAGGGCTGGCCATGTCTCCAGGTGAGGCTGGGGTCTGCAGATCCTGTGAATCAGACAGATGACAGGGCAGGAGTAGGAGAGTGAGGCAGCTGATGAAGCCCAGGCAAATACAAGCTCAAGTCCGAGAAGGCATTTGAAGCAGGAATGGCCCTGGAGGCCAGGAAGGGTCCAGGAGAACAGGTCTTCCACTGGGAGAAGCAGAGGATCAGCCTTGCCAAGGGAGCTGAATCACCAGCACCGCACTACAGCGGAAGCTGTACTTTGGTAAGGCCGGGCCAGAGTCAGGGCTGGGGGCAGGCCTCCTGGCAAGATCATTCACCGCCGAGACTGAGGGAGGAACTTCTTGGAAAGATATGAAAGCTGGAATTTACAACATGAGGAAATGTTCTGAAGCTATTATTAATATTAACAAGCGCCTCCACAGACTTCTGTCTCAGGGTTGTTAAAGCGCTTATCTTTTTGGCATCTGAACGCACTAATGCAAACATGAAATATATGCTGCAGGGAAGGAAAAAGAAATATAATGAGTGGGCACCTGTTTCAACTCTGAATTTCATACGACATTGGTTTACATGGCGACAACCCGCAATTTGTCCAGGGATGTCTCTCTGTAAAGGGACCTGACATTCCTTTGTGATTTGAGAGGAGATAAAAATCTCATCAATGCTTTTTGGTGGGATATTGATTTTTCGTTCCACTTCTCTCTGGCAGATCGAGAAAACTGAGTTCAGTGTGCTAATGGAATCGAAGTGGGACTGTTAAATACTAGTAGTTCTGCACCATTACCCCCGAGGAGCTGTCAAGATGCTTCATTTCCTTGTTGGCGTAGCCCGAATATTCCTTCAGATAAGGGGGAGCTGGAACTGACAGCCTCAATTTCATAAGGCAGGAATTTAAAGCCCATTGTGTGTTTTTATTTCTAAATAGTTTTATATTCTGCTTCAATATGCAGAAAAAGGAAGGCATGACCCTGGTTGAAATATGGATTCTACCAGAGATGGCTGTGCTGTACAATGTTAAGCAAAACTCTTAACATTTAGAAAGTTATATGAAAGCTGGGAATGGGGTAGAGACCTTTCTGCTTGAATGGGGAAAAACAGACAGGACTAGAGAGACCATAGAGAAATATATTTTAAGTAGCTTCGTCTGTGTTTTGTCTCTTTGCTGTTGTATTGAGGGAAGGAAGAAGTAGGAGAAGATCGTACTGAAGAAGCCAGGGTACGTCCATCCCACACCCATGTGCTTTCCTCCCTCTGTCACGAGGGAGAAGGATAAAGCGAGACTGCTCTCTGAATGCCTGGTCAATTCCCAGCATCTACGAGACGAAGCCTGCCTCCTAGAAACGCGACTCTGTTCCTCTGACTCCTCTGATCTTGGCTTTGGTCCAACGCTCACAAGCTGCACATGACTTGATCCAGTCCGTTCTGTGCCTCTGATCTCACGATCCCTAACTGGGTCCCTTCCGAGCTCTTTGTCTAAGTTCCCCTCACCACTCCCTGCTGACAGGGACAGCCGCAGCCAGATGTCGGGTCTGGGAGGAGAGGTGTCCTGTTTGAAGGCATCTTAAATCTTCCTTGGTCATCAACAATGGTGTCTCTTTTTCTCTTTTCCTTTTTAAAGATATATATATATATATTTTGATTTGGACCGTTTTTAGAGTCTTTATTGAACTTGTTACAGTATTACTTCTGTTTTTTATGATCTGGTGTTTTGGCCATGAGGCGTGTGGAATCTTAGCTCCCCGACCAGGGATCAAACTCTTACCTCCTGCAGTGGAAGATGAAGTCTTCACTACTGGACCACCAGGAAAGCCCCTACTTCTGAATCTTTCTGTTAGACCCCCTCCCTGCACACAGTTAGCTAACAGGTCCATGAGATGACCAGGCAAGGCCGCTGCAGATGACTCGTTCTCTGCGTGCATGCTGCTCTTTGTCTTTTCAGGCAAAGGAGGGGCGCTATGAGTTTGCATGAGTGCATACTAAGTCGCTTTATTTGTGTCCGACTCTTTGTGACCCTGTGGGTCCTAGCCCACCAGGCTCCAGTAGGTTGCCATGCCCTCCTCCAGGATATCTTCCCAACCCAGGGATCGAACCTGTTTCTCTTAAGTCTCCTGTGTTGGGAGGTGGGTTCTTTACCACTAGCACCACCTGGGAAGCCTGCTCTGAGCACACCTCTTTATAAAGCCCTCAGCTCTTTCCTTTATTCTATTCTGCAGACACTTCCTAGCTTTCCACTAAGCAGGAGTCCCGAAGGATATGAGAAAACAGTTTGCCACATTCAAGGCTACTTGATGTCACACACAGACAGGTATAGGAGCACCCACACATTCTCAAACACGCAGACGCACACCTCTCCACATTCTTGGGTAAATTTTCTCTTATGAAAAGTAGCTGAAACTCCCTGGGGAAATTAATTGTTGCTATAAAGAAAAAGGGATGCTGTTGCCCTCGGCCCCAAGATAAGCATCAGCCACAGGAGATTTGAGTCATGCTCAGAGGAATGCATTTCCCCATGGGAGCAGTAAAACCCTGGCAGCTCTGGCCTCCTTCCCAGAGGCGCTGTCTCCCAATGCCGTGTACGGGGATTCTGTTCAGAGATTCTCAGTGTCCGTTCTGTACAGTGGACATGCTGTTTTGATTAAGTCCAGCCAAGAAGAGTGAATGGTTACCTAAGGAATGTGGGACTGTCTCCCTCACTGGTGCTAGTGGTAAAGAACCCATTCGCCAATGCAGGGGATGTAAGAGACGCGGGTTCGAACCCTGGGTGTGGAAGATCCTTTAGAATAGGGCATGTCAACCCACTCCAGTACTCTTTCCTGATGCTGGGAAAGATTGAGGGCAGGAGGGGAAGGGGGTGATAGAGGACGAAATGGTTGGATGGCACCATTGACTCAACGGACATGAGTTTGAGCAAACTCTGGGAGATGGTGAAGGACAGGGAAGCCTGGCGTGCCAAAGTCCATGGGGCTGCTTAGACATGACTGAGCAACTGAACAATAACAAGCAATTTTTAAAAGCCAGCTTAGATTACCCAAAAGCCTTTTACTGACAGGTCAAAGCTTATCTTTCCTTCCTTCCTTCCTTCTTTCTCTCTAGGTTTTGGCTGTATCATACAGCATGCAGTATCTTAGTCCCCTGACCAGGGACAAAAGCCATGCCTCTTTCGATGGAAGATCAGTGCCTTAACTATTGGACATCCATGGAATATCTCCCCCTCTCAACCAGTCTTTAGATTATACCTAATTTTGGGACCTCAACTTTACAATCTTTGAACCGAATGATATTTTTGAAGTGCTTTGTTTAGAGTGAAAGTGAAGTCACTCAGTCGTGTCCGACTCTTTGTGACTCCATGAATTGTAACCCACCAGGCTTCTCCATCCATGGGGCTTTCCAGGCAAGAATACTGGAGTGGGTTGCCATTTTCTTCTCCAGGGGATCTTCCCCACCCAGGGATCGAACCCAGGTCTCCTGCATTGAAGGCAGACCCTTTACCCTCTGAGCCAGATGCTAATAAATGGAACTGACCCCCCAGGAAGGATATTGTGGTCAAATAAATTTTGGAAACACTGGATTAAACAAATTTAAAGACACTTCTTTACTGTAGGGCTTCTCGGAGCCCTAAATATTCTAAGGCTGCACTGTCTGATATAGCAGCCTCTTTATACACGTGACTATTAAGGTCTTGAAACATGGCTTGTCTGTGTTGAGATGACGTGCTTTACCTTAAAATACACAGTAGATTTCAAAAGGTTAGTATTATGAGAAAGAATATAAAAATATCTCATTAATAATTTTTATATATATTGCATGTTGGATTGCTAATATTTTAAATATATTGGGTTACATAAAAATATGATTAAACTTAAATTTATTTTTCAAAATGCGACTCCTCTAAAAAAATCTTAAATTACAAATGTGACCGACATTGTAGTCCTGTTAGCTGGTGCTGGTCTCATGTATCTTGCATGCGAGAGGTGAATGCAATATAAGCGTCTCCAGAATTTATTTGACTTCAGATTCTTTTTATTCAGGGAGGAGCTCATGGAGTCAGTGCTCTGTGGAATATACTTGAGGAAAATGATCCAGCTCTGACACATGACTCTGTGATATTGTGAGGGGGGAAGGAGCAGTGATCTGTGTTTCTTCTCTACCTTCGACTTCGGCCAGAGGCCCTCATGGCTCCTGAAGAGGTGGCCCTCAGGGCATCTCAGCTCAGTTCTTGGCCAGAGTTCTGGCCTTCTCACTTTTTCAAGGGTTTCCCTGGTGCCTAGGCGGTAAAGAATCTGCCTGAGATGCGACAGACCCGGGTTCGATCCCTGGGTCAGGAAGATCCCCTGGAGAAGGGGATGGCAACCCACTCCAGTATTCTTACCTGGAGAATCTCATGGACAGAGGAGCCTGGTGGGCTACAGTCTATGGGGTCACAACTGAGCGACTAACACACCTATTCAAAGCTTCCTCACTGGAGACTTCCCTGGCGATCCTGTGGTTAAGACTTTGCCTTCCAATGCAGAGGGTGTGGGTTCGATCCCTGGTCAGGGAACTAAGACCCCACATGCCTCCTGGTCAGAAAACCAAAACATAAAACAGAAGCAATATTGTAATAAATTCAATAAAGGCTTTAAAAATGGTCCACATCAAAAGAATCTTGAACAAAACTTCCTCACCTATTCCTCTTCCTTAGTTTTTAAGACATTTTTTTCCTTCAATTTATTGATTGACAGTAATTGATATAATCCAATTCAATGAGTTCTGAGAAATAAATACACGAGTATGGCCATCATCATAATCAAGACAGACAATATTTCCATCATCCTACATTATATGGGCTGACACAGGAGATGCAGTTTCGGTCCCTGTGTGGGGAAGGTCCCCTGGAGGAGGGCATGGCAAACCCACTCCAGTATTCTTGCCTGGAGAATCCCATGGAGCCTGGTGGGCTACAGTTCACGGGGTCACAAAGAGTCCAACACAACTGAGCAACTAACACTTTGAGTCACATACCAAGTCCGGCTGATGCTTTTGAATTTTCTTTGCTATATGATAAAAGTGATATGTCTTCATTACAGGGAAACTTCCCCTTTCCACGACCCTAAGAAGTGGCCTAGGCCCTGACCCAATTCACCTTGCTTGGCTCCAACTGTCTGTCGCCTGTTAACCGACCTCACATCCCACTCAAAGGCTTCATTTCTGCCTCAGGCTCTGGGGATTCTACCAAAGGGGTGTTTTCAACACTCACTTCGATAAGTTCTGGAACATTTGGTTAAAATCTATTCCCTGCCTTATAGTAGCACCTCATAAAATCGCCCTGGAATCCAGATCTGGCTCCTGAGAAGTGGGCAAAATGGTTTCTTCAAGGAAGCCGAGGCTGCTACACAGACCCCTGGCTCTTCCTGGAGCGGCCTGTGTCTGTCAGGGAGCCAACTCCTACAAGACAGAGCCTCGGGCTCACAGAGTTGGCTCGGAGCTGGACAGGCCCACAGCCACCTTCTCCATCCCCCCCGCTATGGACAGGAAGCTTTTTATGACATGAAAGAAATCTCCCCTTGTCTTTGAAAGCAGTCATCTTTTCCTAAATGAATCATGCATGGAGGCAAGACTACAAACATTGTTTCATCCTTGATACGCTACTCATCTTCTTCTTTTTTATTTTTAATGGAAGGATAATTGCTTTATAATATTGGTTTGATTTCTGCCATACATCAGCATGAACTGACCATAGATGTACATATGTCCCCACCCTCTTGCACCTCCCTCCCATTTCCCACCCTTTCCCACCCCTGTAGGGCTTCCCTGATAGCTCAGTTGGTAAAGAATCCACCTGCAATGCAGGAGACCCTGGTTCGATTCCTGGGTCGGGAAGATCCGCTGGAGAAGGGATAAGCTACTTACTCCAGTATTCCTGGGCTTCCCTTATGGTTCAGCTGGTAAAGAATCTGCCCGCAATGTGGGAGACCTGGTTTCGATCTCTGGGCTGGGAAGACCACCTGGAAGAGGGAAATGCTACCCACTCCAGTATTCTGGCCTGGAGAATTCCGTGGACTGTATAGTCCATGGGGTCACTTAGAGTTGGACATGACTGAGCGACTTTCACTTTCAGGTTGTCACAGTACTTCTTTTTTTAGTTTTGTTCTCTTTAAGATGTATCTTATTTTGTTAACTATTTACTTATTGATTTGCTGCATATGGTCTTAGTTACTGGATGCAGGATCTTTGCTGCATCGTGCGGGACATTTTGTTGTGTCGTGGGCTCCGGTGAGCACAAGCTCAGTAATTGCGGCTCACAGACTTAGCTGCTCCACAGCATGTGGGCTCTTAGTTCCCTGGTTGAGATGGAACCTGAGTCCCCTGCTTTTTAAGTCAGACTCTTAACCGCTGGACCACCAGGGAAGCCCCTCGACTCTACTTCCAAAAGGTAGCTAACCAGTTATTCTTCTGATTTCCATGAACTCAGAAAGGTCTTTGCTCTCAAACCCACATGGGATCCATGGATGCTGAGGTTTAGGATGGGCTGGCAGCTTTTCCACGGGCTCAGAAGGCTGCTCCAGGCAGGAGGACAGGGAGACACTCGGCCCATCCCCTTGCTTTAGAGATGAGGATATGAGACTTCGAGCAGGACAAACACCAGCTTCAGGTTTCGCTCTTGCTCTTTCCTCAGCTCAGTGGGACTCTGGTGAGGATCAGGCAGAAATTCTTAAGGGCAGTCTAGGTATGTCATGGACACAAGTATAGACCTTCAAGGCCTTTCCTTGTGGCTCAGTTGGTGAAGAATCTGCCTGAAATGCAAGGAGCCCAGGTTTGATCCTTAGGTCTGGAGGCTCCCCTGGAGGAGGGCAAGGCAACCCACTCCAGTATTCTTGCCTGGAGAATCCCATGGACAGAGCAGGCTGGTGGGCTGTGTCCATGGGATTGAAAAGAGTCAGGCACAACTGATCGAATAGCACAACAGCACAGACCCTCAGAGGGTCCCAGTGGGACCCTAATGTCGTCTTTTCAGCTCTGTCTGGACAGCTCATTAAAGGCTTCCAAAATGCTCCAAACTTGCTGCTTGGCTGAAATCTTTGGGCACTGACCCTGAGGGCTATAAAATAACTCTTGGTCCCCCACTTAGACTTCATCAGATGTCCGTGAGCAGCATGTGCCGATTCTGCTGGCCTCCATGTCTGTTTGGCTTTACTTTTCTAAAGGCTTGGTGATTTCTCCTCATTTCTACCCCATCCCACACTGAATTTTCCTGTTGGGTGCTTCAGAGCAACTAACATCCCTTGTCTTTTAAGCAGGACTTCCCTGGTAAATCACTGGTAAATAATCTGCCTGCAACGTAGGAGATGCGGGTTCAATCCTGGGTCGGGAAGATTCCCTGGAGAAAGAAACAGCAATGCACTCCAGTACTCCTGCCTGGAGAATCCCATGGACAGAGGAGCCTGGCAGGCTACTGTCCATAGGGGTCACCAAGAGTGACTGAGTGACTAACACTTTCCTTTAAGTAGTCCTTATGCAAAATAAAATTTATGTGAAAGCTCAACAGGTAAATCAATGTAGATAGAAAAGCCTGCTTGATCTCGATGTGCGTCAGAATCACAAATGAATTACTCCTTAATAACACATTAAAAATGCCCCAGGATACTCCTTAGAGTATTCTGTGTATGACCCAGATTCAGAATTAGAAGATTTGAGATCCAGTCCAGGTATTTGCCTTTGGAGCATCCCTGGAGATTCTTATGGAGGATTTTAAATGAATTTTTATCCAGGGATCTAATTCAGTCAGTCCAAGACCATGTTTTGGGAGACATTTTCATGTAATTTTAAAATGCCACAGTTTTTAAAATACTGCTCAAGAGGTTGGCTGGTTGAGGATCATGTGATTCTTGTTCTGAGGGAAGTTAGGAGCTAATGAAAGACATTGTGAGGTAGATATGTGGATAGATAGATAGATGATAAATAGATATAACCACTTTCTTACTGAGATACTCTTTACACATTTTTTCCATTATAGCTTATCAGAGGACATTGAATATAGTTCCCTGTGCTATATAGTAGGACCTTGTTGTTTATCCATCCTATATATAATAGTTTGCATCTGCTCATCCCAAACTCACTACTCCACCCCTCCCCACCCCTCCTCCCACTTGGGAACCACTAGTTTGTTCTCTATGTCTGTGAGTCTGTTTCTGTTTCATAGATAAGTTCATTTGTGTCATATTTTATTAATTTTTTTGTGTGCATCATATTTTAGATTCCACATGTAAGTGATATTGTATGGTATTTGTCTTTTTCTGACTGACTTCACTTAGTACAATGACCCTTAGTTTCATTCGTCTTGTTGCAAATGGTATTATTTCATTCTTTTTTATGGCTGAGTAATATTCCATTGCATGTATGTACATCTTCTTTATTCATTCCTCTGTCGATGGATAGTTAGGCTGCTTCCATGTCTTGGCTATTGTGAATAGTGCGGCTATGAGCATAGGGATGCATGTATTTGAGATATGCTCTAAAGAGCTAGAATGTCTGAGTTTATTCTGCTCTGAGTCTCTCGAAAAGTGTAGTTGCTAGTCTCTCCGTCTTGTCTGACTTTGCGACCCTATGGACTGTAGCCTGCCAGGCTCCTCTGTCCATGGAATTCTCCAGGCAAGAATACTGGAATTGATAACCATTCCCTTCTCCAGGGTCTCTTGGTTGGGATCTAAAAGTAGACTGTGGTTTTTGTGTTACAAGACCCACATCAGGCCATAGTCTCTCTTATCTCTAGTTCACCCTGGTCTTGGTAGTTCTGATAGCAGGTGCTTATCTCTGTGCTGTCTGGAAGGATTTGCTTGTGAGTAAGAGGAAGCGGACCCCAGGCCTATTCACTCCTTTACTCTCTAATGTAGATGTAGGCTCTGAGAGACGGAAAGAGAGTTTGTTCCAGTAAGTCTAACACAGGCTTATTTCCTTTCTTCCCATAGCAAAGCTGGAAGGAGTCTTTGAGTGACACAGAGCGGGGCTTGAGGATCCCCCACAAACACTAGTTATCACCTAGACCCATCTGTTTGCCTCATTCCTGTTCATGGTGCCCCTGCACTATGTGACTTTCAACTCAACTAGGCTCTTGACACAATCAATGAATTCTTCCACACTTCCCAAGCTGGGTCTTTCTCCCAGGACTTCCTGAGACTGTGTCAGTATTTCTCTACTTTCAGATACCTGCAACCTCCACTTTCCTACTTACTCTCAGCAAAAGACTCAGCCAAGGTACTTCTTAGAGGAACTACAGTCCAAGTTCCATGACTTCATTTCATCAGGTCAACAAAAGAGGGTGTACTCACATTCACCCCCAGATATCCTAGCCTCCTGCCTTATAACACAGGAAAATATGATTCCTCCTATATGAGTCCATTACTGCCTTTGTGCTCTGCATTGCTTTCCCCCTGTTTATCTCCCACCTAACTCTTTACTGGCTGCTTCCTGTCAACATTTAAATGTGCTTGAGCCTTTTACATCTTTATAAAAATGCCTCTCCACCCTAACCCTAACTTCTTCCATGTCCTGTCCCTGCTCTCTTCAAGCACTCAGCCAGAGGTCTTTTAAGTTGTCTGTGACTATTATCTTCACTTCCTCACTTTTCTCTTACTCTTTTAGCCACTGAAATCTGACTTTTTTTCTTGTCAGTCCGTAAAACCATAAAACTGCTTTTGCAAGGACCATCTGCAACCTACTTGCAGGCATTAGAAATGGACTTGTTTAAGTCCTCTGGCAAGAGATCCCCCCTGGGTGACATTTAGAACTGTTGACAAAGTTCTTCATTGTGAAGCACTTTTATCTTGGTTTCTGTGACCTTGTGTTCTCTGGTCTCTGCTTTTTCTCCCACTTATCAGATTGAGTCTTTGAAATCTTTGTGCTTTTTTTTTGTTCAGCTCTTAAGATGCTGGTGTTCTTAAGAGGGCTTCACCATTCTCACTCAACACGTATTCTCCCCAGTGGTCTTCAACCCACCTATTTGTTGATAACTAGCATTTATGTGTTCAACAAATAAATAATGAGTTAGAGACAAATAGCATGAAAGATAAACACATTCAAAAGCTGGATCTTTGAAAAGGCCAACAAAATAAATCGACTCTTTTTGAGCCTGATTATAAAAAAAGAGGAAGAGTAAAGGCACCCAAGATTAGAAATAAGAAAGGAAATGTCACTGATACAGAAGAAATGAAAAACTTTCTAAAAATTTCTACATCCAACTCCTATGGTAATAGATTTAAAACCCTAGGAGGAGGAGGTGATTTCCTATTATATAATGAAATAGTTCACCAAATTTGACTCCAGAGGTAGAAAATTTGAATAGGAAAATTTCCAATAAATGTGATTATAAAAGTGGTTAAAGAGGCACCATTGGGAAAGGCATTGAGAGAAGAGTGTAACATAGCTGAATTCTCCCTCATGTCTAAAAAAAGAGGTTGTTACACCAGAAGTTAAATAATTCGAGATCCTGGAAAGTAGTAGAAACCACCTCAACTCATTGCATGCAGCTGGAATAAATACAAAATAAAAACCTGAAAAGATAGCACAAGAAAAAAAAAAAAACTTAAGCTTAATTTCACTAGTGAATATAGAAGCAAAAATGTTAAATATACACTAGAAATAAAACCTTGCAATCAAAAGAATGATCAAGTAAAGCTTATTCTAGAATATATTAAGAAGCTACTCCATATACTATATGAAATGAACAAATTAAACAGTAATATTGGAAAATATAAATCCACTGTGATAAGACTGACATGAAATTGGCTTGAATGTATTGATACTGATCCATT
Source organism: Odocoileus virginianus (assembly GCF_023699985.2). Lineage (NCBI taxonomy): Eukaryota > Metazoa > Chordata > Mammalia > Artiodactyla > Cervidae > Odocoileus > Odocoileus virginianus. Next base: position 30,428,101 of record NC_069690.1, on the reverse strand, counting down.
CAAAATGGATCAATGAATCAAAAGAGTAAATGTAGTAAAGGATCTTAGTGTATAAAATAATTTAATATTGACTGTTTTGTCAAGATTTTTGTTGCAAACAACAGAATTCCCTCTAAGTAGTTTAAACAAAAATGTTTATTGAGATGGTTCAGTGAAGTATGAAAGGATTCATCACTCAATCGTGTCTGACTCTTTGTGAGCCCATGGACTGTAGCCCACCAGGCTTCTCTGTCCGTGGAATTCTCCAGGCAAGAATACTGGAGAGGGTAGCTATTCCCATCTTTAGGGGATCTTCATGACCCAGGGGTTGAACTCAGGTCTCCTGAATGACAGGCAGATTCTTTACTGTCTGTGTCACTAGGGAAGGCCAAGAAGCTTCTAAAAACCCTCTGGGAAGATAGAAAGCTGGGTATTAAGCAGCCAGGCAGAAGGTCAAATCATACTAAAGACTTTTCAAGCAGAAGTGTCATTGCCCCTTTCTTACTGCTTGGCATTTACAATATAAGACCTGGAGAAACCTTTCACAGCCACCCTAAGATAACAAAATTCCTGCCCTACTGTGCTTACCAGGGAAATGAGGACCTCTGTGTGCGGCTTTTTGTGCTGCTCTCTCAGCTCCAAGACTGGCTTGGCTGTGTCTTCTCAGTGCAACGCACATGATACATGAAGCCACAGGACAGCTGATCTAAGAATGTAGGATTTTAGCCTTCCAGACTCGGAATCTATAAGAAGGTGAAGTCAGATCGTAACATCTCCCACAATGACAAAGGCAATGTGACAGCACACTGGGAGGAAAATATAGTTTGGATCCCTATCCTGCAATACTAAAAAATCCAAGCAAAAAAAGGACGGCGTAATAAAATCTGAAAAAAACCTACGAGGACCACAGACTACAATGGAATAAGCTGAGCAATGGGATTCTTATAAATAAATCTTAAACTACCTCCTTAAGCAAGAAAGAAAGTCCAGAGAAGGAAGTATTCTGACTAAGTATAAGTGAAATGTTGATTGCAAAAAAAGATGCACAAGTCAGTGTTCATCCCAGCGTTTTGGCCGGGCCAGTGCCAATCTACAATTTACTACCAACCTATGTCTTGGTAAGCACACAGCTGAGAATAAAATTTTACAGCAATTTAACTTTGCTATCACATCCAAGTGTGTGATTTCATATTTTTAAAAATATTTATTCATTTATTCATCTGGCTGTGTCGGATCTTAGTTGCAGACAGTGGGATCTTTAGCTGTGACATGTGAATTCTTAGTTGTGGTTTGTGGGATCTAGTTCCCTGACCAGGGATCGAACCCTGGCCCCCTGAGTTGGGAGTGTGGAGTCTTAGCCACTGGACCACCAGGAAAGTCCCATGAATTTTTTAATTTTATGTAACACTTATCTGCTATTAATTCAAAATTTTAAAATACTGTGGTGCTCTGTGGTCCTTTGCCACAGAGACTTCGAGGTATACTGCAATAAACAAAGTACATACACCTATATGAGCTCTGGAAAGTTATTTGCAATGCAGCTGACAAAATATTAAAATCTATAGTATATATGAATTATACAAATTGACATGAAAAAATGGAAAAAATGGACCTAGAGATTAGCTGTAATTCAGAGAAGTAAACTGTGAACATTCGGTAAAATCATATATCATTTGTATTCATGCGTGATCAGGGTTATGTTTTACTCTTGAGACCTACAAAAATTAGAAAGCTGTAATACCAATTGCTACTGCAGGTATGGAGAAATTCTTACACATTGCTAGTACAACTGTAACTTGGTACCACCTTTTCAGGAAACAAACTTGCCAACCCCCATACATATAAAAATAAATTGAACATATTTCTTGACTCAGCAATGGTTGTCGTAGGAACCTATCTCATCAAAACAAAAGCACCCATAAGTAAGTGTATCTGTTCAAAGATGTTTACGGCAGTCTCTTTTGTAGTGGCAAAACACTAGAAACAAAGTGCATACCAGTAATAGGGGAATGGCTAAATAAGTTATAGCCCATCCACCCCAGGGAATCTTATGTAGCTATTAAAAAGGACAAGTTAGAATTATACCAATTACTTTGGCAAGATTTTTATGAGGTATCCTTGAGTGAGAAAAATAAGATGCAGAAAATTTTTAATATGATCTCATTTTTATGAAATAATAAATGGAAAAATGCTCTATGTGTTTTTACATCTGTATGTATATTGAAACATACTTATGAAAAATGTAGAAAAATAAAAAAATATATAAACTAGGTTGTTAAGGTGGGTTATTGTGGGAAGGGCTGGTGAAGATGTGGAGGGTGCAGGTAAGAGAGGCAAGAAAAAGCAAAGACAGCATCATGTTAATAAATCCCATCAGTGCATGGGAGGATTCAATTTATGGAAAAGTGTCCATTTTGTGTATATGCATAAAACATTTTTAACACAGTCTTTACAAAGGGTGATTTAGCTTTGTAAGTACTGCCTTGTAGAGATGATCATGATAAAATGACAATAAAATAAGTCAATAAGGAAATCCATCAGGAAATCAATAAGGAAAAGGTTAATATCTTGGTAGAAAATTGTTCAAAGGACCTATACAGCGATTCAGTAAAAGATAAGTACAAATTACCAGTTACCATGTGAAAAATGTGCGACTTCAATAATCAAATAAATGCAAGGGAAAATCCTATGAGATGCTTTGTCCCATGTCAGTATTTGAAGTGTTATTGAAACTGGCAAACCTTTGGGTGAGGATAGCGCTTTCAAGCATACTTCCAGACAGAATAAGAATTAAAGTTTGGAGGGAAATACTGTATCTGTAATATGCTTTGAAACCTGTAGATAGCAGTGATGTTGATTTTCCTTCTAAAATTTCATCCTGTCAACATAAGCACATAAGAGGAAAGCGACTCTTTGTGAAAGGAGCCTTTCAAAGCATGTTCCTAAATGAATGAAGTGGCAGAATGCAAGTTTTATTGGATTTTTGTTGTTGTTGTTTAGTCACTAAGTGGAGTCTGACTCTTTTGCAACCCCATGGACTGTAGCCCACCAGGCTCCTCTGTCCATGGGATTCTCCAGGCAAGAATACTGGAGTGGGTTGCCATTTCCTACTCCAGGGGATCTTCCTGACCCAGAGATTGAACCCCTGCCTTCTCCATTGGCAGGTGATTTCTTTACCACTGAGCCACCAGGGAAGCAAATGAAACATTCAGAATGGCCTAAATGTCCAACAGAAAGGAATTAGTTAAAGTATATGCAACCGTGTAAAAATATCTATTGTTATGGAAACATGCTTATGACAGGCTGTGATTCAAGAAGATGGTGAAACAATGGTGTTAACATTTTGCTGATATTCAAGTAAAATTTTATACTTAGATAGGTAGAAAAATGGAAGAGACAAACCCAGAAATGTTATAAAATAATTTGGGGATGGATGGTGGGATCGTGGATAACATCTTGTCTTTGTGCCTTCCTGTGTAGTTTCCAAGTTTTCTGCTTTGAGCAATAGTTTTAATGCAAATGAAAAAAGATGTTACAAACATGTTAAAAGGCTATAAAGATTACCATCTTCTGGAAGTGCACGCACAGGCGGATAAGCAGGTAGGCGTCAAGGGCCCGCTCAGGAAGCGAGTTGGCTGCCAGGCCGAGTTGTTCTCTCAACATGAATTTGGCATATGAACTTTAACCTTTAGCTTTCAGAACCAGAGATGTTATCAAAGGCAGGTCATTAGTTAATGGCTTTGAGGTTATTTCCGAAGCCCCTCGTGGGCTGTTGTAAATGATTAGTAATATCATTATAGCTTATACATTTGCAGGCCAGCCTACTATTGCTTTATCAGCACTGACTCAGGGTTTTAATAGGCAAATGGCTCTCAATTTGGGGTTCCCCAACCTCAAGAGGAGCACAAAGGTGGTAAGCTCTCTGAACTACTTTATGTGCATGAAAATGTCAGGATAATTATGCATTCAGCCTTACATTTGTACAGGCTGACAAAGCCTTATTTTAATTACCTTGGCTTTTTTTTTTTTTGCTTTTAATAGAAAATACACTTTTCAGTTAAAACATTATAATGGTTTGCAATAAATATATACATTGGGATAGTCGCCTTTTTATTAAATTAGTACAAATTTGAGTTTTAGAAAAGCCTTTTTTCCCCTGGCTCTAAGATGATTCTAATAACAGTGTTTAATATTCAGGCTCACTACACTGCTTAAGACTGTATTTTAACCTTCCTTATAAATAGGAACTTCAACAACAACTTGCCATGATATTTCTGTAGAAGACACCATAGGGAAGATCTCAGCAAACATTTTCTATTTTCTAAGTGGGCAAAAAAGGCAGAGAAAGATACACAAGGTCCTAATGATTGAGGGAAACATATGTTATCTGATCTACATTTTCTGTTTCTCACTTTTTCATTTCTCCTTGGGCTCCAGGGTTATTGCCCTAGAAATAACCTGCTCATGAAGAAGGCAACAGACAGTCATGCACACACCTGCATGTAAAGGTTGTAGGGAGGGAGAGGGGGAGGAAGAGAGAGATTTCTTGTATATAGCATGATCTTGTGTAATTCTTCCTAGACTTTTGTGAGGTTGTTGATGTAATTCATTTTTTTTTTAAACAGGAGAAGGGTTGAAGCACAGAGAAGTTGAGCAATTTGCCTGGAATCACACAGTTGGAATCAAAGCCAGGATTTGAACTTGGGCAGTCTGAATCCAGAGCCTGGCTCTTAACCCCTCTCATAACAACCTCACATTCCTATACCCCGAAAAAACAGAGGAATCAACCAGAAGCACTATTATGAAAATAGCTTTTTAATAAAATGACTAATTCTGGCAATGGGCCCAGAGAGGAGATGAGAAACCTGTTTAGTTTTACTTGCATGACTGATACATATCTTAAAAGGGAGTTTCTTGCTAGACGATTTAAAAAAAAAATTAATTATAAATGCTGAGGAATTAAAAAAAAATCAACTAGCTGAAAATTCTGGCTATTGTTCATCATCAGACATATTATATTTTAAAGAAAAGATTTTTAGCCGATTTAGCACACAAATTACATTGGTATATCCTTAATCCAGACAACTGATGCTTCTTTAAAAAGTTATTCGCTCTTGGTCTATTCTGTAAGTGGCCAGAACAAAGAGAGAAAGGTTTTCCATGTGCTTCCTTTGCTATTTTCTGACTGGTTTTGAGTTACGTGCACAGTGTCGTGAAGTTTCACCTGTGGGAAGTTTAGCACTGGAAACAAAATTCTGACAGTCCTGAAGAACTCTTCTGTGTTGTGCTCAGTCGCTCAGCTGTGTCCAACTCTTTGTGATCCCATGGGCTGTAGCCCACCAGGCTCCTCTGTCCATGGGAATTCTCTAGGCAAGAATACTAGAGTGGGTTGCCATGCCCTCCTCCATGGGATCGTCCCAACCCAGGAACCAAAACATAGGTCTCCTGCATTGCAGGTGGATTCTTTACTATCTGAGGGAGTACTTCCATGAGGGAAGCCCAAGAATACTGGTGTGGGTAACCTATCCCTTCTCTAGCAAATCTTCCTGACCCAGGAATTGAACTGGGGTCTCCTGCATTGCAGGCGAATCCTTTACCAGCTGAGCTACTAGGGAAGCCCCTTCTAGGTGGAAGAATAGATTTGTATCTTGGACTCCCAAGCAAAACTTTCAATAAGCAAAAAGAAAAAAAATCAAACAAACAGCTTTACAAGAGACAATGGGATGACTACTGCCTGGTTAGGGTACGTTTATGTGCTGGAGTTTGCAGAGGGTAAGGAGGTCAGGTGAGCAGAGCCTGCTCTGTTGATTTCTCTAAGTCTTCAGCTGGGGCAGTCACATACATCAGTATTATACAGCATTAAAAATTATACTGAAGGAGAGTTGAGTTAAGGTGTTGTACTAATGTCTACTGTACAACAGGGACTCAGTTATCCGTGCAACTTATCCATTCTGGTTTATCACAGGATATTGAACATAGTCCTCTGTGTTGTATGTTAGGACCTTGTTGTTTATCCATCCTGTATATAATAGTTTGCTACAGTATTTTCTTTTAATTTAAGAAATGAAAGAGTTCCAAGTATAGCCAGCAAAAAGCCTTCATCAGCCCAGTTTGAGTATTCCACTCAAAATGACATCAGCTTCTGGTCTGTCACCTCTAATGAGGTGAATGAACTTAGAGCCTATTATACAGGGTGAAGTAAGTTAGATGGAGAAAAGGAAAGTGTATATTAACACATATATATGTAATCTAGAAAGATGGCACGGATGAACCTATTTGCAGGGCAGCAAAGAAGACCCAGACGTAAAGAACAGACTTCTGGACACAATGGGGGGAAGGAGAGGATGGGACTATTGGAGAGAGTAGCACTGAAACATATTCATTACCATTGGTAAAATCGATAGCCAGTGGGAATTTGCTGTATGATGCAAGGAACCCAGAGCCAGTGCTCTGTGATACCCTGGAGGGGTGGGATGGGGAGGGAGGCGGGAGGAGGGTTTAAGAAGGGGGGGACAAATGTATACCTAAGGCTGATTCACATCGATGTATGGCAGAAACCAATACAATATTGTAAAGCAATTATCCTCCGATTAAAAATAAAATTTAAAAAATGAAAACAAAGAAAATGTGTAGAAGGAACTCATCCTATGGGCACTGATCACAGAGTCCAGGGTCTTATGATAATTTTGTAAAAATCAAAACTCCAGGCATAATTTTGTAAAAATCAAAACTCCAGGCATTTCCGTGGTAAACATGGCCTCTCCAGCATCCTTCATAGATGGTGCTTGACTCTTGTTGAGGGCACCCATGTCATCAAGCTCTAATCCTGTGAATGTCCTCCCGGACAACATCTGTGAAGAGCTCGATGAACAAGGCCTGGAAGGCAAACGTGAGGACCGACCCTTTCCTGTGCTGTCTTCTCCACGAGCCCTCCCATCCTCAGCCTGCTCCCTTCCGCGTACCGCTTCTGCGAGCCCCGTATAAGTGTGATGATAGGCCAAGCTCCACTGTCTCGCATCGTCCTCTTTGTCAAGGCTGTGAGTGTTCTCCAAGTTCACCAGCCCTTTCTCATCCCTCCTCTTAACTTACACCGTCGGCAGCATTTTCCCTCGTTTCAAAACAAACACTACCCTCTCTTCATTTTCCTCCTGAGTCACTGGATGTTGCTTTCTCCACTGACTCACTCAATCCCTGTCATTTTTCCACCTCACGTGCCGAAGTGTTTCAGAACTCACACTTTGATCTCTTCTGGTCTCTTTTATTTTTTAATATTTATTTATTTATTTGGCTGTGACGGGTCTTAGGTGCAGCTTTCGAACTCTTGGTTGTTACACGTGGGATCTAGTGCCCTGACCAGGGATTGGACCTGGGCCCTCTGCATTTGGAGCGCAGGGTCTTAGCCAGTGGGCCACCAGGGAAGTCCCTCAGTTGCTTTTAGACAGGTGTCCTTATATCCTGAGAGCCTCTGTTTCTGGATTAACATCTTGCTGTCCTTCAAGTCTCTGTTACAGGACATAGTATTTAGATCTCTCCAGGCTCTGCTATTCATTCATTCATCAACCATTTGTGCAATCTATTAAGTGCTATATAGAATAGGAATCAAATATTTGTCAAATTAATAAGCAAATATCTGATTTTAGCTGTTGTAAAGACATCCCAGGGACACTATATTCTGGAAGTAAGAAGAAACACTGACAAACTGATGGATGTCAGGGGCTGGACTACATGATGAAAGACACTTAAAATAGGGCTTTCATTCATTAAACCAACAAAAAATTAGTATTTACTAATATAGGACACTGTGCATGTCAATTGAGCATTTTATAAGGCTAATAGACAGAAGGATCTAGAAACTCAAAGCATAAGTTGTCATATTTGTCAGAGCATCCATTTCATGGAGGAACATGTCTCTGGTGAATTACTCTAAAGAAACTATTTACTGGCTACATGTCACTGCATTTCTCCAGGAGACATCAGCAGTAACTAGAGAAGTAGACAGAGACAGCAGAGAGACATTTCTTCTTTACTTGTCATGACAAATGAGAGATTTAACCAAACCGGCAAAAAAGTACAGATTCAGTGCAGTGATGAGCAGTTTGGAGAAGAAGATATGCATTCGGATGTACAAATCTGAGCCTGCCAAGCTCATATGAAAACTGCAATTTGCTATCAGTTAATCTTTACTGTTTAAAGTTTAGGGAGGAAGCAAATGGCCTCCTTTGTTCATAAAGCCGAATGACCACTTTCAACCCCCCAAAGGGGACTGTTTGACAGATGATGTTTAAAGTAATTTCCTGGAGCGCTGTGGAGTCAAGGCTGACATAAGACGGAGCTTTGCAAGACCCCTTTTTGAGGGAAGGTGGCCGCTATGGGGAGGAAGAGAATTGCCTTCCTCTCCTGGGATGAGGGGATGGACAGAAGAGACAGGATAAGGAAGACAAACAGGCTAACCCAGATAATAGGCAGGAAATTAGGATAATAAACAGCGCTATAAGAAGACCGCAGAGAGCATGGTAGGGATGGACCCGCTGAGCTGAGATAACATCTCAGCTGGCACTGATGGAACATCTTCAGCACATGAGAAAGCATCCTGGAATACTCAAGAGATGCCAAGGTGAGTAAAACAGTCCCATCTGAGTCCCATCCCATTTGAGATGCTGATGATAAATAGGGAAGGGAAAGACATTCATGGATCATTTTATTCTTAAAAGTTATTTCATGAATCATTTTAATACAAAGACAACTCTGCTCCATATATAAGATATGTTATTATGTACAATAAAAAGAAGACATATATGTATATGGCTTAAAATATATATACAGTAAGTTCCCTACATGCAAATGAGTTCCATTCTGAAAGCATGTTTGTGAGTCCAACAAAGTTAGTCTAGGTACCCAACTAACACAATCAGTTATATAGTACTGTACTGTCGTAGATTTATAATACTTTTCACACAAATAATACATAAAAACAAACACACACACACACAAAAACAGTTTAAATCTTACAGTATAGCACCTTGAAGAGCATAGTAATCTAGTACAACAGCCTGCATACAGGGGCTGCATTGAATGGACAGGCAGGAAGAGTCACTGATGGAGGAGGAGGAGGGGGTGGCAGATGCTAGAGCTGAAGGATTCTCAGCAACAGGAGATGGAGGGCAAGCTGCAATGTCACTCTCGCCTGACGCTGATAGAAAGCATGTCCGCATCTTTGAAAGTTCGCAACTTGAAGGTTCATACGTAGGGGACTTAGTGCATGTATATAAATTTAAAATAGTGTTAAATATCCACGTGTGAACTTTGCATTCATTTTCCTCCTTCTCTGGAAACTGAGATTATTCGAAGCTTGTGTGCAGCACAGAAAAGAGACACAGTGGGAGGAAATCGGTGACATCATCAAGAAGCAGTAGGCATCACTGAGCTAGGCTGAATCCGCCGGGCACATACTGTGAGTCACAGACTCCCCAACTGTCCAGGGTTCCATTTGGATGAATCACAGGATGGCTGGCTGACTTTGGGGCTTCATGGAGACCAGGCTGGGGTCCAGCAGACGTGATGTTCTGTGTTGCTGATGGCAGCCCCTCATCTGTCAGCCTCAGCAACCTGAGTGCTGGGGGTTGAGTCTCTTAACTACTGCTGTGGACAGGACGGTCTGGCCTTGTGCCAAGGTTCTTGCTTCTCTGGTTTTTGTTCCCGAAAACATCTGTCTCCTGCAAGGACACTGGCAGATTAAATGAACTATCCTCAGCATCCTTACCCTCTCTGCTCTGTCAAAACAACAAACAGCTCGCTGTGTTGGGTGCTTATCTTGTAACCTTTGCTAGTGTCTCTGGCTTTAGCATGACTGACCTGGGGCTCCAGGCAAATGGACAGATCTATTCCTGAGACACTGTTTGTCTTCCAGTGTCAATATTGGCAAAGGAGGGGGCGGGGATCAACAGAAGTCTAGCTGGTCGGATCAGTCTGTGGAATGAACAAAGTCAAAGCCCATGTCAACAGTGGTTTGACTGATTTTTAACCTCTTGGACAAGTCAACTCAGTTTCAAAGGGTTGGAACCCTGGGACATGGACATCCAGGCAGTGGGTGCCTCTGGAGGTAGGTCATGGGCATGAAGAGACAGATGGACATTTAAGACCCATGGAGAGCATCATTTGGGCTGTTACATAATGCAAGAAGAGAAAGCTGCAGGGGAGCCTTCCTCCTTGGAAGTCCCCGTGCCTCGGGAGTTCCTCGGAAATGGTAGAACTCCCAAGAACAGCCAGCAGCTCCCAGCATGGTGCCAGGTATCCTTCCGTTTCCCAGCAGCTGTTCTCTAATCAGTATGAATTTGCTAACTGAATGGGCAATTTCTGTTGGCATGAATGAAGAAATGGCCAAGCATTCTGTGAGATGTTGTTTGCTCTTTCTTTTAACTTTCCCACCAGTTGCCCTTCTTTTTTTTTAATTTATTTTTTAGCGGAGTATAATTGCTTTAAAATGCTGTGTTAGTTTCTGCTGTACAACGTGAGTCAGCTTTAAGTATACATAGGTCCCTTTCCTCTTGAACCTCTCTCCCACCCGTCCAGGTCATCACCGGACACTGAGTGAGCTCCCTGTGCTATATAGCAGCTTCCCACTAGCTGTCTGTTTTTTATTTTTTATTTTTTAGCTGTCTGTCTTATATGTGGTAGTGGACACATGTCAGGGCTAATCTCTCAATTTATCTCACCCTCTCTTTCTCCTGCTATGTCCACAAGTTTGTTCTTTACATCTGCATCTTTATTCTTGCCCTGCCTGCCAATGAAGAAGACGCAAGAGACACAAGTTCAATTCCTGGATCAGGAAGACCCCCTGGAGGAGAAAATGGCAACCCACTCTAGTATTCTTGCCTGGAAAAACCCATGGAGAGAGGAGCCTAGTCCATGGGGGCTACAGTCCACGGGGTTGCAAAGAGTTGGACGCGACTGAGCACGCATGCATGCACACACTTTATAATAACAATACCTGTGCACAGTGAACAAGACTTGGACAATGCTTGCAAAACTCCTGCGGATGCAGGACTGAAAGCGGCACTCCTCTCGGGGTTGAGAAGCAGACAGATGCTTGCCCTAGTCTGCTCAGGGGAAGTAACCCTGATGAAGAACAGTTAAGAGGGTGACCCCCGCAAGGAACCATTGTTGGTGCTGAGGCTGTTTATCTGGGGGGACTGATAGTTTGGCAGCCATCTCTGGTTGAAGGACAACTTTGCCTTATTCTGGAACCAATATGTGAATGCCACAAGGAAACAGGCTTTATTCAGCCTCCCGTAGAGAACTTTTGAGCAAATGGAGCCGTTCAAAAAAGATCACGCTTCCTTAGAGCACACACAGCTTGTCATCATTGAAAATACTCAAGTGAAAGCAAGAGCAAGTGACAAGGGATGTCAGGCTGGGGAGTAGTTGGTGCAGTGTGGCCTTGAATGCGCTCCTGCTGCTTAAGACCGTGATTCCGTGGAGAAGAGGGAGGTCCATAGCCCATGCCCTGGACCACCAGGCCTTCAGCTTCCCTGGAACATGCAGGGTTTATGGAATTGTGGCAATCAGATGGGGCCACCTCCCAGGGATTTATGTTATCCTGATAACTCCATCAGACCAGGAGATGGACACTAAATAAACTCATGCAGGGAATTAAAGTCGTCCTCTTTGAATCCATTTGAAGTCAGACCTTTGAAGCAAGCTTTCTTCTCCCTGTTTCCCCTCTTTTTTTATTTGAAGACATTGTGTCAGGAGTGCCTTTCTGCTGTAATTACCCCCGTCACTGCTGCTTGGGATGGTTTTACTAACTGGCGAGAGAACCTTGCCAGGAGCGTGGATGATGGGCAGTTCTAAAGAAGACGAGGAAGCTCTTTATCTCAGAGCTGCAGTGGCAGCTGGATCCTCCCATGACAGCCCCTGACGTCCCCTGGAATGCCTTCCTAAGATGAGAGGTTACCCGTTCAAACAGAAGCCTCTGAATGCCAGCTCCTGGCAGCCCCGTGCCGCTTCAAAGTGCAGGTTTGTGTGATGGAGAGAGACTCCTGCCAGAGTCAGGCTTCCATCGTTGTTAATTGATGACTCACAGAGCAACCAGCCTGTTTTGCTGGATGAGCAGCTGGGTTGATTATTAGAAATCGCTTTCATGGGGGCGAATGGTACAGCATCCTTAACGCCAAGGGTGAGGCCCCCTGTAGAGTGTATGGGGCTTTAGTCAGCTTAATTTGACTTTCATCATAGTTAAATGAAGCACAGGGGAGTTCAAAGGAAATTTCGGTGCAGTCTACAAAGAAGCTCACCCAGACAGTCGGATGTCATGCTTTTCAGAGACGTGTCCTTGTGGCATCAAATCTGAACGGAATGATAAGAATCATATCCTTCAGAACTCCTCTGCATGACCAATTTTTGCCTTTTATCCTGGCCACTGTGGACACAGCCCTAAAATGGGCTCAGGACGCTCCCATTAGGCGATGGGTGATCCAGGCCTGCTTGATTTTTCATGCGAGCAGAACTTCATATTCTGAACAACGTTTTATCCCTTTAGGGTTGTCGTGGTTTTCAACCCATTCAATACCAGATACCACCCTAACCTTAGCATCTGTATATAAATCTCTTTGTGGTTCTTCATAAGGGGGAGCTCAATAACTAAGCATCATCTCCATGGGGGAAGAAAGGCACCAATTACCTCCTTTCTTCCATTTCTGAGAATCACAGGAAGGAAAAGCAAGGGAACAACCTGGACGCGGCTCTTGTTTCTGAACTCTAGAATGGAAGTATAAATTGAATAGTTTATGTGACACCTGTTAACCTGGCCCAACAGAATTGATGACTTCAGGGGTTAGATTAAACACAAAGCTGGAAGCGTAATCCCTACTCCTCACGTGTGGGACTGGTGGTGGAAGACGTGGTCCATGAAGCCAGGTCGGCTCTATCGTCTATAGCCTCCGCTTCCTTCTGGCAAAGACCATCATCATCGTCATCACCATCACTGTCATTGTGGCCTCTAAGAAATTCCAGATATGCACATTTCTACTTGTAATCCAAGACAGTGTTTCCTGTAACGTCACACCTGAGCTCCTCCAGTGGCTCAGTTCCCTCTGAGATGATGAAGTTTCTTGCTGATAATTCACAGGTCCAAATAAAGAACAAGTTAAGATGAGACAATAAACCAGACCTTTCTGTAAAGGGAAGACTTTGATCTGCCAACCAGGCTTTCCATGTCCTTCCATTAAACACCAGTTAAGCCTCTAGTTTCAGACTCCTGAAAGTCCTTTGGACGGCAAGGAGATCAAACCAGTCAGTCCTAAGAGAGATCAACTCTGAGTATTCACTGGAAGGACCAATGCTGAAGCTGAAGCTCCAGTTGTGAACTGGAAGCTCTGATGCGAACAAATGACTCATTGGAAAAGTCCCCGATGCTGGGAATGATTGATGGCAGAAGGAGAAGAGAGCGTCAGAGAATGAGATGGCTGGATGGCATCACTGATGCAATGAACATGAACTTGGGCAAGCACCAGGGGATGGTGAAGGACAGGGAGGCCTGGAGTGCTTCAGTCCACGGGGTCACAAAGAGTCAGACAACAGCAACAAGCCCCAAGACTCTACACAGAACGGTGTGAGGTTGGGATATTTTCAGAGTGGCAAAAAAAAAATAATAATAATCTGAACTCTCCAAAGGGTTCACGGTTTTTGCATCTGGGGCTCCCGCACTGTTGTGTGTGCTCTATTCGTAAAGCTCTGTTTCAATACTGCAGTGGTTTTATAATGTGCTTCCAGCTGCTTGCTACCCCAGGTGGCTGGTTATTCAAAACAAATCTTTGGTAAATATGACATTTTTTCTTACATTCCTCGTTTCTTCCTGCTGATGGCTCATGCTAAGAGGCCACGGGGGCACTGCTCTCCTCCCCTCTTGCATTCCTGAGCTGAACAAAGAGACAGGAGTGCATAGGACAGCTGAGCCGCGGAGATGTTCTCTGGAAGCAAAGCAGAGGCATCCGTGGGTGTTGAGGATGCAGTGATGCTGGGGTCGAGGATCAACGCTTCGGCTGTTAACACCGAGGTCACTGTTTCCGATTCTGCCTCTGGTGGTGGTCACCCGGAAGCCAGTCCCTCTCATCAGCAGACAGTGAGAATGATTTAGTGGTGTCCTTGAACTTCCCAGGGGGCCCATTCTCATGGCTCAGTGGGCTGTCAAGATTTATTGTCTACTTAGTCTCTGGGCCGAGTCGACCAGTGGAAACTCAACTAATTCCTCTGCCAGTCACATCACAGGCCTGCCGCTTCCAGGCCCCGATGGTTTATCCCGCCCTGGGGTTCTGATGCTGGGGTTCAGGGGGGTCTTGGGTCAGCAGGAGTTTCCAACACACAGCAAGGGGTCGGAGGCGAAGTGATGATTCCTTTTGAGAAATCACCTCTCCCACACTATGTCTAGTCTTGGTGGGACTGGATATCCAGATGTCTACTCTGCACGCATGCTGTCATTTCAGTCGTGTCCGACTCTTTGTGACCCCATGGACTGTAGCCCACCAGGCTCCTGTCCATGGGATTCTCCAGGCAAGAGTACTGGAGTGGGGTGCCATGCCCTTTCCCAGGGAATCTTCCTGACCCAGGGATCGAACCCAAGTCTCATTCTGTCTCCTGCATTAGCAGGCAGATTCTTTACCACTAGAGCCACTCTGCAGTGGGAGATAAAAGGGGTCTTGGGGCCTCCTTCTCCCAGATCTGCCTGCTTTCTGGCTTCTGCAACCAGTGAAGAGGCCACTGGCCCCAAGCATGGCCAATCACCCGCTAGAACTGTGCATAGGGGACAGGGGGCGAAGGTCCGTGAAAGGCGGGGGATGGCACCCGTGCCAGCAGTGTTGCCTGTTTGCCCTGTTGTACATCTACTTCTGCTGCCAATGCCTTCCAGCGCACTGGTTCTTCATTATTTCTTGAACTTGGATCTTCAGCTTTCAACTCAATTCCATGACATCTGATATTCTAATCAATTACTTCTTCTCTTGTAACCAAGACACTTGAATTAAAAAAAAAAAAAAACAATTAAAACAAAATGTATTTGGCTCTGTCGAGTCTTAGTTGTGGGATCTTTCACTGCAGTGCATGGACTCTCGATTTGTGGTGAGTGGGCTCCCGTTGCTCTGCGGCATGTGATCTTAGTCCCCTGACCAGGCTTGAACCTGCGTCCCCTGCACAGCAAGGCAGATTCTTAACCGCTGGGCTACCAGAGAAGTCCCTACACAAAAGCTTTTAATTTATAGGGGAAAAAACTGAGGCCAAGACCAGGTCTGTACCTCCTTCAGAAATCCCCTTCTATTAAATTTGGACTAAGACTAGCACCTGAATTCAGCTTCCTGACTAAGCTCTTTCTCCTGCACCAGGGATAAGTTCAAATACCTACAGCAAACAGACAGGCAACAAAGATGTGTTCTTCATGTCATTTTTCTTAAATTGCATGGCCTTCACAATCCTTTATTTTCTTACCTTTGATGGGAATGGGTCACAGAAATATATTTCTTTATTATAAGAAGTGTGAAGACAATAATAACTGACAGCTGACACTTTGCGCCAATATTTAGCACAATAGGGATTATGGAGATTATGGAAAACTAGTGAATACACTCTACATAAAAGTAATCAGCCTCTGTTCAGCTCAGTTTGTTATTGCCCTGGAATAATTTGGTCCCCATATTGCCCAAAATACCTATTTAAAAGATAATATGGAGGGACTTCCTTGATGGTTCAGTGGTCAAGATTTCATTTTTCAGTGCAGGGGAGTGGGTTCAATCCCTAGTTAGGGACTTAGATCCTACATGTTGCAACTAAGAGTTTGAATGCTGCAACTAAAGATCCCACATGCCTAAGGGCCAAGAAACCAAAGCATAAAGCAAGCAATATTATAACAAAATCGATAAAGATTTTAAAAATTATCCAATCAAAAAAATCTTAAAAAACAAAAGATAAGGTGGAAATCTGAATTTTCTAATGTAAAATGTTCTGGTCTTTTTAGTCGTGGCTCTCACTGTTTAAAACCAATGTGAATCCCTGGGCTGGATTTAGCCTATGGACCATTGGACTGTACTGTCTGCCTTACCGCAAGCTCCTCCCTCCTTTTCCCATGAATGTGTATCCTGCACCTGCTATGTGGAAGGGTGGATGACTTCTTTCCATCCTGAAGAACTTCTAGAAACAAACTGCATGGGTGTATCCTTATTTGTTCTCCAGCAGAAAGAAAAATTCAAGCTTGATTCATCTTCATCTTGCCTGTCCTTATATTTTTAGCTAAAGTTCAGGGTGAAGGAAAAGGTTTAATTAGAGGATTCATTAATTAGAGTGTTGAGTTTTCCTACGGGGATAAAATGAGTGTCTGTGGAGCAATTCTGTCACATGGATGATTATCTAGAAAGGTCAGACATAAAGAAATATTGATTTCAGGTGTTTAGGATAATTCCATTGCAGCCCTGGGTAGAAAGTTTCTCTGTTGCATGTTTACAGATCTGTGGCCAAGTGAAAGAGCATATATGATCATATTTTTTAAATGGTGTAAATAAAATACAAGACAGAAAAAAGATGGTATATAATATGTAAAATAATGACCTAAAAATGTGGTTTGGCTTATAATGAGTAAAAATGAAGATGGAAAATTATGCTTTAGGGGAACTTCCCTGGACTCCAGGGAAGACTCCCCATTTCCGATGCAAGGGGCCCCGGGTTCAATTCCCGGTTAGGGAACTAGATCTCACATGCTGCAACTAAAGATCCCATACGCCTCAATGAAGACATGGCACAAAAAGAAAATTATGCTTTAGAACTTCCCACATTAGGCTTCTACACCAAAGCTGGCAAACCACAGCCTGGGGGACCAATCTGGCCCACAACTGGCTTTCATAAAAGTTTATTGGCACACAGTCATGACCATTTGTTTACGTGTTATCTGTGATTACTTTCGGGTTACAACAAAAGAACTTTTGAGCTGAGTAATTGCTACAGGGACTGTATGGTTTGTAAAGTCTAATATTTTTACTATCTGGCCCTTTAGAGAAAATACTGCTAACCTTTGGTCTAGAAAGTGTTAAGTTCTGTTTGACAGATTAAAAACAATGATATATGAAGAGTCAGGATAGTGTGGACTGCTGTCTAGAGTCAAGGCAGCAAGAAGTGATAGAAATCAGGGTTTTGAAGTTTCAGTATAAAGGAAGATCTGATGATAGTTTCTTTTCTTTTTCAGCATGCACATTTAATTCTATAAAATTTTCCTCTAAATACTATTGGGCTACACCTGTAACTTTTGACTTATTCATGTTCATATCATTTCAGAATATTTTTGAATTTCTCTTGAAGTTTTTCTTTGACACTTTGATTATTTAGATGTGTGTGGTTAATTTCCAAGTATTAAGAGATTTCCCTTTTCGATTTCTGTTATTGAGTTCTAGATGAATTCTATTATGAACAGAGAGCATACTTGGTATGATTTTAATTCTGTTAAATTTGTTCAGGTTTGTTGTATAAATCCAGATATTCTCTGTCCTAGAGACTGTGACATGTGCACTTGAAAAGAATGTATATTCAGCTGTTGTTGGGTGGAGGGTTTTATAAATGTCAATTAGGCACAGTTAGCTGATGTTGTTATTCATTCTTTCTATATCCTTGCTGTTTTTTTTCTTAATCTATTAGGTTGATCAATTACTTAAGAGGATCTCCAGCTACATTATGAATCTGTCCACTTTTCCTTTTAGCTCTGTCAGTTTTTGCTTCATGTATTTTTAATCTGTTGTTATGTGCATATATATTTAGGATTGTTATGCCTTACGATGAATTGACCCTTTTTGTCATTATGTAATCTCATTCTTTGTCCTTGATAATTTTCTTTGTTTTGAGGTTTACATGGCCTGACATATCCACTATTGATTTCTTTTGTTTCCTATTTATGTGGTTTACCTTTTTCTAGATGTTTGCTTTTTTTTTTTTTTTTTTTTTTGGATTTTCTGGGTCTTCATTGCTGTGCACAGGCTTCACTAGCTGTGTCGTCCAGGCTTAGTCATCCTGCAGCATGTGGGATATTAGTTCCCCAACACAAATCTAGCTTTAGACCTACACCTGCAAGCTGTGGCTCTCCGTGTTTCCGAGGTGTCAAAGAGACAGGACATAAGTCACGAAGAGAGAACCTCCCACACCCCGCTGCACCATCTAGCCCTCCCTGGCACTGCATCCCTGCTAGCACTCCTGGCACAATCTATCTGCTTCCGTCTTCCTGTTCCCTTCAAACCCTTCTGGAATCCCCTTTCTGAGATGGAAGTGGGATTCAGGGGTAATCACCTGGAAGGAGTTAATTGCCTTGCTTCTAATCACCTTCTTTTTCAAGGGCAATGGGTTAATTATCGAGACACTAACTGCATGTTAGATTCCCTGGGTGAAAGACTCTCTCGCTTTAACACAGTCACACTGCGTTAGTGATACTCATCACTCCCAGGACACCGCTAGAGGAACTGTCTCTGAACGGGTTGCTCTACAGATATATTCACGGAGCACAGAGCATTAAAATCCCCAATTGCATATTAAGGGATTTTTTTTTCCAAATTGTAAAATCACTTAGCAAGAAAAAATACATTAATTAAAAAATCTATTCTTAGCTAGCCCAGAACTACACTTGAAATGCTCCAGAAGCGGCAGTTTTAAAGAGTTAGGAAATGCTGCACGTTTCTAGGTGCCTCTTATACCAAATAAAACTAGTTGTCTTGACTCTGCAGGGTGGAACACTGCTTTTTTAAAGTTTGGTTTCTTCACAACAGTTCAGGGAATCCTTTAATCACCCCCAGGTCGACTTAAGGTCAACACACATAGGATTCAGTTTGCTGCAAGGACTACTCCTGGATTTGAATCTTAAATATACCACTTACTGAATGTGAACCCTTGAGTCACCTCTTTGAGCTTCAGCTATTTGATCTTCAGAAAGAGGATAATGCGTAGTATTTAGTGCTATCAGGACTGGAAAAAGTGGGTGCAGAGGAACTGCTGTAAAGCAGGGGTTGATCAACTATAACATTTGTAATAATAACTGAATCAACTGCAGACAGGCCATCAGATTATGATCTGATTGACATTGGTGGTTATCTTTCTCTGGTCCCTTGCTCTTTACTTTACCTCTCTCTTCTTTACTGTTTAGAAGTCCCATTTGTGGACTAATTCATGATTATATATGCCTTTCTCAGTAAGTGGGACATGGGTGTGTGTGTGTGTGTGTGTGTGTGTGTGTGTGTGTATTGAGAACTAGACCAGCAATCAGAAAAGTTCAGATGACCTCAATTTAGGGGAACAGAAAAGACACAGGACATTCTAAAATGTTCATCTTGATATAGCTCCTGGGCAAAATTCTGCATCTGACTATTAAACATACTTGTTCTTCTGTGGTCCTTCTGATATCACAGTCTACCCACGGGGCTCCTGGGTAGCCTCTCTTCCATCCGTCAGCTCACCTATGCCCTTAACTTCCCAAATGCACCTTACTGAGTCCACTCCTTGCCATGTCCTCCTCTTCAGTCTCATGTCTCTTAAACGATCACCCCTCTCGACCTCAACTCCTCAGTCTCTCCCCTTTAGTCTCTCCAATTGCTGAGCAAGTGTTCCACCTTCTCCATCTTCTCAGTCCCTCCTATATCATCCTCAAAGTAGCTTCTCTGATCTGTATAATATTCTCATATCTTACCCCAGGATTGATCGCTCCTTTCTTTCAGGACCAGTTGTCCTTCAGGCCAACACACTCTCCTCCCTTAACTGATCCCCTAAACATGAACACCAGATCCAGCTCTCACTCCATATTCTGGCCATTCCAGGCTTTGTCCTCTAACTCAAAGTAAATATATTTTCTCTGGGGTCATACATGTGAGATCTAGTTCCCCAATCAGGGATCGAACCCATGCCCTTGCATTGGAAGCACAGTCTGAACCACAGGACCACTAGGGAAATCTTTGTTTTCTTTCTTTTTAAAACAGAAATTATTTTTTAGAGCAGTTTCAGTTCAGTTCAGTTTCTCAGTCGTGTCTGACTCTTTGCGACCCCATGGACTGCAGCACTCCAGGCTTCCCTGAGAAGTTTCATTCAGGTCACAGCAAAGCTGAGCAGAAGGCATGGCGATTTCCCACATAGTTCCTGCATCCACACATGCGCAGTTTTCTCCTTTATCAAGATCTTACACCAGAATGATCCATTTGTTAAAACTGATGAACCTACACTGACACATCGTTATGACCTAGAGTCCATCATTTGCATCATGGCTCACTCTTGGTGCTGTACATTCTATGGGTTTGGATGAATGTCTAATGACATATATCCATCATTATGAGTAATTTCACTGCTCTAAAATTCTCCTGTGCTCCATCTATCAATCCTTCTTCCCTCCCTCCCCTCACTAACTCCTAGGAATCATTGATCTTTTTATTGTCTCCTTAATTTTATCTTTTCAAGAATGTCATAAGATGGCCAATCTTTTCAGACTGGCTACGTGCACTCAGTGATATGCATTTAAGGTTGCTCCATGTCTTTTCATGGCTTGATAGCTCATTTCTTTTTAGTGCTGAATAATATTCCATCATCTGGATGGACCATAGTTTATCCTTTCACCTGATGAAGGGCATCTTGGTTGCTTCCAGGTTCCAGTAATGATGAATAAAGCTGCTGTAATTATCTCTATGCAGTTTTTTATGTGGACATAAGTTTTCAACTCCTTTGAGTAAATAACCAAGGAACAGAATTGCAGAATCATATGGTAAGAACATTTTTAGTTTTGTAAGAAATAGCCAAACTGTCTTCCAGATTGGTGCCATCTTGCACTCCCACCAGCAAAGTGTGAGTTCCTGTTACTCCACGTGTTTTAGCCATTCTAATATGAGTGTAGTGGTATCTCACTATCATTTTAATGTTTGCATTTCCCTAATTACACATGATGTTGAGCACTTTTTTAAAAAGCTTATTTGCCATCTGAGTATCTTCTTTGGTGAGGTTAAAGTCGTCGACCCATTTTTAATTGGGTTGTTTGCTTTTTTATCATTAAGTTTTAAGAATTCTTTGTTGATTGCAGTGAACAATCCTGTATCAGATATGTCCTTTGAAATTTGTATTCTCCCAGACTGTGGCTTGTTTGTTCATTCCCCTGACAGTTTCTTTCTCTAGGAAAGACAATTATCATATCTGATTCATAAAACTGCTAGATGAATTAAACAACAAAACAAGAATACAATGTCTTATACATAATGGTTTCCTCTATCTTATTAAAGAAAGCACTGAGGATTAATTTGGGACATTAGCAGACTGTGGACACATTTTGTATGACCTGGCAAACATCAGTCAAACTGTACTTATCGTTAAAAAGAGATCAAGCAAAATAGCTTCTTCTAAAGTTTGATGTGTTCAACACTGAGAGGGAGAAGTACAGAAAACCAACTCTAAAAGACAAAGATTTCTGTCTTCACAGGATTCAAAAACCAGAGCACACACAGACCTCCTCAGTTACTCCTCCTGATTGCGTCCCAGACTTCTGATCCCCCGCCAAGTGCGGTCTGTGCTCCCCAGATTGGATCTCTAAGCTGGCTGGCATCCCAGGATGCACTTTGCAGCCTGAATCATGGCTATGCAGCCTCTGAAACCCATGAGGGGTAATTGTCCTCCTATTCAGGTTCTTCTGCCTCTTTTCCTAGGGAGTGACTCCTCTCCCAGAGGAGCTGAGGTACTCTGGCCATCTAAGAATGAAGCTATGTAGAGTTGGTTGGCGTCCAAGTTAAGTTTTTAGGTAAGAGAATTTGCTGTAAAAATGATCCTGAATCACTGTCAGCAGTCCAAAACCAGAGAAAGTCACTCTGCTAGATAAAGTTTTGGGGACAATATTGTAATGGATAAAGAAGATGTGGTACATATATACAATGGAATACTATTCAGCCATAAAAAGGAATGAAATTGGGTCTTGGTAGAGTCATGGATGGACCTAGAGTCTGTCTTACAGAGTGAAGCAAGTCAGAAAGAAAAAATTTACATATATATATATATATATATATATATATGTCATACATTTATATATATACAGAACAGGAAAAGAGACTCAGATGTAGAGAATGGATGTGTAGACACAGAGAGGGGGATGAATCACTAGTTTGGGACTGACGTATACACAGTACCATGTGTAAAATGGACAGCTAGCAGGAAGCTGCTATATAGCACGGGGAGCTCAACTTGGTGCTCTGTGTTGACCTAGAGGCGTGGGATGGAGGGGTGGGGTGGGAGGGAGGCTCAAGAGGGAGGGAATATATGTATACATCTGGCTGAGTCATGTTGTTGTGCAGCAGAAACTAACACCACATATAAATCAATTATCCTCCAATTAAAAAAGAAAGAAACTGGGATCCACCTGGATTCAACAGCCCAGGGATAGCAAGATCTCATCTGAGAATGGCTTGATGGTAGAACTTGGGTACAGGTGAGAAACAGGGAAGCAAGCCAGGAGACACAAAGGTCACTGATAGTGAAGGAATATAGACTCTCAGGAGTTTCAGATACCAAAATACTCTAGGAACCAGACTTCCCCTCCCCCATTTTTACAGACTCAGGTAAGTCTCTTGAACTCTAAGTCGGCTTTGGTGTGTCAAGGCTATGAGCCAGATTTTAATATGATTTATGAAAATTAAGGAATACTGCATTTTTTCACTTTGAGTGTTGAGGGAATATTCATGACTATCATATTTCAGAATCTGCAATGGTACATTAGAATCCCATATCTAATTTCCAGGCTATTCTGCTGAAAGCACCTTCAGATTTTATATCCATCTTGTAGTCATTAAGAATTGTGTCTTTTGAATCAGAATGACCTAGTTTGAATAATGACTGTCCTTCTTACAAGGTATACAAACAAAAGTTACTTAATATTTTTGAGTTTCAGATGTCTCCTTTGGAAATGGAGACACCTACCTCCTAGGGTTATCATGGGGTTGGTTGGATAATATATCTCTATAAAGCACTTAGCTCATTACCTGACACTTAAAATGCATTCAGCAAGTGGTAATTCATTATTTCTGTTTTGGTGCTGGGCTTGGGGTCATGAGTGTGGTCCCCTGGGCTCAGCCAACGATGAGACAGGAGTTTGGGAAAAGTCCCTCCATATAAAAGTCCCCCTTCACCTCCACTTTTCTACCTGCAACATTTTAAAATGACAAATGACTGCACTTCACACTCAAGAGGCAAGGGGCAATCTTGTTGATGAGTATAGATAGTTGTGGAAGAAAAGGTAATGAAATAAGAATTCTCCTTTATTGGTCAGTTTGTGTAAATTAAATGTGGCATATTATATGTAATCTCATAAGTTCTCCTTTGACAAAGAATATGAGATAAATATATGAGACATAAATTGGAGATAGGAGAGTGGCCAGAAGAAAAACTGTTCTTTAAAGCTATTTTAGACCCACTAAAATGGAATTTCTGAAAAGAGGAAAAATGGGGAAGGAGACTCCACAGAAAGATGGGGAGAATGGAGTCCCCAAATTGATCAAGAAGTCCAGTTACTGAGAGAGAGAGAATTCAGGTGTCTAGCAATAATTTCCTATGTCATCACTAACCAACTGAGTGGGGAAAACCTGGAGCAAGTCATTCCAAGATGGAGCAATCTCAGAAGTCAAATCTACTTTGAGATTCCTTGGAGAGGATGCCTCCTCTGTGATCCATCTCTATGAATCCAGAAAGCTGCTTGGACCTGACCTGCCAGTGGTTGGAGGTGGGGTCATGGATGGAGGTGGTCGAAGCATGGTGTTGCTGCCACCACATTGAAATTCAGAGACTGATCTTGAGTCAAAGATAATTCCTTCTGTGGTAGGATTCATCTGTTCTGGAGTCACCTATGTCTGGATAGCTTTTTTTTTTTCTTTGCAAAAGATAGGAGAGCATTCCTAAAGCACTGGCCCTCAAAATCAATGTGCATGCGTATCTCCCAACATTTAAAATTATGGGCATTAATTAAAAATTTGGCGTATAGTAAGGCCAGTGGATCAAGAAATGACTGCCATTGAAAAAACAGTTTGTTGCACATGTAGAGAGTGGGCTTGTGGACCCAGTGAGGGAAGGAGAGGGTGAGACCAACTGAGAGAATAGTATTGATACATATACACTACTGTGTGTAAAAGAGATAGCTAATGGGAAGCTGCCGTATAGCACAGGGAACTCAGCACGGTGCTCTGTGATGATCTGGAGGGGTGGGATGAGGGGTGGAGATCCAAAAGGGAGAGAATGCGTATACACGTATAGCTGATTCACTTCACTGTACAGCAGACAGTAACACAACATTGTAAAGCAATTATACTCCAATTAAAAAATAAGTAAATTAATTAGAATAATAATAATAACATTTTTAAAAAGGAAGAGTTTGTTATGCACAGTTTCCAAGAGGAGGGAGATGCCATGCTATTGGGGGTCACCCAGAGAAGCGCCAGGGTCAGTCTCAGAGCAGATGGAGAAGGGGGAGCTGTGGCCAAGGCCCTTCGTTGTGTCCACAGAAAGGAATGGGCAAGGCAGGGTGAGAAGGCTTGAGGCCACGAGTTTGAATAATTTCAAACTCTGGGGCACAGAGGCTGTCCTAATTGTCTATTTCCTACTCCTACCCGCTATAGAGTTATTAGAAGAGGTGGGAAATAGCCTGTAATTTGAGAGCCCTTAAAGGAGGTGATTGGGGTGTGGCTCTGGAAGGGCTGGTTTGTCATTGAAAAGCTTTCTTGGGGTGAGCTTCTTACTATCTGTGCATGTGTGTATGTATGTGCGTGTGCGCGTGTATGTGTGTGCATGTGTGCGTGTGCGCGTGTGTGTGCACGTGTATATGCATATGCGCGCGCGCTTGTGTGTGTGTTTAGTCGCTCAGTTGTGTCTGACTCTTGTGACCCCATAGACTGTAGCCCACCCCCACCAGGCTTCTCTGTCCGTGGAATTCTCCAGGTAAGAATATGGGACTGGGTTGCCATTTCCTTCTCCAGGGAATCTTTCCAACCCAGGAATCAAACCAGCATCTCCTGTGTTGGCACGTGGATTCTTTACTATCTTAGTCACCAGGGACGCTGAGTGGATGAGAGAATCCCAGAAAACACAGTCTGAGCAGAAGTCTGTTCTCAAACAGCTCCCATCATAACTGGGCTCAGCAGAGAGAAGCGGATCCTCCAGCTGCCCAGATGACCACAGAGTCCTGGTTAAACAGTCTCAGCTCCACAGATCTTAGTTCCAGTTCTTTAAATGGAGAAACACTGAGGACAAACTGAACAGGTCGATGGCCTTGGTGTATCCCAGCATCACTGAGCCCTCCCTCCCAGAGGCATATGGGCACCTAAATGACAGTGGGAACTTGGAGTCTTAGCCCCTGGACGTGTGAGCATTCTTATACAAGTCCTGTATGTACTGTTGGATTTATACCCAGGATAGAATTGGTGGGTCATGAGCAATTGTATTTAGCCAAATAGATATCTGAAGTGGTCATGCCAGTTTACATGTGCACTAGCTCTGTGTCCTTGTCAACATGTAGAACCAAGCTGTCCTTTTCATTTTATCCATTCTGGATAGTGTGTAGCCATATTACATCTTGATTTTAATGTGTCCAGGTGGAAAATAATTGTCAAGGAAAATAGAATAAACTTGAATCTGAAAGTGCAGAAGAATAAGCCACATTTAGGGCAGCTTACCTCGGGTGAAGTGTTTCTGTCAATGAGAAATGCAACTGAACGTTTCAGCAGGAGGTTAAGTGCTTCAGGCCATAAGTGTTATCTGCAGGTGTGAGTGGGGTACAGGCAACGTCTGAAGCAAAAGACGAAGTATAGAAGAGTATGGAAGAATGTGAGGGTTGAACTAGACATTCAGGAACTGCAAACAGAATCTATGTATTCATTAAAAATGTAATTCTTGAGCTTTCAAAATGTGCTGGAAACTGACCTGGGCATGTGGATATAAAGGGAGTAGTCATAGTTCCTTCTCTTCCAGAGACCACAAATATCGAGGGGAGATGAATAGGATGGATAATAAGGCATTGTGGTGAACATCTCTACGGTAGGGACTTGTACAAGCTGCATCTACGCTCTGGAAGCAAGAAGAGGGTATCCATCAATCTGGTCTGGTAGGGTTGGGGAATCCTTCACTAGGAGGTGACACTGAATCCTGTTCTTGGTTAATTAGTGGATGGTCATTAAGAAGGTAATGGAGAGAGAAGCATGAGTGACAGCTTGGAGATGTATCAGTAGAAGACTATGGTAGTGTGGTCCAGGGGTTCTGCACAGATGCTGGGGGAAGGTGAGAGCTCGCAGAAAGGGTATTGTGAAAGCCAGCTGCTGGAGGACCTTAGAAATACAACTGACCACGTACTTCATGCTGTGGGCAGGGATCAGTCATCACAGCTCAACAGAGAGAGGATACTGTGATAACACTGGCATAGTGGGGTTTCCCAGGTGGCACAGTGGTAAAGAATCCACCTGCCAATGCAGGAGATGCAGAAGACGTGGGTTTGATCCCTGGGTTGGGAAGACCCTCTGGAGGAGGAACTAGCAACCCACTCCAGTATTCTTGCTGGGAAAATCCCATGGACAGAGGAGCCTGGTGGGCTACAGTCCATGGGGTCGCCAAGAGTCAGACACAACTAGGCCCAGGAAGTGTGATCTCAGGTAGGCAGTGGAGGGCATAAAAAGAAAGCGATAGATGTGACTTCAAATAAAATATGGCTCGGTTCTCCTCTTGCAGGGTGAGAATCCCCATTTATTGGGAACTGGAAAAGTACTTAAGGTGACGCTTTTGTTCTGCTAGGGTGGGCCTGGTCTGAAGGTAATTTTTCAAAAGCAGCTGCTCTATGTGTTAGTTAAATGGTGCCAGGGGATTCACTGGACACAGGTGTCACGTTCAATCTTATTCATCTATCAATAAAGCCAGACTCCAAGTGCCGGTTGGATGGCAGCACGGCACCTTTGAGACAGGAATTCTATTAACAGATGCAACTCGCTGCTTCAGTCTGGGGGTCGGCTACAGACTTCAGCATGTGTGTGCGTGCTCAGTCACTTAGTTGTGTCTGACTCTTTGTGACCCCATGGACTGTAGCCCACCAGGCTCCTCTGTCCATGGGATTCTCCAGGCAATAATACTGGAGTGGGTTGCCATTTCCTCCTCCAGATCTTCCCGACCCAGGGATCGAACCCACATCTCCTGCGGCTCCTGCATAGGCAGGCAGATTCTTTACCACTGCCTGGAAGCCCTGCAGACTTCAATTGTTGTTTAGTTACTAGGTCGTATCTAACTCTGTGTGATCCCACGGACTTGAGATACCCACAAATCCTTGACTTCTAACTTTGCTTCTCCATCATTTCTGCTATGGCTCCTGTTGGGGTGACTCAGATACACCTGTCACATACTTTTCCTATTGTTTGAGTTTGCTCCTACAAAATACTCTTTATCTGCCCTTTTAATCCAGGAAAGGAATGTTTCAGTGGTCAATCAATTTTTTGAATAATTAATAGATGCTGTTGGTACAACGTTTTAAAAGTTACACAAAGGGTAGTGGTGAGGAAAAAATTCTCATCTGTCCCTGGCCCCAGCTACCCATTTTCTCTTGCCAGTGGCAAATACTATGACCCAGTTCCTCAAACATCATTTCAAAGACATTCTATGCAACTGCAAACATGTTCCAGTTTTCCTTTTATTTAAAAAAAATCATAAATAGTTGCACATGATACACCTTCTCTATCTTATGTATCATCTTGGATATAGTCTCCTATCATTCACGCTTGTTCTTTTTAAAGGTATCCCATTGTGAAAATGCTTTTGTTTATTCATTCAGGCCACTATTGATAGTTCCTAATTTTTCATGGTTACAACGAATGCTTCAGTGAATATCCTTTCTCATTTAGACATATTTATAGGATGGATTCTTAGAAATAGAACTGTTGGGCCACCAGGAATAAATATCTATAATTTTTAGACATTTAAATTTTTCCTGCACAGTAGTCATTTCAATTTTCAGTCCTTGTGAAAGTCTATTTTCCAGGTGTTCCCTAACATACAATGCATTACAAAATTTTGACTTCTGTCAATTTTTTATTGAAAATGTTATTTGGAATTTTACCTTTTATTTCTCTTATCCTTAGTGAGGCTGAACATCTTTACATGGTTTTAAGAGTTATTTGTAATTCTTGTAAAAAGCTGAACTCTCTGGTCATCCATGTTGACCATTTTCCCATAGGATTGTTCACTTTTTTCTTATGATTTGTAAGAGCTTGTTGAATGTTAAGAAAAGCATTCCTTTGTGTATCACATGCAAACACTTTCCCCCATTTGTTGTTTGAGTTTGGATTTTATTTTTATTTATCTGTTGAAGTAACAAATTTGAAAGTATTTATGTGGTAGACCTTCTTTGGTTTCTTTTCAGTTTTATATCATATTTTCCAACTGTGAGATGATTTTTAAAAGTTTCCATGGTCTTTTTTAGTGCTATTAGTGTTATTTAAAGAAATGTTTATTTTGAAATGATTTTAGACTTACAGAAGATTTGCAAAGATAGAAAAGTGACTTTCAATGCAGGCTTCATCCAGCTTTGCTCAATGTTAACATTTTTTAGAACTGCGGTACCATTAGCAAAGCTCTAAGTTTTACATTGGTACAATACTGTTAATTAAACTACAGGCTTTCATAGAATTTCCAGTGTTCCCGCTAACATCCTTTTTCCATTTCAGGTACCAGTTCAGGATTCCACATTTTCTTTATTTGCCCTATGTCCTAAATGTTCTCTCTTCTTGACAATTTCTCCATCTTTGTATTTTGTGATCTTGACATTTCTGAAGCTTTGTTGTTTTTAGTCAATAAGTCATGTCTGACTCTTTGTGACCCCATGAACTGTAGCCGGCCAGGCCCCTCTCTATGGGCTTTCCCAGGCAATAAGACTGCAGTGGGTTACCATTCCCTTCTCCAGGGGATCTTCCCAACCCAGGAACTGAACCCGGGTCTCCTGTATCTCTCGCATGGGCAGACAGCTTCTTTACCACTGAGCCACCAGGGAAGTCTCTTTCTGAAGTTTATTGATCAAATATTTTGTAGAATGTCCACCTATTTAGGAGATACGTATATTGACATGTCCTATAACTGGTAATGGTAAATTTGATCACTTAGTTAACATGGTGCCTGTAATGTGGTCCACTGTAAAGTTACTGTTTTCCTGTCTTATTAATAAATATTAGTGGGAAATACTTTAAGGAAATATATTATATATTATGTATGTATACTATTTTTGTTTATTTACTTGAATATATATTCAAATCTATTTATATTATTATATGTATTCATATATTATGTCTTCTTTGTTTTTCCTCAAAAAAAAGTTTTGTAGTTTTTAACAAGTTTTTCACATTTTTGTCAGGTTTATCCCTAAACACTCTATATATTTTTTATTCTATTGTAAATTACAATTTTGGTTAAATTTCTATTTCTGATTGTTTGTTGCTAGTTTATGGAAATAAAGTTGATTTTATGTTGATCTTACATCCTGTAATCTTGCTAAACTCACTTATCAGTTCTAGTGGATTTTTTGGGATTCCACTGAATTTTCTACAGAAGAGATTATGTTATATGTAAGTAAAGACAGCTTTATGTATTCTTTTCAAAACTGAGTGACTTTAATTTATTGCTTGCCTTATTGCAAGTTAGACTCTCCTTGTTGCATGGTTAGACTCTCCAGTATGATGTTGAATAGAAGTGTTGAGAATGGATATCTTTGTATGTTCCTCATTTCAAAGAAAGCAACCATTTAGTTTTTCACCGTTAAATAAGTTAGCTGCAGTGTTCTTTGGTTAACTTCTTTTACTAGGTAAATTTCCCTTCTATTTCTAGTTTGCTGAAAGTTTTTCCTTCTTTGTTTCTTTTTTAAGCCATAAGACAATTTTGTCAAATTCTTTTGTTGTGTCTATTGAGATTATTCTTTTTTAGTTTATTAGTCTGCAAGCAAAAAGACAGTGGAACAGAAAACTATCCATGTAGAATTCTACGCCTAGCAAAAATGTCTTTGAAAAATAATAATGAAATAAAAATGTTTTCAAACACTCCAAAACTGGAATAATTCATTGACAGCCAATCTGCATTGTGAGAAAAATGAAAGAAAGTCCTCCAGGCAGAAGAAAAATGCTACCAGATGGAAATATGACTCTACACAAAGGAAGGAAGAACACAGGAAATGATAACTGCACTAAACACATAAGGTCAATTCTTATTATCTAAATAAATTTAAAAGGTAATTATTTAAGCAATAAGAAAACTTAGTGGCTGAGGTTTATACCATATATGAAAGTAAAATGAACAATAGCACAAAGGTTGGAGGAAATAGAATATTCTTATCTATACATAAAATAGTGCAATATTACTTAAAGCTAGATTGTGATAGATTTAAAAATATATAGCATAAGCTTTAAAGCAAGTGCTAAAATAAAACCACAAAAGGTTATAGCTAATAAGCCTCCAAAGTTACAAATATATTGCTATTGCTGTTAATAAATATATTCAACTCATCCAGAGCAAGGTAGAAAATGAGGAAAAAGAAAAGATGAACAAAGAGAAAGCTAATAGCAAGATGATAGATTCAAAGCTAAGATGGCATCATCGACTCAATGGACATGAGTTTAAGCAAATTCCAAGAGATAGTGGAGGGCAGGAAAGCGGTGAGCTGGAGTTCACGGGGTCGAAAAGAGTCGGACATGGTTTAGCGACTGAACAACAACAAAGTTATGGAAGACACAGGAGGTGTAACTGGTCCTGGTGAGCACAGCACCGCTCCTCGTGAGCCTCGCTGGTGGCTCTCTCCCCGGCTGGTCCCTTGAGGTAGCTTCTTCACACGTGTTCTCTGATCAGCGCTCCCCTGAGTCCTGGGTGAGACGGCTCTGCGGGTCACTGCGGTTCTCTCTCCATAGCTCCCTTTCCCTCCCCAGTTTGCCTCGGTAACTCTCGCCGTGTTGGTTTCCCTGAATTCTCAGCCCCGTCTCTGCAGCTTAGGGAATCCACTGGGCTCCACCGGTTTCCCTGTGCGGTGTCCTGGAAACCCTATCAAGCTGCTCTTGAGACAAGCGTAGGACTCACTTCATCCACATCCCGCCTTTCTGGGGTTGTGGTTCTTTACCTCTTAACATTCAATTCCTTACAAACTGTTGTTTTATATATTTTATTGATTTCTTTTTTTTAAAATTTGTTTCAGGTAAGAGGGCAAATTCAATTTCAGTTACTACTACACCTTGGTCAGAGGCAGAAATCAGTTTATTCCTTTTCATTGCTGACAGTACTCCATTGTACAGCTGTACCACAGTTTATCTATTTACATATTGAAGGTCTAGGTTGTTTCCAGTTTGGGGCAATTACAAAGAAAGCTTCTATAAGCATTTACGTGTGATTTTTTTTTGTGGGAACGAAAATTCTCAATTCGCCTGGATAAATATCAACAAGTGGTACTACTTGGCCATTTGGTAAGGGTATTTTATAATTTTATAAGAAATGTCAGATTATTTCCCAGAGCGGCTGCACCATTTACATCTCCAACAGAGATCTATGAGGGTTCCAGTTGTTCCACACTTTTGCCAGCACTTGGTATCATAAATTGTTTGATTATTGGTTTATTTTTAGTCATTCTAAGTGCATAAATAATGGCATCTTGTGGTTTTAATTAGTTCTTCCTTAATGACTAATGATGTTGAACATCTTTCTGTTTGCTTATTTGTCATCTGTGTGCCTTTTTTTGGTGAAATGTCTGTTGGGTTTCTGTTTTCCTATTTGAGTGTTCTTTATATATCATGGATACACATCTTTTATCAGATGTTACTTGCAAATATTTTCTTGCAGTCTATGTCTTACATTTCATTTTAATTTTTTTAAAGATTTTTTTGATGTGGACCATTTTATTTATTTATTTATTTGATGTGGACCATTAAAATTTTTTTTTATTTTATATTGGAGTATAGCCAGTAGACAGTGTTGTGATAGGGAACAGTGAAGGGACTTAGCCATACATGTAATCCATTCTCACCCAAGCTCCCCTCCCATCCAGGCTGCCACATAACATTCAGCAGAGTTCCCTGTGCTGTATAGGAGTTTCTTATTTGTTATTCATTTTAAATATAGCAGTGTGAAGATGTCCACTGCAAACTCCCTAACTGTCCATTCCCTTCATTCTCCATCCACCAACCATAAGTTCATTCTCTAAATCTGTGTCTCTTTCTCTTTTGTAAGTAAGATCATTTGTATAATTTTTTTTTGTTAGATTCCACGTGTAAGGGATGTCATACGACTGATCTCCTTTTCTGTCAAACATATTTCACTCAGTATGACACTTTCTAGGAGACGTGGATCATTTTTAAAGTCTTTACTGAATTTGTTGAAACACTGTGTCTGTTTTACATTTTGGTTATTTGGCCCTAAGGCATGTGGTACCAGATAGGAGATGGAAATTCCCAAGAAAGGCAGTGGTGATGCTCAGAGGGGACCAAGACGCCTTAGAACATCATTGGAGTCCAAGTATTAGAGGAGGAAAATAGCGGCCACCATCCAGTTGCACAGCCAGAATTAGCATTATTCTCCTGGAGCATCCTGAAATAACTGATGGTGAGGACAATTTTCAGGGGATGAATGCCTTCCATGAGTGGGAAAATTTGAACAAGAGTCAGCAAAATATGACTCTTCTAGGGTGTTGAGTTTAAATGCTATTTGTTTGTTGGCAAAAGGCAAGAACTTATAAAGAAGGTCGAAAGAAAGGCCTGGAGAAATTAATGAGGCAGCAAGCATATTAAACAGGGAAAGAACAGACGCTTCGTAAACTCCTGTTTGTCCAAATAGATATGGCTTGATTTATCTTCCTAATGAGAAGTTACTTTGTTAATTTTTAACTTAATAGCAAATTGTTATTCAAACAACTGGCATAAAGGTCTTCTTGATGCCCACAACGCATTGCGTTTCTGAGTCTTTTCTCTGGCTTTGATCTCTCTGTATTGATTCCTCTTCTATAGCCTTTCCTGGGTCTTTCTTCTCTGATACCTTAAAAAATGTATTCCACTCTTCCTCTCCCTCACACACAAGTGAGACTTCAGGGCTGAATCAGAGCAGGTGTTTGCCTTCCTACCAGCCGTCAGCCAGAGCTGCGCTTGGAAGCCCACCCTGTAGGTGGCTACTTGTCTGTCTGGATCCAGACGGAGCTGATACGGAGAATAACATTCTTTCCAACAAAGGCCTTCACCCCTGACTCTGACAAGCAGCGTGATGGATAGCTTTTGTGAAGTGCCTGATGTGCTTTCATTTTCCTCCCGGAAAGCTGAACATTGATTTTAGATCATTGAAGAGCAAACTAATTCTAGAATGCTGGGATGCTCGTATGTATTTGAAATTCAGTAAAATTGGAACTTGGTTGAATGCAGTTGAGTTCCTGACGTGTGTCTTGGGCTCACACAAGTCGTGAGAAGAGATCTGTATCTGGGTCGTGTTTTAGTCTAACAGGTGATCTTGCCGGAGAAGCTATGTGGTCCTGATAAAGGTGTGTAAGGTAAACACCATCTAGAGATGTATCGGGGGCTCAAATCAAGGCTTAATGTAGGGAGAGTTCTCGCAACATCAGAATGTAAATAATTTACTTTACTCACTCATTCAGCACTGAGAGGGGAGGGAAGATTAATGGGTGGTTTTAAAGAAAGTCCAGTTAAAACCTCTGCCGCCCTCCTGTCATGGAAGCAAGAGCCAGTTTAATCTAAACAAAAGGGGTGGCTCACCCATTTGGGCTGGGCTGAGAGACCACACGGTGGCTGAGAATTGCCCATCAGCAGGGTCCCTCTCTTTACAGCTCATTTGTTTCCATTTGCAGTGAAAAAGGAGATGCTCTTGTAAAGGTTAAGTCACTAGGTTATTTGTTATAAACTTTCAGAGAGGAATGGGTTTGAAACAAGTCTTAAGTGTTTCAGTGACAAATATTTAATGTCGCCTCTGAGATTTATAGCACTTCTGTTCACCCTTGGAAAGCTTTTAGTTCAGTGGCAAAGGTTACCCAGGGGCCTGTCCAGCTGAGGGGAGGTTCCTTCTGCTATGGTTTCATCATTTTCTCACTGGCTAGAGAGTATTCCAAAGTTTCCGTGATGAATAATCACTCATTCCGCTCACATCATTGGTCCTGCAACTGTGATTGTCCTCGGAGACCAATTGAAGGCGTTTAAGTGCGGCTGGCATCTGGTCTGTCGGTGGCTCGCACCTCCGCAGCTGGGAGGCAGGGAGGAGGTGGGCAGGGCTGATCCCCGCATCGCAGCAGCTGCAGGACCACCGAGCAGGCACACCCAGCTGTTGGATCGCTCTGCCTCCCCGTCTGGAGTTCCTATGCTGTTGCCGTACCTGCTTGAGAACGATCCAAATGGTGAAGCCCCCCACCTTATGGCCAAGGTCTGGTTTCCTTCTAATATCTAACTTTGGATGAAAAGATCACTGCCCATGGACTTGATTCCAGGAAATTGTTGCTGTTGTTCAGTTGCTAAGTTGTGTCTGACTTTGAGACCTGCATGGACTGCAGCCTGCCAGGCTTCCCTGTTCTTCACTACCTCCTGGAGTTTGCTCAGACTCATGTCCATCAAGTTGATGATGCCATCCAACTATCTCTTGGGCCTCCTGAAAGTGTACCCCAGGCACTTTGACAAGATACAGGGTATCACACGGCAATGCTGCTGGGCACCTCGAGGTCACGGCTGCCTGCTGCTGGTGACCACACTGCCACCACCTAGCCTTGGGGTGGCGAATGGTGAAACAGAAAGGGCTTTCCTCCAAAGACAGGACTTAGATGGAGGTGTGATTCCTTGACGGACACTTACTAAGCTCGCTTCCAGCTTGCCCCGTTTGCTCCATGTTGCACAAACAACAGCTAACAGTTATGGGATGTTTCTCAGGGGCCAGGCTCTATTCTAAGCATTTCATGTGTATTAGTCCACTCATCTCCATAGCAACTCTGAGAAGTTTGCTATTATCCCCACTTTATGGATGGGGAAGCTCAGACACTAAACTGAGGCAGGATTCAGTAACTTGCCCAAGAGCACACAGCAAACGCAGTAGGATCTGAATCCAGGCTACCAGATTCCAGAGCCCCTTAGTCATGCACCGTCTAATCTTCTCACCGAGAAGCTCCTGGCAATTCTGTGCCTTCAGTTCGGGCCCCCAAATGGACAAGGAAGTTCCCTGTTAGTCTCCTTTAAAAGATGATGGACAGCCCGTGTCTTCTGTAAGAGACTTGACTTCTCACACAGAGTGGAGCCTTGCCCTTTCATTCTCCCAAAGATATTCTCTCTTTCTCCTGCCCATTGATCCATTTCTGTTACCCTATGCCACTATTCGTGTTTCCCTGGTGGCTCAGATGGTAAGGAATCTGCCTGCAATGCAGAAGCCATGAGTTGGATCACCCCTGGGTCAGGAAGATCCCCTGGAGAAGGAAATGGCAACCCACTCCAGTATTCTTGCCTGGAGAATCCCATGGACAGAGGACCTGGCAGGCTACAGTTCCTGGAGTCGCAAAGAACTGGACATGACCGAGGGACAGAGTGCATGCATACACACACACACACACACACACACATTCAAATTATTGTATTCATGCCACTATTCAAATAGCTGTAGCTTATATAAATATGGTAATGTTAATTGTATACAAAATACAATGCAACATTCAGTGCATTGTAAGATTATAGATAACATTATGTAATATACACTAATGTGTCCTATGTATACAAATTAATATCTACTATGGAAATCTCCTTCTCATGCTAGATTTTTTTTGGTTTGGTCTGTGTTGTACTTTTAGAATAAATTCTGAAATCATTAATTTGTTAAAACATCTTTTGCCACTTAGATTGGAACTGCATTGTGCATGCCCAATTGCTTGAGTCATGTCCAACTCTTTGTGACCCCATGGACTGTAGCCCACCAGGCTCTTCTGTCTATGGGATTTTCCAGGCAAGAATACTGGAGTGGGTTGTCATCCCTCTAGGGGATCTTCCTGACCCAGGGATCAAACCCGTATCTCCTGCATCTTCTGCATTGCTGGAGGATTCTTTACAGCTGAGCCACCAAGGAAGCTGAGAATTACATTTTCTTACAGTATACTTTGAAAATCATGTCCATGCTGAGCATTCCAATCAAGGCCACAGCATAGCCCTTCATTTATTCAATTAAACTCATATATATTATGCACTAATCTTGAAATTCCTAAGTATTTTATTGGGTTGACTAAAAAAAACAGTTCATTTACAGTTTTCAGCAAGAAGTTAACCAAAAACCCCAAATGAACTGTTTGCCAACCCAATATATTTATATATGAATGTTTCTTCTATTATATTCTAATTGTTTCATTGCTTGTACATATAAACATTAATATATTTTAAATTAATATTCTGTCTAGCTTTTCTAATACCTATTCATATGCATCTCTTGAGTTTTTCAGGGGATAATCTTATTATATCTAACAGTTTTCTTTCTTCCTTTCCAATAAGTGCAGTTCTTACTGTTTTTTCATCTGGTTACATTGCCAGTTTCTCAAGGACAATGTTAAGTTGGTCCAGTTAACTTGATATCCCAAACTTGCCATCACCCAGCAAGACTCAAGCTCTGAGCTGCACTGCAGATGAGCCAGGGGTGAGGTGCCCTATCTGGGCTCTTCAGGCATGGGTCCACACTGCAGCTTGAATCCACTTGCTGAATTTTATTTATTCTCAATTTACTCTGTGTTTATATTCACAAGTGTGCCTCTTGGCTTTTCAGTGTAACAACTAACATTTAGGTCAATGTGAGTCTTCTGCTATTTGGAGCCCAAAGCTTCAATGTGACCCATACTTTTGTCCAGATATTTTTGTAGACCTCCAGCAGCCCGTGGCTGTCACTTCTGTGGTTTTTCTCAAGTTCTCTTTGCTGACATGAAGCCATCACCACTGCCTCCCTCTCCCAATATGGGGAAGGATGGAGACCAGAATGAGATTCGAGTGGAGCATTCAAGAGGGAGAGATGGTCTACAGGCACTTACCAGTGTAGACAGAGTTTTAAATGTGAAAGGAGCTGATGAAATGTCCAATGCAAACACCTTTGAATTTTCCACCGAGGACAGGAGTCCTTTTCTATCGCAGCCATCTAAAATATTGTTTTACCTTCCCAGATCACCAGCCCAGGTTGGATGCATGAGACGGGTGCTTGGGGCTGGTGCACTGGGAAGACCCAGAGGGATCGGGTGGAGAGGGAGGTAGGAGGGGGGATCGGGATGGGGAATACATGTAAATCCATGGCTGATTCATGTCAATGTATGGCAAAAACCACTACAATATTGTAAAGTAATTAGCCTCCAACTAATAAAAATAAATGGAAAACAAAAAACAAACAAACAATAAATAATACAGAAGTAAAAAAATAAAATAAAATATTGTTTCACCTTCTGCTTAAATTTTTAATGACAGGGAGCTTAATTATTTTGAGAATATTTGACCTCTCCTTCCTCTTTTTGGTTCATATCCAGACCCCTAGCCAGCAGTCGAAGAAGGCTTTTACATCAAGAGTTCCGAGCCCTTGTAAAGAGGTGACACTCAGCTCTGGAGGGGGGATGACCCCTGGGCTCTTGCGAGGTTTGGCTGGAGTGAGCCATTCTCAAATGCTCAGCTGTCCTCGCCTCTCTATCTCCTTGTCTGACCCCTGTGATTCAAACTCACTGACCACCCCCCCACATTCTTGCCCTGTGATGTCTTATCTTGCACTCTTAGAACTGTCATGCTGACACGCCACCTCAAAGTTGTTGAAAATGGACCACCTTGTTCCCCACTCTGCTTCTCACTGCCATCAACAAACACTCCCTAGACCATCAACCCATCAAATGCCACTGATGAAGAGGAAAACTCTTCCTGATGAAGAGGAAGACTCCCAGGTCTTATAAGACCAAATATAGGGACTGCTAAGAATATGTGAGTGTTGGACCACAAAGAAGGCT
Source organism: Odocoileus virginianus (assembly GCF_023699985.2). Lineage (NCBI taxonomy): Eukaryota > Metazoa > Chordata > Mammalia > Artiodactyla > Cervidae > Odocoileus > Odocoileus virginianus. Next base: position 30,390,141 of record NC_069690.1, on the reverse strand, counting down.
GAGCACCAAAGAATTGCTGCTTTTGAACTATGGTGCTGGAGAAGATTCTTTTTTTTTTTCAGCCTGTATTTATTTAATTTTTTTTCATTTATTTTTATTAGTTGGAGGCTAATTACTTTACAATATTGTAGTGGGTTTTGTGATATATTGACATGAATCAGCCATGGATTTACATGTATTCCCCATCCCGATCCCCCCCTCCCACCTCCCTCTCCACCCGATCCCTCTGGGTCTTCCCAGTGCACCAGGCCAGAGCACTTGTCTCATGCATCCAACCTGGGCTGGTGATCTGTTTCACTATAGATAATATACATGTTTCGATGCTGTTCTCTCGAAACATCCCACCCTCGCCTTCTCCCACAGACTCCAAAAGTCTGTTCTGTACACCTGTGTCTCTTTTTCTGTTTTGCATATAGGGTTATCGTTACCATCTTTCTAAATTCCATATATATGTGTTAGTATGCTGTAATGTTCTTTATCTTTCTGGCTTACTTCACTCTGTATAATAGGCTCCAGTTTCATCCATCTTATTAGAACTGATTCAAATGAATTCTTTTTAACGGCTGAGTAATATTCCATGGTGTATATGTACCACAGCTTCCTTATCCATTCGTCTGCTGATGGGCATCCAGGTTGCTTCCATGTCCTGGCTATTATAAACAGTGCTGCAATGAACATTGGGGTGCACGTGTCTCTTTCAGATCTGGTTTCCTCGGTGTGCATGCCCAGAAGTGGGATTGCTGGGTCATACGGCAGTTCTATTTCCAGTTTTTTAAGAAATCTCCACACTGGTCTCCATAGAGGCTGCACTAGTTTGCATTCCCACCAACAGTGTAAGAGGGTGCCCTTTTCTCCACATCCTCTCCAGCATTTATTTCTTGTAGACTTTTGGATAGCAGCCATCCTGACTGGCGTGTAATGGTACCTCATTGTGGTTTTGATTTGCATTTCTCTGATGATGAGTGATGTTGAGCATCTTTTCATGTGTTTGTTTGGAGAAGATTCTTAAGAGTCCCTTGAACTACAAGGCAATCAAACCAGTCAATCCTAAAGGAAATTGGTCCTGAATATTCATTGGAGGGGACTGATGCTGAAGTTGAAGCTCCAATACTTCGGTTACCTCTTGCAAAGAGCCAACTCATTGGAAAAGACTCTGACACTGGGAGAGATTGAAGGCAGGAAGAGAAGGGGATGACAGAGGATGAAATGGTTGGATGGCATCACTGACTCAATGGACATGAGTTTGAGCAAACTCCAGGAGATGCTGGAGGAGCCTGGTGTGCTGCAGTCCATGGGGTCACAAAGAGTCAGACACAACTTAGCAATTGAACAACTACAACAAAGTATATGACCCATTTCTTCTGAACTCTGAGTGAATCACTGACCCTCATAGAAACTAACATTTAGGCATGAGCACATCTAGAGTGATTTAAGCCCTGACCTTCTACTTGCTTCCAGACTCGCTCACCTTTGTCCAGTACCCTTGGAAAATTCACACAACATTTATTCCTTGCTGTAACAGCCTTCTTGGAAACTTCAGAGGTGGTCAATTATCTATTTCAAGACAGAGGAGGAATAACAACGGTATTAACCTCACCACTGTGCAATCTCACCTTCGAAAGTGGAAATTTTTCAAAAGGCAGTTTTAAAAGCTCAGCCTCCCCATAAAAGGTAGATTTTCCCATAATCAAGTCTGCCATTAACAACAAAGAAAAATGACAAAAGAATTTTATCATTTCGGGAAACCTCTACGTAAGTGTTGTCTTCTTATGCTTTTGAGGGTTTCCTGGCTTTGCCCTTTGGCATCAGTGCCTCTTCATAAAGATCGCAGCCCAGAGAAGATTGAGGAAGGAAGGCATGTCTCTGCTTTTCAGTGACCTTGACTGACAGCACTTTACAGAAATGATGAGATTCCAACCTGTTCAGCTTCAAGCTCATGCTGGGAAGTGGGCCCCTGTGAACACTGAGCCATGGAGCAGACCTGTGTGATTTGTGGGATCTTCTAAAGTATGGGTTGGCATTTATTTTTTCTGTGAGAGGCCAGATAGTAAATATTTTAGGTAGCCTCTGTCACTTCTACTCAACTCTGCCATTGTAACTCCAGAGTAGCTCATTCATAAATGAATGAATGTAGCTATGTTTCAATAAAACTTTATTAATTAAAAAAAAAAAAAAAGGACAGGGTCTGGTCCTGGTCCATGGGCTGGAGTTTGCCAATCCCTGGTCTACAGTATATGGTCCAGGATAGGGGACCCTTTGCCCAAGTCTAAGGGTGGATCCCCCTCAGCCCAGGCAAATTGTTTGACCATACCTCTAAGCACTCTAATTTCAGGACTAAGGGATGGTTCTGGTCCCAGGGACTTGCTTCTGTCCATCCCTTCATCTGTGAATCTGTCATTGCTTGGTCACTAAATTATGTCTGACTCTTTTGTGACCCCGTGGACTGTAGCCTGCCAGTCTCCTCTGTCCATGGGATTTTCCAGGCAAGAATACTGTAGCGGCTTGTCATTTCCTTCTCCAGGGGATCTTCCCGACCCAGGGATAGAACCCAAGTCTCCTGCATTGGCAGGCAGATTGTTTACCACTGAGCCACTAGTGAAGCCCTCATCTCTAAGTGGAAGCATTTGAATGTCACGGAGGCTCCTGGTTTTTGCTGTTGCCAACACTGCTTCCCAGGGCAGGGAGGATTTGAGCAAAGTAAAAGACAAGATTATTAACTTGTCAGCATCTTTGTCTGATCTATAGATGAATGAAATGATTTCTTCATAATGAACACATTTCTCAATAGTACTCAGCACCCATCTTGTTCTGCTTTGTTCTGGAAGATTCATAAATAAGTGTGGTCTTTGTGGTAGTTGCACATGTTGTCTGAGGAGTAATTTGCTGTCATAAACAACTCCTGTTATCCTGCTCTAGATCAAACATGAACGAAGTGCAATCCTGATTCTTCACATAAACACAGGAATGATACATAAGCATGAAAGTGAAAGTGAAAGCCTCTCAGTCATGTCCGACTCTTTGCAAATCCATGGACTATATAGTTCATGGAATTCTTGAGGCCGGAATGCTGGAGTGGGCAACCGTTTCCTTCTTCAGGGGATCTTCTCAACCCAGGGGTTGAACCAGGTCTTTCGCATTGCAAGCAGATTCTTTACCAGCTGAACCACAAGGGAAGCCCAATACATATGCATATGAGCTCCATTTTAACCCTTATTCGGGGCTGTTGTGACTCTGTGGAGTTAACATTTGTTAAGTAGCACACAGGGTGCCAGATGGTGAGCTGAGGTCCAACAAGACCAAGGAGAAGTTGAAATAGAGAAGCTGATGACTCTCGGGTCCTGGAGGAAGCCCACACGGGCCTAGAAGGCTGCCTGGGGAAGCCACGGCAGGTGCAGAGGCAGAGGCACACGCCTTTAATAGGACCTGGGGGCAGAGTGCTTTGGGCTTCTTGGGATAAAGCTGGATGGGTCAATGCAAACCAAAAAGGGTGGAGTTTTGGTAAGCCTCAGGGGAGTCTTATCTAAAGGGTGCATAACTGGGAGGCCCTGGAAAATGAAAGAGACTTGATCCCAGGGGCTGTTGGAGATTCGTATCAGGAGCTTACCTTTACCTGTGACTCTGCAGACTCCTGTCCAGGGCGTGTATTTGCCTGAATGGCTGGTGTCGGTCTGTGGTCCCTGTAGGCTGCTTGGCCACATAGTGGAGGCTGGGGCAGCAAGACTATGGAGGAGTTTAGCTAAGTCTTGTCATGGGCTCTGCAAATGTCAGGGTGGACAAGGGCTAGGGGATATCTCTTGGTTTCTGATGTGATCACTTAGGTGGCAGAGGTGACAGCAAGTTTGGAATACATTGGCTTTTAAAGAGCTTTTGAAAATCCAGTAAAGGATGCTAGTAAACATTTGGATACTGAGATGGAAGGTCTGGGTGGATGAAGACACGTGGTCAGCAGCCCTCAGTGGCTGAGACTGTGGCTGTGCTGGAGATCCCCTGGGCAGAGGGATGAAGACAGAACCTAGAGCCTGAGACCCAGCCTTGGGCACGACCCCCTTTAGTGGCTGGGTCAGGAGGACATGCCTGCTAGAAAGGAAGCGGAGAAGGAGAGGTCAAGGTGGTGGAGGAAGGCTTAGAGAAGGAGAAGTCAGAAAAGCTGAGAAAGGAGTGACCTTAGAGGGTGGCTTTGATGAATTGTGTCCCACAAGCTGAGGAATGGATTTCAGTCCCCAGAAGTCAACAGATCATCTCCATGAAGTCGGAGGATGAGGATTGGGAAGCCTTGATGGGATGGAATGAGGCATGTGTGAGGCCTGAGATGTGTGGATGGGGAAGTTCAAGGCTGTTGAAGGGAAGGAGGAAATAGAATGGGATCTGGAGAAGGAAGTGGGATCAAGGGAAGCCTTTTATTTTTGAGGATAAGAGGGGCTTGAGGTATTCATGCTGATAGAAAGCTTCCCCCTAGCGGAGAGAGGTTGATGATAAAGGAGAGAAAAGAAATCACACATACATTCTAAGCTCACATGGAATCCCTCTTTTTTAAGTCTCTGGTTCTTCAAGTGGGCTTACAAAACAGCATGGCTATCTTGCCTACAGACACAGCAGACAGAAAAAAACCCTGAAGAAGTTGCAGGGTGAGCCCCCACCCTCGCTTACAAAGGTAATGGTGTCCAGCATTCCGTGTTCTGACTCAGTTATATACAAAAGAGGCTTTTATTTATCCTTCAGAAAATGAGTTACATTTAAAATAGATCTCATTTTTGATCCAGAGGCTCTGATACTCTCAGCCAGCGAGAGAGAAATAGCTTGTTGCTCTCTTGGTTCACTGGCATCTTAACAGCAGGATTTCAAGTTTCACAAATGTTTCTCTCCCAAACGGGTATCTGCTATGCTCTTCATCACTGCTTTACTCGATTAAAAAATGTTGTATTCCACAAAAAAAAAAAAAAAAAAAAAACTGCATTTAGGACACAGGGGTCTCTGAGTGGCAGAGTTTTCAGAAAAGCTGTCATTGCAAAATGAAATTTAGAATCTTAGCGAAGGCACCAAGCTGGGAAATTTACATACTATCACGAAGCAGGACTAGCTGTCTGGAATAATTGAAAACCGTGGTAATAACATGAGTTGTCCCAGGGAGTAATGTTAGCAAATGTAATAAACATTTTCCAAATCCAAGAGCTTCTATTTTCTATCTATTTGCTGCACAGAGATGCTGTTGACCTCACAACGAAATATCTTTCTTGATGTGCTTTTCTCTCCCAAATGCTGATCACCATCATCCCATCATCATCAACACCATTTGGAGCAGTTATCATGCTCAGTGTTTATATGCATTTTCGCATTTTACCTTCACAACAGTCTTGAGAGGTCATGTTGCTGTTTCCATTCGGTGGAGAAGGAAACTGATGCACAAATAGGTAAATTGCTTCCCTAAATGTCACACACACCTTGAGTAAGTGGCGGAGTTTGCATTGGACTCCAAAATCACTGGGAAGGGTAACTGCAGCCATGAATTAAAAGACTCTTGCTCCTTGGAAGAAAAGCTTTGACAAACCTAGATAGTGTATTAAAAACCAGAGACATCACTTTTCCCAACAAAGGTCTGTCTTGTCAAAGCTTTAGGTTTTCCAGTAGTCATGTACGGATGTGAGAACTGGACCATAAAGAAGGCTGAGTGCCAAAGAATTGATGCTTTCAAATTGTGATGCTGGAGAAAACTCTTGAGAGTCCCCTAGACAGCAAGGAGATCAAATCAGTCAACCTTAAAGGATATCAACTGTGAATATTCATTGGAAGGACTGACGTTGAAGCTCCAATACTTTGGCCACCTGATACAAAGAGGTGGCTCATTGGAAAAGCTCCTGATGCTGGGAAAGATTGAGGGTAGGAGGAGAAGGGGATGACAGAGGATGAGATGGTAAGACAGCATCACGGACTCAATGGACATGAGTTTGAGAAAACTCTGGGAGATAGTGAAGGACAGGGAAGCCTGGCATGCTGCATTCCATGGGGTTGCAAAGAGCCAGACATGACTTAGTGACAGAACACCAACAATTTATGTGACCCCGGTTTTTATAGAAAAGAAATTGTGGACTGCTGTTGAAAAGAGAGAATACATAGTTCAGTTTGGGTCTTGGGAGACAGAAACAAAACAAACAAAAAAACCCAGCTCACCAAAGTTAGCCCAGTTTGGAAAAAAGGAGGATTGTTGAGGGTGAGCTTGACTTCAGCATCTTTGTCTTCATCCTCGGGTGACATATAAATGATGGTTTCCATCTCCAAGGAATTTGTAATCTAGCTGGAGAGAAAATTCAGACATGAAAGGATGAATAACCACCCACGAAACGCAAGCTAAATTCCACTTTGTGGTCCAGGCAGCATCTACTACAATTCAAGTCGAGGACCACAGTGAGCTAGAGGAGCTGAGAAGAATTCACAAAGGAGGGCAGACTTTTGTGGGACCTTGACTGGGATCCACATAATGCTGCAAAGTGGGACATCCGTTCCAGTCAGGAGCATCAGCTTTAGAGGATTGGCAGGATGGCTGGAGTGTTGTAGGTCCTGTCTGTCCCAAGGATGAGTGCTGATGGTTACATGGAATCCTGCATCTTTCACTTGGCGAGGCTGCAGGAGCCCTGGGTCAGCTTGGGATCCTTGGTTGCATTTTTACAAATCACTAGGTTTTAATCTAATCACTCTTGAGTGAGCGTTAACAGGCTTGGGTTCCTTTATTCGCAAAAGAATGTATGATATTTTAATGGTTCCAGAAAAGAGGACAATGAGGCTTGCACTATATGTGGGCTGTTGGCTAAGAGTGCTCATTTCTTGAAACAAGGAAAAGATGTGAAAAGAAGTCTTCAAGAGGTCCCTGGGCTGCTTGGAGCTGCCCTGCACCACAGGACAAGTTTGGGCATCTGTGAACGCTCGATGAGAGCAAAGAGGTAATTTAACTTAATGAACTGAGAACGCCTTGCGAGAATCTTTGAGTTCCTCCCAGCCTGTGACTTACCTTAACTGCCTACTAAAAGTAGAAAAAATTTAATGATTCTTTTCCTCTCTTTTTCTTTAAATTTTAACTCATTACTGATTCTCTCTGTTTCCATATAAGTGTCTTAAGATAGATCTTGCCCTAATACTGCCAGACTAATCTTCCTTAATTACAAGTTTTATTGCATTGTTTTCCTGCTTAAAACCTGCAATGGCTCCCTACTTCCTACTATAAAGTCTTCTTGATTTACAAAATTGTTATCATCTCTCTGGTTCTGCCTCACACACCAAATGTATTCCATTCTAAACTCTAAAACACACTCAGTTCACTTGACAAGCTGCCCTAAATGAGCCACAGGAAATGTCCTCAGGGCATGGGCGTTTAACTATTACTTTGTCATATTTTCACAAGGGGCAACCTGATAACTTGGTCAGATTTTACCCCAGTGGCATCACCGCAGCTCTATTTTCACCATCTTGAAAACCTCTCCCTACATTCTCTGGTATTTTCATCTCCCTGTTTATTCGCTTAAATTTTCCCCAATCAATGGAGCTTTGATTCTGAATTTTCACCAAGTCTCTTTTTTCCCATAGCAGATTTGATCAGCCTTTGCAAAAACTAAACAGCTTGTGTTTTGTCAACATCAATTCCCAGTTTAGGTTAGCATCATTAGTGGCAGAGGAAGTGCTGTTTGGCTGAGCACTGATAATTAAAACGGCAAACAGGGACCTTCGTAATTCTGTCCATGTTTTGCACGGATAATGGGATGAAGACAGGTCACAACGACTTTTGAAATAGATGGTGACTTGAGGTCAGTCATCATCCACACCCCACCCTTAGGTACCAAGTGAAGTTATTGAAAAAGTGTTAGTCACTCAGTCGTGACTGACTCTTTGCAATCCCATGGGTTATAGCCCGCCAGGCTCATCTGTCCATGGGATTTCCCAGACAAGAATACTGGAATGGATTGCCATTCCCTCATCTAGGGGATCTTTCTGACCCAGGGATCAAACCAAGGTCTCCTGCACTGCAGGTAGATTCTTAAACCCTGAGCCACCAGGGAAGCCCCTTCTGTATAGCATAGGGAACTATATTCAATATCTTGTAATAACCTATAATGGAAAATAATCTGGAGAAGAATATATGCATATATATGTATATCTATATCTATAGGTGGGGCTTCCTTGGTGGCTCAAATGGTAAAGAATCTCCTTGCAATGCAGAGTTCGATCCCTGGGTAGGGAAGATGCTCCAGAGAAGGGAAATGGCTACCTACTCCAGTATTCTTACCTGGAGAATCCCATGGACAGAGGAGCCTGGCAGGCTATATAGTCCATGGGGTCGCAGAGAGTCAGACACGACTGAGTGACTAACACACACACACACACACACGTATAACTGAGTCACTTCACTGTACACCAGAAACTAACAGAACATGGTAAATCAGCTATATGCCAATTACAAAAAAAAAATAGAACATGAACTTCAGGGGGAAACTCTCAGGGTCTTTCAGGGGAAACCTCTTTGTTCAGGTGACTAAGGAGCAAAGTCTCCTGAAAAAAGTGAGGGCCTGAGGCATAAAGATGGGAGAGAAAGAGAGTTCTAGGCAGAGAATATAGAATTAATACAGGCTCCTTATTTGTGTCTATTTTGCCTCAACTTTTCTTAAATTTCTTGAGTTAGTAATTTATTGTCAGTATTGCTTATTTTTCAATGAACTTAAGGCCATGCTTTTTGGTCTGTGTATTGTCTTGGTCATGTCCTTTATATGATGCTTAATTTCTAAATAATTTACAATCACCATTTTCATGTACTTTTTGGCCTAACACTGATTTACAAAAAACAATTTAAAATGTCCCTATGTGGTTAGATTTTTTGGGACCATCCTATTATGTTTTAATTTCTTTTTGTTTTAAACCCAGAAAATGTAGCCCAAACAATTTCTCTTTCTTAAAATCCATGTTAGTTTTTGTGTGGCCTAGTGGTGATGAAATTCAGTGACTCCCCATTGCCCAACTTCACAAGCTCCAGTGCATGTATTTACATGCATTAGCCCCACCGAACTTCTTTCTTTTGCTCGAAACCACTTTTTTCATCTAATGTTGGGGGCTGTGAGTCATGTTGCTATGGGAGACTCATTCCTCTCCTACTCATTGTGTTTGTCAGGGTCCTTCAGAGGAAGAGAACCAACAGAATGCATGTGTGTGTGTATATATACAGAGTTAAAGAATGGCCCCATGGGACTACAGAGGTGGAGCCACCCCAAGATCTGAAATTAGCAGGATGGGGGCCCAGCAAAGCCAGCGTGAAGCTCTAGTCTGAGTCTGAAGGCCTGAGAACCAGGACAGCCAATGGCATGAGTTCCAATTAGATGACCCGCAGGCTTGAGAATCGAGAAAAGCCCATGCTTCATTTTGAGTCCAAAGGTTGGAAAAGACTGGTGTTCCAGTTCAAAGCAGCCAAGGGGAACACGAAGAATCTCCTCTTGTTCGGCCTGTTTGTTCTGTTCAGGTCTTCAGCTGATTGGGTGAGGCCCACACTCACTGGGGAGGGTCATCTGCTTTATTTGGTCTACATATTCAGCAGTTTATCTTGCCCAGAAATACCCACATAGACACACCAAAAGAGTGTTTGACCCAATGGCTTAGCACTCTGTGACCCAGGCAAAGTGGCACCAAAAATTCACCATCACTTATGCAGCTTTCCTTCCAGGTCTCAAATGACATGTTGCTTCCTCCAGGATTCCTTGCTGGCCCCTCCCAAGATGATGTTCAGGGCTCCTGCTATGTGCCCCACAGCGTCCTGTTCATCCCCTGCCCTGACACTTGGGTACCACCTCCGTTGGCTTAGTTAGTTGACTGGACTGTGCCCTCACTTCCTTAAGTTCTCTGCTTGAGTGACACCTGATCAGAGAGGCTTTCCCTGGACACCATTTCTGAAAGAGCATCTTACCCTCTCACCTTGCATCTCTGATTATCATCCTTCACTGACATATCTATGTGTCTTTATTATTATCAGTGTCCTTCTTCTAGAATTTAAGCTCCATGTAAGCCAGGATTTGGTCTATTTTGTTCACTGAAGCATCCACTGTGCACTCATTTTGGAAAAGTATCTGGTACATTGGAGGTATTCAATTAATATGTAATTAATAAAATCCAGGGGCTTCTCTGGTGGCTCAGTGGTAAAGAACATGCCTGCTAATGTTTGAGATGCAGGGGACATGGGTTTGATCTGGTGGTTGGGAAGATCCCCTGGAGAAGGAAATGGCAACCCACAGCAGTATTTTTGCCTGGGAAATCCCATGGACAGAGGAGCCTGGAGGGTTATAGTCCATGGGGTCACAAAAATATCAGACACAACTTAGTGACTAAAACAACAGTAAAACCCAGAAGTAAATAAAAATAATTGATTATGACTAAGATGGTTACAGAGATGTAAGAATGGCTCAACTTTAGAGAAGTTGTAGAATATTCCAGATGCAAAATCTTTCATAGATGAAAGATTTTTTAAATGTGATGATATTTGTAGACGTCAAAAAGAAAGGAATTGCAAAAAACCTGACAGAACTAAAAGAAAACAATGAAAACACACAAAGACCCAAACTTTGGCAACATATAATTGAAGGATTTATTCCATAAATGACAAAGACACCAAAAACCAAAATCATAGTAATGGCAAAATTTAAAAGCCTTATTATTAAAAAAGCACAGGGTTCAGTAAACCATGGTTCATGAGTCAAATCGAGCAATGTTCATTGTTTATTTATCATCCATGGCTGTTTTCATGCTACAGTGACAGAGCTGAGTAGTTGTGACAGAGATGGTGTGGTCCCCAAAGCTGAAAATATTTAATATCTGACTCTACATAAAAAGAATGCTGACCTCTGACAAAGAACAAAGCAAAAATCCACATGCATGGATATTATCAACCTTATTCTGGAATTTCCACCCAATGCAGTAAATATGAAATGTAAATAAGAAATATTAATTAGCAGAAAAAAAAATAGAGGATCTGTACATTTAGTGCAATCCCAATCAAAAGACCAGAAGGATTCTTGGTGGAAATTGGGAACCTGATCTCTATTCTTTTTGAAATTTATCAGGCCCCAAATAAGTAAGTCATCCTTAAAAACAACCTAGTGAGATTTTTCTACTGGATATCAAGATTTATTATAAAAGTATGGTAATGAAGACCAGGCAGTATGGGCACAAAGGCAGGCAAATAGACCAGTGGAATAAAAAAAAAACGTTCAGAAGTCAACACACAAGGACTTCCCTGGTGGTCTAGTCGCTAAGCTCTGTGCTCCCAATGCCAGGGGCCAGGGTTCAATCCCTGGTCAAGGAACTAGATCCCATATGCTGCAACTGAAGATCTCACATGTCACAACAAAGATGGAAGATCCCATGTACCTCAACTAAGACTTGAAGCAGTCATATAAGCAAATAAATATTTTAGAAAGAAAGAAATAGACATATATACACGGTCATTCAATTTATGAGAAAGGTGAATTGCAGAGCAGTAGTGAAGGGACAGTCTTTACAGATACCTTAATTTTGTTCAAGTGTAAGAACTGAAATTAGAAGTGCAATGAATTATTCTTGGATAATTTAGATACATGTCATTTTAATGTATGATATCCTCTGATGCTTTGTGGTTTTAATAGTGGTACAGCTAAGGGAACCCTCTGAGATTTTGAGGTTCAGACAAATGTAATTGATGTTTATATGTGAGGTTGAGGGATCTGCCACCTCTGCAGGAGCTTGATCTCAGACGAAATGTACAAGTCCAGCTGAGCAAATGCTTGAAAACTCCCTTTGAGACTCACACTGTTCAAATATTGGGGCGGGGCTACTCAAGATACGAAATGCGGTTCACCTTTCCAGGATTTTAGCATTTACATGTGATGATCAAATCAATGCACACAAAAAGAGACGGAAAAACAGGGGTGTCAGGAAAAGACTGATTCAATACATGGCCAGGAACACTGAAAGAAGAGGCGCTGGGCTGGACTGCTGTGTTAGCCCACCACCTCCCAGAGAAGGGGGTTTGTGCTGAACCTGGCAAGCTCTGTAGGATTTAGAGACGTGAATGGGAGGAGGGCAGAGTTATTGCTAGTGTAGACAGACATGAGAAAATCAAGAGATGTGGCGACGAGCATTATATTTGTCTGCATGCTGATGGGGATGTGTGTATATGTGTGCAGACAAACAGCAGAGCAGGATGGAACATTGACATTGAGCAAATCCTGGTGATTAATCTCCGGTTTAAAAAGCCCAAGAGGGGTGGGAGAGAGAGGGTGGGACAACTGAGAGAGTGGCACTGACACATATCCACTACTATGTGTAAAACAGACAGCTGGTGGGAAGCTGCTATCTAGCACAGGGAGCTCAGGTCTGCGCTCTGTGACGACCTAGAGGGCTGGGATGGGGGGCGGGGGTGGAGTGGGAGCGAGGCTCGAGAGGGAGGGGTTATGTGCATAGCCATGACTGATTCGTGTTGTTGTGCCCCAGAAACTAACACAACATTGTAAAGCAATTATCCTCCGGTGAAAAAATAAATAAACTTTTTAAGAAGCCCAAGGGGAAAAGCTCGCTCTCTGAATCCCATTCTCCAGCTCTAGTTGCATGTTTTAGGAGACTATGGGGATTATCAACAAAGGAAAATAATGTGGAATTTACCTTTTTTTTTTAAAAAAAGCAGAGAATCAATAATAATGATGCTTGTGGTTACAGGGGTTAGGCTTCTGCCTCTCTGCACATTCAAGGTTAAGTTAATAGTGTTTGTGGAAGTCTCGGGCTCCATCTGTTCATTCTCCTGCTCCGGAGAAGGACGAGGTGAATACCTTCCCCGGCAGGTGCCACCTGATCACACTGTACTAATCATCTCTCCCCTCCAGCTGCCACCTGCCCTGGCTCCCACCCAAAGACCCCGGTAGAAACCTTTAGGGAAGGTGAAACCCTTCATTAGTGCCTCGTGAGCCTCACTCCCTGGTCCTTCACTGCTTTCATGAGATTTCTTTCTCGGCAAGAGAGGGATGTGTCAAGCCCAGTACTTGGGCCAAATGCTACTGCTCTCTTGTCCTGAGCTCACAGCCATCAGTGAGGCCCCGTGACTACTCACAGGATCTCCAAGCCGAGACCCGAGAGACTGTGGTCCAACCAGTATCTTACAGATGAGGAGCTGAGTCCCCCAGAATGAGTTGCCCAAGGACACACACTGGTCGGTGTCAGAGGTGGCAGGAGAACAAAGACAGGTTCTAGTCTGCTGTTCCTGCCCTTCACCATCCTGTCTTAAGCCTGTCTTACTGGGCATCACTCTGTAGCTGCGGTTTCTGCATTTGTTTCAAATCAAAGCCACACATTTGTTGTAAGTTTACAAGGCTGATTACATCGTGTTACACTTGCTACAATCCCTTGTAGGTTGGGTCCAAGGAGTCTGGCGCTCAGGGGAGCCACCCAAAGTGAACAAAATCTGGAAAGACTTGTCACTCGAGGAACTCTGTCAAAATCATCTTCACTCTGGGACATGTGGCCCCCAGACAAAGTTTATGGTGAGGGTTGATTCTGAAACATGAAGAATGTTTCTTTTCTCCAAAACTCATCACCAGTTTAGATGAATTTACAGGAAGAGTGATCAAGTTGGCAGACTATCAAAGCGTTGAGCTGCATTCAGAGCATCTGGGAAATTGAAAAAACCATGAAATGCAAATGAATGAGGTTTATCACCTTGATCAGTGTGAAAAAGTTTATCTCACTCTGGCCAGTATTTGATGGGCCATGGAAACTAGAAAGGATGTGATGCCCAACTCTTCTTTCTTTCCAGAGAAACCAACAACAGCCCAGAGAAGCCGGGTGATGTCCAGGGACTGAGTGGGGTGACATCTTTCCTAAGACCCCTGGTCTAGTGTTCTTTTTAGTGTGTTTGTGTTAAAAGTAAAAGCTTACATAAAGTGGCATCAAGTTGTCCAAACTTTAAGAAAATAATATTTTTAGAAATCTTGGAAACCACTCCTTTAAACTCTCAGATTTTTTCTAAACAGAGAATGACTCTGACATTGCTCAATTCTCTGAACAAAGGCATGTACTAGGATGGTCTGCAGTTTTCGAGAATTTTTATTTGCCTTTAAGTATCAAAAAGAAAGAAAGAAAGAAAGAAAATGCATTCCTGGGAAACAAAGAACTATGTCACTTGGCACCATCATTATTTCTCCGCCTTAAGAAAAATAGGAGATTACAATATTGTAAAGTAATTAGCCTCAAACTAATAAAAATAAATGAAAAATAAATAAATAAAAGAAAAATAGGAGAAAAATTACATCATACCTAGACAGCATATTAAATAGCAGAGACATTACTTTGTCAACAAAGGTCTGTCTAGTCAAGGCTATTATTTTTCCAGTAGTCATGTATGGATGTGAGAGTTGGACTATAAAGAAAGCTGAGCACCGAAGAATTGATGCTTTTGAACTGTGATGTTGGAGAAGACTCTTGAGAGTCCCTTGGACTACAAGGAGATCCAACCAGTTCATCCTAAAGGAGATTAGTCCTGGGTGTTCATTGGAAGGACTGATGTTGAAGTTGAAACTCCAATACTCTGGCCATCTGATGCAGAGATCTGACTCTTGGAAAAGACCCTGATGCTGGGAAAGACTGAGGGCAGGAGGAGAAGGGGATGACAGAGGATGAGATGATTGTATGGCATCACTGACTCAATGGACATGAGTTTGGGTAAACTGCAGGAGTTGGTGATGGACAGGGAGGCCTGGCGTGCTGTGGTTCATGGGGTCACAAAGAGTCGGACACAACTGAGTGACTGAACTGAACTGAAGAGGACTTTCTCACCAGAAGGAAGTAACCACAATTCCTAAAAAGTGGATGGGTTAATATACTGTACTGATGTTTTTCTTTCTGCCTTACTTCACTCTGTTTAATAGGCTCCAGTTTCATCTACCTCATTAGAACTGACTCAAATGTGTTCTTTTTTGTAGCTGAGTAATATTGCATTGTGTATATGCGGGAGAAGGAGAGGGTGGACGATATGAGAGAATAACATTGAAACATATATATTAACTTATGTAAAATAGATGACCAGTGCAAATTTGATGCATGAAGCAGGGTGCCCAAAGCTGGCTCTCTGGGACAACCCAGAGGGGTGGGGTGGGGAGGGAGGTGGGAGGGGGGTTCAGGATGGGGGACACCAGTACACCCGTGGCTGATTCATGTCAATATATAGCAAAAACCACCACAATATTGTAAAGTAATTAGCCTCCAATTAAAATGAATAAATCTAAAAAAGAAGGGTGGATGGGTTGCTAGAAGGGAAATAATCCACATCTTTTCTCCTAAACAGCCTTACTTGTTACCATTCCAGGTAAATTAAAACTTTCTTTGTTCTTAGAACTTTTCAGAGAGAGGGATACTCTATTCAACAACACAGAGTCCTAGAATCTCAGATCTGCCTCCCTCGTTGTAAAACCGAAGCAAACACCACGAGCTCCAGGTCTCCTTGTTTTCCTCCGTCTTGATAAATGGAATCACTGTTTCTGGTTGTTCAAGACAAAAGCCTAGGACTCATCCTTGATGCTTCCCTTTGTCCTACCACCTACCCTTCCCCACGGCTCACCCCATTGCTTCCATCTTTCCGACCATCCCTCCCAGCCCACACCACCCTCCGCCAGCTCTCAGTTCCTCCACTAGCTCCCTCACTGGTCTCGCTGTCTTCACTCTTGTCCCTCTGAAACCCATTGTCTGTACAGAAACCAGAAGGATCTTTATCTGTTTGTTTTTTTTTTTTTTTCCAATTCAGTAGTTTAATTTTTTTCATGAAGATTTTATGTTTTCAGGGCAGTTTTAATTTCATAGCAAAATTGAAAGTACAGCAATTTCCTAAAGACCCACCCCCCCACTCCTGAAATGCACAGTCACAGATGGTACATTTATTATCAACACCCCCTACTAGATGGTACATTTACTATGATTGATAAACCTTTGTGAGTTAGTTGCTCAGTCATGTCCGACTCTTCGTGGCTCCATGGACTGTAGTGCACCAGGCTCCTCTGTGCACGGGATTCCTCAGGCAAGAGTGCTGGAGTGGGTTGCCATTTCCTCCTCCAGGGCATCTTCCCAACCCAGGAATTGAACCCGGATCTCCTTCATTGCAGTCAGATTCTTTACCGGCTGGGCCACCAGGGAATCCCTCCTATGCAGACATCTCATTGCCAATGGGAGTCCACAGTTTACAGCATCTGGTCCACTCTCTGTGTTGTGCATTCTATGGGTTTGGACTGTGTGATCTTTTAAAAACGCAGCTCAGATCCGGTCTCACTTTGCTGAAAACCTTCCACAGGCTTCTCACTATACTGGAAATAAGGACATTCCCACCTCAAGGCCTGGTCCTTTGTGTTTCTGATATTTCCTGGGTGAGAATACTCTCTTCTCTGTTCTTCACATGGCTGGATCCTTTGGTTCAAATGTCAGGTCCTCCCAGAAGTTCCTCTAACAAAGCCCATCTAAAGGCAGCCAACTCCACATTCCTGTTCCAGTTCTCCTTTAAAAAATCTTTCAGAGCTGAGCCTAATCTGTATATTTCCTGTCTCTTAAATGTGTCTTTTTTCCCCCATGATAAGTCCCTGCCCCACAACTTTATTCCATATGAGCACATGGGAAGCACTCAACACACATCTGTTGAATTTTGAAATAATACCAGGTCATGCCAAGAGTTTCCTGTGTGTCATGCACAGGTACCTTGTAATCCATACTACATTTCATCCTCCCAGCAACCCTAAAAGCTGGGTTCCATCACTCCTTTGTCATGGGCTTCCCAGGTGGCTCCAGTGGTAGAGAACCCACTTGCCAATGCAGGAGACATAAGAGATGCAGGTTCGATCCCTGGGTCAGGAAGATCCCTGGAGGAGGGCATGGCCACCCATTCCATATTCTTGCCTGGAGAATCCCATGGACAGAGGAACCTGGTGGACTAGAGTCCATGGGGTCACAAAGAGTCAGACATGACTGAAGCTACTTGGCAGGCATTCCCATTTTGTAGATGAGAAAACCGAGACACAGAAAGATTAAGCAACTTGACTGAAGTCACACAATCAATAGGATTTATACTCAGGAACCTGGTCCAGAACCCACACCCTAAGCCACTTGGCTATGCCGAAAGGATGAGTGATGTTTGGGTAGCTTCTTCTTCCTGGACTCCTTTGTCTTTAGAGTTTAGGGATAAGAATTAGAGATTACAGAAAAGAAGGAATTGTTCCTTAGGGGATTTCCTAGCAAAGCTCCCTATGTTGGATCTTGGAAGTGAGGAGAGAAATTCAATTCTTGCTCTAACCATTGCCCGGGGACCCTATGGTTTCTGTATGATTTCATCGCTGTTCCTCTTCTATGGTTTTCCCAGCTCAGGGCTTCAGCTCCTGTTGAGTCCTGTCCAGTCCAGTGTGTCCTCAGTCGTGTCCAACTCTTTGCAACCCTTTGTTCTCTAGCCCACCAGGCTCCTCTGTCCATAAGATTTCCCAGGCAAGAGTACTGGAGTGGGTTGCCATTTCTTCCTCCAGGGGATCTTTCCAACCCAGGGATCGAACCCACATCTCTTGCATTGTAGGCAGATTCTTGACCCACTGAGCCACTGGGGAAGCCCTGTTGAGTCTTGCCCTTTATTTAGTTTTTAAAAATGTCTGTTAAGGGCTGTCTCCTTGTGGAAGCAGTGGACCAGGAACAGATGAGGAGTTGGAAGGGGTGGGGTCTGCCAGTAACTACAGTGGAAGCTTTTCTTCATCTGTAAAATCCCAGAAACAATCTCCAAGGTACATTTCTAGGTTTACAGTGTTATGGCTCTGGAGGTGTTTTATGTAGGACTCAGCTGAGGGTTTTTTATTCCAGGTCCTCTTCTGGACTGCTTCCTCTCTGTCCACCTTCTCATTTCATGGTCTTACACATCAAGGTTAGAACAACACCGTAAAACAAACCAGACAAATTCTTCCCATGCCAAGGCATTTAATAGCACTGGCTTAGACTCTGTGACTCCTCCCACCCCCTGAAAATTTCTAAAGTGAATTCATTCATTCATCCATGTATCTCACAAATAATTACTGAGCACCTACGTGTGTGAAGGCCTAGGCCAGATATTGAAAGTGTACATGGTCTGATCATGGAGCTGGTAGGGATTAAGTTACTAATAAACATCACAGAAGAGAATGTAGGAAGGCAGCCATGATAGGTACCATCATGGGCAAGTATATGGTGGTGTGAGGACAGACACTGGTGTGGGGTTGACCTAATTAGCCAAGTTAGTGGGGTTGTCCCTGAAAAAGTGACAAGCTAAGATATAAATAGTGGATAGAAATTCACTAGGAGAAGAGAAATGGTAAGAGTGTTCCAGGAAAAGAGAACGATATGTGCAAAGGTCCTGTGGCAGGATATGGGATAGCATATTCTAGGACTCAAAGAGCGGCATTGTGCAGAGAGCATGGGCAGGGATGACTTCCTTGAAAAGGAGGGAGCTGAGATCAGCTGCATGAAAGAAGTCAATGGGCCAGACCATCTCAGGCTATTGCAGAAGATACCACTTTGCCAACAAAGGTCCATCCAATCAAAGTTATGGTTTTTCCAGTAGTCGTGTATGGATGTGAGAGTTGGACCATAAAGAAGGCCAAGCACCGAAGAACTGATGCTTTTGAATTGTGATGCTGGAGACAACTCTTGAGACTATGACTCCCTAGACTACAGGGAGATCAAACCCATCAATTCTAAAGGAAATCAACCCTGAATATTCATTGGAAGGACTGATACTGAAGCTGAAGCTCCAAAACTTTGGCCACCTGATGTGAGGAGCTGACCCATCTGAAAAGACTCTGATGCCAGGAAAGATTGAAGGCAAAAGAAGGCAGAAGATGAGATGCCTGGATGGCATCACCAACTCACTGGACATGAGTTTGAGCAAATTCTGGGAGATAGTGGAGGATAGGGAAGCCTGGTATGCTGCAGTTCATGGGGTCAAAAAGAGTTGGACATAAGTTAGAAATTGAAAAACAACAACATTCTCACCCAACAGAACTCCTCAGATGTGTGTCCTCCTTAAGCAACATGTGAAAAGTGTTAGCTTGGAGAAGGGGCAATTAAAATCCATTAGGGATTTTTCAAAAATTGGGTCTATATAACTGTGCTGAGAGACCTCCTTGGACTCAAGAAGAACGTTTCCATCAGTTGGCAGTTGACAGCAAGTCTTAGACATGAGGAATCCAGTAAAGAATTCTTTCGTGTCCTGCCCTTGGCTGACTGTGCCCCAGAGGACGGCTGTGTGTGTCCTGGCAGGCTTCCCGCTCCCAGTCAACCAGATGAAGATATACAGAGGGGGCACAAATGATTTAGTAGGGAAAGAAAACCAACAGATCAGACCCATGACCCAAACCCAGGAGACTTTGCCTTCCAATCGTTCTGAGAAAGAAATCAGGGGTTGTTTTCCCTATAGAAATAATACAATCAAAGGCTGCAAGTTCCAAAATAAAGTTTAGAAACAGCAAATGGAGGGCATTCAAAATAGTGGTAATTGCCCATTCTTCCCCATTCTGTATGACTCACACTGGATCAATAATCCAAATGACTTTTCTTCTCATTAGTCCCAAAATGGAAAATTTTGCCAAACACACAAGGAGGAGAGATGGTGTGTATTAACTGAATTCAGCTTCATATATGTTAAGTGGCCTCACAAGTTTAAAACAAAATAACCTGCTTTACAGACTATCTATAATTCCCCGTGGCAAAGGAGATAATTAAAAGACTTACTGGGGATTTCTAAGCAAAAAAGCACCTCTGCCTCCATCATCTGGAAATTATGAGGCGGGCAGGTCAGTGCTCTTGTGAAGTGTGAATGTTAGTGTGTTAAATAAATATTTAAAAAAGGAACCTGCTTGACAGTTATTTTTAAGAGTCTGGCATATATATTTTTCCTTCATTCAAAGAGCTCAAAATTGGCTTAAGTGGAGTTTAATTGAAAAAGTTCACCTCAAGAGTGTGATTAAGCTTGGAAAATTTGAGCCAATAGGGGAATTTTTCATAAAACCATGACCGAGTGGAAATAGTGTTATAATGGAAGCCTGTGTGTAATGGGCACTGTTAAAATTATATACATATATATTTGACCATCAACAGGTAACCAACTTACAAGGTTATGATTCTGTGAAGGGTTTCTGGCGATATTATAAGCTACAGGCGCAAAGCTCAAGTCATCAACGTTTCTAAATAGAATTACAGTTAGATTAAAAAATATTTCTGCTATAATTATATACCAGGCATGGTTTAGGATCTTATAATTAACTTCTCTATATACAGATTTTGGCTAAGTAGTAATGGGTGATCAGATTCACATGTAATGGAATCATAGGATATTCAAACAGGAAGAAGCCTCTGATTTTCTAGTTTGTCTTCGTCACTAAATTCATAAGGAAAACAAGTCAATGTGAAAAGCAGCAATCTTGCCAACAGAGACTGCTGGCAGTTCAGGTGATTTGTGAACACAAAGGTTCAGGGGAGAGAACAAAACTCCAGTGTCTTTGCCCAGTACTTTTCCTAGTTTGTAATTTTGACGCTCTTTTGGTTGGCTTCAAGCCTGCAGCCCATAGGGAATTCTAGAATTTTAATGTAAGAGGAGTGTAGGGGTGTCTATTTGGTTTGGAAAGGAGTGTACAAGCAGCCAGAGACATGCTGTTCAAACTTGAATGTGAAACTGAGGTGTATCAAGTCTAGGACAGGGCTGTAGGAAGCTCCCAGGTGATGCTGACATGCTTGCTGGTCCTCCAGTCTCACTTTGAGGACTGAGTTGCAGGACCTGTCTTAGAGATGGGTTTGCATGCAGACACCAACTGTAACTCAGACTATGTGTTTATGAAGAATGTTCTGGGGGTGATTGATGGAGATTAGAGGTATCCCCTTCCAGTGGCTCTTGGATTGGCTGTTGAGTGAGTTCAGCTACAGGGGCTTATTAAATGTAATGGTAAGTAAGACCCACCAGTAATCTTTAGACTCTTACCATCTGGAAAGGTCATCTGCCCATCTTTAGAAAGGAGTTTGTTCAACAGCTTGAATTGTGAGTTTTTATATCTCTTGCCAAGTTTGAGAAGTTTCCCACCATTATTTTTCAAGTACTTTTTCTACTATCCTCCTGAAATGCCAATAGATGAGGGATATTTTGTTGTAGTCCCACAGGTTTCTGAGGCTCTGTTCATTTTTTTTAAATTCTGTTCTCTCTCTGTTACTCAGATTAATTTCTGTCTTTCTATCTCTCAATTCACTGAGTAGCCCCTCTCTCATTTCTATTCTGCTGTTGAGCCCATGGACTGAGGTTTTTATTTCAGTATTTTTTTCTGTATTTTCTTTCTTTACATCTTACATTAGTTGTATTTTCCAGTTTTTGAATGTCCATTTGGTTCTGTTTCTCTGCCAAGCCTTTCTGTTTTCACACATAAGTTATAGATAGGTTAAAATGGTTCTAAATTACCAGCTAATTTGATGAAAGTGGCTGTGTTTTGATGGCTGATAAGTGGAGATGAAGTAATAAATGAAGCAACCAAATACAATCATAAATGAATGTGTGGTAGAAATGGGATATATTCATAATACATTTGATTTAGAGTAGTGGTCATAATGTAGCTACAGTCCACTGGAGCACAAAGAGTCAGACATGGCTGAGTGACTAATGATGATATATATGATATGATGGTCATAGTGAGATAGGAAATATGAAAAGTCATTAGCAGAATTTTAAGGTTAGGGGAGAAAGCACCAGGAGAAACTCTTGGTTTTCTTGTAAGTGATTAGAGATGCCTTCATGGAAAACCAAAGATGCTTGAGATTCCTCGTTACCTAGTAGAGGATCTCTGTGTTTATTTTCTGTCTCTGTGTAACATGTTACTACACACTCAATGACTTAAATAACACACATTTATTATCTCTTAGTTTCTGTAGGGAGGATTCTGGGCACAATTTAGCTGGTTCCTCTGCTTAGGGTCTCACAAAGTTGTAACGAAATTATCAGCCAACATGTAACCTCATCTGAAAGCCCAGCTGGGAAAGAGTCCATTTCTGAGCTCTCTCAGGTTGTCGGGGGAATTCACTGTCTTGTGGTGGGCAGGCTGAGGGTCCACCTTCTTTCTTGACTAGAGACTACCCTCAGGTCCTACTGCTACTTGTAAGTCCTAGAGACCCCATCTGATTCTCAGGGACAACCCACTATTCTATGCCATATCTCCCAGCCTGGCCACTTCCTTTTTCAAGCCATCAAGGATGGCCTATAGAGTGAACCTGCTAATTAGATAGATGTTACATAATATTTCACAATCATGGGAGGGTTATTCCCTCACTTTGGCTATGCTTTATTGACTAGAAGCAGGACATAGCACCTACTTCTAAGTCAAGGAGAAAGGTTTACCCAAAAATGTGAATACCAGGAAGCAGAAATCATTGCTAGGGTGGTGTGGGTTGTGGTGGTTTTCCTTAAGTCTGCCTGCTGCAGCCTCCAAAGAGAGAGGATAAACCCACAAGATAAGCCTTCTTTGCACCCTATTGAGAGTCTCTTGGACTGCAAAGAGATCAAACCAGTCAATCCTAAAGGAAATCAGCCCTGAATATTCATTGGAAGGACTGATGCTGAAGCTGAAGTTCCAATACTTTGGCTACCTGATGCGAAGAACTGACATCAGGAAAAGACCCTGATGCTGGGAAAGATTGAAGGGAGGAGGAGAAGAGGATGACAGACAAAGGATGAGATGGTTGAATGGCATCACCAACTCGATGCACATGAGTTTGAGTAAGCTCCAGGAGTTGGTGATGGACAGGGAAACCTGGTGTGCTGTAATCCCAAAGAGTTGGACATGACTGACCGACTGAACTGAACTGCACCTTAATGTGTATAACATGACCTTTGGCAAGTCACTTCTCTTTTTCAAATCTTTTTCTCCAGAAAGACTCTAGGACAGCTGTCTGTTTTCAGGTTCTTTGGAGCCAAAGGAGAACTATCGTGGCTACTTCTAAAAATGATACCGAGTTTAATGAGGATAATGTTAGTCACATTTTCCATCATTTCACTTTGTTAGAAGGTATAAATCTTGACTTTCGTCTCAACATCTCAGAATGAGGCTTGTCCAGGGCTTCTCACAGAAACTGGAAGATGTGTTGAATTAAAGTCAAGCAGGCACAAAGAAAATTGTCATTGGTACAAAGACACTGGGTAAGAACTTAAACGGCTCTTGCTTGGCAAGTTTTATCTAACTGAGCAAACTAAAAATTTACTTGGAAAAGTTGACCAAATGCCAGCTAGAAAGCAAGTTGCATAAACAAGCCCCATAAAGAACCAAGTCATGAGTTTTCAATTTTGATTACAGCTTTTTGAAGCAGAGAATTAAATGTAAAACGTGTTTTTTCTCTTGCACAGCCCTTCCACCATGAGACTGTATTGAAGTCCTTTGGAGTCCATATATATATATATTTTTTTCAGTCCTCAAATTGTGTTCACAATGGGAGCATCTGTGTGTCCAAACAAACAAACAAGTGAGATTAATGAACTCACCTTTAACCTTCTAAGTATTTGTTCTGGGGCTCAGGGGGGAAGTGTGTCTGTGCCAGTGGAAATCCCAAAACTGTCTCTGATAATTTGGTGTTACAGATAGCTCTGTCAGCTGCCTCATGCAGCACAGAGAGCATTGCCCTTCCCCTGACTCCAAGTCTCCTAACTCTTTCATTCCTCTTCATTCAAATGGATTGTATCTTATCCCTTTAGGTTCCTCTCTCTAAAACAGTTTCTTTTATCAATGATATTAGCTGACATTTATTAAGCACCTACTACATCACTGATTGTGTTTGGCTATTTTAACCGTTGTCATCATTATCTATGGTGACCTAGATGGGCAGGATGGGGGTGAAGGAGGTTCAAAAGGGAAGGGATATATGTGTATATATGGCTGACTCACTTCACTGTACAACAGAAACTAACACAACATTCTAAAGCAATTGTACTCCAATAACAATGCTAAAATAAGTCATCATTATCTAATATCTCAGAGCATTGACTATTAGAAAGGTAATGTTATCTTCTCCTTTAATTTTTGTACTAACTGCTCGAAGTAGGTATTTAAAAAAAAAAAGTAGCTGCTTGCAATGCAGGAGATGCAGATTCCATCCTTGGGTCAGGAAGATGCCCTGGAGAAGGAAATGTCAACCCACTCCAGTGTTCTTGCCTGGGAAATCCCGTGGACAGAAGAGCCTGGTGGGTTACAGTCTGTGGGGTCACAAAGAGTCAGATATGACAAATGACTGAGCATGCACAGAATATAGAAAATTGAAACCAAGGTAAAAGAAAACCCGTCCCCCTAGAAAAGAAAACTTGGGCCATTGGCAGGAGGCAGGGAGCTGGAGTGGGTTGCCATTTTCTCCTCCAGGGGACTTTCCTGATCCAGGGATGGAACCCAAGTCTCCTGTGTCTCCTACATCGCAGGTGGATTCTTTACTCACTCTGCCACCTGGGAAGCCCTTTAGCTCTGTTGATTAGAAGTGGACCCATTGGAAGGCCTCTAAAGGTGCTCCTTTAGCAAGTCCATTTTATTTGTCATGCTCCTCAAAGTGACTGCTACTGGCTTCCAGGATGCAGTGTTAGCAAGGCTTCTGAGGCTAAACTGGAGGCCCCCAAGGCAGAGTTCCCTGTTTACTGGCAACAAGCCCGTCCCACACTTGTACCCAGTCTTCACAGCTCCGGGGACTATGGTGCACTGGAAGTTCAGCGACACTTGTACACAATCTTTAGGGCTCCAGGAGCTACGATGCACCAGAAATTCAGCTACCTGTCATTTGTTTTCATGCCGTTTAATCCGATTGTGCTACCCTCTTATTTATTTGTGGACTCTAGATTACATTTTCATGGTCTGGTTTGCATCCTCTCCCCCCATCCCCGCATCTATTTTCCTGGTTGATAACATTTTAAAGGGACATCTGTTGTGCTAAAGATGGCTTTTTTACTTAGGACGCAAAGTCGTTGGGATGTGTGGTAGCAATTTTTCTTGAGTAATAACCTCCCTTATCTTATCAAACCAGGTTTTGGTCGCAGGAAGGCTTTGTTAATCCAGTTGTTGTTTAACTTTGCCATTTGTTGGCTGACTGAATGGGTAATGCCCTCTCATACCTCGTTCTGACTTCTCACACATTTGTCTTCAGCTCTGAAGAAGGGGTCTGGAGTCTGTGGGCTTCCACTATGACCAGTATGCCTGATCTGGCTTTCAAATCCCCAGCTCCAGCTGGTTAACCTAATATGACTGGTCTCCTTATAAGAAGAGAAGAGACACAGGCGTATCCAGAGAGAAGACAGCCCCCTGAGGACAGAGGCAGAGACCTGAGTGATGCATCTGCCAAGCACGGAGCAACGCCGAGGTTCCATGGCCACGCCAGCAGCTCAAAGAGGGAAGGAAATGATCTTCTATACAGTTTTCAGGGCCGTGTTGAAACCTCAGTGTCTTGACTTCTAGCTTCCAGAATTGTAGACAATAAACCTCTGTCGTTTTAAGCGCCTCCTGTCTGCCACACTTCATGACTACAGCTCTAGGAAACTAAGATGGATGCGCCGTTCTCACCTCCTCTCTCTGACTCGCCCCCGGCCGCACTGGTCATCTTTCTCTCCCTCAAGACGCCAAGCTCACCATTCCCTTTCTTTGGAGGAATGTGTTTTCTGTTGATGTTACAATCTGACTCCTTCCTGGCATGTAGACGACAACTTAAATCTCACCTCCTTGCAAGAACTCCTTGGACCACTACATGTAATGTCTTCATCAACTACTATTTTTTCCCATGCCACTTTACACTCTGTTTTGATTCCCTGCCTAGAACATAACAGTGCAAGTAATATTTCTTGTTTGTTTGTTACCAGGTTTCATGTCTACACGTGAAAGTGAAAGTCTCTCAGTCGTGTCTGACTATTTGCAACCACATGGACTATACAGTCCATGGAATTCTCCAGGCCAGAATACTGGAGTGGGTAGCCTTTCCCTTCTCCAGGGGATCTTCCCAAACCAGGGACCGAACCCAGGTCCCCCACAGTGCAGGCAGATTCTTTATCAGCTGAGTCACAAGGGAAGTCCTACATATAAACATCTACATGTAAACTCCATAAACCAATAGTCTTTTCTCTCCTGTGAACACCTATATCTCTTTCACCTGGAATTTTGCCCAAACTTTGTAAATACTCCATGAATATTTTTGTTTTTTTCAAATTAATTTTTATTGGAGTATAGCTCGTTTATAGTGTTATGTTACTTTCTGTTGTATAGCCAAGTAACTTGGTTATACATACATACACATTTGGGCTTTCCAGGTGGTGCTAGTGGTAAACGACCTTCCTGTCAATGACCCAGGTTTGATCCCTGGGTTGGGAAGATCCCCTGCAGGAGGGCATGGCAATCAACTCCAGGGTATTGTTGCCTGGAGAATTCCATGGACAGAGGAGCCTGGAGAGCTACAATCCATAGAGTCACAAAGAACTGGACATAAATTAAGCGACTTAGCACATATACACATCTTTACTCTTTTTTAGAGTCTTTCCCAAAGTCATTACATAGTACTGAATAGAGTTCCCTGTGCTATACTGTAAGTCCTTATCAGTTATCTAATTTGTATACAGTGGTGTGTATATACATACTACCATGACTAGTTTTTGAATAAATGGGCCAGTTAAAAAAATTTTTTAAAAGATCTTTACCAAAATGAAGCTGGTTCAAGAGACTGGATGATAAGGAGAAGAACATCAGCAATTCAATGGGTCTTTGAGATGGACAGACTAGAAGCTTCGGATGAAAGGAGAAGGGGTTCTCAGAAGAAGATGTCCTCCCATGGGTGAGAGGAACCTCAGCCCCTGCTTAATGCTTAATCTCTGATGAAAGGGGCATGGTTGGTTGTGCTCCATCAAGCCCACCCTTTCCCTCTACAAATATTTACACTCTGAGCTCCTCCTCTTCCAGGGCTAACAGGAGCCCGGGAGAGGCTGTTGCTACCACGGGATCTAATGGAGACATAGAAGTGCTATTAGCACAGATGGTTGTCATATGTATGCAAATGAGGCACAAATTGAATTTGGTGTCCCCTCTCACCAGCTGTCCTGTCCAGGGAGGCTCCCACAGCAGCGGAGGGGCTGCTAAGACACCACTCATCTGTCACCACAGACTAATTACAACGAGCACATTAATCACCATTTGTTTCTAGCACAAAGGAAAATATCTTGTTTTTCAAGTACGTCCTGTTAAAAGGTGTCCAGCCTGGTAGAAACAAGGCCCTTAAGGGCAGGAGACTTCACCAGTTAGGAACAAGAGGCCAATGGAGGGATGAAAGCCCCAGACTGCGCGCTCTCTGCTGGTGAGTATTGAAGGGGAGGAGGCAGGCTGATGGCCAGTTTTCACCTTACCAGATGTTTGAGCAGCCCAGAGTTTTGAAGAGTTCATTTTGCTTAACGGAGCCTCAGAGAATCAGGAGTCCACAGAAAGAGATGCTTTAGATGATGTTGATGATGATAGTGGTAATGATGGGGATGATGGTGATGGGGTGATGATGATGGGGGTGATGGTCATGATGATGGTGATGATGGTGGTGATGATGGTAATAATGATGGTGATGGTGGCTATTTTTTTATCAAAAGGCAATGGATAGGGCACTAGTTGAGAATTCAAGGGACCCAATTTCAGCTCTGGACATATATCTAGTTCTTATTCAAAAACTGGATTAGACTAATGACTTTTCATCTTTTTTGGAGAGTCAGAACACACTTGAATATTCAATGAATGCAATGGACTCTGACACCATAAAAATCTGTGTGAATAAAATTTTATATACAGTTACAGTATAACTGAAAATGGGGTCCAGCTGCACACTGCTCAAAAGCCAATAAACAGGAAAGACTGGTAGAAAGGAAAGTTTGCTTTATTTTGGATGCTGGCAATGAGTGGGGAGGGTGGATGCCTGTCCAAAGACTGACTCCCCACACTACATTCAGGGGGCAAGAGCTTTTATAGACAGAGGGAGGGCCTACATGCAAAAACAGCACAGTCAGCTCTGACAGTCATCTTGAAATTGGTCAACAGTGGTCTGACCAGCATCATCTTGAATGTTTTAAGTACAGTTAGTCTGCAGTTCCAGGATCTGTTTGTTCCCATTTTCCTCAGGCCGGTTCTCTGAACTGTGGCAGCTTATGTCATGGTTATAGCCTGATCATCAGGTAGTTAACTTCCCCACCTGTGAAGATTTCAGTATCTGCAAAATCACTCACAGGACATAGCTCAGAATGTTATCTATACCCCTCGAGAGGGAACTAGACATCTTTGACTTTGCTTAATGACCAAAGTACTATTATTTGGTCTCCTTTATTTTCCTTTGTATCTGCACATTCTCAAAAGATGGGGGAAAATCAGCTCACCCCTAGAAGAGTATTGATTACATAAATTTTTTTCAGCTATGCAAAGGAATGCTGTGTTCTGTGCTCAGTCACTAAAAGTCGTATCTCTTTTGCAACACTATGGACTGTAGCCTGCCAAACGCCTCTGTCCATGGGATTTTCCAGGCAAGAATACTGGAATGGGTTGCCATTTCCTCCTTCAGGGGATCTTCCCAAACCAGAGACTGAACCTATGTCTCCTGCATTGGCAGAGAGATTCTTTATTACTGAGTCACCTAGAAAGCCCTTGTATGGTCACCTGTACAAAGGAACACTACACAGTAATTTTAAAAGGATGGTTGAGATGCCTATGTATTGACATGATAATACGTACATGGTATAGTCAATGGGATGACCAAAAGAGACTTCAAAATACTATCTCTTTACTGTAAGATCTTATTGATGTACATATTTATAGGAGCCACCCAACGGAGAAGGAAATGGCAACCCACTCCAGTATTCTGGCCTGGAGAATTTCATGGACAGAGGAGCCTGGCGGGCTACACACCATGGGGGTTGCAGAGTCAGACACGACTGAGTGACTAACACTTTCACTTTCGGATATTTATAGAAGCCATCAGATGGGGATGTCCTCACATTCCCATCCCCAGATTTACATACCACCCTTGATTCGTCAGCCTACCCTGCATCTACCACGATGGTCCAAGGCTCGCATCAAGGACGGTCATTCCACATCTGGCCTGCATCTCCTCCTGCCCTCTCGGGGACATCACTCTTGCAGCTACCACCCTCTTCTCCTTCATTGTGGAATTCTTCTTTTCCATCAGGCCACTCCCATTAGTGTGGTCAGAAGCTCTCCCTTTCTCCCACCCCTTCAGCAGCTGCTGCATCATTTACGCTCATCTATTCAGAGCAGAACTCAAAAATGTCACAACGGGGCTGTTTCCACTTCAGCTGATTCCAATCTGGCTCCCGTCCCTGTCACTCTCATCAAGGTTGCAAACTGCCTCATGTTGCCAAATCCTTTGGTGCTTCTCTAAGCTCAGCAGCTCATCTCAGTGACCTGTTGTACCATCGACCTGCTTTGTCTCACAGCCCTTCATCCCAGCCTTTCCTTTTCTTCAGTGGCCTTTACTTCTCGAACTGAGGTCTGCTGTTGCCTGCCTCTGAGCTCGGCTGATTCCTCTTTTCTTCCCTGGGTTGGTTGTTCTTAACTCTGCTTGCCCATCAGCACCATCTGGAAAGGTTTCTACATGTGGTGATGCTGGGACCCCAGACAAGGGGGATTAGACTCTCCAGGTGACACTTCTGTGCACTCAGTTCCATAGATTTGTATATTATCCTCAAGAGACCAAACTGCTGCTATGTGTGTGTGTGTTAGTTGCTTAGTTGTGTCTGACTTTGCAACCCCATGGACTGTAGCCTGCCAGTTTCCTCGGTCCATGGAATTCTCCAGGCAAGCATACTGAAGTCAGTTGTCATTCCCTTCTCCGGGGGATCTTCCTGACTCAGGGACTGAACCTAGGTCTCCTGCATTGCAGGCAGATTCTGTACCATCTGAGTCATCAGGGAAGCCCACTGAAAGATTATGTGCCTCTTATTATTAGTCACTTCCCATTCACTCAGGAAGGAAGCATATTTGGGGAAGCTCGTATGCCTGTGTTACTAATTTCTCTCAGAATTGGTTTATGATCCGTGCCCAGAAAAATCCATCTCGAAGGCACACTTGTTTATTACCCAAAAAGTATCGCCCTGCTGGATCACCCTTCTTTCACCAGGCTTGGCGATGAATAGCTCTCAGCTAGTTTCCAAAATAAAATCCACCCTAAGCAAATGAGCACTCGCTCCCAGTAACAATTGTGCAAGGGGCGTGTTGCAGCTTTGGGGGCGTAAAGGATTGAACCCAGAAAGACATCACTGGTGGTGTACTGCATTGCATGGCTCCTGCTTTAAAACAGGAAGCACACATCAGGATGTTGAGGTTCTGGCATGCTTATTCTTTAAAAACCAGCCTGGTTACCTTCGCGTTATACCTGGCAGGTCTCAGCTGGTGTGACACAGCCGATTAGCTCAGGAAGCTTCCTGCGAGGGTGAGAAAACCAGAAAGAAAGCGGGGAGTGCTTCTGACTGGGGACCCACCACTGTCTGCTCACCTTGCTGAAGGGCAGGCTGATGAGTCCGCCACAGCCCACATCGCTTTGGACCTGACGAGAGGGACCAAATCACAGAGGGCTTTCTCCGGAGGTAACTCCATTGCTCCCAGGCTGGGAAGACTTTGGTTACCCTGTGCTCTGAGCAAGAATTGGAGTCACTGGGTATAATGAAATAAAGGCCTGGGTTCGAAAGCATAATAATTATAAGTCAGGTCTGGGGTCCTTCACTTGCCTCTCCAAGCAGAAGAATTTGATGTGGCTGGGAGCAGGGAGTGGGTGTGGAGGAAGCTCAGATCAACCGTCTGGCCTCATGACTCAACACACAACTGTAAACACTGTGTGTTTCTTTCACTTTTATTTATGATTTTGTATGTGGAATATTACTTAGCCATAAAAAGGAATGGCTTTGAGTCAGTTCTGGTTTTGTGTGTCTTTGTTTCTGTTTTTTCTTTTGGCTGTGCCACACGGCATATGGGATCTTAGTTCCTTAGCCAGGGACTGAACCCATGCCGTCTGCAGTGAAAGCACAGGTTCTTAACCACTGTACCACCAGGGAAGCCCCGGTTCTCTTTTCTACATAACTTCTTACACTCTTGTTGGCTTCTTCTTCCAACCTTCCTAATAATGATGATTATTCTGCTTCTGTATCTTTCACAAATGCTCCGGAATTAACACAGGGGTGCTTTCCACAGCTTAACAGTGAGCAGGATTCAAGACTGCGAAGACCCACTGATGGGACTCTGTCCCAGGTTCAAAAACCAGGGTAGGGGAGGCAACATGTGATTTAACAAGCCCCACCCCCCAGGGATGATGGTGTTGGGTCAAGGTTGAGAACCTCCCGTGAACCACATTTCTCTGTCTCCTGTATGGTAGAAAACAGCCAATGACATCACCTGTCTCTTGCATGCCATGGATTCAGCCACGATGAGAAGTCTGCATTTACTGTCATTTGTTCTCAAATTAGAATTTACTCAGAAGGGACCCAATGGGCTAACCCAGTGGTTAATAATCTGCCTGCCAATGTAGGGAACACGGGTTCCATCTCTGGTCCAGGAAGACCCCACATGCCGCAGAGCAACTAAGCGCGTGTACCGCAACTACTGAGCCCGCAGGCTTTGGAGCCCATACTCTGCAATGAGAGGAGCCACTGCAGCGAGAAGCCTGTGCACCACGGGTAGAGAGTAGCCTCTACTCCCTGCAACCAGAGACAGCCCATACGCAGCCCCAAAGACCCAGCACAGCCAATAACTAAATACATTAAAAACAGAAAAAGGACTCATTGATGGAGCTTGGATTAGCACACGACTCCTAGGACATACACTGTAAGTGGAAGGTGAACGTGGATACAGAAGGCAAGCAGCATTGTATAAACATGTTTACTCCAATGTACAATCAGATAAATGATCAAAAAGGGGCAATGCCTAGGGAAAAGATGCTGGGAAAGCAGTCTAATAATAAGAATATGTGCTTACGTGCTAAGTCGCTTCAGTCGTGTCCAACTCTGTGACTTTATGGACTGTAGCCCACCAGGCTTTTCTGTCCATGGGATTCTTCAGGCAAGAATACTGGCCTGGATTGCATGCCCTCCCCCAGGAGATCTTCCCGGCCCAGAGGCTGAACCCGTGTCTCACGTCTCCCACATTGGCAGGTAGATTCTTTACCACTAGTGCCATCTGGGAAGCTCTAATAATGAAAATAGATGTGGTTAGAAGAAGAATTTGTAGCAGCAGCGGTAAGAAGTACTAGCAACAGTGGTAACATCTACCAATCATTCAATATTTACTCTGTCAGGCTTAGAGCTTACCATGTTTTTCATGGATTATTCCATCTAATTCTCACCACACCTCTAGAAAGTAGGTGCTGTCAATATTCATATTTCACAGAGGAGGAACTGTTTAGAGAAACTACTTGAGTTGACAAAGCCTGTAAGCAGGATAAAACTGTCAGCAACCTGAGGCTTAGTTCCTGCCATGTTCCAACTCGACAGCTTGTCTGCTGCTGATGGCCACACACCTTAATCCATCAGGTTGTTTGAGACTGGACAAGGTGAAGTTGAAATTCTATCCGTCTCCCAGTCCTGACAGACCGTCTGCGGCCATTTGGTATTTAAAAATTTGGCCCGATGCATCCTGCATTGCAGAGCAAAACAAGGAAGGTGCTGAAGGTGTGGGATTCTCAAGGGCAAGTTTGTTTTTGAGACTCTGGAAGTATTTGAAATTTACTTTGTCTAAGCTCCAGCTGGACACTGAGAATTAAAAGCAGTCTGTGTGTGTGTGTATGCGTATGTGTGTGCTAAGTCTCTTCAGACCTGTACGACTCTTTGAAACTCATGGAGTGTAGCTGGCCAGGCTCCTCTGTCCATGAGATTCTCCAGGCAAGAATACTGGAGTGGGTTGCTCTGCCCTGTCATCTTCCCAATCCAGGGGTTGAATCCATGTCCCTTCTGTCCCCTGCATTGGCAGGCAGGTTCTTTACCACTAGTGCTACCTGGGAAGCCTGAAAGCACTAACTGCCCCTAACAAGGGAGACCATAAGTGGAGAGCAAAGGTGGACAGGAGAGAGAGTTCCAGCAACCAAAGCAATGGGGCTCTGCCTGGAGACCTGATTGGAATCTCAGAGCTTTCCCCTCCGGTTCCCCCACTCATGTGCTTCCACAGCTTTTAATCTGTTAGCAACAGTCTGAGATCTGCTGTCCCAGATGCGTCAGCTCTTACATGTTGCGATAGGAAGGGAAACTGTTCCAGGAGAAACTATGGGCTTGAGTTTCGGGTTATCCTGCTTGGCTGGCAAATTTGAACAACCCTATACTTCTTTCTCTCTTTTTAATTGAAGTATAGTTGATTTACAATATTATGCTAACTTCAGTGGTACATCCAAGTAGTTCAGTTATACATACATATATTCTATTTAAAATATTCTTTTATAGTTTATTATAGGGTATATAATTCTGAATATAGTCCTCAGTGCTGTACAGGAGGACCTTGTTTATTCATTCAATATATAATAGGTTGCATCTGCTAATCCCAAACTCCCACCCTATCCCTCCCCACCTCCCTCCCGCTTGTCAACCACGAGTCTGTTCTCTAGGTCTGTGAGTCTATTTCATTTTGTAGATAAGTTCATTTGTGTCCTCTTTTAGAGTGACATCATATGGTATTTGTCTTTCTCTTTCTGACTTAACTTCACTTAGTGTGATAATCTCTGAGTCCATCCATGTTGCTGCAAATGGCTTTATTTCATTCTTTTTTATTGCTCGTAATATCCCACTGTGGGGCTTCCCAGGTGGCTCAGTAGTAAAGAACCTACCTCCAATGCAGGAGGCTCAGGTTCAATCCCTAGGTCAGGAAGATCCCCTGGAGAAGGAAATGGCAACCCATCCACTCTTGCCTGGGAAATTCCATGGAGAGAGGAGCTTGGCAGGCCACAGTCTAAGAGGTCGCAAAGAGTAGGACACAACTTAGCAACTCAACACCAACAACAACAATATTCTGTTGTATATATATGTACCACATCTTCTTTATCCAATCCTCTGTTGATGGACATTTACATTGTTTCCGCTTCTTGGCTATTGTGAACATAGGGTTGTGTACAACCTTATGCTTTTTATTCATTGAGTCATTTTGTCTATTCCGCCCAAGTTCCTTGTAGCCTCAGCCTCTCTCCTGATGCTCCAAGTATTTCTGACTTATCTTCCTGGAACTTCACAGCACAATCCCTCTCTCCTGCATCATCACCTGTGATCCTCTCAACCTTCCACCTCCTGTCGGGCAGATTCTCCAGCACCCGCTCTCCCACACTCTTGCTCTCAGGTTCCCT
Source organism: Odocoileus virginianus (assembly GCF_023699985.2). Lineage (NCBI taxonomy): Eukaryota > Metazoa > Chordata > Mammalia > Artiodactyla > Cervidae > Odocoileus > Odocoileus virginianus. The sequence goes on along the minus strand of NC_069690.1, from coordinate 30,355,776 downwards.
CTTCCTGCTTTGCAGCTAGTTCCCCCTGTCCAAAGTGAACAGGATCCCAAGCCTGTCTGTCTCTCGCCTTCTCCCCTTCTCTCTTCCTCTCCTTCTCTCTCATCCAAGAAGCAACCATCCAGAGAACCCCAATTTCCTCCTTTCATAGCACCAATAAAAGTACTCAAGGGCATTTAGTTTACTAGGACCCATATAGGCTCATATCTTGTCTAGAACAGCCAGGAACCATGGATACAACGGGGAGCTTTTCATCAAGGTCCCCACAGGGTCCCTTGTGATGTTTTAATGGTCAAGACCAAACTTAATTCAAATCCAGCAGGCGTTATTAGAAGTCATGTTGGCTAGCATGGCTTTATTGCTCTCATTTTTAATTATGAAGTGTAATAAGGTCACATTTCTGGAAATAGAACTCAGTAAGATACATGGGTTTAATTTGTAAAAGTAATCTCCCTTCATAGATGATATGTTTCATTCCACTTCAGCTAAAACCCACATCAATAGCAGAAAAATGTAACAGGCTTCAATTAGCCTCGGTAATCCTCCTCCACAATGATAAATGGGAAAAGAAACAGAAATTCACATCTTCATCACATAAAGACTTTGATGATACAAAATAGATTGGCTCTATTTATTTCTCTGCTGCAGTCCATGTCTTCTTGAAAGGTTGTAATATGATAAAACGATTTTAATAAAAAGGAGGTGAACGGGATCCCTTGGAATTGAGTCAAGAAGCTTTCAACTAGGCAGCACAGAGGATCCAGGAGATCTTTTGCAAACTGGAGGCTGGGGTTGCTCTGTGCTTGGATGGGCTTGGCTGGAAGGCATGGCATCTGGAAGAAACTTTAGCTTAAAGGAGCTGATGAAGGGCTATTTCTGTGATGAAAATCTTACTTATAAGCTGCTCAGGGTCAAATAGCTCTCAGTCAGGTATAGAAATGGTGTAGCTTTTTTAAAGCCCTACTTTAAAAAGTAGTCATGTATGGTTGTGAGAGTTGGACCATAAAGAAGACTGAGCACTGAAGAATTGATACTTTCAAACTGTGGTGTTGGAGAAAACAACTGAGAGTCCCTTCGACCTTAAGGAGAGCAAACCAGTCAATCTTAAAGGAAATCAACCCTGAATATTCATTGGAAGGACTGATGCTGAAGCTGAAGCTCCAATACTTTGGCCACCTAATGAGAAGAGTCAATTCATTGTAAAAGCCCCTGATACTGGGAAAGATTGAAGGCAAAAAGAAGATGGGGAAGATAGAAGATAAGATGGTTGGATGGCATCACTGATTCAATGGACATTAATCTGAGCAAGGTCTGGGAAATGGTGAAGGACAGGGAAGCCTGGCATGCTGCAGCCCATAAGATCACAAAGAGTTGGGCACAACTTATTGACTGAACAACAACAATGATAAAAAAAAAAAAATAGAGTGAAATTTATTGCTCAGTGGGTCTGATTGATTCAGGAAGGGAAAGGGTATAAACAGAAGATCGAGGTTTTAAACTCAGGTATGTAACCTGTATCATGCACCTGCACCCTCTCAGTCTTTTTTTACTTCTCTGTAAAGCAGGAAAATGCAGCTTGATCATGATGGTGGTTTTTTTCTCACTTCCATGTCAGTTCATCAGTATCTATGATGAGTGAATCCTGGCTATAACTTATATAAAGATTTATAGCTATTTTTAAAAAAGATTACAATTTTATTTTTTTAAATTTAACTTTTATTTTATGTTGGAGTATTGTTGATTTTACCATGTTGGGTTAGTTTCCAGTGTAAAGTATTTCAGTTATGCATATATCCATTCTTTCTCAGATTCTTTTCCCATATAAGTTATTCTAGAATATTAAGTAAAGTGCCCAGTGCTTACAGTAGGTCCTTGTTGATTATCTATTTTATATATAGTAGTGTGTGTGTGTTAATCCCAAACTTGTGATTTATCCCTCCCCACCTTTCCCCTTTGGTGACCATAAATTTGCTTTTGAAGTCTGTGTGTGTGCTTGCGTGTGCCTGTGTGTGTGTGCAGAGGGCTGTGGGAATTCTTTCTCTGCCTTTCAGCGTGCTGCCCATTCTGGCTGTTTCAGTTTGGCTCTCCTCAAGTTACCACTCCTACCCCTTCATGCCTCTTATCTCTCTTGTGCTGAGCGACTCAGCCTTGTCTGAGCTCCCAGACATTAGGGTATGTCCCTAAATGACATAGCCACACTCAGCAACACCAAAAGCCAGGCCCTATGGATAGAATCCATTGGTGTAAGAAGGACAGGGTCATCAGACTTCATCAAAATACGTCTTCTAAGCATGTGAAGCAACTTGTCACATGAGAACATATTGGGTGAAAAACGTATTCTCCATTGCCTTAACATTTAAAGACATTCAGGTAGACTGTCAACATATTTAATTTACACACGTATGTACAAGACATTTCTAAATGATTTTTTTTTTTGATGTGGACCGTTTTTAAAGTCTTTAAAGAATTTGTTACAATATTGCCTCTGTTTTATGTTTGGTTTTTTTGTCTCCGAGACTTGTGGGATCTTAGCTCGCTGACCAGGGATCAAACCCAAACCACCTGCATTGGAAAGCGGAGTTTTAACCTTTGGATCACCAGGGAAGGCCCCGAACAAGACATTTTGGGGACTCTGGGTGCCAAGGATCTCTGGCCTATTAGAGATTTGCTATTCTTCCATCACCTACCGACACATTTGGAAAAGACTGTGATGCTGGGAAAGATTGAAGACAAAAGGAGAAGAGGGTGGCAGAAGATAGGTAGTTAGATAGCATCACGGACTCAATGGACATGAGTTTGAGCAAACTCTGGGAGACAGTGGAGGACAGAGGAGCCGGGCGTGCCACAGTGCATAGGGTCACAAAGAGTCAGATACGACTTAGTGACTGAAGAACAACATTACCCTCCAGCTAAAGCTACCTAAGGAAATGTAAAATCTAGATGAAAATGAATGGAATGCAAGCCCGACCCTCAGACCCCTTCACTGTGCTGTCTTGACTTAAACTGCTATCCCCCAAACTACTGTTATACAGAAATTCTGGCATTTCTACTGTGGTAGAAAATTAGTGAAAATGGTCCCTGCTCTCAAAGAAATCATAGTCCTGTGGAAAGACAGGCTTTATACACTGTGGATAATAGAAGGCAGTCTAAAATCAGCCCTCAAATTGATATCCAAACAAAGTACTCAAAGCAAACATGGGGACGGAGTGATTAATCGTGGCAGATGTTTACCAAGAGTAATGATTTTAAGAGTCATCACGCTTTCTCCATCACACGGGCGATGCTAATCCCAATTCATTCATCATCAAACCTCACCTAGCTTGGCCATTTATCTTGAAGGCAAACCCAGCTTTATTCTGGGAAATCAGTCAACTCCATTTATCCTGTGACTGCAGATGCTCAGAGAGGATAACTGCCCTGAGCCATATTTCATGCTCATCCACTCATGTGGGGACCAGCATCTTGCCTGGTGATCTTTTAAACTGGGAAGGTTTTTAATTCCATCTGAATCGGAGGCTGGGTGATAAAGCAGCCCTATAGCCCTGACTTATATTCCAGGACAGCCATGCTTCCTTGTCTCTGGTCTCACCTTTCAGAGAACTGAATGTTGGGTACCTTCCTTTAGGAGTCTGGCTCAGATGGTAAAGAATCCTCCTGCAATGCAGAAGCCACAGGAGATGAGGGTTCAATCCCTGGGTTGGGAAGATCCCCTGGAAGAGGACATGACAACCTACTGCAATATTCTTGCCTGGAGAATCCCATGGACAGAGGAGCCTGGCGGGCTACATTCCATGGGGTCACAAAGAGTCGGACACAAGTGAATCGACTTGTCACACATGCACCTTAGGAGTAAAGATGAAGGTGGTAAGATAATTGAAGTGGATCCTTCTTTCTCAAGAAACAAAGACCAGTGTTCCAGTAAGCTGAGATGATGCAAGGGTGGAGAAGATGTGAGAGGGAGGGGGCCCAGACCAATGGATCATGAAAACACGGAAAATGGAGAAATAGATTCTAACTGAGAGACTGGGACCAGCCCAATTCTCATTCCTCTATTAAAATAAGAAGTGCTGCTTCTTCTTGTCCAGGCAGAGCTTTTCAGCTCTTCATGATAACGAGTATTCCTGTTTCCCAAATGACTTAATGATTCCTCTCAACTAACCTTTTTTTTTCACAAAGAGGTGTAGGTCTTTTCCATTGTGGAGAAAACATCCATAAACCTTATCAGCTTCCTCTGGTTACTTCTTCTTTCCTTTCTCAACCCAGCATCTCGAGCTGAGCCCTCATGATACCCTTCACCAGGGCTGACACCACGCTGCCAACAATGCTTCTTCAAAGTATAGGCATCTTCTCACCACCTTGCTTTAGTCTGCATTCCTTTCCCTCATAGTCCTTGAATGGCTATTGTTTATGGATCATGCTGCTCCTTGTTAATCTGTATTTCCTCTTCCTGTTCAAGTTTTGCTGGTTCTTTGCAATTTGGATGTGGTTTCAACTAGAAACCTTAGTCCAAGGGTTGGCAAACTACAGTTCAGTTCAGTTCAGTTCAGTCACTTAGTCATGTCTGACTCTTTGCAACCCCATGGACTGCAGCACACCAGGCCTCCCTGTCCATCACCAACTTCCAGAGTTTACTCAGACTCATGTCCATTGAGTTGGTGATGCCATCCAACCATCTCATCCTCTGTTGTTCTCTTCTCCTTCCACCTTCAATCTTTCCCAGCATCAGGGTCTTCTCCAGTGAGTCAGCTCTTCACAGCAAGTGGCCAAAGTATTGGAGTTTTAGCTTCAGCATCAGTCCTTCCAATGAATATTCAGGACCGATTTCCTTTAGGACAGACTGGTTGGAAATCTTGTTGTCCAAAGGACTCTCAAGAGTCTTCTCCAACACCACAGTTCAAAAGAATCAATTCTTCAGTGCCCAGCTTTCTTTATAGTTTAAGTCTCACATCCACACAAGACTACTGGAAAAACCATAGCTTTGACAAGCTACAACCATGTGGCAAAATTGGCCCACTGCCTGTTTTTGTAAGTAAAGTTTTATTGGAACACAGCCATCCTCATTCATTTATGTATTGCTTACTACTGCCTTTGTGCAACCATAGGAAGAGGTGATTAATTGCAATATAGTCCCAAAAGCCTAAAATACTTAGTATCTGGTCCTTTACAGAAAAAACTTGCTAGGCTAGGAGTTAATCTTCCTCATAGTATCATAGGCTCAGTGTGATCCTTAGTTCTTTTAAATTTTGATAAATTGATGACAGACTTCGGGAAGACTACATTCTCTCCTAAGAATCCTTGGTTCAAAAAGTTGAGAGAATCCCAATACAAGAAGAGATGCTCATATTTCCATTAACCTGTGCTGTAAACCAGGGCAGCCACATGCTCACAAAAGACCTGGAAAATATGATTGACATCAGACACCCCTTGCTTCCTCAGGACTTACTCTTCTCTTTCCCTAGAAAGAATCCTAAGTTCTTGTTACTGGTACAGATAGTGCTTAGGTTGTTGAGTGACTCTAGGGATTGCTTCCTCTTCTATGGACTCTGTTCTGGTGAAGGCAGCGTGATGCACCGTGAAGCACCGTATTTGTCTCTGTGAGGGGGTGGAAGACCACTGCCTTTTACTATGAAGTCTTCTGCTCTGTTTGAATTATTTTTCCTTCCTCATGAGTACATGTTACATTGCGAAAGTCCCTGGAAGAAAAGTGAGTAGTGAGAAAAACTGCACAACTCTTGCTACTAACAAGCAGTTATTCATAATGGAATGTTTATGGAAAATGTTATAGACACACACCCACACAACTTGTTATAATGATGGCCTCTGAAGAAGGCATGTGGAGGCTTTTGGCATACACTCTTTTATGCTGCTTGTTTTCATTTCATTTGCATTGTGTTGCTTTCATTTCATCTTATTTTGCATTTATTATCTACTTCATAATTATGTTCAAAACAAAGTGAAATGAAGGTCTTTCCATTGAACACAAAAGCTCCTAGAACTGGAAAGACTCTCAGAAATGAATGGGTTTAAACTTCCTCCTTAATTTAGAGGTATTTAAATGTTGAGAAGGCACCCAAGTGAGGTCTGATATCTCTATTAGAAGCCAGACTGCATGACTGCATAAAATCTGCCGTCCGGGCCGTTGACGCGGCTGCGGCTGCCGGCGGCAGGTCAGGGAATCCGGGGAGGCAATCACTGGATGCAGTCACAGCAGTGACAGAGGAGGGAATGAGAGGTTTCCTGTCTGTGGCAGGTTTCTGCTTTTGTTTCAAAAGCCCTTATCTCTGTCAGGTTGGGTCTGCCTCCGCTCACCTCACAGCTTGCCTGGCTCTGGTTTTTTGCTTCTGTATCGGCTCCAGCCCCCAGACAGTGCCCCTGTCTGCCCTGGCTTTGACCTGCAACATCTCTTTATTTCCCAAGCACTGCACCTCTGTCCTCAAGTTCAGCCATTTTACTGCTTCTCCCACCAGGGAACAAGAGGTCTCGTTGTAAATGCGGGTCGTAAATAACCACGAGGTCACAAGTGGGCAGTGAGAGTTGGCCCGCATGAGTGATGGAGTGGTGGAGGCAAGAAGTGAGCATTTATCCGGGTGGAGTGGAAGAGCACATTTGTGCACGAGGGGGGATGAGAGAGGAAGTAGGACTGAGGATCTGTTTGGAAAAGGGAAGCACCAAATCCAAGACCTCCAAGGGCAGAGCTAAGAAAGAAAAGGAGGGAGGAGATAAACGTCCATTTGCTGACTTCCTTCTGTGGACCAGAGGCTCTTTGGATGGGATCTCATTTTATTTTCTCAACCCTCCCATTTTGCAGCTAAGGGCTCTGAAGCTTATGGGAACTAAATATCTTGACAAAGACCCACAACTGGCAGGTGGAGATACAAGGATTAGAAGAAGAGGATGTATATTAATAACATTCTCCCAATGCATCCCACCCCCTTTCCCCTCTTGATGTCCACACGTTTGTTCTCTACGTCTGTGTCTCTATTCCTGCTTTGCAAATAAGTTCCCCTGTACCATTTTTTTCTAGATTCCATATATATGCATTGACATACGATGTCTGTTTTTCTCTTTCTGACTTATTTCACTCTCATGATAGTCTCTGGGTCCATCCACATCTCTTCAGATGGCACAAGCTTGCTCCATTTCATGGCTGAATAATATTCCATTGTATATATGTACCACAACTTCTTTATCCATTCCTCTGTTGGTAGACATTTAGGTTGCTTCCATGTCCTAGCTATTGTAAATAGTGCTGCAATGAACATTGGGGTGCATGTGTCTTTTGGAATTACGATTTTCTCCAGGTATATGCCCAGAAATGGGATTGCTGGGATTGACTGGGATTGCTGGGATTGTTGTTCAGACACTCTGTTGTGTCCAGTTCTTTGTGACACTATAGACTGCAGCATGCCAGGCCTCCCTGTCCTTCACTATTTTCTTTGGAGTTTGTCCAAAGCTCTGTGATTGTTTTATTGCTTGCCTAGCTTGTAGCTGATGCTCATTTTGAATGAATGAAATAGTAAATTTTTAAAAAATGCATCATTAAAGCAAATCACAAGTGTGGTCTTGCACAACTGTGAAGGCTAAGACACTCCCTTGCACAGACTCCTTCCCTTGCACATGATCTCAGTTACTCATTGTAACCGAGGTTGTGGCTTATCTGGGTACGTCATCCCTGTGCCACCCTGATGAGGTTTGACTGTGACCTTCCCCTTCTAATCAGGGATCGGATCTAACGTGCTGTCTTGGTTTTTCCTTTCTGGTTTGTGCCTCTGTCCCTTCAATTTCTTTGCTCCAGCTTACAATTTTAGGTGCAGCTGGCAAGCTATTCCCTTTCTCCTATGTACTAAATATCATGCTCGATAGAGGTCTTTGCTTGGAAAAGTAAAAAAGGAAACAAGGAAATATATGCAGGGCGAACAAAATCCCCGTGCTCTTTGGACTCCCCATAAAGCCACTCTGGGGCGGCATCCTCGTTCCTCCCCGCACGGCTGGCTCCGGTGCTCCAGAAGCCGTTGTCCCAATCACGTCGCAGACCCGACTGTGATGTTGCCAAGCTCAGCACTGGGCCCTGGGCTTTGCTGGGAGGATCTGAGTTCTTTCCATGTAGTGAGTCAAACTGGGCAGACAAGTCCTGCTGAAAGGAGTTATAAATTGTGAACCTCTCCTGCTGAGAGGCACTAACCGTTTATAAGGGAGAAAAATTGATAAACCCCCGGGTATCATTTTTTGTTTTCACTTCACTCTGGGGCCAGCTGTGAACAGGAAACGACTGTAAACAGCCTATTAGTAAAACTGCTTCAGTCAAAAGACCGCAAGGGAGAGTCGTGAGCAATTGTTACGTCAGCCAGGGCTTCCCACGTCGTTCTGAAAGGTAAGAACAGTAATGAAGCTCTGAGGTACACCCATGCTGCCAAACACAAAACAAAATAAAATCCGCAGATGCTTTGTGAGCGAGGATGGATGCTCACGACACCGTGATGAGCCCGCCTCTGTTCTTCCATTTGTTCTCGGAGAAGAGACTGCTCTCCACCCCTGGGCCCTCACACCCTCCCATGGGCATTTATTATGGGCCAAGCGTGCAAGGAAAGGAAAATGGTACCCAGAGATGCACAAGATGAGAAACTGTTAAGTCATTCAGCTGTGTCCGACTCTTTGTGATTCCATGGACTGCAGCCCACCAGGCTCCTCTGTCCATGGGATTTTTCCAGGCAAGGATACTGGAGTGAGTTGCCATTTCCTTCTCCAGGGGATTTTCCTGACCCAGGGATCGAACCTGAGTCTCCTGTCTTGCAGGCAGATTCTTTATCATCTGAGCCTCCAGGGAAGCCCAAGATGAGAAAGCATATTGCAGAGGCAAGCCATGAGTCCACCCAAGTCCCCGGTGGGGAGGCAGAAGAGATAAAGTTCACTCTTCCCTGAGTTGTTCAGAGGAGAAAACATGAAGGACTCATCTTGTGAACCTAGTCATGAAATACGGGGTGAGGGGGAGAGCGGAGACAGAAGGTGAATCTGCACAGAAGGGGCAGCAGAAAAAGAGGCTTCGGGGAGAAAATTCTCTGATGGGGCTGGGAGTCATTTTAAGGGCCAATTGCCACTGTGTGTGTGTGTGCGACCCCATGGACTATAGCCGGCCAGGCTCCTTTGTCCTTGGGATTCTCCAGGCAAGCATGTTGATACCTGAACATAAATTAAGCGGAAAGATTTCAAAAATTTAAATGTGAGTGAGGCTGGGCTGTGTCTGAAGTCTTATTATTTTTCAGTTGGATTCCACAGAGGATACAGCAGCCTTGGACAGATCTGCGGTTTCAGCAAAGCAGCTTGGTGCCTCGGTTCCGTGGCGGGGGTCGGGGGGGGGGGGTGCTGGCTTCCTCGGGGCCAGTGTCCCTTGGCCGTCCCTCCTTCTCGGGTGGGTGAAATAAAGCTCCCTTTACTGCCGCTGCCCCGTGGCACGGCTTCTCAGAAGGTATTCCAAACCCGAGGCCCCGGGGGGACCCTAGACCACTAGAGATCTGTGTGAGGCCAATGTGAGCCTTGGTCTCTTTGGCTGGATTTCAGACCCAACACCTCGGGTCCCAGGGAGCCTGGCCTGACCTTGCGAAGGGTTGTTTATTAGCTGTTCTGCTAAAGTTCCATTCATTGGTTTAAATAAACAACTCGGATCTAACTCAAGGCTCTCCCCTGGCAGCCTTAAATCAAAGGAAGCTTCTGTTATACTTTATTACTTTAACTTTGTGAATTTGAATTAGAAGGAGGGGGCAGCCAAGACCAAATTGTTTTATGACTCAGCTGCAGCCCGGTTACAAGTTCAGCTAAAAGCCAGTGTTTGCACCCAAAACCCCTTACCCCCTGCCAGTGTTTTCATTCTGCACACCCCTTCAGTGTCAGGGCTGCGGAAGAGGAAGCTTGGCGTCAACTAAACAGAACCATCTTGAATGGATGTGTTGAGGTCGGAGGTGATGAGAAGTGTGGAGAGGCGCAAGGCTCAGGACCAGGCTCCGGTCGCCACCTTCCCGTGACATAGCTCTGGAACTCTGGGCACTCACTTTATAGCTCTGACCTTCAGTTTCTTCTTTTGGTGAAAATTTAAGGACAGGCAAAATAATTTTCATGTTCCTTTTAGCTTTAAAATTCCGTGGCTCTGTGATTTCACAGACTACAATGATGTAATCAGAGAGAGGCCAGATGTAAAAGGTCAGATGAAGTTGCAGTGGCAACTTCAGTCTCTAAATCAGAGGGCAGCTTCTAAGAAGTTGTAGCAAGAAAACACATCACATAAGAGTTATTTCCAACCTCAAATCAGTTCATTTTGCAATAAGGGATGGAGAGAAGGGTGTCAGATTTGTGAGAAGGTAAAACAGACTGAATATGTGCTGCAGGAGATTTGCAGCTGCAAGGGTAAGAGTGTTGTTTAGGGCGATCCCAAACATTTTGGCCTGCTGGTGCCAAGATAAGAAATATGAAAGAAGGGACAGGTTGGTGACTATGATCATTAATTCATTTTGGAATATGTAGAAAACCTTTATCTTGATTTGAAAAGCAGATACAATCTTCAAGAATATTTAAAGTCCTTATTAATTTAATACAGCAACATATATTCCTGTTACAAAAATTAGAAGCACAGAAAAATCAAAATATACAGAAAAGCCTATTGCCCATAATTTCACTGTACACACAGAAACAATCACTATACTTTAGTGGGAAAAATAGAATTCTTTTCCCTCTTAGAGAAATATGGTCAAGCCAAGAATGATGATTTGTGGCAAGCTAATATATACAAAGTATATGGACACACACACACCCACATATTTTTCTCAATATTTTAAAACATTTTCCAATGACGTTATAGCTTTTAATTGTACACATTATTCATTTCAAAGTTTTGAGTTGTTTCCATCTTTTCTATATTAAAGTACTGTATGGATATCCTTATACCTAAATTCTTAGTCCAATTATTTCAAAAATATAAATTATTAGAAGCAAAGTTCTGGATAAAAATATGTAAACATTTTTAAAGGTCCGAGCCACACTGCCAAAATACCTTTCAAAAGTTGGACCAATTTATGGCCCTAGAAATGTTATATTGAAACATGTTACTCATATCCTTGTGGATTTTGGGAAATGTATTTCTTTTTAATGATTATCAATCAAAATTGCTCTTATATTTTGAATGATATCATACTTTATAGTATATTTATCCATCATGACTATTTCTTCTCTGGTAAACTATCTTTCCAAGCTTTTTTTCCTCTTTTTATTTTAGATAGTTGGTTATGTTACTGATTTTCAGAACTTTTAATATATTATGAATTTAATCTTTTTTCCTGCATGAACATTATGAATTTTTAATCAGATTTATCTCATTTGTATAAGGTGTTTTGTGACTTATGTATGTATATTTTAATGATCACTTTGAATGTGTATCTTTTCATGTATGCTTTTGCTTTTACTGTTAACTAAGTATATATAAAGGCTATCTTTTTATAAATTATATAAAGATATTTTCTGATTTTTAAGTTGCTTTTAAATATTTTCACCTATAATTCATTTCAACTTCAGTTTGACGCAGGATAACAACTCTGTCAGGGATAAGTCATCACCTGGTGAATTATATCATATTGACTTAAATACCTCTTTTAGCATGTTCTTCTTGTTCAGTTGCTAAGTCATGTTCAACTCTTTGCAACCCCATGAACTGCAGCACATCAGGCTGTCCTGTCCTTCACTATCTCCTGGAATTTGCTCAGATTCACGTCCATGAGTTGGTGATGCTATCTAACCTTCTTATCCTCTGCCACCCCCTTCTCCTTTAGCCTTCAATCTTTCCCAGCAGCAGGGTCTTTTCTAATGAATCAGCTCTTCGCATCGGGTGGCCAAAGTATTGGAGTTTCAGCTTCAACATCTGTCCTTCCTATGAATATTCAGGATTTATTTCCTTTAGGATTGACTGGTTAATTGACAAATTAATAATGATGACCTCAAAATTTTAAGCACCAAACTTCAGTGATAATTTGGGGTAACTTGACCATCCCACCAACCTAGGACATGTTATTGGTAGAGAACATTAGTGGAAGATATTTCAAAAGGGATTTGAGGCTAGAGATTAAACACTTGCTAAGTCCAGGGCTTTGAGGCACTGCTTAAAAGGATTTTGGTTTAAAGTTCAGGAGAAATTGTGCTTTTTTCTCCCCTAGCCCTACAAGGTTGCATGTTGCCAAACTCTCAGCCAACTTAGAGTGAAGATCACAGGGAGAAAATGTTTCTCCTCCTAGAGAGCTGTGATTCCTTCCATCTGGCTTGCAGCCTGGCTACCGTGGAATGAAGTTCATTCCTCTTTTGTGGGATGTTGCTGAGAAAAGTAGGAGGTGGCCAATGTACACCAACATTCCGGCTGTCTCCTACCATTTCCCCTAATTCTTCCTTTACCTTGCAGTACAACAATCCCTGTATCTCATTTTCATCCTGTTTGAATAACGCTCAGGTCTCATAGTTGCCCTCTTGCGTTTCGTCGTAGCATCTTCCTCTCTGATCTTAACCTGGGTGATTGATATCAGTTCAGAATAACCAGAGTAGCTCTTCTGAATAGCAGGTGGGGGTTGGTGATGCTTTAGACACTGCAACGCGGCAAGGTGACTTCTCGGCAGCTCTTCTCTGCATCTGGGCACCGTGAGTGATGTGAGTGGGTCGGTGAGTGATGGCCACTGCCCGACACCGCAAGGAAGCGCCCTATCCTGTCTCCGTCGCCTCTGCTGACTCCAGCCTCCTGCCCACGGTCCAGGCCAGCTGCAAATCCCACAGGACTTCTTCCCAGATCCCATCACTCACGGTGGGGGTAGGTGGAGAGGACCAGATGACTGCACAGAAGCCCTCCCATTTCACCCACTCAGAGCAGCCGAGCAGAATCCCTAAAGCCACCAGGGATTGGTTGTGCGGAAGGCAGTTTTTCCATGGACAGGGAGTGGGGATGGTTTCAGGATGATTCAAGCACATTTCATTTATTGGGCACTTCGTTTCTATTATGATTACATCAGCCCCACCTGTGATCATCAGGCATTAGGTCCCAGAGGTCAGGGACCCCTGGTCTAAAGGAAGCAGCCTCTCAGCTGGCCTCCACTTCCAGCCTCCTCCAGCCCAGAAACAACAGAAGTGATAAGGGGGCGACAAAGTGTTCCCCTCCACGTGTCTCAGGAGGACCAAACTGCTGGCCGAGGAAGACGAGCTACAAGGCCACCAGGCTGTCCTTGCCCCTGACCTTCTCATCATCTCTGGCTAAGATTCTCACAATAAGCAGCAGCCTCCCGGGATGGTGGTGCTTAGAAAGATGTCTCCTCTGTTTTTAGGTTTCCTTAAAACAGTCAGGACCACAGTGGGGGAAGGGAGAGGAAGCCAGCCCTCCAGACATATCCTTATCGGGTGCTCTCACTCTAAACCTTCCTCACTCAGGGGAAGACAGGCAGCGAACCTCACGGCGGGTGGTGGGGGGTGGGGGTCATTTTCCATGTAAAGCAAGAAGTCTGGGCTATTCTGAAAGGAATCCACAACTATCCTGGGTTTGGCCTCACTTGCTTTCCAAAAACTCACTGTGGACAGGGCAAGAACTAGACCTAAGAACTAGTGGATGGACGGGGAAGGGATTTAAAATGGGCAGCGTGTGATTTGTATGCAGACTGAGCTACAGATTTCATTCCAAACTCTGGGGACACCAAGCCATCCATTTCACACAGCCTGCCACCTTTCTGCATTAGATGACACTAAATCGTGTGCTGTCATCAAGGCAGGATGTTTTCTCCCTTTATGAGTCAGCTTGGGATGCAAAATTAGACAAACATTGCAATGAAAAAACCCCCCACATTTCATTTAATTCTTTCCTTACTCCAACCTCTCCTTTCACAGTTTCGATTAGTGTCTTTGCCCATTTGGAGAATATTTTATGATTAGGTTTTAAGAAGAATCCATCCATGACTGACAGCCCAAAACTAAACTGAAGTAAAATAGAGACATAAAGAACAATGTTCAGAGAAGACCTTTAAAGTAGCTTTTAAAACTCGTGTCTGTTTGGGGATGTGTTGGGCTCTTGTGTGGGTATCCCTGATGCTTCAGCTGGTAAAGAATCCACCTGCAATGCAGGAGACCTGGGTTTGATCCCTGGGTTGGGAAGATCCCCTGGAGAAGCAAAAGGCTACCCACTCCAGTATTCTGGCCTGGAGAATTCTGTGGACTGTCCATAGGGTGGCAAAGAGTCGGACATGACTGAACGACTTTCACACACTTTACCCACTCTTCTGGAGGGTTGAGGAGCTCGAGGGGCAGCTGGCCTTGCCAGTTGCAGATGCAGAGTGGGCCCAGGCTGGCAGCTGACTGCGATTCCCTGATGGGCCTCTGCTCTCAAAGGGAGCTCAATATGAGTCAGCAAAGTCCTCATTAAGTGAGTCACACCATTAATAAAAGCTGCAGATTGCAAAGCAGTGTTTATTTCAATGTTGATAGAAACCAGGACACAGAGGCCTTGAATCAAAAATAACCTTGGGCCAGACACCCTGAACCTGGGTGGGATCTGATCCCAGGCTCACATTCCTTCCCAAACGCAGGCATTCAGATACATGGCTTTCTTTGTTCTGCTGATGGCTGCCCCACCCCCACCTCCAGGGTTTGCCCCCGCTTGACAGCTTACAAAGCCCGTCCACTTACTAGTCCCTTGTCCCAACTTGAATAAGCCTTGGAACACTGATTAGGTGGTGCCCTCAATGAACGAGTGATAGCCCTGGGTGAAGAATCGCCGCTCTGCTATGTTTATGCTGTGTGAACGTGGGTCACTAACATAACCTCTCTGTGTTTTTAGACTGAGTCCACAGCCCCCAGTACTCTTGCTATCTTAAGCGTACCCTCCAATTTCCTCAGGGCTTCCCAGGCAGCTCGGTGGTAAAGAATCTGCCTGCCAATGCAGGAGACGCAAGAGATGTGGGTTCAATCCCTGAGTCGGGAAGATCTCCTGGAGGAGGAAATGGCAACCTACTGCAGTATTCTTACCTGGAGAATCCCATGGGCAGAGGAGCCTGGTGAGCTGCAGTCGACGGAGTCGCAAGAGTCGGACACGACTTAGTGACTAAAACACCACCACCCCTGGAAGAAGTGACCCTGAAGCTGAGATCTGGCATAGGAATAGAAGTCAGCCAACTGACCGTGGGGAAGAAACTCATTTCCTGTGGGGGTGAATGATGCTACAGGCAACGGGAGAGGTCGTGTCATTTCCAGGGAGCGGCAGCTCAAGTGGGACTGGTCAGCAAGCCTGGTAGGAATTTTGGGACTAATTTTAAAGGCAGTAAGAAATGAGCTTTCCCTGGTGGCTCAGATGCTAAAGAATTAGTCCCTGGATCAGGAAGGAGGGACCTTCATGTCCCCTGAAGAAGGACATGGCAACTCACCCCATTTTGCCTGGAGAATTCCATGGACAAAGGAGCCCAGCGGGCTACAGTCCATGGGGTCGCAAAAGAGTCAGTCACGACTGAGCAACCAAGACTTAAAGGCAGTAACTCTGTTTCCAAGATCATTTTGACTTAGGTGATTTGATGTGGTTCTGGTGTTGACATCACCACATTTCAACACATGGCAAGTCTGACGCAGGAGTAACATACACCTCTTAGTAGGGAAAAGCACTCTTTCATAATCAAGCAGTGTATCCAACATTAGATGCACGTGATTCTCAGGTCAGGTTCAGCCCGTGAATAGATCTGCTTTGTATGTGATTTGGTACGTTTTCAAGTTATAAGCTTAATCATTATAAAAGCATGAGGGGAAAATGTGGGTGACTATTTCTATAATCCTAGGGTAAGTAAGTAGAAAAATATAGGGTAACGTTGAAAGAGGTGCCTACATAAAATTAAAACTTTTCTTAGCTGCCAGAAAAGAACTACAACAGCTAAAATATAAACAGAAATTGAAAAGGTTTTGTGATTATGGAAATAAATAATAATTTAACCATATAATTAAAAATCCTGGGCTTCCCTGGTGGCTCAGTGGTAAAGAATTTGCCTGCTAATGCAGGACACGCAGGTTCCATCCCTGGTCCAGGAAGACCCCACATGCCACAGAGCAACTAAGTCCGTGCACCACAATTATTAAGCCTGTGTTCTAGAGACCGGACCACATCTACTGAGGCTGGTGCACCCTAGAGCCCATGTTCTTCAATAAGAGAAGCTGCCGCAGTGAGAAGACCACACTCTGCGTGAAAAGTAGACCCTGTTCTCCGCAATTAGAGCAAAGCCCATGCAGCAACGAAAACCCAGCACAGCCAGAAAAAGAAAAAAAAAAAAACCACTCTGAATGCACAGGTAGTTTCAAAAGCACTGGGAACGGGATGAAGGACTTGTCAGATTAATGAGTGACTCATGAAAGAAGAAATACTCGGAATGCACGAGGGCAGTGGACTGTGTGTTTGGTTGAGTGACATGTATATGCTGAGAGCACAGAATGGTCTGGTGGATTGTAGGTGCTCTTTGTTGAATGAATGAAACAGGAAGATCTTTTGCTTCACTTGTGCACCCCCAGCCCCATCAACTTCACCCCCAGAGGATGGGAAGGAGGGTGCCGGGGAACTAACACCTGTAGAAGCAGTCCTCGTCCAGTCACGGGTTGGAAATGAATTGCTGTTGCTGCTGAGTCCGTAAGTCATGTCTGACTCTTTGTGACCCCACGGACTGTGGTCCACCTGATTCCTCTGCCCGTGGGATTTCCCAGGCAAGAATACTGGAGTGGGGTGCCATTTCCTCCTGCAGGGGATCTTCCCAACTCAGGGATCGAACCTGTGTCTCCTGCATTGGCAGGCAGATTCTTTACCACTGAGCCACCAGGGAAGCCGTGGAAATGGAATCCAAATGCACTAATATACTTGTCTCTCAGATGGGGCCACTGGGGGGGGGGCTGATTTACTCAGTCTGACTGATACCTCCAGCAGGACTGAGCCCCAGCCGCTCATAGTGGTGACTTGCTCTTTTTTACTGCGTGTATCAACTTCTTTCCTTTCCCTCTTACTTCCCCTCTCTCCTAGAGCTGCTTCCTAGATTACTCCCAAACTAAAGGACTTACAAGGACTTCCCCAGAGGTCCAGTGGCAGGTATGTGACTTGATCCCTGGTCAGGAAGCTAAGATTCATGTGCCTCATGGCCAAGACAACAAAAAAACAGAAATAGTGTTGTAACAAATCAATAAAGACTTAAAAATGGTCCAGATCAAAGTAAAGGACTTACATCCTAATCCTGCCTCAGCACCAGGAGAAATCCCCATTATATCAAATTTCCATGAACTTCCCATGCTTTTTCTTGGGAGTTAGAAAAGATGCACAAGTCAGTTAAATTAATATACTTCTTTTCCACTAAAAACAAGGAAATCATCTTAGTGTCTTTGATGCAAATGATAATTTGGAAGATGCATTAAAACAAATGGAAAAATAAGCAAGAGTCTCAAAATGTGGTAGCATTTTCCCAGTTTGACCATGAAAGGAGAACATGAAGAGAGAAGCTCTCTCTCGTTTCCTCCAAGTGCACTGATTTGATGGGGGGAGGTTATGTTCATTTCAAGGGGACCAGTGGGTATGAAGCAGGAGTCATCGTATATACCACATCTGTCTCCCTCCCGTCCCTCCATCTGTGGCTCCAAGGAAAAGACGGAGAAGCTGTTCATCCATGCCTTCAGCAAAGGCATCACTATTCTTTGCCGATCCCCAGGCCAGGCTGGAAAAAGAAGGCCTCAAAAGGCATACAGGTCTCTGCTCTCAAGGCACTGGTGGACAGAGATGGAAAACATGCAACTACTTGAACACGGTTATTTTATCAGGACACGTCCTTTGAGGGCAATAAGTGGAGGAATAGGGTGAACGGTCAGGTCAGAGTGAATTTGGTTTCTCCTGTAAAGCAGTGGAGAGGGAAATTCTGCCAGAAGTGTCATTTAAGCTAAGACTAAGAAGGTTACCAGCTGGGAGGACCTGAGTAAGTTTCCAGGCCAAGAAAGTCTGAGCGCTGGCTGAGAACTTGCTGTTTGAAAGGACCAGAAAGGAGACTGGAGTGGGTCTGGAGAAACAGCAAGTGAGCCCACTTTATAAAACAAACAAAAACCAACCCCAAACCCATACTCAATACCCTGAAGTTTAGCATCAGACACAATAAATGGTTATACCAACTCTTGGCAAAAATATGAGAAAGAAAGGACTCTGTCCTGTACTGTTGGTGTGAGAACAAATTGGTACAGAATTTGTGGAAGGCAATTGGGTAATGCTCATCTAAATTTGAAATATTCCTTTCCTTTTTACTTCATTTATTTCCATAGGGTTGGGAAGATCCCCTGGAGAAGGTAATGGCAACTCACTCCAGTGTTTTTGCCTGGAGAATTCCATGGACAGAGGAGCCTGGTGGTCTACAGTCCATGGGGTCACAAAGAGTTAGACATGAATTAGCAACTAACACTTTCACTTTTCCCTGGTGGCTCATAGGCAAAGAATTCACCCACCAACACAGGAGATGTGGATTCAGTCTCTGGTTGGGGAAGATCCCCTGGAGGAGGAAATGGCACTCCATTCCAGTATTTTTGCCTAGGAAATCCCGTGGAGAGAGGAGCCTGGAGAGCTATAGTACATGGGGTCACAGAGAGTCAGACTTGACTTAGCAACTAAACAACAACAACTTCCACAGGGCTTGAAATTTTACACTCATGGATCACTTCTACATTTTAAAAAAGCTATGAAGACTTTTGGAGAAGGAAATGGCAACCCACTTCAGTACCCTTGCCTAGAAAATCCCATGGATGGAGTGGCCTGGTACACTACAGTCCATGGGGTCGCAAAGAGTTGGACACAATCCACTCTTTGCATGTGTATCCCATCAGGACACATACACCAACTATATGCCTAAGGAGCGATGGAAGGAGATGCAGAAAAGACAGCAGAGGGTCAAAACCAAAGGAAGAAGAGATATTTTAAGGTAGAACTAAACTCAACTCCTTATTGTGGCCATGAAAATACTGGATCTAATGGAAGGCCAGAATCTAGAAGGAACCAGCTTGTGACCAACTTCTTGGTTTAATTAAAAGTGTGTTGCTTGAACGGTGTCCAAGTCAGGTCTTTCTGGCATTTTTAGGTCTTACCTTTGGTTCCTAAACTTCCTACCATTTGTCATGCTTTACAGCCACCCCACTAGGAAGAAACACAAGGTTGGTCTGTGTGAGTTAAACACACGAGCATGTGCCAGTGCTCCTGTGGCATCATTTCCCCTCGGTGATCCAAGAAGGAGCTTTGAGCCCCCGAGTGGCCTGTCACAGAGGCCAGTTTATTGCAATCAATTTTTCAGTAACTCCCAACTGGGCCAGAGTCAATCCAATAACAAAAGATGAAAGTGTCTAAACCTATTAAACTTCCAGGTGCCTGAATTTACTTAAATCACATATTCATTTCCTTCCCTGATCTCACTGCTAAGCTGTCAAAGCTCCATCCATGTGTCACTGAATCAACTCTTCTGGGGTCAATTACATTGAATTGCTTTGCTATTAATTGGATCACAGCCCAGCAGACTTAATTCAGTCTTCAACTGAAATAGTCCATGATCCCATCACCCCCATGTCCTTTCTCTGAAAGCAACACAAAGGCATGTGTTGTTAGATTGTCCTCCTGAAGGCCAACCTTAAAATCCAGGCATGTTCTCTAACAACCCAGCTAGAGGAATGTTGAGCATAACCACTTGTGAGTGGATAACTGGTGCACGTTCCCGGATCAACTATTTCGCTTGAGTCATAATGACATAGTGCTGCCTTTTTTCCTCCCCTTCTCAACCCAGAGCCATCAATGTAATGGTTTATTACTTCTTGAGTCCTCCTTCCAATCCCCATTCTTTATCACTCTCCATCTTCCAGAATGGAATTTTCTACCACCTACCCCAGACTTCTTTCTTTACAAAGTTAAATCCTGTTCATCTTTAGCACCTTTGCAAATGCCCACATTCTCTCCCTCCAGTTTCCTGCTTTTAATGTTCTCAAAAGCCCGCCTTCCATCCTAACTGATTGGAATGATTCCAAGAGCCCTTTCAGAAGCATGGTGCATGGTATCTGTTTTCACTAAGGAAGGAGTGTGGCATCTTGAAGGAACAATGAAAGATTCTACTTCGCAGCAGTATTTCTGCAGGTTTTAAAAACACCTGGATGTATTCTATGATATTCTTGATGCTAAGAATTTCTCCTTCCAAATATGGATCTAACCCACAGCTGGAAATAACATGCACTCCAAATCCCCTTGCCAAAGAGTTAAATATCTTCCCAGCATTTTAAATCATTTAAAGGCACTTAACCACTCAAATGGTATGAACGTTCCTTCCACTCACATGGAAAGCATTGCACAATTGACAAAGAGCATTAGAAGGGCTTCAAAACCAAAGCTAGAAGAAAAAAAAAATCAGGAAAGGCAAATAAATGCTCCAGAGATTTATGAATGAAAATCTTGAACAAAACCAGAGGAAAAGGCTTATCAGGAATGAGTGGACAGTTCTTTGGTCTCACACTCAAATGGGCGAGAATTCATTTCTTCTGGCTGGATATGCAAAGACAAAAACAGGCTTCTACAAAACGAATAAAACATAAACACCACAGGAACAAATCAGCTTTTCTTTTTTTAATGGGAAATACATCAAACCATAAAAATGTGACAGTGGTGCATACCTAGGGGAGAGCAGAAAGGAATGCACTTTTTTCTGTATTTACCTCTGCTCAAGGCTGAGTCCCGAAGAACTGATCCTTTTGAGTTGTGCTACTGGAGAAGACTCTAGAGAGTCCCTTGGACTACAAGGAGATCAAACCAGTCAATTCTAAAGGAAATCAACCCTGAATTTTCTTTGAAAGGGCTGATACTGAAGTTGAAACACCAATACTTTGGCCACCTGATGTGAAGAGCTGACTTATTTGAAAACACCCGATTCTGCGAAAGACTGAAGGCAGGAGGAGAAGGGGAATGACAGAGGATGAGATGGTTGGATGGCATCATCAACTCAATGGATGTGAGTTTGAGCAAACTCTGGGAGATAGTGAAGGACAGGGAAGCCTGGCATGCGGCAGTCCATGGGGTCACAAAGAGTCCCACAACTTGACTTAGTGACCGAACAATAACACACAACCTCTACCGTCCAGGACAGCAGCATCTCTCACCTTGTCAACTACAAAAACTGCCTAATTAGACTTCCAGCTCCCACTTTTGCCACGACAATCTTTTCTTCAAATCACATCCCCTCCCTACAAAAACCTTGTAATGACTTTCCCTTGCTCTTAGAGTAAAACCTAACTCCTCTTTGTTCTGGCTCCATGACTGTTTCTGCAATCTCACCTTGAACAATCATTTTATTGACTACGAAGCAGACATATTGACCTGTTCTTGGTCCAGCTCAGGCCTTTTACAAGTAGCATTTCCTCTGTCTAGAGCATGCTTTTCTTGGCTATTTTTTGAGGTTCTCATCTTTTTTTTTTTTTTTTTTTTGAGGTTCTCTTAAATCTCAACTTGAACCTCACGGAATCCCTTCCCACTAACCTATCTAAAACCAATGCTTTTCATCGTCAGTCACTTTCTATTAATATTGCATTCATGCATTTTATTTCCTCATGGCCCTTCTCACTGAAGATTTTCTGTTCTATTTTTCATGATCTGTTTCCTCATTGGAACAAAAATGTCATGGGAGTAGGGGCTTTGTTTTGTTCCGCAATTACATCCTCAGTGTTTCAAACACTGTCTAATAAATATAGCCTTTCATAAATATTATTTGAATGAATAGATGATGGATTTAAAGTCCTGCTCTAAGATGTAGAAGCACATAGTCAAAACTATCCATTAGTGAACCAAACACAATACATTCATAATTGTACCTCATGGAATGACTGTCTAATGAGCACCATAAAAGTAATGTTTTGGCTGAGAAGAGCCCAGAAGCATATTGTTTTGAGGGATATTACTTCCTTCTTGTGCTGTATGTACTAAAACTATTCTAAAGTGTTTGCCAAAGATTCTGAGGATCAGAATCATGTGAGCCACCTGTAAACATACAGCCTTCAAGACTTGGTCATCAGAGGTATAGAAATAGTGAATCCAAGGTGAAGCTTGAGGGTCTGAATTCTTAATAAGTATTAGGTGCATTTATTTTTTTTTTAATCAAGGAGACTTGAGAAACACTGCCTTAGAGCAGAGATTAAAGACAGGGCTATAGGTTAGAATCCCAAAATACAGGCTGCAGCCTCATAACAATTAAATTGAAATACTTGGGAATGGGAATCAGGTGTCTGTCTTTTCTAAAACTCTCCGTGATTCCAACAATTGTTCAGGCTGAGCAGAACTCTTCTAAACCTCCCATTCTCAGACTTCAACTTGCCTGTGAATCATCTGCAGAGCTTGTTAAAATCTAAGTGCTAATTCTGTCAATCTTGGTTGAAGTTCATGATTTTGCTTTTATTTATTTATTTTTTTTTGGTAAGCTCCCAACAGTGTTGATGCTGGATATCCTCAGACCTGTCTGAGCAACAAAGTTCTAGTGGATCCACTAAGGTATCAAACCTGGTGTCTTAGTCCATTACAGCTGCAATGAAACAATGCAACCAAGCAGCTTAGGAACATCAGGAACTTGTGTCTAGCAGTTCTGGAAGCTGGAAGTCCAAGATCAGGCTGCCAGTATGGTCAGAGGAGAGGATTTTTGCATGTCACAGACTTATTTTAGCTTCACTTGGAAGAAGAAGCTTGGGAGCTCTGTGGGGTTTCTTTTATTAGAGCGTGAAACCCATTCAAGGGGGCTCCACCCTCAAGATCTAATCACCTCCCCAAAGCCCCATCTCCTCACACCATCACTTTGGGGGTTATGTTTCAACCTATGAACTTTGGGGGAACACAAGCATTCAGTTCACAACACAGTATGTCCTTGGCCGTGTATACATTGTAGAGACCTTTAGGAGTTCATGGTGAGGTAGGTGATAGTGCTGGTGGGTGTGGCAACTGTCTCCACTGTCTTGTTACAACTAATGATTTTTGTTACAGACACACTTTCCTCCTGGGGTTTGGGGCTGAGAAATACAATGCACTTGAATTCCCTTGATGTTTTCATTCACAAATACAGAAAGGTCTACTTCATAGGAGGTGCTTCTTACTCTTCTGTGGATAGGAAAGAAAGTGTTAGTCGCTCAGTTGTGCCTGACTCTTTGCGACCCTGTGGACTGTAGCCCACCAGGCTCCTCTGTCCTTGGGATTCTCTAGGCAAGAATAGGTTGGAGTGGGTCGCCATTTCCCTCTCCAGATGCAGATGTGAAAGTCACTCTAAAGCAAGAATAGAAACACTGTGTGAAAAAGTGGTGTTTCAGTGTAGGCTATCAACTCCTCTATCTCCTAAAACAAACCAAACTACTCAAAACCGTTCAACCTTTTAAATGGGTAGGTTTCTGAGATGGGGGACAATCTTTTAGGCAGAGTCTTGATACATCATTTGTTTGTGAAGGAGTTCAGGACACACTGCACTTTGGTACATTGTAAAGCTTAAGCTGAAGGAGTTTGAGAAAAGCAGGAAGGTCACCCTGACCTTCCTCCTATACCCTTGTCCCTGAATCAGATCAGAAAGCTCCCATGTGGAAGGTACCCTCCCTGTGTTGGGAGGAAAGAAGATTTCTCATCAGTAGAGATGAGGAATGTGGGGCTGAGAATACTGACAAACAAACCTTGTTAAACTCACCCTTATCCTCCTTGTTAAATCTTCACCATCCCAGGTCCACTCATTCTTCACAGATTTTTTTTTTTTAAATCTAAAAGCTATAAAAGCTTCTTGCTCTGGACACATTTTTGCGTCTTCATTTTCTTGTGAAGGCTTCCATGGACGTGTGAAAATTCCATACAACATTTATGCTTTTCTCTGTTCCTCTATCTTTCTCAGTTTAATGTTCAGATCCATCCAAGGACCCTAAGAGGGTTGAGAAAATTATTTTCCTCCCATTCTACTTGCAATCTTGTATAAATCATTCTAAGTTTTAAAACTGAGTCTTGATTCTAAAGACACGCACATATTGGTAAAGGTGATAGTCAGGGTCTAGGTCTTACAAATCTGTCATTGCAAGGTTGGTTACAAGCAGAAGCTGTGATTGTGAAAAGGAAGTTTCCCTTGACTGACTCTGGTCAAAGGCCATGACTTTATAGTCAATTAGTTAGACCTTTGGCAGTTTCATCACCGAGCAATAGATCTGATTATCTTCTTAATGACCTACATAATCAGACCCTTTATTGATAAAGTCCCTGCTTTCCGTTTGACCATAATGAGAGTAGAAGGGAAAAAAAGATTGATTTCTTTGGTGAAGACTAATCTGTGCCCTTAAAATACAAACTCTCTGGGGAAGCGGGGAGGTGACATGATTCCATTTCAATAGTCCACTGACTCCAGAGCCTTGAACAGTCCTATTCCTGGAGCTTGAATAATAGGTACAAAATGATTCAATATGAATCAACTATACGCCAAAAAAAAAGGTATTCACTGTGAGGAGCATTGTCATGACTTGACATTTTGTTTGTTTTCCCAGTCATTACAGAGAACCAGATAAATTCAAGTGAGAGGTCACAAGTTCCACTAGTGGTAAGAGAATCTCAGTTAGTCTAGAGAGGTGGCATGTTTGACAGAGGTATTTTCACAGAGTGGAAATGAAACCAACCTTTGCACTTGCTAACGGTTCGGCATTAATCAGACTTCCTCAGTAATTTAGGGGTCAATTCCCCCATGTCTAAAATTGAACCTCAAAGTCCTTTCTGTTTTCAAAATTCCACAAAGCTGTGTGTGTCCATGTGCTCCAATAATGGGTCGGATCAGAAACTAGAGGCTTGCAGCTTTTGGTGAGTAGAGCTTCGTTATTAGATGGTCCCTGATGGATGGCCACCTAAGTGCAGGTATCACCAAGTGTTCTCTGACCTGTCGGACTGAGAGTTCCTGCCTTGCTCTGGAATAAGGAGGGGATGTTTGCACTCTGAACTGGGCTCTGCAGGTACTTCTCACTGGGTACAAATTTACTCCATGAAATAAGAGGACTCACAGTCCCATAGATGTTTATTCAGACCCTTGCAACCAACCCCCCTTTCAGCACTCCTTTCAACACTGTTGTGAAAACAGCGAGGTAATTGCCAAGTTCAATCGGCTTCCATGATGTCATAAATGGAAAGACCTATGAATTGCTCTATTGCTAGACATTAAGGCAGGGGATGATGTCACTCCTTAAAAATAAATAAGCATAACCTAATGTCTTTTTATTAATAGTCGGCTAATTGCTGCATCAGAAGAAGGAAAGCTTTGTAGACGAGAATGAGAAACTGCCCCTGACATCATGCCCACAGCACAAGAGGAACCTTATTCTCTGTGTGCACACACACACACGCACATACACACACATGCAAACCCACACACACGGGGGTTAAATGGCTTCTTAAATAATGAATCTCTAGATAACACTGGAGTACATGTGGGTGGGGTGTCAGCAATCTGATTGGCTCACAGCTGGAAAAAGTGAGACTGAGACATGGCAGATGTGATATATAGAGAAAGCGCTGGCTTCAGAGTCTCCTCTGCTCTGAGAATCACCCTGCTTGCTGCCATGGGGAGCCCTTCATTTCCGACCCCACAGCGGAGTACATCTTACCTGTGCCCTCTCGTGTGTTTATTCAGCTGTGATCTCACAAACACAAAGTCTTGGTAAAATGAATTTTGTTGAAGAAAGAGAGAACCAATGTGGGGGAAGGAGGAACATATCATTAAAGGAAAGAGATCAAACCAAGGAGATCAAAACAGTCAATCCTAAAGGAAATCAACCCTGAATATTCATTGGAAGGACTGATGCTGAAGCTGAAGCTCCAACAGTTTGGCCACCTGATGTGAAGAACTGACTCATTAGAAAAGACCCTGATCTGGGAAAGATTGAGGGCAGGAGAAGTGGGAGACAGAGGAGGAGATGGTTGGGTGGCATCACTGACTCAGTGGATACGAATTTGCACAAACTCAAGGATGGTGAAGGACAGAGAAGCCTGGTGTGTGGCAGTCCGTGGGGTTACAAACAGTCAGACAGAACTTAATGACTGAACAGCAGCAAAAACAAAAGGAAAGTCTGGAAGTCCAGGTGATGTAGAAAAATCAGACTATCCAGCTATTATTACCCTTAAGTATTTATGGCTTAATGACTAACGTTCTTCTTATCAATGGGTTTGAATGCAGCATATTTTCTTCCCAGATTGGTTCTGTCCCTTTCTCATCTACTCTGAATGTGTTTTGCAATGATTTTTGCAGCACTGGGAAAGAAAAAAAAAAAGAAAAGGTCTTTTCACAACTTCTGGACTGTGTCCATCATATTGCCTCGGACACATGTCATAAAATAATTGCTCAAATTGAAATACATGACTCACTGTTAATGGAAACACAATCTCACGTGTGGTACCATATACAGTGTTGAAGGAAAGGTGCCTCTGCTTTCCAACCTGGAATTTCTGATGCTGCATAAAATGGGCAGGCATATCAGTTAGGGTGGCCTCTCCACCTAGGTCATTGCCGTGTAAAATAAAGAAGTTGGATGCTGTCATCAAGGGAAGACAGTCTTGTAGTGTACCAGCAACTGTGGGCAAGCCATGCTTCTAGGTAACCTTCCACCTTCAGTTCAGTTCAGTCACTCAGTCGTGTCTGACTCTTTGCAACGCCGTGGACTGCATCATGCCAGGCTTCCCTCTCCATCACCAACTCCCAGATCTTGCTCAAACTCATATCCATCAAGTCAGTGATGCCATCCAACCATCTCATCCTCTGTCATCCCCCTCCCCTCCTGCCTTCAATTTTTCCCAGCATCAGGGTCTTTTCCAATGAGTCAGTTCTTTGCATCAGGTGGCCAAAGTATTGGGGTTTCAGCTTCAGCATCAATCCTTCCAGTGAATATTCAGGACTGATTTCCTTTAGGATTGACTGGTTTGATCTCCTTTCAGTCCAAGGGACTCTCAAGAGTCTTCTCCAACACCGCGGTTCAAAAGCATAATTCTTTGGCACTCAGCTTTCTTTATAGTCCAACTCACATCCATACATGAGTACTGGAAAAACCATAGCTTTCACCTTGGATAGCTTTTAATCGTGAACCACAACTGGAGGACTGATGGGTTAAACAGAATAAAAAACTTATCAAAAGAGCATGAAACCATTCTTATGGCCCCTCTTGCTGGGTGATTGTAAATACAGACAATGGCTAAGCTCTCCCACCACCACAGAGCTGAAATGGACCCATTGAGATTCCCACCACCCAGGAACTGAACCTGCATCTCCTGTGTTTTCTGCCTTGCAGGTGGATTATTTACCCACTGAGCCACCTGGGAAGCCTATTACATATGATTATATATAACCTCTGAATCTCTTTTCTGTACACCTAAAACTAACACAACTTTGTAAATCAACTCCACTTCAATAAAAAATAAGTAAAAAATTAAAATTATTGACATCAGTAATAGTTGGAGTCAGGGAAATGAGTTCAAAGTTTTCACCAAACCTCTGGTTATCAAAGTGTGTCCCTATTGTTAAAAATGCAAATTCTGATACAGGTTCCATCAGTTTCAGAATCAGAAAACCTGGGGAAAGGGCCCAGGGTATCCGAGCTTCAACAAGCCCTCCAGGTAATTCTGCCACATGCTGACATTTGAGAACCCCTGGTCTAGGACATCTCTTGAAACTCAGCCAGTCAGTACTCACACATCATGAGGGCAATTCTCGGAGAGTCCGGTAATCCCCACGCCTTTGTCCCTCCCACCCTGGTTACGCCCTTCGTGATCATGGTTCAAGGCTACTAGGTATGTGTGTGCCCAGTTGCTCAGTCGTTTCGGACTCTGTGACTCTGTTGACCATAGCCCACCAGGCTCCTCTGTCCATGGGATCCTCCAGGCAAGAACTCTGGAGTGGGTTGCCATTTCCTTCTCTGGGGAATCTCCCCAACCCCAGGATCGAACCCGTGATTCCTAAGTCTCCTGCATTACAGGTAGATTCTTTACCCTGGAGCCATCAGGGAAGCCTCAAGGGAGGCCCCTGCAAGTAGGAAAGAGAAGGTTTGCACTGCCTAACAGCTGTGGGACTTCGGGCAAACACAGCCACTTTCCGCTCTTCTGTTTCCATATCTGCGCAATGAGATGCTGACCTAGAAGACCTCCAATGCCCCTTAGGGCTAATATTATGTGACTCTGTGAGCTGTCAGTGCTGCTGCTCTAAACCCTAAATATGGACCGCTGCTCTCAGGCAGCATGTTACTGGCCTTCAGAAGGATAAGGGGGTCTGATAATACTCCTCCAGATAGCAGCACAATGAACCATTGAAGCCTTGTAGATAACAAGACCCTTAGCCCAAACTGCCAGTGATGTCACTATCTGAGTATCAGGGAAAGTGATGGATCACAAAAAGTACACATCCAAGCTTATCCGTCTGCATTCTTGGGGCACATACTCAAGACAGTGTATTCACGCTGCTAAAGACGACAAGTTCCCTGCATGGATTATTTGCAAGTCACTATTGAATGATTAAATGTAAATCCGGGAGAATTAGTATTATAGGAGGGTGTGTAATAAGTTTGTTCAATAATAACATGTAATAATAAACATGAGACCCAAACCACTGGAAAAGATTTTGGAAACCAGACGGTATATGTATTCGACAGGACAGATAGCTTCAGGCTCATTTTATTACTTTATCTTAAAAAATTTAGTGCTTTTTAAGGAAAATTTTAAACAGATGAAAAGTAAATGTAACAGAATACTGGACTGGTGGCTCTGCGGTAAAGAACTCACCTGCCCGTGCAACAGACACAGGAGATGCAGGTTTGAGCTCTGGTTTGGGAAGATCCCCTGGAGGAGGAAAATGGCAACCCACTCCAGTCTTCTCGCCTGGAGAATCCCACGGACAGAGGAGCCTAGAGGGCTATGGTCCACAGGGTCATAAAGAGTCAGACAGGACTGAGCGACTAAGTAGGCACGGAGCAACTTTAGGATGAAAATTGTCCTCAGGAAACCTGCAAACAGTGAGAGTTGGAGAATCAGGAGGCGAGAGTAAAACCCAGAGCTTCGAGGACAGTGGGTGGCAGGACCTAAGCGCCCTTCTTGCTGAGGATTCGGAGAAAACGTTGGGCTGGGTTCTTCACTTGGCCTTGGCCTGAGTCCTGTTCAGGTGGGGTCAAGCCCTGATAATAGCACAGACATGAATGAGCACTGACCACCCTCTGAACTCTTCCCCCCTTCTAACTCCAGTGCAACTGGCCTCCATGCAACCGTGTATCCTACTGTGTAGACCAGTCACAAAGACCCCCGAGGGCTGATCCCGGGCGCGGGTGATGGGGTGGGGAGGGGGTGGTGGGGGAGTCAGAGTGGACTTGAATCATGGCAGGAGCTTCCAGAACCTGGGAGCTTTTCCACAGAAACACGTCTTCACCTTCGTGAGATTCCAGGCCAATCCCCATGTCTTAGAGATCAAAGAGGAGAGAGAGGAGGCGGCTTCCTGCTGACAGATAATTCTCTCAACTTGTACTGGGTAACCCATAAAATAAAATAAAAAGACTAGTGCCCCACCCAGGACAAATTAAACACAGATCTCAAAGGAATAGAAGCTGTGCATGCTTTGAAGCTCTCCAGATGATTCTAAGGTGCAGACAGAATTGAGCATCTCCTGAGAGTGGAAGGGGCCTCGGGTGAAGTCTGTCATCTGCTTTGAAATCCCAGCTCTGTCACTGGCATCTCCTCACCTGTTCTATGGGGAAATATCTTTTTATTCAGGTGATTATAGTGTAGATAATCTTTTGAAGTCTTCTGCCACATTGCAGGTATTCGGCAAACTGTAGTTATTATTCCTATTATTAGCTGTTGATGTTTCCAAAGTTAGAATAATGGATTTTATTTTCCTTTGTTTTCCAATAACCATAGTCTATGATAGCCAGCATTTGGAGCTTCAGCAGCTCTTTGGAGTAAAGCTAACGTATTAAAGGGAGAGGCTGTAGTGATCAAACCAGTCAATCCTGGAAAGGAAATCAACCCTGAATATTCACTGGGGGGTCTGGTGCTGAAGCTGAAGCTCCAATACTTTGGCCACCTGTTGTGAAGAGCTGACTGATTGGAAAAGACCCTGATGCTGTGAAAGATTGAAGGAAGGAGAAGGGGATGACAGAGGATGAGATGGTTGGATGGCATCACTGACTCAATGGACATGAATTTGAGCAAGCTCCAGGAGATAGTGAAGGACAGGGAAGCCGGTCTTGCTGCAGTCCATGCGGTCACAAAGAGTCGGACACAACTTAGTGACTCAACAACAGTAGTGATCAAGTCTTGTGACCTAGAAAATTCAGCCACATTGACAAAGGTAGTGAATCTCATTGTCCTCCAGATGTCTTACATTTTGTGCTCAGTAAAACCCAAATAACCTCCATCCTGACCACCAGAGAAGCTTTAGTGCTCATTTGCTTGGTTGGTTGGTTGGTTTTCATACAGTTTATTTGTGTGACTTGGCCTTTTTTGAAGAGGCTAGCTAACCATGGCAAAACTCAAGATAATGTGTTCTCAGAACTTATCGTTGCTGGAAGGAAGAAAGAGGGGAAGGGGTGGTTAGGGAGTTTGGGACGGACATGTACACACCACTATATTTAAAATGGATAACCAGCATGGACCTACTGTATAGCACAGGGAACTTTGCTCAATGTTAGGTGGTAGCCTGGATGGGAGGAGAGTTACTGGGAGAATGGAAACATGTATATGTGTGGCTGGGTCTCTTTGCTGTTTCCACCTGAAACCATCACGACATTGTTAATTGCTATACTCCAATATGAAATAATAAGTTATAAAAAAGACAATGTGTTCTCTGCTTTCCATAATTGAGGGGCTTTTGACAGTTATGAAGCTGACACATTTTTTCATTCCTTGAATCCACAGAGGGCTCTACAGAGACCTGGTCTGATGTGGAAAGGAAAGCTTTCAGTGTTCAGTGTGTTGGACGTTCTCCAAGTTTGGAGTGGCCATCACCTGCCTGACTCACTTCACTTGGTCTCTTCCCAGCCTGATTTAATATTCCTCTGACTTCCCTGATTCCAAAGGACCCTGTGTCCAGAGTGACACTGTATTACCTCACCTGGGCAGTGCATAGGCTGAAACTCTAAGGCCCTCTAGATCTTTAACACTCCCTGGTTGTGGCAGAAAACATTTTCTTGCAGGATCACTGCTCTCAAAACAAACTCTGGATGGGAAGCCCTTCCCCTGATGATCCTCCATCCTCCCTTGGCTGTTATGTCCTCCTGGGGGATGAACTTTCTCCCGCTTCTGCCCTGTAGAGTCTGTGAGTTTTATTTTATTTCACTCCCAAGGCGGGGGTTCTGCTTCACTGGTGTTAAAGTGATCACTCCAGAGAGTTTACATATTCTTCCACTTTTCAGAAATCCACCTTGGATTCTGAAGTACCTACTCTCACCACGTTCAGAGCTGGAAGAGGCTGAGGCCGCAGTGTATCTGTTTTGCTGTGTCTTGAGAGAGTGTGTCAATCAGGCTACGTGACTTACCAAAGATGGACAGACTATTCCACCCTGAGAATAGCACCCACTTCTGGTGCTGCCCCAACGATGTTGTTTAGTTGCTCAGTTGCGTCCGACTCTTTGTGACCCTGTGGACTTTAGCCCGCCAGGCTCCTCTGACCATGGGATTTCCCAGGCAAGAATATTTTGGACTGGGTTACCGTTTCCTTTTCCAGGGGATCTTTCCGGCCCAGGGATGGAACACGCGTCTCCTGCATTGGATTCTTTCTGAAGTGGATTCTTTACCACTTAGCAACCAGGCAAACCCAAGAGGCATACAGAATAATGTTACAGATACTAGAGGTTTTACATGTATGAAACTCATCAGACAGCAGAGTCCACACAGAATACTGTGCCTGGGAAGAAAGATGATGATGGTAATTTGCACAGGGCCCTGAAAATTAGGATTCAAAGAAGTAAAATTTTAAAGGGCAAATAGAGAGGTGGGATGTGCCTAAATTCTCAAAGGCAAAATACATCAGGCCTATTGATGTGATGGCCAAGAGAAGATTTGCCAGGGCAGAAGGTTTGTATCTTTACAGCAAAATACTGTAAAATAATAATAGATGTTTAGATTGGATCTGATTCGGCAAGGCTCAGACATCAAACTCAGGGTTTGGAGTTTTGCATGCATTGGGGAACCCTCAAAGGCATCTGAGCTATTATAAAACCAATTTGGCTTCATGGATAGTAGGAAAGCAGGAATGTAACATTTTGTCATTATTACACAAAATAAATTGAAGCGGAAGTAAGCCCCATCTATCTCTATACCAGCATCAGAAAATATAATTAGAGGGAAAAAGCATCATTTAAATGATAGCCAGCAACACACTGTAGATATATTCTAACATCATTTGTCAACGGACATCAAATTAAATGGGGAAAAAAAAGAACATGACTAGCTTATGTCTCTAGTAAAGATATTTGAAGTTGTTTATTGAACTGGAATTCAATCTCCATAATTTTGTGGCTCCCTCTTTTCATCCATAATAATTCATCTCTATAATTAAAGCCTAATGAAGCAAACAATTTCTTCTCTTCATAATCAACTTCATCTGTGTGAGTGGCCAACATTAAAATAGAATCTTTCCAGTAAATGGATTCAGGCCTCCTAGTAAAAAAAAAAAAAAAAAGAAAGAAAGAAGGAAAAAGAAATCCTCGTTCTTTTGAAATTTTGCATTTTATCCCATTAATTAGCTTTATTTCCTTAAGAATGCTAGGATATCATAAAGAGGACCAAGAAGGATTCTGGTAACCTCCAGGACTAGAACAAAGCTAGATATTATTAATTTAATTAATTGATCTGCTTGAAATCCAAGACTGTATGGTGTCAGCCATGATCTATTGAGGACCTTCTTTCCCTTGCGTGCTTTGTCACTTAGCAAAGCCCCAAGATGGTTAAGATAGAATGCAAAATTTCCATCTTTGCATCCTCATTTAAAATTTAAATATCTCTTGGAAATGCAAGGCATGAAGCCATTATCAGCTAATGTCTTTGGACATGATTAGTAGACATCCAGCTGGGACCACAAAGAAGATTCAGGCCAGGCTCCTGTCAAGGTGAAGGCCCAGCAAGGAGAAGATTTTGCAGAGAGATGACTATAAGGACAACTTTTTCAGTCTCTACAGCATCAACCAGTCAAGTTACTTCAAAGCTTATCATCCCTTTCCCCTGGGCATATGCACCAGAGATTGTCAAGTCCAGGTGGTCAATATTTCTGCTAGAAAAGTTTGTATTATTGAACTCATTGAAATCATTGTAAATAATATTCTAAATACACTGCTTTGCATATGATAGTATCCTTTCTGATGGAGCCTCAACAACCAAGGTCTTAAATGGTGCTTGTGATCCCAATGTGGCCACAGTTATGATCTCTTTGCCCAACATTCTGATTCTTCTTAAAAAACTCAAACCAGTGTTGTTGTTGTTTTTTTAAAAAAAAGATATCTCACGTTTACTAAAAAAAGATGCGCAACGTGAGAGGGAAATGCCGAGGTTCGGTATTGAAGAAAAAGCAGGCTTAGCACCTGTGTAATCATTTCTGCTCTGTCCTCTCTGCTGACTCGAGGTCAGGAACTCAATCTGTGCTGTTCACTGAGGTTTCCCCAGGGCCAGGCACGTAGGTGGCTGCTCAAAAAATACCTGCTGCCTGACGTTTGGAAACTAGACCCAATCATGAAGGAGAAGATTTTACCAGATAGGTTTTTTTAAAAAAATATTTTGAGGAACTTCCCCAGTGATACAGTGGATAAGAATCTACTCGCCAGTGTAGGGGACATGGGTTCAATCCCTGGACCAGGAAGATTCCACATGCCTCAGAGTGACTAAGCCCGTGCCTCACAACTACCAAGCCCACTGAAGCCAGTGGCACCTAGAGCCCGTGCCCCACAAGACAAGCCATCACAGGGAGAAGACGGGGCACTGCTACCAAGAGCAGTCCCTGCTTACCGCAGCTGGATCAAAACCCGCACAGCCACAGAGACCCAGCCCAACCAAAAGTAAATAAATAAATACATCATAAAAACCAGTATCTTGAGAATCACCCAGTCATCTTCCAAAATCTGCTTCATGTGTGTTTTGGGAATCCAAGGCTGACAAGGGGAACCAGGCCTCCAGTTTCATTCATTTTACAAAAATCATGTCTGTGCTTATGTGGGTTATTTGCCAGTTTTATGAAAGGCATGAATAGCACTTTGAGTGCAGACATGAAGACAATCCTTCACCCCTCCCTGAATCCACAGCCAATACAACTTGATTTTACAGCTCCTCCAGTATGGGGGAAGGGTTTGTTCTTCACCCTTGATTTGACTTGGCCTTGTGACTTTGGCTAGGAGCTTACAGCAGAAGTCACGGTGTGCCAGGTCCCAGCCTAAGCCTCTGGAGGCCGTGTGGGCTTCGACCCGCTTAGGAACCTGCAGCACCGCACATATAGAGCCAGGTTCCCTGCTGGATAGTGGAAGATACATGGCTCAGTCAACCCGCTCTTCCGAGCAACCAAAAACCAACCACAGGCACGTGAGTAGGGCCATTGAAACTTGCCCTTTGATGACCTGCCGAACCAGCCTGCTGCGAATCGCAAATGAGCAGATCCACCTGAATGACTTGAGTAGTGAGCAGTATTAAATGCTTATTATTTTAACACATTATTGACGGGAGATGTATTAATACACCTTCTGTTACCCAAGTGTTATTGACCAGAGATGTATTAATATGTTTTTAGAGAGAAACACAACTGACATCCCTGTGCCTGGTAGCTCAGACAGTAAAGAATTGGCCTGTGATGCAGCAGACACACGTTCAATCCCTGGGTTGGGAAGATCCTCTAGAGGAGGGAATGGCTACCCACTCCTGTATTCTTGCCTGGAGAATTCCAAGAACAGAGGAGCATGGTGGGCTACAGTCCATGGGGTCTGTAAGTCCAAAGAGTCAGACATGACTGAGCAACTAACACTTTTTCACCAAGTTGTTAGAGCTTACAGTTGATCAAGCATTCATTATACAACTCAGGATTGTCATTATCATTCACATTTTGCTCTGTAAGGCTTTTGTTCCAACCTTGTGCATATTCTAAAGGTAAATTTTTCTAAAATGATGCCCGGCGAAATGTGGATTGAAGAATTTTTCAGTGAATTTATGCAAATGGTGTCTTGATTGTGTGACATATATACTACTGTCTCAGAGGAAGATAGTTCTTCAGAATATAGTTCTGATTCACACGATGTGAATATTAGACCAACAAAAAAGAAAAAAATCCTTAGTGATTGATTCTGATACTGAAAGTGAGAATGAAACCATGGTGCTGGGGAATGATTCTTTGCTTTTACAAAAGAGTGGATTGGAGACAACATTTCATGGAAATGAGAAGACTTTTCAGGTGTATCAGGTGTAACTATTGAATGTAGTAACCCTCAGAGGGTAGCGAAATAATAGAATTAATTTTTGGCCAGGCAAAATAAAGATCACCAGCCACAGGTATTAGTTGCTGCAAAAATTCCCTGATCAGTAAGGGAGATGGGTGGATGGCATCAATGGACATGAGTTTGAGCAAACTCAGAGAGACAGTGAAGGACAGGGAAGCCTGGAGGGGTCTCAAAGAGTCAGACACGACTAAGCAACTGAACAACTACAAAGTCACTGGGGTCTCGAGGTGGCTTGTTATTCAGCAGCAACTAACAGATACAGCCAGGAAAAGTGGTTCCTCATCTCTGCTTTTCCTCATAATCCATCAATTTTTCCCCCCAAAGATTCTCCCACGTTGTTCCCCTTGGAACTTCTCTCCCCAGCCATTTTTCCAACAACCTTTCTCTTTCTATTATTCATCATTTAAAGCCTGCAGTCACACTGCATGTGGACTTGCAGATCACCACTGAGAATTGAAAATGGAATCTGAATACATATGAAAAGGCTTTTTTTTTTTTTTCTTTCACTGAGAAGCATATCATGCAGGGGCTAATTGTGTGTGCACGGTCGGATGACTGAACATGCCCCGGAGAAGTGTCTCCGCCTTCCATCACAGCATGCTCATAAATAGGAAACTCAGGAACGGTGTGTGCAGCCCACTGGGAACAGAGCAACCTCGGGCTGGGGGCTTTCCAGTGAGCTGCTCAAAGGCAGAAAGGAGGCAGGAAGCTGCCTGCCTGGCCTTTCCTGGTGCACAGATTGCAGGTAGGATGTGTCTCCTGCCTCCACCCAGATGAATAAGCTCGTGAGGAGGTCACAGAAATGGGAGTGTTGCCACCAGAAGGAAGCCCGCTTTAGTCAACAGAATTGTATCTCTGCCTCAGACTGCCATTTCTCACCGAGTTGTGGGACCCAGCATGAGGTGCCATTGTCAAGGCCAACTTTAGCCCAGGTGAAAGAATTAATCCGTTTCTGCATAGAAACAAAACAAAAGAACCCACTAATTATATTTGCAATATAATGTTTTCGACATATTTTCTTTTCTTTTTTTGTTTTTTTAATCTTTTGGCCACACCACAGAGCATATGAGATCTTTTCTCCCTGACCAGGGATCAAACCCTTACCCCTATATTGAAAGTGTGGAGTCTTAACCACTGGATGCCCAGGGAAGTCCTCTCAATGCATTTTCCGATTATTTACAACTCTTAATCTTTACATTGTGGAAAAATAACCAACGTTCCAAGAAATTAAATGACTGACTCCGAATCGTGAAGCATTCCAGCAGCTGGTGGCTAACTACCCTATGCTTTAATTTCCTTCATCCTTCATTTTATTAGTTTAACAAATATTTCTTGCTCACTTACCAAGGGCCTTGTGGAAAGTGCCATGTATAAAGGGGCGTCCCTGGTGGCTCAGATGATAAAGAATCTGCCTGCAATGCAGAAGACCCGGTCGATCCCTGGGTCAGGAAGATCCCCTGGAAAAAAGAATGGGTAACCACTCTAGTATTCTTGCCTGGAGAATCCCAGGGACAGAGAAGTCCAGTGGGCTACAGTCCATGGGGTTTCAAAGAGTCAGACACAACTGAGCGACGAAGCACACATATAAAGTGGGGACTGTCTCTTCAGATAATTTGGAATTTTTTCCTGGCATTTTCTTTAGTTGTTCACTGTATAACACATATGAAATCTGAATTGCTAATTGAAAAGGAAAACTTGTTTTAGGAAGTTACTCACTTAATCTAGTAACAGCATAACAAAGTGACAATACCTATCACAAGAAACAATTTTAAATATTAAGTATAAAATGTGAGTGTTGATTTTAGCTATGTAGAATACATCACAAAAGGTAAATATAGGGTTCCAAAAGGCAGCTCATATAAGACCTGCTGGGTTCTTCAGATACTGAAATTGTAACCTTTTGAAACAATGTGTAGTTTTCCTATTTGGGGGGCAAAGTCTATTCTTAAGAGCATTGTTAAATCTTGTTTGTAAATATGTTGACTTTCTCCTAATATTTGCCCTGGGTGGGGAGAAAACATTTGTGTGTTCAGGGTGAGATAATATCCTTTAGATTGTGCTTTTATTATTGTACATGCAATCATGTCTTTCAAATACCTGGAATGGGATTCAAAAACGCATCCTTCACTGTTTACAGTGGAGCCAACTGCTAGCAGAGAAATCTAGGATGAGATTAAAGGGACACTGGTATTTTCTAACTTTAAATTTTTTTTAAGGAAAAATGACAGCTACTGCAAAAATGATTATACAGCTGGTATGAATCCTTCCTGATGATCAGCACAGCTCTTATATAAAAGCTCGATTTGAAACTTTAAAAGAAATAAATGGTCCAGGTTTCTGTGTGGACAGGAATCAATGGACCAAATTTGCATTTGCTGGGGAACTACCATGCTTGCCTGCAGTTTTAGGAACTGTATTCCCACCAGCTGAGCCTAAATCAGCACTGAGTCTCTCTTTGTCCCTTTGGAACTCAGGCATCTGGTTGGAAACAAAAGAACTGTCTAGAAGGTAGTCCGTGTCAAGTTGCCAGATGTGTGGGGGCAAACAGACCTGAGACAGGAGGGAAGCTGACGGAGGGGGTGAAGCAGAGATGTTAAGTGAAATCCAGGGAAATAGGCAAAGCCGGGGCTGGTGTGTGTGAGAGAGAGGGCTCAGGTCTTACTCAAATGAGATAACACGGAATCCTGCAACTCAGCAGGCAAGACGCTGATTCAGGATAATGAACGGAAGCGGATGATACAGACCTCATGGTGTGGAGTGAGGCAGGCCAGAGCACTGGAGTCTGGGAAATGTCTCTGTCCCTCTCAGCTCTCTCTTGTCCCCCCACAGCCCCTGGCTCTCTGGCTCCCTGCTGCTCCCTCAAGCTTCTAGCACGCCCAGGCTGAGATCTCTAGGAGCTGTGCTCGGGGTCTGCCGTCAGAGACTTTGCCCATCACCTGACCCCTGTGGCCCCGACAGCAGGCACTGGCCCCTGTAGCTCACCCCACAGGGCAGGGCCCACCCAGCCCTTCCAGGTCCTTCTGTGGCTCTCCCACTCAAGACCCAAGCTGGAGTCCAGAGTGGGGAAGGTCAGAAGAGTGACAGCAGAAGCCCAGAGAAGTCCCGGATGGCATTTTTGACCAATGAGTAGTTTGAGTAGCAAGCTCTGGGCAAAAGCAACAATTAGAAGGCTTGAATGAGTCAAAGATTTTGTAACTCAAGAATCACCCAGTTCCCCCATCACACGCAAACACACACCAATTCCATAAGACTCTTATCTTGGCCAACTGGTCTTGGACCTGATTCTAACATTAGATTTCTCCATATCTTGTTTTTTCTTAAATATATATTATATATATTTATTTGGCTGTACTGGATCTTAGTTGCAACACTCGAACACTTAGTTGCTGCTTGTGGAATCTTAGTTCCCTGACCAAGATGGAACCTGGGCCCCCTGCATTGGGAGTATGGAGTCTTAGCCACTGGACCACCAGGGAAGTCCCTATGTCTTGTCTCTGCATCAGTATCAGCAGAGGCGCTGGTTAAATATGCAGATTTCTATACCTGGTTGGTTGATCTTTATCTAATTGCATCAGCGATCTGAAGGTAGGACCCAGGAACCCTAGTTATTAGCAAGGAGCTGGATGGATGAGAACCTTCAAGTATTTCACAGTATGGTGACCTGGAGTTGGAGGAGTTCTGAATTTGTCTACCGTTACCTGAGGTTTACTCTTCTTCTGAAGTCTGTTAGCAGTACCACCCTAGAGAGTCAGGTTCTTCTATCCACCTCTTAGCTGTTAACATCAGACCAATACTTCCTGAGTACCTACTGTGCAATAGGGACATTCTGGGTCTGCAGATATTGTAGGAAAAAATCCAAGTAAAAATCCTTGCTCCTATGGAGCTGGTCTTCAAGCATGTGTTAGTCACTCAGTCGTGTCCGACTCTTTGCGACCTCACTGTAGCCCACCAGGCTCTCTGTCCATGGGATTCTCTAGACATGCTGCCAGGGAAGTATTGTGGGAGGGCTTCAAGTGGGGGGAGACAAATAATAAACAAGTAAAACGGATAATAGTTAGAAAGTGGTTGTAACTGCAGAGAAAATGAAGGGTTTGGTGGGGGTGGGGGCAGATGGGGGCGGGGAGTGGGAAAGCTGGAGCTGAGGACAGGGTTTGCAGTTTTCAGAAGGGCTTCCTGAAGTCATCTCTGAGAAGATTACAGCTGAGTCATAACCTGATGAAGGAAAAAGTAAGGATGCTCTTATGGACTGAAATTTGGTAGGAGAAGCAAGCTCCTGTGTTGAAGTCCTGGAGAAGAACCCTGCCTCAGGGTGAATGGTACCTCAAGTCTCACTCATACCTGACTTAGCTGATATTTAAATGTGACTTTGGGGTTAGGGTTGCTGCTGGGATGGGTTAAGACTTTGGGGGTTATCAGGATGGGGGTGAGTGTATTTTTTGCGTGTGAAGTACATGAATTTAGGGGGTCCCTATTTTTGAGGTTGTTTAGTCACTAAGTTAGGCTTCCCTGGTGGTTCAGACTGTAAAGAATAGCCAGCAATGAAGGAAATCTGGGTTCGATCCCTGGGTTGGGAAGATACCGTGGAGAAGGGCATGGCTACCCACTCCAGTATTCTTGCCTGGAGAATTCCAAGAATAGAGGAGCCTGGTGGGCTATACAGTGCACGGAGTAGCAAAAAGTCAGACAAGACAGAGTGCTAAGTTGGAATGAGTTGCCATTTCTTTCTCCAGGGGATCTTCCCAACCCAGGGATTGCAGCTGCATCTCCTGCACTGGCAGGTGGATTCTTTACCATTGGGCCACCACGTACACTCAGGTCCTTTAAAGAGGCAATTAAGGTTAAATGAGCTCCTGAGAGAGGGCTACAGTCCAATAGGGGTGAGTGTCTTCATAAAGGGAGGAAGAGACCAGGGATATGTGTTCCCAGAAAGTGCCATGACACAGTGAGAAAGTGCCATCTGCAAGCCAGGGAGAGAGGCCTCAAAAGAAACCAGGCCAGTCAACTCCCTGATATTGGACTTCTGGCCTCTAGAAGAGTGAGAGAGTTAATTTCTATTGTTTGAGACGTGCAGTCAGTCATATTCTGTTCGGTGGAGCTAGCAAATACAGATGTCCAATTACATTTGGGTATCAGATATATGACAAGAAGTTTTTTACTATGCATGTATTTGTTCATCTGAAATTCAGATATGCCTGGGCATCCTGTATTTTCCTTTGCTAAATCTGGCAGCCTTACCTGGAGAGGAGAAGAATTCTAGCAGAATGAGGAACATTAGTGCCTGGTGTGCTGGGGGCAAACAGAAACACACCTGAGCTGGGTGAGCAGAGGAGAGGATGAGAAGAATGAGAGGAGGGCAGCCAGAGAAAACATGCTTGTGCAGTTTATCACAGTGACGTGTTATATGCTATTTATCCCAAATTCCACCTTTAACAGGATGTGCTGTACAGTTATTTGCCAAATCTGGCAGTTCAAGGTGGGAGCAGATCCAAGGGGTCTTAGACTCATTGTGAGACATGGACGTGACTCTTTCTGAGATAGTCAGCAGTCAGGCAATTTTTTTTTTCCCCTCCAGGAGCTGTTTATACATTTTTTGTTTTTATTTATTAATTTTCTGAATTGGAGTATAGCTGATTTACAATGTTGGATTAATTTCAGGCATACAGCAAAGAGATTCCTTTTTCAGATTCTTTTCCATTACATGTTATTACAAGTTACTGAATATATCCTGCTCTACAGTTGGACCTTATTGTTTATTTCTTTTATATACAGTAGTGTGTATATGCTGGGCTTCCCAGGTGGCACAGTGGTAAAGAATTCACCCTTCAATGCAGGAGACACAGGAGATGCAGGTTTGACCCCTGGGTTGGGAAGATCCCCTGGAGAAAGAAATGGCAACCCACTCCAGTATTCTTGCCTGGGAAATCCCATGGACAGAGAAGCTTGGTGGGCTACAGTCCATGGGGTCACAAAAGAATTGAACACGACTGAGGGACTGGATACACACCCAGAGTGTATATGTTAATCCCGAACTCCTACTTTACACCCCCGACTCTAAAATTTCAAAGTAGCTCCAAACTCCTAAAGTTCTTTTCTCTGAAGACTTCTGTAGACAGTGTTTTCCTTCAGATCTTTCACTTACAGCAAAGATTGTTTTCTTTTGTAACTTTCAGATACAGTGGTGTCTCTCACTTTAGTCCCATTGGACCAGATCGTAAAGGAATCTGGAACTTGTAGAAGTTCATGCTACACCCATGCCACCCCATTTGCACCGTCAGGTATGTCAAAGTGTGAATCTCCTCCCAATTTTTTGAGCCCTCTGCAGTCCCCATGTGAACAACATGGAAAGGGAAGTTGGGAAACCGGAGCCAAGTTGTTTAATTAAGTCTTCCTAATTGGAAACTTTCTGTAAATCAAAACTTGATTCTCCTGGTTAATTCTGCTTATAAAACTTTGCAAATTAAAACCTAATGGAAAAGAACTTAAAAAAAAAATGAAAGCGTTGAAAAATTCCCAAACATCACAATGAAAAGCTATTCTATTTGTTCAGAAAGTTTACTGCTAGGAAAATCTCATAACTTATTTAATCCCCTGCAGCTGGGAAAAGCAGTTTAGGTGGATAGAGGAGACCATTAGAAGGCTTTCTCAAAGGGCAGGGGGAAAGAATTGTATTTCACTGTGCAACATAGCTGTTCAAAGCTTAAGGAAGACCCAAAGATTTGATTACAGGTTTGGTAAAATATTGATGAGGACTCATTTCCTCCTCTGAATTCTAAAATGGTGTAGGTTTCACTTCTCTTACAGGCACTAACAAATAATAAATGCTAGTCACTCAGTTGTGTCCAACTCTTTGTGACCCGAGGGACAATAGCCCTCCAGGCTCCTCTGTCCATGGAATTCTCCA
Organism: Odocoileus virginianus; assembly: GCF_023699985.2. NCBI lineage: Eukaryota > Metazoa > Chordata > Mammalia > Artiodactyla > Cervidae > Odocoileus > Odocoileus virginianus. The sequence goes on along the minus strand of NC_069690.1, from coordinate 30,313,385 downwards.
GGCAAGAATACTGGAGTGGGTTGACATTCCCTTCTCCAGGGGATCTTCCTGAACCAGGGATTGAACCCCAGGCTCTTGCATTGCAGGCAGATTCTTTATCATCTGAATTACCAGGGAAGTCTAAAGAATAATAGGCAGTAGAAAAGGTAAAGAAAAATCCCACATGATGAGAGAAAAATGGTTAAACAGGACCAAAGCAAATGAATTCATCCTGATCTTTCCTACTATGCAGGCTCAGACACAGATATACAATGGGATTAATCATATTTCTAAATTGGTTCTCGACAATAGTTTGGACATTTAGTCAACACAGTGATAATGCAAACTCACAGTAAGAAATGTGCATCATCATTTATCAATTAGTAAAAAATAAAGCAATTTCTGAATACTCCATTTAAAGGAACTCTTCAAATCAGCTAACATTTAAATAATATAAAAGGTCTGCAGTGAATTTCTGTGGTTTTGGTATGCTCAAATTCCCTTCCTGCTCTTCCAGCAAGTATCCCATCTCTTCCTTTATGACAGAGGATGAGATGATTAGTTGGATAGCATCACTAACTCCAAGGACATGGATTTGAGCAGTGTGCAGGAGATGGTGCAGGACAGGGAAGCCTGGCGTGCTGCAGTCCTTGTTGTTGCAAAGAGTCAGATACGTATGACTAAGTGACTAAGCAACAGCAGACACCCCTGTCACCTCTGGAGGAGTTGGTGGGCACATGGCCATGATCTCAAGGAGAAGCGCGATCTAGAGCAGGTCAATTAAAACAACTCACTAGTCAGACATTGTCAAGAATCCAAACAATGGCCACAGAACCTCTGATCCTTCTCCTGGGACTTTTCATATGCAGAATGGGGAGAAATTGTCTTATTTCTCCTTTGTCTGCAGTTGCTGACTCAGAATGTTTCCAGGATGCAGCTCCCTGGTCCGTGTGTTTTCCAGGTGACAAGAACTTCATGGAGGAAGAGGAAAGTGACCCCAACACGTAGACAAGTAGAGATGAGAAAGATGGGTGGACAAATAGGTTACTCAAGAGTAAGAAGACTCAAAGGCTTCCTTGGTGGCTCAGTGGTGAAGAATCTGCCTGACAAGCAGGAGACATGGGTTCAATCCCTGGGTCAGGAAGATCCCCTGGAGAAGGAAATGGCAACTCACTCCAGTATACTTGCCTGGAGAATCTCATGGACAGAGGAGCCTAGCGGGCTACAGTCCATTGGGTGGCAAGAGTCAGACACGACTGGACAGCTACACAATAAGAAGGACTCAGGAGTGAATACCACATTCTTCTAATTCTTAGATTCACTCAGTCCCAAACTCACTTTTACCTCCATCCCCTCTTTACATGACCTACTAAGTCTTTCTCCAGGCTTTCCCGATGGCTTAGATGGTAAAGAATCTGCCTGCAATGCAGGACACCTAGGTTCCACCCCTGGGTTGGGAAGATCACCTGGAGGAGGGCATGGCAACCCACTTCAGTATTCTTGCCTGGAGAATCCTCATGGACAGAGGAGCCTGGCGGGCCACAGTCCCTGGGATCATAAGGAGTCGGACATGACTGAGCAACTAAACACAGCACCAGTCTTTATGTTTTGTTGGTCTGAGCTAAGTTTCTGCCTTTGAAGCCAAGGAGCCCTGGCTAAAGGAGTTAATTCCCTTGTGATAGCTAAAACTCAGGTTTTATGTAAGAAACCAAATCTACATACATATATATGTATATAAAGCATAAATTTTCTATCTCCTCCCCCCAAAAATGATCAGTTAGAAGAATAGTGTCATGATTTTTTAAAAAAATATTTATTTTTATTTATTTGGCTGTGCTGGGTCTTAAGTTTCAGCATGCAGGATCTAGTTGCCTAATCAGGGAGCCAACCCAGGCCCGCTGCTTTGGAAACACAGAGTCTTAGCTACTGGACCACCTGGCAAGTCCTAGTGTCATGATATTTTTAAATCCTGATAAATTCTCTAATATTGTGTCTGTTTTCCCAATTACTTTAATTTGAACAGCATACTGTTTAGAAAAGACACAGTTACCTGAAGCAGCTTCAATCAATGCTGATTTTGGATCTTTGTAGTGGGCACCTGACATAATCTATTTTTAAAAATGAAGGCAAAGAAATTTAAAGATATCCAGAATCGTAAGGGTATCAGATTTTTTTAAAAATCAAACTATTTAAATATTATTTTTAAGAAGTCAAAGAATAAGTGTATATGTGGCAGAAATCACACATAAATTCCTCAGGGATGAATGGGAAAACAAAACACTGTGCTTAGGTTATGAAAGTGGAACTTGTGGCCTGGAAAATAAATTTCAGGGTCATCATTACAATGAGCTTCAAAGAGTACTTGATCTGAGAAAGGAAGCACGGATGCTGGTTTGGGAAACTATGGTTGATGACTCAAGGAAAGTGGTTTAATGAAGAGGAAGATACTAATTTTAAAGCTGCATGGGAAAAGTTGGAGCAGCATCCTTTGTCATATGTGAATGTGAAAGTAATATTTCTAAGTTAAAGGATTATCTTATAGAGTATGTATCTTTAAATGCCCTTATGTCCCTCATTAATTTATTATTGGGCATAAAGGCTTTATTTCTTCCTCTACATCACTAACATTTTTTTTTACTGTGGACAATTTTAGAAGTCTTCATTGAATTTGTTACAATATTGCTTCTATTTTATGTTTTGGTTGTTTGGCTTGGAGGCATAGGGGATCATAGTTCCCCAACCAGGGATGGAACCCACACCCCCTGTATTGGAAGGCAGAGTCTTAGCCACTAGACTGCAAGGGAAGTCCTCTATACCACTAACATTTTAATTGACTGATATTTTATTTTCTTTCATGATTTCATTAGGAAAATGGAGAATCACCTTACACACATAATGTGTGTGTGTGTAGCATATTTATTAGGTATATGCTTAACATGCTGGAGAAGACTCTTGAGAGTCTTTTGGGAAGTAAGGAGATCAAACCAGTCAAACCTAAAGGAAATCAACCCTGAATGTTCATTGGAAGGATTGATGCTGAAGCTGAAGCTCCACTACTTTGGCCACCTGATTCCAAGAGTCAACTCACTGGGAAAGACCCTAATACTGGGAAAGACTGAGGGCAGGAGAAGAAGGGGGCAACAGAGGATAAGATGTTTGGATGGCATCACCGACTCAATGGACATGAATTTGAGCAAACTCTGGGAGACAGTGAAGGTCAGCGAAGCCTGGCATGCTGCCGTCCATGGGATCCCAAAGAGTTGGACATGACTTAACTACTAAAAAACAACAAATAACAACATACTTAATGGGGGGGGGGGGCGGGCGGGGAGAGACAATTCAAGGAGTCAGAAGTACAGGTAGAATGTAACCAATAGTTTTGGCCAGGGGCAGCAGGCCAGCCGGCCAGGTAATCCACAGTTTGTGAGCCTGAACTCCACCTGAAACGGTTATTCAGGGTGAGGTTTCTCTGGTTTCACATGAAGTAAATTTAAAGGTAACTACTAAGCATCAGGGCCAAGAAAAATATTATAAAACTCTCTGCACATATTTAAGTAAAATTCTGCCAGAATCCCTCCCGCCCTCACCCCAGGCCTGTGTTTGTCCAGGGACAGAGCTGGACGCTAGGACCTCACCCGGGTGTCTGAGTGGCTGAAACATGGTAGGGAAGATCAGGGAAGTGCAAAACCCATGACTCCAGTGTAATAAATGATGGAAAAGAGAAGGCGTATAGAGTGAGGTAACGTTCCCCGTCGGGGCCGGGAATACCGTTCCACCACAAGCAAACAGTGTGTCTGTGTCTCTCGCTGCCTGGTCCCTGGGCTGTTTTTGCAGCTGAATCCTATTTTCCCAGCTGTGTCTGTCACCGCTGTCCCTAACGGTCATCAACAGCACACACTTCTGACTCGCCGAGGGGACGGGTCCCCCAGAGCCAAGCCTGGCGCTGAGCGCCCCAGCTGCCCCTCTCACCTATTGGGTCAGCTCGATTCACTCTTTAGTGGGCAGCACTGTGTTCATTGTTTGGGCTACAAAAAACAAAACAAAACAACGCTCCTTCCTTAAAGAGTATGGTAGGGAAAACACAGTGTGTGGATAAAAAGCGAGTGAACGTCAGACTTAGAGAACGAACTTACGAGTGTCAAGGGGCAAGGGATAGTTAAGGGGTTTGGGATGGACACGTCCATGCTGCTATATTTAAAATGGACAACCAACAAGGACCTCCTGTATAGCACAGGGAACTCTGCTCAATGTTACGTGGCAGCCTGGATGGGAGAGGAGTTTGGGGGAGAATGGATACATGTGTATGTATGGCTAAGTCCTTTCACTGCTCACCTGAAACTATCACAACATATCAGCTATACTCCAAAACAAAATTAAAAAGTTTTTTAAAAAGTAAGTGAACCCTGAAGGTGGAACCGGATGATACCAAATGAAAACAAGTAGCAGGTAACAAAGGTGATTATTTCATCAAAGAACCCGTTATTTTTAGGCACGTTGTCCAATTACAGTTTACCTGCATCATTTGAGAAGGTTATGAAATGGATACCAAAGGACATCAAATGTATACAAGCAGTTTAATGGGAGGTGGGGAAAACCCACTTTGAGCATGACCACCTTCCAATTATTCATTCTCTAAGGAGAAATTAAGATTTTCAAGTTAAATATCATAGAAATAAATAAAGGTGTTCATCCTCTGATATTTCATATTCTGCTCATTCTCAGGACGCTGTCTTTTAGAAATGTCTGGGTGAAGTCAACATTCCTTTTCAAGTTGCAGAACTGCCCATCTTCCTCCTACTTGAGTAAAAAAAGTAAATAATCTAAAGAAAAATAACCCAAACCCTTTGATATCTTCTACACTTTTACAGTGTTGGAGGGCCGGTAAGGTTTGTAAGGTATCATAGAATCTGGCCCACCCGCAATATACTGGGAAATAAACAAGAATTCTCCTTGCCCTCTAGCAACTACTCATAATAAAAATATGTTTCCAAAACTCAGTACATGGTTCCTGCAGAGTTTTAATGATATATTGGAAAAAGAGTATAGAGGGAGAACATGTGAAAAGAGAAAAAAAAAAATTGTTAATGCCTCAGGACTCAGGACGCGGACGCGAGGCGGATTCTTGCCAATCCAAAACCTGGGAACCTAAAATAGTTTCTGAGAAATCTCCCATCAGGTAACTCTGGTAACATTGATACTATATTTTGAAGGGAGAAATATTAGAGATATTTCTTTCTTCCAAAATTTGCAATGGTGTCAGTGTTCAAGTCACAGTATCTTTTTTTTAAACTTTTTATTTTATATTGGAGTAGAGTTGATTAAAAATGTGCCACTTTCAGATGTGCAGCAAGGTAATTAAATTATGTATATATACATGTATCTCTTCTTTTTCAAATTCTTTTCCCATTTAGGATGTTACCTAATACTGAGCAGATTTCCTCGTGCTATACAACAGGTCCTTGTAGGTTATCTATTTTCAATATAACCTTGTGTACATGTCCATCCCAAACTCTCTATCTCTTCCCTCTGCCCTTCCTCTCTTCCCAGCCCTGTAGCCAGAAGTCCATTCTCTAGGTCCCCAGTCACGGTGACTTACTCAAGCAGTTCTTTTCCCAGAAAATATGATGACACTTTGTAAACTTTGTGATTTCTATTTCCCTTTGAGTATCTTCCTCAATGTCTTAATCTTGAACTGAATTTAGCTGTAGATGGTTACATCTAGACCCTTTAGAAGAAAAAGTAATAGATTATGAGGCTAAATTAGAGTTTGAGATCAACATATACATACTACTATATACTAAATAGATAAATAACAAGGACCTACTGAATAGCACAGGTAACTCCACTTAATAGTCTTTAACGAAAGTCCTTAAACCTATAGTCCTTAAACCTAAATAGTCCTTTAACCTATAAGGGAATAGAATTGAAAAAATGTATATATAGTAACAATGAGCAATACTTGTTCTTGTAATTCAAGTTTACACACAGATAAAACTGTACAAAGTCAAAACCAGGGGGATTAGAGAGTGGCTCCTTTTTGCCATCTTTTCCATCTAGAGGACTTTCCCTGATTTCAGTTTACTCAGCAAACATCCACCAAGCAAGTAACAGTCAACTTGATATCATTAGACTTCACTTTGTCACCCCGAGAGAAGCCACATTTTCTCCTGTAACTTCAGACTCAGACTTGGGAAATGACCTTCAGCACTTGGAGTTAATCGTGGAATGCTGCCGTGATATAACTTAACGGGGGTGGAATCAGCTGTAACCATCCTTGCTAGTGACACACAGCAGAGCTGAGTCCTTCTGAACACACTCCCACTGCTGTTGAGGAATTTTGGTTCCCGGCAGCAAACTGAGATGGCAGCTGGAGCTCTAATGTTCATTTCACTTTGTAATGTGGCCGCACATCTCGCTCACTTTCCTGTCTCTCCTAGTCTCTTCTTTAGAAGAGAATTTGTTTCATTCTCTGAAAGCTCTTATTAAATGGGGGGAAAAAAGTAGAGTCAGAGCAGTTTGAGCAAACTCCGAAACTGTTAAGGGTTTGGGGTGTTTGAGACCCAAAGGTGGGGACACGGCCTGCCAAAATCACAAGTTCTAAGGTATTGCTCAGGTCATTAAATTATCATGGGCAGTATACTAAAAACTGTTGTTGCTGCTCTCTGGTCCAGGAAAAAGTGTTCTCTGGCAGCAAATAGTTTTTAGATGTGTCCTCATGTGGCTGATGACCAAAGAGAGAGCTACTCTTAAGGAACACTCCCAGCAAAGCCAGAGGTTGTTGCCAGTGATCAGAAAGAGAGCCCTGAGCGTGTTGAGGTCTTAAAGATTTTAGTGAATGCTTTGTAAGCAACAGGAGGGCTTCCCAGGTGGTTCAGCTGTAAAGAATCTGCCTGCGATACAGGAGATGCGGGAGACGCAGGTTCCATCCTTGGGTTAGGAAGATCCCCTGGAGGAGGAAATGCCAACCCACTCCAGTATTCTTGCCTGGGAAATCCCATGGACAGAGGAGCCTGGCGGGCTACAGTCCACGGGCTTGCAAAGAGTCGGACACGACTGAGCAACTGAGCACTGCAAGTAACATTCTTGAAGGAAGGCTCTGTTTGGAGTTAACTTACATAACAAAGTGACCAGCCTTTAACGCAGCTGTTGATAAACCAGTTTTCAAAGCCCCAAGTAATGCATAGCAAGTATTAGTATTCACTGGATAAACGATAAATGGATTTTCCTGATTGTCTTTGAATAAAGCAAATACCAAGTCTCTGGCCCAATTTCACCCTTCAGTAACATCAGCCAACATCCTCCTGCAAATGTTACCGAGTGGCTAATGCTACCCAGTCCTCTATGTTTTAGTGTCTTAAGAGCTAATCCTTTTGCAAGTTGCTTATGACTCATTTGGGAGGCTGAGTTTACACATGTAGGAATAATAAAGATAACTTAGAACCTGCTTTAGAAGAGCAAAGGATGGAAATAGGAGTCCGGTTTTTCAGGAAAAGTTACTGAAAGAGGTTGGAACACCCCAGGGTCTTAAGTATCTGGGAAAGCCAGCCAAGACCAGTAACAAGAAGGCGGCGGATGGGATCGTATTCTTGTTCTGTCCTCCTCTGGTGGTGCTGAACGAGCACATGGCCTAAGGATGTACGCATAGTCATCCCTTGGTGTCTGTGGGGTACTGGTTATAGGACCGCCACAGAAACCAAAGTCCACAGATGCTCAAGTCCTTTAGTGTAGCATCGAGTTCTGAATTCACTGATACAACCAACTGCAGACCATAAACAGCTGCAGTTGGTTGAATCAGCAGATGTGGCATTTGAGGATATGGGAAGACCAGTTGCAATCAGTGCGACTGTCTCTTCCAACAGCCCCCTTCTGAGGGTCTCCCAGCCTGGAGCACCTGCAGAACCACACTATGGGATGTTTGGCCCGGAAAGCTTTTCTCTTGGGTATGGGCAAGATTCTTTGCCTCTCTTCCTAGAGTTCTCTCCTCAAATGCCACCCAATCAATGAGGTCATCTCAAACCCATTTATAGAAAAAGAGCAAGCCCCTCCCTCACTCCGAATTTGCCGCTCAGCAGGTTCTGTCCCCTTGCCCTGGTTCATTTTTCTCCATTGAACTTTTCGTCTCCTGCCAAGGTATGTATCTCACCATTTGTTTACATTTGTCACCCTAATAAAATCTACGTTCCTTGAGTTCAAGTACTGCCTTGTCCCCAACACTTATTTACTGAGGACACCCAATAAAATTTTTTGAATAAAAAAACAAATTATAATAACAGATTTAAATATCAATTTTTTCTTTGAGCATTTTAGTGAAGCTTATAAATATTATTATCCCTTTCATAAAATCTAGTACATTTTAACAAGCATTTGAAATGTGCCTTTGATTAGCATACGATGAATGTAGTTTGTTAAATTTCATTAAGTATGTTAAACTGCACTTATAAATTAAATATATTCGACTTTCTAATTTAATATATGCTCTAATAAGCAAAACTTCCCCAATACAGTAAATCCAATAAATTAAACATAACTACAGAAAATCTTTTCTGAAACCTTCTAGTTTTGTATGCAAATATAGTAAAAATTTTTTATAATCTTTCAACCAAATATTACATGTCTAAATTACTCAGCTGTGGGATTTAAATTGGTATCACAAGACTATTTGTCAGATTAATAAATATGCCAATCTCTCTTAGAAATAGTTTAAGTATGACATATGCACAGATTATTCCTAAATTAATCAAATGCATATCGTGGAAGTGATTTATCCCTTCCTTCTAACTTTCCAGACTATTAAGACACATCCACTAAGGAAACAATATGGCAATAGTCAGGGTTGTCATAGCAATAGGCTGAGTTTGTATACAAGTCAGAGAGTTTCAACCAGGATATGAAATTTGGTGGTTCCCTGAACCCTCATCACTATTTAGCCTTTTTGAAAGTTCATTCCCTCTGAGTGTCAGGGAAATCTCACAACCCGTGTCCTTGGGTTCAACATACATGGTTATCTAGTGGATATTCTTGTAGGTACAGTGGTTATCACATTCACCTCACGAGATACACTGTTACCTAATTCTTCTTTTTGATTTCAGAGTGTCGTCTGCCCTTACCACCTCCCTCCTGTCCACCATCCTTCACAAACCTAGTTTGCTTTATCACTTGATGGGAAGATCCAAGTAATTTATTTATAACTTGATTTTTTTAAAAAGCATTTATTTATTTGACTGCACCAGGTCTTAGTTGCAGCATACAAGATCTTTAGTTGCAGCATATGAACTCTTAGTTGTAGTATGTGGGATCTAATTTCCTGACCAGGGGTCTAACCTGGGCCTTCTGCACTGGGGGAATGGAGTCTTAGCCACTCGATACAAGAGAAGTTCCTTCTTGCTTGATTATTTTAAAAACTTGATTGTTGGGTAGCATTGTCACTTGGTGAGCATGGGGATGAAGGGAGGGTCTCTGGAGCCTGGTGAGAAGGTAGGAAGAGGGCCAAACGATGTCAGGTGATGACGGTATCCTATGAGCAGTATTCTGGTGGGAGCTCCATGGCCTGCCAGAGCAGTGGGAACAGAGCTTCTCTTTGAGATCCCATGAGACATCAAACATGGAGGGCGCTACTTTCTAGAAGCCTGAAGGTCTTGATTCTGATGGTGGGGCCATGAAACAGGGCAATTATTTGCATTAGTCACTGTGACTCTGATTCCGTCTTTATCCTGGGTGTGAAACGATTAGGGCAAATCAGAGCTGATTTATTTTTAGAAAAATGTGTTGTGTGTCTGTTCTGTTTCCAGTACTGAGATATACATTATGATACAAAGATGGTCGGTCATTAACTCAAAAAACTCCATTGTATGGGATTTCCCTGGCAGTCCAGAGGTTAAGAGTGCCTGCCAGTGTGGAGGGGCACAGGTTCCATCCTTGGTTGGGAAAGATCCCAAGATCTTAAAGATCCCAAGGGGCATCTGAGCCCACGCACTGCAGCTGCTGAGTCCATGCTCTGGAGCCTGTGCTCCGCAGCAAGAGACGCCACTGCCAAAGCCTCCACACGGCAAATCACCAGAACTAGAGAAAGCCCGCAGGCAGCAACAAAGACCCAATGCAACCAAAAATAAATAAATTAATTAAAAGTTTATTCAAATATTAATTTTAAAAAAACCACTAAAGCAGGAAGCCTGAGATGTGTAGGTGCTGCCTGTTACCACGAAGGACGATATTATGATTGAAACATGGAGAGTAATTTCCGTGCCAAGCCTGGTGCACTTGCTCAGTAAAGATCTGCAAAGTGAACGGACGGTGGAAGGACTGTTGAATGAATAAATGTCAGGTGGCTGTTAGAACGAATAAATGTTTCAAGAGTCCAGGTGGAAGAAATAGACTGACCTGTCTGGAAGCTCTAATCTTAATGAAATAACTGTGAAATACTCTTTTGTGAGCGATATCTGTACGTTTCACGCAGTCGAGAATGGCCACTAAATGATGTAGAAGGTGTGCTCATAAATATCAAATGGAACAGAGGGGACGGTAACAGATCCTCAGTTGCTGAGATAAGAAGTTAAAAGTTAAAGAAAGGAGAGGAATAAATATTGCATGGGGACTGTGAATCCAAACCGTCTGAGGACTGAGAACGGTGGCACAGTGGTTCAGTGACATGGGAAGCGAGGATGTAAACGATGCCAACAGGCAGAGGGTGAGCTGGGGAAAGTCTATCTGCCCGTTGATCTCAGCAGGCTCTTTACACCTTCGGTAAGAAAGAAACTCTTTGAATATGTGAGAGCAGCCTAACACTTTCCGGAGAACTAGCTTCTCTGTCAGCAGCCTTCCAGGAACAGCTCCTAAAGAGATGCCAACTTGAGTTGAGAGTTTCTTTTGTGTGGGTTTCTGAACTCCTGGCAGGTAATTCAATCACATTCCACTCTCCACCTGTCCCGTTCTCCTCTCACCCTTGCCCCACCTGCCAAGAAAGAAAGATAAATGGAAGCCAGAACTAACAGAAAGCTATTCGGTGTATTACATTCCCGTCGCAGATCATTGCAGCTGGAGCCCATGGCATTCGGGTTGTTTTGGGTCATTGCCAGTCCAGGGTTTCTGTGAGGAAGCTACAGACTCCAGCTGTCTCATGGTGTCTTGTCTCAAAGACTCTGAAGCAGAGGTAGTGTGGCTGCGGCTCCTGACAGAGGGTGGAGAGGGAAGAGGGGTCAGGCGGACCTGTGTCAGCCTCATCGAGTCCTTGCTGAGATCACCTTCAGCTCTGTGCCTGCTGCTGCCAAACACTGCAGAGTATTAGTGACCATGCCAAGTAGATTCTTTCTAGAAAGGATGAGTCTGGGCAGGTATCAGCTGTCCTGACAGAGATGAGCAAATTGGAGAAAATAAAATAAAAAATAATGCCAGTAAAAAGCACCTTTCTACAAGGTCAATGTGTATGCGTGCTCAGTCGTTCAGTCATGTCTGACTCTTTGAGACCCCATGAACTTTAGCCCACTGGGCTCCTCTGTCCATGGGATTCTCCAGGCAAGAATATAGTGGAGTGGGTTACCATGCCCTCCTCCAGGGGATCTTCTCCACCCAGGAATTGAACCCATGTCTCTTATGTCTCCTGCATTGGCAGATTACCACCAGTACCACTTGGGAAGCCCACAAAGTCAACACCAGACTTTTAATAAAGGGGCTTCCCTTGTGGCTCAGATGGTAAAGAATCCTCCTGCAATGGAGGAAACCCGAGTTTGATTCCTGGGTTGGGAGGATCCCCTGGAGAAGATCATGGCAACCCACTCCAGTATTCTTGCCTGGAAAATTCCATGGACAGAGGAGCCTGGCGAGCTACAGTCCATGGAGTTGCAAAGAGTTGGACATGACTGAGCAACTAACACACACACACACACACACACACACACACACTAAAGTGCTCTTTGAATCACTCATGTAAACACTGAACATGTATTTATGGAGTACTTACGTACTGAGTATGCCAGAGACTCAATAAGTCATGAGGTCATAATGATGAAAACTCTTGGCCTCTAATTTATGGAGTTTGAGCACTACAATTCCAACAACGTGCAGCTATTACAGGAGGCAGCAACTAACTTTTCCTGTGACTCAGGGAAGTCTTCTCTTTTGGGATTCTGGACCCTGTTTCAGTGTATGTGTGTGTGTGTGTGTGTGTGTGTGTGGTGGGTCTCTCACACCAGTAAGTGATTCTCCAGACACCAGCTGTGCTTCCTACAATTCAACTCCATTCTGACACTATCTAACCAGAGGTAGAACCAGATCCCACCTGCTAAGGGTTCAGGGGACAAGACTGCTCTGTACTCCTAGTTCAGATAACAGCCTCAAGCCCAGCTTACACCTGTGCTTCTGGCCGGCCGGCTGTGGATTCTTTCAGGAAAATGTAGGCATGGGTTCTAATTCTGCCACTGTACAGGTCTATGGCTTTGGCAATGTTAGTTTCTTAAATTCTCACTTTCTGTAAAATGTGGAGAAAAGACTTGCTTTAAGGGATTATTGTATTAAGCAAGTGAGGTAAGGCATTTGGCACAAGGTCTGATATACGACAAGCACTTTAAAAATTATATTCATTGTTGTTTTGTTGTTCTTATTATTGCTATATTTATTGTTCTAAAGGAAAGAAAACCTATCAAAGGGGAGAGATCCTAGATTCAACTTACCAACAATAGTGTAACAGAGTTTCTGAAGCACAAGATCCCAATATACTATGAATAAATTCGTTTCTCAGGGTAGGAAACCATTTTCTCCTCTCTCAATTTCAGCCAAGTTTCTTCTTTCAAACTCCATCTCCTTTTCTTTGTCTCCATTTCTACTGATGTTCCTGGGTTCCATCCCTGGGTCAGGAAGATCCCCTGGAGAAGGAAATGGCAACTCACTCCAGTATTCTTGCCTGGAGAATCCCATGGACAGAGGAGCCTGACAGGCTGCAGTGCATGAGGTCGAAAAGAGTTGGACCCAACTGAGCATGCACTCACATTACTTCCTCTTTATTTCTCTTAAGTGAAACATCAGCTCATATTCATTATTACTGGTAGCATTCTGACTCTGGTTTTAAAAATCATAAAGGCTTCTATGCAGAAAGTTCTCTGTTGAAAATTCCAAGCTATTTTAAAAAGACGACAATTAAAGTTAGTTTCTTCAGGGGAAGAAGATAGAAAGTATGGACACTACTTCACTGAGCCAATTATTCTCTTGACACAATTATTCTCTTGACACAATTTAATTATCTAGTGCAACAAACCAGACACCTTTTCTGCTTGGCCATTTTAATGGAGCTTTGACACCAGGAATTTAATTAAGTTAGAAGATCCCCCAAAAAACCTTAGAAATCAGACAATCTCTTTCTGGAGCATTGAGCATAAAAAAATTCATCACTTACGAGCAACATTATTAAATGAGGTTTATTACTCTATCAGTGGACTAAACCTTATTTCTGATGGGAATCTATTTTAGTTATCATTTTAACTAGCTAAAAGGTTGCTTTTTTTTTTTAAGATTCTAAAGGTTACCAGGAAGAGTACTTGAAGTTTTAAAATAAAACAAATAACAAGCAATTATTTATCCACATACAAGAGGCAAAGTTTAAAAGCTAGAAATAATCTTAAACAAGTTTTAAACTTTCATTACACACACATATTCAATATATATTATGTAAAGTGAAAATTTCCAAATATATACATACATACCTGGAAGGATGCATGAAAGTAGTTTGTTCAAGGTCAAAGAACAATTTAGAGGCAGAAATGAGATTAGAATCCAAGTCTTCTATTGTAAAATGTAACATTAATTATTATCATAAGAGTCACATTCCTGGTTACTTTTATGATTATCTTCAAGGAGGACAGGGATCTTATGGGTAAGGGGACCCGTGGGAACTCCTAGGGGCTGGCTCTGTTCTATTTCTCCATCTGGATAATGGGTATATGGGTGTTTGTTTTATATTAAAGTAGACATTTATGTTTCATATACTTTTGTATTATGTTATTAATATATATTTAACAATTTCAGGAAGTTAAATAAATATATACATATCACATAGATATATATGGGCATTTATCTATATTATAAGCAAAACTATATATAGCTATTTCATGAACATATGATATAGACAGAAATAAACATTATGTGTATATAGACATACAAAGATATACATACACATGCTATGTTTACCGATGCTGAAGCTGAAGCGCCAAAACTTTGGCCACCTGATGTGAAGAGCCGACTCCCTGGAAAAGACCCTGATGCTGGGAAAGATTGAAGGCAAAAGGAAGAAGGAGATGACAGAGGATGAAATGGTTGGATGTCATCACCGACTCAATGGACATGAGTTTGAGCAAACTCCAGGAGATGCTGGAGGAACCTGGTGGGCTGCAGTCCATGGGGTCTCAAAGAGTTGGACACGACTGAATGACTGAACAACAATGTTCACACTTTAGCTGCACAGTCTCGTCCTTATATCTTGTTCCCCAATACACAATTAATTAAGCGATATCTAAGACAGAGACAGATGTTGGACTGGCCGAGAGTTGAGCAGCTCCTGTGGGATCAGTTTTGAGGATTCAAGCCACAGATCCCTAGTTCCTTAGGGAAGCAGATTCCCAGGGGTGGGACCAGGTTTTGAGGTGGAATGTACGAGAGGCAGTGTGCTCACCTCCAACATCTGTTTTTCTCTTTTTTCCCCATAATAATAGAATTTCTAGCTAAGCTAATGACTGCCCAGAGCAGAGTATATTTCTCAGCTTAGCTTGCAGCTAGGCGTGTTCATGTGGTCGAATTCTAGGCAACAGGACGATACTTGAAGAGTCTTGTGGTGGTTTCTGAGAGCCTTTTTTGTTGTTGTTCAGTTGTTCAGTTGTGTCCAACTCTTTGTGACCCCATGAACCCCTGCAGCATGTCAAGTTCCCTGTCCTTCACCATCTCCCAGTGTTTGCTCAAACTCACGCCCACTGAGTCGATGATGCCATCGAACCATCTCATTGTTTTTTAGGAAACAACCATTTGGCACCTCTGTCTTTTATTTTTTCCCTCCATCCATCTGTTACCTGAAAAGCAGTCTGGGCCCCAGAGGGTTTTGTGAAACGGAGCTGCCCTCCCGTCCCTGGATTACATACCTCTGGAATTTTATGTGAAAAAGAACAACATTTCTGTCTTGTTTAAGCTGCTGTTATATTAAGTTTATACATTACAGTTGTCTCTCATCCTAATTAACTCACGTGTGCTTCTGCTGTTGGGTAAGAAGTGGTCTGGTGTGTGATGTATGTGAAAAGCTTTAGTGGATGTTTACAGCTGTAAGGACTGGAAGACTCCACTTAGGATTTTATAAAGTAGGCATTTATTAGCAGAGACAGTAATAATTAAGAAACCATAAAACCAAGGCTATCATGTAATTTCACATAATAATGCACTACAGGCATTAGATGAATTTTATTTTCTTTCAGGAAAGATACTTAATATAAGTTTCTTAGATTATGCAGACAATTTGTGTTTGTGCCATATATATTAATAATAAAGAAGCTAAAGTGTGCAATAATCCATCCCATATAGTTTAAGATTAGAAGTCAAATATCTAAGGCACTGCTAGTTACTTCAAGAGTATTATTTCCAAATGCAGGTTTGGTCAAATCCTGTCTCCATCACTGCATAGGTTTCGATAAATCGTTTAATTTCTCTAAGTTGCAGTTTCCCTCTCTATAAAATAGAGATCACAATAAAGCATCTATTTTCCATTTTTTCCAGTGCTTCCCTGGTGGCTCAGGTGGTAAAGAATCTGCCAGCAATGCAATTAGCCCTGGGTTCAATCCCTGGGTTGGGAAGATCCCCTGGAGAAGAGAATGGCAACCCACTCCAGTATTCTTGCCTGGAGAATCCCACGGACAGAAGAGCCTGGTGGGCTACGGTCCAAAGGGTCTCAAAGAGCTGGACATGACTGAGTGACTAGCATTTTTGATTAAATGAGTTAAATGATTAAATGATATTGAAGGCAGGAGGAGAAGGGGATGACAGAGGATGAGATGGTTGGATGGTACCACTGACTCATGATGGACATGAGTTTGGGAAAGCTCCGGGAGTTGGTGATGGACAGGGAAGCCTGGCGTGCTGCAGTTCATGGGGTCACAAAAAGTTGGACATGGCTGAGTGACTGGACTGAACTGAACTGAACTGAAATGAGTTCAAGTTTGCCATCTGGGCACCATGGCTCCCTCGAAGATTAGCAGCTCCCAGACTGGTCTCCATCACCAGATGCCTGGAGCATACTTGTCCCTGGTCCTTCCTCTCCTGTCTGGCATCTCTGTGCAGGTTAGGGGTGAGCAGTAAAGTGTGATCTGATCCCAGGTGTCCGCTGAGGTCGAAGGTCAGCAGGAACCTCCTTGAGCATAGCTGCCTTTGCGCTCCCCTGAGACCCCAGTGCCTCCCCGTGGCTCCCCTGCCCTGACCCTGCATCCCACGCACCTATTCGATGTTCTGCTTCCTCTCCTGAGTTTGGTCAATTTCAACTTGGACTTCCCTATGCCCTTGTGGGTGGACGCTCCCAGAGTCCTTTCTTCATGCCTCACCTCACAATCCAGGGCATCGTTTTCTAATTTGAAAGCAACAAACACAGTAGGAAAGGCTATAACGTTTTCACCTAAAGACTTTGTCTTTACCACAAATTCTTTCTATTCCTTTAGGAACATGTGTGGGTTTTTTGTTTGTCTTTGTTTGTTTGTTTTAATGTTTGGCTGCACCTTGAGGCTTGCAAGATCTTAGTTCCCTCACCAGGGATAGAACCCATGCACTGGGCGGTGAAAGGGTGGCGTTCTAACCACTGGACTTCCAGGGAATTCCCAGAACATGTGTGTTTTGAAACACTATTACTGTAGGAAATTCCTCTTTGTCCACTTGCTTCTCTTAAATTCCTTCTCTGAGAATAAGCACATAATGGCAGATTCACTTGAAATAGGAGAGAGTAAAAGATGGAAACACCAGAGCATCTGCCAAACTTTCAAAATGTTACCCACATTTTAAAGCACAAACCGGCTGTATGACAGAGGGAAAAGGATGTGTCCAAAGTAATTGGTGGAGCTGAAATGGCAATGATAGATTCTACTTACAGATCCTGTGCTAAGGAAATTCAGTTCAACTAGTTTAATCCCACATGAGCCAATTAATACATCGCATTTTAGCTATAGTCTTTATTCCGTAATGTGTCCATTCATCTTGGAAGGAGAATGACAACTCACTATTGAGATGACAAATGTCCAGCAGCCTCAACTGGCTGGCATGTGATAGGTTAGCAAAGCTTCGGTGTATCCAAAATAGCTGTCGAAGTGTCCGGAGGGATAGCTCTCAGTCTTTTGTCAGAGCACTTAGGAAACCTGATCTTAGACCTCTCTTATGCCCCTTTGCATATCACTGAATTGCCTTTCTACTTTAATCACCTCATTTTCCAGACCTGAAATGGAAGCTAGAAATTAGAAAAGCACCATTCCTAGATCTCTATACTATCCCTGCAATTAACTTTCCACCTTCCTGCTCTTTCTTGATTCATGGACTATTTTTGAAGGTACTGGGATGGATATGGGACAAAAGTAAGAAGATGCAGTTTTGACCAGTTCAAAACAAGAAAGAAATTATAATTTTTGAAAACAATCCAGAAACTGGAATTAAAAAATAACAGCAGCCTGTATTAATTTAACTGAAGAATAAACAGGTTTATACTTTCCAGTTTCCCCTGAGAGCAAACCTGATTTACAGCAGAGAACAATTATTGTAATTCATAAGAGTGACATGAATCATCAATAAAAGGTCAAATGAAGTTTAATATAGTCTGTCAAGGGCATTTGAAAATTATGTAGTGCATTAAAATATTTTATAAAATTGTAATTAAAAAAGAAAACCTTTTGTACAAAGCAGCATACCTTAATTGTCTGGAAAGCTGACTAATGCACAATGCTTTCCTGCCCAATGATACTAGATAAATGAGATAACAATTTTTATCATTAGTTACAAAAGATATGACTTATGAAGACAAGTCTTGGACTTGCTTATCACCCTTCAACTTTGTGGTGGAAAAAAATGTTCTCCCTGGTAGTCCAGTGGTTAGGACTGAGCATTTTCACTGCTGGGACCAGGGTTCGATTCTGGGTCAGGGAAATAAGATCCCTGAAGCCCCCTGGGCAAAAAACAAAAACAAATGAACAAGAAGGTGGGTGCCTTGATAAGTGACTATGAGCTCATGATCTTAATTTCTCATGGTCAGTGCTATTGTATTTCCCATGGTGTTGCCCAGAAGTGTTCACTGGAAATTTGCTTTTAAATTATAAAATGAGGGCAAGAGTATAGGAAAAAATTATTTCATATGGAAGAGAAAATAAAAGTCCTGATTACACATATATATGGATACATACACACTTTTTCAGATTCTTTTCCATTATAGGTTATTACAAGATATTTTACTACACAGTAGGTCCTCGTTTATCTATTTTATAAATAGTCGTGTCTATCTGCTAAGCCCAAGCACCTAATTCATCCCTCCCCCACCCCTCTCCACCTGTGGTAATGATAAGTTTTTTTTATGTCTGTGAGTCTATTTCTGTTTTGTAAATAAGTTCATTTGTATCATTTTTTTAGATCCACATATAATTAATATTATATGATATTTGTCTCTCTCTGACTTACTTCACTTAGTATGATAATCTCTTGTTCCTGCCATGTTGTTGCAAATGGCATTACTTTGTTCTTTTTACGGCTGAATGGTATTCCATATCTGTATATACCACATCTTCTCTTTTCATTCATTCTTTGATGGACATTTAGGTTGCTTCCATGTCCTGACTATTGTAAATAGTGCTGAAATGAACATTGGGGTGCATGCATCTTTTCAAATTAGAGTTTTCACTTTTTTTTCAGGAGTAGAATTGCTGGGTCATATGGAAACTCTCATTTTAGTTTTTAAAGAGGTTCCATACTGTTTTCCACCATGGCAGCATCAATTTACATTCCCACTGGTAGTGTAGGAGGGTTCCGTTTTCTCCACACCTTCACTAGTATTTCGTATTTGCAGACTTCTTGAGTTGGGCTCTTTTGGAGACAAGCTTTGAGTGCCAGAAGAAGAAGGTCCTGACTGAGTATTCACAGCATGAAGTATACACTATAGAGAACAGAGTGACTACTAAGTCATCCTTAGTAGTGATGATGTAAGCCTAGAGTTTTCAACCCAAAGACATCAAGTTTGACCAGCTGATGTGAACAGACGCGCCAAGAACATGACTAGTGTTCAAATTCTAGTGCGTCCTTGAACTGTATGCTCTGCTCCTTCTTGTCCCTCATGGAGCTCCTGGATGGTGAGGCCAGTGGTGCAAAGGAATCTGTGGGATTCACAAAACAGAAGGCTCTTATGTTTCAGTTTTGGGTGCAGTTCAACAAGGCAGCAAGTTAGAAGAGAAATCTTCTACATCAGGGTGTCTCCAGGGCTGAAAAATCAATAGTGGAATAAAAAATGATACAACTGTCCTGGAAAACAGTTGAGCAGTTCTTCAAAAAGTCAAACATAGTCACCATACTGTGCTGTACTCAGTTGCATCCGACTCTTTTCGACCCTGTGAACTGCAGCCCGCCAGGTTCCTCTGTCCGTGGGATTTCCCAGGCAAGAATACTGGGGTGGGTTGCCATTTCGTTCTCCAGGGGATCTTCCTGGCCCAGGGATTGAACCCTCATTCCCTGCATCTTCTGCATTAGCAGGTGGATTCTTTACCATTGTGCCATCCTAGAAGCCCCAGAGTTACCATATGACCCAGCAATTCCCACTCTCATTGGTGTACACCCCAAAGATTTGAAAACTGGTGCTCAAACAAATGCATACCTATGGGTGTTCATAGGAACACAATGCACAGTCACTAAAAGGCAGAAACAACCCAAATGTCAATCAAACAAAATACTGAACTGACCTCGGTTCATTCATACAGTGACCTCACTTAGGTCCAGAATTATATCTGTACAATTGTATGGTGTTCATCCTTAAAAAGGAATAAATTACTGGTAACCTGCTACAAAGCAGATGAACTTCTAATACCCTATGCTGAGTGAACAACCCAGACACAAAGCATCACATGTATGATTTCATTTACAGGAAACATCCAGGGAAGGTTAATTCATAGAGACAGATTGAAGAGCAGGGGTTACAAGGGAATTGGGAGGGGGAACGGGGAGTGACTGTGTCATAGGTACTGGGATTCCTTTTGGGAGCAAGGAAAATGTCTAAAAACCTAGACAGAGGTGATGGCTGCACAAACTCGTACATGTCATAAATACCACCGAATTGCAGTGATTGAAATGGTTAATGGCTAAATTTATGTTATGTAAATTGTACCTCAATTAAAAAAACAACAACAAAAAAGATAATGATGATCAGATGTCTCCAGGCAGAGTGGACCTGAGACATTCCTGTGAGAGACCCAGGAGGATATTACACGCTTTCGTGTCCTTAATGTGGCTCAGAACTGGCTGAGGGTAGGCCTGTGTGGTTAGGAAAAGGGTGAGCTTCCTGGGCTGGGTTTCAGAATGAAGTGGAGGGTGTACAGACATAGGTAGAAATAACCAAATCTTAGCAAGGGTTGTACGTGTCGGCGGAGGCTGGCCCATGAATGCTGATGACCGCGAGCTTGCCTCCTTTCTCACGCTCTGGAAACCCTCAGAACTTAGATCATCTCCCCCAGGAAGCATGGAGGTGAAGGAATCTCAATCGAGCATGTTAAATACCAAGTTGACTGTATGTTAATTCATACAGTGACCTCACATAGGTCCAGAAGGGCCTCAGTTTCCTTGGAAATGGCTACCACAAACTGGCAGACTGGGCCGGCGTCACATACCCAGTTGAATTATAGGAAAAAGTTTCATTTTCTTGAACATTGAAGTCAGCCACAGTGGAACATGAACTTGCAATAAATCTTCCAAGTGTGTTCACCTTGGAAATATTTCCAACAGCATCTCATGACCACAAGACTCATCTGGCTGATGACAAACAATGCAGTGGGGAACTCCTCTGTCCACAAAAGTAGGTTTTATCGGAACTCTGTGTGTGGTGAGGGCAGGGAGCTTAAAAAGGAGAGGCTCCTGAGTTCCCAGGAGGAGAGCTGAGGTTTTGAGATTGAGAGGTGGTGGGAAACGAAGCCCACGGGGACGCAGGGCTTTGGCAGGATTGCAGGTGGAGTGCTGGGTGAGCACGTGGAGAACACACCTGCTGCAGGTGGGTGAGGCCAGGTGAGCACGTGGAGAGCACACCTGCTGCAGGTGGGTGAGGCCAGGTGAGCACGTGGAGAACACACCTGCTGCAGGTGGGTGAGGCCAGTGCCTCTGCCCGACTGAAGGACACACTCCACCCAAATCCTCCTCTAGGTCAGCTTTTATCCTGCCTTTTTTGTTCTCCCTTGGTTGCTACCAGTCTGCGAGAGAGGGGTTAAGCCCCCAAAGAACAGTCTGGACTTACAGGGGGAACAACCTGGACCTGGGAAGGGGGACGACCCCCACCTACACCTGAGTAACTAGCCTTATCTCTTACAACTCACTTTCCACATCAGTTTCTACAACATAGCTTCTCTCCGTTCCTACACCACACTGCTCCTTCGGCTTTGAATGTTCAGTCGCCACTCCACTGTCTTTGTTTATCCAGTTGCTAGCCATTCCGTAGGGTACTAGTGGTAAAGAACAAAGCTGCCAACAGCAGGAGACACGGGTTTGATCCCAGAGTCAGGAAGATCCCCTGGAGGAGGGCGTGGAAACGCAGTCCAGCATTCTTGTCTGAAAAATTCCATGGACAGAGAAGCCTGGGCGAGCTACAGTCCATGGGGTCATAAAGAGTTGGACACAACTGAGCTACTGAACACAACACACACATAAATCCCAGGGTAGTTGCCACTTCCTTCCAGAAGTCTCCACTGACTTCTCCAGTCTGGGTGACACACCTCTCTGCTGGATTCGGCAAACGACATGCTTACTCCCGCTCTAGCCCTTGTCATTTTGATTGTGATTCAAAGTTTCCCCATGGAGACTTTCTCTGTAAAAGGCCACATAGTAAATATTTTAGTTTGTGGGCCACAGATGGTTTGGCATGCTCTTTTTCATTTTAACTCTTGTATTTTATTTTCCTTAGTTTTTTTTTTTCAACCTTTTAAAATAGTAAAGCCCAGTTCTAGTTCACTCTGTGTGTGTGTGTGTGTGTGTGTGTGTGTGTGTGTCTGTGTGTGTGTGTGTGTGTGTGTGTTAGATGCTCAATCATGCCACTCTTTGTAACCCCATGGACTATAGCCCGCAAGGCTCCTCCGTCCATGGAATTCTTCAGGCAGAATACAGGAGTGGGTTGCCATTTCCTCCTTCGCGGCTCTTCCCAACCCAGGGACTGAACCCAGATCTCTTGCACTGAGGGCAGATTCTTTACCTTCTGAAGAGGCCTTTTGCTCCCGCTGGCATCGTTTGCTGATGTTTGCTCTGGAGGGAAACTTGTTAAGGACGGGGAGTCATATCTTCTTTTCCTTGCATCTGCAGTGTAGGCACCACACCTGCAGAGTGCTCAGACTGTAGACCTGAGTTCAGTTGAGAGCTGTATGTTAAGGCTGACTTATCCTAAACTATTCTGCTTCCTTGAGTCTTTCTCATCTCCAACCACCATAAAACTTGTTGCTACTTCGTGTGTTTCAGTTTATTAAACGAATTCCTTCAAGTTCAGCTGCTCCTCTGTCAACATGATGCCTTCAGTGCAAGGCTCTGCCACGAAGTCCGTGAGGTTTTTTGTTTTCTTTTTCTTTTTTTTGAGAGAGATTATAGAAGCATGCACATGGCTGCCTGCTTTCAACATGGAAAAGGTTATTTTGGCATGGCCAGTCCCTGAGAACTAATGAGTGCTGAGAAGGTTTTCTTTGTGGGAGCTCTCCCAACCCCAAGTTATAAAACCCAGTTTCAGCCAGGAATCTGGGTCTTAAATGGATTATGCATTTCACTTCCTTCTCTGTTTTAAAAGCATATTTCAATAGATTTTTTAAAATGGAGATATGCTGAGTTTGTCTCAGGAATACAATCCCTCTAGGACTCAAACAGGACTATGATCTAGGGGGTTAAAGGCAATCACCCCTCTCTCCTATTATTGCAACACCTGACATCTCTGGACATGTTCCCAACACCTGAGAAGTAGCCACCTGTCACCTTGACATGGTGAGAAGAGATAAACAGGAACACAGTCATGGAACTGTGGTCTCATCAAAAAAAAAAAAAAAAAATATATATATATATATAGGACTCCTAATACAATATGGCCATACAATCCATAAAAATCCCTCATGTCCATTTTTACAGTCTACATCAGTGACTGAAACAAAGCAAGAAGCAACAACAAAATGTACACCTATAAAAGCAGGCTCCAGGTGATGAGAGATTCATCATAGGTAAACCCTCAGCGCAGCCAAAAACACTTGCTGCCTTCCTCTGTAGCCGGTGGGAGACTCTTTCTTTCCGGCCCATCTGTACCGTTTTTACAGCAGCCTCGCATACTTACAGAGTGACAGCATGCTGCTTCGTTGCTACAAACAGCTCCCATAAATGTTGGAGCCAAGTGTGTCTAAACATTACGGCATATTAAACACCTTTAAGCATGATCCATAACCTTGTAATTGGTACCAAAATAACAAGACTTGTGTTTTAAATGGGAATTTGACTCTGTGATGGCTGCTGTCGATCTGTTCCCCGAGCACGCAGCTGGGAAAGTGGGTCACGGGAAAAGAATGGCTGTGATTGAGGCAAGGCACCTTGAACTCTTAGACCCTAAAAATCATCTGGGCCAATGCCCATCTTTGACTGATGAGGAAACCGAGGCCAAGCGGGTTCTCTGACTGAGTCAAGGATTCCTGACTGTCTTTCTGCTTTCTTTGAATGTTTACTCATTTTGGGGGCTGTGCTGAGTCTTCATGACTGCATGGGCTTTTCTCTGGTTGCAGCAAGTGGGAGCTACTCTCCAATTATGGGGCACGGGCTTCTCGTTGCAGTGGCTTCCCTTGTTGGAAACACGGGCTCTAGGGCATATGGGCTTCAGTAGTTGCAATGCATGGGCTCAGTTGCCCCAAGGCATATGGGATCTTCCTGGACCAGGGATCAAACTGTGTCAGATGGATTGGCACCTGACAATCCATCCATTGGCAGATGGACTCTGAACCACTGGACCACCAGGGAAGTCCCGCGCTCTTTCCATTTAACAAAATGCTTTTCTAGGAAAATGAAAAAACTTCTCTTGGTGTAAATAATAATTGCATCAGCTTGGAAATGATACAAGTTCAGTCTAAAATTCATCTCTGTTGGTCCAGGAATACAATGAATGAGATTTGGCTTTTGTTTTTGATCGGCAGCCTCCCAAAACAGTTGTCTTTCTAAAAACATCTTTCTGAATCTGCTCCAGGTCCCCAAATCTTAATCTTTTCTTTAATTGTGATCTCCACATGCCTTGACTAAGAGGAAATAGGTTACTAAGAGGAATCGTGAGGTGTTACAAAGGATGCAGTTCTCAGAACTGGATGTGAGTGGTTCACACTCTGTTTTGATGCTTGATGGACATACAAATTTGAGCAAGTTACTAAGCCCACTCACCCACATTCATTCAAAAATTTATGTACAGTCCACTTTGTACCAGTCTCCTCATCCAGAAATGAGAATGAACCCTAGCTATTAGAGTCATGAGAATCACATTAAATTACATTTAGAGATATCACCTGATTGTTTTCCACATAGCAGGCAGTTAATTCTTATGGTAAATATCAAGAGATGTAAAAAGAGATGTGTTATAATGTATATAATTATTGTACGTTTAATTTAAGTGTGTTGCCAGTGGGGATGACAGCCCTTTTTTTTTTTCAGACGAAATTCAACAAACACTTATTGAGATCTACTGTAAACAGGTTTTGAGAGATCAAAAAATAAATTCAAAAATTACAGTATAGTCCTACTTCGTGACACTCTGGAGTATGGAGACTGGTACATAATTGGTTCTCAGCCAGTATTAGGGAAATTATAATACAAGATGTTACCACTACAATAACTGGAGTATATTCTTAGTTAAAGATGGGTTGACAGCTCCCAGTGAATCTTTAAACATAGTTAGTAAATGTGCTTGTTAACTGACATCACATCCTATTAAAACCATTTTCACTGTATGTTGTAAGTTCTTTTGAAAACAGTGCTTCTGTTGAATTGCTCAAAATAATTGATCAGTTTTCTGAAACTTATAAATCTTCCTCACATACTTTCTCCATCCTTCATCCCCTATTCCTGTATCATTTTGTTAAAGATTGTTAAAAAAATTTTTTTTCTTACACAGAAATTTGGCAGCCCAGTTTCTGAATTTACCACCCGAGATCTTTGGCTTGGATCTCCTTGTGACGGATGGAAGGCAGAATACATGATGTTCTAACACTGATACTAATTTGGGGGAGTCAGGTTCTGATTTACCAGGGTCTTGTGAACGAGAATCGGTCATTGAAAGCCTTAATGGTTTTGTTTTGTTTTGTCTTTTAATCTCCATCCAGGCTTGTGATTGAAAAATGCTTTCAGGACCCTTGCTTTTCTGGCCAGCAAGAAACTTAAGAAAACGATTCTCATGTGGGGAACACACAAGGAAAAAATGGATGTGTTTTCTTCAACACCTGTTTTCATTAAGTAAGGGGAAGGAAACAAAAGAACTTTTTAATGCTTATCAAGTAAGTGCCAGAAGCTTACATATGTTATCCCACTTTATCTTTCAACTCAGAGAGGTGTAGATACTGTGGTCATTGTTTGGGACATCCTCTCTAAGAATTTAATGAAATAAGATTTATCTTTTAGAATTAAACTTTTAATGAATTTTACAGGACTCAAGTAGAAATGAAAAGTCACAAGAAAAAGATAGAATAGTGTTTAGACCAGCACAACATGCAATCGTGTTAATGTTAATTAACATTCTTACTAAAGAACAGTGTCCTTGGATAAAGGTACAGATCAGCCACGGAAGTTCAGACCAAAGAGGGACCCAGGGATAAAACAAGAGCTGTCAGGGGAAAAGAAAAACCTCGACCAATGAATCTGGAGGAGTCTTGGTCCATTGCCAGGTTCTCCACTTTGTGGAAATGTATACCTGAGGCTATATTAGCACGATTCCATCAAACACCCAACCAGCTTCTCTTTTTCTGATTTCATGCTCAACAAACAAACCCCTGGTTGTAATTTGACTTCCACGTAGGTTTGCCTACAGGAAAACAAAGTTGCTGACAAAGCATCTGCGAGGACTCTGGTCCAAGTCTTATTTATCTTGGGAGATTAATAAAATGGCTTTCTGATTTTTTATGTTAGTCTTGTGATTGGTTACTATAAATAGATCCTCCTGGCATAATCAAGTTTCTGAATCTACCAAGGAGAGACCCCCATCGTGGATGGGAGAGTATTTATCAGGTAGTTCATGCCAACTTGTAAGATCTCATTGGAATTAACTACTCTAACTGACACATACTACTTCAGCCAGGTGATAAGACTTGGCATCAATATTGATGACATATTGATACTATGTAGGCTTTTGACAGTGTGATGGAATTGCACTTTATCTCTGTGGTCTTCCTTCCAAATAGCTAAAATCTCTGTCCAATCATGAGGAAAAGATCAAACATTCTACATAATACCTAATCCAAACTCACTGAACTGTCATGGTTGTCAAAAACAATATCTTGAGAAGCTGTCATAGCCAAGAGGACCTAAGACAACACACAACTAAATGCAATGTGATATTTTGGGTGGATGAGATCGTGGAACAGAAAAAGAATGTTAACTAAAAGCCAAAGAAATCTGCATAAAATATGTGTTTTAACATCGAAGTATTGATATTGGTTCACTAATTGTAATAAATGTACCACATCTTTCTGGTGGCCCAAGAAATCTGTTTAGATTATGCTGCATTTAGGAAAAAAGTACTTCCTATAGACCATATGTCCTATTTTAAAAATTGTTTGTTTTGGAAGTTGTGTGTAAATCTTCAGCCTTATTATAGTTAAGAAAGCCACATGAAGAATGGAGAAGGCTTACCTAGACCTCACAGGCTTTGAATAGAAAGGGACTTGAAGGGTCAAAGCTCACCCTGAATTTGTCTGATATGTTTTGGAGACTTGTAACTGAATTGCTTGGATGAAACAATCTGTGATGTGATGCTCTGCTTAGTAACTCAGACATTTGGGAAAGACATTGCTGTGGGTCCGTGTGACATGCTGTTTGCCTGGAGGAGGAAGGTGATGAAATCTAAGCTAAGATCAATGCTTGTGGACTGCAGATGTGGTTTTCTGAAAGGCAAGTAGAGATTATTTGAAATAAGAATAAAAGAATATACTTCTCTCAGAGAGAGGGAAAGGAGGCTCTCAAGATAGAAAACAAGATTATGAACTGAGAGATACTGTCTAAGGATACAGCAAAGACCTCCCCTTCATCATCCATCCACCCATCCATCCCTCTATCCATCTATCCATCCACTCATCCATCCATTTATCCACCCACCCATTCATCTGGCTTCTCTTCATTCGTTGTCTTATTTGGGGCTCTGGGCAAAATCCTATTTCATATCCCACTCTAAGTTATTGTTTCCTCTGTTGGATAAGAATAGTTATTCCCAATGCTGTCATCATATCTGCTATAAGATTTGTATGGTTGCGCTGGAGGAATTAAGAAATACTAGAGGAAAGGGAAGTACCACTCCACATTTTCCAATCCCTTGATGCCAGTATAGCAGCAGCAGAACCACCTGCAGGAGGATGACAGTCTGAGTTTCAGGTAGCAGCTGGCAGTGCAGTGAGAGTTGCCCAAGGGGCAGCAGAGAGCCGCAGAGAGGAATGCGCAACCCAGAGAAGCAGCTGCCCGTTGGAGCAAGAAACCATTTTAAGACAAATCCCCCTCTCCCAAAATATGGAGGAAGGTAAGCCCAGTACTTGGGTTACACATGGATTATGTCAGATAATATATATTCTGCACATAGTAAGCACTGGATATATGGTAGCTATTAAAATAATAATAATAAATCTAAACGAATTCCACCTGGGACTATTTATCTGCGGAGGAATCTGGAGAGAGCTATGGCAGATCTGGGGCCTCTGGGAGTGGAGTAACATTATTTAAAACATCAACAAATACTGGAAACATTGAATGCCAGAGCTGGGAAACCTGCAGAAGCATTTTAGGTCAACACTCTCATTTTACCAATGTAGAAACTGAGTCCCTGAGAAGTCAAGGGACTGGCTTGAAACCACCCAACATCTGTAGCAACTGAGCTGGACGCTGACTTCTAATTGACTGGACTTTTTAAAAATTATTTTTCAAGAAATCCTCCAAATCTAAGGTCCATAAATAAATAAAGAAAATTCTGGATAATGGCTCTCCTAGATTTAGCTTAGTGGGGAAGTTATTGGCAGACATCGTCCCAGAAAAATGGAACCATTCAGTGGGAAAGAAAGTGCATTAGGGTTTCAGTGACAGACATGAATTCTTAAAGGAATGAAAATTCTTCCCCAGAAAATGCTGTAAAGGATGCCCATTCTGTGGGTGTCCTGAAAACTCAACTTTCTGTGTTCCATGTTCATACAGTGAGGAAATCTTGCTGAGATGGCAACAAGGGTCTGTAGATCTTCTCCATTCTACAGAGGTGGGGTCCTTTGGGAGCATGCGCAAGGAAAATGGACAGAAGCCCAGCGTCACCAGGCTCGTGGCCCAGGGGATAAGGAGGGAGCCCCAGGCCAGCAGGTTCTGAGATCAGCTCCAGGGAGAGCAGTGTGTCCATCAAAATCCTCTATCTCCACTTGGAATCTTTCAACTAGGACCATCTTTTGTCAATAAACATTCATCCTGGGAAGCAACCTTACAAACAGAGAAACACCATCACTGTCTGGAAGTCGTTGACCTCAAGTTTCAGAACCAAGACTAGGACATAATTTTTTTATTTCTAGATCTTCCTGGACTTCCCCGGTGGCTCAGACGGTAAAGCGTCTGCCTACAATGCGGGAGACCTGGGTTCGATCCCTGGGCCGGGAAGATCCCCTGGAGAAGGAAATGGCAACCCAATCCAGTACTCTTGCCCGGAAAATCACATAGAGGGGGGAGCGTGGTGGGCTACAGTCCATGGGGTCGCAGAGTCGGACACGACTGAGTGACTTCACTTTCACTTTCAGATCTTCCTGGAAGGTCATGATGTTATAGCATCATTGTCAATCCCAAATGAAGGGACCAAATTGAAGATCAAGATGTTATAGCATCCCAATCCCATTACACAAAGGTCATTGTTATGTCTGTGGTCCACTGGTATATTTGCCCTTTAGGTCTGGTTCACGGAATCAATTCTTTCTGAAGTAGTGGAACTGAGTAGCTTAACATGTTCTCTCATTACTCTAAATCCTGGTCAAACTCTTAATGACCCAAACTAGCCTATCTCCTAAAGCTTATTATCCTAACCTACAAGTTCCCTTGAAAATCACGTAGGGCGGAGCTCATACAGCCTACCTGAGCTTCTAGGTATGCAAGCCTTGCCTTCCCTCATCTCCTAACTCTTTTTTTTTTTTCCTTTGGTTGTTACCACACGGGTGTTAGTTCCCTGACCAGGGGTCAAACCTGGGCCCCCTGCGTTGGAAGTCTTAACCACTAGACTGCCAGTGAAGTCCTTAGGTTTTTTTCTATTAAATGTCTTGCCAGGTCAGGGCCCCTCAACAGGGATCCTTACTTCAAGTGCTGCCTGGAAACTATTAATTGATGCCAAAGTTTTTTTTATTATTGCTGTTGTTAGTTTTGTTTTTAAGGAAAACGTCCTCCTACAACAGGTGCTAAACAGATTATACGGCCTTGGGAGGGATGTGTGTGGCATCCTTGGGCATTTTTACAACTGTAACAGCTATTTATGACATCCCCTGATTAACATCTAAGTTGGGTATGAGATCTGGTGCTAGCCAGAAATTCCCAACTTGGCAGATTTCATTGCTGCTTTAAGTTACCAAGGATTTTGAGGCTGCTGAGTGTGGAGGGGAGTCTAAGTGATGCATGTCTTTTCATCCCATCTCTGTTGTTTATTCAAAAAATATATACTGAGTTTATAGCATGTGTACAAGGCCATGAAAATGCAACATGGGGTCAGATAGTCTGGAATCCCCCCACAATGACACTCATGAGAGTCTATAAGAGTATTTGAGGCAGGCCACAGAGCCTTAGAAAAAAATAAAGTGATTGCTCGTCAAAGAACACGTGGAATTTCAAATGCAACTCACTCAGCTATTAGGCATGCTGACGTATTTACTGAGGAGTCAAAATTTTAGTTGTAAATAACATGACTCTCGCCATCTTGGAAAGTCTTATGAAACCCGTTGAATGAATGTTTGGTGAGTATCTGGACCAAAGGAAGCCATCTTAGGACATAAGAAGAACCTTATAGTGGACCCAGACAGGAAAGAGGCCATGCATGTGAAGGCCAGGTTCAGAGAGCTGCCCCATGGAAACTGTGCAGGCTCAGGGAAGTCCTGAAAGACTTATCTGGGATGGCCTTGGGAATCAAGTGAGCTATGAGGTAGGAATGAGCTAGTGATGAGACAGTTCTGAGCAGAGAAATCAATGAAAAGCAATGGAGACCAGTTTTGGTCATGGAGTGAAGAAACCCTGAGCATATTTGCTTTGTACAAAAGGAGACCATACGGTCTGAAGTTCTGCTTCGAACACCATGATGGGCTTTTCTATATGCGATATCAGGTTTGGCTACAGTATTGCAAGCTAGTCCTCCCAGGAGGCTCAGTGGTAAAGAATCTGCCTACCAATGCAGGAGACACAGCTTCGATCCTTGAGTTAGGAAGATCCCCTGGAGAAGGAAATGGCAACTGACTCTAGTATTCTTGCCTGGGAAATCCCACGGACAGAGTAGCTTATAGTCCATGGGGTCGCAAAGAGTTGGACACAACTGGGTGTATACTCTGTTTAAAAATATTTCAGTTTTATTATATTTCTCTAGGGACCAGCAGAAGCATTGATTACATGAATGACTATCTTGTGCTTTGTTCTGAACAGAGTATAACTTACAAAGTCTTTAAATTTTATTTACCATCAGTTTGGAACAGCAGCCTGAATAGCCATTTCCTTAATATGCAAAAGCTTACACAGATCAGTTCAGTCACTCAGTCATGTTCGACTCTTTGCAACCCCATGGACTGCAGCATGCCAGGCCTCCCTGTCCATCACCAACTCCTGGAGATTACAGAAACTCACGTCCGTTGAGTTGGTGATGCCATCCAACCATCTCATCCTCTGTCGTCCCCTTCTCCTCCCACCTTCAACCTTTCCCAGCATCAGGGTCTTTTCAAATGAGCCAGTTCTTCGCATCAGATGGCCAAAGTATTGGAGTTTCAGCTTCAGCATCAGTCCTTCCAATGAATATTCAGGACTGATTTCCTTTAGGATGGACTGGTTGGATCTCCTTTCAGTCCAAGGGACCCTCAAGAGTCTTCTCCAAGACCACAATTCAAAAGCATCAGTTCTTCGGCACTCAGCTTTCTTTATAGTCCAACTCTCACAACCATACATGACTACTGGAAAAAACCATAGCTTTGACTGGATGGACCTTTGTTGGCGAAGTAATGTCTCTGCTTTTTAACATGCTGTCTATGTTGGTCATAACTTTTCTTCCAAGGAGCAAGCATCTTTTAATTTCATAGCTGTAGTCACCATCTGCAGTACTCTGGAGCTCAAAAAAAAAAAAAAGCCTCTCACTGTTTCCACTGTTTTTCCATCTATTTGCCATGAAGTGATGTGTAAAGTTCACAGATGAAAACACAGTTTAAATGGATTGCTTTCCATATATCTTAGTGTATTTTTTTTATCATGTCCAATTTGACTTTTGTTGTTGTTCAGTCACTAAGTTGTGCCTGACTCTTCAACCCCATGGACTGCAGCACGGTAGGCTTCCCTGTCCTTCACTGCTCCCAGAGATCTGGCTTTAGAATGACGTTTTTCACATGATGAGGG
Organism: Odocoileus virginianus; assembly: GCF_023699985.2. Classification (NCBI taxonomy): domain Eukaryota; kingdom Metazoa; phylum Chordata; class Mammalia; order Artiodactyla; family Cervidae; genus Odocoileus; species Odocoileus virginianus. Next base: position 30,281,396 of record NC_069690.1, on the reverse strand, counting down.
TCGTGTGGGAATTACTTTATTTATGCAATACAGATTTAAGGGGGAAAATGTCTTTGTATTTTTTACAGCAGAATCATACAAACATCCATTGTAGAAAAGAGGTTTCCACAGATAGCCTGCATATCAGAACTTTGTCAACAAAGATCCATCTAGTCAAAGTTATGGTTTTTCCAGTAGTCATGTATGGGTGTGATAGTTGGACTATAAAGAAAGCTGACCACTAAAGAATTGATGCTTTTGAGTTGCTGGAGAAGACTCTTGAGAGTCCCTTGGACAGCAAGGAGATCCAACCAGTCCATCCTAAAGGAAATCAGTCCTGAATATTCATTGGAAGGACTGATGCTGAAGCTGAAACTCCAATACTTTGGCCACCTGATGCAAAGAACTGGCTCATTTGAAAAGACCCTGATGCTGGGAAAGGTTGAAGGTGGGAGGAGAAGGGGGATGATAGAGGATGAGATTGTTGGATGTCATAACCAACTCAATGGACATGAGTTTGAGTAAGCTCTGGGAGTTGGTGATGGACAGGGAGGCCTGGCATGCTGCAGTCCATGGGGTCGCAAAGAGTCAGATACGACTGAGTGACTGAACTGTGCTGATACCCAGACCTTGTGTTAGCAGAAGGTGCTATGGACTCAATTGTGTCTTCCCACCAAATTCATATACTAAAACCTTAACTCCCAAGGTAACCATATTTGGAGCCAGGGCCATTTTGAAATTAATTAAGGTTAAATAAGTTCATAAGTATAGAAAGCTGACCAGATAGGGTTAATGTCTTTATAAGAAGAGGAAGTCAAGACTAGAGCTCTCTCATGCTCCACATACCTGCACAGGTGAAGGAAGGACCATTTGAGGATACAGCATTAAAGTGGTTATCTTCAAGCCAAGAAGAGAAATTTCATCAGGAACTGAATCATGATGGCTTGTTCTCAGACTTGCCCCCAGATTTGTTCTCACCTGCCGAACTCTAAACAATTAATTCTGTTACTTAAGCCACCCAGGCGAAGGTATTTTGTTATGGCAGCCCAAGCTAAGACAGAAGGCATTTTAATAAATAAGAATTTCCAATTTAAGGATAATCAATAACTGATAACAGTGATTCAGAAACCTGTGCCTGTTCATAAGGGCTATAAGTGCAAATATACCATGTGATGTTGCTAACATATTTATTGGTAACATAATAATATTAATGTATATTCCTATTTACATCTTTATGAACATAAAATAGGAAATAGCTTTTCACACATAGAATATATGGAATCTTTTTGTAAAAAGAAGGAATCATTTGTGTAACTGAATGATGAGGTTCCAGTGGTTGATTTTGGAAGCATGGTTCTTTGGGGGAAATTCTTTCATTTTGTGATTTCTGCATCACTTATCTAGACCAGATCTCTTGAGTGCCATCTTAAGAGCTCTCCATAACATAAATCATGCCAAATGGGTAGTAAAAAATGGTAGAAGGTAATAGGCTGATTTGAATCATTCTTCTTTCTGACAGCTCACTATGATACCTGCTCTGTGATGGTTGTAAGTCACAGAGCTCTGGTCTGCTCATCAAAGTTCTCTGCACACACTCCCATGTAAACTAAAGTGCTCATCAAGACTCACACAGAGCAGCAGAACTCTAGCCAAAATTCAGCCTCTATACACGGGTACCCAGTGAAATCTCGGAGACAGAGTTTTGGGTGAAGTAGAAAAGAATAGCTTTACCCATAGTGGTTTAATGTCCTCAAAACTGTGTGTCCCAACCTGGAAAGGGTACTGAGAAGCTTTACATCAATAGTAACGGCTCAAAGAGGAGGACGTGATCAGCTCGTGGACATTCTTCTGACTGGTTGATGTGAGGTCAGCATCATCAACCTTCTTGTTCCAGCCAGTCTGATGTCTCTGTGTTTGTGGGCTGCACACAGTCAACTTCTTCCTCCTGGAGAGGGTTTCTCTGCAAAAGGGCTCTGTGCATGTCTTGAAGTGGAACCAGGACCTGCCTCAGGGCTTCACTATTGTTTCTTGACCACTCCTCCCGTCTCCACTTCCCCTCCCTTCCCTGATTAGCAACTGTTTAGACCTGCTCTTTGGGGAGGTGTGGAGGCTGTAATCTAGATGAGACTCACCTGGTTCACACATCTAGTTAGTGGCAGGGCCAGAATTGGACCCCAGGACTCCTTCTTCTTCTTGTTTGGTTGCTCAGTGGTGTCTGACTCTTTGCAACCCCATGGATTGCACCATGCCAGCCTTCCCAGTCCTTCATTATTTCCCAGAGTTTGCTCAGACTCATGTCCATTGAGTTGATGATGCCATCCAATCATCTCATCCTCTGCCATCCCCTTCTCCTCCTGCCCTCAATCTTTCCCAGCATCAGGGTCTTTTCCATTAAGTTGGCTCTTTGCATCAGGTGGCCGAAGGATTGGAGCTTCAGCTTCAGCATCAGTCCTTCCAATGAATATTCAGGGTTGATTTCCTCTAGGCTTGACTGGCTTGATCTCCTTGTTGTCCAAGGGACTCTCAAGACTCCTACCCTCCTGTTTACAGATCCTTCCCACATCTCACAGCCTCCTGGAAAATGCAGAGGAGGGTTTCAAAGAACCCACCTGAGTTTCAGCCATGAGACTCTTTTACTGTTGGACTCAACATGTAAGCAGAAAAGTTATGTGGTTCTTATTTTCCTCTGTTGAATTATTAATACCAAGAGCCAACCAGCATGATGTTGGAACAATGTAAACTTGGGGTCAGAGTGGATGGGGCAGGTGCAGAGAACAGAGAGGAAGAGAAAAATCACTGACTTTAGGCAACACTGCCTTGGCTTCAGGGCTTGTGGGCTTAGGACCAATTTTGGAAAGGGCATTTTATTCCTTCCAATTAGCTCTTGAGAGTCTTGGAGAAGATGCTGAAGCTAAAGCTCTAATACTTTGGCCACCTGATGCAAAGAACCAACTCATTAGAAAAGACACTGATGCTGGGAAAGACTGAAGGCAGGAGGAGAGAAGGGGATGACAAGAAGATGAGATGGTTGGATGGCATCACTGACTCAATGGACATGAGCTTGAACAAGCTCTAGGAGGTGGTGAAGGACAGGGAACCCTGGCATGTTGTAGTCCATGGGGTCGCAAAGAGTCGGACACGACTAAGCGACTGAAAACAACAACAACCTTAGCTCACTCTTGTGCCTACTGCTCCCATTGCCTCCAGGCATAAGAAGACTCCATGAATATCAACAAAACACTTGCTTTATCACTTCTTCAAGCAGAAACATTGTTTAAGATGAGAGGTCAAATTGTAATGGGATGAGGGCTTCCCTGGTGGCTCAGAGGGTAAAGCGTCTGCCTGCAATTTGGGCGATCTGGGTTCCATCCTCGGGTGGAGAAGATTCCCCTGGAAGAGGAAATGGCCACCCACTCCAGTATTCTTGCCTGGAAAATGCCATGGACAGAGGAGCCTGGCAGGCTACAGTTAATGGGATCGCAAAAGTCATACATGACTGAGCAACTTCACTTTGAGGTCTATAGATGGGATGGTAGGTATATGTGTTTAATGATTAAGCCAATTAAAGAGAAGAAGTTTCACACTGGAAAAAAAAAAGAGAGCATCCAGGTTTTTCTGAGAAATGAACATATACAGCTCTACAGGTCTTGCATTGTGAATTGATGACAGCTGAATTAACTCAGTTTCTTTCCTCCACTGCTTCACTCACTCACATTACTCGTCTCCTTGGTGGACAATTGACCTGGTGGCCCTTGTTTTAAAAAATGACATGAATTACATAATATTATTTTCTGCTTACAACTACAGCATGCCCTGAAATTAAAAAAACAAACAACAAACTTTAAAATTAGATTTCTTTATTACCAGCTGATGCTAGTATTTGCTCCACTGGACCTGGTCATAGTAGAACTCATATATATATATATATATATATATATATATACACACACACGCACACATGCACACATACACACACCCTCATACAGGCACTAGTGGTTAGATCTCTTCAGCCCTTTTTTTCTGCACTTGAGTATCACTGATTCTATAGTATTTCAGCTTTTAGTCCATTGCCAGTTGGAATATAGGCGTTAAATACCTCACTGACATCTTCCTGCTACTCATTCTGAACACTAAATACCTTCAAGGGGATTTAAAATTCTGTGGGCATCACCCTTTCCCTAACAGAGCCAGTGGCTTCATGAGTGTAACTCTCAGCCTCTACTGGACCCAGCTTTCAGCTCTAACATCAACACCAATTTCCAAAAACAACTGAAAAGACTCTTGAAGCACAGTGTTGACCTCAGTTGTCTCCAGTTCCCTCTCTCTCTGTGCAGTGAGAGTCACCAAGAATAAGATGCACCTTGGGTTAAAACAAACTGCCACAGAAATAAAGATCAGACTCTTTTACTACAATCTGAAAGTAAAACATTCCTCTACCATACAATCTGAAAGGTCCCGAAGTTTCATCATTTGAAAACAGACAAACATGTTTTTCTTTTAAGAGAAGGCAGCGGTGACCTAAGTGTTTTATATTCATTCTCACCCTGGGGAAAAATATATTCTTGGAAAGTTTTTACTTTTTTGAGCTCATTCCAAGGATGCGATGAACACGGCTCGATTCTGCGGCTGTATTTCATGAAGTGTCATTATCCTTCTGCCAGAGCAACTAATGGATGGCTGGAAGGAAAGACACAATTTGGAGGCAATTAATTCTGCTTCAAGTCCCAATTCACTGATGCTAAATAGCATTTGAAACGCGATTCAAGATTTAGAGGCCAGTGGAAGTCTGCCTGAGCTTCTCCTCTTCTGGGCTTGTTCTGCAAGGAGCCTGCCTTTTGTTCCACTTCCTCTTGGTCCTGTGCTTGGGGCAATTAGATGGGTGATGGGGCCCCGGGCTTCTTTATGCCCTGGTTTGCAGTGGGGAGGGAGCCCCAGGTGAGCCAGTGCTAAAGATCACTCCACTGGACCCATCCACTTCAGGACACATGCTGCCATCTGCTTGCAACACTGCAATAAAAACACAACATTTTGTTTCCCTCAGTGAGGCTGCTGGGTCCACTCTGCCCTGGAGATGCACCCAGCAAGCCGAAGAGGCTTCACACCAGCTGGCCAGCATTATCCTGAACCCAGGCAGAGCCAGAGGCTGGCCCGAAGATATCACTGCTGGGAATACAAAGGCATCAACTTCCGTTCATGATTTATGAACAAGCGGAAATAGTCATAAAGCAACCTCTGCTGAGAGAGCAGCCATCAGCCCACCTCTTTCCTTCTTCCTCTTCCAGGACAAAGGTGCTGCTAGCAGCCCTGGGGAGCAGGGAGTCTGCTAGGAAACCAGCTCTAGTCAAGTGGCCTCCCCTCCCATCAATGCTCTCTAGAAAAGCCACTGGGTAACCCCTCACTCGCCCTGCCTCTAGGGTCTCACGTCAGACTCGGCCACTTCCTTGTCACCACGGACTCCTCACTCAGCATCCTGTGCCTCTGTTTCCTTGACTTTGCACTGCACCTATTGTGGTTGTGCCCAGAATGATGGACTGCATTAAACCATTCACACATAGCAGAAGCAGGAAGTGTTAGTTATCATCCCCAGGTGGGGCTCCACTCTGACACAGTGAGCAAGCCAGATTGGAACAGTGGGGTCAAGCAAATCCAGGGCATAAAGTCCCAGGGATGAGCTTAAAGCCAGAGGTTGTGTTGCAGCCCCCAGTGAAATCAGTGCGAGGTGGACCCATGCCATGACAAGGGGACCCTGGCTAACACATGGTGGCCCTCAGTGCCTGGCGTGGCTCCATGCAGCTCACATATATTAACTGCTTGCCAATTTCACCACAACCCTGGGAGGTTGTAACTCTTTATACCATCTTCCTCATTTCTCTAATGAGGAGGTTGATGCCTGTGGACATTAAGAAAACTCCTTGGGTCACCTGGGATCCTGTGGCTGCCTGACTGGCTTGCAGTGCATGATCTCAACCACACCACTCTCCACCACTCAGAGTCAATGAGGCGGACCATCCTGGGGCCAGACGGTCTGAGCTGGGCTCAGCCTTCTAGAGCCTAGTTGCATTGAACTCCTTCATTTTGCAGAGGCAGGAACTGGGGGTGAAGAGATGGTTTTGGATGATGCCATGTAATAGGGCAGTCTGAATCAGAGAGGTTGCTGAGAGTTCCAATTGTGCCGCAAAATAGCCCCTGACTTCAGAGGGCTCACTAATTACTAAATCGCACCTGAGTTTAGATTCCTACACCTAGGTTCCTGCCTCCTGCCTGCCTCACAAGGTGCAGGGAAGACCCTCTGGGTGATGTGCTGGGCATGGTGAGTGCTACCTTGGCGGAGGTGGGGTAGCTGCTCTTGCCCAGTTTCATGCAGTTGAAGCGGTGGGGTCCAGAAGTCTGACCTGAAGACTAACTCCAACTCCAGGAAGCCTTCCCCTGCCGTCTGCTGTCTGGAGAACAAAAATGAAAAACAAAGCCAGAAGTCTAGTGAAGCCCCCAGCCTGGACTCCACCCAACATGGTTTCCAAACCCTCAGAGCCAGGGTGGGTCACAGAAATGGGGGCAACAAGAAGAGGAGCTGCTGATGTAACTTGGGGCAGCCACTATGGTAAACAGCAAGAAAGTTCCTCAAAAAACTAAAAATAGAACTATCATATGATCCAGCAGTCCCACTTCTGGGTATGTATCCAGACAAAACTATAATTCAAAAAGATCCATGAACCCCAATGTTCATAGCAATACTATTCACAATAGCCAAGACATGGAAGCAATTTAATGTCTGTTGACAGAGGATAGACAAAGACGCGGTACATGTATACAGCTGAATACTATTCAGCCATAAGAATGAACAAGATAATGCCATTTTTAGTAACATGGATGCAACTAAAGATTATAATACTCAGTGAAGTAAGCAGACAGAGAAAGAGAAATACCATAAATTATCACTTATCTGTGGATAGATGGATCTGAGGAAATGGCAACCCCTCCAGTATTCTTGCCTGGGAAATCTCATGGACAGAGGAGCTAGGTCATCCATAGGGTCACACAGTGCTAGACATGACTGAGACAACTTAGCATATGTATGCATGGAACAGAAATGGACTCACAGACATAGAGATCAGGCTTGTGGTTGCCAAGGGGATGAGGGTGGGAGAAGGATGGACAGGGAGTTTGGGATTAGCAGATGCAAACTAGTATATATAGGATGGGTAAACAATAAGGTCATACTGTATACCACAAGGAACTATATTCAATGTCCTGTGATAAAAGGAATATGAAATGAATACACACACACACACACCACACACACATACACACATATATATGTATAACTGAATCACTTTGCTGTACATCAGAAATTATCACAGCATTTTAAATCAACTATACTTCAATTAAAAAAAGAGAAAAGAGGGCCTGCCTATAGGAGGAGCATTGACAGGGCAGAGTCCTGAGTCCAAGCCCCGCCCCTCACCCATCGGCCTGTCTCTGTGCCAGAGAAGCCAGTGACCCTCTAGGCATGCCTTGACCTCCCCTTCCCAGATCCAGGGCTCAGGTTAAATTGGTCCTCTTCCTAGTTACTAGATGTCTATTCTCTAAGGCTCAGTTCATTTCAGAGTTCATTGCAGGGTGCCCTGCTGGAGATACACAGAAGTACACGGGGAACCTAGAAATGGGAAACCTGGAAAGTACCTGGTTACCATACGTGGTTGGGGGTGCAGTTTAAGCACACAACGTGGGAATTTTAAGGAGGATGTGGTTAATGCAGTTTGGGAAAGCAAAATGTTGAGCGCTTTGTGTACGCAAACGTGTTTCATCCTGAAAGCATTCTCAGAGATCAACATAGTTAATTTTGCAGATGAAGCTTCAGTGACAAAAGTCACGTACTCAAAAGGTCAGAGTTAGATGTTGGGATCTAACTACCGAAGCAAAAATCCAAATCCTTGCTACTATCTCACGTTGTTTCTCAGCGTTTATGGAGTATCTACTGTGGACCAGGTACTCTGCAAAACATGTTGCACACGTTAGCTTATTTAATCCTCACAGAACCCTTGGGAGACAGATAACATTAGTCTCAATTTCTAGCAAAAGGAAGCTTTAGTAACTTGCCCATGGCCACATCAGCAAGACAAAGAGCAAGATTTGAACTCGACAAGATTTGTGGAGCTCCAAAACCATGCTCCTTCAACTACACCCTCATTTTCTCCTCTCTCTCCTCTCTTTTTTTTCCCCTGTAAATTTTAAACAAAACACCCCCAGATTCCATCAGGAGTCTGATGATAGCCTGCCACTGCTGCAAGTGAGCATAGCCCTCACCATCCCCACCAGACCTTCTCTCCTTATTTCAGCGACCAAATATTACCTCGCGAGCCCTACATAGATAGCTGTCAGGTCCAATCACTTCCTGTGATGGAAGACTTCTAGGTCAAGCAGCAGGTTGGTGTTGCGACCTTTGCGTACTTAATCCATAAGCATGCCACCCCCCCCCCAATCCAAAGTGACCGCCTGCAACCCTTCCTTCTACCTGTGGCCCACATCCCATCAGTTGTCAGATCCCTGATGTTCAAAGCCAGGCTCCACCTTCCCATAGACTTCCTAAAACTCAGGGAACCCCTCAAGCTACATCTCTTTCCAATCTCTCCATTGACCTCGGATGCCAGACACATAACTTCCTAAAGAGCAGCAGGAGATAGCAGGACAAATAGCACAGCATCCTAACTGCAATAAAGAGTATGTAGAATGGGGAGTATAGAGAACTAACTGGTTTAATGATTTTCTGCCGAGATTATGGAAAGGTGACAAAAATATCCCTTCTCATTCTGAGTCCAGGAAGAAGCTTCTGAGTCTTTTCTCTGTAAAGGCAGCAAACCCTTATCTGTCAAAGGAGACTTTTTTTTCTGATACAAAATCCACAGCCTCTGCATCGTTGTCATCTTCGTGTGTGTGTGTGTGTGTGTAATTTTATTCATATGTTTATTTTTGGCTGTGCGGGATCTTCACTGCTGTGTGCAGGCTTTTCTCGGATTGTGGCGAGCGGCAGCTGCTTTCCAGTTGTGGCGCCATGGGCTTCTCATTGCAGTGGTTTTGCTCGTTGTGAATCACAGGCTCAGACCGTGAGTTCAGTAGTCACTGTGCACCGGCTTAGTTGCCTGCCCCTTGGCATGTGGGATCTCCCCGGACCAGAGATTGAATCCATGTCACCTACCTGGGCAGGGGAATTCTTTACCACCTTTTATTTTGAGCCCTCTGTTGTATTTGCATTATTAAAACTCTCTCTTTTGATCGGTCTCATTCTAGTATCTTTTTTGTCTCCTCCAACCCAAAAGGTGATGGAACAGCAGTGAAGCAGCAGTCAGGTGGAAAGGAAGGCAGGTCACTCCAGGAATCATCAGCCTGACTCTGCTCCTCAGGTGGGGAGACCGAATGTCCCAGTTTGCCTGGGGACTTTCTCAGTCTTAGAACTGAAAGTCCTACATAATGAGAAACCCCACAGTCATGGACAAATCAGGAGAGTCAGTCACTCTATCTTTCTAAGATGAGAATAAAGAGGGGTAAAGGTGTAAAATTAGTGTGAAAAAGCTAAACTTTTCCTAGAGTTTCTTTTCTTTGGAACTAAGAAGACTTTCTAAAGATGGCAATCCCCTGGAAGATGTGCTAAAAACACAGATTGATGCTTTCAAATTGTGATGTTGGAGAAGAATCTTGAATCCACTGGACTGCAAGGAGATCAAACCAGTCAATCCTAAAGGAAATCAACCCTGAATATTCTTTGGAAGGACTGATGCTAAAACTGAGGCTTTGGCCCCCTGATGTGAAGAGCTAATTCACTGGAAAATACCCTGATGCTGAGAAAGATTGAGGGCAGGAGGAGAAGGAGGCCACAGAGGATGAGATGGTTGGATGGCATCATCGACTTAACGGACATGAGTTTGAGCAAGCTTGGAGAGATGTTAAAGGACGGGGAAGCCTGGTGTGCTGCAGTCCATGGGGTTGCAAAGAGTCAGACAGGAGTTAGTGACTGAACAACAACCGCGCCTACCCCAGTTTCTGCTGTGGATGTCAGGATAGAGTGGAGTATCTGCATTCCTGGCAAGGTCCCATGTGATGCTGCGCCGTTGGTCCAGGGACCACACTTTGAGAACCACCACTCTCCAGTTTACAGATCTCCCCTCCAGAAAGTACAGGATTCCTCCGACTGTGATTACACTGGAACCATCTTGCCACTAGGTCTGACCTTGTGCTTGCCCACTGAGCCATTTTATTCTTGCTAACGTCTTTATTGTTCAGAGAGAGCGAGTGAGTGCCAGGCCAGTGACATGGTCACCACTGATTAATGAGCCTCCTGCAGCCCTTGCATCTTCGGGAGACCCTGGCATGCGGCTTTTGCCCTCAGAGCCCTGTGTTCGAGGGGGAAAGAAATGAGAGGTCTCTTTAGAAAGGCCAGAGGGTGAAGGCTGGAGGGGCCGGGTGAGGCTGCAGATCACTGGAGAAAGACCAACCTGACCCTCTCCAAACCCACAACAAAACCTTTTCTTGAGTGATTAGCCTCAGAGAAAGGTGATTTGTTAAAGCCCTGGGTTCACCGCCTTTGTGTCCTGGGCCTTGGACATCTGGCAGGAGCCAGCGAGTCCTCTGATAGCGGGCTTGAGCCCCCATTCTCACCCAGTGGACTGTGCATCATTGAAACACTGGCTACTTATTCTCATGCTAATCCGTGAACTCGAGAGCAGATGCGAGGCGTTTGGTTCTGTTCTTGCGCGCTTGTAAAGAACTAATGCAACTTTTTGAAAAGGGAAGGGCAGAGTTGGGCTGAGAGAAGGGTGAAGGTGAAGGGGGAGAGGGAAAAGGAGGGGACGGGGGTGAATTCCAGAAAGAAAGAAGAGTTTACTTGAACGACTTTCTCTCTTGGTGGGCAAAGCACCCTAGTTCATGCAAACTCCAGCCAAAGAAGTATAAGACAGGAAATGTGAATTAATATTAAAGCTGTGGGACACCTCCAACTTGCAAAGTGGACAATGTTCACAGAATGCAAAGGCAGAAAGGCATAGACCTTTCTCTCTCAATAAGCTCCCATGAGTCTTTTTCTCTCTGTCTTGTGCAAAAACTTTTATCTTCTGGGGCATGGAAACTTTTTTCCAGCCAGTAAAGATTACAGGTGGCGCAGTGGTAAAGAATCCACCAGCCAATGCCTGCCAACACAGGAAGATCCCCTGGAGGAGGGCATGGCAACCCACTCCAGTATTATTGCCTGGGAAATCCCATGGACAGAGAAGCCTGGTGGGCTACCGTCCATAGGGTCACAAAAGAGTCAGACATGACTGAGCGTGCACACACACACACACACACACACACACAGATTGCTTGACAAACTTATGGCACCCTTCATTTTATAGTTAGAATGCCATTTGAAAATTGAGATAAGTTAAAGGGAAAGCTGGTAGTTGTTCAAAGGACTATGTCTCTATTTTTATATGCATTTCCTTTTTTCTATTGATAAAAAGATATGTATAGATTTATAGAGAGAAGGACAGATAAATAACTTTCAAAGCTGTCAGGCATTTAATACTGTTATTCCTGTGTGGTTCATTTGACTAAAGGGCCTATATTATTGATTACATTGTAAATCTGTTAATGACAACATTGATTCTGTGGAATATCTAGATTTGTTTCCTACACTGTCATCAGGAAAATTCTTAAGGAGAAAGACTTATGATGCATTTGCTGATGGTGGACTGTCCCTCTTGCCCAGAATTTGTGACCTATTTAATGCAGGCCACGGACATAGGCTGACATCTGCAAAGCATGCCAACTCAAAATTGTTTACAACTCTCACCCAGATGTCCTCTCCGGGCCACCAGCTAGCATCATTCACTTTAACGGCTCTGCTGTGTCAATAGCCTCTTCGTGCTAAGTGACCAGACCGCCACCTTCCACTCTTGAATCTTTCAAGAAGTCTCTGAAGTCAGAGTTGTCCAGATTTCCCGAGGGGTGAGAAGAACCTGGATTGCTTGTTACACAAAGACCTCTCTGGGCCTCCACTAGAGACCCTTATTCGGTAGATGAGAGCAGGCAGGAGTTCTGACACACCTGCCAAGATTCCCAGGTGACTCTGAGCAGCAGAAATCTCTGGATCACATTGTCCAAAAGAGCGTGTTTGTGACAGTTGTGGGGTGAGCAGGGGTCTCGCATGTAACCTGAGCTTCACGCCCTCTGCCCCTTCTCAGCGAATGCTGTCCTCCTTTGTTGGGCAGGTGCTTGGGTGTATAGTATTTAGTTGTAATTTTTAGAATAGCACACCTGTTTCTCTCATGATCTAATTCTCCTTTAGTACACTTGTGTTTAGCCACCTGTGACTTCTGATACCTGGCATGCCTGTTTTCACTGTACTGCCATTACCTGGGGCTTCTGTCTCCTGGTACCTGATCCTCAGGTCTCTGTCTTGTAGAACGATGGGCACAGGGACATTTGATGATGAAATATATAGTGCAGTAAGTGTATGGGCTTCCCTGGGGGCTCGGAGAGTAAAGAAGCTGCCCATAATGCAGGAGACCCAGATTCAATCCTTGGGTCAGGAAGATCCCCCGGAGAAGGGTAGGGCAACCCACTCCAGCATCCTTGCCTGGGAAATCCCATGGACAGAGGAGCCTGGTGGGCTACAGTCCATGGGGTCATAAAGAGTCAGACACGACTGAGTGACTAACACACACACAGACAGTAAGTGTATAGTATTTAATTGTAATTTTTAAAATAGTGCACCTGTTTCTTTCATGATCTAATTCTTCTTTAGTACACTTGTGTTTAGCCTCCCTTCAGGGGATGCAGTGGTAAAGAATCCGCTTGCCAATGCGGGAGACACAGGTGGCGCAGTTTTGACCCCCGGGTCAGGAAGATGCCCTGGAGAAGGAAACGGCAACCCACTCCAGGATTCTTGCCTGGAGAATCCCGTGGACAGAGGAGCTTGGTGGGCTACAGTCTGTGGGGTTGCAAAGAGCTAGATACGACTGTGCATGAAAGAGCATTTTCTTTGAGTCAGTCACTCTATAAAACCTTTTATATGTATTAACTCATTTACTGCTCATGTCAACTCAGTCATCATAGATAATCATATTACTATCATCCTCCTGTCATAGATAAGGAAACTGAAGCCGGAAGAGATTAGGTAACTTGCCCAAGATCAGGCAGCTGACAGGAGGTGGACTCAGGGTTAAACCCAGGTAGTTCAACTCCAGAACTCAGCACAATATACACATCAGTTATCCTTTCATACAATCCCTTAGTTCTTCATCTGTAAAATGGGAGTGTTAGATTTGATCTGATGTAACCAAGGACTGTGAGGAAAGCTGAGCACCAAAAAATTGATGCTTTTGAACTATGGTGTTGGAGAAGACTCTTGAGAGTCCCTTGGACTGCAAGGAGATCCAACCAGTCCATCCTAAAGGAGGTCAGTCCTGGGTGTTCATTGGAAGGACTGATGCTGAAGCTGAAACTCCAATACTTTGACCACCTGATGTGAAGAGCTGACTCATTGGAAAAGACCCTGATGCTGGGAGGGATTGGGGGCAGGAGGAGAAGGGGATGACAGAGGATGAGATGGCTGGATGGCATTGATGACTCGATGGGCATGAGTTTGAGTAAACTCTGGGAGTTTGTGATGGACAGGGAGGCCTGGTGTGCTGCAATTCATGGGGTCGCAAAGAATCAGACACAACTGAGAGACTGAACTGAACTGAACCAAGTTTATTTCTATAATGGGTATATGATCAGAAATTCATCTGTGCATAAATTCCAAGGATTTTTAAATAACTTTTACTGAATGAGGAGTGTCTACATTTAGTGATTTTTAGATGTGACTCCACCATGATTCAAATGCACAGGGGGTATAATTTATACCTATTTTCTTTCTGTCAGCAGTCCTTCATTATGTCAGTTTGGTGATGTCAATTTAATGAAGTGAAAGTTCAGCAGTTCAAAACTGTGTGACTAACGACATTGCACTTTAGTCATAATTAGCACTTGATCCAAGGATGCTAGAGATACACCTGGCAAAGATAGTTCTGCAAAAGAACCAGCGAGACTGGTGGCAAATACTTGCTGCCCTGTGACGTCACGTGTGTTGGCCCAAGTGATAGAGAACATTTGGTAACAAGCCTCTGGGACACACGGTTGGCCCCCAGGTCACACAAGAGCAGTGGGGTAGAGGAGCGCACAGCCAGGCAGATCAGCTGTGCATCCTTGCCACACCTGCTCGGCATTCAGAGCCTGGTCCAGCATCGAAGATGCTGTAGGAGACCTGTAAGCTTTAGAGTGCATACAGATAAAGCATCTTGCTAGTATTTGGTGAGGGGCTGTTTGTTTGTTTTAAAATACCTATTTATTTACTTGGCTGCACTGGGTCTCAGCTGTGACACATGGGATCTTTAGTTATGGCATGTGAGCTCTTAGTTGCAGAATGTAGGATCTAGTTCCCTGACCAGGGATCTGTCCTGGGTCCCCAGCATTGGGAGGGTGGAGTCTTAGCCACTGGACCACCAGGGAAGTCTCATATAGCTAGTATTTTAGACTTGCCAATCGGTAAAGAGTCTGCCTGCAATGCAGGAGACCCGGGTTCAATCCCTGGGTCAGGAAGATCCCCTGGGGAAGGAAATGGCATCCCACTCCAGTATTCCTGCCTGGAGAATCCCATGGACAGAGGAGCCTGGAGGGCTACAGACCATGGGGTCTCAAAGAGTCAGACTCGACTGAGTGACTAAAACAAACAGTACAAAAAAGCAGCCTCTAATTGAGAGCCAATTCCTTTAAATAATTAAATAAATGAATAAACAAAATATATGGGGAGAAAAATGGATGTAAAGATGCATCTATGCATATGTGTATGGGGTTGTGACTTATAAAAATTTATTTTTTACTCTAGGCCAAGGTCAAAACCAGTTTTAAAAGTACTCTTTAGGTCTTCATGTGACCGATAATTGCACCATCTCCAAAAGCTCTGTACCAGCACATTCTATTTTTCTAGTCACTCACCTCAAATTCACTGGTTTTTACCATTTCTCACTGTTTGACGCCCACTCATACCTTCCCTTTTATCCCACTCAGCTTAGATTCTACAGTTTTCCATGGAATGGTTTTCCTACAATCCCTCCCTTAACTCCCTTTTCTTCTTTGACTTCAGAGTATTGTTTGACAACCTCCACTTCGGGGTCCCTAATCTTGATGCATTTCAGCTGTGCCCAGGCAACTGACTGAACACAACTCAAGAAAACACAACTATGCCAATTTGTTGTTCATGACCACAGTGCCAAGTGGGCTGCTGTGCTTGCTATATTTCTGGATAAACTCATTCTCCTACTCTTAGATGACACAGTTTCACACCTTTGTGTTTGTTTTCAATCTCAGGCAAATTCTCTCCACAAGGAGGCTAAGGTACCTGTCTTCATTTTGTTGTATAGCTAAAGACTCCATGATAAACACTGTATATTTTTCTGACACTTAGTAAAGGTCTCATGAAAGACTTTAAATAACTGGGTTTGGGTCCTTTGCCTGTTCATGAGCCAATTACTATGGCCAAGTTCCGACTTTTGTTCCCACCCCGCTAAATCAGGCTGGATCCACGCTTTCCAGGCCATATGGATGAAGAATGAGGGGGTGCTCACTTCCAAAGACATATTTGGGGTACCTCCAATGTAATATGAGACAGAGAGTTCTTGCTTTGCATATGAGATTCATAGCACAATGCCTAGCACCCAGCAAAGAAACACTGAAAGTGAAAGTGAAGTCGCTCAGTCGTGTCCGACTCTTTGCGACCCGTGGACTAATGTAGCCTACCAGGCTCCTCCGTCCATGGGATTCTCCAGACAAGAACACTGGAGTGGGGTACCATTTCCTTCTCCAGGGGATCTTCCCGACCCAGGGATCGAACCCAGGTCTCCTGCATTGCTCGATGCAAACAGCACATAGAAGAGCTTTGGGATGTAGACAAAGTTCTACTTAGATAAAAAGCTAAACCCTAAAAACTTGCATCACTGAACAACAAAAAAATGAAAATAAATAAAATATGCTCTCTATTCTTGCTCAAGATTCTAGGACAACAAAATACATTTAAGGAAAGAAGAAAAAAGGAAACAATAGAGTTACAAGCAAAAATCAATTAATCAGAAAATAGAAAACAGTAGTTTTGCTCGTCAGTTGTTTTCTCTTTTTTTAGATATAAAATAAATAAATGTATATAACTCTGGCAAGCATAATTAAAAGTGATGTGTGTGTGTTGAGTCATGTCCAGCTCTTTGGGATCCCCTGGACTGTAGCCCACCAGACTCCTCTGTCCATGGAAATTTCCAGTCAGGAATACTGGAGTGGGTTGGCATTCCCTACTCCAGGGGGTCTTCCTCACCCAGACATCAAACCCAGGGGTCCAGTCCGCATCACCTGCATCTCCTGCACTGGTAGGCAGGTTCTTTACCAATGGGCCACCTGAAAGGAGGCTAAACTCAGTGTACTAAATAAGAATTCAAATCGTGAAATAAACAGGTACAATATTTTAAAAATTATTGACTCGATCCATCATTTGAATACTTTGATGAAGAGAATGATTTTAGCATGTTTTTAATGTTCATTGAGCAAATATTATACAAAGGAAACATAAGCATATTGTCATAGAAAGAAATCAATTACATACAGCAAAAACCAAGAACATCCCCTTTTCCTTCTCTCTTGCACTCTTCGTAAAAATAAGCACCGTCAAGAGTCGAGAGTTCATTTTTTTTCTTCCAATGATGCATTTACATATGTATGTGTTTATGTCTTCGGTGTCATATGGGAAAATCTACCTGTGAGATAATATCATCCACACTGTTCTGGGACTTAGTTTTTCACTTAAGCAAATGAGTTGATGATAAATCTAATGCTTATATGTAGATTTATCTCATATGATTTTATAGCTTCAGCATGTTCCTTAGGAAGGTAGCCTTTTATATGACTTAACCACTTCTCTGTTGATGGACATTTAGGATGTTAGCAACTTTCCTCTTATGAACATGAAAAATGAGCGTCTCTGAATCTTCTGGCTCAAGGGCAAGTATTTCTTTGGAATAAATTCCTGGAAGATTTCTATTTCGATAGAGGGTGGCAACTTGTCTTCCTAAAGGTCGACACCTAACTCTTTTTTAATCTTCTTTTTGTTTATTCTTGAGAATATTCTGTCATCAATGTTTTTACTCTGCCAATGGGATGAGGCCACCCAGTAATTTATCTCAGGCTTTCACTGCTCCCCAGCGGTAATTTCTATTACTTATTGATCAGAAGAGTCAAAAGATAAAGCTGCTTCTTCAGTTTTCATCTCTCCAGACTTGGGAGAGACTTAATAAAATTTCTCAGGCTTATGTCCATTCACTAGAATGGTCTCTAAGGATTGAAACAAACATAGGCGCAGAATCAAACATTACTGCCCAGCTCTATTCCAATTAGTTTTCCTCTCTTTTTCTTTCTTTTCTTTCCTTCTGGTAAATTTTGTAATGGGAGAAAAGTAGCTTGTTTCTCAATTTTTATTCATTTCTTTAGGTAATGAGTAAAAGAAATCACTGTGAAGATTTTCTGGGAAAGAGATTTTCTGTGAAGAATTTTCCATCACAAGGGAGAGATGGAGTTGAATCTTTTTTATGAATACAATATTCTCTTGATCCTTACTGATGATATTAATTTTGTTACTGAAAAGTGTTTTTGCTGTTGTTGTTTGTTCTTTTTTACAATTTACCTGAAGATATCATTTCTTCTTTTCATGCAGTTGAGTATCAATCTTTCCTGGTGGTTCAAAGGTTAATCAAATGTCATCACTGATTGGCTATTTTGTAACCTATAAAAACAGTGAATTCATATCTTTCAAGTCTTGTAAGATCCTCTGTTTCTCTGCCTATGCTTTTCTATGGGCACTGATAGGGTTACCAGGTGAGGTGGGCTGACCCCTTGAGACCCAGAGCCTCTGGCGGCTTCCCCTTGCTGGACCAGATGGCAAGCAGTGTGGGTGGGAAGGGCCGAGGAGGAAGGTTGAGCATCTCTTCCTGTCTCATCACCCTGAGGAATTACTCCTCCACTTTAAACCCACCTGTGGCTATGCCTTGGGACCACAGGGCGGCATACTCATCTCACAGCATGTTGGGGAGCACTTGGCTCCCTGTGTCTACTCCATTCTCCTGGCTTGCTTTCATGCACTCAGCAACATTTCTGGTCCACTCATTACACTTTTTCCTTTCCCCTCAAAGGTAATGAGTGCTCAGATTACCACATTGATCTAAATTTTCATGAATAATTTTAAGGAATAATTACTGATTCAAGAAATGGTGGAAAATCTGAATATAGCAACCACGATTTTTTTTAAATTGTCAATGCATACCCTTCCCCATTAGGGCTCCAGATCCAAGTTGCTTTATGAATAATTTTTATATTACTCTCATATAAAGTATTTCTACTGTTGCAGAGTGTGGGAAAAAATATAGACTATTTGGAAAAATATAGATTTTTTGGGGATCATTTTAGAAATCCAAATTAATCATAATAAAAAATGACAAAATTGAATACAATAAAAGTTTAGCCTTTTGAATGAATATTAAAATTTTAGCAAAACACATACAATAGCAAAATAAAATAATAATAATAACAATACTACATTACCACGAAGGTGAATGTGCACACATTTCAACATTGACACACATTAATGTAACATGAAATACTATAGAAAACAAATAAAAAAGAACAGGTATCTCAGTATCTGTAAACTATATTAAACAAAATCCCAGTTAATATGTATTTCTACATTTGAAATGAAGTTATCTAGTTCTTTAATAAGATTAAAAAAATCCATAATGGAAAAAGAACAAACATTACATTTTAACAGTCAAAATACAGAAGTATTCCAAAAATAACATGAAACAGAAGGACATCTGATATTTTATTATTATTTTGCATTATTTTTGTATGTAGTTCTAACCAATTCAATGTGGCAAGAAAAATGAATGAGGTAGATGAGTTGGAAAGCAGATTTAAAATTTTTGTCTACTAGAGATTAAATGATTGTCAACTGAAAAAACAATGAAACTAGTAGGAGTGTCTACTACGGGTGCTAGTTGCTGAACATATGTGGAAAAGGCAATAGCTTGCTTATATACCAGGGGAAAATCCTGAAAATATCTTGAGGAAAGATTTATTTACAAAAAGATCATACATCTAACTCACATAGGAATAACCATAACAAAAGATGCAGGAATGTTATGAAGACAATGAAAAATTCATCCTGTGGCCATGCAATATAATTCAATAGAACAGAATAACTGGTGCTCTAGAATAAGGCATACCATGTTTTTGGAAGGGATTACATTTATATGTATGTGTATATATATGTCTGTGTTTGGGTGTGTGAATTTCCTCTCAAGTTCAGTAAATTGAATTAAAGTGCAGTAAAATATGAACAGCATATGGGGGATGGTAATTGATATAACAGACTGCAAATTTCTAGAAAAATAAAGATGCCAGAATAGTCAACACATTTTGAAATGCTAGTTTGGGTTTAGAGTCACAAAGTGATAGTTCACAAGTAATACTGTAATGATAGTATGTGATCCTCATGGGAATAACAGTTGCGTGTGTGTGTGTGTGTGTGTGTGTGTGTGTGTGTGTGACATAGTCGTGTCTGACTTTTTGCGACCCTTTGGACTGTAACCCACCTGTAGCCCTGCCTGTAGCCCAGGCTCCTTTGTCCATGAGATTCTCTAGGCAAGAATGCTGAAGTGGGATGCCATGACTTCCTCCAGGAGATTTTTCCAACCCAGGAATCGAACCAGCATCTCTTCTGCTGCCTGCATTGCAAGTGGATTCTTTGCCCACTGAGCCATCATAGAACAAAATAAAATGTTCCAGGACAGATTTGAATATGGATCAAGTTAAATGGGGCTTTCCAGCTGGCTCAGACGATAAAGAATCCGCCTGCAATGCAGGAGACCTGGGTTCGATCCTAGGGTTGGGAAGATCCCCTGAAGAAGGAAATGGCAATCCACTCCGTTATTCTTGCCTGGAGAATTCCATGGACAGAGAAGCCTGGCGGGCTATACTCCATGGGGTCACAAAGAGTTGGACAGGACTGAGAGACTAACACTTTTCAATTTGAATATAGGAGAAATGTCATTTCAAGTCAGCAAGGAAAGAATAGTTATTAGGAAAACTAGTTCATCATTTAAGAAGGTAAAGTTTGAAGGTTAACTTGCAATAAGTAGAGAAATTGCTTAGGTAAGAAACATACTCAGAACACCCCTTTCCTGGTGATATTTCCTGGTCTTGCTCATGATCTCTTAGGATATTTAGTATACTAGATTGAATTTTCCTGTTTATAAAGGAAAAAAAGAGATCTAATGATATACAAAGAAGAAACTACTTTTTTAAATCACTGTATAGCCATGTCTAGAAATTTTTTTTTTCCTGGGCAAATGGGTCTATAAAAACCACATTCTTATACAGTCCAGAATTTGAATTATCCCACTTCCTTTTAAAGGGTGAGAACTGTGTCAGAGGCTAAGCTCTAAAAAGCTCAGACATGAGCTTGGGCTTTTAGTGTTTAATTAGTAAAGATAAGCTTTATCTTTGCAGCCCCAGCTAATATTATGCCAGAAGCTGAAAGGCAGAATGCTAAAGAGATGGGGTGTGATCAGATGGATAAAATGACCAAGTCCATGTGCAGAAACTATCAGCAGGAATGAATCTTGCACTCAGTTGCTTAATAATATGTCTGGAAAAGGTATACTATAGTATAATATAGTGTAGTGTAGAAACAACATTTGGAACTAAGAAGTAAAATAAAAGTTGTTTGTTGAAAGAAGTACTTTGCTTCGGTATGTCAAGGCATGTTCTGATGAGTTAACTAAGCCTAGTGGTCCATACCTACTTCAGAGAGTGTGTTGTTTAGTCGCTCAGTTGTGTCCAACTCTTTGCGACCCCAAGGACCATAGCCTGCCAGGCTCCTCTGCCCAGGCAAGAATACTGGAGTGGTTTGCCATTTTCTCTTCCAAGGAATCTTCCAGACCCAGGGATTGAACCTGAAACTCCTGTATTGGTGGGTGGATTCTTTACCACTGCGCCACCAGGGAAGTCCTCAGTGTCCAGTTCAGTTCAGTCAATCAGCCGTGTCCGACTCTTTGAGACCCCATGGACTGCAGCACGCCAGGTTTCCATCCCCATCACCAACTCCCGGAGCTTGCTCAAGCTCATGTCCATCACCGAGTCAGTGATGCCATCCAACCATCTCATCCTCTGTTGTCCCCTTCCCCTCCTGCCTTCAATCTTTCCCAGCATCAGGGTCTTTTCCAATGAGTCAATTCTTCTATCAGGTGGCCAAAGTATTAAGAGTTTCAGCTTCAGCATCAGTCCTTCCAATGAATATTCAGGACTGATATCCTTTAGGACTGATCGGTTTGTAGTAGTTAAGAGAATGTAGTAGGCACAAAAAAATCTCAAGTTGGAAATCAAATATTTACAAAGTAAATTTTTCATACTTTTGAAAGCTGAACTTTCATTTTTAGTGCCTGTTTTAACAAGTGGCAAAAATGTAATCATAGTCCATTCTGGGTACCCTTGGGGTCTCCTTCTGTCTCCCCTGCTCCCATCCCCTTATCAATCCCTCTGCTCCCACTCTGTCATCTCTTGTTTGGTCTTAGAGATGCTAAGACATCACAGAGAATCTGAACTTGGGCCACTGTCACCATCCACTGGGCATCTGACGAGCTGTCCTTTGTCCTCCCTGTCCTTGGTCACCAGCGCATGCCTATCGCAGTTGCATCATGCCTTGTTCCTGACCTCCAGACTTCTCCAGACCCTGCATCCTTATCTGGATCCCACTGCCTCCTGGTTGTTGCTTCTCCCATGACGCTGGCGTTTTGAGGGTGCCCCTGGGGAGTTGTTGCTGGCGCTTCCTACTAAGGAATCCCACAGCCCTTCTCCTCCTTTGCTCTGAAGTGGGGGATTTCTTTGAGACTTGCTGTTTCTCTGGGTTTCCCTGGAGGCAGTTGGACAAGTCTCCTTTGCTCTCAGATTCCCTCGGCTCATCTAGAGGGTCTAGCTCCTGCCAGACATAATCTCTGGAGGAGGGTGGACAGGAAGCATCAGCCTGTCTCTCTCCTACTTTTCTTCTGATTCATATCTCCTTCTCCTGCAACACGGAAAGGTTAAAAATCTTCTCTAGACGTGGAGAACTAAGGGAACTCACTCAGAATCACCAATCATTCAGGTCTATTGTTTATGCCTCACATCCTTCTAAAGTTCACCTAAAAGATTAACTCAGTTTGGATCTTCTATTATAAAAAACTATGTGATTTCTTTAAACTTTTGTTTTAGATGGACCAGTTTTAAAATCTTTATTGAACTTGTTACAGTATTGCTTCTGTTGTTTTATGTTTTGTTTTTTTTGGCTGAGAGGGATCTAAGCTCCTCCATCAGGGATCGAACACACACTCCCTGCAGTGGAAAGAGAGGTTTTAACCACTGGACCACCAGGGAAGTCCCTATGATATCTTTTAAATAAAGGAAATGCCAATATTATAATGAAACAGAAAAAAATATGGACTAAGCATCCTCTACTTTAAGAAAAGAAACACAGAACAAATTTTAAAAAACCCATATAACCCACCTTGAATCAACTTTTATCTCCCTGTTGTTTATGTAAATAGGTACCATTTTTTCAAGTTACAGTTCTTAATTCTTCTGATGCTTAGCTTTTATTGTATTCAGGAGATTTTGAGAACCTGAGAGATTAGTCTACTGGAAATGTTCCTTGATCCTTTTGCATGTTAATTCACCTCTTGATAAGGTGTATTTCCAAACCTGCACCCATTTATTTCATATGTCACAGAATCGGAAAGAATTGACTCAGGACAGAAGCAAGATGCATGAGTAATTATCAACCTTTCCAATTATTTTTTTTTGCCAATTATTCTTTTTGCCAAATCAATAATTCATGAAAATGACCATTTGTCAAGACCTTAGTTAAAGTCCTATCCCTCAGGGGAGGTGCGTCCCTGGAGAAATAATAGAACAAAGAAAATTCCAGATACATGGGTGGAACGTCTCCCACCTGGTCTCAAAGTAAAGCCAGCCCTCACTATCTGCAGCTGAGGCCCCTGTCTGTTCAGAAAACATTTGTCCTCTGAGGTTTCTGACAATAGCGAGCCTTTATAAAGTTTAGGATTACATTTCTTGAGGCGTGTTCTGAGAACAATGAATGTTATTGGATAGGACGTGGGTAAGAGGAGTTCATGGTCCAAGAGGCTTGGAATACATTGGATGAAGCAAATTTAACTGGTATCTTTACTAAAAAGTCATCTCAGAGACTGTAGAATGCTAATGTCTATTGGGAATACTCAAGAGGGTACAGTCTTTTGGATTTATTCAACTGTAGAATACTTTGCTATGGAACACCCGCCAGGGTTCGGGATGTAGCTGGGGAAACTCTGGCCTCTTTCAACACTGGAAATGGCAAGAAAAGACTTGAGCATCCACTCAGAGTAGGATGCTAGGAGCAAGCCCCAGCTCCTACCTGGCCTTTAGTAAATATCATTAGTCTCTCTCCCTCATCATCCTTTCTTTTCCAAACTTCAGAGACTAATGCTGGCCACTAACAGCAGTAAGACAGCTTCCCTGGTGGCTCAGCAGTGAAGAATTCACCTGCCAATGCAGGAGAAACAGGTTCGGTTCATGGGTCAGAAAGATCCCCTGGAGAAGGAAACAGCAATCCACTCCAGTATTCTTGCCTGGGAAATCCCGTGGTTAGAAAAGCACGGTAGTCTACAGACCACAGGGTCACAAACAAGTCAGGCACGACTTATTGACTAAGCAACAACAAAAACAGTGGTAAAAGCACTTCTTAATATGGTCCTGTAATAATTTTGCTCGTTTCTCAGTCTGGAAATACCACTATGCTCAACTCCACCTGCAACAATCTTACTCCATCTTCAACAAGGTCCTTCTTTAATTCCACTTACTTTGGGAAATCTTGGCCATCTTTCAGGGCACATCCAGGAGCTGGATGTGAATCTGGTGAGTGGGTAGCACTGTCAGTCATTTGCTGGAACACGGTGCACTGTTGCATTCTAAAGAATGTGTGCATGTTTTGTCTCATCGAGATTACAAGCCCCTAAGACCTGTGTTTCCCCTCATGCAGGACATCGGCTGCTTGCTCATCCAGATCCATGTCACCCCCTGTTTCTGCTCCAGGAGGCTCATCTGGAGAGCTGACATCAACAGGCTCCCAAGCTCTCTGGCTTCCATGATGGTTTGGCCACTGTGGGGCCAAACACAAGCTGGATTTTTAAGACTTGGTATGAAAAGAAAGAACATAAATGACCTCAGTCATATTTATATTGACATGTTAAAATCACATTTCTAGGTAGGTAGGATATATTACTAAAATTAACTTCACCTGTTTCTTTTTACCATGTTTAAGGTGGCTACTAGACATTTAAAATGACCTATGGGGCTTGTATTCACGGCTTATATTTTATTTCTAAGGTACAGGGCTGCCCTAGAGCTAGATATGGTGTGAGTGGTTCTGAGAACCCTAGTCTCCTACATAGTGTGGGTGTTTAATACCCACGGAAAGGAAATACCTGTACTTGGAATGTGAAAGTCATGATATTCCGCCATGTTGGAGCTGAAGCTAGAAGGAAACTTGGCCACCACCATTTCCAGATGGGAAAACCCAACTGGGTTTGTAAACATTTATGGGATTGCACATGTTTTCAGAATAACTTTAAAATTATCTTCTCTCTCTTTTTTTTTTGGTCTTACTTCTGCAAGTCATACTGAAATACCTAGAGATAAACTAAAATATATTAAAGCTCAACTAGATAGTTGACATCCAGTATTAGGACACAATGAGGCATTAATGCTTGGCAGGACTTATTGCTCATCCTTGTAAATGCTCATTGCTTTGTGGCAGCAGAACCTAACAAACTCTTCACCAGTGGACAGAAAAGGCCGGGATTGGCACTTCATAAACAGAAAACCACGTCCAGCCCTGAGTATTTACCCAGCTGGCACACATACAGCGATTCCACCCAGGCACCCAGAGTCAGAAACCGCCAGATCACCCTGGAAAGGTTATAAAGACTTCACTTCCATGTCAGATGGAGCGCAGGAAGGCGGGCGGGCCAAGTCCCCACACTGGGCAGCAGGAGCTCCCCGCACCCCGCACCCCGGCTCCGCGGCCGCGGCCAGCCTTCGGCAGCACCCACCCGGCGCCGAAAGACGCCCGCGCGGCCTGCAAAGGTGAGTGTGAGGCGGCCAGGCTACCGCCCACATTGCGGGGCGTCCTGCTGAGGCCAGGAAACCAAGAAATCAGGAACAAATCGGATTGGAATTAAAAACCACCTCATGCAGGTTCCACGGGCCACCTCCCTCCATTAAACAGCAAGGCGATTTGTAGGCCTTTCTGACCCGCTCTCTGAGGAGGGCGGGGAGAGGATGTAGGGTCATGGGGGGCAAGCGAACCAGGAAACCGCTGCTCAGGAGAAGACATTTAACTCCACACTGGGGCGCGCGCACGCTCGCGCACGAAAGCAAGTAGGCGCGCGCACACACACACACACACACACACACACACACACACAGCACTAAAAGAATTCCCATCAAAAACTAGGTCTGTGGATTTGGAATCGGAGTTGATTTCTTAAAAAAAAAAAAAAAAAAAATCTGAATTTCTCCATTTGATTCAGTTATTGGCTCATTTCCTAAGAGGTTGGTCCTTTCCAGGTCCAGCGAAACTTTGATCATCCTAAACTAACATAGGGAAACAATGAAATGAAAAACAAAAACAACAAAACACCAAAAGCGGCTGCGAGCAGAAGGCTTCGCCCGGGAGTCCGTAGTGGACAGCAGGGTAGGTGGGAGGCGAAGCCGCAGCGAAGGAGTCCAGTTCGCCCCGGACAGCCAGGGGCGTGGCGCCCGGCGCGGTCCCGGGAACCGCCACCAACGAAGCTTCCGAAGGTTCGCGGAGGTGGGGAGCTGGCGGCTCCAGGGTCAGGACGGAGCGACCCTGGAGGGAGGGACCCCGAGCACAGGATCGGAGGGGTCGAGGCTGCGCTGGGCTGAGCGGCGTCGGAGCGGTTTGGGAGCCCCTGATGGAGCGCGTGCCTCGCGGGGTGGAAGTCAGGCCCCGGGGATCCGGCCCCCGCGCCTGCCGGTCAGAGGTCCCCGTAGCCGCCGCAGACCCGGCCCGGCTCCGAGGGGGTGAGGCAGCCGGCTGGGGTGGAGGGGGCGGGGTGGGCGGAGTAGGGGAGGGGCGTCGCCTTGGTCGCCCCCGCCCTCTCTGCGGTCATTGGGCGGCCGCCGCGGGGTCCGCGCCACCGTCTCCCCCGTGCCCCCGCCCGCCCTCCCTGCGCTCCTCTGGGGGCTGGTCCGGCCCCGGCCGCTGACGTCACCGGCAAGTTTGCTGCCCTCGGAGCTCCACGTGTGGCGGCGGCGACGGCCCGGGAGGCGGCGGGGAGGCGGGGAGCTCAGTGGCCGCGGCTGCAGACGGGTCCCGCGCAGCCCGGTTCAGCCGCGCCGCTCCCAGGTGGGGCCGAGAGCCGCCGGAGCGGCCGGGTGCGCACGGAGAGGGGCGGACGACCGGGCGCGGCCCCTCTGGCTCCCGCTCCGGCAGAGGGACTCGGGGGACCTCGCCCCAGGGCCGGGAGCGCGCACCCAGGCGGGCCGGGGACCGAGCAAGCGGCGGCTTGGAGGCGCTGTCCCCTCCGCGGTCTGGAGCTCGCGGAGCCCAGCGGCCCGGGAGCCGCGCGTCCGCTCTCCGGGACTGAGCGAGGGATGCGCGATCGCTGAGCTGGGACGCGCACTGAGAGGCTGCTCCGGCCGGGGGCTGAGACGCACTCCTTCGCCACCAGCCGCCGAGATCCCCGTTCCGGCAACTCTCGGGGACCTGGGGCGCCGAACGAGGCCCCGGGCTGAGGACTTGGGCGAGTCTAAGACGATGGTTTCTTAAGCACGGCATCACGTCCCCCTTCCCGCCCCCTCGACCGACCGGAGGCTGGGATCCCGCACACGGCTCCGGGGTCTCCTCCCGGCGGAGCCCCGGCTGCTGCCGCCCGGGCAGCTTGCACGGCCACAGGGGCGCAGGGCGATGTGGCCTCGGTCCAGCGCGCAGGAGCCCCTGGAGGATGTCCCGGCACCTGGCGGAGTCCCGGCCTAGAATGGCCCGCGCGCTGCCCGACGTCGCCTCCGGCTAGGATGGCCCCTCCGGGCCCGGCCGGCGCCCACCCCACCTCGGCCGAGCCGCTGTCCCGCAGCGTCTTCCGCAAGTTCTTGCTGATGCTCTGCTCTCTGCTCACATCCCTCTACGTCTTCTACTGCCTGGCCGAGCGCTGCCAGACCCTATCGGGCCCTGTCGTGGGGCGGTCGGGCGGCGGCGAGGAGGCGGGGACCCCGGGCCGCGGCGTCTCGGCCGGAGGCCCGGGGGAGCTGGCCGCGTGGCCGGTGGCCGCGCGAAGGAAGCGCCTCCTGCAAGTGCGGCCGCGGCCGAGGCGTCGGCCGCCCGCCCCGAGAGACGACGGCGAGGAGGCGGCCGGGGAAGAGGAGCCCGCCGGGCTGGCGGGGAGTCTCGGCGGTTCCGGGGCCGGGAGCAGCGTGGCCGAGACCCCGCCGGGGACCTTGGCCCTGCTCCTGGACGAGGGGAGCAAGCAGCTGCCGCAGGCCATCATCATCGGCGTGAAGAAGGGCGGAACGCGGGCGCTGCTGGAGTTCCTGCGCGTGCACCCCGACGTGCGCGCCGTCGGCGCAGAGCCCCACTTTTTCGACCGCAGCTACGACAAGGGCCTCGCCTGGTACCGGTGAGCGGGCGCGGGGCAGGGCGGGGACGGCCGGAGCGCGCGGTGGGGTCCCCAAGAGCCCGTGGCGACCCTCACCCAGTGCACTCCCTCCCGGATATCATCAGAGGGGACAGGGTCACCAGTCGCGGTCCTTAAGACGAGGGCTTTTCCCCACCCTGCCTCTGTCTAAATATGGCGAAATATTTAGTACTAAACCCCTGTATTTTCTATTTGCCGTATAGACTTTATTTCCACAATAAAGCGGATGGGGGCGGGTGGGATATTTTGGCCTTGGAGATATTTTTCTTTAGTTTTTCGGGTTCCTTTCCCCCCAAATAGCCCATCTCTTCATTTTCTCCTTCTCTGTGGAAGTAGAGAGAGAGAAAATGTCCCTGCTGAGTTAGAAACCTGCTCCCCAATTACTAGATAAGTAACCTAGTGCATCCTTTCCCCAAGGAAACCTGTTTCTATTTCTCCTATATCTTCTGGGCTGTTCCCTAGGGTTAATGCAGTCTTTGCCATCGCCTATTTATTTACTTATCTTAA
This sequence comes from Odocoileus virginianus, assembly GCF_023699985.2. Lineage (NCBI taxonomy): Eukaryota > Metazoa > Chordata > Mammalia > Artiodactyla > Cervidae > Odocoileus > Odocoileus virginianus. The sequence continues at coordinate 30,253,059 of NC_069690.1, read as the reverse complement.
CTCTTTGCCAGAGAATTGTCCTGGGTGGTAAGTAATATAGATAATTGTTCTGAGTGGTAAGTAATACAGACACTTAAAAGTGTCAAGAACTAGACTCTAGGTTTGGGGGTATGTATGTAAGAGTGGTTTTTAAAAGGCTTTGTTAGTAATAACTTTTGTTTAGGGCAAGGAAATTCTACAAAATGCCCTCTGTATTTGTGGGAAGGAGTACCTTTTGTCTTTGGACTGGCAGAAACTTTTCTAAAGATCTTCAAACAATTCTCTTTGTAAATGAGGTAGCCGAAATTTTTGTTAAAGAAGAAAAGTGGGGGAAAAAATAGGAATCTTGGTAATGCTGTGAAAAAACCCTCCTAATGCAGTGTAGGAAACAAGGCTGATTTAGATCTTAATCTTAAATTTGCCAGTCTTCTCAAATTCAGACCACCTTTAATAACAGAATAAGCCAAACTCTAATAAATCTTAGTGTCACCTGGGTTTTGTTTGTCATAAAATATTGGTGTTTTTTCTCTTCTCGGAGCATAAGGAAAAATATGCTGGAATTTTCCATTTTCTAAAGTTTTATCTTGTTCATTAAAGGTGCCTTCTCCTTGTTATTTTAACTGAAATGATAGTACAAAAGTTACACCACCATTTAAGTATATTTCAAAAGCCCACTCAATTAGCCATTCATCCCCCAAAGAGAAATGAACGTGATTTGACAAGTTTATTTACTTGAGAGTCAAGCACAGGAAGCAAATTTACAGTAACCCAACTCAGGAGAAAACGGTTTCGTCCTAAAAGTCAAACTTGAACATTAAACATGTTTCAAACAGTAACTTTCCATTTGTTGGAAAGAAAAACAAACAGCCTTCCCGTGCTATGGGATATATATCATTTAAAATCATCAGCCACTTAAAAAAATCCCCTTGTGTTTCTGTCATTTCTGTTGTATCCTCTGGGAAGTTCTTAT